>NC_067407.1:105127653-109942192 GCF_009764475.1 Pristis pectinata
TTTTCCTTATTGAGCTTTGAGTTCAGAATTCAGATTATTATGCCAAGGGTTTGACAGAGGGTCAGTTGACGGTGATGTACAATATATCTTATCTGCAGAACAAACTGCTGCAATCCCTGCAGCAGCCTCTGACAAACATTGGTCATTGGATGGCACGTGACTGATGAAGCTGCTTTGTGTCTTCCCTCACCCATCTGTGTGCAGGGCACTGATAGGCCAGGCTGATGCGGAGGCAATTTATCATTTTGATCTCCCACTGAGTCAGGGAGCTCTCCTGTCAGAAGTATTGATTTCAGAGGATGGACTAAATTTTCAAGGATTTCCATTAAGAATTAAAGAAAGCCTCATGCACGCAGCGGTCACTTGGTAGCCAGACAGGACAGAGCAGCATGGAAATGAAATGGCACTGTGAAACCTTTCAGGTAGCTCTTTCCATCACAGTCATTGCACAACCTTGCCACTGCAACCTGCACGCTACTCAGCTGCACATTTGAGCACTGCAGAGATTAACATGGCATGTTTGTCTAAAGGTTATGCATGGAAGTGAATCTGACCTGCATTTATCTTTTAGACAGTGGCAACCAGGTTCTGATGACAGATACAGTGCCAATACCTCGAGTGGTATTAAGGGACTGAATGTCAAAAATTCAGACGTCATTTTTTGGTTGTCGGAGAGGTGCTGTTTACATGCATGAGAAGCCTGCAGCTTGTATTAACCCATCTATTGCCGTTACAACTTTCTTAATCCTCTTAATTTTGTGGTGTTTGGTTGTGTGGGGGACAGCATCCTCAACCCTATCAATGAACCACAAAAAGGCTTTGCACGAAAAAATCTTACAG
Source organism: Pristis pectinata (assembly GCF_009764475.1). NCBI lineage: Eukaryota > Metazoa > Chordata > Chondrichthyes > Rhinopristiformes > Pristidae > Pristis > Pristis pectinata. The sequence continues at coordinate 105,128,494 of NC_067407.1, forward strand.
CTGAAGGAAAGTAGCAGCTTGCAAGCTGGATATCTATAAAGAGTTGCTTGAAGGAGTGTCTTTGACACATGCAAGCTCACCTTTCAATTACCAGTGTTATTGTATGATTGTAAATGGTATATGGTGCATGTATCTTTTTATCAATAGGACGATGCATGCGAAATAAAGATGCTTAGGGGAATGATGATAACCTTTCATTACCTGGAGCTTTTATGATTCCCTTTAAGTTAACTGTAAATCTTTTGTTTTGGCTTTTCTAGAATTGGACTAAATGTATGAAAAGTAGTATTTATCAGGCATTTAAACTGTAATCACTGCAGTGTGTTGAATATGTGCTGCAGTATGACGTCTTGGTGGACTAATAATGCCAGTTTTAGGATCAGACTGTTTTATCATGTGTGACAACTTAGAATGTTTGTCTGTCATGTGATAAGCTAGACATTTATCTACTATTTTTTTCTGATGAACAGTAATAGGAAGCAGACTCTGTCCTGGTGTCCAAATGAAAAATGCAAACAATTAGTTAAAGATCTTTAAAAGCAAGAATATTAATTGAAAATAATGTGATTCTGTAATATTTTTGCATGACTATAAAAGGGACATTATTTTCATTATTAAGATCATTAAAAATGAATAGCATCCTCTTTATACATTGCACAGACAGTGAATGGAAGCAGCTTGTTTGGATTTCCTGAGCTGATTTCGGACTTAATCCAGAGTGATATTTAAAGATTCTGAAATTACTGCAAGATGGTTTTCTTGTTGTTCTGGGAATTCATGCTTTGTAGTAATTCTTTTTAACGTGCTTTGTGGTTGCCAGGGCAACTGCTCTTACTGTGGTTATACATATTTAAAGGGATGTAGGCTGGACAGTTCAATTGGTAATTTAAAGGCAATGTAGTTGAGAGTAAGTGACTGGAAATGTTGTTTTTCCAGCTTTCATTCTTCTGAGTGTAGCCAGGGTCAGTTTGTTTCCATTAAGGATATTTAGACAGGTAGGAAGTACTGAACGTATGCAGAGTAGGCAGATTGTGACATCATGTAGTGTGCACTGTTGATTTGACACCAGTCCTGTTGTACTGCCATATTGGAGCTTCGGACTTCAACGTACACCTTCTCATAACTTGACACAGCTGAACATGTGTTTTGCAGTGAGATGAAAGTTGGTTGCTAATGGATTTAGGTTGAACATTCTTAAAATTCTGTAATTGTTGTGCGTCCTCTGGAGTTCTTTAAGATCACAAATGTCTAAAAGGAGTACATAGAACATAGAACACTGCAGCACAGTACAGGCTCTTCAGCCCACAATGTAGTGCTGACATTTTATCCTGCTCTAATATTTATCTAACCCTTTCCTCCCACATAGCCCCCCTACTTTTGGTAAAGGAATATTGTCTTAACTTCAGCCATTCTGTACAAACCAGTTGCTCTCAGGCACTGGTACATTGATAGGATTCCCCAGCAGAGCAGCATGATCTTGAGGCATGCAAATCAGGGGACAGGTACACAAGGGAGTGAGAGTGGCTAAGTCTGCCATATGCTGCACCCACAACTGCAATGTAACAGTAGAGCAAAGGGCACATTGTCATTGGCATTAAAGATTGCCATTGTAGTGTATTGTAACCTTCCACTTTTGACCTGGAGGTATTTGTAACATCTTTCAGTTTACCCATGCTGTAAAATGGAAAAAAATAATGTTCTCTATTGAATGAGAATTGACCATATTCCTTCCCCTCTTGTCAAAAAGAAGCAGATAGATTGAACATATGTTTTTATTAACGTACAAATTAGGAGCTTAAGTGGCCACTTGCCTGTCAAGCCTGCTCTGCAATTTATTAAGGTCATGGGTGATGTGCATTCCTGTCTACCCATGGTAACTTTTCAGCTTTTTGTCTACTTCTGCCTTAAAAACATTCGGAGACTCTGTTTCCATTGCCCTTCAGAAAAGAGTTCCAAAGACCCTAATCTCTGAGGTGGGAAAGAAAAAGCTTCATCTCTGTCTTAAATGGATGACTCATAATTTTTAAACAGTGATCATTAGTCCCATAAATAACCCCTCCACATCCAACCTGTGAAAACCACTCAGGATCTTATTTATTTCAAGTCCACTCTCACTTTTCTAAACACCAGCAAGTAGAAACCAATCTATAGAACCTTTTGTTATACGACAACTTGCCCATTCAAGGTAGTAATCTAGTATACCTTCTCTGAACTGTTTCCAACACATTAAAGTCATTCCTTCAATAAGGAGGTAATACTATACACAGTATTCCATAAGTGGTTTCACCATTGCACTATATAACTGAAGCATAATATTCTACATTCAATTCCCCTAGTAACAGCTTTTGTAATTACTTACCAAACCAACATACTAGCCTTTTGTAAATCACGCACTACAACATCCAGCTCGTGCAATCTCTCCTATCAAAATGGTCAATTTCACATTTTCCCCACGTTTTTCAACTTGTCAGACGTTTGCCCACTCAATCTATCTGTATTTCTTTGTAGCCACCTTTGTTATCAGCAAATTTAGCAGCCAGTGATGCTATTGGTGCCTTTGCCCATGTCATTTATAGAAATCTTAAACTGTTGAGGCCCCCACAGCAATTCCTGTAGCAGACTAGTTGTTCCATCTTGCCAACCAAAAGAAGTCCCATATACACCTACCCTCCGTTTCCTGTTAGCCAATCGTCTATGTTTACCATGATTGTGCCCTGTAATAACATCTGTCATAATAGCTTCTAACCTTTTGTGAACGACAAATGTTAACCTAACTGGCCTGTAGTTTCCTGATTTTACAAGGTTTATAGCCTTATTCATGATGCAGAGAGCCACTGACTGCATGCAACTTTGCAAGTCTGACATATCAACTGTAAGATATATAGCAGCCAAGACCTATTCCTCTTCCTCAGTGCCCAGCTGGTGTGTGACTGCACTCAATGCATTATGCAGGATATATTGTTCATCTGTGTAATATTCTGCAAGTCCCTTGGAGCACTAATGCATATAAACACAATGGCAGCAAAGCTAAGTGAAGGCTGAGCTGCCACTGCAGCACACAGGCACTGGTTGGCTTAAGCTAGTGCCACAATGGAGCCACATCTAATTTTACCTCCAAACTATGTGTAAAGCTTGCTTTGCAAGTGCTATGTTCCTGTAAGCTTTTTTTAACACTGCATTCAACTCTTAAGCCAAATCCACTGAGCATATTCCCAGAAAAATGGCTTTAAAATCACTGTCATTCATTGCCCAAAGTTTGGCATTAATGACCTTGGTGTACTTTATTGGAGCAAGTAGATTGTTGTGAATGATTATCTTTGAGGGCCTTGATTACTGGTGAGGATGGGGAGTATGATTAAGTGTAGTGCTTATTACTTTCCATCCACCAGCATCAGAGGAGGAGGGTTGATTTTCTTCTTCCCCCAAAGTTGTCTTGTATACATTCTGCTATGTGATCAAGCAGACTTGTCATGGGCTATTTTCCTATAAGATAAAGAAAAGAGCAAGTATGTTGTCTGTGAACCAAAATATGTGGTATTCTTGCACGTGTCATTGTGTCGCAGGCCAGGACTCCCCTTGCTATACCAGACTGGTACGCTAGCAGCCACAACACATGTTATTGATTTGGCCGGTTGTGAAGTTATTCAGTTTTGGACAATAGAGCCTTGTCCATCTCCAGAGAGGGGCTTTCTTCAGCTATCTAACTTCTGAGGTCCCCTCTAATTCCTTACTTAATCTTCCATTAATGATCTCTGTTTTCAGTATCCTGAAATTGGATTTTGTTTACTCTGCTTCTTCTAGGCTAATAAGAAGTGGTTCAGCTCAGTTTTGGGAGCTTTTTCTTCTTCTTATGATACCACAGCTTTCTAAAATTGAGATTACTCAAAGGGTTAAGGAATAGATGATTATTGGTTTGTACGACAGTTGCTGTAAATACCAGAATACAATCACATAAAGTAGGCATGTGACCTGTAACAGATGGAACAAGATGGCTAACAAACAAAGTTGGTGTTAAGCCAAGGCTCATGTGAATTCATTTCATACTGCTCTCTCTCTCTCTCTCTCTATTCTTTGCCTTCCTTCAATGTTCTACTTTGTGCCGCCTGCTTCTACGATTGATTGTAGGAGCTGGAAAGACCGATCATAAAAAACAGGTACCGCAGAGCATTATCAAGGAGGAGGGAGAAGAAGGAGATCTTTCTGAGGTGGATCGATGTGAGCCATGGTTTAACACCTTGACCAGCTCAAGGAAATGATGACGAAGAAGAAATAGTTGCCAAGAAAGAGCTACCCCACTGCTTATTTGCCATTTTGTTCCATCTATTGCAGACTGTATATCTACTTTATGCAATTTTCTTCTGATACTTATGAACCAATAAATTGCTCTATTCTTTAACACCTTAGGGAATCTGTGATTATTGGACAAGGTCAATATCCTTCAATGAAGTGATTCAGCTACACCTAGCCTCAGACAGGCAGGCACTGTAGTGTAGCGGTTAGCGTAATGCTTTACAGCGCTAGTGACCCAGGTTCAAATCTGGCCACTGTAAGGAGTTTGTACGTTCTCCCTGTGTCTGCGTGGGTTTCCTCTGGGTGCTCTGGTTTCCTTCCACATCCCAAAAGGTGTACAGGTTAGGAAGTTGTGGGCATGCTATGTTGGCGCCGGAAGCGTGGCGACACTTGCGGGCTGCCCCCAGAACACTACGCAAAAAGATGTATTTCACTGTGTGTTTCGATATACATGTGACTAATAAAGATATCTTATCTTGCTTGTAAAACATGATTATGTAGTGCAGAAAACAAAACAAAAGCTGTAGATGCTGGAATCAAAAACAAAATCCAGAAAATGCTGGAAGAACTTGGCCAGTCAAGCAGCAACTGTTGAAAGAAAAAAACAGTTAATGTTTCGGGATGGGCACCCTTCCTCACAACTAGGGAAATAGTGGAAGGGTTAGAGTTTTCAAAATAGAGCTGGGCATAGAGTGAAGTGTAAGACAAAAGGCTCTATGGAGATTGGTTAAGCCAGATCAGATGATGAGGAGCATGAATAACTAACCATTAAGGAAGTGAGTATGTGCCCTGTCATACAAGCAAGAGGGAAATTTATTAGTAAGCATCACACAAGGCATTTGGAGTGATGTCGTTGGCATAGTTTAATTGCTTACATTGTGCGCAAGCCTTGAGAGGCACAAGTGAAGCTAACAGCAGAGCCTAATGTGTGCTTCTGTGATAGTGTAAGTGGAAAGCAGAGATTCTGAGGGAGATTGTTGGGAGTGTGATGCACTGAATAGAGTGTGATGATAATTGTGCTGCTTGTGGAATAAGAACAGTAACAGGCCCTTCAGCCCACGATATCTGCGCCAACCATGACCCCAATTAATCACATCTGTTTGCACATGGTCTAAATTCCGCCATTCCCAGCGGCTGTCTAAATGGCTCTGAAATGTTGCTACCTTATCTGCTTCCACCATCTCCCCTGACAGCACCTTCCAGGTACTTCTGTGTAAATATACTTGTCTAGTACATCTCCTTTAAACTTTCCCGCTCTTACCTTAAAGCTCTGCCCTCTGGTATTTGACACTTCCATCTTGGGGGAGAAAGACTTTGGCTATCTACCCTATCTATGCTTCTCTAAAATTTATATATTTCTGTCAGGTTGCGCTCAGCCTCTGACACTCCAGAGAAGACAATGCAAGTTTTTCCATCCTCTCCTTATAGCTAATACTCTCTAATCCAGACAACATCCTGGTGAATCTCTTTTGCACCCCCACCAAAGCCCCTGCATGCTTCCTATAATGCAGCAACCAGAACCCCAATTCTCCAAATGTGGCCTAAACAAAGTTTTATACAGCTGCAACATGACTTCCCTACTTTCATACTCAATTCCCACACCAATAAAGGCAAGCATGCCTTGTGCCTTCTTTAGCATCCTATCCACTTGTCTTGCCCCTTTCAGGGAGCTATGGACTTGCACCCCACGATCTCTTGGTACATCAATGCTCTTAAAGGTTCTGCCATTTATTGTACACTTTCCTCTTACATTTGACCTATCAATATGCAATGCCTCACACTTGCAGAAGTAAGTTGCAAATAAGTCCAAGAGGACTTACTGGAGTTCTTTGGAAAAGCAACTGTGCTGTTCTTAGCTTCCCAGAAAGCATGTGATAATGATATTGCAAAAAATAAAAGCTCCCAGGGTTAGACACAACATATTGGCATGTATAGAAGATTGGCTGGGAAACAAGAAACAGACCATAGGTATAAACAAATCTCTTATCTGATTGGCAAGTTTTAATGAGTAATGTGCCGCAAGGATTGGTGTTGGGACCTCAACTTTTTATAATTCACATTAATGACTTGGAATGAAGGCACTCAAGGCAGTGAGTGGCAAAATAAATGGCAAATGTAGTATAGTGTGAGAAAATGTGAAATTATCCGCTGGCAATAAAAATAGAAAAGAAACATAAATGATGAGAGATGGTGGAGCTTTAAGCTGTGGTGGGATCTGGGTGTCTTGGTGAAGGATTTGGAAGAAGTCATATGCAGGTACACTAAATAATTAGGAAAACTTAGGAATGGACTACAAAAGAAGGGAGGTTATGCTTCAATTATATCTGGAATAATGTGTACAATATTGGGAGCAGTTCAGAGAGGGTTTATTACTGGAATGCCTAGAATGGGTGTTATGAGAAAGGCTGGGCAAGCTAGGCTTGTATCTGCTAGAGTTTAGAAGAGTGAGGGAGACTTAATTGAAACAGAGAAATTGAAACAGGGAATCTAGAACTAGGGATCATTGTTTAAATACAATGAGTCTTTGGACCTTTCCTCAAAGGGTGGTGGAAGCAGTCTTTAAATATTTTTATGGCAAAGGTAGATAGATTCTTGATAAGCAAAGAGGTTATGTGGGAATACAGAGCTGAAATTACAGTCAGACCAGCCAATACCTTATTGAATGGTGGAGTTGGCTTGAGGGGCTGAGTGGTCTGTTTATGCTCCTTCTCCTAATTTCGATATTCATATCTTGGTATGTTTAAAGAAACTATGTATCAATACAAAGTGATTGTATTGATTCCCCATGGAAGGCTCATTCAGAAAGTCAGGAGGCATGGGATACAGGGAAACTTGGCTGTGTGGATTCAGAATTGGCTTGCACATAGAAGACAGAGGATGGTGGTAGATGGGGCGTATTCTGCCTGGAGGTCGGTGACCAGTGGTGTTCCAGTGGGATCTGTTCTGGAACCCCTGCTCTTTGTGATTTTTATAAATGTCTTGGATGAGAATGTGGAAGGGTGGGTTAGTGAGTTTGCAGTTGACATGAAGGTTGGTGCTGTTGTGGGTAGTGTAGAAGGTTGCTGTAGGTTACAACAGGACATCGATAGGATGCAGAGCTGGGCTGAGAATTGGCAGGTGGAGTTCAACCTGGAAAAGTGTGAAGTGATACACTTTGGAAGATTAAATTTGAAAGCAGAATACAATGTTAATGGCAGGACTCTTAGCAGTATGGAGGAACAGAGCGATCTGGGGGTCCAGGTCCATAGATCCCTCAAGGTTGCCGCGCAGGCTGATAGGGTTGTTAAGAAGGCATATGGTGTGTTGGCCTTCATTAATCGGGGTACTGAGTTCAAGAGCCGTGAAGTGATGTTGCAGCTCTATAGAACTCTGGTTAGACCACACTTGGAGTATTGTGTTCAGTTCTGGTCGCCTCATTACAGGAAGGACGTGGAAGCTTTAGAGAGGGTGCAGAGGAGGTTTATCAGGATGCTACCTGGATTGGAGAGCATGTCTAATGAGGATAGGTTGAGTGAACTAGGGCTTTTCTCTTTGAGAGAAGGAGGATGAGAGGTGACTTGATAGAGGTGTACAAGATGATAAGAGGCATAGATCGAGTGGATAGTCAGAGACTTTTTCCCAGGGTGGAAATGACTAACATGAGGGGGCATAATTTTAAGGTGATTGGAGGAAGATATAAGGGGGATGTCAGAGGTAAGTTTTTTTACACAGAGAGTGGTGGGTGTATGGAACATACTGCCGGCAGAGGTTGTGGGGCAGATACATTAGGGATATTTAAGAGACTCTTAGATAGGAACATGAATGATAGACAAACTGAGGGCTACGTGGGAGGGAAGGGTTAGATAGATCTTAGAGCAGGATAAAACGTCGGCACAACATTGTGGGCCTAAGGGCCTGTACTATGCTGTCATGTTCTATGAAAACATAGTGTTTAGTTGCACAACATAACAATCTTGTTTTCACAATGGCAATGATGCCCTTCACTGTGCTTAAAGCTTTTAAGATGGCAAAACATCTCACAATATGTCAGAGGAGCATGATCGGTTAGAGACTGACACTGAGCTAGAGAACAGCATATTATGATATATTACCTAAGAGTGTAACTAAAAAAAGTTATGTTAAAACAATAGTTTCAAAGGAGACAATGATGGTTACAGAGGATGTACCAGATCATAGGCCTCTTCAGAAGGCATAGTGTCTACAGTGAGTTAATGGAGGATGCCCAAGACACCATAAGAACGAGAAACCGGAGTAGGGTATTTTGCCCCTCCTACCTAGTCAGTGATGCATTAGGATCATGGCTGAAATCACATCTCAGTGTCTCTTTCCTGCACTGTCTATATCCCTAAATAATCCTAATATCTAAAAATCTATCATTGTCTGTCTGGAATATACTAGCCACCCATGGCCCTCTTGAGTAGAGAATTTCAAAAACTCAGTACCATTTGGTAAAGATATCTCTTCTCTCTTTCTTGGTCCCCTTACATAAGCCGTACATAAGAGTAAGATAAGACAACTCTTATAAGAGTACATAAGACAACTCTTATACTCAAGTTGTCTCGCAATGATTGCCAAGTCCTTGATGGCTTTCAGAACAGAAATAAACGGTGGAGTGAATTAAATAATCAATTATGATTCTTTTATAATTAAAGCTTCTTTCAGTTGGGAGCAATGTAGGACAGCAAATGCAAGGATGACAGGTAAGTGGGACTTGGTGTTTAGCTCATGGAAAAGGTTAAGTTGGTAGAGGGTGGAAGGTGGGAAGCTTCCATGGAGATTAATGGAAAAGTCAAATCTACTGTCCACAATAGGTCTGGAGGTGATCTTTTCAGCAGTAGAAAATATGAGGAGTGGCAGAGATAAAGCAGGTAGTTTGTAACAGCATCTTTGGACAATGACAGTCATTACTGTGTGTCCTTTTCAACAGAGCAAAGCATCTTCACAATTTTATAGAGCATTAGAATCATTTGATAGAAATATAACAGATGGAATAATGCACAGTAACATAGATGCATTCTGAAACTAACATAAACCTTCTTAAATTATTTTGATGTTAGGTAAGACTCGTTAAAATGATTGCATTAATAGTGCAAAGCAAAGGGAAAAATCCTAATGCATTTACAGCAGAATGCATGTTGTACATTATGTATTACTCCTGAGAGTACCTCGACTGAAGAGGACCAAATTATTAATAACCATTGCTTTCTTTGTGAAAGCCTTGCTTGGTAAATACAAGTGCAATACTTGCAATATGATGGATTTTATACTTAATGATAATCACTGCAAAACAAACTGATTATTCTGAGATTGACTTTTTTAAAAAAACATCTCAAAGTAATTTGAGAACAAAAGCTCGACAATTGTTGCCATAACTGTTCCAGCACAAACTGGGTGACAGTAGGGAAGATTGCTTGAGCTAGCAATTTTTCCAGTCCCATTTGCAGCAAAGATGATGTTTTTCGTCAGATCTCATTTTATCAGCTGCTTGAAGTATTCAGAAAATCCACAGGAGTTTTGAAGCACTAACTGCAAAACACAATGAAACTGCATTAAAGAAGACACATAACTGCAATCTTAACAGCTTCTTGGTTGAGACCTTAAAATGTTCAGGCTAGTTCAATTAGTGCTTTACACAGGGTCAAAATGGATTGTGTACCTGGCTTAGTGACTGAAATACACATTACCAATCTTACTTACAGTGTGTACTTTCTTCAACTAAACTGAAATCCATGGATAAATGATTCCCCTTATCCTTCAGTCTCTAACTGGTAATATAACAAAAAAGCTTTGCAAGTTCCAGAAACATAGGTGGACGTGAATGCTAAAACGATTGTGAATTGAATTCTTCAAGTACCACCTTCTTCAAGTACCTATTCCAAGCAATTTGTTAGATCTGCTTTTCAGTTCTTGGGTTAGTTAATTAAAAACAAAAGATCCTTTTTGAGAATTTCTGTAAAATAACTACAGATCTGACTAGTATTCAGGCAATGCTTTTCCATGGATTTAAAATGGAGGAATTACTGGCAATATACAAAGAGCAACTGTGCATTTAAAGCTGGAGTGATGTCCTTTGATTATTCATATCCGACCAGCCATTTGTAATAAAATTACCTCATAAGATTGAAAGGCTGGATATCTATGTTGGCAGGTAATGAGGAAAATAAAGCTCTTCTGGCATCATTTAAATATATATGACAACTGTGCATGTTTTGGATTTAATCTGGGAAATAATATCAAGATATTTGAAAAATGTTGTAAAATCAGCAGTACAGATTTTTCCAGTAAAACAGAGTGCAAAGGAATGCTTATGGCATTTGCTCCGTGCACGTGCTCAAAATTGCTAACTACCCTAAATAAGTGAACTATTGACATATCATTATCGTAGCAGTAGTAAGAGAAAAAAATCTCAACCTCCTCTAAATGAAAAAGTGAAGGCCATGCCCAACATAGCAAAGAATCATTAAATCACCAGGTTCATGTACCATTGTGCATAGGGCTGGCTGAGCAACCATCGAAGAGCATTGCTGAACTAGAGATAAATATATCAGCAAAGGCTCCTGCTCTTAATCATAATTCTATTGGAAAGTAGGCATGCACAGACATTGGATAAAGACAAGGTGAGCATTATCAATCAATGCTGACCTTGCCAGTGATGTCAACATACCAAAAAAAATTAATAAAAAGTATGATGGAATAGTTTTCTGATAAGGCAGACCTTTTGGGTCAAAGATGGCTTGCTTCCACTCCAGATCTGTAGGTCTTAGGTGAATGATGAGGCCACCATGGGACCAATGGGACAAGAGCTGATTGATTGGGTAGTTTGGAAGACAATGCACTCCTTCCGCTGTTCTTGTTATGCAGTCATATGCTCCCAGGGAAGACTTGGTGCCTACCAGTGATGTGTTACATTTTTCAAGTAACTTTGTCCTCCTCATGATGTTTTGGAGCTCAAAGAGTGCCTCTATCTGTATCTGGAGTCTGGTTTTGGGCATGCAAATGATATGCAGCGCCCATTAGAGTTGACTGAGTGTAAATAAAGCCTTAGTACTGGGGATGTTGGTCTGGGAGAGAGTGCCGAAGTCGGTTCACACATACTCCCAGTAGATTAGGAAGAGTTTGCAGAGATAGCACTGAAGATTACATGCATTATACATCTTGACAAACAAACTCCACATTGTGATTCAGCCACTGGGAGGAGGCGGTTGAGGAGGATCCTTTGATCACATTTCCTGTGGCAGACAGCAAGGACGCTGCATTTCCATACAAAGTATTGAACAGGTGACAATGTCCATGCAGTTGTCACTTACTATCTTCAGGAGTTAATTTGGAAATCTAGGTTAATTAACTATATCTTCCTTATGCCATTTATCATTTATAATAGAAGACAGCATTTTCAAAAGCATGGCAAAGGCAATGATGGTAGAAAATATTGTATGACAAAGATCAGGTATGACAAGGTTTGCTTGTTCTTTTCTTGATTTAACGTATTCACCTTATAACAAGCATATTACATAAATCAGGTGAAATACATACAAGGAAAGCCAGTAAAAATACACTCTGAGGAGTGTTTTTACTTTCATGGGTAGTGTATGTTTTCCAAGGAAACATTGTGGTTAGAATTCTGCTCTATTAACAAGATTTTTTATTATATTACATTTCTGTGCCTGACAATGTTTTAATACCTACTTTCAAAGAGGTGATGGAGTCATTCTTTAAATATTCATGCACCTATTTTAAAATTTTCATATTTAATGGATTCAAGTAAAACAAATCTCATTACGTAACATTATTTTGGAAAGATATTTGATAGGTTTATGGCACTGAATAAGAATTATCAGCTTTCTTTAAATTTGTGCTTCAGATGTGAAAAACAGTTTTTTCAATATTCCATCCTAAGTTAAACATATTTAACTGCAGTCAAAATAAATAATGGAAACACTGTGGATGATGGAACATTGAAATTAAAAACAGAGAATTACTCATCAGGTCAGGCAATATCTGTTGGGGGGGAGAGAGAGAGAGAGAGAGAGAAAATCAACAATTTGGGTCAACGACCTTTTTTCACAATGTTCCAATGAAAGGTCATTGACTTTGAAACCTTAATTCTATTTCCCTCTATATAGATGCTACCTGATCTGCTCAGTATTTCCAGTCTCTTCATTTGTTTTTATATTTTAAAATATATCACTAAATTAGTGCCCATCATTTACCCTGGACAGCCAACTACATCACTACTTGCCACTGCCATAGATATCCATTGTTAAGTCAGTTCAAGAAATCATTTGCCCTTCCTCATTCTTTACATAATCTTCCGTCTCTATTTTATAGTGATATTTAACTTGTCCTTGAAGCAAAGCAATTGTTCTTGCGTAACAGCAGCCTCAGTGATTCATGTCCATAATCCACCCTCTATCACACCTTGCAACCAACCCCTACTTAAGGGAGATGAAGGCCAACCTTTCATTGTTGTGTACCATGTTTTCCATTAGCTCCAGAATCTCAATTGCAGTTGTCTCACAAAGTTGCCTCTACATTTTAGCTTGTGTGAAAATGAAGTGATTTGAAACTACCTCCTGAAGTGGGGTCATGCATCACTTGCCTGAAGGCAATGCGTGGATGAACACCAAAAGAGTTGATGGTTCAGTCCCCCGGAATGATCCATTGCAGAACCCGATCCATTGCAGAACCCTCGAATTACTTCATCTAAATGAAGAGGGCCAATCTCACTGGTCCTCCATTATCTGAGCCAAGCAGCATGATCTGAATGTCAACAGGAACTCTGGGAGCAGTGAAGGGATTCCTGCTCCAAAACTCATTGGCAGGTAGCAAAGTGACATTTCAAACTCATTAAGATTGTTGTAAATTTTTAAAAATGAGAATAAAAAAAGTTCACAGAAAACACCCAAAAACCACAAATACAATTTAAAAGATTTAAAGTGTTTTTACATTTTTTTTCCTCTTTGCCTCCTGATGCCCATTGAAATTATTATGGAGTTGGATCCTTCTGACTGTCCTGGTGACTTAGATGAATATTACACATCCTGGAACAATTTGAGAATAGTTAAAGCATTTGTCTCTGTGACAACAGTCACTGCAATCCAATGTAATTTATTCTGAGAGTTATGGAGTTATACAGAATGGGAACACACCCTTTGGCCCAACTTGCCATGCCAAACAAGCTGCCTACCTGAGAGCTAGTCCCATTTGCTTGTGTTTGGCCCATATCCCTCAAAATCTTTCCTATTCAGGTGCATGTCTAAATGTCTTTTAAACATTGGAAGAAATTTGATTCATTTCGGCATGATAAGGCAATATACAAGGCCAAACGTTGTTGTAATATTCATAGCAGAGCCAAAAACAAAAAAACAAGTGAAAGAGTTAAAATTAAGATAGAGATATTACTTGTTTTTTAGGATACTAAAAATGGATCCACATCTGATTGCACTGTTGGTGAAATTTTCCAACACTGTTGACGACATATTCATGTCAGGCAATATAAGAAGAGTACTGAAATAAATAAAAAAAAGTCCTGAAAATACTTAGCTGGTCAGTTCTGATGAAAGATCATCAACCTGAAGCATCAGCTGTCCCCTCTCTCCAGAAGTTGCCTGACCTGCTGAGTGTTTTCTGCAATTTCTGTTTAAATAGCAGATTCCAGCATCTGCAGTTTTTTTTTTGTTTTCAAGTACAGTACTCATTTTAACCAATTACGCTTCTGTCATGAACATTAAAATGTATCCACAAAGCAGTATTATTAGGGTTGAAATCCAAGTCCGAAGTAATTAAGGGGATGAGAATCAATACTGTGTACTATAGCTTGAGCTGCTAAATTGACCATTCACAGACAAATTCTTTTCACTCTCTGTGGATCTGTCTCCCAATCTATTACAGAGCCAGTGGTGGAAAACACTTCCCAATGTACAGAAACAACATGTATTTTGTTGAAATTGGAGTAACTGTCCAAATAAAAAAAAGTCTGACATTCATAATTTATAGTGCAAGGTTGACCTGAAGAAAGATTGCCTTAAAAGGATACTGATGTAAGAGTCTTTATCAGAAGTTATTTTTGCTGAGAGGGATAAGAAAGCCATTTGTCAGCTCCTGCAAGTAATGAAATGTATTTCAATGTAATTTACAATATTTTATCATGCATTTTCATCAATGAAAAACTGATAATCCTTGATAGAAAACATTTAGTAAAAATGCTTCATTGCAAAATAAATTATGTTAACCAATTTGAAAAGACAGAAAGACATGATCAAAATCTCTTTGCCAGCATGAAATTCTCCTAAGTTTACTGGAAATAATTGTTAACAAGAAATCTATGAATAATACGTATGGAATTGTGACATGTTTGCTATTTTTAACAATGTCAGTAATGTGGCAAAAAGAGTTTGGACCCAGAAATGAAAAGTATTGTTTTCTGTTAAATCGAATATTGGAGAATCACAGACTTATCACTGCATGGAAGGAGGCCATTCTGTCTTTTGAGTACAGGCTCTATAGGTAAGAAAAAACATGCCAGTCTCAATCACCCTCCCTCACGCCGTAGCATTGCAAATAATTTGCTTTCAGATACTTACCTAGGTCTCAATTAAAGGTTAAGATTAAATCTGGTTCTATAACTACTCCTGGTAGTGTATTCAAGACCCTAACTACTCGCTCTGTGAAAAAAGTTTTACTCACGTTAGTTTTGGTTCCCTTAGCAATCACTTTCTTTCGGTGTCCCCTAATTCTTGATCCATCCACAAATGAGGACAGCTTCTATCTATCAACTCTACCTGTTTCTGTCATGGTTTAAATACCTCTGTCAGACCCCCTCACAATTTCCTCTGTTCAAAGGAGAATATTCCAGCTTCTCCAGTCTTTCTAATGTCCCTCATCCCTGTATTCATTTTTGTCAATCTCTTTTGCACCCCTTCTAAAATATTTACATTTTTCTTAAAGCATGGTTCCTAGTAGACACATTACACTGTTGTTGAGCCAGTGTGTTATGAAGGCTAATCATGACCTCCATGTTTTTGCACTCTATGTCTCTTGTTTATAAGGTCCAGGATCCTGTATAATTATTAGCCACTTTCTCTAACACTGTCCCTTTTAATGAACTATGCACAAATATCCCTGTCTCTTTTGCTTCTTGTTCCTGTCTTAGTATCGTGCACAATGGTTTACATTGCTCTTCTCATTTGGCCTCTCAAAGGTAACACTTTGCATTTCTTAGGAATGAATTTCTCTTCCCTCCTCTATTCTACTTATAAGATTATATTCATTTGAAGTCTATTACTATATTCCTCACAGCACTGGACTCCAAGTTTTGTGTCATGTGTAAATTTGAAAATTGTGCCCTTTACACCCAAGTCCAAATCATTAATGAATTTTAAGCAGTGGTCCTGCTATCAACTGCTGGGAACTCCACTGAACATTTACTTTCACTATGAGAAGGAACTTTTCACCACTGGTGCTTGGCCAATTTTCTCAAAAATCTGGTACAGCCCCTTTTTATCCCACGCGCTTCAGTCTTGATGATAAACCTATTATATGGCACTTTATCAAATGCTTTTCAAATCCATGTGCAACATATCAATTACATTGCTCTCATCAGACTTCACTATTACTTCATCAGAAAAATGTCAAGATAGTTAGACACAATTTGCCTTTAATAAATCCTGCTGGTTTTCTCTAATAATTCCACCTTGTCCAAATGACTACTAATCCTGTCCTTCATTATTGTTCCCAGAATTTTCCGCACCATTGAGGTTAAACTTATCCCTATGCTATTTTGTGAACTATTGATTAGTGTTTTCAATTATTCTGTTCTCAGGCATCACTTCTGAATACATAATTGTTGAAAGATTGTTGCCAGGGCCTCTATAACTCCCTCCCTCCTTTCCTCAGCAACCTTGGATGCATCCATATAATTTCTTATTTATTTCTTCAGATGAAATTAAATTTGTTTTTCATCAGGACGCAAGATGAGAAAATTCCGCATCCTGGTAGAAAAGATTCACTGGGATTCAAGTTGGAAGTCTTCATTGAACTGTTAAATGAGCTTCCTCTTCAGATATTGATAGATCTGCAATTCCAGTATTTCTTCTATTTATTTTCACTTTTCTACTTTTTTTAAATTTCTTGGTTTAAGTGATTACAATGTCTGACTTAGTGATAATTCAAGTTAACGTGAACAAAGAAACACTAAAGGCAAAGATAATATCCCAGACCTTGGATTGTCCTTCAAAATAAGGCTGTGCAATTTTTTTCCCACCACAAAGCCAGCACAGCTGTACCATATATACAGATATCCTGCTGAAATAATAACTTTGTAAGATAGGCATAGCTAACTCTCATTCTGTGAGGTCAAAGTGTAACAACTATATTGCAGTTTTACTTCACAAACCACTTGTGAGATAGCACTGTGAAACTTGGCAAAACTCTATGGATACAAAGGCCAGAAATTTAAGGGCACGTCTGTAATAATTGTTCCAAATACATGGTGTGTAGAATGAACAATCTTGAGCATAACAGAGGAATTGATTTACAAGAGAAAACTATAGAGTTTTGAATTCCTTTATACATTTACTTTGGCCTACTGCACTCAACAAAAGGATAATATTCTTTTTAATTAAATATTACTTTTGTGCGCCATCTTATTTCTTCAATGTTTTTTTTAAATGAAATTGATGGACAGAATTTTTAGGTCTATTTAAATTATAGGATTTCTTTCTTTAATGAAATTAATTAAAATCATTACATGGAGCTTTGTGAGGAGACTACAATGCCGCAATGTGAAGTTTGTATTACTTGAAATAACCTTGGCTTTCTGCCACTGAATACAATATTTTAACCCTGATAGAACTCTAATAGGTTTTAAAATTTAAAATTTAGTGGCTAGACTATTCACAATGCAATGCAGATTATTAATATTTACATTCAACCCTAATTCACTCCCAGGGTAGAGTTTTCTCAAAATGTGTGTAAAAAAAATTTTGTATAATATCTGTTGCATTCTTTGGAATTCAAACAATGAGCAAAATCCATCAATCAAATGTGGGGAAGACTAAAGCCATTATTTGTGGTTGCCATCTCAAACTCTCGGCCATTGCCTACCCCATCCTCGAAGTAATTCAGAGTGTGAGCGACTTTGTGGCATGTTTGCCTCTGGGTTAAGCTTTACACCATGTTATCATTAAGACTGCCTATTTAGACCTCCATAAGATCATTTGCTTGAACTCCTGCTTCAGTTCCCCAAGAGATGGAGCCCTCATTTTGTTACCTATCTATTTTTCCAATAAATTCCTGGATAGCCTTTAGTGATAGCTTCTTGTGTTCTGTTCTTTGTGAATTTGGAGCCATCCGAAACTCTGCTGCCTGTACCCTAATCTGCACCAATGTTTGCTCATCACCATTCTGCTTGTTGCTCTGTACGGGTTCCCAACTGAGCAACACCTCAATTTTAAAGTTCTCAGTTTTGTTTTTTTTTAAACTACATGTATGGCGTATTTGCAATTGCTTCCAGACCTTTAACCTCCTGAGATATTTGCACTCCTCTAATCCACCATTGACAAATGTCTCTTCATCTGCAATGGCCCTAAATTTGGAATTCATGTTCTCTGGAATACTCCAATTATATTAGTTATTTGTGTGTATTCCCCTCTCTGATATTTCATTCAAGCAGTCATTCCTCAAATTTGAGCTTGCAAAGTGCATGTCAGCCAACTGTCATATATAAAGAAATTCTGACCCTTCAGGTTAAAGCTGTTGATACCCTATGAGGCAGAATATGTTAGGAACTGCCGACGGTACCATATAGAACTGCTGGCATTTCTGTGCAAGGACCAACAAGTTCAAGATTTCCAAACTAATGCCGAAGTCTGAAGCTTGCAGGTAAAGACAAGTGCTTGACGATAAATACTGATAATTCAAAAGTAGGTTTTTTTTCTTGGCAGTGTATTAATCTTTCCTGACAGACCAAATGCTTGATAATGACATCACTTCAGTCTGTATTTATTCACTAATTCTATGAATGCAGTATTTTTTTTCTAGCAATTTTTAGGATAGCTTCTGGGGATGCACTGTTCATTTGGAATCAATTTATTAGGTACAAGACTAGTTTGCATTCACAAAGTACTCTTGGGCCAATCAACCAAGATAAATCCAAAAGATTAAAAAAAATTAACGAGATATCAGAACAAGAAAGAAAATAACAAAACGGGGAAAGCATCTAAATTAATTCAAATCTCCTTTTCCCTTATATTTTCCTTCCAATGACACTTTGCAATAATAACAAATACATTTGTGCTTTCATTTTAGTGGTCTATAAATTACCAGAGGTTGAATTTAAGGAATTATATGTCTCTCTATTTCTACAGTACTAATGATTGCTGTAACATTTAATTTTAGTAAATGTGATGTTAGCGATACCTAGCAGGGCTCCTTGGAAGGTGTATTGTTGATTTGTAGCACAGTTGTAGCCTTCACATGAAGTTTCATTATGGTTCTCAAGATCTCAAATCTCCCTGATAACTGCATCTGCAAGAGGTGCATCCAGCTGCAGCTCCTTGCAGACTGTGTTAAGGAACTGGAGTTGCAGCTGGATGACCTGTAGCTCCTACGGGAGAATGAGGAGGCGATAGATAAAAGCTACAGGGAGGTAGCTACACCTAAGCTGCAGAAGGCCGGTAGCTGGGTGATTGTCAGGAGAAGGGAATAGGCAGATAGTGCATAGTACCCCTGTGGCCGTTCCCCTCAGTAACAGGTATAACACATTGGATAATGTTGGGGGGATCGACCGACCAGGGGAAAGCCGCAGCAGTCAGTTCACTGGCACTGAGTCTGGCTCTGTGGCTCAGAAGGGAAAGGGGGAGAAGAGGAGAGCAATAGTGATAGGGGACTCCAAAGTTAGGGGAGCAGACGGGAGATTCTGTGGACGTGAAAGAGACTCCCAGATGGTATGTTGCCTCCCAGGTGCCAGGGTCAGGGACGTCTCAGATCGGGTCCACAGCATTCTAAAGCAGGAGGGTAAGCAGGCCAGAAGTTGTGGTACACATTGGTACCAACGACGTAGATAGGAAAAAGGATGAGGTCCTGAAATGTGAATATGGGGAACTAGGTAGGAAGCTGAAAAGCAGGACCTCAAGGGTAGTAATCTCTGGATTGCTGCCTGTGCCATGTGCTGGTGAGGGTAAGAATAGGTTGATGTGGCTGAGAAATTGGTTCAGGGAGCAGGGTTTCAGACTTGTGGATCATTGGGATCTCTTCTGGGGAAGATATGAACTGTACTAAAGGGATGGGTTACACCTGAACTAGAAGGGGGACCAATATCCTTGCGGGCAGGTTTACTAGAGCTGTTGTGGAGGGCTTAAACTGGTTTGGTGGGAGATAGGAACCCGAGTGATAGGTCAGAGGATGGGGCAGTTGGTGTACAGGTTGATACAGTGTGTAGAGAGACTGTGAGGAAAGATAGGCATTTGATTGGACAAAATTGCAGTCAGTTGGATGGGCTGAAGTGTGTCTATTTTAATGCAAGAAGAATCAGGAACAAGGGTGATGAACTTAGAGCATGGGTCATTACATGGAACTATGATGTTGTGGCCATTACAGAGACTTGGCTGTCACAAGGGCAGGAATGGCTGCTGGATGTTCCAGGGTTTAGATGTTTCAAAAGGGACAGGGAGGGGGGTAAAAGAGGTGGAGAAGTGGCTTTTCTGATCAGGCACAGTGTCAGAGCTGCAGAAAGGAAAGACGTCCTGGAGGGATCATCCACTGAGTCAGTGTGGGTAGAGGTCAGAAACAGGAAGGGAGCAATCACTCTATTGCTTCTATACACCACACCCCCTTCCCCCCAAAAGAGCAACAGAGACACTGAGGAACAGATCGGGAGGCAGATTTTGGGAAGGTGCAAAACTAACAGGGTTGTTGTCATGGGTGATTTCAACTTTCCTCATATTGATTGGCACCTCCTTGGTGCAAAAGGTTTGGGTGGGGCAGAATTTGTTAGGTGTGTCCAGGAAGGATTCCTGACACAATATGTAGACAGGCTGTCTAGAGGAGAGGCTATTCTGGATCTGGTAATAGGCAATGAACCTGGTTAGGTGTCAGATCTCTCAGTGTGTGAGCATTTTGGAGACAGTGACCACAACTCCCTGACCTTTACCCTCACCTTGGAGAGGGATAGGAGCAGAGGGTATGGGAAAGTATTTAATTGGGGGAGGGGGAATTATGATGCTATTAGGAGGGAACTTGGGAGCAGATGTACTCAGGGAAATGAACAATGGAAGTGTGGAGGTTGTTTAGAGATCACTTGCAGGGGATTCTGGATAGGTTTGTCCCATTGAGGCAGGAAAGGGAGGGTAGGGTGAAGGAACCATGGTTGACAAGAGATGTGGAATATCTAGTGAAGAGGAAGAAAGAAGCTTACTTAAGGTTCAGGAAGCAAGGATCAGACAGGGCTCTAGAGAGTTAGAAGGTAACCAGAAAGGAGCTTAAGAATGGACTTAGCAGAGCTAGAAGGGGGCATGAGAAGGCCTTGGCAAGTAGGATTAAGGAAAACCTCAAGGTGTTCTACTCGTATGTGAAGAACAGAAGGTTGACAAGAGTGAAAGTAGGACCGATTAGGGATGGAGGAGGAGGGAGGGGAGGTCCTTAATGAATCCGTTGCTTCAGTATTCACTTGAGAGACCTTGATGTTTGTGAGGACAGCGTAAAATAGGCTGATAAGCTAGAACATGTCACTGTTAAGAAGGAGGATGTGCTGGAACTCTTGAAAAACATTAGGATAGATAAGTACCCAGGGCTATACGGGATATATCCCACAATACTATGGGAAGTGAGGGATGAGATTTCTGAGCCCTTGGTGATGATCTTTGCATCCTCACTGGCCACAGGAGTAGTATCAGATGACTGAAGGGTGGCAAATGTTATTCCTTTGTTCAAAAAAGGGAGTAAGGAAAACTCTAGGAATCATAGACCAGTGAATCTTACTTCAGTGGTGGGCAAATTATTGGAAACGACTCTTAGGGACAGGATTTATGAGCATTTGGAGAAGCATCATCTGATTAGGGACCGTTAGCATGGCTTTGTGAAGGGCAGGTCATGCCTCACGAGCCTGATTGAACTCTTTGAGGGTGTGACAAAACACATTGATGAGGGTAGAGCAGTGGATGTGGTGTATATGGACTTCAGTAAGGCATTTGATAAGGTTTCCCATGATGGCTCATTCAGAAGGTCGGGAAGCATGAGATCCAGGGAAACTTGGCTGTGTGGATTCAGAATTGGCTTGCCCATAGAGGTAGAGGATGGTTGAAAATGTAGCGTATTCTGTCTGGAAGTTGGTAAACAGTGGTGTTCCACAAGGAATTGTTCTGGAACCCCTGCTCTTTGTGATTTTTATTAGTGACTTGGATGAGGAAGTGGAAGGGTGGGTTAGTATGTCTGCAGATGACCCGAAAGTTGGTGTTGTTGTGGATAGTTTAAAAGGTCATTGAGGGATATTGATAGGATGCAGAGTTGGGCTGAGAAGTGGCAGATGGAGTTCAACCTGGAAAATTGTGAAGTGATTCACTTTGGAAGGTCGAATTTGAAGGCAGAATACAGAGTTAATGGCAGGATTCCTAGCAGTGGAGGAACAGAGGGATCTTGGGTTCAAGCCCATAGATTCCTCAAAGTTGCCACGCAAGTTGATAGGGTTATTAAAAAGGCGTTTGGCGTGTTTGCCTTCATTAGTCAGGGGATTGAGTTCAAGAGCCACGAGGTAATGTTGCAGCTCAGTAAAACCCTGGTTAGACCACACTTGGAGTATTGTGTTCAGTTCTGGTCACCTCATTATAGGAAGCATGTGGAAGCTTTAGGGAGGGTGCAGAGGAGACTTACCAGGATGGTACCTGGATTAAAGAGCATGTCTTGAGGGTAGGTTGAGCCAACTAGGGCTTTTCTCTTTGGAGCGGAGGAGGATGAGAAGTGACTTGATAGAGGTGTACAAGATGATAAGAGGCATAGATTGAGTGGACAGCCAGAGACTTTTTCCCAGGGCGAAAATGGCTAACATGAGGGGGCATAATTTTAAGGTGACTAAAGGAAAGTACAGGGGGGATATCAGAGGTAAGTTTTTTAACACAGAGAGTGGTGGGTGCATCGAACACCCTGCCAGGGTGCTGGAAGAAGCAGATACATGAGGGACATTTAAGACACTCTTAGATAGTCACATGGATGATAGAAAAATGGAGGGGTATGTGGGGAGGAATGGTTAGGTTGACCTTAGAGTAGGTTTAAAGGTCGGCACAACATCATGGGCCAAAGGTCCTGTACCGTATTATCTGTTTCATGGGTCTGAGATTGAATAAAAATATAAATCATCGAAGCCAAACCCACAAATAATTGTTTTAAGTTTCATGACCACAGCCTCTTCTGCCTTTAAAGGACCTGTTGTTTTACTGACAGAGTTTGATATTTGATTATGCACATTGCGTTGATATTGTCCTTAAATAGTTTGATGTGTGGCTGATTCACAATTACATTATTTTTGCATGACATCTCAAATTTTTAAGCAATTGATAAAGTTTTTGTTAAAAATATCAGTACCCCGATTTGAAAATGAAAATGGTGTGGAATGATAGTTCATTTACAGGACTGCTTTTAACTTTGAAGCACTAAATATATGCAAATATCATATTAAAAATAGTGCTGGTTTTTGTTTTGAGGTAAAATGAGAGATTGAAACTTATGAGACAAGTGTAGATTGAAACAGTGAAAAGATATGATCATTCACTTCTTAAATCTGTCAACATCTTACAAAATTTTCTATGCTTGGGAATTCAAGGGCAGTGTGAAGATTTGCAAGGGCTTGCTTCAGGAAGTAATGTACCCATATACTGTTAACACAGTAATTCCCATACAAGAGGATACAGTTTATCCTTAGTGCTGTCTGCACTTTGCTAGTTCTATTTAATGAGAACTGCTATTTCTTAGTTGTACCTCTCTCTAAATAAAGTTTGTGTTTGGACTAGAACAGAGGGAACGGAGAGTCAAAAGATGGGATCTATTCTGCCTTTCAGCAATGTGGACCTGTTGCCAATATTGGCCATTCCACACTGCAAATGACCAAGGATAGCAACAGAGAATAGAAACAAAGCTGCATTTGTTAAACATTAGGATAGTTTTGGTGACATTTATTAGGGCAAAGAATTTTTAGTCCTAAGTATTTAATGCATTTGTTAAATTCAATGAAACTATGGAGGTTGGGAGTGGTTGACATTTGGACATGCATTAACTGCCAGCAACTAAAGGTGAATTACTTACCACACCATCAAAGAAAACTCATCACAAACCAGGGCCTAATGTAGACTAAAGTTTCTTTTATGTTATAAAAATAGAAAATGCTAGAAAAAGTCAGCAGTTCAGACTGCATCTGTGGAAAGAGAAGCAGTTAACATTTAAGGCTGGAAGCCTTCATCACAACAGAGAATGAGAGAAGCAAGTTAGTCTTGGCAGCAAAAGAAGTGGGAAGGCAATGGGTGGAACCAAGGAATTCCTGTGATCACATGAAATACTGAGGTTTTTAAGATTAAGATTTTTCACTATGCTAACTTAGTAATGTGTCATATTGATTCAGTAAAGGTAGCCTCTTGAAGTTTCCCTGCACCAGCCATTCTGATCAAAACTATCAAAATGACCATTCATTAATTGTTTAATTTGCACTCAGTCTCCACATGTATTTGTGCTGAAGCTGCTGTGACTGGTTTTGTTACGAATAGCAATGGAGGGCCACGTTAACCAGTTTTTATCTGAAGTCCAGGTTGCCAGTGTAATTCTGTGGCTCCTAATATTTAAATAATTGAATCCAGCTCCCTCATCATATTAAGCTTGAAACTCGAAAATGCATTAATTAATGCTGTAAAATATTGATCTTTCTGTTAACTATCTTGTTTATAATTTGGTTAGGAAAAGTTATGTTTCCTAAAACTACTCATTTATGATTGCTGCTTATTTATCCTAGGGGTATTAAAGAGGGATCTTGGGGTCTACATCCATAGATCCCTTAAGGTTGCCACGCAGGTCGATAGGGTTGTTAAGAAGGCGTATGGAGTGTTGGCCTTCATTAGTCAGGGTATTGAGTACAATAGCCGTGAGGTGATGTTGCAGCTCTATAGAACTCTGGTCAGACCGGAGTATTGTGTTCAGTTCTGGTCGCCTCATTATAGGAAGGATGTGGAAGCTTTAGAGAGGGTGCAGGGGAGATTTATCAGGATGCTGCCTGGATTGGAGAGCATGTCTTATGAGGATAGGTTGAGTGAACTAGGGCTTTTCTCTTTGGAAAGAAGGAGGATGAGAGGTGATTTGATAGAGGTGTACAAGATGATAAGAGGCATAGATTTTGAGTGGACAGTCAGAGACTTTTTCCCAGTGCCACAATGAGGGGACATAATTTTAAGGTGATTGGAGGAAGGTATAAGGCGCATGTCAGGGGTAAGTTTTTTTTTTACACAGAGAGTGGTGGGTGCATGGAACGCACTGCCTGCAGAGGTTGTGGGGGCAGATATATTAGGGATATGTAAGAGACTCTTAGATAGACACATGAATGATAGAAAAATAGGGGGCTATGTGGGAGGGAAGGATTAGATAGACCTAGAGCAGGATAAAATGTCGGCACAACATTGTGGGCCGAAGGGCCTGTACTGTGCTGTAGTGTTCGAACACTTCCACTATGACTTTCTTTCATTTTCATTTAAACACTCGAAGAAGTTGCTGTGGTTTTGCACATTCATAACTCATTTTCTGCCCATATGAGACCTTATTAATCGTGAAGTGGAGTAATGAGGCTTGCAGGCCGCAACAGGTTACCATTTACAATTGAACCCTTCCCCATATAGCCAAGCAACTATTTTAATGTGAGAAAGGCGATAAATACCAGGGAAAGCAAATCAAAAGATTGGGATTGATTTATGTGACATATCTGAATTGCTCTGTTCGGCTGTTCTAACAACCAGTCATACAGATCAACTTCATATATAGTAAATTAAATTGATATTACACTGTGTTGGCTGGAAAATTGGTCAGTTAATCTGCTCCTTGAAAATGAAATTTGATCTTTTCTGCAAATGAACAGGATTTTTTTTCTCCCCTGCTCACTTCTTGCTGATGGGATTTTCTCTTAGTTTTTTTTATGTTAACTTTGGTGCAATTGTGATAGATGGGCTTAGCCTTTCTTAAACTGAGTTTACTGTTGATAAAGATGCCATCCAGTGATACTTCTTAAAAAAAATTCTCCTTCTATAATCTAGTTCTCTGCATTTCAATAAGATCTGGTGCTAAAAGATGCTGGTAAACCACAACTGAACACCAGTGAATAATGAAAGAGATCTCTCTAGTGGCTGGAGTTAGCAGAAAGAAAGATTGTGGATATGAAGGACAGTCCACATAACTTTAGGATATTGCTCCAGGATTTCCTGCTTAGTAGTACTATTGATGACTCCTTCCATCAATTTGATGATGATTAGGAGGATTTGCTATGTTTAAAATTGCCAACAAACCAATTGATGCAATGTTTATCTCCATGTAGAGGCTGTGTTTTGAAAAGAATGTTTGAGATACATTCCCTGCATCATCAAATAGTTTCATTAGCCCATTAGCTCATTGTCATTCATCTAAATTAAGTTCCAGTCACCATCTCAACATCAAGTGAATATCACATTAAGATAAATAACTAAATGTTTCATTAATAATTTTTAAAGAGCATACTAAAGGAGGAGAGGAAGAAATGTAGGAACATTGCAGGGATACAAAGTTGGGACCCAATTGCTAGACACACAACCAAAGTGTAAAAATGTAATTTTCATGCACTAGCACAAAACATTTCTGTTATGGAAAGTACTACCTGTCCATACATTCGATTCCAATTGAGTACAACTGGTGGCTGATACACGCTCAAGCACTGAGCGACGGCAACCAAAGACAGATTTCTCTTCCATGGATACCTTCTGTGATTGCAAAAAAAGTAGATGTATCCTGAGAATTTCCATCATTGTAAACTTATGTTAATATTTTAATTTCACAAGTCAGTAGATGTGAGATATAAAGTATTTAAAATTTAGAGTGGGTAAGGTAATTGCTGACAAGCTCTTTGTTTCAAACTAAGATCAAGGAACAGAAAAAAGGATTGTTATATGTCAGCTCAAAAACTGAATGAATCAGATGTCCATTATTTGGCCCCAGGGAAAAATTGCCTGCCTGTGTGGCAGCAGGCACACAGTAAAGAACTGCTGCTTTGCGTGATGCGCATTCTTTAATAGATAAAGTACCTGTGTTAGTTCAAAAAGTTGGCTATCTTCTATCACCTTAGTGAGTGAATGAGAGAAAGATTGTGAGAGATCTTTGATGACTAGACAAATAGCCTTTTGTGTTCAAGGGGAACAAGTAAGTAGTTCCGGTCTATAATTTTTTCATTAAAGATTTATGGGCAGAGTTTGTAAACAAAAGCAAACTGACTGCATTCTCCATGGACCTTGCAAATTTGGACTTACCTGATGCGACCCTTGCAGCAGGAACTGTGCAGGTAAATTGATAGGTCAATTCCAGTGAGGCCCACAATGACTAGGGCCAGGGTGTCTAAGCCAGCCCCATTCACAAAGCAGGAAGCATACCTTTGTCAGCTAGCTGAGTCATGATCCTGATTTAGTTACATTAGTGGAGGACTATTGGCCATGAGGTTTTTCATCTCACAAAGTCGAGTTTATTGTCATATGCACAAGTACATGTATGCACAGGTGCAATGAAAAACTTGCAGCAGCATCACAGGCACATAGCATCCAATAAGGAGCATTCATAAGAAAAACATAAATTAAACATAAATTATACAATAAAGAACACAATTAGAACAAAAAAAAACAAAGCCCATTTTAGTGCAAAGTGGCATAACGTTGCTAAACTGTAGTGATTAGGGATTTGCCAGGTGGTTCAAGAACCGAATGGTTGAAGTAGCTGTTCTTGAACCTGGTGGTGTGGGACTTCAGGCTTCTGTACCTCCTGCCTGATGATAGCTGTGAAAAGATGACATGGCCCGGATGGTGAGGATCTTTGATGATGGATGTTGCCTTCTTGAGGCAGCACCTCCTGTAGATACTACCAATGGTGGGAGAGGTGCACCTGTGATGTATTGGGCAGAGTCCACTACTCTCTGCAACTTCCTATGCTCCTGCACATTCGAATTGCTGTACCAGAACGTGATGCAACCAGTCAAGATACTTTCAATAGTTCATGTGTCGAAGTTTGTTAGAGTGCTCGATGACAAGCCAAACCTCCTTAACCTGCTAAGAAAGTAGAGACGCTGGCACGCCTTCCATATGATTGCATCTATGTGCTGGGCCCAGGAGAGGTCATCTGATAGGAGAGGTCATCTGATATCTTAATGCCCAGGAATTTAAAGCTCTCTCCACCACCAATTCCCCCAATGTAGACTAGCACACATTTGCCCTCTTTCCCCCTCCTGAAGTCAACAACCAGCTCTGACGTTGAGCGAGAAGTTGTTGTTGTGGCACCACTCAACCAGGTGTCCTATCTCGCTCCAGTAAGCTGACTCATCGCCACCTGTGATTTGTCCAACAACACTAGTATCATCAGTGAATTTGTATATGGCACTGGAGCTGTACTTAGTCACGCAGTCTATGTATACAGACAGTAGAGCAGGGGCTAAGCACACAGCCTTGAGGTGCTCCTAAGATAAGATTTCTTTTTTAGGCACATGTACATCGAAACAGAAAGTGAAATGCATTTTTGCGTAGAATGTTCTGGAGACAGCCCACAAGTGTCGCCACGCTTCCGGTGCCAACATAGCATGCCCACAACTTCCTAACCCGTACATCTTTGGAATGTGGGAGAAAACCGGAGCACCCGGAGAAAACCCATGCATCCACGGGGAGAATGTACAAACACCTTACAGACAGTAGCTGGAATTGAACCCAGGTCACTGGCGCTGTAACAGCATTACAGCAAGGAGGAATATTCTTGTGTACTGCATGCAGGAATTTAACACAGAATCCAATTGCTAAATACAATTAGGCCCTTTAATGTGCAGATCTCAATGATTTTTTCTAGGTTCTTTGTATATGTGGAGGCCAATACATCATGGAACATGTTTTAATATCACTCTTTCACTATTCATTTACATATCCAAGATCCACAAATGCCATAGGCCAATCAACAAGGAAAGAAAATTGAATCCTGTTTGTGTGTTACTTAAAGGTGATAAGACTTACCTAGTCCAGGGCATGTCCAAAATGTCAAAAATCTTTCTAGCATGTCCTGCTTCATAATTTTTTCTTTGCATTCACTTCCACTTTTCCCTTTCTTCCACCTCATCCCTCTTTGCTGCCAGTGTTGTTCAGATCGCCAATCAGGCCCTCAATACTACCTCCCAGCAATTGTTTCCTCAACCTCAATTCCTTTCCACCACTGGTCCATGGCCTAGTTACTTCCCCCTACCCTCATCCAACCAAACAATGGCATCTCTTGCCCTCAGTGCCCTAGACGTTGATGTCCGAACTCCAGATAGTATCTTACAGAGTTGTACAGCACAGAAATGGGCCCTTTAGTCCACCACATTGAACTTTTTGCCCATCTACACAAATCCCATCCGCCTGCATTAGGACCATATCCTCCTATGTCTTGCCTATTTAAGTGTCTGTCTAAATGCCTCATTCAGACAGACACCTTAATGAAAGGTCCTTGATATGAAAAATTAACTCTGTTCCCTTTCCATGTACATCACCTGCCCTGTTGAGTGTTTTCAGCATTTTCTATTCTATTTCAGATTCCCAGCAATGCAGTTTTTTAATGTTTTTAATGCTTACCCTTGTTTCTTGCAGCCAATCTTCTCCATTGAAATGAATGCACTCACTGTTAAACCTCGCAGACATTTACGCAGATTCCCTGTTGTAAGTGCAGGAGAATTGCAGCAAATTCAGGCTCCACTGTTGGATTCTCTGTGGATCTAACGTTGCAAAATCACAGCAACCAATGGCTGCTAACATCAGGAATTCTGTATTTGTGCTGAGAAATGCCTGCATTTTCCTGCAAGTTCTAGCCATTTGGTATCTTACAGGAAAAGTTAAATTATTGAAGCAAATTCATAAAAGTGGTTCCTATACATGCTTTTAGTATGCAATTCACTTTCACAACTCTTAGCAAATAATAATTAACCTATATAATACTTTTAATGTATAGTCATCAAGATATCATCAAAATTTGCTATAATCATAGAAAACTGACAGTCAAAATTGTGTCAGGATTTTATATGCCTTGTCACATCAGGGCAAAAACAAAGGACTGAAGCTAGAGCACAACACTGAGTTTTTTTAAAATAAATTGGGCTTCAGGTACACCCAATGTTCCATCAGTTTTATTGCAGGGGAAATGCCTGTTAGTGCAAACATTGTTTTCTCCAGTGATGGATTTAGAAATAACTGAAAGAGTGCTGACAACCTGACATTTACCTTCCAGTGGAATATGGGGGCATGTGCACTCTGGAAATTCTGTTGTAGACATAATGCATTTCCTTCATTTTGGAGCTCCCTATAATTCTATCTTTAAAGTCACTAACAATTTCTGCTGAAAGGATTATAGGTATTATAAATATGAAAGCAGTTGTACAGAATTCAATAAAAGCTTACAGGATCCAAACTCCTTTCTTTAGAATCCAATCCCAGACATAGTTTATACATTTGTGAATTGATACTTTGTAATACTGACCTACAATCACCTCAAAATGGAAATGGATATTGTATTCAGAAGACATAGCTATCCCAGTCACAAATGTGTCCCTATATGGGCACCTCACAACAGAGAGATAGGTCGAATAAGCAGACTGATGGTTATATGATTTAACTAGTCTAGATAATCAATATTATTACTATGTAGCTTTGAAATGAGGTGATACCACCAAAACAAAACACTAATACCAAGTTCTGATTAAAGTTCACACTTAAACATATTGTATTTTTAAATCTATGCACCTCAAGAATGTTTTGTTTATAATGTTTTAAAACATTAAGCATGTTTTACATATTAAGTACAGAGCTCAAAATAGGATGAAAACTATTCACTGTTTACTTAACTGGTGTAATGAACCTCGTTGATTTTTTTTAAAAATGTAAAATTGCCAGAGTCTACCTGTAAATTCTGATATTTTTTTAAAAACGAATGGCTAATTGGTCTCTCAGTGAGCATTTTATGTTAGCATTGTACAGGTAACATTTTCCCTAATTACCAAGTCACTGCCAGTTTATTTCTTGTTAATTAACATATATCAGCATTCTTTACTACAAAGTGCTCTTTGAAATACTTCTAAGTGTTCAGAGTTTCCAACTGTAAATCTACCGTAGTCCATTTATTTGAAAACAAAGCTTATGTTCTGACTTTTAATCTTCAGCTGACCTGCAGTTTTAGGTCTTTTTGACTTTTAATAATAATTTGTGTGAAATGTATTCAAAATATTGTTCATTATCTGTCACCTGAGAAATCAGCAGCATAGACAGTGGTTTGCTACACTGCAATTTTTTTTAGAAATTCACTTTGACTATAATTCAAAGAAAATATGTGTAAGTACATCATTGAGGTAATGACATTTAAATATTGTTAATCATGATACAAATATTTGAACAATTCTTAAAATATTGGCTGCTTTTTATTTTTGAAAATAATGTTGCAATGTTTAAAATACTTCTATTGTTATTTGGAATTAAAATACCCTAAATCTTATTATTTTTTTCCCCCACAGAGCACAGATGATCTATTGGTTGCATCTGCTGAATGTCCTAGCGATGATGAGGACATTGATGAATGTGAGCCAAGCTCAGGTGGGTTAGGTTAGTCCATTTTTATTACCTATTCCTCAGTGTTTCTGTGATTGTGTGTTTGCATGCTTTATCTGTCTGCTTGATCAATGGAAGGGGTTTCATTGTTTAGTCACTGTAGGCAGGTAAAGCATTTCGATTACTTGTTTTTGGTAGATGAAGGGATTATTCAGTAATTTTGTTAAATTTAATCAGTACCGTGGCATCTTAGTCAATCAGGCTAACTAGTACCGGGGTTAAAAACACTGTCAGCCAACAAGTTAAATGCAGAGCAGGATTTACAATAATACTTGAGCAATGTCCAGTTAATCAGTGTGTAGAAAGCACAATTCAGTTGTCTACCAAGGTCACTTGCAAAGAATTTTCTGTAAAATATAGCAAATGGAACTTATCACAAAGCTGCAGTAACTCCTTTAAAAAAAAAGCTTAGAAATTAATTACCAGTCAGACATACCAGAATGTACCAGTAATATCCTGTACTTTGCTTCTGAAATTTGGTTCCATTGACTTCAATGGAATAGTTTTTGAAACTGGATTGCAATGTTAAACTCTACTGACTAGAGGTGAATTTCTAGGCAGAGGTATTTCCTCCAGCAAAATAGATAGTTCCATTCAACTTGTGTATACATATACGATCAATCCCAGTCACCCACAGTACTGCAGCCTTGAGGAATGGACATTAGCTGATCATTTCCATTTGAATGGGGATGGTGAGGTCTCTACTTGGAACAAAGAAACACAGATATACATCAAACACACAGTCTTAACACAACAATGAGATGAATATGGAGATTATTCTACGTATATACAAAAAGTACATACCTCAGTATTCATAGACGCATACCTTTCACCTTAAATATAGACTGATGCAAGTATCTCACCTTTTTAATAGACACATAGATATTGAAAGATGCATCTTGGAACCTGACCTTGTATGCATAAATTCAAAAATGTTGACACAGACATTTAGCAGGTTCATACGTCAATAGAGTTAAGTGAATAATTACATACACTACTATCTACAGAACAGACAGTAAAGCCAACAAAAATTGCTCTTGGCCTCTGCATATATTTCATTTGAAACATAGGTCAATGTAACAAAATTATTGTACTCTTTCTGTATATAATTTGTGTAACACTATACTCTATCATTTACAAATTCTGTTTCACTTCCAATGAATGATTTATATTCACTCAGTTGAAAGTTTTCCAGGAACATGCCAAATCCTCTGGTCTCTTTGGCTGAGCTGTCAAAGGAGGCCATCACTGTTCACATTGTCACGTTAGAACTGTTGCAATTATTCCCTTGGTTTAAATTACTTTCTGATGTCCTTTATTCTTACTCTTTCTCCTCCTTCTCCCCCCTCCCTCACCCCACCCTCTGCTATCCCAACCAAAGCTACCTACTCAAAAATGTCATTTTTGGTTTCCTTTTCTTATACTTGTTTCAACACTTGCAAGATGCTGCATCCCATAACCAATGTGGTAGCAAAAACTAGAATGGTAATGAATGGGTGCATCTTCCTATCCTCTAGCCCATCTTCATTTCTGTTGGACTATAAATGAATATTGGGCAGTACACAAAGTTCTGTCCATTCACTTACACTCCTTTTTGTGCCACTGCCCCGGAGATTTTGACCTGAATTCTCTATTTCCAGCAGCCTATTTCAATCCCTAATTACTATAAATAGAAAATTCCTCCTATAATTGCTGAGAACTCACATGGAAGACCAGATTTTAGTTTTATGAAGTCAACTTTCTCCAATACCCTTTCTTCTTTCAAGAATCTGAGATGACTTTTGCAGTTAGAGTTCCACAGGAGGCAGAGACTCACTAATTATCTTTCTTTATGTATGAGCACCATTAATAAGTTTTGTCATGCTATTAAAATATTGAAAGTTATCACAAGTTTAATCGTGACTTCATTCAAGAATACTTCCTGGAAGGAGCCAACAATTGCTCGGCAGAGACAGAACTTGAATTGATTTGCTGCTTTATTCACCAAGGCATTTTGGGACATTTCATAGCATCCAAAATTGCTGCTGTAGTTGACATAAAAGAAAATTCCAGAAATCAATAATTTCTCAGTTGTGGAAGTGAGTGAAGAAAGAGTAATATCAAGCAATTTTTGACCAATATGATTCGAAACAAAGGCCGTATAGTATTTCACTGTGTTGGTACCTTTTATTTACTTTTGGGAAGTGGAGGTCAACAACAAACTTTGGGAACAAGGAAATCCCAAAAAATGTGTATCTCTTGAATTTTTTTATTTCTAGTGATCAATGGTAGGGGGTGGGGCGGGTGGCGGCAAAATCTGTAGATTAAAAATGAAAAGAGGACCTTTCTTTCAGGTTCAGTAAGCAAAAAAATAATAAGCAGTATAAAAGTGTCTCAGCTGGAGTACCTGGAACTAGCAGCAGCATGAGCTAATGCAGAGCAAAATTAACTGATTCACTGATTGTTATCCACTAACTTCCAGTGGAATATATGTTGGGAAACGCAGGGAGAACTGCACCACACAATGCGTGACTTGGATATCCATACAATCTAATGTCCCTTTGACACAAACAGAATAAGCTGCTACCTCTCGTTATGAGCATTGTTCTCCTGGGAGCAGAAAAGGTTTAAATTTGATATGGGCTTACAGAATCATAACAAGTTTCAGTGGGGTAGAGAGAAACCGTTCCTGTTGGTGGTGCAGTCAAGGACTGTAGAACACAAATTTGAAGTGTTTTAAAAGATCCAGGAGTCATGTGCAGAAAAGATTTTTCTACATAGCAAGCATTATACTCTGGAATGCTCTACTCTGAATGTGGCTGATGTAGATTCAGTGCAGCCTTTCAAAAATATTTGAAGGCTTAAAAGATTGCAGAACTAATGGTAGAGTTAGAAGAAATTCATCTGAGACAATTTTTCAGCAAAGATAGCATAAGTTCAAAGGGCCTCCTTCTCCATCGTAATGATTCAAGAACAAGGATTGGCCAATTTGAAAACACCTTAACTGGTTTTAATTGAAGTCATACAGGAATCTTGAGAGGGGGAGTAAAAAAGGAGGCAAAATGGAATGGGCCAGAGATTTTTTTCAGCAGTAAAGTCTTTGACAGATGAAGTCTTCTTTGTACACGTACCTTTCATAGTACTATGACAATGTAGATCAGTACACAAAATATAGTTAGGAAGGCAGCCTTGTAAAATAAAGCAATTATTGAATAGTTAAAAGCAAAGTTGTAAAATAAAAGCACAATAGAGTAGAGCATAATGGAGCAGATCAACCAAAATAAAATCCCATTCAGTGAACACTTTGTGCCACAACTTAGAAATATGCAAAAAAAAATCATGTTCCAAGCTGCGCTGTAGCCCAGATTAAAGAGGTTGTTCTACTCTGTGAAATAACATTATATGCTAGTTTTCCAAAAAAAAAACAAAGTATTTGTTGTGATTCCAGGAACCATCTACTAACAGCTTCCTCACACCCTTTAGCTCCACTTCACTTTTTGTATCAGTCCTTGCTAAATTACAATCATTTCTGGCTGCCAAGTGCAGCCAATGACCCTGTGGCTCTGTATTATACATGCATAAAGTCATGGAGTTGCACAACATAGAAACAAGCCTTTCAGCTTGTGTCTATGCTGACCGTCCTGCCCAGCTACACAAATCCCCTTTGCCTGCTTTAGTTCCATATAGCTCTGTGCCCTCCTCCAGCAAATACCTGACCACATGCCTCTTAAATGTCGTTACAACTACTCCTTGTGTGAAACATTTACCCCTGAGTTCCCCTTTGAACCTCCTCCCTCTCATCTTAAACTTATTGCCCTCTGGTTTTAGATACCCCTATCATGGGAAACATACCCTGTCTGTGCCTCTTATAATTTTACATATGTCTATCATGTCACCTCTCAGCCTTTTTCCCTCCATGGAAAAAAGACCTAGCCTATTCAATCTCTTCTGATAACTCAAGCCCTCCAATCCAAGCAACATCATTGTGAAACTCTTCTGCACCCTCTCTAGTTTAATCCTATATTGTGGTGACCAGAACTGCACACAATCCTCCAGTGCAGCCTAGCCAACATTTTGTACAGCTGTAACATGACGTCCCAACTTTTAAATTCAGTGCCTCAGTCAATGAAGGCAAGCATGCCTAATACCTTCCTCTCCTCCCTGTGTTCCAGTTTTCGGGCAATTATGTACTTGTACTCCAAGCGCACTTTGTTCAACAACACTCCTCAGGACCCTGTCATTCACCGTGTATGTCCTGCTCTGGCTTAACTTCCCAAATGCATCACTTCACACTTGTCTGAGTTAAATTCCATCTGCCATTCCATTGCCCACTTTCCCAGCTGATCTATATATATCCTGCTGTAACTTTAGACAACCTTCTTTACTGTCCAAAAAATGTCCAATTCTGGTGTCATATGCTAACTTTCTAATCATGTCACTTACATTCTTTGACTGTCCACTTAATCTATGCCTCTTATCATCTATCAAGTCACCTTTCATCCTCCTTCACTCCAAAGAGAAAAGCCCTAGCTCACTCAACCTATCCTCATAAGATGTGCTCTCCAATCCAGACAGCGTCCTGGTAAATCTCCTCTGCACCCTCCCTAAAGCTTCTACATCCTTCCTACTACGAGGCAACCAGAACTGAACACAATATTCCAAGCGTGGTCCAACCAGAGTTTTATAGAGCTGCAACATTACCTCACAGCTCTTAAACTCAGTACCCCGACTAATGAAGGCCAACACACCATACGCCTTCTTAACAACCCTATCAACCTGCACAGCAACCTTGAGGGATCTGTGGACGTGGACCCCCAGATCCCTCTGTTCCTCCACTCTTCCAAGAGTCCTGCCATTAACTTTGTATTCTGCCTTAAAATCTGATATTCCAAAGTGTATCACTTCACAGTTTTCCGGGTTGAACTCCATCTGCTGTTATTAATATAAATAATTCGAGCCAAGAACTGATCCCTGGGGTACTCCACTAGATAATGCTTCCAACCTAAGAAACACCTGTAGAGTTTAAAGGATGAGGGGCTCCACCCAGGATCCACACATTTCTGGATCCTGACCTGCCATCTGAAAATTTGAACTGCTGGGTCTTAGCAAACTTGCCCACCACCTATCCCAAGCCTAAAGTATCAGAGAGATTAAATGGTGCTCAAGCCCTTATTCCCACTCGTCTCTCTGCCCTACTTAGCCTGTTTAAATTAATGAAATAACATGCAATGATGTAATGAAACAACCAACTACTAGAGATAGCTGATGACACCAGGTTTGTTGTTGGGTTGTGATATAACAGATTGGATTAGGAGAGCACACCATTTGTCTGAGTGAGTGTAAATAAGTAGTCAATAGTTAGTGTCTACAGCATTGCGATCAGTCTATAAAAACTGAGTTAAAGGGCAAAACCTGTGGAATTGCCTTGCTGTGGTTACATAACCAAATTTTGTCCCCTTATCCTGATGGTAGATTCATAAACATGTAGATCTATGATCTTACAAAGCTCTGAGTCCCTCAAAGTTAGCTTGTTTATATTATGTTTTGCAGGCTAAACAACATTCAGGGACAGACTAATTTGTATAAAGCATAAAAACATAAGAAATAGGAACAGGAGTAGGCCATCTGGCCCATTGTGCATGCTCCGTCATTCAATAAGACCATGGCTGATCTGACTCTGGACTCAGATCCACCTACCTGCCTTTTCCCCATCACCCTTAATTCTTCTACCATGCAAAAATCTATCTAATTGTATCTTAAATACATTTAATGAGGTAGCCTCTACTGCTTCCCTGGGCAGAGAATTCCACAGATTAACTACTCTCTGGGAAAAGCAGTTTCTCCTCATCTCCATCCTAAATCTATTCCCCTGAATCTTGACGCTATGTCCCCTAATTCTAGTCTCACCTACCAGTGGAAACAACCTTCTTGCCTCTATCTTATCTCATAATTTTATGTGTTTCTGTAAGATCCCCTCTCATTCTTCTGAATTCCAGTGAGTTATAGTCCCAGGCGACTTAACCTCGGGACTATACTCACTGGAATTCAGAAGAATGGTCATAGGCCTCATAGGCCAACCCCCTCATCTCCGGAATCATCCTAGTGAACCTCCTCTGCACCACCTCCAAAGCCAGTATGTCCTTCCTTAAGTAAGGAGACCAGAAATGCATGCAGTACTCCAGGTGTAGCCTTACCAGCAACCTGTACAGTTGCAGCATAACCTCCCTGCTCTTAAATTCAATCCCTCTAGCAATGAAGGCTAACATTCCATTTGCCTTCTTGATAACCTGTTGCACCTGCAAACCAACCTTTTGTGATTCATGCACAAGCACTCCTCAGTCCCTCTGCTCAACAGCATGCTGAATCTTTCACCATTTAAATAATAATCTGATCTTCTATTTTTCTTTCCAAAGTGGATGACCTCGCATTTACCAACATTGTACTTCATTTGCCAGACCCTTGCCAACTCGGTTAACCTATCTATATCTCTCTGCAGACTCTTTGCATCCTCTGCACAATTTGCTTTTCCACTCAATTTAGTGTCATCAGCAAACTTAGATACACTACACTCAGTCCCCTCTTGCAAATCATTATTGCATATCGTGAACAGTTGCATGCCCAGCACCAACCCTTGCGGCACCTTGCTCACCACTGATTGCCCTCCAGAGGAACACCCATTTATCCCAACTCTCCGCCTTCTATTGGTTAACCAATTCTCTATCCATGCATCCTTATCTTATGGATAAGTCTTTTATGCGGCACCTTATTGAATGCCTTCTGGAAATCCAAGTATACAACATCCACCTGTTCCCCTCTATCCACTACGGTCGTTATATCCTCAAAAAACTCCAGTAAGTTTGTCAAACAGGACCTGCCCTTCCTGAATCCATGCTGTCTGCCTGATGGAATTACTTCTATCCAGATGTCTCACTATTCCTTCCTTAATGATAGCTTCAAGCATTTTCCCAACTACAGATGTTAAGCTGACTGCCCTATAAGTTACCTGCCTATTGCCTGCATCCTTTTTTAAACAGCGGCGTGACATTTGTTGTCTTCCAATCTGCTGGGACCTGCCCAGACTCCAGAGAATTTTGGTAAATTATCATAAATGCCCCTACTATAACTTCCACCATTTCTTTCAGTACCCTGGGATGCGTCCCATCAGGATCAGGGGACTTGTCTACCTTTAGGCCCACTAGTTTGCTCATCACTACCTCTTTAGTGACAGTGATTACATAGAGGTCCTCGCCTCCCATCACATCCATAACATCTCTCTTTGGCATGTTTGACATGTCCTCCATCATGAAGACCGACATAAAATAGTCGTTAAAGGTCTCGGCCATTTCCACTACCCAATATTAATTCCCCCTTCTCCTCTTCCAAGGGACCTACATTCACTTTAGCCACCCTTTTCTGCTTATATTATAAAAACTTTTACTATCTGTTTTTATATTTTGTGCTAATTTACTTTCATTATCTATCTTCCCTTTCCTTATTGCTTGTTTAGTGGTTCTTTGTCACTTTTTAGAGTTTTCCCAATCTACCAATTTCCCACTACTCTTGGCGACTTTGTATGCATGAGCTTTTAGCCTGATGCCTTCTTTTATTTCCTTAGTTATCCAAGGCTGGCTCTCCCTACCCTTACTTTTAACTGGAATATACTTTTGTTGAGCACCGTGAAACATCTCTTTGAAAGTCTTCCACTGTTCCTCAACTGTCCCACCATATAACCTGTGTTTCCAGTCTACGCTAGCCAACTCCTCCCCCATCCCGTTGTAGTCTCCCTTGTTTAGGCACAATACACTGGTTTTAGATCGAACTATTGCACCCTCCATTTGTATGAGAAATTCAATCATACTATGATCACTCTTTCCAAGAGGACCCCTAACTGCAAGATCATTAATTTTACCTGCCTCATTGCACAGGACCAGATCTAAGATAGCATTTTCCCTTGTAAGTTCAATAACATGCTGTTCAAGAAAGCAGTTAATATTTTATTGAAATTTTAAATAAATAATTGACAATATGTTTAAAAGTAAAATTAATGACCATTAAAAAAGAAATCATATTACAGTCTGGTTAATCTTGATAGAGAAGCAAAACGAGAGAAAAGAATAATTTATTCAAGAAGAAATCTTCCAGAAGCAGACAAGATAAAGGTTTAAAAGACTCTGCAGGGTTTTAGTTGTAATCTTTGACAATGCAAGCCATAAGCAAAAATTTAATTTTGAACTCATTTCACTTTAATTGATGCATTCATTGCTAATTTGAAGAGACTGATATACACACTTCTCAAGCTGTCCAGCAATGATCCATCAGATCCATTTGCTTATTCCTGTTACATTAACATGAACTGCACTACCTTCTGCCAGGAACTTTTTCTATTCTAGACTGGTGAAACTGTCTGAAAGTACTTCTAAAACTGCTAACACTTTAACATAAAGCGATCACTTACTGGATGCCAGAGAATAGCTTATTTGACATTCAGATACCTATTCCTGCCTCCCAGCAGCACTTTTATTTTAGTTGAATGGCTACAGACTCAAGATCCAGACCTTGGTAATATTTTGCAAACAGAAGCTTTGCTGTACAAAGTGAATAAAAAGGGCTAATTCAAATATTGATTTTATTATTGTTCAGTTTATAATGCAACTGGATAAAACAATGGTAGCCTTTCAATTTGAACATTTAAAACAAAACAGAAAATGTTGGAAACCCTCAGAGGGTCAGGCTGCATCTATG
The DNA here is from genome assembly GCF_009764475.1 of Pristis pectinata. Lineage (NCBI taxonomy): Eukaryota > Metazoa > Chordata > Chondrichthyes > Rhinopristiformes > Pristidae > Pristis > Pristis pectinata. The sequence continues at coordinate 105,168,360 of NC_067407.1, forward strand.
GAGAGAGAAATGGAAAATGTTTCAGGTCAATGACTTTTTGTCAAAAGAGAGGGTGGTAGGACAGAAGGTATATCTGTGATTGGGTGAGACCAGGCCATATGGGTTAATGGAGGCAGCTACAGAGTGATTATGTCTCTTCCTCTGTGTTATGTGAAGCTGGCAGCAGGATTATGGGACATGCCTAGCAGGTCAGGCTGTAGAACTGGAGAGAGACAAATGAGCTAATGTAACAGATGGATGACTTAAAACAGAAATGGCCATTTCTGATAGAGACAGAGAAAGTGAAGTTGGAGAATTTGATGTAGAGTCTAGAAGGCTACAACATGGCCAATTAGAAGATGAGGTGTTGTTCCTCAAGCTTTCATTGGGCCTTTTTGTAAACATGCAGGAAGCTTAAAGTGGCAGTGGGATGGAGAATTCAAGTGTCAGGCTACATGTCCGAATGCAGACAATGTGATCACCCAATCTGTGTTTGGTATCTCCAAGTAGAGGAGACCACACTGAGAACACTGAATCCAGTAAACTGGATCAGAAGTACAAGTGAATCATCACTTCACCTGGAAAGACTATTTGGGTCCCTCGATGGTGGGAAGGGAAGAGATGGAAGGACTGCTGTAGCATCTTATGCAGTTGCATGGGAAAGCACCATAAGGCAGGGAATGGTTGCTGTGAACAGAAGAGCAGACTGGGGCATTACAAAGGGAGTGGTACCTTCGAATTGCTGTAAGGAGAAGGGAGGAGAATAAGTGTCGGTGAAATGTTGTTCATATTGGTGGATACTGCAAAGGATGAGCTGTTGAATGTGGAGACTGATAGGGAGGAAGGTGAGGATCATGGGAACTATTCTACTGTTGTCCAAGAGGAGAGGCTGCAAGAGCATAAATGTGGGAAATAAATGAGATGCAGTTGAAGGTTCTGACCACTGTGGTAGAGGGGTAGCCACAGTTAGGATGAAGATTGATTTTTCATCGGCACCTGTACGGAGGGTCACATCAAAGGAATCAGAGAAACTGGGAGAATGGAATGGGATTCTCACAAGAGACAGAGTGTAGTCAAGAGACTTGTGGGAGTCTGAAGGCTTGTAATGAATGTTTGTGACCAGCCTGTCTTTTGATGTGGACTATGTGAAGATTAGCAGGGTGGAAATTGGCAGCAAAAGTAATGAAATTTTTGAGTTCAGTGTGAGTGCAGAAACAACTCACACTGAACTCAAAGCAATGTTGTAGTTGATATACAGGAAAAAGAGGGAGGGGGCCTCAGCAGCAGTGAAACAAAGGCAGTTCTACATATCCTTCAAAAAGACAAATGTGGTTTGGACCATGTGAGTTCAAAGCCTGCATATTGATCTGGAGAAAATGAGTGGAGATGAAGGTGAAGCTGTTCAAGGTGTAACCTTTCAATTTGACTGTTGTGAGCCATCTGTAAAATGATTTCTATGAGCCTTTCCTTTCAAGACTGTTGACCTAATAACAGTTCTGTTTTGATTATTTCAGAGTATCATTTTATATTTTAATAAAACAGTACAGAATAAGAAATGATAGTTATATGAACAAATTGCAAAACAGGTAAAGTTTTGTGAAAGTGTTGCTGAGCACAACACATTCAAACAAACCTGCTTATTTCCAGACTAGGCATTTAATGAAAGAAAAAAACTCTGGTTTATAATATTACTAAAGCAAATATTATTCCCAAGATCCATACTTTTCCAACAGAAACCATTGAGCTCAAAAGAAATCCACACTCTTTTCGTTTGTGTTCAAATGCCTCAACTGGCATCTCAGACCAAGAAGGTTGTTTGATTCTGATCAGTTCAATGGCAGTGAGTTGGAAACACACTCACTGGATGCATCAACTCCATCTGAAAGACTTGGTATAGTATTTTACAATAGAAATTTTGCTGGAAATGTCCCTATTGAATAAGGTGACCTACCTTGATAACCTTTAAGATTATTCCTTCTCCTTCACTAGTGTCAGCTAAAAATATTTCCTTGTGAATATATGATGTCCATTTAATAAAATGTTGTAACCAAACATTTCATCATGATCAGCTTACAGCCAGTAACTTGTGAAACTGCAAAATGTCTGACTCAGAATGGAATGTACAAATTAGTCTAAATCACTGTTTTTGGAAACTAATTAAGTAGTATATAATTATATAAAAGAAAACTATTATAATGTAATGGTTTTAGCTCTACTTTTCAGTTTAATTAAATTAAATTGCACAGGACACGACTCTTTCTGCCAGGCTTTTTTATACATCTGTTTTAAAAGGATAAGGATTGATACTTACACATTAAGCCATAAGTCAATTAACCACTTTCACCAGCATCATTTTGGCTTGATGCCTTGTCTTGTTTTAACCCATTAGTGATTAAGTTCCATGATATTTTTTGTGTACCTATCAAGCCTGAAAAGAAATATCTAAGACAAAGATCTCTTGCACAGATCAGGGAAATAGTTTAATTATAAACATTCAGTAGATTGAAATATTATGTTGAATTATTAGTATGTATTGTTAAAAGGCAATGGACTGGATTTTTCTGATTGCTGGCAATTCTGCCATAGCTTTAGCTATCGAAGTTTTTTGTCAATATTCCTGCGGACAGGGTTTTTTCAATCATGCCAGACTTAACTTCATTGACTTCATTACCACTTGGGAACTTGATTGAGGTAACTGCACACTTAGTAGGTAGGTGAGGGAAAAGTATTGTCAGCTTTATGCTGCCAAGAAATTCCAGGCCAGACATTGTAATTGAAGATAATTGCCAAACACCATGAAACATAGCTTTGTCCTGTGCAGTTATGGTGTAACATCTATAAGAATCATATTTTTTCATGCTTCTATGATGTCCAATTATATCGACATCTAGAATTATTAGTACAAATCTAATTCAGAACAGCTGCAGACAATAAACAACTCCCATTGGTACAGCTTGAGAGAGTGCAATTTTGTTGTCCTATGACTGTAGCTTAGGAGTAAAACTTACTGCCTCAACTCACTCATTTACAGTTCTGAAAACATGTAATTTCTTCCAGTATTGCTGCTCATGAAATCATATGGTACAATAACACCTTCATCAAGAGCTATGAGACACCAGGTACATTATGTTTCATCATTGCAATGAACTGAGGATCCAAGCAGGTGGCAATGTGCTTTTTCGATCCCCGAGTGTAATATATAGTGTGTAGGGGAAAGATATATTTAGTAAAAATCTTTCACAGCTTCTCTGCAATCTCTGTAGCCCATTCTGTGCCTAAGTTCTGCAGTCATCTGACTCCAACAACTTTTTCAATTTCCTTTGCCGTTACCTCATCAGTAGAAGCCATGCCTTCCACTTCCAAGATCCCACTCACTGGAATTTTTCCCCAAATCTCTTTAACCTTTTTAACCTCACTTTTCAAATTCAAGGACCTCCTTCAAGTCTGCCTCTTTGACCAACATTGTATTTGTATTTTTATTGCTCTGCAGAATTTTCTGATACAGACACTACAAGTATACATTTAATTCTAAGTCCAGGTTAATAAAGAGTTGAAAGAAACTAGGCAGCATGACTGAAGTTCAACGTAGTTCTGCCACTCTTTCACCAAAACTTGATTACCTTATAATTGTTTTGATACTGGCAGTCTGTTTAGATACATGCAGTCTAAAGTCTATTTTAATTGGCTACACCTATCAAAATGGAGTACAAGGTCTAGAGATGTATAAATATGAATAGTTATGGTGTCTTAGTAAATGACCTCTTAAAAAGAGAATCCATCTGCATGTGGCTTCCAGATTTAAGCCTTGCATGGCAACTACGTTGAAGAACTTGTCTCGTTTAGATGAATTCTTTCACACAGAGAAGTCTGGATTCTTATTTCCACCTTGGTGAATTTACTAGTCAAGCCTTGTGTGGTCAGTGGAAGTTAATTCCAAAGAAATTGAGAGCTTCATTGTGTTATTTGTTATTGCGTTAGGGCAGACAAATAAGTTTTTTTCAGACTACCCTGTATTTTCTTGCCACATTCCCTCCAAGTATTTTCTAATCCCCTTCTCCACGTATTTTTTGTTCTGCCATTCCTTGCTATTTAGGGTCTACTGTAATTTTCATGGCAATAATTGAGCTATCAAGGTTTTATTCACATAACCATCTCACTTTTGCATCATGAATTTAGCTGAGCCTATTATCACAGCAGAGACAGCGCCATTACCTCAGCATAGGCAGAAGGCTAATTTGAATCTTTGTATACAAGTCCTGGATAGCATATCACCATCCTATTTGAGGAACAATGATTCTCCTAGAGTCATAGAGTTCTCCTAGAACTCCAAGCTCACTACATTATGAGGATACCTTCCCCAGGAGTATTGCCACAGTTCTAGAAGGTGGTGCATCATCATCTTCTGAAGGTTTATTAAGAACATATGAATTAGGAGTAGTGGTGGGCCACTCAGCCCCTCAAGCCTTCTCTCACATTCAACAAGATCATGGCTTATCTGATTGCAAGTGAGGGGCAGGTATTGGGTATAATGGAATGAGCTGCAAGAGAAAGAGGTGGAGGAGTTACAATGTTTAAAAGACATTTGGACTGGTTCATTAGATAGGAAAGGTTTAGAGGGATATGGGACTAGCTCAGGAAGGCACCTTGGTCAACATGGACAAGTTGGGCCGGGGCCTGGTTCTGTGCTGTATAACTCTGGCTCTATAAACTCCATATTATTGTCTACCCACTTCAGCCTTTCACTTTTTTTAGAACAACCTCAAAAATATTCAAAAACTTTGCTTCCACTCTCCTTTGAATAGGAGCTTCAAAGTTTCATGAGCTTCAGATGAGGTGAACATTTATTTTCTCCAGTTTAAATTATTGACTTTGTATTTCTAACTGTGACCCTCTTATCCCAGATATTAGTCTTGTAAACCTTCTCTATCTCTAATGCAGTTATGTCCTGTACAGAATTCTCCTGGTGTGGTTTCACCAATGCCTGAGGTCGTTGAAGCAAAACCTCCCGATTTTGTATTAGAATCCCCAAGCTACAAACAAAGACATCCTTATTTTATCTTTGCTAATTACTTGCTGATCCTGCAGTCTAGCATTATGCTAATCATGCACTAGGACATCTTATCCCTGCACATCTCAGAGCTCTGCAATCTTCCACCATTTAAACAATACGCTTCCATTCTACTTTTCTTTCCAAAATGGATAATTTCACATTTGCTATACCTTTGTCCACTCATTTTTGTAGTCTCTATAACATTAATTTCAATGCTGAACTGGCTAGCTTCCTTTTGTTTTCTAAGCACATAAAAGATCACTTTACCAAAATGTTAAAGCCATGAAATCATACCATGAAATATAAATTTCTTCTGAAACCACATGGAAGACATGAAATAATTGTATTGGCTATTTCAAATCACCCATTGTTGCATGATTCCATACTGCCTGCTGGTAATCTTGACAAGCAGAAAGCACTCATTTGAAACGTAAAAAGTATACAGTCCAATTCTGGTACCTGCAAGGGAGATTACACAAGGTGATCATTCTCCTATTATGTATAGCATCGCTCACAGTTTCTTAAATGGTAGGCAGCTAGGATGGGCCAAAGATTGATACTCCATCAATGTGGCAAGAACTGCTCATGATCATTAGTCTTCTGCTTCCTGCTGGGAATGGAATCCAAGACATTTGTATTCATTTCAATCCCCAATTTTAAATAATCAACTGATCAGACCTTGCTGGTAGCTGACTTTGTTCTACTGCTTTCATCTGTTGAAATAAAATGTTATGTTGCCTGCTATTTTAATCACCTGTGCCCAATTTGGCAACCCCAAACTTTTGAGTAATTATTAAATGAGACAGTTTAAAACAATTGTTCTAAGGATTTATACCTTGAACCATGCACAAAAACATTATCTGTGATTTCCTAACAGCAATTGTCTGCCATATTGACTGCTGGAAAGTGAGCCAGATTACTTTCTATAGTAGCCACAATGCAGCAGCATAAAAGGATGCAATCGCAGTATCGCAGTGAGGAATACAATGCTTCCTACTGTGCCTCAACATCCTGTATAACTCTCCCCCGCAAAACCACCACCCCTCCCTCCCCCAACCCCAAGCACTGATCTGGGCTCCCGTGCACCAGGTCCGTAAACCCATTGTGAGGCACCATTCCACAAATGGGTTGGTAGTCACAGCATAATACATACAAGAACAAATGTCAGCCATTGCAATCCTATACTTCTTGTTAATAAAAATAATGGTAAAACTGGGCTATCTTTTTGGTTTAGCACTTTGACCCAGCTTTGATTTCATGATTCAGCAAGCCATTATATCACAATGGAAGCAAGTTGGTTTCTTGATTTATTATGATAAAATGTTGCTGTCATTAATTTAATGAAAGCTGATCTTTGATGGGGTCAAAGTATTAAACATTGGTTTAGGAGATTCATTTAAGAAAACATTCTCCATACAATCATTGTTTCATTTTAAATCTCTGCTTTCTCTGAATATTTTATTAATTCTTGTTTACCTTATTTATGGTAAGTTATATGTTTGTAAAATTGTTAATTACGATTTATTTGCTCTTTCCTTACACCTGAAGTTATTTTTCTCTTCATAAAAGTAATGGAGAAAATTAAGTTTAATGTCTAACCTAATTTTTAAATGTACTTCAATTAAATGACATTTAATGTTTCAAAGAGGGAAAATGGAGCAGCAAATAAGTGAATTTGGAAAATAATAAGAAATGGAAGGAATTTGAGTGTAGACTTTCAACATCTTATTGATAAAGTGACAAGTTTGAGATAGACCTGGGTTGTTTATAGTGGTCTACAGGAGAACAGAAAGCAAATATTTATAAACTGACAAGGAAGGAATGCATGGTAGTGCATTGAGGTTGAGGAAAAATTTCTGCTGATAGCTGTAATTGTATAAAAGTACTTTGTTTATTTTCAAAGGTATGATTATATATGCCATGGTGTCCAACTTCAGTTGTCAATAATTTAGATCTTATGCCTTAATGTCCTGACTTCCTACAGTCTTTTAAGAGTTTAGACAAAATGACAGTTTGATGGACATTACACAGATTTGACCTGCTGTTGTATTAGAATATAGTAATTTTCATAGTTGATGCAATGACAACTTTAAACTAAAACATTGAAAAAAGACTAATTTACAAGGAAATGTGAGTAAATGAACTTGGTTCTCACGCACACTGCCTTCACTCTTATATTGTGACTTTGAGCTGCATTTTATTTTAATTTTACCTTGTATTCAATAAACTGCTCATTCACTTTGTTACAACTTGCGAAAATCTGGAAGGGGTAAATGTGTAAGGGTTGCCAACAGTCCTATTTTGACTGTAATTGTCCCACGTGAGACTGATGTTCTTTTTTTCCTTTTTATTATCTTGACCCGGGCACCCAAAATACTGTATGAAGGCCAAGAAAAAGATTAGGCTAGGAGAGATGGTGGCAGTGAAAAAGGATCAATTTTCTTGACTCCACCTGGCAGGAAAACAGATCAATGTCTTTTTTTTTAACCAGCAATGGCAATGCTGGGTTGCTGTTGACTTCTGAAATAATTAAAAGAACCCATTTTAGCAATACTCCTGGTGGGTATTTCCAGACTGAACACTTCCCAGTGAAGAAGAGCGAGCTCCCACCTGCAACCTGTCACTTATGTTTGAAATACAATGTTCGCAACTCTTATGGAGGTGGATGTGCATTAGTTACGAGAATTAGATTCTGTTACATTTTGATGGGTATGTTAGCTAAAATGCAACAGTTTTAAGAGATTGCATAATACCTTGATTCTGAAATACTGTAATAAACAAATATGATTATATTTCAAGACCATTCTTTTACAACTTTCTTTCATTTTTCCTTCATGCAAAATCATGGGGGCAATACATTGACTGACCCACATATGGTGAGCATTCTTTTTGATACTTTAAATGTTACTGTTTACATTTGAGCAATGAAGATTCATTAACATTTATACACATCAATATGTGCTGGTATATACAGTATATGAACTTTAACAGATTTTGGTCTTTGATATTTTTAAATTAACTGCAAATGGAACCCATTAGAGAGGCACACTGCAATTTCTTTGATGTCTGCTGTGAGATAATTTTGGAATGTTTAATGTGGTGATATTGTTCAATGGTGAAAGTTCAATGGAAGTATTTTTTCTTCATATTTTCCCCCTAGTGGTAATGAATTTTTTAAGGTAACTTAATTCTGAACATCAGATGATTCCATCTCTATAATTGAAATAGCTCCTAAATACAAACACCTGGACAGGAGCAAAGGAGGGCAGACCTAATGAGTACTTGGAAGCGCTCATAGAAATACTATTTCAACTGCTCTTAAGTCATGCAATCATACCTCCTTTCCCAAACTGAGAGCCAAAAAAAATGGCTTGAAACCCCTTCCAGCACTCTGTATTGTACACCTCTTTGCCCACCTTATTCTAATTATACAGCTGAGAGAAAATCTAAAGTTCAATAATAACGTCCTCCATATTTCATGATATACCCACAGCAAACCCCACCGGACCAGGTGGCAGAGGCTTCCCAGGAACAGCAGAAGTGATTCGAGAATCAAGCAGTACCACAGGAATGGTGGTTGGGATTGTAGCAGCAGCTGCTCTTTGCATTCTCATCCTCCTCTATGCTATGTACAAGTACAGGAATAGGGACGAAGGTTCCTACCACGTAGATGAGAGCAGAAACTACATCAGTAACTCCGCTCAGTCCAATGGGGCTGTAGTGAAAGAGAAGCAGGTGAACAATGCCAAAAATTCGAGCAAAAACAAGAAGAATAAAGATAAAGAATACTACGTCTGATCATACACTTGGAAGAAGGAAGCCTATAAAATGAGAAGGAAACGAAAAAAAACATTTTATCAAAGACATGATAAAACTGATATTTACTTTTTGCAAAGCACATGGGATAAAAGACAGTACAGATAATCAGGAAGGAAAGACAACAGTTTGTAAAGTAAGCTTTAACATTTCAAGCTGGTTGAAGTCTCCTACTTGTTCACAGTGTTTTCATTTGCTCCGTCTTCTTGTTGTCTGAACTTTACTGTGGAGACAACAGCATGAAGCATTCATCAAGAAGAGTATTACAACATTGCACAGAGAATCTACCTGTTACCATGAGTTTTCAGCCAAAGTGCTAAACAATTCTGCAATGTGACAGAAGTCTCATTACTCCAAGAAACTTTAAAGTTAGTTAGCAGACCCTCAACATCAATGGGTTTAATCATCTTTATATCCATGGGAGACCTGTGTTTAAGTGCTGGCTACAACATAAGACTAATGTTAAATAGTATAAAGTGGAATAATCCCTTTCTGTTTGTAAGAAGTAAGAACGCCTTAATTTCATCCACAGGAAATATAAGGCATGGATATATACAAATTAAAGAGAGAGCATAGATACAATCATTTGAAAATTTTCATGCACGCTAATATGTTATTACATACATTTATACAAACATGTATATGTGCTTTCTGGACTGTGATGAGTGATGTTTTATAGCCTGTTGTATAGACAATGCAAATATCTCTGCTATCCAGACATTTTTTGGTAAACGCAATGTTATAGCTGTAGCTATGGATAGACAAGTTTGAAGTTGTTGATGAGATCTGCAATGTTAATGTTTTTGCAGCCATCATTAATAGTCTCAAACTTTTTATTAATTTCCATTGTAATGAATGTCTACCATACATGTAAGAGAGATACATGTGAATGTAAATATAATTTAGCTGCATTTTTGTAATTCAGACAGTAATCTCTTCTGTTTGAGGTTTTGTTGCGTGGGAAACAAAGCAAGTTTTACACTGAAATGGTGGCTAATATTATGAAATCTTTGTTAGATATACCAATGGAAATAGGTCTCAATAATTTCACTTTAATTTTTTTCATGTTTTCTCAAAACAGGAAAAATAAAATTTTCAAAAATCTGATCATTCCTTAATTTGCAAGACATGTATTGATGTTGCTGAATGTCAATGTGCTTTGTTACATGGTAATCTTCCTAAATATCTACAGCATCACTGCAGAAAGTACAGTTGCTTATTTCTTCCAATTGTTATGCTTCATCATCTTTTTTATTTAAATATGTCCTTCTCCCATTTGGAAGTCGAAAGCTTTAACATTAAAGCATTGAAGGTCTTTCATTTTCTAGCTTTGAATGAAGAGTCCTATATATGGAATACTAAAATATCTAGATCTTAAGAACTCATTATTTAGCTTTTTATATTATTTTTGGTGATTTCATAGCAATAAACCTGGTTGTAATGTACTTCAAATCAAATACAAAGAGAATATGTTATATTCTATGGGTGTACTTCAAGGGAAACCAGCTGAATTGCTAAAGACCTCCTGGGAGGAAAATAGATGTTCACACGTTCAAACGGGAAGGAAGAATTTAAAACATGCTTTAAACAGCAGGGGCCACAACATAACAGGACCTATTGTATTTTGTGTCAGCAGTCAGTTAGAGATGGTCTCCTTGCCAAATGCTATAGCCATCTCAGTGACACATAAAACAATTCATAACATTAGGCACTCACTTTTACACTAGCCACATCAATTACATTTAATCTAAACAAAGAGCATTGTTTTTACCTTTGAATGAAAGGTGCCTTCTTGTCCAAAAAGCTGAAAAGGGAGTTATTTTCTGATTAAAGAGGAACATACCAGATATGTCCTTAATCACAAAGGCGTTCTATGTAACCAAAACAGCAATTCCATTCAATGCAATTATAATGTAATTTATTAACCAATCCATAAATAGTTCACGAACAATGGATCCCCCTTAAGGTGTATAGGAATCCATACAGCTATAAATATAGTTGCAATTAAAGCCAGTTCTAATGTTGCTCTTGTAAAATAGGAGAAGTCATGTAATGTTCCAGATTCCTACACAGATGTTTGCTCATATTAACAGTTATGAAATTAGAAATGTGAAATAATATTTTATAAGTTTCTATTAGTATCAAGGGAAGACTAGGTAATTACATGGGTTAAGTTTACAAGCAACATTTACAATGAAATCAACATTCATTTCCTCAACAAATGCACAATCCACCACCACCCCCATACACAAACGGCCAATGAAGCGGAGGAAAATTCCAGTAAACTGACCTGCCATGGTTCAGTAGTTAATAAGGAGTTCCTTAGTATCCAGGATTGATATTTTTAGCTCTCAAGTGGAATCATAGCTCATGATCTGTCATGGAGATACAGTATGTCCTAGTGCTCCAAAGTATATAAAATAAGATCATGTATTAAATCTGTACAATAAATTAAAGATTGACTGATGGAATAAAAGTTTTATTTACTTTATGTGAACCTTGTTATTAACGGCACTCATAAAATCCTGGATACACTGAAAGTGGCTGTAGGAACTTTAGAAAGCAACAACGGTAGAATATATATTATTAGATAACAGGCACTTGACAAACTGGACAGTTTTAAGCTATTCATGTTGCCAAGGTAGTTATATCCATTTAGTTAACAATTTGGTTTACCAGCTACACAGGAGCAACATTTTCTTGTGTCTTAAACTACCTACAGCCCCTAGCATGGCAGTTTCCAAATTTCATTTAGGTTGATACTGTTTGGTACTGTAATGTGTTGTGTTTTGGCAAACTCTTGTTTTGAAGCTGTAAGAAATTTTACTTATGAATGATGCATTTCAAACAAGATAAAACAAGCAAAACCATTCTGAAGCCCCATCTTCGAGTGCTTTGTGTGATAAATATTGAAAGAAAATTTTGTTGCAAAAGCCCAGTTAACCATTATTGAAAATGCTAAGCCAGTGGAATTTACTGTTTTTGTTAATAAAATGTTTCTTATAATAGAAACCTTGTGATGTACATTCTTTTGTTCCTTTAATTTTAAATCTCTCATATTTTGGAAAACAATTCAATGTTCGGAGCGGTGTGATATTTCCATAATACATGGGGCTGACAATTTCTCTCCTGTCACCCCCTCCATCGCATGCACATGGAACCCTCTTATTGTAAACATAAATGAAATCACAAATGTATTATAGCAACAGACCCTGTATTTTTTTAATATATACTGTAATGTGAATAGTTGATCACAGGAAAGAAGGATGAACTGGGTATAATCAGTTCATGCCAGTAGCCCAATGGCTTGCATTTATTTCCTAATCACTTTTAAACAGTCTGAAATTTTGGCTGAAGTGACATAGACAATTTTGAATTTAGACACCAGGATGGTCATGAAAAAACATGTTCACTATTACTTGCACTTATATCTTAATTGCTGTTTGTTGAAAAGTGCTTCCAAAATTTGTTATTAAAATCACTGGAGTCAAGTTTCATGACTGTTTTCCTTGCATTGTTATAGTAATGCCCCATCTGCTTTCTGAGGTGAGCATAAACGATTCCAAGGCACAATTTCAAATGAATTGAATCCCCATAGCCCTGTGCAACAGTTACCTTTCAGCAACACAAATATAGATCATCTGGTTATTCCGACATTGTTGTTTTTGGAAGGTGGTCCTACATAAATTGATTGCTGCTTTCCTACATTGCAAGAGTGACTGCATTTCATAAACTATTTCACTGGCTGTAAAACCTATTGTAAATGATGACAACAAAGGTGGCATACTTGTGAAAGTATTATTTTTCTCCCTTAAGTAGCTTAATTTGTTTCAGGACACTTTTTAATTTGATTGTCTTTCCATTTTATTAGACAAAATAAATTCCAGTAATATTGGGGATACAGGAGCTGCAACTTCTACTTGTGGGATTGGAAAGTAGTCAAACAGAAAGCACACTATTAGTACCTTCCTTGAGATTAGTGAAGATCCTTATTCAGAATGTCTTTCATTTACCCATCACGTTTCAGACCCTTTTTGGTTTACTGTTACAGGAAAACAGCTTAAATCTGAACTCATTTAGTCTTCCCATTAAATTAATGCAGGGACATGCCTATCCATGGCCTCCTCTACTGCTATGTTGAGGCCAGGTGAAGGTTGGAGGAACAATACCTCATATTCCGCCTTGCGAATCTCCAAGCTGATGGCCTTAACATCAATTTCTCCAACTTCCGGTCACCCCACCTCTTCTTTTTCTTTCTCCCCCACACCTTCACTCCTTTGTCTTCTCCTATTCCCATGGCTCCCTTTTCATGCCTTGATGACCCGCCCATCTCCTCTCCTCCCCTCCGCCATCATTTATTCCATGGTCCACTGCCTCTCCTACCGGATTCCTCCTCCTTCAGCTCTTGGCCTCTTCTACCTATCATCTCTCAGCTTATTACATCTTCTCCCCCACCCACTACCTTCCCCCTATCACCTGAACTCACCTATCCCCTGCCTGCATGTATTCCTCCCCCTCCCCCCATCTTCTTATTCTGGCTTCTGCCCTCTTCCTTTCCAGTCCTGATGAGGGGTCTCGGCCCGAAATGTCGACTGTTTATTTCCCTCCATGGATGCTGCCTGACCTGCTGAGTTCCTCCAGCAATTTTTGTGTATTGCTCCAGATTCCAACATCTGCAGAATTTCTTGTCTCTCCGGTCCGAAAATTTAACTCTGTTTCTCTTTCCACAGGTGCTGCCTGATTTGCCGAGCATTTTCTGCTTTTATTTCAAATTAATATAGATGCTTCTTTTGTTGCAAAAACATCATAATTTCCCCTTCCTTTAATTTCAGTGCACTCGATGCCTGACTATTACCCTCATTAATGCTTTAACTAGCAAATGAGACCAGGATTCAGAATGGGAAGTGAACCTTTGCAGAAACTTCTCACAATATTTTACAAGGGCACGTGTGACTGACTGCAGTCCACCAAGTAATACAATTAATGTAATTTTCTTGTTTGTTTACATGATGAATAAAATGAATACAACATGACCTGTAATTTATGAAATAATGCCATTTACCCCCAAAAATGGACAAGACAAAGCAAAATCAATTCTGATAATTAGAACATTACCAATCTGATGGAGCAACTATCCTTTACATTATGTATAGTGAAAGAATAAATTACTTATTTTTGTAATTTATAGATTTTGTCTTTGCATTGTACTGCTGCCACAAAACATCAAATTTCACATCATGTCAGTGATAATAAATCTGATTCTGATTTATTAAACATTGCACATGTGAAAATTCACTCGTATCATGAAATCCTTAGAAATTGCATCTTGTCATCTTGCTTTTTAACAAAAGTTGCAGCATAAGCACTAAAATGAAACCACCTTAAACAACTTAGTTTATATGCTTCTGTACAAAACAAAAGAGATTAAGAATGATCTGAGAGAGTCTACACATTGATCTGAATGTTCAGACAAAATAGTCTTTGCTTTTTCTTTATGTGCATGGATTAGACTTCTAAATCAATAGCATGTTCGAAAGTGAAGACTTTAATAACTGGTTTATTCTGATGCTGTGCCATGAATTATAGCTTTTCTTAATTACAATTATGTTACAATGTTAGGTACTTGTGTTCTCAGGACTAATACATTCTGAAGTACAATTTGAAGTTATTACACTATTTGAAAAAGATTTTCTGCTGCAGCATTATCCCATAGCAGATATTTCTTTCCTGAAAATCACTTAATTCTTTCTTGCTTTCTTCAGTGCTTAATCAGAATACTTTCTCATGTGTATTTCTGTTATATTAGAGTGTTGAAAATGATTCAAGGTAATTAGCAAAAATATCAGAGACAGGTTGATAAGATTTATATTTTCTAATAAAATTTGCCCCGTCTCAGTCTATATGGAGCCCACCGTAACTTTTGCCAATTTTTACACTTTTTATATAAAGAAGTGCAAGTGCTTCTGGAATTATGTTTCATGCTAGGAATACTCTCCTATTCTACTTTCCCTTTCTTTATCATTGTTTTGTCTTCCTTTGCTTAATTGTGAAGTTTCCCATCAGGTTTACTGCTTTTTTGGAAATATTATAACCTTTTCCTTTGAACCAACACTGTCTTGAACTTCTCTTGACATACACATCATTTAAATTGTATTTTTATACAGTAAAAGGGACACATAGCCATTGTAAATTTGTATTTTTTAAACATTGGCCATACCTTGTTCACAATCATACGCTTTAATGTGGTGCCCCAAGCCACCATGGCCAACTCATGCCCCAGAATTTGCTTTGTTTAGACTTAAGACCCTGGTTTCAGACAGAACTAAATCACTTTTGCATATTTCCTTACAATATAGAAAGCCATTTGGCCCATTGAGTCAATGTCACCTCTCAAAATAATCCCATTCCCTCAGTTATTTCACTGTAACCTATTCTTTCTCACATGCCCTTTCACTCCGCTCCTTACACCTACCTTCCTTCCATCCACCTACACAAGATAATTTACAGCAGCCAATTAACTTACCAACCCATGTGATTTTGGGATGTGGGGTTGAAACCGGAGCATCTAGGCAAAGCCCATGTAGTCACAGGGAAAATACAGGAACTACACAAACTGCACTCAAGACCAGGACTGAACCTGGGTCACTGGAGCTTTAATTTTTGATATAAACTATATTATTAATTAACCCTTTCTTACTGCACGTTACTACAGCTAAAATAACTTGTTTCCTTGTTGAGTCTTCAATATACTGATCTAGAAAACCATCTCAGACACACTGAATAAATTCACCCTTTACACTAAAACTGCTAATTTGGTTTGACCAGTTTACAGGTAGATTAAAATCCCTTAAGTTTATTGCATCATCCTTTTGCAAACACTTATAATTTTCTGATTTTCTTCCATGCCTTACACTACCACCACTGTTGGGAGAGTATAGAAAATCAATACATTCTCACTCTCGCCGTTTCTTCACTCTACGTAAATTGATTCTACTTGGTGATTTTTCAAGCTATTATCCTTTCTCTCTCTCTCTCTCCCTCTCTCTGCTGCTTTTATCCAATTCTTTGTGATTAGGGCTAACCCTCTTCCTTTTCCATTATGCAGGACCCTAGTGAGACTTCACCTGGAAACCTGTGTACAGGTCTGCTACCTACCCAAGGAAGGATATACTTGCAATAGAGCGAGTACAGCAAAGGTTCACCAGATTGATTCCTGGTATGACAGTTTGTCCCATGTGAGGAATTTAAGCAGAATGAGCCTATCCCCTTTTGAGTTTAGAAGAATGAAAGGTAATATAATTGAAATATACAACATTCTTCTAGGCCTTGAGATAATAGATACAGGGAGGACGTTTCCCCTGGCTGGGGTGTTTAAAACTAGGGAGTCCAAGTCTCATTAAAAGGGGTCGGTCAATCAGGACAGATATAAAAATAAGTTTCTTCACCCAAAGGGTAGCAAATCTTTGGCCAAAGGTCACTTAGCATGTTCAAGACAAAGATTAATAGATTTTTTGGACATTAGGGAAATCAAGAGATATATTAATGCAGGGAAGTGATACAGCGGTGAAAGATCTTATTGAATGGTGGAGTTGGCATGAGGGGTCAAATAATTTGCTGCTGCTTCTATCTCTCTTATGTTCTGCCAGAGCAACCAGCCTTTTGTATTGTGAGACTGAGTTGCCCCAAGCCATACTGATGTGCAGGAAGTTGATCTTGCAGCAGACTATAGCGCATAGGACAACAGTGGAAGAAGTAGCATGGCCCAGGTCAGAGATGACTGGTGATCTCAGGACAATGGAACATCTCCAAAAATATAATCTGCTGAAGATGACCAACATGACTCCAAAATCACTTGGAATGAAATGCCCTTCCACTGAGGAGCCAATCCTCTCTAGTGTCCAATCCAGCCATCACATTAGGTTTAGTTTCACGGTATCTCTAATAGTTGTCACGTAAATTTACCTTGGCATTACACTTCAAAGTAACGTACAAATTAATTATTTATTAACCATAGTGGGAGACTATTATCCACACTGAACAATTCGTGATTGCAAGTCAGTAACAATGTTTAGCAATTATACACCACAGTTGACTGTTAGGATTTAGCACAATCTGCATAATGTTTTATGCCAGGGTTGTTCCACCAGAACAGAAGAGCCAGAAGATATTTTCTTAGATAGCAAGGATGGCTGCCCAAGGATACAGAGGGACATAGATCAGCTGGAAAGTTGGGCAGAGCAGTGGCAGATGGAATCTATTCCAGGCAAGTGACATCCTGGGTCACGTAATACTGGCCGGACATACAGTTAATGGCAGGGACCTTAGAAGTGTTGATGTACAGAGGGACCATGGAGTGCAAGTTCATAGCTCCCTGGAAATTGCAACACAGGTGGATAGGGTAGAGAAGGTGTTTATTTTATTTATATTCAATAGCAGAGGTACTGAGCATAAGAATTGGGACATCATATTGCAGCTGTACAGGATATTGTCAGGCCACTTAGAATACTGCGTGCAATTCCGGTCACGACACTATAGAAAAGATGTTGTAATGCAAGAAAGAGTGCAGAAGAGATTCACCAGGTCATTGCCTGGAATGGTGGGTTTTATTCACAAGGAGAGATTGAATAGGCTGGGATTGCAGGAGGCTCAGGGATGACCTTATAGAGGTTTATAAAATTATGAGGGACATAGATAGGATAGATAGGCACAGTTTTTTGTTCCACAGGGTAGGGAAGTCCAAAATTTGAGGACATAAGTTTAAAGTGGGAGGGGAAATATTTCAAGGGGATCTGAGGTGCAGACTTTTCCACACAGGGGTTAGTGGGTATATGGAACAAAATACAGAAAAAGGTAGTAGAGGTAGATCCAATCATGGTGTTCAAAAAGCATTTGGACAGGTATCAATAGGAAAGGAATTGAGGGATATGGAATGAGCATAGACAGGCAACATGGACACGTCAGACTGAAGGGTCTGTTTCCGTGCTGTACAACTCTATGGATATCAGAAACTGAATAATGGGACAAAATAAATGCGAAGTGAGGGGACAACATCAGTGAGACCCAAATTAATTCTTCAGTATTATCTTCAAGGACACAAGAGGGGATCCGAGGATTTTTTTGGTTCGCACAAATCTGAAATACACTGCCTGAGAAGGTGGTGGAGGCAGGTACTCCCAATATTTTGGAAGTATGTGAGTAAGCACTTCAATTGCCAAGGCATAAAAGACTGCAGACCAAGTGCTGGGAAAGAGGATTACTTGATAGTTGCCATGGACATGGTGGGCTACAGGGCCCATTTCTATGCTGAATGACTATGACTCAAGTCTAGATCCAAGCCTAATCAACAAGAGTCTGTTGACAACTACTATTTTGTTTGAAATTATTTGCCTTTGTTTGGGTTCTGAATCGTTTGTGTGCTGTGTTTGATATGGTGGTAATTATGTTGGCTACAAGATTTTAATTCATAGTTAAAGCACTGTACAAGTACCTATACCTACCCAGCATCATTCTTCCCTGACTGTAATCTGGCTTTACCCCAATACCAATAAATTCTTCCGAATACTCAAATTAAGCTCCCATAATAATATACAATTAGTCTGGATCACATCTAAGTTGGCAACTGATTTCCCACAATGCTTCTCAAAGAAGTCCACTGGCAGGTTTTCAGATCCTCCAGCTCTACTTCGAAAACTACTAACATTGTACCCCTATAAACTGCCAAACCTAGAGTCCACAAGAAAATCACCAGTTTGTAATTGGGTGCTGACAATGTGTCAACTTCAAATACATATGCTTCATTGTTAAAACACATTTTTCAATACTCACTTCAATCTGGTGATATTTAATCTGCAATATTTTTCTTTAAAGGAATTATCAGTATTGGGAACAAAATAATTACTCCTTCTGGTAGCAAGACAATGAACTTCCTCAGGAAATCTCCTGCTCCACCATTGTTATTTCAGAAAGAGGAACAGTAACCCTTTTAAATTAAATCATGGTGGACCAGCAGATAAACACTAACATCACTTTTCAGGTCAGATGCCACAACATAACTTCTACATGATCATTTCAAAATAAAAGATTTTTAATATATTTTGAAGTTCATTTCATAAAATCAATTCATAAGATTCATAATGTATTGTGCTTCC
This sequence comes from Pristis pectinata, assembly GCF_009764475.1. Lineage (NCBI taxonomy): Eukaryota > Metazoa > Chordata > Chondrichthyes > Rhinopristiformes > Pristidae > Pristis > Pristis pectinata. The sequence continues at coordinate 105,187,353 of NC_067407.1, forward strand.
TTTCTTATTAAAAGTTGTTTTTCCATCTCCTTCACTCGTCCAACTTTACATAGTGAGCTAACAACCTACTACCAGGCTTTTGACTAAACTGTCCTGTTACTGGTAGCTGGAAAGGCATGGGCAACACTAGTTTGTGCTCCTAATTTTACTCAGAACTACTCAAAAATGTCTGAGAGTAGCCAATTCCTGATAGTTGTATAGGTGCAAGAAGAGCATAGAGGGCAGAAGATTATTCCTATCTACATACTGCACTCAATTTCTCCCTCTGCAGTTTTGAACTAGCTGTATTTGATATGCTGGAGTGCCTTCATGTATTGTGTTATAGCCTCATTAAGACCACAAACAAATGAAGTAGTTTAAAATGATTTTTTTCACAATTTCATGCTATGATTGTTTGATAGAGTTTAAATGGAAGTGAATAAAGCTCCATTTCAACAAGAAAAGGCTTTCTTATTTTTCTTGTTGTACTGTTTAATATTCTTTAATCATTTCCCAATGTTCCTAAAATTCTGAATTTGCAAATTTTGAATAAAAAATATTTGCAGACAATATTTGTGATTATAAATTTAGTTTTTGAACATCCAGAAAAAAATGTATTCCAATAATGTCAACTAACCGGACAGCAGCATTTAAGTGAAAAGCTTTCAGAAGCAGAACAATAGACTAAAGTAAGTTAATTCAATAACAGCTATTATGGAAATTAAAGAGGTACTAGATATAATGAGTCTGTGGTAAGTGACACATTAATATAAAGTTAATTAAGAGGTTTGTTCTGGTTGGACCACAACCTGCATGTACCTTAATTGCACTGGTCAGACCAACCAAATCCCACAATGAAAACTGCAGGGACACCTGTCTGCCAATGACAAAAAATATTGCCTTTGCAGGCTCTGGGTGAATAGGAAGTCTGTTGTAAAGTCTTGAGATGTGCCGCAAAACACAAGGTCTGCTGTTCCACTCACAACTTGACAGCCTCCAATTCATTTTGCTGTCTTGGACAGATGCCTGACCTAATGCTGCTCAGAGTGTTCAGCTTCTTTTCCATTGAGCAGAAAAAGAAGTATGACATGAATGCCCAATTTCACTAACTGGCCAACCCAGAAGGATTGGGGGGGGGGGGGTTGGGGGCCTTGATATGATTATTAGACTAGTATTTTGATGTTTCTTGCCTACTGGTATCAGTTGCTCCATTGCATCTGACAACTTTAGCTCATCCAGGATTCTCCCTCTTTCCATGATCATTAAGTATATTCTCCAGAACACATGTTGCTGTTTAACAACTTCGATGAGAAGAACAAAGTTTCATTTGCTTGGCTTTTTTGGGTTGGCGCTGGTGTGGTTAAGCTGATTTTTCAATGACAAGAAAAGAAATAATGCATTTTTTAAAGCATTATGCAATTAAAAATTGATTTGTCATGAGTGGAGCACAATACTGCCCATTTATTTTGCAGAAGTACTTGGTCTACATTGGTCCAGGACATCCACCTTTGTGCATTCCATTGCAGTTAAACTCCTGCAGCAATGACTTGGGAGGCTTTCAAGAAACAGAACTTACTTATGTCTTTGGGAACCACCACTACCCCACCCCTCCCAATCACTGCACTAATACACCACCTCTACCCACCCCATCTACCATATATCCAGACATTCCCCTTTCTTCATTTCTGGTCCCAATCTCCAGCTCCATCAAGATAATCTGTTTTGCCATAACTGCAGGAAGAGTGGCTAAATGTTCTCAGATTTACAGGGCCAGCTGGCTGCACCAAAGGGACATTAGTTTCTCACTCAACCAGAAGTTGACCATAACTTTAAATCTAAGCATGCCATGAATTACCAAAGGCTCTAAACATACAAGCTTTGTGAAGAGTCAGATATATATTTGCTAAGATAACCATTTTATATTTTTTTTCTGGTCTAAACCCGTGTTTTTGGATTATTCACAAGTCTTATAGATGCGGTCATAACCAGAGATCACCTGCCTGAGTTTCTGTACTCAAACCTATGGAAATGTTGAGTTTAAAAACCATGAAAATGATGATGAAGAGATCATTTCAGCTATTCAAAGAGCTACAAAATTGGAAATCTACAGTGTGTGCGAAGGGCTTGCTTCTTTATATATGGCTTTCCATGTCATAATGCAGTTGACTCAATTCAACAAAGGAACATGGATAGGGAGGTTTTGAAGTTTGCTTTATCCCCACATACAAAATACATCCCCATTATGAATATGTAATTCCATGGAAACTACTTCTCACTTGAAGTGAAACCCTATTGTCTCCAATAAAATTGTGTTTGACTACCTGGAACACTATTCAAAATTGTGACTTTGAAACACATTAACATTTCATCAAACAGCTGACAGCAGACAAGTGAGTGGGGAGGACTAATGCCCTGTTTGTTCAGATCAGGGAGGATGGGAGAGTGCAAAACTTAATGACAGGGCAAAGGGGAAGCTGCAATTAGCAGCTATTGATGACCAATGACACTTTATTTTAATAAGACCTCTCAGTCATGAGGGCACTACAGACAGGGAAGGGTAATCTGGCATCTCATTAGCAGATGTCAGAGGTGGACGAATGAGACTTAGGCTGTCGTCAGGGAAGATTGACTTGGTCAGTCACCAAAGATCATACCTCCTCAGATCAGCAGCAGATTAACTCTCACAATAGTCATGAGTATGTAGGGTCAATTTGCACCATAAGGTTAGAGAGAAAGGAAGGGCATCATAGTGTCAACTGTTACATTAATGATACAGGAATCTGATAACCATAAATAAAGGAACATCACCACAAAATAAGGTATTCTAGTCTGTAATCATGTACCAAATCCTAAATCAACACTACAGCATATCCGACCAATTAACCTAACCCTCTCTAAGCAATATAAAGTGCTAGACTCGTGTTCCTGTACCTTACTAAAGGCCTTATTAGCTCTGTGGCTATCCTCCCGAGCTGAGCCTCAGAAAAGTGGATAGTGTTGCACAACTGTGAAGAAATGCAAGAAATCAAAGCAGATTTGCTCTGCATTTCAATAAACTCATGTCTGATAATTTGCTCAGGTTTAAAAACCTACCTAATTCCTGTATCTCAGGCATGATGGACAATAACTGGCCTTTGAGTTAGAGAACTTAAAGTTAATAGTCCGCTGAAAAAGGACATTTCTCCTCATCTCAGCCATAACAGGTAATCCTTTATCCCGAGATTATGGACCTAGTTCTAGATTCCCTAGCCAAAGGAAAGCTCATTATTGCCTGTCCTATCAGTCACTCACAGTATTGTACATGTTTCAGAGAGATCAAATTTCATTTTTCTAAAATCCAGTGGGTAGAACCAATCTCCCTTCCTCGGGTACACAAGCCTGTTCCAGTATGCAATATGATCATGGCTGGTCTATGCTGGCTTCAACTCCTCTTCTGTGCCAGTTCTCCATAACCCTCAATTGCTTGATCTTTGAAATATTTATCTATCTCCACCTTAAATACATCTAATGACCTGGCCTCTACCAACCTTGGAGGCAGAGAAATCCAGAGATTCACTAATCTCAGAGAAGAAATTTCTATGCACCTCGGATTTAAATGACTAATCCCTTATTTTGTAGCCACGTCCCCTTGTTGGTGACTCTCCCACCAGTGAAAATATCTCAACATCTACCCTGTCGAGCCCCCTTAGGATCTTAAATATTTAAATAAGGTCACCTCTCACTCTTCTAATGAATATGGACCCAACCTGTTTAGCCTCTCTTGATAGGACAACCCTTCATCCCAGGAATCAGCCTGGTGAATCTCCTTTGGACTGCCTCCAATGTAATTGTATCCTTTTTTAAGTAAGTGGCCCCAAAACTGTGTACAGTATTCTAGATGTGGCCTCAGAAACATCCTGTACAAATGTAACAAAATCTTCCTATTCTTAAACTCCAACCCCTTCACAATAAAAGCCAATGTGAGTTTGCCATCTTAATTACTTGCTGGACCTGCTTGCTAGCTTTTTGTGATTCATGCACTGGAACACCTAGATTTGTCTGAACTTCACTCTTTCCATTTAGATAATAGTCTGCCTTTTGATTCCTCTTACCCATGCAATGACCTCACATTTCCTTACATTAAACCCCATTTACTAGGTTTTCATTCAATCATGCAATCTATATCCCATCACAGAATCAAAATCCCTGATCAGAACATGTCCTTCTTCCTACTTTCACATCATCAGCAAACTTAGAAACCTTACATTTTGTTCTGTCCTTCAGGTCATTAATGTATAGAATAAGCAACTGAGGGCCAAGAACCAATCTCTGGGGTATTCTAATAGTCACATCCCATAATTTATTCCAACTCTGTTTTCTAAGTAACAGCCAGTTTTCACTCTATGCTAATACATTTCTTCCAATATCTTGGGCTATTAATTTATGCACCAGCCCCTTACATTGCACTTTGTCAAATGTCTTTTGGAAATCTAAATACACTACATCTACAGGTTCCCCTCTATCAACTCTCCCTGTCACATCCTCAAAAAATTCAAGCGAGTTTGTCAGACATGGTTTACATTACCTAAAATGATTTTGCCCAGATATGATTATGTTCAGCTTTCTGAAATGATTAGTTATTTCCTCTTTGATTATTGACCTTTGCATCATGCCAGCAATAGATCTTAAACTAACTAGCCTATAGTTCCCCGCCTTCTGTTTTCCTCTGTGTCAGAAAATATACAAAAATCACTCGATGTGGTAACCATACCTCCGCAATATTGAAATAAATGGCATCAAAAGTACACAAGACTGATAAGAAAAGAACAATTACTATAAGTAGAGGAAGTGAGGAAACTAGTTTTGAACTAGGAATGAAGATATGTACCTACATCAGAGTTTTGAATTTAATAATATTACAGGAGCTCATTCATATGTAGGGGTGCCTGTAAGTCGGGCGTTCTTAACTTGGGGTTGGACTGTACTTTTATACTCAATAACCCCCTTGCAATAATAGTTGGGATATCAATTTCCTACTGAATTGTTTGCTTTATCTCATGCTAACCTCCTGAAATGGACCATCAGTTTGTTTGACAAGGTTGGTTGGGGGGTGGGGGGGGGTTAGTGCAGAAAGAGGATGGCAAAAGAGAAATTGTGGCCAATGAGGACAGGGTGGGGAAATACATTGAGGACTAATGTTTTGAATGGGGGTTGGGCTAATCGCAGGGTTGGCGGCAGGCTTCCTAGTCCAGTCCACTGCCCAAAGACAGCTCCTGAACAACTTGTACCAAGATTCTCTGCAATGCCCCAAAAGGAGCAATTGCATCTGAAACTACATCATGCTGTGCACCTCTTGTGGATAAAGATGACACAGGGCAGGAACAAAATTACCCAAAAATGATCATCACCATTTTTCATTCTGGAGAGAAAAAAGAAGAAACTTTCAAATGCATAATGTTGAAATAAAAACTGCATTTTGCAACTGAATTTCTGTTTTCTATTCTTCCAATCAAATGAATAACCTGGCTTTGTTCCACATGTAAAACATCATTTGTCTCCATCTAGCCCACCTGCCTATATCACTTTGCAGACTTCTCACAGGACATGGATCCAGAATTTTGCTTCCAGTACCCTATCTGGAGACATTCTAGGTATTAAGAATTCTTTCCATGAAGCATATTCTGTCATAATTTGCCTTTTCTCCCTGTTTTACTGGATGACCTTGCCTTTTGGTGTTGTCCCAACTTTAAAATGTTTATTACTGCTCATCAGTTCTTTTAAGGATGCAGACTTCAAATATTTCTAATTGCTTATCAAATGACTTCTGACAGTAGTGATTAGCCATCACTCACTTCTCTGCACAAAATAATAAAATCATAGAAATTTATGGCACTGAAAGGAGGTTGTTCATCCAATTATGCATATGCCAGCTATAATAGCAACAATTTGAATTCACCCATTTCCCAAATCTCTGCACAGCTTTGTAGGTTTCAACATTCCAAATGCTCAGTCAGTGTTGTGTGAAAAAGGTTCTCCTGGGATCTTAAAGATGGAGGACTCTGGACACAGGCTTTGGATCTTAAAAATAGTTTAATTGCAAAGGCAGATGCAGGAACAGAATCAATGGGAACGAATGCACACTCACACATACACACAGACACAGGGGACCGTGAACGTGAGGGGGGAATCGCAATGAGGATGAGATACACACACACACACACAAACACATAATAAACAAGGTACAGCTTATCAAGGGATAAACACTTCAATGCCTGAACACCTTGACCCAAACAAGCATTGGTCCTAACACTCCCTGGAATCTGACTAAGATGCTCCCAAACCACGTGGTGGTGCACACTCTTACCAGTGGTCTCTGCAGTGTTGCCTCACTATTCCTGGGGCAGTCAAAAGAGGAAGAGCCAGGAATGTGCAGCACTCTTTATAGTGCTGGAAGGCTGTGTGGAGCCCGGCCAGGTAATTTAGACAGGCCAATGGCTTGGGGGTCAAGGACAAAGGTGTTTACCAAGGCCAATGGTCAGGCAGGTTCAGGAAGAAAGGTGGTCTCCAAGGCCAATTCCTATGCCCACACCTGATGGGTGGGGAGGAGCCAAACCTTGATTGACAGTGGTGTCACTTCCGATCCATGCTGTCCTCTGACCAGAGGGGTCAGTGTTGTCACTGTCACAGGACAGGCATGTGCTTTCATACTACAGTCGGATACATTTTAAATGTGATAAGAGTTAAACCCCATAACTTTTTGAAAAGTGTTTTTCTCAGCATCCTTCGAATTCTTTTACCAATGAACATAAATCAACGTCAGCCAGTTACTGACCTTCATCAGCCAGTTATTGACCCTTGGACTAAGAGAAATAGGCCCTTTCTGTTCACTCTAAGTCTCTAATAACTTTATACACCTCAAATTAGATCTCTCCTTAGTAGAAATTTCTACATTGCATAGAAACCCCAACCTAGACTAGCTCTCCCCATAAATATCATTTGCCTTCTCTGGCATTGTTCTGGTAAATTTCCTCTGTAATCCATTTGGCCCTCTTGCATCTTCCTGACCAAAATTGTACACAGAATTCTAGCACTGGCTTAAGCTTTCCCTTCAGGTTTTGCTTGGATTCCCTGCTCTTGTATTTAACTCTTGTCCAATATATCCAGTTATCCCTCATGCCTTTTTGACCACCTTATTTAGCTACCTAACTTTCTTTAGCAATCTGTGAACATGCAGACCAAAGCCCTTCTGTTCCTGCACAGTACTTTGTATGATACCATTTATCATGCCTCCCTTTCCCTTCCCAAATAGGTTGCATCATAATTTTCCAGATTGAATACTATTTGCCACTTTTGTGTTGATTTACACAGGTTAACATCTGCTTTTAGCTTACAAATGGTTAGCATGGATGAGGATGATGTCACTGTGATGAGGCAATGATTGTTTTAAACATTGACTCACTACATCAAAGTTCAGTCTCAAGACATAAAATGCTGCACATTTTCATACACACTGCCCAATCAGTTCTGGGGCCAGGGATTTGGCAGCCTGCAGGGAGAAGGGTTTTAGCTCAGCGATGCTCTAGCACATCACCAGTCATCTTGTGCTGCATGGTTGTTGGGGAAGGGGGGATAGGCTGAAGAAAAGTATTCATTGTCTACCTGTAATTGCCCTCAAGAAGATCATCTTTTTGAATCTTTGTAGTCCTCCAAGTGATTATATTCCCACAGTTCTGTTTCGTAGGAAGTTCCAGGGCTTAGACCCAGTGTTAATCTACTACCTTCTAATCTGCTGGTCCTGTTCCAGAATCTTGGGAATTTTGGAAGATCAGCACTAATGCATCCATAATCCCTGCTGCATCCTAAAGTGCTGCCTGATGTCAAGGGCCATCACACTCAACACTGCAATTCAGCTCTTTGGTCCATATTTGGATCAAGGCTCTTGAACTGAGTGGTCTTGGTGGAATCCGAAATGGGCACTAATGAGCAAGTTACTGGTAAATGTGTGTCACTTTGATAGTATATTCAATGATAACTTACATCACTTTTCTGATGATTGACTGAGTGTTAATCAGCTGGTTTGGATTTGCTCTGCTTTTTGTGAACAGGGCAAGTATTGTGAATGTGGTGGACAACCCAAGTGCCAGTGGGAGGAAGCAGGTTCCAAGAATATCCCACCTTCACCGTTAGCAAGGCCCAGAATATGAATGCCAAAAACAAGGCTGAAGTATTCACAGCTATGTTCAGCAGAAGTGCCAACAAATGAGGGCTTCGTCCTCAGCTCCCCTTCACCATAGAAGGAGGATATCAAGAAACAGCTGAGAGCACTGAATGCAACAAGGACTATGGGACCAGACAACATCTCAGTTAATAACAGCAAAGACCTGTGGTCCAGAAATAGTTGCATCTGTAGCTAAGCAGTCAACTTTCATCACCTGGAATGGTTCTGTTGTGCTGACAGAGATGAAGTAAATATCATTTAACAAAGTCTTTAATAGAAAATTTGGTGTCTGTAAATGCGTATCTTGTGATCTTGAGATACAAATAAATAGTCATTTGGCATACCCCATGGATTTATGTCCCTTCTCTAAACTGTGTTGCATCATCTTCTCTGCCACAAATTGAGAAGAAAGCAGCAATATTCAGACCAAGTTTTTGTTGTGAAAAAAATATTTTCATCAATAAAATAGGAAAACCTACTGTGGTAAAAATCTTTAGAGAAAAATGAAATTAAATATTAGTACCAAAGCAAAAAAAAACTTAGGAAATATGAAATTAAAAAACAGCAAGTGCTGGAAGTACTCAGGTCAGGCAGCATTTTTGGAGGGAGAAACAGTTAATATTTCAGTCAACAATGACCTTTCATTGTTTTAATAAAGGTAAACACTGTTATTGTTTTAAAAAAAGCATAACTTCAGAAAGAAATTTTGCTGCAGGAACTTAACATTAACAGCTTCCTACTGCAGGCTGATCCTATTGTACAGTAACACAGTTTAAAAAGCAAGAAAAAAACAACTTCGGCGGTTTCATTTTTGGGTCATTTCGGCGGACTTCAGAGCAGCTGAGTTTTTTTTCTCTAATCAGGAATAGCGGGGCAAGACTGCGCAGGCGCGTGACGTAGGCAGTTAGCGTGCAGGCAGTTTAAAAAGCAAACCACCATATCCAGCGGGCAGCGGAGTGAGAGGGAGCAGAGTGGTGGGCTTTGGCTCAACGGGCTTAGGTGGTAAAGGGGCGAGGCGAGGTAGGGGATTTGAGGAAAGGAAGTAGTATGAGTGCGGTTTTCTGTGCTCGGTGTCAGATGTGGGAGGTCCTGGAGTCTCCCAGCCTCCAGGACCACCACATCTGCACCCAGTGTGTCGAGCTGCAGCTCCTGAGGGACCACGTTAGGGAACTGGAGATGCAGCTCGATGACCTTCGTATGGTCAGAGAGAATGAGGAAGTGATAGAAAGGAGTTACAGGCAGGTGGTCACACCGGGGCGACGGAAGTCAGGCAAGTGCGTCACAGTCAGGAGGGGGAAGGGGAAGAGTAGGTACTAGAGAGTACCCCTGTGGCTGTACTCCTTGACAATAAGTACTCCTGCTTGAGTACTGTTGGGGGAGACAGCCTACCTGGGGGAAGCAACAGTGGCAGTGCCTCTGGCACAGAGTCCAGCACTGTGGCTCAGAGGGTAGGGAAGGAGAGAGGAGGGCAGTAGTGATAGGGGACTCAATAGTTAGTGGGGCAGACAGGCGATTCTGTGGACACAGGAAGGAATCTCGGATGGTAGTTTGCCTCCCAGGTGCCAGGGTCCGGGATGTTTCAGATCACCTCCAAGGTATCCTGCAGAGGGAGGGAGAACAGCCAGAGGTCATGGTACATATTGGTACCAACGACGTAGGTAGGAAAAGGGAGGAGGTCCTGAAAAAAGGCTATAGGGAATTAGGAGAAAGTTGAGAAGCAGGACCGCAAAGGTAGTAATTTCAGGATTACTGCCTGTGCCACGCGACAGTGAGTATAGGAATAGAATGAGGTGGAGGTTAAGTGTGTGGCTGAAGGATTGGAGTGAGGGGCAGGGATTCAGATTTCTGGATCACTGGGACCTCTTTTGGGGCAGGTATGACCTGTACAAAAAGGACGGGTTGTACTTGAATCCCAGGGGGACCAATATCCTGGCGGGGGAGGTTTGCTAAGGCTACTGGGGAGAGTTTAAACGAGAATTGTTGGGGGGTGGAATCCAAACTGGAGAGACTGGGGAAGAGGTGTTTGGCTCTCAAATAGAGAAAGCTTGTAGTCGGTATGAGAGGAAGGATAGGCAGGTAATAGAGAAGGGACGTGGTCAGACAGACGGTTTGAGATGTGTCTATTTTAACACAAGGAGTATAGTGAACAAGGCAGATGAGCTTAGAGCTTGGATAAATACTTGGAACTACGATGTGGTGGCCATTACAGAGACTTGGATGACTCAGGGACAGGAATGGTTACTTCAAGTGCCGGGTTTTATGTGTTTCAGAAAGGACAGGGAGGGAGGCAAAAGAGGTGGGGGAGTGGCACTGTTGATCAGAGAGAGTGTCACCGTTACAGAAAAAGTGGACGTCATGGAGGGACTGTCTACGGAATCTCTGTGGGTGGAGGTTAGGAACAGGAAGGAGTCAATAACTTTACTGGGTGTTTTCTTATATGCTGCCCAATAGTAACAGGGATATCGAGGAGCAGATACTGAAGCCTACCAGAGGAGAGACTGTGCTTGATTTGGTATTGGGAAAAGAACCTGGTCAGGTGTCAGATCTCTCAGTGGGAGAGCATTTTGGAGATAGTGATCATAATTCTATCTTCTTTACAATAGCATTGGAGAGAGAGAGGAACAGACAGACTAGAAAGGCATTTAGTTGGAGTAAAGAGAATTATGAGGCTCTCAGGCAGGAAATTGGAAGCTTAAATTGGGAACAAATGTCCTCAGGGAAAGTTACGGAAGAAATGTGGCAAATATGCAGGGGATATTTGTGTGGAGTTCTGCATAGGCATGTTCCAATGAGATAGGGAAGTTACGATACGATACAAGAACTGTGGTGTACAAAGGCTATAATAAATCTAGTCAAAAGAAAAAGAAAAGCTTACAAAAGGTTCAGAGAGCTAGGTAATGTTAGAGATCTGAAAGATTATAAGGCTAACAGGAAGGAGTTTAAGAAGGAAATTAGGAGAGCTAGAAGGGGCCATGAGAAGGCCTTGGCGGGCAGGATTAAGGAAAACCCCAAGGCATTCTACAAGTATGTGAAGAATAAGAGGATAAGGCATGAAAGAATAGGACCCATCAAGTGTAACAGTGGGAAAGTGTGTATGGATCCGGAGGAAATAGCAGAGGTACTTAATGAATACTTTACTTCAGTATTCACTATGGAAAAGGATTTTGGTGATTGTAGTGATGATTTGCAGCAGACTGAAAAGCTTGAGCATGTGGCTACTAAGAAAGAGGAGGTGCTGGAGCTTTTGGAGAGCATCAAGTTGGATAAGTCACCGGGACCGGATGAGATGTACCCCAGGCTGCTGTGGGAGGCGAGGGAGGAGATTGTGGAGCCTCTGGCGATGATCTTTGCATCATCAATGGAGATGGGAGAGGTTCCAGAGGATTGGAGGGTTGCGGATGTTGTCCCTTATTCAAAAAAGGGAGTAGAGATAGCCCAGGAAATTATAGACCAGTGAGTCTTACTTCAGTGGTTGGTAAGCTGATGGAGAAGATCCTGAGAGGCAGGATTTACAAACATTTGGAGAGGCATAATATGATTAGGAATAGTCAGCGTGGCTTTGTCAAGGGCAGGTCCTGCCTTACGAGCCTGATTGAATTTTTTGAGGATGTGACTAAACACATCGATGAAGGGAGAGTAGTAGATGTACTGTATATGGATTTCAGCAAGGCATTTGATAAGGTACCACATGCAAGGCTTATTGAGAAAGTAAGGAGGCATGGGATCCAAGGGAACATTGCGATGTGGATCCAGAACTGACAGGCCCACAGAAGGCAAAGAGTGGTTGTTGAAGGGTCGTATTCTGCATGGAGGTTGGTGACCAGTGGTGTACCTCAAGGATCTGTTCTGGGACCCTTACTCTTTGTGATTTTTATAAAGACCTGGATGAGGAAGCGGAGGGATGGGTTAGTAAGTTTGTGGATGACACAAAGGTTAGAGGTGTTGTGGATAGTGTGGAGGGCTGTCAGAGGTTACAGTGGGACATAGATAGGATGCAAAGCTGGGCTGAGAAGTGGCAGATGGAGTTCAACCCAGATAAGTGTAAAGTGGTTCATCTTGGTAGGTCAGATATGATGGCAGAGTATAGTATTAATGGTAGGACTCTTGGCAGTGTGGAGGATCAGGGGGATCTTGGGGTCCAAGTCCATAGGACACTCAAAGCAGCTGCACAGGTTGACTCTGTGGTTAAGAAGGCATATGGTGTATTGTCCTTCATCAACCGTGGAATTGAATTTAGGAGCCGAGAGGTAATGCTGCAGCTACATAGGACCCTGGTCAGACCCCACTTGGGATACTGTGCTCAGTTCTGGTCACTTCATTACAGGAAGGATGTGGAAGCCATAGAAAGGGTGCAGGGGAGATTTACAAGGATGCTGCCTGGATTGTGGAGCATGCCTTATAAAAGCAGGTTGAGGGAACTTGGCCTTTTCTCCTTGGAGCGACGGAGGATGAGGGGGGACCTGATAGAAGTGTATAAGATGATGAGAGGCATTGATCGGGTAGATAGTCAGAGGCTTTTTCCTAGGGCTGAAATGGTTGCCACAAGAAGACATAGGTTTAAGGTGCTGGGGAGTGGGTATAGGGGAGATGTCAGGGGTAAGTTTTTTTATTCAGAGAGTGGTGAGTGTGTGGAATGGGCTACTGGCAATGGTGGTGGAGGCGGATATGATAGGGTCTTTTAAAAGACTTTTGGATAGGTACATGGAGCTGAGAAAAATAGAGGACTATGGGTCTCTAAGGTAGGGACATGTTCGGCACAGCTTTGTGGGCCGAAGGGCCTGAATTGTGCTGTAGGTTTTCTATGTTTCTAACTACTTTTTACAACAAGTTGTATTCTTGTGAGTATGAACTGCACTGTGGAACATCACAAGTGGGATTTAAGACAAGTGCCAGCCTTTAGTTCAACCTTTCTTTGTCTACCATTTATCTTTGCTGCGAAATGCAATACAGCATGAATTAGTAACATGGTCCTCTGAGGCTAACTTCCTGAACTACATTTGCTTCTGTCAGGTCTTCTGACAATGTGCTGCCTCCAAAATTCAGAGGGATTAAGTTTAATTATAGGATCTTCTGTGACTGGCAGAACATTACTATTATTTTCTACACTGAATACATGCAGGAAGCAATTTAATATGTTCATTATTTTAGTTAATCTCCTTATTCACCTACATGAAATGTTAATTTTCAAATGAATTATTTCTTGATGCCTCCTATAGTTAGTATCAATTATAATCCTTCTTTACGATCAGGCTACATTTTTTATTACTATATTCTTAGGAGTTGTCTTTACTTTTCTCATTGTGGACTTTTGCAGATGTTTTCCTCTAAAAAGTGTTTAACTTTTTATTAAAATATCCATTCTTTTAATGCTCATTTACTTTGTGCTTTTTTTCCCCCCATCTTGTGCTATTTACCCTTGATAGTCAATAATATTCACATTCAAAAGGAAGACCTTCATCTTTGTTCCAAAACCTGGATCCTGCACAATAAGATACTTTGATGTAATATATAGGCAAAATGTTTCTGATTGGTTGTCCACAGTGTTCAAGAATCTACCAATACTGGGGACAGTAAGCAAATTTCAAAATTTTATGCACCATTTTTATTTCTTCTAAATCAACTTTTAAGGTAGAATATCTGCTTGCATGTTTGTTCTGTTTGACAGATCATATTAGACATAAACTTATGATATCCTTATGCATGGATTCAGAAGATGATCTTGCTCAGAATCTTGTCAATTTGGAAATTCCCAATTTATATTGTTACCATGATACAGGGGCAACCCAAGGTTTTTGGGCAGGAATTCAGCTTTTCGCATTCCATTCATAAGGGATTATCCTACTTGATACAAAACAATCCAATGGACAGTTTCATATTATTGTTCATGCCCTGTAATTTTACAGGACATTTCAACATTTGATGGATACACTAGAATTGGAAAGGCCTAAGTCACATGAAAGCTAAAATGTCACCTCCTCAGTGACAGTCTAAGATGAAAATGGAAGGAAAAAAAGGTAGAGAATTTAAGAGAATATTTTAGAAAAGGAAAATATTTGAATGTATGGAAAGAAAGAAGTAATTTAAAAAAATGAAACAACAAAAGGGGAATTTGGTCCACAGTGCAGGAAAATAAATACATATATTGAAAGAATCAACCTCGGGATATAATTTACAATCAATGGAAGTGACTCTGAAGTACAATCAGTGTTTTAACATAGAAAATACAATACCCAGTGCATGCACTATCTCCCCCACCCCCTCCATATCAAAGCAATAAATGATCATCTTGAGAGCTGGTTAAGGGAAAAATATTGACCAATACACTGAGAATACTTCTCTGTTTTTCTTTAGTTGATCTACAGACTCATTTAATCTACCTGTAAGGGCCCCTTTAATGCCCCATCTGAAAGACATCATCTCAGACAGTTCAATACCCCCCAAGTATTGTACTGGAACATCAACCTGGATTTTCAACTCGTCTTAGAATATGACTTAAGTCCACACTTAGCTGAGAAGCAGAAGTGCAAGCATTGCACCACAACTGACATTCTTGTTTTATATTATTGGGAAAATCAGGGAATAGAGACGAAGATACAATGAAATACACGTGGAGTGGATTATAATGATCAAACTGTGGGTAATTCTGTAAAATATAATAGTTGGAGCAGCCCCAGGGCATCACAGCAGGATTTCCTCAAGGCCAAGGCTCAATCACATTCATCTGCTTCATCAATTACCTTCCTTCCATCACAAGCTCAGTAGTGGGAATTTTTGCTGATAATAGCAAAATATTCAATTTCATTTGCAAGTCCTGAGAAAGTGAAGCAGCTCCATACCTGCATTCAGCAAGGCCCAGACACATGGCAAACAAGCTAAGGTTTAACTGCCTATCCCTGATATTCAATGGCATTATCATTACCTCCACGCCCTCCCCCAACAGCTTGTCATTGAATAGAAACTCAATTGGACCAGCCACATAAATATGGCAACCGCAAGAGCAGGTCAGGGATTGGCTATCGTGTGGTAAGCAGCTCACCTCCTGACACTCCTAAACCTTTTTACAGTCTACGTGCCAGGAGCAGAATGGAATGGATATCACTCATCGGCAGGCATGGAGTGTAGCGGTATTACAGCGTCAGCAACCCAGATTCAATTCCAGCCACTGTCTGTAAGCAGTTTGTATGTTCTCCCCGTGTCTGCATGGGTTTCCTCTGGGTGCTCCAATTTCCTCCCACATTCCGAAGATGTACAGGTTAGGAAGTTGTGGGCATGCTATGTTGGCGCCAGAAGTGTGGCGACACTTGCAGGCTGCCCCCAGAACACTCTATGCAAAAGATGCATTTCACTGTGTGTTTCGATGTACATGTAACTAATAAAGATACCTTATCAAGGAGCTTATCAGATCCACATCAAGGCTACTCTTACTTTTCTCAAACCTGAACCTGTACCACCAAGGAGGGTAAAGGCAGTGGATGAGGGAAAACAGCACCACATGCAGATTCCTCAACAAGTCGTGTATCATTCTTATTTGGAAATATATCACTGGTCCTTCACCATTACTGGAGTTTAAATCCTGGAATTCCCTATCCAACAGCATTGTGAGAGATTCTTTCTTTTTATTCATTATTCTGGATGTGGGTGATGCTGGCAGGGCCAGGGTTTATTGCCCATTTTTAACTGCCCTTGAGAACACATGCATGAACCACTGCATTGCTTCGAGTGAAGATACCCCCACTGTGGGTATCCAGCATGAATTTTGTGAGCTGGTTCCATGGTGCATTCATCCATCATGATTCCCAGGTGCTTTCCAGGTATTATCCAATCTAGTCCTCTTGAACCTACTTATTTTACACAACATACTTATGTTTTAATTGATGTCTTAAAGCTGAATTTAATATGGATCTACATTTTGAACAAAAGTTCACTGAACAAGTAAAGATTGTTTTAACAAAATAACCCTGCTCTACAATGGCACACTTCCCTTATTAATCAAAGGCACACATGCAAGAGAAGCGATGGAATTACTGTATCTATTATAATATTTCTTCAGATAATCAATCATCTTTATTCCCATTTTCCCCACAGACTTCACCCAGATTCTGGGTCACTAACAGATATGCTCGAAGCAAGTTACATTGGATGTAGAGCACTGGGAAACAGGAGCAGCCTTTGAGGGAGAGATATTTTCTAACCCACATTTGACTTCAAGCACAATTAGGATTAGTAAACGCAAATGCCCTTTTTCACTTAATTTTCACATATTCAAGTTTAAAACACAGCTCCATGAAAAAAAGAAATTTACTGGAAGCCTCAAGCCAATTTAGTAATACATCAATAATACACAATAAGCCACCACTATCCAAATATACAGTACCTGTGGCTCATTAACTGCAAACATAAGAATACAAGAAATAGGAGCAAGTGTAGCCCATCTGGACCTTCAGGACTGCTCTGCCATTCAATGTTATAATGGTTGATCTTCCATTTTTTTCTGCATTCCCCCACATCCTTTGATTCCTTCAGCATAGTCCTTGATCTCTGTTTTGAATGAACTCAGTGACTGAATTCATTCTCAACAGCCCTGCAGGTTAGAGACTTCCAAAGGCTGATCACCGTCTGAATGAAGAAATTCTCCTCATTTCAAACTTAAACAGACTACCTCTTATTCTGAGACTGTAAATCCTGGTTCAAGACTCTTCAGCCAAGGAAACATCTTCCCTACATTTGACCTGTCAATTGATGCAAGAGTTTTATACATTTCAATGAGATCTCCTGTCATTCACCTTATCTTCAGAGGCAGTCCACACCTTTTCTCCTCTTGTGGTAAACCTGCCATCCCTAGAACGAGTCCAGTGGATCTTTTCTGTACTTCTGTAGCAACTTTGCCTTTAGAGACCATAACTATACACAATGCTTCAGATACAATCTCAATTGTAGTAAGACTTATTTACCACTGTATTCAAACCCTCTCATAATAAATGCTAACATAATTTCTAACTGCATGCTGCATGTGTGTTAGCTTTCAGTGATTTGTGTGCAAGAAAGCATAGGTACCTTCAAAAATCACCACCACTGAATTACCACCTAAATCAGCATATTTTGTTTTTATATATTGTACATGAAAGTGAGTAATTTCATTTGTCATGTTCAGTGTTGCCAAATGCAGATGAGCAACATAGGCTTCACACTTTATCCAGATGACAGTGACCTGTTTCAGAGTTACCTAATCTCAACCAACCACTCCCAGTTTACCCTAGACAACTCCCTCCATCTCTACTTTATCCCTAAATGCGCTCTTCCCCCATGATTGGCTCTTCTCACAATCCTCTCACTTGCAATTTCCCTCCTTGATGACCCTCTGCCCCCACTCCCCCCAATGTCTCCATATGCTCTTGAACTCACTTTCTCCACTCTCTGAAATGATGAAAGATTATACAAGAAAGAACTTTCACAAAGTTTTCTCATGTTAGGCACCTTTGATTGTGCATGAAACTTTGTGCTTTACATGCAAGAACATTGCTACCTAGGGTCCTTACAGAAAGCTGACACAGGACAGTCCACTGTCTTCAAGCAAAGTTTTCTACAATTAGTTGCACAGTCATTTTAATTTATTGCTACAAATTATGGCCACCCCTATTTAATGCATTGTCAATAGAAGTTAATAAAGTAAATACAGTTAAACACAGGTAATGTTAATAATCCATAACAATCCTCAGCAAAAAATTGTTTCAGATCTTTAGATTAATATCCACCAGAAAAAGAGCCACAAATATTGAACATACCTATTATCTCTCTCGTGTCACTTTTGAAGATCTTTATTTTGTGCTTTTGATCTACTCCAGTTGACCTAGAATGGAATTAACATGTAAATTAGTTTAGAGTTGTACATACGTGAAAAAATATAAAACTTGATCATCACTGAGTAAGCAAAAAAAGTCACTTCTTGGCACAACATACATAGAGATACAGCACAGAAATAGGCCCTTCTGCCCACTGAGTCTATGCCAATCATCAAACATCCATTTAGGCTAACCATACATTAATCCCTTTCTCATCAGTTAACCCCTCACCCCAGATTGGTATTGGTTTATTATTGTCACTTGTACCGAGGTATAGTGAAAAATTTGTCTTACAAACCGATTGTACAGGTCAATTCATTACACAGTGCAGTTACATTGAGTTAGTACAGAGTGCATTGATGTAGTACAGGTAAGAACAATAACAGTACAGAGTAAAGTGCCACAGCTACAGAGAAAGTGCAGTGCAATAAGGTGCAAGATCACAACAAGGTAGATCGTGAGGTCATAGTCCATCTCATTGTATAAGGGAACCGTTCAATAGTCTTATCACATTGGGGTAGAAGCTGTCCTTAAGTCTGGTGGTACGTGCCCTCAGGTTCCTGTATCTTCTACCCGATGGAAGTGGAGAGAAGAGAGAATGTCCCGGGTGGGTGGGGTCTTTGATTATGCTGGCTGCTTCACCAAGACAACGAGAGGTAAAGACAGAGTCCACGGAGGGGAGGCTGGTGTCCGTGATGCGCTGGGCTGTGTCCACAACTCTCTGCAGTTTCTTGTGGTCCTGGGCAGAGCAGTTGCCGTACCAAGCCATGATACATCCAGATAGGATGCTTTCTATGGTGCATCGGTAAAAGTTGGTGAGAGTCAAAGGGGACAAACCAAATTTCTTTAGCCTTCTGAGGAAGTAGAGGCGCTGGTGAGCTTTCTTGGTCATGGCATCTACGTGATTTGACCAGGACAGGCTGTTGGTGATGTTCACTCCCAGGAACTTGAAGCTCTCAATTCTCTCAACCTCAGTACCAGTGATGTAGACAGGTGCATGTACACCGCCCCCTTTCCTGAAGTCAATGACCAGCTCTTTTGTTTTGTTGACATTGAGGGAAAGGTTGTTGTCATGACACTATTCCACTAAGCTCTCTATCTCCTTCCTGTACTTCGACTCATCACTGTTTGAGATACGGCCTACAACGGTGGTATCACCTGCAAACTTGTAGATGGAGTTAGAGCAGAATCTGACCACACAGTCATGAGTGTATAGGGAGTAGAGTAGGGGGCTGAAGATGCAGCCTTGTGGGGCACCAGTGTTGAGAATAATCGTGCCGGAGGTATTGCTGCCTATCCTCACTGATTGCGGTCTGTTTGTTAGAAAGTCAAGGATCCAGTTACAGAGGGAGGTGTTGAGTCCTAGGTCTCAGAGTTTGGTGACAAGCTTGCTTGGAATTATTGTATTGAAGACAGAGCTGTAGTCAATAAACAATAGTCTAACGTATGTGTCTTTACTGTCCAGCTGCTCCAGAGCTGAGTGTAGGGCCAGGGAGATGGCATCCGCTGTAGACCTGTTTCGCCGATAGGCAAATTGCAATGGGTGTAGGTTGTCTGGTAGGCTGGAGTTGATGCATGCCATGACCAACCTCTCAAAGCACTTCATGACGGTGGATGTCAGAGCCACTGGTCAGTAGTCATTGAGGCATATTACCTTGCTTTTCTTTGGTACCGGGATGATAGTGGTCTTCTTAAAACAGGAGGGAACCTGAGACTGAAGCAGGGAGAGGTTGAATATGTCCGCAAATACTTCTGCCAGCTGATCAGCACAAGATCTGAGCACATGGCCTGGGACACCATCTGGGCCAGGTGCTTTCCTCGTGTTCACTCTCCGGAAGAATGATCTTACATCCTCCATTGTGATCACAGGTTCAGCTGCGTTATTGGCAGTCAGGGTGGATGGTGATATTCCACTTCCCTTTTGTTCAAAACGTGCATAGAATGCGTTTTCATCAGAAAGGGATGCGCTGTTGTTAGCTATGCAGCCCAACTTCATCTTGTAGCCTGTTATGGCATGTAAGCCCTTCCATAACTGGCGGCTGGTCAGGGACTCTATTTTGAGTTGGTATTGCCTCTTGGCATCCCTGAGAGCTTTCTGAAGCTCATACCTCAATTTCTTGTACAGATCGGGATCACCAGATTTGTGTGCAGCAGTCCTCGCCTTCAGTTGGGAGTGGATCTCCCGGTTCATCCATGGTTTCCTGTTTGGGAACACCCGTATTGTCTTCTTTGGTACACAGTCCTCCACACACTTGCTGATAAAGTCTGTGATGGTGGTGGCATACTCATCAAGGCTGGCAGCTGAGTCTTTGAACATGGTGATTCTATCACTCACCAGTCTCCAGGGACAATTTACAGCAACCAATTAATCTACCAACCTGCACATCTTTGGGATATGGGAAGAAACCCAAGGGGTCACAGGAAAAATATGCAAACTCCACTGAAACGGCACCTGAGGTCAGGATTGAAACTGGGTTACCAGAGCTATGAGGCAGCAGTTCATCATTGAATGGCGCAGCAGGCTTGTGGGTCTGAATAGCCTTCATCTATTTCCTATATGGCAATCATGTCATTAAAGATTTATAATAGTTTATTAAAGGCCAGCGTAGGGAAACAACCAAATTCCACACAGGAAAAAAACAAATTCCACACGGGAAAATAAGTTGATTCCTAAGCTTCCACTTGGATTTAATATTAACCACTGGAAGAAAGTGCATGACTTGGAAACTACATCGGAAAACTGTCAAAACTGATCACTGCACTGGAATTTTGAACCACTCAATATGAGAGCAGGCGATTACATAATGCAACTGGAGTAGGTGGCTTCCTTCTCAGAACAAATGAGTGAAAGAAAGGAAGGACATGAAAGAAAATGCGTTTTCTGAATATGTACAGTATTTATGGGAGTGCAAGTGAATAACAGTGGGTATTCTTATGGTACCTCTGTTTGTATACATCTTTAGTATGTTACCTATGTCATTATTCCATTAACATCATTTACTTTCATTGAGCTAAAGAGCTTGCCGCCTCTCTTTTAGAATAGCCGCTACCTTTATCTGCCACTCCAAATGTGCAAGTTAATCTGGTCCAAGATTTGCTGTTAGCAGATTGAAGCCCATGCTTGCTTCTAACCAACAACTAGGTCCTCAGTGGTACAGACCATTCACAATTCAAACGACATCATGGAGGGGATAATGCAAAAGAAAATGCTCTGCCAAGCAGCTCAGCCACATGACCCTGCATTAACTGTTTCAGAGACCTTCCAACGTATCCCAAAACTTGTAAAAATTAAATGATTAAAAAATGGAAAACAATTAAACTAAACTGAGAGAGTGAAAAGACCTCTAAAAGTACTGACCCTTATAATGGTTCTCATCCATTGAAATCAATGGAGGGCACTGTGTACTAGATCTAACCTGTTGCAGGTTGTTGAAGCAGATTCCCTAGCATACTGTATATGTTAGGGAATTGCCACAGCTTTGCACTGTGGAGTCCAGTATTGCCGAGTGTAGTCAGGAAAATGTCAATGGAAATTGTCAGTATTTCCCCATAAAATCCAGCTCAATTTCTGTCACTCCTTTTACTTGATTTGCTGGAATTTCAATGCTTGACACTGCACTGTTTGGATATACTATTGCTGTGAAGACCCAAATGCAATTTACATGTTACAAAAGCATACCAAACATAATTGTTAATGTTATAATTTTTGAATATGTTGACCAGAGTACAGGGACAACTCCCTTGCACTTCTTCAGATAATGCCACGGGTCCTTTTAGATTTACACCTGACAAATCCACTACAGCCTCATTATGCAATTTGCATATGGTAGGAGATAGTGAGTATTGGAAGGAGTGCAGAGGGGGAACTGTTAAACTAATTCCTATTTTACAACATCTCAACTATCCAAAATAGCTCTTTTAATCTGGAACTTTATACTTGAATTTATCAGATTACAAAGGAATTTTATTGCATAAATTGACAGTTTATTCATGCTTAGTAGGTCAGGCTAGACTAGAGTCACCATTTCAGTCTCACTTATTGTCATATACTTAAGCTCATAACCAGGTTAAATGCTGCAAATGGTTCTTTTGCCGCAGAGAATGTGTGCAGTGGACAGCAATTTCCGTCAGATAACAGGTGAGTCTCATTGGTTGGTGTGGAGATCACCTTTTTAAAGAAAAGGGGAAAATACTGCAAGGAATTATCAGGTACTGGATAATCTCCTGGAACAGTTATACCACCCAGAGGTGTTTGCAGATTTTTTCCAATTCACCAGAGAGCATATAGTTCTGGGTGGGAGTGGAATGCATACATATTGCAGTATGAATTATACTGTCATTATCTGGGGCAGATTGGCTAGGGGACAGCTCTTCCTGTCAGCTGTGCTCATATGTTCATGTAAATGCTGGCGGGAACTCATTTCCACATAACTCCAGCTAACCTCATCATTCAAAACACAATCAGCATGTGTTTTGGCATGGCCTGAAAAGGACATGGAAACTACTGTATCAATGCCAATCATTCAATTTATTTCTGCATGGGTTGCACAGTCAAGTTTCAAACACACCAATGGATATAACAGGACTCCCCATCATGATCAGTAACACAAGAATGAGGAGCCAAGGGTAGGCGGGTTAGCCATTATCCAAGAGGCAGCTGTCCAGCTGGCATATTGTGGGCACAGCAGATTATTCAAAAAATGATCAAGGATTTTCTTGTCAATGGTGCCTCAACTTTGTGAATTCCTGTAGCATAGCTTTGGAGTTGACACATAGAGGTCTGAGTGTAGTCTATCACTCAGTCAACCTTAAGGAAGCCCACAGCCTGAGAATCCGTGACACCCAAATGAAGCAGTGAACTGCAAATTGCAAATTCTGGTGGCAATCAGTTGCGACCAAATGAAGCTGATTGCCTAAAAAGTCCAGAGTGTCTGAAGTTTGCCTGAAAGGTGCAGACCTCTGCCATTTGCATTTCTTAGCTAATTGGAGGTCAGACACTGCTTCTGAAAGAATTTTGGAGGATATGCCCTCCTGCCCAAAGCCCTTTTCTGCTCAGTGAGAAAGGCCATGTCTTTGGCCTCTCTCCTCCTTCTGGAAGCCCACAACTAAAGTACACTTCGGAAAATGATGGGATTGCTTCCCTTCCCCAAGTAAATGCTCCCAAATTTTCAGTATTGCAATGTGCCCAACAACTACGAGCTCAGTGGAAACATGAGAGTCTTCAGATCTCGAATCTGGAGCAACACACAAAGTGCTGGAGGAACTCAGTGGGTCAGGCAGCATTTGAACCGATGAGGGTCTCGACCCAAAATGTCCATTTCCCTCCATAGATGCTGCCTGACCCGCTGAGTTCCTCCAGCGCTTTGTGTGTTGCTCCTATAAGCTCAGCTCCAAGTGACTCACAAGAATCTGTGACAATGCCCTGGAATAGCAAAGATGCAGGATTGCTGCTGGCATTCAGACTTGCTTTCCCATTTATGGCCTACTTTAAATACTAATTGTACATTGCAAACTAATTTAACAAGAGAGTTGTCAATTAAGCAATGCAATGGATTGATGTCACTCCTACATACATTGCATACATGTGCTTTATGCAAAGGGATGAATTAAAGATGAGTTATGTGCTATGAATGCTACATTGCCTTGATTAAATTTAGCAATTGATTTGATGCAAAAATTCTATGGCATAGTACATAAAAACACATATGCTGTGATTGAACTTCTGGTCCATTACATTTACCTGCTGTCTTTTTGCTATCCTCCATCATATTTAACATCTTTCAAGTCTCTTTTTATCTCCTTTATTTGTTCAAATCCTTTCCACAAACAGATTTACCCTTTCTGCCACAGGACACCAATACGAATTTCAACTGTACTGATTGTCCTTATTCTGCAAGCTGTACAGCAAATGCATTTGGAATCCATTCAGGCAGAGCCCTTCCATTAGCTGATGTGCACAAGCCATCCACAAGTCAACACATAAATTAAATAATAAATGCCTCATGGAGTGCATCTTCATTTAACCTCTACAAGTCATACACTTGCAGACCCTCCTTCTTTGTTACAATGATATGAATGAACATATATCTGTGTGCTGTGTCTGCTTTGTAACAATGGAAAACTGACTGGAACAGGGGGAGGGAATTGCACTCCTTGAAAAGTGTCCATAATTGCAATTTTCCATGAAGTGAAGCCGGGTCATTTACGCAAGTGCCAAGAAATGTAATTTTTAAAAAAATAATAAATTCTGTGTATATTTATTTATTTTTTTCCCCACATAAATTCCATGAGAGTGAATTTTGTTCTGAATCTTAAATTTTTGGGTAGTGATTTGTAAATTCTCCAAGTGCAAATTTATGTTACCCAAATGGCTGTAATGTGGGACTCGTCTGTATGCACCCAGAGCTTGAAAATTCAACAGGCAAGGAGATTGTGTTCTGTCCGGCAAATAAATCACTGGTTGGTTTGCTGTATATGCACTGAGTCTTAATGAATTTAGTGATGGAAATAGGATCTAAGTTAGTTTCTCATTTGAATTTTTGAAGGACATTGATGACTCTCATTTAGTAAGTTTAGAATGAGCTTGTGGCACCAAACATGAGGAGGTTGTGAGGAGATCTCACAGGGGTATTTAAATTCGTATTAGATAGAGAGAAACTTCCTATTGTTGGAAAAATCAAGAACTAGGGGGCACTGAATGAAGGTGATTGGCAAAGGAACCAATTTTTATATTTGAAAACAAGCAAGGGATTAGATTCTGGAATGCACTGCCAGTGATAGTGGTGGAAACTGACTCCATTGTGTGCTCAGAATGAGGCTGGATAATTATCTGAAAGAAACGAATTTGCAGAGCATTAGAGGAAGAGGGCAGGGAGTGTGAATCACTAGATTGTTCTCACATAGAACTGGCACAGATTCAACAAAAGGTCTGCTTCTGCACTGTCGCCATTCCACGGTACTGTGAAGTCCAAGAAATTGAGTCTGAAATACACTGGTTGGACTGTTTTTTTTCCTCACGAGACCCAGTTTGTCAGTTGCTTTCATTGCAGTGGCCATCATTCACAGCAGTCTTGTCAGTTTAGGACAGCCAACTGTTTCAGTTGCCAAAAAAGTCACATTTTCACAGCTTTAGATTAGCAACAAAAGCAAATTTTAGTGGCAATTTGAAATGACAACAAAAGAGAGGATTTTCATTGTTTGAGAGTTCATTTAGATAATGAGGAACTGGGATTGTACAGTAGCTATTCCTCAAGCAGTAGCAGCAACAAACAGATAAGACTTTCAGGTAAAGGTGTTGATTAACAACTAGAGCATTGACATGTGAATTGAAACTGCTGCAGGCTGTTTGGTCATGAGTCAAGACACTTTAGCCAGATGCCATAAATGGAAAATACCATTAAAATGAAAACCTACTATGGTAAGATTTTACAGACAGTAGGGCTCAGAGTAATGCAAATGCATAATGTGTCCAGTTACTCATTATTGTGGCAAACTACAAATACAAGCCAATTTTAGTAAGAAAGGATTGACTGAGGCAATAAAAGCCAAGTTGTAAGAATGTTTTCAGCATTAATATTGCACCTTCGAACATTGTTCAAAATGCATTACTGCATTTTTTTTACAAAAATAAACTTTATTCATAATAAAAAATATATATACAAAGGAAGAAACAGTGCAAAAGCAAAAACAAAACCTTAACGTTCATGGTCATTACATTCAGTAGTGTAAACTTTAAAGAAAAACACAAGCAAACATTGCATCATTGCCCCTCACATGGCTCCCTGAGGTGATAGCCCTTTCATTGTTCGATTGTTCAAGGGGCTTCACCACCCTACTCTGCCCCGTCATGTGCGGTAGCGAAGGAGCCTTTACTGTAGTCCTCTCCCACAGAGCCTTAGCATTGGGTGCACCGAGCTTCAGTGCATCCCTCAGCATGTATTCCTGCAGCCTGGACTGTGACATTCTGCAGCATTCCCTTACGGACATCTCACTGTGCTGGAACAGCAACAAGTTTCAGGCAGACCAAAGGACGTCCTTCACTGAGTTGATGACCTTCCAGCAGCACTTGATGTCTGTCTTGGTGTGTGTCCCCGGGAGCAGCCCATTGATCAGAGTTAAGCAGCTGCGGGGGATGAACCAGGACACGGACCCTTGCATCCATCTCCACACCCCCTGAGTAAATCCACAGTCTGCAAAGAGGTGGATGATATTTTATCCCCACCGCAGCCATCCCAAGAGCAGCATACATTGGATATGTTATCTAGAGGAAAGCTCTGACTGGGAGGGCACCTCTTAATGCCAGTCATCCAAGGTCTTGGTGTTTGTTGGTGAGATCTTGCAATGAGGCATTCTGTCAGATGGTTTGGACCATTTGCTCAGGGAACAAATGCACAGCTACCATAGTGTCCCTGTCCCGCAGTACATTCTGCGCTGACCACTGCCCGTTGGACATGTGGTCAAAGGTGTTTACTTGGAAGAACTCTTCCACAAAGGACAGGTCATGCAGCAACATTCAACTGACTGGGGTGTTGAGCAGTAACGGGGCCAGGCCTATCTTCCACAACACCAGGGACAGGTAGAACCTCAGTACGTAGTGACACTTGGTGCCCACGTACTTTGGGTCCACACACTGACTGATACAATCACACACAAAGGTGGTCATCAGGATGAGCACAACGTTGGGTATACTTTTGCCCCCAGTCTCAGGGGACTCGTGCATCGTGACCTGTTGGACTCGCTCCATCTTGGACCCTCAGGTAAAGTGGAAGATGTCCCAGGTGATTGCCAAGACAGAGGAACAGGCCACACCTGTGCCAAGTGCAGCAGCCTAGAGAGCACATCGCACCTGATGACTGAGTTCTTCCCAGTAACTGACAGAGAATGCCATTTCCACAAACCTAATTTTTGTTTCACCTTCCCAATCCGCTCCAGCCAATTCTTGTTACATGTCTCAGCCCCTCTGAACCAGATCCCCAGCACTTTCAGATTGTTGAGCCTGATGGTGAAGGAGATATTGGAACCGTCGGGCCAGTTACCGAAGAGCATGGCCTCACTCTTCCTACAGTTGACTCTGGCCCTTGAAGCCAACTCAAGCTGGTCGCAGATGCTGATCAATCTGCAAACCGACTGTGGATCCGAGCAGACAACGTTGACATCATCCATGTA
The DNA here is from genome assembly GCF_009764475.1 of Pristis pectinata. Lineage (NCBI taxonomy): Eukaryota > Metazoa > Chordata > Chondrichthyes > Rhinopristiformes > Pristidae > Pristis > Pristis pectinata. The sequence goes on from NC_067407.1 coordinate 105,214,533, forward strand.
CAGAGCAGTTTTGACTTGTGTGCCTCCACTGCCTGGCAATGTCACCTCTCTTATGCTCTCATCTTCCTAATGGATTTAGCAAAGGGTTCTATGCAGTACACAAACAGTACAGGACAGTGGACAACCCTGCCTGACTCCAGACTTGATGGGGATACTATCTGTCTCCCACCCATTGATTTGACTGCACTACGGATATCTGTGTAGAGTAATTGGATCCAATTTCTGATTCCCTCCCCAGAACCCATTTTGGAGAGCACGTCCATCATGTACGTGTGGGATATCCCACCAAAGGCCTTCTCTTGGTCCAGACTGATCAGGCAGGTGTTCACCCCTCTGTCCTGCATGTAGGCAATGTATCCCTGAGCAGCACAAGGCTGTCAGAGATTTTCCTGCCAGCTACAGCACAGGTTTGGTCTGCGTGGATCACCTGTCCCAGAGCAGACTTGACCCGGTTGGTAATGACCTTGGACAGGATCTTGTAGTTCACATTCAATAGTGAAATGGGTCTCCAATTCCTGATTTCCTCCCTCTCCCTCTTCTGTTTGTTGATGAGGATAATGATGCCCTTCCTCATGGAGTCCGACATGCTGTCAGCCAGAAGCAGAGTGTTATACACTTCCAACAGGTCCGGGCCCATCCAATCCCACAGAGCCCAGTACAACTCTGTCAGTAGGCCATCACTTCTGGGAGTTTTATTCATGCCAAAAGGAACGGATGAAGCCAGTCAGCTCCTCCAGGGATAATGGCTGATCCAGACTCTCCCACTTGCTGTCGTCCAGCACCTCTGTGATAGAGGACAGGAAATTTTGTGAGGCTGTGCTGTTTGTGATCTTACTGTCATACAGACCGGCATAAGAAGATCTGCAGATCCTCAGAATGTCTGTCTGTGAGGATGTTACTGAGCTGTACTCTTCCTTAAGGCTGTGGATCACAGAGCTCTCCCTGTGAACCTTTTGGAAGAAGCATGAGCACATCTCATCGTGCTCCAAAAAGCGGACCCTGGATCTGAAGATAATCTTGGAGGATTCAGAGGCAAAGAGTGCAGCTTGTCGGCTCGTCACCTCTCAGAGTTCCTCTCTCACATCCACCCCCCGACTGCAGAATGAGAAGTTGCTACAAGTCTGTCTGGAGTTGGCACAATTCCTTCTGATTCTGTCTTGCTTTCCGAACACCTTTGAGGATGAAGAACCTCTGGATGTTCTCCTTGGTTGCTTCCCACCAGTGAATCGGAGAGTCAAAGAGGGTCTTCACAGTTTTCCAACCTGTTTAATCCCTCTTTAGTTCCTCAATGTTCCCTGGGGTCAGCAACTTTACATTCAACTTCCATGCCCCCCTGCCTGCCTTCTGGCCTTCCTCTAGGTGACAGAAGGTGGCAGTCATTACAGAAGAACACCGGTGTGATGTCAGTGGATCTGACCATGACTACCCTCAACACAAAGAGGAAGTCTATCTGTACTGAGTTGCCTACTCCATTCCAAGTGTGTTGCAGCTCTGCTCCACCTGCAGGGGTGCTGAAGGCGTCGCACAACTTTGCATCTTTAACTGTTTCCATCAGGAGTTAGGAGCTGCTGTCCAGTCTCCTGTCAGCACTGCCGGATTGTCCAGCTGCATCAATGATGCAGTTGAAGTCACCGGCCAGAACGACTGGCAGGGATGTCACCAGCAGCGGTGGGAGCTGCTGGAGGACAGTGAGCCGCTTGCTCAGCACGAGCAAGGTGTACACATTAATTGGCCGAAGTGGATACTTTACGGAATGGTACTTTACATCAACCACAAGGAGCTGCACCCACACACCCACCCCACCACCTCCTTGACTTCAATGATAGAGAAGTTACCATCCCGCAGAAGAATCCTCAGGCCGAGTGCGTGACTATCATTGATTCCCGCCCCCACTGCCCCACCCCCCAGCCACAAAGACAATCCCTGCGACACCAGCTTGACAGTTGCGGAGGTGTGGCAGCCCACACTCCTGTAAAAAAGTCACATCTGCCTTGACCTTGGCAAGATATTGCAAGGAGTTCACACAGCACATAGTGCTCTTCACACTGCACACATCTATTTCCATAGTTATTTGATTTCAAGGATCACAAATACCGTCCGTTGTCAATCAGCCTGAGCCCTCATGCCCACAGCCTTGGTGAAGTGGCTCACTGCTTTTTGGGCTCGGGAACTGGGAATGGTCTCCCCCAGGATGCAGCGATGCTGGTGGTGTCACGGGGGGGGGCGGGGTGGGGATATTGGTGGGGTGGATGATATTAGTCTCTGTTCCTGTTCCAATCTCTGGCTCTGATTGTTCTGTAGCCTCCATCTCTCAGAGCTGAGGTGCACTGCACGTCGTGCTGCTCCCGGTCTCATGGAGCTAAGGGGGCAATGGCCTCTGTACAGCTCCCAGTCTCCCAGAGCTGGGGTGCGCTGGCCGCTATGCTGCTCCCAGTCTCCCAGAGCTGGGGTTGATGGCTTCTGTGCTGCTCCTGGTCTTCCAGAGCTTGGGGGGAGGAGGATGATAGGTTGAATTTCTTCCTCACCCCTATTTGTCTACAGGCTCCCCTCCTCTTACTCCCCTCAATTTTGGCATTTCCTCTGCCTGTGTCATCGGTTTCCCATATTTGCTTCATGCTCCGACAAGGAGAGGTTGCTGGCATCTGTCTGTTGCATGGCTCTTTTCTCCCCATTACTTTTCCTCTCAGCAACCCGTTGTCTCTTGGGTGGAGTCTTCTGGGACATTTCCCTTTTCACCACCTGCTATTCTGCTTCTTGTCCCTTTGCCCTTCCCTCTTCTATTGACCTCTCCTCTTGGGGAGGGCCTGGGGGCTTGTGGTTGGGCACTGGGAGCTCGAGGAGGTTGGCTTTTCCCTCAGTCCTGGTCTCAGTCTATGCTGGGGCCTTTGCACTGGTAGGGGGTGTGACAGCATTCCTCTGAGGGTTGTTGGTGCCAGTTCCCCCTTTTATTGCCTGGGCATAGGTACAGGCACGTTTTGGGCAGCCCTGTTGAGATGGCCTGCCACCCCATACAGGTTGCAACTTTTGCTTTCTCTGCAGTCCTTGGTCTGATGGCCTTCCCACTTGCAGTTCTTGCCATTGACTGCACTGCATTGGGCCGCCACATCTCCAAGTTTGTTGCAGTTACGACACACATCCTGGGTTGTCCTGCATATACCATGTAACCACAGTTGGCCCAGATGGCAAACACCAAGGGAGGGTGGATGATTGCACCATTAGAATCCACCCTTAGCTTGACCGTCACTTGGCGCTTGCTGGTCCAGATCCCAAACAGATCCTTGATGTCCACGCAGCTTCCTACTCCCTCAACATAATTGGCCAGGAAGGTCAGGACATCTACAACGGGCACATATGGATTAAATATGTGCACCATTATCACTGTTATCCTTCTGGGAGGGGAGGGTGAGAAGTGGCTGCGCATTCAGTAGTGACAAATACCCCTTCTCCCAAAAGTCCAGGAGCATTTTCTCCAACTCACTGGGTACTTGAAGGTAATGTCAAAGTACCTATTAACCTGGGAAGTCCTGGAAGCAGTAGATGTCCTTCACCTCGAACTTGCAGCACTCCAGCAGAATCTTCTTGATGAAGAGGTCCCTGGTGAAGGCCCCCCCCCCCCCACCCCTCGCTGAGGTCCTTCATTGTCACCCTGATAGTGTTTTGAATCCCCTGACCTCCTCCTGAGGCGCTCGTTGCTGCAGGCATCCTGATGGAACTGATTGGTTATAGCAGGTTATGTGCTGGAAGGGGATGTTAGATTGGTTTCCCAAACATCATTAGGATCCATCCCTACGTCAGTACGTTAAGCTCTTGTCAGGCAGCCACTTGATTGCAAAGAGTTACCTTTGTCTTCCTTCTTCTTTAATGTCAATGTTCGAATTCACTTACGAATCAGCCTCGTAGATCAACCTCCATGATAACCATCCTGGCAGCTCAGCCCTGGTGATCGCCGATCGGCCCCTGGCAGTTCTGGTGCAACAGAACTTAATGTTCACATTTACATCACACCAGAAACAAAGCATGTCTACTGCAAGCCCAAACCAGTCCTGTACGCTCTAGGGTTATGGTGAGAAGAACAGGATATAAGAGAACAAAATGTTGTGCTTGTGTTAACAGTGTCTCTTGCAAGGATATTCACTGTCATACGGGTGACCCCCCCACGTTACAGCCATTCAGGTAATGGAAATTCGCCCTCACAGAATTCACAAATCAATACCTAAAAATTTGAGATATGGAATAAAATTTTCTCTCACAGAATTAATGGGAAGAAAATAAATAAATAAACGTAACTTTTCCAACTCGCGTTTCCTGATGCATGCACAGATGACGCAGCTTCGCGTTATGGAAAGTCGCAATGCAGACCGTTTCCTAGGAATGCAACTCCCCATAATGCAGGGGTCATCTATATTCCACTTCGATCTTTTAAATTCAAGAACACTTTGATTTATCAGGTTCACAGCTGCCAAGTAATTATTTTAACACACATCACATTTTTGCCATTTTACAATGAGAACTTTATGTCTTTACTAGATCTATTTGTCTCATTCTGGAATGCCAGCAAAAAAAAAATCGACTATTCGTTGATCCTACAGTCATATCTTAGCAAGACTGGCTAACTGTATCTACGGTAATGAGTCCAGATAGCTGTATGTACAGCTAAATATAGCTTCTAGACCACAGTCCCAGAAATTGACTATCCTAGCATGCCTTGCGAGCTTGAGAGAACTAAGATTCTGTAAGTATACAATTTGGGAGGAAGGAGAGGAGAGAGAGATGTATTTGCCAACTTTAACCGTGTCTTTTCTCCTCTGACTTCCTGCTTTTAACTAAGTTTATAACATTCACAATATCTTCATCAGCAAGGCTCTAGATACATGGCTCTGTACTCAAAATCTTTGGAAATACTAACAGTCAAAAGCTGTTGAGCTAAAAGCCAGTGAAAGATGCTTCAGCTATCTAAACTAACAAAGGGCATCTGCAATTGGAAAGGCCAGAGTGTGTCAAGAACTGTTTTGTTTAAAAATGATATTTCACTTTAATACAAGGTTAGTTCCTTTCAAAGGAATACAGGTGGGTGGGTAAGTTTTGAGATTGCATTTTCTCACCTTAAATTTAACCTTTTTGCTAACATGAAGCTATTTTGAAACTAGCTTCCCACTTACAATCCTATTCTTAGTATTGAAATTGCATTCAACAACCAGGTAAGCAATTTGTTTTTTGCTCCAGATTCCAGCAACAGCAGAATATTGTGTCACCAGTGGCTAAAGGGGTTTATTTTAGAAGGATGATTTCTCAGCTACAAGGGCACTGCAGTCAAGGGGGATGGGGGGGGGGGGGTGGTGGGGGAGAGAAACCTGGTCAATCACCAGCAGATGTTGGCAGGTGGACCAATGAGACGGAGGCTGCAGTTGAGGAAATGTGATCTGGTCAGTGAAAAAAAGTTGTGTCTTATCTGATCGCAAGCAGGTTGAACCCAAGATGGTCGTGAATAAGTGAGACTCAGCACATAGGAGAGAGTATAATGAGAAGGAAGGGTACTATAGTGTCAAGTACCACATTAAGGTTATTGTACTTTCTCAACCTCCAGTAAAGGCATATCATCACTTAACAAGAAATTCGGTTCCATTGTCATTAACTAAAATGCCTTTACACAATTGACAGTAATTCAATTACTGGCCTATTGTAAACAGTCCCTATAAATTTATGTGTGCCAAATATCTGACAATGTAGACTGGATGAGAGTTGAATAGAAACACTTAGCATTGTGTTTAGATTTCTGGCTATAACAAATGTTCCATAATCTCTTTGAAAAGCAAGAGAATAAATGCCTCATCAGAACAAACTATGGGTATAATCTATGCATTTTGTTCATTAAATATTGATAAGCAGTGGAAAAGCCAAAACAGCAGAATACAATGGTCTGCGGAATCTATTTGTTCCTCTTCAAAGCAAGCTCAAATCTTCACCAGTGGTCATACTAATGCTGAACAAGATAATATTTTTTAAACAAGATTTGATATTCAATAAAAGAGTTGCACAGTCATTTTGATGGTAGTCTAGAAGAATTTGTAATTTTACTCTCTGAGGTTCAACTAGGAACAAAGGAAGTCAAAATTTCAACCTTAGAAATCAAATAAACTTCCCAATTATATATTTAGCAAAGGGATGCAGAGAATCAGATCTAGTGATCACTCCCTGCAGAAACCCATAAACACCAGGAGCTGACACATTTGTCACCGATCTCTAACATTCCTTTACCCTAATAGATCGATCATAGAACAATGCAAGTCACTGTATCAAATTATTCACCTTATCAGTACATCTATATTTGATGAGTTTTTCAAATTAATCATTTTTGCATTGTCATTGTATTCAACCAACTATGAAGTCATGGATCTTATTTGCAGTTGACTACTTATTGACAATGGCAGCAAACCAAACTTATGGTGAAAATCCTTTGCAGATAATTATCAAAATATATGCAGCAGAATTTAATACATAAATGAACAATAAATTACTTGATTTTCCAAGATAGGTTTTGCTTGATGAATATATGTCAGGCAGGACACAAGGGAAAAGCTCCCTCACGGCTCTTTGAAATGTGACATTTTAAGATAGAAAGAAAAATGGAGGTTTGGCTTAACGTTTCATCCAAAAGATGTCACCCCGACAGAGCAGCATACCTTAAGTATTGTATGTTTATGCTGGGGTAGATTAAATGCTCAATGGTCTGGAGCAGGGACACAAACTCACAGCCTTAGCCCGGTTTGCTCTGACCTCAAACTTGGGAGTTTATGAGCATTTCCTCCTGCTCTACATTCCACTCATCCTAGGGCTGGGGAGTTAACTTTCTGACTGACAAATACCACCTTTCATATATTCATCAACACCCTAACATCCTTCTTTCTTTGGGAAAGGATGCTGGAGGAGGAAAGAGATGATGAGATGCATCTCAGGGAATACTTCTAGGTTTTGGAGTATTTCTATTGAGAAAGTGAAATATATTCGTTGACATGAATACCAGAAATCAAAGAACCAAATCTCCTTAGCATTTATGCAGTGCAATTCTTACTGGTGATAATGATAGACTAAAGATTACAGATTAAAAAAATCTTGAAGAAAATTCACCTGGAGAAATTAGTTTGTGCATTGTAGGGAACGTCAAAGTCATTTGATTTAGGAAATGATTCAGAAGTAGCTTGAAGCCCTGTGTGAAGGTCTAGAGTTGTTAAACTAGGAAAGAAGTACTTCTTAAAGATAGTCCAGCAAGTTTGCTTTCGAAGGCAGGGAGGTTGAAGAAGAAACGACAAGGGATGTTGTGCATTTGCAGGGGAATGAAGCTGAGACTGTCTTTTAAATTCATTCCCTCTTTAGTGTGGGTAGAGGTGCAGAATAAATGGTTGTGAAATATTTCTACCATATTTTTAGATGTTTTACATGCAGAGTCAGATCTCAAGCTTCCATTTTTACTGTTAATGTTTCTCAATAGATTTTGCAGTTCCTTAAAAAAAAAGCAATTTAGAGAAGAAAAGGCTAAGAAGAAAGAAATATATGTTCTAAATTTTAATGTGCATTATCTAAGGTAATCTAAGGTAATCATAGGTAATCTAAGCCTTGAATTTAAAACAGGAACTAAACAGGATGCAGGGTGCGCAGCAAGCCCCAACTTCAAGGCAGTTAGGAGATTATAGCACTTTTAATTCCAACATCTCATTTCATGATAAGATTGAGCACATCCATTTGTCCTATTTCACATTACAATTCTGGCAGGCTCCTCTTGTGGAAATATATCTCTGAAATCTGCAATAAGGCACGGTAGTGTAGCAGTTAGTGTAATGCTATTACAGCGCCAGCAACCCAGGTTTAATTCCGGCTGCTGTCTGTAAGGAGTTGGTACATTCTCCCTGTGTCTGCAGGGGTTTCCTCCAGGTGCTCCAGTTTCCTCCCACATTCCAAAGATGTACAGGTTAGGAAGTTGTGGGCATGCTATGTTGGTGCTGGAAGCATGGCGACACTTGCAGACTGCCCCCTGAACACTCTTATGCAAAAGATGCATTTCACTGTGTGTTTCGATGTACATGTGACTAATAAAGATATCATATAATAAGGAATTGTAGGGCTGCTTCCAGGTTTTCTGATGTTTCCAAAAAGGTCCCCATGCAGATGGTCAAGCCAGGTTTAGAGATCCTGTTCTTCTGGATAATGGTCCTGTAGATGCTGAAGTTCTAGAACAAAGTGAGGACCAATGAATTTCATCAACATCACTCCTTCCTCAATTGCAATGTAGAAAAAAAGTACAGTAACTTCACAAGAGCAGCGGAGGTGAGTATATTTCTCCAACTCTCTCAGTAACAACTGACAAATTCCTAGTCTCCCCACCGTGATGTCCTTCAACACCATTATTGAATGCTGCATCATCTCTTTCTCTTAGACTGAACTCTAACCTCATGTGCTGTCATTACATTAGGTACTAACAGCACTTCCCTCTCAAACCATTTAATACAGCTATCAATTCCTCCCAACACTCCTTCCTTGCCTCACATTCACACACCAAAGTTTCTACTTTTTACTGCTCCAGCTCATTCTGTCTTGTTCTTTCTGCTCTCAGCACTTGTATATCCTTGCTTACCTTTATGGCATTCACTAGTCAATACTCCTGTTCACTTTCTATGAGAGGCAAAGACAGAGGTCATTGTGGAGTAATTGATTATCATAGACCCCCGCTCAAACAGTGGAGGCAGCTGTGGATATTAGATGTTCAATAGGTTCAGTGAAGGTGAGGCTGATGGATAATGTGAGCAAGATTTTTTTTTATTATTTGCAACCTTTTGTTCACCTTTGCATATATTTAGTTAGCCTCACAACTCCAGTCTGTACTTTGAAGACAGTCAGTAATGTACAATCTTTCAATGTTAGCTCTGTCTATCCTGGACACAACACATTGATGCAATCACAAAGAAAGCATTCCAGTGGCTTTACTTTGTTGGGAGTTTTAGGAGATTCGGTATGCCACTAAAGTCTCTTACAAATTTCTTTAGATGTACGGTGGAGAGCATTCTGACTGGCTGCATCACAGCCTGGTATGGAGGCTCCAATGCACAGGATCCCAAGATGCTGCAGAGGGTTATAGACTCTGCCAGCTCCATCACAACCCTCCCCACCATCGAGGACATATTCAAGAGGCAGCGTCTCTTAAGGACCCTCAACATCCGGGGCATGCCCTCTTCTCATTACCACCATCAGGGAGGAGGTACAGGAGCCTGAAGACCCACAGTTAACGAGTCAGAAACAGCTTCTTCCCCTCTGCCATCAGATTTCCAAATGGTCCATGAACACCACCTCATTATTCCTTTTTTTTGCACTATTTATTTTTGTAATTTATAGTAATTTTAAGTCTTTGCACTATACTGTTGCAGCAAAACAACAAATCTCACATCATCTGAGTCATTGATAATAAATCTGATTCTCTTGTTCCTTTTATTTTTTTTGTCCAGATTATTCTCAGTGATAAGAGCTTCCGATTTAAGTTATTGTTCGTACCCCAACACCTGCTTGTTATATAACACCACAATAAACAGTGAGCAACTTAGATCAGGTGTAGGTAGCTGTTTATTTGATACTTAGCAATTCCTACTATGAGGATAACTTTAAACTTCAGAATAACTGTCTAATGGTGAACTGGTCAAATAAATTGGAGACTGACATCAATGCCAAACAAAATAAATGACACACTTTCAAAGCACTATTTAGGAAAAGCAATAACCTGTAAATGGCATGATTTTGAAACGTGCAGATTAACTCAGAAATCAGGGAGTCAACATACTTCCCCAGACACAAATCCAAAAAATGTGGCAAGGCAGATGAATAAATTGAAACAGGAAGGTCGGAGCTAACATAATAGAAATTTTTAAAACACACACTTGATTTAAGAAACTGTTATTGTATATTTGTCAATAACAACAGGTTACAGATCCAAATTAAAGGATCTAGAACTAGATCCGGAAATATCTGGCATGCATCATTTTAAAAGGGGTGGTCACACAAGTACTTAAGAATGAAGCACTCACAAGTTAAGGATAAAGAAGTGGGGATATGGGTCTAAGCATGCCTACTCTTTCAGAGAGCCAGCATGGGCACAGCTTCTATGCTTTAAATTTCTATGCCTCTAATAGTAGCACCCATGATAACCATCCCCTTCCCCTCAGGAAAAGAAGGGGGAAGGATGCAACATTCCAAGCAGAGAACCAGTACAAGTCCCTGTGATTGGCATACCTGCCAATTACTCCCTTTAAGTATTGCTTCAGTGACTCCAAGAGATCAGTCCCACTAGATTCCATTGTTTAATTGGGAAAAACTCAAGTGATCGTGGTCCTATCTGCTTTCATGAGATCATGATATACAGTGGTATATGTATTCATGAAGCTGGCATCTGCCTCTGTTGGGTACCATGGTTGACTTTAAAAAAGTGTGGTTAAAATACCATGCGATAGGACGAGAGTAGTAAAGACTTGTAGAAATTCTAGCTTCCAGCTGCCCACATCTCTCCTTCCCATCAGGTGTGGAGGGTTAAACATTTTTCTCTTAGTTCTGGTTTAATTTGTTGCACTCGGTTCTGTTGTATAAATGCAGTTTAAGAACAGAAAAAACATAAAAAGTAAATAATAGTCAAGGAAAAGGAAAGAAATGAACCCATGGCAGATAGATTATGAGGATGAAATGACTCATATACTGTTGTGTGGTTCTCCAGTATAGCCATAGAAAAGTAATTTATTTTTGAAAGTTTTCCAGAGACTGTGCCAAGAAGTGTTATATTCAGTGGTATATGATGAAGGCTAGCCCAGAAGAATAGTATAAGTCCAGTTAAAGATTAATGAAACTCTAGTTGCTACAATATAATAACTCTGAATTTACTAGGTAGTGATATATACAACACCACTTTGCCCTTGCCTTTAATTTGCTACATAGAATGGAAATTCTTAATTATAACTTGAGAGGTAACAAAACCATCCCATGAGGGTCTTTTCATTGGCCAGTAGTTACCAATGAATAACTAATCACATTGCCCCTGTCACAATCCCTTAATGAGTTTCACTTTGATCACAAACAGCTACTGCAAACCCATTTGGAGGCATTCAAGCCCTCATCAGGAATCAATATCATTTGTACCAAGTGGAAAGGCTGGTTGAGAATCATCTGGACAATGTACATTCCAGCTGAGTCTCAAACAAAAGAAAGATTCATTGGGCCAGCTATATGCTGTCCTTTGCCAGTGAAGGATTTCATTCAAATAGAGCTTCTCCAAAGCCAGATTTAACTATCTTAATGTTCCAAGAAACAAGCAACCATTATATATACAAAATATTCAACTGTAAATAATTGCCTCAGTAAAAGGTAAGTATTTTAATATAGAGTGCCATTGTAACAAAGCTAGTATAGGGCAAAACAAAATTCAATATGACTCTAAAATTACAATTAATATCTAACTTGCAATTCTTTAAATAAACTTTGTTTTAAACCAAAGTTTTAAATAAACTTTGCTGTGAATCTACTTGATTTGCAAACACCAACTTTATCACTGGGGTAAGGTGGGTAAATCAAGTGGACTCTTTCACTGGTATGTAAATATCTGAAAGATTATTGTCTCCCAAGAAATCCTAATACCCTGGTATTAAGGACAAAATTTAACCTCTATTTTTATTCCATGTCACAGTTAAATCATGACATGAATTGACAAGGAGAAAATAAATAGTCACGAAAGCCTCTGTTCTCCTGCTACTTAAAATAAAGACCAATATGAATTGTCCTGTGCAGTGACAAATGCAATCTAAATTATACATATCAAGAACAGTAACCCTTTTGGTATCAGCTGTGTGAATTTACTCCTAGATAACATTCTACTGTAAAATATTTTATTTATGTATTCCAGACACATCAATTGTGTTCATCATTAAAGGAGATTTTGACCACTTGTGTTTGTGCTTCCAAAAAAATCTTTGCATCTTAACATCATCTTGTACCAACAACTACGTCAACATTGCATCACCTGATAGCTGAACTGATACTGATTTAAACACAAGGTCAGAAATAAAATTTATCACATTACTGCCCGGAATGCAAAGCATGCCTCATGAAAGCAGGTTGAGGGAACTCGGCCTTTCCTCCCTGGAGCGACGGAGGATGAAGGGGGACCTAATAGAGGTATACAAGATGATGAGAGGCATTGATCGGGTAGATAGTCAGAGGCTTTTCCCCAGGGCTGAAATGGTGGCCACAAGAGGACATAGGTTTAAGGTGCTGGGGAGTAGATATAGAGGAGATGTCAGGGGTAAGTTTTTTTACTCAGAGAGTGGTGAGTGCATGGAATGGGCTGCCAGCAACGGTGGTGGAAGCGGATACGATAGGGTCTTTTAAGAGACTTTTGGATAGGTACATGGAGCTGAGAAAAATAGAGGGCTATGGGTAAGCCTAGTAATTTCTAAGGTAGGGACATGTTCGGCGCAGCTTTGTGGGCCGAAGGGCCTGAATTGTGCTGTAGGTTTTCTATGTTTCTATGTTACACTTATGGACCAGAGGTTGAAATAATGAGAAAACAGAAGCTGATTTCCTTGGGTAGAGAGGAGTCAATCAGAAAAAAGAAAATCTGATATAGCATCTTTTACTTGAAAAATTAACTCTGCTTCTCTTTCCACAGATGCCATCTGACCTGCTGAAGTATTTCCAACATTTTTGGTTTTCATTTCAGACTTCCAGCATCTGCACTTTTTCAGTTTTCACAGAAAGGGGAAAAGGTTAATTAATCTAAAGCTCTCTAATGTGCCATTAAGAACCATGTAAATGACATTGATGTTTACTTGTCTCTCCCAGTTTTACCAAAATTCAGTGAGTGAACAATGCACCGATATTGGGAAGTAACTTGAGAGGAGAATATTCATGAAACTCATGTTAGTCTTGGGTGAACTGTGCTCCATTTGTGCTAAAGCACCATGTTGTTGCATTCAATTCAAAGCCTGTTATGATTGTAATTCCAATGCTTCATCGTAACAGTTATAATTATAGAGCTGCCTAGAAATTCATGTGCACCCTAACTGATCCATCACATTGAAATTCTGCTGTGATTGAACATCTGAACATGTGGTGCTTGGCCCTCCTCTCATAAAAGTTGTACTCGGTGAGGCTGCTTCAAACAAGAGGAATGGGGACACGTAAGTGCATGAGAACACGTGTGCACATTGGAAGAGAGGTTTTGAGGCTTAGCAGATTCATTGATTTGTTTTTTTTTGAGGGATGACAAATATTAGTGGGAATGCCAGCATCATGGGGGATGAGGGTGAAGACCAGAGGTAGCATTATGTAACTCTAAGCTTGCAATTGTACAGCAGGAAAACACCCCAAAACACTTCACAGAAGAGCTTACAACCAAATTTGACATAGAGCCACAAGATGATGACCAATTGCCAGAAGTGACTTGCAGGAGAGGACTAAGGACATGGAAGAGTAAAGATGAAGGAATTCCAGTTTAAGCACCTGTAAAGGTGCAATTGTTAAAGGTGGAGCAAGTAAAATTAGGGACACGCAAGAGGTCACAACTGGGGGAGTACAGTGATCAGAGGGCTGTAGGGCCGAGACTACAAAGGGATTTCTAAACAAATGAAAGAATATTGTAATAGAGACATTGCTAAACCAGGAACCCATGTAGGTCAGCAAATTTGGGAGAAGTAGTAAATGGGACTTGATACAAATTAGAAGATTGACAGCAAAGTTATGGATAAAAGATGAGTTAGGTTTAATTATTTCAATTCTATCTTAAATTGTAACAAAGATATGGATGAAGTTCAAGCCAGGCGTGGAACCAGAGCAGGTTGTGGGCTAGATTAAGTGGTATTGGCTGGTAGATAAAAGAGATTGTAACTGTGGCCTTAGTCTTCAAAATATTTAGTTGGAAATTTCTCATACAAAGAACAGCTTGGCGACTTGCCAGAAAGAGTAGCAACAGAAGGGCCAATCTGCAATGTATGCACAGATTGGTCTCCTTGTTTTCCTGAATGAGAGTAATTACACTTCAACAAGGGGTAGGGTGATAGGAATTTGCAGGCATGACAGCAGCCACAGAACCATGCAAGGACTACTTTGTCAGTAGTTTTGAAGGCCAAGCCCTCAACTTCTTCATCTCAGAATCATTTCAGATAATTGTCGAGAACATCAACCACATGTCACAAAACAGAGTACTCTGCTGCTTCAGGGGAAGTGATGGAAACTCTTTATTTGAAGTATGGCAAGAGAACAGACTTGTGGGACAGACACAGCTGACTAGGAGAGGTTAAAGTTAGGCTCAAGGCTTTCACTCACTTCAGACTCTGAGAGCAGAGACACCGTCCAGCATTCGAAGAGTGTCAGAGCAAGGTCATGAGAATGCTAGCTGCTGATTGGCTGGAAAATATCGACTGATAGTTCTGCAAATTAGGGGAGAGGTTTAAAAAATTAGGAATGAAATTTAAAAGAACTCTACACTGTTCAACTATTTGACATTGTTTTATTTTTAACACAGAAAATTAAAACTCTGCAGCTCTAATTTACAACCTTTCTAATTAGAACCATAATTTGAAAATGTAGAATTCAATTTAAAAGATGTTATATTATCTCCATAACTTATTTAAATTATTTTTTTTGCTTTAAAATTGAAAATTTAAAATCTTAAATTTATAACAAACTGAAAAGCTGAGGTTAAAAAAGTATATGGGTAGTTTAATCAAGGTAATAAATTTTAAGCACATCTCACTGGGAAAGAGAGAAGAAATATAAAACCCGTTAGATCATGAGTGGGCAGCTGAGACCTATTTTCTGCAATTCCTGCACCACGTGAGAACCTTGCGTATCTTGGCCACCATCTGTGTAGGAATTGCACAAACTTAAACTATAGGTAATTGAGAAAATTAAGAAAGGTAGCAAATTGAAACAAAAAGAGTGATAGACCAGGAGATTAGCAAATTATGATCAAAATATTTAAAGGGATTGTGAGATATTAGCAAGAAATATAAAACAAGCTTTCACACAAGCATGCAAACATTGGTTCATTGAAGGATGAGGGGATGAAAAAGGAAATAGCATAGAATTGAGACTGCAAAGGAATAGAGGTAGATTAAGCTAAAAGGAGCTGGTTCAGGGTGGGTACATTCACATCAAGGGAAAGAAAGAGAACCAAATCCAAAGCATCTTGACAAGTTTCCACTCAGTGGTGTTGATGATAATACCACTGACTGTCAAAAGTGGGTGATTAAACCCCATCTTATGTGAAGTAAACAACTGGTCAGCACCCATGTGGCGTGAGTGTAACTTCCCACATATCGGCTCAATATTTGATGTTGGCCATCTCATGTTGTACATGGCCAAGGACATTGCCTGAGCCTTGACAATTCAGGTCACATTTCTCTGCACTGCAGCTACAAGACAATGTTTCTTCTTGACGATGTTGCCATAAAGGGTCTCCTGTTATCACCAACTCCCTTGCTCCTCCTGCACAGCCACTGCCTGATTTAACAAACTTTTGAGGATGCAGCAAGCTTCCACGAATCAAGAAATATTCTTTGGAGTGTACTTAAATGCACACCCAGTTTAACAGAGGCAGAGGTGGTGTTGCTTAAGCACATTATTGCTCAAGGACATTGCACATGGCTGCATGTCTTTCATTATAAAAGTATTTCACTTTTATGCACAGAACCATCAATGGAGTCAGAAACCAGGCATACGTAAAGTGGTCCTTATCACTAATCAGCTAATCACAGATCAGGCAGGGTGATTAAACAAAAGGGCACAGTTGAAGAGTGCAAGATAAAGAGTGCATTGTGTGAGCTCATTAGGGTCTGGCATTCACCATGAAGCTTTTCTAGGTGTGGTTACAAACTAGATGAACACTTTGCATACGTGGTACAGTTGTACATTTTCAGGGGGAGCTCCCAAGTCAGTAGTCAATCACCACCCCCCATCGCCCTCACGTAGCACCATCACGAACCCTGCAACACTGCAAAATAAATACAGGCAAACGGAAGAAAGTCCAATAATCTCAAGCTGCCAAACTCCAGCTGTCAGCTCCCGGCCTCTTCCCCAGAAGATACAGTCAAGAGGAGGCTGCAGTCAAACAAGCAGGGGGTTGGCAAGTGGTGAAGAGGAAGAAAGTGAAGTACCATCCAAAGCCCACGTCATCTCAGACAACAATAAGATGAGTGGGAAAAGCAACAAATGACCCAGCAAGATGGCCTCAGCAGTTTCTTGTCCAAGGATGAACTTGCAATGGTCAGTTGATGTCACAGGCACCTGTCGCATCCAGCTCTGGTAGACTGGGAGTATGAGCAAAGAGCAGCTGGAGGCAACAACAATAATGGAGAAGCTGGTCTCCCCTCACCACAGGGGAAGTCACACCCTGGGAGAAACCAGTGTCTATACCCAAGCCTGAAAACAGTGCAACAGTTCGTACAAGCCATGGGCATATAGACACACAACAATTGCCTGTGGTAATGTGATTTTCAATCGTAAATCCACAAACTATGGGTATGAAAATTACATTAATCAATGTGCATAGTGTGAAAAGTGCTGCAGAATGTGTTGCTATCTTGGGATACTTTGCCAAGGTCAATGCTGCCATGCTGTTTTTGTAGGAGAGTGACTTACCACACCTCAGCAACTAATGGCAGCGGTCACAATGGTGATCCCACAGGCCTTCAATATGGTTGAGGAATAATTGCCGTGCCTTCAGCCTGGAAATTCTGCTGCCGGGTCAAAGAGGTAGTTGGAGGGCATCTCCTCATGGCAGAGGTAATCTACAAAAACACTCCACTGTGGGTAATCAATGAGTATGCCCTGCCCCAGTAGAATGAATGGCTGGCTGTCCTTCGGCAGTTCCTGTTGCTGCTGGTGACGTCCTGGCTAGTTGTGCTGACTGGCGATTTCAACTGCATCATCGATGCGGTGGGATAATCTGGCAGGGCAGACAGCAAACTGGAAGGCTCCTCCAGACTCCTTTTGGAAATAGTAAAAGATGCCAATGTCTTCAGCACTCCTGCAGAAGGAGCACTGCAGCAATTCACCTGCTCGAGACTAGACGGCTCAGTCCGATCCCAGGTAGAATTCCTGTTTTGTCCAAGACATTCACAGTCAGATCCACCAAAGTCACACCAGTGTTTTTCTCTCACCATTGCCTCCTTTAGGTTGACTGTCACCTTTGGGAAGACCGGTAAGCAAGCAAGGAGACATGGAAGTTGAACATCAAAGTGGTGATGCCAGAAACAGAGGAACCAAAGAAGGATTATGCAGGCTCAAGAGCCATGCAGCCCCTTGTTGACTCCCTCATGCACAGGTGGGAAGCAATCAAGGAGAACTTTAAGAGGTCCTTCATCCTCAAAGGTATTCAGAAAGCATAGGAGTCAGAGGGAATTGTGCCAACTCCAAAAACACATGCAAATCTGCTCCTTCTGCAGCTTAGGGATGGACATGGAGGAGGAACTCCAAAAGGTGAAGATCTGGCAAGCGTCACTCTTTGCCTCTCATCCTCCAAGATCATCTTCTGATCCAGAGTCTGCTCCATGGATTAGCAGGAAATGTGCTCATGTTATTTCTTCCAAGAGGTTCGCAGGAAGATCTCTGTAATCCAATACCTTAAGGAGAGGATAGCTCAGTAAAATTCTCACAGCCAGATATATTAAGGATGTGCAAATCCTCCTTTGACAGTCTGTATGACAGAAAGACGCAGATAGTATAGCCTCCTGAAACTTCCTATATTGAATGTTTTAGACAACAGAAGTGATAGAGTTTGGATCAACCACTGACCCTGGAGAAACAGGCAGGCTCCAACTGTTCCCTTGAGACAAATAAAACTCCCAGAAGTGGTGGCTTACTGGCCAAATAGTACTTGTCTCAGTGGAACTGGAAGGGCCCAGAAATGCTGGAAGTGTACAATACTATGCTTCTAGCTTCTAGAGGAAGGGCATCACCGCCCTCATCTACAAGGAGAAAAGGGACAACTTCAGGAACTGGTGACCCATACTCAATGTAATTTACATGATCCTGGTCCAAGGTCATCGGCAATCAAGTGTGTTCTGGGACAGGCAATCCATCCAGACCAAACATCCACCGTACCTGACAGGAAAACCCCTGACAGCCTTGCACTGTTCAAGGATACCATCATCTGCACGCGGATGGAAGGTGGACACATGCCTGGTTGGCTTGGACCAGGAAAAGGGCTTTGGCAGAGTATCAATTTTGTCCATAATGGACATGCTCTCTAAAATGGGCTTTGAAAAGGGAATCAGCTATTGGATACAACTGCTCCACACAGACATAATTTGTTAAATTGGACTGTGCTACTGAAGAATGAAAAGATATCCCATCAAATCTGAAGCTAGGCAAAGCTGTCACTCTCCTTTAAATGTTTGTGTATTATATTTGGCCTGTTGCCAAGTTCACCAGAAAGGACATGGACATAAAAGGGGTGATGATGTCAGGCAGCAGGGGCACTCAAATCAAAGCTTCCCTGAACACAGATGACATCACCATCTTTTGCTCAGACCCATGGTCAGTCCACTGATTAATCAGCATTTGCAACCAGTTTGAACTGGGCTTGGGGGCCAGAGTCAATTACAGCAAGATTTAAACCATGTTCTTTGGTAAATGGCCTGACTGATTCTTTGTTCCTTTCATTGTCAAGACTGACTACCTGAAGGTGCTTGGAATCTGGTTCGGAGGAACTGGGGCATGTGGCAGGAATTGGCTGGAGTGGGTAACCAAGGTAAAACAAATACTGGCAGGCAAGAACATGGTCATCAGGTGCAAGGTGCTCTTAGTGTTGCTGTATACGTGGCATAGGTGAGGCTGTCACCCAAGCCATCTTCCATTTCATCTGGGGATCCAGGATAGTGCACATTGGATGAGTTGTGATGCATAATATCCAGAGAAAGGGGAGATAAATGTACCCAAAGTATCCCTCATCCTGAAGGCCACCTTTGTGTGTAGAAGTGAAGTACACAAACACCAAGTGTCACCATGTGCTGTGGTTCTGTCTGTTATCAGTGGGACAAAGAATGGGCCTGGCCTCTTGCTGCTCAATATTCCATTCAGTTGGACCTTGCTACACCACCCATCCTTCATAACAAAAGTTTCTGCAGAAAAAAACACTTCTGATCACAAGTCCATCACCCGGTAGTCAATATCCTGCAGGTCTTGTGAGAGAAGGAAACAATGTATCCTGTGGCAGAATGCCTCATCACCACAACTCACCAAAAGAGCTTGGCTGACAGTGAGAGGGGATCTCCCCATTAGGTCCTTCCTGCACAGTCGAAGTCACACTCCCAACATGTGCTACCCTTGATATAGCTTAAGTTCAGATGAGACAATCGTTCACCTCTTTGTGGACTGTGCATCTGTCAAGAAGATCCGGAAAAGGTTGAAAAAGTCCTTGTAGAGGTTCGTTCTGAGCAGCTGCAAAACAGAAGACTCCCTGATCTGTGTGCTGTTCCCAGGGACACATACTGAGACAGACATCAACTGCTGCTGGAAGATTATCAACTTTGGTAAGAAGACACCTTTTGTTCTGTCCAAAATTTGTTGCTCTTCCATTATTAGGAGATGTCAGTATGCAAATGCTGCCAACTAGCACATTCCAGGATGTAGGGGTACATGCTGAGGGATGCACTGCAGCTCAGTGTAGCCACGGTGAAGACCTTGTGAGGAAGGACCATAGACAATGGTCCTGCTGCCACTGGACACTTCATGGATGTATTGTTTAAAGATGAAACGTGAGTGGTATTGAAGCATTGTAAGATAATGCATTGATTTGATGGTACAGTGAATATAAAGAAAGACCTGAACCAATTATATTTCCTGTACGTTATGAATAAAATATATTTTTGAAATTCAAGGTAAGTGCATCATGAACTGCTGTTCCCTACCCAAGGAGGGAATGAACATGCTTTGATGAGAAAGCCTGTAACCACCCTAATGCAATGGGAATTGCACATGTGCCAATGTCGCCAGCACCAGCCTGAAATGACATCAATAAAAGTACTAAGTGTTGCCTTTACAATCACTGGTAGAATACTCTTTGCACAGCCTTACAACTGTAGTTGTACCTGCTGCATGCGGCATACCTTGGTCGCCATCTCCCCAAGGAAGCAGTCTTCACAGGCATTGCACCTTTCTTTGGTGCACAATAATTACTCCCTAAGCACTACTGCTGGATATCTCCTCCTCCTCCTCCTCCTCTTCCTATCTATTCTGGCAAGTTTCTCTACTCCATGAGCCCTCTCCTTCCCCTCCAAATCTTGCTGGAGGCCAGGAAACAGATGACTGCATGATAATGTAAACTCAAGCCAAGCACAGCATGCTCTGCAGAGGTGACAGAATGTTACCTCCTCACTCAAACAAATTACCCCAGTTCTTGCTAGGAATCTTAACTCCAACACAGTCAGTGATAAACATGTACAGTATATCAGAAAGGATTCCATTAAATAGTGGGAGGTTTCTTCCTGCTGCTAATAGTTAGGTTTCCCATGTGATGAACACATGGAATTAATTGATCATCACAGTCTAAAATGGCAGGGCTGAAATCCAATTAGCATTAGACTAGGATTGACAACACCATATGTTTACTCAATAGATTCCTGGTGATCACATGCAATACTTGTTATCATCCCATCTCATTTGACAATCAGCTTGAGTCATGCTGAAAATGTAAAAGCACAACTTTCAAAGAATTGGAAGCATATTTAGCATGTAGTTGAAAATTGAAAGTGCTCAATTTTTAGACTGCTGAAATTTCATTTGGCCAAACCATATCTTCTGCCCATTTTTGCAAGGTTTTCTGTAATTACCCTCATGTGATGGTTTGATAGTCCAGCTGCCCATGTCATCATTTTAGACCATCAGTGGGATGGAGAGGTGGACAACAGGGATTTAATCTATCCAACAGTTTCTGCAGGTGCTGTACATTGGCTATACATCATTTGCTGAAACTGTATGGACAGCTCCACCAACGATTCCTAATCTGTTGCATTGTAAATGCATCCTTCTTGTAAAATCTAGGGGATGGGGATCCATGAACCTGTAGCCAGCATTTTGGGGAGATAGGGCCCTGGAGACATTGTAGCAGTGGGTCCCTCTCAGGTACGGTGAGAGTGTTTGAAAGGCTTGTGTGTTTCTGCGGGCTTTTCTTTTACAGAATCAGCCCGGGAGAGGTTGGAGCAGCGGGTCCCTCTCAGGTATGGTGAGAGTACTTAAAAAGCTCATGTGTTTCATGTGTTTTCGCGGGCTTTTGTTCTCTAGCAGAATTTAGAAGGGCCAATAAAAAGGAGGTATTGTCAAGCGGAGCAGCCATTTTGGAGTGGCCATTGTTGGAGTGGACAGAGTCAGAGTGACTGGCTTTGGCACAACACGCTTCAGCATCAAGGGGCGGAGGCCATTTGTAACAATACTGGTGGGTAGCTGGTAAGTAAAGATAAGGTTTACTGTTATTGTTATAACTTTTAAGTAGACTACAGCTAGGTAGGAAAAAAAATAGTTCAGATGGAGGGCAAGGCGATGTGCTGCATCTGCATGATGTAGGAGCTAGTGGACCCTGCTGTGGTGCACGGTAATCACATCTGCAGTAAGTGCTTGAGGCTGAGGGAACTTTGGCTCAGAATTGATGAGCTGGAGTTGCAGCTTCAAACACTGCGGAGCATCAGGGAGGGAGAGAGTTATGTAGATGCTGTGCATCGGGAGACAGTCACCTCCCCCCCACCCCCTCACCCCCCTTAGAGCAGGTACTTCTAGAGTCCAGGAGGCAGATAGATGGGTGACTGTCAGGGGAGGGAAAGAGAAAGGGAACAGGCAGACAGTGCAGAGGACCCCGGAGGCTGTTCCCCTCAAAATCAGGTATTCAGCTTTGGATGCTGTTGAGGGGGATGACCTACAGGGATCAAGCAGCAGAAGCCAGGTCTCTGGCACTGGGACTGGTCGTGCTGCTCAGAAGGGAAGGGAGGAAAAGAGGAGGGCAATAGTGATAGGGGACTCGATAATCAGGGGAACAGACAGGAGGTTCTGTGGTCATGAGCGAGAATCCCGGATGGTATGTTGCCTCCCAGGTGCCAGGGTCCAGGATGTCCTTGATCAGGTCCACAGCATTCTTGAGCGGGAGGGAAAGCAGCCAGAAGTCGTGGTACTTTTTGATACCAACGACATAGGTAGAAAGAGGTCCTGAAAAGTGAGTTTAGGGAGTTAGGCAGAAGGTTGAAGAACAGGACCACAAAGGTAGTAATCTCGGGATTACTACCTGTGCCACGCGATGGTGAGTATAGGAATAGAATGAAGTGGAGGATAAATGCATGGCTGAGGGACTGGAGCAGGGGGCAGGGATTCAGATTTCTGGATCATTGGCGCCTCTTTTGGAACAGGTGTGACCTGTACAAAAAGGACGGGTTGCACTTGAATCCCAGGGGGACTAATATCCTGGTGGGGAGATTTGCTAAGGCTACTGGGGAGAATTTAAACTAGAATTGTTGGGGGGTGGGAACCAAACTGAAGAGACTGGGGAAGAGGCGGCTGGCTCTCAAATAGAGAAAGCTTGTAGACAGTGCAAGAGGGAGGTTAGGTAGGTAATAGAGAAGGGATACGCTCAGACCGACTGTTTGAGATGTGTCTATTTTAACACAAGGACTATTGTGAACAAAGCGGATGAGCTTAGAGCGTGGATCAGTACTTGAGCTATGATGTGGTGGCCATTACGGAGACTTGGATGGATCAGAGACAGGAACGGTTCCTTCAAGTGCCGGGTTTTAGGTGTTTCACAAAGGACAGGGAGGAAGGCAAAAAAGGTGGGGGAGTGGCACTGTTGATCAGAGAGAATGTCACGGCTGCAGAAAAGGTGGACGTCATGGAGGGATTGTCTACGGAGTCTCTGTGGGTGGAGGGTAGGAACAGGAAGGGGTTAATAAGTTTACTGGGTGTTTTTTATAGGCTGCCCAATAGTAACAGGGATATTGAGGAGCAGATAGGGAAACAGATTCTGCAAAGGTGTGATAATAGTTGTTGTGATGGGAGATTTTAATTTTCCAAATATCGAATGGCATCTCCCTAGAGCAAGGGGTTTAGATGGGGTGGGGTTTGTTAGGTGTGTTCAGCAAGGTCTCTTGACACAAAATGTAGATAAGCCTACAAGAGGAGAGACTGTACTTGATGTGGTATTGGGAAATGAACCTGGTCAGGTGTCAGATCTCTCAGTGGGAGAGCATTTTGGAGATAGTGATCATAATTATATCTCCTTTACAATAGCATTGGAGAGAGAGAGGAACAGACAAGTTAGAAAAGCATTTAATTGGAGTTAGGGGAATTATGAGGCTCTCAGGCAGGAAATTGGAAGCTTTAATTGGAAACAGATGTTCTCAGGGAAAAGTACGGGAGAAATGTGGCAAATGTTCTGGGGATATTTGTGTGGAGTTCTGTGTAGGTACATTCCAATGAGACAGGGAGGTTATAGTAGGGTACAGGAACCGTGGTGTACAAAGGCTGTAATAAATCTAGTCAAGAAGAAAAGAAAAGCTTACAAGAGCTAGGTAATGTTAGAGATCCGGAAGATTATAAGGCTAACAGGAAGGAGCTTAAGAAGGAAATTAGGAGAGCCAGAAGGGGGCATGAGAAGGCCTTGGCAGGCAGGATTAAGGAAAACCCCAAGGCATTCTACAAGTATGTGAAGAGCAAGAGGATGAGACGTGAAAGAATAAGACCCATCAAGTGTAACAGTGGGAAAGTGTGTGTGGATCTGGAGGAAATGGCAGAGGTACTTAATGAATACTTCAGTATTCACTATGGAAAAGGATCCTGGTGATTGTATTGATGTCTTGCAGCAGACTGAAATGCTTAAGCATGTAGATATTAAGAAAGAGGATGTGCTGGAGCTTTTGGAAAGCATCAAGTTAGATAAGTTGCCGGGACCAGATGAGATGTACTCCAGGCTACGGTTGGAGGCGAGGGAGGAGATTGCTGAGCCTCTGGCGATGATCTTTGCATCATCAATGGGGACGGGAGAGGTTCTGGAGGATTAGAAGGTTGTGGATGTCATTCCTTTATTCAAGAAAGGGAGTAGAAATAGCCCAAGAAATTATAGACCAGTGAGTCTTACTTCAGTGATTGGTAAGTTGATGGAGAAGATCCTGAGAGGCAGGATTTATGAACATTTGGAGAGGTATAATATGATTGAAAATAGTCAGCATGGCTTTGTCAAGGTCAGGTCCTGCCTTACGAGCCTGATTGAATTTTTTTTAGGATGTGACTAAACACATTGATGAAGG
This sequence comes from Pristis pectinata, assembly GCF_009764475.1. Taxonomy (NCBI): domain Eukaryota; kingdom Metazoa; phylum Chordata; class Chondrichthyes; order Rhinopristiformes; family Pristidae; genus Pristis; species Pristis pectinata. Next base: position 105,238,838 of record NC_067407.1, read on the forward strand.
AAGAGCAGTAGATGTAGTGTACTGTATATGGATTTCAGCAAGGCATTTGATAAGGTACTCCATGCAAGGCTTACTGAGAAAGTAAGGAGGCATGGGATCCAAGGGGACATTGCTTTGTGGATCCAGAACTGGCTTGCCCACATAAGGTAACGAGTGGTTGTTGACGGGTCATATTCTGCATGGAGGTCAGTGACCAGTGGTGCGCCTCAGGGATCTGTTCAGGGACCCTTACTCTTCGTGATTTTTCTAAATGACCTGGATGAGGAAGTGGAGGGATGGGTTAGTAAGTTTGCGGATGACACAAAGGTCAGAGGTGTTGTGGGTGTTGTGGATATTGTGAAGGGCTATCAGAGCTTACAGCGGGACAGAGATAGGATGCAAAACTGGGCTGAGAAGTGGCAGATGGAGTTCAACCCAGATAAGTGTGAAGTGGTTCATTTTGGTAGGTCAAATATGATGGCAGAATATAGAATTAATGGTAAGACTCTTGGCAGTGTGGAGGATCAGAGGGATCTTGGGGTCTGAGTCCATAGGACACTCAAAGCAGCTGCACAGGTTGACTCTGTGGTGAAGAAGGCATATGTGTATTGTCCTTCATCAATTGTGGAATTGAATTTAGGAGCCGAGAGGTAATGTTGCAGCTATATAGGACCCCAGTCAGACCCCACTTGGAGTACTGTGCTCAGTTCTGGTCACCTCACTACAGGAAGGATGTGGAAGCCATAGAAAGGGTGCAGAAAGGATCTACAAGGATGTTGTCTGCATTGGGGAGCATGCCTTATGAAAACAGGCTGAGTGAACTCGGCCTTTTCTCCTTGGAGCGACGGAGGATGAGAGGCGACCTGATAGAGGTGTATAAGATGATAAGAGGCATTGATCATGTGGATAGTCAGAGGCTTTTTCCCAGGGCTGAAATGGTTGCCACAAGAGGACACAAATTTAAGGTGCTGGAGAGTAGGTGCAGAGGAGATATCGTGGGTAAGTTTTTTACTCAGAGAGTGGTGAGTGTGTGCCAGCAACGGTGGTGGAGGCAGATACGATAGGGTCTTTTAAGAGACTTTTGGAAAGCTACATGGAGCTTAGAAAAATAGAGGGCTATGGGTAAGCCTAGTAATTTCTAAGGTAGGGACATGTTCAGCACAACTTTGTGGGCCAAAGGGCCTGTATTGTGCTGTAGGTTTTCTATGTTTCTAATTCCAGTAATGGGATGACTATGAGATAATAACTGCATCTAATCTGCCCTTGAGTGCCAAACATGGAGGCAGATATAATCCAGCACCTCTGATGAAGTTCAAATGAGGCTAACCAGCAATCAGAGCCAAACCTTTATGTTGAAACTAGATTTTTTTTTACACAGTCATCCTTTAGGCAGAGCACAAATTTAGTGTTTTTAGCATTTCACTGAAATTCCAGCCCTTCCTTAATCTCTATCAGTATTTCTGGGAATAAAGCGTGGGGAAATACAAGGGCAAATTAAGCTAGGTTTATTACTCTGGTAGGAATCACTGTTCCTCCTGATCAGCTGAATAAAATGAAATAAAAATTGAGAATAGTACAAGCATTCTTCTGGGAGTTGTTCAAATAAACTAAAAAGCTCAGTCCCAGAACTGGAGTTGAAATGGAAACTCTCAGATCAATTGAAACTAGAAAGACATGCTGCTGAAACCTTGAGAAAATGCAACTGATGCTTTGAAGTATGTGCAACTGCAATAGTCTTAGGGGATAAAGCAGATGAAGTGCAGGGTAATTTGTTATATCATAGGCAGAGAAGCAATGGAGATTTATAATATAAATTTGTATGGTGAGGGCGGTATAAATGGAAATTGAAGGATTCAGTGAACAAATCTGAGGCATACATCTCCTCTTAGAAGTATATTGCATACAAAATATGTGTTTAATGTCTGGATTCAAGCTCAAGGTGAGGCCACTGATCAATATCTAATAGATTTAAGGGGAATAAAGACAATCCTTGTGAGTCTAGTTTCATTAGAGGAAGAGTTGCAGTCAGGATAATAGATGATCAAGTCAGAAACTGGTGACTAAGCGAATTAGGATATGAAAAGAGCTGTTGATAGTTTCAGTTGCTGATGCAAGCAACAGTCATGCAAATTTCAACAATGCTGGAAAAACTCATCAGGCCAGGGAACATCTGTGAAAAGAGAAATGGGTAATGCTTCACTATTCCAGGATGAAGGGTCCTAGGCCTGAAACATTAATAAGGATGTTACCTGACCTGCTGAGCTTTTTTTCCCAAGCATTTTCTTTTAATTCAGATTACAGGCATGTATTTTTTTTTATTTTCATTGTCCTGCAAATTTAGAGGGCCAATAAGGTGGAAATGGTCCCAACTGGTGTACTGATGCCACTTCTAAGGCAGAGGTTTCCTCTTGGTAAAAAAATACATTAAATATGGTGAAAAGTGACTGTCCTGGAAATGGACAACCTGACCAGAAAGATGTTCAGGTTGTTCTCCTAACCACTTTAAAAGTGGGGCTTATTACCTTATGAAATATTTGTCTTTGGTTATCTTGGAATTTGATTGGATCCCAGGGTGCACTTTGCATCCCTGCTAACAACCATTTCTCAAATTCTAAAGAACAAGATCTTGACCTTAGAGATTTGATGATGTACATTTGGGGCAAAAGAAGAGAGTTTTTTTTGTATCTGGAAACTTTCCCTCCTGATTTCTGTCTGGTTTTAGGTTGCATTTATCTGAATTCTGGATAGAAGGACAGAGGGTGCTCAGAGACACTGGCTTCCTCTGCCTCAGTGGAGCAGCTGACAAGCTGCTCTTGACTAAAAAGAAACATTTACTAAAAGTGTGGTTCTAATAGACATAATCAAACATAACACACATCTTGAGATTCTCTGAGGATTTTATGGACATGATGTATCCAGCAATATGTGCATCTATTCAACATCAGATGTTTATTTGGGTGTAATAAAAAAAATCTTCTTTTATTGCAACCTTGTGGGGTCCTTGTATATAAACTAGTAAATATGTAACCATATAAGAGAAGGGAAGATCAAAAGAAATACATCTCCTCACTTTTTGGTGCAACTTCTGTTCTCTCTGGTGTAAAACTTTCCCAAATGATGTCAACAACAGTGCAACCTACAAAATTTGGCTGTAGTGAAATTTGCACAGATCTGAAAAAGGCAGTCCTTATTGACTAAAAATAACCACTTTTACTAACCCCATTTCGCTTGAAACTGTGTTACTTGAAGGGCCAACACCCAAATTCTTTCTTTGTCTTCAGTGAAATCTCTGATCTTCTACCACCTAAAAAGTAGCTTCACATGTGCACCTTGATGCTTCACTGGTGATGGTCAGGGTCGCCATCATTCTCAGCTTCCTGTTCTCAAGATCATCTCAGGTATTGCTGCTGTTTTTGTCCAGCTTACTGTTTGCTGCTGAATGCTGCATCAAAGAGATAATCTAAATGCCACATTCAAGTAGAAATGACCTCATTTACTTTCCCTTTACCCCAGAGGAGTAGACATTGGCATCTGCATCCATGTCAGACTCCTCCAAAATGCAGACATTCAGAGACCGCACTGATGTCCTTATCAGCAGCTTTCCGGCCATTACCTGGCAGATCTTTGTTTCTAGCTTGCATAAAGGTCATGCCTATTCTAAATCTCTGTGGTCCTCTGAAAGCACTCACCCACCATACTTCTGTGATTGCATTATCAATTCATTCAGTGGTAACACTTCCCAATAACTGAGAATGTGTATTGAAGAGTGAGCTCTCTTTAGGAGCTGACTGCAAACATTACATGTTCATGTTTTGCTGAGAAACAGTGCTCTTAGATAGTTATTCCTGTCTTATGCCACCAGTACATTGTACCAATCATTAAAATTTGCAATGTATAAGCAGAGACTAGTGCACTAAAGCCAGTAATGGCAGTTTCTTCATGGCATTACACAGGAAAACATAACTATACTGTTCTGTGAACTTAACATTTAAAGTTCCCAATCTTTATGCAACTTTCACAAACAGCATTTGGACAGCCCACAATATTACTTTAGCACCAAAAGTTATTGTGGAGTGATTTCAACAATAGTGCAACATGTATTCTCCACAGATCGGACTCCAAGCCAGAAGTGTAATTAGAAAATAAGTCTTACAGACTGTCCTTAAACATTTTATGAGTCCTTTGGTTTTCACAGTTATTCTAGACAATACAAAGTATTCCACTTTAAGTTAATAGCTCCCCCATCATTTTCTATTTATGATCAATAACTAATTATCTACCTTCAAAATGATTTATCTCTGTTAACCTCTCCACTTAGCTGACCAAAGTCTTTTGCTTCATAGTGACAAGACTCAAAATACTCTATAGTTGGCCTTTCCAGCAATATCTCCAACAATGGAGGTGAATTGGAACAATGCTGTTTGGAATATTTCTCATGATAGGTTTTTCTGAAGCTGGTTTTCCCTAGTCCTTTTTGTTGATGACATCCCTTGCACCAGCCATAAATGTTGACCTGGCAATTACGAGTCTTAACTCTCCATGATGAGACATACATATGCTTTGATATCTGCCACAGTAGAAAAAAAGGCAGCAAGTCTGGTGGGTTATGTCAATCGTATTTCATTTTCTTTTAAACTTCTTACCCTCTCCATCCTTTCAGAGATGTGGTGGAGATTATGATTAAAACCATTGATCATATGAGACTGTATTTTAGGAAAGGATGTGATTTTACAGGATAAAGTTCAACAAAAATTGATAAAAGGAAAAGTTAGCAAACTACAAAACCATGCAAAGAGCTGAATAAATGAACAGAGATGAGAAAGGACTGATCTCTGAATGAAGGTGAAAAAGAAAACAAACAGCACATTGTATATAACAGACTCTATATAAATATGTAATTTATGTAATGCTGTGCTAATTGCCTGCTTATAAATTAGTAGGTACCTGTGCAGATCTGCCAGGAGGAAATTACTGCTATTACCTCCTCTCAGAAATTGTCACTTCAAATCTTTCTTGCTCTTTGATGGTTTCAAAAACCCTCTGGCTTTTTTTTTTGATTTTGACTTCCCTGAAAAAAAAATCACATATCATTGCATTGAATGTAATTTATGTTACAGACTTTCACTTTGAAAATGCTCTGTTTCTGTATTCCTTTCTTCCCCTCCCCCCCAACTTCCTCACTTCATAAACTGTCTGAGATTATCTTTAACCATCTGCTATCTTGGTGATGTCCTGAGAAAGGCAGTTTAATGTCTGCCAGTTTCAAGCAAGAGTTATTTGTAATATAAAAATGTTGACTCCAGATATGATTTTGAGATACCGAGTGGGCAGAGTACAGGTGCTGAACCCACGTAAACACTGGACAATTTTCCACTGTCCCCCATTTTCACCCCACAGCTCTAAGGCCAGATGGAAAAGGAGCCCAGACCAATGGTTACAATGGACAGGCAGTAGAAGGATGCTGTTTGCTGATCACCCAATGTGCACCAAAAATTAAAATTTTTCACAATTTACAAAGAACTCTATTCACCGGTGTTTATATCCCTTCTGCCATTAAGAAAATTTGGCCCAATATTTGCAAGGATGCTCTTAAAAAAAAGAGTGGCTGAAGTTTTGGAGGAGAAACCTGGAAATTTTTTTAACGTATTTTTTTCCTGAATCTTTGCAATTTTCCTGCAGGCTTCAGCATTGATTTTTTTTAACTTACGGTAACCCCAGTCCTTTTTCTTCTCCCCCCCCCCCACCCCCACCCCACCAACTCCTTTGTCTTCCCTTATTCCCGTGGCTACTCTCCCCCACCTTGATGACCTGCCCACCTCTCCTCCTCCATCCTTTATTCCATGGTCCACTGCCCTCTCCTACCAGAATCCTCCTTCTTCAGCCCTTTGTCTCTTCTACCTATCACCTCTCAGCTTATTACATCTTCTCCCCCTCTTCACCCACCGACCATCCCCCTCTCAGCTGGATTCCCCTACCACCTGAACTCACCTATCACCTGCCTGCGTGTGCTCCTCCCCCTCCCCCCCCACCTTCTTATACTGGCTTCTGCCCTCCTCCTTTCCAGTCCTGATGAGGGGTCTCAGCCCGAAACGTCGACTGTTTATTTCCCTCCATGGGTGCTACCTGACCTGCTGAGTTTCTCCAGAACTTTTTGTGTATTGTTCCAGATTTCAGCATCTGCAGAACTTTTTGTGTCTCCAGCTTCCTACTCCTGTGGCCCATGGGCACCACTGGGAGCCCAGAGTACAGATAAGATGCTACATCATAAATAGAGAGATCTACCATGGGAGAAGGGAAATATTGTGGGTTAGAGATTGTGGAAAGGAGTGACAATAGTTGTGTGGAGTGGTGATTGTTGGAGGTCGAATTGTAAAGGGGTGGGGGCTGTAGTAGAGATGCCCAGTAAAGAAAGAACAACTAAATCTATTTCTCCACGTATGAGGAGAGAAAATGCTGGACTTGATCTTAAGTCTGCATTAAAAGTAGGGGGTGGATGACCTGCAGAAATCCCAGAGGCATATCTGTCGATGTTTTTAAAATCAGCTGCTCCATTTCTATGTCATTTCTGAGCTTCCCCACCTTTTAGTCTGAGTGGGCACAATGATGACTTGCGAGTCAAATTTATTCCCAGTGTTTAAAGGGACAGTCCACACAAATTTGTTAGCTTTTAGGCTCAACAGAATGAATTTACAGAATAGAGGTCAGATTCGATGGCTGTGACTGCTTTTTCCTGGATGTACTGTTGAGTTCTAGAAGAACTTCCTAATGGACAGGAGGAAGAAACCTTCTGGTGGAAAAAACATGAGGCTGGAAGTTTCTCATGAAATCAGCATTACGACCTTAGTACCAAGCTTATAGATTCAAAACCAAAAGTAATTTAAGGATTTATGCAGAACAGGTAAATGATACATTGGCACATTTATCTACACTTGATGGGTGCATTATCTGCCTTGCTTTCACAAGCCTGCACCTGCACTTTCAGGTACACTCATCCTTCTGCATTTCTTCATATCTCCATCTGCCCATCAAACACTGACATACATCCTCATCCCTATGCATGTCACTTCTTCCCTGCAGGTGCCTTCAACAAATGTTCTCCATCCATCTGTTCAGAGTAGGTTATTATACTTCCTCTTCTTCCTAGCATGCAGGAAAAGTGAAGGCAAACCAGGGAGAGGGGCAGAGGACCAGTGATGGTCCTCCAGCCACCTCACCCTGACAATCTGAGTGAATGAAGTGCTTGGTACGAATGGGGTCTCAGTGTACTTGGTCAATGGAGAAAAGGAGTTTTGAGCTGCCCGAGATCAGAAATGAGAGTCTTGTGGCATATTGCACTCAGCCCTGTTACCTTGGTATCAGCAGCAAGTGCAATATGATCATGTGCATATTTATCACTTTAAAGATTCTTACCTTGACAGCCCCTTACAGTCTCCAACTGAGCTTTTAAGCTCCTGGTTTTGATGAAAGGTCATTAACCTTCAAGGTTAAGTCTGTTTCACTCTCCATATATGTTATCTGACCTGCTGAATGTTTCCAGCATTTTAATGTCATTTAATACACATCTTATGCTGTTTGTTACATTCCTCATGTTCACATTTTCTTAATGATTCCCACTTGGACATCTTATGGTTGGTTCTAAGCTTAGTTAGTTTATTTTATCTTGAATATAATTTGTTGGAGTCCTATCTCAAGACATTTCAGCAATCAGGATTTCTCCTTTGTTATCAGACAACTCTGCTGGCAAATATGTTAATGTCCTACCATCTCCTTTTTGAATATTAAAATTCCTCTGCAGGTCTTAAGCTTCAACAAGATTTTGCCTTGCAGTATAGCTTTTACTTGTGGAAACATTTAACACAGATTTTTCATTCAGCACCACAATTTTCAACAGTTGTGATTTTGTCATGATATTCTTCACTCTTCAGTGAACCATGTTAAAGTGAGGGATAAGGCAGGCCATGAGGTTATATACTGTAGACCCAAGAAATTGCAGATGCTGGAACCTGGAACAACAAAGTGCTGGAAGAACTCAGTGGGTCAGGCAGCATCTGTGGAGGGAAATTGACAGTTCATGTTTTGGGTCGAGATCCTTCATCAGGAGTTCATCTTCATCCAGATGAAGGGTGCTGACCCAAAATATTGACTGTCCATTTCCCTCCACAGGTTATAGACTGTGGTGGAATTCAATTCCACTGCTGCTGATGGCTCACAATGCCTGATAGATATCCATTTTTGATTTACTAACTCTGTACTAAATCTGTCCCATTTAGTATGGTGGCAGTGCCATATAACAGGATGGGTATCCTCAGTGTAAAGGAGGACTTCTCTCCACAAGGATTGTGGATGGTAACTTCTATTAATCTAGTTCCTGGGAAGATATACCTTTGACAGGGGGATGAGTGAGGTTGAGGTCAAGTAGATTTAAATCTTATGTTTGTTCACACATCATCAATCCGATGAGTAGGTCCTTTAGGACTTGGCCAGCTTGGTTAATATTGATGCTGCAGATTCACTCTTAGTGTTGGCCATTGAAGTTTGCAACCCAGATGCAATCTGTGCCCTTGTCACTTTCAAAGGGTCATCCAACATGACACAGTACTGAACCATCAGCTGATTATGGATGATATATGGTAATCGGCAAGATGGTCCCTCATTTTGCCTAAAGGCATTAGAATTTATAAGATTTGGAAGCAACATTGTGGACTCCCAAATCCACTCCATCCTGAATATATACAAATGTGTGACTGTCTCTGGTGAATCCATCCTGTTGGTAGGTCAGGATGTACAAAAGTATGTTGACACTGGCTGAAAGGCATGATTCTTGCTGTATAATGTCAGGAATATTTTAACATTAAATTAGCATTTTGGCATGTGATGCTTTAAAAACAAGTCTTTCAGAAGTGAATGGTTAAATTACAGACCAGTTTGCAAATTGGAATCCTGATGTTGATTGATTAGCAGGCTAATTAAGAAGTTGGGGAATGTGCAAGTTGTGCTAATTAATGACATTTTAAACCTTAGTCAGATTGGCATCGTACACTTTAAACATCACCATGTACCAGGCATCTACCGTTCAGTGGTTAATACACGAGTGTTATTATTAGTTATAATCATTCTAATCTCTGTATACTCTAGGCAGGAAATCCTGCCTATTGAAATCAATGGGGAGAATCGCTAACAATAAATGGAAAAAAAAAGAACTTAACACAGCCTTAGGATATCCCAACACATTTAACATCAATTACGTTTTTTTCAAAGGTAATTTGTTGTTATTATGAAGAGAGCCATAAAAACAGGAAGACTTGCATAGGGCACTGAGGAGAGGGAAGTGATGGATGGCAGTGAAAAGGGCTGGAAAAGAAATTTAAAAGTCATGAAGGACAGAGGGAAGATAGAAAATGGGAAGAAAGAATGGGAAAGGAAGCAGATTAAAGCAGAAAGGAAAAGGATGGGATGGGAGAACTCCCACAGGGTGGGTAGAGGGGGAAACATTAACTGAGGGTGAAAAGAGGCCTGCCAGTATTAACATTAGGTGGGGTGAGGAGTGATGAGAATATCAATACAACTTGAGGCTGGAAGGAAGTTCAAGCTTAAATCATGAGGTATAGTATGCCAGGTGATACAGGGAAGATTAATGGCAGGTTGAACTGAAATAACCAGGATGAGCATGACAGTTTGAATGTTGATGAAAGAACTTGGCCAGGTTGTACTGAGAAGTTGCAAATTTCAACTTCAGCAGGGATCCATGTCTGATGGTGCTGGGTCCAACACCCCATCTGCACACAGTCATTGATGTTAACAGTAACAAAACTCAGGCAGCATGTACAACAAGCAGTCAAACTATCACTGTTTGATTTTCAAGGTGTTAACTGTGATAAATCACTCTCCTGCTTTAGAAGATGTTTTAAATTCCTTCTGTGCCCACCATGAGAAAAACAGTGTGAACATCTTGGGGTAAGAATTTGTTTGGTCTTGCAAAATGGTGATGCAATTGCAATATATATCCAAATCTGAAAGTGCATGCATGTTCTTTTTTTCTTGAAGACTAATGCTCACCATCTTGGTCAACATCAGATTACGGGCAGCGCTGAAGCCACGTGAAACTCTCTCCCTACAGGACATCAATTTCCCGAGAGGACTCAGCCCATTTTTAAGATAGATAGAAGTAAAGCTTGATAATTCTTCTAAATCAAAACAGAGCTCAAAGGAGCATACAATCAGGTGGTGTGTGAAATGGGCACCTGGTTCAAACAAACCCACCCCATTCCAAAGGGAGAGTTAGGTCAAAATAGCACCTCTCTTTCTCATTCATGTTTATTTCTAACTAATTATTTTTTAACAGCAATTTTTAACAGAGGAAATAAACTGCTACTGTGTCAGATGATATTGCTGCCATGGAAATATGTAAACTGCTGCCAACTAAACTGCCATTTCCCCTTTGCTTACCTCTTACTGTCATATTTGTTCTAAAATAAAAAATTAATGAGCTGTGAATCAAAAAAGGGAAACATTAGAAACTCCTGGCAGGCAGTGACAGCTGGATAATATATGTATTGCCTCATGTATACAATTACAGTTCCTGAGCTGGAAATGCTAAATAATACATAAAGTTATGAATATAGATATGTAATTTTACAGTTTGATGTGTACTTGGAAGGGTTAAGTGCCAAGGTTACACCTTCCCATCTCTTCAATGTTGCACCACAGATTACAGGTATTTTAAATTTTCTGTATTGATAAATGCCTACATATTTGCCATGTTACAACAAAAATTACATTATAATGGATTTTTTTAATGAATGTTGTAAATTCAGACCTAGCAAATCGATGCATAATGGAAAAAAAATCAAAGAAGACATGCAGAGGGATTGGACATGGAAAATAGAAGGCACAGACTGGAAGGAATTTAAATTTTGAACCTAAAAGAAGGGGTATAGATTTAAAGCTTGAATCTAATGGGAAATATAATTTTAAATGACAAATCACTGAATTAGACACAGTGAGGATCAGCCCTGTGCTTTAGACCATAGAATTAAGCAACTGAAGAATATAGTTAAGAATTCAAAGATCCCTGCTGCGGCTGGAATAAATGCTCATTTTTTCAGAAATGCTGGCTATGCATTTGTGACCAGTTTTAGCACCACAAACGCCTACTTGCTTCCAGTTTTGATCACTGGTTGCAAGTATATCCTTTAATGCAACTCATGTCAATAAGACAAGGCAACATCAGATGTGTCAAACACTGGAATTATGTTGGGGAGGAATGGAGAACTCAACTCTTACGCAATGGTGATTCGATACCAAACAATGACAAATCCATCAAATCAGCTGTGATGATGAAGCTAATACCACAACGAACACACAAGGCAAACCTGGTCTTCAGCAGCATGAAGAATTCCATCACCTGCATCAACAGAGATCTTCCGTGATTCAATTCATTGGGAATAGATTCAAACGTTGAGAACCATGCTGATTCATGTTTCTGACAAAGGTATTGTTTGAGACTGCTAATGTTAAGTTTCAAGGATTCCCTTGAGGTATCTCTCTTCAAGGAAGGAAAGAAGGAAAAGATGGCCATTAACTTGTTTGCATTTGTCTCTTTTTAGGCAGGAGCACAAACATCACTTTTGTCTTCTGATCTGCAAAACACCACTTCATAAGGGTTGTCAGATAAGCTCTCTACTCAAGAGCACGAAGTTTCATTTCCTTCTCCTTGTTTAGAGAACAGAATATAGCACAATGACATGGCCTTCGGAAGATAACAGTGGGATGAAGATCTCCATCATTCATCAACTACAGCTGAACATTCAACACCATCATTTCCCCCCCCCCCCCCCAAAGCTTATCATGAAGTTCCAAGACCTGAGCCTCTTTATCTCCCTTTGCAACTGGATCCTTGACCTCCTCATTGGCAGACCTTACTCAGTGAGAGTGGATAACAACATTCCTCCTCACTCCAGGTGCACCTGAAGGATACATGCTTAGTGCCCTACTCTACTCTCTTTACACCCATGACTGTGTGCCTAAGCAGAGCTCCAATACCATCTACAAATTCGCCGACGACACCACTGTTGTTGGCCAAATCACAGGTGGTAATAAAACAGCATACAAGTGAGACAGAACATTTGGTTGTGAAGTGCCGCAATAACAACCTCATGCTCAACGTTAACAAGTCCAAGGAGCTAATCGTTGACTTCAGAAAGAGGAAGTAGGGAGACTATGTGTCAGAGGTCAGACTATTGGTGGGTCAGAGGTGGAGAGAGCATACAGCTTCAAATTCCTGGGCTTTAACATATCAGATGAACTGTCCTAGGCCCAGCACATAGATGTAATCACAAAGGTGGTGGACCAGGGTGTCACCAAATACCCTAACAAACTTACGGATGCATCATTGAAATATCTTGACTGGTTGCATCATGGCCTGGTGCAGTGATTCCAATGCACAGGAATGCAAGAGGCTGCAGAGTAGTGGACACAGCCTGGTCCATCACAGGTACAACCCTCCCCACCAATGAGAGCATCTACAGGAGATGCTGCCTCAAGAAGGTGGCATCGATCATCAAGGATCCCCACCATCCAGGTCATGCCCTCTTCTCACTGCTACGGTCAGCAGGAGGTACTGAAGCCTTAAGTTCCACACCACCAGGTTCAGGAACAGCGACTTTCCTATAGCCATCAGGTTCTTGAACTGACCTGAACCTAACAACCCTAATCCTACCTCAACAATAGAACACTACAGACCACCTCTTGCACTACCATGGACTTGTCTGTGATTGTGTTTTTTTTTGCACTGATAACTTGTTTTACACTTTTTTTCTCTTCACTGTCTTGTATAATTTATGTATTATTTATATTCTGTGTGCTGTCTGTACCTACATGCCTATGATGTTGCTGAAGCAAGTTTTTCACTCCATCTGTACCTCACCGTACTCGAACACATGACAATAAACTCAACTTGACCTGACATGGCCACATGCAGAAAATATTTATTGTTTGCACAAGCTCTCAAGGACCTCACTTGATTCTTTATGCATTGTGGCAGTCAGTTGTGCACACCATATCCCTGGCAAGAAATCATCTTTGCAAACCATTTTGCACATCCAATCTGGAGCAAAACTGTACAATTGTTGACTAATCACTTTTGAGCATTCCCATAATCCCTGTCTTCCTTGCCTTTGCCTGTCCTATTGCTTCTATGCAGTGTTCTCCCAGCATTTGCAGTCAAGTTGATGAAAGACTGCTCACATGCAATAGAAGTGGCTTTAATAAGCTCAAAGTGGTGACCTCAAAGTGGTGTGACTTTCATCGTGAGTAGCAGCAGTCTGGACAGGCAACAAGTATGGTGACAGAGTAGTGGTAAGATCACAAATGGTGTCATCCTGAGAGAGGGCAGTCGATTTATGCTCCACTAAACCACTGTCACTCTCCCAGGGCAGCATCTCAACAATCCAAATAACCTGTTAGAAGAGATCACTGTAGCACTGTGACAACACACTTTGACCATGGTGGCAGCAATCTGAACTGCTCAGAGTGACTTTGGTCTGCGTGGCAAGGAGGCTGAGACTTCAATGATCTCACATTGCATGACAGTTAGACCCAGAAGTTTTAAAATGATGCAGGCTATTAAGACTTCCTCTTTGAATTTTATGCATCATGATAAGGGGTTGGTAGTGTATCTTTTAATATAATTTGGAAATTTTGATGTAAAACAAAGCAAGCAGGGAAAGTTATATATATTTTCAGATTAACGTATCTTTTATGTTTTAAAATGCACATAGGTAAATCCTTGATGTGGAGGTGAAGGGTTAAGAATTCATCTGCTTTCCACTGATTAACATCCTTTACATGACTTTCCTTGTTTACTGATTCCAGTGTTCCTATAGCGTGAAATGAATAAATTGCAAGCTATCAGAAGTGACAGTATTGTAACTATAATCCATGTAATGAAGGTAGGACCCTGTCTGAATAAACTATATACTGGATTTATAGACTTGGCTTGTCTTTTAAATACTTTTTTTTAAGCAGTTTTTGATAATGCATAAGTGATGTTCAAAACAAAAATGATAATTAATTATGAAACATTAATGAAATGAAAGCAATCATTACAAGTAGTTTTAATAAGAGAAACAAAAATTCTTTAGTCTTATTCATGATACTTTTTGTATTCCAAGCTAAAATTGAAGACTCACAGTGTTGTATTAAGGCTTTCATTTTCTTTAAAAAGGATAATGGGAATTAAAGTCTTGTCTTTCCTGACGAATAAGAAGCCTTATTATTGGACATCAGAACATCAGTAATTACAGGGCTATGGAAGAACCAGTGCTCAAAATTTGGCCTTCTGGTACAATGGTGTTTAAACTTGGAGTAAGGGACTCAGATTGAAGATTTGAGGAACCATAGAATAGTTATAACAGGAAATTTCAACTTTTTAAATATCCTGTAAACAGGTAGAGTCAAATTGAATCATAAGGTTTAGAATAACTATGGAAAGGGATACAGGCCAAAAAGTCAATTGAAGCAGAGCCAATTTTTAATGGGATGAGAACAGATCTGATCTGGGTATATTAGAATCAAAGCTTGACAGGAAAAGCAATAATTGAGAAATGATAAGGCATTAAGGTGAAAATATTTTAGCTTTAGTCTCATTTCCATGTGGAAGAAAGATAGGAAAATTAAAGTTGGAACTACTCGTATGACTAAAAAAAGAGTAAAATAGAACCAGGCTAATTACACACAGTTCAGAGGAGAAGCAAAAAAGGAAATGAGAGGGGGCATGGAGAGAGAATGGGAAAAGGCTGCCAACAAAAATAAAGGCAGCCCTAAAATATTCCATGACACGTGACTTGGAAAATTGCTGCAATTAGAGATGTTTGATTAATGACCCAAAAGGCAATCTACTCAGGTGGTGGGTGGCATGGCTGAGGCATTAAATTAATACTTTACACCAGTCTATATTGAGGAAGGAGATTCTGTTACGTTTCACAAAAGATGTAGTTGAATTTCTGGAAGTGCTAGAATTGTCTAAGGAGATGTTCTAGAACAAGTGCTGCACTTAAGTCATCTGGTTGAGAAGGGACGTGTGCTTGGTTGCTCAACGAAGTAAAGGAAGAATTGCAGAGGTCCTGGCCATAATCCTCCAATCCACTTATAGATTCAGAGGTGGTCCCTGAGGGCTAGAACTCATGCTCAAAAAGACAGTGTTGTGATAATCCCAGCAATTATAGACTAGTCAGTTTAAACTCAGTGATGGGGAAAGTTCTAGAAATAATAATCAAGGACAGAATTAACAGTTACTTGAACAAGTGTGGATTGATTAGACACAGCTAATATGGATTTGATCAAGGTAACTCATACTTCACCAACTCAGTAGAGTATTTTGATGAAGCTGAAATGATCACGTTGGGAAATGCAATTGATATAATAGATACGGGTTTCCACAAAGGCATTTGACGTGAGCCCTATAATAGGTTTGTCATCAAAACTGAATACCACAAAATAAAAGATCTGTACCTGTGTGGATAGAAAATTGTCCAAGTAACAGAAAACAGAGGGTAGTAGTGAAAGATCAGTGCCAGGTGAACAGAGACACAGAGAGCTGGGCATGAGCCACCTTGGAGATGTAGGACCTCAGAAGCAAGAGCAACAATGATTGGGCAGTTACATTTTTATTTGTTTATGGCTGATTTCCTTTAAGTTGCTCCCTCACAGTAAACCAATGTCCCAGTGGGAAACAGATACAGGTGACAGGTCATTACCTAATTATAAAAATGGCCTAATGTTAATATAGGAGTTGTTCTGTTAGTTTACAAGGAAAAAGAAAATAGAAAGTGATCAAATTGTCACCAATACACATTTGTCAGAATAGTGCCCCAATAGATAACCCCCTTTTGCATCAACACATTTTACTTTTTTTCTCCATAAGGTCATATAGAGTATGCTTTATAGCCGTAAGTTAAAATTTGTTACTTCTGCTTCAAGGAATAACATGGCATAACAGAATCTTGGCATAGTTCTTGTATTAACTAGATATCCTCAAATAAGCTTCAGTTCAAATATTTACTTCAGGTTGATCTGAACTGACCTTCAACCTACTCACCCTGGAGGCAAAACAACATCTTCAGCAATTATCTATTCAAGAGTCAATGGAAAAATGTGTTTTGTTAACCACTACAACTGAGGCAATGCTTTACTTGAATGGCCCATCATTTCTGTACATCTTATCCTTATGGCAACAGCTTCTTGCTGAACTCCACATTCAGTAACTAACCAAAGACAAGCTCTTTCTCACACGTATGACTATTTTAAAATTAAAACCTTCACATGGGATCATTGTTCTATACTTTTATTTATTTATTTGCTTATTTACTGAAGATATAAGACTAACGGAGATTTTGGTTTAGATTTGAACCCTGCAGGGTATGGATTATTTTACTGTAAATTCAGAAAGAAAGCATCGGTGGAATAATAGGTTTGAATAAATCCTGTTCTGTATCAGTGAAATAAAACATTGCTCACCAATAGGTGGGGTACTCATCTTTCTTTGAACAAAAATTTTACTCAAATACAAGAATTGAAGTAAGCTATGTAAATAGCAAAACAGAAAGGATGTTTGTAGTTAACTGACACTCTTAGTGAAAAATGTGGCTTTTCTTACTGCTTTAAAATCTATAAAAATGTGTATATTCCCAAGGTGATGTACTTGCCATAAAATATTCAGTTTCTTTTGACCAGGGCACATAGCACAACCCAGATATCCACAATCTATAATTCTGAGTTCACTGAAATTGCCTCATGATAACAGCATATTTCGAAAGTATTAAACTCTTGTTGAAAGGATACACACAGATCTTTAATCCAGCTTTCTCTTTTAAGCCACTTTTCATTTCTGGCCATTTTGATCTTATTTCTATTTTATAGTGTTTCTGTCAGTTGGAGAGAAGAGTTTAAAAAAAAAGATATTGTGATATTTTCTAAAAACTCTATACAAATGGTTAATGTTGGTATTTATTTCTAATACCAGATAGTTTGGAAATTCTAATCTCCCATCTTTGATAGCCAGAGAAAGTGGAAATCATTCGTTTTTCTTTTTCTGCATTGCCAGGTGGTAAATTTGTAGAGCATCACCACCAAATCTCTTCTTTTGTGATGGGAGGAATTGTGTGGAGAAAGGGGAGGGGGGAATTGAATCATATTTCTGAGCAACTATAATGGCACCTGCTTACCCAGTGAATGCAGTGTTTCAGATGAGGGGACTATCATGCAACATGAAAACCGCTCTGTAAGGTTCAATGTGGAGGCAATGGTAGGAATGTGAAGAAGGGTTTAGAAGGAGCTTGTCTGGAGTCCTGACGTGGTAAGTGGGCATGAGGTATGATCAAGAGAAAGTAAAATGGGCAATGATGTGCAAAACATGAAGTAGGTGAATGTTCACAATCGTTCCTACCCTCAATCTCCTGGACAGTCACCTTCTTCTTTGACTGACAGTTTTTTCCTCTCATTGTTGTGAGAAGTATTTTTCTATGGCTCCCCATTACTGAAGTAGTTTATCAAGTGATGCACTGTTAAACTGAGACCATGAGAAACTCATCAATCTCTTGATTCAATCAATCTTATAATTTGTTCAAATTTCACATTTGGATTGGTCCCCCAACACACCTGTTTGGATTGTGTTATGCAGGTCCACATCAGATTCATATTCAATGTCAAATCCAGAAGATATATTGGAATTAGACAGCTACAATAACACTACATCAAAATGTCATTGGGTTTTCAATCCAATATCAAAAGCAATCTTCTCCTACTACCATTCTCATCATCTAGTTCCTTTCTGAAAAAAAATTGTGGTAAAACATTCCCTGTTACCAGGAATATCATCTCTTCATGAATAAAGACTTGTAAGAGAAGGAGTGAGAAAATAGGAAGGGTGTTGTGCTGAAAGTACAAGTTCAAATAATGTGCTATATTAGCTACTTAGATACATCTATAACATCCTTGCTAAGCACAGCCACACTATCAAGAAAAACTACTTACAAGGAAGGAAAGCCCATGAGCTCATTTTCCCAGGAAACTGGGAATTAATTTTGGAATATTGTGTGGAGCTCTCTTTTGTTTCTGAATTACCAGGGACAATGACAAGAGTTTTATCAATTAGGATAATTTGAGGCTTCTCACTGAGGCACATGGGATGACAAAACCCTGCAGTGGAAGATGATGTAAATCCCCCAGTCCCATATTTGTCACTGCAGCTTCCTGCACACCTTGTGTCTACTGATGGGAAAACTGAGGGCCTGTCCAATACAAGCAGTAAGCCCATTTAGTTTGCAAATTGGGGTCCAAAATGGCCACTTTAAGGCAGTAATGATAGACCACATGGTGTAAAAATGTTCCTCCGGGCTCTGAGATACAGATTCTGAAGTTTCCCACAATAAACTTATTTTCCATGGATCTAACTTCTGTCTCAAAGTCAAGATGGGTCACCTGACTGCTGCTGAAATGCAGCCTTGGAAATCGGCCAGGCTGGAACACATCAATACTATCCAAGCCCCTCTCCGAAAATATTCAAGCAGCAAACCTCTTTTCAGGATATTTGAGCAATTGACCTCTTTCCAGGACCACTGAGCAGCTGACCCTTATCCATTGCAAGGGAGATAACCTACCATTTGAACATTTAATTCAGAGACACTTTGTGTGAAAAATATTTACGTTGTTAAAAGTTCATAAATCAGAAAATTAGAAGGTATATACTCAGAAGGGAAACATAGAACGTAGAACAGTACAGCACAGTATGGGCCCTTTGGCCCACGATTTTGTGCCGAACTATATGAACACCTATTCCATGATGAATCTAACCCTTCCCTCCTGCACAGCCCATAACCCTCCATTTCCCTTACTTCTATGTGCCTATCTAAGAGCCTTTTAAATGTCCCTATTCTATTAGCCTCTACAACCAATGAAGGGACCAATGAAGTGAGAATAGCATTCGCAGTTAGCCCTGCCCCATTTTCAGTTCAGGCAATATGAGTCTGCCATCCAGAGGATTCTGCCAGTGCTGAGATATGGTTGTGCATCAGGAATTATGGAGTTATAGAGTTGTATAGCAAAGAAACATAATATGTCAATGAACAATGGTGACAGCCTCTCTGACTTTTAAGTGTTCATGATGAGGCAGTATCCAGTTATCACCAAGCTGGGATTGGACACTAGTTCTCCAAAAGCCAAGACTAACCCACTGTAATTCAGTAATAGAATAGAAAATGCTGGATGTGTTTGGCAGGTTGAGGGAGAGGGAGAGTTATTCTTTCAGGTCAATGGCCTTTTGTCAGTTGCCTGCCTTTCACTGGCTGAGAACCAACCCAGTGCAGGTCCTGAAACCATCGAGGCTGAAGGTTTTCACCAGGAGAGCCAGTCAGATGATACAGGAAGGAAGTCAGTTCCTGCTAATCCAGGAGGAAAGTCCAGGAGGCACAGAACAGGTGAGAAGTCAGATCCCCAACATACCAGGAAAGAGATTAGTTCCCTGACAGTTGAGAAGGGTCCAGGGAGATGGTGGGGAAGTGAAGGGTGGGCAGTGTTTATGATGTGTTGTGAACAACAAAGCCATCTGCAGCTTCTTAACAATAAAACATTGAGGTCAATCCCTCAGTGATCCAGGAGAGAGGTCAGGTCTCCAAATGGCCAGGAAGAAGGTCAATTGCCAACAGAAGGATTGCTCATATTTAATCCCCCCCCTTTCACATCCTTGTCAATCATCACTTTTATTGTTAAGAAGCTGCAGATGGCTCTGTTGTTCACAATAAATCATAAACACTGCCCACCCTTCACTTCCCCACCACCTCCCTGGACCCTTCTCAACTGTAATCTGTCAAAGCAATGGTGGAACACCAAGAAGACAATGATGATAAATGCACATCCTCAATCATCAAGGATATATTCAGGAGGCAGCACCTCAAGAAGGCAGCATCCATCACTAAGGACCCTCACCATCTGGGACATGTCCTCTTCACGTTACTACCATCAGGGAGGTGGTACAGGAGCCTGAAGACCCACACTCAACAATTTAGGAACAGCTTCTTCCCTCCGCCATCAGATTTCTGAATGGTCCATGAACATTACTTTGTTGTTCCTTTTTTTTTGTGGACTATTTCTTTACTTTGTAATTTATAATAATTTAATGTCATTGCACTGTACTGCTGCTGCAAAACAAATTTCATGACATAGAAGTCAGTGATAATAAACCTGATTTGATACATTTCTGTTCTCAGCCACTCCCTCAGATATTGTCATAGTGCATTATTGAGGGGATCATTTAGAGGCCGAATCTAAACATGGTGTGAAACAGGACATGGTCTGTTTGATACATTGGGAAGCCTGCAAAATATTCAGTTGTAAAGTGAAAACAGATATAGAGACAGTCTAAACCCCAGAGTGCCTTCAATGCCTTAGAGAATGGATCAGTTTAGCACCAACTAGCCACAGGAATTTGTCAAGAGCTTGAAATCTATTGTTTAGCTTACAAATGGTGGTCAACTCAAAGTGCATGCAGTCCCTGGTCCCCAATATCATGGCTTTCATTCAGCTCCTCAATAGTCCTAGACAGAGGCCAGTTCGTCAATGGTCCAGGAGGGCAGTCAATTACTTGATAGTAGAGGGAAGGAGGTCGGTAGCCCAATAGTCCAGAAAAGGGATCAGTTCCCTAGTCCAGGAGTATAAATGTCAAGAAGAAATGTTGCAGCTATATAAAACCTTGGTTAGGCCATATTTGAAATACTGTGTGCAGTTCTGGTTGCCATATTAAAGGAAGCATGTGAAGGCATTGGAGATGGTGCAGAAGTGATTCACCAGGAAATTGCTTGGATTAGAGAATAAGATTTCTTTATTAGTCACATGTACGTCGAAACACACAGTGAAATGCATCTTTTGGGTAGAGTGTTCTGGAGGCAGTCTGCAAGTGTCGCCACTCTTCTGATGCCAACATTGCATGCCCACAACTTCTTAGCCCGTACGTCTTTGGAATGTGGGAGGAAACCCACGCAGACACGGGGAGAATGTACAAACTCCTTACAGTCAGCGGCTGGAATGGAACATGGGTCGCTGGCATTGTAATAGCGTTACGCTAACCGCTACACCATCGTGCCGCCCTTATTAGCTACGAAGAGAAGTTGGACAAACTTGGACTGTTTTCTCTGGAGTGTTGGAGATGGATGAGTGACCTTATAGAAGTATATAATATTATGAGAGGCATAGATGGGGTAGATAGTCAGAGTCTTTTTCCCAGGTTGGCAATGTCAAATTCTAGAGGGTATAACTTCAAAGTGAAAAGGGGAAAGTTTAAAGGAGATTTACAAGGCAAGTTTTTGTTTAGACAGGGAGTGTCAAGCATGGTAGTGTAGTGATTAGCATAATGTTATTACTGCGCCAGCGACCCGAGTTCAATTCTGGCCGCTGTCTGTAAGGAGTTTGTATGTTCTCCCCGTGTCTGCGTAGGTTTCCTTCTACATTCCAAAGACGTACGGTTTAGGAGGTCGTGGGCATGCTATGTTGGCACCAGAAGCGTGGCAACATTTGCGGGCTGCCCCCAGAACAACGTGCTGCCAGGGGAAGTGGCAGATACAATAGCAATGTTTAAGATGCATTTAGACAAGCACATGAACAGGCAGGGAATGGAGGGATAAAGACCAAATGCAGGCAGAGGGATTAGTTTACATTGGCAGCACGCTTGGCACAGACATCATGGGGTGAAGGAACAGTGCTGTACTGTTCTATGTTCATTGCAGCGGTTGCAGCAGTCAGCTAAGGTCTGGACATTGCAGTGGAAGTTTGGACAGCTGTCATGCAAACTGAGGATGGGGATCCTATGTAATTAGTAATTTACATTTTTGAATTAATCGTTTGTTGAATGTCATTGATTTTAAGTGTTCTTAAGTGATCTTTGAAGATTTTAGATTTTTTTCGGTTTTAAGTTTTTAACTATTTTTAATTGTCAGATACATGCATAAAGGTTATCATTTTTGAGAGGCTCGTCAGCTAATTCATGGGAAGGGCTTGTTTCACACCATGAGATTGTTTTATGTGCTGAAGCCTTACATTGTGGGCCAGGCCAGCATGCACCAATAAGTTGACACTGTGGGATTTGTGGAACATAAGTTGGATTTATCACACGGGTCAGCAATGAGCCTCTGGTAAGAAATTTCAGTCGATGATCTTCTCCACCCTAATATCTTCTCTCCTCTCTATGCTCAAGTCATTGAAACTGGCTTAATGAATGGAACAATAAGTTAGAATTGCAAAGTTTTACTCTTTCATACAATATTCATCACTTAGTTAGGTGTTTGAAGAGATAGAAAGCCTTCTCAATATGTATGCATCACAATGGGTGGTTTTTACCCCATTCTGCTTTCAAATTTGTAATTCATAAAATGTACCATAGAAATTTTATAACCATGAAATATTTTCACTTATGGCTCTTAATACCCTTAAAAGTACCTTAAAAGAAAATGCTCTCTCCTCGTTTTCTAAGTCATAGTAAGGTTTCTTATTTTTGCTGAAAATGTATCTTCTGCATGCAGTCAACCATACTGCTGGTCATTGAGAACAGTTGTTCTTGAATACTTCCCTTTCCTTTAAGCTGTCGCATATCCCATGAGTATAGCTGATAGAACATGAATTATAATCTTTTTGCAGCAAGTTAATTTACCCGAACATCTGCAACCTCAGTTTCCAAATTATGGCTGAGCATTTTATCTAATCACTCCAGCTAAATCGCAATGGAAGTAAGAATTGCTCTGTGATCATATGTGTAATAGCATCATAACAACTCATGACAAAAACAAATGTATTATTTTGTTGTGTATAGCATAATGCAGAAATCTCCCTCATCATCCAAGTGACTAGCTCCCATTGTCATGATACATCTGAGTGGTATAATTTAAGTCATTTCATCTTAATGACTGACCATGTCTCACCTCATTGAATGATTGAGGATTTAAGTGAAACCTGATCTTATATAGTCCCCTAAGTCACTAACGGGCACTTTTATTTGACTTCCAGAAACCTTGATAAGTGTCTTCCTTGAAACAGTCCCTTGATATAGTTTGAAGC
This sequence comes from Pristis pectinata, assembly GCF_009764475.1. Classification (NCBI taxonomy): domain Eukaryota; kingdom Metazoa; phylum Chordata; class Chondrichthyes; order Rhinopristiformes; family Pristidae; genus Pristis; species Pristis pectinata. The sequence goes on from NC_067407.1 coordinate 105,261,914, forward strand.
TAAGGTTTCTGGAAACTGCATCTGCATTTTTGTGCTGCCACAGATGCTAAATTCTAACCTCAATAACTGAAAAAAAAACAATTTCACAAGTGATTTGCTGCCAACAGAACTATTTCCAAGCACACGTCTCCTGCATATTGAGATGCAATGAGAAAATGATTGCTTTTTGTTCTCATATGTGAAGCAACATCTAAGGCGTGATGTATTTACAAAGTGAATATTAATATATTAGAAATGTGACAACTATAAATGTGAAATTATAGTAAATGAAGGCGTGTTAAGGTATTCCATTGAACTTCGAGGGTAATTTTCAACCTTAGCAAGAGTGGAAAACAATTCAGAGTGGATCAGTGCCCTTCATACATCTCACTTCCTCAAGTTAATGGGAAACAAAATCAGATAGAGTACAAAATAAGTGCCCATTCTGTTACCCCAAGTATTTCACTCTTGTCAAATTTGCAAATTGGCATATTTATTGGATCACATAAAAGTCCATAGCCAAATGTCCCAAGCAAAGGAAAGAAAGGACAAGGTGAGAGTTGGGAGATAGGGTCTTGTAGCAGTGACTCAAAAGTGTACATTTTCAGTTTGATTCTCACTTATAGTAATTTTATGTCTTGCATTGTACTGCTGCTGCAGAACAACAAATTTCACGACATACAAGTCAGTGATAATAAACCTGATCCTGTCTGTCCGTCAAATGGAATAGTATGGTGATGCATGTTTTACATTCACATGGTGGAAATATGCATAGGAGGCAGTCCTCAACGTTGTGGATTTAGCACTAGATCTAGAAAGTTGAGCCCATGTGTTAACCATTCATGGGGGCTCACTATAAGGCAGCAGTATGATTTCATATTTGATATTCCCTTATATCATAGGTCATTAAGCTCATCAAGTCTATGTTAGTTCACAGAGCATACCCATCATTTCTATTCCCCTATTTCCCTGTAACCCTTGCATGCTGATCAACTCCCCCTGATTCCCCAGCCACCCACCATCACTAAGGGCAATTTACAGTAGTTAGAACGTGGGAGGAAACCAAAGCACCTCGATGTAATCACATGGTCACAGGGAGATTGTACAAACTGCTTACATCACCCAAAGTCAGTACTGAGCCTAGGTCCCTGGAGTACTAACTGTTGCACCACTGTGCTGCCCCTAAATACACAGAAGTAATATTTTGGGCTTGAGTAAAACAAAACAAGGTGCTGAAGGAACTAGCGGGTTAGGGAGATCTGTGGATGAAAACAGACAGTTGATATTTCAGGTTGAGACCCTGCATCTGGACGAAAAGAGTAGAGGGGAGATAGCCAGTATAAAGAAGCGAGGGGGTGGGGCAAGAGCTGACAAGCAATAGGTGGATCCAGGATAAGGAGTGGTTGATTAGCAGATGGAGTCAGGTGGGGGAGTGAAGGGTGGAGATAGTGTCAGAGACTAGGAGGTGACAAGTGAAGACAACAAAGGGCTCCAGACTGTGGACCCAGTGAGAGGAGTGTGTGGGTGATGAGCAGATGGGGAAAGAAGCTGGGGGATGGGGTTTGGAAGGAAGGGCATGTGAGAGAGGACCTGGGTAGATCTGAAGCAAAGAGAAAGGGACAGAAGGAGAGCAGGTTACCTCAAACTGGAGAATTCAATGCAAAATGCTACTCAGGCCCTCTCACACACACCGATCTTTTCAACACCCCCCCACCCCCCCCCCAGTTTCTTTCTCCTTCCCTACCTCCTCAATCTGCCCATCTCCCATACATTTCTCCCACTGGGTCCCCTCCCTTATCTGGTTCCACTCTTCACCTTCCTTTCTTATCACATTCCACGATCTGCAGCCCATTGTTGCCTCCAACTATCACCTCCCACCCTTTATCACTGTCTCCAACCTTCCCTCCCCCACTGACTTCACGTGCCCATTAACCCCTCTTCACCTAGATCCACCCATCACTTGCCTGCTCTCGCTACAGCCCTTCCCCTCACCTCTTTATACTGCCTATCTCCCCTTACTCTTTCAATCCAGAGGAAGGGTCTCATTTCCCTCCACAGCTCCTGCCAGACCTGCTGAGTTCCTCCAGCATCCATAGAACCATACAGCACAAAACAGGCCCTTCGGCCCACCATCTGCAGTCTCTTCTGTCTCCAGTTTGGACTTGAGTGTTAAATAGTATATATGACATCATATGCAATTACAACCCACTTTCACCTGTCACAAACAAGGGAAATACTTTTAGGATATTTTAAAGTCAAGAATTTTTTTTATTAATTAGTCCACTGATTTCCGTTGACTATACTGGATGGAGATGCAAAACAGCACACATGGTAGAGGAGTCCTGAAGAACTGCTATGACCTTTAGGACTTCTATATTAAAGTAGATTTGTGGAAATCCTGAACTTACTGTCAGCTTCATAGTGTAATGACAACAAACACCAACTGTTTTGCTGTCATTAGAGTCACAAAATCTGGGCTATCATTTTTCCTACCACCAATGATAAGATGACAGGTCTAGGGGTCTCTGGATATATTCCATTCCTCTCTTAAATCTAACATTCATTATCCACTAGTCCCCAGCACTCTGCCTCTACCTAATACATTATTAAATATGTATAATAATGCTTCTGCTATCTCTTCTCTGAATGTATGCATGCAATCACCAGGGTATTTATCCTCTATAAATTTGATTGATTAATTTAATATTTATTCTCTTTTTATTTTGAATGCAGTTATATAATTTTTATTCTTATTGCGATTAATTTTATCCTCTCTTCCTCCATTGCCAATATTCCAATCTTGACTCCTTCTTTAAAAATTTATAAGCCTGTAGAGTATTTTACTATTTTGTCTTATATTCTTTGATATTTAATTGCCTGGATCTTTTATTTTTGCCTTCCTTGCAATTTTTTGCCTTCTCTCCAATAAATTAGGTATATTATTCTTTCTTTACCTTCGAATTTTCTCTTACATCTTTATTCACCTAAAATGTCTGATCCGTATTTAGTAAATACTTTTTTTTGTGAAATTTATTTTTCTTGGACTTGGTTATAAACAATTTTGGACAATCTTCCACTGTTCTTCCAAATTATAATTTGGTAATATTGTTGTTGATATTATTTTTGCAAGTTTTATTCTCAGTTCATCAAAATTCCAAGGCAATGAGAAGTGCAGACAAGGGTCCATGGAGGGGAGGCTGGTTTATACATGTTCCCTTTCATGCTTACTTCTTCCTCATTTAAAGCCTGTTAAATTATAGTCACTGTTCCCTGGACTTCTACTGGTCTGTGCCAAATTCATGACCCACTGAAAGAAGTTCCTCCTTATTGTCTTAAATGGATGGTGCCTTATTGTGAAACTATGTCTGCTAATTTTAGATTCTCCCGTTAGGGGAAATATCCTCTCAGCATCTCCTTGCCCATTTCCCTCAGAATCTTATGTTGCATTAAGATCACCTCTCATTCTTCCGAGCTCTAATGTTAATTGCCCCAACCTGCACAGACTTTCCTTATAAGGCATGCCTTTTATCCCAGGAATCAACCTAATGAATCTTCTCTGAAATGCCTTCAATGATACCATATCTCCCCTCAAATAAGAATACCAAAGCTGTTCAGAGTAGTCCAGATGTGCTCTCACCAACAACTCGCAGCAAGACCTCCCTTTTATACGCTATCCCCCTTCCAAGAAAAAAAATCTACTTGCCTTCCAAATTACTCGTGTTTTGTGTAGGACACCCAGATCGCTCTGCTGCACAGCATTCTATGGCCTCTCATTTGAACAATATTCTTCTTTACTATTCTTTTGACCAAATTGTTAGTCTCATATTATACTCCATCTGCCAAATTTTCATCTTTTCACTTCAGCTATATATTTTTGCTAATTCTTTGTGTCCTCCATACAACTTGCTTTCTTACCTATCTTTTTATTGCCTGAAAATGAGGTTACGATAACAGTCACTCGTTTCACCTTAGTCATTAATATGGATTGTGGATAGTTGAGACCTCAGAATTGATTCATGTGACAAACATGTAGTTTCAAATTGCAAATTTGAAAATGCTTCTGTTCTCGACTCTGTTTAATGTTTGATAGCCAATTCTCTGTCTATGCAAGGTATATAAAATCATAAGCGGCATAGATAAGGTGAAGGCATACAGTCTTTTTCCCAGGAAAAGGCAATCAAAAACTAGAGGGCATATGTTTAAGATGAGAGGAGAAAGATTTAAAAAAGACCTGAAGGGCAACTTCACACTTGGGTGGAGCTGCTATAGAAAGTGGTTGAGGCAGGCACAATAACTACACTTAAAAGACACTTGGACAGGTATGTGGATAGGAGAGGTTTAGAGGGAAGTGGGACTAGCTTAGATGGGCATCTTGGTCAGCATGGACAGGTTGGGCTGAAGGGCCCATTCTCGTGCTGTATTACTTTCTGACTCCAAATATTTTACCCTCAAACCCATGAACTCCTGTGCAGCATTTTATTGAATGCCTTTTGGAAATCCAAATATATCACATCTGCTGGCTCCCCTTTATCCATCCTGCTCATTACATCTTCAAAGAACTCTAATATACTGCTCAGACACAATTTTCCTTTCATAAAAGCACATTGACTTTCTTTGAATGTATTATGATTTTCTAAATGTCCTTCTACTGGTTCCTTAATAATGGATTCCAGATTTTTGCACTAACAGTTATCACGCTAATCTTAACTTTATTTTCCTCCTCGCCTCTTTCTTGAATAATGGCATTACACTTGCAATTTTCCCATGCTAGACTTTTCCAGAATCCAGGGAATTTTAGAAGGCTGTAATCAGAGCATCAGATCCCGGGGACTTGCTTTTGTTCAACCTTCTCCTTGAACCTTTTCTCTGGTGATAGTGACACAAGAGACTGCAGATGCTGTAATGTGTAGCTACAAACACTCTGCTGGAGGAATTCAGCACATCACGCAGCATCTGTGGGGGAAAAGGAATTATCATTGTTTCAGGTCAAAACCATGAGTTCCTCCAGCAGGTTATTTGTTGCTTCACTGATGGTAATTCAGTTCCTCTCTTATTTTGCCATGGATGTAATAGAGATGTTTTTAGTATCTTTTGCCATGAAGGTAGATCAAATATTTGCTCCAACACAGTCACTTCTTTATATCCTATAATTAATTTCCTATTATCATCACACTAGGGTACCTACATTTATCTTGGCTATTCTCTTTCTTTTTATATACTTGTAAAAGCTCTTACTACCCATTTTTAATTTATATTTCTTGTTAGCTTACTCTCATAAATCTACTTATTCTGTCTATATTTTCTCATCCTTTAATCATCCTAACATTTTCCTAATTTTCTGGCCAACCACTAATCTCTGCAAATTTGTTTTGCCTTTTTATCCAATTTGAGATCATCCATCTGATTTTTTAATGTTATATCCTGCAAGTTAGCACAGATGGATCATCCTTCTCACAGTCCTTATTCCTCAGTGGACTATGCCTTTGTTGAGATTTATGAACTTCCTTTTTAAAAGTTTGACACTGCCTATTTTCTATCTGATTTTTTAATGCTACATTTAGTTTCCAGTTCGAATTTTTCTGTCGCTACACTTCTGGCTCCTCACAATGTGTTATTGCCTTCGATTCTCATGGTTTACTATAGATGCTCTACAGATAGCAATTGCTGTCACCTTCCTTGTACCCAATTTATTTTTTCCATTCCTGTTCTATAATGCTGTTTAATTCCAGAATTTCCACGCCTTTCCTCAGTCTTACCTATGTTTTCCTTTCCATTAAGTCTACTTGAAGCTGAGAGATAGATACTTGGATTCCAAGAAAATCACAGGTAATGGGGATTATGGAGATCAGTTGGCTTGACAGGCCTTTATTTCATATGATTCTTCATTTCTTGTTGACCTTGCCTCTGATCTTAAAAGTTTAAAGTCAGTGTCATATCCGTTTTACTCTTTCTGTTGCAATTCTGCTCACTTTGTAGTTCAGGTGATGCTCATTCCAGTTTACCTATTTGTTCCAATACCAATGTTAGTACCTCAGGAAAGGAAACCCTTTCTCATGTTACCATTGAGTGAAAGTCAGAAACTACTGCCCCCGGTGTCTTGCTTTTTAACTCCCCAAGGCCATCAAGCAGATCATTAATAATGGCTGTGTAAAAGCAAACAGAAAAAAATCACTGTTGCTGTAATCTGAAATGCAATTAAAAAATGTAGGAAATGATCAGAACGTCAGGCAACATCTGTCGAGAGAGAAACAGAATAAATGTTTCAGGAGTGCAGAATGATCTCAGAGAATGGAAAGTCATCAATCAGAAACATTACTTCTGTTTCTCTCACTGCAACCTGACCTGCTGAGTACATCCAGCATTTTTATTTTTATTAGTTAAGATTGTGATGGGCAACAGCCTAATATCAGTCCTTAATGAACTTCCAAATCCAAGCAGAATCACTGTCATTACTAACAACATTCTTCTGATAACAATCCAGCTTGTTCCATCTTCATCACTTTCCATTTTATTCCAAGGCCTCAACTTTTCCAACCAATTAATATATGGAAGTCCTTAAAAAGTATACTGTATATATCACAGTCAAATATTTAAATTGTCAGTTTCACTAATATGATTTCCCTCCTAAATCAATAGTTACTTTCCCCAATTAATCAATCCATTTTGCACATTTGTTCATCTTATCTTTAATTATGACCTCTCATAATTTTAAAATAACTAAAGCAAAGTTAATCAGTCAATTATCTCTATCCCTTAAGTCACTTGCCAGGTTTTCTAATTGCAGGGGATTTTTCACAAACATGGTTAGTCCTCTGCTGTTTTTTTATTTATCTCCTTTGGTACTTCGGAGTCTTTTCTATCTTATGTTGGACACAGCACCTAAAAATTACATCTCTGGTCAGTGGCATTAACACTGCATGTTAGTAGCTCAGCTCCTGAAATACAGCTCCATTTATTTCACTTGTAGTGTTCTCAGTCCATGAAGTATTTTTCTGTTTAAGAATATATATCCAGAGCTTGTCTTACTTCTGCATTCATAAACCCTTGTAGACTTCCTTCACTCTTCTCTGAAAGAACCGGAGCAACGCTGTTATTAAGCTACTCTGTCATTTCCTTTACTATGAATAATGATCTAATTATGTTTATTTTGAGTGCTGTCTTCTTAATGATTAGCAAACAGAGAAATATAGCACAGAATGTAATCATTGTACATCACATCAATGGTTCTAGATTACTAGCTGTATTTATTAGTGTTAGAATTATGCAAGGATCATGTTATTGGGAATAAATTCTAGGTGGAGTGTGATATGGGCAATACTGCACTGTCAGCCCATTTTGCAAAATGAAAGATTTTCTTTAGCCTTGATGTCATGAGGAAATAAAATGAGAAGCATAAAGCAGGTTGCTAGTCTGCTGGCGGCCAAGTTATGGTAGCAGACAGATAATTTTCACTCCAATGAAACTCAGTAGAAACATATACTACCTCTTTTGTGCTGTTCTCACAAATCAAGGCACAAGAAATGAGGAATGGAATTAACAAGTCACTGAAGATGACATCAACTTGTATTACCTGTATCTCCTGAGGAAAATAAATTACTTAACACAGGTAATTTTCCTCAGAAGATACAGGTAATTTTCCTCAGGGGATTGAATACTTGGGTAAAATCCTAGTATTACATGCAATTACCATCTTCTACTGTGAGACCAGTGCCTATTCTCAGATTTTTATGCCCATTAATTTGTTTGGAAGGGAGGTTAGCAGAGCAAACAACACAAACAGCTCCAGCTGTGAATAAGGAATGCCTGGGCAGACAATTGAACATTGCTTGACGATGCGAATTCTGTCAATACCTTGTAGTCCTGACAAACAATCTGAGATAGGAACATAGGAGCATGGGCTTGAACAAGCAAACTGAACGTTCTTAACTAGGTCCGCACAAAGTTGGATGGGTGAAGCTAAAGAAGTACAATCACAGACAAGAGGAAAGGATGGATCTTAGTGGTGAAACAACCGAATTATTGTGGCACCAAAAGGATCACTTCTGCTTCTGCTGGTGACAGAAGAACTATGTTAATTATGTATTTATGTCAATCTTCTTTGGTCTTCTGCTGTGGATAATCAATTTAACTGAAATACACTCAGTCCAATATAAATCATGGGTCCATGATTTGCATAGATTAGTGAATATCCCACCTGATTTCAGTGAATGCAGCTGCCATCCAGCGGAAGACCACATCTCCAGGAGAATGTTAAAGTTTCCAGTTCTAAATAAAGCAGTAGCACTCATAAAGTTAGTACTTAAACAAGCTTTATGTTCATTCCACAAGAACACAAGAAAACATTCCGCTTTTTACCCAAAAAGACCAGACAAAATTTCAGGAGCTAAGTGTTATCTTTTCCTTTGAATAAAGATTTAAAAAATTTATCCAACACAAGCTGAACCAAGATCACTGAAACAATCTTTGACCATGGCTCTAGTGTAACCAATTCTCCAATCTATTGTGCCTTTGAAATCATTTGGCTAAACTTTTAGGGGCTGAATTTGATCGTGTGATATTGCAAAACAGCCAATCATAAATAGGCAGTTCACTTTCTCATCTGATATTCTTCTTCATTTACGTGAACGGAAGAGGAGATAGATTTGATTGTGAACTGGGTTTGCTGTTCCCATTTGCCACTTATAATCAAGACCAAATACATTCCCTGATCCCCCTGCTCCACTTGGGTACCTAATGTTACCAAATACACTTCTAGACATGCATTGATTTCTCAGAGCAAAATCTGTGATGCTTGTTTCTTTCAGTGAATTGCTGTAATGCTTTTGTTCATAACAATGATTCACCATAGCATTCCATTTTCACAGTTCTCATAGCAACTTACTGTAATACCTACATTTCTCACAGGACTTCATCCCAAAGTTCTTGTTTCTTGCTGTGTTGCAGCAATTTCTTCTATTGATTTGGTATGGCACTCAATTCACATAGCAATTCTTTGCCACTTTCTCATTATAACAGAGATTCACCATCCTGGGCATGGTTACTTGAAAATTCACAACCATGCTCACACTTGTCACTTGTACTTGCCCTGATGCTGCTTTTTAATCACTGGAATTTGACACATTCACATTTCTTAGAGCAGTTCATTGCAATGCTCTTTTTTGCTGGAGGGCATTTTCAAGACAAGAGATAAGATTTCCCTATTAGTCATATGTGCATTGAAACACACAGTGAAATGCATCTTTTGTGTAGAATGTTCTGGGGGCAGCCCACAAGTGTCGCCACGCTTCCGGCGCCAGCATAGCACGCCCACAACTTCCTAACCCGTATGTCTTTGGAATATGGGAGAAAACCAGAGCAACCTGAGGGAGAACGTACAAACTCCTTGTGTTTCTTGCAAGATTCATCATGTGAATCATATTATTACATTTTTCATTGAGCTTCTTAATACCTGCAACACTAAGTAGCTCTGTTTAATTTGGGGCATTTGTTTGAGAGGGACATTGGGTAGACCAGAAACTATTTCACTCTTAGTTTGAGACCCAAGCACATTAAGCTGGTAGGGTTGAGTCAAAGGAGTTAAAACAATGGAAATGTATCAAGTGATAGGCAGATGGGATCAGAGGAGACTCCAAACAGGCATGGGATGGAGGAATGATGCCTGTTACTCAAGTATGTGGCTGGGAGGAAGATATTATAGTCGAGGAAGGGAAGAAATAGGCAAGAAGCCCATGATAGGCAGTGTCAGAGGCCAGAAGTGATAAAGGGACGTGTGTGAGCCCCAGGAGAGGTGAGAGAATGGGGAGCTAGTGTAAGTAAGGAAATAAAGTGGTTGGGAAGTTCAACGGAGGGGTTGCAGAGGATGGCCTGGTTAGGGGAAGGGACTAGAAAACTTAATAGGGCAGGTGTGAGGTGGGGGAGGATCCAAAGTCAGCATAGGAAAGGAAATAATTGGGAAATCCTTGGGATGAAAGTGGAGGTGGGTGGGGTGTGGGAAGCCCAGAGACAGTGAGGGAGGAGAATGGAGGACAAAGGAGAAGAAGAAAGATTGAGAAGGGCTTAAATTTTCCTTGTGGGATCAGAAAGAGCATGAATGAACATCTCTACATTGAGTGAACTAGAAAAGAAAGGTTGCTACCTCCAAGTCCTCCAACTCAGAAAAACGGTCCCAGCAAGAACAGACATCAAGGAAATATCAGCAGATGACAACTATTTTCTGTTACAGTGATGATCTAGTTCATTTTCTCCTTTACAATTTGTGTTATTATCGCCTAAGTATTCTATGCCTGGCATTCATTTGGTTTATTCATGCTGCTACATCTTATTAATATAGTTTATTTTCATTTCTCAATTACCCTCTGTAAATAGATTTGTAGCTGTATGTCTGTGTGATTAAAAGTGAAAAAGATTTGCATTTTACACCATCTTTTCAAAACATTTGTTTTGCACAATAACCTTTTACTGCTCTTTCCAATCTACAGCAAAACCTTTGAACTTGTTTGTGCTCAATAATACATTACTGTGCTTTGTTGGTGCCACTAGATTCTAAAGCAGTTTTCTTCTATAATGAAGTGGAATGTGTATGTAGTACTTTAATTAAAGGCCACAGTCATCCATTTATCTCATTGTTAAAATGCCTTCCAGGATAATTTCATCCCAAAGGCACAATTAGAGAATGACTTTAAATAAATATATGGAGGTTTTCCAAGAAGAAAGACATAACAACAACGCACAGGTTTATTCCAGGTAGGTCATGCTGAGGGATGAAATATACTAGAAGATCTCAGTAATATGGAGATGAGGCTGCTTCTGAAACCTTCTAGCCACTAAAATCTAACTCAGCTTTACTGCACTAAATTTCAGTTCAAGTTATCACTAATGGGAGAAAAATGTTATCAGTCAGTGGCTTTGCTGATGCATGAAAACATATCTTATCTTTGTTTTTTGATCAACAAGAGGCCACAGATCAATGAAATTCTCTAGCATTAATGGATTTCTAATACAAACTGGAGTGTGAGAAGGAGAGATTCACAACTGCATGTGTAATAAATTTTAAAAAAAGCAATTACCATCATAGATTCACTTTAAAAACTAACTGCATAAAGACTGATTTATAAATCCCTGTGATTGCATTTCCATGCAAGAGCTTCATGGATCTAAGTTGCAACACAAGGATGAAGAGTGCAGGGGAAGCCTGTAATAAATACCTCAATCACATTCATCTACATTAGCAGACAGCAAACTTTTGCAGTGAAAAATGGTGGTGACATTCCAACAAAGGCAGATAAAGGTCAACAGGGACTCACAACTGTCTTTGTTTCTGAGGGATAAAATCAATTAAATAATTCAATATTTAATTATTGTTCAGTTTATTTGAAGAATTAGTCATTGTCTTGAGTTTCTATTATTTGTCACCATTACTGCATTTTACATTTTATTTCATTGCCTTCAAAGGGAATGGTAATTTTATCTCCTTTGTAATTTGCTCAATCGCTAATACCCAGCAAGTGGAATAAAAGTGGGTCTCCTTTTTACCTGTATACATGATTGAGATAAATAAAATTTTATATTGACTGCTCATTCTTAACGTCCAGAAAAGAACCAGATTCAAGAAGCGTAGCGGTTAGTGCGACGCTATTACAGCGGCAGCGATCGGGGTTCAATTCCCGTCGCTGTCTGTAAGGAGTTTGTACATTCTCCCGTGTCTGCGCGGGTTTCCTCTGGGTGCTCCGGTTTCCTCCCACATTGCAAAGATGTACGGGTAGGTTAATTTGGGTTTAAAATGGGCAGCGCAGATTCATTGGGCTGGAAGGACCTGTTACCACGCTGTAATTAAAAAAAAATTCTTAGGGATGGCATCTTTATATATTCAATATCAACATAGTATGTTAGATCATTTATAGCTTCCTTCATCCAAAACAGGGCAGCTGAAATTACTTTTCATTTTTTACAACTATGTTCTTACTCCATCAATTTACAGGAATCTTATGCCAACCAGCCAGAAGACGCAGCTGCAGTGGGAGAACCTTCATTACTGCATGCAAATCATGGTGCCAAGATCTACGTAAAATCCCAATATAATGTAGAAGGACAACTCATTCAATCTTGCACTGTATTTCTGTCACGTGTTCACTACACAGTGCAACTGGATGGCAAAGAAGAATGGAATTCAAAAAGACTGAAAGCTGGCAATTCAGTCCAACAATGTTAAAGTGGTAAATTGCCAGGATGGCCATCTTTTGAATACAACCTTAAACCAATATTAATGAATATAAATGAACCCAAGGCACAAATGAAAGGAGAACAGAGGAGTCCTTTTGGATTCTTCCACCCTATTTATTCTCCAGTCTACACCATCAAAGCAGGTTAATGGCCATTTACCAAGCTACTGCAAGTGGGTGTTTGTTGTGTGAAAATTAGCTGCTGTATTTTCCTGCATTTCTCTTGTGATAACCCTGGACCTGTGACTTTGGTTGCCATTCACCAACCACGAGAAACAATCTTCAATGCATTAACAATGACATCTCGGGTTGAAGGTGCATGCTTGTGATTCCGTGACCCCGATAAAGAGGCAATGCTTTTAGAGGACGAAGAGAATGTTTAGCAAAAGCAGCAATCATTGCCAGAAAGAAAGAATAATCCTTATATTACCAAAGGACTTAGTTAGCAAAGTTGATATTCTTGTCACATTTGTTTATGATGTGATAATTTATTAATAGAGAAGAATATTTAGGAAAGATTTGCTCAATGTGATGTGTGAATTTGTATCCCTTCTACCTTTCACTCAATGTCAGTAAAACTAAAGAGCTGATTGTTGACTTCAAGAAGGGGAAGGAGGGCGAACATGCACCAGTCTGACAGTGGAGAGAGTCAGCAGCTTTAAAATCTGAGGCATTAATGTATTGCATGACCTGTCCTGGGCCCAGCAAATAGATACAATCATAAGGAAGGTGTGCCAGCATCTTTACTTTCTTAGAAGTTTAAGGAGGTTTGACATGTCATTGAACTCTCCAACAAACCTCTACTGATGTACCATTGAAAGTATCCTGATTGCATCATGGTCTGGTAAGGCAATTTGAATGCACAGGGACATAAGATGCAGAGTAGTGGACTCAGTGCAATACATCACATGCACATCCCTCCCCACCATCAGCAGTATCTACAAGAGGAAGTACCTCAAGAAAGCAACATCCACCATCAAAAATCCCCACCATCTGGGCCATGCCATCTTCACACAGCTACCACTGGGCAGGAGGTACAGAAGCCGGAAGTCCCACACCACTAGGTTCAATAACAGCTACCTCCCTTCAACCATACAGTTCTTGAAACAACCTGCACAACCCCAATCACTACTTCAGTATAGCAATATTATGACCACTTCGATCACTTCGCACTACAATGGACTTTGTTTTTTGTTGTTCAAATTGTGTTCTTTCTTGTAAAAATTCTGTATAATTTGTTTTTCTTCTGAATGCTGCTTATCTGATGCTATGTGCCTGTGATGCTGCTACCAAGTTTTTACTGCACCTGTGCATCCATGTAGTTGTGCATATAACAATGAACTCAACTTCGGCTTGTTGTGTAAGTCTTAATAATGAGATAAAATATGTGGAACAATCATTGTGTAAGGTGAGGTGGCAATAATCATACTAACAAGGGTAATGAAATGATGGTTGAAGTATTACAAATTTAATACAAATGTTGAATGAATAGCTGATACCTGTTGGTTGAGATGGACTCTGAATTAGAGCTGAGATAAAGTGTTTTATTGATGTATGACTGCAGCCTTTGTACAATATCATCACATTAGTTTACAACTCAGTAAAATCCAGTGTTTAGTTCAGCTAGCCAGCAGAAGTTATTTTCTTGAAACATAACACCAACTTTCACGGTTGAGAAATGAGGTCTATATACACTGGCATCGTTAGGGTAATATTTCACATTAATTGTGAGGCTCTACCGTTCTCAGCAAAATCCTCTCCCAGATTTTTCCTGATGGATATGGATGATCAATAGATGCAGGAGATGGCATTTAGAAAGGCACATGAACAGGCAGGGAATGGAAGGTGCAATATATCCACAACACGACCAATTTATTTGTCAGGCAGCATCTGTGAAGGGAGAAACAGAGCTAATATTTCAGGTAAATGACTTTTCATCAGAACCAGGTAAAGTTAGAAATCAAGTGTGTGTTTAAATTGCAGAGTTGTGCAAAAGGTGGAGAAAATAATGGGAATGTCAGTGATAGAGTGGAGACCAAGAGAGTGAATGGCACAAGTGAAAGTGGTGCTGAGTGACATGGTGAAGGCCTTTCAATCACAGCTTGAAACATTAACTGCTTTTCTCTCCACAGATACTACCTGACCTGCTGAGTATTTCCAGCATTTTCAGTTTTTATTTTGGGTTTCCAATTTCTGCAGTTTCTCATTTTTCAATCTCTATATATTCTGATTGATGGGAATGTGTTGTCCAAGGTATTTTTAGTCTGCCCTGGTATGTAGAGTTATGGAGAGGCATTTACTTTTGAAAAGACTTGGAAGGAGAAGAGTTAATCAAAAGGCAATTGATTCTGCTATCCACCCCCAAGGATTTTACTCTTTTGGAAAATTGTGTTATTGCAATTTGTGGTTTTGCAAATTGTGGTTAAAGTGCAATCTCTGAGATTGGTCTCTGGTCTGCCTCCTTATGATTGTGAACTGAGTCTGTTCTGGATTTTTTCATCTTCAAGCTATTGAAGATTGAAGATTCAAGCTATTGAATCTTCAAGATTGAAGGCACCAACACAAAGTGAAGAACAAGGATGTATTTCACAAATACAAAATACTGGAGGAACTCAGCAGGTCAGGCAGCATCTATCAAGAGAAGTAAACAGTCGACGTTTCCGGTCGAGACCCTGGGTCTCGATTTGAAACATCAACTGTTTATTTCTTTCCATAGATGCTACCTGACCTGCTGAGTTCCTCCAGCATTTTGTGTGTATTGTTCCAGATTCCAGCATCTGCAGAATCTCATGTGGCTCTGTATTTCACAAATTTCAGGGCAATCTTAGATACAGGATTGGCACATGCATGAGAAAGTAAGTAGTCCGAGTGTCTTTTAATACTCACGCTACTGTCTGTCCACTTCTAATTCTGGGGTTTACTAAATAAAGGTATTTATGACAACACTGTGTCAGCCAATGAGTTGTACATATTGCAGGGCACAGTACTCTTAACAAATAGTCCACTATATATAGGAAACAACGCTAATTTACACAAAAGAACAGTCAATTTGAAGAGTAAATGGAAATTCCTTTTATTTGCAGAAGATGCAGTAATTTTTCCAGGAAGTAAAATGAGTGAAAGATATTCACATGCAAATTATATGTATTAATTCTTCCACAGTCAGTGAGGATATCAGTGCAGCGACTGAGCTTGAGTGACCTCAGGATTACCTAATCATTTTCACTGTCTGTCTACAGAATTGTCACTATATGTAGACTGATAAATAGTACCCACTCTTGACCTGAACCAGTTCTTCATCGTCTTCACATATGTCACTTCTGGTTTATTTAGTAACAGCCCTACCTTTGAGTCAGCAGATTAAGGATTCAGGTACTGTCTCAGAGACGTAAGAACAAAAATCTAAGCTGACACTTCCATTGAGACTACAGGGTTGAAGGTACCATCATTTGAGTGTATGTAACAGACCCTATGGCATTATTTACAGAAGACAGCATTTATATGACACTCTGGCTAATATTTATTTTTTGCCTCAATTTCTTACCAAAAATGTGATCTAGTTTGTGTTTGAGAGTTTCCTGTGCATAATTTTATTTCTGCGCTTCCCACGTGACATCAAAATATACTCATTGGCCTATAACTTCCTCTGAGATATCCTGAAAATAATGCAAAAAGTCTATGTAAATGTTTGTTTGCACTCCGAAGTTAGCAAAATGAGGTCTGATGGGCATAAAGAACAGGTCTCCTTTATTCAATCCATACCTCTTATCACCATGTGCATTGCACCTAGATGGCAACAGGTTTGCAGTTGCCAGAGACAATTTGAAAGGCCCCAGTTAAACCATAAACCCGAGTTCTTTTTGTTTCATGTATATAAAAGTTTTGTACATTCTGTAATGGACCTCTTTAGAGGTTACAAAACATATTGAGCATATAGCTATTTCAAGCATTTTGTTTTTCATCACAATCTAGGCTGTCAAGAGTTTAGTGTGTATTTTATGGTATCATCTTTTATTTCTTCTGAAAATGCACCTTACATGGTGTGAAGGGTTCTATTTACTTCTGTATTAAAGATATTTTATCAATTGGAGATGGTTTCGAGCGACACCAAATCAGCAGCAGCAGCAGGAAACACAGACATTCATGAAGGAGTGCTTTGGGGGAAGCTACGATTTGACGAAGGACCACAAGTCCATGTGAGCCCAGCGCCATGCGATAAGCTTTATTTCTACGACGCATTTGGAGGAGGCAGAATACCATAAGGAAATGAATGACTGAATCCATACAAGCGGCCAACCAACCACCGGGTCCAAACAACTTTATCCATTGTTGATTTCCCAACTGCAACACGAGTGGAGGAGTTTGTCCAGCCCAAATACACTCTGACATCGGGCAGACTGACCCCCACCACGCCGCCAATTCACTTTCACCAAATCCGACCTATTACCGTTTATGCAACCCTGGCGTGAACCGAGGGGGGGGGGGGGGGAATTCATCCGGAACAGCGTCCAGCGTAAACAAACATTTACCATGGAAATAACCCGAGAATGCGCCGCCACTTTCACGTCCCAGATAGAGAAGGCGAGAGGGAATGAACGACATGATCCCCAAGAATGAAAATGCAACATTACTGGCACGTCCAGCAACAAAGTACATCTCATCACTCACCCTGAGCTGCCACCGCCGCCACACCCAGCGTGCTGGCCGCATTTGGGAACATGCCGCCCAGGTGAAGAAAATTAACTTGATGTGAACGGCAGCTGCCACATCACTGCGGGTGGTCTCAGACCAGCCAGTCGCAGCAGCAGCCTGCACATCCTCGGACGGCCTGACCCCACGCACCCTCTCTACTGCAACCAAGGTCGGGCAGGAATCCGTGCCACCCGAGGAGAGGCAGCGAACTCCGCACCTGCAGTTGTTCGCAAACGTGAGCAATTTCCGCACAGGTCGACAGCTCAAACGTCTACTTGGCGAGATAGGGAGGCCTGTGACTTTGCCGGGATAGTGACCATTGCAGTACGTTTTGATGCGCCCACTGAATAGGTCCCTTACAGCGCAAATCTTGTCTGAGCCAACTTGCCAATGCTGAAATAACTAGACAAAAATATGATAGATACAAAAGAGCAAAATATTCATTCAACTCTAACCAACATATGTCTCCATGTTATCAGTGGTTCTTTTTTATGTTTGGATAAGTATTGATGTTTCCTCTAAGTGGCTCCCACGAGAAGGGGAGAAAACGTTAACTTTATGTCACCACTAAAGCTCTGGGAGCTGAGATGACTCTCCAACTCTGTGAGCCCCTACTGATGACTCAGCTTCATAGTTAAATAATTATACCGCTGCAGGAGCTACCTGCCACAAGATATTAATCAGAAGAAAAGTCCTGTGTGATTAGCCTGCCTCATTTCCTTCACTGACTTGACCTGCCTGAAGCTAATTGTAACAAATCAACTGCTGATCCATTTGAGAATCCCCACTAGAAGTCCAGATCAAGTGCCCAGCTCATTGCTGGTCTATTTAGCTCAGTGTCAAACATCATACCAACAACTTATTAAGGAGAAGCAGAGAGCTATATTTCTTCAAATCCAATTTATCAGTGAATAGGCATCTTGTAGTTCAAACTGTAAGAATGTCATCCTAACATACAACTCTAATGATATGAGTTAATTCATCAAACTATGTTTTACAATGCTCTCCTAAGTAAATATTTGTAGCAGGTTCTTTTTTGAAATACTTATTAAGCCTTCCTCATGTTGATAAAGTTAGATTTATGGGTGCAGAGCAAATTTAAAGGAGCAGAATCTTTGTGAAGTTTTGACAAATTACTTTGTTTTAAAAAATAAATGATGCAGTGCCACAAATCAAGTTGAAACTGGATTACTTGCATGCGATATCACCACAATATAAAAATAACGCTTGGTTCTGCTTCTATCCGAAACAAAAGAAAATTTGGGGATAAATTTTCAGCGATACTGCATTCTTCAGTCGGCGCATTGTAGGACTTGCCAAATCTTTATCATGTTACTCTAACTTTGTGGACTAGGGGAAATAAGTGTTGAAATTACAACAGCAAATTTATTTTGTGTCTTTTGCTTAATAAAATAATCCAAGCAGAGAGTGTTAAGAGAGAGATTAAGGCAGATGACAGACAATGTCAAATGAGGAAACTGTAAGAACTTTGGTTAGCACTGAACATCTGGAATGTCTGATAAAAGTGGAAATTGGTGTATATTATGGTGACAATAATAATTGTCTTTCTTATAGTCTGCTCTATACACTTTATTTGATATGAAGTATTGTCAGGGATAAGAGATGATCTTTTTATGTATAATATTATTGGCTTTGCAACACTTTCAGCTCTGTTGGTAAAATAGCCACACATAACCTTACACTGTGTACTCTCAACAGAACCTGCTGCAATAGAAATAATGT
The DNA here is from genome assembly GCF_009764475.1 of Pristis pectinata. Lineage (NCBI taxonomy): Eukaryota > Metazoa > Chordata > Chondrichthyes > Rhinopristiformes > Pristidae > Pristis > Pristis pectinata. The sequence goes on from NC_067407.1 coordinate 105,280,546, forward strand.
GCATCTTACACAGCAACAGGAGACATTCATACAGACATTACTACCACGCATAGTGCCAAAACAAGGGGACTCCAGCATGAAATACTCACAGAGCTGTTAGCAGAAATTGACGATAAACTGCAGGTAATGGTATAAAATTGAAACAAAGAGAACATGAAGTACGGACATCAATTGTTACCTTTTGGGAAAGACATTTATGTTTTGGTGAACTCTGAGTTTGTGCTGCATATATTTACCATGGACATAAGTTCAAGATTTGCATAATTGTATATCCCCTTGCCCAAGCATGCTTATAAATTGATACAGTTGTAGAAAGGGAGGCATTGTATGACAATAATGAAATATTTTAGTTTAAATGTATATTAAATACAGCCAGTTAGCAACATTTCAAAACCATAAAAAAAGAGCATGCTTGTAAGTTGATTCAGGTACATAAAGAAATGCGCAAGGATTTTAGAAGTCCATCAATTACTTCCTCACATTTTTTAAAGTGAAGAGCAATTGAAAGTCTTTCCCAATGTGTATAACCTGGCATCAGCCAGATTTTTACATGCTAAGTGGCAAGAGAGGTTCTTTCAACCAAGATGTGTGACAAACATTTTTAATGACCTTCCATTGCTATTGCTTTTGGCCATTGCTAAAGTCTGTTCAGATTTTGGTGCAAATATCATCATCACCTCCTGGGATACCTTCATTAGAGATATTGAGCCTTCTGCATTTCGAGCTGAAGTCACTCATTGGATCACAACAATAGGTCAAAGAGCACTTAGTCACTTAGAGGGTGCACTAGGGACAACAGTTCAAAATTTGTTTGGGTTAATTTTATTGAGTATTTGTTGACCAGGCAGCATAATTTTTCAGAAAGCCCTACGCTTTTGTTTGGGTTGAATGCTTTTCTAAGGATGGTGGAATACCTCTGGTAAGGCACTCCTGATAGTGATTCATGGAATGATGGTAGGGTGCTTGGTCAGGATCAGACCAGTTACATGAGGCTGGGATCATGGAGACTGGCAAAGTCCAATAGGAAGGGTAGAAAAAAGCAACTGGGAGGGTAAAGGTCAGTGGGGGTGTTATTGGGTAGCCAGGGTTGGAGGGGGAGTAATGGCCCAGGATACTTTAGATGAAGAATATTTGGGCTGAAACCTGGCTGAGCTGTAGAGAATGAGGAGTGGAAAGATGTGGCGAGGTAGGTGGATCATGGTAAAGTCCTCAATAGTTGGATATCTGAGAGGGTGACCCTTTTACGATTTGGTGATAGGTTTGGAAAAGCGGACAGAAAATATGGTCTGGACTGGAGGATTCATTGGCCATGGAGGATAAGATTTCATGAGAACCCCATATTAACAGAATCATACTGGAAATCCCTCTCCTCCAACACTAAGAATATCTTCACCAGAAAGACTGTAGTGATTTAAAAAGGTTCTTAAGGGCAATTAGGAATGTACAATAAATGCTTGCCTTAACAGTGATGCCACATCCCAAAATATGAATTGAAAGATATCCACAATAAGGCAATGGTTCATAATATGGGGCTGAAATATCTGAGAGAGCGAAATGAAAGGTAGTTATAACAAGCGAGGAGGCAGGAGAGGACAAACTTAAGGCAAATGAATTATTGAAAACAAGTGTAGTGAGGCAAACATTCTTAGATGAATGCTGCAAAGTTAGTTCTGAATATCTTATGATACCTGAGGTTGTGTCAGTACTTGCAGTAAAATAACTGGAATGACAGATTAGTTTCTGAAGTCTACCTAATTTGGCACAATATGTAAATTCAACTGTTGAGAAATCATCATTAGTGATGTAATGTATTTCATTTAGCAATCTGGACTTTCATCCCCCTGCCAAGGCTATGATACATCATGTGAATCCAGAAGCCCTTGAAAGTACAATTTTCCTTTTGGTTAATGTGCTCATGTCTCAAAGGTTGTTGGTGTCCCCATGATATATAAAAAAAGTGACCTAGTTTTGTGTAGCACCAGCAATTCAGAAACAATTAAGTGTTATAAATTCCATCATTAAGCTGCTTTCGGAGCAAAAGGCAGACTTGTTCACAGCTTTTTTTTCCAGTTAAAAGATTTATATATGTGGCAAAAACACCACTGCACACAAAAGACCTGTTCAAGGCCTTGTGTTGCTGTGACCATATGTGAAAAATGTTCCCAACATCGAAGTACAGTTGTGCATTGTGGAAAGTTGCAATATATGAATATATTTTAGTATAAATATACTTTAGTTAAAAAAGTTTGCAACATTTCAAAACCATAGAAAAACATGCAAGATACAATATTAACAAACCAGAGGCCTGTTCTAATAATCTAGAAAAAAAATCAGTTTAAATCCCACAAGGGCATTTTGAGCTGAGAACTCTGCAGCTCAGTTCTATTGTTATATGGATAACAAGATGGCAGTTCATAAAGAAAGCCCATCACCATCTTTCCAGGGAAAGGAGGGTTGGGAATCAATGCCAGTTTTGTCTGTGATTTCCACATCTTGAGATGACATTGTTTTTAAAACTGGGCTCACAATCAAGCTCAGCAACAATACTTGAGTGGATCATCAATGGAGTAAGTGATTGATGTTGACTGTTGGTTTAACAGTCTCTAATCAAACAAAGACTATGAATTTTAAATTTGCCATTGCCTTGTCTGCACTATTTAAATTAATATGGGTTTATAAATTAAATTGTGTTTGCAATAATAAGAAAACATTGCTTGACTCACATATTAAACTGCTTGAGGTTTATTTTATTATGAAAGAATAGTTTGCATATTCCACAAACAGGAATGTTTTAACTATTATATTCTTCAAATGAGGTAATTTATAGTAGAAAGTTATTTCATTGAGTTGTAGGATAAGACATTTTATTGAATTACATTAGTCTTCAAGGTGAGCATTAGTGTTGTCAATTCTCTTGGTGATAAGACTTCTGCTATTTGTGTTCCTTTGTTATACTGACTCCAATAAATGGAGGTATACTTTGTTTTTTGAGGAAGTTAAATTAATTCTAGTTGGCAGCTTCAGTGAGAGAGGTAAAGAAGATGATCCTTATCTGCCTGAAGCGGATGAGTTGCTGTTGTGAAGAACAGCCAATTTCTAAATCGTGTTTAGAAATTGGCCCTACTTGTGGAACTTTCTTGGCACCAACCTCTTGGAATACTGATTCTGTCTCAGCAGCTGCTTTGCAGCTTGTATCCTTGTATGTGTGTCACAGATGTTCTTGCATGATGTTGTAATATTCCATCAGTTTTGATGAAAAGCAGTATAGGTTAGTTAAAAACATAAACCATTGGAAGGGAACAAAGACTCCCCCCCAAAAAAATAGAAAACAACACATAAATCCATGAAAAGGTTGTCAAAATAGATTTCCCCCTTTGTCATTCTGTTCATTGTAAGTTCCTATTTTTCATCTATGATGTTTTGTGGATTTCAGTACTTGAATTAGTGTTAACTGACATCCATCAAGCTGATTTCATAACTTATTTATGCTCTATTTAACACAGACAAATGGAAATTAGCATTCCAATCAAAACTTATTATTTTCTCACATCTACCTCTCCTGATTCTGACCTCTGATCTCCTGGATTTATTGGATAAAAGTAACACACAGTGTAATATTTAAACTGATGGGAGGGTCCAAGAATATACAAATGTTTGCTGTTCTTTGCATAGTTAGGTATACGTTGGATTAGTAGTGTGTTCTGCAATTTGCATTTGCCATAATCCTGTCCTAAATTCTGTGGTTTCAAGGGTAAGAACGCTTGCATTTAGCACTGAAATCAGGTGTCCACCGAGACTGAACAATGTACTCTGGGAATAGAATCCTGCAGCCCTGAGACGGAGCCATTAGGTCAAGTTGAAGATATCCAACTTAGAAAATTATTTTTAAACCTAAACTAAGCTAAAATAAGATAGTAGATTCACATTGGGATTAGGCTCGCTTGCAGTTTATATTTTGCCTCGATCAGAGCTATCCCGGCTCTCAGCAGTGCCACTGGGCACACTGGAGAAGTTAAGGTTCAAATCCCGGGTTTTACCAGGTACACATCAGACAAACCCTAAACATTAACGACTTGAATGCAAGTATAGGAGGTCTGATTAAAAAGTTTGCAGATGAGATGAAAATTGGTGGTGTTGTAGATAGCTAGGAGCATTGTCTACAGCTGTAGCATAATATAGATCAGCTAGAAAGTTAGACGGACCAACGGCAGATGGAATTTAATCCTGACAAGTGCAAGATGATGCATTGTGGAAGGGCAAGAAAAGGGTCGGACGTATACATGGTCAGGCCCTAGCAAGTATTGGTGGACTGAAGGACCTTGGGGTACAAGTACATAAATTCCTAAAAGTGGCTGCACAGATAGAGAGGGTGATGAAGAAGGCATAAGGGATATTTGTCTTCATCAGATGTGGTATAGATTATAAGAGCCAGGACAACATGTTATAACTTTATAAAACATTGGTTAGGCCACACTTGAAGTTTTATGTGCAGTTCTGGTAGCCACACTATAGGAAGGATATGATAGTGCTGGAGAGGATGCAGACGAGATTCACCAGGATATTGCCTGGATTGGAGCATTTCAGTTATAAGCAGAGATTGGTTAGATTGGGTTTGTTTTCATGATGTGGAGGAGGCCAGGCAGTAACCTGATAACTCTCAGACCATTTAAAAAGCATATGGACAAACACTCGAATCACCAAGACAAAGAAGGTTATGAACCTAATGTGGGTAAGTGGGATTAGTGTAAATGGATACATGGACATGGTGTCTGAAGGGTCTTTTTCTGTGCTGTACAACAGTATGACCCTGTGTTGTTGAGACATGTATCAGGGACCAGATATGAGAAGTTCAGAATCTGAGTATTGGGAGAGCAGTCATTTCACATCAAAAAGTAGTAAGTTTCTTTAATGTGCTCGGGATAGTTTCCTGCAACAATATGCACCAACATAGGGAATGGCCATATTTGATGTAATAATGAACAAGATTAGTTAGCAGCTTAACTGTGCATGAACAGCTATGAAATAAGGATCACAATTAAACAAGTTAAATTTAGAATTCACATGACAGCAACACCAAATAGCTAATAAGGTTTTAAAATATAAGCAGATGGTCCAGATGTCCCGATGCAGGGTCTCAACGAGAAATATTGACCATTCCTTTGCCTCCACAGATGCTGATTGACCCGCTGAGTTCCTCCAGCAATTTGCTTTTTGCTATAAACAGAAAATGCTGGATACCCTCTGTAGGCCTTGATAATCGCAGCAGATCTGTCTGGGTGAGGTGTAATTAGAATAGAAAAAATAAAAGGAGAAAAAGAAGCAGTGAAATAATGTACTCTGCAGATGCTGAAAATTTTAAATAAAATGAGAATGCTGGAAATATTCCAGTATCTGCAGATTTTTTGCAATTTGATTGCTGGAAGTACTCAGATCGGCCAGTGCATATATGTACAGTATATGTAGAGAAAAACAGAGTTAATGTTACAAGTTGATGGTCTTTCATCATCAGTTGTAATACAAACTGGAATAGATAATTATCTGAAATAGTTGAATTCAGTATAAATGAAAAATCAAAAAAACTGCAGATGCTAGAAATCTGAAGTAAAAACAGAAATTACTGGAAACCTTCAACCTGTGGAAAGAGAAACGGAATTAATATTTTGACTTGAACTGCCTGACCTACTGAATGTTTCCAGCATTTTCTGCTTTTGTTATGGTTAAATTCAGTATTAAGCTCTGTAATATGCAATTCAGGACTGTTCCTTGATCTTATGTTGAGTGTCATTGGAACAATGCAAGAGGCCAAAGACAGAGAGATAAGAGTGGGAATAGGATTATGTGGAACAGTCCTTGTTTCATTCCTACTCAGGCCCCCTCCCCACCCCTTTTACGTTGATGATTTTATCAGTGCTACTTCCTGCTCTCATATAGATCTCGTGTCACATCATATTTGCTGCAATTTTCACACCTCTATCCAATACGTCATTGACTCTTCAATTTCTCCCTCTCCATCTCAGGGTAGGGGTGAGCAACCAATATCCATTATAGTGCACATACTCCCACACCTATATTGACCATATCTGCTCCCATCCTGCATCCACTCTCTCGATTACTCCAGCTTCAAGTGCAATTGTATCTGTTCTGGCATTGATACCTTCCACATCTTTATGTAAATGTCCTCCTTTATCCTAAAGCCTGGTTTCACCTCCACCATGGTTGAAAAGGCTCTCAAACAGAAGTGTTTCAGTTCCTGCATTTCCTTCCACCCCACCAGCATCCATACTCAGTGGACCATTCTCGGCAATTTCTGCCAACTTCAACATGGTGCTGACACCAGACAAACCTCCTCCTCCCCTTTCATCATTCTGAAGGACTCTTTCCTTCCACAACTCCTTGGTTTACTTTTCCATCTCCACTATTACCCTCTCTCCTTCTCATGGCACCTTCCCAGCACCTCATCTTTTACCTCTTCATTTCCCATCATCCAGGGACCCAGGATGAAATAGCAGTTCCAATTTAGTATACTGCATACAGTACTCATGAAGTTGTCCCTCTGCTTAGGGGAATCCAAACACAGATTGGGTGTCACATAACAGTACACCTTGTTAAATTTGCAACAGTGTTACAACCTGTTACTTTAATTCTGCATCCTACTCCCAATGTGACCTATGTGTCTATGGTGTCTTACACTGTTCCAATAAAGCTCAATGTAAGCTGAGGAGCAGCATATCATTTTCCGACTACGCATGTTACAACACTCAGGACAACATTCAATTCAATAATTTCGGAAGGCCTGCCTTTCCAGTCTGTGCTTTAACTCTGCTTTTCCCTTTCCATAGATGCTACCTGCCCTACTGAGTATTTCCAGTGTTTTTTTTTAAATTTCAGACTTTCTGCATTTGTGGGCTTTTTTTATTGCTTTTCTACAACTAAGATTCCAGACATAGATAAGGTTGACTTCCATGTAATGAGACAGTGAATATTGTGGTAAACTGGGCAAATCTATCAGAGTTAATATCTTTAAGGTTCCATTGTGGACTTGACACTATAGGTTTAAAAACAGAAGATAAATTCAGCATGAGCAAGTCTAATATGTCACAGCCCCACTGCTCACAGTGTGCCACGTTCCAGAGCACATAGTCCATGGCCTCGTGCCCCTGCAGCTCCAGGATTTGGAACTAAATTGTGGCTTCGGCAAAATACCAGGGGAATTTCTCTCTTGGCACATTTCTGACAATGGAGAAAGCAGCGGGATATTTTTATGATAATGGGAAGTGGACGACAGCTGGGCTCAGTCCTCTCCAATAATCTTTAAGCACATCAAAGGCACTCGTGTCTGTGCATATGTGTATCCTATACATATGTTTAAAGTGCCTGTCCAAAAGCAATCAAATTTAAATTCCTGCATGCTTTGTAGTGTGACTGGAGTAGATATGAAAACACTTAAGGGATGAAATTAATGTGTGGACATTTACGTAGGTCTCATGACGATCTAGTCAAATGATGAAAACGATTATAACAGAATTTAACCGTTTAACTTGAGTCCTTGAGTGAAGCTCTAGTCCTCATGTAGCCAGCCTATGTAGGTAGGCAGAGGATGTCACACCAGTGTATCTTGACTGCTGCCTGGAAATCCAACACGGACCTGTGAGGTACTAATGACACTCACACACCGACTATATGCTAATGGTGTGGAAACACTGCAATTCCTGAAAGCTGTGGGCTTGTTAAAGTCCAAGAATGCCCAAGTCTGCAGAGTAGACTCAGTGAGCCCTAGTATTTGGCTGAAAACTGAAGTTGGTCTGAACCTCAAGACCGCATAATGATGTTTCCAAAATCCATGGTGACAGGGAGGTTGTTTCCTTTGGAAAAGCTGGTATTTGGCTTAGGCTTATTGCACGTACTTGAGAGTGACGGATGTTGCTTGTTGCAGGCTGAATGATACCAAATGCAAAGCAGTTTCATGGCCAAAGTGATGTTAGCTCAGATTTTGCCAAATGGAGCCCAGCACCTGTGCTCCCCAAAGGGATTCCCCAACATGTGCCCGGTCTGGATCCAGAAAACCAAATTCATTATCCTAGACATGATTGCCAAGGCTGTGCCAGCTCCAGGGCCTCACACAACCTAAATGGATCACGTAGGCAGGTCGGAATAAGCCACACCCTTGAAATGACTAAGGGTTGGCAAACTCATCTGCTCAACTTTGTAGTCCATCAAAGGTGTCAAGCTTTTGGAATCATTCTAAATTTTCCCGATATTCACAAGCATTAAAAATGGGAAAAATATAAATGTTTTGAAAGATGAATTATAAAAATCCTAAAAACAATTTTACAAATGCAATGTTAAACATCTATCATTACAATAAATCTAATTTATGTTATTCTTATCATTCTTCCTGATAGTGGTAAAAAAGCTTGTGGATCTTGCACCAGGACTAACCTGGCACAGAACCTATAAACAGATTCCCAGTTGAAATGTTTGTAGGGTTTTGATGATGGACTTAATAAGGCAAATAACAGGGGTAGAACCACATATAAAACATCCTTTATTAAAGGCAACCAGTTCACATCGCAATTCAGCAATGTGACTCGTACTACACGATGCACTCATTTCCTAAAGTACAGTAACCCTTATACATACTATCACAGTCTAAGTGCAGAATCTCAGTGCATTGGTGCTCTTCCACTAGAATCCACCAGCAAATTAAGGACTTTAGTGTTTGGATGTACATGCACCAAGATTCAAACTTGCCAGCATTTACACAGTTAAATACTACTGCCAGCATTACATCAATATTCAGCCCAATGACTCAAATGGACAGCATTGCACTAAATGAGTTGCAGATTTTATTGAAAGAAATTAAACAACTCTGTGTCAACTTCTCCAGAGAAGCACAGCTGCCTTGAACACTGCTCCATAGAGAAGGATAAGAATTCCTGAAAGAACATGTTCTTCCTTTGATCTCCTTACAATTCTACCTTTTTCACCTCTTCCTGATTTTCCACATCGGAGTGGAATTGCCAGGAAGGTTGCAATGTAGAGAAAAACACTTTGTAAGAAACCGTTGAAGAATCCAAAAAGATTCCCCAGCCAGCAATCGAAAACTAACAATATCCAAGTAGCCAAGCAAAATTCCACATGCCAGTGAAAAATGTTTCCCAGCGCTTTTGAGTACTTGAAGAGCGAGAAGGATAATATTTCTTTAAATAACACCAGAAAGATTCTCTTCTTTATCTGTACCACCTATGGTACGTAGGCACATTGAGAAGGTAATAACAAGTGTTGATTGATACATAGATGACCTTAAATGTCCAGACAACACCAGTTGATTGCTTTTGAATATTTCAATTAAGCTCCACCCATTCCCATGGGAACACTAGTCCTGTAACAATGCCAAGATGAAAATCATCTCCCCTAAACTTTTGAACATTCATATAATTACATCCCATTAAATAGGCCCTTGAGTAATACTCTCACTGATGATAAGATCAAAAATGATAATTCAGATATATGAAATAGCACTTAACAATTATCGGAAGAAAATGTTGTTATAGAATTCATTTAAAACATACTTAAGGTGCTAACAGCAGGCAATTTCCCAGAATAAACAGAAGATCACACTAATGGTATCAAACTCCAGACAACCTTGCAGATGCTTAACACTTATAACACAAAATTATTACAGGCAAAAGAACGATCAGAACATTTAGTCATGTGTGACATTTTTCCTGTTTTAGCAGTTGCTGATCACTTCATTTTCGGTAGACATGCTTGTGTTACATTAACTATGCCTTAGAGATTTCTTATGGTGCTATGTTCTATTTTCATTTTCATACAATAGCTGGTGACTAATTTTTAGTGATACTTTTGTCTTATTATATATAGTTCATGCAATCCCTCAAATCTGTTCCATCATTCTCTGGCTGATCATTGCCTCAACCCACTTTACCTGTCTTGACCCATTATTATTTGTTACCATTCCCTAACACAGCAGGAATGCAACATTTTGAGAACAGGACTCGACTGTTAAGCATCTCAAGACAGTTCTGCAATTCAGCTTAACTCCATTCACCTACCTTGGGTTCGTAACTTCCACTCTTTGGTACCTTGATTAATATTTTATATATATTTGTGTTTTATACTTGGATAAAAACCAGGGTTCAGCTAACCTGCTTTGCTTCTACATTAGTAATCAGTAAATTCTGCATATGGAAGATTTGATCTTTTAGGATTTAACAAGAACTTATTGTTGTTATTTTAACATTACTCAGCCTTTTTAGATTGACAACTCGAATACAATTACAGTCTGGAATTTCCTGGAAACAGCTTGTACTTATTTCAATCGGTGTTCATTCCATGTTCCTTTATTGTCTCCACCTTTTCTACGAATCATCCATACAATTCTGTCCCCTTTTGCTTGTAAGATACTCTTTGGCTGGAAATTTTAAAAGAAAGTAATATTTCCATAAGAGCAAAATAATATAGTAAATGTTGCTTAATTTGTCTGATCAGAGCCCTGCATTAAATTTGTAAAATAAACATCATGGATCACAGTGAATCACATCGCATGGTATATGATCTGTGCAGATCTTTAAACCAGCTCAGTACTAGCTTCTGGAACATTCTACCCAAATTCCTCCATCTTTCTACCTTCCTCACCTTCAAAAATATATCACTTCAATCCAGCATTTATTTTCCTCTGTTCCTCTCCATGTTGGCTCAGCATCTGTTACATTTTATTTCATTGGTAAAAAAACCTAAGGATAGGTTAAGATAGAAAATACAACAAACTCTGCAGAGCCGAGTGTCCAATGAGGCCCACCATAGCTGATAACATCAACCTAGGTAGAAATGCTAAAGGATAGACAAGAAGTAAAATGACATGAAGTTACAAAGATTTATTTCTACAAAGTGTTTGTGAGAAAGATGGTGTTGACACACCACTTTATTGCAGTTTATGATATAGTGTTCCAGTGAAGTTTAACTAATAATACACTGGGCCAGATCTTGATCTCAGTCTTTCCTGCCTGGAATTACTCCCAGTGCCCCAGACACTGTTACTTACCTGGTCCAGATTTAGAGACTCAGTCTCTCAGGCCTGAAGAAGCCTGCAGTCTAGACATATGCTGGTCATAGCCAGTCCCTCCAGTGGGAGCACAAGGGGAAAACTTGGTTCCAGAAATATCCTTGACAGCCTTTGACAACTGGCAAAGCCCACTTTGTTCCACCCATCCCCCACTATTAAAATAATTTAGTTTTTAAATATCTCTGATATTCAGAGACAATTTTAAAATGTATTAATATCGGAAGTAAATGATATAAAGCAAATGAAAATTAACTTTAAAAAATAATAACAGAAACACTTGTAAATAACTAACAGCATTGGGACTGTGTTCTCTCGGGTTTAGAAGAATGAGAGGAGCTTTCATTGAAGCATAACATTTTTAAAGGGATTAATAGGCTGAATTGAGGAGCCTAGGACAAGGGAGCACAGTTTGTGGTTCAGGGGTAACGAAAATTTTCTTCACTCAGAGGGTGGTGAAACTTAGGAATTAGTCATCCATATCAATGATTTCATTGATTTGAAATGTACAAGACATGGTTAGTAAGTTTGTAGATGACAGTAAAATAGATGGTGTTGTCAACAGTAAAGTTGGTTATCAGGATTTATAGAGGACCTTGATCAGCTGGGTAAGTGGGCCGAGGAATGGCAAATGGAGTTTAATTTGGCTAAGTGCGAGTGGTTGCATTTTGGGAAGCCAAATGAGGGTAGGGCTTTCACAGTGAATGGCAGGGCCCTGGGGAGCATTGTAGAACAGAGGGACCTAGGAGTACAAATACATGGTTCCTTGAAAGTGGTGTCGCAGGTAGACAGGGTGGTGAAGAAGGCTTTTAACACGCTGGCCTTTATCAGTCAGGACATTGCATATAGAAGTTGGGATGTTATGTTGCAGTTGTACAAGACGTTGGTGAGGCCATTTTTGGAATATTGTGTTCAACTTTGGTTGCACTGCTCCAGAAAAGATGCTATTAAGCTGAAAAGAGTGCAGTGGAGATTTACGAGGATGTTGCTGGGACTCAAGGGATTGAACTATGGAGAAAGGTTGAGCAGGTTCAGACTTTTTCCATTGGAGTGTAGGAGAATGATGAGTGATCTTATGGAAGTGTATAAAATCATGTGGGCCATAGATAGGGTGAATGCACACAGTCTATTTCCCACAGTTGGGGAATCAACAACTAGAGGGGACAGATTTAAGGTGAGAGGGGAAAGATTTAATAGGAACCTGAAGGGCAACTTTTTTCATCCATGGGGTTGTCAGTATAACGAATGAGCTGCCAGAGGAAGTGGCTGAGGCAGGTACATTAACAACATGTAAAAGGCACTTGGACGGGCAGAGGTTTAGAGGAATATGGGTCAAACGCAGGCAAGTGGGATTAGCTTAGATGGGAATCTTGGTCGGCATGGACCAGTTGGGCTGAAGGGCCCATTTCCATGCTGTATGACTCTATGACTCTAATTCTCTGCCGCAGAGAACTGTGGATGTTTGGTCATCATGTCAATTCAAACAGAGGTTAACAGATTTCAGGACATGAAAGAAATGGTTATAGAGATAGTGCTGGAAAACGGTACTGAAGTAGAAGATAGTCCTTGATCTTAGTAAATGGTGGAGCAGGCTTGAAGGGACAGATAGCCTTTTCCTGCTGCCATTTCTCAGACTCTTATGTTCTTAAACTTCCTCCTATGTCTAGTAATTCAAAGACCTACTCTTTCCCTGTGCCTGGGTGAGCCTAGAAGCAATTCTCCAGTGTAAATTGCAACAGAATGGAGATCTGGATTTGACTCCATAAACAGACCAGCAGCAGCAACATTGACAAATGCTGTTCCATCCAACATCCAGTGACTTTGGGATTTCTGTGTTTGACAGCACATGTGGAAATCCGAGAGCTTGCTGTTTTTTTAAGTGGTTAAATGCCAGGGTTCAATATTGAGCTGCCAGCATTAGCCATTGAGACCTGACCCCAAACTGTGTTTCCCTGTATGAGAATTTATTCTTTAGAAAAAATGTGATAATACTTATTTGTTATAAATCACAACCAAAATAATGTGCAAATGATACTGCACAGTAGTACCTAAGCCACAAAATCTTGTAATGAGTGATACAGTTCAAAAGGAGTTAAGCAGAAATAATTTTACAGGAAGGGAGAATGAGTATAAATAGTGCCAAATGTCAGCTGGAAAAATAAAGTCAAAATCAGGAAAGGGTGAACATGCTATCTGACCTGCTGAGAATTTCTAGCCTTTTCTGTTCTTATTTTGATATTTATTCACAATCTATATCCAATGAATAATTCATATTTTAATTGTTGCCTTTATCAATCACACCTGCAACATTTGGTTTTCTTTTCTTTTTCCCTTATGACACAAAATTATACATCTCTAGCTGAATTATATTTTCATCAGATGTCTGATATTTGATGCTGAAATTTTCCATACAGGGATTTTGATCCAATAAATTGTAAAGGATGTTAGAAAATGGGACAGAAGGCTCAAGGCGCTTCACTGGAGGTCTTGTTGGAGGACATGCAAAGAAGGAGAGGTGTTTTGAGCTCTGCTGAGATCCCATCTCTTCCTCCTGCTCTCCACTCCCTCTTCCAGCAACTTTTTGCTTACAGGCTATTTGTTCATTCTCCCAATTATGTTCTGAGGCGAGGCTGACTAATGTGGCCATATCTGTGAGCAACAGGTTAATCTGGATATCTTGGAGTCACCAAAATGCTCTAAATCTGCCAATGTAGTGTTTAGCAACTTGAAACAAATCTACAATGCACCAAATGCTTATAGAATCACTTCAACAGAAGAAATAAACTGGTAACTAGCAACTTGAAACAAATCTACAATGCACCAAATGCTTATAGAATCACTTCAACAGAAGAAATAAACTGGTAACTAATCTGTTAAGAAGTTGATAAACATATTACTATCAGTGGCAAGGTATCTCTTTTGCTTCTGAGCATGTGCTCATCCATATGATAGTAGAAGAGGGCATTAGGTGGAGTACTGAACTCTAAGTTAACAAAATGTGCATCAGATCAGCTGTGCACTCTAATTGATATCAAACTCTGCATACTTACGGTGCATATTGACTGCATAGGCTCCAAAATCTCACCATTATGGTGTCCACTTTGATTCATCTTTGATTCATCCATGCTATGGACACTTCTTCAAAACTCAAAGGCACTTGTATTACTCAATACATAGTTCTAATTTCTGGCTGGTATTATCTAATTTTAGGTTGTAAATCTACGCTTCATAACTAATAAACTTAAGCAAATTAGTGCAATATTCCATAAAGTATTTGTCTTGTTTCATGTAGTTTCAGCTATAATTCCCAATCGTTACCCATGAAAGAAAGACAACAGATATATTTTTTTCCGTGGAAGTCCAGTATTCCATCGAGATACTATCAGCCTTAAGGGTTACATTGTATGGTATGCTGAATCATAAAATCATAAAAGTTTACAGCAGAAAAGGGTGCCATTTGAAGTATTGTGCTTATGTTTACTTTCTGAAGAAGAAGTCATGATTAATCACACTCCCCAGCTTTTTGTCAGTAACCTCGTAAATTCCTCATTCTCAAGCACCTGTCAGAATCCATTTTTAAATTATTTAGGGAATTAACTTCCATCACCTTTTCAGCTAGTGTCCAATATCCTAACGACTTTCCATGAAAACAAATGTTGCTCATTTCTCCTCTGTAACCTATTGTCATTGTTTCACTCCCGAGAGAATCTCTTATCCTCTTGAAAATCTCTGAGATATTATCACTTCTTTACCTTTTCTGTTCCATATAGAACAGACCTAAGAGAACAGCCCAGACTTTTACAACTTTTCCTCACAACTAAGTTTCTTATCTCTAGTAACATTCTGAGAAACTGAATTTGGAGCAACACACAAGATGCTGGAGGAACTCAGAAGATCAGGCAGCATCCGTGGAGGAAAATGGACAGTCAATGTTTCGGGTCGAGCCCCTTCATCTGGACTAAAAGATAGAGGGGAGGTAGCCAGTATAAAAAGGTGGATGACAGGGGTGGAGCAAGAGCTAGCAAGTGATAGGTGGATCCAGGTGAAGGGGGTGATAGGCAGATGGAGGAGGAAAGAGTGGAAATAGCGAGAGAAGCTGGGAGGTGATAGGTGGAGGTGGCAGGTGGAGATGACAAAGGGCTGAAGATGATGGAATCTGATAGGAGAGGAGGTGGAGCATGGAATTGAGTCAGTGAAGTGAATCAGAATTGGGTTTATTATCACTGACATGAGTCGTGAAATGTTTTGCGGCAGCAGTACAGTGCAAGACATAAAGACATAAAAATTACTATAAGTTACAGAAGTAAGTAAATAGTGCAAACAAGGCATAATGAGGTAGCGTTCATGGACCATTCAGAAATCTGATAGTGGAGGGGAAGAAGCTGTTCCTGAAATGTTGAGTGTGGGTCTTCAGGCTCCTGTACCACCTCCCCAATGGTAGTAATGTGAAGAGGGCATGTCCCAGATGGTGAGGGTCCTTAATGATGGATGGTGCCTCCTTGAGGCGGTGCCTCCTTGAGGCACTGCCTCTTGAAGATATCCTCAGTGGCAGGGAGGGTTGTGCCCATGATGGAGTGTTGGGGGTGAGCCATGTGTCTGTGAAGCAGAGTACACAACAGTCCCTGATGTCCCTTTGGTACTGCAGTTCTGCTCTGAGGTCTTCAATTTTATTTTCCAGAGACTGTACATTAGCCAGGAGGATGGTAGGGAGGGGGGAGGGGCCTCAGGACCCTGCATTTCAGTTTTACCTGCAGCCCTGCCTTGCAGCCATGTTTTCTGAAACAATAGAGATGTTCCCTGAACCTCCAACTGCTGCACTCACTCCCTGGGTGGTCTGGAGTCCCGAGTCTGTCAGTTCTTAAGATCCATATCTTAAGAAGTGGGGAGGGCAGATGGGAACAGTGGGAGTGTGGAATCAGTGAGAGGAGTGTGTGGGTGATGGGCAAATGGAGTGGGTGGAGGAAGGGAAAGAAATAGGATGATGGGGGTGGGGTGTGTAGGAAGAGCTGTGTGGATCAGGAAGAGAGAGAAAAAGGACAGAGGGGGAATAGTTTACCAGAAGTTGGAGAGTTCGATGTCCGTGGGTTGTAGACTATCCAGGCAGAATATGAGGTCATGTTCCTCTAGCTTGTGTTTAGCCTCACTTTGACAGTGGAGGAAGCCGAGGACAGACATGTCGGTACAAGAATGGAGAAGAGAATTAAAATGGCTACCAACCACCATGACCCTCTGAGGATCCCAGTTGCTCACCATTTTTACTTTCTGATTAGAAGTTGATGGTACTTACGTGACATTGTTGTCCTTGTCCTTTTCAGTGAGAGGGTATTGGATAGACTTACTGTGGTGCAAGATGCACATACTACATTTTGCAGCCACGATAGGCTGGATTGTCTGACTCCTGTTACTGATGGTACTTGTCTTTGGTGGCCAGTTTGGCAGAGCCCCTTGTCAGTCACCATATTACCGACCTTCTGTCCTTTCACCCGCCAGCAAATCAGGTCCCTTGCCGAGCTCACTCTCCTCCACTGAGCATTGGCTGGCATATCCTTCCCCTCTCAGCAATCCAGGTTCTGCTGAAATTCTTCAGTGCACCTGGATCAGAATGGTGAGGGTTGTCAGACTGAGTGAAACTCCAGGAAGGAACTGGATCATTGATTTGAATGGAAGAGTGATGAGGAGGGGAAGCTACATCCCATAATATCTCATCACAGTTCCAAGAGGATTTTCTCTGATGCATCATGCTGCACAACTGAGATTCTATTGAATCGATTGCCAGCTCGGTCATTAACTTTTAATAAATACCAAACTTTGGCAACAATTGAAACATGTTGCTGGGAAGTGACTAAAATTGACAACATTTTACAGAAGCTATTTACTGATAACTTTGTGATGGAGATTGAAATCTTCAAAAGTACATGCATTAAGGGTCTCAAATGCTACAAATAAAACAATTAATTTATCTTGCTTTGTGAATTCCAAGATCAAGATTAATGATTCAATAAAATTCCATGAGAATGGACAGTAATCAAATCAGAAATAAACTAATGAAACCAAGAAAAATATAGTAACGGTCAGAGATTCTCAGGTATGGCTGTTTACTAGCGCACAATTCAAATAAGAAATAAAAGCAAGATTCAATAACCTCTGATTGTTTTGTTACAATATATTTTCCTAGCAACATCATTTACTTTGGAATATGATTTTATTTCCAATTTTGAACTATTATTTTTAATGAAAGAGAGTGTTCTAATATATTTTATTATGGGTACTTGCAAACTAACGAAACATGGCACATAAAGGAATAGCTATTGTATAAAACCAGATGTGAATGTACTCCTTTCACTTGCAAATAAATCTAATAAACCAATTTATGCAGTGATAAAATGACATAGTATAATATATAATGGAGCTATTTGAATACTAGGTACTCCATGTTATTCCCTAGGGATAGCAACTTATAACCTTTAGTCATCCACCAATGATAAATGCAAGCAGATAAGACTTTTTATTGCATTAGAACCTCAATTCTGTAGCAATGTCAAGTGCGATTGTGATTACTGAACATACAGTGGCACATAATATCCTGAGGAGAAAGCTTGCAAAAGAGCAAAAGGAATAGTTTTACATAACTCTTTGTGATATTCTATAGAAGCACTGAGGCTCAACTGTGAAAAATAAACATTCAAATTGATTCATTTCTCTCCCACTAATTTCACACAGAAATGTACACTGTTATAATTTATTATTCAATATGCTATTTTATCACAATACTATGTAAAACCATTGCTTTCAATGAATATGGTCCTGAGTCTGTTTACTGTAATGTAATTCTGTGAGTTCTGCTAAGGCGTGTATGTTTTAGTACAATATGCGGGGCCAACTGAAAATAGTGCCTATGGAGTGGTGAGGTTAGATCAATGGTGCAGGTTTATATTTAAAGAATTAGGAAAATAAATAAAATTAATAAATTAAATTATGGCAAGATTGGCAGGGTAGGCGATGTGCTGTATCTATGGGCTGTGGCAGTTGATGGAAACCATTGTGATTTGTGGTTACCACATCCGCAATGTGTCTACAATGTCCATCCAGGAGGCAGATTGAGCATTATAAAGACTAGAGACCGCAAGGAGGATGAGGGGCATTTTGAGTTGGAAGGAAAATGAATGTAGTAGTGATAGGGGACAGTATGGTCAGGGGAATAGACACTGTTCCATGCAGCTGTGAGCATGAGGCTTGAAGGTTGTGTTGCTCATTTCTTGCGAAGGTTAAAAATACCTCCTGGGTTTGGAGAAGAACATAGAATAGAAAGATTCAGTTGCTGGGGTCCACATGAGAACCGATGATGTAGCTACAACAAAGAAAGAGGTTGCACTGATCAAGAATGTGCAGTCAGTGACCAAATTAAAAAGCAGAACCATAAAGGTCTTAACCTCTTGATTATTTGTTGAACTATGTGCAAATTGGCATCAAGTCGGAGAATGGAACACCTGGCTCCAAGACTGGTGGGGAATGAAGGGATTTTGATTCACAGGACAGCACTGGGCTGAAAAAGACACTATTCCATTGGGATGAGCTTCTCTTAAATCAGACAGGGACCTGTGTCCTAGTGAATTGAATAATCACAGATGTAGTCAAGTCTTTAAACTAGATATTTGGGAGCAGGGTTCCTACAAGGGGAAATATGGAAAGTTGCAGAGAAGGGACAGGTTTCGAGAAGAGACGAGGCAGGCTGGATTTAGATCTTGTTCAGATTTAAAACTTTGGTTTCAGATTTAACCTTTATATAAGGTGCCACCATTTAATAGTCACTCTTCCCTTAAGGCCCCTTATAGAGAAAAGGCAAGTTATGAGAAAAGACTGATTATACAAAATTATGAGGGTACAGGTGGGTAGATAGTAAGAAACTTTTCCTCTTTGCAGAAGTGTCCAAAACTAGGAGACCTAGGTTTAAGATAGGGGCAGACTGTTCAGAGAGGATCTGAAGAACATGTTTTTACCCAGAGAATAGTTGGAAAACTGTGACTGAGGGATTGGTGGAGGCAGAGAAAGTATCCAGACAAACACTTGAATCACCAAGGCATAGAAAGCTAAGGAACAAGTGCCAGGATAAATGGGAATAGTGTAGGTGCTTGAAGGCTGGCGTGGACATGGTGGGCCAAAAGGCAAATTCATGTGCTGTATGACCCCATGGCTTTATAGCAAGGTATTCGTACAGGGCAGCAAATTGGGTAATGATAACCAGAGTCTGTCATGAAGACTCATGGCAAACAAACATAATATTGTATTACATTATATTGCTGATCCACAAGTTTACATCCTATAATGTGGCAAGACAAATTTTGAAGGCTTTAGAAAGGAATTTGCAAAGGTTGATTGGGAGAGGCTGTTTGCAGATAAAAGGATGCCCGGCAAGTGTGATGCTTTTAAAAGTGAGATTGGGAGAGTTCAGGGCCAGCAGGTTCCTGCTAGAGTGAAGAGCAAAGCTGGCAGGATTAGGGAACCCTGGATGACGAGGTATATTGAGACACTGACACTGATCAGAAAAAAAGGAGGCATATGTCAGGCATAGGTAGCTGGCATCAAGTAAATCCCTGAAGGAGTATCAGAGATGTTGGAGTACACCTAAGATGGCAATCAGGAAGGCAAATAGAGGACATAAGATAGCTTTGGCAGATAAGGTAAAGGAGAATCCTAAGAGATTCTGCAAATAAATTAAGATCAAAAGGGTAACTTGGGAGAGGATAACTCAAGGATCAATGTGGCCATCTATGTGTGGAGTCATAGGAAATGTGTGAGGTGTTAAATGAATATTTCTCATCAGTATTTACTAGGGAGAAGTTACGGAGACTAAGGAATTAAGGGAAATGAAGCGTAATACGTTGGAATGTATCAACATTACAAAACAGTAGGTGCTGGTGGTGTTTGGGTTATAAAGTTGGAAAAATCCCTAGGGCCTGATCGAGTGTATCCTGGGACATAGTGGGGAACTAGGGAAGAAATTGCAGGGAGCTTGGCAGAGCTATTTGCATCATCTTTAGCCATGGGTGAGGTACCAGAGAACTGGATGTAAGCAAAGTTGCACCTTTATGTAAGAAGGCCTGAAAGGACAAGCCAGGGAATTACAGGCCACTGAGCCTAATATCAGTGGTAGTAAACACAGGGGATTCTGAAGGAGAGGATTCACCAGCATTTGGAAAGGCAAGGGATGATTGGGAATTATACATAGGAAATTGTATCTCACATATTTGAGTTTTTTTTGAAGAGGTAACAAAGAGGATTGATGAGGGTAGGGCAGTAGATGTTGTCTACATGGACTTTAGCAGTGCCTTTGACAAGATCCCCAATGGTAGGCTAGTCTGGAAAGTTAGATCATATGGGATCCAAAACTGACTTAATGGAAGAAATCAGAGGGTGGTAGTGGAGGGTTGTTATTCAGATTGGAGGCCTGTGGCCAGTGGTGTACTGCAGGTATTGGTGCTGGGTCCAATGTTGTTTGTCATCTATGTTAACAATTTGGATGAAAATGTTGCTAAGGTGGTTAATAAGTTTGTGGATGACACCAAAATTGGTGGTGTAGTGGAGAGTGGAGAAGGTTATCTAAGATTACAACAGAATTTAAATGAACTGGAGAAGTGGATCAAGGAATAGCAGATGGAATTTAACTCTGATAAGTGCAAACTGTTGCATTTTCGTTGGTTAAACCAGGGTCCTGGAGAGTTTTGTAAAACAGAGAGACCTAGGGGTACAGGTACACAGTTCCCTGAAAGAGATGACACAGGTAGACAGGGTGGTGAAGGAGGCGTTTGTCATGCTTGCCTTCATCATCAGGGCATTGAGTACAGGAGATGGGATGTCATGTTACAACTGCACAAGGCGTTGGCGAGACTACACTTGGAGTATTGTGTACATTTCTGGTCACCCAGCTCTAGGAAGGACGCCATTAAGCTGGAATTGGTGCAGAAAAGAATTACAAGGGTGTTAACCAGGACTGGAGGGTTTGATAGGATGGGACCTTTTCCCCTGGTGTGTAGGAGGCTGACGGGTGATCTTATAGAGGTATAAAAAACCATGAAGGGTGTCGAGAAGGTGGATGGTCACAGTCATATTCCCACAATAAGGAAGTCTAAAACTAGAGGGCATAGATTTAAAGTAAGAAAGGAAGTAATTTAAAAGAGACATGAGGGGAAATTTTTTCACACAGAGAGTGGTGGGTATTTGGAACAAGCTGCCATAGGAAGCTGTAGACACAGGTACAATTACAATAATTAAAAGACATTTGAACGGTTATTGGATAGGAAAGCTTCAGAGGGCTATGAGCTAAATGCAGGCAAATGGAACTAGCTCAGATAGATGGTGCTAATAAAAATTAGGATAAAGAAAAAGGATCATAGCTCAGAAAATCATGAACCAGAATCAGTTTAGGTGGAGATAAAGGCTAGAAAACACTAGCGGGAATTGTATATAGGCTTATAAACAGTACTGGTAACACAGGACATGGCATACATATGGAAATTAGAAGTGAAAGTAAAAAGGGTAGTGTAATATCCAAGGGGGACTTAAAACTAAATATGAACCGGTCAAGCCAAATTAACAGTGATAGTGTGAATGATGAATTCATGGATTGTATTAAGGATACACTTTTTGGTCAGTATGTTGAGAAACCATGAGAGAACAAGTTATTTGAAAACTGCGATTGTATAATGAGAAAAGATGAAATAATAATCTTGTGGCTAAGAGGCCTTCAGGGAAGACTAGTAGAATCTTACATTCAGATTGAAAGTGATTCAGTTCAATCTGAAACTAGGGTCTTAAATTTAAATAAAAGAAATTACAAAGATATGAGGCAAAAGCAATATGGTAGATTGGGAAACTACCTTAAAAGGTAAACAAGTAATGACTAAAATTTCAAGAACTATTACATAGTTTACAACAAATATATATCTCATTAAGGCATGAAAGCCCAAAGGAAAAGTAGTCCGTGGCTAAGAAGTGAAGTTAGAGATAGCTTACAATGAAGAAAATTATTGCCAAAAAGAGCTGTAAGCCTAATGTTTTGGAAAATTTCAGATTTCACCAAGGGAGAATCAAGATGTGGATAAGGAAAGGGAAAGTAGATTACAAGAGTAATTTGGCAAAGAACATGGAAATAAATCGTAAAGGCTTCAATAGATACATAAAAAGGGAAAGATTAGCAAAAGTTAACATTGTTCCTCTACAGACTGAGACAGAAGGAATTATATAAAGAAATTCTTAAAAATATTTTATGTTTGTCATCAGAGATGAAGATACAGAAAACCTCTCGAGAATAGTGGAGGAAAATAGGTTAAGAAAGAATGAGGAGCTGAAAGAAATTAGTATTACTGAAAAAAAAACAGTATTAGAGAAATGAACAGACCTGGAAGCCATCAAGTCCCCAGAATCTAATGACCTGAATCACACGGTTTTAAAAGAAGTGGCAGTGAAGAAAGTGATCGTATTTGTTATCATCTTCCAAAAATTCCATTGATCCAAGTGTGATTTCTGTAAGTTAGAAAGTAGCAAATATAATTCAGCTATTTAAGAAAGGAGGGAGGGAGAAAAGAGGAAACTATGGATCAGGTTGTCTGACATCAGTTATTGGGAAAATGCTATCATGTATTGTTGAAGCAGCAACATATTTAGAAAGTAAAAAATGGATTAGGCAGAATCAACATGGCTTTATGAAAGGAAGATCATATCTGACAAATCATTTGGAGTTTATTGAGGTTGTAACTCATAATTAAGGGAAACAGTAGTGTCATGCTTCCTTCCGAGTGCTGGTTCTCAATTCTGCCCCTTATCCCCATTGATGGTGCCTTGTTGTGCAGCACATGGTTTCCATGCACTACTATTTGCCTAATGACACACACCTGAGTTCCATCAGGAGACTAGTATAAGAACACTGGTTTCACGGACACTGGTTTCACAAACACTGGTTGCCAGATTATTGGTCTATGTCTGGGTATACTTCATCTCCCAGCTGCTTAAAGCTGGCAACTCTAGAGCAGTCCTGGCTTTGCTGTTTCTCCTCAAAAACGCTGTTTCTCCTCAAAAACCCTGTTTCTGTGTCGGAACTCTGTCTCAGACCCCTGAGGCAAGATTCCTTCTGTTCGCTGTTCTGTGTTCGGTTCCGAGGAAGCATCCCGACTCCAGTCTTGGACCGGTGTTCCGCATTTGGGTTCTCTGCGATCCCTTGCTCTTCGTGTGATATTGTGGCAAGTAGATGTTGTGCGTTTGAACTTTCAGTAGATCTTGGATAAGATGCCTCACAATAGGTTCTGAGAACACAAAATTAGGGCACGTGCAATATTCTAATGTGGATTAAGCAGATTGGACCAATATCGAAGAATGAGGTGATCTCATTGACATGTAAAAAAAATTCTCACAGATGCTAGGCTGAGGCTCCCCCTGCGATATCTGAAATCAGAGATCATAGACTTAAAGTAAACAGGTCAGTCGTTCAAACAGAGATGAGATGAAATTTCTTCATCCTGAATCTTTGGAATTCTCCACCTAACAGGGCTGTGAAGGATTAGTTGCTGAGTTTAGTTGAGGGAAACATGGATAGATGTTTTTGAAATTCAGGGATATAGGGTTATTGCAGGAAAAGAGAGCTATGGTAAAATATCAGCCATATTCTCATGGAATGTTGGAGTAGGTATGAGAGGCTGGATAGCCATCTCCTGCACCTTTTTCCTATGTTCTTATGAAAGCATAACAGAAATAAGAAGGGAAAACAAAATACCATTTTAAGTTACCCTCTAAATCAGGTATCAAGTTGCTTTTGTCTATCCTATCACATTAAATATTGATTTATCATTTATAAGCAGCTGCAAAAGATCCCAGGGCACTTCTTCCAAAAAGAAGTTTGCCACTGCTCCCGTGTTCTGGGCAATGTTCCCAACATCTTAAAAAAAAAACAGGTTATTTGGTCACTTTCACATTACTGTTTGTGGAACCTTGCACAGTTGAAAATTTCTTACGATTACAATAGTGACAGTACTTCAAAGAAAATGAATTTCATTGGCTATGAGATGCTTCAGGATGCCTTGAAGTCATGTAAGCCATTACATAAATATTTTATGCCACCACTACTATAGGGTAATGTGTTAGAAAGTACATTTTAAGAAATAAAACATTTATTTCTAAAGAGAAGGGCTAATTCTTGGAAAAGATATTGTAAAGGATACCCTGAAGAGGCTGTAAAATGTGAATTGTCTACTCAATAGTAGATAAAAAGATTAAAGAAGAAAAATATTACAACCAACACAACAAAGTGTTGTGGATGTTGAAAATCTGAGATGTAGGTGTTGCTGGCATGGGCAGCATTTATTGCTCATTCATAATAACAATAAAAAGAAAATTCTGGAAATAGTAAATCAGGCAGTATCCATGAGAAGGGAAGTAGAGTTAACATTTCAGATCTTCCAGTTGTGAAATAGTGGTCCAGATTTTCTGGAGAAATGCAGGCAGATATCCAAAGGTAATGCAATATTCTCTTAAATTAATCGTATTTAAATGTTTATCATTGTTTTTTGATGTTTTAATATTTTTAAATAGTTTGATAAATCTTTAATAGTTTTGAATGTTAGAAATGTTCAAAACTATTGCAGCTTTTTAACAATTTGTGTAAGTTTCCCTGTCAGAGGTTTTCTCAGCCTCTCTGTCGGCATGGCTTGTTCTGGCTAGCCCTGTATAGGGATCTACACTCAGAAGGACTTGCATTGTATGTTGTCTTGCAGCTGCTCCAAAATCTGCCCAAGGCAAGTGGAAAACTCAGGTGAATTGTTGTTGAAAGGGAATTCTGATTTATTAACTTCTGTTTTTCTCTCTACAGATGCTGCTTGAACTGTGGAGTATTTCCAGAAATTACATATTTATTATTTTTAATGGTAGGGTTAAGCATAAGAAGTCAATTGTTTTGGAAATTTATTATTGATTTTAGTCTATGAAAGGTTAACTATGTAATACTGAATATATTCTGGAGAATTTTCTCCTGTCCACGAAGCCCCCAAATTCCTACTTTTAGCAGGAGAAATAACTTGCAATTTCTCATCTACGATGTACGTGACTAATAGAGCAAGAGAACTGATTTAAAAGGGAAACAGCCATTAAATAGCTTCAAAAGACATTTAAATCTTTGCTTCCTACATAAAAATAGCAAAATTCCTGGACATGCTCACCTAAGCTATTTTGTTACTTAAAAACTGAAATTGCTCAATCACAGTGACGCAATGGAGAGTGGCCTTAAGCGTTTCCCCAATGCAGTCAGCTTGAAAGCAAATTGCAGAGAAAAAGGGCAGTCTGAAGATTGTAGTGGGCATTGACCTGCTACAATCTTCAGACTGCCCTTTTTAAAAAGAAGTCTACCTAGGTAAGACAAAGGTACAGTTATGAATACTAAACACATGCCAGAAACAGACATGCAATAAAATATGTGTAGATTTTAAATCATATGTTGAATCATTCCTGCAACTGGCTAGTTGACAGGCATTTCATGAGAAATACACATCACTGATTGCTTAGCATGCATGGCCACATTATGCACAGCCCAAACAAAAGCAGCAATTAGATCTTAAAGCCAATCCAGCTGCATCATATCCTCAAAAAGTTGAGCCATTCACTATGTGTGCTTCAATAAACCTGTGTATTGCAATATTATAAATTATCTGCTGGCAGTACAAGAATAACTCCAAATAAGAGCTGGTATTGCCCAAGGCAATACAAACCCTTGACTTGATATCAATCTGCCCTGCTATCCATTATGGGAAACAAGTCAGAAAGACGAAACTGGGGTTTTCCCCAGAGCACTTCCCGACTGTTCTCATTAGGTGGATTTTCAAGGCTCCCTATGGCTCGAATACTGGATTGCTGCAGTGTACCTACAGTATGCTGGTCGTGTCCATTCTAAGAAGCTTTGGTATTTTCAGCTCTAGGCCAATTTATTGGCACCTCAGTCACAGGTATGATTTCTGAAGGACCTAATATCAGCAGAAAGACCAGGAGGTTTGCATTTTCTTCTCAGTTGATCAACAGAAGTTTACAGCAAGCTAAAATGGCATATCTCTCTGGCACACTTCTGCACTGGGATAGTGAAATGGTGATGAGACAGTGGTAAAGGAATAGCTCCTCCCTGACATCTGATCTCCTATGTAAAAACATTACTTCACCAATACACCAAACCTCTAAAACATTTAACCTGGTCAAGTACAATGCAAAGATTGCGTGATTTCCTGATTTTTTTTGTAGATTTTGTAGCATACATTGGTGGGAAAGATGGGAGAGGGGAAAGAGTTGATAGGAAATTGAGAAATAACATTTTTACACAAAGGGTGGTATCTATATGGAATGAGCTGCCAGAGGAAGTGGTTGAGGCAGGGATAATAACAACTTTTAAAAGACAGTTGGACAGGTAAATGGATTGGAAAGGTTTAGAAAATTATAAACCACACTCTGGCAAATGGGACTAGCTTGGATGGGGCATCTTGGTTGGCATGGACCAGTTGGGCCAAAGGGCCTGTTTCCCTGCTGTATAACTAACTCTATGACTCTAGGACATTGAATGTACAGTTACTGTCCAAGTGGCTTATAGCAAACACTACATTTCTCTCTCATTTGCCACGCTAAGCACCAGCGCCGCAGCACACTCTACAGGGAGAATCCATCTGTGCTTCCACTGCACTGCCTAGAGATGCAGTTTGATTTGATAGCAAACCTTTACTAGTACTGATGAAAGGTTGTCAGATTGAAACATTAACTGTGATTCTCTGTCCACAGATTCTGTCTGACTATATCCAGCATCATCCCTTGTCTTAGAGGACCTGCATATAAAAAGATTCAGCTTTTTTCTTTTCATGTATTCCTTTTTTGTTGTGGAATTTGGGCATCACTGACAAGGACAGCATTTAGTGCCCATCGCTAATTGCTCTGGAGAAGCTGGTAGTGTGCCATCTTCTTGCATTCCTTCTCATGAAAGTAGTTCCATAATCCTAGAGAAGTCAAAATCTATCCAAGATCTCTGCAAAGTGTTGAAAGTATAAGGAGTCCTGCAGGCGACCAGTGCAATTCCACTGGCAGTGCATGTCAATGCCGAGGCACCTTGTACAGAGCACTCAGTGTATCTATGAAGCACATGGAGACTACCTCTCATGAATACCCACACTGTTACAGGACAGATTATGACCTCAGTCCATCAGAGGCTCTTATTCCTATCTTTGGCATACCTAGTGATAGTTTTGGGAGAAGTGTGCAGAAAATATTTGCTGACTTCATTATTACCCAAAGATTCGCTGCTCCTTAGTTCAGTTAACATGCTGAGGAAATGCCTGGTTGCAGCGGCATGTCTGTGTAAGCAAAGACGGTTGCTGCTTACCAGGGTGGCATCATGGCTGGGACCAGCAGTAACACTGCAAGTAACAGCAGACTTGTCACAAAGTGTCTGGGCCTGGCCTGAATGAGCAGCAACAAATAAGACTGCAGCTACTGTACAGCTATGGTCTGAGGAATCACTGCAGAATCCCAACAAGTGGCACTGGAAGTCTCCATTCAATCTTTCTGCAGGAGAATCATTTGGAACAAATAGGTTAGGAAATAAACACCACACAGTGTCAAGCATTTAGGGGAATCAGCATTGAAAAGCACACAGCTAGCCACCCACTCTTCATACAAAATAAGAAAATAAATTGCTTTCACTCTGTCTCCACCTTGTGCTGAGCTTATTTTTGTAATGAAGAATTAGTGCAACAAAAGATACTATATGTCACCGATGGAAGGTGAGAAGGTGCAGATGAGAGTGTTTTTTGGTATTGGTTTTTTATTGTCACTTGTACCGAGGTACAGTGAAAAACTTGTCTCACAAACCGATCCTACAGGTCAATTCATTACACAGTGCAGTTACATTAAGTTAGTACAGAGTGCATTGATGTAGTACAGGTAAAAAGAAACAATCAGGGTACAGAGTAAAATGTCACAGCTACAGAGAAAGTTCAGTGCAATAAGGTGCAAGGTCACAAGAAGGTAGATCGTGAGGTCATAGGTCATAGTCCATCTCATTGTATAAGGGAAATGTTCAATAGTCTTATCACTGTGGGGTAGAAGCTGTCCTTAAGTCTGGTGGTACGTGCCCTCAGGCTCCTGTATCTTCTACCCGATGGAAGAGTAGAGAGAATGTCCCGGGTGGGTGGGGTCTTTGATTATGCTGGCTGCTACGCCAAGACAATGAGAGGTAAAGACAGAGTCCAAGGAGGGGAGACTGGTGTCCATAATCCGCTGGGCTGTGTCCACAACTCTCTGCAGCTTCTTACGGTCTTGGGCAGAGCAGTTGCCATACCAAGCCATGATACATCCTGATAGGATGCTTTCTGTGGTGTATCAGTAAAAGTTGGTGAGAATCAAAGGGGACATACCAAATGTCTTTAGCCTCCTGAGGAAGTAGAGGCACTGGTGAGCTTTCTTGGCCATGGCATCCACGTGGTTTGTCTAGGACAGGTTGTTGGTGATGTTCACTCCCAGGAACTCGAAGCTGTCAACCCTCTCGACCTCAGCACCATTGACATAGACAGGCGCATGTACACTGCCCCCTTTCCTGAAGTCAATGACCAGCTCTTTTGTTGACACTGAGGGAAAGGTTGTTGTCATGACACCATTCCACTAAGCTCTCTATCTCCTTCCTGTACTCCGACTCATTGCTGTTTGAGATACAGCCTACAACGGTGGTATCATCTGCAAACTTGTAGATGGAGTTAGAGCAGAATCTGACCACACAGTCATGAGTGTATAGGGAGTAGAGTAGAGGGCTGAAGACACAGCCTTGTGGGGCACCAGTGTTGAGAATAATCGTGCCGGAGGTATTGCTGCCTATCCTCACTGATTGCGGTCTGTTTGTTAGAAAGCCAAGGATCCAGTTACAGAGGGAGGTGTTGAGTCCTAGGTCTCGGAGTTTGGTGACAAGCTTGCTTGGTATTATTGTATTGAAGGCAGGGCTGTAGTCAATAAACAATAGTCTAACGTATGTGTCTTTACTGTCCAGATGCTCCAGAGCTGAGTGAAGGGCCAGGGAAATGGCATCCACTGTAGACCTGTTTCAGCGATAGGTGAATTGCAATGGGTCCAGGTTGTCTGGTAGGCTGGAGTCGATGTGTGCCATGACCAACCTCTCAAAGCACTTCATGATGGTGGATGTCAGAGCCACTGGTCGGTAGTCATTGAGGCCTGTTACCTTGCTTTTCTTTGGTACCGGGAAAGTGCTATCAGGCACATGCCTCACCCTTCTGTTGAGACATGTTTCACCCTTTCTTTGGTGTGTTAAGTATATGCTGCATCTCCTGTTAACTCCCTGCAATAAAATAATAACATTGACCGAATGTACTTTAGAAACATTGCTCTGGTGGTTTACACCCAGAATCATGCACTAACATGGAAAACTCCCACCTGCTGCATCGCTGCTCAGCTAATCACTGGGAATGATGATGGACCTTACTCCTCATGGCAGCCACAGAACAGCTGCATAAAATATGGGCATGGAAGTGAGGGAAAACTTAGGGATGGGGGATCCACTCAACCCCCAGCACGATCATCCACCCTGATCAAGATCTGTGCAGGTGTGGGATAATCAATGCAGCAGAGACTGCAGCATGTAGTTTTATTGTGCACCGTATAAAAAGGCTGTGGCCAGTGAAGGGAAAACCAGTCATGAAGTTATCAATACCATGAGCTTTAAAAAACAAGGATGACTGATGCTGTATGCAATACATTGATGTCTGAACAGAAATCCTTCAATTGCTATCTCATTGCATTCTAGGTTTTTTTATGGCTAGTCAATCAATACCATTGGTTGCACCCAAAAGGTCCAAGTTATTCCTGCAAAGAAGAAAACAGACCATGGATGATGTTTGATGTTATTAGATGCATGAATGACCCTTGGAAAATGTTCCGATGTACCGTGGTGATTGCGCTTGAAGCTAAAAAAAATCAAGAGTGCATATCTTTAACAGATTAACCTGAGTTAAATTTTGTTTATGTGCAATTTGGACATGGACAACAAATGGCAGTTGATCCAGTTTCCTGACATTGATGTGTATTGATGGGAACTACAGGTACTTAAGACCACAGGACCAAAACAAATAGAAACAAGAGTAGGTCATTTGGCCCTTGAGCCTGTTCCATCATACATTAGGATGATCAAATTTTCCTTAAGTCCACTTTTCCATTCACTCTTCTTAAGCTTTCATTCCATTACTGATTAAAAATCAATCTCAGTTTTGAATTCACTCAAAGATTCAGCTTTCTGTGGCAAGGAATTCTGAAGAGTCATGGCACTTGGTCAGAGGAAATTCTTTGGCGTAACATGGCACACAATACTCTAGATATGGTCTCACTACTTCCTTGCACTGTTGTGGTAAAACTTCCATACGCTTTTACACTCAAACCCCCTGTAAATAAAAGCCTCTATTCCATTAGCTTCCTCATTAACTACTGCACCGGTATCCTTGCTTTCTGTGCAACAGCTATCTGCAGTATTTCTCCAGATAAATAATAATCAGCTTTATCATTTTTCCTTCCAAAGTGAACAACTTCACATTATACTCCATTTGGCAACTTTTTCCCTGGTCACTTAACCTATCAATATCTCTCTGTAAACTGTGTGTATCCCCTTCACAGTTTGCTTTCCCTCCTACCTTTGTATTATTACTTAGCTACATATATCCTATTAAATGCACCTGTGTTTCAGGGTCCACCTGGTCAGTTTCTTCTTTTTTTGTTTCTAGATAGGTATCCTTTGCTTCTTGGGACACACAGGGGTGATTTTAACCTAATCTGTCTGATCCAATCCAATTGTTGGTTTCCCATTGTACAGCTCCATTAAAATTAGACCTATAGCTTCAAGGCAGACGGCACTAACTTGAGCAACATGTAGCTTTTTTGAAT
This sequence comes from Pristis pectinata, assembly GCF_009764475.1. Taxonomy (NCBI): domain Eukaryota; kingdom Metazoa; phylum Chordata; class Chondrichthyes; order Rhinopristiformes; family Pristidae; genus Pristis; species Pristis pectinata. The sequence continues at coordinate 105,311,573 of NC_067407.1, forward strand.
AATTCATATACACACCAGGAACTCAGAACGTGTGATTTACCTTATTGTCTACCTGCACTGCACTTTGTATGTAACTGTAACACTATATTCTAAATGCTGTTATTGCTTTTACTACCTCGATGTACTTATGTTTTGAAATGGTTCATATGGATGATATGCAAGACAGTGTTTCACTGTACCTCAGTACATGTGACAATAATAAAGCAATTGCAAATTACCAATTATCAAATAGAAATACCCACCCTAAGTAAACACACAGTCTAGTTTGTTAACACAAGAAAAAATAGTTGTATTGTAGGGACTGCAAATAACATTCTGTGTGCAAGGTTTGCAGCCCAACTTTTCCAGAACATTTTGCCTTCCTTATACTCCAACAAGTTACATTTTGTTTGGCATCTCTGGCTCTGCAGTTCAGAATCAGAATCAGAATCAGGTTTATTATCACTGACATATGTCGTGAAATTTGTTGTCTTGTGCAAGACATAATGGCATAAAAATCACTATAGGTTACAAAAATAAATAAATTGTGCAAAAGATGAAATAAAGAGGTGGTGTTCATGGGTTCATGGACCGTTCAGGAATCTGATGGCGGAGGGGAAGAAGCTGTTCCTGAAACATTGAGTGTGGGTCTTCAGGCTCCTGTACCTCCTCCCCAATGGTAGTAATGTGAAGAGGGCATGTCCCAAGTGGTGAGGGGCCTTCATGATGGATGCCACCTTCTTGAAGCACCACCTCTTGAAGATGTCCTCGATAGCAGGGAGGGTTGTGTCCGTGATGGAGCTGGCTAAGTGTACAAGCCTTTGCAGCTTTTTTCGATTCTGCGCATTGGAGCCTCCATACCAGGTGGTGATGCAACCAGTCAGAATGCTCTCCACCGTACATCTGTAGAAATTTGCAAGAATCTCTGGTGACATACCAAATCTCCTCAAACTCTTAATGAAGCAGAGCCGCTGGCATGCCTTCTTCGTGATTGCATCAATGTGTTGGGCCCAGGAGAGATGTCAACACCCAGGATCTTGAAGCTGCTCACCCTTTGCACTGCTGACTGCTCAATGAAGATTGATGTGTGTTCTCCCGACTTCCCCTTCCTGAGGTCCACAATCAATTCCTTGGTCTTGCTGAGGTTGAGTGCGAGGTTGCTATTGCGACACCACTCAACTAGCAGATCCTGTATGCCTCCTCATCGTTGAAATCAGGAGGAAGATTTAGAGCCACTGATCAGATTAGAAACTGATTTTTAACTTGATTCCAAATTTTACCTGAGCGTTACAGTTTCACAAAACCCAAAAAACTGATTAAGGAAATGGAAGCATGTTTGAGCAGCAAGTTAGGTGCTTATGTACACTTCTTATTGTACTATCTGAATGAAAACTAACAGTGCAGCTGATACCAAAGATTCCTTTGGCAAACATTGGGCAGAGGAGTCTTGGATGGTTACAGCTTTTTAAAATCCTGAGGCCTTTAACATTAGCACAAATTAGTAGAAAGGAGTTTGGATGAGTCTGACTACACAATAGGAGAGAAAGGCCACCACCATCCACATCAGCTGCGATGTGCTGTGGTGGCATCAGGCAAGCACAGGAGAGGTTTAGTGCAGACAGGCACAAAGGAAAGAAATACATAGGAATTTAAATTTGATCACATCTGAGGAGCACTATTAAATGATGCATATTCAATGCAATGACTTCTGTGCATTTTTCATATGCTCAATGGCTATTGCAGGGGAAATGGGCATGTCACCTTGTGCCTTTTTACACAGCAAAGGAGATTGATTACTGCAGGTACAACCTTGAATGTTATCAATAGATACATGGTGTATAAAAGCATGGAAGTTATGCTAAACCCTTATACAAAATCAGTCCAGCGCTAACTAAAGTATTGTATTCAATTCTGATTACTACATTAAATGAAGGATGTGAAAACATTAGGGTCCAGGAAAGGTTTATGGAATGTTCCTTGGGATGAGGGACTACACTTACAAGGATAGATTAAAAAGGCTGAGGGGAAATTTGATGGAAATATACAGAAGGATAAGTGGTCTGGACAGAATGCATAATGGAAGACAATTCCCTTTGGTGGAGGAGTTGAGCACTAAATGTTCTTATCAAAAAAAAACTCCAGTAAATTGATTAAACATGGTTTGCCCTTAACAAAGTTACAAAATAAGGAGGTAGAGAATTAAGAGTGACATGAAGAAATTTTTTTTTCAGCAGTATATGGTTGGAATCTGGCATATATCATGTTCCCATATCTGATGTAAACCAGCTGGCTTCATGATAATTTTGAGAGTTTGAAATATTGGCAAATCATTTCACTTGGAGGGACCACAATAATGTCCGCACCCGATTTCTGTACATGTATATTTTCCATAAAAGAGCCTCTGAATATTAATTCGGAACATAAACCTCGGCTGATTTATCTACCTAAAGACCCATGTGATGAGAATTCTAAAATATGAATTTCAAAATCATTCTATAATTTTCTGATAAATCCATTTAGATAGTCAATGTAAGGCAATTAGATCTAATTATTGACCTAGCAACTGTATGTAATTTAACACATTTACAAATATAAATTTGCCATCAGTGGTAAATTAGATAGAATGAAGCAAATTAAGCATCTTAACAACTGGAAATTAACTGCCTGACCTTTACTCATAACTGACTTAATTACAACTGGTGGTGCCTCATTGATTTCTCTTAAACTCATTTCTCTACCATAATTTTCAATTTATATAATTCTTTACTCTGTACTTCTTCCCCTAATGTTTCAGTCTTTAAGTTAAGTAGAGCCCTTTCATTGGGGCAGGCACGGAGTGTAGCGGTTAGCTTAACGCTATTACAGCACCAGCGACCTGGGTTCAATTCCAGCCACTGTCTGTAAGGAGTTTGTACGTTCTTCCCCGTGCCTGTGTGGGTTTCCTCTGGGTGCTCCGGTTTCCTCCCACATTCCAAAGACATACGGGTTAGGAAGTTGTGGGCATGCTATGTTGGTGCCAGAAGCGTGGCAACACTTGCGGGCTGCCCCAGAACACTCTATGCAAAGATGCATTTCACTGTGTATTTCGATGTATATGTGACTAATAAAAATATCTTATCTTTTTTTGTAATGCTGCCATGACACACAAAACTTGCACTTCCTCTGGTAGTTCATTCCATATATCCACCACCATCTGTGTGGAAAAGTTGCCTCTCAGAACCCCTTTAAATCTTCTCCTCTCACATCAACCCTACGTCCTCTAGTTTTAGACTTCCCTACCCTAGGAAGAAGACTTGACAATCTACTCCATCTCTGGTCCTCATGATTTTATAAACCTCTAGAAGGTCACCCTTCAGCCTCTTTCACTTCGGGGGAAACAGTCCCAGCCTATCATTATAACCCAAGCCCTCTATTCCTAGCAATAATCTTGTGAACCTTTTCTGCACTCTCTCCAGCTTAATCACATCCTTCCTGTAGCAGGACAACCAGAACTATACAAAAATATTCCAAGTGCACTCTCAGCAACATTTTGTACAGCTGTATCATGACATCCCAACTCATGTACTCAATGACTGATGAAGGCAAGGATGCCATACAACTTTTTCACCATGATGAATACCTGTGACGCCACTTTCTGGGAACTATGTACTTGTACCCCTAGGACCCTCTGTTCAATAACAAAACCCATGGTCCTGCCATTCACTGTGTTTAACTTCCTAAAATGAATCACTTTGTACTTGCCTGAATTGAATTCTATCTCCCATGCCTTTGCCCACTTTCCCAGTTGATCTAGATCCTGTTATAACCTCAGATAACTTTCTTCACTGTCCAGTACACCACCAGTTCTGAAGCATAAAAGTTGAATAGGCATTGATTATCAGTGTAGCTGTTAGTGTAACGCTTTACAGCGCCAGGGACCCGGGTTCAATTCCGGCCACTGTCTGTAAGGAGTTTGTACGTTATCCCTGTGTCTGCGTGGGTTTCCTCTGGGTGCTCCGGTTTCCTCCCACATTCCAAAGGCGTACAAGTTAAGAAGTTGTGGGCATACCATGTTGGCACTGGCAGCGTGGCGACATTTGCGGGCTGCCCCCAGAACACTCTACGCAAAAGATGTATTTCACTGTGTGTTTCGACGTACATGTGAATAATAAAGATATCTTAATCTTATCTTATGTTGCAGTTGTACAAGACCGTGGTAGGGCCATACCTGGAGTATTGTGTACAGTTTTAGTTACCCTGTTATAGGAAAGAGTGCAAAGAAGATTTATGATAATATTGCCAGGACTCAAGGGCCTGAGTTATAGGGGGAGGTGGGGCTGATTAAAACTTATTCCTTGGAGCATAGGATGACCTTATAGAGATGTGTAAAATGATGAGGGGCATAGATAAGGTGAGAGCATAAAGTCTTTTTCCCAGGGAAAGGGAATCAAAAAGTAGAGGGCATAGATGAAAGGGGAAAGGGTGAGAAGGAAGAGATTTCAAAGCACCAAGGGGCAACTTCTTCACACAGAGGGTGGTGCATATATGGAACAAACTGCCAGTTGAAGTAGTTGAGCAAGGTAGAATAACAGTATTTAAAAGACATTTGGACAGGTACACGGATAGGAGAGGTTTAGAGGGATATTGTCCAAATGCAGGCAACTGAGACTAGCTTGGATGGGAATCTTGGTCGGCATGGACCAGTTGCACCGAGGGGCCTGTTTCCATGCTGTATTATTACTCTATGACTCGGATTTTGGTGTCAGCCACAAACTAACTAATCATGCCACCTACATTTTCATCCAAATCATTAATATTGTTGACAAACACAGTTGACTGTCACTTTCACGGTTGACAGTTGAGTGTCAGTTTAATTCTCCACCCCACTTTGACTCTGACTTCTCTGTCTTTTGCCTCCTATGCAGTTCCAGTGAAATCCAACATCAGCACTTCATTCACCATCTGGGCATGTTGCAGCCCTCAGAAATCAATATTGAATTCATCAAGTTAGATCACTAAGCTTTCCTGCTTATGTCAGAACTAGCCTGTTCTGATGTGAGATCGTTTACTGCAACATTAGCAGTTTTCTCTCTCTACAGATCCCACTTGACCTGCCGATTCTTTCCTGCATTCTGTATCACATCAAATTCCCAGCATCTGCTGTGCTCTAGATCTCATAGTTCTTGCTCCACTGCCCTCATCCATTTGCCTCTTTTTAAGCTCCTTCAGACAGATATGCCCCTTCTTAGCACCAAAAGCAATTGTCACCAAGACATTTGTCCTTACTCAATCAGAGATACCCCTTCACTCTTTCCACCCTCCCCCCTTGCACTTTGAAACACACTTTTGTTTTCTCATTTTGCCGATCCTGATATTTTTCCACTGACCTTAAACATTAACTCTGTTTCACTCCAGAAATACTGCCTGACGTGCTGAGTATTTTCTGTTTTTAGTTTGTGCTAATATTCCCTCAAGCATCCTCCCATCCTTCCCCATTTATCTCTATCAACAGAATCTCTGTTTACTTCTCTTTCAAATGCACACCTGGTGTCCCCTTAGCTGCAGATATACACTATACTGTTCACCTCAGCTACTCCCTGCGGTAATAAGTTCCACATTCCCAGCACTCTCTGGCAAATGACATTTTTTCTGAAGTTGCTATTTAATTTCTCAGTATCTTATCTTGATGGTCTCTCCATTTGTTCTTCCCACAAGTGGAAAGATACTCTTCACGTCATCTCCAGCAAAATCTTGCATGGTTTTAAAAACTCTTTATGAGTTTAACTCTTAGGTTTCCTTTTAAAGAGAAACGTGCCTAGCTTGTTCACTTCCTCAGAATGGTTATGACCTTGCATTTCTGGTACCTTCCTTGCAAATATTTTCCCATCCTCCCCAGTGCACCCATAACATTTTTATTATATGGCAACCAGACTTATACAGTGCAACCAATGACGGATCCACGTTTAGCAAAAATACTTTTCTATTGTTTCAGTTCTACCACCATAGAAATAAAATCCAGTGCATCATATACTTTTTTAAAAAACTTGCTTTGCTGGTTTTAGAGCCATGGAGCCAAAGTTTCATACACATAGAAACAGGACCTTTGGCCCAATAGGTCAATGCTGATCATCCAGTTTCCATTTACACTAATCCTACACTGAACCAATTTAATTCTCCCGACATTCCTATCAACTCCCTCCAAGTTCTACCACTCACTTACAAAACGGTGGCAATATACAGCAACCAATTAACCTTCAGAATGTGTGAGCAAACTGGAGCACCCAAGAAAAGCTACATGGTCATAGGCAGAATACGCCAACTCCACACAGACATCACTAAAGGTCAGAATTGCAATCGGTCATTAGAGCTGTGAGGCAGCAGCACTACTAGCTATGCCACTGTGCATAAGTTATATATTTCGGGCAGGCACAGTAGTATAGCGGTTAGCGTAACGCTATTGCAGCACCAGTGACCCGGGTTCAATTCTGGCCGCTGTCTGTAAGGAGTTTGTACATTCTCTCTGTGTCTGCGTGGGTTTCCTCTGGGTGCTCCGGTTTCCTCCCACATTCTGAAGACGTATGGGTTAGGAAGCTGTGGGCATTTTATGTTGGTGCCAAAGCGTGGCGACACCTGCAGGCTGCCCCCAAAACACTCTACGCAAGAGATGCATTTCACTGTGTGTTTTGATGTACATGTGACTAATCAAGATATCTTACCTTATCTATATTTGTACTCCAAACTTGTTTTTATTCACCATTTAGATTTGTATTTTTAAATTTTGGAATCCTTTACTTTTCTTAATAAAATGTGATAACTCAAAGTTGAAATGATTGCGCTTAGCAATGAGTTTTGGCCAGGATACCCAATGGGGCAAAATTCAAAATTCAAAATTGTACCAGGGGATCTTTTACAGCTTCTTGAGAGGCCAGATGGCACTTTGGAAGTGCAGCACTTCTTTAGCACAGCATTAAATAGTACAGCAAAGGAACAGGCCTTTGTACCCACCAAGTCTATACCAACAATGATGTAAATCTAAATCATCCAGGAACTATCTGCAGTATAACTAGAACTCACAAAACTCTCCATCAGAGGCAAAATGGTTCCCACTGGATAGACTAACATCTGTTGAATAAGATTCGAACATGAAGTTTGCTGTAATTTATATTTGTTTCAGTCTGGATAAGTAGCTAGCAGAGAACAGAATGGCATTTGACCAAAGCTACAAAATAATTGGTGAAATTCAAATATGGGTCTCAATGTTTATTTGAGGAAAATTTGCTCAGTATTACCATTACTGTTGTAAAAACTAAAGAGAGAGCCAAGGAAAGAGACCTCTTGTTTCTCCAGAGATGATCATGGGAGGACAGAGGCTAACCCTCTTCTGGCACTGTGCTGGCTAGTTAGGAACAGTTAGGAGAGGAATATGGAAGAAGTCCCATGAAGGTGGATGATGAAGAAGAGGGAATGAAATGCTCATTTGAAATCAATACCAAGGGAAGATCAGAAAGGATAAGAAGGCTTGATCCTTCTGAATTGATCTTGACAAAGTAAGTTCAATGCTTTTGGTAGGATAGAATCAATCTGAAAAGATTTCAGTGACACAATGATGGAATCTTACAGATAAGGAGGCCACCCCTATCATTCCTGACACACTTCTTTGTAAAACCCACACTATTTAATTCAACAACCAGGCCTTTTGTCCTGACTTTCCAGATGAGTCATCTTTATCACTTGTACAATTACTGGGCTCCCATGGTCCTCACCATGATGATCCTGTCCTCTTTTTCCTGATGAACCAGCACCTAAAATTGATGTCATCAGGTCCAGATGCTTTCCATCAAAGGCTCAGATGGAAGGGTAGAAATTGAAGATATTTGATCTCAGTCTTCTGCCTCTCCTTAGATAGAACAGTGATGCTAAGAACAATATTACACCCTTATTCAACAAAGATGAACAGGGTACTCATTTATTTACAAACCTATTAGCTTAACTAGCTGGATCAAGCTCCAACAGGAATGGTAATTCCATAGGAAACTGTCATCTATCGCCCTCTGAAGTTAAGCCCATTTTCAATTTCTGCTTCTGCAATGTGGAAGTAAGAAAGGTGCAGGAGATCAGATGCCAGCACAACCACCTCTCACTCTGCTAGTTAGACTGACTGGTGGTGGTTCAGGAATATCCTGAGCCATGGGGTCAGAAGCACTGTGGGCCTGGCTCTTCAGTTTTGTGCCAGCCTTGCTGGTGTATAGCAGCCTTGATATCTATTTAAATGAGAGAATATTTTAGCAGGAGGATGGTTCTGAGCTGTCAAAGGCCATCCAGCTGATCCTGTGTGGGACTCATCAGGTTCTGTTGCTCAAGACCTGGTTACCACTCATGATGGGACTACAGCAACAAGATCATCAGTAGACTGGATTGCATTGGTGCTGCTGCAGGGAAGTTTATTACTTATTATGCCATTCAGCCCATAGAGTCCACTCCAGCTCCCACCAGAGTAGACCCACTAATCCCATTTCCCTCTTCTTATTTCCCTGTAGCCTGTTACTTTAACTTAGTCAAAGTCACAGATCAATAGTCCACATCTCTGGATATTGCTCCATTAATGTGACTATTATGTTACAGTATGAAATATCTATTACCTCTTTTATTTCGCAAACTTCAATTATGTTAATATGTACTCCATTAAGCATTGTTTGAATGTCTATATGCACTGTATCATTTACACCACAATTATGTCTTCATGCCTGTTAACTGCCCTTTGATCCTTTTTGTCACTTATTCAGACTAAGGGGCAATTTACAGTAACCAATTAGCTTAACAGCAGCTTCTTAGGATCTGGCAGGTAACCAGAGTACTTGGTGAAAAATCCCATGACCACAGAGAAAACCCACAGAATCTACATACTTGAGGCCAGGATTAAACCTGGATCCCTCAAGCTATTGCAACATTGTGCTGTCCATGGGATCAGCAGGAGGAAACACGTTGTGGATCTAGTCAAACGTGATTCCAATCTAAAGCAACAAATAACCTGTTGGAGGAACTCAGCGGGTTGTGCAGCATCTATGGGAAGAAAGGAATTGTCAACATTTCGAGTCAAGACCCTGCATCAGGACCGGTGCAAAGTTTTGACAATTCCTTTCCTCCCACAGATGCTGCTCAACCCACTGAGTTCCTCCAGCAGATTGCTTTGTTGCTCCAGATTCCAACATATGCTGTCTCATGTATCTTGTCATGATTCCAATCCAATCCTCATGATCAGGAAGCTTATAGAAACAAGAGTTGGGGAATATTAATAGATATTGAAATAAAATCTAATTTATTGAGAGCAAACTGCATTTGACTAGTGAATTAGTTTAAGACAAATTAAGAAGATGAGTGTGATGTAAATGATTTGGGCATATAAGCATACAAAAGATGCTTAAATGAGCACCATATGAGCATAATTGAAGCTTGTGAAATAAAAGAAGTAATAGATGCCTCATGCGGGAACATAATAGTCATGTTAATGGACCAGCATCCAGAGGTGTGGACTATTATGACTTTGACTAAATTTAAGTGACTCAATAAATCTGGAGTAAAAAGCTAGTATCAGCAAAGCTACCTATGAATTTGGCATATTTCCATAAAGTGGAAGGTAGAATGTAATGTGGGGAAATGTGCAATCATCCACTTTGAGTATCTTCTAAATGGTGAGAGATTGGCGCTCTGGAGACCTGGGTATACTTGTACATTGATCACTGAAAGGTAATATGCAGGTTCAGCAAATAATTACAAGGCAAGTGGCATGCTGGCCTTCGTTGCAAGAGGATTTGAACACAAGTATAGAAACAGGTTGCTCCAATTATGTAGAGCCTTGGTGAGATTGCAAATGGAATAGTGTGAATAGGTCTAGTCTCCTCAAGAAGGATATGCTTATGACAGAGGATCTGCAATGAAGGTTTATCAGATTTGTCTCTGCAATATCAGCTTTGTCAGAAGGATAAGGAGAAATAAAACATGCAAGACCCGGACCATTGAATTTAGAAAAGGTGATCTCACTGAATTGTCCAAAATTCTTACAGTGCTTGACAGGGTAGATGTGGGGTTGATGTTTTCCCTGACTGAGGTGTCTCAAACCAAGAGTCACAGTTTCAAAGGAAGGAAGGACAAAGAAATTCAGGGAAGAAATTTCTTCATTCAATGGGTAATGAACCTTTGGAATTCATTTCCCACTGTCAGAAGGGACTGAATGTCGCCCAGTCATCATGTGGATGATTTGTGTCTCACAAATCTCTTGGAGTTTTTTGAAGAGGTAACCAAGAGGATTGATGAGGGCAGGCTGGTGGATGTTGTCTATATGGACTTCAGCAAGGCATTTGACAAGGTCCCACATGGAAGGCTAGTCTGGAGGGTTAGATCACATGGGATCCAGGGAGAGCTAGCCAAGTGGGTACATAATTGGCTAGATGGTAGGAAGCAGATGGCGATGGTGGAAGGTTGAGTTTTGGACTGGAGGCCTGTGACTAGTGGTGTGCCACAGGGATCGGTGCTGGGTCCATTGTTGTTTATCATATATAGATAAACGATTTGGATAAAAATGTACAAGGCACAGTTAGTAAGTTTTCGGATGATACTAAAATAGGTAGTATCATAGACAGTGAAGAAGATTATTGAAAATTACAAAGGGATCCTGATCAGCTAGGTCAGTGAGCTGAGGAATGGCAAATGTGTTCAATTTAGATATGTACAAGGTATTGAATTTTGGGAAGTCATACTAGGGTAGGACTTTCACAGTGAATGGTAGGGCCTGGGGAGTGTTGCAGAACAGGGGGACCTAGGAGTACAAGTACAAGTATATTGTTCCCTGAATGGGTCGTCACAGGTAGACAGGAAGGTGAAGTCGTTGGGGATGCTGGCCTTCATCAGTCCGGGCTTTGACTATAGGAGTTGGTACTTATGTTACAGTTGTGTAAGACTTTGGTGAGGCTGCACCTGGAATATTGTGTACCATTTTGGTTACTCTGTTTTAGGAAAGACATGATTAAGATGGAAAGAGCATAAAGAAGATTTATGAGAATGTTGCCAGGACTCAAGTGCCTGAGTTATAGGGAAAGGTTGAGCAGGCTAGGACTTTACTCTTTGGAGCATAGGAGACTGAGCGGTGACTTTATAGAGGTGTATAAAATAATGAGGGGTATAGACAGGATGAATGCACACAGTCTTTTCCCCAGGGAAAGGGAATTAAAAACTAAAGGGCATAGTTTTAAGGTGAGAAGGGAAAGATTTAAAAGGGGCCTAAGGGGCAACTTCTTCACACATAGAGTGGTGCACACATGGAATGAGCTGCCAGAGGAAGTAGTTGAGGCAAGTAAAATAACAAAATTTAAAAGATATTTGGACAGGTACACGGATAGGAAAGGTTTAGAGGGATATGGACCAAACGCGGAGAAATGGGAAAAGCTTAGATGGGCATTTTGGTCAACATGGAGGAGTTGAGCCGTATGGCCTGTTTCTGTACTGTATTACTCGATGACTCTCTGACCTTGACACTGTACTCCTGGATGCACAGAGAAAATGATATCAGCCCTCCACATTTGCTCCAGTTAGGAGTTGGTGAGGACAGACTATGGCTGTTGATTCCCTTTCTGCATGACGGTTGTTACATTTTCAGCATAGCCTCTGACGTTGACATAAAACATATATTTTGAATTTTAAGGAAGACTTAAATGGTTAACTTGCCATTTTTAGGCCATTTACCTTGTAGCCGCATCCCTTTAAATTGTGCCTTTTTAGCATCTTTGGCACACAGGATATTCTGCCCATGTTTCAAGTGGATTTTCTGTGCCATAACCAGTGTGTACAGACAGTTTATTCAAAGTATTAAATGAAAATGACTTCATGAGGTCAGTTTGCTTACCAAATGCCCACAGTGCTCATGCTGTGAACTGTTCCTGGTGGCACAGTGCCAAGATAAGAACACTGAGCTTCCTAGCATTTCACTGAGATAATCAGACTTGGCTTATGAACTTTCAAACTGCTTTTTCTCTATTATTGAGTCTGGCAATGAATCTCAATAAGCTTTAAATGGTAATGCTGTCATATTCAGCAGAAGATACAATATAGTAGATATACATACACACACATATATATTGTTTCTTTATAAAGTGCCAAATATCAAATTGTATATCAAATCTACCTCCAGTGTGCATCTAAAGCCAAAAATGCAGTTGTATAAAATGATTGATTGACTTATCTCCATCAATCTTATGCTTCAAAATTGGTTTGTTTGTTGATTTCCTCCTCCTATAATAAAGTTTTATGTTCATGACTAATTAACTGCACAAAATGCAAGTTTGCAGTAATGATTCCAAAAGTGGGCTTATCATCAATATAACAATTCTGTTAGAAGCAATAAACATTCAATAATATGACTACAGACAGAGCAATTTCATCCACCGACACCTAAATCAATGTCTTCCACAAAGGCCCAATTTTTTCCAAAGATATAAGCAACATTATTTTATAATTAGATCCAGTGAGAATAGATGGATGAATAGCTATCACAACAGAGAAAAATATTTGCATTTGTTCTTATAAGTTTAAAATTTGAAAGATTGTTGATTATTTTGTCAGATCATAGAATAATACAACATGAGATCCAATTCTGTGCCTTCAATGCTCACCTTAATTACCATTTTTTTTATTTCAAGATCTATATTCTCATGTTTTGTAAACGACATTAAGCTAATGAAACTAGTCTGATTCAATGGAGTTCATTATTACTATAGATTTTAGAAAGCTCTGGAGCACAAAGATAATGCATTACAACATTGTTAAATTCTATGTTAAATGCAAGAAGAAAAAGGAATGAATAGAGCAGTCTTAGCTCAGAATCCAATAAAGATGTTTGGACCACGTGCTGTATGTTCATTCTACACTTAATGGATAAGTAATGCATGAGGGAAAAAGTAGGTATCAATAATCCTGTTTCTCTTTTGCTATTTGTTCCAGTTTTAGCGTTCCTGGATAAAGGCAACCGAGCAGGTCAGTGTTAGCAATATCAAGAAATGAAGTCAGTTTATGGAGAGAATCAAAGACTCTACAAAATGAGCCAGGTTATGTCCAGCTTTTTATCTTACTATTATCCTCAACAACACTTGACAATGTTCCTACTTCCCCAACAGTCATGACAACTCTTTTCTCTCAATCATATCCTTCAACATTTATTCACAAGGACATACCATAATGCCCTTGTTTATCATTTTAAAAACTTAACTCTTCCTTCGCTATCAGCAAACAACAGACTAATAGCACACGCTTCCTACACTCCAATTGCAATTTAATTATTTTGCATTCCATACTTACAGAAGGAACCACTGTTAACATCTTTTTTCAACATTGCAGAATGCTCAAATGGTTGCTGTACAATCTCCTAGTTCAAGTTAAGAAAGACAAGCATTGAAGGACCAATGAGTCACTCAAGCAGTCATTCATCTTCTGGAGCCTGCTACCTTCTCTCTCTCTATGTATACAAACATTCATTCTCATAACTTACCTTCCTGTTGGCAGATCCAACCTGATTTCCTTTCTTAAAACTGGTGAGGGTGTTACTGGTTGAGGACTATTCGAATTGGTTGGCAACAGTAAATGTGGCCAGAACATACACTGCTGGCGGGTTACCCAAAAGTCAAAATAGAGATGGAAGTTATAGATGCCTCTCTCCTTTTTGATTATAGAACATAAAAACATTGGAGGAGTAGTCCAATTGGTCCCTCAAACCTACCCCTCAATTCAATATGATTATGCTGATCTGCCACAGATCTCATCTCCTCTACTGTGCCAGTTCCTATAGCCCTCAATACCCTGATCCTTCAAAAAATTATCTACTTCCTGTCTTGAGGTCGAAGTGCTGCTGTGAGGTCACAGTGCACGCTTTGATGGACACCAGGCTTCAGTGAGGAGGGCTAGGAACAATAAGTTAAGGCAAGATAAGGTATTTCCTTTTCTTTCGCCCATTAGTTATTAAAGGAGGAACAATGGCAACCAGTGGAGTGGTTTGGAGTGACATTATGGTTGGCACAGAGAATGTGGGCCTAGGTTCTATGTTCCTCCATTGATACTCCCAATGGATCTATGTATTACTTTAATGTGAAGTAATACTGGAGTTATTTTCAGATTCTATGCGCAAGCTATGCAAATTACTCAAGATGGGGAGATAGAAATCTTCCTGGATATATTCACAGTGTAAAGCTCTCTATTCTTCCAACATTCAAACTAACACCATGCAATGCCTTTCAGCTAGAACAGAAGTTCCTTAACTTTTCTTTGCTATACTTCATTTCAGAGAGATTAGTTTTCTCTGCAGCACCTCTCCCATTCTAAGTATAAGCATTGAATAAAAAATACTCATTTAATGGAACTGAGTTTCAAAGATTGAGTATAACCCCCTGCCACTGCTTGGCCAGAGACAAAATTCTTGGCATATTATTTATAATTGCCCCTACTTTTAACTCCACACACCACCACACCATCTATGCCCCATATCTGAAAACCTAAGAGCTGGAATTAAATGGAACAAAAGGGAAACACAGAAATAAATATCAAATCAATACTCTTAGGGGCGCTATAAAGTACAACAATTGAAGAATCTGTAATATATTTAGATCTTGACCAGGAGCATTAATATTCTATATCCCTTATATTTCTATTTGAAGATTTCAACATGCATCAATAGAAAAGTAATATCAGATAGACTTCAAACGTTCTGCTCATAGTACATCCTGAAGCTATTTTGTGCTCAGCCTTCAAATAGTAGTTAAAAGTACAGATCACTCTTTTAGCTGTACAGTTAGCCCACAAGGTACAGTATTACATTATACCAGATAATTGAATCAGGATTAATGGAAAACCTTTTTCTTTGATTTTCAATTCCCCAGAAATTGGTGCTAATATATTTTTCCGACTGCCTCTATACTGCAATGTATAATTCAGGGTCCCTGCTTACATCAGACAAAATTAAAAATTATGTTGGACCATTGGAATTGACAGGGGAATCAAGATGTCACTGCAACCTCACTGGGGGAAAGTATCAATGATGCAGTCTGAAAAATAGAGATGATGTTTGGCAGTAATAGATTTAGGTTCACATCATTTGCTTGCTCTCAGGACATGTATGACTCATTCTGGCATAGTCACTTATATGAAACTGATCTTAGTAGAACATGCTCTTGCTACATGTGCATCCGCACACTCTGAACAAAAACTAGCATAGAAAAGAATGTTTTAAATTCTATATTTGGATCCAAAATCTCAGTCTGGATTTCCAGCTGACAGAATTGATATGCTGCCAAGTTGTAGAAAAATGAAACACTTTATGACACCGTGCAAGTCTCTTCGATTTGACACTTCTCCTTTCATTTCCAAAGTCAGATTTAATTTGTGGCATTCTGTGGGGCAAAGTCAGGCTTTCTTTTAATTTACAGAAAAGAAGTTAATTTTCTTGATGTTTTGGTGCTGATTTGTATAAATGAAATGGTCAAAGTTTCTGCTCAGTAACTGGAATGATTGGGTTGAATCAAGTTTCTGTTTTGCCTCCATTCTTTAGGAAATTTCTTTGTCTGTGATTGCCATCCTTTTAAGCCAAAGAAACTGGAAAACGATTTTACCAGAACATATTAGTAATCCAACCTTAATTTAGGGAACTCCAGCTGCCTGCCAGCTTAGCACCTCCAGCTCACTATTCCAATACAAATCTTGCCGGGGTTTCCAAATATTCAGTCAGCTCTAAGTTGTCTGTATTTAGAAGCTGAAATTTGTCTGTATTTAGAAGTTGAGCTGTACTCATGCAGGATACCTTAAAGGTTAACCACCAGGTCGGATCGGTGGTAAAGAAAGCGAATGCTATGTTGGCATTCATTTCGAGAGGTATAGTGTATAAAAGTAAGGAAGTGTTGATGAGGCTCCACAGGGCACTAGTGAGGCCTCATTTGGAATACTGTGCACAGTTTTGGGCCCCATATCTTAGGAAAGATATGCTGATGTTGGAGAGGGTTCAGAGGAGATTTACGAGGATGATTCCCGGAATGAAAGGGCTTACGTAAGATGAGCGTTTGTCGGCTCTTGGACTGTACTCACTGGAGTACAGAAGAATGAGAGGGGACCTCATAGAAACATTTAAAATGTTGAAAGGTCTGGACAGAGTAGATGTGGTTAAGCTGTTTCACTTGGTGGGCGAGTCCAGGACCAGAGGGCACAATCTTAGAATTAGAGGGTACAGGTTTAAAACAGAGATGAGGAGAAATTTCTTTAGCCAAAGGGTGGTGAATTTGTGGAATTCCTTGCCACGTACAGCAGTGGAGGCCAGATCATTGGAGGCATTTAAGGAAGAGATAGATAGATATTTAGATAGTCGGAGTATCAAGGGATATGGGGATAAGGCCGGAAATTGGGGTTAGAATAGTTTTTTTTGCCCCATCCCCCCAACTTCTCATTTCTTTTTCTTTTTTCCCTTTTCTTTGGAGCAGACTCGATGGGCCAAATGGCCTACTTCTGCTCCCTTGTCTTGTGATCTTGTGATTTGAAGGTAGAAAATTGAACTATAAAATGCAATGTATTAGTATGCTATTATTCAATACTTATTTCCCAGATAAACCAGTCTTGTCCAACTTCTTTCCTTGCAAGATAGCACAAAATCGAAAATTTCTAATTTGGTTGCTACGGTATTCCATGCAAGTGTGTTACACAGATTTAAGACAGGCATTGCGCAACTTTGTGAGGTTTGGCTCTGAACCCTGAAAAAGGCTGACCATCTGTCCAGTACTTCTAGGAACGATGGTTTCTGTCCAGCAGTGTTGGGTTAGAAAGTAGGCC
The DNA here is from genome assembly GCF_009764475.1 of Pristis pectinata. Classification (NCBI taxonomy): domain Eukaryota; kingdom Metazoa; phylum Chordata; class Chondrichthyes; order Rhinopristiformes; family Pristidae; genus Pristis; species Pristis pectinata. The sequence goes on from NC_067407.1 coordinate 105,328,379, forward strand.
AACCCCCTCTCCTCCTTTTTGTCAGGCTAAACCATGAACAATAAAACTGAAGCTGCAGCAAGGCGCAGTTCCCAATGAGTGGTATATGATCCGTTAAAAGCTGGTCTTGCTAGAGTTCCAACCAGGAATCTCGCCTACTAGACAATTTGTCAGACCACCATGAAAGTTGGCTGCTTTCAGAAGGTCACAGAGTGCTTGATGAGGTCTTTAGTTTCTCCTGCGTATTATTTTTAGAGCAGTGGTTAATGCATTTCCACAACATTTCTGTCTCTGCTATGTTAACACAGCATTAACCAATTAAAAGATAAATAGGAAGACAAACTGCTGAGTTAAGATAGCAGAGACAGAAATTTAATGAAAATGCATTAGCTGATGTACTAAAAATAGAAAATTATACACCTAAATTGGCATTTTTTCTCTAAGAAATGGGTCCCTGGGGAAGATTTTCAAATTGTGCTCAGAAATTTTAAATTAGATTTGTAATGATCAAATCATTAACAAAATGGTCAGTGGTCTGATTTTTCACCAATTTATATAAAAAGATGTCATACAAGGCGGAAGAAGCATAATATAATGGAAATGAATAATCAATCAACAATTAAACTTTAATTTTAGCTGCTCTAATATGTATTTTGCTGAGATAAAATGGTGGGGAAGAATATAGAGCCTATCTTAATTGAAATGTAAAGGCAGGAAGGTTGCCAGGTTTTGGTGGGTTCTAGCTGGATACTTCTTCCATTGTCACCCTCAACTGGCCATTCCACTAATCAGGTTTTCTAATAGGGGCAGGACTTGTAGGCTGGGTGACTTCCCTTGATAACCTGCCTCTGCTACAAATCAATGTATTTGATACAAATATGAGCTATAGATAAGTATATTCAAATGATAAAATATTCAGGAAAAGGGACTTCCAATTTATGTAATTAAACCAGGATGGGAGCAGCTTCAGAGGGCAATCTACAAGTTGGCCTGCACTTAAATATAAGGAAATCAGGTTGACACACGTATTTAAGTACATTTTGTCTGTTTCACCAGCGGAAGCACCATCCATTAGGATAAGGCCAAAGTAAGAGAGAAAGGGTAGAAAATCTGGCTTGCCATGTTAATGCTCATGTTTCATTTTATGACTCTTAAATCCCAGTTAAGACGTGATGGGGAAGGATTTCCACAATTTTTGCTGAAGTAATTGATCTTGATTTTTTTGGGAAAAGATCTATTTTAATTATCAAACATTGTTTGACAATTGCTTCCTCCCTCCCAACGGCCTCTTTTTCTCCCAATCAATCCTTTTACATCTTTGTGGAAATCTGATTGGCACCAGGAGTTCCATTACAATCTGCATATTAGCCTTAAGCCAATTTTTGAGTGAGCCTTGGGCCTTTGAATTCTGGCACACATGCAGCATGACACACAGCTTGAGCTCAATAATGGGCTAAATTAATTTCCACCTCAAATTCTTTTCGTACTTTTCACTGGAATGTGAGAGACTTAAATTCACAGCAGTAAAATGTACCATGCATGTCCTGTCTGTGCTAATTGACTTGTTGTTATCACACTTCCATCATACCATTGCAAAGATTTTTCCAAGTACCTGTGTTATAGACTCTATGTAAAATGTACATATATAATTGTGAATACGCAAATGAGCCAATGGCTTGTGCAACCTGGACAATGAGTTCCCACAATTTCCAAAATATGCTTTAATATCACTGTTCCATCCACATTTTACTCCCATTATCTTCTTCTGCCAATGGTGGAACCTTGAGGGAAGTACAATAGGCAGCCAATACTACAATGCCTGTTTAGCACTGCATCAAATATGTATTTTCATCATTAAATATCCAGAAGAAGGATTTACTAAATGGAACTAAATTTACTAAAGGGACTTGGGAGTCCTAGTTCAGGATTCACTAAAGGTTAACTTGAAGGTTGAGTTAGTAGTAAGGAAGGTAAATGCAATGTTAGCATTCATTTCAAGAGGACTAGAATATGAAAGGAAGGATTTAATGCTGAGGCTTTATAAGGTGTTGGTCAAACTATATTTGGAGTATTGTGAACAGTTTTGGGCCCCATATCTAAGGAAGGATGTGCTGGCATTGGAGAGGGTACAGAGGAGGTTTACGAGAATGATCTCAGGGATGAAAGGGTAAATGTATGAGGAACGTTTGATGGCTCTGGGCCTGTACTCGATGGAGTTTAGAAGAATGAGGGAGGATCTCATTGAAACCTACCATATATTGAAAGGCCTGGATAGAGTGGACATGGAGAGGATGTTTCCAGTAGTGGGAGAGTCTAGGACAAGAGGGCACAGCCTTGGAATAGAAGGACATTCCTTTAGAACAGAGATGAGGAGGAATTTGTTTAGCCAGAGAGTGGTGAATCTGTGGAATTTATTGCCACAGATGGCTGTGGAGGCCAAATAATTGTGTATATTTAAAGTGGAGGCTGATAGGTTCTTGATTAGTAAGGGCATCAAAGGTTACGGGGAGAAGGCAGGAGAATGGGGTTGAGAGGGAAAAATGAATCAGCCATGATCGAATGGCGGAGCAGACTCAGTGGTCCAAATGGCCTAATTCTGCTCCTATGTCTTATGGTCTTATAGAATTTTACTCAGATTAGCTGCTGGAAAAATTGGCAGCTGGGAGACTTCTTCACAGAATTTTCACTCACATGCTTCTTTTAACAAATGGTAGTGTAGAAAACTTTAAACATGGCTACATAGGAAAGCTAGAAAGGTTTACAAACATAGATACATGTCCTCCATGCTTCCCACAACTTATCTTTTCTATAACAATCCATAAGCTTTTAAAACTTGCATTTTGTATTATATCCTCAATCATCTCATCTCATCTGTTCTTTGCAAAATGAGTGGGTTATTCAATTGGGCTTGGCTCTTGGATGGCAACATCAAGCAGGGAATAAAATTGTCTAATCTTGCCTGTTATCCACAGAATGTGTTTTGCTAAGACTATTCCCTGAGCACTTTTGATCTGCATTAGTCAACCAAATGAGCCACATGGCTTTAGATCGGACGAGACTTTACCCTATCTGATTTATATACCAAGTCTTTTTGTACAAGAGACTTTTACCATTAAAGTGGATTTAGTCAAGGTGCAAAAATGTGTAACCATTTTATCTGCTTGGGAAGTGACAGAATTATTGAATTTTAACAGCATGCTCTGCTCAAGAGGTTAAAATCACCTGGGAGCAGAACATGCCCTATGAAGTGCCAATTTTCTAATCTGTGATTGAAGCATCAGAATCATGCAGTAACACCAAAGGGATTTCCATGGATTCTAAGTATCATTAGCTCAAAGAATGCCTCATGCTTGATGTTGAGCTGTTGCTCCTAATAGCCATTTAAAATAGAAGAGCACTATATGGCACCAGTCCCAGTAACACCAGGAGATTCTGACTGCAAATCTTTCAGGTGTCTGCAGCCTGCATATTTATTCTGTTTATACAAGTTTCAGCATCTTTTGTTACACAAACTGACAGCAGCAATTGTAATCTTCATATTTTACGGTCTTAGATTATTAATAGTTAAATTCCTTTTCGGGCAAAGCTAATATTTATTGCCCATGCCTAAATGGCCATGAATTAGTGATGATGAGTCATCATCTTGTCTGCTGCGATCCATGTGGCAAAGGCACTCACACATTGGTTACATACCAGCTGCACATCAATGGAATGGATGTCCTTGTGAGCAATGATTACTTCTCTGTGATCTAGGAGTGCATGAAGTTGATGGTGTGCTGCCCCTTTGGAAAGCCAGGTTGAGCTACAGTTTCGAACATCAGCTCATTCTGACTGGTATTGACACTGGAGGCCCTGGTAATACCCAGTTGGCTCAGTCTGGTCAGACCACATCATTCACATAAAAATTAAAAAAAAAACTACAGGTGCTGGAAATCTGAAATAAAAATGGAAAACGCTGGAAGCAATCAGTTGGTCAGGCAGCATCTGTGAAAAGAGAAACAGGTTAAAGAGTTTTTATCAGAACCAGGAAAGAGAGAAAATCAAATTTGCTGTAAGTTTCAGGAAGATGGGTGAGGGCTGGATCGGACGAAGGGAATATTCTGCATACGGTAAGAATAGGGTTGCTGTGGAGATAAGTGAAAGAGGTCATCCAGTTAATGGGTCAATGGGACAAAAAGAGAGAGAGAGAGAGAGAGAGAGAGAGAGAGGAAGTCAGGCTATGCTACTATAGAGAGAAAAGCTGAACTAATATCACAGATAGAAGATTTACAGTGGAAATTACCATTTCTGCTCCAGATAGAAAATGCGAGTTGGAGACAAAAAAGACTGCAGATGCTGTAATCTGGAGCTATAAACATGAAGTTGGAGGAACTCAGAGGGTCAGGCAGCACCTGTGGAGGGAAACGAACAGTCAATGTTTCATGTCAAGATCCTTCATCAGGACTGGAATTAAAGAGGGAAGGTAGCCAGAATGAAAAGTGGGGGGGAATTCCTGATCTCCCAGTGGCCAGCCATTTTAATTGCACTTCCCATTCCCACACCAATGTGTCTGTGCACGGTCTCCACTACTGCCAAGTGGAGGCTAGATGCAGATCAGAGGAACAGCCACTCATATTCCGCCTTGGTAGTCTTTAACCTGATGGCTTGAATGTTGATTTCTCTAACTTAGGGTAACCACTCCCCTCTGTCCCCTTTTCTCCTTTATCCCACCAGCCCCATCACCCCATCTCTTTCCCATCCTCTCGATCTGCCCATCACCCACACATTCCTCCCTCTGGTTCCCCTCCTGACCTCCTTCCCTTTATTCCATTGTCCTCTCCTATCAGATTCCATCTGCTTCAGCCCTTGTCATTTCCACCTATCACTTCCCAGCTTCTTACATCATTCCCACTCTTCCTGTCCCTCACCTGCTTATCAACTACCTCTCACCTGAATCCACCTATCACCTGTCAGCTCTTGCTCCACCCGCTTCCACTGCCTATCTCCCCTGGCTATCTCCCCTCTTTCTTTCCAGTCCTGATGAAGAGTCTTGACCCAAAACGTCGACTGTTCATTTCCCTCTCATAGATACTGCCTGACCCGTTGAGTTCCTCCAGCATTTTGTGTGTTGCTCCAGATTCCCAGCATCTGCAGTCTCTCTTGTGTCTCCACTGTGAGAATTGGATACTGCATCGAGAAGGCTGCAGTGTGTGCGTGTCAGACATATGCCCAAAACCAGATTCCTGAAACAGACACTCTATTCCAAGCTCTGTCATGGGAAGAATTTACCAGGTGGATAGAGAAAATTATTCAAGGACTTGTTCAAAGCCTCTTCAAAGAAGTGCAATGAAACCACTAAGTCCTGGAAATGCCTGGTTCATCACTGTTCAAAATAGAGAAAGAGCGTTCAGGATGGTCCTGAGAACCTGTAATCCACACTTGGGGAGAACACAGAAGCCCTGTGTAAGAGGCACAAAGAGTGAATTACCCCACAAATTACCTGCCCACTTCCCCCATTAGGCACTTTCTGCTTCATCGTTTCATCTAGGGAATAGTCTACAATTCCCACATTGTCCTCATGAGCTACCTCAGATCCCACAAAATCAGGGCGGAAGTCAATAATCCTCTGACTCTAGGGACTGCAAAAGAATATAAAGAAGGAGAGATGACATCACTGGAGATATTATATGATCTCACATGGCAAACACGCCTTTCATATATACTTGTGGGATGCTGACTGCAAGATTCTGCAAATGTCCCCAGCAGCTCCCTGGAAGGATGCTGAGGCAAATTTGAGGGCAATAGTGACTTTGGCCGTCACAGGTGAGGCAAGGGCACCAGGTTCATCAGGCAGCAAGTTTTCATCCAGAGAGTTGAAGACACAGGAGGCTCAGGGCTAGGTGCAGGAAATGGCCATCTACGTGCTGGAGTCACTGCTGATCTCCTCTTTTCTCAGTGAGCACAAGTCTATTGCTGCTTCTGACAGTGCTGACAGTGCCAGTGATACTCCTGGGGCTGCTTCTACCAGCAGTGATGGTTCTGGTACCACCTGTCATCTTGGTTGTCAAATGAAGCCCAAAATAACACAACAAATGAACATATAGTGAGCATAGGACTTGACCCCTTGAGTTTGCTCCACAATTCAAAAAGGTCATGGTTGGTTTGATTACGATCTTAACTCCATATTATTGCCTACTTCAGTTAATCTTTCATCCCTTGCTTATCAAAGTATCAGTTCATTTCTGCCTTAAAACTACGGAAAACCCTCAATTGTGGCGGGGGATATGTTCTGGTGGTGAGACCTGGAAATTGTGAATATCATTTTTATGTAAGCATGGAAGTCAAGAAATATCAATTTCAATTTGCAAGTAAGTTAAGGGTTTACTGTATTCAAAGATACAGCTTACACGATCCTTTGTGGAAGAGAGTACCGAAGATTCAGAACTATATGAAAGAAGAAAACATCACTTTAATTTAGTTGAGCAACCTGTTATTTTATAACAGAGACCCCAGTTCTATGTTCTTCCACAAGAGGAAATATTCTCTTCACAACTACCTTGTCAACATATCTCAAATGAGGTGCCTGAGGAGTATAAGAAATGCAAGGGAACACTTAAGAGAGACACAGGAGGGCTAAAAGAGGACATGAGATTGCTCTGGCAGAGAAGGTGAAAGAGAATCCCAAGGGTTTCTCTTGCTGTATTAAGAGCAATAGGATAGCAAGGGACAAAATTAGTTCTCTTGAAGATCAGTGTGGACATCTATGCATGGAGCTGAAAGAGATGGGGGAGATCTTAAATGGATTTTTGTGTCTGTATTTACTTGAGAGACAGACACAGTATATAGAATTGAGAAAAAAGAGTAGTGAGGTCATGGACCATATCTGGATTACATAAGAGGAGATGCTTGCTGTCTTGAGAAAAATTAGGGTGGATAAATCCCCAGGGACTGATGAGGTGTCCCCTTGGATCCTGTGGGAGGCTAGTGCAGAAATTGCAGGGGCCCGGGCAGAGATATTTAGAATGTCCTTAGCCACGGGTGAAGTGCCAGAAGACTGGAGGATAGCTAATGTTGTTTCTTTGTTCAAGAAAGGCTTTAAGAATAACCAGGGAAATTATAGGCCAGTGAGCCTATTGGAAGGTATTCTGAGGGACAGGCTATATAAATGTTTGGATAAACAGGGCCTGATTAGGGATAGTCAACATGGCTTTGTGCGTGGCAGGTCATGTCTAACCAATCCTATAGAGTTTTTTGAGGAGTTTACCAGGAAGTTTGATCAAGGGAAGGCAGTGGATGTTGTCTACATGGACTTTAGCAAGGCCTTCGACGAAGTCCCACATGGAAGGCTGGTCCAGAAGGTTAAGTCGCTTGGCATTCAGGATGAAGTAGTCAATTGCATTCAATGTTGGTTTAGTGGGAGAAGCCAAAGAGTGGTGGTATATAGTTGTCTCTCTGATTGGAGACCTGTGACTAGTGGTGTGCCACAGGGATCGGTGCTGGGCCTGTTGTTGTTTATCATCTATATTAATGACTTAGATGAGAATGTGGTAAACTGGATCAGCAAATTTAAGGATGACACCAAGATTGGGGGCGTAGTGAACAGCGAGGAAGGCTATCAAAGCTTGCAAAGTGATCTGGACCAGCTGGGAAAATGGGCTGAAAAATGGCAGATGGAATGTAATGCAGACAAGTGTGAGGTGATGCTCTTTAGGAGGACAAACCAGGGTAAGACTTACACAGTGAATGGTAGGGCTCTGAGGTGTGCATTAGAACAAAGGGACCTGGGAATACAGATCCATAATTCCTTGAAAGTGGCATCACAGGTAGATAAGGTTGTAAAGGGAGCTTTTGGCACATTGGCCCTCATAAATCAGGGCATTGACTACAGGAGTGGGGATGTTATGTTGAAGTTGTATGAGATGTTGGTAAGGCCAAACATAGAGTATTGTGTGCAGTTCTGATCAGCTCCTAACAGGAAGGATATAAATAAGCTTGAAAAAGTGCAGAGAAAATTTATACAGGTGTTGCCGGGACTTGAGGACTTGAGTTACAGGGATAGGTTGAATAGGTTAGGACTTTATTCCCTGGAGCGCAGGAGAATGGGGGAGATTTTATAGATGTAAGCAAAATTATGAGGGGTATAGATAGGGTGAATGCATGCAGGCTTTTTCCCCTCAGGTTGGGTGAGACCAGAACTAGAGGTCATAGGTTTAGGGTGAAAGGTGAAATATTTATGGGGAATCTGTGGGGGAACTTCTTCACTCAAAGGGTAGTGTGAATGTGGAATGAGCTGCCAGTGGAAATGGTAGGTGCAGGTTCAATTGTAACATTTAAGAGAAGTTTGGATAGGTGCATGGATGGGAGGTGTATGGAGGGCTATGGTCCGGGTGCAGGTAGATGGGACTAGGCAGAGAACCAGGCCAGCATGAACTAGATGGGCCGAAGGGCCTGTTTCTGTGCTGTAGGGCTTTATAAGCCTAAGATGTTATAATTTTCAATCAAGTCACCTTTCACTCTTCTAAAATCCAACAGGTCTTAGCCTAATCTGTCCAAACATTTCTCATAATATGTCTCATCCATACCAGCTAGATGTCTTGTAAGTGTTCTCTGAACTGCTTCCAATACATTTACATTCTTCCATAAATAAGGAGACCAATCTATACACGATACTCCAGATGTGGTCTCATCAATGCCCTGTATAATTGTGGCAGAACCTCCTTACTTTTGTTTTCAATTCCCTTCACAAGATTTGTTTAACTTTCCTAATTACTTGCTTTACCTGCATTCCAGCTTTTAGTGAATCATACACAAGGACACTCAGGTCCCAGTAATCAATCCCTTTGCGCACCATTTCCTACATCTTGCCAACTAGTAACCACCCATTTATGTCTACCCCATTTTTCCTGATAGTCAGCTAATCTTCTCTCTACACAAATATGCTACTTCCTACACCATGAAATTTTACTTTCCACAATAACCTTAATGTGAGGCTTTATCCAATGCCTCTGAAAAACTATAAGTTGTACATCATTTGGATCCCATTTATCTACTGGACATCTTATTGCTTCCAAGAACTTCAATAAATTGGTCAAAAATGATTTTCCTTCCATAAAACGACATTGACTTTATCTGATTACCCTGAATTTTCCTAAGTGCACCGCTATAATATCTTTAATTATAGCTTTTAACATTTTTCCAGTGATAAACATTAAGGTAACTGGCCTGTAGTTTCTTCCTTTCTTTGTCTCTCTCTTTTTGAATAATGGACAATATGTTCATATTTCTCATGACATAGAGGGAAGCCATTCAGGTCATTAGATCTATGCCAGCTCCAAGTGCAATCCCATTCTCCGATTTATTTCCCAGTAATCTGTTCTTTGATGGCCATCAACTCCACCCCAATTCTCCTACCACTCATCTACTGTAGTGACAATTTACAGGAGGCAATTAATTTATCAACCAGCATATACTTGGGATGTGGAAGGAAACGAGGATACCCAGGGAAACTCTCACTTCCATGGGGTGAATGCGTAAAGTCTATGCAGATAGCACCCTAGATCAGGATCGAAACCAAAGCCATGCAGCTGTGTGGCAGCAGCACTAACTGCTACCACACCATGCCACCCTAATTTTATTGGATCTTGTCTAAATTTAAGGGGTCTTGGAAAATTAAAACCAGTGCCACCTTTTTCAAGACCCTTGTATGAAATTCTTCAGAACCTGAGTACTTGCCACCCTGCAGCTTCAAAAAATTAGCTCTCCGGATGACACATATCTAAACCTGCAAATTTCGCAAAGTAGTCTCCAAAATTAACATATCAACCTCTCAGGACAAGTACTGTAAATTAAGGTTTTCATGAAGGGAGGATTGAAATCACCTGTGACGTGTCATTAGTTATTGGCATGCCTTTTTTTCTGACATGCCTTCAACTCCTCAATGGCAACGTCCATTGAAACCTTTGAGACTAGTGAACCCACGATTAAACTGTGAAAACCATGTTAATGTCACTGTAATTGCCTGATTAACATACTGAAATTGATAATCTGCTCCTCCAAAGATAGTTGCTCACGTGAAGCCTGATGTATTGCAATTAGATGCCTGCATCCCTGTTTTAACACCTAGCCCCACCCGCACCCAAAATCAAATCATCCCTCTTGTAAGATTCACCCCACATTAACTGAAATTAACTGAAGAATTATGAAATAATGATCATACATGGGAACAATGTTAACTTTTATATTATTTAGGATGGCATTGTTTTGTTTTGTATACAAAATACAAACTCATTGATGTTTGAGGTCATGGCTGAATTTCCTTCAGTTCAAACCTTTAAATAAAAGTAACTCTGAAAAATGAAGATACTGATCTACATGTTATGCCAGAGCCTTCTTGCTATCATATTTTGCTTTTAGAATATATGGATATGATCATTAGTTTATGACAGTTGCATGAAATATATTTCCACGGAAGCAGAGGCTGTGAACATCCTGAACTAATTATCATATAGTCATGGCAACAAGGAGAAGAAATACTGGTATTATCTTATTCATGCATTTCTAAGGAAGTGGATTTTCAGCAAAACATAAAAGGAATTTAAAATGAAAACAATTAATTAATTAGCAATGGAAATTTCTACCTGCACCTCATTGTGAACCTCAGACTGATTTGCTAGACAAAACAAATCAAGGCAACTTGTTTAAAAGAAACATTTAATTAGTCATACTAAGGAAAAGAATAAGTGGAAATGTTACATGCCTCAACAGTAATTTTTTTCTAAGGCTTAGGAAGGGCAAATTACAAGGGCATCTTGCTGTTTCTGAATCTGCAGAACATCACATAATCCATATAAGAATTACCTCACAGTCCTTTAGGGGCTGTCTAGTCCTTGAAAGATGGACATAATCAGCACAGGCACAGCTAAAGTTATAAATATCTGAAAAGATAGTACAGAAATCCCAAAATTAGTCACAAGAACAAGACTGTGCCAGCTTCCTGTCTATAATTTTTTTGTTTCCATGTTTTATTCACAGCTTTGTTTTGCAACTACGTCCCTCGACTTACAAGTTGCAATAAATTTTGATATTTAAGTAAGAACTATTTTTAAAAAGAAGCATAGAATTATAAAGGCAAAATGAAAATTGAATTACTTCTAGGAACCTTGTCCAGTTATTGTCTCACACATGGCATTGAATCCCTACTTTGTCAACAGGGGAGATAGATTTTTGTTCTGCATGCCATATTTATCACTAATAACCTGTTACATAGATTTATGCAACTAGAAAACAAAGCTATTGAATCTCTCAATATCTTAATCACTTTGTAATACCTTTCCTCGTTGCAACATGCATAAAATTCCAAATTAATGTCAAGTTGACTGAAAAAAGAGAGAAGGGTGAAAGATGGTCCGTCATACAAGCAGAATCTGGAAGTCATGTATCATTTACCATAGGTGCTGTTCACGTTTTATATTAACAAGTGGGAAGTGCAATTTCAAAGATGGGCGAGGCTGTGCCTATATTAGGAAGTGGTTAATATAGAGGAGATCCACAACAATTAGAGGAAATATAGAACTGAAACTTCCAAAGTGTTTTACAGCTAATGAAGTATTTTTGAAACGTAGTGACTGTTAGCAATGCGGCAAACAATTAGCTAACTAAAAGCCGCATAAGCAGCAATTGTATAGAACATAGAACATTACAGCACAATACAAACCCTTCAGCCCACAATGTTGTGCCAACATTTTATCCCGTTCTAAGATCTATCTAACCTTTCCCTCCCACATAGCCCTCCATTTTTCTATAATTCATGTGGCTGTCTAAGAGACTCTTAAGAGTCCAAATAATAACCAGAAAATGTGTTGGAAACTCATCCTTGATCACATGTACTAAACACATGCACAATTTGCTCCTCTTCTGAAATTCAATTCCATTGAAGCAGACACAACAGGCATACCTATAATATTACATGTTAAGTGCATGCACCAAGGACACATTTTAACAGCAATCTGTTTTAGTGGGGTTAAGAGATGGTTAAATGTTGGCCAGGACACTTGAAATAAGCCACAGAGCCTCAGCTTAATTTCTCTTTGTAAAGATGCTATCACTGACGAAATGACAGTCTTCGCTATTGCACTGGACTGTCAGCCATGCTGGCACAGCTTTGTGGGCTGAAGGGTCTGAATTGTGCTGTAGTTTTTCTATGTTTCTACGTCTCTGGAAGGAACCTTCTGAATCAGAGACAAGAATGAACCAACTGAGCTATGGCTGATGGAAGCCCTTAAAAATTGCTGAATAGTCATCTACTGCAGATAAATATGAGGTACTATATTTTAGCAAATAGAATAAAAAGGTCACATACTCCTTGGAAAATATCTAACTGAGCTTGAGAAAAAATGAGGTACATGAATCACCAGAAGTAACAGCAAAGATAATTAGGCCATAAGAATCAAAGCACCAAGATTCATTTCTAGAGTGACAAAATTGAAAGCCAGAAAAATTCTGCGATCAGTTCTCTCTATTTATACAGAGGACACAGAGGCACAGATGAAGGTACAAAAAAGATTTACTGGAATAATAGCTGAAATGAGAGACATAATCCATCAATAAGGATTAAATAGCCTGGGCTCTTTCCTCTAAAAATGACAGTTGTGGGATGACATAGTGTTGTTTAAAATTATGATGTTTTAATGGGATAGACATAAATGAAACCAGAACTAAGTTCCATGAATAGAAAGTAGATGTTAAAATTTTCAGTAGAGAATCAGGAGGAATTTTGTTACCCAGGAACTGGTAAGAATGTTGAATTTACTGCCACTAAGATCAGTTGAACCTTGTCTGTTTCAAGAAGGAAGCAAGATAAGCTCATAAGGGAGGAAGAATATATTGATGCATTCATGTAAAGAAGAGAGGCAGGAATCTTGGTTCAATGCTGTAAATATCTTGCAACATCGTGAAGCAGTCACTAATAAAGCCTTCAGAATGAATGTTGTACTTAATTACAGGAACTCAATTAGTCTGTTTCGAGTAGAAGCAAGGCTTTCCAATATTTCACAATTTCTTTAAAATTACATCACTACCTCAGAATTCCCACTGCTCCCCAGTACCAACAGACCACCTCATACAAACCATTGCCATCACTTCCTTACCTCTCTGTGAGCAATAGCAGATAGTTTGGCTTTCTGGAACTGCACCCATCTTGAGAATTTATTTCACTGATATCAAAATACCAAATTCCCCACATATATATTAATGTTGAAGAGTATATTGAAAAGATTGCCTGAGGAACAAAACCCTTCTAGTTGTAGTCATTTGACATTTCACAGGGAAACTTTATGAAACCTAATTTCTCCTAACATGCCCTGAAAATAATCTAATAACTGTCAATCAACATTGCTTTGGAAGGTGTAGTTCTTGCCCAAATTATACCATAAATGTATTTGAAGAGCTGGTACCTCAAATTGACAGATAAGGCATAAATTGCAATCTATCTGGCACGCTAAACTCAAGGTTAAGTCAGGAATATGAATCAGCAACCAGCAAAAGGGGAGGATCCAAACATCATGATGAGAAGAAAGATCCACCCAAGAGTCTGCCCTGGAATCCCACACCTCCTAGTAAACACAAATAACATTGAATTGTAGTATGGATTAAAATAGTGTCAAAATAAGTAGTACTGTGGATTTAATGGAACCAAGAAGGTTTATGAAAACAGCTCAGCTCGTTTAGTGGCCTGATCAGTGACAAATGAATGTACAGCAATATGGGAAGTAAAAGCAGGAGAAATGTGGAAATCGAAAGACATGCAGGAGCATTGATCGTCTTGTTTGTCAACACATCAGCAAAGCAGGGATTAAGAAAGGCAAGCTGGACATTGATTTGAATTACTGAAGAGTTAAGCTCAATATGGAAATATGTTTGATAGCCAGAATTTGTTTTAAAAATCAACCGAAGGAGAACAGTGTCTAAATCTTGAAAAACTGAATAAATAATTTTCTGTCCTTCTTATTAGGTGAAGTTTTCAGCATTCATATCTATTAGCCTTCATCTGAATCAAAAACAGGTTATCAAATGAGCCTGTTTTCTGTGCTGGAGCAACCTCTCTCAACAGGCTTTTTAATTCTGTACACTCCATCAATTACACCTTTATGACATCTTTAGATTAGCAGTAGATAGAATAAATCTCAGCTGAATTTACATAAAACTATCATGAAGCTGTGTATCTAATAAAGCAAAAGGAAAACCCTCAGCTGGTCCTGTTATATGTGCTGTAGTTTAGCCTTATTCTTTGGCTTTGTAATTATGTCCAATTTTGATTTTGCCTATGTACAATGCTCAAGTCACACATACATTATGCAAGCAGGGTTAGGTGTTACATTAATTTCATATGGCTTTGCTTTATATTTATTTTTAAATGCCTGTGGATTTGTAATCTAACCAGAAATAGTGAAATGGTTAATGTTATTCATTCCCAAGGTGCTCAAGGGCTCAATGTATCAGAGAACAATTTGACTGCACTGTTTAGCTTTGCTGAGAACAATGTCTGTTGACGTATTTTTGTGGATACATCGTGAAAAACAAGACAGCCGAAGGAGTCTTGAAAGAAGTACCACAATCCATATGATTCCTTTGGCTCTTGAAAGAGACATAGCAATGTCACACAGAAGGGAAACCTATAAGGAACAAAACCAATGAGGCAGTCGGTTCAGTGGAAAGACAAATAATGAGCGGCTGGTCGGGTCGTACAAGAAGAGCCATCCAATAACCAAATGTGCCACTGATGACCCTGCAGATGGACTTTTCAAGTTTCTCCAGGACTTTCTCCTCTGCTCGATGTGGATCTGAGATTGGTCGAAGGACATCTCCCTTTCTCTGTTCCTCTCGGTGTTCATAAAATCACTGACAATTTACAGCACAGTCAGCCATTTACTCAATTTTGTCTGTACTTGTCCAGGCACTATATGGGTACATACTTTCCTGAATGGTGTCTGGCTTACATCCATATTATAACACATTCCTCATCCCTGCATGGCATGGCTGTTCAAGTGCACACCAATATACTTTTCAAATGTGAAGAGGGATCTGCTTGCTCCCTGCACACCTCAGACAATGAGTTTTAAATCATTACCATCTTTTGTACCATTGTGTACAGTTTTGATTATTGTGTATGGTTTCGGTCAGCGTGTTATAGGAAGGGCATCATTAAGCTGGAAAGAGAGCAAAGAAGATTTACTAGAGTGTTGCCAGGGCTCGAGGCACTGAATTAAAGGGAGAAGCTGGACTCTATTCTTTGGAAAGTAGGAGACTGAGCGGTGATCTTACAGAGGTGTATAAAATAATCAGTCTTTTCCCAGGGAAGGGGAACGAGAGGCGAAAGATTTAAAAGGGACCTGAGGGGCAACTTCTTCATGCTGAGGCAGGTGCTTATATGGAATGAGTAGCCAGAGAAAGTAGTTGAGGTAGGTACAATAATGACATTTAAAAGACATTTTGATAAGTACATGGATAGGAGGGGTTTAGAGGGATACAGGCCAAATATGGGCAAATGGGACTAGCTTAGGTGGGCACCTTGGTCAGCATGGACGAGTTAGGCTGAAGGGCCTGTTTCCGTGTTGTATTTCTCTGTGAATCTGGGTGAAAATATTGTCCTCATTTCCCCGCTAAACCTTCTGTTGTAAATCTGTGCCACTTGGTTTTTGATTTCTCTGTTAACAGAAACTAATCCTTCTTATTTACTCTACCCAAATCTCTCTCAATTTTATACCCCTCAATTAAATTTCCCCTCAGCCTCTTTGGTTCCAATGGAAATAACCCCAGCTTATCCAAACTTTCCTCCCAGCAACAATTTTCCAGTACCGCCAATATCCTTTGCACCTTCTCCAATGTATGCAGTAATCAAGCTGTGATCTACATAGAATTGTTGTGCAGTTCCTTCCTGAATACCTCCCATTGCTCATTAACAATTTTACCTTCATGTGGCTGTTGCAGTCCACTTTTGCTAAGTACCTGTTAGGCTAGAAAAAGAATGGTTTCTGCCCAGTTTAGAAACTTTATAACTGTTTTATCGATGTCCTTTCACATAACTATGCCAAGTCTAATTTAACTATGGTAACTGCCAAAAAAGTGCTCTCCACTGATATCCCTTTTACTGCCCAGTATTGCCTTTAGAGTTAACTCCAGAATTGCCCTCCTCTTTGTTGCCTATTGAGTCCATGTCAGTTTTCAGAGCAATCGCATCAGTTCCATTCTCCCACTCATTCCCTGTAACCTAACCTATTCTCTTCCACATATCCATCAAATCTAACGCTCCCCCACCATACCCCACCCAATTCCCTTGCCTCTCACCTACACCACGATGAATTTACAGTCACCAATTAACCTACCAGCACATAGGATGTGGCAAGAAACTAAGCACCCAGGGAAAACTCATGCAGCCACAGGAAGAATGTGCAAATTCATACTGGTAGCATCTAAGATCAAAATCAAACGCAGGCCACTGGAGTTGACCTTGCCACCTACTAACTAAAAAGGTTCTCTTGAATATAATTTAGGAATTCTGTGCCTTTTGCTCATTTTGTACTAAATGTGTTCCAGTATTGTCCTGTGTTCCTTTCTCCTTCAAGGGGGGGAAAGAAGAAATCTATAAATGAGAATTATAGGATTTATTCAACAGGTGAATGTTTAATATTTGTTAATCGGGAGTTTGCCTCAGTAAGTGACTCTTCAATGGATGTCACACTGAGGCTTTAAGGTCATACAAGGACATCAGGAGGAAGAAGCCTGCTGGTAACAAAAATGTGACTGGATGTTGCCATGGCAGTCAGTAGCAGGAGTTTAGTCCCACAAAATGTTTAATGATCTCAGTAGATCAGGAAGGGTGAGTGCAGTGACAAATAATAGGCACATCCTAATGAGCATCATCGCTCCCTGTTCTCTCTTGTGTGGTGCTCCCCACTCCAAAATCCATCAAATGCTATGTTTCCAATCTCATTTTAACATGTGTTGAAATTGAATAATGCACAGCATTCCAGTCTTGGAAAGAGCTCCAGAAAAAGGATTTTAATTTAGTTGCTGGTGTCAATAACAACCAACGATATGTTGCAGAAACCTTTGTGTCTCCTGCTTGTGTCTGGATCTTGGTCCACAGACTCGCATCAGAATGGTACAATTCTGTCAGCCCACTGCATACGTGGAATAGAATTAAGTTCCATTGCAACCACCAGATAAATAAAGAGTGAAGAGGCTATGAGTGGCTATTGGACCACTTAAAAATGATGCTGGAGAAGTAGTAATGGGGAACAAAAAATGGCAGATGAACTGAATAAGTATCTGCATTAGTCTTCACCATGAAGACACCAGTAGCAGGCCAGAAATTCAGAGAGTTAGTGGGCAGAAGTGAGTGTCGCTGCTATTCTATGGAAAAGGTGCTTTGGAAACTGAAAGGTCTGAAAGTGGATAAGTCACCTGGACCGGATGGACTACACTCAGGGTTCTGAAAGAGGTAGCTGAAGAGATTGTGGGAGGCATTAGTGGTGATCTTTCGAGAATCACTAGAGTCAGCAATGGTTCCAGAGGACTGGAAAATCGCAAATGTCACTCCACACTTTAAGAAGGGAGGGAGTGCAAAAGTCAGGAAATTATAGGTCAGTTAGCCTGACTTCAGTGGTTGGTAAGATATTACAGTCCATTATTAAGGATGAGGCTTGGGGTACTTGGAAGCACATGATAAAATAGGCCGAAATCAGCAGTTTCCTGAAGGGGAGATCTTGCCTGACAAAATCTGTTGGCATTCTTTGAGGAAGTAACAGGCAGGATAGACAAAGGAGAAGTCAGTGAATGTTGTTTACTTGAGTTTTCAGAAGGCCTTTGACAAGGTGCCACACATGAGGCTGCTAAACAAAGATAGGAGTCCCATGGTATTACAGGAAAGGTACCTAGCATGGTATCGAAGATTGGCTGACTGGCAGAAGGCAAAGAGTGGGAATAAAGGGGGCCTTTTTCTGGTTGTTGCTGGTAAATAGTGGTGTTCCCTCAGGGGTCCGGTGTTGGGTCCACTATTATTCATGTTTTTTGTAAATGGTCTGATAATGGAATTGATGGCTTTGTGGCTAAGTTTATGGATGATACAAGATAGATGGAGGGCAGGTGGTGTTGAGGAAGCAGGGAGTCTGCAGAAGGACTTGGCCAGGTTGGGAAGATGGGCAAAGAAGTGGCAGATGGAATACAGTGTAGGGAAAGTGTACAATCACACACTATGGTAGAAGGAATAAAAGGCACCAGACTATTTTCTGAATAGGGAGAGGAAAATCAGAAACCGGAAGTGCAAAAGGACTTGGGAGTCCTAGTGCAGGATTCCCTAAAGATTAACTTGCAGATTGAGTTGGTAGTAAAGGCGGCAAACGCAATGTCAGCATTCATTTCAAGAGGACTAACAATATAAAAGCAAGAATGTAATGCTGAGGTTTTATAAGGCATTGGTCAGACCACATTGGAGTATTGTGAGCAGTTTTGGGCCCCATACCTAAGAAGATGTGCTGGCATTGGAGAGGGTCCAGAGGAGATTTATGAGAATGATCCCAGGATTAAAGGGTTAACGTATGAGGAGCATTTGATGGCTCTGGGCCTGTACTCACTGGAGCTTAGAAGAATGAGGGGGGTTTCTCATTGAAACTACTGAATACTGATAGGCCTGGATAGAGTGAACATGAAGAGGATGTTTCCTGTAGTGGGAGAGTCTAGGACCAGAGCGCACAGCCTCAGAATATCCCTTTAGAACAGAACCAAGGAGGAATTTCTTTAGCTAGAGAGTGGTGGATCTGTAGAATTTATTGCTACAGATGGCTGTCGAGGCCAAGTCATTAGGTATATTCAAAACATAGGTTCTTGATTAGTAAGGGCGTCAAAGGTTATGAGGAGAAGGCAGGAGAATGGGGTTGAGAGGGAAAAATAAATCATCCATAATCAAATGGCAGAGCAGACTTCGTGGGCCGAATAGCTTAATTCTGTTCCTATGTCCTATGGTCATTTGCTTTGACGACTTTAAATTCTCTCACAACAGGAATGGCAGCAATACTAGACTGATGGAAGATCAGCAGTCCACACAGGACCATTTTATTTTGACAGGAATTCCATTGCAAATGATACCTGGATTTATCCTCCATAGTTTGAATATTCATCTGAGTTGTCAGGGGAACTCTTTAAAGGAGGCTCATTGATATAGTAGTTAGTGAACTGCCGGTGCCCATAAATAACCAAACAGATGAACCATTTGCAATGGTGATAAGTAATACAGAGAGCTTGGTACTTGAGTAAAAGCTGACTTTGAAAGCAATGAAATTTTTGTTAGCATATGTAGCTCATTTTCATGTGCAGCTAATTGAGAATAGAGTAAGTGATGTACTAAGAGAATTGTATTAAGCGAAACATGAAATGAAGAAAAGATATTGATAATATCAGACAAGAGGTCATAGATAAGAAATATAAGGGAAGAGGATTAAGAGTGACATGAGGTAAAAACATTTTCATGCACTGTGTGGTGGGAATCTGGAGTGCAGGTGTGGTGGAGTTAGGTTCCATTGTGATCTTCAAGAGGGAGTTGCATAAATGTATAGTGAAGGAAATATTGTAAGGCTACAAGGAAGGAGTCAAAGGTGTTCTGGTAGAGAGCCGACAGGAACATGTTGGCTAAGTGGTCTCCTCTTGTGTTGTGACTATTCTATGATTCTATGATCCAATTGCAGGATGGATTGGTTAGGCAGGCTCAGACATTACCAGCAGTTACCTGCATGCAGGCCAAAGATTTGGCAGACAATAGTGTTATAGAAAGGCCTAGAGGAAACTTACATTATTCATGACCCAGCCAGGAGGTTTGGTGGCTCACAAACTGATGAATATTTCTATTTATGAATTTAGAGAATAATCATCCTTGAATAAGCTATGGAAAACACCGAGGGACCAGTGAAAGCTTCAGTAGAGAACCTGAGATTCTTTTAGTAGAGTAAAGGTGTGGAAACTGTTGTGAGGATTGCTTCTCATTCTGTACGGGGAAAACAGCAGGTGATGTGGCTACAATGGCATTACCATACTGAAGACCCCACAATTGACATTCTGGGTTATCATTGATTGAAACTCCACTGGACCAGCCATATAAATATTGTGTTTTCACCTGAGTAGGTCAGAGGCCATGTATTCTGTAGGAAGTGATTCACCTTTGCACACCCTAAAGCCTTTTCACCATTTACAAGGCACAGGACTGCAACAGAAGTCTCTCTACTTGCTTGGATGAAGGCAGCTCTAATAACAGCCACAAAGCTCAACATCATCCAGGCTAAAGCAATCTTCTTGATAAGCAGTCCATCAGCCAAAATTCATATTTTCCATCACACATGCACTATACTGTGTACCATCTACAACATGTACTTGTGTGGACTCTCTGACAGCACCTCCCAATCCTGTAACCACCACCACAAGAAGAACAGGGGCTTCAGGTGCATGGGAATGCCACCACTTGCATGTTCCCTTCCTAGTCACACACTATTCTGACTTTGAAATATAACATTGTTACTTCATTTTCACAAGGTCTAAATCCAGGAACTCTGTCTCCAATAATACTGTGGGAGCTTTCACCAAAAGCACGGTAACAGTTCAAGAAGGCAACTCAGCACCACCTTCTCACAGGACGAGGAGAGAAGGGCCTTGCCAGTGACAGCTGGAAGAAGAATATATTTTTATAAAATAATCTGGAACAGGGTTAAATCTTGGTTGATGCTGACAATGAGAATTTTAAAGAAAAGAATAAACTGGAACAGTTAGAAACAGAATTGAAGGTATAGGAAATGTAGAGATCAAATGACAAGATTGATTTTTTCCCCCAACAAGCAGCTCTGGGCTTGTTCATAGCCAGTGAATGTAAAAAGGAACAAGCCAAAACTGAGAGGGAAAAAGTGACAATTAACAGTTTTACAGCAAACAAAACCTGGTTTTGCAGAAATTACAACATTAGATATGCAAACAGGTTCAGAAAGAGTAAATTGAATGCTCTATTGAGAGTGAATTGAATTGAACAATTGAATGCTCTGTTGAGGAGTGAATTAGACCAACAGATCTTTTTTCTTGTCATGTGTATGTTAAACATTTTGTCTTCTGTTTTCAGATATGTTTTAATATTTTACAGAACTAGTATCAATTTAACTCTTTGTTGTCCCATTGTTGTCCTCTTAATACAAGCATCTTTTTCCATGACAGCTATGAGCACACATTCACTTATGTTAGGAAGCTGTTATATTTGTATATGTGTCTGATATGTTAAGATTGCAATATTGACCTCTTCTGTTTTTCGTTTGAAAACTGAGATTAACAAACTGAGTGCCGGTTCAAATTATCAAATGATAAAATATTTATGATGAGGATGACCACTACAGGCAGCTAGTTTTATTTCAACAATGCTCATTTTCCATGTAACTGTGGAGAGAGATACAGAATTAACAGTACTGGTCTAAAAACAAAAGATGTTGGAAATATTCGGCAGGTCTTGTAACAACTTTATCAACATTTACTCTCTTTGTGCTCTATAGATGCTTCCTGACCGGATGGGTATTCCCAGAATTTTCTGTTCTTATTTCAGCTTTCTAGCATCTGGAATTTTTTGCCTTTAACATTTTAGTTCAATGACACTTCATCAGAATTGATGAAACTGAAATCATGTTCTGTAATGTTAATCCTGTGTCTCTCCCCACAGAAGCTGTCTGAGCTGCAAAGTATTTGGAGCAACTATAGTTCTTATTTCATATTTCCAGAATCCTCTGCATTTGGCTTTGGTATTCCTTGTACAACTTAAGAGATAAGACAACTCGCTATCTCTATGCTTTGTAATATTCGGAATTTTTGAATTTAAAAAGTTAAAAAACAATAAACTATCTAATAAACACAAAATAACTATAAATATTGAACTAAATATAATTAAAAAAATAAACTACTTGCTTTACTCTCTGTTTGATAGTTGCAACACTACATTTTCCACTGAAATCATGGAGTCATAGAATCGGAGAGGTGATCCCCCAGTGCTAATATTGGGGAATCCCAGCAATTTTGAACTCCACCAATGGACTATATTCAAAGTCCAGCAACAGAGTATTAACAGATGCAACACAATCTCTCATCCAGTAAGTTGGAGACATTAGTATTTGGCAAAACACGCATATAGTCATGGATTTGCTTTAAAGGACTAAATACTGGCTGGGTCTCACATGGCAGTTTCATACAGCTGGAACAGGTAAGGGTAAATAATAACTGCAAAAATTCAATACAAAAAATTGTAAATCAACCCATATTAATAGCAATCCATATGTCTTTTTAATTAAACTTTTCATAGCTGATTTTATTATAGAAAGTTTCCAGTCAGTTCAGATCTAGACAGCCTTATTTGTATGCACCAGAGGCAACATTGAATTCCCATGAAATTACATAGCGCAAAAAATAATGAAGAAAGTGACACAAATTAGTATATGATTGATATCTCACAAGGCACCAGCAGCTGAAAAATATGGAAAACAAAAAAATGCCCATGTTACATAGAAAGCAAGTGAATATCTACAATACATAATTTTACAACAAAGAAAGACATTTAGAAGGGTAAAATACTTGCTTTATAAATTAGCTGCAAGAACAGTTATATGGAGTAAATCATGCCTAAATAACCTAGCTGAATTTTTCAGAAACCATTAAAGTTGTAAATGTCTATTGTTGTTATTTTTGAAGATTTTCAGAATTTATTCAAAAATGTGTTGCATAGGAAATGCAAAAATAAAACAAAAACACAAGCCATTGGGGTAACCTATTAACGTGGGTAGAGAATTGGTTTGTAGATAAATAATACACAGGAGAAATAATGGATATCTACTTCCAAGTGATATTCCAAGCAAGCCTATTACATGTTTCATTCATACTATTTCTCATTCCCTTAAGGTCTGGAGATTTAAGCCCAGTTTATTCAAAGTCTCCTTCAGGACAACCCTCTCATTCTTTGCATTCCATCCAAGTCAACATTATTTTTCCTAAAATAGAGGTAAAAAGATTATTTTCTGTACTTCAAAAACTTACATAATTGCAATAAAACTTCATTGCTTTAATGGTCCAATTCAATTTGCAAGAAAGTTAAAATATCATTTACTTTTGTGATTGCTTACTTGTTTGTTAATTTCCTGTGATTTGTGTACACAGAGATTCAGGTGTCTCTGAATTACAAGATGTCCTTCCTTTTTAAAAGCACTTTCTGTTTTCCTACCTGACTAGATAGTTTCATATTTCTCCGTTAAATGTCTTTCATCATATTTTGCCCATTCACTCCTCTGTAACCTTTGCAGCTTCTTAACATTTGCTTCATAGTTTACTTTCCAATTTAGAATTGCATCATTAATAAATTAGTATATGTTTCACACGGTCCCTTGTTCAGGTTGTTGAAATAGATTGCAAATTGCCAAGAACCAAATACTCATCCTTACAGCACCCCAATACAGCCAGTCAAACCAAAACACTATTTGATTTTTCCCTCAGTTAACTAATCTTTTCTCCATGCTGATATATCATTCCCAATCTTATAAGTCTTAACATTGTGTTATAATGTATCAAGTAACAACTTGATCAACACCTTTTTGAAAATCCATGTACACTACATTCACTTTTTCCCCTTATCCACTTTCCTCATTACAAGCTCAAAAAGCATCAGTTGATGTATCAAACACGATTTTACTTTGACTCTGCCAATCATATGATTTTCCAGGTTCACTTTTTACAACCGAGTAGTATTTTTGCCACCATCAGGCAAACTAGCTTAATGGTCCTTTTTCATCCCTTCTTGCATGGCGTTTTCATATTTGTTATCTCTTAGTCATCAGAGACAATTCTTAGATCGAGACAATCCTAAAACAACAAAAGCAATGCATCCACTTTCTCTGCAAGCATTGTGTTTAAAGTATGAGGATGCAGACCTTCAGATCCAGGGGATCTGTCAGCTTTTGATTTTGTTACTTTACCCAGTACAAAAGTGAAGGTGGCTTTCTACAACACTTGCTGCTTAGACCAGCAGATTAGGAAGGGTTGGTAATGTCAAAGTGCAGGTGAATTGGGGATGGGGAGGAGTCCTCATAGCTAAAATAACCCTCTAATAATCCAGCATGGGCATTGGTGTGCCAACTAGCAGATTTTCTGAATTAATGCATGTTCTTTTAATTAATACACCAACACACCTTTAATTCATTTCTTTTGATGTTGCACAATATTATGATAAGTCTTCCAGTGAACCAAGTAAGTTGAAAAGGAGTGCACAGGCTGAGGTCCCAGTAAGTGGAAAGGGAGTGCAGCAAACATCACCTAGTGAGAAAAGTGCTGAACCATCAGGATATCCAAATAGCCAAACAGCTTTTTACAGCACCTGGTGACAAAGTTCAGTATCATCTAGGCATTCAACACTCGCTCATGTGAACGCACAGTTTATCACTGATAAAGTATGATCAGTTGTATTGGTACTGGTATACTATTGTCACTTGTACCGAGGTACAGTGAAAAGTTTGTCTTACAAACCGATTGTACAAGTCAATTCATTACACAGTGCAGTTACATTGAGTTAGTACAGAGTGCATTGAAGTAGTACAGGTAAGAACAATAACAGTACAGAGTAAAGTGCCACAACTACAGAGAAAGTGCAGTGCAATAAGGTGCAAGGAATCTCAAACATTTTACCTTGACATTTCTGATTCACCTTTTTAATCTACAAGATCTTCATGCATCCTACAGAAGGTGGTTGAAGACCTCCTCAGAAGCTGAAATTCAGAAGCGATCACTCGCTGTGAGGGTGCACCACCACATAACAGATGGAAATAATGCAGCAGTTCAGATACTAATACTTTGGTAGTGATAGATTTTTTTCCCACCTATTGGCTCATTACTACAGATGAAAAACAGCAGGTAGTGGAAATGGGGCAGCAGTGGGAGTCCAGGACCCTGGAAGCAAGATGGTGCAGGAAAACCTTGACAGGAAACAAGCAACTAAGGGCTTTGATCGATGTGCTTCTCCATCTCAACCATTAGATCCTGATTCCAATCTCTACTTCACATGCTTTTTTTCTGTCCTGATAGCAGAATCTTTGTTTATCTTTGCACAAGTATACATTATCATTAGGCAATCATAAATTCAGTTAGTACTACCGCATTAGTTTACAAGATTATGTGAGTACTCTCAGGTTATCATTATCTGATGCTTAATACTGGGCGTTATCAACTCAAAAAAGTTTTTATGTGCTGATTAGCTTCATGTGCATAGTGTGACTGCAAGTTCCTATTGAGCAGATTTGTTTCTTTGCTCAGCTCAGTAAAAAAAATCTTCCATGAGTTTGAAATATAATCAGTTGATGAGGAAACACACATGGGTGTAAGAACCACCTGAAGTTTGACTCACCTGAGGCAAAGAGAAAGTAAGCCCTGAGATTTAGATCATCTTCTAAAAATATCTTGCTAATGAAGTCCCCAAAGACAGTCACAATGTCAGTCTCTCCAGTTTTTTGGAGCTTTTGTCAATTGCTTTTTTTTGTTGAAACAGTCGAACAATCACGGACAGAAAAAGACTCTTCTGTTCATCTACTCTCCATTCACCAGACCCAAACTTCAAGTATTCAAGTACCTCTCTCAAACATAATGATTGTATTTGATTCCACTACATCCTCTGGCAGCGCATTCCACATATTAACAATTGTCTGCATAAAAATCTTACCCCTTAGATCTCCTTTAAAACTCCTTCCTCTCAACTTAAACCTCTGTTCTCTGGTTTTTGATAGTCCTACCATGGGAAAAAGATTTTTTACTATCCTATCCATGCCTCTCCAAATTTTATATAACTCTGTCAGTTCACCCTCAGCCTCCTTTGCTCCAGGGAAAACAAGCCCAGCCTATCCAGTGTCTCCTGATAACTAAAGTCCTCCAATCCAGGCAATATCCTGGTGAATCTCCTCTGCACCCTCTCCAGCATAACAATATCTTTCTATAGTATTGTGACCAGAATTGCACACAATAATCCAAGTGTGATCTAACCAGTGTTTTGTAAAGTTGCAACAGAACATCCTAACTTTTATAATCTATGCCCTGACCTATGAAGGCAAGTATCCCATATGCCAAGTGCTGGGAGACATTCTACTTTAAAATGTAATCTGGAAAAGAGAAAATGGATAACCATGGGAAAGAAGAAGGGTCAAAGTTTTCAGACACTGCATTGGAACTCTTGTTGGAGAAGGTAGAAGGGGCAAATGATGTTCTGTATCCTCTGTGGAGTATAGATGCAATGAAATGGCAGTGGGAACAGAAAACTGCACAAAATCTATGCCAGGAGAGTAGTCTAGGCATCTGAATGCAATATTAAAGTAGTTTAATGACTTCTCTTGACACCTTTCTCACAACTGCACCACCAGCCTCAGTCACTACTCAATGCAAACACCCAAATCACTTAACTACTAACATTGCCATCATTCAAAACTCATCCAAGATATTATATGATCCATGTCACTCTCACACAATTAGCATAGCCTGCAAGCCTCTCACCCACATCTCATCGCCAGCATTTCAACTATGACAACCACAGTACCAAAACAGCCTGCTTTTTATTGATATGCTGCCTTCTCCCTGACCGGGGAAAGTGGTGCACAAACAGAAGACTGCACAAACTAAACTGAGATGAGAGACACAACTACATGTGCCAATCCCATTATAGCATGGGCCACTGGTGAGGCCTGGTGGACTGAAGTCATTGAAAATGATCACTCTACATTTCGTCCTTCTCTCATCCCTCTTCCTTCTCTGACATTCTTCTGACTTACACGTTACTACATTGCAAGTATACACTTCCTGTCACCAGTCAACACGCAGTTAGAATCATAATATTGTTATGGCACAGAATGAGAGCTTTGGCCCATCAGGTCCATGAATCCTCCCTGTGGACTATTTTATTCAGAACTCTTTCCCTCCTCTTTTCCTATAGCCTTGTAAATTATGTTCTCTCAAGAGCTATCCAATTCCCTTTTAAATGCCCTGATTGACTGCTTCCATCACTATTAAAGGCAATGTGATTCACATCATCAGTACTCTCCCCATTTTTTTTTCCACATATTCTCTTTGCATATTTTGGACAACATTTTAAACCCACATCCCCTGAGGTCCTTGAACCATCTGCTAATGGGATCAGCTTCTCTCTATTTATCTTATTTAAACCCATAATGATCTTATATATGTCTCAGACTTCAAAGTGAGTAATCCGTGCTCCTCCAGTCTGGTCCTAGAACTGAAATATCTCAACCCTGGAGCCATTGGGTAAATCTATTTATTCACTCTCTTTAAGACACTCACGTCCTTTGTAAAGTGCAGAAACCAGATTTGGATTGAATACTCCAGTTGTGGATGAACCAGAGGGTTACATAGGTGCCGCATAATCTCAAATAAAAACTGGAAAACTGGAAATAATCAGGAGGTCAGGCAGCAGCTATGGAGGAAGAGATGCTGCCTCACCTGCTGAATATTTCCAACATCCTCTGTTTTCATTTCAGATTTTCAGCATGTGCAAATTTTATTAATTTCCATTCAACTTAGTATCCTTATTCTTGTGCTCCAGCATCCTATGTGCTTTACTTCCTATTCTTTCAACATGTCCTGTCACGTTCAATGATTTATGCCTATATCCATCCAGGCCTCTTGGTTTCCTACACATCCTTCAGAACTGTGCCATTTATCTATGTCACTTTCCCTTATTCTTTCTGCCTAAGTTTATCATTTCACACTTCTCTGTTTTAAATTTCATCTCGCACTTGTCTGTCCATTCTGCCAGTCTATCTTTGTTCTCTTGCTGTCTATTGTTCACCTCGATACCATTTACTGCACCTCCAAATTTGGTCCCTTCAGCAAATATTAAAATTTTACTTGGCACACTTATGTCTAACTCATTAATATATATTAAGAATGTGGTGCTCTGAGGGGAATATAAATGCCTGACATGCTCTGGCCTGAAAGACTACCATTTAACATGTGTCTGGACTTGAGCCATTTCTTTGGATCCATTCTCTCACTGACCCCTTTATGCTATAATCCTTAATATTGCTAACAAGCCCTTAATGTAAAACTTTGTTAAAAGCTTTCTGAAAGTCTATATAGTGAACATACTGCATTTGTTCCATCAATTTTTAAAAAGCCAGCACAATTCCGATAATAACTTCTATTAAGCTTTTCTAAGGATAAAATCAAACCAAACCTTGTGAAAAAACAGGTCAAGAAAATCACCCAGGTTACTCTAGAAGGCAGCTGTGGTATTTATTGTCAACCCCTTGTTAATTCCTCAACCTTTTGATGTGTGCCACTGCAGCCTTTCCACACTTATGCTGGCAATTTTGTGAAACCTTGAGTTAAGTTTCAGAATTTCTATTAATATTGGCCTTAATAACCAATAACAGACTTAAATTGCCAACTTGCTTCTCCTAAGAGGGTTTCCAATTGTAGCCTGAAGTGCTTGGACTAAATCTAGAAATCATGTCACGTTTTTGACCTGCCAACTCTTGTGGAGTTATCATCTCACTGGTTCTCAAAGACAGCCTCCCAAAGAGCAGGAACCCTTCTGTATCTCTCCAAGTTTGTCTAATCCACCTCTCCTTAGTAATTGTATTAATATACTTATTCATTCTTAGTTTTAATTTGAAAGAGCCAAACTAATGTCAAATATTCCTTTCCACAGACACTGAATTATCTCCACAGCTTCAAAATATTTGATTTTGTTTGAATGTGGGCTCTTAATTTCAATATAAATTTATTTGGTATAAAGGATTTAAATTTTCCTGCAGCATGCTGGCTAATGTATGCACATAAAACTCTTTTATGTGCTACTTTAATGCAGTCATTAATCTGTTTATTTTAAATGGTTTAACCATCATATTAAAATAGAGCACAGGGGAATTTTACATAAATGTATTAGTCTGAGCACTGCACCATGCGCTAAGCTGCTATGTGCCCAGATTTTATTTGCAGAAATGTTTATGGCATGCAATCCTCCTTTTATGTACACAAGGTGAAAAGCTTTAGGGCAATTTTGCAGAAATGAGTTGGTTTTACTACTTCCTAAATGTTGCCACTGGTTTATATCTTTAAGTTGACAACAAGGAATAATTTGTCTTTAGAATGGTTCTTCTTATTCAAGGTATTTGTCATTGTGAGAGTTCTGTGGTTTTCTCTTGGTAAATTTCTGCTCTCAGAATCTGAAATTTTGTTTGATTAAATCTTTCCATATTTCCTTGACTATTGTTGAGCAACAGCAGATGTGTCTGTGTCTATCATCACCAGAGCTGTCCACTTAAATCAAAGATGATGCCAGCTCAGGCTATTACATGTTCAAGTGATAACATAGTACACAGATTTTGCACAGTTTACACCCAAGTCCAAACAAGGAATCTCCCAAGTTCACCAAGAAATCAGCCTCGATCAACCATAGTGGTTGTTATATTTATTGGTAAGTGCTTGAATATTTATATACTTCAATATGTAAACATTTTGCAGATATTGTGAAGCATAGATCGGTGAGATGTAATAGATTTTTTTAAAATCAGGGTTTGTGATTGGTTGTCAGACAAAGAGCATACAATTAACAATTTTGCTGCCCCAGCATTATTTGCATAATTTAAGCAGGCTCCAAACCACATGACATTTTGAGCAAACCCAGCAAAGGATAAAATATTGCATATGGATTAATCCAAAAAGATAACATTTCATCAATACATCTTCAACCTTAAGAGATACAATTTTTAAGAGTTATTTTAAACTAAGGGGTAGTTTCTTTACTTGGACGGATATGAATAAGCCCAAAGCCCACCTCCCAAAGAAGAATAGAGAGTTGTCTGTATATTCATCCTTCCAACGCCAAAACTGATTAATATGTTGAAAAGCAAAACATACTGCATATGCTGTAAATCTGAAATAAGCACAGAAAATGCTGGAAACATCATTCAACCTGAAACGTTAACACTGTTTTTTTTTCCCCATATTCTGTTGAGTATTTGCAGCATTCCTGTTTTTCGTTCAGATTGTAGGTTTTTCATCTCATTGATGAATGTGGGATTTTCCTATTTGTAAATGGTTGCACGTTTTGACCACAAAATAATAACATTTTCAAGGATAACTTAGTAGTGATGAAGCACCTGAGATCATGTGCATTAATACAAAAGAAGTAGGAATAGAAGTGGGCCAAAAAGCCCCTCAAGACTGCTGTGACATTCAACAAGGTCATGGCTGATCTGATCGCTGGCATCAAGTCCATTCACCTTCCTGTTCCCCATAACACTTGATTCTACAATAGTCCAAAAATACATCTGTTTCAGTCTTGAATCTAAATGACTCAGCATTTATAACCCTCTGGGGTAGAGAAGTCCAATGATTCACAACCTTCAGTGAGAAGAAATGTCTCCTCATTTCCATCTTTGAAGTGTGTCCTGTTAGCTCTGGAGTTTGTTATAGATTAATCTGCAATGGAAACATCCTCACATCATCTACACTGACAAGCCTCTCAAAATGTTTGACTAAGATTACTTATCATTCTTCAAAACTGCAGTAAAAGTCCAATTTACTCAATTTCAACACAGCCTTCTTTCAAGAGGAATTCTTTCTTTAATTAGTCTAGGTCATGAGGATTCAGTCAAAATGAAAATCATAAATAAAATTTAGGAAGTTGGAAAAAGAGTATGAAATTAAATCATGGGAAATACTTCTAACCTAGATGTTCACTGAACTGTAGGAATTTAATGTTATATTGTTCTGTAATAATTCCCATAAATTGCAATATCTCAGGCTTCATTGAATACTTAAAGTTTAGCTTAAAGGCACTACTATCTGGTTGCTACGAAGTGTTTACATTTACAGAAAACTATCAACTGGGAACCTCAAACTAGCAATGTACCTGTGCCCTATCAGTTTTAGTTAAACATTGGCAATTGAATGATAGTATGATCTCTCCCTTCTGACTGAACGGAATCCTATAAATAGAAATCAATTGTTCCTGTGACGTTCATGGTTACAAGCACTGTGGTGGCTATCAAAGAGTGTAATTCCTGGAATGGATGCAATGGATATATTTTCAGTGAACATGTATTTGATGGTGTGAAAATGATATGAGGTCAGACTAAATGATACCACTGCAGTTTTATCAATATCAAATAGCTTGTACTCAGCTTATAAATTCTCTGAACAGGGTAAACCATATCTTCCAGAATCTTTTTCTTCTATTTGCAGACATACTGAATTTATTTTTGCCAGAGATGTTGCTGAATTTGAACACAGTGCTCAATGTTAGACTGAAAAACACAAGTTGTAACACCTGATCTCTCTTGCTTGAGTGCACATAATTCATGCAAGCCCATTTCAGCTTCCACCATGGAAGACTGATTACACATGCTCTGTTCGCTGGAAGTATGCACATTTAGCAGATCATGACATCTATCATTGCTGTTTTGATGCCAACCCTATCACTTTTGATCTCAACTAGACTTGGTGAGACTGTGTTTGGAATAGTGTACACAATTCTGGCTTCTTTATCTAAGATGTTATATTATTACTAGAGAAGGTTCAGCAAGCATTCACCAGACTGGTTCCTGGGATGGCAGGTCTGTCAAATGAGAAATAGGGTAGGCTAGGCTTCTATTTTAAACTGGTCAGAAGATGGGAAGTCAAACTTACAACATTCTCAGAGGGTATGACAGTGTAGGTAGGATGTTTGCCCTTGCAGAAGATCTAGTATTAGGTACCACAGATTCAAATTATGGGGTAGCACACTTAGAACTGAAAAGAAGAAACATTTCTTCACTCAGAGGGTGGTGAATCTTTTGAATTCTCTATTCCAGAAGGTTGTGGAGGCTCAGATATTGAATGCACTCAAAACAGATTGATAGCTTCCTGGAATTCATCAGTAAATTGCTATCAAGGTAGAAGATGAGCCATGATCTTTTTGAATGGCGGCAATTACTCCTTTTCTTATTTCTCATGTGTGTAAAGCCCAACACTTACCTGAGAGTGGCTGTGAAGTTCTTCATCACCAGGCTGGTGCTGCAGATGATTCTTCACAACATATACCACACCCTTGACCATTTCGACCATCTCTTCCCACAAATTGCCAAAGACTCCATAATGTCTTCTATCACCAGTTGCTGCCCTTCCCTCTAAGTGATCTAGAGTGGCTTTAAGCATTACTAGAAAGCTGATACTAGTTTTGTCTATTCCTGAAATTGCACATTGTCCTATATACTAAGACAATAAACTGACTGGTTTATTATTACCACTGGCTGGTGGCTGAAATCATGATCATGAGGTTTCAATCCAAAGTTTGTATGTGCCCTGCATTGCACCCAGCAGGATGGGTTATTCGTGCATTGCAATTTCAGTGTTCTTTTTTAGAGCCATAGAAAACTACAGCACAGAAAACAGGCCATTCAGCCCTTCTAGTCTGTGCCAAAACATTATTCTGCTAGTCCCACTTACCTGCCCCCAGCCCATACCCCTCCAGACCTCTCTCGTCCATATATCTATCCAATTTACTCTTAAAAGTTAAGAGCGAGCCCGCATTTACCACCTCAAATGGCAGCCCATTCCACACTCTCACCACTCTTTGAGTGAAGAAGTTCCCTCTGATGTTCCCTCTAAACCTTTCCCCTTTCACCTTAAAGCCATGTCCTCTCATACTTCGCTCTCCTAATCTAGGTGGAAAGAGCCTACTTGCATTAACTCTGTCAATGCCCCTCATTATTTTGTAAACCTCTATCATATCTCCCCTCATTCTTCTCCGCTCCAAGGAATAAAGTCCTAACATGTTCAGTCTTTCCCTGTAACTCAACTCCTGAAGACTCAGCAACATTCTTGTAAATCTCCTCTGAACTCTTTCAATCTTACTGATATCCTTCCTGTAGTTCGGTGACCAGAACTGAACACAATATTCTAAATTTGGTCTCACCAATGACTTATACAACCTCACCAAAACATTCCAACTCCTATACTCAATACTTTGATTTATAAATGCCAGGATGCCAAAAGCTTTTTTTACAACCCTGTCTACCTGTGACTCTACTTTCAGGGAATTATGTATCTGAACTCCCAGATCCCTTTGTTCCTTCGCACTCCTCAGTGCCCTACCATTTACTGTGTATGTCCTCCCTTGGTTTGTCCTTCCAAAATGCAACACCTCACACTTGTCTGCATTAAATTCCATCTGCCATTTTCTGGACCATTTTCCCGTTTGGGCCAGATCCCTCTGCAAGCTTTGAAAGCCTTCCTCACTGTCCACTACACCTCCAATCTTAGTGTCATCCACAAACTTACTAATCCAATTTACCACATTATCTTCTAGATCATTGATATATACAACAAACAACAATGGCCCCAACACAGATCCCTGAGGCACACCACTAGTCACAGGCCTCCAATCTGAGAAACAACCATCCACAACCATTCTCTGTCTTCTCCCACTCAGCCAATTTTGAATCCAGTTTACAACCTTTCTATGGATACCCATTGACTGAACTTTCTGAACTAATCTCCCATGTGGGACCTTGTCAAGGGCCTTACTAAAGTCCACGTAGACAACATCCACAGCCTTACCTTCACCTACTTTCTTAGTGACCTCCTCAAAAAACTCCACAAGATTCGTTAAACACGATCTACCACGCACAAAGCCATGCTGACTATCCTTAATCAACCCTTAGCTGTCCAAATACTTATATGTCCCATCTCTTAGAACACCTTCCAATAATTTACCCACTACTGATGTCAGGCTCACTGGCTTGTAATTACCTGGTTTACTCTTTGAGCCTTTCTTAAACAATGGAACAACATGAGCTATCCTCCAGTCCACTGGCACCACACTCGAGGCTAAGGACATTTTAAATATATCTGCCAGGGCCCCTGCAATTTCTGCACTAGTCTCTCTCAAGGTCTGAGGAAATATCTTGTCAGGCCCTGGGGATTTATCTACCTTTATTCGCTGTAAAGCATCAAGTACCTCCTCCTTTTTAATCTCTGTATGTTCCATGACACTAGTGCTTGTTTCCCTTCTTTCCATATCCACGCTGCCAGTTTCCTGAGTAAATACTGATGCAAAAAAACTGTTTAAGACCTCTCCCATCTCCTGAGGCTCCACACATATACGACCACTTTGATCTTCTAGGGGACCAATTCTGTCTCTTCCTATCCTTTTGCTCTTAATATACCTGTAGAAACCCTTTGGGTTTACCTTCACATTATCTGCCAAAGCAGCCTCATGTCTTCTTTTTGCCTTCCTGATTTCCTTTTTTAGTATTTCCTTTTATTTCCTATACTCTTCAAGTACCTCATTCATTCCTAGTTGTCTATACCTGCTATACACCTCTCTCTTTTTCTTAACCAGTTCACCAATATCCCTTGAAAACCAAGGTTCCCTATGCTTGTTACCCTTTCCTTTAATCCTGACAGGAACGTACAAACTCTGCACTACCGGCCTTACCTCGCAGGGTACTAGCTCTTCCTCAGCTCGCCGAAGCCTTTTTTATTGCTCTCGCCAATTTAGCCTCCTGATTTTTTGGAAGAGTTAAACCATACTTCTTTGGAGGAGTTAAACCTTATTCCTGAAGTGGAACTTAATGTAGAAAATTGCAAGTGCATCCAACATAATCCCTCTTAAGTAAATTAACTGGAGCTTTAGCTATTTTGTGCTAATGTTTATGATTGTGCATAATTCAAACCAAAGAAGATTTAATGGTAATTACATCAAAGAAATTGTTACCAGAATAAAAATCAATATAGTCTACGAGCAAAAGAAATGTTCTAGTAATGTTACTGTAGACAAGAAGCTCTTGAACATAAATGGATATTTTGCCCACCCAGGGAGAAACACTATCGAATTTCAATCTCAAAAAGACCGATTGTCAAGCCAATTTGCCATAATAGTGTCACCCAGACTTAAAATTTCAAAAATATCCCTTTTTTCTGCTAATATCCATTGATTAGTTATTCATATTTTTATGAAAACTTTTGTTGACTTCTATAAGGTATCATCAGAGATAAACAGTGCAACATATGAATATAAAAATAGTACTGATATCACAATTTAACAGAAGAAAGCATTTTTATTCTATGTGATACTGCTTTCCAAACTACATCAACACCATTTAGATTATCGTAACTCGGTGTGATTCACAGAACCTCATGTATTAACTAAGTTGCTTCACTGAGGGAGAACTGAGGGATAATGTCTACAACATATAACAAGATCAGGATGGGAGGCACAATTATAAAGCAGACCTGAATTACTCTTCTCTTCCCTGGGGCATCTAATCTTTTCCATTACTTTGAAATTCAACAGATTATGCTTTAGCTTTTTTCCAAGGTGGAGTTGCTGGTTTTATGTGAAGAGCTTATTAGCCTCACTGGGGGAATTAGTTCATTGTGGTGGCGGTGGATGGGATGGATGGAGATGTTGATCAGTACCAGTGAATGCAAACATGCTGCTGGGTGTAAACCAAGTATAGAGGAGCTGTAGTTCGAGGCTGCTTCTGGTGAGAAGACACTTTCTATTGCCATTGGACTTTGATGTCCTGCTACATTCCACCTCAGTGTTCAGGAAACTCACTTGGGCCATGGGTGAATAAGACCAAATCGAAGATAATATTGAGAGACAGGAATATGGGCACATCTAGAGTCAGCTCCAACCAAATCAGCAATTTGCTTCTCTTGTAGATATACTATGGCACTTTGATTATCACTGTGTGTTCATTATTAAGCATTGATCTTCCAGAGCTATATCAAATTTTAATCAAAATATAATATAGATGAGTCACGGAGAATGAGATAGATGCAGGCAATCTCTGTATTATGGGGGAGGTTCCGTTCCCAGAAAATCATATCGCTATTTTCTGAAAAGCAAAGCCACATCATCAACACAACTGTGCATGTGTCAAGAAATACAAGTTAAAAAATAAATTTTGTGTTTATTTACTTTTTTTTAACTTAAATTCCGTGAGAGCAAATTTTATTCTATATCTCAAATTTTTGGACAGTGATTTGTGAATTCTCTCAGGGTGAATTTCTGTCACCCAAATGACTGTAATGCAGGGATGTCTGTTTAGAGTATTGTGTATGGTCCAATCATGCATTCTTCTATTATTACTTATCCCAATTAACTTATAAAAGTACTTCATGCAATTTTCACAATAAACCTTGGAAAATGTTGGTAAAATAAGGAAGACTTGAATTTAGTGTCACCAAACACAAGTTCAAGATATTTCAAAATGCTTTACAGCCAATGAAGTACTTCTGAAAAGTAGTTACTGATAGACCAACTTGCATGGAGCAAAGTCCAACTGACAGCTGTGTGATAAAGGTCAGATGATTGATTTCAGCAGATGTTGGTTGAGGGATAAATACTTGTGAGGACATATCACTATTATCATTCAATTCAATGCTCATGGATTTATTATGGGGACCTGAGAGATGACTGACACTGATGCATTGGAGAAACCTTTATAAGTTGTCACTTCTATAGCATCTAATTCCAAGATAAATCTCTGTTCCATTGTATAACATTTAAATGCTACAGTTCTAACTTAAGTAGGACTGTGAGAAAAAGGGCTCTACTGGATAGTTCTGGAAAGTGCATACTGAGATGGTAGCTCAGTTTAACTTCTTCTTTGAATGATGACATTTCTGATGGTGTAGCAATTCTCCAGTAGAGGAATTTCAGGTAAACTTATCCTCCTCTGTCCCTTTTCTCTCTCCTCCTGATCTACCCAGTTCCTCCTACATCCAACCCACACCCCAGCCCCCTATCACTCTGTTTCTTTCCCCTCCTCCACCCACTCCATCTACCCACCATCCGCATACTCTTCCCACTGGGGCCCTTCCCCTTACTCTCCCCATTTGCCCATCCCACCTCCTGTATTTGGTTCCATGCTCCACCTTCCTTTCCTATGCAATCCCATCATCACAAGCCCTTTGTCACCTCCCAACCTCTTCTTGCTATTTGCTCTCTTCCCTCCCCTTCTGCCTATCACCCTTCCTCACCTGGATCCACCTATCATTTGCCAGCTCTTGCTTCACCACATCCCCTCACCTCTTTAAACTGAGTATCTCCCCTTTATCTTTCAGTCCAGATGAAGGGTCTCAACCCAAATTATCGACCGTCCATTTCCCACCACAGATGCTGCCTGGCACGCTGAGTTCCTCCAGTGTTTTGTTTTTTTGCTCCAAATTCCAGAATCTGCAGTCCCTTGTGCCTTCCTTAATGAATATGCATTTGAAATAATCTAAGAGAAATCACTAATGGTAAATAAATATGAAATCATCAGAGTTAAGTCAATAGATCGGAGCCCATTAATATTTGATATAATGCAGATTGTTGCTGTAGTCTCCAAAGAATTTAACAAAATGTAATCTCATCAAAATCCCATTTCCACATTCTTTCCCTTTGTGTAGTCCTCAGTCATTGGGTAGTCTGGCCTGACACACCACCATCACTGTAAACTCTTTAAGATGCATTTCAGAAATTGTCACTTCTATTGCAACCAGTATCAAGGTCAATCTCTGCTTTGTAACATGACATTTAAATGCTGTACTTCTAACTCAAACTGACAGATTACAGTAGGACTGTGAAGAAGTTGGGGGCTCAACTGGATAGTGGTGGAAAATGATAGGTGAAAACAGGGACTGAAAATGGGTAACAGCCGACAGCCTATTTTTTCAAAGCAGCTCTGCACATCTTGGTTGGCAACATAAAGAGAAGCATGACACTTCTGACAGTGACAGTGTTGCCTGCTTGCAGAATCTCATGAAGCTCTCCAGATCTACTGGATCTACAAATAATAATTAGGCACCCTCATTTGACCTACAGTGAAAAACCTACCCCCACACTGCAATTCGCCTACTGCCGAAACAGGTCCATGGTGGACACCATCTCCCTGGCCCTACACTCATCTCTGGAGCATATGGGCGGTAAAGACACCTACGTTTGACTATTGTTTATTGACTACAGCTCTGCCTTCAATACTATAATTCCAAGCAAACTCATCACCAAACTCTGGGAACTGGGACTCAACATCTCCCTTTGCAAATGGATCCTTGACTTCCTAACCAACAGACTACAATCAGTGAGGATAGGCAACAACGCCTCCAGCACGATTATTCTCAACACTGGTGCCCTACAAGGCTGCATCCTCAACCCCCTACTCTACTCCCTATACACCCATGACAGCATGGCCAGATCCTGCTCTAACTCCATCTACAAGTTTGCAGATGATAACACCGTCATGGCCATATCTCAAATAACGATGAGTCAGAGTACAGGAAGGAGATAGAGAGCTCAGTGACATGGTGTCATGACAACAACCTTTCCCTCAATGTCAGCCAAACAAAAGAGCTGGTTATTGACTTCAGGAAGAGGTGGCATTGCACATGCTCCTGTCTACATCAATGGTGCTGAGGTCAAGTGGGTTGAGAGCTTCAAGTTCCTAGGAATGAACATCACAATAGCCTGTCCTGATCCAACCACGTAGATGCCACGGCCAAGAAAGCTCACCAGTACCTTTGCTTCCTCAGGAGGCTAAAGAAATTTGGCATGTCTCCTTTGACCCTCACCAATTTTTATCAATGCACCATAGAAAGTATCCTATCCAGATGCATCACAGCTTGGTATGGCAACTGCTCTGCCCATGACCACAAGAAACTGCAGAGAATTGTGGACACAACTCAACATATCACAGAAACAATCCCCCCTTCTGTGGACTCTGTCTGTATTTCTCACTGCCTCAGTAAAGTAGCCAGCATAATCAAAGACCCCACCCACCCTGGACATTTTCTCTTTTCTCCTCTCCCGTCAGGCAGAAGTTACAAAAGTCTGAAAACACGTACTACCAGGCTCAGGAACAGCTTCTATCCCACTGTTATAGACTATTGAACAGTTCCCTAGTATGATAAGATGGACTCTTGGCCTCACAATCTACCTCATTATGAGCTTATACCTTATTGTTTACCTGCACTGTACTTTCCCTGTAGCTGTTGCACTTTATTCTACATTCTGTTATTGTTTTACCTTGTACAACTTGATATACAGTGTAATGAATTGATCTGTATGAATGGTATGCAAGATAAATTTTTCACTGTAACTCCGTACATGTGACAATAATAAACCAATTACAATTCCAATTCCAATCCCTATCAATGAAGCTACAATACTCATACTCTCTACCACACCCTAACACACTCTTATTATTACTCTGTTTCACAAAATAAGCGTAGACTCCACCATATTAGGGCTGGGTTCATGGTAATCATTATGAAAGTGTATGACCATTGTTTATGGAGACCTGTCTGCTGTCAGGAAACATGCATCAGAAATAAACCTTGCTCTCATGCAGCCACACATTGGTGTGGCAATATAGCTAGCATATCTCACTGTTGCAATTGTCTTCTGGCATTCACTGTAAGAATCATGTGAATGTAGACTCAGACAGCTGTTTATGAAGTGAAGACCTTTGCATCTCTAGAAGAATTCCATATTGTGTACTGGAACCATCAAGAAGCCCACAATATTTTTTACCACACACTCATGACTTACCACCTGTTTTCTACCCACGAAGAAGAGACAAAATTTCCTCTCCTGGAGATGAGAAACTCTGCAACATCCCTGAGGCAATGGTGGGCGAGTTAAAGAGAGACATTTTTAATATCACGAGAATTTGGCTGGAAGAAGCAATCACCTAAATAATTAGGACCACTGTGACCTTTACAACTACAGCTAGAGTGATCCAAGTATATCAATGTGGTTGCAGTTCTGTTTGCAGCATCCATCAGATCTCTATCACCACCCTTTTGCAAATCTCCAAATGTAATATTCCTTAAAAAGAAGCCCATAGGGCATGCTGTCTCTGCAGGTAGCTGGATTGGGCCTTTGGACAGAGCCCTTCTCTCCTTCCTGGATCTGCTTTACTTGACAGCTTGGCTAACTCTTCTGGACCCTGTCTCCTCAGTATCAGCCAACACTGCATGCACCTGACCCAAGGACCATGAAGCCTGGAGATTATGTATCAGCTCTGGCTGCAGAACTCTGCATGTAGATGAAGAATGTACCTCATAAATCCAAAACAGGTGTCTCCTATTCATTAACTAACTAATCAGTGTGTGTGCTAAATCATAAGTTATGGTACTATTCAATTGGCTTCAAAATTCATATATGTCACACTAAAAATGTGTGCTTGCGATTCCTACAGTAAATTCAAAGCAAATTAATGCTCGCAGCCAGGAACAATTTGGAGTTATCGGCCACTACCTCCTTTCAAACATGTGACTTATGTAACATTGCAAATTCTGAATAACTTTGCCTGAAGAAAATTTTCCTTGAATTTGTAAGTTAGTTGTAAAGGGACTAACACTATGTTAAGTTTGTTTTCATCATGTTTCAATGGCTACAAGTATCAGCTGGCAGTAGGAAACATATTTTAATTGATAGGAATGAATATTTAATTGAAGTCAATGATGATAATAAAGGTTATGCCTCCCCAGCTTGTTTTTCCTCCTTTGGTGATGATCAATATGACTTAATAGCCTGCTGCAATACCTTATATAATGCATTCTATTTAAATCCTTTAAAAAAGGTCAAATAGTTGTTGGGAAGAAGATTTCTATTCTGAATATCCAATTGTAAATCTTTTACAACATCTATTATTGTCAGTAATAGAAATATAAAGGTATATTAACAGCTTTCAAAATTCTCTATAAATGTTGCAAAGTATTTTGCAAAGATTAAATGAATATTCACACTGTATTATTTTGAAGCTTAAATTGCAAGATGGAATATATGTCACCTGGGTGCATCACCATCCACAAATAGCTCCATGATTGTATTGCGTGGGTGATTCATTGTAGAAAAGAATCATCTAAGGCCTGACTAAGCTACTTAAAGAAGAATGCTATATTAATTAAAGAAGACATGCAGCTTCATTAAAAGTTTAATAATTTAAAGAAAGTACATTTTCAAAGATCCAAATTGTTTGGGAATGTGTTGAAAATTTTAGATTGTCCCTTCTTTCAGAAAAATCAAGTAGTGATATATTTTCCTTCTGACAATGAACAGGTATTCCAATTGTAATGTCTGGTTAGGGCTCAATATTCAAAATATCTCATTACAAAATACTTGTGCAATATTCCCCCTCTTGCACATAGCAACGCCAACAGACAGGATGGTCCAATACAAAATTTCACCTTGTAGTGAAATGTGCGGTCATGTTTTCTTTTGAATGTAAAAGGTAAAGGGATGATTTAACTGAGATGTTTATGGTTCAAGAATTGTGAAGCTACAAATGATATTGAGAATGGGTCATCCTCAATATCATGCCTCCTTCAATCTAAAACTGAGAATTGTGCACCCACCAAACAAGAGGCATAGCTGCTGTGATATTAAGTTAAAATCCCCTGTGATACAAAAGGTTTTTATTCTGCAGTTAAAGTACAGGTTTCACCTGTTCCCCTTTGAAATAAAAGGGGAACATGGATGAGGAGATCAGGAAAAAATCGGGACAAAGTGGCAATAATTCATAAACAGAGCACTGAAATCTGTTTCACCTACAGGCACAAGGAAAGAATGGAATGGATTACACTTAATATATGGAACACAATAAAAACCAGATGATTCCTGCAGAAAAATGTTCTGGACATGATTCCCAAACGTTAAAGGACAGACACCGCAAGCAGTACACATCAGGAGGTCAATCATCTTGCAAGTGCAGACAAACACTATATTAATAACCTGGCAACATGAGAAAATGCAGCTGCCTGTGGCGAAAAGAGAATGGTTTATTAAATGACTTAGCTTATCAGTGGTAAATGCCAGACATCAACAAATATTCTCATCAGAAACAACAAGGGCACCCATTGACAACAGTAAAAATAATGGAAGTGCACTAAACAGAGTACTTCAAAGAAACATTGAACAAGGAGCCACTTAAGGAGGAAGCAAATATCTGCGACAGAGAAGAAGATCTTGATATCAACATAGGCAATGTCCAAGCCCTCAAATCTTTAAGAAATGGGAAAGCATTTTATAAAGACAATTTCAATGCAGAATTTTTAAGATGAATCCTGAATTTGCAGCATTTATCCTCATCACTCTATTCAATCAATTTCGGAAAGGGAAGAAGTATTAGATGAGTGTACTAATGGGGCTATAGTGAAGACACCTCTGAAAGGGAGTCACCATATAATATAATAACAGCTATCTATTATACCTTTATCTGTCTCAAGGTACTGTATAAAGTCATAATAAAGGCAATCGACAGCATTCTCAGAAAATGGAAAGCTCGTTTTTGGAAAAACTGTGAATACAGAGGCCAGGTTTCTTCTCTTCAAAGCATAATAGAACAACACTCAGGGTGCCAAGAACAACTCACAGACTTTGACACAATTTCCAACAGCATGCACAGGACGAACCTGTGAAGCATTCTATGGGTATTATATGGAATCTTTCTCCACATGATCATCATCAAAAGCTTCTATTTTAACTTTATAGGCTGTTTTTATCATAGTAACCTCAATTTTATCCCGGAAGAATCTCAAACCAAGACCACACAGTGCAAGCAAGAAGATATGATTACTATCCTGACCTAAAGGCTTGAAGATGGATTGGCCATGAGATTTGAATTCCAACCCTTCCAACAATATGATGGATATTTGAAAGTAAGTGCAAACAAGGCCATGCACAAACAAAGTGGTGAAGAGCTGTGGAAGGCAAGCTGAGAAACTTGCACAAAGCTGGGGAACCATTGGAAAACTTGTCAGAAGCAAACAGGGATGGTATCAACCAGCAAAATCCTAATCACTACCTCAGTATAGCAACACTATGACCACTTTGATCACTTTGCACTAAAATGGACCTTTTTATTTGTTCTAATTGTGTTCTTTCTTGTAAAAATTGCATGTAATTTATGTTTAATTTA
Organism: Pristis pectinata; assembly: GCF_009764475.1. Taxonomy (NCBI): domain Eukaryota; kingdom Metazoa; phylum Chordata; class Chondrichthyes; order Rhinopristiformes; family Pristidae; genus Pristis; species Pristis pectinata. The sequence continues at coordinate 105,371,341 of NC_067407.1, forward strand.
TGTTTTTCTTGTGAATGCTGCTTATATGATGCTTTGTGCCTATGATGATGCTGCAAGTAAGTCTTACATTGCATCTGTACAAACATGTACCTGTGAATATGACAATAAACTTGACTGACTTTGAAGTAAGCAAATAATAAATAAGACTTGTGCTGGCCATCATCAAACAACAGAGATCTATATAGTTGTATCGTCCCATTGCCTCCTTTGAATAAACTCCCTTTCCTAATAACAATGTTGTTTGGCCGCAGGAACTAGATCCTCCTAATTTCTGTCTATATGTGTTGCAGATTGAATCAATAACATTTAAGATAAATTTAATGGGAATGGAGTGGATAAATAAGATGGAAACCAAATAGAAAAAAAATCAATTTGCAACTGATTGATTATTATATTTCTGATTCTGTGTGTCTTTCATTCAATTAGGCATTTAACGCTGCTGTTACATGTACACAGCAGAACCACAGCACCAGAACCAAATGAAAGAGGAAGCATAAAGCAATGCATTCTTATACATATCCTCTGGGTTATGCTTTCCTGCCTGACCCTCTCCTTTATTTCTTGGGTTCCCTGTGTAAGCACAAGAGCATGTCTGGGTATATACATGAGCAGCAGTGATCAAATTTTTGATTATGTTAAGCATTTCAGTGTGCACAATGATTTCTTGTCATTGCATCTTGATTCAACTTGGTCACCAATATAAACCAAATAATTTGTGGTGACAGCAGAGAGGGAGAAAAAGGGAATTGAATTTGTATCCATAGTCAAGCTGATGTCAGTTCAATTGGATTTGGAAGCCGACACATGAATTCAGTTTGCATTCCGTCATCTCTTTCTTATGCATATTAATCACCTTAAAATAAATTGTATTCTGCCCAATCAATTAATTTCTATTGTGTCTCCTTTTGTAGTTCCACATTTCACCTAATTCTCTGCTTATGTTCTGACTTTCCTTTCCATCTGTTTTCTTTCTCATTGCTTCCATCTACTCGGTCTTTATCTCTGCATATCTTCCTCTGTCTTGTCCTCTCTACCTATTTGACTAGCTGATTATGAGTAACTTCAGTGATTCTACACATTAGTAAGATTATCCTAGGTTAATCAGAAGTTATCATGAAGTAAGTGCTTCCATTGTTATTCTGATTAAATAAACCTGCTGTACTAAAACAGACAGATGTTACCATTAATTGGCCAAAGGAATTGGTTGTGGAAATTTAGCTTCAGTATAGATTGGTAAGATTAACTGATGGCAAAAAATATGAATAATATTCACAATGCAACAAATAATTTTCACTTATAATTCAATGGAATTATTTACAATTTCTCTGCTATATATTTCTGTATAAACAAATCATTATGCATGACAGTTTTAGAAATGTGGAAATGCTATGTCTGTATCTTCAAAAATCTTTAAAAATTCAATGAGATGTGAAAAACCTTACAAAATACACTTTGCACAATTTCAATGCATGATCCTTTGACCTGATGAAATCATAATTTGCTTTAACTGGAAATCAAATGTGCTATTTCATTTAATTGGTCTCACATGTTGGTAACCTGATCACGGTTTATGTTAGCCCGTCCTGGCTTCAGATTAGCTGGACCTAAGAATAAATATTATTATGTTTGTTCGGGACATTAGATGGCAGTGAGTAAGTCTTTGAGAATATGGAAAAGATTTATAGGGAAATAACATGAAGAAATCATAATTGGGGTCAGCTTTCTCTGATCCACCTATATGTTAGCAATTTAGTTTGGTGTTTTTAACCTTTTAGAATAGAACCATAGAACCATACAGCACAAAACAGGCCCTTCCGCCCACCATGTTGTGCCGTCCATCAAACCACCCTCACACTATCTAACCCTTTCCTCCCGCATATCCCTCTATCTCACATTCCTCCATGTGCCTATCCAACAAACTCATGAACCTGTCCAATATATCTGCCTCCACCACCACCCCAAGCAGTGCATTCCATGCACCAACCACTCTCTGGGTGAAAAACCTCCCCCTGACATCTCCCCTGAACCTCCCACCCATAACCTTAAAGCCATGCCCTCTCGTCTTGAGCATTGGTGCCCTGGGAAGGAGGCGCTGGCTGTCTACTCTATCTATTCCTCTCAATATTTTATATACCTCTATCATGTCTCCTCTCATCCTCCTCCTTTCCAGTGAATAAAGCCCTAGCACCTTAAGCCTGTGCTCATATTTCATATGCTCTAATCCAGGGACCATCCTGGTAAATCTCCTCTGCACCCTCTCCAACACCTCCACATCCTTCCTATAATGCAGCAACCAAAACTGAACACAGTACTCTAGGTGTGGTCTAACTAGAGTTTTGTAAAGCTGCACCATCACTTCGCGGCTCTTAAACTCAATCCCACGATTTATGAAAGCTAACATCCCATAGGCCTTCTTAACTGCTCTATCCACCTGTGAAGCAACTTTCAGTGAACTGTGAATATGAACCTCCAGATCCCTCTGCTCCTCTACACTGCCAAGTACCTTGCCATTTACCTTGTACTCTGCCTTGGAGTTTGTCCTTCCAAAGTGTACCACCTCACACTTCTCCAGATTGAACTCCATCTGCCACTTGTCAGCCCAGCTCTGCATCCTATCAATATCCCTCTGTAAGTTCCAACAGCCCTCTACACTATCCACAACACCGCTGATCTTAGTGTCTTCTGCAAACTTACTAACCCAGCCTTCCACCCCCTCATCTAAGTCATCTATAAATATCACAAAAAGTAGAGGTCCCAGAACCGATCCCTGCGGGACACCACTAGTCACTGCCCTCCAATCCGAGGGCACTCCTTCCACCACAACCCTCTGCTTTCTACAGGCAAGCCAATTCCTAATCCATACAGCCAAGCTTCCCTGGATCCCTTGGCCCCTGACCTTCTGAAGAAGCCTACCATGAGGTACCTTATCAAACGCCTTACTGAAGTCCATATAGACCATATCCACCGCACTACCCTCATCAATCTTCCTGGTCACCTCCTCAAAGAACTCTATCAGGCTTGTGAGGCAAGATCTTCCCTTCACAAAGCCATGCTGACTGTCCCTAATCAGTCCATTATTCTCCAGGTGTTCATAGATCCTATCCCTTAGAATCCTTTCTAACAGCTTACCCACCACAGACGTAAGGTTCACCGGTCTGTAATTCCCTGGACTATCCCTACTACCTTTTTTGAACAAGGGGACACCACTCGCCACCCTCCAATCCTCCGGCACCATCCCCATGGACAATGAGGACTCAAAGATCCTTACCAGCGGTTCAACAATCTCCTCCCTCGCCTCTCGAGGCAGCCTGGGGAAAATCCCGTCAGGTCCCGGAGATTTATCTGTCTTGATATTATTTAACAAATTCAACACATCCTCTCTCTTGATATCTACAACCTCGAGAACATTACCCTTACCAGCATTCCCTTCCACGTCATCAAGACCCCTCTCCTTGGTGAATACCGAAGAGAAGTATTCATTGAGAACTTCTCCCACTTCCGCCGCCTCCAGGCACATTCTCCCACCTTTGTCTTTAATCGGACCTACCTTTACCCTAGCCATCCTCCTACCATTCACATACGTGAAAAAGGCCTTGGGATTTTCCTTAACCTTACTAGCCAATGCCTTTTCATGTCCCCTTCTAGCTCTCCTCAGCCCTTTCTTAAGTTCCTTCCTCACTACTCTATATTCTTCACGGGCCCTGTCTGAACCTTGCTGCTTATACCTTATGTATGCTACCTTCTTCTCCCTAACTAGTCGTTCCACCTCTCTCGTCACCCATGGCTCCTTCACCCTGCCATTCCTTCTCTGCCTCACTGGGACATATTTATCCCTAACATCCTGCATAAGATCCCTGAACATCGACCACATCTCCATGGTACATTTCCCTTCAAAAAGGACATCCCACTTTACACTCCCAAGTTCTCTCCTTATATCCTCATAGTTCGCCCTTCCCCAATTAAATATCTTCTTGTCCTCTCTGCACCTGTCCCTGTCCATGACAATTTTAAAGGTTATGGAGCAATGGTCACTGTCCCCCAAATGCTCACCCACCAATAGATCCTTCACCTGTCCCGGTTCATTTCCTAAAACTAGATCTAGCATGGCATTTCTGAGTTGTAAAAATTTGTTTTTGTAGTGCTAAATAGTTGACACGTTATAATCGGCGCATTGTACTTCCTTCTAAATTTCGACATGATCAAATTGTAAGTGGGGAATATTACAGGCAGCTGATACTGTATCAACCATGTATCCCTGGTGACCACAAAGTAAACTCAAGCCACTAAATCTTTATTTTGTTAAAATGTATGAGCTTGTTTTCTTACAACGTCCTTTGATATTTGTTTACGAGGTAACATGGGTCATTTTTGACTTAAACAGAATAGATCAAAGGGATTTTATTATAAAATGGTTTGAGGTTTGTGAAACTACAATGTTAGTTGTTGACCTCTATCAATACTTAACCTGCAACATTCACTGCTTTAGATCATGTCTGCCCTCCTGTGGTTGTAATTTAACTGAAGTTGTTTTGACTCTATTATAAACAACGAATCACATTATTTTTTTCATATTTAGGAAAACAATGAACATGGGCTGCATGGAAAAGTTTTGCTACAAAATACATTTGGCATTTTGTACTTACATCTTATTTGGTATTTCTATCTATTTTTGTATTTACATTTATGAACACAAAGGATAAAATCAAAAATGAGGTATCACAATAGCCATTTACACATTAGCAGAATATGTTATTGTATCAAAACTTGTTGATATCATTTTTTTTTCCTTCCATTCCCCCTTTCTTGTTGCTGCCCTGTAGTGTGCCTTCATGGGCATTAGTTTTCTGATATTTCATCCCTTCAGTCAACCTCCATTCATTCTAAGTAATGAGAGTTGCTAGGATATTTGAGTGCAGGAGTATCAAGTTTTCTATTCATATTCAATTTTGTGCTCATACATCATAAAAGTATGCTTACTCCTCCACCAGAAAATAATCAGGAGCAGGAACCCTACCTGATTATTCCCTTCATGATGAGACAGGGATAGATTGTGGTATCCTGGTGGTGAGTTAAGTGTTATCAGACAAGTGATTTACCTCAGGTGAAATTCTTCCCATCAATAATTTTAATGAAAATGCTGGCATTAAATACAAATGAAATTGCCAGATCTGTGCTTCAAGTGACTTTTGCTAAAATCAATGGGAAACATTTCATCTCCACTCCAACTGATAATTATGGCTGTGAAGATCCTTACCCTTGTTGCCCAGTGAAGATATACTAAATGCCTGGCCTGATATATGGAGATGGGCCATTTGGGTGAGATAAAGGAGTTGAAAGGTCAGTGGAGAGCTCAGTACTCAGGGATCAAGCAGTATGATGTGATCCAAGATCCCTGATTCGGCATTTATAGCCACAGCCTGAGAGAGCACCAGGGAGAAATTTGGTGTCTTTTGCATTGCTGTTTATCAGTTACTGGTTATATTATCTTTTTTGTTGTTGTATATAGTAACAAGGCTACAACCAAGCAAAGCGAAATTGATTGGATAATTCCTCTGCCAATTAAGTTTGGTGATTGCACTCCCGCAAGTGATTGAGATTTGATTCTATAATATATATGTAATTATCCTCCACTCACTGCATTCTTCAAGAGTAATTCCCATTCTTTTATTGAGAGAAGTTGGTGTGTCTTCTGTTTCCTCCACTCTCTAAGTGGCTTCTGTTTCATGAGTAAATTGATTTTGTTTGGCATACAATAGTCTGCTTACATCGTACCCTATCCACCCGTCCTTCCAATCCCATATTTCATATTTCCTTACAACGTAAGGAGTCTATGACAGGTCTCACTTTCCCCTCACATTTTCCCTATAATCTATTCTCTTTCATATGCTTGTTAATTCCCTCTTGATTGTCCTTCCACCTACCAACACCAGAAGTAATTTATAGTAATTAGGATGTGAGAGGAAATGGAGCACCTGGGGGAAGCCCGCACACTCCTAGAGAAAATGAGCAAAGTCCATACAGACAGTATCAGAGGTCAGAATTGAACCCAGTTCACCGAAGTGGTGAGGCAGCAGCACTACCTGCTGCACCACTCAGCTGCCCATTCGTGGCTGACACAGTGTTTTTTATGTTCATATTTGAGATATGGTTGCCACCAGCTAAGTTAGTGTTTAGTGCTCATTCCTAACTGCCCTCGAGCTAGGTGGTTTACTATGCCATTGCAGAAGGCAGTTAACGTTCAACTATATTGCAGTCTGTCAGGAGTCACCTGTAGGCCAGGCAGAGTAAGGACAGCACATTTCCTTTCTTTAAGGCCATTAGTTGATCAGATGTGTTTCAATAACAATCTGGTGGTATATCGTTACCACAATGGACATCGGCTTTCTCATTCCAGGAATCTTATTTAATTATCTGAATTTAAATTCTACCGTATGCCATGGTGAGATTTGAATTCATGCCTCTGAATCATTTGTCTTGACTTCGTTAGCCCCGTGATATGTGCTGATCCATTTTTAGATATTTCAAATAGGTCACACAGATGGAGTGAATGTATTGGGCAGAAAGTAGCCCTCCAGAAGATACAAACTCACCTAATCTCACTCTTTTAGGCACTGACAAATCACCCTAGCAACCAGCATCATCTCTAGTGAGATAATGTGATCAGTACAGTGTGATTCACACAATTCAAGCAAACAGGAGCAAGGGAAAAGATAGGTCAAGGAAATGGTTGATAAAAGAATAAGGTATGATAAGATATCTTTATTAGTCACATGTACATCGAAACACACAGTGAAATACATCTTTTGCATAGTGTTCTGGGGGCAGCCTGCAAGTATCGTCATGCCTCCAGCGCCAACACAGCATGCCCACAACTTGCTAACCCATATATCTTTGGAATGCAGGAGGAAGCCAGAGTACCCGAAGGAAACCAACTTCAGGTCTGAAGAGAATGGGCAGTATTGTAAACCAGCAGGTACTGAACAAAGACCAGTAAACTGGGTGACATGTTACCCATACACTCCATCCCTCCATCTGCCCAAACCCAGTTTTAAATTGGGAGGAGCAAGGACGCCTCCTAGGTGCAGATAGAAAACAAAGCAATCAAACTTTTACAAATATCATTACCTGAAGCATAGGCAGGGAAACAATAGTGGCTGACAACAAGAAATTCTGCAGATGCTGGAATCTGGAGCAATACACAAGAAGTGCTGGAAGAACTCAGGAGGTCAGGCAGCATCCATGGAGGGAAATAAACAGTCGACGTTTCGGGCTTTCATGAGGACTGGAAAGGAAGAGGGCAGAAGCCGGAATAAGAAGGTGGGGGGAGGAGGAGGAGCACATACAGGCAGGGGATAGGTGAGTACAGGTGATTGGCGAGTCCAGGTCAGGGGGGGAAGGTAGTGGACGAGGGAGGGGGATAAGATGTAATAAGCTGAGAGGTGATAGGTAGAAGAGGCAAAGAGCTGAAGAAGAATCTGGTAGGAGAGGGCAGTAGACCATGGAATAAAGGATGGACGAGGGGAGAGGAGATGGGCAGATCATCAAGCCGGGGGAAGGGAGCCACAGGAATAAGGGAAGACAAAGGAGTTGGGTGGGGGGAAGGGAAGTTAGAGAAATCGATGTTGAGGCCTCAATAGTGGCTTCTTGCTTTGGGCCAAAGTTGTTGGAAGCTACACTGAGGGTTGTAAGAACCTTTGTGGTGCAGTATTGAGTTAACTTATTTCAAGTTTCTTGGTAGAAATCCTTTGACTTCTCCTCGCTTTATCCCCTCCTATAACTGCCACTCCACTGCTGTGTCCTCTGCTAAATTTGCTTCTGAATTTTTCTGACAGTACATTGCATGTCCCATTGAAAATCAGAACGGTGAAATGTTGGCTGTAAGTCAATGGTGCATTCAAATATGTGCAACAGCTACACTGTTCGTCCACCATTTAAAGCCATAAATCGACAGAAGAAAGAACTAAAATCAGCTTCACTTTCTGTTCATGCTCAGAAAATTACCACTTCCCATAAAGTAACTGTTGATTTATTCAAAGCATACTTACTTCAGACACAGGGAAAAAAAAATCACCTCATTCATGAAAGGACTGTCAGTTCACTGAAACAGTACTGCTAACAATGTCTATTCCTGTAATTTTCTAGGCACTACTTAGATTATGTAGCCCAGATATCCATTGTTGCACATCTGCTGTTTGCTCCTTTCACTGGAATCTGTCCCCCATAAATCTACGCTCTAACTCTTTATTCATGCCCTAGATTGTAGTACTTCTGTCTATGTGAAACAGAATATTAGACTCTGTACTACAGTACAATTCACGAAGAATGCTTTGTAGTACACTTTCATAATCCTGTGTGAAAATGATAGGAAATGCATGTAAGATATATGGGATGTTCTCGTATCATTCACAGGAAAGGTTTTATAAATCACGTACAAATAAAAAAATAATCCATCTATGCATCTCCTGCAAAATCACTGAAAATGTTTTGCAATTATAACTTTAGATGCACAGGCTTCGGGATGCAAAGATCCCTGAACTGTTTTTTTTCTGAACTACAATATTGCCTTAACCATTTGAAAAATAGTGTTTTGGCTTTTGCCTAAAAGAGAACTTGCTAACAATGCTGTCACGTTATTCTGTGACCCTCTGTGTTGATTTGTTTACCAAATTTAAAGATCAGAAAGACTTTTCTGAGTTTATTTGAGGTGGGCAAGTATACCTCCCTCTCTGAGAGTGAAGAGTATAATTAAGTTTAGAGAATGTTTTTAGATAATTTTTCAACATCAAAGTTCTAAAATTTAATCTTGAATTAATGAGCAGAATACTAAATATTGGAAGCATTTGGTAAATTTAATGAATATCATCATTAAAAAGGGCTGTCTTTCAGGCAAAATTGTGACTTTGTTGAATTGGATGCTTATGATCTGTGTAATGTAAAATAAAGCCAATAATGTCAATTATACTTTCAGTCCATATATTGTTAGCACTAAGGGTTACTTGGTGATGCCCAACTTTATTTTTAAACAATGCCAAATAATGTAGATACTGCAAATTTGAAATTAAAACAGAAAATGCACAGCAAGTCAGTTACAATCCATTAAGAGGGAAACAGAACTAAGATTTCTGATGAAACAAAGGACTGCAGATGCTAGAATCTGGAAGAAAAACACTACGATGCTGGAAGAACTCAGCGGGCCAGGCAGCACCCGTGGAGAAAAGCAATTTCCCGAAGAAGGGTCCTGATCCAACACGTTGACCGCCTGCTTTTCTCCACGGTTGCTGCCTGGCCTGCTGAGTTCCTCCAGCACCATAAGATTTCTGATGGATGTCTTTTCATCGAATTGACTGATGACAGTTCTGATATGAGGTCATCAATCTGAAACTTCATTCTGTTTCTCTCCCCAAAAATGCTGCTTGACCTGAAAGCATCTGAACATTTTTGCTTTTTGTATTAGTTTCATTGTTGTAAATGTTATTGTAAGATTGTGTGAGGGGCTATATGGTTAGGCATAAGTATTCTGTTTCATAAGCATTGTACTTGTTTTTTATTTACTGAATATATATTGAATCATCAGCAAGTGCACTGCCTAAAACTGAAACTATAAACACATTGTTGAGCCAAAGATCTTAGTTTGAAAGTCTACTTTAGTCAACAGTTCTCTGGAAAACAAGTATGATGAAACATAGTGACAATGGTTAAGTACATAAAACAAAATCATGTTACGCTTAAGTATGAGCTTGAAAACTAAACAACACTAGCTTGTGGTAAATGTTCCTCTTTCTGTGTGTAAAGGTTGGCTGTTTAACTACACGATTCCAATCCACAGTGAACTGGAAGGAAAATGATACTGTAGAAGCATTCAGAATATTTAAACAAACTGTAAATTGATATGCAAGTCCACAACCTTAAACCTAAAGCTGTAACTGGATACAGGAGCACAAAATAACTTTATACCACTGTTTTTTTGGAAAATATTTTTACTAAAAGTCCTGAAAGAGAATCGATAACAATCAAGAGATCTTTAATCAAATACAGAGAGGAAACAGAAGACCTTAATTTTCCCTTGTTGTTATCCTGGGCTATACCTCTCTAGATAGGTATGAAATAGCCAGTCAAACTTCTAAATTGCAGACACTTCAAGACAATTGTACCAAATTGACTGCATCCTTTACCAGACAAAGAAATAGGTCAATTACTGATTAATGTATCAACCACAAGAAACCATTAACTGAGTTTGGAGAGGATAAGCAGTGTATGTACATAATCCAGTTATGAAAACCTGGAAACAAGCTAAAGTCATCAATAAAATTGATTCATCAAGATTATATATGGTTGAGACTGGGGTCGGCCATTGGATGTGATGGAACTAAATCCATCTTTGACCTACAAGTGAGTCATTGGAACAGGAAATATCAACTGCAGCACCAGTAACACCAACAACAACATCAGCAGCAGTGAGTGTAACATCTACAGGAACAGTGATAACTAACAATGTATCACCAAAACAATGGACTGACTCATCTCAGAGAGGAGTGACTGCAGACAAGTCAACAAAATGGAGACATAATATTTCACAATCCTAGTGATATCAGGAAAAGAGTTTAAGATAAGTTTAAACTACATCCTACAAATAAAATTTAGAAAAAAAGCTTTATTAAAAAAGAAAAAGGAATGTTTTATCATTGTGAATGTTAAATTATTGCAAGATTTCAGAAGGAAGCATATCGTTAGATATATTCAATATTTTGTAAGCATGGTACTATATTGCTCACTGACACATTACAACTTATGTAATGAATACAGATTGTGTCATCAGCCAAAATCATGGCCTGGAGCTGGAAAAATAAACACATTGTTGAGCCACAGATCTGAGTGTGCAAATTTAATTAACAAACAGTCTGGTAGAAAACAAACAAGACGTAACAGTATTTCTTGCATTTTCTGTTTTAATTGAATCTGTATTTTAAGCCCAATAGGTCACCATGAAGGCAACTGCAAATAATATCAGGCCATATTTCACGAAAAGGCCACCACTTCTAAGTAAGTAAATTACCAATATGGATTTCATTTGTGAACCAATTACAATCCTCATACCATGACCAGAAAAATCTTTGTGAAATTGAAAATGTCCAGGATGCCATCAAATATGTGAATAATACAGTTGAAAGTTACCTCATGCTTAAGTCTGAATGGATTATAACAAATTGATGTGTGCATAATTGACAAGATGATAAAATTGTTCATGGATGGATGTAATGATGATTTTTATACAAAGGATTAAATAATGAAAACATTGGTTTAGTCAAACACAATGATATAACTTATGTCACTTTTGTCTGTTCTGTCTTTGGTATAAACTATCTCATGAACTGACTCTAATCTTGCTTATTTCATACTAACTCAGCCCACATTTAGGGAGATGGAAAGGAGCTTGCCTGTTTAAGACAGACGTTTGGTGCTGAAAGTTGTGAGTGTTTCCTCTAGGGTCCTGCTGCTGCATCAGTAGATAGAGGCTGCGGGCAGCAGCTTCTGTGTGTTGCAGACAGTCAGTCTGCTGATGTGAGTGACTGCCACCACTGAACCTGAAGAATCTGTAGTGGATCCAAATTCATGACATCTATCAATATTCACCATGCAGGCTTACACACGAGTTACAACCTTCAGGGGACAACTGCCAGTAAGAACAAAATAGCATGAAAACCAAAGGTATCCAGGGCATTTTTAATGTACTGACTCTTAAACCTAATTAGATAAATTTAACTTGGCTGTGAGTTGGAAGTGCTAAAATCACTGAATTCTAACTGCCGGAATCAAAATAATAAAGAATAAGGTAAAAATCACTGCAATGAATTAAAAATAGAAGAAACCATATTTCTGTATTGTTATCAGTACAACTGGGGCAGAGATCATATCACACAGGAGGTGATTTAAATCGTAGCCAATACTGTATCCAAAACAATTTTCAGTTGCTTTGGTCCTAGAGGGATCAGAGAGAAATCTTCAGATTCATTTTCCCCTTAACTGGTTTTTACTTTTTGACCTTTTCTTGCCTCTCCCAAGGGATCACATGGCATCCTAAAGGGCAAGGATTCATAAGGAATGATAAAAAAGGCATTACAGCTGAATGCACCAAGGCATATTGTAAACAAACTAGCCAAATATCTGGACGCTGAGAATTTTGATTACTTAATCTTTCAGAAAAAATGGCCAGAAATTATAGGGAGGAATATCATGTTTAATTGATCTTGCAATTGCAAAGCAACTGATATAAAGAAAGATTGCTTGATATTCTCAAAATATCATGCTGCCAGAACTATTGATCCATTCTCCAGTTAGCTTCATGTAAAACAAATTTTCACCCTTAACATCCAAGTGAGCTTCCTAATATTGCTTCACTGATGAATTAATTATCCATTATGAAGCTGCCACTAAATGTGATAATTAATATCTAGCATCCTTTTAACAATATGATTATTGTTAATAGTTGCTTATCAAGCTCTTTGGTCTGGAAAAATAAGAATTAAAAATGAGGGGTTGGAAGTACCAAAGTGCATGTTTTCACATCACAGAGAGGTGGCAGGGGTCTGAGCCAGTTTGGTCAGAAAGCTGAGAGTTTACTATCTACAATGCCCAAAAACTCTTATGTGGTGGATCAGACCTTCTGCACACAGTCATATACATAGCTCATTCCTCTGCTATTTTCCATTATTCTCCATGCTCAAAATCATAGAGAGATGATTGGGCAGCTGATTTAGGGCAGGGGAGAAATACTTGTTGGGGAAGCTCAGTGTTTTAGGAGGAAAAAGAACTAGAGAAAAGATTGAGAGTAAAGAAAAGGATTGTGGATGGGGAAATTGGGTTGAGGGTGGGAAGATTGACATGCTGTGGAGTATTGCAGAAGAAGGAGGTTGTGTGATAAGGAGAAGGCATGGGTAGCAAAAGGATTGTGAAGGGTGTTGGAGATTGATAGGGGATATGACCAAGGGATGTGAATATGTGGAGTGTAGATGATTGAAGGAGGAAGGGATGGAGGTGATCAGATGCTATGGAAGAAGTTGGGAATGCCGAGTGGTTGGGTATTGGGAAGATAAATAAGAGCCAGTGAGGAGGTTGTGGTAATCAGGGAGCAAGAAGGTAATCAGAGGAGACATGTGGGGAGCAGTTCAGGGGCCCTATAGCAGATGGGAAGAAGATCATTGGGGTGGTGATTCAAAATCCAAGGGATAGTGATGACCTGCAGAGAGTGGCAGGGAGGATGATAGTATGCAGGGTCAAATAATGCAGGTGAGGGAATAAAAAAGGAACTACCTCTCTGCAATCATGAAGAAGGCACACCAGTGGCTCTACTTCATTAAGAGTTTAAGAAGATTTGGTATGTCACCAAAGACTCCTGCAAATTTCTATAGATGTGGAGAGCATTCTGACTTGTTGCATCACACCCTGGTATGGAGGCTCCTATGCACAGGATTGCAAGAGATTGCCAAGGGGTGTAGACTCAGCTAGCCCCCACCATTGAGGACATCTTCAAGGGGCGGTGCTCAAGAAGGCAGCATCCATCACGAAGGACCCTTACCATCCGGGACATACCTACTTCTCGTTACCACCATTGGTAAGGAGGTACAGGAGCCTGAAGACCCACAGGCAACATTTCTGCAACAGCTTCTTCCCCTCCTCCATCAGATTTCTGAATGGTCTATGAACCCATGAACACTACCTCGTTATTGCTTTTTGTTTGCACTATTTATTTATTTTCTAATTTGTAGGAATTTTATGTCTTTGCACTTTATTACTGGCGCAAAATAACAGATTTCACATCATTTAAGTCAGTGATAATAAATCTGATTCTGATTCTGACCTAAAGAATGATGAGGTCATGGACTATTGGCCAGTGGTTTTGTTAGTGAAAGTCCTTTAAATAATGCTGGATTGCACTGCAACCATTCAGTGCTGCCCATAAACTACAAAAACACAGTTAAAAATCATACAAATAGCATCAATCATACACTACATGCTGATTGCCTGGTAACCCCAGTGTGAAATCATGTCATATATACAGAGGGCACATATCAATTATTCATAATTGGAGTGCTTGCTCATTAAGTATCCAACCTCAGTTAGTGGTCGAGGTTTGGATAAAATGCATTTAATTGTTGTAACATGTGGGAAGAATTCTAGACCTGCTGAGTTTATGTCTTTCATGCACTGAATTACTGGACCATTTTAAAGAGTTTTTTTACTCTTCCTTACTAGCTCCTTTTTCTCTTTTATTCCAATCATTCTACCTCTCCATTTCTTTTTTCAACATCAAATCCCTCACTGTAATTCATTTTATTGCTCAGTTTAATCTTCAATTTTTTTGGCTGTTGTTAATTCCAGAGATCATCAATTTCCCAGAATGCCCTGTTGCTCTCCAGCAAATTCCATCAGGATATCTCCTTTTAATGCAAAACAAACAAGCATAAACATACTGTGAAGAAGATTAGAAATTCTTCAGCTTGATTATCTTTAACCAGCAGTAAACTTTAACCAATTCAGCTGTGAATCTATAGTCTGAGTGCAGCATTAGGATACTGTCTTAGTTCCTGAACATTTACTCTGATGAATTTGTCTAATCCTCAGTCACATAATGGCTTAATAAATATTCCAGAAAACAGATTTTCATATCCTGCTTACATATCCTTCTAAACGATGATACCTGATCAACATTTGAACCCTCAACTCACTAAATGTCCTTACAGATAAGAAAGAAACCCTTGCTGATGAGGTTGTGGTGAAAGTTTAAATCTATCAAAAAGAAAGGAAAACCATTTTATTTCATTGTCAGGAAGCTGAATGAAAACGTGCAGAAATAGTGCTTTGGGCAAAATATGCAATAATGTCTCTTTGTGGCATTGCATGGATTTACACTTAAGATTATTGACTTTTGACAAATGCACAGACATCAGCATGATGCAGGAATAAACTTCAGACAGTGACATTGGGACAAAAGAAATTGCACTCATCAGGGAAACAAGCAAGTAAACAGGCCAGAATCTAGACTTCTATTTTGTGGGGTTTTTTCAATATATACATAGAGAATGATCGATAGAAAGGATTATGCCTAGAAATTTGATTGCATAATACATTTTTTCAGTGCTACATAACTGAAATTCAGATGCATAAATGAATATTTTTGGGTTGTTTCATGCACTCCAGAAATTCCACTGGCATTGTCAAGCATGAATTACCCTTGCAAGTCTGACATGATTTCTGTGATATGCATTTTCCATGCAACATACTTTTTGAAGCTTTGTGGGGGGAAGTTAGACCAAGTCAATCCAGGACTTCATTAGGCACTCTCAGGACAATTAGATCTTGACAATGGAGTACTGGAAAGGGAATTCTGAAAGTGAAGTCCATGCTTGCCTTTATTCCTGTGGGTTCACCACACCAACATGGCACTAAGTTCTTACCCCTGATTTTGAACCAACCCCCTTGACCTTGGCCTGACCAATGAATCCCATGACCTGCCTCTCTGATCATGCTCCAAACCACCAATCTCATTACTGACCCTTAAACTTGCATCCTTCCAAAGTCTCTCCATTATATTCACCCAGTAACTTACCTGATCCCTCCTTCCTGGTCCTGATCTTGCTTGTTGAAATATTTAGTCCGAACTTAGCTGGCATACCCTCTTCCCTCTTCCATTCTTACCTGTCCTAATCTTACTCGGCTCCTACCACCCAACTTAGCCTCTGAAAGTATTAGATTTTTCTTTTAGTTGTACTCTGAAGTATAATATGAACCCACTTGGACTCAGAACATCAAGGGAACACATCATTTTTGTACCAGTCAGGTTAAACAGAACTAAAGCATGGGACATAATGTGTTGCAATGCTAACCACATTCTTCAGTTAATGGTGACCCCTACTACCTTAAAGTAAGGGTCACACATAACAGCTAATATACATAAACCACAAACCAGTATGCATATATCACAGCATCGATCTAACTCACATTCTCTCCCACCCTGCTACTTACTCTGTCGGACTTCCTGATCTCAGACTCTAATCCTCAGCCTTGGACCACTGGTCCTTTCTCCTCCCTGGTGCTGCCACCCCCCCCCCCCCCCCCATCCCTCTAAACCCAGCATCAGTCCTGGGTAGCACATTATCAACAACAGAATTGTGGAATAACCCCTACTGAAGCTTCCAATGCAAGCCCCAGGCCATGTTTAAGTGCTGTTAGTTTCATAAGGTGGAGAACACAGCATTCAATTTGTACACAGTGAAATTCCATAGTTATCAATGAAACAAATGACTAGATGTTTTGTTTGTTAATTTTATTCATTCATAAGATGTAGATATTGCTGATAATGCTGGAATTTATTGGCCATCTCTATCTGGTCTTGAACTGAGAAAGAAGTGATGCTGGAGTTGGGTATGGGCCAACTAGGTAAGGATGACAGGTTTCCTTCCCTGAAGGACATTAGTGAACCAGATGGGTTTTACGGATACTATTTTAGAGTCCAGTTTTTCTTCTTAAATGACAGATATATTCAACTACTTATATATAAATACCATAAGTGCCATAATGAGATTCAAACTCACCTCTCTAGATCAATGGCCCAAAACTCCAGCTGCTCGTCCAGTAACCAAAGGTTGCACTACTGTATCTTATGCTGAATCGTAAATGCAGAGCAGGAAGAGAAGAGAAATTCCCTATTATTCTTTAAACTGTACCATAGAATCCTTAAAATCTACTTGAGGATGCAGACAGGGCCTTGATTTAACATATCATAGAATCAGACTGATGCATAGTGCAGAGGAGACCATTTAACCTATTATACTGCCCAAAAGTAGACTTTACGTTAAACCCACTTCCCAGTTCTTGTTTCATCAGCCAGGTGGTAATGGTCCTTCAAGTGCTAAAATTGTTTAATTTAATTAGGTAGACGTAAATTCCTCAGCTGCTGTGGTGAGATTTGAACTAAAACCTTCAGATTTTTAGACTCCATATTACTTGTCTAGAAATGTAACTGCTATGATATCATAACTCGCTGCTTCTCAGCCTAGCTTATATATTTAAATCTCAAGAGCGAAGCTTGAACTCACAAACTTCTGACATGGAGACACAATGGAATTCATAATAAACCAGTTCTCAATTTTCTAAATGAAAGAAATTATAAACTGGTTAACTAATCTAACATCAATAAAGAGGAAATTGCATTCAAAAAGCTACTAAAAATGTTTGTTGAAAGATCCTGAAAGTCATAGGGAACAGCCAACATCATGTTATAACAACATTTACATCATGTCCTTTGCAACAAATTGCCTCCAATTGTTTGTGATGCAACAATTCACATATATCATTTCAATTACACTTTGGTGATGTAATCTTGGTATATTTTAAAGAGTATTTGGGCTCTCATTCACCATGAGCTGAGTACAACCATTTGCTTTTCTGCTTCAGTGGAAATATTGTGCATTCAGCACACACCTGCGGTTCAAATCCTCTTTTGCTGGTTACTTGACCAGATTACTGGTCTTCTCTCCTTCCATAATGACACCCATCCCACACCCCATGCAGCCACCCATAGGCCTGGATGGCACATCTTAACAACACTAAAATCAGCTGTATTCATCTGGTGCATGAGACTTTCTAGTCTTCAGTGCTTTAGAGTAATGCAATCAAATTGGGCTCTGATTTAGAATAAACTACCAAAGAACTCAAATAGGTAGGAGAACACTACAGAATAATTGCTCCATTAACAATAAACAAACCATGATTAATTTATAAAATTTATAAAATGTGTCACCATTAGCATTCTGGCTGCACTGCAACCAGAATAACAAGTATTCTGAAAAATTATTATGTTGTCTCTGCAAATCTTCACTGAGCATAGATAAATTAAAAGGGCACATAAAAATTAAGAAGCTTCATCCAACTAAATGAATTAAAAAAATAAAAACCATAATGTAATGAGCAAACACCCAAAAGTAGTTAAGAGAGTTAAAGGGGAGTTGAAGAAAAGCCATATCAACAAGAACATCTGTAAGAGGCAAATATAAAATGAACCAACTGCAATAAGCTAAAATTAGAAAGGAACACCTGGAGGCTATCAAAATAAAAGGAACACATGAGGAAGCAAAAGTTAAAGAAAGAATTTCCGAGAATGACAAAAATTAATAGGGAGCTTCCAAGGGAAACTAAATTCAAAAAAGAGCACCTTGCATAAAATTAGAGTTTAAAATGTATACCCAAGAGACAATAAAGGAAAAAATGAGAGATTAAATACAAGTCTAATTAGAAATGAGAGCATGGGATGTGTTTGCCGTGGGATGGTGTCACACTGAGAGCGCCAACTATAATAAGTGGGTGAAGAGATGTGGAAACTGTCCATTGATCAATAAGCTTATGGAAATAGATATGGCTTGAGGGAAGAATGTGCATGTAGTTTTATTGTAGGGAAAGTAGAGGAGATAATTAAGAAATCGGGGTTAGCACAAAGTCAGAGCTAACATGGATCCTGAAAATGAAGAATCAGGAAGTGCAGCTGGGTGTAATAGAGTAATCCAATGATTATTATATTGCACTAATATCATGATTCTCCTTATAGTAGTTGATGAAATTGAATTTATGATTAATGAGAGGAATCTTAGAAAAAATCTGTGCAGGAGAGATAGGCTTTGTAGCGTTGATTTATTCTTGCTTTCTCATGTGAGTCTTTTTTTCTTCAGTGTGATTCGGGGAGCTGTTCTCCATCTGCTGGATGGAAGCAATTGAGAAGGACCCTAATGATGACTTTTCCTGTGGCAGACAGCAGGGAGAATCCCCTGTCTTATTACCACAACTGGACTTGTCTCTCTTCTTGAAGGTGGTCACAATTATGGCATACCTGAGTATCCCTAGTTTGTCTGAAGATATGAACAATGAAATTATGGATTTGTGATTGAAGCTCTTCACAGTTAAGTTTTAAAGTTTCAGCAGAAATACTGTGTGTTTCCAAGGCCTTATTTTTTTGGTTTGGGACATGGCCTTTTCAACTTATTGATATTCAAGTGAGGTTGCAAGACTGGAACAAATAGATTTCTGTGAGATGGACAGAGGGGCACTCACATCAAGGACAGAGTCACAGTTGAGGAGGTCTTTCAAGTTTTCCTTCTGGTGGGCACTAACAGCCTCTCTGTCCCAAATGAGGTCACCCCTATTCTTGGATCTCAGTGGGATGAGACCTTGGATGAATATTTCCTTTTTAAGAATATTGTATGTATTTTGCTTTCAAAGACTCTGGATAGTTCTGAGCATACCTGGTAACGAGGATGTGTCAGTACAACTATTGTTTCACATTGTCCTCAGCAGCTGGTCTGCATAATTAATCACAGATACTTGGACTGACCAATTGCAGGTTATGGTCAGCTAACATGTAAGGTCAGCGTGTTGCCAAGCAAGCTCAGGCTGCTACCACCACAGTGGTGGAACCTGTTGGTGACAGGGCCCTGGGGAGTGCTGTAGAACAGAGATACACAGGGATATAAGTACATAGTTCCCGAAAGTGGCAACACAGATAGACAAGGTCATGACGAAGGTGTATGACATGCTTGCCTTCATTAGATAGCGCATTAAGTACAAGAGTTGGGACGTAATGTTACAGCTGTACAAGACAATGGCGAGACCACATCTGGAACATTGTGTACAGTTCTGGTTACCATACTATAGGAAGGATGTGATTAAGCAAGAGAGGGTACAGAAAAGGTTCACAAGGATGCTGCCGGGATTGGAGGCCTTGATGGATAAGGAGAGACTGGATAGGCTGGGAATATTTTCCCTGGAGTGAAGGAGGCTAAGAGGTGACTTTATAGAGGTTTATAAAATCAAGGGGCATAGATAAAATGGATTGACACAGTCTTTTTCCCAGGGTAGGGGAGTCTAAAACTAGAGGGCACAGGATTAAGGTGAGAGGGGAAAGATTTAAAGGGGACCTAAGAGGCAAGATTTTCCACACAGAAGGTGGTGGGTATATGGAATGAGCTTCTTACAATATTTGTACAATTGTAACAGTTAAAAGATATTTGAAAAGATACATGGATAGAAAAGTTTCAGAGGGATATGGCCAAATGCAGACAAATGGGACTGGCTCAGGAAGATGGCTTTGTTGGCATGGATGAGTTTGGACCGAAAGGCCTGTTTCAGTACTGTATAACTGTATATCTCTGACTCTATCAATCAGAATCATATTTATTATCACTGACACAGGACATGAAATTTGTTGTTTTGTTGCAGTAGTACAGTGCAAAGACATAAAAACTATAAATGGCAAAAAAGTAAATAGTGCAAAAATAAGGAATAATGAGATAGTGTTCATGGATTCGTGGATCATTCAGAAATCTAATGGCAGAGGAGAAGAAGCTGTTCCTGGATTGTTAAGTTTGGGTCTTCAGGCTCCTGTACCTCCTCACTGACGATAGTAATGAGAAGAAAGCATGTCCCAGATGGTGAGGGTCCTTAGTGGTTGATGCCACCTTCTTGAGGCACCGCCTCTTGAAGGTGTCCTCGATGGTGGGGAGGGTTGTATCCGTGATGGAGCTGGCGGAGTCTATAACCCTTGCGATCCTATGCATTGGATGCTCTATACCAGGCTGTGATGCAACCAGTCAGGATGCTCTCCATAGAAATTTGTAAGAGTCTTTGGTGACATCCAAATTTCCTCAAACTCCTAAAAAAGTAGAGCCGCTGGCATGCCTTCTTTGTGATTTCATCAATGTGTTGGACCCAGGATAGATTCTCTGACGTTGATGCCCAGGAACTTGAAGCTGCCCACCCTTTCCACTAGTGACCCCTCGGGTGTGTGTTCTCCCGTCTTCCCCTTCTTGAATTCCACAATCAGTTCCTTGGTCTTGCTGCTGTTGAGTGTGAGATTGTTGTTGCGACACCACTCAACCAGTTGATCTTTCTCACTCCTCTAAGCCTCCTCATCGTCATCTGAGATTCTACCAATAACAGTGGTGTCATCAGTGAACTTATAGATGGGGTTTGAGCTGTGCTTAGCCACACAGTCATGCGTGTAGAGAGAGTAGAGCAATTGTCGAAGCACGCATCATTGAGGTGCACCAGTGTTTATAGTCAGTGATGAGATGTTACTACTGATCCGCAGTGACTGTGGGTCTCCCTACAATGAAATCGATGATCCAGTTGCAGAGGGAGGCACAGAGGCCCAGGTTTTGAAGCTTGGTTATTAGTACCGAGGGAATGATGGAGTTGAACGCTGAGCTGTAATCGATAAACAGCAGCCTGATGTACAGTATGTCTTCCCATTGTCTAGGTGCTCCACAGCAGAGTGGAGAGCCAGTGAGATTGCGCCTGCTGTAGACATGTTGTGGCATTAGGCGAATTGCTGTGGGTCCAGGTCCTTGCTCAGGCAGGAGTAAGTTATAGCCATAACCAACCTCTCGAAGGACGTCATCACAGTAGATGTGAGTTCTATTGGGTGATAGTCATTCAGGCAGATCACCCTGCTCTTCTTGGGCACTGGAATGATTGCTGCCCTTTTGAAGCAGGTAGGAAACTCAGACTGCAGCAGTGAAAGTTTGAAAATGTCCTTGAATACACCAGCCAGTTGGTCAGCACAGGTGTTCAGTACCCAGCCAGCTACACTGTTGGGGCCTGACGCCTTGCATGGGTTCATCCTCTTGAAGGATGTTCAGACATCAGCCTCCAAGACAGAGATCACAGAGTCATCAGATGCTGAGGGGATTCGCACAGGTGTAGTGTTATTCTCCCTTTCAAAGTGTGCATAAAAGGCGTTGAGCTCATCAGAGAGTGAAGCATCACTGTTGTTTATGCTGCTAGGTTTTGCCTAATACAAAGTAATAGCATGCAAACCCTACCATAGCTGTCGTGCATCCGATTGTGTCTCTAGCTTCAACCAGAATTGCCTTTTTGCTCTCACGATGACCTTCCATAGGTCGTACCTGGACTTCTTGTAGGATTCTGGATCGCCGGTCTTGAACTTCACAGGTCTAGCCCTCAGCAAACTGAGAATCTCTTGGTTCATCCAAGGCTTCTGATTTGGGAAAACTTGGTATGTTCTTGAAGGTACACACTCGTCTATGCAGGTCTTGATGAAGTTAGTGATGGCCATGACACATGCATTCAAATCTGAGGATGAATCCCTGAAAATGGTCCAGTCCATCAATTCAAAGCAGTCCTGTAGGTGGTCCTCCACCTTCCCTGACTGTACCTTTGCGGTCCTCACCACTGGTACTGCAGTCCTTTGTCTATATGCTGGGAGTACAAGTACAGCCAGGTGTTCATACTTGCTGAGATGGTGCAGTCCCCAACTGGGTGTTTTCAGCCCAGAGTAGTCAGTACATCTCCAAGGCAATCTAGTTTTACACTCACTCTACTGTAGCCACTGGTGTGGACTAGCAACCCAAAAACTAAAGGGTGAAAGAATAAAAATCTAGGCTTTAGTGCAGTTCTACAGGAACACTAACAAAGGTTCCATTTTCCAGATAAGGTGTTACACAGAGACTCATTCACTCTTTCAAGTAGATGTAAAATATTCAATGACACCATTCTGGAGAAAGAAAGTTATCCCTGAAGTCTTGGCCAATATTATCTCATAATCAAGATGAGAAAATACAATCAATCATCTAATCACATTGCCATCTGTGGAAGCTTGCTGCTACGATTCCTACATTACAATGGCGATTACACTTCATTAGCTCATGATCAGGGTCCAGAACTGAAAAGTTCCACTGGATATCATCAGTGTATTTGGAAAGCCTGGAGGATAATGAAGCAAGAAGTATTTTCCATAAAACAGATTTGATGACTGTGAGAGTTACATTTACTCTTTACTTTCTTACTTTCTTAGGAGGTTACGGAGGTTTGGCTTGTCACCACTCTTACAAATATATACAGATATACTGTTGAAAGTATCCTGACAGATTGTATCATAGTCCAGTATGGCAATTCGAATGTGCAGGAATGTAAGAAGCTGCTGAGATCAGTGGACTCTGCCGAATACACCATGGCACATCCTTCCCCATCATTGGTAGTATCTACAGGAGGCGCTACCTCAAGAAGGCAACATCCATCATCAAAGATCTCCACCATGCAGGCCATGCCGTCTTTTCACAGCTACCATCAGACAGGAGGTGCAGAAGCCTGAAGTCCCACACCACCAGGTTCAAGAACAGCTACTTCCCTTCAACCATTCGGTGCTTGAACCAACTGGCAAAACCCAAATCACCACTACAGTTTAGCAACACTATGACCACTCTGATCACTGAAATGGACTTTGTTTTTCTTGTTCTACTTGTGTATTTTTCTGGTAAAAATTGTGTATAAATTATGTTTTTCTTGTGAATGCTGCTTATATGATGCTATGTGCCTGTGACGCTGCTGCAAGATTTTCATTGTACCTGTGCATACGTGTACTTGTGCATATGACAATAAACTCGACTTTGACTTTGACATAATTATGAAGAATTCACAAATTGTTCCCCTGGAATCATTTTTTTTATTAATTTCACCCTTCTATGTAATTCGATTTGTAATCCAAAATGCTCAATAGAGGTGATAATAGCAATTATAGTGACCTTTTGTAAGCTAATGAAAATGTCTCCTTAATATTCTTTAGCCTCACTATATTCTGTTCCCTACCAATTAGAAAAGTTCTGCTCTCCCATTTTCAAACAAAATTTTCATCCAGATCTAAGCCCCAGTGACCTGATGGCTCCCTCATTGATAGGTAGCATTCATTACAACAAGGTCTATTTCAGCTATCTATCCTATCTAGGCCTCTTATAATTGTATATACTTCTGTCAAGTCTAACCAGTGTTTTGTAAAATTGCATCATGATGTCCCATTGTTTATGGTTTATGCCCTAAATGATGAAGGCAAGCATGACAAAAACCTTCTTCAGCAATCTATGATTTGCATTGCCACTTCAGGGGATTATGGACTTAGATCCCCCAGGTCTCTCTGTTTATTCCTTTGTGCCCTCCTATTTATTGTAAATGGCCTACCCCTATCTGACTTCCCAAAGTGAATCACCTCAAACTTGTTGGGATTAAATTCTGTCTGCAAATGCTTTGCCAAAATTTCAATGCAATCTATATCCTGCTGTATCCTTAGACATCTTTCCTCACTATCCATAACTCCATCAACTATCATGTCATTCAAAAACTTACTAATTATACCTCCTACATTTACATCCAAGTCATTTATATGTATTACAAACAAGGGTCCCAGCACTGAACTCTGCAGTACACCACTGGTCACAGACTTCCAATCAGGAAAAAACATGCTTCCACTTTTGCCTCCTATCGCCAAGCCAATTTTGGTTTGAATTAACCAGCTCACCCTGGATCCCATGTGCTCTAACCTGCTGGATCATTCTACCATGTGTGACCTTGTCAAATGCCTTACTAAATGTTGACCACATAGATAACATCCACCACCCTGTTTTTAATGTCTTCAAGAAAACAATCAAATTAGTGAGACAGTATTCTCTCCACACAAAGTCATGCTGACTATCCTAATCAGCCCCTGTCTTTCCAAATGTACATAAATTCTGTCCCTTAGAATGTTCTCCAATAATTTTCCTACCACTGTAAGGCTCATGGGCCTGTATGTAGTTACTTGTCTTATCCCTGCAACCCTTCTTATAAAGGAAAAAAATTAGCTATCCTCCAGTCTTTTTCTACCTTCCCTATGGCTAACAAAGATACAAAAATCCCCAGTATGGCCCCAGCAATCTCCTCCCTTGCTTTCCTTCACAATCTGGGATAGATCTCATCTGGCCCTGGGGATTTATCCATCCTTTGGTGTTCCAAGACATCTAACACCTCCACTTTCTTAATACTGACATATTCCAGACTATCAGTGTACGCCTCCCAGAAATCACTGTTCTCTACATCTTTCTCCTTGGTGAATACACATGAGAAGTATTCATTTAGGACCTTGCCCTTTTCTAGATTATTTTGTTGGTACCTAATGGTTCCCACTTTTTCCCTTGCTATCCTCTTGCTACCCCCTTGCTCTTAATATACTTATAGAATGACTTAGGATTCTCCTTAACCCTACCTGCCAAGGATATTTCATTGCCTCTTTTTGCCTTCCTAATTTCTTTCTTCTCTCTTGCACCCTCTATATTTCTCAAAGGACTTGCTTGATTCTAGTTGCCTGTACCTGTCATATGCTTCCTTTTTTTCTGAATGGGAAAGCAACCAACATAACCAATGACCCTTTTCACCATGGACATTCTCTCTTCTCCCCCTTTCCATCGGGCAGAAGATACAAAAGTTTGAGAACATGGACCACCAGGCTCAGGGACAGCTTCTATCCTGCTGTTATAAGACTCTAGAATGGACCTCTTGTACGATGAAGTTGAACTCTTGATCTCTCAATCTACCTTGCACCTTATTTGCCTACCTGAACTGTACTTTCTCTGTAACTGTAACACTATATTTTGCATTCTGTTCATGTTTTTCCTTTTGTACTACCTCAATGTACTTATGTATGGAATGATCTGTTTGGATGGCATGCAAACAAAGCTTTTCACTGTATCTTGGTACCTGTGACAATAATGAACCAATCACCAGTCAAACCTTCAATAACCTCTGCCATCCATGGTTCCCTAATCCTGCCATTTTTGCCCTTCACCCTGACCAGAACATGCTGGCCTTCTTGAGCCCTAGCTTCTATGTTATTTTACAGTCCCCCTGCTTTTGCAGTGCCTTTGGAAAGTTATATCAGGCTTTATCACTGTTACCTGCTGATTGAAATCATAACTTATTTTTAACACAAATATTTCCTCCCTTTCAACCACATCTTTGTAATCTCAAGTATCTTATTTAGAAAAGGTTTTCTCCTTGCTCCTTTATGTGAGGTGGGAAGAATGGTGAGGTTATCAACACTCAGCATTACAAAGGTTGAAACCTGACAGCAATTTCTGCAGTACTCCCATGTGTAACTGAAGGTGAAAATGAAGACTTGGCTTCCATTATTTCAACAATTCTCCACAATGTGTGCTGTTGCTGTGCTCATCAAAGCAATTGATGCTGAATCAGTAAATGTAAGAGCTATCCTCACCATGTAACACTGAAAAGCTTAAACCTTGTTAATTGAAATGCAATTGAGGTTTTAGCAGCCGAACAACCTCTCTGCTCCTAAAAAATTGATCTTAAATATGCGAAGATGAATTCCAATTGAGAGTAACGAGTTCAGAATTCCATGGATATTAAAATAATGAAAGATATCTTTATTAGTCACATGTACATCAAAACACAGAAATTATTTTAAATGTGTGTTTATATTTTAGCTTCAACCTTAGTATTTATTTTGGTGTGGATAACATTATTAAATAGTTATATAAACAAGATTTTATAATTCTATTAGATGCTCAGTTAAGTCGATGAAGTCATGGTTACTGGACGCTATAGAAGCCACCTGTGTCAGGAAAGAGAAAATCCCTATCACAGAGTCCAATGAAATTTTGAAGTGAATTTCTTCAAGGTCAGGGATAATTCCTCACCACTGACCAGAAACCAGAATTTTATTATCATTTTTTAAAAAAAAATTGTTGTTACTGGAAAGCTGGAACAAAAACAGAAAATGCTAGAAACACTTAGCTGGTTTCAGCATCTGTGGCAAGAGAAAAATAACATTTCAGATCAAAGACTTTATCAGAACTGGGCAGGAGAGAAACCAAGGTATTTGTACTTATAGTCACTAGTTTCAGATTGCAAATTAATGGATTCAAGGCTCTTATAATTGTTTAATTTAACGGTTTGATAACCAGTGAAAAGTCTTGGAATGTATCTGAACTCTTGTTACAGATAGCACTTTACCTTCATATGGGACAGGAAGTTGGAATTCCACCCCCTCTCATTTTCTGCTTGACAATTTCAGTCACAGAGAAAAAAGAAACTCTGTTACTTAAGTGGGGGTATCACGATTGATGTTGGCTAAATCTAGATAATTCAGTAAATTATGACAAGTTTCTATCTCCTATGACCCTAACATGTTGAAAACTTGGATCCAAACAGTAAATAGCTGGATGGCTAAATATAAGATACACTAATTCATAAAATATGAAACCTTGGATTCAACAGCTTGCCACAATTCACATTTTTACCCTAAATCCTTGTGTAGAATTTCTCCTTTCCAAAATGGATACATCTTGGTATGACATGTGGAAACTGTTGAACAAGGTTAAAAATGAATTACCCATCCCCCTCATTCTTTGAATAAACATATTCTCTACACACCACAGTCATAGAGTCATAGAGCACTACAGCACAGAAACAGGCCCTTTGACCCATCTAGTCCATGCTGGCCTGGCTTTCTGCTTAGTCCCATCTACTTGCAGCCAGACCATAGCCCTCCATACCTCTCTCATTCATACAGCTATCCAAACTTCTCTTAAATGTTACAGTTGAACCCGCATCTACCACTTCCGCTGGTAGTTCATTCCACACTTGCACCACCCTCTGAGTGAAGTAGTTCCCCCTCAGATTCCCTTTAAATATTTCACCTTTCACCCTAAACCTATGACCTGTAATTCTAGTCTCACCTAACCTGAAAGGAAAAAGCCTGCGTGCATTCACCCTATCTATACCGCTCATAGTTTTATATACCTCTATAAGATCTCCCCTCATTCTCCTGCACTCCAGGGAATAAAGTCCTAACCTATTCAGCCTTTCCCTATAACTCAAGTCCTCAAGTCCCAGCAAAATCTGTGTAAATTTTCTCTGAACTCTTTCAAGCTTATTGATATCTTTCCTGTAGGTAGGTGACCAGAACTGCACACAGTTTGGCTTCACCAACTTCTTATACAACTTCAACATAACTTCCCAACTCCTGTACTCAATGCCCTGATTTATGAAGGCCAATGTGCCAAAAACTCTCTTTACAGCCCTATCTACTTGTAATGCTGTTATCAAGGAATTATAGATCTGTATTCCCAGGTCCCTTTGTTCTACCGCACACCACAGAGCCCTACCATTCACTGTGTAAGTCTTACCCTGGTTTGTCCTCCTGAAGTGCATCACCTCACACTTGTCTGCATTAAATTCCATCTGCCATTTTTCAGCCCATTTTCCCAGCTGGTCCAGATCACTTTTGCAAGCTTTGATAGACTTCCTCACTGTCCACTATGCCCCCAATCTTGGTGTCATCCAGAAATTTGCTGATCCAGTTTACCACATTATCATCCAAATCATTAATATAGACGATAAACAACAACAGGCCCAGCACCGATTTCTGCGGCACACCACTAGTCACAGGCTCCAATCAAAGAGGCAACCATCTACTACCACTCTCTGGCTTCTTCTGCTAAATCAACATTGAATCCAATTGACTACTTCATCCTGAATGCCAAGTGACTTAACCTTCTGGACTTTCTGGACCTGCCTCCCATGCGGGACTTTGTCAATGGCTTTGCTAAAGTCTATGTAGACAACATCCACCGCCTTCCCTTGATCAACCTTCTTGGTAACCTCCTCGATAAACTCTATAAGACTGGTTAGACATGACCTGCCACGCACAAAGCCATGTTGACTATTCCTAATCAGGCCCTGTCTATCCAAATACTTATATATCCTGTCCCTCAGAATACCTTCCAATAATTTACCCAAGACTGACATCAGGCTCACTGGCCTATAATTTCCTGGCTTATTCTTAGAGTCTTTCTTAAACAATGCAACATTAGCTATCCTTCAATCCTCCGGCACCTCACCCATGGCTAAGAATGTCTTAAGTATCTCTGCCAGGGCCCCTGCAATTTCTGTACTAGCCTCCCGCAAGGTCCAAGGGAACACCTTGTCAGGCCCTGGGGATTTATCAACCCTAATTCACTCAAGGCAGCTGGCACCTCCTCTTCCATAACCTGGATACAGTCCATGACTTCACTACCCTTTTTCCTCAGTTCTATAGACTGTGTCTGTCTCTTGAGTAAATACAAATGCAAAAAATTTGTTTAAGATCACCCCCATCTCTTTTGGCTCCACACATAGCTGACCATGCTGATCTTCAAGAGGATCAATTTTGTCCCTTGCTATCCTTTTGCTCTTAATATAGCTATAGAAACCCTTGGGATTCTCTTTCACCTTGTCTGCCAGAACAACCTCATGTCCTCTTTTAGCCCTCCTGATTTCTCTCTTGTGTTCTCCTGCATTCCTTATCCTCCTCAAGTTCCTCATTTGATCCTAACTGTCTATTCCTAACTGCCCATATGTGCCTCCTTCTTTTTCTTTACCAGGGCCTCAATATCTCTCAGTAACCAAGATTTCCTAAACCTGTTAGCTTTGCCTTTTATTCTAACAGGAACATACAGATTCTGTACTCTCAATATTTCACTTTTGAAGGCCTCCCACTTATCAAGCTCTTTGCCGGAAACAACCTATCGAAATGCACGCCTGCCAGATCCCTTCTGATGCCCCCAAAATTGGCCTACCTCCAGTTTAGAATCTTAACCCTAGGACCAGTTCTATTCTTCTCCATCATCATCTTGAAACTAGTGGAATTATGATCACTAGATCCAAAGTGTTCCCCTACACTCACTTCTGTTGCCTGCCCTGCCTCATTCCCTCAGAGGAGATATAATATCACGCTCTTTCTAGTTGGGACCTCTACATATTGATTAAGGAAACTTTCCTGAACACATTTGACAAATTCTATCCCATCCAGTCCTTTTACAGTATGGGAGTCCCAGTCAATATGTGGAAAGTTAAAATCACCTACTATCACAACTTTAAATTTCCTACAAGTGTCGGCTATCTGTCTACAAATTTGCTACTCTAAATCCAGCTGACTATTGGGAGGTCTATAATATAGTCCCACTAAAATGGTCATCCCATTTTTCATTCCTCAGTTCCACCCAAATTACCTCAGTAGTTGAGTATGTCCTCTCTGAACACTGCTGTGATATTTTCCCTGATGAGTGATGCTGCCCCTCCCCTTTAATACTTCCCCCTCTATCATGTCTAAAACATCGGAACCCCAGAACATTGAGCTGCCAGTCCTGCCCCTCCTGCAACCAAGTCTCAATAATGGCTACAACATCATAATTCCACGTACGGTTCCATGCTCTAAGGTCATCGTCTTACCTACGATACTCCACTGAAATAGATGCAACTCAGAACTTTAGTCCCACCAAATTCAACCTTTTGGTTTCCATCTTTGCTTGTAGTCTTAACATCTACTTTCCCCACAGCTTCTCCACTTGCTGCCCTGCCATTCTGATTCCCACACCTCTGCAACTCTAGTTTAACCCACATCTCCCCCCCCCACCCCCAAGCAGCACGAGCAAACCTTCCCGCAAGGATATTGGTCCCCCTCCATTTCATCCTCACAGACTTCAAGAGATGCTTATGTCAGAGCACAACATCTGTTGTGAATTGACAGTAAAATAATATACAGTAGCTTGCATTTAATGGAGAACAGGACCATTAGTT
Source organism: Pristis pectinata (assembly GCF_009764475.1). Taxonomy (NCBI): domain Eukaryota; kingdom Metazoa; phylum Chordata; class Chondrichthyes; order Rhinopristiformes; family Pristidae; genus Pristis; species Pristis pectinata. The sequence continues at coordinate 105,401,788 of NC_067407.1, forward strand.
ATTTGTTATTATGAGCACTTTTGCCATCACCATTAATAGAATAAACAGCACAGACAGAGGCATTTGGCCCAAGTTCTCAATGCCATCACCTTTACATGTTATTCGGCACAATTATTCTCAACACTGGTACCCCACAAGGCTGCGTCCTCAGCCCTCTGCTCTACTCCCTATACACTCATGACTGTGTGGCCAGATTCTGCTCTAACTCCATCTACAAGTTTGCAGATGATACCACCGTTGTAGGCCGTATCTTAAACAGTGATGAGTCGGAGTACAGGAAGGAGATAGAGAGCTTAGTGGAATGGTGTCATGACAACAACCTTTCCCTCAATGTCAACAAAACAAAAGAGCTGGTCATTGACTTCAGGAAAGGGGGCGGTGTACATGCACCTGTCTACATCAATGGTGCTGAGGTCGAGAGGGTTGAGAGCTTGAAGTTCCTGGGAGTGAACATCACCAATAACCTGTCCTGGTCAAATCACGTAGATGTCATGGCCAAGAAAGCTCACCAGCGCCTTTACTTCCTCAGGAGGCTAAAGAAATTTGGTTTGTCCCCTTTGACTCTCACCAACTTTTACCGATACACCATAGAAAGCATCCTATCTGGATGTATCATGGCTTGGTACAGCAACTGCTCTGCCCAAGACCGCAAGAAGCTGCAGAGAGTTATGGACACAGCCCAGCGCATCACGGACACCAGCCTCCCCTCCTTGGACTCTGTTTTTACCTCTAGTTGTCTTGGTGAAGCAGCCAGCATAATCAAAGACCCCACCCTTCTCTCCTCTTCCATCGGGTAGAAGATACAGGAGCCTAAAGGCACGTACCACCAGACTTAAGCACAGCTTCTACCCCACTGTGATAAGACTATTGAACGGTTCCCTTATATGATGAGATAGACTATGACCTCACGATCTACGTTGTTGTGACCTTGCACCTTATTGCACTGCACTTTCTCTGTAGCTGTGACACTCTACTCTATACTGTTATTGTTATTTACCTGTACTACATTAATGCACTCTGTACTAACTCAATGTAACTGCACTGTGCAATGAATTGACCTGTATGATCGATTTGCAAGACAAGCTTTTCACTGTACCTTGGTACAAGTGACAATAATAAACCAATACCAATACCAATACCAATATTCAAGCTTTCAATTAGCTCCATCAGCCAAGTGCATCCTACTCTTCCCTCCCTTCTCACATCCTTATTTACTGCTCCCTTGAATATATTAACAAGTCCCTGAGGTAACAATTCCTCATTCTCAGAGCTATTTTGGTAAGGAAATTGCTACTGAATTCCCCTTTTGATTTCTTCTGGTGAATATTTTATGTTATTAGTCTTTAGTTTTGCTCTTCCACAGAGCTTGAAATAATCTCTTCTTGCTCGCTTATTCAGAACTTCCCATAATTTTGAAGAACTTTATTATTCAACCTCTATCCTTCTTTATTCAAGGATGAGTGACCCAGTTTGCTCCTTCTTTCCTGAGAGGTGTAACTTCACAATTCTTGTTTAATTACGTTAATATTTTATTATACATTTCCTTTCATATTATTTTAATGACATAGCAGCAAGAACTCCACACAGATGTGATCAAAATGTGTTCTAATGTATATTCCAATGCAAGAATAGCTCTTCAGATCTACTCTCCTAGAAATAAAACTTTGTATTTTGTTTACTTTGTCACCACCTTATTGAGCTGTGCAGGACTTGCGCATCCTTTCTCCCAGATATTTTCCAAGCAAAGTGTGAGATCCTTAGTTTTTCTCATCAAAATATGATTCTTTACACTGTTACCAATGGTAACATCATGGATCCATCTCACCATTTTCAGGTGGGGATGTTGGTGACACCATGCTGGGTGCAAGGGGCTGATGTCAACAAGTATGTTAAATCAACAAGTATGTTAAAGAAAAAGTGTTGCCTGGGTTTTATTGCCATTGCTGGTCCCTCTTTAAATATGTAGAGATCCTTGAAATTATGATTGTTCTGGGAGTGACCAAGAGTGATCGATTCTCAGAACAAGGTGGCTTAATTTTCTAGAGAACAGTCTAAACAATTGGAGTAACTTAAGTGGAGCTGCATCATCAGTGTGCCCAGTTGAATTAACAGGATGATGCAATTCCACACAGAAATGATCAATTTTCAGATGTGCAGCACTGAAAAAAAAAACAGTGCCACATTCTAACAGTAGCAATACTTTGAAGAGAATTGCTGGAAAGCTATCTTTGCTGATTGATTCTTCCAGAAAAGAAAACATTGATATCTATATGAATAATAATGGTTCCTGGAATAATTACTGACATCAAATATTAGATATTACAGGCGATACCTGTGGAACATGAGCCTGGAAATTCCAGTGGACCCTGTAGTGAGAAAGCACATGGCTGTCACGTGACAGTAATGACACTGACCCCCGCTGGTTGGAGGACAGCATTACTCCTTGGATTGGAAGTGATACCACTGTCAATCAAGGTGTGGCTCCACCCACCCCTCAGGTGTGAGAGTACCTTTTGTCTCTGAACTTGCCTGACTATTGGCTGTGGCAGGCACCTTTGTCCTTGACCCCCAAACCATTGGCCCATTTAAATCACTCAGCGAGGCTCCATCCAGCCTCCTAGCACCATAAAAAGGGTTGCAATCCCCTAGATCTCTCTTTTTGATGACCCCAGGAGTAGTGAGACAATGTTGCAGAAATCACTGGTAAGAGTGCATCACCACGTGGTTTGGGAGCATTTCACTCAGACTCAGGGAGCATTAAGGGCCAATGCTAGTGTGGGTCAAACATTGAAGTATTATATCCTGAAGTTGTAGATTGCCATTGTGTGCTTGTGTGTATCAGTGTGTGTGTGTGTGAGTGTATCTTATCCTAGTTGCAATTCCCCCTCACATTCACAGTCTCCTGCATGTGTGTGAGTGTGTATCTGTTCCCATCCATTCTGTCCCCGCATTTGCCTTTGTGATTAAACTAGTTTTGATATCCAAAGCTCGTGTCCAGAGTCCTTCATCCTTAAGGCCGAAAAGAACCATTTCACACAACAGACCCAAATAGATGTCTAACAATAATTGTTTTAGTCCATGTTGTACTGTATCAGTATTCATGCAAATGGACCAAACACTTGATGTTTTCATGTTCTGCCTATTATTGTTCCCTCATGTCTGACCTTGGGGACATCATACACAGGTGGAAGTATACTTTAATCGGTCCTATGACCAGGCGAGCAGTGGAAGACAATGGAGCTCATCATCTGGGGATTTGGAGTGGTTCTTGTGGCTCAATAACTTGGGAAATGGTTATTGAAGGTTGACAGAAATGCACCCAAGGTTATCGGGAGATCAAGGAACTGGCAATAGATACAGTATGTGGGTTCATGGACTTTAGTCCTTGGCTGTGGTGATTAGTTGAGTTGGGACAGGAATATCAGAGCTTTGGGTGTTGGATAAGGAGGTATCATGAGTCAGGGAGTTGGTCAGAGGATTTGGGGTTTGGGGAGTTGTGTCAGGAATATTGGACAGCCGAGGATTGGACCCAGGAATATCATAGGCCGGGGGAGCTAGAACCAGTGCATATTCGGAGGTCACGGAAATTGGCCAAGGATTCCAGGGGTCAAGGAATTGGGTTAGAAGATATCAGAATTCAGGGAGTTGGGGTCAGTGATATTAATAATAGTTGGGGATACGGTGATAATGTGTTGCTAATTGGGGACTGCCAATTGCAGAGTTGAAGAGAGCAGATTGGGTGATTGAGGAGGCATATGGGAAATGAGACTGATAATTTATTATGGGGTATGGGGGATTTAGTAATGTTTACTGTTAGCCTATAGGGCCCCCAGATCAGAATGTGGGATTATAATACATGATTTCCTAGTGTTTCCAAATGGAGCATGACTTTGATGTCAATATAGGCCCATGCACCTTGAGAAATGTATAACATTCTGAGAAATATACATACATTGTGTCTGATGCAAAAATTATGTCAGGTCAGTAAGGGTGATTCATAACCCACAAGTACCTGGTCATGTTTCATGATTGGTGTGATTAGATTAGGAAATGGCATAAAACACAATTTACTCCTGGGAAAATCATCTTGCTCCAGGAAAATAATTGAAATAAACACCACTATGCTAATAATTTCTGGGCAAAGGAGTTTCTTTGACCATGGAATAACCATTCATGGGATTCAGTTGGTTAGGACTGAATTGTGAGTTTATAGCCTTGTCATTACATTTAATTTTCAAACCAATCGATCATTTATTGTATAGTAACTCATCCACCAAGTATTCCTTGAACATTGTTAAGACAAAGATTCTACAGTAACCTCCCACAGGCCAGTTGAATATCCCTTGCAGGATCTCGGTAGATAGAATGGTCCTGGAGCATGTGGAGCACTTTCTGTATCTCTCAACACTCTCAGTGGGCTGCTATTAGTGAAGAAGTGTAGTATGAGGTCAACTGTGCTGGTGCTGCTTTCTTCAAGCTGTATAATACGTCATTGAAAGCAGAGACCTTCAGAAGAAAATGAAGGACCTGATTTATAGGGCTGTCATACTTAGTACCCTCCTCTACTGCTTTGGGACCTGAGTCATCCATTGACTCCACTTTTGACCTTTGAGAGTTTTCTCTGTTGGTGCTTGCCTCAAATCCACTCGGTCTAATGTGTGGAACACTGAATCAACATGAGTGTTATCCATGAAGCTGTACCCATCAGCACTGAAACCTTGCTCTTGAGGAATAAGCTTCGATGGATGCACCATTGCTTCTGGATGCCCAAGAACCATCCCTCATTAAGTCCTCTTCTACTAGTTCCCCATTGGCCAACTCTGAAAAGGCAGCCTAAAGAAAGAAATCCAAGAGACACACCAGGCACCATCAAGCATACAGGCATCAACACATTTGGGAGGGGCAAACTGCTAACATGGTGCCACTTGGACCATCAAAACACATGTCACTTTGAGACCTAATGACTCATTGATGAAGCAGAACGGTGATGGCGGAAGAAGGAGATGGGGCTGCGAACTCAATGCTCGAATCAACAAAGTTCCCTACTGTGGCATAACATTTGCATCCAGAATCGGGCTTCTTTTCCATCAGAAAACCCGTTAAGCCTGACAGACATCAATGCTGATTCAGAGGAACTGCCACCAGCTCCTCACCAAAATGAATGCATATCTACAAAAGTTGAAAGGCTACCAATAAAGCGTGTACCTATATAGCATTTTAAGACATCCCAAAACATGTTTCATCTGATGGAATACTTTAGAAGTGCAGTCACCATTGAAGAATAGGAAAAACTAGGTCCACAATTCAAATCTTTGATAAAACATAAATTGGCAAGGAATTTTGCTCCTGATTATGAACAGACAAGTTAATTATACAATATATTGGCAGAAAAATCTTGTCTTGATGAATGACTTGTGGGCTATGTTGTGACAGAACTTCTAAGGCTTTCAACACACTGATTAAATCTATTAGAGAAAAATTACACAAGTCAATTGCCTTTTAATACCAGGGGGCTGACAATCCAGTTGGTAAACCTCAATATGTCAGCTTGAATTAGACTGATTCTACATGATGATTTGCCAAGATTTGAACATAAAACCATTTATTACTGAATACAGTGTATTTTTCTGATTATTTTCTGTGCTAGTATTTATAAAATTTCTTAACTTCACATAAACTTCTGTTGTTAGCGTCATGCCATAACATGATTGCATAGTAATCATCTCTGTTTAGATTTTATAATTGCTTTAAAATCTTTATTTGGAGTATGACTAGGATTGCTGTGTCTAAAGCCAAAGATATTCTTGAACATTTATGTACTTGATGTTGAGACTCTGATTTTATTTTTTGATATTCAAATGCACATAGAAACAATTTGGAATAGTAAATAAGAACTTGAAAATTAATATGGAATCAGGCTGAGAACAACAGTATTGGATAACCAAAGCCAAGATAATGAAACCAATTGTACTTAAGATAAAAAACCTCTTCCTATGCACCCATTCAATTTTTGCAGGAGTTCATCCTATGTAAATAATAACAAGGGTTTTCCTGGTCATTTCAAACTGGAATTTCTCACAATGTACTAATGTACATTTTAATTCATTGTTAGGTCTTCTTTATGATCAAAAATCACAAGGATTATTGAATGTTCAGGTGTACTTGAATTTACATATAATGATAAAAAAATGTTCTTTTAAAAATGGTCTAAATCTAGTTATGAATTCAGGATGTACTTGACCTTCAGGAACATCTAATAGGAAGAAAGCAAGAATTCACAGGTCACTCTGATGAAGATTTGGCATGAAGATGCATCAGAGGAGCATTTGAAATTTTCCTGAAATTGCCAACAATTGATCGTGATCCTTGTGCTAATCCAACAGCTAACACATGAAGCTCCTATTTTAATGGCAAGAAAATGAACAGAAGAAACACAACTTTCATAAGGTAAAGGAACTTCTGGTAATTGGGCTGCTTTTAAAAGTGAGATAGGAAGAGATCAGGGCCAGCATGTTCCTGTTCCAGTGAAGGGCAAGGCTGGTAAGATTAAGGAACCTTGCTTGACAAGGGATATTGAGGGTCTGGTCAGGAAAAAGAAGGATGGTCATGTCAGATACAAACAGCTGGGATCAAGCAAGTTCCTTCAGCAGTATTATGGATGTGGATGTATTCTTAAGAAGGAGATTAGGAGGGCAAAATGGGACCATGAGATATCCCTGGCAGATAATATAAAGCAGAATCCTAAAGGATTCTATAAATATATTTAGAGTGAAAAGGTAGCCAAGGAGAGACTAGGTCTTCTTTAGGATTCTTCTTTAGGACATTGTGGGAATCAAGGGAAGAGATTGCTGGGGCCCTGGCAGAGATTTTTCTATCTTTCTTAGGCACAGGTGAGGTACCAGAAGACTGGAGTATAGTTAATGTTGTGCCTTTATTTAAGAAGGGCAGAAGGGATATGCAAGAGAACTCTAGGCCAGTGAGCCTTACATAAGGGGTGAGAAAGGTATTGGAAGGAATTCTGATTCTAGAGGATTTATTTTCATCTGGAAAGGCATAGCTGGGGTTTTGACAGAGATCCTTGTATCCAATTCAATCTCAAATAACAAATTCAAATAATGATGAGTCAGAGCACAGAAAATATAGAGAGCTTGGTGGCATGGTGTCATGACAACAACATTTCCCTCAATGTCAGCAAAACAGCAGAGCTGGTCATTGACCTCAGGAAGGGGGGTGGAGCACATGCTCCTGTGCTCCTGTTAACATCAACAGTGCTGAGGTCGAGAGGGTTGAGAGCTTCAAGTTCCGAGGAGTGAACATCACCAATAGCCTGTCCTGATTCAACCACGCTGACGCCATGGCCAAGAAAGCTCAGCAGTGCCTATACTTCCTTAGGAGGCTAAAGAAATTTGGCATGTCCCCTTTGACCCTCACCAGCTTTTTATCGATGCATCATAGGAAGCATCCTATCCAGATACATCTTGACTTGGTATAGCAACTGCTCTGCCCGTGACCACAAGAAACTGCAGAGAGTTATGGACACAGCTCAGCACATTACGGAAACCAGCCTCCCCTCCGTGGACTCTGTCTACACTTCTCACTGCCTCGGTAAAGCAACCAACATAATCAAAGACCCCACCCACCCCGGACATTCTCTCTTCTTCCCCCTCCCAATCAGGCAGAAAATAAAAAAGCCTGAAAGGACATACCTCCAGGCTCAGGGTCAGCTTCTATCCCACTGTTATAAGACTATTGAACAATCCCCCCAGTATGATAAGATGGACAATGTTCAACATAAGCTTGAAGAAGAGCACCTCAGCTTCCCTCTGAGCATTCTGGACTCAATATCAAATGCAACAATTTCAAGTAAATCGCCTTCTCTCTTTCTTTATTAGAACTGGCCAGTTCCTCTGTGGGTTATTCATCTGCATTATTATTCAATTTTTTCTCCCTTGAGCAACACTACTTAATCTGTTGAACATTTCCTACAGCTCTGACGTGTAATTCACAGCTTTTGAATGTTCCTTTATTTGTTTTTTCTCTCAAACTTCCATCATTAAACCATCAACCAGATGACTTCATCAACAGCTTATCATCTTTTCAACCCTGGCCTCTCCCTTTGTCCTATCCATACTCTTTCCACACATACTACCTGACATGCAGAGTATTCTCAGCAGTTTTGTTGTTAACTTAGAAACAGACTTTTTATAGGTTTTACTGAAAACAAATCTGGGGAATTAATAATGGATAACAAGGAGATGGCAAATGAATTAAACAGGTATTTTTCTTCAATCTTCACTCGAGAAGATATCCTGAAATTGTTTTAATTCATTTCTTGGAAGGAAAGAAAGAAAATTACAATCACTAGGGAAGTGATACTGAACAAATAGTTAGGGCTACAATTTAACAATTTTTAGGTCCTAATAGACTTCACCTTAGGGTTAAGGAGTCACAAAGCACTGAAACCGTCGCTTTGGCCCACTGAATCTACCCCAAACATCAAGCACCCATTTTGTTATACCTCCCACAATCACATTACCACCCTGAGATTATACCACTCACCTACTCACTAGGAGCAATTTATAGTGGCCAATCAACATACCAAACCGCATGTCTTTGGGATGTGAGAGAAACCAGAGAATTTAGGAGAAACTCCTGTGTTAATGTGCAAGCTTCTCGCAGATAACCCTGGAGGTCAGGATTGAACCCAGGTCACTGGAGGTATGAGGAAGCAACTCTTAAATTGGAAAACAGTAACTGTAACTCATTTATTTCAAAAAGGAAGGGCGACAGACACTAGCAAACTATACAGGCCAATCAGTTTAACATCTATCATAGGGAAAATGTTAAAAGCTATCATTAAAGTGTTATAGCAGAGCAGTTTGAAAATTCAAGGTAGTCAGGCAACGTCAACATGGTCTTGTGAAAAGGAAATTTTTTATAAAATTATGAGAATTAGTTGATGAAGTAGCATGTTCTGTGGATAAAGGAAAACCAGTAGATGTAGTATAGTTAGATTTCCAGAAAACATTTCATAAGGTGCCTTATCAAAGATTACTGCAGACAATAAAAGCTTGCGGTGCAGGTCATAACATTTTGGCATGGATAGATGATTTCTAGCTAATAACAATAGAGAGTAGACATAAATGGGCTTTTTTGATTGGCAATATGTAACAAATGGTGTGTCATAGGGAGCAGTGCTAGGATCTCAACATTTTACAATCTATGTAAATGACTTGGATGAAGTCACCAGAGGTATTGTTGCTAAATTTGCTGTTAACATGAGATTTGGTAAGAAATTATATTGTGAAAAGAACATAAGATGGCAAAAAAGGGATATGGATAGGTTAAGTGAGAGGGCAAACACCTGGCAAGTAGAGTATAGAGAGCAAATATGTGAATGTCCATTTTGGTATAAGAATATTAAAAAATGAAACATATCAGCAAGTGTGAAGATAAAGGCTGCTTTGTTATGGAAGGTGTTGAGCTTCATGAGAGTTATTAGAGCTTCATTCATGCAGGCAAGACGAGAATGTCCCATCATTCTGGACCTGTAATGAGTAGATGATGGAAAGACTTGGGTACATCAGGATATGAGTCACTTGCTCCAGAATACCTGGACTCTGACTTGCTTCCGTAACCAAAGTATTCTTGTGGCCGGTTCAGTTGAATTTCTGGTCAGTGGTGATCCAGGATATTGATGGCGGGATGTGCCATTTAATGTCTAAATGGGAAAGTTAAAGTCTCTCATATTGGAGATGATCATTACCTTGCATTTCTATGGCTCAAAAGTTACTTGCCACTTCTCATTCCCTGTCTGAATGTTGTCTAGGTTTTGTTGCATGCAGGCACAGGCTGTTTCATAGAATCATAGAAACAGTACAGCACCAATACAGGCCCTTTGGTCCACAATGTTGTGCTGACCTTAACCTCGCCTAAGACTATCTAATCTCTACCTCCCAACAATATCCTTCTATTTTAAATTCCTCCATATGCCTTATCTAGCAATCTCTTGAATTTGACAAATGTACCTTGCTCCCCACTACCCCAGGCAACGCATTCCATGCACCAACCACTCTCTGGGTAAAAACTCCCCTCTGATATCTCCTTTGAACTTCCCACCCATTTACTTTAAAGCCATGCCCTCTTGCATTGAGCAACGGTGCCCTGGGAAAGAGGCGCTGGCTGTCTACTCTATCTATTCCTCTTAATATTTTGTATACCTCTATCATGTCTCCTTCTCATCCTCCTTCTCTCCAAAGAGTAAAGCCCTAGCTCCTTTAGTCCTCTCCTCATAATCCATACTCTCCAAATTCAGGCAGCATCCTGGTAAATCTCCTCTGCACCTCTTTGCAATGCTTTCCACATCCTTCTTACAATGAGGCAACCAAGAACAGGATACAGTTCTCTAAGTGTGGGTCTAACCAGAGTTTTGTAGAACTTGTATCATTACCTCGCGGCTCCTAAACTCAATCCTATGACTTAGAATGCTAACATCCCATAAGCTTTCATTTGCTGAAGGGTTACAAACAGAATTGAACATTATGCAATCATCAATAAACATCCCTATTCCTGATGTTATGATGCAAAGAAAGTCCTTTATGAAGCAGCTGAAGGTGCCTGGGCCTTGGTCATCATCCCAAAGAACTCCTTCAGTGATGTCCTAGTGCTGGGAAGATTAACCTATGACAAACACAACCATATTCTGTTTTTCTACTGACTTGAATTTTACAGGGAGCCTTGATGCAAGAGCAGCCACTTTCACCATACCTCTGAAATCAGGTCTTTTTTGGACCAAGGTTGTGATGTAAGTAATCCTGGAATAAATCCAAGTGGGTGGTAGTGAGCAAGTTATTGGTGAGTAAATGCCATTTGATTGAACTATCAATGACATCTTCCATCGCTTTGGCTTATGATTGAGAGTAAATTAATTGAGCAGTGATTATCTGGATTGGATTTGTCCTGTCTTTTTGTGAACAGGATATACTTGAGCAATTTTTCACATTGTCGGGTAGATGCCAGTGTTGTAACGGTAATAGAATGGCTTGGCTTGAAATGCAGCTGGTTCTGGAGCACAGTCCTTCAGAACAACTGCTTGCTGTTGTCTGGCCCCTGTATCCAGTGCTCTCCGCCATTTCTTGATATCTTGTGGAATGAATTGAATTGGCTAGAGACTGGCTACTGGAAATGGTGGAAATCTCAGTAGAAAGCCAAGATCGGTCACCTTTTTGGGACTTCTGGCTGAACACTGTCATCTGGGTATCCTAAAGAATGATTTGCAGAAAGCTATTTTGCAGGTGCAACTAATAATGAGAAAGCTAACAGAATATTATTGCTTTTCGATGCGGGAATTGAATACAATGTGGTGAGGTATGCTTCATTTATGTAGACTGCTGGTGAGACCATACCTGAGTATTATGTATAGCACTGGATCATTATTTAAGGAAGGCTGTTAATGCATTAGAATCAGTTCAGAAGTTTACTAGAATAAGCAGGTTGTCCTATGATGAAAGATTGGATAAGTTTTGGCTTGTATCTGTTGGAGCTTGGAAGAGCAAGAAAGGACTTAATCGAAACATAAGATCCTGAGGCATCCTGATAGGTTTCTGTTTTGAGGGAGAATCTAGAACTAGGGGTCACTATATAAAAATATGGGGTCATCCATCTAAGGCAGAAATTAGGTGATTTGTTTTTTCTCTCAGAGGGTTGTGAATCTTTCAACTCAAAAGACAACGGAAAAAAAGTCTGAATACTCTTAAGGCAGAGATAGACAGATACTTATAGAGTTATAGAGTCATAGAGCAATACAGCACCAATACAGGCCCTTCGGCCCAACGAATCCATGTCGACTATGATGTCCATACAGCTAGTCCCAATTTCCTGCTTTCGACCCATATCCCTCTAAGTCCCGCCCCTCCACCTATCCAAGAGCTTCTTAAATGATACTATTGTACCTGCCTCAACCACTTCCTCTGGCAGCTCATTCCAGATACTCACTACCCTCTGCATGAAAAAGTTGCCCCTCAGGTTCCTTTTAAATCTTTCCCCTCTCACCCTAAATCTATGCTGCCTAGTTTTGGACTCCCCTATCCTGGGGAAAAAACTGTAATCATCCATCTATGCCTCCTATAATTTTAAACATTTCTTGAAGATTGCCCCTTATTCTCTTACGTTTCAAAGAATAAAGACCAAGCTTGGCCAATCTCTCCCTATAACTCAAGCTCTCTAGCCCTGGCAACATCCTCGTAAACCTTTTCTGCACTTTTTCCATTTTAACCACGTCTTTCCTATAACAGGGTGACCAAAACTGTACACAGCACTCTGAGTGTGGCCTCCCTACTTGATATTTGACAAGCAGGGGGGTGAAGTGTGCCACAAATACTCAGAAACATGGAGTTGAGGTCACAATCAGAACACCTGCAATTTTACTATATGGTGGAGCAGGCTTAATGACTGACTGTCATTCCCCTGTTCCTAATTTGTATGTTCTTAAGTTCGGAGGTACAGTACAAGAACAACATTTTATCCTATTTGTTGGGATTTTTAAGAAGTGAGCAGAAAATACGATGAAGCTAATTTTGACAGAAAATAGTGCTGCCAGGTATGGCACGAGCACAAAAATAATTTGTGGGGGACACTGTATGAAATTCTGCAAATCTAAATTATTAGAGAAGAGAATGTAATCATGGCAAATATTTCAGAAGTTTCACATCCCTTACATCAGTCAATGATTATCTTATGTATAGGATACTGACTTTGGAGGAATGAAGTCGAAAATGACTACAATAAACTGAGCAGGTCATTCTATACTACTAAATAGATTATTAAAAACCTTTGGCCATTAAAAGTGACAGCATAAAACTAAAAGAAAGACCTTTTATTGAAATGAAGAACAGTAGAGGTTCCACAGATAATGATAAACATAAAAGTAGGAAGGGAGTAAAATGAAAATGTTAAGAACTGCAAAAAAAGAATGACCAAAATAGTTTGTGAGGTACATCAAGGACAGTACAAGGTTTTTGTACATCTTGTGACCTGGATTTTGCAGCCAGTGGCAAATCATTCACTGCTGCCCTCATGGAGAGCTGCTTAACAGAGATCTATTGACCAATGTGGCATAAACATATCCTTTGCCAAAGTTGGCTACAGTCAAACAGCAGTTCAAGAGATATTTGATATCCGGTCATTTGCTTTAAATAATTTTAGCAGGCCAAGAAGGAAAGAAGCAGAATATATAATTATTTTTAAAAATATTTTACAGAAACACTAAATAAATATTTGAACACATGGATATAAGATATGGCAGCACAGTAGTGTAGCAGTTAGTGTAATGTTATTACAGTGCCAGTGATCTGGGTTCAATTCTGGCTGCTGTCTGTAAGGAGCTTGTACGTTCTCCCTGTGACTGCATGGGTTTCCTCTGGGTGCTCCAGTTTCCTCCCACATTCCAAAGACGTACGGGTTAGGAAGTTGTGGGCATGCTATGTTGGCGCCGGAAGTGTGGCGACGCTTGCGGGCTGCCCCCAGAACACTCTGCGCAAAAGATGCATTTCACTGTGTGTTTCAATGTATATGTGACTAATAAAGATATCTTATCTTCTCTTATAAGATAGGAGCCTAAATATCACAATATCACTTGGCTAAAAGTTTTATTTTTTTTAAATCTATTAAAATTTGAAATATAAAAATGCTCATACATAAAGTAATCATTTGAGAGCCTGGGGCTTGTTGAATAATAATTATGGTTTAACATTAATATATTTATTGCAGCACTGAATCATAAATGGCATAAATTCACTTTAATTTTGCCATGAATTTTTTAGTTTGCAAAAACCATGAGGTTGCTGTTTGTGAATGCCAATAGTTTCATTGACATTGTAACTGCAAATCCAGGCAGTAAGATAAAGAGGTTGGATACGAGTATTGGGCTACTTAATGGCAGACTCACGCCACCTTAGTATTGGAAGTCAGGAAATCGTGGTTACTAAATAGTTACTTAGTACCATTTTTAGTACCAGGATGATGTACTGAGGTGAAGGAATTATTAGTGCAGCAGCTACAATCTTTTGGAGGAAGCAAGAGATTGATATCTACATTTTTTGACAGAACTAAGTTGGGTGGCACAATAAATAGTGTAGATGAGAGCAAAAAGTTGGAAGGGGGTTTTTGAAAAATCTATTGAACAAGAAAAGCTAAGGCAGATGAAGCAGAATGCAGGGAACTTTGAGGACACCCATATATGCCTTTGCTGAAACACTGTCTTCTATCCTTGTGGATAGATAGTTCAATTTTTTTTATTTCAAATACTAAGAAGCAAGGCATTGTGCGGAAGCAGAAGGAGTAAAATGCCCAAGTATAGAAAACACTGAATCTAGCAGACATATGAGAAATATCATTATAAAGTCTCATGGTCTTTACCTCATTGGGATTGGAATACAAAGAGATGGATATTGTATGACAATTGTAAAGAGTAATAGTTAGACCACATCTAGAGTACCTCATTTTATTTTGTGTACCATGCCTCAATTAAAATAATAGCATTGGACCAGAAGGGTGCATATTCATCAGAATTACATATAGGTTAAGTTATATGGGGATTCTGCATGGGCTATTCTTATATTCCCTTGAATTCCTTAATTAGGAGTGATTCAATTGAAGGATAAGTAGCTGTATAGTGGCAAATAAAGGTAAACATTCTATAGTTCAGATTTGGTCAGTGCATGTACCACATTTGAAAGACTTTTTCAGTGGTAGATACAAAAATCAGCATGTAGCGAGCTGAAAATAGTAAAGGATATATGCAAGCAGTATGAAATGCCTTTATATATAATTACATCCACAGGCAATGTGAGCGGCTGCAGAATGTTAGACCAAGTGAAGGTCAGCAAAAGAATATGCCACTTGTTTGGAGGAAATGGTGGTGCTTTGCTTTTCTCTTTGAGAATTACCGAGAGAAACACAGAGAACGACCTTGCACCATTCAAAGTGAATTTAAGGGGCTGGAATGGAGGCACAATTTGAAGGTTGGGAATAGCTGTGGTCAATTATCTTGTGTGCACTTCAGCTAAGCCAAAGGGGATGACTGAAGTGTGGCATTGGAATAGTAAATGCAGAAATTTGTATTTATTTGAATTTGAAGCTGGGGGAAAGTCAGAAGATCTCACTCCTGCTTACCCCACTACTGATGAGCATGTCTCTGAGCTTCTTAAAGTTTTGGATTGAATATGTCTAATATATGCTTGTGAATAACCTTCATTTCACAAAATGATATTTTATTGCTTAAAACCAGTTCAGAGTAATCAATAAGAATGTACTGTGTTCTGAATATAGACATAAGGTTAAATACTCAGACTTCACGATGGTTTGAGTAATTTCTTTCTGTAAGACTTTCATCAGTTTTATTCAAGGCTAATGTTCCAATCTAAGTGTGTTAAAATGTAACCTCCCAAAGGTTCCATCTGGAACCTTCATATCTGCTAATGTATGCAGAATAATATACTGTTAGGTAATAAAAAATGTCAAGCTGCAAATATATACTGGGGTCCAGTTTGAACATCCATTTGTTTTCCATTTTGTAGTATTCTGTTGGCAAGATGTTTATGGAATATATATGCCTTTAGGGAAAACATTGATTAATCAGCAATTTACTAAATAAATGGAAACTTGAGACAGCTAAACTGTTCTGAATTAAGTATGAGTACAAACTATTGTTCCCAATAATTAAAACTGTATAGATGGATGTTCATTGTTGAATAACTCAGTTGTTTTTACTGCTGACTTTAAAGGGTAGGATGCAAAGATTTTATACAGTATCTACTAAATCTGAAAACAAATTTTCAAAATAGCTTTGCTTATTTAGTCCAGCTGCTTAGATATCGTCATTGGTCTGGAAGCAAAGCATCCAACGACAGGAACAATTATGTACTGTAAAAATAAACATGGCTGGGGCTCTTTTCTCTACAAAACAAGATGGAGGTTATAGCCTGATAATTTGGGATTATTATTGGGTTTAAAAGAAAATGTAAACTTGTGGAACACCTAAAACCAGAGGCTTTGAATGTAAGATAATGATCCTTGATTCCAACAAAGAATTTAGGAGGAACTTCATTTACTGGAAAGTTCAGTAAAGATGTGAGGGAGATTGGTTAGGCTTAAAAGGGTGGGAATAAATTCATTTGGAGCAGTCCATTCAAATGCTGCCTTTCCAGACTGCAGCTTCGATGTAATTCTGTGTGTTTTCACTGCAGGGACTGGTAACCTAGAAATAGATATTCTTCGAAACTATTTTCATTAAATTAGAATATATCTTAAGCACCACTCATTCTGACAACTGGGAAGAAAGAAAATTTGTGCTGCAGGTGCAGTGTCCTTCGTAAAACTCCAAACTGAGAGCAAAATATAACAGGTGAAAAAAAAATATTAAGGGCTGGTGTGCATATCTCCTACAGAAGCCTACTTTTAAAAAAGTCTAGCATAAATAATGAAGGCATTTTCCCTTAAACAATGAAATGTTTTAATGTATTTCTCCCACCATCCCACCTTGGTCTTACTTAGGGATCAGATGGCTTACTCCCTAAACTTTACTCACATAGGTTGGATGATCACCTGCCTCTCACTGAATTGTCTTCTCTCCTAAGTAAATCCATTCAGCTTTTTTCCTCCTTGAAATGGTTAAGTATTATCTCCTTGTACAATGGATCTGTGGCACTAATATGCCCCGCAAAACTGCAGTCCCATGAAACCAAAGAAGTATGAGTCTGCAGAAACAGTTCTAATCCCTTGGAGATACAATTCAATTGACTTCAAGAAAGAGATTGATTGAGTTTTTTCATCATTTAGGACCTTCTGAAAACTAAGTGCAAAGTGTCTTTCAGTGGGACTCTAGATTGTGCATTCAAGTCACACTCCTGAGACTTGTGCAAACCAAATTTTGCTGGACATTTCAGGGTAGTACTGAGGGAGTGTTCCAATATCAAAATGATGATGTTAAAACTGAGGCCCCTTCTGCTCCCTCATGTGTATGTATATTGGTGCTACAGTGGTTAAATTATTGAACTAGCAATCTAGAGACCTGATTTCAAATCCCATTACAGCATATGTGGAATATAAATTCAGTTAATAATCTGGAATGGGGAAACCAACAGCTAGTTATTAGCAACAAAGGTCATAAACAACAGATTATCGTAACTATCCCATCTGGTTCACTAATGTCATTAGCTGCAGGAGATCTTCTGTTCTACCTGATCAAGCTTACATGTGACTCCAGGTCCACCTCATGTGGTTTACTCTTTAAATGGCCTAAGAAGCTACTCAGTTAGAAAATGATGGCTACATTCTAAAAGAATAAAACTAGATGGATAACCTGGCATTGATCCAAGCACCAAATTCAGCCACGGCAAAGTTTCTCCCAGCCTATTGTCTTAGCAAGGTCCTACTCACAAACATGTGGGGACCGGTATCTAAATTGGGAGAGCTGTCTCAAACAACAGCCCTGACATAGTCACACTCACAGAATGATTCCTCACAAAACATGTGCTAGACTCCTCCATCACAATCCTTGGATACATTTTGTCCCACCAGCAGGACAGCCCCAGCAGAAGTAATGACACAGTGGTATATGGTCCCCAACATTGACTCCAGACGCAAAGAAATCTCATTGCAATGGGTCAAACATGGACAAGGAAACCTCCTCCTGGCTACAAACTACTGTCCTTCCTTCAGCTGTTGAGTGTTTTTTGCTACAAGTGTTGTGTGAACAACACCTGTAGCAAGGGCAACAGAATGTATTCTGGGTGGAGGGACGACAAAAACCGTTAAGAGTGGTTTGGCAGCACCACTAACAGAGCTGGCCAGGTAGTGAAGGAAATAGCAGCACGCTAAATCTGCAGCAGACAGTGAGTGAACCAATATAATTCATAATTTGCCTAATCTATCTGTGGCATGCAACAGTAAAAACTGCATGCCACTACAATCTGTAAACTCAGTTAAATTTAGTAAATAGTCTGTTAAGTAGAGATATGGAAGGGAAGCTGACACCATATATATCTTATGCCATCTGGGAAGTCCTGGATACTTTCTGTGCTCTGGATAACCAGATATGTGGGAAATGTCACCATTGAGGGCAGCTCGTGTACTGTGTTACAGAGTTGGAGTGGTGATACACTCATTGCTGTTCATTCATTGAGGCTGAGAGGTGCGTGGATACACATTTTGGAAGTGGCCCACCCTGCAACTTAAGAAACTTGTAGGCAGAGAGGGAATGAGTGGCCACTGTACAGAAGAGAAGAACCACATACAGAAGAACCTCAGCAGGAATCCCCTGAGTCCATCTTGTTCACCAACTAGTGTTCAGTGCTGAGTAATGGTGAGGGTGATGACAAGAGAGCATCTGACTGCTTACCCTTGACCTTCAAGGACAATCCCCTTCCTTCGAGTTCTCTACGATCAACATCCTGAGGGTCACAGTTGAACCAACCACAAGTACCATGTCTACAAGAGCAGGTCAGAGACTGGGTATCTTGCAGCAGGTCACTCCGTATGGCAGCCCATAACCTTCCCACCATCTACAGGTGGAAAAGCTATGGACTGCCAGTTGGTGGCATGATGAAATATTTCCACTTGATAGATGCAGTGGCAACAGTTCTCAAAGAGTTCAACACATTGATGGAAAAGTACTCCTTTTGCTTGATACCCCATAAACCAGCCTAACATTCATTTTCTCTACCACTCATGCACATTCACTGCAGTGTTTATACCATCTACAAAATTCCCTGCAGTTACTTGCTTAGGCTGCTCTGACAGCACCTCCCAAACACATACATTTACCACCAAGATGGAAAAGGGCAGCTGGTAGATGGGAGCACCACCACCCTTAGGTACCCTTCCAAGTCAGACTCCATCCTGATCTGGAAGTGCACTGCCAGTCCTTCATTGATATTGGATCTAAATACTGGAACTCCCTTCCAACATAACTCTTGGGAGTATTTTTGCCAGAAGGACTACAGCAGTTCAAAAAGATGAAGGCATGATTTTGAAGAAAAGCAGGAAAATTTGTCACTGATATCCTGGATGATGTTTACTTCTTAATCAATTTCACTCCAAACAAATTATCTGGTCATTATTGTACTGCTGTTTGTGGAAGATTGCTGAGAGTATTTCCTCTTTCTGCTGCTGCATTTTCCACATTGCAACAGTGACTATGCTTTTAAAAGCACCTCATGGGCTGCAAAAATTGCTTTAGGGTGATCTGAGGTCATGAATTGTGTCACAAATGCATGACTTGCCTTTTATTCCTTCCCACAAGAACAGTCCACTTAATGGTAAGCTCTTTATCCTCAGAAAATATCGGGCTTTCCTCTAATGTGGAATTCTAAACATCTCTTAGGCTATCAATTCAGCTGTGGCCTCATTGCTTACAATAGAATTTCCCTGAGACAATTGAAGGCTTCCCACGGAACATGGAAGGTAATTTTTATTTGTAAAAATTAATATTTTCCTTAAGCTGCTTATTTTTCTACAAATTGTAGTACAGTTTGAACAACAACAAAATTCTGCTGACTTTGCTTCCTCAGAATCAGAATCAAGTTTATTATCATTGACTTATAGAATGTGAAATCTGTTGTCTTGTGGCAGCAGTACAGTGCAAAGACATCAAAATTACCACAAATTACAAAATAAATAAAGTGCATAAAAAATGAATAACAAGGTAGTGTTCATGGGTTCATGGACCATTCAGAAATCTGATGGCTGAGGGGAAGAAGCTGTTCCTGAATCATTGAGTGTGGGTTTTCAGGCTACTGTACCTCCTCCCCGATGTTAGTAATGTGAAGAGGGCATGTTCTAGATAGTGAGGGCACTGCCTCTTGAAGATGTCCTTGATGGTGGGGTGGATTATGCCTGTGATGGAGCAGGCTGAGCCTACAAACCTCTGAAGCCTCTTGTGATCCTGTGCATTGGAGCCTCCATACCAGGTGGTGACTCAACCAGTCTGAGTGCTCTCCACAGTACATCTCTAGAAATTTGCAAGAGTCTTTGGTGTCATACTAAATACTCCTCAAACTCCTAACAAAGTAGAGTGCCTTCGTCTTGATTGCATCAATGTGTTGGGCCCAGGATAGCTCCTATAAGATGATAACGCCCAGGAACTTGAAGCTGCTCACCCTTTCCACCACTGACCCCTCAGTGAGGACTGGTGTGTGTTCCTATTTGTTGAGCTGTCCAAAATACAATTTTAATCAATACCATTTATATTGTGATATATTAATATCGTTTGTATCATTTCATTGTTTTAAATGCATTTATAAATGCATGAGGACAGCACGATAGTGTAGCGGTTAGCATTATGCTGTTACAGCACCAGCAATCGAGGTTCAATTCTGGCCACTGTCTGTAAGGAGTTTATACGTTCTCCCCATGACTGTGTGGGTTTCCTCCGGGTGCTCTGGTTTCCTCCCACATTCCAAAGACGTAAGGGTTAGTAGGTTAACATGGGTGTAATCGGATGGCATGAGCTTGTTGGGCCAGAAGGGCCTGTTACCATGCTGTATAAATAAAGTTATAATAAATAATTATCATGTTTCTGTTTTCTGAAATGCTTGAATATGTGGAAGTATTATTACAAAAGTTGTCTGCAATAAAATTACTTCATAGGAATTGAACATGTACAACATCTTGACAATTCATTTAGAGAAAATCTCTCTTCTGTATAAAACATCTGCTATCATTCTATATTTTCTGCTAGTTTAGATGTGACAGTGGTGCTATGCTTTACATCCTTAGAAACATTATCAATCAAATTTGATAGGATAGAAAGAGCCAATGTTTTAATATATCAAGGCTTCCCAAAACATTTTACTGTCCAGCAAATATTACTGTTACAATGTGGAATGATAACCTAAGTACATCAGTTGAAATCCCACAAGAAATCGTTGAGCCATTTAAAATCAATTAATTAAACAAATTCTTAAATTAAAAGGTGAGCATCAGTAATGGCAACTATGAAACAGCTGGATACTGTCACAATGAATTTATTAATATCCTTCAGGAGAACTATTTGGCCCCTTGAAAACAACATTGGTTGGCTCTTAGCTGTTAGTTGAGACTTTTAACCCACATAAGCCAATTGGTTCAAGGACATTTAAGGATGGATGTTAAAAACTGACCTTGTCAAGAGTGCCCATATCCTGTGGATGAATTATAAAAAAGGAGTAGAAAACAGGACAACAAGATTCCACAAACAACTATCAAACAATGTTCAGATAATCTGTATTAGTATTGTTGGTTGCAAGGTAAATATTAGCCAGGACATTAGGAAGATTTTTCTTTTACACAATTGTGTCATAGAACCATAGAACAATACAGCACAATACAGGCCCTTCGGTCCACCATGTTGTGCCGCCCTTCAAACCACACCTAAGACTATCTAACCCCTTCCTCCTACATATCCCTCTATCTTAAATTCCTCCATATGCTTATCTAACAATCTCTTGAACTTGACCAACGTATCAGCCTCCACCACCACCCCAGGCAGCGCATTCCATGCACCAACCACTCTCTGGGTGAAAAACCTCCCTCTGACATCTCCCTTGAACTTCCCACCCATTACTTTAAAGCCATGTCCACTTGTTTTGAGCATTGGTGCCCTGGGAAAGAGGCACTGGCTGTCCACTCTATCTATTCCTCTTAATATTTTGTATACCTCTATCACGTCTCCCCTCATCCTCCTTCTCTCCAATGAGTAAAGCCCTAGCTCCTTTAGTCTCTCCTCATAATCCATACTCTCTAATCCAGACAGCATCCTGGTAAATCTCCTCTGCACCATCTCCAACGCCTCCACATCCTTCCTATAATGAGGTGAACAGAACTGGACACAGTACTCTAAGTGTGGCCTAACCAGAGTTTTGTAAAGCTGCATCATTACTTTGCAGCTCTTAAACTCGATCCCATGACTTATGAAAGCTAACATCCCATAAGCTTTCTTAACTACCCTATCTACCTGTGAGGCGACTTTCAGTGATCTGTGGATATGGACCCCCCCCAGATCCTTCTGCTCCTCTACACTGACCAGAATCCTGCCATTTACTTTGTACTCTGCCTTGGAGTTTGTCCTTCCAAAGTGTACTACCTCACACTTCTCTGGATTGAACTCCATCTGCCACTTGTCAGCCTAGCTCTGCATCCTATCAATATCCTTCTGCAAGTTTCAACAGCCCTCCACACTATCCACAACACCACCGATCTTTGTGTCATCTGCAAACTTGCTAACCCACCCTTCCACCCCCTCATCTAAGTCATTAATAAATATCACAAAAAGTAGAGGTCTCATAACCGATCCCTGTGGAACACCACTAGTCACAGCCCTCCAATCCGAAAGCACTCCCTTCACCACAACCCTCTGCTTTCTACAGGCGAGCCAATTCTGAATCCACACTGCCAAGGCTCCCTGGATCTCTTGGCCTCTGACCTTCTGAAGAAGCCTACCATGCCGAACCTTATCAAACGCTTTACTAAAATCCATGTAGACCACATCCACTACACTACCCTCATCAATCTTCCTGGTCACCTTCTCAAAGAACTCTATCAGGCTTGTGAGGCAAGATCTTCCCTTCACAAAGCCATGCTGGCTGTCCCTAATCAGTCCATGATTCTCTAAATGCTCATAGATCCTATCTCTTAGAATCCTTTCTAACAGCTTACCCACCACAGACGTAAGGCTCACTGGTCTGTAATTCCCTGGACTATCCCTACTACCTTTTTTGAATAAGGGGACAACATTCACCACCCTCCAATACTCCAGTACCATCCCCATGGACAACGAGGACTCAAAGATCCTAACCAATGGTTCAGCAATCTCCTCCCTCGCCACACAAAGCAGCCTGGGGAATATTCCGTCAGGCCCCGGGGACTTATCTGTCCGAATATTTTCTAACAACTCCAACACATCCTCTCTCTTGATATCTACATATACTCTAGAACATTACCCTTACCAACACTGTCCTCAGCATCATCAAGACCCCTCTCCTTGGTGAATACTGAAGAGAAGTATTCATTGAGAACCTTGCCCACTTCCACAGCTTCCAGGCACATCCTCCCACCTTTGTCTTTAATTGGACCTACCTTTACTCTAGCCATCCTTCTGCTGTTCACGTACGAGAAAAAAGCCTTGGGATTCTCCTTAACCCTACTTGCCAAAGCCTTTTCATGTCCCCTTCTTGCTCTCCTCAGCCCTTTCTTAAGTTCCTTCCCTGCTACTCTATATTCCTCACGAGTCCTGTCTGATCCTTGCGGCTTACACCTTATGTATGCTGCCTTCTTCTTTCTAACTAGTTGTTCCACCTCTCTCGTCACCCACGGTTCCTTCACCCTGCCATTCCTTCTCTGCCTCACCGAGACAAATTTATCTCTAACATCCTGCAAAAGATCCCTGAACATCGACCACATCTCCATAGTATATTTCCCTTCAAAAATGTCATCCCAATTTACACTCCCAAGTTCTCGCTTTGTAGCCTCATAATTCGCCTTTCCCTAATTAAATGTCTTCCCGTCCTCTTTGCTCCTATCCCTGTCCATGACAATTCTAAAGGTTATGGAGCAATGGTCACTGTCCCCCAAATGCTCACCCACTGATAGATCTTTCACCTGTCCCGGTTCGTTACCTAAAACTAGATCTAATATGGCATTCCCTCTAGTCGGCCTGTCAACATACTGTGTCAGGAATCCGTCCTGGACACATTTAACAAACTCCGCCCCGTCTAAACCTTTGGCACTAAGTAGGTGTCAATCAATATTTGGAAAGTTGAAGTCTCCCATTATAATAAGCCTGTTATTTTCGCATCTTTCCGAAAACTGCCTCCCAATCTGCTCCTCAGTATCCCTACTGCTACCGGGGGGACCTATAGAATACTCCCAGGAGGGTAACTGCTCCTTTCTTGTTCCTAACTTCCACCCATATTGACCCTAGAGAGGATCCTTCTACATTATCTACCCTTTCTGCAGCTGTAACAGTGTCCCTGACCAATATCGCCACCCCTCCTCCTCTTCCCCCTCCTTATCCTTTTTAAAACACTGAAAACCAGGAATATTCAATATCCATTCCTGCCCTGATGTCAGCCATGTCTCTGTAATAGCCACAATATCGTAGTCCAATGTACTTATCTGAGCTCTCAGTTCATCTCCTTTATTCCTGATACTTCTTGCATTTAAGTAAATGCACTTTAGCCCATCCACCTTACTACTTTTATAGCCTGTACTCCGCTTCTCCTTCATCATAGCCTCTCTACCTGTCAGATCTGACTTTTCCCCATCCACTTCTTCCTCTGATCTACTCCTCCGGTTCCCTTCCCCCTCGCAATCTAGTTTAAACCCTCCTGAACCACCCTAGCAAACCTGGCTGCAAGGATATTGGCCCCCCCTCTGGTTCGGGTGTAACCTGTCCTCTCTGTACAGGTCCCACCTTCCCCAGAAGAGATCCCAATGATCCAAAAATCTAAAACCCTCCATCCTGCACCAACTTCGCAGCCATGCATTTATTTGCCATCTCTTCTTATTCTTACTTTCACTATAGCGTGGCACTGGCAGCAATCCAGAGATTGCTACCCTTGAGGTCCTGTTCTTTAGCCTTCTACCTAGCTCGCTAAACTCACTTTTCAGGACCTCATCGCTCTTCCTACCTACGTCATTGGTACCAATATGAACCACGACTTTTGGCTGTTCTCCTTCCCGCTCTAGAATCCTGTGGACCAGATCAGTGACATCCCGGACCCTGGCACCGGGGGAGGCAACCTGGGAGGATTCATGCTCACTGCCACAGAACCTCAGATGTTTCCCTGACTATCGAGTCCCCTATCACTACTGCCTTCCTCTTCTCCTCCCTTCCCTTCTGAGCAGCAGGACCGGTCCCAGTGCCATAGACCTGGCTAGTGCTGCTCGGCCCTGACAGGTCATCTCCCTCAACAGCTTCCAAAGTGGAAAACCTGTTACTGAGGGGAACAGTCTCCGGGGTCCTCTGCTCTATCTGCCTGTTTGTTTTCTTTTTCCTTTTCCCTCCTCTGACAGTCACCCTTCTATCTACTTCCTGGACTCCAAAAGTACCTGCTCTAAAGGGGGGTGACCGTCTCCTGATTTACAGTATCTACATAACTCTCCCCCTCCCTGATGCTGTGCAGTGTTTGAAGCTGCAACTCCAGCTCATCAAGTTTGAGCCGAAGTTCCTCCAGCCTCAAGCACTTAATGCAGATGTGGCCATCGTGGACCACAGCAGGGTCAACTAGCTCCCTCATCAAGCAGCTGCAGCACACCACCATGTTCTCCATCTGAACTATTTCTTTTTTCCCCCTAGTTTTTCCTACTTAAAATTTATAACAGATAAACGATTACAGGTAAAACCTTACCTTTACCTACTTAACAGCTACTCACCCGCCTTGTCCCTTTACGCCTAAGCCCTTTAAGCCAAAGCCCAACCACTCTGCTCCCTCTCACTCAGCTGCCCGCTCCGACGCTGCCCGCTGGATATGGCAGTTTGCTTTTTAAACTGCCGCGCCTTACCTGCTGACGTCACGTGCCTGCATGGATCATTCATGCTCATCTTGGCGAATTGGTGGGCTATTTGAAAAATGTCACATGAAACAGTAATGTATTTCCTGGAATGCAAGCCTAGATTTTGTGCTCAGGTCTTTGGAGTTATGTCTAAACCTCTATAATAGTAGATAAGTCCTCCAAGATATATGATTTGTATGAAAAATGACTTTGAATGAAAGACATCTGACTCCTCATTCCCAAAATGTTTCATTAGCAACTGCCTTTTTGACATTGTTTCTGAGAGGCACAGTAAGTTCAGTGTCTCCACAGAACTCAAGAGCAACACACAGTACAATAAATAGCATAACTAGTGCTTGTACTTCAGTCTCTGATGGCCCATGAGAAGTACATATCCCATTATGCTTGCTTCAGATGGGTGTGCTGATGGCAGCTGCAACACTTTGGGAATGTTCAGAGCTGAATAGAGTAACTTTCATTTGTGAATACAGTACATATTCACTATGGCTAGTAAACCACTCCCTGTGCTTTTAAGCAGTTGTTTATGACCCATGTGAATGCTTCTGTAATACCTGTATGTTCATAGAATAAATGATTAACCTGGTGGCTACTTAATATCTATAAGATGCTCCATTCATGTTATAATTCTAGGTGCTAAATGAATTCACAATTCTGATGTGAACACTTTGACATGGGATCCACTCTTTGGCATTCTAACACCACAACTTCAGTAGTATCTGGGAGCTATGACATCAAGAGTATGGTGCCTTGTAACCTCAGTATACTAGTCATAAACACGTACTATTATGTTAGTCACCTACAGTCAGATTGTATTCAGTGGTGAATAGATTTGATGTGCTTGCAACTTTGCTGCAAAACAATTCTGCTTATTACAGGCCCTGTGCATTGTAGGCTGTGCTTAGCACTCCTAATACTTAAGTAGTCCCACATTCATGTTATGGATAACAATGACATCAAAAAATTATAAGAAATGCCAATATGAAGAAAAAAACACAAATTTTAAGTCAAAATTAGAAGAAGGTTTTGCATTTACCAGTAAAGATGATAAACCATGTGTCTTTTTGAAATATATGTTTTCAAGATCTGGCTGCTGCTGGCAAGTTCAGCATTTATTGTCAACTCTACCTTTGAGAAGGTGGTGAAAAGATCTCTTCTTCTGCTGCCACAGTCCTATGGTGAAGGTACTCCCAAAGTGCTGTAGGGTAAGGAGTTCCATGAATTAGATCAACAATGATGAAGAACCAACAAATATCGCCAAGCCACGATGATGTGTGACTTGGAGGGGAACCTGCATTTGATGGTGCTCCCATGCACCTGCTGCCCATGTCTTTCCTGGTGGCAGAGGTTGCTGGTTTAAGAATTGCTGTCAGAGTAACCTAGATAAGTCATTGCTGTGCTTTTTGTAGATGGGGCACATTGCAGCCACAGTACACTGGTAGTGGAAGTAATGAATGTTTCAGGCAGTTGATGAATGTGAATCAAACAGGCTGTTTTTTACCTGAATGGTGCCAAGCTTCTTGAGAGGTGTTGGTATTGCATATTTCAATACAAGTGGAGAGTGTTCCATCATGTTCCAGATGTGCCTTGGAGATGTTGGGAAAGCTTTAGGGTATCAATAGGTGAGCCACTCACCACAGGATACCCAACTGCTCACCTGCTCTAATAGCCATATGGCCCATCCAATTGAGTTTCTAGTCAATTAGATATCGATGGTGGGGGATTCATCAATGGAAATGCCATTGAATGGGATGAGACATCTCTTGTTGGAGATGGTCATTGCCTGGCACATCAATTATGCAAATGTTACTTGCCACTTATCAGCTTTTGCTTGAATGTTGCCTTGGTCTTGCTGCATGCAGGCATGTGTTGACATAAAACCTAGAACAGCACAGCACAGGAACAGGCCTTTTGGCCTGCAATGTTGTACCAAACTAATTAAACTAATAATTACATGCCTAACTAAACTAATCCCTTCTGTCTACACAATGTCCATATCTCTCCATTCTCTGCCCACTCATGCATCTATCTAAGAGCATCTTAAACATCTCCGTGGTATCTGCCTCCACCACTACCCCTGGCAGTGCATTCCAGGCACCCACCACTCTCTGCTTAAAAACTTGCCCCCTCTCACTTTAAATGCATGCCCTCTAGTATTAGATATTTTTACCCTGGGAAAAAGATACCAGCTGTCTGCTCCATCTATGCCTCTCATGATCTTATAAACTTCTCTCAGGTCTCCACTCAGCATCCACTGCTCCAGAGTAAACAAGCAAAGTTTGTCTAACTTCTCCACATAGCACATGCCCTCTAATCCAGGCAGCGTCCTGGTAAACCTCTTCTCAACCATCTCCAAAGCCTCCAAATCCTTCCTATAATGGGGCAACCAGAATTAAATGTAATATTCCAGATGCAACTTAACTAGAGTTTTATAAAGTTGCAACATAACTTCCCAACTCTTGAACTCATTGTCTTGACTAATAAAGGTAAGCATGCCATACACCTTCTCTATAACCCTATCAACCTGTGCAGCCACTTTCAGGGAGCTATGGACTTGGAGCCCAAGGCCCCTCTGTACATCAACATTGTTAAGGGTCTTGCCATCAACAGTGTACTATCTCTTTATATTTGATCTCCCAAAATGCAACACCTCACATTTGGCCAGATTAAATTCCATCGGCCATTTCTCTGCCCATATCTGCAACTGATCTATATCCCACTGTACCCTTTGACAATCTTCTACGCTACCCACAACACCACCTATCTTTGTATCGTCTGCATATTTACTAACTCACCCATCCACATTTTCACCCAGTTCATTTATATATATCACAAACAGCAGAGGTCCCTGTACAGACCCGTGCAGAACACTACTTGTCACAGACCTCCAGCCAGAGTAAGACCCATTGATCACTACCCTCTGTCTTCTATGGGCAAGCCAATTCTGAATCCAAATGGCCAAGTCACCATGGATCCCATGCACCTTAATCTACTAGATGAGCCCACAATGAGAGACCTTGTCAAACACCTTACTAAAATCCAGATGTGCCTTAGAAATGTTGGAAAAGCTTTAGGGTGCTGGTAGGTGAGTCTACAGTTCTACCTTCATCAATCACCTTCTTGAAAAACTCTATCAAGTTAGTAAGACATGACTTGCTCTGCACAATGCCTCTTTACTGTCCATAATTAGGCCGTGGTTTTCCAAATGTTATCTAATTTTCTGTTGTGCTATCTCATTTTCTGAGGAGTTGTGAATGGAATTAAACACTGTGCAAACACTAGCATACAATCCCACTTCTAACCTTACGATCGAAGTAAGGTCATTGATCTGGACTTGAAATAATTGGATCTAGGACACTGCTCTGAGGAAGTCCTGCAGTGATGTCCCAGGGGTGCTATGATTAACCTTCAAGAAACAAAACCATCTACCATTGTTCAAGGTATGACTCCACCCACTGGATTTTTTTCCCCTTTGCTGTCCATTAACCAGTTTTACCAAGACTCCTTGATGCCCCAAACTTAAACAAAAATTGTCTCTATGTCAAGGGCAGTTAGTCTCACCTCACCTATGGAATTCAGCTCTTTGGTCCATATTTGGTCCAAGGCTGTGAAGAAGTCTAGAGCTGAGTGAAACCCAAAATGGGTATAGGTGAGTAGGTTATTGGTGAGTAAGTACTGCTTGATAATACTGTCAATGACATCTTCCATCACTTTGTTGATGATTGAAAAAAGTGATGGGCCAATTTTCCAAATTGTTGGGTAGATGCCAGTGATGTAACTAATAATAGAACATCTTGGCTTGAGATGCAACTAGTTCTTGAGCACAGATCTTTAGTATGACAGCTGGCATATTGTCTGGCCCTGTAGCCTTTGCTATATCCAGTGCTCTCAGCTGTTTCTTGACATTGCATGGAGTGAATTGAATTGGCTGGAGTCTGGCTTCTATGAGGTTGGGGATCCCAGAAGGAAGCTGAAGTGGATCATTTATTTGGTACTCCTGGCTGAAAATGGTTGTGAATGCTTGAAGCATTTGTGAAGAATTGCTTAGCTTAAAACCATACACGAAACAAACAGGATGGAGCCTCTGGCAGTAATTAGCCATGATGGAGTGCACATTTGCTCAAATAAGGTAATAAAAATGCATGTATAAAATAACAGAAGTCACCAGAACAGGCAGCATCTGATGAAGGACATGCCACCTGAAACATTAAATGCTGCCTGACCCGCCGACTGTTTCTGACTTTTCCTATTTCTGCAAGAGAATTCCAACTCTTGTTTTATGTTTGATTTTCACGATGTTGTGCATGTCTTGCAGCTCTTGAACTTGTGAATATTATTGAACATGTCTTTGAGGTGTATTAGGTTTGGTCACTCCTGATCCATACAATGCAAGTTCCTTGGTAATATCATTGTACAGATAATTCTTAAGTTTATTCCTGATAATTGATTCCATTATTGTGCAATACTCTCAAATAAAACTCATGTTTCTCATTGCACATATCAGTTTTTTTGGCACTTCTGAAAATGGACAACCTGCATCCATGTACTAGTTCTCCCCCGTGGTGTAAATGGTTCCCCGTAAATTATCTTTAGTCCTTCTCATATGCCAATAGTTCTTAATATTCCAGGGTAAATATCACCTATTCCAGGGGTCTAATTTTGTTTTCTTTAGAACTTTTGTCACATTTGCTTTGATATTATTGATTCTGCCGCATTATCTCTTTAAAAACATAATGTCGAAGTACTCCGTCTGGAATACTTGGAAGCCCCAAATATTGTTCTCCGCAAAGGGGGGGGGGTGCTCTTTTTTATTTGTATACATATGTTTCCACCCCTCTCATTTCCCTTTTATTGGCGAGGTGGGAAAGAATTATTACTTTAATCTACCATTGTGTTTCTCATTAGGTAACTCGATTAAAAGGATTGGACATTTTTCTTTGTTGATCCTAGTAAACGTTATTTTCTTAGAAAACGCTAAAAATATTGTATCCAGGCTACTTGGACAAGGACCAGTGACTTAAAAAGTTGCACGATATAAAAACCGATGTAAAAATGTTTAAAATCCAACCATTTACATTACAAAACATGATTGATATAGTCCTGCACATTAAATTTGACCACCTTACATACATTTTTTAAAAATTTAGTTTAATTACAGCGTTGAGTTTTATCGAAATGTTTGCCAGCAAGGTCTTCGGTGGATTTACTGTATAGATGATTACCGTTTGTTCAATAGCAGGAGATTGAGAGAGTCAGCAATGTTCTTGAAAGTACTCTGGAAAGTTTCTTTTAAGCGTGTAGAACTAGCCTACAGATAAGGGGTCCCAGGGTTTTTGAAGCAAATAGATGGAGTTAGACCTCCCATAATGCGATTGGATGCAGAGTGTGAATGAAACGGACCGTTCCCCGTTGCGGGTCTCCCCACCGCCCAGCTCCGCCTCCGGGCTACCAATGACAACTGAGCTCCTTGATCCGGCTGACCGACCACTTGAGGTGCTACAATTAACTTTATTTTAAAGAGACGGAAATTTCTTGGATCCCCTCAAACTATGTGAAACAAAACACGATGGCTCGGCTTGTATTGCTTCTGCTTTGGGTTCTTCGAGATCCCGTTTTCTGCGCTAACTGCCCC
Source organism: Pristis pectinata (assembly GCF_009764475.1). Classification (NCBI taxonomy): domain Eukaryota; kingdom Metazoa; phylum Chordata; class Chondrichthyes; order Rhinopristiformes; family Pristidae; genus Pristis; species Pristis pectinata. The sequence continues at coordinate 105,432,968 of NC_067407.1, forward strand.
AAGCTCTGCAGCTGCAGAGCGGATAATCATATCATTTGCCAGGACAGCAAAGTCGATCATATTCCAAATGATTTTCCCAGAGGCTTCGGCAAGCTGTGAGTACACAACTCCTCACTTTCGTTTTTGTACTGAAGCGGGCAACAGTTGTGGGAACTCAAGAAACTGAACTGCAATTGAACTTCAGTGTCTCTGAACCCTAACTTTGACTCTAAATCCGATCCTGACGTGAAAGTGAGTGGGGAGAGCAGCTCAGTCGGTTCCTAAGGTTTATGGAGAATATACTGACTACTTTTGACAGCTTATTAATCGTAATGACCCTGAAAAATTTCGTTGACTATAATAGTAAGCTCAGAGTTGTTTGGCAATGGTCAGACTATCAATATTGCAGGTCAGGACATTCTAGCGTGTGACGCTTTACATGATTTCAGTGCTCTGATTTAGCTAGTGAATCTCGTAGGTCTGCCTGAAAAAAAGAAGTCGTGTTCATCCAGCGCTTTTCGCAACTTCAGGACTTGACAGCCAATTAGATCCTTTTGCATTGTAGTCACTGAGGTAATTTAAACGGAAAGGACAGCAAACCTAAACCCAGCAAGAGTTGCAGAAACAGCGCAAAGGTGAACTATCAAATCAACTCGTTTAATGATGGTGGTTGTCAAGATTAATGTTGGCCAGGATGGTAGGAGGATTTCTCTTTTGTGACACCATGCAATCTTGCACTTTTACCTGAGATGCAATGAAGAATTTGACATCTTCCAGCCCACACCACTTAAGGCACAGCATGTAACGATCAGATGGGATAATGGCCTCATGTTGTTGAACCCAGAAGCATGTAACTTGAACAGCTTAGTGCTACCTTAGGACCAAGGCTAAATTCTTAGCAACGCCTCTTAAAAGTTGGCGGTGGTGCCGCTCTACAATGAAACTACTCTGAAGTATTTAGAGTATCGAAGTGAGTGTTTATTGTCAGAATCCAATTTGATCAAATTTGGAAGGAATTAATCAGCATGCAAATGGAGTTAAAAGTTGGGAGATGGTTAAGATACAAGGAGCTAAGTCAGTGGAAGGGATAAGAAAATTGAAAGTTATCACAAGCAACATTCCATTTTGTCAAGAGTAGACAAAAAAGTATACTGGATTTCACAAACATGAAACATACTAAAATGAATTAGCCACCAGTCTTTCCTAAAACAAGGTCTTTATTTCACAACTAACATGCTGGTGATCTTATTCTCTTGCACAATGTTGAATAACCACATGTTGTGTTTAACATATGTTTTGAATTAAGCACATTGCAAAGGCCTTCCTGGAGACACATGCTATTGTGGGAATGTTTCATTACAGAGCTTAATAATTAGGTAGGTTAATCTTGGAGATCGGACATTTCATTGAGAAAGTAAAATTTTAGAGCCAGTGAAACTTCCAAAACAGATCACAGAACATACATCCCAGTGTATATAGGACTAGATTCAGAATTCATAAACTCATGAAAAGTAAGAAAAAGTTCAAAACATCGTTAGTCTTTCATTTTTTTTCCAAACAGTGGCTACTCTATTTGTCTTGTTTCTCACCTTCCAACTAAATAAGTGAAAGTTACTGCTGACACAATTTTGTACATGTTTGGTGTGGCTCAAGGATGGCTGTATAGCTTTTCCTAATATTCTGAGACCTTCCCTTACAGGACAACTAAAGCTTAAGGAATTATGCATTTTACAAAAATATTACTGCTCATTATGTCTTATTCTTAAAATAAGATGTCAATAAAATACATCAAATAGATTTTAAAATATGGTTATTTTAATGCCAATTAATTTGTAGAATTGCAATTAGAATGTCTATCAGGAACTTATAAAACTGGGTAGCTTTAGAATGAAATTAGTTATTCATTATCATCAATTTAATTAAGACTGATAACCCAGTGAAATGTTATTAATAGAGCTGAAACACACACACTGAAATCAAACGTTTTTAATGTATGCCTAGATTTTTGAGAGCAGCCTAATTTAAAATGTCTGAAAATGTATAAAATCTGAGTCATTTATCAGCATGACTGGTGACCACCAGCCAGATTTTTCAACAATTATCTTTTTGATATGAGAAAGCCTTTAAAACTTTCCTGCAGGTGCCTTGTGCACCTAAGAAAATGAATGCACCTCCAACCAGAGCATCAATGGAATCTCTCAGTGTTGATCCTAGAACAGGCACTGATACAGACAAAGAGAGAAAATACTTCTGTGTATGATTTCTCCTTCAAGTTGCCTGGATTTTGCATTGGTTTGGCTGATTTTGGACCAACATTTCTAACATAAACAAGCAGAAACCCCACCACTACTTACACCCCAGTGTTTTGGATCTCCTCCCAAGGCCTTTGACTTATTTACAAAGCAACCAAATGATTCCTGCCATTAAGAGAACATGCATAAATTACTGACTCTCAAGAAGACTGTAACCTCCAGCAGATATTAAGCCACTCAGGCATGAAAGTGTGCATAAACTAGAAAGCTGGCTCCCAATATTTGGAGGTTTCCCAAGGAATCTAATGCTTATGTAAACCCACAAGCTGAATTTCAGACTCTACTTTTGACCTAAGTCATCGAGGAAAAAAAGTAAGCAGATCAAGATAAGAAGGAAACATATCTATGCAGCAAAGGAAATTATAGAACAACTACAGAAATGAGTGAATGTATGAAATGAAATTTAAAAAAAATTAAAATATATAGAAATAGATCAAGCTGGAAACATCAGTAGATACAACAGACACTCAGCATTTCAGAAGTAAGGTCTTCTTAATTTACTGAAAATAGTGTTAACCGAACTAACCATAGAACCATAGAACCATAGAACCATACAGCACAAAACAGGCCCTTCGGCCCACCATGTTGTGCTGTCCATCAAATCACCCTCACACTATCTAACCCTTTCCTCCCGCATATCCCTCTATCTCACATTCCTCCATGTGCCTATCCAACAAACTCTTGAACCTGTCCAATGTATCTGCCTCCACCACCACCCCAGGCAGTGTATTCCATGCACCAACCACTCTCTGGGTGAAAAACCTCCCCCTGACATCTCCCCTGAACCTCCCACCCATAACCTTAAAGCCATGCCCTCTCGTCTTGAACATTGGTGCCCTGGGAAGGAGGCGCTGGCTGTCTACTCTATCTATTCCTCTCAATATTTTATATACCTCTATCATGTCTCCTCTCATCCTCCTCCTTTCCAGTGAATAAAGCCCTAGCACCTTAAGCCTGTGCTCATATTCCATACGCTCTAATCCAGGCAGCATCCTGGTAAATCTCCTCTGCACCCTCTCCAACGCCTCCACATCCTTCCTATAATGCGGTGACCAAAACTGAACAGAGTACTCTAAGTGTGGTCTAACTAGAGTTTTGTAAAGCTGCATCATCACTTCGCGGCTCTTAAACTCAATCCCATGATTTATGAAAGCTAACATCCCATAGGCCTTCTTAACTGCTCTATCCACCTGTGAGGCAACTTTCAGTGAACTGTGAATATGAACCCCCAGATCCCTCTGCTCCTCTACACTGCCGAGTACCTTGCCATTTAAAGATGTTTAAAAGCAAAGAGTGTCAGAATATCTAGGAAATGGACAAACAAAATAAAATGTAAGAAACTGAGATAGATGAGAATTGTAGTAAATCTCAACATGAAAGTTAAAGCAAATGATGTTGATAAAATAGACCAGGTTGATCAACTCTGAAAAGAGAATCAGTAAGCTTAACAAAATGAATGTAACACCTTGTTCAAACAAATACTCACCCTCCTAGCACCTTGCAAACAATAATCCAGATGCATCGTCCATCCCTTCTCAAGGCGTTGATACACCAAGCTCACAGGACCAACAATTCCTACTGTGAAACTGTGTATAATTGAAGCATTAAATTCTTGGCTAAGCTTTGACTAAGGGGCTATAGTAAGACCAGGAGAAGCATAAGATTTGTACCTGAATTGAATAAAACTTGCATGCAGTTTTCATTGGAAGAATTCAAAATGCCAGATTAGCAGGTTTAGAATAGCAAAGGAATGGATGAAATAATTAAAAGAATGAACTTGCAGATAAAACAACATTGCTTGGCAATGTGAAAACCTGAGTTTCATTGGGTATATTTCAGGAGGAACAAAGAGATAAAGAAATGGGGAAAGAGAGCGTGTGTCTGAGAGACACATTCAATCACATGTTCAGCAGAAGGAATTGAAAGAAAGTCTATTTCGAGTCTGTTAGCAACCCCACAGGAGATCAAATAGTAGTGAAGAATTTTCAGGGGGAAAATCATCGGCATGGATGTAACAAGGTAATGGGACCAGATGTAAAAGATAATTTAGTATATTTGTCCACTTTTCTTTTAAATCTATTGTGCGCAAAACTCATTTTGCTTACTGTTCTATCATGGGATTCACCTTAAATTGGCTGTTCACTGTTTCCTGATAAATTGCTACCTGTGATTGATTATCTGAAATTTGACTTTTCCAGTTTCTGAGGAAGAGTCTATATTATGGCATAAAATACTTATGGCAACAACATGTTTCAAAACAAACTTAAACCAAACTCACTATTAAAAGTATCTATTAATAGAAAAGATGCTACATTTATGATGCGTTGTTGGAAAAGAGATGTAACAAAGAGTCAAAAAAGTGAATGCTTTGGTTATGAAGATTATACGAGGAAGATGAAAGTGAAAAGAAAAATGCATAAATCTTGGCTCCAGTTAACTTTTGTGTATGCTTTCTTGTGAAATTGAAAAGCAGAGTTAGAATTTAATGGAATGTATTTTTCATGGTTATGAATTAAATTGACAAAACTGATTGAGGCAAATTTATATACCAGGAACATAAGTTCAGAATTAAAAAGTTATGAGTAAGAAGGGAGGTCAGTTGCAGCTTTGTACCCAGGAAAGCTGAAGTTTTCCTGAAAAGTATTTGAGACAAAAAGTATAGATTGAATGAAAGAGATGATTTGATTTGATTTGGTATGATTTGGTTCTAGACAGGGATGTGCTGAGAATGCTTGCAGCTGAGATTGCTGCATAGAAAAGGGTTGTCCATTTTTCAATAATAATTTGTTCCTATTTCTAAAATGCCATACCTTTTATGTTCTAAGATAATAAAAAGGAAGGATTTCTGTTTGGAAATAGAATGACCTAGATTTTGCAGTTGACAGGGGAATGAAGGTGCTCGTTGCTGCCTTTGAAGAAAGGTGTCCACAAAGATCCAATGAGCTCTGTGGCATGAATTTCACATTTCCTGATTGTGGCTGCTGACAGATGTTAGCTTCTAGGGAATCTAATGTCATCCATCAAGACAACTGAATTTTTGAATTATTTCATGGATAGAATACTGGAAAGTAGAAGGCAAAACATTTCATTTTGTAAGTTTTTTTTAGAGTTTGAAATAAAGATTGGAACATCTTCATGAAATTAATCTAGGTTAACATTTGATAAACATACTTTTAAAATAAAACACTTTAAAGGGATACATACATAATTTTCAATTATTTATAGGAGAGAATAAAGTGGATAAATCATCAGTTCTGGATTGGATGCATCTTATGTTGGAGAGTGGAGGTGAAAATTGCTACATTGAAAACTCACTTATACTTCGTACAGAAGAATATAATATTCACAGACTCTTAGTGTGAATAGTAGTGAGTAGAATAGTAGTGGTAGTCAACAAACATCTTAAGTGCTCATCACTTCACTGAGTTCTATAAATTACGAAGAAGACTTTTTGGAGGAGCAGGGAAGCATTGACAATTATTTCCTGATTTCTATCTTTAACTGTACAAATGCATTCTCCAGAAGTTGTTCCCATTATAAAAGTGAATGCTGATAAGCTTACCATTATTTCTTCATGCAAATTCTGGGTTTTTGTATTTGGTTAGGAAGAACTAAATGGTGTGCAAGTCAGTGGGATTGGAAGTAATTATTTGAAAGATGAAAACTAAGATGGTGGCACATGATGATAAGAATGGAAAGGTTCTAGCAACTGGTAGGAAATAAAATATAAAACTGAGTTCTTATAGCAAGTCTCATTAAATAGCCTGACTGAATAAATGTGGCTTTCATGCTATGAAAAGTGAATTTATGAAACATACACACATTGTGTGCAACTTTTTGTGCATATGCTTTTCATTAAGACTGTTTTGTTTAAATGGATCATTTTTCTTTTAGTACTTGGACTGCAGCTATATTTGGCAAACATAGCTGTTGCCCAATATATTTATGCTTTGAGTATAATTCTGTGTTAGTTTACAACTGTGATATCAATTTCCCTCTCAGTTCAGTGGCTCTGAAAGCATTCAGTTTAAAATACAACCTAAAAACAGCTATTGTCTTTGATTTATAAACCAAATAACAAACATATTCTTTACTTTGATAGAAAAGAATGACTGTTCATAAGTCCTACTCGCACTAGAGATTTTGTTATTAGAAATTACACTTACTTCTTCAAAGTAAATATGATCAACATTTTATACTGCTACAATATACCTCCAGCCTGTTTAAACTCTCTGCTTGTGCATCATCAATATGCCAATTCTATTATTCCTAGTTTCTATGGCAAATATTTATTTTGTAGGATATACTGTGTTTTCTTGGATGAAGTCATTGCTGCTTTTAATTTCTCAGAAAATAGGAAAACCAAGGCAGCTGAAATTCTTATTGCAGTGAAACTGATCTATTAGAAAAGCTGCTTCGGTTACGAATGTAAATAGAAATACATCAATCTCTGCGCATTTTTTTTACTGGTGTACAATTCAGTTCCTATTAATTTTAGAATATAAAAGGTCATCTAGTGTGCTTTTATACTTATCTCCCCTAGTCAGGTCAGCTGTACCCAAGAATCTCTGAAGAGCAGATGTCAAGAGTGCCCTTTTTGGAAACAGGTGTGTGTAATGATTATTGTCACCAGTTACCTGAACAATAGTTCTCATTTTGGAATAAAAATTATCATTATAAATCATTGCTGCACTTCCAATGAATGGAAGAGCCCTTCAGGCATGTTTTTATTACGTGCCAAATGGCAAGAATAGTATTTTCAATAGTAATTTTATATTGATCTGGTTACTTCAGCAATAATCTGACTCTTAGCAGGCATTTTCTACATTGAGTTATAGAAATCAAAAGGAGGGATTAAGACAGTAATTGGATCAGCAGTTAGAGATGGGCCTAACTAACTGATACTAACCAATTATTCTCCATATGTATTCAATGTGTTGTGAGCCATAGTAAAGGGTTTAAATTTTCTAACAGGCACATTATCAAATGGCAGTAAAATGCATGTTAAATGAAGGCTTCCTCTTTTCTTGCAACAGCTTTATAGCATCAGGAATTGAATAAAGGAAAGAAACTGTAATTTGACAATTCACAAGCTGATTTACTTGACATTAGCATTAATGAATATAATGCAAGAAGAGCAGAGCATTTGCATTATATTCATCAATGCATATGCAACCCTCACTGCCAATGCACCATTCATGCAAAAGCAGTCTTCATAATGACTGTGAGGTCTGTTTCTTTGTTACTTAAAGGCATTTCCCTGCCGGCTGCTAGAAACCCAACTCAGGCAATTCCATTCAAGTAATTCATTTCTCATTTCTCCCCTAGCATTATCTTCCCCAGTGGAGACTCCACCCTCCTGAATCTCCCTATGCACTGATCTATTAGCCCAGCTTAACCTGACCATCCCCACTGATCATTGGTCTTTGATTGCACTCCCACCCCTCCCAATCATACCATATGCATCCACATGTCTCTGGCTGCCAATTTGTGCCCTGACTCTACTATTGACCTTGTCCACACTCTTTACTTATCAGTTAGGGCTAACCTCTACCCTACCAGCCATATCGCACAACCAGTATCTTAATCCCCCATGATACCAAACCACCCCACATCCTTCTTCATCTCTGGACTCAGATTTAACTATTTCATTGATTTCCTTTGCATGATGTACAAACATGAAGTAAATAAAAGAAATACTTTTCCTTGTCCAGCTGCCTCTTAAGTGTTGTTACTCTTCCTGCCTCCACCACCTCCTCTGGCAGCTCATTCCAGGTACCAACTGCTCATAGTGTGAAAAATGTACCCCCTTCACATTCTCTTTAAACTTCCTCCCTTTCACCTTAAATGCATGCCCGCTAATTTTAGACACCCATACCATGGGGAGCAGACACTGGCTATCTAACCCATCCGTATCTCTCATATTTTTATATAACTCTTATCATGTCACCTCTCAGCCTCCTTTGCTGCAGGGAAAACAAACCTAGGCTATCTCTGTGTCAAATAGAGTGAAAAAGGGGAAATAAGGAGGGTCAGAAATAATGGATTAGGGGAGAGGTAAAAGAAATTAAGTCAAAAGAAAATCAGCTGTAATGAGAGCTGAAGGAATGAAACTTCAAACTTATAAAAGTTGATTTTCAGCACAAGAGAGGCTGTTTTGCAGTAATTAAGTCAATAGAGTCCTTTAGTTGGAATATGCAAGGTTTAGTACTTTATGGCGTGGTTATTCCATAGATGTAGTGTCAGTAGAGAAACTTAATGCTGGTTAATAGACCTGAAAAAGAAAACCATTTGGTGAAATTTTATTTCCATGGAGCTAATGGGGGATTTCCACATGTCAGACAATAACTTCTGAAATGTTACTTTCAGTTGTATGCAATTGACAGAGGTTGCTCTTTAATCTGTGCATAAAGAAAGGCAATCATTGTCAGCCTCACCATTATAGTCTAAGTTAAAGATGACCCTTATTTATTACTGTGGTTGTTATTCAGTTAGTTTTCAATTCATGTACAATGCAAAAAGAAAGACAAACACACTCATGGTCAATGTATGATATTCATTTTCAGAAAATTATTTCTATTTAGGTTACTTGGAGTCAATGATTTACTTGTGGAAGGCCATGGTATTGATACCAATTCCTGGCTCAAAAAAAACTTAATCCCAAAAGCCCTCCAATGTATTAAGTTTGGTAAGTTATGGTAATTATCATAAAAATATTTGAGAGGAAATACTTTCAGTTGTATTGCCCAATGAGACTGGAGACATCATGCAATGTACATCCCAACTTATGTTTTGTTTTGCTTGTGAGTCCTTAGAGAGATGTGCATATACTTTGGGAGCCATTTATCTGTTGGGGAATGGTGGAGTCAGGATCTAATCTCTCTGACGATAAGATGCTCATGTAGTTCAAATTTTTAAAAAGGAGCAGAAAGAGCCTGTTATCTAACTCCAGTGCCAGATAGATTTTTCAAAGGGATCTTAGGTGCTATTTATGATCATACACATAGAATAGGAGTCACAAAAATTCATTCCTTGCAGCTTCTGCATAAGAAGGCTAGGGTAGAAATGCAATTACATTGTGCATTGTTTACTTGTGCTATGCAATGGAATTTAATGAGAAAGTCACCATTGTACCTACTGCATCTTTCATGAAAGTCATCATTGCTTTTGGGTCCTCTCTGCATATTGGAATGCTTATGCATGGACAGTGTCCCTACAAATGCTGTTGTGTCACACAATGTCCCACACATGTTCCAACACCAATTCTGCTACATAGGCAATGAATGATACAACACACTGAGTAGGTATTCACAGTGAATGTGAGATTCACCAGTGAGACTTAGGGGGATGCACCTGAGTAGGTCTTGGATGTGGGAGTACCAATTCACCCCACCCCCTATCCATGACTGAAGCTCCGGTCCTCCTCAACTACTTCCTCCCATCTGCCCACCTTAGCAACCCCACCCCCCATCTCCATGACAATCCTTCTTCCTTGTTACAAGCTGTGAATAAATGACCTGGTTTCCTCAATTTAATAGATGCATGACCAACACAAAGGTAACACAATTAAAAACAAATAGGATACAAAGCTACATTCACATTGCTTTCAACAATTAAAACAGACATATCATTTGCTATGGCAGAATGCCTTGGTAAGGCCTAATTCGGAACATTATGTCCAGTTTTGGCTCTCTCATAAACTGAGAATTTGAGCTTTGATGAAGGTTTAGAAGATAGCAATAAGATTTCTTTCCAGATTGAAGCACCTTAGCTACCAGGAAAGACTTAAAAGGCTGGCTGCATATTCTTGACTTATTTGATTAAGGTCCATATCGTAATAAAAGGACTGTACATTACTGCAATTAAAAAAAGTTAGAGAGTACCAGGGATCATCCCTGTGTTACACATGGTGAGAATTAAGGTTACATTCAAGGAAGTTTCTATAGCAGAGAAGTAAGTTGTTGCCATGAGCAATGAATGCTTATTTGCTATGTCCCTTTAAGAGAGCTGGATCGATTTCTTGTGGCTGAGATCAGACAGTGCAAGAGGCAGGAGTGAATTAATGTAAGTAATGCAGAATGTGATGTCCTGAAGTAATTTGGATCGCCCACAGAGGAATTTTCCAGATTATTTTTCCCTTAATTGGGCCTCATTTTTGCATCTTTTTTCCCCATCTCTCTGGAGGTTACAATCCTATAAAAAGACATTGTGTATTAATTCTGATGTATATAACATCAAAACTATATTGAACAAGTTAGATGGCTAAAGTGTAATGAACATAAATCAATATTCAGGGGAGATTTGACATTGCATTAATTATATTGTTTCTCTATGAAAGTTGTATCAGATGAGTGCTGTTTTGTTGCTGCATTATTACATCTCATTTGTCTTGTGATCCATGCAAGGCTGGCTGTTCTGTGCCTTTTGTTTGTGCTAGTTGTCACATAGCTGGAGTAGAGAGCAACATTCTGGGTTTTATATTGAGGTTGCTGGAGTTATAGATGTTGCAGTGCCGCTGATAGTTGCACCTGGAATATCAAGGCTTTCCGCTATCTCAGAAGAGAAAATTATTTTAGTCTTTGCTTCAAAGGATAACCAGCTGGAATGGTCACTGTCACAAGCATGACCTTTAGAGGTAAGCTTTTTCCTGCCAAAGATGTTCAAAGCCCATTTGTACAATGATTTCATGGGCTTTTTTCTATCTGGCTGTGATAATAACCAAATATTTAATCATCCCACACGCAGTACAGCTTACAAGACATCCATTATTTTAGCTAAACAAACATGCCTCTTTAACTGTCAGACCCAACAATGCATATTATACAAGCAACAAAAATACACTGAAGCTTTGCAAATAACCCATTGTGGCTTGAAAAGCTTTCATGTTCAAACTAAACTTTGTACGTCAACTTCCATAATGTTGGTGTGTAGGTTTAATTTGATAATGAAAGCCATGCATTTCTAATTTAAAATAGTTACCACTGATGCCCATTTTGGATCCATTGTCATATAGAATTAGTTTCCTGGTGATTGGAGGAAGAAATCCCATTGTAATATATTTTCATCCTATGCATTTGCCCTTTACCATGTTCAGATTTAGTCCATTGATAAAAATAGAGATTCCTTCCATGTGGTATGTGAGTAAACTTACCTGATGAGGCTCTGCTATAAACCCTTCTTTCCAGATACTGTCATTACTATGCTTTAGCATTCAGTATTCAAGAATATCTAAAAGAAAACACTGTAGATCTCAGTACCGTGGATGCTGAATTTGTGCTAGAACATCTTTGACCATCTCTGTCAATGGTAAGTTCATGGAAACAGCATAAACATTACTTATTCCAGTTTTCCATTATTTCCGTGGATTTTTGAGGGCAATTGATCATGATGATATCTTCAAATATGAATGACTGACTTGCATGAACCCAGGTGTAGGAATTCTGATTCAGAAATGAATACCAAAGTGATACTTTTAAAGGTGCACTCTCTTAAGGCAGATGTTCCTAAGGAGATGGCTTTCATTTGCAAAGCACACTAGTGATGTTGTTGAAAAATGCCTGCTGTAAAGTTGTGTAGTGACCCACTTACAATAGAATGTCAGGTGTTAGAATACGTTTTTATCACTGAAAGTCACACCAATAAATATCTTGATAAAGATTATAATATTTTCTAAACATTTCTGACACAGAATGAATGCATCACCTGTTTCAGTTTCATGGTGTGCACTTTTGTGTTGATAGCAGTTGAGCAGTATTACCAACTAAAAGTTTGGCATTCTGTTAAATTGTAACTCAAGAAAAGATAATCTAACTTCACAGGAAGAACATAAGGAGTCAGTTACCAACAGCTGCACAGATTTTTAAGCTGGTATCTAACATTGTGCAGCATTGAAACTTCATTTGACTTGACAGTAAATTTACAAAAGGATTGATGGTACAATTTTATTTTTTTGTCTGAAAGAAACTTTGTTCACTACAAGTGGTAATAATCACCAGTATTAGGAATTCAGTTGCTGTAGGTTGTAGTTATGTAATGCGATATCTGTTTCAGTCTGAGGTGTTCAAGCTTTGACATTTATCAGTACAAATCAAATATCAGTGTAAAAAGGAATAAACAAATAAAAGCAAGCTTGAAAACAATTAAAGCCACAGAACATATATTCACTGAAGGTGCCAGGATTGATTGATGGAAGTAAATCTGTAGACATACTATTAAGAAACTAAAGAGCTTTCCAACCCAGGAAAGTGTCAAAAGAAAACTATAGTATACGTCCAGATACTGAGGGCTTTCATGCTTCATGTGTACCAATAGTACATAGTATAGAGCTAAGTACACAAGGTTAAATATTACAACTTAATTACAATATTATTAAGTTTCCCTGTGTGATATTCCCAAAAAAGTGTTTCTACTGGCATATCTTTTCATATTTTTTATTTACCTCAGGATCCCTTTCTGTTGATGCCAATGTCTTGCATATGTGCAGGTCCCAATTAACTCCATGCAGATTGTCCTGTGGAGTTTCTCATCAGCAAAGGAAACACATATAACAATGCCAAAGATATGAGCATCATATTGAAGTTAAGGCCAACTTAATTCCCCTTGGGATTCAAGCCAAGTGTACCTTTGGCTCACATGTTTTCCTTCATTAGTTTTTGCAACTTGGACACAAAGAGCATTGTGTCATCAAATACAGGACGGTGGCCATTTTTGCAGTGTTTCTAATGAATCATACCGGTAAAACAATATTAAAACTTTGGGAGAATCAGATACATTATGTGATAACATCTCAGAGAAAGGAAAATAAACAATAGCAAATAATCTGATAGTCTCTCTCAACTGCTCTCATTCTCAGAGGTTATTAGGTATACTTTTGTTACCCAAAAACAAAACACTAGAGATGTCGGAAGTCTGAAATAAGAACAGAAAAAGCCGAAAATACTCAGCATGTCAGGCATTATCTGTGGAGCGAGAAACACAGTTAATGTGACATCACCTCCTGCCAATCATGGTGCGCTTCCTTTCTGAGAGCAGTAAGGTCTGAAGTGGCAAGCAGAAATGCCTGTTACATTATGTAGATGTACCTCTATTTAACCAAGCAATTCTTTCCTTCTACTTCCACCATCTTGCTGAAGAGTAGGCCACTTGGCCTCCCAAGCCTGTCCCATCACTCACCATAATCATGACTGGCCTGCCCCAGGGCTCATCTCCTCTTTTGTTCCAGTTCTCCATTGCCCTCAATTCCGAGATATTTCAAAAATTTATCTTCTTCCTCTTGAAGTACTCCCAATGACCTTGGCTCCACAACACTCCAGGGCACAGAATTACCAAGATTCACTCCTCTCTGTCAGAAGTTCTTATGTATCTCAGTTTTAAATGTGAATATATCTCTTTGTTCAAGACTCTTCCACTTGTGGAAACTTCCTGGCATCTACCCTGTCATGTCCCTCAGGATCTTATATTTTTCAGTAAGATCACCTCTCATTCTTCTAAATTCCAAAGTATATAGATCTAATTTCTTAATTGCATGACTACCTCCAATGACAGTATATCCTTTCTTAAATAAAGGGATTAAAGCTCCACCATATTTCAGGTATGGCCTCACCAGTATCCTATAGAATTGTAACAATACTTGCATATTTCTCAACTTCAACCCTTTTGCAATAAAGACTAACTTTCCTATTGCCTTCCTACCCATTTGCTGCACCTGCCTGTAAACTTATTGTGATGTCGAAGAACACTTGTACCATTTCCTGCATGAAGCTGACCTTCTGGGCTACCGATCATTGGCATTGGATTGAGAAGCAATGACTGACAGAGATTTCCTTTATAATATTTTTGAACTCTGTTCTTGTTCTTGGCACCACAAGAGAAAAGAAGAAAGGAGGGAAAGCATGGATGAAAGAAACTCAAAATATATATGGGCCAAATTACTTTATCCCAAGTTGAGTATATCATCTCGACTGATATTGCAATGCTAGCTGAGATTGAGCCAACAGGTAAACTTGCTGGGCCACTGCTGCCCTCAATTGGCAGTGCATTTCCTGAGCTGCAAACAGGCCGTAGGTGCCCTGACTGAAGGTGGAATAATTCTGCAACTGACCTGGATTGACTTGAGACATCTGTCCTTAGTATATGTGCCAAGGTCTGCAAATAAGACCTGGTGCTGTAGGTCTCCCTGGCAGCTTCCCTTTCATCTTATACTGTTTCAACAATGAGAAGCTCTAATTGATGTGACTTGTAAATAGACTTTGCCATCGAGCATAAATTAAAATTGCTCCACATAATTTATTGCAAAGTTCTTAGTCCTGTTAAAAAGTTACAGTAAATATAGTAAGGAAATATCTAATTATAAAGAAATCACCACAAAAAAAATGATACTGTAATTAGGGTGTAAAGAAAGAAAAAAATTACTAGGCCAAGGCACTTTAACATTTCATTTGTACACAGATTTTCCTTTCTCACTAGTTCCAGAGATCAAATTCCAGACAAAAGTAGCAATTATTTTCTTGCACCAAATGTAATGCCCTATTGGTGTTTTGGTATGAAATGAATTTCTCAGCCTTGCTGTATTTCTAATTTGAGATACAGTGCAGCTATCTCATACTTGCTCTAGGATGCACTACCTAGAATCTTCCTGACCCAACAGGTCACTTGCACTAATATAGGATGAGTGAGAGCAGATGTGGATGGCCAGTTCTATATACTTCACAATAGTTTCTCAGGAATTTATTCAACTCTGAAGTGAAGTTTTCTCGGCCCATTATAACACAAGATTCTTCAATGCTAGCTTGAGCAAAGGCTGTTTGGAGAGACAAGCAAAAATCACAAGAAGTGGAAAAGTATTTTTATTAAATGCTAACTGAATATTCCTTAAAATAAATGCCAATATTCCAGTGTACAAGAATACCTACTCCAAGGCAATCAAGATAGTAGTATAGGGCAATACAGTCACAATGTAGATCACAAACAGAAAGAAGCTAAATGACTGGGCCAAATTTTGCAGTCACTTTAACTGAGAGTCCATTAGCAATCACAAAGGAATAAATCAGGCAGAAATTTCCAAGACAGCCAACGTACAGTTAAATGTGGAAATTAGGAAATTTGTGTTGCTCTGCTCCACAGAAATTGTGTTGTGCCATTGTCTCACTAAGACATGAGCACATGGTGCCATGAAAATGTGAAATTTACCATTATATACCAATATCACCCCACAGATGGTTAGCTCTTGTCCATTCAAATGTAAAGGAATGAAACTCCATACACACTTGTACTAATTTTCAATGCACGAGTCCAAATTGTTGCCAACCTCCTTGCTTAGAAAATTAATACCTACAAGTGTGTGTGGAATCTCATTTCGTCATATTTAATTATTGTTAGAGATTGTTAAAAACTAAAAAAATACTAGGTAGTGTATTTATATTACTATTTTTCCTTTATATCCTTTGTTTCCTATATATGACTTAATACAAAATTAAATATTCTACTTCTTGCTTCAGATTATTTGTTTCCTTTATATCTGTTGTGTCCTGAACAAGATTTTAGATAGAATTAAATATTTTTCTTATACTTCTTCCTTCAAATTCTGTGTAACCCCATAAGGATAGTTAACTCTGATTGTGTAGAGACACATACATTCCAGGTCCTATGTGGAAGGAGTCACACTATTTTATCTCACTAATTACTGCAAATCTCTGGGTAAAATCTCATAGACTCACCTCCTTTCATTCCAATTCTGTGTGTTTTGAGGCCTATGTGGACCTGTAGGCGCTGTCACAGGTGGGCAGGAGGTACTTGACAGTGTGAGTGGATGGATAATTTGTGAGGCGCTGTGTAAGTGCTATTTTTCATGGGTTTCCATGTGCTTCCGACAAAGAGACTTCAGGTTCTCTATGTCATCCCGGACACTCCTTCCCTATTTTGAACAGTCATTAGCCAGGGATCTCCAGGAGTCAGAGAGAATGTCACAGTTTCCACAAAGGCAATGGAAAACATCCATGAATCGTTTCTTTTGTTCTCCTGATAATCTCTTCCTATGCCTGTTTCAGGAGTCTGGTGATGTGGTCCATGCAACAGAGCTGACTGAGAGTGATCACTTCCAATGGGGATTTTGGCCTGGGATGAGCTCATGATAGTTCATCTATCCTGCCAATGGGTTTGGACAATTTTGGTGCATCAGTGGTATCTCTCCAGTGCTCTGAGCCCTGGTAGGTAGTCCATGTCACTGAAGCAGAGAAGATGGCAATGATCACTGCTACCCAGCAGACTATGAGCTTTGTACTGAGTTGAAAGTCTTAACCTTCAACCCGGAAGCGCGCGGGCGATTTAAAAAGCAGACTAGCATATCTAGCGGGCAGCGTCGGAGCGGGCAGCTGAGTGAGAGGGAGCAGAGTGGGTTCGGCTTTGGCTCAACGGGCTTCGGCGAGAGCGGGAAAGAGGCGAGATTATAGAGAGGGGTAAGTTATTAGTTAGTTTAGTGTTGAGCTCAGTGATATTCAGCAGTATGCATCTGGGATTAGTGTTGTGTTTGGAGTGTCAGATGTGGGGCCCCTGGGAGACGACCAGACTCCCTGATAACTACATCTGCGCAAAGTGCACCGAGATGCGGCTCCTCAAGGAACGGATTGAGAGTCTGGAGCAGCAGCTGGATGACCTTCGGTTGGTTAGGGAGAGCGAGCAGGAGATAGACAGGAGTTATAAAGATTATGTAGACAGCACCTCAGTGGCAGTCCCCCTCAAAAACCGATATCTCATTTTGGATTCGGTTGGAGAGGATGACTTCATAGAGGAAGACCTCAGCAGCCAGGACCTTGGCACCGTGTCTGATACTGTGGTCCAGCAGAGGAAGAGACATGCAGTGGTTATTGGGGATTCGATAGTAAGGGGTACGGATAGGAGATTCTGCGATAGCGATAATGAGTCTCGGATGGTGTGTTGCCTCCCTGGTGCCAGGGTACGGGATATCACAGACCGTGTCGAGAATATTCTGAGGGGGGAGGGTGAGCAGCCAGAAATCTTGGTACATGTAGGTACCAATGATGTAGGTAGGAAAAGAGAAGAGGTCCTGAAGGAGGAATACAAGGCATTAGGGAGAAGGTTGAAAAGTAGGACCTCAAGGGTAGTAATCTCAGGACTACTACCCGTGTCGCGTATCAATGACAGGAAGAATAGAAAGCTCTGGCAGTTAAATGCGTGGCTGAGTGACTGGTGCAAGGGGCAGGGCTTCAGATTCTTGGATACCTGGGACCTTTTTTGGGGGAGGCAAGACCTATTTGCTAAGGATGGGTTGCATCTAAACTCCAAAGGGTCCAATATCCTGGCGGGAATGTTTAATTTAGTTGTAGGGGAGGGTTTAAACTGATCTGGCAGGGGGATGGTAACCAGGATGCTAGGTTACAAGATGCTAAGGTGAGGGAGAAAGTGTATAGAAACGAATCCATTGAGGATGGCAAGAATGACAGGCAGGTGATAAGTCAGGATAATTTACTGAATAATAGAAGTACAACAAATCCGGATGTTAGGATACAGAATGTTAGGATCGGGGATGAGGATGTTCGGATACCGAATGTTAGGATAGGGGATGAGGTCTACACGAACATGTCTAAGATAGTAGGTAGCGAAGATAGTGAGAAGGATGGACAGGTAGAAAGTCAGGATAATCTGCTGATCAATAGAGGTACAATAAAATCAATAGCAGATACCAGTCTAAACATACTATATTTAAATGCACGTAGCATCAGGAATAAAGTAGATGACCTAGTGGCACAACTACAGGTTAATAAATATGACATCGTTGCAATCACTGAGTCATGGCTTCATGATGGATGTGATTGGGAACTGAATGTCAAGGGGTATACAGTATATAGGAAGGATAGGAGGGTAGGCAGAGGGGGAGGTGTGGCCATGATGGTTAGTAGCGATATAAAATCAATAGAAAGGAAGGACATTGGGTCAGAGGAGGTGGAATCCTTATGGGTGGAGCTGAGAAATAGCAAGGGTAAAAGAACAATAATAGCAGTCATATATAGGCCCCCGAACAGCAGTCAGGAAGTGGACCATAAGTTGCAGATTGAGATAGAAAAAGCATGTCAGAGTGACAATGTGAAGATAATTATGGGGGATTTTAACATGAAGGTGGACTGGGAAATGCAGCAAGGCGGTAGTACTCAGGAGAGTGAGTTTGTGGAATGTCTAAGGGATGTTTTTCTGGAGCAACTTATTGAGGAGCCCACCAGGGGATCGGCTGTTTTGGATTGGGTGCTGTGTAGTGAACCCGAGGTGATTAGGGAACTAAAGGTAAAGGAACCATTGGGAACAAGTGATCACAATATGATTGAGTTTAGTTTCAAGTTTGAGAAGGAGAAGCTGATAACTGGTGTATCGATATTTCAGTGGAATAAGGGAAATTACAAAGGTATGAGAGATGAGTTGGCCCAAATTGATTGGAGGAGTAAGTTAGCTGGAGGGACGGCAGAGGAAAAATGGAAGAAATTTCTACAGGAAATAAGGACAATGCAGGACAGATATATTCCAAGAAAAAAGAAGGTTTTGAATGGAAAAAAGGCACAGATGTGGATAACGAGGGAGGTGAAGGATAAAATAAAAGCAAAAGGGGCGGCGTACAAAGTAGCAAAAATTAGTGGGAAAACAGAAGATTGGAACGATTTTAAAAATCTGCAGAGAGAAACTAAGAAGGTCATTAGGAAAGCAAAGATGAGTTACGAAAGGAAGCTGGCGGACAACATTCGGAAGGATTCTAAGAGTTTTTTTAAATACATAAGGAATAAAAGAGAGACACAGGTTGACATAGGACCAATTGATAACGGTGCAGGAGGTATTATAATGGATGATAGTGAGATGGCAAGGGAATTGAATGAATATTTTGCATCGGTCTTCACCGTGGAGGACATAAGCAATGTGCCCGTTAGTCAGGAGTCTCACGAATTGGAGCTGAGTTCAATTGAGATTAATAGGGAGAAGGTGCTTGGAAAACTAAAGGGGCTTAAGGCTGATAAGTCTCCCGGACCGGATGAGGTGCATCCCCGGGTTCTGAAGGAGGTGGCTGTGGAGATAGCGGAGGCGTTGGCGATTATTTTTCAGGAATCGATAGATTCTGGCATGGTTCCGGAGGACTGGAGGGTAGCGAATGTAGTTCCGTTGTATAAGAAAGGTGGGAGGCAGCACAAAGGCAATTACAGACCTATTAGTCTGACGTCAGTGGTGGGAAAATTATTGGAGTCTATCCTCAAGGAGGAGGTTACCGAATACCTAGAGGCGCAAGGCAAGATAGGACCTAGTCAACATGGTTTTGTGAAGGGGAGGTCCTGTCTGACCAACCTATTGGAGTTTTTTGAAGAAATCACAGGTAGGGTGGATAAGGGAGAGGCGGTAGATGTTGTGTATTTAGACTTTCAAAAGGCCTTCGATAAGGTGCCTCACAAGAGACTGATTAATAAGATGAGAGGTCATGGAATTATGGGCAGGGTAGCAAAATGGGTGGAGAATTGGCTGGTTGGCAGGAAGCAAAGGGTGGAAATAAAAGGATCTCGTTCTGGTTGGTTACCGGTTACTAGTGGTGTGCCGCAAGGGTCGGTGTTGGGGCCTCTCCTTTTTACCTTGTACATCAATGATTTGGATGATGGAATAAATGGTTGTGTGGCTAAGTTTGCGGATGACACCAAGATAAGTGGAGGAGTAGGGAGCATAGAGGAAATAGAAAGAATGCAGAGGGACCTAGACAGTTTAGGAGAATGGGCAAGGAAATGGCAGATGAGATTCAATGTTGAGAAATGTGCAGTTGTACACTTTGGAAGTAGAAATAAGCGGGTAGATTATTATCTAGAAGGAGAGAAGATTGATAGTGCGGTAGTACAAAGGGACTTGGGGGTACTCATACAAGATACCTTAAATGTTAACCACCAGGTTGGATCGGTGGTTAAGAAAGCGAATGCTATGTTGGCATCCATCTTGAGAGGTATAGTGTATAAAAGTAAGCAAGTGTTGATGAGGCTCTACGGGGCGCTAGTGAGGCCTCATTTGGAATACTGTGCGCAGTTTTGGGCCCCGCATCTTAGGAAGGATGTGCTGACGTTGGAGAGGGTTCAGAGGAGATTTACGAGAATGATTCCAGGAATGAAAGGGCTTAAGTATGATGAGCGTTTGTCGGCTCTTGGACTGTACTCGCTGGAGTACAGAAGGATGAGAGGGGACCTCGTAGCGACATTTAAAATGTTGACAGGTAAGGATAGAGTAGATGTGGCTAGGCTGTTTCCCTTGGTGGGCGTGTCCAGGACCAGAGGGCACAATCTTAGAATTAGAGGGTACAGTTTCAAGACAGAGATGAGGAGAAGTTTCTTTACCCAGAGGGTGGTGAAATTGTGGAACTCCTTGCCACGCACAGCAGTGGAGGCCAGATCAGTGGGGGTATTCAAGGAGGAGATAGACAGATATCTAAATAGTCTGGGTATCAAGGGATATGGGGATAAGGCTGGCAAATGGGATTAGAATAGTTTTTTTTTCTCTCTTTTTTTCCCACCCCATTTCTTTTTCCCTTTTCCTTGGAGCAGACTCGATGGGCCGAATGGCCTGCTTCTGCTCCCTTATCTTGTGATCTTGTGATCTTGTGACTGGTGTACTGGTGGCAATGATGACTTTCATTATCAATGTCTACCTTCATCGAGAGGTAACTCCCAATATATGGAAGGTGTTCCATGCATTGCGAGGTTTTGTCATGGACCTTTATTGTCAGGGATCAGACTTGTGCCACAGGGGAAGAATGGTAGAGGACGTTTGCTTTGCAGATGCTTAGTGTGATTTCCATTTTCTTGTACACTTAAGTGAATACATTGATGATAACTTGGATTTTGACTACCAAACATTGCAAACAAAAGCAACTGATAAACAATAAGGCCTCTGGAGCAGATAGTTTTTCATTTTTAAAATTTGGTGGAGAAGAACTTCAGACACAAATTTGCAGACCCATCCTCCATGAATGGATAGAGAAGGACATGTCACTGGAGTCATAGATGCTGTAAATGTGACCACCTTCAAGAAAGGAAACAAATACATGGTAACAATAGTAGGGATTCCCTGCCATCTGCCACAGGAAATGCAAAGATCTTCCGAAACCCTCAGCTGCCTCCTCCCGGGGTGAAAGAGCTGCTTCCCAAACTGCAGTGGAGAAGTACAGTGGACATGATAGAGTCATAGAGCCATACAGTACAGTACTGTCCCTTTGGCCCACCATGTCAATACCAGCCATCTAGAACCCATCTATACTAATCCCATTTACCAGCACTTATTTTATAGTCTACTGAGCATTGGTTAAGATGGTGGTACACTTAGATGCAGCGGCGTATTCGTCCGACTCACACAGTTGTTTAAATGTTAGTGTTAGTGTCATTCCTGATGTTTTCAACAATGATAAACTACAAGAGATTACTTGGAAAGTACAGAATTACTCATACAACCGACAGATACTGTTGGACATCGGCAGCAAACCATTACTTTACTCTGTCTGGAAACTTTGGTTGCTGTTGAACGTGTTTATACAATGAGTACAACACACTGAGCTTATATTTCTCTTGTTCAACTTGGTTTTGCACTAACTCTGCACTAAATTTTTATTTTGTATATACTGTTTTTTGCATTATTTGTACTTCCACTATTTATTATTTTTTTTTTTTTGTTGTGTTTATTGTCTGTCTTCTGTTCTATGTATGTCCTCTGTTGTGAGAGTCTGGGGGAAGCGACATTTTGTTCTGCCATGTGTTTTTATAGCATGAATGAATAACAATAAAGTAACTTGAACTTGAACTTGAACATTGGTGATGCAAGTGCACATGCAGATTCTTCTTCAATGTTGTGAGACCACCCACCTCCACCACCCACTTTGACAGTACGTTCAACCACCTTCTGGATGAAAATATTCTTCCTCATATCCTCTCCAGTCTCCTTAGTCCTCACCTTAAACCTGTGCCCTCCGGTGTCAGGCATCTCTGCGATGAGGGAAAAGTTTCTTATTATGTACCCTGTCTATTCCTCATATAATTTTATCAACCTCTATCAGCCCCACCCTCACCACCTGCCTCCTCGGTCTCCTCTGCTCAAAGGAAAATGAACCCAGCCTATCCAGTCTCTCCTCATAAATTAAAAATTCCACCCTGGTAAATCTCCTTTGAATCGTCTCTAGTGAAGTCACACCCATCCAATAGCATCGTGACCAGAATTGTACACAATATTCAAACTGTGGCTTAATCCATGTTTTATATCAAGAGCTATCTACAGTTATATTCTGTACTCTGGTGAATAAAGGTAAGCATTCTACACCACACTATCTACCTGTGGTGCCACCATTATGGATTCTTGGACCTAAACGCCAAGGTCCCTTTGTTCCTCAATACTACTTAGGGCCCTACTTTTCATGGTGTATTTCCTACCCTTAATTGTCATCTAAAAATGGATCACCCACACTTATCAGGATTAAGTTCCATCTTCCATTGTCCTACCCAATTTACCAGCTGATGAATATCATTCTTGCAGCCTAAGATTATCCTCCTACCAATAACACTGCCAATTTTTGATCTTGAGTGCACAAAAATTCCAAGAGGAGTGCAGGGAGCAGCACTAACCATTATACATTGCATTTTTCATCTTGTAAAGTCTTTGATACTGTCAATTGAGGGAATTATGGAGCAGCTTTTTCAAATTTAGTTGCCCTTAGAAAGTCACCTCCATTCCACATCTGCAACATGATAGCATGCAGTCTTTGGTTCTAACCAATCTCTTTAGTTCTAACTAACCTAATCTCAATGCGTGTAGGAGTCAAGCAAGGCTGTGTTATTGTTCTAGCACATTTCCTATTCTTTCTCATTGAAATGATGCACCTGATCTCCAATGAGCTCTGTGCTGGAATCGAACTAATCTACAGGATGAATGGAAACTGGTCAGCCTCCATTGCCTCTAAACCAATGTGACTCCAAATACAAATCTTTCTTTTTTTGTAATGTTAGGTGACATGGTAAAGTTAGAAGATAATCTAAGGAGGCGCGTGTATCAGGAGTTTGGCCATCTTGAGAATTTGGAGCATATTGCAGCAATTCTACCTCAAAGAGTATTTAATTCTGCTGTGGAAATTCAGTATACACAGGACAAATTTCCAGACAGCACACAGAGTTGTCAATATGCCATTTTCTTTGTGAATTGTAGACCTTTCACTATTTCAGTTTCATAGAGAAGGACACTGGTTGATAAGACTCACAATGATAAGAGGCCTGAGTTTACTTATGATGTTTTATGTGCATTTTCCAAATCCTTTAGTGAAATTCTGAAAAGTACTTTCTTTAAGAAAATAGACAGACACTTTCTGGGCAGATTTTTCAAAGGTTGTTCAACAGCAACATTTGTATAAAGGATATGCCAAACTTCCACAGATGGACCATGGAGCTTACAACTTGCAGGACTAAAGAAAAAATGAAGACCCTGACATTATATTAACCTTCGTGGGAACAGAGAATCGGTGACCTTGATGCTTGCTGTAAAACGTGATGTCTTGCCAAGAAAAATAAAATGGACAGCCAAGTAGCTGGCATATCAAAACCTCAAGGACTTTACACTGCGAGACTTATTTTCCATATTCATTGTATTATTGAGGGCTTTGTGAAACTAAATGAAGAACAAATGTTCTCAGCATCAGTACAATAAAATTGGTCAACATTTAAGTAGACTACACACATCTAACAAGGATGCTGATGAACAATTGACTTTTGGCATGTCCTCAATAGCAGGCCATGAGTTGGGTTGATAACTTGATGAATTCCAGGAATTGGAACAGGGTGACTATTAAACTTAGTGAAAGAATGGGATATTTCTCTCATGTAGCAAAGCATATATTTAGAGCTGGAATATGCTCTAGCTCAAATTATGACCAATGGCACTTCCTTTCATTTTCATTGATGGGATTTTTATCAGCTGCCACATGAGCTCAATGATTTGCCATTGCCAATATTTCAGGATGGAAAATGATTCAACAATATCATTAATATTAACCTATGTTTTTATCTCTGCCCTAAGAGAACATTGTCTTTGCTCAAGAAGTTTCACCTTGCAGACCAGAAGCAGGCATGGGCATCACCTTTCATATTCTTTGGTGATGCTTAATTTACCAGCCAAAATGAATAGTTAGCTGCACAGCAGGCTCAATCGATCATCCTACATGGTTAACAAATGCAGGCTTAATAAAATAAGCGTTATCAGGCTTTGTCATGTCAAATGTGTGTTGATTCTCATTCCTTTATCACCCATTTGAGTGCAATAGCTCATTAGAAAAGATTGAACAACATTTATGATCAATTTTTTGCCTTAAGTGCAATTAGGATGATATTTAGGATTTTTTTTTATTTTTAAAGATGATATGGGTGTCACTGGCAAAGCCAGCATTTAATGTCCATACCTGCTTTCCCTTGAGAAGAAACCGTGTAGACATTAGTGATGTGCATGTACCAACTTCAAAATAATCTGGCACTGAAGGAAATCATCAACCTGAAATGAGACCACCACAACCAAACCTGCTCAAACAGTAAATGTGCAATAAATATATATAATGTCCAGTAGGTTACCTATAATGATCAACCTCAATGATGTAATTAATCTGGGAAGTTCAAAACAATAAAGAAAAACATCCTGATATACAAAGGTAAAAATGTATTTGTTATATTTTGTAGGCCCCTGAGAAAACATGTGATGTTGATCTATATTTATACAGCAGTGCATGAAGGAATGTTTTGTTGTATTTTTAAGGACAACCCCATTGACTTTAGCCATTTGGTCTTTTGATCATCTCTCATGAATTAGAGGAAAGCTGTTTTTCCAACAAATGTGTAAAGCGTATCTTTGCCATTTTCTGCATGAGAATATGTTAGTCAATCAATAAGAAACAGTTACCACCACTTCCCACCTCCTCCCTCCCTCCATCCAAACCCCCAACCTTGTGACTAGATTAAAATGTGGTTATGATAAAATGTACAGGACTAGAACAGGTGTGCACAGAAAAATGCACCCTTTGATTAACTTTAAGGATTAGAGAAGGAGCTATTAACAGATTCCTGAAATTCCTTGGAGCAACAGGACAATTATCTTTTATATGTCATATGTGAGGAAATAAGCTTTTGACTTTCACAATCAGTATGTGTGTGTTTACTTGGAATGAAAACTCTCAAGGTTTGCTGTTACAGGGTGAAGGCTTTGCGGTAACATTGAGGTCCAAGGGATCTGAATGTTCCGATGCGCTGTAAATTGGGCCAAAGATCCACACTCCGTATCCATAATGGACCAGTTCTTCTAATTATGTTCCCTTTGGCATTGCCATTTTTATATATGTAACCAAGTGGAATTTTAAAAAATTATTTACATTTTTGGAATATTAAGAAAATTATAATAACTTTCAGCACTATCAGTTTATCATAATTTGTGCATGTTTTTGAACATCAAAGGTGTTCACAAATATTCAATCTTTGATGGTTTTGACAGCCAGTAAGCATCTATGCAAAGCTTCACCTGCTCTTAAGACATATCAAGGGCATAGTCTATCAGTTATGCCTAGAAAGGCCATGTGTTCCACTGAGTCTCACCAATCAGTTCTGAATCCACTTCCTGACAGAAGACCATGCCAGACAGCCTGCTCTGGGTAAAAGCAGGCTTCGAAGATGGACAATTAGTGAGCTCAAGTAGCTTAGTGTCCAGCAGAAGATCTGGGTCAGCATGTAAGCAAGCTATCTGTTTCATTAATGACCCTAAATGCATCAGATTGCTAGCCTGAGCTTGTATAGATTGACATCCAAGTCCAGGTGCCGGAACCCCCAGAAGCAACTGTTGGAATCATTAAAGAGCCTTCTCTGTGCTCTCGCTGAGGCATTGAAAAAAGTCACAATTGCTGAGCACCTTGGCAATGTTTTGTCACAATTAACCAAGAGATCTCCAAGATCTTAAGTATTGCATAAGAACAGAAGGTGAAATTTTGAGAAATCAATGTTCAGTAAACAAGCAGAATATGAGCAATGTTTGTTACTGATTTCTGGAAATCTTGCTTAATTTTTTCATTACCATCTTTTGTAGTTGTGCTCTTGATTATGTAGCAGCCATTGATTTGGAGAGATAATACTTCTATTTCTAGGAAATGCTTTTTAAATACAATTATGCTGGATGTTTCAAATGCTGCATCATTAGGTAGATTTTCTTTAGTTCCTTTTCAAGAGAGAGTAAAGAAGATGAAGCTAATAACAGGAAAACAAGTCATCAATGAACTGCAACCGAGTCATGAATAAATGAGTGAAATTTAGTAGCAGTTTTAGTATGCTCTATACTGGACATCTGTACAACCTGACGGAACTGACCGAGATGGTGCAAAAAAATCAAGGAATTTAAAACATAATTTACCCCCATAACACTCAACTTCAATTGTTTGTCTTGATTCAGAGTCAATGCACCCAAAGCAATCCCAGATTTTCAGGTGCAGTAGCACTTTGGTCAGATTAATCATAGGGTCATGCAGTATGGAAACAGGCCATTCAGCCCACAATATCCATGCTGCCCAGTGGGCACCCATCTGTATTAATCTCATGTTCCAGAACCTGGCCCATAAACTTCCATGCCTAGGCAATTTAAGAGCTCATCTAGAATCTAATTAAATACTGTCAGTGACTCTGCTTCCACCACTCACTCAGGCAGTGTATACAAGATACTTACCACTCTCTGGATGAAAAGTTCTCCTTCTAAATCTCTTACCTCCTTACCCTAAATCTATGTCCTCTAGTTTTACCAACCTCTGAGATGGGGAAAAGTTTCCTGCAGTCTACTCTATCTAAACCCCTCATAATTTTATACACCTTCATATGTCCCCTCTTAACCTTGTCTGCTCCAGGGAAAACAAATCTAGCTCTTCCAGTTTCTCCTCATAACTGAAACATTCCTTCTCAAGAAATATCCTGGTGAATCTCTTCTGAACCCTGTCCAGCAATATCTCATCTTTCCTCTAGTGTGGTGACCAGAACTTCATGCAGTAGTCTAGTTGATGCCTGAGCAAAATTTTATAATGTTGGAGCATAACTTCCCTACTCTTATATTCACTGCCCAGAGTAATGAAGGCCAGTATCTCATATGGCTCCTTAACCACATTTTCTACCTGCACTGCCTTCTTCAAAGTTCTTTGGATCTTCTGGTTCTCAATACTACCTAGAACTTTACCATTCATGGTGTATGCCCTAACCTCATTTGTGCTTCCAAAATGCACCACCTCACATTTATCTGGATTAAACTACATCTGATATATTTCAGCCCATTTCACTGATACAGCAATATCACCCTGCAGCCTAGCACTACCATCCACACTATCAACAACTCCACCAGCCTTCATGTAATCTGTGAACTTACTGATCATGCCTTCTATATCCTCATTCAAATCATTCACATGTATACAAGGTAACAACGTGTATTGATGCAGGCAGTGGAGTAAATGTGGTTAACATGGACTTCATAAGGCCTTTGATGAGGCTCCACAAGGTCAGAGCCCATGGGATCCATGGCAAATTGGAAAATTGAATCCAAAATTGGCTTGGCAATAGAAGACAGAGGATGACGATAGAGGGTTGTTTCTGTGATTGGACACTTGTAACTAGTGGTATTCCACAGAGATAGTGCTGGGACCCTTGCTGTTTGTAATAATTGCCAGGATTTTCCCTGCTGCCCTTCTTGTAAAGGGTGAATCACATTAGCCATCCTCCAGTCACGGTAGTGTAGCGGTTAGCATAATGTTATTACAGCACCAGTAACCAGAGTTCAATTCCAGCTGCTGTCTGTAAGGAGTTTGTACGTTGTCCCCATGACTGCCTCAGTTTCCTCCAGGTGCTCCGGTTTCCTCCCACATTTCAAAGATGTACGGTTTAGGAACTTGTGGGAATGCTATGTTGGTGCTGGAAGAGTGGTGACACTTGCGGGCTGCCCCCAGAACACTCTACGCAAAGATGCATTTCACTGTATATTTCGATGTACATGTGACTAATAAAGAAATCTTATCTTATCATCTGGTACCTCACTTGCGGCCAGTGAAGATTTAAAAATCTCAGCCTTTTCCTTTCTCTTCCCTTGTCTCCCATAGCAGCTTGGGATAAGTTTCATCTGGCCATAGAGATTTATCCACCTGCTAAGACATCGAGTACCTCCCCTTTATTTGTGATGACTTGCACTAGAATTTCCCCTTCCCCTTATCCTCCAACTACAAAGTCCGCTTCTTTTGTGAATACCAAGGAAAGTGTTCACTTAGGAGCTCACCTATACCTTCAGGCTACATGCACAGATTGCCCCTGTGTCCCTAATGGACCCTACTCTTTCAATGACATTCTACAGCTCCTGTTAGTTGCCAGTCATTAGGTTGTCCACGAAGCACTGCCTGAGAAGAACTATTTTTGTGGAGCCCTTGAGACCTTCAGTACTGATTTCCTTGTTGAAACATTTCTGTTGCTGACTTTGCTTTGGTCAAGTTGCTTGATATTACAAAATGGATTAGGCAGTGGTCAATCAACAGTCATTAGAATGTCATAGTGTGGGTAGTCAGATAATGAAATAATCTAACTGGTGCCAGTGGCTGGATTGGAGTTGCACTGACAAAATGTAAGTGCGACCAGACCATTCTCTGAGCATTTTGTCATGAGGAGGACTTTGATCGAGTTAGCTTTCCCTAATTCACTGTCAATCACACCTTACCAGGGGATTGTGTCCTTTCTGACCATGGCATTGAAGTCACCCAGCATCTCCTTATAGAATTGGAGTAGAAGTCCTCTTTGTCCTCATCTATACCTTCCAAGGCAGATGTACAGATGATGATAGCATGCTGCTTATGCATTAGCATGAGCTAGAGGTCATGAGATTTCCTTAATTCCATGAGGGAGTCACTGAGATACCAGACTAATTCAAGCTTGATGTTAAAACCCATCCCATGAAGATAACATTCCCATTCTGGTTTGTCCTTGCTAAACTGACCATCTCCTACCGGGCATCCCTCGCTCAGAGCAGTGATGTCAATGTCAAAGCTTCTGATTCCTCAGACTATAGTGATAGTGGTACATGATATGATAGTGACACTATATGATAGTGGTACAGCATCCAGGTGTATCACTGTTAGGGTTGAACATGAAGGTACTGATGTTCCAGGTTCTGAACATCTTGTCAAGTGGAAGTTGCCTGTGTATGATTTTTTTAAAACACGAAATATTGATTGGACCTCAAGAACCATACTGGCTTTACAGAGTGAGGTCTTGGCCCAGTGACTAAGAGGATCAAAACAACTGAATAAGGCTCTGTGCATGGACATTAACATGCAGGCATGTAGGTGCCAGCACCCATTCATACACACACAGATGAGATCAGGGGTACAGATACCCTTGCCCACAGCCTCCTCGCAACCTCCCTCCATCCATCCTCAATGCTTCCCACCCTGAATCTCCTCACCTTTAGTATTACTTTCACCCTTATACTCCTCTCATCCTCCTCAGAGCCTGTTCCCCCAACCCTTATGCCCCCTTCCATCTCTCTTGCATCCTATCAGTTGGTCTTCCCTTCTTTGCATCATGCAGCTTTCCCCATCTCTCTCCCTTGGCCTTTGTTTCTCCCCCTTTACACCTCATCCTCATTCTCATCACCCCTTTCACCCTCCCCACCCCTGCAAGTCCTTCTCACTCTTCAGCCTTGAGATGGACCCCACGTGCCATCACTGAGAAGCACTCCCTGCGTAATGGGTTGGCTGGGGTTAATGTCTTACAGATCCAGTGACCAACAGTCAGTTGCTTTCCCTGCAGATGCTATATCACATTAAATTATTTTAAACTTAGTTTAAGCATGTCCTAATCTGGATAATTGATCTGCCTTAGTTCATATGATCTTCATGACTATTGACCTGTGTGTTTGACTGCAATAACTATTTGAATACATTTTCAAGTTAAATTAGTTTGACTCAGTAATCTTTACACCATATTGGCCATGTTCTTATTAATAATTGATCATTTTAATTATTAAAAAAAATTTAAAATTATTAAAAAAACAGATATAAACAGGTCTTCCTGCAATGTACTAACTCCTTCCACTTAACAGAATACAACAATAGAGGAGCTAATATTGAAATGATTATCTTACTTCTCCATTCTCAATCCATTGTCTTTTTCCCCTAAGACGCTCTGCTGATTGAATTAGATATTTACCTGAATCAGGCAAGAGCCTAATTAATCTATGCAATAAACTCAATCTATGATATAAATATAAAGGCTGATTGTTTTTCCCAAGTGGGGATTGTGCTGCCAGGCAGAACATAATGTCAAAAGCAAATAGGCTTTTCATCCCAAGCAGTAGGATTACGTCTACCTGAGGGGATTGATCAAAATTCTGACACAATCACCATCCTTGGTCAATCAGCACATGGAAAGCTACTTGCAGAAATCACTATTTAGAAACTATTGAGGAGGAATTTTAACTTGATTCCTACCATAGAGCAGCACTATAGACCAGCCACCCATTATAGAAACCTTTCTATTAATGATTACAGATGAATAGACTTGGATTTGGTATTTGAGGGTGACTGGTACTGCTAAAATATTAATGGAATGAAACTCAATACCAGAGAAAAACACAGAAAATAAAATATAATATTTTGTATATTTGCTTCATATAAGCCAGGAACTTGTCGTTAGGAAAGCAAAGGGTTACAGTCCCTTAAAATAGGTCGGACAAATTTGGTATGAATAAATGTAAATATCGTGGTATCATCAACTCTAATGTCTGTACCACAGCTACCATCATATTAAACATTTCAAGAATAAATGCAATTTGTTACAGAGAACGGTGTACTTTATACATTTTGTCAATAATTTTTGTTGAAAATATAACCTGAATGTTATATATATTTGCAACATGTATTATCAGGAAGTATTAAATATATTTAAGATATCTATTGCAAATATAAACATAAGCCAGTTATGTTTATGTTCATCATATCATTGCCTATAAATTCATCCCCAGTCAATCATCCTAAACCCACTACATACCGGCATTGTGATCTGCCTCTGAGACTCACTTCCATTGCCTTCAATGGAATTGAATTCCAAAAGCTATTTGTATCTTACTCCCACCACTGCATAGTGCATTTCACACTACTGATCAGGGTTGACTTTCGAGGCAATCTATATTTTTTTAAGTTTTCTGATATGTTAAGATTGTTTTTTAGAATGAAAGTGAATGCACTGCTCACACATCAGCTGGAAGGCGAGGCAGTAATGGAGAAGGGCACAAGTATGTCACCGATGTTGCCAGTCGCAATTGATGGTTTATTAACTTTCTTGGTAAAGGCACACCTCTCCCTCACCTTGGAATGCCGTTGTAGTTTACTGAGATGGAGTGCACACAGCTGTCATTTTCTTTTAAAGTTTTTGCGGAACGAGTGAAGTAAACAGTACCCTATTTGGATCTGATTGCTACAGATAATGGCACTAACAGGAAGCATGGCACAAATTGCTACAAGAAAAAGGAGTCTGCCAAGATCATTAATATTGCACATAGGATCTGTGAACAATTCTAGAGACATCACTGAAGCCAGGAAAAAATTGAGATGGTTTCAAAAAGGAGCAGAATGAGTTACAACAGCACCTGATGTGGGATCAAACTTTTATTCTATGCTGTCTTTTGTGCTGTAGAAATAATCTGTCACTGGAAGTTGCTTTATGAAATAAGAAACATTAATTACCATATAACACTATCAGAGAGTTTGAATTATGATATTAACCATGTGATCAATTTTCAATTGTTTTGTGAGATATCTAAACCTTGAATTGAATATCAGCCTCACTCCTAATCATTAGTCATTCTTCATTCTTTTCTGGTGCTTTAACCATGAACTGAATTTTCTCTCCACAGTTGTTATATCCATTAGCCATGGTGCTGTCTCTGCAGTATATTCATTAACTTGTAAAAGGATACACACTTGTATCAATCTGCATTTCTCAATTGCATCAACTCTACAAGAAAGTTGAGGTTAAGTGTTCAAATGTGTTTCGTAGTTTTGTTACTCAGGTTCAGGAAATGAGATATTTGATATAATACTGTGTTGCATTGTCAAGTCAAAAAATGTCCAGCAGTCTTCAAGAATGTTTTATGATGAAATCAAATAATAAGCTGCAGGTCATTGTTAACTAGCAGTGTGAATACGATTCACTTTATACATTAAGGTAATACTTAGGTATGTATAAGTAGGCTAACGTATTGTTAAGAGTGTGTGCAAATCAGGAGCATTATAAACCAGACCAGATAATTGAGGATAAAAGTGAAGTTCAACTTCAATTATTTTCATTGAGCTTCTCTCCCCCAGTAACAGATGTCATAGCATCCTTTGCAATTTATTTTTATATAATTTGTTATCAGGATGTAGGCTATGTTTGCAAAACTGGCATTCATTAGCTATTCTTTATTGTCTTCTGAAGATGAGGACTCCTTCTTCTTCAACTGATGGAAGCTAAGTAATAAAACTGAGTGTTCTGCTCAGCCACTTCAGAGTAAAGCTAGCAGCCATCCAGGATTGTCTCCAAGTCTGAAGGAATTAAAGATCAATCCCTTGGATACCTGGGCAAGCAGCTCAGGAGAAGGGTCACAGGGGCATTTGAAACAAGTGCATGCTTTTGTTTTACTTTACACCTTTGTGAAAAGGAGAAACAAATATTTGACCGGTACAACAGCCACAAGAGATCATGTGAATTAAAGGTCAAACTAACATTAGAAACCATATTTAAGAGGACAGTTCAGAGTTGATCATATTACTTAAGGAATTAAAATCACATATAGGTCAAGATTTGGAAAGCATAAATGTACTGATGAACCAGTTATGACAAACTACCTGCATTTCTTTGACATTTAGATCTTCCCTCATACTGCAGGGAATAGCCATATGCTGACTTTATTTCAAGTGCTGGGTGCTAACTGTGTTGCATCAACTTGCAAGAAAGTTGAGGTTATGTGTTCAGATGTACCACCTAATCAACATGTTTTTCCATTCTCCTTCACTTACTGATTGTCTGCCTTTCCCTAGTGTTTCTTCATTGCTGCCCTCCTGTCTGCAACCTTTCCCATTAACGACTTACCTGGAGGCAAGCACTGGCTGGAGTTTGAATGCTGTACACCAGCTGCCTATGTAGGGATTCTCAGCAGGTGCCTGCAGTTTGCTGCATTCACTTAAATGGATGCTGGAACCCAATTTCCAGTCACCTCAGGCCTATCTGCTCACCCACAAGGATTGTTCCCTGCTCCCAGCGGTAGACCAGTGAATTAACCCCAGGACCCTTGTCAGGAGAAGGGTAGAGAAAAAAAAGAAGCAATTGAAGATTGAAAGGAAGGTAATTATTTCACAATTATGTTTAACAGCTCTCCAAATCCAAACACAGTAAGATGAAAATTTAAAAACCCCAGTTTTACAGTACACTCTATCAGAAATAATTACTAAAATTGAAAACAATGGAAATTAGTAACAATTTTCCTCTGTCTAGGGTTTTGTTAGTAAAGTGTACTTTGGTCATTTATAGTTTGGAGAAAGGTGAAGTAACATGCAAAGTGCTTCCTGTTACTTGTAGCATAGAGCATTAATTCATTAACGCACTCGGCAGAGGTTGTAAGTGAGTGTAACCTGCAATAAACTCTATTTTTCTTGGTCATAGAATAACAGAGCATGGAAACAGGCCCTTCGGCCCAACCTGTCCATGCCGACCAAGGTACTTACCTAAGCTAGTCCCATTTGCCCACATTTGGCCTATATCCTTCTAAACCTTTCCCATCCGGATAAATGTGAGGTGTTGCACCTTGGAAGGACTAATGTCAAGAGGCAGTACACTCTTAAGGGCAAGACCCTTAACAGTGTTGAAGAGCAGAGAGACCTTGGGGTGCAAGTCCATGACTCATTGAAACTGGCTACACAGGTAGACAGGGTGGTTAAGAAGGCTTATGGAATGCTTGTATTTATTAATTGGGGTAGTGAGTATAGGAGTTAAGAAGTTATGATGCATCTCTATAGAACTCTGGTTAGGCCCCATTTAGAGTATTGCATGCAATTCCAGTTATCTCACTATAGGAAGGATGTCAAGACTTTAGAGAAGGCACAGAGGAGGTTTACTAGGGTGCTGCCTGGATTAGAGGGCATGTACTATCAGGAGAGGCTGGACAAACCTGGGCTCTTTTCTCTGGAGCAGCGGAGGCTGAGGGGTGATCTGTTGGGACTGCATAAAGTTATGAGGGGCATAGATAGGGTGGACAAGCAATATCTTTTCCCCATTATTGAGTGATCCAATACCAGAGGGCATGCATTTAAGGTGAGAGGGGGTAGGTTCAGAAGAGACGTGAGGGGTACATTTTTTACTGAGAAAGTGGTGGATGCCTGGAATGTGTTGCCTGATAGGGTAGTGGAGGAAAATTCATTGTGGCTTTTTAAGAGAGGCTTGGATGGGCACATGAATGAGAGGAAAATGGAGGGGTATGGGCATTCTGTAGGTAGGAGGGAATAGCTATGTCGGTACAACATTGTGGGTCGAAGGGCCTGTTCTGTGCTGTACTGTTCTATGTTCTATCCATATACTTATCCAAACATCTTCTGTAAAGCAACTGGCAGGCAACTTAATTGCTTGAAAAAAAATGCCAACTATGCACTGAGGGAATTTTAAGGTAAATAGTACTTCCATTCATACAGTTCCTTATCTCATCACTTTGAAATGCACTAAATGTGCAATATAATGTTAATACGGGATCTAGTTTTATGTTGGAGGGTGAGGAAAGGCTGCAGTTAGTTGAAGGGGTTATCACATTTTCAGCAGCAGTGTTAACTTCCTGAAGCAACAGCAGCTTTGGAGGGGAGACATGGCATGAAAAGGCTTCCTCAATTTACAGATGCATTTGAGAAGATGTTTTTGTCAGAAATCAGTGTGAGGAGCATTAGTACTATTGCGTCATGTACGGGCTGCTCCACTGAAAATTAGTTTAAGTCAGAACTGCAGAAGATTGATCAGCCAATCCAGATGACTAAAGAGTGACACTTAGAAGAGTTAGACAGTGAATCCATTACTATTTTAATGGACTGGTTTTGCCTCTTATAACGCACCTACTTTCACCCAATGATATTAGACCGAGATTTTCAATGTGACCACACATTTTGCTCCATTTACCAACTCAGGGTGAATTCAGTTGCCAATGTAGTCGTGCATAAGACAGTCATGAAAACCATTTGTGCATCCAGTAGAAAATTATAATTAGTTTTATTGTGTGTTTATGTATGTGATTAGCGTATCAGCTAAATAATTTGCAACCAGCAAGAGTAGAAGGAAAGCAAACATAATTACAGCAGAGCTAGAAAATAAGAAGCCTGGGCTTTGCTCCTGTTGTGCACAGTATGGTGGTTATGCAGTTAAAAGCAGCAAAAACTGCAAAGAAAACTGGAAAGTATAGTTGATTTAATTTTAAAATGTTACCCGCAAATGTTCAATGTGTTGATTTTATAATTAGTCCCTATTATCTTCATATTTGAGTCAAGATATAAATGCATTTTTAATTCAGCTTCTATGGCTTTATTATGCAAATAGAAGTTTTGTGCGAATAACATTAGTCAATGAAATGGTCTGACAGATTCAGATTAATGGCATAGCTATAAACTCCTACTCCAGTCTCTTAGCTCCTGAAGGCATCAAACAAAGAAGCATGATCAAAAAGCATTTATAATTTGTTATAGCTGAAATATGTAAAGCTTTAGGTTCTGAAACCATGAACATTTTGCTGCTTGAACAATGATGCATTTACTTTATTGAATTGTACACCAAAATATAACATGCTATTTTTAGTTCAATGGCATTCAGGAAAATGGACAGGACCCAGTACAACATGACCTACTTAAGTGTCTCTCTTGGTTTTATCTCTGAAGTATTGCCGTGAATCAGAAGAAAGCAATTAAAGGTTAAGATGCAGAATAGCACATGTCCAGCAGAAGTAGTATTACTTAGATCACTTTATTCAGAGACTAAAATAAGTTATTATTTTGTCATTTTGACATGGATGGAAATCTGAAATTATGAAAAGAATAATTAGAAAAAACATGTTTACTCTAAATACATTAAAAAGTACAAAACATCACAAACTATTGCAATTGTAAGTCACAAAATGTAAAGTGGCTTGGAACTTTATAACAGACATTGTAAACCAGAGAGGAGTTGAAAGGAGAAAAACACCCAACGCATCTTGAATCAGGCAAGTTCCCTGGAGACATTCGTACACAACGTAGACAGGAAGAAAGTTTGCTAAGCGGCTGGATTTAACAATGTTTTCAAAGTGCAGGATCATGATGGAATGATTGGGCTGGGAATGGAGACTTGGAAGTAATGGGAGAAGCACATGACGAAATGACACTGTAAGGGTGTGAGATGGCAGTCAGTATAAAGATAGGCAGAATCAAAACCATGAAGGATTTCAAACTGAAAAATGAGGATTCCTGTAATCATTGCATGAGGGAGTTCAGAGCCAGTGGAGGCTAGTGAGGGCAAGAATAAAAGGTGAAGATGTTGTTAAGGATTGGGTTCACACAGCGAAGTGCTTTGTGTTTTGGAGCTTGTGTGTCGCTGATGCACAAGAAGCCATTGATAAAAGCATTCAAGAGGAATTGTTTCACAAATGAACACACAAAATGGAAAATCATTATCATTGTCCCTGTGAACATCCAAAATGTAGGGCAGACGGACAAGTCTTCCAGAAAGAACATTGATTCAAGACAAATCAGTCAAGCCATGGTTTACGCCTACACTTATTTATGCACTAAATTTCACCATAAGGAACCTAAACATTATGAGGATCTTAATTGATATATAAATAATTCAAAAATAAAGTTTACAAGAAAGAAGGAAAGGAAGGTAGGAACAAAAACAGAAATGCTGAAGAACCCAGCTAGTCAAGAAACATCTGCAGAAAGACAAGCCAGTCAACATTTTGAGTCAGCAGTCCTTCCTCAGAACCAAGGGAAGAGTGAAGGATTTACAGTTTTAAAAGCAGAGCTGGGAGAGTCATAGAGGCATAGAGTTATACAACACAGAAACAGGCCCATTAGCTCACTTGTCCATGCCGACCAAGATGACTATGTAAGCTGGTTCCATTTTCCTGTGTTTTTCCCATATCCCTCTAAATCTTTCTCATCCAGGTGCCCATCCAAATGTTTTTTTTAAATTGTAATTTTTCCTGCCTCTACCATTTCCTCTGGCAGCTCGTTTTATCTACCCACTGCCCTCACTGTGAAAATCTTGTCCCTCAAATCCCCTATAAATCTTCACCCTCTTACCTTAAACCTATGCCCTTTAGTTTTAGACACCCCTACCCTGGGAAAAAGACTATCTATCCAATCAATGCTATGGATGAGTTTATAAACCTCTATAAGTTCACCCCTCAGCCTCCTGCATTCCAGGGAAAGTAGTTCCAGCCTACCCAATCTCTCCCTACAATTCAAGCCCTCCAGTCCAGGCAACATCCTACTGAATCTTTGCTGTACTCTCCCTTGCTTAATCACATCCTTCCTATAGCCAGGCAACCAGAACTGCACACAATCATGTGCAAACCAATCAAATTTTTGTACAATTGCAACTTGATGTCTCAACTCTTGTACTCATGCCACAGCTGATGAAGTCAAGCATGCTATACAACTTCTGTCTACCTGTGTCACCACTTTCAAGGAACCACGCACTTATACCCCAAGGTCTCTCGGTTCAACAACACTCCTCAGGACTCTTTCATTCACTGTGTATGTCCTGGCCTGGTTTAATTTACCAAATTGCATCACTACACACTTGTCTGAGTTAAATTACATCTGCCATTCCTCTACCCGCTGATTTTAGTGTCATCTGCAAATTTACTAATCATGCCACCTACATTCTTATCCAAATTATTAACATATATGACAAAAAAGAGGGGACTGAGCACCAATCCCTGTGGCACACCATTGGCCACAGGCCTTCAATCTGAAAGGCAACCTCCACTACCAACCTCTGCCTTCTGCCACCAAGCCAATTTTGTATCGAACTGGCTAACTCACCCTGGATCGCAGGTTATCTAACGTTCTGGACCAGCCTACCATGCAGGGCCTTGTCAAAGGCCTCTGTAAAGTCAATGTGGACAACATCTATTGCCCTGCCCTTATCAATCCTCTGGAGGAGTGAGGTTTAAGAGAAAATTAAATACAGAGATTGGTTAAGACAGATCAGGTGATATTTTAAAGGAACTTGGTCAGAAATGGACATAAGCATAACAACGGGAAATGATGAGAAAGCAGTTTACCTGAAGTTGGAAACTTCAATGCTCATTCCAGAAGGTGGATCATAATGTTTACTCCAATTACATTCTTAAAAGGCAGATCAAATAAAAGCTTTGAGAGATAGAATGGATATAGATATTGGCCTGGATTTTCCTGAGAAACGCCAGCTGTTGCATCTTTTTTCATGTACGTGTCAGAAAGTATGAAACTCACAAGTAAACAGTCCTAACTTTGTCACAGTTAATTATCCCTCTTATTCCACATATTCTCTGATGTTGAACCTCTCACAAAGTCCAACAGTGCAGCATCAATTTCCTGCTGTTTCCCAGCATACTTGCTGGGAACAATGCCTGCTGAACCTGAGCCAAGAAAGAACAGGTGCTAGTGCAAAGGCTCCATTCATTGTAATGGAGAAAGATGGCTTTACAGGAGTGAATGAACTTTTTTTCCATAAGACATAGGAACAGAATTAGGACATTCGAGTCTGCTCTGCCATTCGATCATGGTGGATTTATTTTTCCCTCTCAACTCCATTCTCCTGCCTTCTCCCCATAACCTTGGATGCCCTTACTAATCTAGAACCTATCAACCTCCGCTTTAAATATACCCAATGACTTGGCCTCCACTGCCATCTGTGGCAATGAATTCCACAGATTCACCACCCTCTGGCTAAAGAAATCCCTCATCATCTCTGTTCTAAAGGGATGTCCTTCTATTCTGAGGCTGTGCCCTCCGGTCCTAGACTCTCCCACTACTGGAAACATCCTCTCCACGTCCACTCTCTACAGGCATTTCAATATTTGGTAGGTTTCAATTAGATTCCCCCTAATGCTTCTAAACTCCAGGGAGGGAGTACAGGCTCAGAGACAATAAACACTCCTCATACATTAACCCTTTCATTCTCGAGATCATTCTTATAAACATCCTCTGGACTCTCTCTAACACCAGCACATTCTTCCTTAGATATGGGGCCCAAAACTGCTCACAATACTCCAAATGTGGTCTGACCAACACCCCTTTGCACCTCCGATTTCTGAATTCACTCCCCTTTTAGAAAATAGTCTACGCCTTTATTCCTTCTACCAAGGGGCATGACCATACACTTCCCGACATTGTATTCCACCTGCCACTTCTTTGCCCATTCTCCCAACCTGTACAAGTCCTTCTGCAGACTCCCAGCTTCCTCAACACTACCTGCCCCTCCACCAATCTTTGTACCATCTGCAAACTTGGCTACAAAGCCCTCAATTCCGTCATCCATATCATTAACATATAATCTGAAAACTAGTGGACCCAATACCGACCCTTGAGGAACACCACTAGTCATGGGCAGCCAACCAGAAAAGACCCCCTATATTCCTAGTCTTTGCCTTCTGCCAGTCAGCCAATCTCTGTCCATGCTAGTACCTTTCCTATAATACCATGGGCTCCTATCTTGCTTAGCAGCTTCATGTGCGGCACCTTGTCAAAGGCCTTCTGAAAATCCAAGTGAACAACATCCACTGACTCTCCCTTGTTTATCAAAGAATTCCAACAGATTTGTCAGGCAAGATCTCCCCTTAAGTAAATCATGCTGACTTCGGCCTATTTTATCAGGAGCTTCCAAGTACCCCGAAACCTCATCCTTAATTATGGACTCTAATATCTTACCAACCACTGACGTCAGGCTAACTGGCCTATAATTTCCTGTCTTTTGCTTCCCTCCCTTCTTAAAGAGTAGAGTGACATTTGCGATTTCCAGTCCTTTAGAACCATTCCTGACTCTGGTGATTCTTGAAAGATCACCACTAATGCCTCCACAATCTCTTCAATTGAGTAAATTTTAATGTCATTGTCTTGAAATGCTCTCTGGTGTTTTTTTGTGATAATATTTTAATTTTGTTTCAAAACATTAATAATTTTTAACTTTACTTAAAGCATGCTTTTTAATTGCTATTTCATGCCTTTAAGTGTTTGCAAACATCAGATGTATTCACAAACATACAAAGAGTTTAATAGCTATGACAGTTAGTTGATCCTGTGAAATTGGCTTAACCAACTGTCAAAGGGGCTTTACAAACAGAATGTTCTCAACTGTGTAAGGCCTGGCCAGCTAGTTGACAGGCCACTTAATTGAAGAAATTTGTGCTATGTGATTTGCTCAAGGTAAGAGTGGTTTCAGTAGGTAGTGAAGAGTGAGTACAGGGGCCTCACTGCTTCCAGGAAAGAAGGCATTTAGAAATATTATGAAATATTCTTCATGTCTAATCAGGTGGCAGATCAAAAGTCTGCTTCAAATATATATACGAAACAGAAAAGACTGACTAAAA
Source organism: Pristis pectinata (assembly GCF_009764475.1). Classification (NCBI taxonomy): domain Eukaryota; kingdom Metazoa; phylum Chordata; class Chondrichthyes; order Rhinopristiformes; family Pristidae; genus Pristis; species Pristis pectinata. The sequence goes on from NC_067407.1 coordinate 105,473,911, forward strand.
GATTAAAAGGTAAGAAACAAGTAGAATACATGGTAAAGTGAATCAGAAATGTAAAAATGATAGGAAGAGTTTCTATAGATATTTAAATTAGTAAAATGGGCATTGTGAGCCTGAAGAGTTAATAACAGAAAACAAGCAAAGGGGCAGTGGAAGCAGAATTTTTGAAAAATTTTAAGACAGACGTAGCTTGATTTTTGATAAGCAGTGGGGTGAAAGTCAATCAGGGATAGAATGGAATGTAGAGCTGAAGTTAAAATCAACCATGAATAAATGATGAGCAGGCTCGAGCAGCTGAGTGGCCCACCCCTGCTCTTAACTTACAGTTTTATCAATGATTAGTGGGGGACCAATTCTCCTCAACACAAGAATATTCAATTATGCAATGAGCTAGAATTTCCTTGAAAAGGCACAAAGATTTTCTGGCCCAAATTGTGCATTCAGGTACAATATTGGAGAATACACTGGCTCATAATTGTAGTAGTAGATTCTTTTAGATGAGGCTAATAATGTCCATTTTAACTGTTTGCCTAGCATGAGAAATAGGGATCTTTTGATTAGGTGCTTCAAGTGTGAAGCAACATTGTCTGCAGCACCATTCATCACCATGGTTTGCCTAGCCAAAGGATCAGGTCGATTTGTTTTTCCTTGTGGTTACCTTACTAAAGAAAGCTATCTGCATAAGTTACTATTTTGTTTTTGTGTACTGTGCTACATATTGGTTCACTATATTTTGTGCCCTGTATATACATTTTATCACTTAGCCAGCTTATGGTCTGAAGCTGGAAAAATAAAAATGTTGCCAAGCCATGAATCATAGTCTGGAAATCTAAATAACCAATGGTATTTGTAAAGACAAACAAGATGAAATATGATGGCTATGGTAAAATAAGTAAATGAGATGTTTTCTATATATGGTGCAAATGCAACTGCCAGAAATGAATATTAATAAAACCAACACAAGTTTGCATTTTTTTGGTAATGTTACAGAAGTATTTACAAACTTAAGAGTATAAACTGACATTCAATGGTAAGAAAGGCATGTGTGACATACAGAAGGTTAGCTATATTATTTTGTGAACAAGAGAGAAAGGATTAGAAATTTTCTGTTGGTGTCAAGTAAGTGAGCAATAGGATAAAATTCCTGATGAGATCACTGAAAAATTCAGCATACACCTCAAGCCAAAATCATCTCACAGGACCCATAGATGTGAATTTCAATGTCTAAGATTGAAACTAAACTTGGGGATGCATGAAAAGGAACTCTAATGGAGCAAGGGTTTGGGATCAGGCTCACCCTTAGTACACTAAGTCCATATATCTGTGGACCTACTATCTGTGGATCTCCATACTAACGGGATTGGCCTTGAATTGCTGAGAGTGGAGATTGGGTGTGCAGCTGGAGTTTAGGTCTGGGGTGTGGATTAGGTATAAAATAAAAGGGAAGAGAATTAAGAGTGACATGACAAAAAATTTATGTTACACAGTATGTGGTTGGAAGCTGGAATGCAGATTATGGTTATTTTTTTATAGAATGACAAAAAAGCTCTAAGGAAATGTATTAGTGAAAAGGAAGAGTGTTTGACTCTGTGTGAAACTGAGGACTAATTGAATAACACAGTCTGAAGGTTGCTCTGTCCCTGTAAAGAGGCAGTGAAGATGTCAGCTGGGATCCACCTTCAGCTTCCATGCTTCTGTCATCTTTCAGACACTGGAGGTGTTATTACTGAAATGAGTCTGTACACTGCATTTAATTTTACATGCCATTGACAGCTTCTTAGCTCATAGTGGTAATTCAGGTTATCTATTTTGTCAACAGCTGTGAGGAAGAGAAAACAGATTTTTGTTATACTGTCATTGTTGTTGTTCTCAGAATCCTTGCAGCTATAAATTGCACCTAGTTTGAATAAGTTTTCAGACTTAATTCCTTTTCATAAACTGGAAAGGTTTTTATGATCGTCAATGTGCATGTAACCTCTGATGCACATATGTGTTAAATAATTTATGATTAGATCAGCGTGTAATAATCCTGTATCAACCATCACTTGTATGGTGATTTGAAATTTACTTTGGGCAGAAGGATGTAATGGCTGAAATTTGCTTTTATGCAACAACACTAAAGATTGGGAAAGGAAGAGGGGACTAAAAGAGAAAGGTAGAAGAGGCAGGAAAACTAAGGAACTACATTTTAAAATCCAGGAGGTTAGTTAAATACTGAAGCAATAAAAGACTACATTTGAAAAATAAATTTTTCAACAAGCAAGAGTTTGTTTAGCTCTGATTATAACTGATCACACCTTTAAAAATTCATTCACATTCGAATGCATTGGCCATCACACTTCTGTCATTCTGAGCGGTTAACTAGTAGTAGTTTTTTAATGTATTTTAATGCTGAGTTTCTTGACAAAGTACCAGTGTGTCAAAATTGGTCAAGGAGCAGCACTAGTTGGACAGCAACTTCTAGGTTTTCATATTTAGCTGGATATACTGCATGTGGACACTGGATTTTACGGTCTGATTTATTCAATAATAACATTAAGAAATCTTAGCCACATCACTATCATTGATGTAAAAAGCGGGGCATTGTACATGGAGGAACTCCTTTCTTTCACCACTGGTGCTCTAGGGCTGCAGTCTGAACCTTCTACATACTGCAGCATTTACCAAATTAGCGATCTTTACCGCTGAGGGCACATCCAGGAGCGCATGAGAAAGGCTACAGATTGGCTTGTTTGAATAGAAAAGAGAATGCTCAGATGTCACCTGGTTGAGATGAAGATGAATAAGTTGATGGGGAAGACATACAGAAAACTCTCAATTTCGAGGTGAAATTTAAAAGATCTTAAGAATAAGTAATTACCAAAAAATGTACCAAGTGGAATATGCTGTCACAAAGAGCAGAGCAGGTTGTGGAGGTAAATTTCAAGGGAACCTGGATTTAAAGGAGAAAGGAATAGATGATTGAGCTGATGACGTTAGTTTGTGTAGAGCATGAATGGTAGCTTAGACTAGTTGTGTTGAATGATCTCTCAGTACTGTACAATTGTTGTAATTTAATATGGACAAATCACAATAAATCTGTTTTCTATATAGTGCAAAAAATATCCTTTCCAAAGTTTTCAATTTTCATAGTTTCATAAACAACCCAATACATTGGGCAGATTTTGCTGTCATAACTAACACACTGTTATTTTGCACTAATAGAAGAGAACTTCAGGCAAGGAACAGATGCACAATTAATGTGAATATCCAAATGTTGCTCTCCAATTAGTATCACATGAACAACATATTACTGTCTGCCTCACCATTGACAAGCATTGAAGGTCACTATCTTGGCTGTATTTTCATGATAGATACAAATTAAATCCACCTCAGATATTCATAGCCAGAAATTACAAGTACACTAGTAACAACATGATAAGGATTAATGACGGTGAATCAACTTCTCTGGCTTTGAAATTGAACTATTAAAAGTTTGAAGTTTTATTCTTTCAGTTTATGATTACTTTGGGAGAATTTAAAAATGTCAGTTTTGTTTCTTACTTTATCTTTCGGTTTCTTCTCTCTCAATCTATTTTTTTTCAATCATTTTTATTTTTGTACCTGATTTTATGATGCATTCACCCCCTTTAATTTACTTTCATTTGTTTACTTGTCATTCTTTAAATCAATTTGGTTGAGGGAGTATCCTTTTAATTGCCCTTTGACTCAAGTCCCAGGTACATTCACTGCACTGTTAACAGCCTGGCACTCTTGTTTGGCAAGTTATGCCTCAATCTCTTGCTGCTTCTTTAATGGCCTCACTTCATTCTATCACTGATGATTGGATGATGGTCAACTCCATTTGCAACAGCTCAGAAAATGAAGTAGCCATGCTTGTATACATCAACGATCAATACAAAATGACTAAAGGACTGACAAGATAACCATAAGCATTTACCTTTATGAAAGGTATGCCTCTAACCATTGGTGTGCTCATGGCCATTGACCAGTTTTAAATCAATGTTCCCCTTGGTCAAATGCCCCCTTGATATCAAGGCCATTCACTCTCATCTCATTGCTAGAACTCAACCCTTTGGTCCTTATTTATAACAAGGCTATGATGAGGTCTGGAGCCAAGTAGTTCTGGCAAAACCCAAACTGGGCCTCTGTGAGCAGGTTATCAGCAAGTAGGTGCTGCTTGTAGCACTTGTCAATGATCTCTTTCAAAACTTTGCCTTTTCTTGGAAGGAGACTAATTGAGAGTAATTAGCCAGATTGGATTTGTCCTTTTTTTGTGAATAGAAGATACATGGGCAAACTTTTACATTGTTGGGAACATGTCAGCATTGTAACTGAACAGGAATAGTGTCACTAGAGGTTTATTTTGTTCTAAAGTGCAAATTTTTAGCTCAACAGCCAATATTTGTCTGGTCTCCTAACCTATACTGTATCCAGTGCTCTGAACTATTTCTTGATTGAATCTATTCAGCTGAAGATTTACTCCCAAGATTGTCGAGGTCTCAGGAAGCAATTGTGATGGAACATCCATCTGGAATTTCTCAGTGAATATGTTTGCGAATGATTCAGCCTTGCCTTTAGCACATGGATTTCCACTGATGATGGATATGTTCCTGGAGCCTCGTTCTCCCATTCATGACTAGATGTAACAGTCAAGTTTGATATTATCCATTGGTTATGGAATCAATTTGCTCTGTTAATTGCATGCTATATTTACTACTCAGCATGTATGTAGTCTTGTCTTACGCCTTTACTATGCTGGCACCTCAATTTCATGTACTGCTCCCTATATGCCCTTCTGCATTCCTCATTGAGACAATTAATCATCTGGTTTGCCTATCATTAGCACAGTGGAAGATATGCTGGACCATGAGATTCAAGATTATAGTAATGTATATTTCTGCTCTTGCTGGTGATGGTTCACTGTACCTCAATAATGCCCACTTTTGAGCTGCCATATCTGTCCTATTTAACACAATGGTAATACCACAAGTGAAGAGAGGTCTTCGTCTTCAGAAGGATGATGCAGTGCTCATTCATACCTATGCTGTCATGAACAGATATATCTGCTGCTGATAGATTGTTGAAGATGAGATCAGATAGGTTTATCCCTCATGTTGGTTGAATCTAACTAATTATATAAAATAAAGATGCCAATTTACCATTCATTCAAAGAGGTGGGAAATCTGAGGAAGTCTGTGCCACCCCAATGGACTCCATGATTAGTCCGCCACAGGTATCCCAGGGCAGGCACTCACCTGTAGCAGAAGGCTGCACTTTAGTCTTCATTCAGGTCTTCTGTCCACTTAAGTGCTCAAAAACCAACAATTCTGAATGGATTAGGTGGGACTTAAATGGGAGACTTTTAAGAATCTTAAGAATCCTAAGAATTTACTTTTATTTTCAGTTCACACTTTTGCTCCTTTAATTATAAATCATTGAGCCTTCCTACAGAATTCTCACAACTGCTGACACAAATATTCTTTTCTACACAACCCTGAAAGGTTAAAGGTGCATTGTAATCTATTACACTTCCATCACTTTCTTGAGACCTTATAAATGCATTGAAATCAATAACTAAATTAAAGTATTGATTCCTCAAGGTTCTATTATTTAGAATGTCTTTTGATAAATATTGCCATTGTTAATTTTTTTATTTTTAAATCATGCTTCATTGCAGAGCCATTGACTGTCATTTTATTTACAAGGTAAAAGCAGTAAATTACAGTTTATTTAAATCTATTTCAAGTTGGAAAAGTTAGGGGCCGCTTCTTTTTACCTTGTACATTAACGATTTGGATGATGGAGTAAATGGTTTGGTGGCTAAGTTTGCGGATGATACCAAGATAGGTGGAGGAGTAGAGTATTGAGGAGACAGGAAGGTTACAGAGAGACCTAGATAGTTTAGGAGAATGGGCAAGGAAATGGCAGATGAGATTCAATGTTGAGAAATGTGCAGTTGTACACTTTGGAAACAGAAATAAATGGGCAGATTATTATCTAGAAGGAGAGAAAATTCAAAGTACAGAAGTACAAAGGGACTTGGGGGTACTCATGCAGGATACCTTAGAGGTTAACCACCAGGTCGGATCGGTGGTAAAGAAAGCGAATGCTATGTTGGCATTCATTTCCAGAGGTATAGTGTATAAAAGTAAGGAAGTGTTGATGAGGCTCTACGGGGCACTAATGAGGCCTCATTTGGAATACTGTGCACAGTTCTGGGCACCATATCTTAGGAAAGATGTGCTGATGTTGGAGAGGGTTCAGAAGAGATTTATGAGGATGATTCCCAGAATGAAAGGGCTTACGTATGATGAGCATTTGTTGGCTCTTGGACTGTACTCACTGGAGTACAGAAGAATGAGAGGCGACCTCATAGAGACAATTAAAATGTAGAAAGGACTGGACAGAGTAGATGTGGTCAAGCTGTTTCCCTTGGTGGGTGAGTCCAGGACCAGAGGGCACAATCTTAGAATTAGAGGGTACAGGTTTAAAATAGAGATGAGGAGAAATTTCTTTAGCCAGAGGGTGGTGAATTTGTGGAATTCCTTGCCACGTACAGCAGTGGAGGCTAGATCATTGGAGGCATTTAAGGGAGAGATAGATAGATATCTAAATAGTCGGGGTATCAAGGGATAAGGCCGGAAATTGGGGTTAGGTTTTTTTTGCCTCCCCCCCCGCCAATTTCTCATTTCTTTTTCTTTTTTTCCTTTTCTTTGGAGCAGACTCGATGGACCGAATGGCCTACTTCTACTCCCTTGTCTTGTGATCTTGTGAACAGTTAGATTGTCAATGCCTCAACCACAATCTATTTGTTTCTGGTTTGCAAGACAACCTTCAGGGGTGGATTTGAGAAGTTAATGGTAATGTTATGCAGGGTGTTGTGCCTGGAATCCCAATCAGAAAATCATCTCACTTGGATGTGATTCTCCTTTTGTCAAAATAAAATTGCAAGAAATCTTTCATTGGAGTTTGTGAAACCTTGAGTGACATCCTAGCAACACATGGCTTGGAAGCATGCAATTCATGAAAATGCAATTTCATTAAGAGTAACGGCAAATTGACACCAAAGCATAAAAGAGGTGTAGTAATTATCCTTCAATTGTGCTTGAGAGGTAATAAGATAGCTACCTACCAAATACTTAAACAAGTCTACTAATCCAACTGGAAAATGGCTCAACAACAGTTGAAAGAGTCACATTCACTGAAAAGGGCCTTGTTGGGTGCTGGTTACTCTGACTATGAAAGACAATATACAAGGTTTTGGTAAAAGATTGAATAGACAACAGCGTCTGGAGCAAGACTTAGATAAAGGTCAAACAGAAGGATGAATTATGCAAACTGTTTAATGTGGAAATCTGAATCTGAAAAAAAGTTGAAGGACTGGCACTAATAATAAAATGGTGACATAAGAAGTTGGAATAACTTTCTTCAGAAATAAAAATTGCAGCATTCAAGTACATTCTTATTTTTGTACGGTTGTTGTCCAGGAGAAAACAAGATCATTGTACTGAAATAGTGGTGTCCTCAAATCAGAAATAAAATTAATTGCTTATGGTTTTGAGCTGATATAGGCTAAGGGACAAATCATGATTGGCTCACTATGAAAATTTCCTGCATTATTCTAAAAGTATTATGTCTCTTTACATCCCGGAGAACCAAAGCAATGGAAGATTAAGATGTTGGTTAATGGGATACTGGCACTCATTCTGTGCAGCTTTTGACCTGTTAGTAAAGAGCTCTGTTGCTAGGAGACAGTATCAAGAATCTAATTGAGTTTTCTGAAGAGATAACCAAGAGGATTGATGAGATCAGGGAAGTAGACATTGTCTACGTGAACTTTAGCAATGATTTTGTTAAGGTCCCACATAGTAGATTGGTCCGGAAGGTGAGATAATAAGGGATCCAGGATGAGTTAGCTTGTTAGATACAAAATTGGCAGGCTGGAAGGAGTCAAAGTATGGTAGTGGAGGGTTGTTTTTCAGATTGGAGGCCTGTGACCAGTAGAGTGCCAAAAGGATTGGTGCTGGGTCCCCTGCTGTTTGTCATATATAAATGATTTGGATAAGAATATAGGTGGCAATAATTAATCATTTCACGGATGACAGGATTAGTGGTGTGGTGGATAGTGAAAAAGGTTGGCTAAGGTTACAACAGGATCTAGATCAACTGGAGAAGTGGACAAAGGAATGGCAGTCGGAATTTAACTGAGACGTGCAAAGTGATGCATTTCAGGAAGTTAAACCAGGGCAACACATACACAGTAAATGACAGGCCCCTGGGTAGTGTTGTAGAACAGAGAGACCTAAGGGTAAAAGTACCACAGTTTGCTGAAAGTGGTGACACAACTAGACTACATGGTGAGGAAGGCGTATCGCAAGACTGCATTCATTGGATGGAGCATTGAGAACAAGAGTTGGGACATTATGTTACAGCTGTATATGACATTGGTGAGACAGCACCTGGAATATTATGTGCAGTTCTGGTTGCTATACTACAGGAACGATGCAGTGAAATTTTACAAGGATATTGTCAGGACTGGAGTACTTGAGTCATGAGGAGAGACTGGATAGGCTGAGACTGTTTTCCCTTATGGACTTTATAAAATCATAGATAAGGTGGATGGTCACGGTCTTCTTCCCAGTGTAGGGGAGTCTAAAACTACAAGGCAGAGGTTTAAGGTGAGAGATAAAAGATTTAAAGTAGATCTGAGGGCTAACAGAAGATGGCGGGAAATGATATGAGCAGCCAGAGGAAGTAATAGAGGCGAGTACAATGTTTAAGAGACATTTAAACAGGTTCACAGATAGGGAAGGTTTAGAGGGATGTGTGCTAAATGCAAGCAAATGGGACAAGTTCAGGAAGCCACTGTGGTCGATATGGATGAGTTGGGCTGAGGGGCCTGTTTCTGTGCTGTATAACTCTATGACTATAATAGCCCTCCTTGCACAGGAGCCACCTTTTAATTTTCCACAATGACTTAAGTACAGCTGGCGTTGTGGATTGTCGTGGCAATGAAATAGTCATGCAAGTTACCAGGACCATGGGGACTAACCTGTTTGATAAACAAGATAATCTGCCACTCCACTTCCTGTAGGCTTTAAAAATTCAGAAAACTAACTAGAGGAGATAACAAACACTTAAGAAAACTGTTACTACATGTGGAAGAAACCATGGAGAAGCTAGCCGGTGAATAATAGATAAAGCCTATAAATGGAGCTGGTGGATACACTGGTTGTTCATCTACAGGTGAATTAATGTTCAAGCCAAGAGAGGTGAAGAGAGGGCATCGTGTGGAATTGGAAAACAGCAATTCTGGTATTCAATCAATCTTACCCTCTGATTAATGTTGTGATCTTCCAGCTGACATTCACTGCAGACCTGCTAACGATAATGGCCACCAATACAATCTGTCCACCACTGATGTGTGCTCTACTGTCAAATTTATAGAGTTCCAAAGATGCAACTATCACTCAAAAACTGTGCACTAATAATCGCAAATTCTTGCTGCAAGTTTCAAATTGTGCCAAATCAGTTGTTTCTTATTTTCCACTGATGTTTTGGTTAAAAATAAAATTAATAGGCATAAGGTATGGAATATTTTGATTGGTATTAATTCAGAGTTTTCTGGGAATGTAATAAAGATGAATAGCAGAAGTTATTTTGGTATAATGTTTTAGCTGATGCTGACATCTAACCTGGAAAATAACAGCATTACCTAACAGTCCTGTCCCTTAACAATGTTGTACATTTCACAGCTTAATGGGTGGAATATACATTATTAATGGGTCAAGTTATTGTTAGATTATGACAAGCTGTAACTTTCAACATTTACTTCATTTGCTGCCTGACTGCTGCAGTTTTGCAAGAAAAGCTCCAGAGACACTAAAAATTACATTTTCTGATCAAACCCAGGTAATAAATGATCATTTGCCAGTGTGAGTAGCAGGATGCTTCCCTGTTGTTCTTGCTAGGCAAATGGTCATTAAGCACTGATAACTTCAGACTGGTGGTCACTCTGGAAAATCATCGGAAACCAGGCCTGAGGATGCCAATGCACACTCAACCTGAATAGTGTCACTATCTCATTACCATAATTTCAGTGACCAACTCAAGTTTACCTCTGTCTTCATAGCCTTAGCACATCACCAGAGGACTGAAGTGCCCTGAATGGCTTGCTAACACTGATTAAAGGCAGTCTGTACCCCTTAAAGGGAGGGTACAGAGGATCTAGTGTTGGAAATCATGGCTGATCACAGCGAGACTTGACACTCGGATGTAGCCCCCAAGACCTTGGTGAATGAGAGGCAGAAGTTATCACTCAGTAGGGAGTCAGGCAGATCTCCAGATAAGTGATAAGGAGAGGAAACAGCAAACAGGGATCAAGCCCCAAAGATATCTTTATTAGTCACATCTACATTGAAACACACAGTGAAATACATCTTTTTGCGTAGTGATTTGGGGGCAGCCTGCAAGTGTCACCACGTTTCCGGCACCAACATAGCATGCCCACAACTTCCTAACCTGTACGTCTTTGGAGTGTGGGAGGCAACATGAGCACCCGGAGGAAACCCACACAGACACGGGGAGAACGTACAAACTCCTTACAGATAGTGACCAGATTTGAACCCAGGTCACTGGCACTGTAAAGCATTACGCTAACCGCTACACTACCATGCCTGCCACAGATTTGCATACCATGAACGAGAAAAGGTCACTGATCTCAATCCTGATCAAGGTCAGTGAATAGATCTGCAAATCAGATCTAGCAGTAACTGCTTCAGTAGCCCTACACCATACCGTGCCACAATCCTATTACCAATATCTATCATTCAGGACACAGACATAACATTCAGTTTCTCCTCACACAGTTACTAACTGCAGGCCAGCTCTTGTGCAGCTTTCAGCTATTCAAGCATCAAAAAATGATAAGCCATAGCAGCTGGAAATCTGAAATGAAAACAGAAAATGCTGAAAATACTCAGCAGATTGGGCATCATCTATGTAGAAGAAAGAGAGTTAACATTTCAGGTCAATGAGTATTTCATATGAACATATAGACAAATGGCTTAGGAACAAATATTCTTCAAGAGACCCAACACTTCTTTCTTAGTATCAATGTCCCTTTGAACATCAACATATGCCTCCCTATTCCACTGTCATCCATATCCAGCATTTCTGTTTTCACTTCAGCTATTCTATTATGACAGACACTTAACTCAAACTTATTCACCGATGTACTTTTCTCCTTTTTGCAAGACAAGGTACCACACAAGCGCAGCAGGAGCAGCAAATTGGCAAGGCAACTGCAGGGCACATACCCTGGAAGAGAGACCTCCAGCCATTATTGTACAGGTGATTAGGGCTGCTGGAAACGGTGGTGGAGGCGGATACGATAGGGTCTTTCAAGAGACTGTTAGATAGGTACATGGATCTGAGTAAAATAGAGGGCTATGGGTGAGCCTAGTAACTTCTAGGGTAGGGACATGTTCGGCACAGCTTTGTGGGCCGAAGGTCCTGAATTGTGCTGTAGTTTTTCTACGTTCTACGTTCTATGTTCTAATCCATTGATGTGCACAGGCCATCTTCATATCGAAGACTAAGCTTCTGGCTAATCCTTACTTGCATATCCCATTTCCCCTCATTCTACAATATCTTTTTAAGTACAATTTGAAGATAGTGTACCGTTCATTTCCCCACCCCACCTCCCTCAACTCTATCATTACCCAATGCTTCTGCCTTTGTCCAGAAGACCAGGCAGGCAAAAGGAAAAAACAACAAGAAAGCAATGATGAAGGCACATCATCATTTAAGCTAAGCCATGGCTCACTCCCTGACACTCTACACTGTAGATGGGTGGTTTGGAATCAACACATTCTAAGTCATTGGCTATGCGGCCTGCAGTGTGGGCAATGTGGACGAGTGAAGTAGTTTCCAGATTGTCTGAGGGCAGGGTCTGCTCCAGAGCCTGAGATGAAGACTTTGATGGTGCAATTTCCCAAAGAACACTAGTGGGTATGTACAATAAAATGCTTGGTGAATCGGCACTTCTAGCAGAAATGTTGCCTGGAAAGTTAAGGAGCCCTGGGAAATCCAGCTCGAAGCTGACACCAGGTTAAGGTGGAACTTACTAACTCACACATCCACATTTTCATCCAGGTCATTTATATACATCACAAACAGCAGTCCCAGTACGGATCCCCGCGGAACACCACTAGTCACGGACCTCCAGACTGAGTAAGTCCCATCAACCACTATCCTCTGTCTTCTATGGGCAAGCCAATTCTGAATCCAAACAGCCAAGTCATCATGGATCCCATGCACCTTAATCTTCTGGATGAACCTACCATGAGGGACCTTGTCAAGTACCTTATTAAAATCCATGTAGACAACGTACGTAGCTCTACCTTCATCAATCACCTTCCTTACCTCCTCCGTAAACTCAATCAAGTTACTAAGACACAACTTGACTTGCTCCACACAAAGCCATGCTGACTCTCCCTAATAAGGCCATGGTTTTCCAAATGCTCATAAATCCTATCCCTAAGAATCATCTCCAATAGCTTCCCTACCACTGATGTGAGACTTACTGGTCTATAGTTTCCAGGATTATCCCTATTTCCCTTCTTGAATCATTGAACAAGATTTGCTACTTGCTTGTCCTCTGTGACCTTGCCTATGGCTAGAGAGGAAACAAAGCTCTTTGTCAAAGCCCCAGCAATTTCATCTATTGTCTCTCTCAATAGCCTGGGGTATATCTCATCAGGCACTGGGGACTTATCTACCTTAATGCTCTTTAAGAGATTCAACACTACCTCTTTCTTTAGCTCAAAATGCCCTATCATATTACAACACTCCACACTTATCTCACTACCCACCAAGTCCTTCCCCTTGGTAAATACCAATGCAAAGTACTCATTTAGGACCTTGCCCACATCCTCCACCTCCAAGCTCATGTTCCCTCCTTTATCCATGAATGGTGCTACCCTCTCCCCAGTTATCTTCTTGCTCTTGATATACTGTATGTATAGAATGCCTTGGGATTCTCTTTAATCCTACTTGCCAAGGACTTTTCATGGCCCCTCCTGGTTCTCCTAATTCTCTTCTTGAGTTCTTTTCTAGCTTCTTTATAATCCTCAAGGGCTCCTTTTGATTTTAGCTTCCTAAACTTTATACTTACTTCTTCTTCTTGATTAAATTTACCACCTGTCTTAACATCAAAGGTTCCCTGACCTTGCAATCCTCATCTTTCCCTCTTACTGGAACATACCTGTCCAGTACTCTGTGCAGTTGGTCTTTATACAGCCTTCACATTTCAGATATGGACCTGCCCAAAAACAGCTATTCCCAATTAATTCTCCCTAGTTCCTGCCTAATACTCTCATAATTTGCCCTGCTCCAATTTAATACTCTCCCACAAGGTCCATACGTATCCTTATTTATGGCTATCTTAAAACTTAAGGAGATGTAATCGCTGTTCTCCCACTGAAAGGTCAGTCACCTACCCAGGCTCATTTTGCAACACCAGGTCCAGTACGGCCCCCTCCTCTTGCTGGACTATCTGCACACTGATTTAAGAAACCCTTCTGGATGCACTTAACAAATTCTGCCCCATGTCAACCTCTTGCAATAAAGGGGTCCCAGTCTATATTGAGGAAGTTGAAGTCATCCGAAACAATAACCTTGTTGATTCTACACCTTTCGCTAACCTGCCTGCATATCTGTTCCTCAATGACCCAGTGGCTATTGGGGCGTCTGTAGTATAATCCTATCAGGTAACTTGCTCCAGCCTGTCCTTCCTCACAGACCCACTGGTCATGATATCTATCTTCCTCTCTACCTCACCACTTTCTGACCTTTGAAGGGCTTTGAGGGTGTCAGAGAACTCCAGCAGTCAGCCTTTCAACAGATTATAAGGACTATTAAAAACAGAGGCAGCTGCTATGCGAGATCCAAATTTGCTATATTCTCTCAGGTTGACAGCTTCATGGCCCCTGCCATACCTCTCCACCAGGGTCCTTGCCATTGCTTGTCAGGCAGCCAGTCCAGACTACTGCAGCTCTTTCTGAGTTGTCAGAGAGCTATTTGAGGTTGTCCTTCAACAGCTCCTACAACCCTCTATCACAACAAATCGCCATTCTTCCACCAGCCTACCGCAGCCACAGAGAAACATTCCTGGGGAAAAGGAAGACCAGCAAAGAAACAAAGAAGACAGGAAATGAAGTAATGATTAGTTAATTCCTGCATCATTGACATCATGAATGGATGTGCAGATGTAGCTTGAAGTGTTGATTTGGTGTGGGCATCAAAATGTATCCTGATTATGTTTTGAAACTAACTGTACTCCTTGCTGAAGTTGGGTAACTGATTATCACAGGTATTTTTCTCTTTAGTGGAACAATATGCTGCTGTCTTAAGCTCCATTTTTTGTAATCAATCAGGATTAATACATTAAAATCCTGTTGCTTCACATCATGATCACCTGTAGCGCAGATATAGTATAAATTAATTTCTGCATTGTCTCCATCAGTTGTAATATTGCAGAGATTGCCAGTATTGCGATATAAACAGCTCTCCTATTTACTACCTGTGTTTCAATTGTTACCATGTACCCTTTATTCTGACATGGACAGTACTTGGTCCCATTAAAGGAACAACTACATGGGGAATATCTGCCAATACAAAGGTAATACGTATTTGCATTACTTGAGGTCATATTGTGCTGCGTCTACTTTTAGACCAAAGCTTGGGGTGTTGCCTTTTGAATAAAGGCTACTGTTACATTTATGACTTGTAAAGGATGAATTTCTCTGGCAATATTTTATTTTTAACTTCATTGAAATTGAAATTCTGCAAATCCTGTTAGTACTTGAGCTAACATCTGTTTTGTTCTTTTCCTTCAAAACAATGCTGTGGTACTCCTGCATATTTGATGTTTATAGCCAGCTATTTGCATTATGATGGAGACTAACAGTGCTTGCTTTAATTTCACTGTAAAATCAGTTACTGTGGTTTTAAATCAATCACTGCTACCCATATTTCTACTTGCTCTTTTTCTCTCTTCCTAAGATAGCTTGCTGGTACCTGATCGAATCCAGTAAGTTGCACCACAGTAAAGTGTCAAATGTCTAGGTTAATTCTTGTCAATTTTGCCAGGAGACCACACAGTTTCCCTAGGGTCCTGTGATAACTTCAAAGGATGTGCTATGGCATTTTTCCTTGTTTCCCATAGGTGCTCCTGTATTTGTAATTAAGAAGGTCCCTATTGTCAGTTACAGCACAGTACGGGCCCTTCGGCCCATGATGTTGTGCCGATCTATATAAATCTTATCCACATTCAATCTATCCCCCTCTCTACTTCACCTCTCATAACCATCTATTTTTCTTTCATCCTTCTGCCTATCTCTTAAATGACCCTATTGTATCAGCCTCTATCACCACCCCTGGCAGTGCATTCCAGGCACCCACCACTCTCTGTGTAAAAAACCTACCTCTGACATCTCCCCTGAACTTTCCTCCATGCACCTTAAACAGGTGACCTCTGGTATTGGCCATTACCACCCTGGGGAAAAGGTGCTGGCTGTCCACTCTGTCTATGCCTCTCATAATCTTATATACCTCTATCAAGTCACCTCTCAACCTCTGTCACTCCAAAGAGAAAATCCCTAACTCGCTCAACCTCTCCTCCTAAGACGTGTTCTCCAGGAAGCATCCTTGTAAATCTTCTCTGCACCTTCTCCAAAGTTTCCACATCCTTCCTATAATGTGGCGACCAGAACTGAACACAATATTCCAAGTGTGGTCTAACCAGAGTCTTATAGAACTGCAACATTACCTCGCAGCTCTTGACCTCAATCCCCCAGCTAATGAAGGCCAGCACACCATATGCCTTCTTAACTACCCTATCAACCTCCGCTGCAACTTTGAGGAATCTATGTGCTTGGACCCCAAGATCTCTCTGTTCCTCCACACTGCTAAGAATCCTGCCATTAACCATTTACTCTGCCTTCAAGTTCGATCTTCCAAAGTCTATCACTTCACACTTCTCTGGATTGAACACCATCTGCCATTTCTCTGCCCAGCTCTGCATCCTGTCTATATCCCATTGCAACCTACGACAACCTTCTACACTATCTACTACACCACCAACCTTCATGCCATCTGCAAACTTACCAACCCACCCTTCCACTTTTTCATCCAAGTCATTTATAAAAGTCACAAAGAACAGGGGTCTCAGAACAGATGCATGCGAAACACCACTAGTCACTGACCTCCAGGTCGAATACTCACCTTCTACAACCATCCTCTGCCTTCTGTGGGCAAGCCAATCCCAAATGCACACAGCCAATTCTCCATGGATCCCATGACTTTCTGGATGAGCCTACCATGGGGAACCCTGTCAAACGCATTGCTAAAATCCATATATACCACACCTACTGCACTACCTTCATCAATTTGTCCTGTCACTTCCTCAAAAAACTCTATTAGACTTGTGAGGCACGACCTGTCCTTCACAAAGCCATATCGACTATTTCTAATAAGACTATGTTTTTCCAAATGCTCATAAGTGCTATCCCTAAGAATCCTCTGCAACAGTTTGCCCACCACTGATCTAAGACTCACTGGTCTATAATTCCCAGGATTATCCCTTTTACATCTCTTGAATAATGGAACAACATTTGCCATACTCCAATCCTCCGATACCACTCCTGTGGCCAGGGAAGATGCAAAGATCATTGTTAACGTCCCAGCAATCTCTTCGCTCACTTCCCATAGTAACCTGGGGTACATCCTATCCAACCCCAGGGACTTATCCGTCCTAATGATTTTTAGTAGCTCCAACACTGCTTCTTTCTTATCCTTGACATGCTCCAACACATTTGCCCATTCTATGCTGACCTCACATTCGTCTAAGTTCCTCTCACTGGTCAACACTGAAGCAAAGTATTCATTCAGGACCTCCCCTACCTTCTTCACCTCCAAGCACATTTTTTCCCTTACCCTAGTCATCTTCTTGTTCCTCACATGCAGAACACCTTAGAGTTTTCCTTAACCTTACTTCCCATGGGCTTCTCATTGTCCTCTTCTAGCTCTCCTAAGTCCCTTCTTAAGCTCCTTCCTGGCTACCTTATAACTCTCAAGAGCCCTGTCTGATTTTTGCTTCCTAAACCTTAAACATGCTTCCTTCTTCTTCTTGACTAAACCTTCCACCTCTCTTGTTAACTATGGTCCTTCACCCTACCATCCTTTTCTTGTCTCAGTAGGACAAACCTATCTAGAACCCCACATAAGTGATCCCCACATTTCTGCGGTGCATTAACCAGAGAACATCTGTTCCCAATTTACACTTCAAAGTTCCTGTCTAATACCATTGTAATTTGCCCTCCCCCAATTAAATACTTCCCCATAATGTCTGCTCCTATCTAAAGGTTGGGGAGTTGTAGTCACTATCCCCAAAATGCTTACCCACTGAGAGGTCTGTCACCTGACCAGGTTCATTGCCTAGTACTACATCCAGTATGGCCTCTCCTCTAATCAGCCTGTCCACATACTGCGTCAGGAACCCTTCCCATACACACCTAACAAATACTGCCCCATCTAAACCTTTTGCACTAATAATTGTATATACTTGAGGCTGGGCTGTGAACAGGCTGGGAATGCTGGTTAATTCTAATCACTGAAAGAACTGTAAAACCTGAGGGAATTGAAAATAAAGGTGCATAGTCTACTCTGGTCAAGAGCAACATGAGAAGAGCAAGTAGCACTTAAGATCATGTTATATCCTATATCCACTTGACTTTTTAAATATCCTTCATAAATGCATCACACAGGCAATGAAATGATATTCTATCAATTGTTTTTAATTGATGTATGTTTATCAAAAAGAAACAATTTGGAGTCCATTGACTGAGAGGGAATTCAATACATTATGCAATTATTTGCTGCATTCAAAGATTTGAATATTTGAAGATCAGCAGTTTCATTCAGATTAAAAATCAGAACACTGCAGATGCTAGTTGTCTGAATTCTGAGTGTTTTTCAACATTTTCTGTTTTTATTTATTTCAAATTCAAAATGTTTCATAAGTTAAAATTCAGAGTAAAGTCTTCAACTCATTTTATGCCTCTGCATTCCATGAAAATAATAATCAATAATTGTTTTATTTCTGAATTGTTAGTAGTATTGATACTTCAACATAGACTTATATGCATTCACAGATTGAAAAGCAACGGGGAAACTGATAAAAGTCTCAGAACTCAAAAAGGGATAAAGCAGCTTAAAGTGATTAAAGATTATTTCTGAATTTACACGGTATTTTCAGAAAACCTCCTAAGCCACCAGTTGAACTGCAAGCACACTGTTGTTCTGGATGCTGCTAATATCAGCATTGTGGGAACATTTGGACCCCTGGATGCACTGGAAAAAGAGGTTATTAATAATCATGACTTGATACGATAGACAATGTGTAACGCTTGTAACCAGTTTTACAAGTAAAATCAGGTACCATCGGATTAATTACTCTGCACTTGTGTTTGTCTGTGAATTCTGAGAGTAAACAGCAAGGTTTGGTGCGGTGGTTTTGAAATACATTCATAATCTATCACAAGTATACTGGGAGAAAAATTGCTAACTGTAAAGCCAAAAGCAGAGAAGTGCATATAATTTTACTGGATAGCATATCTCAAAGAAGTGTTAGTGGTATTTTTGTACACAAGTTGCTTCTGGCATTTATTCTTTGTATATGTAATTTATTACTAATATTTCAATGTTAAGTAATGCCACTGTTATTTACTGTCTGAAACACTTTGAAAACAATCATAAAATATTGGATTTTTTTTATTTTGTGTTCTCAACATTTTGGTGGCCTTGCTCTCCAAAATGACCTCTGGATCTGAAAAGTTTCCTTTTATATAGTTTGAATTTATTAATTGCAAGTATACTTTCTGCTGACAACAATGTGCTCAAATTTGATTTTTAGGGAATGGTTGAAGATGCTGTCCATCAGATAAAGTAGGCAAGTCACAGAGCCAATCGATAAGTAGTTACAACTCTTCATTGAGCGGTAGTTTGCCAATGTGGTGCAGTCATAGATCTTCATCTGAGCAATATGTTACTGCATATATCTATAGAGCCAGAGTCCAGAAAGGTTATACTACCAAACACAGTATTGGCATTTATAGAAGGATTAATATCACTGAGAATGTTATCAATAAGAACGAGGAAGAGAAGAGAACAAAGTACTCTACAGTTCACTTTACTGTGGTTTACACTTGACAACTAATCACTGGCTACTGTCCAGTGCTATTAATCAAAAAAGATGGATATCTATCAGGTGAGATATTTCTCAATGGTGCTGTGCTGCGTCATTACTATCCAATGCCTCACCAGTTGATTTTTCATGAATGACCTAGTATATCTTTCTAATGATGATACCCATGGATCAATAGTCAATAAAAGGCTTCCTATCCAAAAATAAAGCTAGTTTATTGATAACCACTTGTTTGCAATGAAAGGATAGAATATGGAAGCTGTCACTCAACTTACTGCACCATTACACTAATGAATTAATAATGCCAGTAATAATTCAAATAAAAACAGAATAACCTGGAAATACTCAGGAGTCAAGCAGCATCTGCAAAGAGAAAAACAGAATAAATATTCCAACCCATCTGCTGCTGAAACCCTCACTTTGCTATCTTAAGACCTGGCTATTCCAATGCTGTCTGTCTACCCCCCATAAAATAAAGCCCATGTAAAACCCTGCCTCATGTATTTCACCTCACATCATCCTATTATTGTACTTCATCTCTGAGCTGCAGTTGCTCACAGTCTAGCAGTACCTCACCTTTTAGCTAACACACTCCAATTCAGCAGTTGCCTGGAGAGGTTGAACAATCATGGAATGTTTTCTCTGGAGCATCTGAGACTGAGGGGTGACCCGATAAAGATACATAAAATTAAGGAAGGCACAGATAGAGTAGACAGTAAGAGTCTTTTTCCCAGGGTGGAAATGTCAAATGATAGAGGGTATACATGCAAGGTGAGAGGGGAAAAGATTAAAGGAGAACTGCAAGACTTTTTTATTACACAGAGAGTGGTAGGTATCTGGAATATGCTGCCAGGGAAGAAAGTTATTCTTTATTTTATTCTTTGTTGTTATATCAGCAGCTGTTAAACTTGCACAATGGCAAATATTGGAAATGCAATTGTCAGAAGAAAACCTTTAAGTTAGATTAATAGCAAACTGGTGAGTGATCTTTTAAAGTAAGACAACAAACCAAAAGTCACTTGCAAAGTGCAATTTAAGAATACAATGAATTCATGTGCAGTCATAATGCTTTTTAAGCTGGGCGGGAGATTTTAAGTTGAACTCAAAAAATACTATCCAGGTGCTTGGAACTCTGTGAAATTAAGAAAGCTTGTTTTGGAATGATTTTAAATTTAAATCTTGTAAAAGATGCTTGAAAGAAAATGTGGTGTTGATTAGATGAACAGTAATTGAGATTCAATCACATATTCAGATAAACATATGCAATTGTTCCATGACAATTCCATTTCTAAATTGGCTGGGCAGGGTGAAACTGATCCACACTGACCAAGATGATTCCATATATATTACTTGCTCTTAGATGATGCAACATTACAAGGTTATAATTGGCTCTAATGTCACCATATTAATAGCAGAACAGGTAGAGTTTTACTTCTTTGGAATCCAGTGGCTATTTGGTCAAATTGCAATGTCTAGTGAGGGAAGGATTTTATTTAGCTGTGATTCTCATTGACCAGATTTACAAATGTAGAACTGAGAATCACCATTTGGAAGGCACTAGACACCTTTGCAACCTTTAACTAACATTATTTCCAAGGGTTGTGGTGTCACAGTTGTGTTTTGACAGATTCAAATGATCACAGCAGGGTAATTTTTCCTCCTCATTTTGTTTTAGATTAAGATGTTAGCCAGGCATAGGCACAGAGAAACATTGGATGAGAAGGATCACGTTTGTAATCAAGACTGCTTGATTATCCAAGTACTAAATTAATGGAAGTAAAGCTGGTTGGGCTCTGTTATGACAATGCAATTCCACCAAGCCAGTTGTATTGTACCAATGTTGAGCAATAGTATAACTTGCCTCAGTATATCCTTCCTCAACAAATCTAAAGGCTCCCATTGTAATGTAGCCACTGTGACACAATGTACATCAAGGAATATGATGACTGTAGCTTTTGTCTACTTACAAGCAATAAAGGCTCCAATAAATGAACCACAGTAATCAGCACATAATGACCGTGTAAGGCAATGATATCCAGTCAGACATACAAATTCCAATTTATATCATCTTGACTGAAGCTGTACATTCCAACATCACACTGTGATGACCACTTACCTCATAAATGAGATGAGAACTGTCACGGTACAATAACTTGGCAGAATGTTTTTAGTTGACGTGATACCAAAGCAATAAAATTGGTCATACCTTATGATCTGACATTTTAAATTTGGCCATGTGATGAATATGCAAACTAGGTCATTTATTTTGTCTAACAAAGATTTCATCCTATATCAGCCACAAAAAAAAATATTTAAGGAGCTACAAGATTTTGCCATGCATTCATATGCAAGTATTTCTTATTTTCAGAGAGCAAAGCTGAAGCAAGGTGGAGATATTTACTTGTTAGCAGGGTAAATGAAAAGAAATACTGCAGAATGAGATATTACATTGAGGCTGCATACGCCCTTCAATAATCCTATGGCACTATGGGAAGAGGAGTAGAGAGATCTATGGCATACTGGACAAAGCTAATTCCTCAAATCAGCACTGCAAAACCAAACTAAATGCCCATTCATCCCACTGCTGTTTGAGAAAGTTTGCTCTGTGTAAACTGACTGTCATGTTTTCCTATACAAAAACTGCTGTGGCTGCACTGTGAATAAGTGGGATGAGTGAACGGTGAGCCCCCGACCGTTATCATTTAAAAAAATCTCTGGGTGCAGATGAGTGTATGCGTATTCACCCAGTGATATAAACAATATATGCTCAACCCCTATGAAACATTGGCAGACGTAAATTCCTTCACGTGCACCTGACTGAGGGACTACTTAATTGGGTATAAAGTTCCTTGCAATGTCCTAAGCTTGTGAATGGCATGTGTATGTGAGAGTCCTTTCTTAATAAAGAAACACACAGAAACTAAAGTCTGTGCGTACAAGGATATTGGATTCTGAATTCAATGCGTTTAGCAATGATCAGTGCAGCATGAAATAATTTGTCAGAACAGACAATCCTTCTTAACACCAGGGAAATGCAAAATAAACTGCAGTCCAGTCAATACACTTTCTGCTGTGAACTTGGTCATGCAATGAGCTTAGCTTTTTTTGACCTTGTGACATCTTACTTCTTTCCTCAAGCCCAGCCCTCTTATTTCCATACAACTAAATAAGCTGAACAAACTTGGATTGTTTTCTTTATAGCATTGGAGGATGAGGGGTAACCTGATAGAAGTGTATAAAAGTATGAGAGGTGTAGACAGGGTAGATAGTCAGAGTCTGTTTCCCAAGGTGGAAATGTCAAATGTTAGAGGGGATAATTTTAAGTTGAGAGGGGGAAAGTTTGAAGGAGATTTATGAGGCAAGTGTTTATACACAGACAGTGCATGTGTAAATGTATAGGGCATGCTGCCAGGGGAGCAGATATGATAGCAACATTTAAGAGGCATTTCGACAGGCACATGAACAGACGAGGATTGGAGAGATATAGATCTTGAGCAGGCAGTTGGGATTATTTGCATTGGCATCATGGTCGGCACTGACATCATGGGCCAAAAGGCCTGTTCCAGTTCTGCATATTCTATGTAAACAACAATGTTTTTTTAATGACTGGGCAATGAAGAGTAAGAAGGCATAGGGGTCCATTAAATCAGGTCTCTATCCTAACCTGTAACACATGATTTCCAAGTTCTACCAAAGATTATGCTCCTGGCTGTGTGTCTGTGCTCCAGACACTTGTGTTACAATGACATTGAGAGAGGAAGGTTTCTTCCGGTCTCTTGCATACTGCAATCATGTGAAGTACATAGATGATCACAATCCATGAGATGGTGCTAGGAGTGAACTGTAGTAATCCGTGCAAAAAATTCCAAACATTGACCATCTTTTAATTATGTATGTTTCCAGTTCCAGTCAAATTCTAGTTCTGACTTGTGAATTATATGTCAGAGTATATTTTTGTAGTCAAGTCTTTGGAGTAGGAATTAAACCTACAAGTTCCAACTCAAATAGGAGTGCTATATTCTGAACCATAACTGACATAACACCATGAAAGGATGCAGCATCTTATGCATTTATATTCAAGAATTCACAGAATCATAGAATGGTTACATCATAGATGTAGGGCATTTATGCCAATGAGTCCACAGCAGCTCGTCCCACTTCCTGAGCTTTCCCCTTAGCTCTACAAATTATTCCCTTGCAGATATGCATCTTGAATGCTACAATTGAATGTTTCTCTACTATGGGCCCTGACAGTGCATGACAGACCCTGACCACCTGCTGAGAAAAAGAGATTTTTCCCCATATCACTTTCAGTTCCTTTGCCAACACTTTCATTCTATGTTCCTTGGTTTTTGCCTTTCTGCCAGTGGAAATAGTTTCTATCTATTCTGTCTATACACTTCCTGATTTTACATAGTTTTATCAGATCCCCCACATCTCTTTTGTTTCAAGGAGAACAACCCCAGCATCTCCAGATATCCCAGAAAACTTAAGTCCCTCACCCTGGAGCCTCTTCTGCTCCCTTGCTCTAGCCTTTATATCTTTTTAAAGAGTGGTGCCTAGAACAGGACACAATATTGCAGTTGTGGCTGAATAGTATTTTTATATAAAGTTAATCCGTTTTGGCTGATGTGATGTTGAACAATGTCGGTCATGGTATGTACAGTGACATGGGTGCTATGGGTTGTCTGTCCCAAGAAACCTGAGAAATCCAAAACTCGATTGAAATTTAATTACGCACACTTACATTCATCTGGACAACTGTTAAACTTAATAAATCCTGCAAATCCCAGTGATTAAAGCATTCGTGATTTATCTACTGACATTGCACATCGCAAATTAATGAGTGGGAAAAATCTGTGAATTTTTCATAAAAATGGATTCCAAAGAATGAGGCTTCAAACCTTTATATGGTGATAATGATGTCTTATTTTTCATCCACATTCAGGACATTTAGATACACCAGTCTGAACATCATTCCAAGTGGAGCTTTCTCTGGACTCAACAACTTAACAAGCATGTACGTATCCAATTAATGTGTACAATGTGTTGAACATTCAGTTGTGACTTTGCTTGCACAGTCTAAAGAAAACTGGAATATATGCAACTGTTATGTAATACTTTCTCCTTTATTCTGCAGTATGATTTTACTACATTTACTACTGTCAGTGAAAAAGTAAGGAGACACCAGGAGTATTTTGTTATTCAGAAGGTCAATAGGACATGGTTTGCTATATAGTAAGGAAATCAGGGTCCATAACAGTTTTTAATGAGGCTGATTGAATATCTGAATTAGAGCAATTCAAAAGAATGCAGGACAATGAGAAGGAAAGTGATTAAATGCAAAAAGCTGACATAGGTGTGATGAGCAATGTAAAATTCATTCATCCAATGACTATAATGTATTATTTTATAAAATTTCTCCAGATATGAAAAAAATGATTCTAGCCTATAATCCGAATCCATTAGCACCATTTTAAATGTGCAGATTATGTATAAAGGCTATTTTATGTATATTAGATTGAGCTCGTGATCATTTCTGGGTCAAAGTATGTGCATCGGGAAATTGGTTTGGGCATTATTTCACACGATGCTCTGGCATTTCCCAGCAACAGTCACACACCTTTTAACATTGCAAGTCGCTCACCAAACGTTTCTTCCCTTGTTCTTATGAGTTTGAGTTTTTGCATGTTATCTATGGCCTTTACTGATCACTCATGGAAAAACTAAAAGCACATCGCACAGAGGTTGGCAGTGAAACAGGAATTACAGGATCTGCTCTGAGAAACAAATGAATTGTGTGAAGTATCTGCTGGTCTGTCTTCAGTGGTCAAAATGGTTGAAACTGCTGTCCTATGTTCATAGCCTCTGTGCACAAGTCACAGCACACCTACGTCCCTTGTCACCCTTAACCTTGTAGTGTCAAGGGGAAAATGTGCGATTTGGGACTCAGTCAAATCAGACCATCAGGAGAGTGCTATGTTCCTCTCCCTTACCTCCGTGGCAAGCTTTTATGCAGCTGTTCTTTGGTTGCCATGGGGAAACTCCTTTAACGTCTGATGCTCTTCCCAGTGATCAGCACAAAAAAAACTTTGTAGCTGTAAGCTTCTCATGTAGCACCCACTGGTATCTGCACAAGGGACTTTTAATGTAGTTTTGCCCAACTCCATAAATTTCTGTGATTTGGCATTAGCACTGTAATCAGTGTATATTAAGTGTACCAAAGATAAAGTGAGTGGTATTGTGGGACATGGCGCAACGGGAAGGCTGGAAACTATGCTTATCTTTAAATCACCCATCAGATTTTTATTCTACCATAACCATGGTTAAAATGGTATGGACATTTACCTTCTATGAACCAATGTGACTAAATTGAAATAGAATAAAAAACGGGTAGAATCTGTCAAGAGCAGAAGATCAGGTCCACCAGATTTCTGCCCAGGTAGGCAACAAGAAAATCTATCTCAAGGCTAATCGTTCTCTTTGAGTTTGATCATCTTGGTCTGGGTAAAAATAAATCATACAAGCTCTTAGATTTCATCAAAAGTTGGCCCTGGAAGTACCAATACACAGGTCTTCAACATGCTGTTCAGTGGATCTAGGATTTGCTCATGGCTCCTTGTACCAGAAAATTTCAGCTTGGAAAATGGGGCTCTGGTGAAATAGCCTATCTTTCATTTTCAAGCTCTTATACTGGAAACTAAATTTGTCCTGAAATGGAACTTCTGGCTGTAACATACAAGCTAAGGGTCAGATTCAGCTGGTAATTAATCTGTAACAGTTTTTACATCAGAGGTATGTTAAAGATTTCAAAAGTTACCCTTAGTAATTCATGCCGTTTTTGGCTAAAAACCTGATTATTCCAATGCACCATTGATTGCTATCCAGTCTTCCACCACACTTTTGTATTCACCCCACTAATTCGAGTTATCTACAATTCCTCAAGCTTCATTCACCCATCAGCCTGACCTTGTTCACGTGTATTGTATATATTGTCACAAAGCAACATATACAGTAAATCTTAAAATTGTCTTCCTTGTTTCCAAACCATTCCATAGCCCCCCCTTTCCCTTTGTTACTTTCATGATATCGGAGTCTCTTGCTCATTCTCAATTTTAATTGCATGATCATTGGTTGCAATACATTTAGTTGTCAAGCCCAATATTTTGGAATTCCCTCTCAAAACCTTGAGACAGATATATATTTTTTTCCATTAGACTCTCCTCAAAACCCACTGTTTTAGCTAAGCATTTTGACATATCCATTAATACTTCTTTAACTGATTAAACAATACTTTTTAACAACACAAGATGGATAAGAGGCATAGATCAAGTGGACAGTCAGAGACTTTTTCCCAGGGCAACAATGGCTAACACGAGGGGATGTAATTTTAAGGTGATTGGAGGAAAGTATAAGGGGGGTGTCCGGGGTAAGTTTTTTACACCGAGAGTGGTGGGTGCGTAGAATGCACTGCCACCAGAGGTTGTGGGAGCAGATACATTAGGGACATTTAAGAGATTCTTAGATAGACACAAAAATGATGGAAAAATAGTGGACTATGTGGGAGGGAAGGGTTAGATAGATCTTAGAGCAGGATAAAATGTCGGCACGATATTGTGGGCTGAAGGGCCTGTACTGTGCTGTAGTGTTCTATGTTCTATGATTCATCGTCAAACTCTGTTTGATAACACTCTTGTAAAGCCTGATGTGACATTTTACTACTTTAAGGCACTGGCCTAGACAGCTAGTGATACCATTGGAGACGGTGTGTAATGAGTCACAAACATTTAGTTTATGGGCCTGCTGTTGCTAATTTCATTAGTACATGAGCCTCAAAGCATTGAATTACTGCTGAACACAACATATACAAGGATAGGTCGTTCTTTTGCATGTCCCACCATTGCAAAGCACATAAAGAAAACTGCTAAACTGGGTAACAGGACGAAAGGCCTGGAGGAATTGGGGGTGGGTTAGGGGTTGGGTGGGGCACAATCAAAGGTCAGAGATTGGGAAGGGGGTCTGTAGTCATGGATAAGTGGGGGGTGGGCTCAATGGTCAGGGATTGTTAACTGACACTGCAGTCTGAGTGTCTGACATCAACCTGATGATGTGGAAAATTGGTCAGGTAGGTCATGTTCACAAAAAGCACGACATATCCAGTCTACCTAATTATGTCCAAATCTGTCTACTCGCAGTGATCAGCAAAGTGTTGGAAAGTGTCATCAACAATATCTCAAACAGTGCTTACTCTCTAAAAAGCTGCTCACTGGTGTCCACTTTGGATTTCACCAGGACTGCTTAGATTCAAGTTGTTATCACCTTCTAGTGAACACAAAAGCATTCAAGTTAGGAGTAGGACCTCAGCATAACTTGGATACAAATATGGTCCAATGATCTGAATCTCAGAGGTAGGTCAGAGTGACTGCCTGTGGTATCAATGTAGTATTAGACTGACTGTGGCATCAAGGAGCTTGGGTAAAACTGATCAGCATGCATCAAGGGGAAGAAAACACTCCAGGGACTGGCATCACAACTCATACAATGGAAGATCGTTATAGTTGGTGGAGGTTAATCATCCCAACCCCAGGACATCTTTTCAAGTGTTCCTCAAGGCTTTCAGATGCTTCATCAATGACCTTCCTTCCATCATAAAGTCAGATGTGGGGATGTTGGCTGATGATACATGATGTTAAATTCTATTCACACTCCTTGTGAAATGAAGTAGGCAATGCTTGCGTGAGTAAGTCCTAGACAATATTCACATATGGATTAATAGGTGACAAGTAACATTCATGCCACAAAGTTGCCAGGCAATGACCACCTACCCTTGACATTCATTGCCATGACAAGGGTTAATCTTCCACCATCAATATTCCAGGTATCACCATTGACCACAAATTCATCTGGACCATCTAAATAAATACAGTGGCTATAACTGTAGGTCAGAGGCTTGGAATCCTCTCATCCCCTGAAACTGCAAAACCATTTGAAAGGAACAACTTAGGACTGTGATGGACCGTTCCCCACTTACATGGATGAGAGCAATTCGAACAACATTGATACACCATTGTAACTTGGGAATATATCACCATTCCTTCAGCCTAAGTGAGTATAAGTGCTAGAATACTCTACATAACAGCATTGTGGGAATAGGTTCTGGAGAAGGACTGCAGCAGTTCGAGAAGGCAGCTCACCAACACCTTCTCAAAGACAATTCATGATTGACAACAGCTATTGACCTTCCCAAACATGACCAGATTCTGAAGAAGGAATTTAACAAAAAGAGAGGAATAGGTGGAGGTGGCCTGAGTGGTCTGGAATTGGGAGGGGATTCTGTAGTTAGGAAAAGTTGGGGGTGAACTCAATGGCTGGTGATCAGGAGGAGAATCTGGGGTCAAAAGTAGCTGGGGTGTGTTCAGTGGTCAGGGATTGGTGGGAGAGTTGAGGATTGGGGTAGTTAGGGGTAGGGTCAGTAGACAAGTGTTGGTTGGAGAATCTGGGGTCAAGAGTAGCTCGGGGTGGGCTTAGTGGTTGGGGTTAGTAAGGGAGTTCTGTGGTTAGGGACAGTTTGCGTGGGTTCAGTGGTCGGGGGTTGGTGGAGCTCAGCTCAGTGCTCAGGATTGCATAGGGGAGTGTGGGGTCAGGGTTAGTTGGCTGTAGTCTCAGTGATTGAGGTTTGACAGGAGAGGCTGGAGTTAGGTGGTCAGAGGCTGGGATTTGTGGGTTATTTTTTGGATGCTGCATTGGACTGGAAGATCAGGAGACAACAAAGGCAGAGGAGGAAGAGGCAGATCAGTAGTTGGAGGAAGACAGTGGATGGGATGGTAGTCAAGGCAATGTAGGTGCCAAGCAGGAAATTGATAATATGACTGTGATTATTCCCTTGGGTAATAATGGCAGATAGGTTGTTGGGTGATGTGGGCAAAGCTGATGTGCAACTGGATGGATTTAGTTGACAGATGGGCAGTCAGGAAGAAATTTGATCTGACAGGGGAGGGGTTTGCAACTAAAGAAGGTAGGAGAGCCATTGAGAGATTATATTTCTTATCATGAGACCCACCTGAGCAGGTTGGCCAGGTCTGCCACATGGGTTGGGATTAACTCAGGCACATTTCCTTTAAGTGATACTAAAGCAGACCCAGAAATATTATCAAGGCTGTTATCTGCTTGAATAGCCCACACCATATTTAGCCAGAGAGTCTGATATTACTGCAGACACAAGTACTTAAAAATGTGGCTCTATGCAATCAAATTTCTCAGAATCAGAATCAGGTTTATTATCACTGACCTATGTCGTGAAATTTGTTGTTTTGTGTGCAGCAGTACAGTGCAAGACATAAAAGTTACAAAAAAATAGTGCAAAAGAGGAATAACAAGGTAGTGTTTATAGGTTCATGGACCATTCAGAAATCTGATGCCAGAGGGAAAGAAGCTGTTCCTAAAATAATTGAATGTGGGTCTTAAGGCTCCTCTACTTCCTCCTTGGTGGTGGTAATGAGAAGAAGGCATGTCCTGGATGGTGAGGCTCCTTAATGATGGATGCCTCCTTCTTGAGGCACCGCCTCTTGAAGATGCCCTCGATGGTGGGCAGGGTTGTGCCCGTGATAGAGCTGGCTGAGTCTACAACCCTCTGCAGCTTCTTTTGATCCTGTGCATTAGAGCCTCCATGCTGGGTGGAGATGCAACCAGTCAGAATGCTCTCCACCGTACATCTGCAGTAATTTGTAAGAGTCTTTGGTGACATACCAAATCTCCTCAAACTCCTAGTGAAGTAGAGCCACTGGTGTGCCTTCTTTGTGATTGCATCAATGTGTTGGGCACAGCTGACTGCCAACTGCATAAAATCAATAGTTGCTATGTGTTGTTCTTGTGAACAAAAAAGTCTTGGGACTTTGAACAAAGTCCTGATCAGCAGAAAACATGAAGAATTAACAGGAATTCAGATTAGGTCATCATGTTTCTGGAATCAATTGCAGCTTTCCTCTGGGACTAGCCTGGTTGATTTCTAACTGTGAAAAGAGAAGAGACGCGGAATTGTCCAATAATTGTATCAAATATTATGGACGGAATCTTCCAGCCATCATTATTAATAGAAACATGAGTGTTCTGAGATCATACACAGGCCTTGACTAAAATCTTTATTTCTTACTACATTTCAACAGATGAATGACTGTTTATGTAAAGGCACTTTCAAATTTGAAATGTTCTCCAATACTGACTCTCACTTCTGGGAAATTGTGGCAATTAAAGATTATGCACATCCAATGGAAATGGTGGAATCTTTTTTTTAAATTATTTACAGCATGGTAACAGGCCCTTTTGGCCCAATGAGTCCGCGCCACCCATTTTAAACCCCAAATTAACCTATCCGTACGTCTTTAGAATGTGGGACGAAACCGGAGCACCCAGAGGAAACCCACTCCGACAAGGGAGAACGTACAAACTCCTTACAGACAGCGACGGGAATCGAAACCCGATCGCTGGTGCTGTAATAGCGTCGCGATAACTGCTACTCTACCGTGCTGCCCCTAATGTATGTGAAGCGACTACTAACAGTTGCTAAAAACTTAAATGCTTCACTGAAAGGAGACACCTCACTTGCTTATCATCCCCCTCACCTGGATCCACCTATCACTCACCAGCACTTGCTCGACCCCTTCTCCCCACTTTATACCGGCTAGTTCCCCTCCTTCTTTCCAGTCTTGATGAAGGATCTCGATCCGAAACCTTGACTGAAAAGCACTATGATGCTAGAGGAACTCAGCAGGCCAGGCAGCATCCGTGGAGAAAAGCAGGCAGTCAACGTTTCGGGTCAGGACCCTTCTTCAGGACTGAAGATAGGAAAAGGGGAAGTCCAATGTACAGGAGGGAAAGGCAGAGCAGCGATAGGTGGACAAAAGGGGGGAGGTGGGTGGGTAGATGCAGGTAAGAGACAATGATAGGCAGGTGCGGGGGAGGGGAGAGCAGATCCACTGGAGGATGGGTAAAAGGTAAGAAGGGAGAGGAAAAAATGGGCTAGGAAAGGGAAGAAGTGAAGAAACATGGTGGGGGGAGAGGGGGGTAGGTTTATGGGGAAGAGGGGTGGGGATTACCTAAAGTGGGAGAATTCAATGTTCATGCCATTAGGCTGCAAGGTTCTGAGATGGAAAATGAGGTGCTGTTCCTCCAGTTTGCACTTGGAATTCTCCTGGCAGTGGAGGAGGCCGAGGACTGACATATCAGTGATAGTGTGGGAGGGGGAGTTGAAGTGATTGGCAATGGGAAGATGCAGGTCACGGTTACGGACAGGTGTTCTGCGAAACTGTCACCTAGTCTGCGTTTGGTCTCACCAATGTAGAGGAGGCCACACTTAGAGCACCGAATGCAGTGGATGATATTAAGGGAGGTGCAGGTGAATCTCTGTCTCACCTGAAAGGACTGTTTGGGTCCCTGGATGGAGGTGATGGAGGTGGTGTAGGGGCAGGTGTTGCACCTATGGCAGGGGCAGTGAAAAGTTCCCGGAGTGTGAGAACTCCGAAATGTTGACTGTTCATTTCCCTCCATAGATGCTGTCTGACTTGCTGAGTTCCTCCAGCTCCTTGTGTGTTGGTCCAATTTCCAGAATCTGCAGTCTCTTGTGTCTCCACTCACACAGAGTCACTGGAATTAATTGGAGGGTAGAATTTCCTCTTAATTCTACAACTTTTTAACAGGTGCCGAGCAAAAGTAGGACAAGAATCCATTTGTACTGGATCCTAATCCCTTTTTTCCATATGATATCATTCAATGTCTTGTCTACCAAAATCTAATACATTGGTCAATCTAATATCTTGTTCAACCTAGGTTCTTGTATAGTTTTTTTATTCTGTTGACCATTACTTCACTGTATACATTGCTCCCTATTGTTCTTTCCTTCCACATTCCAAAGAGACACATGTTTTGTTTTATCAAGTATGTGTACCTCAGTCATTACTACCAGCATCTGAAACAGGCACACACATTGCATGGTAGTAGTAGATGTATAGATTTCCAGAGTAGGTAATGGCTTCACATTCTCCATGCACAACTGGTCTAAGAACAATAGATCAATGCAAATTTACTAAATGGCAAAGGATATACAAGGGTGAATCTTGTTAGCTAGACTTGACAATTTTGATTAGAACTGCTGTTTTCTGTCCTTGACACTTCAATAGGTTTCAGACTTCTGCAAGTGCATTGCGGAATATGGAAAATCGAACCTAATGAATGACAAATGGCCAGCATCTGTCTCTGTGCTCCACTAGTGAACTCCACATGGAGTCAAATTGTGGAGCCTCAGTCTTGCAGGGATTCCTCAGCACACAGGGGAATTGGCACATATCTAGTGCTGGGTCACACCTGGCATAGGACCAGAGGCCCCACTGGTTTCAATGAATAAGGGAAAGGGGAAGGTAACTAATTTTTAACAATTACTTTACTCAGGTTATACAGTAACTAAGTGTGTTTATGTGTTTTAATTAATTTTATTTTTGAAATACTTTAACTATTTTACTTTTGTCATTTACATAATTTTTAATAAGTTTTAAATGTCACTGAATATTAGAGAGATTTAAATGTTATTAAAATGATTGACAGCTTTAACAGGAGACAAAGCTCTGGCCCACCTTTGCCTTGTGTTAGTGCATTGAAGAGTGGAGTCACAGCCCTTTTACACTTGAGACCTACTTGCTGCTGAGACTAGCCCAACTCGCCCCAACTCGCTAGTGCTAAGGGCAAGGGAGATTGATCCTCTGGTAAAATGTGGGTGACTGGGGACTGTGGGCTGCAGCTCCAACTGGCATGGCAGGTGCAGAGAGATCTGGCCATAGATTGGATCATTGTATTCGTTTCATCAAACTGTTACATGCATCAGCAGGAAAGGATTCCACTATGTCAATCTTCACTTTGTACTGTGGCTTTCATTTCATTTCAAATGAATAATCACAGTCATGCTGCCTTCATTTTGTGACATCCTATTGTGTGAGGATTGCATGACCCAGAAAGATAAAACCTGATTAGGTATCAATGCAGAGGAATATAATTGTTGAAAGAGTTGGAAAGATATTTACAAATATCTGTTCTGATACTGTGATGCAAGCATTTGTCTCGTATTTTCCATTTCCAAATACAGTTGCAGAAATTAAAAGTAGAGTGGCTTTACTGCACTAATAAAAGTAATTCTTTTCCACATTTCCATGCAAAATAATGTCAGGCTAAATTGTACTGATATATTTCTTTTTCGTCCTTTTGCTATCTTTCTTTCTCTTTTTTTTGCTCAGTATTGCAGGATTCCTCAGCTCACATCAGTCTCTTATTAAAAAAAATGGCTTAATAAATTTCATGTTTAAAATTTTAAAAATAACTGCTGACATCCCTATCTTCAAATCATAATAGAAAGTCAAATTTCCAAATATGATTACAGAAAGACACATTTTGATTTTGATAGAAAGAAAAATCTTTATTTCAAAATGATTGAATTCCAATTTTTAGTACAAAGAAAATAAAAAACAGGTACTCTAATTATCTTCCCCAATCCTTGGCCGTATATCTCAACATGCTCAACAACCCTTTGATGGCAGAATAAAAATAAGCAAATGAAGTCATTTTCTTGTCACAAAACACTTTATGCCTTAATATCTTCTAAAATCAGTATCTGGCATGTTTTGGAATCACCTGAAGAAGCATATCCGTAAGTAAGGTAGCATTGAGGAATGAAATCTTAGGTTGCAGGTGCTAAATGTGTACCAGAGGGAGGTAATCAACTCCCCCGGATTTAGTTCCAATGACCACAATGGAATCAAGTGCGTATAAGTAAGTAGAAGCAGTAGCTGATACTTATTGGATCCAGCATTACAGGGATCCACAACGAGTTTTACCATATCTTTTCACATGCTGCCCTTGGGCATGCAATGATGCTTGCTGGGCAATCTCCACAATAACCATAATCACACAATTACTATGTAGCTAAATTCACACGTGAACATTACAAGAGTTGTCTTATTCAGTTTATTACATGGTATAAAAATAATACTTTAGTCTGCCTAAGAATTGTTTTCTATTCCTGCCATAAGCTCAGCAGTGGATTATACCAAAATGAACAAAGCAGGAAGACTATTAATACCAATTATCTCTTCAAGTCACTCACCATCCTGGTATCAGGAGATAAGCTGATATTATGGAATTCCCTGCCTGTTACTTATGTGGGAGACTGCTTGCAACAATTCACGCAGAAAACTCACCACCAACTTCTCACATCCCATAAACCAGATAAAAAAGATGAAACTTAAATGGAGAGACAAGAGATTGCAGATGCTGGAATCTGGAACAAAAAGTAAACTCAGTAGTTGAGCAGAACCTATGGAGGGACAAAGGGATGGCTCACATTTCGGGTTGAGACCCTGCATTAGGACTGAGACTGTAGAGGGAAGATAGCCAGTCTATAGAAGTGAGTAAGAGGGGTGAGAAAGGGGCCAGAAGGTGATAGGTGGAACCAGATGAATGGGGGGGGGGGGTGGATAATGGACAAATGGAGACAGTTGGGGGCAGAGGTGAAATCTAAAGTCTGGGTAAAATCCAGGTGACAGTTACAACAAACACCCAGCTTTCAGTGCAAGGGCAGAGAAAATAAATTCTTGCCATTGACACTGGGAGGCGTTGTATTGTGTTGCTATACATAGTTGAAGGAGAAATTAAATGAGAACAGGCCATTTACCCAATAACCAACACCAGGATGTACAATTGTCACTGTTGTGGATTCTATTACATTAATTTCACCTTCCAATGGAAAGTTCTCTATAAACAAACTCTGAACTTTAAAATAGTAAAGCAGATTTTTAGAATATTTATCAATTCCCTTTTGAAAAAAAATCTACAGCACAAGGGAAAATATTTTATTCATTTCAGTATAGAGCTTTCCCTGTAACCCCCATGTCTGTTCTGAATTTGTTTGTTGATCCAACTTAACTTTTGTGCTTATTTGTAAAATAAATATTGTAAAATCTGTAAAATAAATATTCAATGATCCTAATCCTATTGTGCAAAGTTTTATGGAGACTGATCAGACAATTTAGTTTACTGCACCACACTTTAGAAACTGTTACAGTCAAGTGTTGGGGCTGTAGTCAGCAGAAATAGTAGAAAAAAGTTTATCTTTCATCAAGAAGATACAAAGACCTCCAAAGATAGAACACCTGGTGTTCCCAGGATTCAGTCGAGGTCAACTATAAATGAAGAAAGCAAAGTTTTAGAGCTGCTTCTATAAACAGTTTTCTGAACATAATTTGTTCATTCAGATATCGAAAGTCGAAGTAATCAACTTTTCACTTGGCAAAACTCACAGTGAGATGCCTTGGAAAAGTACATTTTGAACCAAGAAATTACAAAGAAATGAGTAACAAAAAAAAACTATTCCCTCCTAGCAGTGGATCAAAATAAGCCACATCCCAATAGTGCTGCAGGTATTTTTGAGTTGACTAGAGCTGACACATTTATTTGCAGAAGCAGTTATTCAACAAATATCTGTAGTCAGAACATATTTAATGAATTTTCTTTGCAAGCAGAATCGAAGAGGTTACTGTAATGGGGCATCATGCATGCTAAATAACAAAAACGGTGTGAAACAGCCATCCTAACTGGTCCACCAAATGAGGGATCAGATTGAAGGTATGCAGTGCTGCTGCATCTAGTCGTGAGTGATGGTGAATAACTAAACAGAGGAAGAGGCTTCAAGAACATTCTCAACAATGCTGGAGCCGAGTATGCAATTGCCACAAGAAGGCTGAAGTATTTGCAACCATGATCCAGCTTGGTTCTCTCATGTGGTTCCTTTCATCTTAGAAACCAGCCTTCAACCAATATGGCTCACTCCATGTGATGGCAGGAAATGGCTGAGGGCACTGGATACAGCAAAGAGTTTGGGACCAGACAGTAGTACTGAAGACCTGCACTTCAGAATAAACTGCATCTCCAGCCAAGTTGTTTTAGAAAAGTTACAATGTTGGCATCCATCTGAAATATGGGAAATTGCCCAGGTATGCTATGCCATCAGAAAAAAAAGCAAGAAAAGAAACAACTTGGCTGATTACTGCCCGAACAGCCTACTATCAAACATCAGCAAAGTAACAGAAGGTGTCATCAGAGGTGCTAGAAAGCAATACATACCCTCCAATAAGCTGCTAACAATAATCTACATTTGAGATTTCCCAGGACGACTTGGCCCCAAGACCTGATCACCTGATCACCATCTTACGAATATTCAAATTAGGAACAGGAACAGGCCAACCATCCCACCAGCCTGCTCCGCCATCATGGCTGATCTGATTGTAAATCCAACTCTCCATTTCCATCTTCTCATGGTAACCATTCACCATCTTGCTTATCAAGTATCTATCTATCTACCTTAGTCTTATAACTATTTAAAGACTTTGGTTCCACTATCCTTCAAGGAAGAGGGTTCCAAAGACTCATGACCCTGAGAAAAGCATGTCATCACATCTCTGTGTTAAATGGGTAACACTTACAGTATTTTTAAACAGCGACCCCTGGCTCCAGGTTCTTGCACCAGAGCAAACATCCACTCCACATCCATTCCATGAAGACCCCTCAGGATTTTATATGTTTCAATTAATCTTAAGTGTGACCCTTGTCACGCTTTTAAACTGCAGTGGATAAAAAACAATCAGAAATATGCATGAAGTATTCACCAGGGCAGGTAGCATCAGTGGGAAGGGAAACAGATTTAATGTTCAGATTGAAATCCTGTCAGTTTATTAATGTCAGGGCAGACAAAGGGTGTTTGACCTGAAATGTTTCCGTTTCCACAGATGCTGCCTGAGCTGCTGAATGTTTCCAGCATTTTCTGTTTTCATTTCAGATTTCCAGTGCTTTCAGTAATTTTCATTTTCATCAAGCAGATACAAGCCCAGCCTTCCTATCAGAAGATACCCTGCCCATTCGTGTTGTTTTTCAGGAAGCCTTCTCTGAACATATTAATATTTTTCCTTAAATAAGGAGAATAATGTTGTATACAGTACTCCAGGTCTGCTCTTATTAATATCCTACATAACTGCAGCATAACATCCCTACTTTTGTGTTCATGTTCCCCAGCGATAAACAATGCTGTTCTGTTAGCTTTCCTCATTACTTATTGTACTTATGCATACTTACCTTTTGTGAATTATGCACCAGGACACTCAGATTCTCCTGCATCTAAGTTTCTGCAGTCTGTTGTCATTTAGACAATATGCTTATTTTTTTCTACCAAAATGGACAATTCACATTTTTCCATTTATTGTCCATTTGCCAGATGTTACCAACTCTCTCCTCTATATTCATTTGTAGCCTCCTTAGTCCTCTTTTCAATGTACTTTCCTATCTAACTTTGAGCCATCGGCAAATTTATCAACCATACCTTCATTGTTTTCATCCAAGTCATTCATATAAATTGTAAAAAGTTGAGGTACCCATCACCATCGCTCATTACATCTTGTTGACAGAAAAAAAACATTTATGCCCTCTCTTTGTTTCCTTTATGCCAGCTATTCTTTCTTTCACACTAAAATATTCGCTCTCACCCTATGAGCTTTTATGTTCCACATGACCCTTGATGCAGGACATTATGGAATGCTTTCTGGAAATCTTAATATTGTACATCAACTGGATTGTCTTTATCCAGAGCACGTTAACCCCCAAAGAACTCCAATAAATCAGTAAAACATGATTTCCCTTTCACAAAACCATATTTTTTTCTAACTTCCCTGAGATAATTCATTTAATAATAGCTTCCAAATTTTTAAGGTATGCCATTTAACAATGCACGAAGAATTTATTCTCTTAGAGGATTATTAGTCTTTGAAACTGCTAGTCACATGAGTCCTTGTGTACAATTAAGGTAGCAGTAGATGGATTTCAGTAAGGGAATCAAGGGTTATGGGGAAGGGCTAGAAACTGAACCTGATGAAGTCTAGGAATAGTTCTCAAAGTTCAGTTCAGCAAGTCATCAGGTGAAACATGAGCAAAGGCTTTTGCAAAACCACCGTTGACTGAAGAGAAAATGTAGAGAGAGTGTAGAGAGAAATTACGAAATCCACATGTTCCACGATGGAACCCATACAACACCTCAATCTCTGATGATCTCTACTGCTTTGTTCCAAAGTATCTGCCATCCCGAAGGCATTGGATACGTGGCCGCCCACAGAAAATACCTGTTTTCCAGTACAGGTTAACGACAAAGTGGACTCCACTTGTTTGCTCCAAAAATCCATACATGGATTGTTGTGACAGACATAGCTATTGTTCTTCATCCATTGATACGGAGACCAGCAGACAGTGTCTGTCTCTCTCTTTCTATCTCTCTCTCTGACTCACTGAACAAAACAACCAGCACGCACTACACACAAACTACTACTCTACTGTCCAGGTGCCTTAAAGGGACATTCACCAAACAGCAACCTGGCTCGTAACACCTCCCCCCTAAAAAAAAGTTTTGATCTGCAAGAGCCATGATGTTATTGAATGGTAGATATGAATGGTGACATTCATCAGGCTCAAGGGGCTGAACTGCCTGCTTCTTCTCCCACTTCTTGTGGTCTTGTTTTCCTTATGTCATATGTTAAGATAACTAGCCTGTAGTTTCCTGCTTTACACCTCCATCCCTTTTTGAACAAAGGAGTTACATTTGCTATATTCCAATCTAATGGAAGCATCCGTGATTCTAGGGAATTTTTGAAAAGTAAACCCAATGCAGCAACTATCTCACTTGTCACTATTTTTAAGATCCTAGAATGAAAACTCTCAGGACCCAGAGGCTTGTCAGCCCGTAGCTGCAACAATTTGTTCATTACCACTTCCCTGGTGATTGTAATTTTCCTATGTTCCTCTATCCCTTTTCAATTTCTGACTCACAGTATTTTTGGAAGGTTCCTTGCATTCCCTATAGAGAAAGTCAATGGGAACTCCTCATCTGGGCTATCTAGGCCATTCTGATTTTTTCCAGTCTATGTGTTACTTTTATTGTTGCTGAGTCCATAACTTAGAATTCCTTTCACAACACTGAGAAGAAATGCTGCCGCTCAAAAAAGGCAACTCACCACCACCTTAGGGCAATAAGGGATGGGCATTGATAGGAAATGGACTTGATGGGTATGCTGTAAATGAATATAATAGCATGTTCCAGTGGTAGCATGTTCCAGCATGTTCCAGACTAGTAACTAATTGAGCCATAAATGACATAAATGATGAGCCTTGAATAATAAGATAAGATAAGATATCTTTATTAGTCACATGTACATCGAAACAGAGTGAAAAGCGTCCTTTGTGTCGTTTTCTGGCGGCAGCCCGCAAGTGTCGCCACTCTTCCAGCGCCAACATATTATGTCCTCAACTTCCTAAACCGTACATCTTTGGAATGTGGGAGGAATCCGGAGCATGCGGAGGAAACCCATGAAGGCACAGGGAGAATGTACAAACTCCTTACAGACAGCGGTGGGAAATTGAACCCTGGTCGCTGGCGCTGTAATAGCATTACGCTAGCCGGTACACTACTGTGCCTGCAGCCTGTATTAATCTAAGGTGATAGTACACAAGTTAGCAGCATTTACTTCACATTAACTTCTTGGGCCTTGGGTTACAGAGACAGTTTGGCATAGAAACAGGCTGTTCAGCTGCTAATACTCAATTTTCTGCCCTCACAAGCATTCTACCCATCTTCATCTAACTTTCTCAACACAAACCTTTACACCTTTCTCCCTCATGTGCTTATGCAGCTTCTCCTTAAATATGCTCATTCTATTCATGTCATTTTGTCCTTGAAGTAGCAAGTTCTACAATCTACCCACTTTCTGGATTACATAGATTCTCCTGAATTGGCAATTGGATGTATTAGCAACTATAGTCCTATATTAGTGATACCTAGTTTTGGTCTCCTCAGTAATTG
Source organism: Pristis pectinata (assembly GCF_009764475.1). Taxonomy (NCBI): domain Eukaryota; kingdom Metazoa; phylum Chordata; class Chondrichthyes; order Rhinopristiformes; family Pristidae; genus Pristis; species Pristis pectinata. The sequence continues at coordinate 105,514,107 of NC_067407.1, forward strand.
GAAGCATCTTCTCCATAATGACCCAATCAAACTTTTCCATGATCAAGATGTACTTTTACTCAGCTAGTGCAACATCCACCCACAGAGCCTTTGCCAAACTCTTTACAGTTCCTATTTCAAAGTCTAGGCTTTTTAATGAAACATAGAAATGATTTCAAATAATGGTTATAATAAATTTAAGCTGCACACCACCTTAGCTCTGTGAGAAATGTACTTTTTTTTCTGTGGGGGAGCAGAGTTCTAATAGCACAACAAATAAAAAATAAAGCTTAGGTCATCATTCTCTAAAAAAACAGTACAATCCAGAGTGTGTTGCACATCTTACACTTCATAGTCGGTTATAGTGTCAGCCAGACTTTTGATCAGATTATTGCTTTGTAATCATTCCTTCCATCACTCATTCTGCTACTTTATATATTTCATTACATGAAGCCAAGTTGTCAGTATTTTATGGCAAAGCCATTACTAAAACATATAGTTTGCTGAAGTATATGGTTGACTGTCTGTTTGATGATGGTCAAAGAATTCCTTGGCAACAGAAAGGGTGGGCTGAACACAGAGGGTGTGGTGGACCAATAGATGGTTTTATTAAGAAAGTGTTTCTGCCTATGGCATTATGCACAAATCAACAGCCTTTGAACTGTTAATGTGTACATACCCCTGCACTTGCTCCACCATTTGCGAGCAGCAGAAGAAAGGTGGCAGGTACAGTTCATTAGTTGCAATGGGAGATTAGGGTGGCACAGGAGCCTGGGATGGAGCAAGGGTGAGACCTTCAAATGTGAATGGGAGAAGGATGGCAATAAAGACCGTAAGTATCAGGAGGGGGAGTAATTGACAGTGGGATGAATTGTCGATCAACTTTTGGTTTGTCAGATTTGTAATTGGTGGGAGGATGTGGTTCAGATTGCCATTAATGAAGGTTACAGTTGGGATCAAGAATAGGGGATAGGCAAGGTTTGTGATTGGTAGGTTTAGTGCGGGTTACCTCAAGGGAAAATCTTTTTATGTAAATGAAACCTACCAAAAGCCGTTTCACAGCACTGGTCAGCATAGGCTGTGAGCTGATTGGACAGGAATCCTTTAAGTTTAACTAAAGCAGGTGTTTTATGTATCATGAAGTTTTGTTTCTGCATGAGTGATAGAGCGAGCCAGCGAGCCAAGGGTGTGAATGAACTTTGTGAAAATTGCATTAAACATATATTTGATATTGGTAAATATCACTGAAAACATTTGGATATTTCTAAGCATTAGCATGTCACACAAAGACATGAATTAGTGGAAAACTGCAGATGCCATGTCACACATGGTAGATGTCCAATCTGGCTCGATGATTGTTGTACTACACAGTGGAGTTTTAGACTCTATATGGTATTGTGGAACTTATTAAAATCACTCTATAAAGGGCCACTATAGGTTCAGGTCTGAAATATTTACCAGCACCTAGATTGTTTTATTTGTGTTTTGGAAATATTGTGTTATTCTTAAGGAAACCTGCTGATGAACTCAGTTAACTTCCTGTAGATATCTCAGAAAAGCTTTTTCCCCAGAAATAATGCTTGAGAAAGGAAATTTAATGTCATTCTTATGAAATGAATACCTTACTTAATTGACAAGAAAATTTCAAACTGGCTCCAGTAGAAAACATGCTTTTTTTTCCAGCTTCTCAGTTAATAGTTATGAGTCTTATCTCCAGTGTCAATGGAATGAGATAAGTCAACAGCAGAAATGCTCTGGGTCTTCAGCCCGAGAAAGCAATGATTAAGGGCAATTTTTGAGGCATGTAAGATTGTAAATCCCATAAAAATGGTTAATTCAGACACAAACTGTAATAACAGGAAAATATGACAAAGATTCAAACTGGTGAAATGACAAATTTCAAGCAAGTTCTTTGAGTAACACCACTGAAAAGGTTATCTGGTAGGATAATTAAATCAGAAGAGATTGATAGACATTATGTCAAGGAACAATAAATGATATTTTCCCAGTGAGTTAGATAGGATGCCAGAATGTATTTCTAATTCCTATATTTATTAAAGTTACCTGTAGAACTATCTTTTCTTTTAAAAACATTTATCAACTCACTGGTTGTTTGGTCAACTTCAAAGAAAAATATCAGGGCAGTGAGATTTTGTCTTCTTAATATTCTTTGATAATTATCTTTAATACCTATGGCATTATAAAAAATAATGAAATATTGAAATGTGGAAACATGAGTTGTTCTATTTGCATTATTGTAATGTTTTAATTTATCTCATGTGTTTGCAATAACAGCTGGGTGTTACAGAATGAAGCTTTGGAGAATATTGAAAAAAATACTTTTGTCAATCTACCAAATCTTATTGAAATGTAAGTAAATGTAAATATAGCTTTTGGTTGAGATTTAAAGATAAGTGTTGTATTTGTTGGAGTTGTGTTTTTTATACTACTTAGTTTCTGTCTTAAGCTTTGTTTGTATTACTATTTATCTGTAGCAAGCACACAGTGTGAACAACATGGGCGAGAAATTATTTTGCTTGGTACAACATCTTTGCACCCTATACAATGGTGCCCATTTGGTACTCATTTTGGCATCTGACTGAGTTTAATTAGTTCAACATGGTCTGGGGATCAGCCCTGAAGTTTTATTATCCATAGATGAATTCTCCATAGGCTCTGCATTTACCTATGCAGCCATTAAGAAATATGCTAAATTAATTTGATCATGAAACCAGAAGTAGAAGTCGTTCTGGAACTAAACCATTTTCTAGTTGCTGCTATTTGTAGTTCTTCCCTGCTTCCTTAATAATGTTTTGCTTTTCGTAACCAAGTTCTTTTCTGCTTTGCAAGGAACATCAATTACAAGCAATAAGCTACAATACGTTGAAACTGTTTTGTTGATTTCAGATTGGCAGCTATAAACAGCAAGTGATTGATTCAGCTGCAGGCAGAGTGTTTGGAAAGAGCATAGATTGTGGCATTACAAAATTCCCAAAGATTAAATTTCCACAATGAGTGACAACTTCAGTTATAATTAGCGAATTTTTGAAAATCATTTGCTGTATTTCATCCCTCAGTACAGTGAAAAAAATGATCTTGTCTATCCACAAGTATTATTTTGAAATATACTTATTTATTGCTTATCAGTGCTTACCTGTGTGTCATAGCTTCTAAAGCGAGCTTGGCAATTTTTAGCGTGCAGGAGCTTTCTGCAGTACAGAATTGCACTAAATATACCACTGTCAGTCACTATTCCCCATATGTTACAACTTCGCCTTTACTTTCTCATGGTAGTATTAAACTATGAAAACCATCAAAACTATTAAAACATTGGAACCAGATGTTACAAGTGTCTGAAGTATAAGGGGAAATCTTATAGAACTAAATGACACGTGCAGCACTTTTGCTTCCCTGATGTGATAGAGAGACACAAGAACGCAAGAAAATAGCAGCAAGAGTGGGCCACTCAGACCCTCAAGCCTGTCTTGCAATGCAATATGATCATGGATGATCTTCCCCAGGCTTCAGCTCCTTCTCTCTTCCAGCCTCCCATCACCCTCAATCCTCTGATCCTTCAAAAATATATCTACCTCTACTTTAAATGCTTCGAATGAGCTAGGCTTCATGTCTCTCTGGGGCAGAGAATTCCAGAGATTCGCCACCCTTGTGAGACAGTGTAGGAAAAGCAAATACAAGACATCAAATGCAATCTGGAACCAGTTAGTAAGTGTGCATGGATGGCAGTGAACGTCTTAACTATTTGACTCTCTCAATACTAACGGATTTCAAAAGTAAAGCTCTTATTTCACAATATGTACCTCCATGGCTATTATGCTTTGGAAAAATGTTTATTCACTTCTCTAAACACTTTGTACTTCCCTTGAGTTGTAATGGAGGAATTGCTGAACAGTTGTGTTGCTGGTCAAATCTGACCTCATCTATTTGAGATTCCCATTCAGCTCTGAACTATTCAGGTACAGGAATATCCGGAATCACTCACAGAAAGACTTGGCAAAGGACAGGTTCAACTCAAGCAGGAATCAATAGAATAAATTTAATTCAATCTGTCCTTCATGCGTGCCCCATGGCCCCACTAACATTTTGTGGTCACACATCTCCCAGTGACCTCAAAGCCTCGGTTCAGACTGCAAGTGTAACCAGGCTTCGAGATGATGCATCCTGTGGCCCTGCCCTTGGCTCTGTCCTGGTGGCCTTTGGCAGCAAAATTAGCAGCTTATTTCACTCTGTTAAATGTCTCTGTTAATTGGGCATTAAAAATAATTCAATTAATTTAAAATAATAAAAATAATAAAAATTAAAAAATATATACTCTTTTAAAAGGCACATCAAATTACTGTTATTTAATTAAAACACAAATATGGAGTGAAATAAAGAAAAATTAAAAAAAAATTAACTAAATGTATCTATCTAATGAAGGTCAATTGAACTGGGCCATTGCTAGATCCACCAGCAATGGCTGGTATAAAGCTGAGGGGCCAGACAAGAAGTGTCATTAGCTCCTCAGCTCAACAACTTACAGAACCCCTGAGCACTCGATGGTGAGTTCAGGGGCAGAACGAGGGCTCTGCCATACTTGTACATTGTAGTGTACTGGTTTGTAACACGCTGACACATGGACAGCTGCTTGCTGGTATTCTCCATGGAACCACTGGCCAGCCATCAGTCTGGCACAACTCAATGGCCCACAGCATTAGACACAAAATGATAAATTGCTATGAGAGATGGGGCATAATTGTTAAAACTGATGCTAAGAAAAATGCTATTTGTTCGAGACTCCACTAACATTTATTTGCATATCATAGCATACGAGTTCTATCATATGTTAGCACAATCAGGCTGCATTTAAAATGAAAATGCTTCCAAAATTGCTTTAATAATATTCTTTGATATAATTGATACAGTTTGATGAAAAGAGCTGAAAATGGATTTGTAATGAAAAATAAATTCCACTAAAGTTACATAGTCCTGGAAGTTAGTTTGTATCCTGTATCTGATATTCTTTTCATTCATTTTGCATTACCCAACAAGATTGAATTTCTAGACAATTTTCATTGTTAAACTGTATGTTTGCTATATATTAATGCACTATTTGTGTGACCATTAATCACTTCTCCTCATCACAATTTTCCCAATCTTCTCATAACCTCTAATATTTGTTAAACCTAGGTGAACGCAATTAATCCACCACCTCAAAGCTGGAATCTATAATGAAGGATGTAACAACAGAACACCTTGAAATGAATAATAGGGCTGAGCAGAAATAACATGGACTTATGAAAGAAAAACCATGATTAGCTAATTGGCTCGAGCTCTTTGAGGTTATAACTAGTAATCTGGATAAGGGGAAACCAGTGGATGTGGTGTCTTTGGATTTTTGGAAGATGTTTAATGAGGTCACACACAGGATGTTAAACCACCATGGAAGTGGAGGTAACAGCCTGACATGGACTGATAATTAGTTATTGGACAAAAAGTAAAGAGTGAAAATGAATGGAACATTCCCAGGTTGACAAGACTGTGACTCATGGGGTACAGCAGGGATAGGGGCTTGGCACCCAGCTTTTCACAGCTGATATCAATGACTTGGCTGAGGGGATGAAAAGTCATTTTTACAAGTTTGCTGATGATACAAAACTAGGTGAGATTGTGAGCAAGGGGAAGGGCATGAAGAGGCTTCAAGGAGATATAAACAAGCTAACTGAATGGACCAGAATTTGGCAGATGGAATATCATGTGGGAAATATGTGAGGTCATCCTCTTGGGTGCATATAACAGGAAAGCGGAAGATTTGTTAAATGGTGAGATAATGCGTGGTATTGATGTGCTTGTACACAAGTCACTGAAGGCTAAAATGCAGGTGCAGAAAGCACTTGAGAGGGTAAAATGTATGTTAGCCTTTATTATGAGAGGATATGAATAAAGAAGTAAGGATGTTTTATTGCATTTGTATAGGTCACTGGGAAGAATACACCTGGAGCATTGTATACAATTTTGAACATAGAATATATAACAGAACAGTACAGCACAGGATTCTACCCATCTGCCTGCATGTGATCTTCATCCTTAATTCCCTGCCTGTTAATGTGAATGTCTACATGTCTCTTAAAAGTACCTGTCGTATCAGTTTCCATCTCCTCCCCTGGCAATGCACTCCAGGCATCAACCATTCTCTATGTAAAAAAAACTTGACACTTAAATCACTTTTAAACTTTCCCTCTCTCACCTTAAAGTGATGCCCTCTAGTACCGGGCAGGCACAGTAGTGTAGCGGTTAGCATAACACTATTACAGATCCAGCGACCCGGGTTTAATTCTGCCCACTGTCTGTAAGGGGTTTGTACGTTCTCCCCGTGTCTGCGTGGGTTTTCTCCAGGTGCTCCGGTTTCCTCCCACATTCCAAAGACATACAGGTTAGGAGGTTGTGGGCATGCTATGTTGGTGCCAGAAATGTGGAGACACTTGTGGGTTGCCCCCAGAACATTCTACACAAAGATACATTTCACTGTGTGTTTCAATGTGCATGTGACTTATAAAGATGTCTTGTCCTATCTGAAATCTCCATCCTGAGAAAAAGATTTGACCAGCTACACTATCTATGCCACTCGCAATTTTATTTACTTTGATCAGGTTGCCCTTCAGCCTCTTACGCTCCAGAGAAAACAATCCAAGTTTGTCTACCTTACAGCTAATACTCTCCAATCCAGGCAACATCCTGGTGAACATTTCCAAAGCCTCCGCATCCTTCCTGTAATGTGGCAGTCAGAACCGCACACAGTACTCTTAATGTGGCCTAATCAAAATCTTGTACAGCTGCAACATGACTTACTGACTTTTATACTCAACACCCTGACCAATGAAGGCAAGTATGCCATATGTTTTCTTTACCACCCAATCTACTTATCTTTATTAGTTGCATGAACATCAAAACACACAGTGAAATGCATCTTTTGCGTAGAGTGTTCTGGGGGCAGCCCACAAGTGTCACCATGCTTCTGGCACCAACATAGCATGCCCACAACCTCCTAACCCCTACGTTTTTGGAATTTGGGAGGAAACTGGAGCACCCGGAGGAAACCCACGTAGACACGGGGAGAACGTACAAACTCCTTACAGACAACAGCGACAATTAAACCTAAGTCGCTGGTGCTGTAATAGCATTATGCTAACCACGACACTACCGTGCCACATTCAGGGAGCTATGGACTTGCACCCCAAAGTCCCTCTGTACATCAGGGCTCCTATGTGTCCTGCCATTCACTGTATACTTTCTTTTTACATTTGACCTCCCAAAGTGCAACAGCTCACACTTGTCTGGATTAAACACCATCAGACATTTATCTGCTCATATTTCTAACAGGTCTCTATCCTGCTGAATCCCTTGACAACCTTCTTGACTATCCACAACACCACCAATTTTAGTGTCATTTGCAAGCTTACTAATCAACCCACCTACATTTTCATCCAAATCATTTAAATATATCACAAACAACAGAGGTCACAGCACTGATCTTTGCAGAACACCTCTGGTCACAGGAGTGCAGTCAGAGTAACGCCCCTCCACCGCTACCCTCTGTCTTCTATGGCCAAGCCAATTTTGACTCCAATCTACAAAGTCTCCATGGATCCCATTCACTTTAATCTTCTGGATCAGCCTACCATGAGGGTCCTTGTTGAATGCTTTACTTAAGTCTACATATACAACATCCACAGCCCTGCTCTCATCAATCATCTGTGTCACCTCCTCAAAAAACTTAATTAAACTTGTAAGACATGACCTCTCCTGCACAAAGCCATGTTGACTATCCCTAATAAGTCTATGCTTTTCCGGATGTGAGTAAATCCTATCCCTAAGTATCTCTTCCAACATTTTTCCTTCCACTGACGTAAGGCTCAGGGACCTATAATTTCCTTGTTTGTCTCTACTGCCCTTCTCAAACAGAGGAACAGCTTTGGCTATGCTCCAGTCCTCTGGGGCCTGGGCTGTGGCTAAAGAGAATACAAAGATCTCCACTGAGGCCCCAGGAATCTCCTCTCTTGCCTCTCTCAATAACATGGGATAGATCTCATCAAGCCCGCAGGACTTATCCACCTTAATATTCTTCAAAAGACCTCCTTTTTCTTGATATCAATAACTCTCAGAAAATCAGCAAACCCCTCCCTGACCATGCTCTCCTCCACGTCCTTCTCCTTGGTGAATACCGATGTGAAGTACCCATTTAGTACTTCGCCCATTTCCTCTGGCTACAGGTATATATTCCCTCTTTTGTCCATGAGTGGTCCTACCCTCTCCCTAGTTAACGTTTTGTTGTTAATATATGTCTAAAATGCCTTGGGATTCTCTTTAATCCTACTTACCGAGGACATTTCATGACCCCTTTAAGCTGTCCTGATTCCCTGTTTAAGTTCTCTCCTGTATATTCCTCAAAGGTCCTGTCCAATTACCTAAACCTGACATATGCTTTGTTTTCCTTTTTGCAACATCTGTCACCATCCAAGGGTCCCAAATCTTGCCATCCATGTCTTTCTTCCTCACAGAACGTTTTGGTCCTGTATTCTGACCTGGTTCCATTAACAAAGAAAGAATGGAGATGCCACAGCCTCAGCACAGTATTGATTCACTGGACTGGTTCTAGGCTTGGTAGGTTTACCAAATGAGGAGAGCTTGAGTAAACTAGGACTACATTCATTAGAATTTAGAAGAATGAAGGATGATCTTATTGAAACATACGAAATTCTTTGAGGGCTTGACAGGGTAGAAGCAGGGAGAATGTTTCTCCTAGCTGAGGAATCTAACACTGGAGGCACAGTTTAAGAATAAGAGAAAGCCATTTAGGAATGAGCTGAGGAGAAAGGACTTCACTCAGAGGGTGGTGAGTTCTCCATCCCAGGTGGCTGTGATAGCTCAGTCACTGTGTTCATTCAAGACACAGATCAATAGATTTCTGGACATTAGGGAAATAAAGGAATGTAAGGATAGTGCTAGAAACTGGTGCAGAGGGAGAAAATCAGCCATGATCTTAATGAATGGCAGAGTAGGTTTGAAGGGCCAGGGATGAGGTGGGGGAGGGGTGATTCTTCTCATGTCCTTTTGTTTTTTGTACAGATTCTGAATAACTGAAAATAACTTAGAGAAGTACTCACAATGATTTCCTAGTTAGGTTGAAGCATGGTAGCTTCATAGTAATGTTATTTTTAAAGATTGAAATTCAAAGCTCTAAAATGTTCCTATTCAAGACTTTGTACTCAAGTACTAAATTAATTAACCCTTCTCAAAAGTCTCCAGGTTAGTGCAATCAGTGAAAATTTCCAATTCTATTAAGATGTTAACCAAAACATTGCTGTCCATATGTTAATTTGCACTAAGTTCTTTTCACCCATCACCCCTGTATATCTTGGTGTACAGTGGTAACCAGTTAGCCAATTCCTTGATTATAAAATAATTATCCTTGTTTTAAAATCCATCCGTAGTTTCACCAATCCCGATCTCTGTATTTGTCCTCCAGATCTACAATCCTCCATTTCTGAGTACTTCAGAATGGTCTGAGAGCCCTTCACTTCTATCTTGAGCAGAGGCTCAACAAGTTCCCCACCATCAACACACTCATTAGCCTGGCCGAACTTGTTCTCACATTGGACAACTTCTCTTTCAACTCCACTTACTTTCTCCAGATCAATAGTGTAGCTATGGCCATTCACATAGGCCCAAGCTACGCCTAACTTTTTGTGGGATATGTGGAACACAGTCATTATTTCAGTCTACCCAGGCCCAATCCCTCAACTCTTTCTTAAGTACATAGAACATAGAACAGTACAGCACAAGAACAGGCCCTTTGGTCCACAAGGTTGTGCCAGAATGACTAAGTTAATGACACCTAGTCCCTTCTTCCTACACAAGGTCCATATCCCTCCATTCTCTGCACAGTCATATGCCTATCTAAGACCCTCTTAAATGCCCTTATCATATCTGCCTCCACCACCACCACTGGCAGCTCATTCCAGGCACCCACCACTCACTGTATAAAAAACTTGCCCTGCACATCTCCCTTGAACTTCCCCCCTTTCACCCTAAGTGTTTAGTATTAGATATTTCAATCCTCGGAAAAAGCTACCGGCTGCCCACTCTATCTATGCCTCTCATAATTTTAAGAACTTGTATCAAGTCTTCACTCAGCCTCCGCTGCTCCAGACAAAACAACCCAAGTTTGTCCAACCTCTCCTTATAGCACATGCCCTCTAATCCAAAGAACATCCTTGTAATCCTCTTCTGAACCCTCACCATAGCCTCCACATCCTTCCTATAATGGAGTGACAAGAATTGAATGCAATACTCCAGATGCGGCCGAAACAGAGTTTTATAAAGCTGCAATATAACTTCCTGACCCTTGAAGTCAATGCCTCGACTAATAAAGGCGAATATGCCATACACCTTCCTGACCACGCTATCGACTTGTGGTTGGTTTATTACTTATTTATTATTATAATCACACATACCAAGGTACAGTGAAGAATTTGTCTTGCATACCATTCATACAGATCAATTCATTACAACAGTGCATTGAGGTAATACAAGCAATAAAGGAATACAGAATAAAGTGTTACAGTTACAGAGAAAGTGCAGAGCAGGTAGACAATAAAGTGCAACATCATAACCAGTTAGATTGTGAGTTCAAGAATCCATCTTAATGTCCAGGGAACCGTTCAATAGTCCTATTACAGCAGGATAGAAGCTCTCTTTGAGCCTGGTGTACCCGCATCTCTGCCACTTCCTGCACCACCGTTCTCACCCCACACCCCTCCCAGACCCAACAGGGATAGGGACCCCTCGTCCTCATATTTCATCCCACCAGCCTACATATCCAACACATAATTCTCCACCACTTCTGCCATCTCTGGGATCCTACTACCAATCATATCTTCCCCTCCCCACCCCTTTCAGCATTTCACAGGGACCTCTCTCTCCGTGACTCCCTTGTTCACTCCTTCCCCCACCCACCCATCCCACTCCCACCCCAGGAACTTTCCACTGCCACCGCCATAGGTGTAACACCTGCCCCTGCACCACCTTCACCCAGGGACCCAAACAGTCCTTTCAGGTGAGACAGAGATTCATCTGCACCTCCCTTAATATCATCCACTGCATTCGGTGCTCCAAGTGTGGCCTCCTCTACATTGGTGAGACCAAATGCAGACCAGGTGACCATTTTGCCGAACAGCTGTGCTCTGTCTGTAACCGCAATCTGCATCACCCCATTGCCAGTCACTTCAACTCCCCCTCCCACACTATCACTGATATGACAGTCCTTGGCCACCTCCACTGTCAGGAGAATTCCAAGCGCAGACTGGAGGAACAGCACCTCATTTTCCGTGCAGCCTAATGGCATGAATATTGAATTCTCCCACTTTAAGTAATCCTCACTCCCCTTCCCCATAATCCCCCCCCCCCACATGCTTCTTCTCTTCTTTCCGAGCCTATCTCTCTTTTTTTTTACCCTTTTTTCTATTTCTCTCCTTACCTTTGACCCATCCCCTGGTGGATCTGCTTTCCCCTCCTCCCCCACACCTGCCTATCACTATCTCTTACCTACACCTAACTATCACCACCTTGTGCCCACCCCGCCTCCCCTCTTTTGTCCACCTAGCACTGCTCTGCTTTTCCCTCCTATATGTTGGGCTTCCCCTTTCCTATCTTCAGTCCTGAAGAAGCGTCCTGACCTGAAATGTTGACTGCCTGCTTTTCTTCACAGATGCTACCTGGCCTGCATCGTGTTTTTCATCTAGATTCCAGCATCTGCAGTCCTTTGTTTTTTCTGGGTAACTCCATTTCTCTGACTGCATCAGTCATTCATCTGTGATATTGGCTCAGCTTGTTTCTTTTTCATTTTTCTTTCTTTTTTTCCCCACTCTGGAAGTGGACGACACGCCCAGCATAACCTGTTGGTCATGTCCTCCTGCTCAGCATTTTGCAACTCCCACATTCTTTTGTCTAGGTTCTTATTCTAATTATTCACATTGACTCATTGACCAGGTAACCTTGTTTAGAGTTTATCCCCATAGTCACCCGGGTTTTACCCTATCAGAGACACAGCCCTCCCCCACCCTCCCTGCAGTTTAACAAGTTCCTCTTCTCACCTTCCCAGTTCTGATGAAGCATCTTCAACCTGAGACATTAACTTTTTCAGTTCTCCTCTGTCCTTCACAAAACTCATCTCACTTTCCTCTTTTCTGCATCTCGACATTTTTCTTTTCCTTTAAGACATTCTGTGGAATCTACTCCTTTGAACAAAAGTTTCATCATCTTCCTTATTATCTCCTTGCATGGCTCAATGTAAAGTTTTGTTTGATTATGCTTCTGTGAAGTGCCTTGGGATGTTTTGCTATATTAAAGGTACTGCATAAAATCAAGTTATTGCTATTCTTGCAGATTATTAATTCCTCCTAGGACTTGCTTCAGAGTGTGATGATTATTTTGTACTGCAAAAGATCACAGAAACTCCAGTTGAGATAAATGCAATTTGTGCTTAAAAGACTGAACTTTTCCAAATTTTGCCAATTTGAACTTTTTGATAGAATAATGCTGAGAAAGCAGCACAGGAGAACAAAGGTCAGGTCAGTAAGTCCATATTGTTGCCTCTCTGATTCATGGTCACCTAATGAATCGTAGTTAGCTATTTTCATTGTTGTCTATAGGGGACCATGGGTTTGAATGGATGGCTGATACTACAATAAACCAATGCCATCCATCGCCATATGGTTTGCATTTTTTTATACATTGTACACTGTATCTAACTCCTTAAAGCTACTTTATATGCCTAATTACATTGCAAATCAAATAAAAGAACCTTGAGATACTGGGAGAAATGTTCATCTAACTCGCCCATGGAGAAATCAATAGGATCAATAGTGAAATATTAGTTGAATCTAATCCAGTATCATCCAAGTGAGAGAGGGAATGTCTCCTTCCTCCCTGGAATCAGTCAGAGAGTGAGCCAGCACCCCCTGTGGTCCACCTGCGAATAGCCTCACCTCAGCACAAGAGGGTTGCTGAGATCTGGTGGAGCTCCAGTAAACTGGTCTCTCAGGTGGACTCAGAAATCCCACATGGAGATCCCCACACAATATTTCATGGAGAAGGTGGTAGTTATCACCAGCAGACTGGCTTTATCCTTTATCCTCCGACTGACACCAGTCAACAGATTACCTGGTCAGATCGGCTGTGCTCCTTCCTCCATTCCAACAGTGACTGTACATCAAAATCTTTCATTGGATGCAAAGCAGTTTTAGATTTACTGGGTTCCTGATTCTAAGTGTTAGCAATAATTATAGGGTAGAAATAGGAATGATAAGTAACGTATTGTTTATGCTGCATGCTGTATTTCACAATGCAGTAAGATATAAATTCATAGAATTGACAGAACTTTGCAGCATTAATATTTCTAACTGTGCCTTACATTTACAGATAAGGTTCTTGCAGTATTTTTAGAACATTACATAAATAAGGCAGCAGGATCTTCTGTATGTGAAGGTAAACTGCATCAGTCTTTCATACAGAGTTTCCTTCTGAGTCTTTCATACAGAGTTTCCTTCTGAGTCTTTCTAAGCATTGGGATCTATTACCTTGTTCTTGTCAGCTGAGGGAGGGGATAAACTTACTGTGTGGATAGCCGACTTACAGTATGTTTCATCTGTTCCTGTCCTTTCATGGTTTGTGCATCATTCTGTGATACTGCACCATCTCCTTTGCCTCATGTGGTGCTGGCTAAGTCAAAGTGAGAAGTGCCGTATTATAAGATAAAGGCTCCCCTATGACCCGGGGACATGATTGCTCCTTGTGAGAGACAATGAGACAGAGAGAAGAGCAACATTTGTCACAGTGGTGGCTTGATGCATAGGCTAAATATAACGTCCTGATGGCTGAGTAATATGGAGTTGCTTTTCAGTGTAAGCTTTCATGCCACTGGATGATATTAATTTTTGTTTTATTTCCAATTCCATCTTTATTTCCCCCCTCTACTTACCCTGTGAAAGTGATGGGTCATCCTGAATGGCAGTTGTACGTTTGAAGATATTTGAGCTCTGATATTATTCAGGTTGGGAATCAAAGGCACAGAAGGACTGCAACAATTTGAGAAGGCAGATCACCACCATCTCCTCAATGACAATTGGGGATGGAAAATAAATACGAGACATGTCCACATACCAGACTGAATAAAATAAAAGCTTTTGGCCAAGTGGGCACTTCCATCCTGCTCCTCCTTCTGATTTTTAAGGTCTCACCTTCTGCTCTGAAGCAGATGAAAACATTATTACTCCTCTGGCCTTCACAAAATGATTTTATGATTGTATAACAACCTTATATTACCTGGACTGGTTACATTAATCAGTGAGCGACTCATCATCAGAATGTTATTACAGTCCAAACAGGAAAACAGTTCAGACTTCTAAGGCTGGAGAGATATCGTGCTCACTGTACACATCTTTAACATGAAACTGTGTTCCTGGCAGGAGTCTCATCTTCAAGAGATGTGAGCACTATCAAGTTACTAAACCTTTTGCAAGCATGTAGCACATTCTGTAAAGTGTGAAGGATGGCACATAGTTACAGCACATGATTCCAAACTCTGTACTCACAAAATTGTCCTTAGAAAGTGTGTTCTGCTTGCAATTGTTACGTGCCAGCAACAATAGAAACACAATGAGCCATGTTTAAATGGTAGACTCTATTTATTAATAACTACTTGTAATAATCAGAGAAAATAAAAATGTTAGATATCAGACATTGACCCCAAAATAACCCGAAGTGTGTGTGTGGCAAGTTGCCAAACCCCAAGTCTAAGACCAGTTCTCAAAGTTCAGTTCAGCAAGTCATGAAGCAAAACAATGAGCAAAAGCTTTTGAAAACCACATTAGAATGTAGAGAGAATGTAGAGAGAAGGAGTTTACGAATTCCACAAGTTCCACGATGGAACCCATATGACACCTCAATCGCTGAAAAACTCTGTTGCTTTTAGTCAGAGATATCTGCCACTTCGAGGCACTTGATACGTGGCCGTCCACAGATAATACCTGATTCTTGGTATAGGTTAATGACAAAGTGGACTCCACAGATTGCTCCAAAAATCCATACATGGATTGTGAGATGACAGTCACAACAATTGTGCTTCACTTCACTCGTACATACGGAGACTGGCAGTCAGTGCTACGAACTTTTATCTCTTTTATATTTTATCTCTCTCTCTCTCTCTCTCTCTCTCTCTCTCGGCTAGCACGTCCGTGAAAATCCACGTGCAGACACGTACATCATTCCAGTTATAGACGCTTATTCGCTCCCACTCGTAGCAGTCAGATAAAGCCACACATACACTACCACACTATCGTCCAGGTGCCTTAAAGGGACACTCATCAAGTAGCAACCTGGCTTGTAACACAATTACTGAGTGAAGTGGCTGCAGAGTAGTTGATGGGGGCTTCTGCCAACCTCATTGCTTACCTATTTACTCCTTCCAAACAGATAACAGCACATGCTCAAGTACTATAGTGCAGCACTAAAGGTGAACTGTGCTAGCTGAGCTACCAGCTGTCAATGACATATTTAAACTGAGCCCCACCTATCTGCCCTCTGATTGGAGAATGAAAGATATTATGTCATTATTTTGAAGAATCACAGGGAAATTTTCCTTGGAGATCTGGCCAATATTTATTCCACATTCAACATAACTAAAACAATTATCTCTCTGTTCATTATCTCACTGCTATTTCTTAGAATTCTGCTGTGTGCAGAGGAGTCCCACAATTCCTATCACACTAGAGTGACCAAATTTCAAAAATACTTCACTGGCTTTAAAGCGTTTTGGGCAGCCTGAGGCTATGAGTTGCCCCGTATAACTGAAAGACTTTTTAAATCTAATGCAGAGCTTGGCTGGAGTCAAATTGGATAATGACTTGATCTCTTTGTCCCAATGGGGATAGATGATGATTGCAATCTAGTTAAATATTTCGTTCTTTACCAACCTCTAAAAATGCATCCAACCAAGCATTAGTCAGATGTAACCAAAAAACAGGAATCAGCATAAATTAACAATTTTAGTTGATAACTGTTGCATTGCTGTTGTTACAACAGAGCCATTAAGGCATAGCCTCAGATTTTTCCAGAACTTCTAAAATGCTATCAAACCAAGGGTATTTTTAGCATAACCCTGAATCTCACCTTCCTTCTCTTTGTCAAAAGTCCATCATAATTTCCCACAATACTTCTACAAAGAGTACTTGATTGCTACCTGTGCTCTTCAACATCTGTTTGAAGCTTTTTTCAATGTGTGCTGCCCTTGTTCTCATTAGATACTTCGACGCCTCCATGTATAGTCAAAATAATGCCAAATAATGATTGATTTTCCTGAACAAAGAGTCACTGAAACTACAACCTTTAAGTGGCTTTCAGGCAGCTTCATTTTCCAAGTAGCTTCATTTTCTAAGCTAGGTTCTCTAGTTTTTCAACTGCCTTTTTTTGTAAGATTGTCACCCTCTGCATTTACTAGTGCCTGAAGTTGTTCCTTTATGTGATATTCTGGGTACCTTTGCAGGGTATCTTACCTTCCATACCACTGTCCCTAAATATGATCCATCCAGAAACCCTATCAACACCCTTTTGCTAATAGCTGACAAGGACACAATACACAACTAGTCCAAGTGTAAGAAAATGACACACATGAAGGACAGGCTGTCACAGATCTTAATGCATTACATTTTCAAGCTTTATTTATAAAGCCTGAATTAAATATGTAAAAGCTACATTATTTGTCTTTATATTATTGTCAAATCTGAATTATTCGATAAACTGTCCTTTATTTACGTAGACTAATTTACCACCTAATCAAATGTTGACTAATTGTTTTAGATCACCTATATCTTGAAAGATCACCCAAGTTGAAAACAACATGAATCCATCTAAGTGCTGGGACCAATGATAATTATAAAATTATTTCCGAAACATTACATTCCAAATTGTTTCCATATACTTTACTCATTTATGCAATTCTATTTTTGATGAAACTACATAACTCTAAAGTTGTTTTTGAAAGGATTTATAGGAACACTCAGACTAGGCAGGGTTGGTTATTTATTCAAGGCTCACTGGCTTTGTGCTATGGCTGTGTCTTTAAGAACTTGCTGAAGGACAAGCAAGGGGAAATCTGCCATATCAGCAGCTTGGATTATAAACAGCCCCACACTATACAGGACTTTTTGATCTGAGACTAAAGTTGTCTGTCCCATATCACATTGAAATGCTTTGCCAATTTTCTCAAGAATCCAACAGAAGTTGTGGGGGGCAGAGGCTGGAATACCAGGACAACCACAGATCCTCAAAAAGAGAAACTGGTGAGGCCCCATTTGCAACAAACCCTGCCCACAAGTCTGAGGCAAAAAAAACTATAGGAGCATCAAAGCTAAGTGATCTATTTTGGATGATAAAATAATTCACATTTTGCAGTGACTGTAGTCTGCACGCCATTATTTCGCAAGGTTCCATATCTTCTCTGATACTTATAATGGCGCAGCAGAACATTCTTTCCACTGGTATCATTCCAGATCCCAGAGGAGCAATCTCATTCACCTCATTTCCCCTCTCCTTATTTCCCTTACCCCTCTAACTTATTCTCCCTCAGACATGTCCATCAACTCCCCTGATTCTTTTTGCCATCGAGCATACTAGGGGCAATTGACAGTAGCCAAATAACCTACCCAACAGACAGCACCTGAAGTCAGGATCAGACCTGGGTCCCTGGAGCTGTGAGACAGCAGCCCTAACAGGTACTATATATCCGCACCTCAAAGACTGCAGTGGTTCAAGAAAGCAGCTCACTGGCACTTTCTCAAGGGTAGCTAGGCATGGGCAGTTAAAATGCTGACTCAGCCTGCCAAGCCTACATCCCTTGAATGAATATTTAAAAAATGCTGTATCACCATGCTGCCCCAATGTGGAAGAATTTAAATCATTGGTAAAATCAAACACAGAGCAAAATATATCCGCAAGCAGGAAATTAAATCCATAATGGACCATTAGAACACTGGACACCTATTGATGCTGGTGAAGAGGACATTCTATGAATGGTATTAGCACAAGAAAGGTTATTGTGCTACACTAGTGCACTCTTTCCATAGGACAGTGAAGCAGTACGTTTCATAGGGGATGGTGGCCTGGGTCAATGCTGAACACAGTATCGACAAGATTTGATAACAGGCATGGAAGAAAATTAAAGTCATTAAGAAAGGTAACTAGGTAACAATCCTATTTACTCAGGAGAGAGTCCAAGCTTTTATACAACCATGCATCTTTCATGACTTGCCATGCATATCCATACTCCTGCATGGCACACTTTCAAGTTGTATATGAAATTGAAAAGAATACTACACAAACCTTCAAGGAACTTCATCACAGAATCCTTGTGATACAACCTGGCAACATGATTCACCTAAATTACACAAAGCATTGGCCAGTTGAACACACCCTGACAACATCTTAAAACTACTATTAAAATTCCAGAGCTAACTTTCTGACACTTCTCTCTTGCTGAAGGAGGAGCCTTGACCATTGGATGCACATTTTGAAATTCCAAGCAGTTTCTGTGCAAGATTACTTTACTAGGTTGGTATAGCATACCATGAATTTCCAGAAGGGGTGGAAATTCAGAAAATTGCCTCAGAGACAAGCACTAATCATAAACTCAGGTCATCTTAGAGCTTTACAGCCAATTAAATATCTTTGAGGTACTGTTAGCATTAAAATATAGGAAA
Organism: Pristis pectinata; assembly: GCF_009764475.1. Lineage (NCBI taxonomy): Eukaryota > Metazoa > Chordata > Chondrichthyes > Rhinopristiformes > Pristidae > Pristis > Pristis pectinata. The sequence goes on from NC_067407.1 coordinate 105,532,895, forward strand.
CTCGAAATTAGGGAGCTATTTCATATTCCTATTCCTACAATGGGATAAATGTTGTATTTCTACTTATTGTCAAGTCATTTGTCAATAGCACACTGGCTGACACTACAAATGAAATTAGTTGGCTGGAATTGTCAGAGGCAGAAGAATTAGTGGGACTGATGACTCTGCTCCACACTGATCATTGCTGGTAACCTTGTGCTTATATTTATGATAGGAATGGTGGAGTTTGTCTCCCATATGCTACCTGACATTCTTTTCACCTTGTGCACTTTGGCTATGAAATAATTAAATTGAGACATCTTAACATTGTATGTAATTTTAAAGTGACCTGCCATCAAATTGTGTAACTTTTTTGCCAACTCCCTTGCTATGATGGAGCAAAAAACTTCTACATTGGCGAGACCAAACACAGACTAGGTGACCGTTTCACAGAACACCTGCACTCCGTCCGTAACCGCGATCCACATCTTCCCATTGCCAGTCACATTCTCTGCCACTTCTGCATCTCCAATGACCTCACCACCAAGCATATCTCCCCCCCCCCCCCCCACTCCTTCTTGCCTTTCGTAGGGACTGGTCTCTCCATGACTCCTGAGTTCACTCCTCCCTCCCCACCCATCCTGCTCCCACCCTGGGGACTTTCCACTGCCCCCAACATAGGTGCAACACCTGCCCCTACACAACCTCCATCCAGGGACCCAAACAGTCCTTTCAGGTGAGACAGAGATTTACCTGCACCTCCCTTAATATCACCTACTACATTCAGTGCTCCAAGTGTGGCTTCCTATACATTGGCAAGATCAAACACAGACTAGGTGACCATTTTGCAGAATACCTACACTCTATCTGTAACTGCGATCTGCACCTCCCCATTGCCAGTCACTTCAACTAACCCTAACCCCTCCCACTCCATCACTGATATGTCAGTCCTCAACCTCCTCCACTGCCAGAAGTCCAAATGCAAACTGGAGGAACAGTACCTCATTTTCCATCTTGGAACCTTGCAGTCTAATGACATGAACATTGAATTCTCCCACTTTAGGTTACTCCCACTTTAGGTAACCCCCACCCACACCCCACCCCCCACTATGCCTCTTCTTTTCTTCCCTTTCCTAGCTTATCTCTCTTTTTTCTACCCTTTCTTTCTCCTTACCTTTGACCCACCCCCCCGGTGGATCTGCTCACCCCTCCTTCCCTGCACCTGTCTATCACTATCTCTTACCTGCATCTACCTATCACCACCTTGTGCCCACCCTGCCTCCCCTCTTTTGTCCACCTATCACTGCTCTGCTTTTCCCTCCTATATATTGGGCTTCCCCCTTTTCCTATCTTCAGTCCTAAAGAAGGGTCCTGACCTGAAACATTGACCACCTGCTTTTCTTCACGGATGCTGCCTGGCCTGCTGAGTTCCTCCAGCATCAGAGTGTATTTCATCTAAAAAACTGCAGATGATAGAAATGCAAAACTAAAAAACAGAAAATGCGGGAAGTTACAGTCTGGTATTCATGGGTTCAGAAACAAAGTCACTGCTTTATGTAGAAGACCTTTCACACGAACTGGAAAAAAAATAAGCTTGTTTTAATTTTCAGAGAGACAGAGGATTTCTTTTTCTTTTCTGTCTCTGACTGCCAATTTTAAAGTAATTGTTAACTTGATAATTTTGTTCTATAGCCCATTACAATTGCTGCAGATTAGGAGGATTAGGTCGGCAATCGTATCACCTTTGTACGAGGTACAAGAAATATTGAAATGCGCTTTATCAAAATAAAATATTATTTTACACATTCTTTGTGTTGAAATAATTGATATCACACCTACTAATAATACTTTAATATGTTACAGTAGAATACAACATTTATCCCATGCTAATGAGCTGGCAGTCCAGCAGAACAACTTTGCTATTAGCTATTTATGATAAAAGAAAAACTTTAATCCTTTTATGCTGAATTTCAGCAAAAGCTACAGCTATACAAATTCATGTCCAACAATTGTTTTGCACAGTTAAAATAGTATAATTCTAGGTGAACAAATATCACCAACTGGATATGTGCATTTAAATGGTTGACAAAATATTGGATAGTAAATTAGCGCTTATCCTTATAATGAAAGATATTTACACCTACTAGTTAAAAATAGATTTTCCGCACCAACACTATATATTAAAAATACTTAGCAGTGTTACAGAGCGTAAACAGAAGCCAAATAATAGAGAAATTCTATAAATTTTCTTCAATTATCACTGTTTAGACTGGCTTATCAATAATGGATTTTCTAAATATATTTTCCAATAGATATAACAATTAAAATGTTTTTATTAGGATTCATGACATACTTACTTTCAGTTTATACCATGTTAACAACTTTCTTCTGCTGTGATTAGACAGAGTAACAATCAATCTTTCACTGCTGTTATTGTTTTACAGAATAATTGATAAAGCAAAACTGCTTGTGCGTATTGATCAAGGAGCATTTGGAAATCTTCCACAGTTAAGATACATGTAAGAGAAGTTAATAATTTTGACACCTGTACATTGTGTATATTAATGTTAGTATGATAAATAAGGACTGTAGTCAGACTGAAATTTATGGAAGTGTAGTTCCTAGAGCTTGTGGCTGAACTTTAACAATGAAAGAAAATATAGCAGATGTACACACTTAATAGTGAACAAAATTTAATGGTCCTGAAACTGTATATATCACACAGGGAGATGCATAGGAGGCTGAAAGTGGCCCAAGGAACTGGAGATGCAGATATCCTGCCAAAATTGTTGGCATGAGCCCTTTGTAGTTTTTCTTCTGTTTCCCACTCAGTAGTCAGCAATTTTGACTGCCTGACCAGCTACTAGGCATGGAACCAGCTACAGGCATGTGATTAACTGGATGAAGGAGAAGGTTGGACAATGGTTTAGAACATGGAGCATAAAACTAATTCTTGTGGGGCCTCCTCAACTCAATATATTCTTTGTTTGAATTTTGGAAAAAAAATGATTGACTAAAGGCCACTGTGAATTGACTTCACTCGTATTGCCTTTTGCCAATTTTTTGACATACAATAGACAGATTTCAGCATTACTAAAGTATCAACAAGTAAATCAACAGCAACTTCAGGTAACTGTTCAAGGCCAGTTAAATCCAGAAACCTTAAAGTTGCAATCAAAATTGACCCATTTCACAAAATCATGTTTAACCAAGAGGCACAGCATTGAAACACATGGAGCAGCACGGATTTCCTGTGTTTGTGTGATTATAGAACAGCAGGGTTAAGCTACATAATTACAGACCCGTGAATCTAACATCAGTGATGGTGAAGTTATTGGGAAAAAAAATCTGATGGACAGGATTAACCTACACTTGCAAAGTCAGAGATTAATCAAAGGTTTTGTTCTGGGAAGGTCCTGTCTGACCAATCTGATGAGGACAATGTGGTTGATGTTGTCCACATGGACTTCAGTAAGGCCTTTGAAACTGGTTCAGAAGGCTAGATCCCATGGAATCTAAAGCAATTTGGCAAACTAGATCTAAAACTGGCATGGTAATAGAAGGAAGAGGATGATGGTGGAGGGTTGTTTTTGTGACTGAAAGCCTGTGATCAGTGTTGTACTACAGGGATTGATACAGCGACTCTTACTGTTTGTAACATACAGTAATGATTTGGATATGAATGTAAAAGATATGACATATGAATGCAAAAGATAAATCCACAGATGACATGAAAATTGGTGATTGTGTTGGTACTAAGGAGGGTAATCATAGGCTACAGAATGACATTAATCAGTTGGTAAAATTGGCAGAGAAATAGTAGATGCAATTTAATCCTTAATCCTGATGTGTGATGTAATACATTTTGGGAGGTCTAATAAGGGTAGTGAATGGTGGGGCTTTCGAGTATTGAGGAACATAGGTAGCTTGGTATATACATACGAAGATTCCTGAAGGTGGCAGCATGGGTAAATAAGGTGGTGAAGAAGGCATGCAGGATACTGGCCTTCATTTGCAGGGGTACAGAATGTAACAATAGGGAATTTATGGTACAACTTTATAAAACATTGTTTAGGCCACAGCCATGTACAGTTTTGGTCACCATTCTACAGGAAGAATGTGATTGCACTGGAGAAGGGATTCACTAGGATCTTAGCTGAGATGGAGTATTTCATGTATAAAGAGGAACTGGATAGCCTGGCTTTATTTTCCTTGGAGTGGAGACTCTGAGTGGGAACCTGACAGGGGTGTACAGAATTATGTGGGATATTGGTAGGGTAGATAGTAGGAAACTTTCCCCTGTGACAGAAAAGTCTAAAACTAGAGAGCATAGGTTTAAGGTAAGGTATGAGAGGTTTAGAGATGATCTGAGGAAGATTTTTTTTTACCCAGAGGGTGTTTGTAATCTGGAATACACAGTGTGAGTTAGTGATGGAGGTAGACACTCTCACAACATTTAAGAATTATCTAGATGAGCACTTGAATCACCAAGGCATAAAAGGCTAAGGGTCAAATGTTGGTAAATGGGATTAGTATAGATGGTACGTGATGATTGGCATGGATATGATTGCCCAAACAGCCTATTTTCTATGCTCTATGACTAAATTGAGGGCTGCAGGAAGAAATTGGCACAGATGGGATTGCTTTGCTGGGAGCCAGCTTGGATCCAATAAGCTGAATGACCTCCTTCTGTGCCAAGTAAAGCAAGATGGGTGAATTTTTGCCAGTCATTAATGGTTTTAAGAGCCAAGAGAACCACACTCTTCTCTCGAAAACTCCTATATAATACTCTCATATTCTAAATCCAGCAGCAGCCACTTCTATTTCACTGCTGTGTTTCCTGAGATTTGAAAAACTTGCATGCAAGCAGTTGTATTTAAATCAAGAATTCTTTTTCACAGTGGGAACCTGAGTTCAACATGTTAATGAAGAGTCCTACCTACTCAAGACAAATTACTCACATGCTGTAGTATCCACTGCTGTAAACATGACAACAAATGGGTATGCTTAAGGGTTTTACTCCCTGTGACATCATCCCAGAAGGAGTTAATATTGATCCCAAGTACTGACATTATATTAAAAGCTGGCAAGGAGCATACATTTCCTGTGACTATCACACTTCCTTTCACACTTACAGAAGCAAATTTCAGACGGCACACTCCACCTGTCTTTGATCAGTGCTACTGAAGAACACTTTTGAGGCATTTGTATGTCACTTAGACAAACTTCACTCTATACTTTCCAAAAGGGACAGCAAGATCTCCTGCAATAGAAGATACTTCCTAATTAATTTCGGTAGTTACTTTACAGACTGGCTTCTAGTTGAACTGAGGAACTGATAGCAATGAATACATTGTTGCCTAAAAGCAACATGCATACAGCTTTAGAGGACATTGGGGAGAAATGTACTTACCTTTTGGCAGTGGTTCGAAGAGAACTGCCAGCAAGCTTCTGCTCTGTGCTTATGTACACTCACATGGAAGTGCAGAAAGCGATGGAGCTCAGATACCAGTCCACTTCAGTCCACTTTATATTTCACCCCTCAGCTTTACATCAGCTGTGGTAGGTACATCAAGCATGACCCCCATTCATTTGAATGAGGCCACTTGTCTGGACGGAAAAGCTAAGTGAAGGCAAGTGTTTTTTTTAAATTCCAAATTAATATTAATGTTTTCATTACCATAAATTAATTAGGAATGATAAATGTTTTGTTATGTTTTTATTTTTATAATTTATTAAATTGATTTCAACTGATTTTGAATTTATCTGATTAATAGACATTATAAATAGTTGGACATGGCTGTCAGAAGGCCACAAAATAATCCAGGGTGGGGCTTTACTTCCACTGCTCAAGGTCTAGTTACTGCTTGGGGTCTACTCTGCTTTGCAGGACAGCTGAGGCAACTCATCTAGACCCACTGGGTTGCAAAAAGTTTGTACAACTGAGGGGATTATGTGGGAGGCAAAGGGAAGGCACACGATTCAGCCCATTATGGGAATATAACTGATAGTGTCCCATTATTCTGAACCGGCTATTAGTCCAAAATCAGTCACAAAGTCAGTCTTTAATGGAGTTATGTCCAGCTGGAAAGGACATAACCACTCTGGTGACATCATGGAGGAGATTGTCAAAGTGCAAGACCCATCTTATAGGCCTCTGCTGGAGAAGTCTCTGCCAGAGCTTATGTGGTTATCCACATCTTTCCACTGTATAAATATTTGAATAGTTTGAACAGAAATATTCCCCCACATCTCCCCATAGATTTGTTGCTTTTTAAATGATGATCATGTCAGTATTTATTGTTAATTAAGTTCTTCTATTTCATGGTGTATTTTAAAACATTTTTATTGGATCTTAAACAAGAATAGAGCAAGCTGATTCTGTACAGTTGGTACTGTTTGCTTTTTATTTACTTACACATCCATTTGGACAGGAGAAAAGGACATCAACATGGCAAAGGCCTTCTTTATGTTTAATGTTCAGTACAGCACTGGCTGATCAGTTGATTTTCAAATAAAAATCAAAATTTTATTGATTTTTGACAAGAATATTTCAGGGACTTTTTTTTTAACTTCTTAAGGATCTCAGAGTAATTTTTAATTTGTGACTCAAATCCTAGGTTTCAAAGCAGAAGTAGCAGCCATTGAATATGTTCTACTGCATGGGTTTAATGTGTGAATCTGTTAGAAAGTTTGAATGTCTCAGAGTTTTCAGATGTAAATTTCAACATCCCTGAAGAATTATCTATTTGTACAAGATGCAAAGAATAATCATTGTTAGTTGATTTCATTATACATTGGTCCAGAACCCAAGCTGCCCTTATTCATTGCTAGTCACCAAAGAAAGTTTGAAATTAACTATTGTGGTCCCTTCAGCAACATTAAATGGGGAATATGTGGCAAATCGGGTCCAAAACAAGCTCCTCATTAAAAAAAAGCCGAAAATGTTCAACAACCAACTAAACCATATCTGCTGGCTTAGTCAGCTGTCAGAACTGTGAAACACTCCAGGCTGGAATTTGCTGGGAGGTGTTGAAGTGCCAAACCTACTGACCACTCTTTGTTGGGACTTTGATAACAGTGTTCTTTTTCTTTAAAGATTATTCAATAGTCATAGCTTCTGAATGTTTTTGCATATCAGAGATATCAGGCCAGAACCTGCCACCATTGCCAAGTTGCCCACAACCAGTACCAATACATATTTATCTTATGTTTAAGTGCCATCCAGTCCTCAGTAATGAGATTATGTATGGCAGGAGAACACTGAGTGATTTGATGCCATTGTGTAGACAGATCAAATAACTGAGAAAAGTTTTGACAGCAAGCTAAGCCACTGCCACCATTTTAAACACCTGTCATACCTGTTAAGGAATATGAATATCTCTGAATGTACTTGAGATTCAGAAACATTTGGAATATTTCAAAACTTTAAAAATCAAAGAAACAATGTTTTTAACCTTACTAAAAACAAAACACTTAAATAATTCTTAGCTGGATCATCTCTATTCAAATGAGTATTTTTGTGATAGCTGAGCATTTCTCATGATAACTCTTCCTCTCATGACACCCCTCGCATCACATCAGCCCTTCCCAAAAGGAGTATATTCCCCCAGTTAGTCAAAGAAGGCTGCGGACTGTGCTGTTCTGAAATTGGTCCACTCTGGCTCTATTTTATGCTTCAACCTTCTATATTTCCTTATGCCACAGAAGAGGCCATTTCACCCATCAAGTTCACGCTAGCTCACAAAGCAATCCTACTGCCCCACCACCAACTAATTTTCTCTATAATCTGTTCTCTCTATATTCCCAGTGACTGCCCATCAACTAGATTCTGTCACATATAAACAAGGAGCAAGTTACAATGGTAATTTTACCTATGAAGCCACATGTCACTGGGATGTGGGAGGAAATCAGGACATTTGGAAAAAAAAACATGCAATTGTAGGGAGACCATGCACACTTCATGCGGACAGCACTGGAGTTCAGGATGAAACCTGGATCACTGGCACTGAATCATCAGCTCTACTGTCTGTGTCACTGCGCCACTCACTGTAGCTGCTTTAATGCCCTGATGCACCAGGACTGCACAGCACCAGTGGTGAGGACCGCAAAGGTATGGTAAAGGAAGGCAGAGGAGTGTTTACAGGACTGCTTTGAATCGGTGGACTGGACCATATTCAGGGATTCATCTTTGGATCTGAACAAATATGCCACAGCCATCACCTACTTCATCAAAACCTGCGTGGATGAGTGTGTGCCGTTGAGAACGTATCACGTTTTCCCAAACCAGAAGGCCTGGATGAACCAGGAGATTCGCAGTCTGCTGAGGGCTAGATCTGTGGCATTCAAGACAGGCGATTCAGAACCCTACAAGAAGTCCAGATACAACTTACGGAAGGCCACCGTGACAGCAAAAGGGCAATTCCGTGTGAAGTTAGAAACACAGTTGGATGCACGACAGCTGTGGCAGGGCTTGCATGCCATTACGTCCCATAAGACGAAACCCAACAGCATAAATGGCAGAGATGCCTCACTCTCCAATGACCTCAATGCCTTTTATGCATGATTTGAAAGGGAGAATAACACTACACCTGTGCGAATCCCCAAAGCATCTTGCGACCCTGTGATCTCTGTCTCGGAGGCTGACATCAGAACATTCTTCAAGAGGGTGAACCCTCGCAAGGATTCAGGCCCCGATGGTGTACCTGGCAGGGTACTGAAAATCTGTGCCAACTAACTGGCTGGAGTGTTTAAGGACATCTTCAACCTCTCACTACTGTAGTTGAAGGTTCCCACCTGCTTCGAAAGGGCATCAATCATACTGGTGCCCAAGAGCAGGGTGAGCTGCCTCAGTAACTATCGCCCAGTAGCATCTACTGTGATGAAGTGCCTTGAGAGGTTAGTTATGGCTAGAATTAATTCCTGCCTGAGCAAGGACCTGGACCCACTGCAATTTGCCTACGGGCACAACAGGTCTACAGCAGGTGCAATCTCACTGGCTCTCTGCTTGGCTTTGGAGCTCCTAGACAACAGCAAAACTTACATCAGGCTGCTGTTTATTGATTAAGCTTGGTGTTCAACACCATCATCCCCTCAGTACTAATCAACAAGCTTCAGAACCTGGGCCTCTGTACCTCTCTCTGCAACTGGATCCTCGACTTCCTTATTGGGAGATCACATTTAGTGCGGATCAGCAATAATATCTCCTCCTTGCTGACAATCAACACAGGCACACCTCAAGGATGCGTGCTTAGCCCACTGCTCTACTCTCTCTACACACATGACCGTGTGGCTAGGCACAGCTCACTCAAGCACCATCTATAAATTCACCAATGACACCACTGTTGTTGGCAAAATTTCAGATGGCAATGAAGAGGTGTACAGGAGTGAAATAGATCAGCTGGTTGAGTGATGTAACAAAAATAACCTTGCACTCAACGATAGCAGGACCAAGGAATTGATTGTGGACTTCAGGAAGGGGAAGTTGGGACAACACACTCCAGTCTTCATTGAGGGGTCAGCGGTGTAAAAGGTGAGCAGCTTTAAGGTCCTGGCTGTCAACATCTCAAGGGATCTATCCTGGGCTCAACACATTGATGCAATCAAAAAGAAGGCACGCCAGTGGCTCCACTTTGTTAGGGGTTTGAGGAGGTTTGGTTTGTCACCAAAGACTCTTGCAAATTTCTACGGTGGAGAGCATTCTGACTGGTTGCAATACTGCCTGGTATGGAGGCTCCAATGTACAGGATCGAAAGAGGCTTTAGAGGGTTGCAGACTCAGCCTGTTTCATCACGGGCACAACCCTCCCCGCCATCGAGGACATCTTCAAGAGGCAGTGCCTCAAGAAGGCAGCATCCATCAAGGACCCTCACCACCTGGGACATGCCCTCTTCACATTACTACCATCAAGGAGGAGGTACAGGAGCCTGAAGACCCACACTCAATGATTCAGGAACAGCTTCTTCCCCTCCGCCATCAGATTTCTGAACAGTCCATGAACACTACCTCATTAGTCCTCTTTTACACTATTTGTTTTTGTAACTTATAGTAATTTCTATGTCTTACATTGTACTGCTGCCACAAAACAACAAATTTCACGACATACGTCAGTGATAATAAGCCTCATTTTGATCCCAAACCCCATAAAGATTCGCAAATAATAAAAAAATATATATTTTCAGGACTTGAAAATGCTGGAAAAAATTTCCTCTTAATCCACTGACACTAAATGTTTAAGTGTTCCCAACAAATGATGTCCCATAATCCCCTATCTGCCAATGTCACAGACATGGCACAGAAGCAGGCCCTTTGCCCCACCGCCAATGCCAAACATTATGCCTATCTAAACTATTCCCACTTGCCTGCAATAATTCCATATCCTTCTATGCCCTGCTCATTCAAGTACCTGTCCAGATGCCTCTTAAATGTTGTTACTGTTCCTGCCTAAACCACTTCCTCTGGCAGCTCATTCCACATACAAACTACTCTTTGTGTGAAAAATTTACCCCTCAGATCCCCTTTAAATCTCCTCCTTCTCATCTTAAACCAATGCCTTTTAGTTTTAGATACCCCTCACCATGGGAAATAGACTCTGGCTATTGACTCTATCTATGCCTCTCATAATTTTATATATCTCTCTGATGTCACCTCTCAACCTCCATTTCTCCAAGGAAAACACACCCAATCTATCCTTATAACGCAAGCCCTCCAATCCAGGCAACAACCTTGCGTATCTTTTCTGCACCTTTTCTAGCTGAATAACATCTTTCTTGTAGTGGGGCAAGCAAGAGCTCACACAATACTCCAAGTGCAGCCTAACCAACATTATGTACAACTGTAACATGACAGCACAACTCTTGTACTCAATGCCTCAGCCAATGAAAGCATGCCTTCTTCACTAACTTGTCCACCTGTGTTGACACTTTTAGGGAACTATATACTTGTATCCCAAGGTCTAGCCCTTTAACAACACTCCCCAGGGCCCTGCCATTTACGATGCATGCCTTGTCCTCATTTAACTTCCCAAAAATGCATCACTTTGCACTTGTCCGAGTTAAATTCTGCCTGCCATTCCCTGGTCCACTTTTGCAGTTGTAATTTTAGATAACCTTCTTCACTGTCCTCTTATCACCAAATACGGTGTCATCTGCAAACTTACTAACCTTGCCACCTATGTTCTCATCCAAATCATTAATTTATTTACAAACCATTAACATATATGATGAACAACAGAGAACTCAGCACCGATCTCTGTGGCACACCACTGGTCATAGGCCTCCAATCTGAAAATCAACCCTCCACTACCACTCAAGAATTCAGAGGATTCCTCTTCCTGCCTCCTTCTCCTTAAATAATATAAGCACAAATCTCCTATAAAGTCCAGCCACTCACAGACAACTATACAAGCCTCACCCCCAACTTCCCAATCCTTGCCACTAATACCTCCAATATTACAGCTATAGCAGTATAAAATCAGGAGGCCTGTGGAGAACCTTTCTTACTTTCCAGTTCTAAACTTTAAAATGTATTTTAGCAGGCAATCAGAGTTTGTGAAGTGGTATTCCATATAGACCCACTCCATTCTCATCCAAAGGCGAAATGGCAGCACCTCATCAAACAGAATGTAATGACACAGTAAGGTACAATGTTTGGTTATTCCTTATTATTCTGGGATCCTAAAGTACTTATGCCATAAGAAAAGTCAAATGAGATCATTAGAGATTGTATCAAAAGAGTACAGTTTAAATTAAAAAAGAAGAGAATTAAACGAACAATAAATTAAAATGAGCTTTATGGAACTGTTCAAACATAACATTTCATGAACCTTATCAGATCTACAGAGAATATAAATCAATCTGGGATCTAAATATGTTAATTAATTAGCAATAATCTTTGAAACATTACCTATCTTTGAAGATTTAGAGGTGATAAATAGGTTTCTAAAATATATATTTATATATTTGATATTAGATGGATGAAGGTATTAATTACATGTTTATTGCAGTAATTACAAGGTATATTCCAAAACATATTATAACAATTAGTCTTAGCTATTCAGGTTATATTTTTCTTCAATGGCATCTTAATAGATTCAGTAGATTAAGTTGTACACTACATTTACATTTTATTATTACAGTTGTTACCCATAAAATTTACATGTTAATGAGAATTAGTCGCCATCTGCCACTGAAGCATTATAGGCACTAATCAGCTTGATAGATTTGTTGGGAGAATGTTCTGCTACCCATTTTACATAACCTAATCAGCAAGAACAACAAAAAAAATCCATGGCCTAAATGCTTAAGTGCTGAGCACAATTAGTTTCTACCCAGTTCTGCCAAGGAAAGCTTGTTTGAGCTTTTCAACCCCTGTGCATGCCTCTTCCTCTTGCTCAAAGCATTGGCCACCATCAGAAATGTATTCACATCGCATAGGTTACTGGTACATTCTTAATGTTCTACTTAAATTGCAGGATGAGTTTCAAAACATTGCATCTGTGTTATGGACAGCTCAGAATAATTGCAGAAAAGTGACATTTACTTCTATTAATTGAGGACCTGCCAATGTCAGTAGGCTTTTTTTGTGGTGCTTTAGGCCAGGGTGGGGGAACTTAAAGTTGATTGTACTTTTTCAAAACATACCATTCAATAATGTTTGTGGAGCACTTTACCTTGGTAACTATCATTGTTTTTCAACACACATCCCTTCAGTCCAGCTCAGTAATGAGTATAATTTGTGGGGTGTACTCCAGAAGCCAATGAGTCTGGGGACTGGAATTGGCTGGGAATTGCTGCAAGGGAAGATGAAGACTCTGAGAGTGGCTGAGATGGAGCTCAGAAACCCCAGAAGCTGAAACAGGTCAAACAACCAAGCCTATTGCAGTAGAGACCTGATTCTGAGAAATCTGCAATATTGTGGTTTTGGTAGAACCTTACGTTCTCTATATAAGTGTCCTATTACAGTCAGTGTAGTTCAAACCACAGAGAATATCTGCACAGCCTATTAACATAGTTTACGATTTATGATGGGATTTATTTGCATCTCAATGCCAAGGAAGTGGGATGAGTGTGTTGCAGGCTTATCATTTGGCACATAATTGTCAAATTGTGGTTCTTCACACCAATCTTGCAAATGCATTGGATATGTATTTGGTTCAGTGATCTCAGGGGCTCAGACGGACTAAACCACAGTTTAAAGATGCCTACATAATTCCCAATAATAATACTGTTGGCATGCATGCTGTGTGTAATTATCGGGTGTTTGGGTCTGTTGAAAGTGTCTCATGGGTGAGGGCCCCCAAGGGACACCTTGGTCATCCGCTGCTTCCCATCTCCTTTAAGGGCACATTGTAAAATAAATGTGCTGGAACTGTTGCCTCCGCATGATCCTGCTTGCTGGTCACTGATCACCTATACTTTGACAAAATGAAACCCTTGATGCTCCTGAATGCAGTGGATTTTGTGTCACAGCCTGAATGGGCACACACAATAACTCCATAGACCTGGAACCGATTTCTGGAATAATGCTGCTGCCTTCTCAACCCAGCCCCTGTTTATCATTGGATAAATAATGAAGACATTGTCAAATAATAAATTGGTGAGGTACTTTGTGCATCGGTGCACTTTGAATTGATTGATGATAGAGATGCACTTATGGAATTCTGAATAAAGCGGTGGGGACATTGTTGTTACTGAAATTACTATTGCTATATTGGAAGTTGTTGCAGGTTTAATTTCTAATGGGCCGTGAAGCAGGACATATCAGGGTAGTTTTCCACAAATGTCCCCAAGTAGATGTTCCAGGAATGTAAGTTTCATTGAGTAGGTGGTTCGTCTTTGGTGGTTGTAAGTCTTTCACATATTTCCTCAAATAAGCTCAGGGGAAGGAAAGCCGAAAAGATTCCATCTTTTAGACCGTTAACAGTAGCCATCAGAATCTTGCCATTAAAAATCTAGGTTGAAGTTGCCAGATACAACATAAGTTGCCAGGTACAACACAAAGTTAAAAACTGTAATCCACTGGATTCCAAGATCACTTAAGGGTTTTGCATGTTGATTAGTCAAATACTTCTTACAATTTGCATATTTGATGTTCAAAGCATGGATAAGATATTTTAAAAGCATTAAAACCTGTTGGTTTGCAATTTGCAATGCATGCTTGTCTACCATGTTTCTTATATGCTCCTTTATTTCCACAGGTCCATTACAAACACTGGCATTAGGTACTTCCCTGATATCAGAAACATATATTCTGAAGATTTTATCCTTCTGTAAGTTCTTTGACCTGGGTCTGTTTCTTCCGAGAAAACATATTAAATTGTGTCCTTTCAATTAATTTTGATTTTCTATTTGTTTCTCTTGTACTGGCACTGATTGTTTAAACATTAATCATAATCTGTTTTGATAATTCTCAGCCTCACGGATATGGATTCCAGACCGGTTCTCCACCTTTTAAGAAAATGTTTCTAAAAATATTCTTTGTAAATGAATTTCAATGTGATTTTGAACCAATGCATGGAGAAAGCCATAGTGTTGGCTGAAGCTGTAATACTGAAGAAGGCAGCCTTGAGTTTCATCTGTCATAAAATCTATAGTCACAGCAAATAACCAACTGGATAAGTACACAATTCTCAAAATAAGATAGTAATTAATTTGAACACAACTCAGACTCATATTAATTGTTCTTAACTCATACCATTGATTTCAAGAACTTGAAAAGTTCAAAAAGCAGGAGTGGAACTCATTTACCCCTTGAGCTTGTTCTGCTGTTCAATAAGATCATGGCTGATCCTTTAGCTTGTCCACTTTCCTATCTGATCCCCATATCTTCTGATTCCCCTGTGTTTGAGGAATCTATCCATCTCACTCTTAAACCTACTCATTGCCTGAGCATCCACAACCCCCTTGGCTAAAGTATTCTATAGATTTACAACACTCTGATGAAATAAAAACAATTATCTGCATTATTGTGGGCTCAATGGCTTTCAACCTACTAGATTCGCCAGTCTGGGGAAACCAAAATCTGAGTCCATTTGAAGTCTAACAACAGTATCTACTCTATTATTACCTTTCAAAATCTTGTATGTCTCAATTAAATTACTTCTCATTCTTCTGAACTGCATTAGGTATACTGCTGTATAGCCTTTAGAGAATGAGACCAAACGTGCAGACAGTACTCCAGGTGTGATCTCACCAAAGCCCAGTATAATTTCCTTACTTTTAAATATTTCAATCTTATTTGCTCTCATATTTTAGTATTTAACTTATGAACTTATCTACATGGTAAGATATTTACACCTCTAACACTAAAGGTAGTGATGTAAAAATAACATACACTTTGCAACTGGATAAGTAATTAACAAATTAATTGCAAATTTAATTTTGCTGCCCACCTTTATCTCTATGTCTTCGTGTGCTTAACCTATTGGGCCAGATTTCCTAGTCCCTGAACATGAGTTATTGGATTATCTCAGAGTCCTGAATACCTGAAAAATGGCCAGAGAGGAGACCCCACCTGATTATCTATTGATTTATGCAATTGATTCCAACAACAAAAACTGGAAAATTTGTCCCATTAAGCAATAGTTATGCTTAGTGGGAAAAAAGCATGAGGGAAGGACAAGATGGGGAGAGGACTATTGTATTGTCATCAGGCAATTGATCCAAATAAGTGCAGAAACCACAGAAAGTACCAATTCATTTCAAAGTGTTTCAAAATTTACCAGTTATGGGAGGAGCCATTTTCTTTATTTTTATTATCGTGTGGCCCTCCGCATAATAGATACCACTATTCCAAATACAAAAACATGTTCAGCATCAGTACAACATTATACATGGTGCCATAGTGCCCTGAGGTTACTACACCTCCTCCTCCACTTCCCCATCAGCTTTAATTTGATCAACCTATTCAATAGTCAAAATAAATGTCAAAAAAGAGGTTAACTACAAAACTATAAAATCAATAGCTGTTGACCAAGAAGTGAAGCATCTTCATCTGTTAATCATCAACACTCAAGAGGAATTATTCTGCCCTTCATAATGAATACTTTCCCTTTTCCCAAATTTAACCTCTCTGGTAGTTTTCTCCATTGCTGAGCTTGAAGGAGCTCAGGTTGCACTGAAATATCACTAGTACTTTTTCCTCAATTTTATATTTCCTTACAATGTAGGAGGAGGCTATTTGGCCCCACAAGTCTATGCCGGCTCTCCATCAATCCCATTTTCCCACTTATTTCCCTGTTGCCTATTCTTGCACACATGCCCGTTAATACCCCACCGATTCTATTACAACTGTGAAATTTGCACGTTTTTCTGTGACTGCATGGGTTTCCCCCCCAGGTGCTCAGGTTTTCTCCAACACTGGTGGTATTCTACAGTGGTTAATTAACCTACCAACCAGCACATTTTTGGGATATGGGAGGAAACCAATGCATCCAGAGGAAACCTATGTGGTCACAGGGAGAACGTGCAAATCCATGCAGGCAGCACTGGCGATCGGAATCAAACTCGGCTCCCTGAAGTTGCGAGTGCTGCTCTCTGCTGTGCTGCTCTTCTTGTCGTTTGTCGCAACTCATCCCAAGGGCTGTTCTTTGCTACGTCAAGTGCAGAAGAAGGTGAGAAAACTTCCAATTCCGGCACATACTCAACTGGTTGAACTGATGACAGTGAGGTACAATATCATAGGCAGTCTTGATGAAACTTCAACATGAGACTTGCTTTCAGATGAACCACCAAATAGACTTGTCTAATGCAGTCAACGATGAGTTCCAATAACTCAGTTCCTCATGTGATATCCGAAAACAGGATTACTTACATCAACGTGGCAATCACAAGCTCTAGCATCATATTGCTCCTTCTGCTTTGCCTAGTTTAAAGACACAGTAGTATTATATTCTGGCCTGGTGAAATCAAAATAGATTCAAACATATCAGTAACTTAGCAGTGTCTGTCATTGCGTGTGGTGTATTCTGATAGTAGAGTAAGAAATGAGCAATTTTTGTCTCCCTTTCATCTTTCTCAGTCCATCTTTCAGAGACCGAATTGTTCCTTCCACAATTGCGTTCAAGGGTTGATGGTATGAAGCTGAGGGCATGTGCTTGAATCTATTTCTCTTGTCCGTTGTGAGCAGCCCTTTCAGTATCAAAGGTCATTTTGAACTTAGAAGACGCATCCATTTACCATGGCCAAGATTATTGTAAATGGTCCTGCAAAATCCATGTGTCGTCAACCCAATTTGCTTAGCCAGGGCATAGGTCAAGAGGTGCAACTGGTGCACTCATGTGATGCTTTTGAAAGGCTTTGCTTCTACCACATTCTGTAGTATGTCAATAGTATGTCAACTTCACGTTCTTCTTCCCATCCAAGAGTGTGGGGCCATGCCTGATCATCATAGAGCACTACAGCACAGAAGCAGGCCCTTTGGCCCATCTAGTCCATGCCAACCTGATCTTCTGCCTAGTCCCATCTACCTGCAGCTGGACCATATCCCTCCAAATCCCTCCCCTCCGTGCACCCATCCAAACTTCTCTTAAATGTTTCAATTGAACCCACATCTACAACTTTCGCTGTCAGCTCATACCACTCTCGCACCACCCTCTGACTGAAGATGTTTCCCCTCAGATTCCCCTTAAATGTTTCACCTTTCACCCTAAACCTATGATCTCAAGTTCTACTCTCACCTAACCTGATGGGAAAAGCCTGGATGCATTCACCTTTACCCCTCATAATTTTGTATATCTCTATAAGATCTTCCCCCATTCGCCTACACTCCAGGGAATAAAGTCCTAACCTACTTAACCTATCCTTGTAACTCAGGCCCTCAAGTCCTGACAACATCCTTGTAACTTTTCCCTGCACCCTTTCAAGCTTATTAATATCTTTCCTGTGGTAAGTGAGCAGAATGGCATACAATACTCTAAATTTGGCCTCACCAATGTCTTGTACAACTTTAGCATGACATCCTAACTCCTGTACTCAATGCCCTGATTTATGAAGGCCAATGTGCCAAAAGCTCTCTTTATGACCTGTGATGTCACCTTCAACAAATTATGGATCTGTATTCCCAGGTCCCTTTGTTCTACTGCACACCTCGGAGCCCTACCATTCACTGTGTAGGTCTTACCCTGGTTTGTCCTCCCAAAATGCATCACCTCACACTTGTCTGCATTAAATTCCATCTGCCATTTTTCAGCCCATTTTCCTAGCTGGTCAAGATCACGCTGCAAGCTTTGATAGCCTTCCTCTCTGTCCACTACATCCCCAATCATCCGCAAATTTGCTGATCTAATTTACCACATTATCATCTAAATCATTAATATAGATGATAAACAACAATGGATCCAATAATGATCCCTGCAGCACACCACTAGTCACAGGCCTCCAGTCAGGGAGACAACCATCTACTACCACTCTCTGGCTTCTCCCGCTAAGCCAATGTGGAATCCAATTTACTACTTCATCCTGAATGACAAGCGAGTTAACCTTCTGGACCAACCTCCCATGTGGGACTTTGTCAAAGGCCTTGCTGAAGTCCATGTAGACAACATCCATCACCTTTCCTTCAACCTTCTTGGTAACCTCCTCGAAAAACTCTACAAGGTTGGTTAGACATTACTCACCACGCACAAAGCCATCTTGACTATCCCTAATCAGGCCCTGTCTATCCAAATACTTATATATCCTGTCCCTTAGAATACCTTCCAATAATTTACCCACGACTGACGTCAGGCTCACAGGCCTATAATTTCCAGGCTTATTCTTAGAGCCTTTCTTGAACAACAGAACAACATTTGCTATCCTCTAGTCCTCCGGCATCTCATCTGTGGCTAAGGGCGTTTTAAATACCTCTGCCAGGGCTCCTGCAATTTCTACACTAGCATCCCACAATATCAGAGGGGACACTTTGTCAGGCCCTGGGGATTTATCCACCTTAATTTGCTTCAAGACAGCCAGCACCTCCTCTTCCATAATCCGGATACGGTCCATGACCTTGCTACTCTTTTGCCTCAGTTCTATAGTCTCTGCGTCTGTCTCCAGGGTAAATACGATGCAAAAAATTCATTTAAAATCTCCCCCATCTCTTTCAGTTCCACGCATAGATGACTATGCTGACCTTCAAGAGGATCAATTTTGTCCCTTGCAACCTTTTTGCTCTTAATATAGCGATAGAACCCTTGGGATTCTCTTTCACCTTGTCTGCCAGAGCAACCTCATGTCATCTTTTAGCCCTCCTGATTTCTCTCTTTTGTGTTCTCTTGCATTGCTTAAAGCATCTTATTTGATCCTAACTGCCTGTACCTGATATGCACCACCTTCTTTTTCTTTACCAGGGCCTCAATAGCCCTCAGTAACCAATGTTCCCTAAACCTGCTAACCTTGCCTTTTATTCTAACAGGAACATACAGATTCTGTACCCTCAATATTTCACTTTTGAAAGCCTCCCATTTACCAAGCATCTCTTTGCCGGAAAACAACCTATCCCAATCCACGCCTGCCAGATCCCTTCTGATGTCATCAAAATTGGCCTTACTCCAATTTAAAATCTCAACTCCAGGACCAGTCCTATCCTTATCTATAATCATCTTGAAACTAATGGAATTATGATCACTAGATCCAAAGGGTTCCCCTACACGCACTTATGTCATCAGCCCTGTCTCATTCCCTGAGAGATCCAGTACCGCGCTCTCTCTAGTTGTGATCTCTACGTATTGATTAAAGAATCTTTTCTGAACACATTTGACAAACTCTGTCCCATCCAATCCCTTTACAGTCTGGAAGTACCAGTCAATATGTTAAAATCACCTACTATCACAGCCTTAGATTTCATGCAAACTGTCTGCTGTCTCTCTACAAATGATCATGGAGGTAAGTTTGTGATCAGAGTACTGTCCATATATTTCCACTAACACAATGTCACACCTCATTGGTGTCTCACAGAGAGGAGCTCCAACTGGCAGTCAACTCAGAGTGCCGAGATTCTGACTCCTGTATACTTCTGTACTTACAAATGCAGTTCTATGCAGATATTGTTAACCATTCTATATCTGCTGAGCATCTAAGGTGGATTCACCAAAAAATGACCCACAAAGTCTTGGAGTTTGTTAAGATTGTCAAGTTCTGACCAAATGGGTACTTGTAAAATTTCTTAACTTCTTAGACCAACAACTACGTATATTTTACCCAGTTATGTGTTGCATTGCTTTACCTTGGAAGCAGACTTTGATTCAAAACCAATGACTCAGACAATTCCATTTCCCTTACAAAGTGACAAAAGTATACCAACGCCATGAAATTATGGAGCATTACAGGGCAGCAGCAATGGCTTTGCTGGATCACCATGAACATGAAGCTGTGCATTCTGTAGCAATGGCTTCATCTCTCAGAACACAAGTTCTGTTAGCTCTTGTTCGAATTGAGTTTGTTCTGTGATTCAGCAACTCCTGAAGAGGTTCTACTGCAATGCTTAATGTTGGCAGAAACCGACCATAGTATTTGAGGAGTGCTAAGAAGTCCTTCAATACTATCAAGTTGGATGTATTAGGTGCATCCAACATTGATTTAACCGTCCTTAAAAGGATGTCCTTCCACATCTATCTAATAGCCAATATAGATGACTACTGAGGCAGCAAAGAAACGTTTGCCCTTCTTAAATTGTACTCCTGCTTTTCAAAATCATCAAATATCTTTTCTGTATTGCTACCCTGTCTTTCTAGTCACTGAGATATCATATACATAGCTCAGGGGCATATGGTAGCCCTTGGAAAATGCTATCCCAAACGAACAGTACACAGCGAGTACTTTTCATTGAGTAGTCCATTGAACCTTTGTCTAATACAGTCTGCTGGAGAACACATTACACACCAAAGGCTGTGAAGATCTATTCTCCACCTACTTGTACCAATAAATTGTCAGAGGTAAGGGCTTCTTTGTTGTTTGTTAACATTACCTCCACAAGTCTAATGCCTTCAACACAGGAACTATTGGAGACATCAGATGACATAGCTGGTTCACTTGGTTGCAATAGACTCTTTATCTCTTCCAGAGCTGTTCATTCATGCTGTAACATCCAGATCATTCTTTGAAGGACCAAGGTGAGGCATCTTGCTTCAACTGAATGTTGGTTTCCACACCTTGAATACTTCCAGGTTCATTGTAATGTACCGTGAGGTACTTGTATCATACAGCTAATGCATGCTGTTACTTCATGTTCTTGATCTCTCCCATATACAGTATACCTTTGGTAGCCAGTTTCAACCTATCAAATTGGACTGTTGCCCTGGAACAGTGAGAGGAAGGATCTTTGCTTCCTTCCCATCACTTCTCACTCGAAGCTAACATATGTCTATCACCTTGATTGCTTCCTTAGTGTGGATGCAAAGAAAAACTTATGACTCCTTGAGTTTCACTGAACCATCTGGCCAATATTACCTATATTCCTGCTCACACGCCATTGATATTGCAGCAGCAATAGCAATTTCTAGCGATACTCACTTTCCTTCAATGCCAGTAGTGAAAGGTTTCATCCAACTGACTTAACATGGACAATCCTTACAATTTGTCCAGGTCATCACTTTCTCACCTTCTCCATGGTCTCTCTTTGCTTTCAAGTCAGCCATTGACAGACATCCTTGATACTACAGTTACAGCAAACAGAGTCTCCGTGTCTGCAGTCATTAGGCTGATGTTGTGTATTAGCACAATATTCACATCTTCCTTTCATCTGGTCCTTACATTGCTGAGAAGATACAGCGGAGCTGCAGCCCAGCTTGTTAACACTCTGGACCTTGGCTGAATGATGTTGCAAACCATGTGCTTGCATGATTCCATTGTTTGGGTAATATCAAATGCCCATTTAAAATTCATTTCATTTGCACACCTCTTGGATTCTACAATCAATGTAATCCTACAGTATCTAGTACCACACCTGCAGCATTCTTCAATGCCATTCAAATCTGTGACACTGCAAATCTTTCACCTGGATACCGATTCCTGCTGTTAAACTTGTTCCCTTTAGGTAAAGGACTGTGGGCACTAATGTTGTTCAGCTACTTCAACCAGCTTTACAAAATTTTCTCTTTCAAAGTTTGACAAAGGCCATCGAGGTTCTCATCAATATATGTCTTGTCACCTGTATATGAGAGGAAAGTGGACTTTTTTCCTTCCGGAACGTCATTTGCAATGAAGAGTGTGCTTTTTTTTCCTCGATATCCCATTGTTAAAGGAATGGTTGTCCAGGGTTTGTTTGTCCTCTCTGAACATTAACTATTTCATACTGTTCTGCTTTTATTCCACTTTTACAATGGCAACTTCTGTTTTATGTTTATTCAAAATGTAACAGGTTTTCACACTTAGCTTTCCACGTAACACATGAGCTATGTGTTTGTGAAAATAGACCTCTTAGAAATGATGTCATTTCATTTGATTAACATGCATTGAATAATGTGTTTGCACTCAAAAGTATGGATCAAGCATTAGTGTTAGAACCTGAGGAGACAACGGTGATGTTGTGAACAAATGATGTATTAAATACAATTACATAAACTTTTGGTTCAGTTGAATTGCTCATTAATCAATTATCCTTATACAGATAAAACTGGAAGCCTGATTGTGACAGAGACATACATTGCACCAAATTAAAATTTATGTTCAACACCAGGATAGAAGAGGGATCAACTGCCAATGCACTTATCTTTAACTCAGAAGGTTCTGGATTCAAGACCCATTCAGAAACATGAGCACAAAAATTTAGGCTGGCACTCCAGTGGAGTGCTGAGGGAATGGTAAACTGCTGGAAGTGTTAATAAACCAAAACCCGATTTGCTCTCCCAGGTGAATGTTAAAAATCTCATGATGTTATTTTGAAAATGAGCAAGGGTTTTTTCATCATCCAGGAAATATTTATCCCTCAATCAGAATCACCAAAGCAGATTACCATGCTGTTGTTCCTGGGAGTAACAAATTCACTGTTTAGATGCTCAATAGAATCTGCTCTCTGGGGTGACTGGAGGCAGTGAACGGGACTATATAAATACACATGTTTCTTTCTGAAAAATAAATTCAAACACTGTCTGTTTCTTTTAGTGAATTCCGAGACAATATAAACATGCACATCATTCCATCTAATGCTTTCCAGGGATTAAGCACTGGGACATTAAATATGTAAGTACATACCTTCTAATAAGATAAATCAGTTCTATCCGGACTAAACACAGCAAGTGTCAGAACTGTAAGTGAAGCTAACATGTATTTGAAAGAGAGACATAGATATAACTCTTTATCTGAATTCCCAGAACAATAGCCTCTTTTTGAAGATATGAAATAATAAACAGTATCATGTACCTCTTCCTTTAACCTGCCTGGTCTTTCCTGGAAACCTTTGCTGTGACAGTGGTATATACAATGTATTGAGATGTAGTATGTGAGCAACTATTGCACAGCTGGTGAGTAATGAAGTAAGCTCTAGGAGACACCAGGAGCATTACAACATGCACTAACTCTTTATTGAAGACTAACAGCTACTACCATTTTTGCTTATATCACACATATGAATATATCATTCCATTGCATGCACATGCGACCCATTAAGATACTACCATATCTGCGTGAGCAAACAGTGCTGTGTTTCCTGAGGAAATCTACATGCAGGTTTAAGACTGAAACATCATCAGGCATAAACTTCCTCAAATGATTGCATCGCTTCTGAGTTGCACCTGACATAATTGTTGCTCAGTTTCATAACTCTAGCCCCATATAAAAGATCTGCTCCCTAAATTTCCAGGATTTAAGGAAATAATAAACAGGCATAATCTTATGCAGAAAACACAGACACAGCTCTGCCAGAAGTCACCCAATGGGAATACCCCTGTTCTGCATGACAATAACATCACAAGCACAACAAATAAAAAAAACACTCATGAATAAAATAGCATTTGGTAGAGTTTTGAACATCAGATGGAAATTCTCAGTAATTCACTCTTCACAATGTTAACGGTTGTTGCTGCTATGATTATTGGATGATGCTCAAACTAAATATTATTATGAAATAAAAACAGAAAATGCTGGAAACAATCAGTAGATCAGGCAGCATTGGCAGCATCTGTCAGGTATCAGTTACTGTTGAATTCAATATCACTTCCAGGAATGCCAAACTTGAAGTTCTGTTCCACTAAGAGTCATTGATCTGAAATATTAACTGTGTTTTCTTTTAACAGGTGCTACCTGTCCTGAGCTGTTGAACGTTTCCAGCAGTTTCTGTTTTTATTTCAGATTTTCAGCATCTGCAGTTTTTTGGATTTTCAATCACTGTCACTTAAACATCCAAATGAACCTTTGTTACTGGATCCATTCATGAATCCATTGCTATTTTTGTTGTGAAATTGAACCAATGTTCCTCTCCATTAGACTTGGTGGTTAATATCCAACTTGGACCTCAAATAGACAACTATAGATTTAATGGAGATTCATATTTCTTCCATTTATTTCATGAGCTCTGGTAGTGCATGTTAGATCACTAAATAATCCACAGTTGCTGCTGAGAATTGTCAGAGGGGATTCTATTTCACTTGCTGCACAAGGAACTATCCTGACTTAACAAGAAAATTACTGAATAGTAATAAACACAGAAAATTTGCACTTTTCTGAGGAGGACATTTAAAAATAACATAAGTTGGAAAAAATGGGATACTATATTTGCACTTATTTTTTGATGGATTCTTTGTTTTTACAGCAGAGGTAAATGAGCAGCACATAAGATTATGAGCTGCAACCAGTTAAGTTCTATGCAATGTCATTTTGGAAGGTTGAAGAGTTTATTTAAGATTTCAAGCACTTGCATCTTTTGCTTTTATTGATATCCCCTTGTATTCGCACAAGCTCTCACTGTGGCCAGTATGATGAACATGTGTCAGAACTTTCTTTCAGAAAGCAAGGGTTATTCATTTGAATGAGTCAAGTAGAAATACTGCTTAAATAGAACTTATTTCTTTACCTATGCAATATAGAAACAAAATAAATCATACATCTTATTTTAATTGTGTAAGATAAATATCAAAGCATATGGCAGTGAGGATAAACAAATAACAAATATTTCATCCTCTTCTTTCCCCCTGCCCTCCCCAAAAACACAGAAAGTTGATTAATAATGACCTCACAGAAGTACAAAGTCATGCATTTAATGGAACAGATTTAGATCAGCTGTAAGTTGCTAATTTGGTATTGTCCACCAGTCATTTTCTTAATTGTAGAATTTGTACTATTGTGTAAGCACACAGCACTTGTTTGTTCATGGGCTTTAATGATTTTTGCTTTCTCTTGCAGTAATCTCACAGGTAATCAAAATCTACAGAAATTGCATGATGATGTTTTCATGGGAGCAACAGGACCAACAGTTCTGTAAGTGAATTGCCAATGTAACAAATGTTGGAGTTGGACATTGGTAGAAAACTGGCTTTACTCAACAATATTTTCAAGTATAAAAAGAGAAAGAAATTAATAGCAAAATTAGTTTTGATAAAATGTTTTAAGTTAATCTTAGATTGATATGAATGAAACAGAACAATCTTTTAAAAAATATTTTGCAATAATTCTAATATTGATATTCCTTAGAATTTTCTCTCATAACTTGCCATACTCGTGTTTCCATTCATTTTGAATTGATCCATTCCTGTCAATGTTTTCAGAATAAGTGTTCCAGGCAACTTTTTGATCATGAGTGTAAAGACACAAAGTTTGGCCAAGTTGTGGGTTTTTCGGTTGGCATGGTAGCTGAATTAGTTTTAATCCTGGCTGCCATTTAGTGAGGATGCTTGCTGCCAGAAGTGTGCAGACGTGAATTCAACCAGTGTGCAATGCCAATTCAGTGCTATCTAATGCCACACCAGTGCCATGTAAAGGCATCGACTACTAATTGCAGATTAGTTGCTGATTTGATTTGTTTCTCACAGTTGAGACCATTCCACAAGTGATTGGTACTTCCTATGTTTGCTTCAGTTTGCCAGGGCACTGAAAATGTTATTGGACTTTGTCCCAACTGTAGGCTTCTGCTCACACCAGTGGGGCCAGAAATGAGTGCATGAGCAAGTTCATCCATTTTGAATGGGAGAAAAAGCAGAGAGTCTTTGATAAAAGACAAGCTGCTGGATAAGGAACGAGAACTGGCAACAGTAGTCCATTTCAATGACAGCAATCCTCCGACCTGAATTTCAGTGAGGAGCAGATAGCTGTCTGAGGATTGCAGGTTTCCTTCTGGTTAAGGTGCACAGTTATCTGCTTGCTTTCTGCAGACAGTGCAACTCAGCTTTGAGATGTATCACAACTGGAAGGGGCCCTCTAACTCATCAGGATCATGAGTAACGGTCAGAAGAGGAGAAGAAAGGGGAAGCAATGAGGTGACTGAGACAGCCCTTTTTGGTCAGGTTTGTGAGCAGCCCACCTGTCAGCAGTACTGGTTAATGCAACCACAATTCTCCATTTTACCCTCCCTGTAGCTGACCATTACAGCTTCCACTTGGCCACAATGTAAATATAAAAGGCAGCACAAAATAAATATACCAAACCAAAACTGATAATAAAAATTGCATAATGCATATAACCATCAAATCATTCACATTTTTTTCTTCTTCAAGTGCTAATACTTTAGAAGCTGCACTAGAGAAGGTGGAAGGCTGCTGAATTTCAATGGGAGAGTGCTATTCAGGTGGAATAGCAGGTTGACCTTGAGTAGTTGTGGATCGAGCTTTGGACTGCACCACCATGCAATGAATAGCAGCAGTATGGGCTGGCTGACTGACAGGTGATAGTAAGAGTCTGAGGAAGGGCAATTGAGGGATCATGGATCCTGTCACTCTGAGAGATCACGGCAGATTCATGCCTAAAAGACCAACCAATTGAAATCCAGGTGGGCAGCCCTGGTGAGAGGGATTGAAGATTTGTTGAGGGCTTATTAATTCCGAGCCAAACTAACACTTACAGTATCCAAATACTGACAGCAATGGAAGCCAGGTTCACAGTGGCAATGTCTTATGTCATCAGCAACATGGTATACATCGTGGTTTAATGGAAATAAGGATGATGCACAAAGTAGCACCCTTAATGTTTTAACAGGGATATTTCCAGAACCAGCATTAATGTGCTTCCAATTCATGGTTTGAAGTCTGTTAAGAAGCTCATAGCTCAGTCCACCGTCAACTTAAAAAAGTTGCCACCTCTGGATAACTTTGTAGAACTAAGAGAGGCAAGCATGACATATCCGAGCCATTGCTGTGCTTTTGAAAATGAAAATGCCAAGAAGCGAAAAGAGTGAGTATTATTTATTCTTTTGCACATGTAGAGTTAATGTAAATGGAAGAGTGAGCAGGCTATTGAAGAACTGCAAACTAATACAGAAACTGCTGAAACACACTGTAGATTAGTCAGCAACCGTAGGGAGGAAAGGCAGGTGATAATGTTCCAAAAATATTGCCTTCAATTTTGAAAGTTCTTCCTTTTTATTATCCTGAATGACTAAAATGCTTAACTTTAATTTGGTATTTAATTATTTGGGAACTCTTTGCATATAAGTGCTTAAATATAAAACATGAATATGGAAAAAGTAAGAAAATTGAATATACTTAAATCATTAGATAAACAGAATAATCAATGATGACAGGTTATTTCTTAGTTAATACGGTGTATGTTTTAAATCAAGTTTTTTTCCTAATCATCACTTTCTCCTCTGGAATTGGAATTGGTTTATTATTGTCACATGTACTGAGGTACAGTGCAAAACTTGTCTTGCATACTGTTCATACAGATCATTTCATTACAGCAGTGCATTGAGGTAGTACAAGGTAAAACAATAACAGAATGCAGAATAAAGTGCAACACCCACAGAGAAAGTGCAGTGCAGGTAGACGAAGGTGCAAGGTCATAAAGAGGCAGATTGTGAGGTCAAGAGTCCTTCTTTTCGTACTAGGGAACAGTTCCTTAGTCTTATAACAGCAGGACAGAAGCTGTCCTTGAGCCTGGTGGTACATGCTTTCAGGCTTTTGTCTTTTTTCCCCAATGGGAGAGGGGAGAGGGGAGAGGGGAGAGGGGAGAGGGGAGAGGGGAGAAGGGAGAGGGGAGAGGGGAGAAGGGAGAAGGGAGAGGGGAGACGGGAGAGGGGAGAAGGGAGAGGGGAGAGGGGAGAGGGGAGAAGGGAGAGGGGAGAGGGGAGAGGGGAGAAGGGAGAGGGGAGAGGGAGAGGGGAGAGGGGAGAGGGGAGAGGGGAGAGGGGAGAGGGGAGAATGTCCGGGGTGGGTGGAGTCTCTAATCACGCTAGTTGCTTTACCGAGGCAACGAGAAGTATAGACAGAGTCCATGGAGGGGAGGCTGGTTTCCGTGATGTGCTGAGCTGCATCCACAACACTCTGCAGTTTCTTGCAGTCACGAGCAGAGCAGTTACCATACCAAGCCGTGATGCATCCAGTCAAGATGCTTTCTGTGGTGCATTGATAAAAATTGGTGAGTGTCGACAGGGACATACCAAATTTCTTTAGCCTCCTGAGGAAATAGAGGTGTTGGTGAACTTTCTTGGCTGTGATGTCTATGTAATTGGACCAGGACAGGCTATTGGTGATGTTCACTCCTAGGAACTTGAAGCTCTCAACCCTGCAGACCTCAGCACTATTGATGTAGGCAGGTGCATGTGCATTGCCCCCCTTCCTGAAGTCGATGACCAGCTCTTTTGTTTTGCTGACATTGGGGGAAAGGTTGTTGTCATGACACCATGTTACTAAGCTCTCAATCTACTTCCGGTACTCCAACTCATCATTATTTGAGATACGGCCCATTACGTTGCTATCATCTGCAAACTTGTAGATGGAGTTAGAGCAGAATCTAGCCCCCTTTGTTCATCTCCATCATGTCAAGAGGGTAACATGAGAGATCTGATTTATTTGGGCTTTTTAAAAGGCATTCAGTAAGCTGTTATACTGTACGTGACTAAGGACAGTGTGTGGAGATCTATGGAGAATTAGAAAATGGACAGCAACCAGATCACAAAACTGAAAACAGGGTTGAGTTTAAAGGTTATAATTAAGCCTGGTAAAGGGTGTGCATTATAGTGTTCAGCTTCACCTTTTTCATTATTGATTTGAACTTGTAAGTCAATGTACAACTTCAAAATTTGCAGAAAATGTCAATTTGGGATGATGGTTAACACTGAGGAGAAGTGCAATAAATAACTCAAAGGCTTAAACTTACTGAATGAATGTATAATTGTGAAAGGGATTTCAATATTTCTCAGTGAGAGGTGGATTAAAGTGGCCATTTACTCTGAAAATGAGATTGCAATTGAGATGGAGCAAAAGAGGGATCTAGGAATACAGGCATTCAAATCTATAAAAATTGTGATATAAGGTTAATAATACCACAAATAAGGCAGACATAGCAGCAGGATTCATTTCTGGGAGATAGAGTTGAAGAGCAGATGTTATATTAAACTTGTACAGAATCTTGCTTAGACCACACCTACAAAAAGTTGTGTTTACTCTGGTTTCCATGTTACATAAAAGATACAGGAGCATTTATGAAGTTGAAAATAAGATTTACAAAGATAATAGACTTTAACATCTTAGTTTTTCTACCAAAAAATATTGAACATACTGGGACATTTTTTCCAGAAAAGGCTATGGGAGTAACTTATCAGAAGAATTGAAAAATAATGAAAAGGTCTGACAGAGTAGATGCAAAGAAGATCATTTCACTTGTGTGGGAGATTGAAACAAGGCCCTGAAGTAGATAATCACTAATAAATCCAATCGAAAATTCAGAAGAATCTTTTACCAGAGAGAGTAGTTAGAATATAGAGTGCAGCAGAAACTCTGACTAAATTGATACTTCTTATTAGAGAAACAAAGGACTGCAGATGCTGGAATCTAGATGAAAAAAACTATATGCTGGAGGAACTCAGCAGGCCAGGCAGCATCCGTGGAGAAAAAACAGGCGGTCAATGTTTCAGGACCCTTCTTCAGGACTGAAGATAGGAAAAGGGGAAGCCCAATATATAAGAGGGAAAAGCAGAGCAGTGATAGGTGGACAAAAGAGGGGAGGCGGGGTGGACACAACGTGGTGATAAGTAGATGCAGGTAAGAGACAGTGATAGGCAGGTGCGGGGAGGAGGGGAGAGTAGATCCACTGGGGGATGGGTCAAAAGTAAGGAGAGAAAGGGAAAAAAAAGGCAGAAAAAAAGAGGCTAGGAAAGGGACGAAGAGAAGAAGCATGGTAGGGGAAGAGGGATGAGGATTACTTAAAAGTATGAGAATTCAATGATCAGGTACCGAGTCTGAGTGAGCACATGGTCGAGGAGCTGGAGAGCAGAGGAGATCTCAGAGGTGGAGCAGTGAGAGAGGGAATTACAAAGCTCCTGTCAAAGAGAGGAAGAAAACTTCTTCAAAGTTAGCATCCTTGAAGGGACTTCACAGTGGAGCTGTAATACTGAACTGAACATTGAATTCTCCCACTTTAAGTAATGCTCCACCATGCTTCTTCTTCCCTTTCCTAACCTCTCTCTTTTTTTCCTTCTCTCTTTACCCTTGACCCATCCCCCGGTGGATCTGCTCTCCCCTCCTCCGCACCTGCCAATCACTATCTCTTACCTGCATCTACCTATCACCACCTTGTGCCCACCCCGCCTCCCTTCTTTTGTCCACCTATCACTGCTCTGCTTTTCCCTCGTTTATATTGGGCTTCCCCTTTTTCTATCTTCAGTCCTGAAGAAGGGTCCTGACTCGAAACACTGACTGCCTGCTTTTCTCCGTGGAGGCTGCCTGGCCTGCTGAGTTCCTCCAGCATCAGAGTGTGATCCTTCTTATTTATGTATGTTAAATGTCACTCCTTCTAGATTACTCGCTGTTCACTGGAATTGTAGTAAAAATGGTAACTTTTCTTTGTTCCAGAATACAATGGTCTGCATTTTGTAACAAGCTGTATAGCAACATCAGTTTCTTGAGGGAATTTGAGATAAGTTCCTTGCATTCGAAAAGATCTTTGCAGATGAACTCATCATTACCTCAACAATATGCCTTCCTTGAAAATGAGGCATGGTTTGACTTAAATGAAGATGAACCTTTTTTTGACTATGGCTTCTGCACAAATGTGGTTGATGTGATCTGTAATCCAAAGGCGGATGACTTCAATCCATGTGAAGACATTGTGGGGAAAGACATCCTGAGGGTCATAATATGGCTGATGAATATTCTTGCTATTGTAGGGAATGTCGCTGTTCTCATAGTCTTATTAACCAGTCACTATAAACTTACAGTCCCACGATTTCTCATGTGTAATCTGGCCTTTTCTGACTTTTGCATGGGTCTCTATTTGTTGCTTATTGCTTCTGTAGATATCCAAACAAAAGGTCAGTACTATAACTATGCCATAGACTGGCAGACTGGTGCTGGCTGTGCATCTGCTGGGTTCTTCACTATCTTTGCCAGCGAACTCTCAGTGTACACACTGACTGCAATTACCCTGGAAAGATGGCATACTATAACTTATGCCATGCAGTTGGACAGAAAACTCCGTCTGAGGCATGCCATTATGATTATGATTGGTGGTTGGATGTTTTCATTTACTGTTGCAGTGCTACCTCTTATAGGAATCAGTAATTATAGGAAAGTTAGCATCTGCCTCCCAATGGACATCAATTCCCCAGTCTCTCAAGCTTATATTATTTTCATTTTGATTTTAAATGTTATTGCATTTTTACTAATTTGTTTTTGCTACATTAAAATCTATTTAACAGTTCGAAATCCCAACTTTATTTCTACAAATAGTGATACAAAAATCGCTAAACGCATGGCTGTGCTAATCTTTACAGATTTCATTTGCATGTCACCAATATCTTTCTTTGCTATTTCAGCAGCTCTGAAAGTTCCTTTTATCACTGTGTCCAATTCCAAGATTCTCCTGGTTCTGTTTTACCCAATCAATTCTTGCGCCAATCCCTTCCTGTACGCAATTTTCACTAAGACATTTCGCCGAGATTTCTACATTCTTTTAAGCAGGTTTGGCTGCTGTGAAATGAAAGCACAGCTCTACAGAACAGAAACAACATCATCAATTCACAATTCCAATGTGAGAAATGGTGCTTTGGTTACTGCATCACAGTTTGGTCAAGGGATGGCTTACACAGAGCTTCTGGTAGCCAATAATCGCCAGCAGCATGAAGCTCCATCTCAGTTCTCAAGAGTATCATCAAACAGTTAAGGGAATCTACATTATTACCAGATGACCTCCCTGATGTGAATGTGTTTTGTTAGCCTACAAATAATCCAGTTTCTGGAGGATCTCTGGTACCTTATTAATAAAATATCAACATTTTTTTATCTTACGTATGTGCCAAGAACCCTAGCCTTTGGTTAATAAAAATTTAATACATCTTTGCAAATGAGCATTCACCACTAATTTGTAGCTAATTTTACAGGGATGAACAGTGGTTGTACAATATGGGATTAGCATTAGCTCACAATTGTCTTGAGATTCCTAGTGATTCAAGTAATCTTCAAAGACCCTTTTGTGCAAAAGGTTATTACTGTCATAAATGCACTTGAGCTACTTTCTCAATTTAAGATCTGTTAGTTTACCAGATTTCATCGTTATTTATGCAGTCTTAATGTAAAATTGTGATGTTATTGTGCTCTGTATGTATTTGAAAAAAAGTGCTCCTTAATATAAACTGGCTTATCTGTTCCAGAGGTTGAATGTTTAAAACTCTTGCTTCAGGAAAATTTGTTACAATGGCATCAATCAAACAATATATTCTCAATAGTGATGACTTAATATTCAATCAACATTGAATACATGATCCTTATTTTAAAATGAAGTTGGTAATCACCCATCAACATTGTGTTCTATTGTATAAATCTCAGTAAAAATTTCAATTATGAATGAATGCGAATGTTACATTTTGCTTTAGGATTTCCAGAGAAGGAGAGAAAATCAGAAAGCATGCTTGCTCTTGATTTCAATCTTACAGATTTAAGATAAGATTGTAATCAAGAGTAATTTGGAAGAAGATAGCTTGTCTCCAGGGATCTCTTGGAAATATTCAGAAGTAGAAAGGAATAAGATAGAAAATAAATGAAAATTTCATTAGTAGATTTTTTATTTAAATTATAGAATAAAATTTGCTTTATATATGTTTTGCAAACACACAAGACTTAATAGTTGAAAAGACTGGGATTTTCTTTGAATTGCTCACAACTTGACTTTATTTCTGTTGATTGAGATACTTGAGATATACATGAGTATCTGTGGTGATAATAAAGAACTACATTGTCTTTGAGAACGTTTTGTGTAAATATTATGCATGGGGATTTATAAAGCAGTGCAGCGGATGGGAAAAGTTGGTGGTTTGGTTTATGCTGTGCAGAATCAGAGAATTAACAGATCTGAGTCATGCACCTGTTCTTTTTCACACAGGCTCAAAGTGAGGCAGCTAAGTACTAGTGCATTCCAACAATATATTACACTTTTATTACTTTTTAATATTTATTACTTATTGTAAGGGACCACTAAGGAGCATTAGATATCATATTGCACACTATGGGCCATTTAATCCTGTTACTGTTACTCTAACTCATGCTTTCCTTGGATTTCAAATCTCCCTGATCTTTTTTCTTTCTCTAACAGTCTTGAAGTTTTAAACCCCGTTCATACTAGCAGATTATTTCTGCATCTTAATTTATTTCTATTTCACTCTTGGGGATGACCTTTATTATTAGTCTTGATTTTGAACTCCATTTTGTCAAATGTTAATAATTCCGCTCTGGAAAGTGAATTAGCCAGAAAAACAAGAAAGAAATTATCTAGAAAATAATTAATCGAAACACATTTATGCCTCATTGCTGGTAGCATACAGGAAGCAAGTCATCATACCATTCTTTTTACCCAAAGAAGTGAGTTAAACCTTCAACAAGCTGTATTGCTAGGGGGACAATCCACAGTGGTCCTGAACTATTTGAAATAAGATTCAGATCTGATAACCTGTCTGTCCTGGATTGGATGATGTCAGCCAAAAAGGGAGAAAGATAGATAACCTCTGTTTTTCTAAGCTGGCTTTCCAGTCATGATCACTATTCAGGGGCCTTTATGCATGTGGATAATTTTCAATGAGAACTGCCTGCGGTGCTGTTTCCATTCTGTTGAAATTGTGTACCGGAAATCTCACTGCTATGCTTTTATTTCCCTAGTTTCATTTAGTTATGTGGCACCAGGGCAGTTATCCAAAAATAATGTGCAGTGTGGTCTGAAGCAATGGACCTTGAGGTGAATAAGAGGCAGTTAGATTTCTGGCAGTTGGTCTGATGTTGTCATGTTTGCTGTCCACCATTTTTTCCTACTGCTGTTGAAGACACTCTGCAGTAAAAATAAATGGCTTTCCCCAGCAGGAGGCCAAGGCTACAAAAGCAGGGCTATGCTTTCAAAAGCAATTGTATGCCATGAGGTGTACTCACTTGTGATTTCTCTCTGACATTTAATACTGAATAACTCAAAGTGATCAAACGTGGAAACTATGACAGCATAAAAATAAAACTGGTTGAATCCAACATTGAGAAAATTCAATATAATTTTTAAAAAACTGTACCTTGTGTCAGGACAAACTCCACAAGTGGTAATATCAGTTATTCCCTTCTATTAAGTACTCCATCAATAACTTATGTAAGTTTTATTAGGAGTCAAGTCTTGGGACTGCATAAAAGATTAAAATACTACTAATGTTATTATTTTAATCTTTTTTTTAAACAGGATTCCTGATTAATCTGTATAATTCCTTTTCAACTAATACCTGATAGAATTTGCTAATCCTGAAGAAAATGCTGATGTCGGCGATTTGGATTGGTGACCCTACAGGGATCTGACTATTAGCATTTTATTCAAGAATACTCATCATGTTTATAATGGGAAAACTAATTCACACTTGAAAATACTGGGAACATAATCAAGTAATTTAAGCAGATCACAAGTTAAACCTTGCTATGTCACACTTAACAGAGGTGGAATCAAGATTGTTCACAAATATCCATTGTTGTTTGATGATGTCCTTTACAACAGGTTACCATGTCCTCCTGGGACAAATTTATCCCAAGAATTGTCTTCATCATGTCAAAACCTACTTTCTTGGTACTGAATAAATGGTGGGGGTTACCTAAATGGGGTTGTATTAAATGAATTAATCAAAATCAAAATTGAAATGAGAATATGAGAAAAGGATCTAAATCATTAGATTCCCGAGCAGCTATAATTAACAAATATATTTTTATTCTCTTTCTCTTAAACAGAATTTCTATCCCATAGTCAAATTCTGATTGATTGACTCCTGATGTCTTACATGACATTATCCTGATAAGTTCGAAGGTTTGATAGACAATATATTAAAGTACAAATTGATGAATTGCCCACAAACCTCAAAAGATCTGCTTATGAAGACTGGCAGATCAGAACACCTTGAGTGTGTTGACAAACAGCTTAGGTGTGCTACTATTCCCCTAATTTTTTCCCCCAGAATGGACAAAGCATTGCATGCAGTAGTTTTACTTACCTTAAAAAAAATGCATATAAGACCAAGGAATTTATTGAGAATGAGTGCTAACTTTCTCAGCTTCCTGACGTCAACAAGACTGGTTTTAGTTTTGTCAATTAATAAGATGTCGGTGACAAAATCTTTGTGACATCTTTGTTTAGATTATCTTGAGTTTTCTGGAATATTTATCGCCCATCTATCAAGTTTGTAAACATATTGATGCATCATGCTTTTATCTTGTCATTGAACTATTATTCAGTGAAAGTATGTTGAATAAAATGAAAGCATGTTGAAAGCAGTTAAACTGGAAACCAATGTGAGAAATTGTACAAGAGTTAAAAAGAAAGCTGGTAAACATCTATGTAAATATCCTGAATGCTTCCTAATGTCAATGTTAGATCATTATATGGCACTTCAGTGAAGTGCTATTCTCTGTGTTTGAACATAAAGTACCCTTATAATCAATTATGTGTGAGTTGTTGTGTTTTCCAATCCTAATGATAGGTGCTCTGAATTCTAAAATAGCATAACTTTGACCAATTAGCAGTGACACCCACAGGAAACCGGAGCACCCGGAGGAAGCCCACACAGATGCGGGGAGAATGTACAAACTCCTTACAGACAGCAGCGGGAATTGAACCTGGGTCACCGGCCCTGTAATAGCGTTATGCTAACTGCTACACTACCGTGTCACTAATCTCTTCCATTCCATTTTATATCCATACTTGCAAATCTTAGTTCCTCATCTTCCACTCTTATCAGCTCCTGGATTTGCCATCTGCAATTTCTGCCATCTAACAATTAATCCCACTGCAAAATGCATCTCGCCCTGTGTTGTTCCCAGTGTGACAGCCTGCTTCACTCTACCACAACTTCAAAAACCCGTAGCCTTTCCTCTGCCTTCCAATATAAAAGCACGGGATGCACCTTCACAAGTACATGCACACACACATAATTACATGCACACATGTACAAGCACCTACACAATGCTGTTGGGCAGCATCCACATCTTATATATTGTAACATAATTTCTTACAAATATCTGCAAATAATAGCTCCTAAGCAAACATCTTAGGCTAAAGTAAACTGTTCACAATCTGAAAGTTCTATTTAACCCTGAACTGAACATTTGAGCTCCATATCGTCTCTATCACAGACATTGTACATTTTCACATGCATGTTCTTGCTCAATCCTTCTGCTATTGAACACCTGCTCCCACGTCTTTCTCATGTCACATTTGAATATTCCAATTCTCTTCTCACCGACTTCCCATCCTCAAAATTCTGAGCATCCAGTCATCCAAGATTTTGTTGGCTATATTCCAACTGTTCCCGTTCTAATTTGCCCATCTGCATAACTCTTACTGAATTACACTGGATCCTGGTCCCACAAAATCTTGAACTTAAACATTCTAAGTTTCATCTATCTACCCAACTTCATTCTTGGACTCTGACTCCTTTAATTCCTTCAACATTTTGCCCCAGGATTGAGAACCACTTTGTGCTTCATGCTCTGCAGTTTGGTCCCTAATCTTCTTCATCTCTCTTTCCTTCATTAATATCCCTTTAAAGTCCTTTTTTAAAAACCCACCCACTTTCACTAAGATGCAGATTATTCCTTTTAACATTTCTCTCTGTGACTTGGTCTTTATTTTCCACAGATGACATCTCTGTGAAATGCTGCAATTTCAATTTTTTTTCAGGACTACTGTGTAAACCTTGTGCGCCACCCAGCCTGTGCCACTATTCAATACAATAGATAATGCAGTTATCCACTTTCCAATCCAATCCTCAAGAGAACAAAACTATATCAGTCTCTGTCTTGAATGGGCTCAGTAATTGAGCATTTTCAGTTCACAAGGAAGGAGAATTCCAAAACATAACAATCCTCCATGTAAAATAGTATCTCCTCAGCTCAGTCCTAAATAGCCTTGTCCCAAAACAATGGCTTTGCGGGCTTAACAAACATGCAATAAAATAAGAAGCAAAAGGATTTCATATACTTCTATTCAAAATATTGTAATTCTTGTATTACAGTCCAGAATGAATATCAGAATTTATGTCAGACATGAATTAATATGTTACTACAAAATGAATTAATTTAACTGGATTGAGGAAAACCAATGTAACTTAAGAATCCTTACAAATGTATTTGCAACAAGCAAAGGCCAGGTCTAGGTCATCCATTTGGCCAGGGTTCCACAGGCTAGTACAAACTGAAACACATGTTGCACTCAAATCACACATAAAATTGATTCATTCAGGCTGAGAAGATTATAGGAAGTGACGAAAAATCTGATGCTGACTGAAAATCTTCATCAGCATTTGTATGAATATTAAAATAGTATTACAAGAATGTTTTCAATAACCAAATTATAAATACTGTCACAAAGTTACATCGCTATTCCCTTTATAGCAGCAAAAATCAAATTATAGGGATTTGTGTTAACTCTGGCAAAACAAATAATACTCTGAGATATTTATAACATCAAGGAATATGTTATTCATGTAAAAACACAAACACACCTTGTGCAACAGAATGACCCCTGTTTTATACAACTACAAGATGCAAAACAAACTAATGCCAGATTTTAACATTCCTTAATGTATTCACATCCCAGAAACACTTTAGTGGTGCAACATTGCTGTGTGTCACATCAGTGATTTTTATCTAAAATTGAATTGCTTAATTGTATCTTTTGTGCAGGCTTAGTACACTTCCACAAATTCTACTGCAGTCCTAAATATGTAGAGGGCATGTGCAATAACATTAAATGGTGTACCACACAGTTTTTGACATTACTTTCACAAACTCTCTAGAGAATCAAGGCCTGTGTATGGTACAGGCCAACCACCCAAAAACAGGTCTTAACTGGAAGGTTGAGACCTGCGTCAGCAGTATTTAAAGAGGGCCAACATTACCTAGTCCAGTAGCCATCGAGTCAAAGGAGTCCATTGTCTTGCTGGTACGTCCTCCTTTCAAATTTTGCTTGATGATTGCATGGTCCGCACCTACCCATCTCAAATATCCATTGACTGACCCCATCCTCCCACACCAACTCCCAGTCCCCTGTGAGACTACATTCTAATCAAAACAAGCCATCCCTACCCCAGAATCTGATGATCAAAAATTGACCCCATCTCCTATGCATCCCCCCCCCCCCCCCACAGATCCTGTCTTGATTACCTGTCTGACAATTGTTGGAATCCAATCTTATCACATATTGGTCAAACCAACATCTATTTTTTTGCAACCTCGGCTATACATAGAGGAATCGAAGGGTATACATATGAGGTTCCTTGGGCTTAATGTATGATTACATTTTCATATTAGGAAGCCAACCCCACTATCATTCTACCCCTCCCCCCCATGCACCACCACTTTCTCATGCCTTTCCTTGCACGAAAGAATATTTAGACTGAGCTTCAAATAAATTTCACGGTATATTACAGACATTCAAAGAATTGAAAAGTGGGTGATCAGCTTTTAACAGACTACCTAGCGTGTAATGCAGTATATTCAGCCTATTATACTGTTTACCAAACTAGCAGGGAATGATTGGTGCCTACATTAACCATCTGCTAACTGAGAATAAAAGATTAAAAGTTCCCTTCCATGGGGTACTATAACATTATCAACACTGACGATCTTCACCAGCTTTGCTGTTATGGCATTCCATTTGACTTCAACTTGAGACTTTTTTCTCCCGTGATGTGCACTTTGTAACGTCCAGCATAAGTGTTAACCAGTAACACAATCTTTTCCCTGTGCAACCAGAAGGATTAATTGTGCTACACAGAGCTCTTGCAGACATTTTAGAATAACATTTTCACTATGCAACTTAGCTCAAATTGAAAATATCTGAATACCCTTTTAACATGATAATCAGTCCCTAAAGATTGCCACAACAGTTATGTTCCAGGCACATTATGCTCCAATCTTCCTCAAACTCAACATCATGACTACTCCTGTGAGCAGATCTTGTGCCCTTTTTTTATTCAGAATGCACCAGTACAAATGCAATTTCAAAATAAAGATTACAAAACCCCAAAATTTTGCCACAGTGTTATCACAATTTGGGAAGAAGAGAG
The DNA here is from genome assembly GCF_009764475.1 of Pristis pectinata. Lineage (NCBI taxonomy): Eukaryota > Metazoa > Chordata > Chondrichthyes > Rhinopristiformes > Pristidae > Pristis > Pristis pectinata. The sequence continues at coordinate 105,572,504 of NC_067407.1, forward strand.
ATTATACATTCTATCAGACTAACAGTCAAACTATTTAATTTATTTGTCTTTAAAGATTTAAATGAACATCGCAAACAACAGCACTATAAACTTCAGACCATTCCATTAATGAGTAGTTATGGGAATGGTCTGGCTCCAATGCAAGCACGAAGCACCCTGCTTCAATTTTGTAATTTCTACATAGTTCTATAAATAAATATGTCAGAATCTCCCAATGTCAGAAATATTTATGATGGAGGAAGGGAGAGAAAATCAACTTTGTGCTTCAACGGTAATCACCTAGGGCAAGCAACTGCCCAACCATCTAACGTCCGTGACTTCATTCTCCTGTCTCCTTTTCCTTCCCATCCAACTTAACCATAGAACCATACAGCACAAAACAGGCCCTTCGGCCCACCATGTTGTGCCGTCCATCAAACCACCCTCACGCTAACTAACCCCTTCCTCCTGCATATCCCCCCATCCCACACTCCTCCATATGCCTATCCAACAAGCTCTTGAACCTGTTCAATGTATCTGCCTCCACCACCACCCCAGGCAGTGCATTCCATGCACCAACCACTCTCTGGGTGAAAAACCTCCCCCTGACATCTCCCCTGAACCTCCCACCATAACCTTAAAGCCATGCCCTGGTGCCCTGGAAAGGAGGTGCTGACTGTCTACTCTATCTATTCCTCTCAGTATTTTATATACCTCTATCATGTCTCCTCTCATCCTCCTCCTTTCCAGTGAATAAAGCCCTAGCATCTTAAGCCTCTCCTCATATTCAATACTCTCCAATCCAGGCAGCATCCTGGTAAATCTCCTCTGCACCCTCTCCAACGCCTCCACATCCTTCCTATAATGAGGCGACCAGAACTGAACACAGTACTCTAAGTGTGGCCTAACTAGAGTTTTGTAAAGCTGCATCATCACCTCGCGGCTCTTAAACTCAATCCCGTGACTTATGAAAGCCAACATCCCATTGGCCTTCTTAACTGCTCTTTCCACCTGTGAGGCAACTTTCAATGAACTGTGAATATGAACCCCCAGATCCCTCTGCTCCTCCACACTGCCAAGTACCTTGCCATTCACCCAGTACTCTGCCCTGGAGTTTGTCCTTCCAAAGTGTACCACCTCACACTTCTCCGGATTGAACTCCATCTGTCACTTGTCAGCCCAGCTCTGCATCCTATCGATATCCCTCTGTAAGCTCCGACAGCTCTCCACACTATCCACAACACCGCCGATCTTAGTGTTGTCTGTAAACTTACTAACCCAGCCCTCCACCCCCTCATCTAAGTCATCTATAAATATCACAAAAAGTAGAGGTCCCAGAATCGATCCCTGTGGGACACCACTAGTCACTGCCTTCCAATCCGAGGGCACTCCTTCCACCACAACCCTCTGCTTTCTACATGCAAGCCAATTCCTAATCCACACAGCCAAGCTTCCTTGGATCCCTTGGCCTCTGACCTTCTGAAGAAGCCTACCATGAGGAACCTTATCAAATGCCTTACTAAAATCCATGTAAACCACATCCACCGCACTGCCCTCATCAATCTTCCTGGTCACCTCCTCAAAGAACTCTATCAGGCTTGTGAGGCAAGATCTTCCCTTCACAAATCCATGCTGGCTGTCCCTAATCAGTCCATGATTCTCAAGGTGTTCATAAATCCTATCCCTTAGAATCCTTTCTAACAGCTTACCCACCACAGACGTGAGACTCACCGGTCTATAATTCCCTGGCCTATCCCTATTACCTTTTTTGAACAAGGGGACAACATTCGCAACCCTCCAATCCTCTGGCACCACCCCCGTGGACAACGAGGACTCAAAGATCCTTACCAGCAGTTCAACAATCTCCTCCCTAGCCTCTCGAAGTGGCCTGGGGAAAATCCCGTCAGGTCCCGGAGATTTATCTGTCTTAATATTATTTAACAACTTCAACACATCCTCTCTCTTGATATCTACAACCTCGAGAACATTACCCCTACCAGCACTCCCTTCCACATCATCAAGACCCCTCTCCCTGGTGAATACCGAAGAGAAGTACTCTTTGAGAACTTCTCCCACTTCCGCCGCCTCCAGGCAAATTCTCCCACCTTTGTCCTTAATCGGTCCTACCTTTACCCTAGCCATCCTCCTACCCTTCACGTACTTGAAAAAGGCCTTGGGATTTTCCTTAACCCTACTAGCCAAAGCCTTTTCATGTCCCCTTCTAGCTCTCCTCAGCCCTTACTTAAGTTCCTTCCTTGCTACCCTATATTCCTCAAGGGCCCTGTCTGAACCTTGCTGCTTATAGCTCACGTATGCTACCTTCTTCTCCCTAACAAGTCGTTCCACCTCTCTTGTCACCCACGGCTCCTTCACCCTGTCATTCCTTCTCTGCCTCACCAGGACATATTTATCCCTAACATCCTGCATAAGATCCCTGAACATCGACCACATCTCCATGGTACATTTTCCTTCAAAAAGGACATCCCAATTTACACTCCCAAGTTCTCTCCTTATAGCCTCGTAGTTCGCCCTTCCCCAATTGAAAAACCTCTTGTCCTCTCTGCACCTGTCCCTGCCCATGACAATTTTAAAAGTTATGGAACAATGGTCACTGTCCCCCAAATGCTCACCCACCAATAGATCCTTCATCTGTCTCGGTTCATTTCCTAAAACTAGATCTAACATGGCATTCCCTCTAGTCGGCCTGTCAACATACTGCGTCAGGAATCCCTCCTGGACACACTTAACAAATTCCGTCCCATCTAAACCTTTGGCACTAAACAGGTTTCAGTCTATATTTGGGAAGTTGAAGTCTCCCATTATAACAACCCTGTTATTTCTGCTTCTCTCCGAACACTGCCTGCCAATCTGCTCATCTATATCTCTACTGCTACCGGGGGGCCTATAGAATACTCCTAGTAGAGTAACTGCTCCTTTCTTGTTCCTTAATTCCACCCATACGACTCTAGAGATGATCCTTCTACAACATCCATCTTTTCCACAGCCGTAACAGTGTCCCTGACCAGTATCGCCACCCCTCCTCCTCTTCTCCCCCCTTCCCTATCCCTCTTAAAACACCGAAAACCAGGAATATCCAATATCCACTCCTCTCCTGACATCAGCCACGTCTCAGTAATAGCCACGATATCATAGTCCCCCCATACTTATCCAAGCCCTCAGTTCATCCCCCTTATTCCTGACACTTCTTGCATTTAAGTAAACACACTTCAGTCCATCTACCTTACTACTTTTATAGCCTGTATTCTGCTTCTCCTTCCCCAAAGCCTCTCTACCTGTTTGATCTAACTTTTCCCCATTCCCTTCTTCCTCTGACCTACTCCTCCGGCTCCCTTCCCCCTCACAAACTAGTTTAAACCCTCCCGAACCACCCTAGCAAATCTTGCAGCAAGGATATTGGCCCCCTTCTGGTTCGGGTGTAACCCGTCCTCTCTGTACAGGTCCCACCTTCCCGAGAAGAGATCCCAATGATCCAGAAATCTAAGACCCTCCCTCCTGCACCAGCTTCTCAGCCACGCATTTATCTGCCACCTCCTCCTATTCCTACCTTCACTATCACATGGCACTGGCAGCAATCCCGAGATTGCTACCCTTGAGGTCCTGTTCCTCAATTTTCTGCCTAGCTCCCTGAACTCATTCTTCAGGACCTCATCCCCCTTCCTACCTATGTCATTGGTGCCAATATGGACCACAACTTCTGGCTGCTCTCCCTCCCACTCAAGAATTCTGTGGACCCGATCAGTGACATCCCGGACCCTGGCACCTGGGAGGCAACATACCATCCGGGATTCATGCTCACTGCCACAGAACCTCCTGTCTGTTTCCCTGACTATCGAGTCCCCTATCACTACCGCATGTCTCTTTCCCACCCTTCCCTTCTGAGCAGCAGTACCAATCCCAGTGCCAGAGACCTGGTAACTGCAGGTAGGCCCCTGCAGGTCATCCCCCTCAACAGCTTCCAAGGCAGAAAACTTGTTACTGAGGGGAACAGCCTCCGGGGTTCTCTGCTCTGTCTGCCTGCCTGACTTCTTCTTCCTCTTCCCTCCCCTGACAGTCACCATTCTATCTGCCTCCTGAACCTCAGATGTACCTACCCTAAGGGGGATGACTGTCAGCTGATGCACCGTGTCTACATAGCTCTCTCCCTCCCTTATGCTGCGCAGTGTTTGCAGCTGTGACTCCAGCTCATCAACTCTGAGCCGAAGTTCGTCCAGCCTCAAGAACTTACTGCAGATGTGGCCATCTTGGACCGCAGCAAGGTCCACGAGTTCCCACATCAGACAGCTGCAGCACACCACCATGTCCTCCATCTGACTACCTTTCTTTTTTCCCTAGTTAGCCCCACCTACAAATCTATAATGAACAACAGGTAAACCTTGCCTTTACCTACTTACCAGCTACTTACCCTCCTTGCCCCTTCACGCCGAAGCCCCTTGAGCCAAAGCCCAGAACACTCTGCTCCCACTCACTCCACTGCCTGCTCCAACACTGCCCGCTCTATAGGCTGTTTCCTTTTTAAGCTGCCCGCGCCGCGCCTGCGCAGTCCAGCCCCCACTTGACTACTTCTGGCTCCAAGGCAAGGTTGGCACAAGCTGCAGGATGATGTCCATCACAAATAGACAGAAAAGAACCCTGTGAAACACTATTAACCGTAACTTTTAGTTTGTTCAGTCCTTTCTAAGCTAGTTTGTATCGATGGAAAAATGTGCCTACTCTTCCATTGATTCATTAATGTGACATGCTCATTGCTATTTTGTTTTGCTAATTTGTTGCTGCCTTCTCTATTAATGGTGAATTTTTGCTAGAACATAAGAAAAAGGAGCAGGAGGTCATTCAGCTCATTGTGCCTGTTCTGCATATAGCAAGTTCAAGGCTGTTCTTTTACCTTGAATATCATTTTCCTACCCTATCCCTATATCCCTTGATTCTTTTAAGAATGTGAGAAATAATGATAAAATCATATGAAATAGGAATGAAAAAAGGATGTGATAAATGTTTCAGTAAGTTATTAGTTGAATGATACTTATTAATTTACTGCTGTGCCTGCTATATTAATTTATAAAATAGTTGAAATCCTTTTATTCACTTGTATTTGATTTGATGGTGGCAACCATTATATCAATATATTAGCCTTGGCTTTAACATTAATTTGCTGACTTTCACCTTGACAAATATATTGATTTTCTGTTTGTAAATGCTCTATTAACTCATTAGTTTATATTTACCAAAGTTTTCCAGTTGCTGGTAAATGTTTGCTTTTGGTATGACTGTTGTCACAGTCTCTGATTAGTTGGACTGCAATGTTCATCAGTAAACATATATTCTTGAGTGAGTAGTTATACATATAGCGAGCATCAGTTTGATATCTCTCTAATATGACTCCTTAGTGTTAAACAATAATAAATAGCAATGATACATATAATTTAAGTTCTTCAATTTAATCTGATTATTTTTAAAATCTACAGTGTCGTGGCAACACTATCTGGATATGTTTGGTAGGCAGACAAAAATATCTGGACTGGAAGATATTCTTCAGTTCTTTGGTATTCCTACTAAGATGACGTCTTTTCTGCTAGAATAAGTATAGCATAAGTAATCTTCCACTATATTTATGATTTTGCTAACATGAAAAGTTCAGAGGAAATTTCCTCTCATAGTATTTACTGAGCCTTCTTTCTTGTTAGATTGAGAATGATTGAGCTTGGGGGCTCTTGTTTTAAGAGAGAAAGACTTTCAGAAATATCCAACTAATGTTGAATGTAAAAATAAAATAAATACGAATTAAATATTCCTTTTGCTTGAATTGACTCTAATACTTAACTTATGACTCAATCTCCGAATGACAAAATATAATTTGATGCCATGAGTACAAATTACATGTCCATTTTATCATTAAAATTTGGAATGAGCAACAGCTTGGATGCTTGCTCAATTGAATACTAACAATTCTTAAAAAATTGTATGCTCTAAGTTTTTCTGAAATGAGTAAATAATTATATCAACTTGATCTATTTTATTAAGTTGGTTGTGGCATTATTTTCCAAGCCTATTCAAAGTAATCGACATATCAATTGTACGGAATTTTATTCAGTTTTGTTCATCAAAGTGAGGATGTTTTGTTCATCAAAGTGAAAGATGATAGACTTTATTTCATGCATACAGAATTGGTATCCCCAGAGCACGGGTTTGAAGAAAACCAGTAGAGTTATTTCTGTGTTTTGACTAATATTTATCTTTGAACCAACATTACAAAATCTCATCACATCACCCTTTGTGGGAGATTGCTGTACACAAACTGGCTGCCATCTTTCCTTCACTTCAACCATGACTACATTTTTTAAGTGTGAACGCACCGTGTAGCTGCATTTTTTTTCCCTTTGGTGTTAATTTAGCATAGCTAGATTTAGAATAAACCTTAGCACAGCAATGTGATTCAACACTAATGTCCATTTGAGGATTTCTTCCCAATTCCCAGGCCAAATATCTTCCAGGCTTGTTTGACTGACATAACCAATTATTGAAAAATAGAAGCAGTTTACAGTGTAGGGCCATGTTCAAACATTTCATTTAGGACTTTTAACACAAATGTACAAGGGACACATTCAATTTAAAAGCAATCCCAGGGACAAAAGGCCAGTTCCAATTCACTGCACCATACAGTTTCCCCCAAATTGTAATTCTAAAAGACAATCACCTTGAACCTAATATACTAAGCACTTCTGCAGCAAGAAGATGTTCATAACAAGTAATTCACATGCAGGCCTGCCTTACTGCAACATTAGGAACGGAGTGGCTGGACACTCACAGAATGAAGTTACTTGTCACTATAACCCTGCATCTTTACTGCTCAATACTCAATCACAATTTAATTAGTTGTCTGATGTAAAATGGATCACCTGGATAAAACTGGCTCATGTAATTCATATTTTGGGATTTCAGACAATGTTGTCATGGAGACCTGAAATAAAAGCAGAATGTTGAAAACACTCAGCAGTTCAGGCAGCATCTGTGGAATGAGAAACAAAATTAATGTTTCAGATTGAAAGTTCTTTCAGAGACAAAAAATTCTGCAGATGCTGGAATCTGGAGCAATACACAAAAAGTGCTGGAGGAACTCAGCAGGTCAGGCAGCATCCATGGAGGGACTTACTTCCCCCCATGGATGTTCCCTGACCTGCTAAGTTCCTCCAGCACTTTTTGTGGAAAGGTCTTTCAGCATAGTTTGGTCGAATACACAAACAATGGTACAGTTGAACTGAACTTAACTCGCAAGGCTGTGCGGTGCCTGATGTGTTGTGTAAGGAGTGTGGGAAGAAGATGCCTGGGGACCCTAAAGGAGCACAGTAAATGGATTCTGAGCTTAGAGTAGGAGATGAAGATGGTCAAGTTAGATGGTCCTGCTTCTGCAGGATGAAGCTGCATCCATCCTACAGCTAGGATCCTACAGAAGATCACAACCTGCAGCACCAAGAGAGAAGATGATGATTTTCTGGGAGAGAGGTCTGGAGGTGTCAGCATTAGCCTGCAGGTTTTGGATGACTTGGCTGCTGGGATCCAGCATGGGCGGGGTTGCTGGGGGAAAGGTGGGGGCTGTTGGAGAGTGGAAGGTGGAGGACAACTGGCAAGCATCCCTGAAGAGTGGATGATGGGCAGATTCACTCTTAGAATAAGCATACAGTATGTGAATATGTGTGTTCTAAGTTTATGTAGTAGAGCCTGAACTCCAATTGTCACAGAGTCATGAACACAGAAAATATCCACTTTGGCCCACTGGCTAGCAAGCACCCATCTGTACTATTCCCATTTCCTGCAGTTGGCCATTACTTTCTGTACCACAGAACTTCTTAAATGTTCACATACTCCTGTCTACAGCAACAGTGCTGAGGTCGAGAGGGTTGAGAGCTTCAAGTTTCTAGGAGTGAACATCACCAATAGCCTGTTCTGATCCAACCACATGGATGCCACGTGGTGCCTCTACTTCCTCAAGAGGCTAAAGAAATTTGGCATGTCCCCATTGACCTTCACCAATTTTTATCAATGCACCATAGAAAGCATCCTATCCGGATGCATCACAGCTTGGTATAGCAACTGCTCTGCCCATGACCACAAGAAACTGCAGAGAGTTGTGGACACAGTTCAACACATCATGGAAACCAGCCTCCCCTCCATGGACTCTGTATCAGAATCAAAATCAGTTTTATTATCATTGACATATGTCATGAAATTTGTTGTTTTGTGGCAGCAGTACAGTGCAAGACATAAAAATTACTATAAGTTACATAAATAAATAAATAAATAGTGCAGAAGAGGGATAATGAGGTAGTGTTCATGGACCAATTAGAAATCTGACAGCAGAGGGGAAGCAGCTGTTCCTGAAATGTTGAGTGTGGGTCTTCCAGCTCCTGTACCTCCTCCCCGATGGTAATAATGTGAAGAGGGCATGTCCCAGATGGTGAGGGTCCTTAATGATGGATGCCGCCTTCTTGAGGTGCTGCCTCTTGAAGATGTCCTTGATGGCGGGGTGGGTTGTGCCCATGATGGAGCTGGCCGAGATCACAACTCTCTGCAGCCTCTTTTGACCCTGCAGATTGGAGCCTCCATACCAGGCGGTGATGCAACCAGTCAGAATTCTCTCCACCATGCATCTGTAGAAATTTGCAAGTCTTTGGTGACAGACCAAATCTCCTCAAACTCCTAATGAAATAGAGCCACTGGCATGCCACCTTTGTGATTGCATCAATGTGTTGGGTCCAAGATAGATCCTCTGAGACACTAATGCCCAGGAACTTGAAGCTGCTCACCCTTTCCACCACTGACCCCACAGTGAGGACTGGTGTGTGTTCTCCCAACTTCCCCTTCCTGAAGTCCACAATCAATTCCTTGGTCTTGCTGACGTTGAGTGTGAGGTTGTTGTTGCAACACAACTCAACCAGCCGATCTATCTCACTCCTATACACCTCCTCATCGCCATCTGAGATTCTGCCAACAGTGGTGTCATCAGTAAATTTATAGATGGCATTTGAGCTGTGCCTTGCCACACAGTCATGAGTGTATAGAGAGTAGAGCAGTGGGCTAAGCACGCATCCTTGAGATGCACCTGTGTTGCTTGTCAGCGAGGACGAGGTGTTACAACCGATCTGCACTGACTATGGCCTCCTGATAACGAAGTCGAGGATACAGTTGCAGAGAGAGGTACAGAAGCCCAGGTCTTGAGGCTTGTTGATTAGTACTGAGGGGATGATGGTGTTGAACGCTGAGCTGTAATTGATAAACAGCAGCTTGATGTATGTTTTGCTATTGTCTAGATGCTCCAAAGCCGAGTTTGCACTTCTCTACCCTTTTTGCTGCCTCGGTAAAGCAGCAAGCATAATCAAAGACCCCACCCATCCTGGACATTCTCTCTTCTCCACTCTCCCATTGGGCAGAAGATACAGAAGCCTGAAAGCACATGTCACCAGGCTCAAGAACAGCTATCCCACTGTTTTAAGACTATTGAACGGTTCCCTGGTATGATAAGATGGACTCTTGACCTCACAATCTACTTTGTTATGACTTTGCACCTTATTGTCTACCTGCACTGCACTTTCTCTGTAGCTGTCACACTTTATTCTGTATTCTGTTATTGTTTCACCTTGTACTACCTTGATGCACTACGTAATGAATTGATCTGTATGAACATTATGCAAGACAAGTTTTTCACTGTATCTTAGTACATGTGACAATAATAAACCAATTCTAATCATAACTCCCCCTGCTTTTATTTCTTATGCACAGGCTTTTGAAGGCAAGTATACCTTCTTAACTACATTATCTATCTGTGCTGCTGCCTTCAGAGATCCTTGAACTTAGACACTAAGCTCTGTTTATTCCTCAGTACTTTCTAGGGTCCTACCATTCATTGACTATACCTTAGCCTGATAAGTCCTCTCAATTTTTTTTTCTCATTTTTCAGGATTAAATTCCACCTGCCCATCTTACCATAGAGTTGCAGAATCATACAGCATGGAAACAGGCCCTTCAGCCCAACTCATCCATGCTGGCTGTGTTGCCCAGTGAGCTAGTCCCATCTACCTGTATTTGGCCCATAGCCCTTTAAACCTCTTTGTCCATGTACTTATCTAGATGGCTTTTAAATGTTGCTAATGTGCCCGCCTTAACCACTATTTCTGGCAGCTCATTCCAAATATGCACCACCCTTTGTGTGAAGAAGCTGCCCCTGACGTCTCTTTTAAATTTTTCACTTCTGATCTTACACCTATGCCCTCTTGTACTAAATGAACAATATTTTTCTATAGAAGACCACCATCTTCCTCACTATTAACAATCACACCACTAACCTTCATATCATCTGTGAATTTATATGCACATCAGAATGTTGTTGTATACATATAATCAATAACAAGGGTCTCTGCAGTACGCCATAGGTCAGAATTATCTTGGACCTCCTTGTTAGCGGATTAAGACCTTGCTCTGTCAAGACCATGTCCTAGCTGTTGCGTAACAACTATCCCTCATTGAAAGAAAATCACCCACAGGCACTTTCTTCAGTAGAAGCAGAACAGCAGAAAAGGCAGGAGTAGATTAATCCTCACACCAGTCATCTAGATCAGCATTTCAGAGGCAACAAAAGAGAATTTGTCATTCTAGCGATCACTCAGACCCATCGCTCCTGTGAAAACTCTGAACATTTTAACTCAGCAGAAGTTATTGCCAAACCCAGGTAAAAATTATTCTAAACATCCATACTGCATCTGGGGAGTAAACAGAGAAGTTAATATTTCAAATGCCGACTCTTAGTAGGCTAGAGAATTTTAGTGACTGGAGAACTCCGTGCAGTGTGGTTCAGCATGGCTCAGTACATGACCCCTTGCTTTTAGTGATATATGTAAATAATTTGAACTTTCACGTAGAAACTACAATTACAAAGTTTGCCAATAATACCAAAATTTGCTGTGTGATTAACAGTGTGGAAGAAAATCCTGATCTACAGGAAGAGGTCAGTAGACTGGTTAGATGGGCATAAAAATGGCAGATGGAATACAATCCAGAGAAACATGAGGTACCACTCCTGAGGAGGAAAAAGCAAGATGAGGGAAAACATTATAAGTTATAGGGTACTAAACAGTGTAGAGGAACAGAGGTGTCTGGAAATAACCGAAGGAAGCAGGACAATTAGATGAGGTGGTTAATAAGGAAGAGGGATACTTGCCATTGTGGGCTGAAGCATGGAATACGAGAGCAAGAGATAATGCTAAAACTGGATAAAAACAATAATTGTGTACAGTTATGGTCATCTGACTGCTGGAAGGTTGTGATGGCAGTAAAGAGGGTATAGTGCAGACTGTCAAGAATGTTGCCAGAATTTTAGTTATGAGGGAAGGACATCTAGACTGAAGTTGCTTTCTTTGGAACAAAGTAAACTGAGGGAAAGTTCATTTGAAAGTGTATAAAATTATGATATCTGAAGATGAATAAGGAGGACCTATTTCCCTTAGTAAAGAGAATAATTACCAGGGAGTGTAAGTTTAAATTAAATTGCTAGAAGAATTAGAGGGGAGTTGAGAGAAAAAAACGTTTCACTTAATGAATGATTAGCATTTGGAACATTGTGTGAAAAGGTGGATGAGACAGAAATCTTCAACATGTTTAAAAATTACCTGGATGAGCCATAGCCAACAGAATCAGAGACCAAATGTTGGGAAGTGGGATGAACTCTAGCCCACTTTGAGTCAACATAGACATAACGGTACAAAGAACATTTCTGTGTTTCTTTGGAAATGAAAAATTGTTTACTGACAGTATTCATGCCAGTTTCATTTTTAAACGAGTATTTCAAGTTGATCGTCCTGCCGTAATATTTGAATTTCATGTTGCCCTTTCTGCTTAGTGTTCCAAAAGACAAAATATAATAATTTGCCAAATTCTTACCATATGATTATTTGAAATCTGTAAAGCTGTGTTGTGTCCTCTCCCTCATCTTGATTTTATTTGAGAGTTTATTTGTGGTCTTTAGTTAGGGTCTGTTGTCAAATTAAAATAACATGTTAATCAAAATTTAACAAAGATTTTATTTTAACAGTCTATGATCAAATATATTTGTTTCGGATTTTAGTTGGACTTCACAGAAGGTATAATCACAAAGGAGATCTAGGAATTTCAAATGTGTGTACCTGCACATTTGATGAATGTCAGCACTAATAATTGTATAGATATATCTTGTTCATCAAGGAAATCATTAATATTCTAACTGGCATCAATTTAAAGAACACTTTTGCAGAAAAGCAAGGCAGATGGAATACATAGCAATGGCTGAACTAACAGCGACTGGATTCCCGTGAGATTGTTCTTTTCTTATTAACCTCCACAGTAAAATGTAGATAAAAGTGTAGAAAAAATGTTTCAAGACAAACTATAAATACAAATGTAACGCTTAACAGAAAGCTGCACAAACAAAGGTAACACTAAAGGTGTATTATTCTCAAGACAGAAAATGAAAGCATCACAGCAGCAACAGAACAGTATAAGCTGATGCAGAGAATGAAATATCCACACAGACAATCTACCACTGAGCAACCAGACAGCATGCAGAGAATATTAATACTACTCAGAGACCATCTTACATAGACTCAACAGGAGAACAAAATCAAGATGAGGGAGAGGACATAACACAACTTTAGAGATTTCAGATAATCAGGTGACAGAAGAAATATTGATTCCTGAAGAATTAGGCAAGTGTTGTCTTTTTGAGCCATTGAGCAGAAAGGGCAACATGAAGTTCAAATATTAAGGCATGAAGATGAACTCTAAACACTTGGCAACACAAGATTTTGTAATGTACTGACATAATTGCCATTATATCTTTGTTAATTAAAAAGACAGATTCAAAATGAGTAAAAGAAACAAAAAGAAAAGAACTAAATGCGCAGTAACTTCAATATTTCTGAAAGGAAACTTAACCCATGATTAACTGTGGTTAGAGTTTTAAAAATAAATGCTAAGGTTTTGAATGTTGTAACCCAAGCAATCAAGATATGGAGTAGATGAATTACAAATGGATAAAGGCAAATAACAGTGTCTAAAAAATAGTGCACAATGATAATCAAAAGAATGATGACCCAAATACTGCAAATGCTGGAAAGCTGGAATAAAAACAGAATTCTGGAAATACTTAAATTTCAAACAGCATCTGTGGAGCAACAAACAGCTTGACTGATCTATCAATTGCATATCATCACCCTTCTCTCACACGATACTGTCTTTGACCTCAACTGTTCCAATGAAGTTCAACTTCAGCGAGATACTGGAGGAACTCAGCAAGTCAGGCAGCATCCGTGGAGAAAAGCAGATGGTCAATGTTTCGGATCAGGGCCCTCCTTCAGGACTGAAGATAGGAAAAGGGGAAGCCCAATATACAGGAGGGAAAAGCAGAGCAGTGATAGGTGGACAAAAGGGGGGAAGCGGGATGGGAACAGGGTGGTGATAGGTAGATGCAGGTAAGAGATAGTGATAGACAGATGCAGGGGAGGAGGAGAGAGCAGATCCACCAGGGGATGAGTCAAAGGTATGGAGGCAGGCGCCCCATGGGGGGAGGGGAGGAAAGGGAAAGGATAACATAAGATATAATATCTTTATTAGTCACATGTACACCGAAACACAAAGTGAAATGCATCTCTCGTGTAGAGTGTTCTGGGGGCAGCCCGCAAGTGTTGACACTCTTCTGCCTCCAACATAGCATGCCCACAACTTCCTAACTTGTACACCTTTGGAATGTGGAAGGAAGTCGGAGCACCCAGAGGAAACCCATGCAGTCACAGGGAGAACATACAAGCTCCTTACAGACAGCAGCCGGAATTGAACCTGGGTTGCTGGCGCTGTAATAGCGTTATGCTGACCACCACACCACCAAAAAAATAGGTGAGGAGAAAAAAAGAGAGATAGGCTAGGAAAGGAAAGAAAAGGAACAGCACCTAATTTTCTCTCTTGGGACCTTACAGCATAACGAGATGAACATCGAATTTTCCCACTTTAAGTAAACCAACCCCTCCCCCCCCACCTTGTCTCTTCTTTTCTTCCCTTTCCTAGCCTCTCTTTTTTCTCCTCACCATTTTTTTCTCTTCCCCCTCCTTCCCTCCCCCCATGCTACCTGCTTCCATATCTTTGACCCATCTCCTGGTAGATCTGCTCTCCTCTCCTCCCCTACATCCTGCCTATCACTATCTCTTACCGGCATCTACCTATCACCACCCTGTGCCCACTCCACCTCCCCTCTTTTGTCCACCTATCACTGCTCTGCTTTTCCCTCCTATATATTGGGCATCCCCTTTGCCTATCTTCAATTCTGAAGAAGGGTCCTGACCCGTAATGTTGACCACCTGCTTTTTTCCACAGATGCTGCCTAGCCTGCTGAGTTCCTCCAGCTTCTTGTTTTTTCATCTAGATTTCAGCATCTGCAGTCCTTTATTTCCCTAAGTTCAGCTTCAGAATGCTGTAAGGGGAGGGTAAGACGTGTCTGTTACTAGAATCTCATTGAAGGTGGTGGAAATTATAAATGATGATCTACTGTCTTACCCATTTTCCATGTCTCTGCTCCTCTCTTCCTGGACAAAGCAAGGATAGAGATCCCTTGATCCTTATCTTTCACCCCACCAGGAGGCTAATTCGGTGGAAGGTGAGTCACAGGGAAACTCTATCCTTGATCTTTCTGGGAGGACAGAGCGCAAGAACAGAGGTGCAGGAAACAAATGGTTTTAGCAAGTATGATAGAGGGGAAACCACAATACATTAACATTGCCTGATCTACTGGGCACTTGCTACAACTCTGATTTGCATTTCACAACTCGTGTTCTCTCTTACATCCCTCATCAAGCTAGCAACCAGCTGTATTTTTCTAGCATTTTCTGTTTCGGTAAAGTTGGATGAGATTGTCCTAGCCTCCTTCAACTCTTCCCTATCCAATATTAGCTGGAGAATCACCAACAAGAATTTTTTCTTTCCACTTGACACTGTTAGCTCTCTGCTTGTCCTCATCTGTTAATTTACTTGGCAACGTTCAAGACATGAAGTAAGTTTACAGGAAGTACAACAGCCAAATTGCACATGGAAATGTCTCATAAATAGCAATGCAATAATGATCATTTAGCCTGCATTATTGATGCTGATTGAGGGATAACTAGTAAAGTAAAAGCTGCAGACACTGAAAAATATCAATTAAAAGAATGCTGGGTATATTCAACAGGTCAGGAAAGATCTATGGAGAGGGAAATACAGAGATGATGACTCTTCATCAGAAGTGATCAGTTCTGATACAAACTGAAAAGGATAGCTGTCTGAAAGTGTTGAAATCAACAATGAGCCCAGACAGCTGGAAGTAAGATGAGATACTATTCTGAACTCACATTGTACTTCTCGGAGCAGTCTAAGAGGTCAAACAACAAAGGTCAGAATGGAAGTGGGACGGAGAACTAAAGTGATGGGTAACTGGAAACTCAGTCACCCTTGCAGACTGAACAGAAGTGTTCTGCAAAGCAGTCAACCCACCTCATTAGCTTTTTTCCAAGGTAGAGACTGCATTGAGTACATCAAATGCAGCACAGTGATTGAACATAGTGGAAGTAAATCAATGCTTTGCCTGGAAGGGCTGTTCAGGTCACTGGATGGTTGGAAGGGAAAAGATAATGTTTTCCCATGTTGTTGCATGGGAAAGCACTGTGAGAAGAAGTGTGGATGTGAGTGGAGATGGAAGAGTGGACCAGGAAGTTGCAGTGGGAATGGTTCTTTCAGGACACTGAAAGAGGAATGGAGAGGAAGCTGAACCTGGTGGCATCACGTTAAAGGCAATGGAAATTATTCAGGATGCTCTGAGGGAGGATGTGGAGACTGGTGAGGGAAGCAGCACCAACACAGTCAACTGGAAAAAAGAGGTCAGAGGAGGCTTGAGTTAAACTGAAGCAAGAACTGTTCCATCAGTCCCACAAAGAGA
This sequence comes from Pristis pectinata, assembly GCF_009764475.1. Classification (NCBI taxonomy): domain Eukaryota; kingdom Metazoa; phylum Chordata; class Chondrichthyes; order Rhinopristiformes; family Pristidae; genus Pristis; species Pristis pectinata. The sequence continues at coordinate 105,588,480 of NC_067407.1, forward strand.
CACGCAGAACTTGGATCAACAGGGGTTCTCATAACTACATCATGGGCACCTCCCTCCTCGCCATCAGTAGTATCTACAGGAGGCACTGCCTCAATAAGGCAACATCCATTATCAAAGATCCCCACCATCTAGGGTCATGCCATCTTTTCACAGCTGCTGTTGGGCAGGAGGTTGAAGTCCCACACCATCAGGTCCAAGAACAGCTACTTTCCCTTTAGCCATTCGGTTCTTGAACCAACCAGCAAAAGCCTAACCACCACCACAGTTTAGCAACACTATGACCACTCTGATCACTTTGCACTAAAGTGGACTTCTACTTCCTCAAGAGGCTAAAGATGCATCACAGCTTGGTACGGCAACTGATCTAGCCGGGAGTGCAAGAAACTGCAGAGGGTTGTGGACATATAATGGAAACCAGCCTCCCCTCTATGGACTCTGTCTATACTTCTCGCTGCCTCGGTAAAGCAGCCAACATAATCAAAGACCTCACCCACCTCGGACATTCTCTCTTCTCCCTCTCCCATCAGGCAGAAGATACAAAAGCCTGAAAGCACATAGCACCGGGTTCAAGGACTGCTTCTGTCTTGCTGTTATAAGACTATCGAATGGCTCCCAAGTACAATAAGACGGATTTACAATCTACCTCGTTATGACCTTGCACCTTACTGTCTACCTACACTGCACTTTCTCTGTAGCTGTGACACTTTACTCTGCATTCTGTATTTTACCTTCTACTACCTCAATGCACTGTGTAGTGAATTGACCTGTATGAACGGTATGCAAGACAAGTTTTTCACTGTACCTCGGTACAAGTGACAATAATAAACCAAATCAATCTTTGTTTTTTTTTGTTCTAATTGTGTTTTTTCTTGTAAAAATTGTTTATAATTTATGTTTATGTTTTTCTTGTGAATGGTCCTTGTATTATGTTATGTGCCTGTGATGCTAATGAAAGTAAGCTTTTCATTGCACCTGTGCATACATGTACTTGTGCATATGACAAAAAACTCGACTTTGAAAATGAGGAAGCAAATGGATTAAAGTTGAAATTGTTCATTGTGAATTGTTCAACTTGAGAACAGTGTCACCTCTGAGACAAACAATGAAAGAGTATCCACCAGCTAAATGCTGAAAAGGCACTTCTAATTAGGTTAAGTGTGCTCTGAAGTTTGGAAGGGGTTTGAGCAGCCTGTAGTGAGTACTGAAGCTGCCCGCTTAGGTCTCCCAATATTAGTGAGTGTTTATGTTCCTTTAAGTAGACACAAATGTAGTAAAGTAACACAATGTACTCGTCCCACTGAGAGTTTTCAATGAAGATCGCAGGTTGAAAATAAAGGCTCAATTTGTGCCAGTTAGGTTGTGATGTCATTAGGTGCACACCTGACACCAGAAAAAGCAGTTCAGGCTAAAAGGAAACTGGAGCTCTAATTTCAATCCTGCAGACTAGCACAGTTACAAATACAGCTTGCTTTGTGATCACTGACTGAACCCAAAGCGGAAACTTAGGCCACTGTACTTAGACCAATCTTCATTGTAATTCAAATTCAAAATATAAAACCCAGCAAGCTTTCAAAGTTTTAACAAGTTCAGCCTGCAACCCATGCATAGACTGCAATGGAAAGAATTCTCATTTTAAACAATTGTCTAATGCACAACATCAGGCACAGGTGTTATTTATTATCTGCTAATATTCTTGCATTAGCTTCTAAAGAGAATCAGATCAAGAGTTTGGATAATCAAAACCCAGAAACCTGCAGACAGAACAAAGATACAACATTGATGTAGACCTTGAAAAGGGAACAGTAAGAACCAGAAACTTTCATCTCTTATGATGATTCTCACTTGTGGAGCTTGCAGTGGATGTTAGTTTTTCTCAAAAGTTATTTAAAAAGAATGTGTAATTGTGACAAAGTGTTAGTTGCTTAAATTTATTTCAAGGAAACTTTACTGTTACATAACCAGGTGTGGAATTAGTTTTCTTTCCTTTTGATCACACGTTTTAAAACTGTTAATTATGAATGATTCCCAACTTCAGAGATGGACAATTTTATTTTTAGTATATTACATTTTTTCTAAAAGGCCAATGTTGCATTAATCATGCAGTTCCCTAGTTTGATTTAAATGAAAAAGCATCTCCATATTTAAAAGTTTCAAACTCCTGAAAACTAAGTGAATTGCAATAGATTTTTCAATAAAAGTAGACAAGTGATAAATGGCAAACATCCAGAATCTGGACTCAGGTAACAGAGGGTTTACCAGCTGGCTACAGATATGACACTGCTGGGACAGTCTAAGAGCAGCTATGCAAACTGGCACAAGGAACGAAGTTGAGCTCCCCAAGGGTCAGTATTGGTTCTTGATTTACGTAATCAATTTTGGAATCAGAAACATCCTCAAAATTTGTAATGACATGAAATTGAGCTATGTAGTTAATATAGAAGACAGCTACAATATCTCCCAGTTTGATTTAATTCATCACATTGGGCATGATATTCTAAGAACATAATTTAATTTGTGACACTGGTATTTTTTAAAACAAAATGTTTCACTAGTGCTCCTGTTCACCTGCTATAAAAATTCATGACAGAAACATAATATAGTTGACAAATTGTAAATATTTTAATACCTATCGCAAATATTATTTCAATTTATTCATAATTAATTAAATTTGCAATATTTGTGCAACATCAACTTTTCATTATTTAACTTACTGTGGTCACATTTTGCCACATGTGTACAGTTTTGTCTTAATATTTTCTTATCTTCACATTTATAATTTGATGACTTTGCAACGTCTCATGCAGTTATAGCACAATCTGATGACAAGACAATGCATGACTCAACTTCCATAACAAATTCATTATGGTTTGGTCAGTGATATATGTTATATAGCACTTTAAGCATTAGGTAGCAATCCATTTATACAACATGTACAAATGTTCATCATAACTAGTTTGTAGGAGCTAAGCATATGTGTAGCCTTGTGTCCAAGTTCCTACATTACATTTTCTATGCAGGCTTTCCTGCCATTTTACTTCCCGTCAGCATTCATTGCACATTATTTGGCCTATTAGCCAGATGGTGTCTTCCTCGTCCATCATCTTAAACTTGTTGTTGTCAACATGGGTGCCAGCCCTACAACTTACTTGGCCTCCAGACAGTTGTCAGAGTCTTTGTTGCTTGCCCAGGCATTGTACAATGGAGCAGGTGAGCGAAACATTCATTTTTGTCTCTGTTCCATAAATAAATGTAATTTAAGCTTGGAGTACGGGCTGTTCATAATAATTAGATAAGATACTGCTAAACAGTTTTAACAAATGTTCTTTCATTGCACAAACTGTACATGCACCAATTTGACCGTGAACTGTTCATTTTAAAAATATCTAGACTATCCTCTTCTTCGAAAAGCAAGACTTGGATGGAATGATGTTTCAACTCATCTTTATCAAAAGTTGGGTTAGTAGTCTTGACTCCCCAGCATGCTAAATTAAGAGGAGTGTCAAAAGCTCCTATAGGTAATTGGCATTCTCTCAGAGTTCATACCAGCTTTAGCATAATTACAGGCTAGATCAAGATCATGTATTAAAACAACAAGTGATATAGTTATTTTAAAGTAGCAAGATGTAACAAGGTAATACCATTAATGTTTAATCAGACAAAATGTGACACTCAGGTTGCAACAAGAGATATAATGGTACATGATCTGAAGCTTAGTCAAAGATTCAAGACTTCAGGAGTAACTTAGAAGGAGGAGAGAAATAGAGATGAAGAAATTGAGAGAGGGAGTTGTAGAGTATAAATATTGGAATCGGAATCTACAAGTACCAACAAAAGCAATGATGGATACACAGCTCTCCGAATTAGTGGATTGTAGAGCTCAGGGATAAGATAGGGATTTGGTCATAGGTGGATTTTGTTGAAAGGTTACAAATTTTCAATCTGAGGCAGTGTTAGGCTGGGAGCTAATTTAGGTCAGGAAGTGATGGCTTAAGTGAATTTCTGCAGGTTAGGATTTGAGAAGCAGAGCTTTAGATGGACCAAATAATTACTTTGGTGATGTGATAAAACTCTGGGTAAGTTAATAACCTAATTACTAACCTATTACATTATTAACACAGAATCACTGCTGCCATCTACACTCAGCAATATTAATAATTACAGTCCTAGGGCTGAAGGTATATAAAGCACTATTGCCACTGATCTCAGTACAAATTGCAGTCAGCAGTATTATTTAGGTCTGCTGACTGTGCATTGCACTATAAATATTAGACAGAGCTGTCACAGGGTTTTAGCTAAAACGCTGAAATGAATGTACAAAAAACTTATTCACAAGAAGTGAACTTTATGACTTTTCACTGAATTATTAATATCTTGAGAGTAGCTCTAAAAAAAGAATAATGACAAAGGAACTGAAGATCCATCCTTGTTCCGAACTGTCAAGAAGATACAGGAACCTTCAGGCAATCAAAGTGCATATAAACATAAGTAACAATGTTTTAAAGTTTATAATGTTATGGAATCCATATACTGTGCTGGAATAAGCTATCGAGTGCCTGATAAATAATTATTTAATTGTTTCTATTAAACAATGCTCATGAGGATATAGAATGATACATTTCAGGAGAAGACCATTCAACCAATCATGACAGTGCTATCTCTGTTACTTCTATCCAACTCATCCCAAGCTCCCGTTTTTTCCTCCACAAGCCTTCATTGCTTCTCCTGAAGTATTTATTCAATTCCCTTCTGAATTGTAGAACTGAAACCACTTCCATCAACCTTCCAGACAGTGCACTCAAGATCACAACAACCTATAAAAAAATGTCCTGCTTCTTGCCTCTACTTCCATTGATCATTTTATGTGCCATCCTCCGGTCACCAACTATTGTGCCAAAGTACCTTCTCCTTGTATTCTCAATCAAAATCGTTGATGACTTTGAATACCTTCAATAGGACATCCTTTAACCTCTTCTGCTCCGGGGAATACCATCCAGCTTCTCCATTCTCATGTTCTGCCTGCGTAGTCTGCAACCCGATGGCATGAACATTGAATTCTCCAGCTTCAGGTAACCTGCTTCCTCTGTCCCTTTCTCTCTCCTTCTGATCTACCCAGACCCTCTCACACACACACCCTTCTTGCCAAATCCTCCCACCCCCCCCCAGCCACCTACCACAGTTTCTTTCCACTCCCCCACCTGTTTCATCTGCCCATCTCTCCACACTCCTATCAGTTCCTCTTCACCTTCTTTTCTTATCAGGGTCCACAATCTGCAGCCCTTTACTGCCTCCACATATCACCTCCCAGTTGTTATTTCCTCCCTTCCTTCCTCCACCTGTCTCCATCTGCCAATCAACCTTTCCTCACCTGCATCCACCTATCGCTTGCCAGCTTTGGCCAACCCCTCCCTCTTACCTCTTTATACTGCCTATCTCCCCACTACTTTTTCAGTCGAGATGAAGGGTCTCGACCTGAAATGTCAACTGTCCATTTCCCTCCACAGATGCTGCTGACCAGCTGAGTTCCTCCAGCAACTCGTTATTTGCTCCAGATTCCAGCATCTGCAATCCCTTGTGTCCCCAGCTTCTCCACTCTCCCCTTATAGCAGCAAATCCTTCATTCTTGGTACCATTCTACTAAATCTCTTCTTCACCTTCTATAAGCCTTAACATTTTTCCTAGTGTGAGGTACTCAGAGCTTAACAAAATGCAACAGTTTTGCCCTAACTTGTATTGAACAAAAGTTTAGCACAACTTTTAAAGATCCAACAGACTTTTTAATGTTTTTCTCAACTGGTCCTGGTGCCTTCAAAGATTTTGTATGTGCACCCCCAGGTTTCTCTGTTCTTGCAGCTCATTTAAACCCGTATCATTCAAATTGCATAGTACTCCTATTCTTTCCACCAAAATACATAATATCATTATTAAATTTCATTTCATATGTTTGACCTGTTTTTTATAAATATTCATTTCTTTGATATTCCTGGCAAGGCCAGTACTTGTTGTTATTCTCAATTGCCCTTGAAAAGTTGGAGGTGAGCTGCCACTTTAAATTACTGCTGTCCTTCTGGTGAAGGTATTCCTGTAACGTTTGTGCACGGAATTCCAGGATTTGGTCCCAGCAATGATGAAGGACTTTGGCAACTTGGAGAGGAAACTGCAGGGCTGGTGTTCCTATTCACCTGGTTCCCTTGCCCTTATTGGTGGCTGAGGTTGCAGGCTTTGGAGATGTTTCAGGGCAGCAATTGCATGTAACTGCAGTGCATTTTGTAGATCAAGTTGCGGCATGATGTACCCGTAGTGGCGGTTGGTGTACTAATCTAGGAGGCGGCTTTGTCCTGGATGTTGTCAAGAACTGAGAGTTTCTCAGATTCCTAACCTGTACGTCTTTGGAATGTGGGAGGAAACTGGAGCACCCGGAGGAAACCCACGCAGACATGGGGAGAATGTACAAACTCCTCACAGACAGCAGCCGGAATTGAACCTGGGTCGCTGCCGCTGTAATAACGTTACACTAACTGCTACATTACCATGCCTGCCCTAATGTGAGTGATCCAACTGGATTTCTGGTCATCAGTGGTCTAGGCTGTTGACGGTAGGAGATTCAGTAATGAAAATGCCATTGAGTATCAAGGGTGGGTGGCTGGACTCCCTTTTGTTGGAGATGCTCTGTCAGTCTGTCCATCTTCTGCTGAGCCAACGCTTACTGCATTCTCGGTTGTCATGTCATCAGTAAACTCCTTGAAATTATGCTCTCTCTATCCAAGTGCAGATGCTGAATTATTCTTAATAAAAGGAGTGGTGGGAACACCTTGGTATATTTTGTTCCGGTCAAAAATAAGCATCTGTTCACTACTAAGTGGAGAGTGTTCCAGCCTGATCTGCTGGGTATAACCTTGCACTTTTGTACAATCTTTGCAAATCTTTTTTGCACCTTTTCAATGTCTCCATATGGCAACCAGGACTGTACACAGTACTCCAAAATGACTAATCCAGGGCTTAATACAAGTTTAGCTTAACTCCTCAACTATCCAATTTTGTGCCAAAGCAATAAGCTTCCAATTTACTTGAAATTCCAGTGATTATTAGCTAAAGTCTGTTTTCCTGGCACAAATTTATCATCCTATTTATGCGTTCGAGCCAGCTGAACTGACAGCTATGAGAAAACAAAGGACTGCAGATGCTGAAATCTAGATTGAACTGGCAGCTATCATAGCTATAGTATTTATATCTTTAAATCTTTCCTTGAAGAATAAGGTGAAGCAACAGACAGATTCACAGGCTAATATAAAGCCAATTAGGTAATGCGAGTGTTCCTTCTTGGCACCAGAATCACAATGACAATTATAATTGGTGCTTAATTTAACATAACCCCTCTTTACAATGCCCAGTAAATTTCTGAAGCTATTGATCAGTCTGTCAATTAAAGGAAAATAAATGTACATGATGCAAAATTCTATTGCAACAGAGGAAGAATAATTTGAGGTTGAAATTGAAATAAAAGCCTTCTTGCTGGGTGAAAAATGAATATCTTCCCATATCAAAGAAGAGAATGTACTAAAAACAAACCTCTGAAAAATGTCAAAGCACCTTTGGCATTTCATGTTTTCACTGTTTCAATTGCTAAAATCTAGAAGACGAAATGTTGCAGTGACTTACTTATCAGAGCTCTGAACAGAGGGGAAAATGAATTAAGATGAAATTGATGTAACAGAAGTAGTACTGTATCAGTTTAAATTCATTAGATGGGGAGTTGTTTTATTCTGAAGACACTTCAATGCAAAAGATATTTCTCATCTTGTTGCCCAGAGAGTAAAATAGTTTCATTGCAGTCTAGGAATGTGTGACTCAGTTTCTCACTATGGAAAGGCTCATGGCAAGATAATGCTTCACAGGCATCCTTCAGCATGCAACGTACTGGCCAAACTCAGAAGCTGTTTTTAATGGTGTTTTGATTAGTTAGCAGTGTTATTGTAAATGGCTCCCATATGGACAAAAATTTTAAGGAACAAAAATGAAAATGACAGAACCATCATAGTTTCATTGAAATGACATTTAGGAAAATCTAAACCATTACTATTAAGGGTGGTTTTCCTCTTAGCCATTTAAATCAAGTTCTATTGGTTTGGTGGATGTCACAAGTTTGCTTATTTATTGAAGAGCAGAAGTTCAATTTCAAGCATCAAAACATTACAAAAACTAATATCCACCATACACCAAGCAACCCAGTATCAATCAAACAAGCTTTCGAAAAAATCCATTTTTGTTTTGAGGAGAACAAGTTAATATTAGTCAAACAGCATGTTGCAGGTACCACTGAGAGCAATGAGAATGCAGCAGATACAGAACAAATACTATTCATAGAAACTGCACGCTGCATCCATGAATCATTGCTATCAGAATAAATTTTGGTATTAGTAGGCTCAGAAAGCGAAGATTCACGACACTGTTCTTGTAGATACACTGGGGGAGATTTTCATTTCACTACCATCCCCTTTTCAGCATAATGAACGATTAAAAAGTTCAGAGAATAACTTGCTTAGTATTTTCATTTAAACAATGGTACTTCCTTGTGAAATCATTCATTCTTTTTTTCAATCATCTCCTAGTTTGCCTTTATTCCCTCTTTTCCCTCTTTATTAAAAGCACAGCCAAAATTATTCTACTTAGAGCTGTCTCTTTTCGTAATTTATGTGTAAATAAAATATCATGTAGAAATAAAACCTCTCTACAGCGGGTTGGATGGAGATGGAAATGAAAGGGAAGGAACAATGATTAAACTTCCAGTTCATTCACTGTAGATGATGTGCTTGGAACATCTAGGAAACTCTTGATACAATGCAAAATAAATCAACTTCTTTCTTTTATATACTGACTAACTATGATCAGTCACAAACAACTGAAATGGGGGAAAACTGCGTGACTGATGTAAAGTTGAACTATTTTGCAAAACAGCATTGCTAAAGTAATAACATTTGTTATCCCTGCTTATTATGACAATGCTATAGATGTATTTTTGCTGCAGCCATTTCACAGCAGACATACTAGCATATGAATTAGGAACAGGAGTAGGCCACTCTGCCCCTCCAGCCTGCTCTGCCTATTAACAAAATCAGGGCTAACCTTGTTGTAACCTTAACTCTGTACTTCCCACATACTCACAGTGTCCTTTCACCCTCTGATTATCAAGTAAATACCTACTTACAGGGCAGGCATGGTAGGGTAGCAGTTATGGTAATGCTATTACAGCTCCAGCGACCCGGGTTCAATTCCTGCCACTGTCTGTAAAGATGTTCTCCCCATGACTGCTTGGGTTTCCTCCGGGTGCTCTGGTTTCCTCCCACATTCCAAAGACGTACGGGTTAGGAAGCTGTGGGTATGCTATGTTGGTACCGGAACTTGCGGGCTGCCCCCAGAACACTCTATGCAAAAGATGCATTTCACTGTGTGTTTCAATGTACATGTGGCTAATAAAGATATCTATTTCTGCTTTAAAATACTCCAAGACTCTGCTTCCACTCCCCTTTGCAGAAGAGAGTCCCAAAGACTCAATGCTTTGAGAGAAGAGATTTCACCTCATCTCTGTGTTAAATGGGCAACTCCTTATTTTTAAAGTGACCTTTAGTTCCAGATTCTCCCAGTAGAGGAAATATCCTCTCATCATCCACCTTGTCAAGACCCCTCAAGGATCTTATATATTTTTCAATCATCCCCTCTCACTCTTCTACAAGCCTCACCTGGTCGACCTTTCTTCATAAGACAACATAGAACAGTACAGCACAGTACAGGCCTTTCAGCCCATGATGTTGTCCAACCTTTATAAACCTACTCCACGATCAATCTAACCCTTTCCTCCTACACAGCCTACAACCCTCCATTTTTCTTACATCCATGTGCCTATCTAAGAGTCTTTTAAATGTCCCTATTGGATCAGCCTCTACCACCATACCTGGCAGTGTGTTCCAGTTTTCCTGTGTAAAAAAAACCTACCTCTGATTTCTCCCCTAAACTTTCCTCCACTCACCTTAAATAAATATCCTCTGGTATTGACCATTGCTACCCTGGGAAAAAGGTGCTGGCTGTCCACTCTGTCTATGCCTCTCATAATCTTATACACCTCTATCAAGTCACCTCTCATCCTAGCTTGCTCAATCTTTGCTCATAAGACATGGTCTCCAATCCAGGCAGCATCCTGGTAAACCTGCTCTGCATCCTCTCTAAAACTTCCACATGCTTCCTATAATGAGGTGACCAGATCTGAACACAATACTCTAAGTGTGGTCCAACCAGAGTTTTATAGAGCTGCAACATTATCTTGTGGCTCCTGAACTCAATCCCCCGAATAATGAAGTCCAGCACACCATACGCCTTCTTAACCACCCTATCAACTTGTGCGGCAACTTTGAGGGATCTATGGACTTGAACCCTAAGATCCCTCTGTTCCTCCACACTGTTAAGAATCTTTCCATTGGCCTTGTACTCCACCTTTAAGTTTGATTTTCCAAAGTGTATCACCTCACACTTTTCTGATTGAACTCCATCTGCCATTTGTCCGCCCAACTCAGCATCCTGTCTTTATCCTGTTGTAAACTACAACAACCTTCTGCACTATCCACGATACCTCCAACCTTCGTGTCATCTGCAAAATTACTAATCCACCCCTCCACTTCCTCAATCAAGTCATTTATAAAATCACAAACAGCAGGGGTCCCAGAACGGATCCCCACAGAACACCACTAGTTACCGTCCTCCAGGCAGAATACACTCCATCTACTATCACCCTCTGCCTTCTGTGGGCAAGCCAATTCCAAATCCACACAGCCAAGTTTCCAATGGATCCCATGCCTCATGACTTTCTGGATGGACAACCTACCCTTTGTAAATATTAAACAGGTTACCAAGAAGGCAAATGGAATGTTGACCTTCATTGCTAGAGGGATTGGATTTAAGAGCAGGGAGGTTATGCTGCAACTGTACAGGGTACTGGTGAGGCCGGACCTGGAGTACTGCTTGCAGTTCTAGTCTCCTTACTTGAGGATAGATATACTGGCTTTGGAGGCAGTGCAGAGGAGGTTCATCAGGTTGATTCCAGAGAGGAATGGGTTAGCCTATGAGGAGAGATTGAGTCTCCTGGGATTATACTCGTGGGAATTCAGAAGAATGAGAGGGGATCTTATGGAAACATATAAAATTATGAGAAGAATAGATAAGATAGAGGCAGGAAGGTTGTTTCCACTAGTAGGTGAGACTAGAATTAGGGGACATAGCTTGGGGGAATAAATTTAGGATGGAGATGAGGAGAAACTGCTTTTCCCCCAGAGAGTAGTGAATCTGTGGAATTCTCTGCCCAGGGAAGCAGTAGAGGCTACCTCATTAAATATATTTAAGACACAGATAGATAGATTTTTGCATAGTCGGGGAATTAAGGGTTATGGAGGAAAGGCAGGTAGTTGGATCTGAGTCCACGGTCGGATCAGTCATGATCTTATTGAATGCTGGAACAGGCTTGATGGGCCAGATGGCTCCAATTTCTTGTGTTCTTGTAAACAGTCTCTGAATTGCTTCCAATGCATGAACATGTCTCCTCAAAGAAAGAGACCAATACTGTACACATTATGCCCGATGTCTCACCAATGCCCTACATAACTGAAGCATAATCTACCTACTTTTGTATTCAGTTTCCATGACAATATGTATCATTTTTTTTGTCTTCCTAACTGCTCAATGTGCTTGCCAATGAAGCCTTTGTAAATCATGTACTTGGTGTAATGAGAGGGTTAAAAGCAGATCTTTTTACTCAAAATGGAGTTGTCAGCCCACTGTCTCTGCAATGAGCAGGTATGTTAATCAGGAAGATAAGTAAAACAAAAGGTCTTGATTCACAGGGTCCTTGAGGCCTTGTAGCATGCAGACTTGAGACATTAAATGATAAGGTAACTTGTTTTTTCTTGGAGATGAGCGAAACTGGTTCAGTTGACAACGTAAAATTCATTAAGAAATAATTAGTTTTAGAATTGTTTCTGGCTGAAATGCGCAGATTAGAAAAGAAGCACAGGCTTTTTTGATTATACAAGTGTGAGTAGTGAACAAGTTCATTGGACTGCTCCTTGGACGGAATCGTGATCGGTGCCAAGGGCTTCTGAGATTCTCCAGACCAGTCATCGTAACTCGGAGTCCCCAACGAGTAGAAGGGTGTGCAACTTGTTCTTTCATCAATTATTTTACACCGTGTTTTAGACTTACTGTTTTGTACATCGTATATATATTTTTCTTATCTCTTGTTATACTTTAAGTAAATACCCTGTAGCAACCTTGAAGTGTTCTTTCTCCCTCATCGATTTGAATCCTCAAAACCTGCTTATTTCCCGTTACATTGTTGGCGTGGTTGGCAGGACTTGGTGAAAATGCTGAGGAAGAAGACCAAAGAGCCATAAACCTGAGACCTTCCTGGTCCCAGGGTGGACAGACAATTCTGCAGGGTTTGGTAGCTTGGCTAATGTATTAAATAAATGGGGATCACCTCAGCGTCAGAAGAGAGAGTTGAAAGATAAACCAGAAAAGCTGCCATACTGAATTATTAAATGTTTGGAGGGAGCGGGCTTCCCCAAAAAGAAAGAGTGGGATGGATAATTGCCACTGCACTACCACAGCAGTCTGCCCAGAATGACAAAACTCGAACTTGAAACGGACAGACTGAGAAAGGAATTAGCTGCCCTAGAAAAGCAAAATATAACCTTAGCTGAAGCGGCGAAGGCCGCACAGGAATGGGCAGAAAAGGCAGAGCTGAAACATAGTGATGCCACCTGTAAGTCCAGCTACTCTTCAGCAGCAGAAGAAATTAAGAAGGAAAGGAGTGGCGGGTGGACTCAGCAAAAGTGCGTGCAATTGTTTCACAAGATGACTGGGACCCGACCACTGGGATGGAGATAGTTTGGTGCTCAGATGAGTCAGACAGGAATGGACGGATGGGTAAGAAAGTGAAGGACAGACAGGCAGTAGAAGCTAGACCCTGATCCAAACTAAACTTAAAATTGACCTGACAGGCAATGACCGACTTGTTCAGCTTGATCCTCCAGTTGAGACCACAGGAACTACTCTCTGGAATTATAGCACAACAAAATTACAAGAATTGGGGACTTGGATGAAACAACAACTTGGTGAACCACCTGGTATCTGGCTCACCCGTCTGTGGGATCAGGGTGCTGGTCAGCTGACTCTAAATGAGAATGAAAAAGACACATGGGTGCCTTAAGTACTGATCTGCTTGCGGTAGCAGCAATGTGCCGTGAGCCATGAGGAACACAGCCTTTGGGTTTGCCCTGCCTTCAGAAGTCGCTATCCCATGCCCATGGATTGGGAGTCTGAACCACAGCCCTGGCGTACTGTGCGTGAAGCCATTTCTAGGTTACGGGACGTGGCTTCGCAAACGGGGATGTATGGGTAGCAATTTGCGGGTCCTGAGACTGAGAGTTTCACCAGTGGCCTGCATAACCGCCTGATGAGAACTGGGCCAGCACGTTTATGAGGTATCCCATTGGCCATATGAGGGCCAACAATAGGAAGGACTGTAGCAGGAGTTGTCAATGTAATTGCACAGCTGGAAGAAGTGGAAGGAGAGCGGATTAAAGTTTAAAACAAAACAGAAAGGACTATAAAGCAAAGACAGGGACCAATCAGGATAAGTAGAAACTTACTAGGAAAGAAATGTTCTTGTCCCTGTTAAAAGCAGGTATAGAAAAGGATAAGATTAATGTGTTCCGACTGGGGTCTTATATGTCCTGTGGAGGGAGCATCGGGAGTGAAGCAGACCCAATCGGAAGACCCAAGAAAGAGGAAGAAGCAGTCGAACCCTCAGCACCACCTTTTGTCAGTCACTGCTCTAACAACTTCGCGGCTCTATCTGGACCTAAAGGAACTCAGTCAGTTGCGACGTCTCAGCCACTCTGTAGATTTTGGGCTGCGGCAACCCAGTCCCTGGAGTGTCACCTGGATACTGAGGCCACATGTTCCAATGACCTTATGGTGGAAAGGGAGGAATAAACAGAAGGGAATGGCATTGATAGCTACTGGAGCGGAGGTTACTGTAATCCATGGCGACCCTTGTTGCTTTACGGACAAGCAGGTGTCGATTCAGGAATAAGGAGGCGCGGTTTGCTAATGCAGTGTGAAGTTACTGTTCGATTGTCTATTGGTAGCGGTTTGCCACAGACTGTCCCTGTCTTAATCTCAAAAGTACCTGAGAACATATTGGGCGTGGATGTATTAAAGGGATCCACCATACAGAGTTACTGTTTGGGTAACTTTTCTTTTGGGATACGGAAGGTGACAGTGGTGGTGGGAAACGCTAAGAGGGAACCTGTCTTGATCCCTAGGCCTCTCGCGTGGTGTCCAAAAGGCAATAACCGCATCCCGGGTGGCCACAAAGAAATCGGCAAAACTATAGATGGACTGCTACAAGCAGGGAGTCATCCGGCCTGCTGTTTCAAGTTACAACAGCCCAGTCTGGCCAGTTAAAAAAGCTGATGGCAGTCGGCGAACAACCATCAACTATCACCAGTTAAACAAATATAGACCCTCTTTAACCACTGCAGTGCCTGATGTTGTGACCTTTACTTAAGGACTTCTCATCGGGACTGATCCCTGATACACCGTAATTAACCTGGCAAATTCCTGTTTCTCCATTCCTGTTGATGAACAATCCCAAGATCAGTTTGCCTTTACTTGGGAAGGGAGACAATACACTTTCTGTTGCTTGCCACAGGGGTATGTCCAAAGTCCCACATTCATGGCCAGGGATCCTGGATAAATGCTTCCTGCCTCCTGACATTAAGTGGCTCATTACATCGATGACATATTGCTCCGAGGACCAACTGAGAAAGATGCTGCAGAAGCTGTAGCCACTTTAGTGGAGCATATGTGATACCGGGGATGGGCGATTAATCCAGCCAAGATACAGGTTCCCAGCCAAGCTGTTCAATTTTGGGGTATTCAGTGAACCACAGGAAACCACATCATACCAGATAAGGTTAAAAACAAGATCCTGTGCAAGGCAACTCCTACGAGCAAGCAAGAAGCTCAGCATTTTGTTGGGCTGCTCGGCTATTGGAGGTGTCACATACCTCATTAAACAACATTATTGTAGCCCCTTTGTGCTGTCACTCGAAAGACAGCCCAATTTGAATGTGGTCCAAGGCAATAACAAGGCCTTTGAGACCGCCAAGGAAGCTGTCACTCAGGCTTTGCCACTTGCCTCATGCATTCCCGGTGCGCAAGAGAATTTGAACTGCAAGTCTCAGTAAACATAGATGTCGCTGTTTGGAGTCTATGGCAATGGCTAGATGGCCATACAGTGCCTTTGGGCTTCTGGTCCCGTAACTTGCCTGATGCAGCCACTCGCTATACCCCTTTTGAAAAACAACTGTTGTCCTGCTACTGGGCACCAGTAGAAACAGAGGGATAGACGGGGGACGATAAGGTCCTACTACTACTCGACCTTCCCGTTATGACCTGGATTCTTTCAGACACCCTCACTCATCAAGTAGGAAGGGCACAGCAGAGTTCATTCATCAAGTGGAAATGGTACATCACTGAGAGGGCTGCTAAGGGGTCTGATGGAGCCAGCAAGTTACATGAACAAGTGGCTCAATCCTCTCGGTCTGCAGATTCTGATCTAACTATAGCCCCTGCCTTGCCAGACTTGCCTATTAAATTGGGGGTGGGGGGGGGGGGGGGGCACCGTTAGATGAACTGCCTGTTTCCCAGTGATGACACGTATTGTTTACCGATGGCTCTGCTGTGTGGAAGAATGGACAGCGATGCTGGAAAGCAGCTACTTATAACCCTGACACACAGACTACTCTACAGAGACAAGGCTCCAGCCAATATGTGGAATTGGCTGCAGTACACTGGTACTGGAAGAAGACGACGACGTGGAAGCACACATCTACACTGACTCCAGGGCTGATGCCAATGGTATAGCTGTCTGGCTACCAAAATGGAAAGCAAACAATTTCAATATTGCGGGAAAGCCACTCTGAGGCAAGTCCATTCGGCAAGACATATGGGGAAAAAAGCCCACAGTATTAATATTACGGTTTCTCATGTGGACGCACACATGATGGATAATACTGAGATGACAGCGTGCAACAATACGGTGGATCAAATCACACGGATAAAGACGGTGACCACCATCGAGGAAGAACAACGCCCCCTGTGTGCATGGACACGTAACACCTCAGGGCACTTGGGGATCCAGGGTACTGTGGAGTAGGCTAAACAAAGAGGCTTGGCACTCCCCTTTGACAAAGCTCAAGTATGTGTCCCAATGTGAGATATGCCAATGAGTAAAAATAAATAGACCGTTAATAAAACAGCCTATGGCACATATTAAATGTGGGAGTGGCCCTGCACATATATGGCAGATAGACTACATTTGGTCTACTTCACTCTACAAACAGAGATACAAGTACCTCTTAACCATGGTTAACATGGTTAAGAGTACTTGTAACCATGGTCCCACTGCTGCCTGTAAGGAGTTTGTACATTCTCCCCGTGTCTGCGTGGGTTTCCTCCGGGTGCTCTGGTTTCCACCCCACATTCCAAAGATGTACGGGTAGGAAGTCTGTGGGCATACTATGTTGGCGCGGAAGCGTGGCGACACTTGTGGGTCTGCCCCCAGAACACTCTACGCAAAAGGTGTATTTCACTGTGTTTCGATGTACATGTGACTAATAATAAATATCTTATCTATATCTTGACAGCTATTCAGGTCTCTTTGATGGCCGTCCCTTCCAAGAAGACAGACCAGGGCAACACCCTCCGTTGTCTTTCAACAGCAAATAGCTTATTAAGGTGATCCCACTGAAATACAATCGGATAATGGGACTCACATTTCATGACCTAAGTACAAGAAGGGCATCTGACCAACGGTGTGCATTTGGCTATTGCATATTCCCCTACTATCCCCCAGCATCAGGTCTAATTGAGAGGATGAATGGCCTGCTGGAACAACAGATTAACTCCTTATATCTACACACACCCTCATGGGGTGGTTTGACTGTTTTACTCCAGGCATATATAATGCAAAGTACAGCTCACCTTTTCTTTGGTTGTTGTTAAGATGAAGACAGAGATGGCTTTGGTGGACACTTTCTGGTAATATTTTGGAAAACATCCACTGGGGGTGAGCAGGTTGATCTTGTGTGAGGCGACTGAGGAAAGGCCGCCTGCAGAATGAACAAAGGGACTAAATTTTCGACTCGGGGAAGGATCTGATGCGGAAGAAACCAAGTGGACATTTGAGAACTGTAAGGCCAATGGGGGCCCACCCCATCAGGGAGGGGGGTGGTGGAGGATCCCCAGCTAACGTTTGTAATGCCACAAAGTAGAACCAATGAACCTGTGGCAGAGAAATGTGGTGATACCTGTACAGTCGTCCGAGACGGGTGTTCACAAAAGCTCTCCCCCTTGAGCAATGCTACCATATTGTTCCACGTTTCATGTTCAGACGAGTGTGGTGACTGAGAAACTCTAAGGGGTGGACTATAAAGAGAGATTAAAAGCAGATCTTTTTACTCGAAATGGAGTTGTCAGCCCACTGTCTCTGCAATGAGCAGGTATGTTAATCAGGAAGATAAGTAAAACAGAAGGTCTTGATTCATAGGGTCCTCGAGGCCTTGAAGCGTGCAGACTTGAGACATTAAGGAATGGGAAATCACAAGATAACTTGTTTTTTCTTGGAGATGAGCGAAATTGGTTCAGTTGACAATGTAAAATTCATTAAGAAATAATTAGTTTTAGAATTGTTTCTGACTGAAATGCGCAGATTAGAAAAGAAGCACAGGCTTTCTTGATTCTATAGATGTGAGTAGTGAACAAGCTCATTGGACTTCTCCTCAGACGGAATCGCGATCAGTGCCAAGGGCTTCTGAGATTCTCCAGACCAGTCATCGTAACTCGGAGTCCCCAACGAGTAGAAGGGTGTGCAACTTGTTCTTTCATCAATTATTTTACACCGTGTTTTAGACTTACTGTTTTGTACATCGTATATGTATTTTTCTTATCTCTTGTTATACTTTAAGTAAATACCCTGTAGCAACCTTGAAGAGTTCTTTCTCCCTCATTGATCCAAAACCTCGAAACCTGCTTATTTCCCGTTACACTTGGATTCCCAGATCCCTCTGCATTCTCACACCATTTAAATGATGTGCTTCTTTTTTTATGCAAATAGGCAAGAGAAACACAATCCATAACAACTGTACATGTTCAGATGTATTTGTATTTCATGCCTCAAGTTTACCATAAAGCATTGGGCCAGATCATGCTCAACCCGGACCGTGGCCTGTATTTGCCTTATGCTCATCTCTCACGTGATGCCTACAATTGCATTTGCATCTTGTAGCTATGCAGCTTCCAATGACCTGCAGGCCTCATTGCTCTGTGCACAGCAGGTTGCAAGCAGCAACTTGCCTATAGGTGGTGCAAACTGAGGCCCCTGTCTTGATGACCTTCTGACAGTTCATGTTATCAAAGACCTTTGCTACTGCTTCCACCAGAATCTTTTAGAAAAGTTAAGAATACTTGGATTTTTTTTTACAAAATAATACAACATTTAAAATGATTTAAAAAAAACTTGAAGCCACATTCAACAGCAGATTACTGAAGACTATTATTTTAAGTAAAGTTAAACACTAAAATAAACCACTGACCTTTTTATTGAAGGTTGGTGGCTGAAGCTCTGGCTAACATAAACTTAAATGACCAGGTGCAAAGCGGTTCTGGCCCATGTCAGTACCTTTCAGAACCACTGATGGTCTCAGTGATGAGTCCAAGAAGTCAAATGTGCAGTCATCTTGTGATGATATTGAGCGTATCTGCTCTAGAGTCCTAAGCTTTAGCCAAGACCTTTAGTCTTATAGGTGTTTATCAGTACCCCCACTTTAGGAAGATTATACTGTATTAATCTATAATGCAAAGACTAATTTACTTAACCACTTTAGTCCCTTTTCTGAAGGGGTTTCGCTGTCGATAATCACTATTTCAAGTGGTGGGTCCTTCCTCCCAACCAAGGAGGAGGTGCTTCCAGCCAACAAAACAGATTAAACATAGTTATTTTATCTTAAATAGAGGACATTTATTTTGAGGAGTAATTCTAACAGAGATTATAGTTTTACAAAGGATTTCCAAACACAAGTACAATTCTTACAAACCAGAAGAACATACCAATGAGTTGCAGATGAACAAGTTGTCTGACAGAGAAAGAAGGCTCTGGGAAGAGATCCTTCTTGGGTAGAGACCGAGGAGTGGACTCCATATCTTCATCTCTGTAACTCCTCCCCGCCCTTACTGCCTTCTAATATTTATCTTTTTTTTTGCCAGTCATCTAGTGACAACCTCATCTACATGTGATGTTTTCACAACTGCATTGATCAGGAGCCAGATGGCAGCAGCCCTAGGTTAACATAGACAATGTTTTCTTCTAATTAGGTTTTCTTTTAATTAAGCCAACAATAGGCTTCCTGAGCCTGGATAGTATTGCTTCTCAAGAGGATGGGTAAAGAGTACTAGTTAAAGATTGACAATAAACATCTTGAACCTTAGACAGTTTCTTCTACTGTGCTAAAAGCTGGATTTAGCAAAAAGCCTCCTGACCCTGGATAGTGAATATCCATCACAATCTAACCTTCAGAACATTCCATACATCCATGCAGCAGAACCACTAGATATCTGTTGGTGTAATCCAGCCCATTCTACCAATCCCTGAATTCAAATAATGGCTCGAGGTATAAAAAAAGAGCTGGATTATTAGGAGTTATATATAGTGGTTTCATGACATGGTAAGTGCACTCTGTCACACACACCTTTGTTTTCAGTGATTGATTATGTGGAATGTCAATCTCGCCATTAATTTAGTCAATTCTATTTGAATGTGTATTAATTTCAACATACATTGTATTTCTTGCAATATCTGTTATTAGCTTCCATTAAAAGCAGTGCCTAGAAATTCATCCCTGGAATGAGTCAGTTTACAATGCATTGACTCAACTATATAATTTTGTACTGATGACTGGGATGAATTTCTGGGTGATGCACCTTTCCTCTCTGAATTAGAAAGTTGCCTCAAACTCATTAGTCCTACTGAAGCTTGTACTGCCAGGCTGAGATGTATTTGTTTAGAGAACATTACCATTTGTATCGGAGCTCAGTCAACAATGCACAGTCCACATGATTTGTTGTATTGCAGTTCAACATCTTTGAGGGAAGATCTTAATCTGTATACAATCTTGAGAAATTGTAACTCAAAAGATTTAATGTTATTGTAGGAACATACTTCCAAGTCTCCATCTGCCATCTTGGTAGTTGCTTGAAACAACAGTAATGGAGCTGTTGATTAATCACAGTAAGGACTGATTCTTGCTGGATTAAGCCTGATGCCCATGTTTCACCACTCACAGCTCCTGTCTGCCTGCACATACCTGGTTGTTGGCCAGAAAGCTGTATGAGATGCTCTTGCCCCCCACCCCCCAGCACTAATATTCAGAGATATTTAAAACTGTTAAATTACATTCAATAAATAACAAAAAATAGAAAGATATGAAAACATCAAAAAAGATTAAAACATAAGTAAACAATAAATAACATAATTTACCATTTCTGTCCTAACCAAGGATTGTAGAAGCAGTTTACCAGCAAATTAAAAGGGAATCCTAATATGCCCAAGCCCTGTAATGGACTCCATATTGATTCCATTGGATGGGACAAAACTGTTGCTCAGCTCTTCCTGGATATTTATGAAGGATCACTGTTAATCTGGATCTTACTGGCTTGAGAAGTGATAAGTATTGGTGGTTCAGCCCAATAACTTTCAGCTAGTTAACTAATAAACAGATCCAGAAGTGTCATGAGGAAAACCCAAGGGTGAAGAGTTTGGTAGCCAAACGCTCAGTGTTACAATCTTTTGACCCCCACCACAGCTCATCATCATGTTTACTTATGTCTCATATCTTTCATCACACAATCTATTCTGTCAAAATGTAAAATACAGCAGCTCCTTGAAAATTGAACTAAAAACAAACATACTAGAAATACTTAACGGCTCAGGAGGAAGAAATAGAGCTAATACCTTCAAATCAATGTTTTCTTCATCAAGACTTCTGCTCCATGTTTTAAAATCCCACAGTAACTTTTTCTCCATCTATTCCATTTCATACACCATTATCAAACCCAGCCACCCTCTCCTCTATTGCCTCCTTTCTTTGACATAGCTTAGATACTTGGTGGACTGTTCTAGCTGAATGAACTTACTATCGTCCCACTGCTCCCTGCATCAATGTTCTTGATCTGGGACTATGACTGGCTCACCACTAATATGCAAATGAGAACACTGTACCAATTTACCATGGTCTCTTTCAGAACGCACAGTTTGTACGACATCTGTGGTCTATCCTAACTAGGGTACGATCCAATTTCTTATTCAATGGCTTTAAATAATGACAGCATTTACTTGCTGTTCATTGGTCTTTTCTGTCTCACAATGACAAATACTCATTGATCTAAAATAAAATCGAACTAAAATACAAGTAATATTCTCCGATTTGTTGAATTTATTGAATAACCATTTGTAAGCCAGAACACAATATTAGCCTGTAAAAGGTATGAATTGTCTTCTCTGATACAGTGAATTATTACCCATCTCGTTGCCCTCTGTTAAAGGCAGTCTCAGCTCCTGAGATATCTGAATTAATGGTTCGTAAACAGTATTTTTCCCAAGGCATAATTCTAAACTCACAGGGACTTAAAGAAGCAGTACCAGAAAGATAATTGACAAATAGAGTTTTCTTAAGTTGTTTTGGTAAAACAAAAGTGTGGAGTATGATTTATAAAACAAAAGCTAGTTTAAAATGTCACAACTTTTTGATTAGATTATAATACGATAAATTGAAGAGGCAAGTAAGAACCATGATTATGGATTTTCTGTTGGTGATGGAAGCATCAAACGATATACTAAATTAGATTTATGGATCAGAAAATAGTCCAAAGGGTTTAATGGTACAGTTGACACTCTCTGCTCATGCTGAATCAAAAATAATAAATACTATATTGAGAATGTTCTCCAAGCTTAGATATTATGGAAAAAGCATGCATGTATACTGCTTCATTGTTTAGTTATTACATCAGTTGAAGCGTTATTGTGCATGTAAGCCCTTTTAATTACAAAGGATCCAAAAAGGAACAAGCTGGAAAACTGAAAGGTAAAAGAAAACATTTGGTTGACTGCAGAGGAACCAGAAAAGCCCTAATTTATCTCCTTTATACAATTTCAGTTTTTGGAAAGAAGTTACATTAATTCAGACATCTCAGGAGCTGAGACTGCCTTTAACAGAGGGCAACGAGATGGGTAATAAACTGGCATGTGAGAATTTGCACAGGTTCCATCCTGAAACTTTGCCACAGCCATTTGGAAAAAAACACCAATAAATCCTTGTAGGCATGACACCTTTCATCTCACTGCAGAGACATAAGATCTTTACCTTTCATTTGTGAAGGCAGATCTTCATTCTCTTACCAATCTGGTTATTTGAACAAAGAGGACAGAAACAGTGCCAAAATCGAGGCGAGAATTAATTCACTAACTTAACACAGTTTGACATTTAGGAATGAGCCCAATATTGCCGTCTATATAGCAACATTGATATGTATCCTTATGGGAACACAGGCACATCCATTTTTAAAGAGGTTTAATATTTTTCTGCCTTAGTCAAATACCTACATACTCTAGTGTGAATTCTTGGTGCTTCTATCAAATAATCTTTCATTCATGCTGATTCTCCTTCAAAAGACTCCCTAGCACCTGTGGTATAAAAAGTAAAAGGGTCAAGGTTTCTTAAGCTATTCCTGGTTGGAAATAACTTGCAGTGTGGTTGTGAGAAAGACCACTTTTGCAGCTGTTGAGGTAATCAGACCCAATTGACTTTCTACCAACATTTCAAGTCTGCTGTGGTTGATGAGGGCCCACTCCTCGCATCTTCTGTTTCTCGTACTTCTGCTCTCACCCCAACTCCCTCCAAACAGAACAGAAATAGAGTTCTCTTTTGTTTTGTTGACATGAAGGGAAAGGTTGTTGTCATGACACTATGTCACTAAGCTCTCTATCTCCTTCCTGTACTCCGACTCGTCATTATTTGAGATACAGCCCACTACAGTGGTATCATCTGCAAACTTGTAGATGGAGTTAGAGCAGAATCTGGCCACACAGTTATGATAGTCTGTCCTGGTCCAATCACATGGACGCCATGGCCAAGAAAGCTCATCAGCACCTCTACTTCCTCAAGGAGGCTAAAGAAATTCGGCGTATCCCCTTTGACACTAACCAACTTTTATCAATGCGCCATAGAAACCATCCTATCTGGATGCATCACAGCCTGGTATGGCAACCGTTCTGCCCAGGATGGCAAGAAACTGCAGAGAGTTGTGGACACAGCCCAGCGCGTCATGGAAAACAGCTTCCCCTCCATGGGGAAGCTCCTTTACCTCTTGTTGCCTTGGTGAAGCAGCCAGCATATTCAAAGACCCACCCATCTGGGTCATTCTACCTTGTCTCCTCTCCATCAGGCAGAAGATACAGGAGCCCGAGGGCACATACCACCAGGCTCAAGGACAACTTCTATCCCACTGTGATAAGACTATTGAACGATTCCCTTATACGATGAGGTTGACTCTGACTTCACAATCTATCTTGTTGTGACCTTGCACCTTATTGTCTACCTGCACTGCACTTCCTCTGTAGCTGTGACACTTTACTCTGTACTGTTATTGTTTTTACCTGAACAATCTCAATACACTCTGTACTACCTCAATGCATTCTGTACTAACTCAGTGCAACTGCACTGTGTAATGAATTGACCTGTACAATCGGTACGCAAGACAAGTTTTTCACTGTACCTCGGTACAAGTGACAATAGTAAATCAATACCAAAATAGAGTTCATCTAATGCTCACCTATTACCCTATGAACATTCAGCATATCATTGTTCATAATTTCTACCAGTTGCAATGAGACCTGACCACCAACCATATCTCCTCTCTACACCTTTCCACCTTCCACAGGGACCACTTCCTCTGTGGCACCCTGCTCGGCCCATCCCTCCTTCCCTGACCCCTGGCACTTACCCCAACAATTGCAGGAGGTGTAACATATGTTCTTACACCTCTTCACTCACCACCATCCAGGAAACTGAACAGCCCTTCCAGCTGAGGCAAAGATTCACGTGCACCTCCTCCAACCTCATCTACTACATCTAGTGCTCCCAATGTGTTCTCCTTTACATCAGTGGAACCAAGCACAGACTGGGCAACTGTTTTGTAGAGCATCTATGCTCTATCTGCAATGGCCATCCCGAGCTCCCAGTTGCATGCTATTTCAATTCCCCTTCCTATTCCCACTTTGATTTGCCCATCCTCGGCTTTCCCCACTGCCAGGGTGAGGCCAGCACAGACTAAAGGAACACCACCTCATATTCCACTTGGATAGTTTACAAACCAATGGCATGAACACTGAACTTTCTATTTCTCTTCCTTTCCCCCTACCCCTTCTCTCTCTCCTGATCCTCCTCTGGTCCTCCCATTTTACCCAAACTTCCCCCCCCCCAGTTCTATCCACCCACTACACACATAGTTCACCCACAGACCCCCCCCCCCACCTCCCCCCTATCTGGTTCTGGTTCCATCTGACTTACAGAAGTTGCAACATAAAATATGGTTTTACAATGCATGAGCAAGATTCATATTTAAACTACCATGAACTGTGAGTTCACAATTAATGGGTAAATCAAAAAAGTTAACTCAGCCAAAGGTCAACCAAACCTCATGTCAAAGTCCAAAATCCAGTGCCAAAATAAGATTATACACAACCTGTATAATTAATATTGCTCTTTAATGAACTGTTTGTACCCTTTTGTCCTTTTGAAACACCTCAGGCACCAAGTCTAATGGTGTTGTAGTATTTACCACTAAATTACTGATATAGATGAGACCACAAATCAGACAGCATAGAAGCATGGGCCTTATTGCCAATTGAAATATAACTGTGAGCTCAGAACCACCACAGCTGGAAGCTGATTGTGCCAACATACTTACATGGCATTATATTGCTTCGTGCTTTAATAATATTTTATATTGACCATCTTCTTATAGTGGATTTCCTCAATAAAGGAGCATATGCCCTCTGTTTGTAACGGATATAGATATATTGGCCACTACTTAAATAATGAGTCTCTTAACCCATCCATTCAATATAATTACATGAAAATTAGTTATGTTATTTTCTGAACTGTGCTCAGTGTTCACCTCCTGTTTGTCTTATACTGAAACAAAAAAGTATTTAATCACACTGCTACCCGTGTTAAAATTCAGAAAACGTGTTTTAATTGCAGAGTTCTCTATTTCTTAAAGCATTCTGGTAAACATCCTGCTCTATCATTGAGGATTACACACTGTTCTTTCAGTTATAATTGGAAACTTTATCCTATTATGTGACATTTCTGAAAACAGAGCGGAGTTTGGAGGGCGAAGCAGAAGCTGGTCTTTGCATGAAGGAGAAGTCATTTAGCATTTTGACAATACAGTAGATGAGATTCATATGTAAAACACTAATAACTTCTAAGATAATTATAATAAAGTGTCTGCAAAATTTAGATACCTGAATGGAAATAAATACTATTTAGTATTTGGCAGCCATAACAAAAACAATTGACAATAACATAATCTTGTGCCAGAACTGAAAGACTTATAATCATCAGCTGCAAGGTTAATGATAAAATGCCAAAATGGAGAGCAAACTTTAATTCCTAACTAAGGGAGATCTTATAGAGGTATACAAAATTATGAGGGGTACAGATAGGGTGAATGCATACAGGCTTTTTCCCCTAAGGTTGGGTGAGACTAGAACTAGAGGACATAGGTTTAGGGTGAAAGGTGAAATACTTAAGGGAAATCTGAGAGGACACTTCTTCACTCAGAGGGTGGTACGAGTGTGGAACAAGCTACCAGCAGAAGTGGTAGATGCAGGTTCAATTGTAATATTTAAGAGAAGTTTGGATAGGTATATGGATGGGAGGCATTTGGTGTGATATGGTCCAAGTGCTGATAGATGGGACTAGGCAGAAGATCAGGTCAGCATGGACTATATGGGCTGAAGGGCCTGTTTCTGTGCTGTAGTGCTCTATGACTATAGCTATGCGCCCACTAACTTTATTCATGATTATTAATTTACAGATGACAAGTTTTTAGAATTATGTAGGCATGAGAAAGGCAGGGACTTCAGGAATTCCAAAATTTTGTTTTAATTCTGGGAAATTTGTCTTCTTTTTTCATATATTGTGCTTACCGGTGTCTGAAACAAAACCATTGGGGTCCAGGTCTGTTTGTTAGTACTTAGTCCATACAATAATCTTTCCAGTTCTAATGACTAATGTGGCTAATTCTTCAGCTTTCATTAAATGCTGCATACAAACTTTAACATGACCTTTTGCTAACTAAGAGAATGAAGTACGTCTTAGAACAAAACAAAACAAAACAAAATAGGGACTTTACAGTAACACCAATGGTGCTGTCTAAAATGTCCGTGTGTTGCCTTTAATTACTCTGATTAAAATAAAAATGAAGGATAAACCAGTGAATTTTGGACATGTTATTCTATCAACTGAAATAACTGAGGAGTTGAAATTTCTTGAGGTCATATGGAATGAAATTGATACAGATTAAGAAAAATCTGAATTAGTTAGGAATAGTTGGAATTATAGACCATGAGTAACACATTTAAAAGGTTAATCTGAGCAAACAACATTGTGGATTTGTGATTGACCTTCTATGGATGGCAGTGGAATTTTAAAATGCATTGCTGAGATGCTGAATAGCAGTCTTTTTATACTATAAAAGGGTCACACTGGCAGACAGAAGGAGATTTGAGGCTAATCAGCCATGATTACATTGAATGGTGGGGCAGGCTTGAGTGGCCAATTAGTTATATTGTTGATGTGACTGGTTCAGTAAAGATAGTGAGTGGTAACTCAAAAATGTGAATCACGGCTCACTTTGTCATGCTGCTCGCATCAAGGGTCAAAGAGGTGGTTAAATTATTCTTTTGGCTCCAAATTTGTAGAAAGACACATGCTGAAACTAGAGCAAACCACTATGATAGAGAAAATATGACAGATACTTCAGTGACTTACATTTGAACACAGAAATTCAGAAGTTGTTGACAACCATTCCATGCTCCTTGTGTGTAAAGTGCTATAGCATGGAACTTCAAGTAGTTACAAATTATTCTCATAGTTAACAAAAACCTGATGTGTTTTGTTGCACAAGATGTAATTGAGTTAATATGCTCAACTGTTTTTATAACTTAAAATCTCTATCCCTGAAAAACTGATTTTACATGTGATGATTATCATTCCTACAGTAAATTAGTTCAAAATTCTGTTTTTCTCTGAAGTAATTAAATTTAACTTAGATTTTTTTTTACAAAGTTTGCTGTATTTCAGCTTTCACAATAACCTTGCGTGTGTGCCCATTTATTTTCCTTTTTAAAGTGTTTTTTAAAGTGTTAAAAATCTTGGGCTTTTTACTTCTCAGTCTGCTGTGTAAGACTTCTTTAATACTACTTGATGCTCAGTCTGCACTGTTGCTAGTGGATAGAGACCTTTCGGAATGGATGCTGACCGCAAATTATAATTGGGAAAGGTGAAATTCACCCCACACACGTGGCTGAAGCTTTGTGTCCTATCCTCTAGGTCAGCAGTGTGACACTATTTTGCCACCATTCTCTAGTTCCATGCCATAATTTGATATGCTCCCTGACTGGCATTCACATGGCGCAAGTATTACTTGCTGCAAGTCTTATTATTGTCCAGGTCCTGTTGTAGGCAAGCATAGGCTTTAATAGAGTCATAGAGTCATACAGCATGGAAACAGGACCTTCGGCCCAACTAGTCCATGTTGACTATGTTGCCCAGCGAGCTAGTCCCATCTGCCTATGTTTGGCCCATAGCCCTCCAAATCTCTCCTATCCATGTACTTATCTAGATAGCTTTTGAATTTTGCTAATGTGCCCACCTCAACCACTATTTCTGGCAGCTAATTCCAAATACACACCACCCTTTGCATGAAGCAGCTGCCCCTGATGCCCCTGAGATCCTGTATCTCCCCCTGGACCCCATGCAATCTAACCTTCCAGACTAGCCTGGCATGAGGGACCTTGTCAAAGGCCTTGCTAAAGTCCATACAGACAATATCCACTGCCCTACACTCATCTACCCAGTTGGTTACCTCTTCGAAGAACTCCAAGAGATATCTCAGACGCAACTTCCCATGCACAAAGCATGCTGACTGTCCTGAATCAGACCCTGCCTCTCCAAATGTTGGTAGACCTTGTTCCTTAGAATCCACTCCAAACTGGCTTGTAATACATTAGCCACTCTCCTGTCCTCTGGAACCTCACCTGTGGCCAGAGATGAAGCAAAAATCTCTGCAATGGCCTCCACAATTTCTTCTCTACCTTCCCACATGGTCTGAGTATGCATTAGGTTAGGCCCTGAGGATTTATCCAGCCAAATTCACTTTAAGGCCTCCAGTACCTCCTCCCTGCTAATTTGTATGTGGTTCAAGACAACACCACTCATTTCCCCTATTTCCTTAGCTTCCATCGTTTTTCTTCACAGTAAAAAACTGAAGAGAAATAATAAAATATCTCACCCATTTCCTTTGTTTCCACATACAGATGGCCATGGTGATCTTTAAGGGGACCTATTCTCTCCCTAGCCATCCTTTAACTCTTAATATACCTATAGAATCTCTTAGGATTTTGCCTCACCTTGCTTGCCAGATCTTTATCATATCCTCTTTTTGCCCTGCTAACTCCTCTCTTAAGTGAATTCCTACACTTGTAGTCATCAAGAGATTCACTAGTGCCCAATTGCTTGTGTGCAGTGTATGCCTCCCTCTTTTTCTTAACCAGAGCCTCAATATCTCTCATCAACCAGGGTTCCTGAAAGCTACCAGCCTTGCACTTCACCCTAATAGGAACATGCAGGCCTTGAACTCTTAACGTCACACTTTTAAAGGCCTCCCACTTGGCAGATGCTCCTTTCCCTTCAAACAATTTCACCCAATCAACCACTGCAAGATCCTGCCTAATGGCTCCAAAACTTGCTCTGTCCCAGTTCAGGACCTTAACCTGTGAACCAGTCATATCCTTCTCCATAACTATTTTAAAATTAATAGATTTATGGTCACTCGACCCAAAGTGCTCGCTGACACTTCTGCTACTTGTCCTGCTTCATTTCCCAAGAGGAGGTCCAGTGTTGCACCCTCTCTAGTTCCCTCTACATATTGATAAAGGAAGCTGTCTTGGACACATTTTACAAATTATGCTCTGTCCTAGCCTTTTACACTATGGTTGGCCCAGTCAATATTAGGGAAGTTAAAATTCCCACTAATACTATCCTATGTTTACAATTGGAGAGTCTATAATACAATCCCACCAGAGTGAACATCCCCTTCTTGTTTCTCACTTCTACCCACATGGCCTCACTGGATGATTCCCCAAGAATATCCTCTCTAATGATCATTGTTATCTTATTTAAAAAAATAATTAAAAATAGAGCTCAATCATACAGAAACTGACAGCCTTATTTCCTGATTTACTAATGGAGGAAACATCGTTTCTGATGAACTGGAATGCGATTAAGACTGAGAATAGTACTCTTAAAAACTCCTGCAATACTATATTGGCCACTATATTTGGTCTCCAACAGCAGAGGGCAGGCACAGTAGTGTAGCAGTTAGTGTAACGCTATTACAGCGTCAGTGACCCGGGTTCAATTCTGGCAGCTGTCTAAGAGGAGTTTGTACGTTCTCCTCATGTCTGCATGGGTTTCCTCCGGGTGCTCTAGTTTCCTCCCACATTCTAAAGATGTACAGGTGAGGAAGACGTGGGCATGCTACGTTGGTGCCAGAAGCATGGCAACACTGGCACACTGCCCCCAGAACATTCTATGTAAAGATGGATTTCACTGTGTGTTTTGATGTACATGTGACTAATAAAGATATCTTATCTTATTTGCATGAGGACAAGGAATAAAGTGGTCTAAAATGTTAAAACTGGAATGGTTGACCAATTTCTGATAAATACTGCTTATAGACCGTTGCCTAGAAATTAATTCTAGGTTGGTAGCGTTAAACATGTTCAACAATAAGTGTGTGTTCTATTCTTTCAAAATTAAGTTTCATTGATTAAGTAGAATTGATTTTCAGAGAAGTAGAATATACAGCCATTATTACGTAGTACATTTATGATGCTGACCAAAAATTAAATTCAAGGCAAAGCTAAATATGCCTTTTGATGTCTTGATGTCCAGACTTTTGATAATTCAGCATTTAATCATTCAATAAATAAGCAATGATTTGTGCCTCATTCTTAATATTTGATTTATGATGTTTCCCATATTTTTCTACTTTCCCCAAAGGTGCTCCCCTTCTGAATACTAATTTTGTTAATGTTAACATTCCTGAGTATTGGGAGAAATGTCTTCATTTTTAAAATGATGTTCAGTATTTGTTGATGATAAGGCAGAACATCAGCAGAAATTACATGAGAACAGGGACAGATTTTGTATAAAATCCATCATCCAGGCTGTTCCATCTGCATTAAATGCAGCATTATTCTTTGGCTTCCTGATGAAAGATTTTCTTCTGCTTCCTCCTCCTCCAGCAACTTGTATGGCATGCCAGTTCTCTTTTCTTCTGGTCACACATATTCTACAGGGAACACCTGTTAATCCCTGTGAGCCATTGGATTGTGGAGAAGCCTTGGCCACAGTAAAATCCAAACTGGTTTTAAACTTTAAGTGAGAGTACTATTTAATGTTGGAAATGCAGTTACTTGTCTGCAACCAGAACTAACCTGACTGCAGTTGATGGGCTCCTTAAAAAGTATTGGTTACTTGATCTTCTTCCTGCTGACCTACGTTCAGCCATGTGGGATTAAAAAGAGGGTGTTGGAGCACCAAGTGCCAAAATAACAGTGTTGTTGTCATTGCAGCATGCTGACTGGCATCACGATCTTCCTTCCCTGTACTTTTCAATGTGTTAAAGCTGCATGTGTCACCAAATAATATCCACAACAAAAAGTGCATGCATATTTGGATAAAATATTGGAATCAATTTAGCAGGCCTCTTGTCCAAAAAACATCTGCTATGGAGCTTAATTTTGTGGTCATACTCATTCAAAACCCCATCTCCCCTATGCTGACATACATCGCCAAATTGGAGACATGTTCTTACCAACGCTGGACTCTTTAAGGTTCAAGTGGACCTTAGTTATCACAGACAATGTAGTCTTGGCTCTGCTGTTACATCTAAGTTCTCATTGTACAAGGATGCACATCACTAGAATGATCTCTTCAGTAAAGCACAGCCTCCTTGTGCAATGACCTTGGGTCACGTGAATGTTGGAGTACTGCATTGAAATAGACCTGGACTAATAGAACCTCCTGTCCAGAACCTGCCAGTACTCATGTTCTAACTGCTCCATCCTCCTTCAACAATTGGTGGTGCTCAGCCTGCCTTATTCCCTCCTCCCACTCCACATATTATATGCAGATTCCTCACTGATTCTTCTGATGATTCCCAAGAAGATATCCAACCAGGTGAAATAGCACAGCATTCATTGTTTTTTCATGAACTTTTTTGTGAATACCATCATAGAACATAGAAAGAGTTGAGAAAGTCTTGACAAAACATCCTAGACAGTCTTCCAATGCACTTCAGAAGTCCTTTCCAAACACAACACAATCAATTAATCCCAATCAGCCAATCTTAATCAGCAAGTGAACAGTGAACATGGCTTTAAGTTGGGTTTAAACACTCAACCCAGCCCTTGTCTATTCCTATATAGCTGGTTAGTTAGGAGGATTTGTTAAATTAAGCATCATCCATCAAAACAGTGTGCAGGTTCTTTAATGAATGTTACTGAGATTTAATTGTCAATGATCCCCTTAACAATCCTCCAGACAGGCCCTCTAGCACAGGGTTCAATTCCTTTTACAAAATGTCTTTCAGTGCATAATATGGACAATACTGAAGCTGCAACTTTAGAATCCATGTTGGCCACCTTTTTCACAAGTTGGCAAAATACTCCCTTATGTTTAAATGGTAAAAGTCTGTTCATTGAAGATATGTCAAGATAGACACTTCATTATTTAAAAATGCACTGTTGCATATTATCCCACAACCTTGATAACTTAATTGTACCAATAAAAATTAGCAGCATTAAGTTGAATGGATTGAGATGTCCACAGCAAGGTTACAGCTGTGCTGAGTTGTGTTGTTTTTGTCATTCCTCTTGTCATGCACTTCGAGATAAGCCAGAGTCTTGATCATAGCATTCCATTGGCTTCTTGCCCAGTGACTGGATATTATGAATTCCCCACATGTAATTGTTGATGCAAGTGCTTATTTCATAAGCGAAAGGTAAAGTGGTTTGTTTGGCGTTATATGCAAAATGGATAGAAGAAAAAATAATTCCCTGCTGAGCTCCCAAGCGCTATTGTGGGAAAGCATGTAGCAGGTGTGTTTTAATATCCTATTATTGCTGATGTTCTGTGAATAAATTTGAAATGTTAAATATGATTCCAGGAGAAGGATATGCAGTGTACAGCTGGTCTCCAAGGAGAAAATGTAATTATAATGTTTTATGAATTATAATTTGTCATTAATAGAATTTAATGCAATAATCAAGTTCATATTAACACTAAATTGGAGAAAAGTATACTCTCTGCTCAGTACTGTGTGACTCTAACAATCTAAATGAATGCCTTGGTTTAAAAAGCTGCATGTTTAAGTTTGAAAAGTCTGATCAACTTTATCAGAGACTATTACACTGATCAATCTAAAGTAGTATTTATTGTTAGTATATATTACCACATTATTTATGGATGATAGCCTGCTTCTCTAGAACAAAAGTGGGTAATTATCCTTTCCATAAATCATTATGGCCTGAAGTAAGTCATTTTTCCATGAAATGCAACAAGAAGTGATGGTTGCACAAAGTGGTTTAAACTGGGATGGTGTGGTTTGTGAAATATTGTGAAACTCACAAGCGTGCAGCCAATTCACTAAGATTTGGATTTTCCCCAAACAAATTATTAATTCAATTACTTGTCCATATACTACAGGAAACAATGAAGATATATCAAAGTATTGATGTGCTGTATTTCAATGCCAAAAATTCCCTGTAATCCTGAATCCACTATACCAGAAATATTAAGATTCAAACTGAATTCATGGAGGCAACTAGTACAGAATGAAGCCATTTACCCAGTTGGTCTGTGCATGATCTTTAAAGGACTAATGCAAAATTCATTCCACTAACCTTCTTTTTCCCCCATAGCCTTTAGTTTTATCTCTATCAATTCTTTATCCAATTTTCATTAAAAACATACAGGTTTAGAAATTCTATGATACATTGCACTACTTATGTGATATAATTTCATTTTAAAATGATTGTAAAGGAAAAATTGAAGACTTATCGTGGCAGCCATGGAATTTGCAATTTTCCTTCTCAGCCTTCTATGTGATTGACACACTGACACATAAAAACAGCCAGACATGAAATGTAGGTCTGGATGTTACTTGCATGATTTTGGACCGTGACTATATGCCCAACCAATAGTACTAAGAACATGTCAAGTTCGTTCTCTTCAAGGATAACATTTATTTCTTGCAAAGGCTCTCCCTTGGTAGCATGACTGCTCTCCAACCCACTCCACTCACTGTCAATCTGATTGCATGCCCAAGTCACAAATGTTATTCTAACTTTCATCAACCCCCAGTTGCAATCCCTTCCCTTATCATCACCCAGCTGCTGATAATAACTATGTCCCCAACCACTGACAACGACATGGTGCCACAGAAGTTAAAGGCCCTGTCTAACAGCTCTAGGGACCTGGGTTTGACCTTGGGTACTGTCACATGGGAAAGTGAACATCATCAATATTTAAATTGGGCACTCATACAGCAGTTAGGAACCTACTTCATAGTAACTGCTACTCTATGCGTTTTCCAGGGTCAGGAAACCCACCATGAAAGGGAGATAGAAATTGATTCCGCTAACCAAGTGTGGCATTATGCCCTCCTTATTAGCCACAAGGAAAAGTACATCCTTATTCTATCAAGGTGATATCTGGCTATTAATGTCAGAGGTAGGGTCTCGAACCCAAGACATTAGTTCAGTTGCTTTTTCCACAGATGTTGCCTGACCTGCTGAGTATTTCCAGCATTTTCTGCTTTTATTTAGGATTTCCAGCATGTGCAGTTTTTTTTGATTTGCTGGACCCTTCAGTTGATGTTAACTTTTCCTGTACCTGCCCTCTTTCTCAGTGAATCTTCGGGTCCATATTTAGTCACATGTTGCATAATAACTGAAAATACTACCAAGACTAGAATTCCAAAGCAACCGTATTTTTACATAAAGTACTGGAACGGTTTCTACCCATTCCTTTTCATTCCATATCAAAGTTGTAGCCTCCTCATTCAAAGCATATTAGCCCAGCACAAACTTAATATGTTCAATTTTCTTTCTTAGCTTTCAAAGAAAAAAAATTACTATAAATCCGAGAATCCAGGGTTGATTTTCTATCCGAGGAGTTCAAAAAGAAATACCAATCCACCTATTTTTCTTTTTTATTTTTCTACCTAGGTGCAAGAAAACAGTCACTCAATTAACACAGTATCGTTTTTCTCCCCTTGGCAATATCTATCCTTCTGCTTTTCCTTTTTTTTTTCCACAAGGATAGGTTGAGTATGAGAGGTTTCATTAGGAGCTTAATGGTTTGTCATGCCAATATTCATTCATTATTAACAATGCCATTTGGCAACATTCCCACTGCAGGTTTTTTGATCCCAAGAGGATGGCAATTGGCGTCATTATCTCAGCTGTGCAGAACAATTACGGGTTGTGGCAAGCGACTTGACAATTATTGAGTTTAGAGAATGAGTTCAACTTTGAAATTATTTTAATGAAAACATTGTAAATGAAGCATTAACACTTAAGGAATATTTCTTCATAAATGAGGTGTCAAACACAAAAAGAAATAGCAGGTCTTATTGGCAGATTCAGTATTGCTCATCACACTATGGAAGGAGTCGAGGCAAACAAAGACCATACAACTTCTCAGTTAATATCACCAAGTTGGTCACTTTTAGATGATCGTGGCACACAAAACTCATTCAGGATTATAGCCTCAATTTTCCCCAAAGTGTCTAGAGAAAATGATTGTCCATATACCAGCACGATTTTTGTTTGCAGAGGAAATGGCAGATTGTAGGCAAGCCCATTGACTTTAATAAAATAAAACCTAAAAGCTCTCCCAGGTTGAACATTAAAATAACCAAAGTGCAATCCTGAGTTGGAAGATGTCATGTCACTCTATAGGGGATTATGTCTTATACTGTGTGTTAATGTTCCTGAGGAGTGTGGTGCTTAGTTCAGATCTATACACTGTAAACAAAAATAGGCACCCACAGCAAGGCATACTTTTGCAAAAATGTATGCAGTATATTTGAAATTTATTACAGACAGCTAAGTTATATTAGAAAAAATACATACACAGACTTAAGAGATTCATAGAAGAAAATTTGCGTAATATTGATGGATTTCAAATGTTTATAGAGAAAGGGAAAATAAACAATAATCTGAGTCGAGAGTGTAGAAGAGATTACCAGTTTTAGAATAAAAAAAAATTGCAGATGCTGGAAATCTGAAATAAAAGCAGGAAAAGCTAGAAGTACTCAGCAGGCCAACAGCACCTGTGGAGAGGGAAACCAAAAAGGAAGAAGCTAATCAGTCTGCTTCTGAAAGTATTGGAGTAATGACAGAACCTATGACAGAGGAGATATTAGATCCTGAGGACAAATACACTGAATATTTATCAGGTAGAAAGAGATGGTGGTGTTTACTGCCTACTGCCCTTGTCCTTGGTTATAAAGATAGCAACTTCAGTAGATGCTGTGGGAGTAGCCTAACCAAGTAACTGCAGTGAATTTTGTGGATGGTACATATTGCAGCCATTGAGAGTTTGTGGTGTAGGAAATGACCATCTGGGTTTCAGGATGAGTTGCTAATCAAGTGATCTGTTTTCACCCGTTGTGTGTCAAGCTTCTTGGATATAAGAATTGTACACATTCAGGCAAATGGAGAGTATTCCATCTGATTTATATCTTATAGGTGATTAAAAATCTATAGAAAATCAGGAGTGAGTCACTAAATGTAGGATACCCATTATGCTCTTATACTGCAGTATGTGTTTGGCTGGTCAAGTTAAATTTCCAGATGGAAAGTCAAGTGTCAAAATGCCATCTATTTTAAGGCCTTGTGCAAAATTGGAATTGCTTTGAACATAGTGGTATAATTTTCATTAAAATGTTGGTCTCACTACCACCCTATCCTTCTGAACAATGGGGTGATTAAACTCCCACCAGTCCCACATATTTGCAGTGGCAATTGAAAGGAAATTCGTCACCAGATATACAGAGCTACAAGCATTGCAGAAGTCTAGTTATACCAGCTCTCAGCATTCCACCTTCAAATGCCTTTGCACAGAGCCTTTTTGCTCCTGTAAAACAAATGGATGAACTGCAAGAAGAGAGGCAGCACAGAGCTGATAAAGGTTGAGTCGATGTCTGGCATAAATTATAAGACAAGGCACTATGAATTTCAGCTTTCCCGGACAAGGCAGTTTCTCAGGTTGTAAAAATCAAACTCATAACATTGTTCTAAGCACATCACATGTAATTAAGTCACCTGACACCCAGGGCAATGCAGCTCATAATGTATCCTGACTTGGGTTATACAGTAGGTGGTAAATCAAAAATACACAGCAGAGTCTGAGAGAAGATAGAGAGGAAAATTACTTTTTAACTGAACAGAATATATAATGCAAACATACAGCAGGCTAGGATGTATAACCCTTGATGTGCCAGGATACTGACCTTGTTGTGCTTCAGAATCAGGTGCTCCAATTGCTGGCTGGGAGGGACAATGCTGCAAGTCAGAAAACTCAGAATGGAGTGTGGCAAGTGTGCTGCCCCACTCACTCAATTTAAAAGTGGGAAGGAAACCTTGGTAAGAGCTGGAGGCACGAAGACGAGCATCAAATTTTACAGAGATGTTTTTGAAGAGCTGCTGTCAAACAGCAGGAAAAGGGAAACAATTATTGGAGTAGCTGGGAAGGGGCTACCAAATGTAGCAGCAAAATAACGTGAAGGGGATGGATATCATGGAATGGGCCACTTTTCCTTCCCAAGACTCCCCTTTCCCAATCACTACCCATCTCCACCCTTACCCCTGACCATCCCTCACCTCACTCCGATTCATTTTGTTGCCAGCCCCCGGGAGCATTGCATTTGAGGGAGTCCCATTGCTCATTGTCGTATGCACTTCTGTGCTATCCATTCCCAGTGCCCAGTTCACCCTCCCAGGCTGGTAATATCCAATTTCACTTTTCCTTTTCTTGCTCCAGAAACTTTACAGCAAAAATGAAAACTGATGCAAATACCCAGCAGGTATGCCAGAATATATGGAGAGAATGGATGAATTGATCTTTATAGGGTTTCCAGAGTTTAATTTTAGATTTCCACCCTCTGCAATCTTTTGTTTTTTGTTTAAGGCAGTGTTTCTGTAACCTGCCTTCACTCATGTCAGATCTCTCACATCCTGCACTACAGGCTAGCTCACTGAAGTCTCACATTCTAGTCCTTGTTCCTTTCCACCTACTATTATTAACCATACATCCCATGAATCTTGACAGATTATGCCTGCAGAATCTGGAGACTCACAGCTAATTAACACTATGGATTCCTCCTGCAGATTCAGGCAGCTCTTAATGCCAGGCCACTAGGGAGAAATAGCTGATGTCGGCTCATTAAGGCACCATGATGAGAAGGTGCCATCAATCACTGGAATGAACTCTGAACAAGTGGCTTGGGATGAAGGTGTGAGAGCAAATATACATCCAGTTGTTCTGTCACCATGAATGCGTTATATAGAAACAGAAAATGCTGGAAGTACTCTGCAGGCCAGGTGGTGTCCATGGGGAGAGAGAAACACAGTTAACATTTCAGGATGATGACTTCCTATCAAAACAGAGGTGGGGGGAGGAAGTGGGGGAATAGACATTAAACAAGTTTCAACTTACAGGAAATGGTTTTGGTGCAGATGGGATTGGGGGAGGTCAGAGAATGAAAGGTAAAGTCTGGGATAGGGATCACATCCCAGGAGAGGAGATTGAGGTATACAAGGAGTCAGTTAAGGAGTGTGATACGGACTAGTGAATAACAAGAGATATTCAGATATTCATCCATTCCAGACTGGTATTTCACATTTCTATCATCCAGTTTTTTTTTCCCCTGTTTCTTGCCTACCCACATTCACAATGAGACAGAGGTTACTGGCAGTGATGCCGAATTCCTACCTGAGGAATTTTGGTGAAAAACAGTATTTCTTATTTTCTGGTGAAACGTCTTTTTTTTGTGGCTGAGAAAATACAAATCTTACCCTAACAATGGACACAAGGATATCCTTCCCTTTCTCCTTTACCCCTCTATAGCTTGAGCTGAAACTTGCATCTCTCAGGACCATTTCAAGGATCCATCTGCTGAGGTATGACTTTCAATGACTGACCCCACTGCCAGGAAGAGTTTTAATTGCAGCTTCTCTGTTTGATCTAAGGCTAGGTTTTGATTTGCCCCTCTCCTGCTGGCCTGAGCAGAGTTTAGCTCTCTTCTCTTTTCCTGGCTGGTATGACACACTTTTTTTTAATGTCACTAAGTCATAATTCTGAATTTCATTCCAGGTGATCAAGTACAATTTCAATCGTTAAAGTATGTTATACCTCAATAGAATTTCAGGTGAGAAAACAGCTTCAATGAAATTTTATAATGGGGGATAGTCCAAGCAGGGATGTAAGATCTGCACAACTTTCCTAGCAAATGCTCTGTTTATACACACAAAGTTGCCATGATGAAGCTGTTTGTTTGCAAAACTGTTCGCACACAAGCACACACACCTTGTTCCACAGCTTGCACATTTGACAGAGCTTTTGTTCACTCAGGACATGCTAGGGTACAACTCCTTTGGTTAACTTCTAGAACTGTGGCCACCAACTGTCTTTTCTATACAGTTGCCCACACAGCCACTCAACCCATTAATGTAGGTACAATTATCCACTCTTTCTTCAGATATTGCTGTACTTTCTTCTTAGATTTCATTCATTCCCTCTTGAGATGTGTTAATAAGATAAGATCTTTATTAGTCACATGTACATTGAAACACACAGTGAAATGCATCTTTTTGCGTAGTGCTCTGGGGGGTGCAGCCTGCAAGTGTCGCCACGCTTCCGGCGCCAACATAGCATGCCCACAACTTCCTAACCTGCACGTTTTTGGAATGTGGGAGGAAATGCATAGGGCAGGCACGGTAGTGTAGCAGTTAGCGTAACGCTTTACAGTGCCAGCGACCCAGGTTCAATTCCCGCCGCTGTCTGTAAGGAGTTTGTACGTTCTCCCCGTGTCTGCGTGGGTTTCCTTCCGGTACTCCAATTTCCTCCCACATTCCAAAAACGTAGGGGTTAGGAAATTGTGGGCATGCTATGTTGACGCTGGAAGCGTGGTGACACTTGTGGGTTGCCCCCCCCCCCAAGAACACTACACAAAAAGATGCATTTCACTGTGTGTTTCGATGTACATGTGACTGATAAAGATCTTATCTTATTAACACCTCCCAGAGATGCACCTTTATCAACCGGCATCATGTGCCATTCAACCCTCTCCAGGCCTCCACCCTATGACAAATCTGCCTTTACTTTTCCTCCACCCTTC
Organism: Pristis pectinata; assembly: GCF_009764475.1. Taxonomy (NCBI): domain Eukaryota; kingdom Metazoa; phylum Chordata; class Chondrichthyes; order Rhinopristiformes; family Pristidae; genus Pristis; species Pristis pectinata. Next base: position 105,628,407 of record NC_067407.1, read on the forward strand.
CCCACTTCCTTCTTCACATTTTCACCTGTTTTACTTCTAACTTTTCCCAGTTTTCAAAGGTCATCAACCTCAAATATTACCTTTGTTTCTCTCTACAGATGCTGCCTGACCTGCTAACTATTTCAACTACTTCATTCTCCATTTTTATTTTATTTCCAGCATTTTCTGTCATTTGCTTTTGGATGTTGGTTTTTCTTTAATTACACAGCCATTCTGTCAATCCTGTCCATTTACTCATACAAGAGATAAACAAAATGACTAAATAAAATAATATGCTGGTCACAAAGGTGTACAGACAGTGAGGAAGGAAACAAAAAAAAAGCGTATTACAATCCCTTCTGCTTTTGACAGCACTGCCACCACCCACCTACCCCTCCGCCAACCCACCACATCTGTCAAGCTCTGCTTTGAATTTGCTTGCTCAGAAATAGTTATTTGCAATTGAGGGGTGGTGTAGATGTGAATTTAACATCAGGAGAAACATGGTCTGTATGAACGCCAGAGCATGCCGTGGGTGGAAGGGAGCCTTTTGTTGCTGTGTGGATGCCCTGAAACACTGCAGCAGGCAAAGTGAGAGGAGTTACCAGCAACTTCACAAAACACATCAGTCGTAAACAATGACATTGTGTTAATGAGAACATTTCTTGTCATCAGTGCCAATAAAAGGAACAGTTTACCCTCCGTGGCTTCATTTAGAAATGTTCCTTCCCTCCCAGTTTTGGACAGAATCAGTCCACTAAAAGCTCACAAAGGCTCTAATTGAACACTGCATTTACCTGTCATCACACCCACTGTGAACTGTTTGCTGGCACTTGCTTTTATTTGTCTCTTACGGTACCCAATGGTAATTTTAACTCTTTGCCTTTTCTTTGAAGATGAAAGGATGTGTAATGCCACAGGTGATGGACCAGGTGACTGCCTTCCTCTGGCCACATCCCCATCTCACTCTCTCCTGAGATGGAAACCCTCTTAATTCTGGCAGAGCACAAGATTGACAAAGTTTTCATAGATTAAATAGGAAATCAGAGTCATGGAGAGTTATAGCACAGAAATGGACTCTTCAGCCCACCGATTCCATGCCAACAATGAACTACCCAATTACACTAATCCTAGTTTAATCTCATTTTTTTCCTTCCTACATTTTCATAAACTCTCCTCAAATTTTACTACTCACCCACATAACAGGGGCAATTAACCTACCAACCTGCATGTCTTTGGGATGTGAGAAGGAACTGGAGTACCCAGAGGACATGTAGGTTAGTAGGTTGATGCAAATTCACAGGGAGAACATGCAAAATCCACATAGACAATACCTGAAGTCAGGATGAAGGCAGGTCTCCTGCTGTGCACCACTGTGCCACCTTCTTACACAAGACCACCAACCTCTTCATCATTTGAGCTGTTTCTCTTTTGTGTTACTGGATTGTGCATTGCCTATTTACTAATTACATGATATTAGTTGATTAAGTCTATCCTGTGCCAGGAATAGCGAGATCAGTTGTAGGGGTGGGGGTGTGGTATCGTAGGATGGAGGTAAATGCATTTCTAACTCTTTTAGATATGATAGGAAGTAGACAGGGTCAAGTCTCCATGTGATGGCACCAGAAGTGCATTTTAACACAGACCCATCTCAGGATCGCTGATGGATAAAGAGAATTACCCTGGTCTTAGAGACCCTTTTCTTTAAGCTGATGCTCCAGAATGAATTTAGGATTGGTAATCAGTGAGCTCAAATGAGTAGAGGACTGTCAAAAGTCACCAAGAGTCATCACAGTGAAAAGTAATACACACAAAGGACTGCAATAAAATATTGGTTACATGGTATTTGTTGAGTGCAGTCAACAATCCCTGTGTTCATCAGGTGCAATGAATGTTAGCTATAGGTTTTCCAGCAATTATTAATGGTTAAATAAATGATAGCTGATTACTGCTGAGCAGGTAGAGTTCATTCTGAGTTCAGTGTTACTGACTGGCAGGAGGAAGAACCAGGAAGTTGCACACACACACTGGCATCAAAAAGTTTTTATAAATTCTGAAGGAGCTCTACTTTTGACCCAACAAGTTAAATTCCACACCAGAAATGATCCTCAACTTTTCTTAAAAATAGTACCACAAAATGTTTCTACATCTACCTGATTAGAACAAATAGACTCGCAATTAACATCTTAACACGATTCAACCTCTGACACTCCAGTGATCCAACTCAGGGCAGTGGCGTGGTCCTTGAATCTATGACTACTTGACTTGAAGGTGAACATACTACCACTGAGGAAAGGCTGACACCAACTGTACAAAAGCAGTAGTGAAGAAAATTGAAAGCTTTTACATTGACATGTATTACAGAATGTCAAAGAGAGGAAACTCAGGCTTAACTATGGTAAGGTCTATTTCATTTACACAAACCTAGATGAAATAGAACTTGAGTAGATCATTTATATTTTACCAATATAGTATGTGCTGATATATTTCCCATTATGATTATTATAACTTAATGTACCTCTGGGTAATTGCACTTGGCAAAAGCTAAAAAGTTTAAAGAACACGTCACTTAATCATTTCACAAGATTTATTTTAATAAAACAGGAGTACTGCTAATTATCAAGATGTCATTGATACACCAAAATGTTCTACATTTAAAAAAAAACAGGTCTTTTACTCTAGTTTGTTGTTTCTTACTATGATCCTACATTCCTTACCACTTACCTGAAAAGAAAACAGAAGTTCAGCTACCTTGCTCACTTCAGCTTTGCCAGTGTAATCCAAGTGATGAAAGCTGAAACAACGTAACAGAGATTAGGGAATTTAGGGAAGTGTCAATTCAACTTCTATAAAATGTTAATTTAAAAATATCATTTTGTTCAAAAATCAATTCTGTTCATGCCCCACGTCAAAGGTCACAAACCAGCAAATTTCCGTTACTCCTTTCATTCAAAGAGGGAGTTCAAGTGGTGGTGATGTTTTCCATAAGTATGCAGGCACTATGCTGGCACCCTGTCTACCATTATCCCACAGAACACTGATTCATTACAGCGCTTTTGGTCCTCCAGCCTAAACACTCACAGATCCATACCTTCCTGTGTTTTTATAAAACATCCACTCGGTCTACATGCTGTTGTGCTGGCACCCTGCAGGAGCTGTTGCAACAATGAGTCAGCCATGTCTCTGTGTGGAGAGGCTGCCTTTGAGGACTGGTGTTGGAAAGGCTGTGGTGAGTGGTGCAGCCAGTCAGCACTGAGATATGGGGCTTAAGCTGCACTGTGGCTGGTACTGTGAGTGCAGCCATTGCCAGGGACTGGTAGCACCTGCTCCATGTATTGACAGACCATCTGGAACCTGCAGTCTCTTTCATTACCATCTGCTGGATGTGATGCAAGCTGTTCCCTCTCTCTCTTTTCACCTGACTGCACGGTTCTCCCTAACCTGGAGATATCCCTGTGTAACAAGGTCAACAGCCAGCAACCACAATGGAGGTTGTGTCTGCAGAGAAGTCTCCAGGTTGGGGAGAGCTGTATAACCAAACAAAGAGGGGGAGACGGCAGCTTCCTTCACACCCAAGAAGAGAAGATGAGAAACCATAGGATCCTAACTTCATCCTGTCACTCACAGCAACTGTGAGCTGCTGGAAAACTTAATCTCAGGGAACTAAATTACTTCGACACCCACACCAAAGTGGGAACGGGTGGGAGTTGCGGGGTGGATAAGAGGTAGACAAATTGCATACTCCCCCCTTCAGCCTTCACAACCCCAATTCTCATTTCAAGTAAAAACTGAGGTTTTTAAGTGTAAAAAAAATGCCAATTATATCTGTACTGGGAAGAGTGTAGCAGTGGTTTATGCTGGAACCAGACATAAACACTAATCTGACAGTATTGTCAACCAGACAAATAAATGTTTTGGGGAGAGAGGCAGTTTTTGACATTTTTTGTCTCATTCCTGCAGAATTAGAGCTCTGGTGCTATTAAATAGGTTGTGGTTCAATAATTCCAATGTTCCATTTTAATTCTTGTAATGGTGCAAATGCCAGTTCTTAGTAGGTTTTACTCAATATCTGTTCCTACATGGAATAGCAGAGTCAGCTTTCATCGCCGTAAAGAAAAGGACTGAGGGCACAAGCCTGACAAGCAGACAGCTTTGTGTAGCAGCTTGATGTTCCAGGCACAAGGCAATCTAGCCAAAGGTGAAGATTCTTTGCTGATTTTTGGATGAAGTTGACTATCATTTCTAAATGAGCTTGGAAAAGTTGAGACATGATAGAAGTGAACCACATTGTCCAGAACCTCATTACTGATGCAGCTTTGGGGTGAGATGTTGCTAGCCTGTGCCCTGGCAGCTGTTTTCTTGAAACTGATTGCAATGTGAACTTGGTGTTTGCATCAGAGAATTGCAAGTCCATTTAATCCTTGTAAGTGCTTCAGTAATTATCTGTTATCCATTAGAAATCGGCCCTTTTGGAGGTCTGTTAAGAGGGAAGAAGCTTTAAATGCTATAGTAAAATAACTCCCTATTAATACCAACATTAAAAGGAGAATCTTACCCAACATTTCAAGTTACATAATGAAGTTTAGATAATATATTTAGAAAAACTGAAAAGGCAGCTAATAATAACCTAAATAGAAAATAATGGATGCACTCAACCGCTCAAGCAGAATCCATGAAAAGCTAAACAGAGTTAATATTTCAGGTTTCAGCTCAACATCTAAAACATTTAATGTTTCTGTTTCTATTTCCGTATTTCTATTTGAGAAATATTTCTTTCTGTTTTTAATCTTAGACTTCCATCATCTGCATTCCTTTGCTTTTCAATTAACAATCAAATGTTCTGACTAATGAGTTCAATCAATGTAAAAAGAAAAAAGAACAGGCAAAACCACAATGGACACAATCAACCCAGAGGAGAGGGAGGAGGAGAGGAAGAATCACATCCTCTTGAGATAATCAGAAGCATTAGTACATCAGTTAAAGTTGACAGAAGATCAGCACTCACATGAGCCCAGCCATGTGCAGTGGTATTCTTGGGTAATAACTGGTCAAAATCAAAGACATATCAAACAAAAAGAAAATGAAAGCAATGATATTTGAAAAACAAACCAATTTAAGCTTTTTTCCTTCATGAATATTTCTAAATAGGCTGTGGGGACACACAGATTCACTAGTATTGAAAAGAGAATGTATCCAGTTTATCACTTGCAGAATGAATAAAAGACCTAAAAAACTTGGCAAAATTGCTGCATTAAAACAATTGGGCATAGCCAATATGAATTACCATCTTCCTATTATTTTATGAAGCACTGCAATAGCTGATTCAATCTGCAACAGGATTGTTCCATTGCTTCACTGATCTTGTTATTTTTTCAGCTCCAGGCCAGATGCACAGTATTTGGAGAAGGCAACGAGTTGGTTGCCTTTATGCTACTCTGGCTGAGCGTAAGGATATGTTAAGATGGGAACAAACATAGCTTGAAGAGAGCTGGACTAAAAAAGGTTTTCTTCTGTTGCATGGTCTAATTTTCGGAGCCCGTGTGGGTTACTGAATGAAGGGAAACAAGGGAGGTTTTGATCGGCTGGACGCATATCAAGTTTAAGTTGCTGTACATCTTACTTTCAAGTTCCCTGTCTCTTGAGCATCTAAAAATGGGTGGTGTAAAAAAAACAAACTGCTAGAGGAACTCAATGGGTCAAGCAGCATCTGTGGAGACAATGTTTTGGGTCAAGATCCTGCACTGGGACTGAGAGAGTGGAGGGGTGATAGCCAGAATAAAGAGGTGAGAGGAAGGGGTGAGTCAGGGGCAGTCAGGTGATAGGTGGACCAGCTGAGGAGGGAGGCGATGGACAGATGGAACCAGGTTGGGAAGAAAAGGGGCAGAGTTGGGAGACAGTGGTTGGTGGGCGATAGGTAGAGACAGATAAGAAAAAGGGGCAAATAGTGACTGGTAGGGGAGAAAAGAGGTTGAAGGCGGAGACAAAGGTTGGAAGGTAATATGGAAGCAGATAAGGGAGGGATGATAGGCAGATGGAACCAGGTGGGGGAGGGAAATGGGGGAGGGAAATGGGGAAGGGAGTTGGCAGGAGGCAAGACAAAGGAGCACAGGGAGTGTAGTTAACCTGAAATTGGAAAATTCAATGTTCATGCTATTGGGTTGGAGACTAACCAGGCCTGGTATGAGGTGCCGTTCTTCAAGATTGCGTTTGACCTCACCCTGGTAGTGGAAAAGGCCAAAGGCAGCCAGGCCTGTGTGGGACTGGGAAGGGGAGTTTAAGTGGCATGCAACAGGGAGCTCAAATTGGCCACTGAGGAAATAGTGCAGGTGTTCTGCAAAATGACCGCCTGGTCTACACTTGGTCTCACCAATGCAGAAGAGGCCACATTGAGAGCACCAACTGCAGTAGACAAGGTTGGAGGTAGTACATGTGAATCTTTGTCTGACCTGGAAGGGCTGTTTAAGTCCCTGGATGGTGGTAAGGGAGGTGTAGGAACAAGTGCTGCCCCTCCTACAGTTGCAAGGGAAAGTGCCAGGGGACCAGGAGAGGTGGTTGGGTAGATAGGGATGAGTGAACCAGAGAGTCACAGAGGGAGTGGTCCCTGAGGAAAGCAGATATCGGTGGGGAGGGGAAGATGTGACTGGTGGTGGGATCTATTGCAGCTGGTGGAAATGTCAAAGGATGATGTGCTGGATGCAAAGGTCGGTAGGGTGAAAGGCGAGGACCGAGTGAACTCCATCTCTGAGTGGTGCCTGAAAAGTAGCAGGTGCCTGAATCTGTACATTCTGAATTTTCAGGTTTTGCAGTCTGCTGCTGGAGATGCAGTGACCTAAGACACCTGAACACTCATAGTTGGAAGGGCAAACATTGCATTGGGATGATGAGGTCTGGCCATTATCAGAATCAGGGTGAGCGGCCCATGACTGAAAGCTTACATCAAGACCCCTGCCTTGATAAATGGAAGAAAAAATAACAGCATATTTGGTGTTCAAATAGTGGAGCCCAAGACACTCATAAATAAAATGCCATAGGCTTTTAAAATGTTCCTAAAGGAGTAGTTTTTTAAAAAAAAATCTACCAATGATAATCTGTGCCTTGGCCAGTCATGGGCATTTACTAAAGCCTCAATGGAATTTTTCTAGGCTTTCAGTCTAACAAGGGTGTAATGGAAGAAATGCTTAGCTCAGCCCAGAACCCTTCAACAGCCTACAAGATTTACAGTAAATAAGAACCCTGACAGGAATTTGGGTTGGAATTAATGCTTGCTTCTATTGTTGTGATCTCCTGACAGAAAGTTTCCTACTTTACACCTTCCCTGTCATGGTTATTTTACCATGTATAAACTCCTTCCCAATCATCATGCTATAATATTAATTAAAAAGTGGAGGTATTTGTTAATCAATGCTTCCATTTTGATTACTTAACGTACATCTTCATTCACTCAAATATTGGTGAGATATTTAGAAAGTGATTGTAAATATTTTATGAAAAAGTATAAATTTATTTCAGCTTGAATTAACCCCCTTGTGTGTGCTGAGATTGCTAATTTCATTTGGGCATTAGCTGGATTTGATATAGTTAGAATCAGTACCCAATGATAAAAAGAAAAGATCAGACAATGCCTCAAAGAAATCTGGTCTGAATCAATGCATAATTGCTCTAAAGGCTTATTGAACTTAAATGAGTTACTACTACATTACAATCATGATTTCACATTATAAATATATTATTGGCTGTAATTCTCTTTGGGACATCCTGCACTTGTGAAAGTTGATATACAAATGGAAGTAATTTAATATTATTGCTGGCATCTGCAAGTTCATACAACAGCAAATGGCAGGAACTTCAAGAAAAGGAGAAGAAGATTAAAAAACTAACAAAATGTCTCACCTCCATACACATGGCAAGAGAGTTTTCTCAGAGGAAAAGTGCTCCAGCTGGTCATTTACATAATGCTTGGATGTGGCGATGATATATTTATTCCTTTTAATGTTAAGCCATACCCAACCCTAAATATTCTGACATACTTTTCTTCTGGCACTCTGACATTCTCCAATGAGAAACAAAATCTTTCATCGCTACTAGCAGGATATATTCCAGGACAACAGATAGTGGTGGAAAATTAATATATTTATTAAGATGTTACTCAATTTGCCTAGATAATTTATCTAGTACCAAAATATCCAAGCAAGAGTTTCACCTCATGAAAAGACAATTTTTTATGTTTCTATATGTAGCCAAAAACACCCCATCAAACTGCATCTGCAGTGATAAAAATGTGGGCGTAAATAAATCATTCCAGTTCATCTTGCTCAGAGCATCATTAGCATGTGTACATTCACATGGAAAATAATGCAGTTCAAAACTGTTTAATAAATCTTTAGTCTCTGAGGCTTGACATTTAATCAAAGCTGCTAGTATGTCTAATCTTTGGAGCAAGAAGAAATCAGAAAATTAATAAGTAGTTAAAAGAAACTAACAATGTCCATATTTTTGCATAATAGTACAAGGTCGTACTATTAGTTTTTGCCAGTTAAGAATGTTTGTGCGCGCACTTTGAAATTGATGCTTAGATTGAGGTCCCAGACTGGCTGTTCATAAATGGAATTAGATACACTGAGATCAAGGAGTGATGGGTATAACAATGTACATAACTAAATTTCTTTGAAACAGTGAAGTAATTATGAAGTCTAGTTGTGTACACCTTAAATATGCAGCAAATGTACTTGATGACAGTTCCAACAGTACACTTAAGCTTAATATTCATCTCCTTGCAGCTCCATTTTTCTTTGGGCACCAAGGTTACAGGAGGCCAAAATAAGAGAAAGTACTGCATGTAGATAAAAGCAAAATGTACTGGAGATTATTTTGGACAAATAGTGAAAATTGCAATAGAATTGGTACAATGTTAATAAAACTAGATAGTTTGGAAATTCCAATTGCTGATTGGCTTTCTCAGCCATTGGTTGAGTGTACCACTTGCATACAATGTAGGCAGCATGCTCAAAAAGAAAGCCACATGGCCATGCAAAATGCAATTGAGCAGATTACTGGAGTGTTGAATCACTGCTTCTAGTGCTTAGACTTTCTGAAGAAGACATGCATGATAAACTTCATGCTGTGTAATCCCATTGTCATGAGAGTACAACCCTTGCCGCTATCTAAATGCTGAGCAACTGAAGTGCTGATAGCACAGACAGTTAGTTTGTGGAGAACTCAGCTCATTAAACCCAATCCCAATTCCCCATTTACCAGCCACAGCACACTTGTGGTACTGATTTTTTTTTTTAAGATTTCAAATATAAAAGCCAATACAAAATAAACATACTAAACCATAAAATTATAAGTTTCACCTTTAGTGGTGAATATCCCTTTAATTTGGCAATTGAAATTAGCAAAGTCCTGGTTACAACAGGAATACTGTAAATAGCACTCATTGGGAAAAATATATTAGAAGCAGCAGGACAGATTTACCTGAATGCTTGGATTCTTAAAGTTCTAAATTACTAGAGATTATATTTGCAGGGATTTAGAATGGTGAAAATTTGATTGCAGTTTTCAAGATATTAAGATATCTTTATCAGTCACGTGTACATCGAAACACAGTGAAATGCATCTCTTGCATAGAGTGTTCTGGAGGCAGCCCACAAGTGTCCCCATGCTTCTGGTGCCAACATAGCATGCCTTCAATTTCCTAACCTGTATGTCTTTGCAATGTGGGAGGAAACTGGAGCACCCAGCGGAAACCCATGCAGACATGTACAAGCTCCTTATAGACAGTGGCCAGAATTGAACCCGGGTTGCTGGAACTGTAATAGCATTACGTTAACCGCTACACTACTGTGCCTGCCTATTAAGAAGAACTTATAAAGTAGATGGACAGAGAAAATTTCTGCCAGCAGGGAGCCTAGGACCACAAGGCAGTGGATCATCCAGTGTTTTAGAATCAGATCTTTCAGAAATATTGTACATGAAGAAAATGCTAAAATTTTAAACATCCTTCTGCAAATAAACTTAGATTCAGTGAATTGTTAATTTTGTTACGAAAACTTAAGGACACGGCAAAAAGGCAGGTCTATAGATCACATATCAGCCATGATTCTGGAGGTTTTATTTCTACAGTTCAATGTTCCTATAAAGGCTGTGTTTAGTCCAAAACTGATCACTACTGGAGTAGTGCTTTAATTAAAGGGCTCAGAATCAAAATGTTGTGTTGCCTCTTTAATGCCTGGTATTTTAATTGCTAAGTGTTTAACAATCACAAGGGCAGAGATTTTGAGTGAGAACTTCAACCTCTTTACCAAGATGGTATTTTACTCAAAATGGGAGTTGACCCAACAATTCAGCTTAAGACCTCGTCTCAGTACCCAAAGTGTTTGACAAAAATCACACCATAAGTCATGGCAGTGTAGTGCAGCTGTGCCAGTATTCCACCTTCCAGATAAATCAGAATATGGAAGCAGCATTGTTCTTTGAAGGCCTACGCAGCCTAAAAAGATCAAAAGACTACAGACGCCATCAATAATTTTAAAAGATACAACATAAGTGGTTGTGAATGTGAATGAAAAAGTGCAGTGAACAAACCCTCTGACCTCACTGTTCATTTTGTACTCATTTTTTGTGATGACCTCCAACTTAAGCTTTTGGTTATCAATTCACCAACCAGTGGACACTTATGATTTTGATAACCTCTAAGATTTCATCTTTTTCTTTTCTTTTTGTTTTAATGATGGAAGTCCCACTTCCTTCATTCTTTCCAGCTCCCACTCATAATTAAAACCTCTTGTGTGGCAACAACATGGTGAATCCAAGTGCAATGCACACCGTTTCTGCAAAATGCCTCAGTGGGAGTATTATAAAGTCCTCTTGATTGGCAGATTCCTTTAAACCCATGCCAACTCTATAATTAAGGAAGGATAACCTTTCTGAACAAGACCTGCAAGGATATTCTGGAGGTAAGCAAATGGCGGTTTAGCGAGATTAACATGAACCAAGTTATTCAGCAAGTCAGCAGAATTTGTGGAAAGAGAAATAACAGTGACCGTTCGCCAAAACTGAGCAAAGTTAGGGATCAAATGTTTTAAGTTACTAAGAAGGGGGAGTGGTGGAGAGAACGAGGAGAATGTCTTTGACAGCGCGGAAACCAAAAGGAACTGGAGAGGACAAGTGATGGTGATGCCAGCTGAGAGAGGATGGAGGATCGTGGTTGAAAACCTACAAGTAGCTGGCTGCACATCTTTCCTATTATTTCATCGATGAAGCACATTTTCATTACAAAGCTCCATTGCTTAAAAGGACTGAGTAATATTTGAATGGCCTGTACACTGGTCCGCACTCCCACTCTCCTTTCCTACATTCTACATTTCTCCATCAAAACTGCTTAATGGGAATCCCATGCCTGGAACTCAATTCCTTTATGAAAAATGACCATGAAAAAATTTCATTGACCTCAAAAGGTAAATGTAACAATCTAGTCACAAATGATCAACTCCCAAAAGCCCCTGATCATTTTGAATGGTGAGGCAGGCTTGAGAAGCCAGATGACCTACTCAGAGGATATTAAGATATTTATTAATCACATGTACATCGAAACATACAGTGAAATGCATCTTTTTGCACTACTGAGAATGTGTTGGGGGCAGCCCACAAGTGTCGCCACACTTCTGGCACCAACATAGCATGCCCACAACTCCTAACCTGTACATCTTTGGAATGTGGAAGGAAACTAGAGCACCTGGAGGAAGCCCACACAGACATGGGGAAAACATACAAACTCCTTACAGACAGTGGTGGAATTGAACCCGGGTCGCTGGCACTGTAATAGCGTTACGCTAACCGCTACACTACTGTACCGCCCTGCTCTCATCTTCAGCATTGATTCAACTTCAACCTGAATTTCCAATCTCGTCTCTGTTGAAGACTGCCAACTTCCATAATGTTGCTCTCTCCTCCCCTGCTTCATGCCATCTGACACCAGGATGCCCTATATGTCTTTCTTATTTCCATATCTGACTATTCTTCTTCCTGGATATACATTTTCAACTCTCCTGACTTCATCATATCTGAAGTTCACTTCCCATGTTCTACCTTCAACAGGTTTTATTCATTCTTTTCGAGTTGGCTCCTTGCCTCTCAAAACTTCTAAGTTTAAAATGCTCATGGCTCTGCTTCTCCCTCTCCACCAAATTCCCAATTAATGTAACCACGTCAATTCTCTTAAGGCTTTTTCATTACTCTGTTTTTTTTTTAATTGTATTTGGCAGCTCTGCCTTTTGCTATCCGAGCTCAAAGCTCTGGAATTTTCTACACCTTTTCACCTTCTTCTGGTGCTCTAATCCCTTTCTTTCTAACCAAATGTTTGGTCACCCCATTACCATGGTAACTCCTACTGACCAATAGTTGAAACACTGGCTAACAGTCGCTCGCACCTCGGGCAGTCTCAGATTCCCACCCATGCATGGTCAAATGTGGATGTCCGAGATGTCCCTGATGTCTCTAAGGTCAAATGCCGGCACATTTGGAGTGTCTGCTCCATCATTGTGCTCGCTATTGATCCCAGTGAAGAGTGGTTCATTGCAGAGGGGTTCAGATATACTGCTATCTGGCCCTTAGCTTTACATCAAAGAGGAATGAGATAGGAACAGTGACCACCATGTATTTGGATCCAAAAATAACAAGACCAAGTGTTCCACTTAATTTAAAATGTTTTCAATTATCCGTTAGTACTTCAATGTACTTTTAATTGTTTCTAATTACAATATTTGTTTGCATCTGTGTGTCTTGCTTGGAAAGTACAGAGGGGCAGCTCATTCAGTCCTCTGCGTGCAGAACCAGTATATATGGACAGCCAGCCCAAGCTGGAGGCCACAGCCAGAATGATCCACCTAATTATCTTCTTCTTTGCTTGGTCTCCATTTTTAGCTGACTTGGTGAAGTGTCTTGGGGGTTATGTTATGCAAATTGTTGTCGTTGTTATCAGAATATTTTGCTTATCAAACTAAGTTGTTTAATATGATCTGAATTATACAGTGCTGCTTACCAAAATTAGCAGCAATTGTAAATCCAGCTGTATAATGGGTCTATTTCAAATCTAACTCGTTTATTCAAACACGACAATATTAAGGCACACTTATTTCACATCACTGACCATCTTCACCATGAAAGAAATGCATTATGTTAATTCTATCACATCTGACATTCCTCTGCTAACAGTACTGAACGTAGTTCCTCTGCACCTTTTTCTGCATTATTTTCTGGAGCAAGTATTATATAATTTGTAAGTTTTAAACTGATAGGAGATTTTAAAAAAAACACTGGTATTCAGAGGGGCCTGGTATCATCGCACACAAGTCACTGCAAGTTAACATGCAGGTAGCAAAGAATTAGAAAGGCTTAGAATTAATAAGTTTGGTCTTTATTGCAAAAGGACTCGAATGCTAGACTAGACATCTTATTTAACTGATATAGTGAAAATGTACCCAAATGTCATATAGTCTGGTCTCCCACTCCCATCATGGGGATGGTATACTTGAAGTTGGGGGGCTGGGGAGTGCAACAAAGTTTTATCTAATTAGTTGCTTTATCAAATCAAATGACTTGTTGCTCTCTTGATTTACACGGAGGGTGGTGCATACAATGGAATGAGCTACCAGAGGAAGTGGTTAAGGCAGGTACAATAACAACTTTTAAAAGACAGTTGGACAGGTACATGGATAGGAAAGGCTTAAAAGGATATGAAGGCAGATGGGACTAGTTTAGATGGGCACATTATTTGGCATGGACCAATCAGGCCAAAAGGCCTTTTCCTGTGCTGTATAACTCTAGAATTCTTAGGATTGTCGGAGGGGGATTTGCAGAGGGGAGGTTGGTGGAACTGTCCCAAGAGAAGAGATTAAGCATATTGAGTCTACGCTCCTGGGTGTAGAAGAATGAGAGGTGGTCTCATTAAAACATACAAAATTATTATGGGGCTGGATAAGGTAAATGTGGAGAAAATGTTTCCTCTGGCTGGTGCTCCTTGAACTCGGATTACAGTCTCCAATTTAGTGGTTGGCTGGTGAGGGCTGACAAGTGTAGATTTCTTCAAGAGTCGTAAATTTTTAGTTCAGTTGCTGAGCATGTTCAAGAGGGAGATCAAAATATTTTTTTTGACTATTGAGACAATCAAAGGCAGAAGGTAATGTAGGAAAGTAACACTGAAGTAAAAGATCAGCCATGATCTCATTGAATATCAGGCCAATGGCCTACTCCAACTTTTAATGTTCAAATGGATTACCATCCTCTTCTAAGCAGTGTAACCTAAAGTCATGCATTTAAACTATAAGGAAATTCAAAAGGTATGGGCAGAAAGCAAGAAAGTGCTCGAGGCCCAAAAATGGATCAGCCATGATCTTATTGAATGCAAGACTGCACACAAGGGACTGCATAGCCCACTCCAGCTGCTGTTTCGTTTGTTCTGTGTACCCCGAGAAATTGGACTAAGTAGCATATGTAAGTGTGAGTGAACATTTAAGAATGGAGTGTACCATGTGGTAAGACTTTTGAGACATTATATCAGACAGTCCAGTTAGTTGAGAGGAGGTTTTGTTGGTGGTTCTATTTCTGTCACTTACCTTGGTAAACAGCAAAACTAAATCACCTACAGACACTAGCTTCTGCACAGTTGAAAGTTCAACCTGCTAAGACAGTTAAGGTGGATAGGAAGTTCAAGCAGGAACCTAGGTTGCATTATGTGCAACTGCGTGGTCTATGCATTAAACATATTATATGCAAAAGGCTGTATTAAATTCTCAACACTTGTTTAGAGCAGTATCAAGAGACATTGACATCTTTCCACTTTAGACAAGTCACTGGTCACTCACAAAGAACAACATTTTTTTTCTTCTGCTTTCTATTCTGTTGAACAACGTAAAGGGATATTCATGCAAGTCTACTTCCTAATTTTGCGGCTTTCTCCCCCTGCCCACCATAATACAAGGCAAGACCCCCTGTCATTTCTTTACCGAAAACCTCCTTGCAACTGATCGTTCTATAGTGGCCTCTCAAGATTTGTTGCACAAGTTGGAGTTGCAGTTGCAGTTGCAGGATGTGTTCAGGGACCCAGAGTGAGGAGATGAAGGGGGGCACTGATCTGCTGGCCCTATCATTCAAGATCACATCAGCTTCAGCAGACGCAAGTCTTTGTCACTTCAGTGAGCTCTGTCTTTTGTTTGCCTCCAGAAACCTGTCATGGTGTGCCTTTATCAATCCGATCAGCTAAATTGCATTACTTCCTGGTACACGTGACAGTTTCCTTGTCTAATCTGAAGAAATCCACATCATAGCAAGATTTCAAAGTAGGCAATTCTGGAGGATTAAACACAGCGGATGAGAGAGGAGGCACAGGTGCAAAAGGGAGGTCTTCTCTGGGATGTACTATCTAAGGCAACCTAATTATTCAGTAGGCTCAAGACCCAAAGGCTCTGCACTCAGTGGGGAGATTAAATGCTGAAGTGAGGGGTGCACCATAGCAATAGTTTTCATAATTCACATGCCAAGGATTCATGATGAGAGATGACTGCTACACTACCATTTTCCTCTTTATCCAAAATAGACCCTGCATTCAAACACATTTGAAATCCTTAACCATCCTCAGCTGCAGAAGGTGTGATAAATTCACACAAGGCTTTACTGTGACTGGAAGTCATTTCTGCTGAAGGTCAGAGCATCTTATATAATAATAAATAAAAGGGAATGAATGTAAAACTTCATTACCTTGCAAAGTATCATCTGACTCAAGCAGCTAATTTGTGCCAAAAATTCACACTGACTGAAGTAAGAGCTGATGTTCTGCTCTCAGTGTTAATACAAACATTATACAGCACACTATGAGGACTTCTCCAACTGTGTGCACTAAGTAAGGAACCTCACCGATTTCAATCAGGTGGATTCATTAAGAATTCTTGCAAGCAACCAATTAAGTGCCGAAAGAACAGGTGCACAAAATTCAATCAGTAATTATCAGGACCTCTGCAGATTGACAGATAAGAAAGATTTGGGCATTGCAGCAGCTGCTTCAGATTTTCACAAAGATTGTGATCTAAAACCATGTCCAGACTGCAGTTGGGTAAATAGGTTTAACCACCCAGTGCTGGATTAATGCTCCTCAGAGCAATCAGATTTCCAGGAATAACTGTATATTTCATCTTCAGCCAGTTGAACATTCCAATAGGTTTCCTTCCAAAGCAAAATAAATATGATTATTTTTGAAAATGATTTTTCATGTGCAGACATACAATGTGTGGAGGATGTACATGGGGGGAAAAAAACAAATAACCATCATTGACAATGAACAGTATTACCAATATCTGCACACTGCAGCTGGATTTCAATGTCATTTCTCAGCTTAAGTAGGATACAAGACCAAGTTCAGTTATATCCTGCCCCAAAGCCTCTTTATTTAAGATTCCCCCAGTAAAATAAAAGCTGTTTTTATTAAACCTTTATGAGGTTTTCCTTCATTGTACTAAAAGAAAAAAAAGAACAAAGTGTAAATTAGATGTATTTTTAAACAGTCTTAATGCAAAATTTTGTGTAGAATTTAGTCAGCACGTTAACCTTTGTCAATGGTTATAAATAGCCCATGCATTTTTCAATATATTTCAATGTTTTATTAAAATTATCTATAAAACTATGGCTCCACCTACTGGCCAGTAATATATTTTGTAGATTCTTTTGTAGAAAAATCAACTTTTTAATATTCCAATCGTTGAGAGCACTACTAATATTGATAGATTTTTGAGAATATTCAAAAGAATTCCCTTTTTGCAGGTTAACTGTTCATTATGGGGCCCCTTACTCTTTGGTTTCTCATTCAAAAGCCCTCTAGGTTTTGAATTGCTTTCTGTTCTAAATAAGTATTTGGACAGGGTGCAGTTTCCACAAGTCATGAAATGGTTCCATTTCCCATACTTCATTGGAAACTTAACTCCCAATGAAAACCAATTACAGATTCTCTACAAAGAAAGAAAGGTAATGTGAAGATGGAGAGCTAAGGGGATGGATATAGAGTGCTAGCCATTTTCACAAACTTTCTCAAACCGTATGGGAAAAGCAAATAAATGTTACACAATATGGGGAAAAAAGTCCTGTTCTCTTTCTTGCAAGGCTCAGAGCTTTTTATAGTCATTCCTCATGTTTCAACAAGGAAGGTTATTATTTTTTGACACAAACAATCCTAAAATCACTCAATGCTTGATGTCTGACCAAATTTGTATTAAGGTATGAGGAGACCAAGGACATGATTCGAATAGTATTATGTTGTGGTAGTTTGGGGACAGAGGGGAAAAATTTAAAAGGGATCTGAGGGCCAACTTTTTCATGCAGAGGGTGGTGAGTATATGGAAAGAGCTGCCAGAGGAAGTGGTTGAGGCAGGTACAATAGTATCATTTAAGAAGCACTTGGTTAGGTACATGGAGGGGCAGGGCTTAGAGGGATATGGGTTGAATGCAGGAAATTGGTACTAGCTGGGTGGGCACCATGGTCAGCATGGACTCCTTGGGCCAAAGGGCCTGTATCCGTGCTATATTGCTCTATGACTCTGCAGCCACATTATTTATGTGCCAGCTTCTTGCATTTCTGATCAATGGTGACCTCAGGTTGTTGTTGGTGAGAAATTAAGGGGTGGTAACATCAAAGTCAGTTGGTTAGACTCTCTCATATTATTCATTCATAGGACAGGTACATGTATAGGAAAGGTTTGGAGGGATATGAGCAAAATGCAGGCAAATGGGACTAGCTTGGATGGGCACATTGGAGGGCATGGATGAGTTGGGCCAAAAGGCCTGTTTCCTTGCTGTATGATTCTACGACATGAACACTCTATAACAATGGAAAAGCAGGCAAGTCAGATGCTAAATAGTTTCTAATATGGGACAACACACTTTTCTAGCATTAGTCATTTCTGGATCTTTAGGATGCACAGTTACAGTGGATTCTAAACACAGAATGGCTTTACATAGCACTCTTAATTTAGAAAAGTGTCCAAGACATGCATTTAAAGGAGGGTCATAAAGAAAATGGGGGAAGTGGCAAATTAAGGAAGGTTTTTGTAGAGCCAGGTCCCTGTGACCAAACACTGCACGGAAGGCAGAGAAATGAAGGTTTGAGGGTAAAAGCAGAGAATTCTGGAAGTACTCTTTTGGCCAGACAGTCTGTGTGGAGGGAGGAGCAGAGTTATTGTTTCAGGTGAATGACTTTCCTTGAGAACTCATTTAGAACTAAACATGTTTTAAGTTGCAAAGAAGGGAGAGGGATGGAAGAACAGAGGGAACAAGAGAGTCCATGTAACACAGGTGGCAGAGGAAGGGTGATGAGGGCCCATTAACCACAACTGATCTGCTGAAGGAGATACAAACAGAAGGAGATGAGTGAAAACAGACAACTAGAAAGAAGTAGAGGAAAACAATACTGGAGCAGCGAGATATTACACATAAAAGTTGGCAAATCTGAAATAAAATGGAATGCTGGAAATACTCAGCAGGTCAGGCAGCATTTGAGGACAGGGAAAGCACATTATGAGCTGACATTTCCCAGCACATCACCATTTCATTTGATGGCCATAATTCAAGGTGTAGAGAATAAAGGCTCTTAAGCTCATGATGTTATTTTTTATCATTTAAAATAGCCTGTCTTATTTAGAGGTGCACATTTTATTTACTGTGAATTTTTCATGTACTATGGCAGTGATACAGACAAATTGGATTTTTTTTGTAATTACCTCATGAGTAGAACAGAATATTATTTAACACTGCAGCAAGCTTAAGATGAAGTAGATTGCTTTGGTAATATGTATACAAGAATGTTCTATTCAGGGACGTTGATTGGAAAACTGGAAGAAAATGCTCTCTATGAAAAGATTTATTATTTCAGCACATCCAAAGTGCAGAGAAGATCTATCCTCAAGGTACATCTACAGATTGATCATTGTTCACAATTAATAGCCACATGGATGATGATTAAGGTGACGGTTGTCACCTTTAATGTAGGCTAAGGCTACCGTTGCTGTGGAAACCCTTCATCTTATGTGCAGGTGTATTTCAGAGAAGTACAATTGCATGGAAGTTAACACTTGCAACTATTTTTTGGCAGCTGTCACAAATGGATAAAAACAAGTCATGGAAGTACAGAAGCTAAGGCTATGCCCCTTAGGCATTCAGAAAAGACAGGAGCCTCTCCTTCCAGCAGCAGGATTTATCTATGTTGCTAGGGCTCTGGTGCAGATATTGACAAAAAAAGAACACCTCAGTACCTTTGGAGGAAGTTCTTCCACATTACTTGCATTACAGAACTGCTGTTGGAAGGGTGTGCTGTTGACGCAAGCATTCCTTTAACAGTATTCTTTTAAGATTTGGCACTTCAGGACAATGTCAATAAACAAACTAAAAGGTGACTGATAAACATGCAGAAACACCTTCTCTCACTAACATTAGACAAATATAGCACACTAGGTATCTATCACTTGCTCTGGTAAAACTGTGGCTAGCTTTAGTGCTCCAAGTCATTAATATGCCCTAGACCACTCCTCACACTGGCCCACTGCTTGGGATGTTTGGTGTTAGAAACAAAGAAACAAAAGTTCAGGCATAGTCACTGCCTTCAATCTATAGAGACCTGTCCTCCCAGCAAGCCTCATAACCTGTTGGGTCTCTTTGACTCACTTACTTTTTTGGCGGGACGGGGTCTTTAGTTTGCTGCTGGGACCTTCTCAGACTCTCTGCCATGATCTTGATGTTTCCTGTCCGTGGATATAGCAACAAGAAATTAAGGTTGTAGACTAAGAACATCCCAACCTGCCTCTTCAATATGTTAGCCGCCTCTTCAATATGTTAGCCATGGGTTAGGACTTACTGAAGACAGAGGTACAACCCCAGCTTCCCCCCATCCCCAACACTTCAATGCCCTAAGGACTCGCACAAATGCAATTTATATTGTAAACTTGGCTGTAAATACAACCTGACCAGTGCAGCTTAATAACTGAAAATTAAGAAACATGATTTGTCAAGACTTACAGACATGATCAAATCGAAGAAACTGTTTCCCAACTTGTGAGATATGTACAATACATGTGCAATATAACAGACAAATACAAATTTGTTTGTTACATTGCAAACGGACAAATTTGCATTGAGCCCAAAATAAAGGAGTCAGTACAGGGGAAAATGTGTATATAGCAGAGATATCAGTGTATCAGAACTGAATATCAATAAGCTTGAGCTTTTGTTATATTATCAAACACACTTGAGATAACATTTACCTGTAATTTATAAGCAGAGTATAATTCATGCTGCAGTAACTTTAAGGGCCAACATTTCAAAGAATGATATTACAACAGTGATCAAGCATCTTCAGCATTAAATTATTTGAAAGGTTGTCAGATTGAATGAGAGTCCTCTAGTTCACTGAAGAGGCAATGAAATTTCCCTCTTATTGAAATCAGACAGAAGAAAGTGGCATCATTTGGAAGTGCATGGCGGTATCCAAAGGGCAATCAGAACAGTAGGAATGACGTAAGATGGTCAATGCCAGCTTCACAGAGAGAACAGCCAAAATGCAATCAATTATGAAGTCATTATTAATCACTTTCTTCTAATTGGACTGACTTCATGTCCCTTTTGTATGGCAGAATGAAGATTGTGGTGTCCTATAGAAAGTGAGCAGCTAAATGCAAGTACCAGTGGGTGGAAATTGCAAGCCATCTTGGTTCTGTGAAGTCTTGAAAGATGTGGCTGGTTGCTGTACATGTCAAGACTGCATGTTAAGACTCCTAAGATTTGCTGCTTTAGAGCCGCAGTAACATTTACTGGGGTTGAATGCAAGAAGTGACCCTGGAAAGAATCAGGTGACCTACTGAAAATATGAATCAGGATGGTATTAGCAGGATTGTAATTGCCCTAGCATGTCCCCTGAATACCTGTCAGCATGGGATGAAGGATCAGTTGAAATGTCTATGAGATTCTCCTCAGTTGTCTGGGCCTGGAACCGGTAGGAAAGCTCTCCCACCGACAGATCAAATCTTCTTCTCTCCCACCCAGGATCCTACTTTCTTTTAGCACAGAACCAGTAGATTGGTTCAGGATGTACAGTTCCATCAGCAATTATTGTAGGGTCTTCAAAATGGACGAGGCCTGCTACCAGGAAGTATTCTCCCCTGAATGACCAGTCAGAGATTTATACCAAAAAATAACAAATGCAATGCAATCTTTTTCTACCTCTTTATGTGTTAAGTGCATGATAATCTGTGGAACCTCTGGATACTTCCAGCAACATATTTTGGTCCACTCATGTGTAACATCATTGGGGCAGCATAGTGGCAGTGCTACTAAAGCTGCTGCCTCACCACTCCAGCAATCTGGGTGCTGTCTGTGTGGCGTTTACACGCTTTCTCTGACTGTATGTGTTTCCTCTGGGTGGTCTGGTTTCCTCCCATATCCTAAAGATGTGCAGGTTGATAGGCTAATTACCTCTGGTGGGAAGAGCTGGTAAAATGTATGGAGAATAAAATGGGATTAGTGACGGACAAGTGGAAATGAGGGTTTGATGTTCAGCATGGGCTCAGTGGGCAATGGGCCTGTTTCTGTGCTCTATGACTATATGTCTCTAAATTTTCACATTTACAGTAGAGATGCAATTCTTCCTAAGCATGACTTGTCTTGACAATGCCTGAAGAATTTGGTTTAGTGCCTTTGATGAACTTTGCTTTGTTCCTTTTGAAATCATTCAATTCATGCTTGACCCTGTACATTTTATTTCAATTATATATTAAAAAAAATCTTTGCACATAAATTGATAGTGCCTTGGCTATTGAAGATCTTTCCTTCTGTTTATAATAATAACAGGAAATCTGGCAGTAGATACACAACAGATAATATTTTACAATATAAAATGCTACAAAATAATGTTTATGGTGTTATTTGTACAATTTTATTTTATTTCATTTGTGATAATATTAGAAATCTATACAAAATCATAACATTTTCCATATGGATTCTAGGAAGTTCAAATTTTATAATCAGTAACATAGGGTTGAAAACAACTGGTAAATGAATAAAGAAAAGAGAACCTGTTCACTGCTGTATTTATTTATTTTGTGTGGCATTTAAAGAACAACAGACAAAATGCTATAGCTGCGTACGGAATTTGACAACCCATTTCTAGGGGCATATTGTTGATATTTCCTGTAAAACACATAGTGGACAATGGTGGAAGATGACAACTTTCTTGTGGTCTTCTTCATCACATGTTGCCGAACAGCATTGATCGTGCTCTGCCAGGAAAACAATGGCAACATTCAATGCATTAAAATCTCAAGACAAGAAAAGGCTAATGAAATAACCTGACAGACAACAATAGGGTGATAGAATAATAAGATCACATTGGCTTTGAGCAAAGATGAAAAGAATGATTATGGATTTGTAATATTAAATTTCCAGTTTGTATCTTTGGATGAATTTGAGTAGTGACACTTTTGTGCACTGGCATTATCCAAATTAATTGACAATGAAACTCTTGTATCACAGGTAAAAACACTAAAACACCTCAGTGTACAGATCAAACATTGCTCCTGCAGGTTATTAGCTACAGAATTGAAATAGGTGTCAAAGTGATTCAGTGATCAAGACTGTGCCGTATAGTTACAGTACAAACAGGAAATAAATCATAAAACAAAGGGAACGTTTTGTGGAAGTAAAATCAGAGATCAGAATTAGAATGGAACAGAATTACAGAATAAAATGATAAATAAATCAGAAAATAAAAAGGAAAGTTTTAAGAAATTAAAAGCTATATATTACAAAGAATATTCAATTTTAAAGTGTCATTACCAGAATAATATAATTGCTTCACCTAATACAAATCTGAAATATACTATAAATCCCATGGAATTCTATGTTACAATTTTCGTTGATCTCTTTCTGATAATTCTGAGTTTTGGTATTACACTCAAAGGTAATTTGAGGTTAAATTCACTCTCCATACCTCAGGAGTTACCTTTCAATGAAGGCAGATATTGAAGATGAAATTCACCACTACCTCCAGAGCCCCAGCACTGAACAAAACAATGTTCAAAGTTCAAAATCTCAGATCTACCCCAAAGCCCTCTGTCCACCGGGCAACAGTGATCTCAACTGTCCTGTATGTTTCTTAGACAAAGACTACCTACCACCTCAGAACCCACAGACCTAGAGTGGAAACCAGTCATCCTCGACCCCAAGGGACTAACTAAGAGAAAGACTAATCTGTCTTTCCTGTGTTCAAATTAGAAAAGATTCTCCAATATAACAAACACTCTTAAATGGTTGGACATCTACTGGAAACTAATAATTTGCCTAGATTAACATTTTTTATCAACACATGCATAAAATCTATAATTTGGAAACAGGTATAAGCTAACATTGTATTTTGGCATCAAATCATCTCTCTGCTATTCTAACAGAACAATCAATGAATTTGCTTGATGGAGATTAACAATTTTAGTATAGTGGTGCAGAAGGAATTCCAAGCTTATACTTAGATGCTGCAAATAATTAGGAATTTAGATGAGAAAACATTTTATTTGAATATAAAATCAGTATTGTCAAAAGCAAGTTAAAATATTCAGTTTGTGAAGAGTTTTCTCACTGAAATCTCACTGAAGATTCCTTTATTCTGCAAGGGATATGGGAAAAGATGGACCAGATGGGGGGACTTCAGGTTATTAATTTATCACCTTCAGATAATGGAAATCCAATAAATTGTGAAGAGAAGAATGCCTAAAATATATTATTGACATAGTGTTGGTACTGTGTGCACTCTCAGTTATTACCTCTTGATTCCCTTGGTTCTTCTGCTTCTGTGGAAGACAATAGATGTGATGGTTTGATTAGTTGTTCAAATTAAGTGAAAATATTAAACAAAATAAGTGAAAACAAGGAGAAGAGTGTGGGTAGGCTCCATGGGTTAGCCCGTGAGAGCTACAGCTGGTTATTAAATTCTAATAATTGATCTAGCAATGAAATTTAAGGAATCATGAGGAGCCCAAAAAAAAGTTCAGTAGTATTTCTTAGTCACAATAAGAAATAAGAAAATGTTTTAAAAGCAAACCTGTGAGATAGTGGTCCTGATTTATTTCCATGCAATTGAATTGTATCATAAAATTTATCATTAGATGTGTTGAAGATCTAACAGTGTCCATTGTACACATACACAAAGCTTGCAGAATGCAGTGGGGTGACGTCATTCCTCAAACAATCCACAATCATTTTCCCCCGTGTGAAATTGATTTATGTATATGTAATTGTCACACTGTGGCCAAGCACAGGAAATCAGCTCTGATCAGAAAGAAACAAGACCTACATCAGTACTATTCAAAGGTATACTAATTACAGGGAATCATCTTGGGGAGTCAGTGGGGGGTGAGCTCATTGAGTCAGCCACACAGAACCTTGGAGCAGTAGAAATGTGGGTGAACCTTGAATACTGTAGAAGAGAAGCTGTTTTTTATCCCCCCAAAAATGGGAAAAGTTGTCATGACCATGCTGAGCCTCCAGCACAACTTAGTGCAGGGATACAGAAGCCCAAGGCAAGGCCACTCTGACCCATTGATGAAGATGAGAAGGACGCTGGTCAGGAAAGCTTTCTGGGGATGAATCAAGGATGACATCCGTCAGGCTTCACATGTCCAAGGATCAAAGCATCCGGAGGTTAATTTTCAAAGGCAGTGAAGACCTTTATCTAACACCTTCTTCAGGCAGAACTCCATCGCACACTCATAAACATCATAAACCCTTCAGGCCACTGAATCTTTCCTGAGGCTGAATACTGCCATCATGATACTTCTACTCTACAAAGCCACTTCTGCTCCTCATGGTACAAGTCATCAGCTGGCCAGACAGTCTTCTGGAAGACGAACCACTGGAGCGCTATCTCAAAGCCTGTTTGAACATTAGTATCCAGAGCTTTGATGGTAGCAGCCTGATATTGCATGAGGGAATTCAGAATTCATACATTGAGTAGGTTCTGCCTGTGCTGCGCTGGGACAATGACCTTTCCCATGGCAGGGTCTGCAGGCATTGGCATAAAAAAGGCACAACAGTGTGGTCACGGAGAGTAGAAAGCAGAGAAGAGGGACACATTTAAAGCATCCATCTCTTATGAGACAGAGAAGACAGTGGAATGAGGGGAAAATGAGATCTAAAGAGGAGGATTAGATAATAAACATACCATTATCACCAATGATTTTCAATTGTCCACTAGTCACTGTTTCTATGCTGAATGAGCCCATTGTCACCAGATCCCATGTTCTTCAGACAGCTGAATCTGTAGGCATGGACAAGATCGCAGCCATGTTGATGCACACTAAAAGTTTGTGCAAATGTCTCCTGCAACAGAGGGTTAGCTGTGTTACTGAGTGTGTCTCAATGTTTGTTTTATGATATGTCATCAACAATGATAGCAGTATTCCCTCAGAATCAAGCATGACATCTGTCAGGCCAAATGAATGAGAAACCCAATTCTAGATGCACATGTTCATTGCCATCAGGGGCATGCTGTTGCTCGAGGGAGTTGGGTTTGTAGCACCAGGTTAGTCCCCTTCCCTTTCCTCCTGAAATGGCATTTACTTTGAGGGACCAGGTCTTGGCTATCACCTCTCCTAATTAGCATGATTTGCATCCAGTGGCTGAGCAGACAGAAGTGTGTGTAAGATGTGTGATACAATGGGGTGTGTTGCAGAAGTTGTAGGTATGTAGATGAAAGAGCGCAACTTTCAGCAAAAGGCTTTTGGTGCTGTTCTACTAATCTTGATCATCATAAAAACCAAAAAAAATGCAGGTGTTGGAAATCTGACATAAAAACATAGGATACTGGAAGCATTCAGCAGGTCAGTCTGGACAGAGAAATGGCGTTAACGTTTCAGGTCGATGCTTTTCACCAGATACGTTATCTGAGGTCATTAAACTTCTTTGCAGTACAGTTAGACTTGAGATCTCTTGCCACCTCTGCCCATTATTGCTTCCTTCCAATTTTTAGTGGCATCCTGAGCATGCAGACTTCTCACTATCTCCCCACCCCTCTAGTTTGTTTAGGATGTCAAGGTCCACATTAGTGAAATGAGGTTGCTCACTCCTGCACCTGAGCTGCCATTGTTATCAGTAATCCCCAAGTGTAGTGTTTGGATAATTCTCTCCCCTTCCCTTTCTTTTCCGAGATACAAGCATGATGTGAATTAGTCACGTTCATTTCAACTAGCCTGTCAGAATCAGGAAAAGACTTCTGGTTAACATGCACAAACGGGGAAAACATTAGCTTGGTAGCTCTATGAGTTTTGAGTGCATGATGCCTGCATTCAAAAATCATGCACTAATGACAATGGGGCACACTGATGGGATTTATTTAATGTTACAGTTCTGCAAAATGTTGGTGGAAAATCTACATCAGAACAGTATCCATTTAATCAAATGAGTGTAATTTATAATAGATTCTACTGATTGTTTATTTTTTGATCCTGTGTGCCTCTCATCAATTCAAGGCTTGTTTACATGTGTGAGTGCACAGGATTCTTCAGTGCGCTGTACACTCAGTGGAACAAGAGATTTGTGATTGCACAGGGGATCAAATAGAATGTCTCCACATCTGTTTTATTGTAGCTTAATGGCAATGACAAATATAATCCTTGTGAGTGGAAATATGGGGATAAGTTTGATCCCTGAACAGGTGGTTATGGGGTTATCCTTTAATTAGTGGCAATCCAAAGGGAATTCACATGATTCAGATTCCTGGTGGGTCCTCAGGCAATATATCCATAGTGACCTCGCGGTATGAGTAATTACTGCTGGCTGGAGAAACCGAGAGAGTGCTATTGATTTAGTGGAGGATATGATGTGACTGGACATGACAAGCTTGTCGTGAAGGCTGGGCATTCTTGTTACCCCAACATCTAGAGGAATTTGTCCATCAAACCTTTAACAGTTTAGTGATGAAAATATATCTGATCCTTTGTGATCAAAAGGGAAAAGAAAAATTGGGTCAAATCCAGCCAGAAATGTCTGTTGTTTTCCAAGTGCACTAATACTTACACTCTGGAATAAAGCATCTGCAGTTTATTGATTTTCATTTATTCTCTGGAGTTTGCCTGTTGGGATCATCCTTCAGATTTGTGATTTATGGTATACAAATATATGCTCTCTAAAGCCCAGGCTAGTCCATCAGTGGATGTGCTGACCAGGGATGTCAGAATGACTTTGAATTGTTTAGATGATGCCAACTATTGTTCCTTACCCTCAAAATAATTTTTTATTTTAGTAGCCCATATAGATAGTTCAATGATAAGATGCAAGGAAAGTCAGAACACCGCTATAAGATATTTACATAAATTCAATGTAGTATTTTAAATTCCAAATTAATTTTACGTTAGAATATTAAAACACAGGCCTAAACTGAAAGAAATCCCATCAGAGTTTTCTTGAGCAATTCCAAGGAATCTCCCTCAAATATGTTACCCAGAGGACTTTACCACATATTAATGACCCCCTCTGTAAAGAACTTCTTGATATCAGGTTGAGACCTTTTGTTCTTGTCCTCTCAGTTTGCCACTAAATACAATTCCAGTTTATCATTTCCATGCCATGCAGTTTTTTTTTAACATCATAATACCATGAGTTTCCTTCACAGTACTCAGTTTTTTGTCTGACACACAGTGAAAGTTAAGGTAAAACATAACAGTAAATGTATTCCAACTTCAAAGGGTTACTTAATTTACTAATTTACATTTATTTTATTTAAAGTAACAGAAAAAGTACAAGCACGGTGGCATTGCTCTCACTTGGAAGTCCACGATCCAGCCAAAAGTAATTTTTGCAGATATACGTTGATACACTAATATCCACAATGACAATATAAAGACAAATGATAGAACAGACATACATTGTGGTCAGCCAAAAATCTACAGACTAACAGCCTCTGCTCGGCATCAGTCAATCCCTGTGGAACTTTCAAGACAGCTTGAAATAAAACCATCACTTAAAAGCAATTGCAAACTGAGATAAGTGACAAATAAGTTTAGTGGATCTGAAGCAAATGAACAGCTGCTTCAGAAATAGCACCTAATAGGTATTGAAATTAACTGATTAATTTCCATGTGCAGAATTACAGCTACAGCAGTTATGTTAAGGACTTAATTCAGAGACAGAACGGTATTGACAATTTGCTTCAGCTCACCGGCAGTGATAGAAAAACAGACATTTGTCTGTTTTATGTCAACACACTTTCCTCAAATTATGAAAGAGTAGAAACAGTGGAAGTAATGATTCTTGAAAGCTTTAGTGAAGAAATATAGGCTGCTTACTTGGCTTGTTTTGTGAAGTTTGGGCATTTCCTGCTGACTCGATTCATTCAGATGATGCTGGAAGAAACAGATGAAACCTACACCTCAATAAAGCTTTAAATATCTGGAACAAGATGATGGTGCTCAGTAGGAAAAATTCATTAAATACCTAAATGGTTTCAGATACCTATTATCTGATATACAGACATCAATTACAACTATTTCTACAGTCATTTTTAACATCACACATTGGGCACCTGACTTTTGATGAACTGTTTTTGTAACTAGTACTGTTCAAGTAGGATTCAATATAAGTTAATAACCTTTTATGAAAAGACCTTGATGAAAACTTCAGAAGTTGCAAAGAAATAATAATATGACATGAAAAATGCATCACACACATATTTTAAAAATGTACATAAATAATAATTGGGCATTGTAATTCTCATATTTGCTTTGATTAATGGAAAGGTCACTAATTATATTGTGACACATGTGTGGCTAATAAACTTCATAATAATATGTTATTGTTGTATATCGGTCATTATGAATGTGTTCATGTTTAACTGATTGGAATATAATGTGCATATTTCTTATAATTGAAGTGCAACAAATTGCATGTCACATTAATTAGATATAATTAGTAAAAACACAATAAAGGCAATTTATCACTTTTAACATATTCCTTTTGTTCATATGAAGTAATTTCCAATCACTTGTTTGCACAAGCTTCTTTGCAGGACCAGTAATCAGTTGTAAAATTAATATCAGGATATTTTGCTGAGAATTTGCTGACTAAAGTTTGGCATCTGAATGACACATGGCGTTATTGATGAAACAGTATGTAGTAAGGAAGAAATGCTCCATGAATTGCAAATCTCAACACCATAATTGCTGATTGTGTACCATTTTGTGGTTAACTTTCTTAAAGTGGCATCTCTCCTTCAACAATGAAGTCATTGTATAATGGATATTAATTTTCCATTGCCAAAGAAAATTAAATCTAGTAACTAACAGCTTAAGTACCCTTTGAATCATTTGAAGTTATTGGTAACTGCCAATAAAATTTACTTGCTCAGAAAGGGAAAAATTATAAGTAAGGGGTTTTATTCCTTCAGATGGTGAATTATTATTAGAGATGTTAAAAATATCAAAATTGTTCAATTTTCCTTGCTCTTTTTTTTTGATTATCAATCTTCACCATCTTTCAACTTTATCTTCTATAGTTCACGCATTCTATTTATTAAGGAGTTTGTCCCATTGTTACTCAATGCCCCAGGTACAATGGCATGCTGATTATGTTATTATCAGCTCTCATTTCCAGCAACCTTTTTGTGTTGAAGGGGTAGTAACAAGTCTAATGAACTGGGCAGGCTATGAGATGTTTAATTTGATCATATTCTGAAACATTATGTCTTGGTTTACTTGAAGCTGAACACCTATTATGATAACAAAATGACATACCTGAAAAGACTTTACGTACTTTCAGTGGATGCTACAGTTTTACCTGATCCATACAGATCCAAGATTCAGTGCTCTAATTGCCTGTTCCTTAGCAGATCTGATGCACTGTGCTTTCCTGTAGTTTGACTCAGCTCCATTCTGCAGGTTTGAGATTACTCCACAGTTAGAATTTGATGGCCTCTCTGCAACACTGCTACTGACAGTAATCCCAATTCAACAACCACGAGTTCAGGTAAATGAAGTGCCACCAGAGACACAAAAATGTATTTAAGGATGTGTTTTTTTTCTGGTACCTAAGGAGATATTGACATTCTAAAATATAAATGTTTCCTTTATAAATCAAGGCTTGAATTTTTTATGGCTTGGTCATGATTTATGATCCAATCAAGTGCTGATTAAATTGGATTTTTGCCCAAAAATTGATTTGTGTTTTTTTTTCAATTGAGTAGAGATGGGTGATTCAGAATGGCAAAAATGCATTTTAAAAAAATCAATTTTCTGCCAAAATTTCAATTTCTTACCTTGTGAAAATTAGGTGGGAATTTACTTTTATCAGACCACAGACTTCTCAAATGGTAAATTTGCAGTATGCATTTCATACAAGTAGGACTGAAAATATAAATAGCATGTTACTGTGCTACTGACTTATTATCCATTCCCTCCACTGTGCTTCTTATCATCCAGTCAAACCAGTGCTGTGTTCAATTATTCAGGTGTCAGGAGTTGTCAGAGTACATTTTTTTCTACAAAGTAAGGACAAATGGCATTGCTGTGTATTCATTGTTCCTCTGAAAAGCTTGTCCTCTGAGTGATATTAGGTCATTACTTAAAAGAAAACATTGTTGAGAAAAAAGCTTTACATAAGATCCTAGCAACTGTGAATCCAGGAAGACTAAATAAATTAGCACTGAATACACTGACCTAATAATTGCTGAATTTGTTGCAGCAGAGTGAAAAACACAAAAAATAAAATGGAAATACAAGATGCAACAAAATAAGTGATTTTACAATCTGGATTAACTTCCTCAAGTGAGCTCTACTTACAGCACAGGTGGCAGGTTTAAACTAGCATGGCTATAGGGTGGGTGGGGAGCTGGTGGTGAGAAGTAGAGCATAAAGTGGAAGAATTGAGGGGAAGATAGATGTTACATCAAGTAAATATGAACAGTATGAACAGAAGGACAGGCAAACCCAGATTAATCAACACACTGGGATTGATGGGCTGAAATGAATTTATTTAAATGCAAAGATCAGAGAGAATGTCACAGCTGCACCTTGAGAGGACAGACTGGAGGGCTCATCCATGAGGCAATGTGTGCAGCGCTCAGGAATAAGGAAGGTACAATCACTATGACGGGCTTATGCGATAGGCCTCCCTATAGACCGCAGCAGATAGAGGAACAGATATGTAGGCAAATTATGGAAAGATGTAAAAGCAACATAGTTGCTGTAGTGACTTTAACTTCCCCAATATTGACTGAAACTTCCTTAGTGCCAGAGGCTTAGATGGGGCAGAACTTGTTAGGTGCATCCAGGAGGATTTCTTGACACAGAACATAGGTAATCCAACCAGGGAAGTGGCCATACCAGACCTTGTATTAGGAATTGAGCCTGGCCATGTGATTGGAGTTTCAGTGGGACAGCATTTTGGGAACAGTGATCATAGGTCTGTAAGTTGTCAGATGGCTATGGATAAGGATAAGACTGGATCTCAGGAGAAAATGCTAAATTGGAGGAAGGCTAATTATAACATTATTAAGCAGGAGCTGGGGAGAGTAGATTGGGCGTGGCTATTACCAGGCAAATCCACATCTGACATGTGGGAGTCGCTTAAAGGTCAGCAGGTCAGAGTTCAGGACCAACATGATTCTGTGAGGAGAAAGGACAAGGATGGCAAGGTTTGGGAATCTTGGAAATTTATTCAAAAAGGAAAAGGAAGCATATACAAGGCTTAGGCAACTGAAATCAGACAGGGCCCTTGAGGAGGATAAAGGAAGCAGGAGAGAACTTAAACAATGAATCAGGAGGACTAAAAGGGGCCATGAAATGTCCTTGGTCAGTAAGGTTAAAGAGAATCTCAAGGCATTTTACACAGACATTAAAAACAAGAGGGGTAGCTAGGGAGAGGGTAGGACCACTCAAGGACAAAAGAGGGAATTTATGTCTGAAACCAGAGGAACTGGGTGAGGTACTAAATAAGTACTCTACATTCACCAAGGGGAAAGGACATGGAGGATAATGAGATCAGGGAGTGGTATGCTGATATTCCAAGACATGTTGATATGAAGAAGGAGGAGGTGCTGGATCTTCTGAAGAACATTAAGGTGGATGTCCCAAGGGCCAGATGGGATCTGAGAGAGGCAAGAGAGGAGATTGCTGGGGCTTTGGCAGAGATCTTTGTATCCTCTTTAGTCCCAGGCGAGGTCCCAGAGGACTGGGGAATAGCCAAAGTTGTTCCTCTGTTTAAGATGGGCAATCGGGTCAAAACAGGAAATTATAAGCAGGTGATCCTTACATCAGTGGTGGGGAAATTATTGGAGAAGATTCTTAGGGATAGGATTAGCTCACATCTGGAAAATCATGGGCTTATGAGGAATAGTCAGCACGGCTTTGTGTGGAGGAGGTAATGTCTTACAAACTTGATTGAGTTTTTTGAGGAGGTGATGAAGATGATCGATGAGGGATTTATTCTAATCCAGTGTTGTGCCTGCTAAAAGCATGTATAATATGTGAGGAGCACAGAAGAGCAAAATGCTTCAGTCAATGTGACTGACGAATCCTTACTGTGACAAAAACATTGACTAGACTTTCATTCAACAATGCATTTGGAATGTGTGTCCAGGAGCATACAGGAATTTTCAGAAGAAGTTTAAGATATCTGCCATTTTAATCAGCTATCGCATTACCATGTGATGATTTGCATCTTGACTGATTAACATTAGTGGGAATGATGTCAATCCACATGACGTCATTTGGACTCCACTGTTTAAAGTGACATCAAATATGCAAGTTAAAGCAGTGGAGATGGGAAGGAGAGAGAAACAAGTCTTATGATAAAAGGTGGAAGGTCAAAACCTCCATTCTACTTTAATGAAGGCTGCCCGTTGGATATTTGTTCTCCAGCAAGTGGAGTAGTAAGTCAGTTGGGTCACCAAGAAGTTGTGGAGGAACGTGACCCAAGACATCATCAGCAGGAGTGGATCGCAACATTTCAAGGTACAATGCAGAAGCCTCATGGATTATTTACATAGTGAACATGTTCAGCAAGTTTTGCAAATTTATTTCTATAATCACAGGATTAGCAATGTGTTTTATTCATTCAATTCGGGTTCATTAATCTGGGTTATGAGTTGCACAAATTGCTCCTACACCTCCATGTGTTTTGGCTGAAGTATAATCATAGATTCCCTTTGTGGGTAAATTATAAGCGTAACTTATGACAAGTGCTTAAAGTGAAAATTTAGGTTCAGCTCTGTGATGCTCATAATTGGTTCAGGAAGCAGTAATAGAGGTTTTCTAATGGTACTCTAATCAACAGAGTTTTTTTATGATGGCTGACTATTTGCTGACTGCCAATAAAAGGATCCTTTTTATTCTAATTTCAAGCTTCAGGAAAATCTATATAAAATTTTTGTCCTAATGTTCTATTACTTAATGGTTAAACTGCACTTTTCTGATTCCATCAAAAGGTGAGTTCTCCCAGAACCTCCAAGAACAGAGCATTTTCAGCTTTGGTCTGCGCCTTCCCCAGAGATACTCCTACGTCAATGACATAATGTCGTCATGATAGTCCTACCTCATATTGGCAGGCACCATTGATCAAAGAAAGCATTGATTTTAGTTCTGGTTCATCTGAGTTGAACCTGTCTTATAATTTGGAATTTTCTGCTAGTTTTGGCATTTTCATTATTCAACCTACTAGCTTTCAAGAGACTTTAAAAGACTTGAGTTTGATGGACTTGCCAGGGAGTGAAAAAAATTCAAATGTGCTTTGAAGAAGAAAATTATCATTTTAAAAGTTGATAAAGAGCAAG
This sequence comes from Pristis pectinata, assembly GCF_009764475.1. Lineage (NCBI taxonomy): Eukaryota > Metazoa > Chordata > Chondrichthyes > Rhinopristiformes > Pristidae > Pristis > Pristis pectinata. The sequence goes on from NC_067407.1 coordinate 105,662,221, forward strand.
GTGCATTAGGAGATCCATTCTGTAAAAATCATCAAATAAAACAAAAAACATCAAGCTATTGTTTAGCATTAATAAATATTTGGAGAAGTGAAAATTTTATGTCTTATAGTTTCTAGCTTTGTTTTAAATATTATACAAACTTATCCAGTTTTGTTTCTTATCCTCAAAAAATATCTAACCTAGTCAAAAGACAGGAGATCCTCTTTGAATTTACCTACAAGTCAATATCTACATAGGAAAAACTTTACAAATAAAATTTATTTGTAGATTCTCCTTAAGCTTTTTGACATAAAGTATAATATAATTGCAAAAATGTTAATGAGTACATTATGACTCATCAAAAAGTAAAAAAAAACTCTTCTACATTTGATAATTTTGTCAATCTAAAATAAAGCTATCAAAGAATAAATTAGGGAAAGCTGCAAAGAATATATATCCTATAATTTGTAAGTACAAATCATTTAATATTTTAATATATCATGTCTTTTACTAAGGCTGGTTTTGACGAATGTGAGATATCCTGGAAATTAAATTGATTTTCTGGGATCTCAGATGATTCCCATTATCAGCTACAAAGCAAATTGATGCTACAGAAAGTTAAGAATCTAAAATTGTTTGTCATGATTAGTGATGGATAAACAGATGAAAGAATCTAAGCTTACATCTTGAAACTCATAATTGAAGCACAGCAAACAACAATAGTCAATGATATGTGCTCAGTCAAATGGGGTCAGTTAAGAATGTAGACCAGTGCAATAACTCTGATGGAAGCTTCATGCCACACCAAACTGGCTGCAAAATTCTGAAGTTTGTGCATATTGTAAAAAGCTCTGCATGATGTTCCCTAGGATTGTGAGAATGAGATTCAGCTATGTCATTGTACTGACAGGGGAAGAGCACCAACAGTCCTGAAGGATTAATTAAATTCTTATAAGCCTAGTATTCAGCTTAATAGGGCCACTGTACTTGTGAAAGGGAACACTGTCACAGTTTCAAGAATGGCAGTGGTGTAATCACAGATTAAATCAACATCATTCGCAACTGGTCATGTCCTTATATTTAGTACTATTGTCAGCCTGGGAAGACATAATAGCTTTGGAGAGTAGAAAGTGACCTTATGGACAAATGGCCATTTTCTGTTGAAAACTAACTCAATTTGTAGTTTCTAAAAGTCTTAGCAAGCACAATGCATTGATTGCATTTTGTCCTTAGTGCACAGGAGTCAACAGCAAGAGTTGATCACTTCTCCAATATAGAACCGTCTGGTGGCAAATAACATCCATGCAGCAAAGTTTTTATATCTCACAGAAACTGAACCCCTCAGTAAACTTCAAGAGAAATAGTTTTCACAAAAAGCCTTGTGACTTTGCAGAAAAACTCCCCACTTCAACTTAACATTCCAGTAAAATATGTACTCAGAGTTGTCTTTTCTCATAAATTTAAGAGTGTTAATCCCAGAACTGGAAAGTTTATGCAAGTATTAACTCAATGTGGCAAATGCAACCTAACAAAATCCTGCCACACTCCTCCAGAATTCTAATTGCAATCTATTCTTACAATTCAGTTCAAAATTTCTATTTGATGTTGGTGGAATTGTGATTACTTTTGTTACCTATTTGAAATGCAGTCATTTAGACAAACACACAAAATACCTGCAAATGATGAACTCTCCAACTTCTGGTCAACTGCTCCCCCTCTGTCCTTTTTCACTCCCCTCACGTTTGACCCAGTTCTTCCTACACTCACCCCACCCCATCACCCTGTTTCTTTCCCCTCCTCCTCCCATCTGCCCATCACCCACACACCCCTCCCACTGTTTCCCCTCCCCCACTGTTCCCATCGGCCCTCCCACTTCCCACTTGATTCCATGCTCCACCTTCCTCTCCCATCAGATTGTATCATCTTCAGCCATCTGTTGCTTCCATCAATCACCTCCCAGCTTCTGGCGCTATTTCTGCTCTCCCCTCCTCCATCTGTCTATCACCCCCTTCACCTAGATCCACCTATCACTTGCTAGCTCTCGCTCCACCCCTTCTTTTCACCTTTTTATACTGGCTATCTCCCCTTTATCTTTCAGTCCAGATGAAGGGTCTCAAACCAAAACATCAATTGTCTATTTCCCTTCATAGATGCCGCCTGACCCACTGAGTTCCTCCAGTATCTAGTGTGTTACTTCAGATTCCAGCATCTGCAGTCTCTTGTGTCTCCACAACGTACTTGACTTAGGTATATTGTAAGAGGATGCAGACTCATTCCCAATAAACTATGGAACGAATAGATTGAACATATTGGAACAAATATTATCCAAATATGTCATGGTCTAGTATGTAAATTAAATCCCTCCACCTCACCTGTACTAATTAGCATTTCTTTTTCTGTTTCACTTTCCAAAACCACCTCCCAACAATGTGGTAGAACACATTCCAGGTTCCTCCTTGTTCTGATCGTGAGCTGGGCATAAACAACATCAAATATAGATGGGAAACTCTGTTCTCCCCTTCACCTCCATACTCAGATAAGTTCAGCTAAGATCTAGATTCTTTACACTTTAGCCCTGATAGTTATGTGGAGTTAGGGATGATGTGACAGAGGGCAAGGTTGAGCACAATAAAGCCCAGTTGACCTTAACTTCTTGTTGCTCAGCAGTCAACCAGAGTAGACAGCCTGAACAGCAAGCAAAAGGGATCCCAGCTTCAGGAGCTGCAAACCCTTGCACACAGTCAGGAGGTGGTGAAGATGCTGATGGAAGCTGTGGTACCATCAGACACCAGAAAGAATCAGTGATACCTTTTGCAGTTTGTAAAAAAGTGCAGTGTGATCTATTCTCCAGACCAGCTCAACTATCTGAAAAACTGGGTTAATATTACTGTATATTTTATAAGTTTGCCTTTACAATGATCACATTTTCCTGCTATAATTAATCCATATGAATTTTAATAACGTATTTTTCTGAACACCTATTGATTTGCCTGGATTACTCCATCTGCCATTTCTCTGCCCACATTTCCAACTGGTCTACTTCTGCTAAATCCTTTGACAGCCTTCCTCATTATCCACAAGTCTGCCAAATTTTGTGTCATCTACAAAATCATCAGTCAGCCCACCTACATTTTCATCCAAATCATTTATATATATCACAAGCAACAGAGATCCCAGCATTGATCCTTGCGGAACACCACTGGTCACAAACCTCCTGTCAGAAAAACATCCCTCCATCACTACTGAGACTCAAGAGACTGCAGATGCTGGAATCTGGAGCAACAAACAATCTGCTGGAGGAACTCGGCGGGTCAAGCAGCATCTGTGGGAGGAAAGGAATTTTCAATGTTTTGGGTCAAAACCCTGCACTAAGGAGGCTTACAGGAGTGAAATAGATCAGCTGGTTGAGTGGTGTCACAACAATAACCTCGCACTCAATGTCAGCAAGACCTAGGAACTGATTGTGGACTTCAGCAAGGGGAAGTTGGGAAAACACACACCAGTCCTCATTGAGGGGTCAGCGGTAGAAAGGGTGAGCAGCTTTAAGTTCCTGGGCATCAACATCACAGAGAATTTATCCTGGGCCCAACACATTGATGCAATCATGAAGAATGAAGTGTGGCTCTACTTTGTTAGCAATTTGAGGAGATTTGTATTTCTCTTACAAATTTCTATAGATATACAGTGGAGAGCATCTTGACTGGCTGCATCACAGCCTGGTATAGAGGCTCCTATGCACAGAATTACAGGAGGCTCCAGAGAGTTATAGACTCAGCCAGCTCCATCAGGGGTACAACTCTCCTCATCCTCAAGGATATCTTCAAGAGGCAGTGCCTCAAGAAGGCAGCATGCATCATTAAGGACCCTCACCATCTGGGACATGCCCTACCATCAGGGAGGAGGTACAGGAGCCTGAAGACCCCTATTCAGTGATTCAGGAATAGCTCCTTCCCCTCCACCATCAGATTTCTGAACGACCCATGAACACTACCTCATTATTCCTTTTTTCCTTGCACTATTTATTTATTTTTGTAAGTTATAGATTTTCATGTTTTTGCATTGTACTGCTGCACAAAGCAACAAATTTCATGTCATATGCCAGTGACAATAAATCTGAATCTGATGAGGGACCTTGTCTAAACCTCTGCTACAGTCTCTGTATACAACATCCACTGCCCTACTCTCATCAATAATCTTCATCACCTCTTGAAAAAAATCAATCAAGTTTGTAAGATATGACCTCCCCTGCACAAAACCATGCTGATTATCCCAAATAAATCTATGCTTTCAGGAGGATCTGTACGATCAGTATGCAAGACAAGTTTTTCACTGTACCTCGGTACAAGTGACAATAATAAACCAATACCAATACCATTTTCTCCAATAATTTCCCTACCACTGATGTAAGACTCATCACCTATAATTTCCTGATTTATCTCCACTACCCTTAAACAGAAGAACAACATTGACTATTCTTCAGTCCTCTGGGGCCTTGCCTGTAGTGAAATAGGATACAAGGATCTCTGTCAGGCCTCAGCAATCTCCTCTCTTGCCTCTCTCAATAACCTGGGAAAGATCTCATCAGGCTCTGGGGACTTATCCATGTTAATGCTCTCAGGAGACCAAATACCACCTCCTTCTTAATACCAATATACCCCTTCCCTGATCTCACCAACCTCCATGTCCTATGCAGAAACACTGTATAAACATTTAAAGTAAAACTTACATCCTTTTCTGCTGTGCTCTGTGCTTCTGCCATAGGGTGGATGTGAGAGGTTGGAAGCAGTCAAGAAAAAAAAATCCTCTTCGGTTGCAAATTAGGTAATATTTATAGGTGACAGCTGCACTTTGCATTTCATTTCTGAAATAAATTTTGTGGAATCAAGTTTCAGAATTGGAGTACAAAATGCATTACAAAATACACCTGTAACCATATTGTCCTTTTAGTTTAAGCACCCAAAACAAATTTCTAACTGAGAGGATCAGCTCCTTGATTCTAACAAACACTGGTAATTTAAGATCTTTATTAGTCACATGTACATCAAAACACACAGTGAAATGCATCTTTTTGCGTAGCATGTTCTGGGAGCAGCCTGCAAGTGCCACCATGCTTCCGGTGCCAACATAGCATGCCCACAACTTCCTAACCTGTATGTCTTTGGAATGTGGGAGGAAACTGGAGCACCTGGAGGAAACCCGCGCAGGCACGGGGAGAATGTACAAACTCCTTACAGACAGTGGCCGGAATTGAAGCCAGGTCGCTGGTGCTGTAATAGCGTTACGCTAACCACTAAACGGTAAGAAATTCTATATTTCCTAAGTGTCTTCCACAATTTTAGGAATTTTGAAAGTGCTTTACAACCAATAAAGTACTTTCGAAGAGACGTCAGTAGTGTTGAGCCCAAGCCTGAACTTTTCTTGGAGCTGCATCTGTAGAATATTTTTTATGTCGTGTTTCTACTGCAGCAGAACACCAACAAAGTGGAGGCAACTGCAAGGAAATTCCCAGTGTCATGACTGTATAGAATTCCCTAATGCTTCTGCTACTCCAATAAAATTAGGATGACCACATTTAACTTCCAATTTCACACCTTTTTTTCATGTTGCATATGCTGCAATTTATAATAATTGATTTTAATGACAGGTAACCCCTGCTTCTAATCCTTGCTGTATCTTAATGTCACTGGGATCTGCTGCCTGCTGCAGGCCAACAGATAGCAGTATGTGTATATATATTGGAGTATGGTTTCTGTTCTCCAAATTCGATCAACAGTGACAATGAAGGGTTGATAGATTAATCTTTGCTTTGTGCAGGTACTTCTGTTACAGCCTCAGAAGCCATTCTCTCTTTACTTGCAGATGACTGATATTGTGTAGAAAAGCTGCAGTTACTGCACAGACAATATTTACCTCTGCTTACCTATTCGAAGAGATACACAAAGTACATTGTAAAACTACATGATAAATAGAATTTGTCAAGTTCTATTTCCCTTCTGCCCCACTTTTATTTATGGTTAAGTGTCTTACCCTGTACCTTTATGCAAAGAATTAATGTAATTGGTAGCTACTGCTGAATTATATTCATGTCATTTATTTATTGTCATTTAAATATCAATTACCATGCCACATCCAGATATAATATTTAGTCCCATATTGCTACAGCTGTGTCTGAAATTCTATGCTTTTATGCTGCACTATAATTTTGGAATTGCAAAATGCCTGGCCTGATTGTGAAATATTGCTTAAACTTAGGCCCCAACTGCACCAGATCCTCTTTCCCTGCCCCTTCCCCACCACTCTTCTGAACCCATGATCCCTGTGGAGCAATCTTCAATGTTTGTCTTTCAAACTATCTTGTGTCAGAAAATGACTTCTGAGCTCAGCAAATTTTTACTGCTTTTGGAGTGGAAGTCAGTTGTGAGGCCTTGGATTTAACATCTTTGGGCATCACACTTCCCACAAAATTATGATGGTTAAAGCAAAAGCAGCTGTAAGGTAATCTCTTTGGGTGCATTATTATTAATTGTCCAAATTTCTGTGACCAGGATGTAGTTGGTCATCGCTAATGCCTATTCTCTGAATTTGGCCTTAACAATTCCGGGAGGGATAAGACTATTCAGGATGCACAGAACCCCTTGGTTTGTTCAGGCTGACATTAGAAATGAAAAAACATAAATATAAGCTCTATGGATAAAATAACATGTACGGAAAATGACCAAAGATTATATGATTGAACATACTACAAAGTTCACTTCTGTACTCTGAAGGACTTGCACAGCTTTAAGTGAAACTATAACTGGAACCCACATGTACTTTTCTCTAATTCTGACTCTGAGTGCAACTCACACCAGTAGTCACTCAATGGTGCTTGTTCCTATCCTTATAGGTGATCACCCCTGTCACCAGTTTGCTTGCACATTGCATTTTAAATGTTAGTAAGACTCGCATGCAAAGTTCTTTTAACTCCAGATGATCTTAAACAAAGCCCACCCCAGCAATCATTCGGAAGAGTCTGCTCCCATATATAGAGCAGATCAATTCTTTCTGCTACTCCCTTGCAAGTTGCTAAAATTTGTCCTGAACTCACCTTATTTTATAATACAAAAATCACAGCAGTCAAAAATGCCCTTTTGTTTGTACCACCTTTATCTTAATCTTGCATTTTGCTGTAAATCTAAAATGATTCTTTCCAACTCACATGTTGGTGAGAAAGTCACCCAGTTTGATGTTTTAACCATTATCACGCAAAGACGATTTGATGAGAAAAGCTCTGAATTTATCAGCATTTTAAAAAGGTCAATGGACTTTAACACAACAATTTGGAAGTTAATATTTCCAAAGATTTTGGGTATGAATCCAGACGAATGGAACTTTGCTTGCTGCATCTCAGTGGCTTTCTATGCTTTGTGGATAGTAAGACCATAAGGGTTCAGAGAAACAGACAGGCAGTTCCTTTACCTCAGATCACAACCTGTTTAAAAGCGTATGAACATAATAAGATCAAAATATAAGAAAATAGACAATTCAGTTTATATAATTAAATAGTCAACTCAGTGAACATCACCAATAGCCTGTCCTGGTCCAACCACATGGACGCCATGGCCAAGAAAGCTCACTAGCGCCTCTACTTCCTCAGGAAGCAAAAGAAATTTGGCATGTCTCCTTTGACACTCACCAACTTTTATTGGTGCAGCATAGAAAGCATCCTATGTGGATGCATCACGGCAACTGTTCTGACCAGGACTGCAAGAAGCTGCAGAGAGTTGTGAATGCAGCTCAGCACATCCTGGAAACCAGCCTCCCCTCCATGGACTCTATCTGTACTTCTTGCTGCCTTGGTAAAGCAGCCAGCATAATCAAAGACCCCACCCACCCCAGGCATTCTCTCTTCTCCCCTCTCCCATCGGGCAGAAGATACAAAAGCCTGAAAGCACATACCACCAGGCTCAAGGACAGTTTCTATCCTGCTGTTATAAGACTATTGAACGTCCCCAGTACAATAAAATGGACTCTTGACCTCACAATCTACCTCGTTATGACCTTGCATCTTATTGCCTACTTGCACTGTACTTTCTCTGTAGCTGTTACAGTTTATTCTGCATTCTGTTATTGTTTTACCTGGTACTACCTCAATGCACTGTGTAATTAATTGATCTGTATGAACAGTATGCAAGACAAGTTTTTCACTGTACCTTGGTACAAGTGACAATATTGAACCAATTCCAATTCCAATTCCAATTCAGTCACTTAAACTGGCCCTGCCATTCAACGTGATCACAGCTGACCTGCCTTAGGCCTCAATTCCTCTTCTTGGCCAGTTGCCATAGCCCTGATCTTTCAGAAATGTGTCTACTTCCTCTTTAAGTAACCCCAATGATCTAGCTTCCACAAGCCTCCAGGTAAAGAATTCCAAAGATCCCCCATTCTCTGGAAGTTCCAATGTATCTCAATTTTAAATGACCATCCCCTAATCTTGTAATTATGCCCCCTTGTTAAAGATGCTCCCACTATTGGAAGCACTTGAACATCCACCTTGTCATGTCCTCTCAGGATTTTATTTGTATCTATAAGATCATCCCTTATTCTTCCAAACTCCAAAGATTGTAGATCTAATTTGTTTAACTACTTTTGATAGAATAACCCTTTCATCCCAGGAATTAGCGTGGTGATTTTTTTTGACTGTCTCCAATATTGCTTCTCAAATAAGGGTTCCAAAACTGTGCAGAGTTCTCCAGGTGGGGTCTTGCCAGTAAGATAAGATAAGACATCTTTATTAGTCACATGTGCATCGAAACACACAGTGAATTGCATCTTTTGCATAGAGTGTTCTGGGGGCAGCCCGCAAGCATTGCCACACTTCCGGCACTAACATAGCATGCCCACAACTTCCTAACCCGTACATCCTTGGAATATGGGATGAAATTGGAGCACCTGAAGGAAACCCATGCAGACACGGGGAGAACGTACAAACTCCTTATAGACAGTGGCTGGAATTGAACATGGGTTGCTGGCGCAGTAATAGCATTACGGTAACTGCAACAATACTTCCTCATTTCTAAACTTTAACCCACTTGTAATAAAGGCCAAATGCCATTTTCATTCCTAACCACTTGCTGCACCTGCTATTAATGTTTTTGCAATTCATGTGCAAGAACCCTTAGATCCCTCTGTACTTTGCTCGCCTGCAATCTTTCTCCATTTAGATAATGGTTTGCTTTTAGAATCCTCTCACCAAAGTACACAACCATACACTTATCCACATTAAACTCCATTTGCCATGTTTTTGCCCATCTACTCAACCTATCTATATTGTGTCGTAGAGTCCAATTATCCTCATCACAGCATGTCCTATTTTACATCAAAGTATGTATATTTAAAGATTTGCTTCCTCACAAGATGTTTTGAAGCTGGGTTTTTTTTGTTTTGTGTGGGCCATAAATTTACTTCTACAGTATAGTCACCTGACCTCTTTATTGTTGGCCCTATTTTAAGTTAAATATATTCTTGTTACAGTTTTGGCTGCAGGGTAGAGGAGAATTAAAGTTGAATTGTTTCTTCACCAATGTGTGGCAATGGCTCCCATGTATCTGCCTCTACAACATTCCATTTTTAGTTTTAAGTTCATTTTTGTAATAAATCATTGTTTTTGTAATTTTCATTTGCCATATATATTCTGCAAGGTTGATAATTTTTGTTTCCATCAACATGAGTAAAGAAAATCATCCCTTCCATAATACAGTATTACTTCTGGTCTTAAGGGACAAAATCTATATGCTCCTTCCTATAATCCATGCTCTTTCATTACTTTAACTATATGAACAGGTTCAGTAAAATAACTATAAGTTCATGTACCCAAAAACCATTTTGTTCATTCATAATAAACCCATGACTCTTTTATAGATTTTTGACACATGTTCCATGTTACTTTACATGGTATATGGAGAACTCAGCCCCAGGTAAATTTTCAAATGGATGCCACAGTCAGAAACCAGTTTCAAAGCTCAGCCATAAGGCTGGCAATTGGCATTGTATCTGCCCATTTTATTTTATTATGTCAAACTGTAATATGTCAAATTATAGCAAGGTACTAGCAGGGTTATAAAATATGACTAGGTAATTATACCTCCGGAATGTGGAATGAATTATCTGTACTTTATATACGACTTTAAAAGCATTCTTAGATTTTATTAGTTACATGCAACCATGACTGCACACATATTTTTAATGTCCAATAAAATCTGATTTCAGATCAATAACAGACAACATAACTTAGAAGATGGTAGTTTAATATTTTAATTAACTATTATATCTACACATGTGTTTGGTTGAATTAAACTCCATTTTCAGCTGCTAGTACCCTGATTTGTGAGGTTCATTAAACAAGTAAGTTGCTTCCTATTATTACAAAGGTATATACCAAGATGAAAACTCCACCACAAACTCAATTGATCTAACTAATGCCTTATTTATTTTTAAAAATGTGTTTGTTAGATTTGTTCTTTTTTTCATAAATAGGAACGTAATTACCATGTCCAAACTGGAAAATCTAGCAATGCAGTTTTTTTTTATGACAGTCAGGATCCCCTGAAGGAGAAATTATTACAATTGTATTAGAATGATCCAGTAAGCCCAACAATGGCAGGGCCCAGCATCTACAAGGCACAGCTTAGGAGCAACACTATCCAACACTTGAAAAGCTCAACACCATCGAGGATGAAGCAACCAGCTTGATCTGTAACCCATCCAATCCACTAAAGATTCATTCCCTCTGTCACCGGTACACCGTAACTGCCACATATACCATCTACAAAATGCTTCGTAGTTACTCATCTGAGCTGTTCTGACAGCATCTCCCTGTGATCACTATCATGAAGAGCTTCAGACATATCACCTGAATTTTCCCCTCCAACTACACAACATCCTAACTTGGAAGTATATCGTTCATCCTGCATCATCACAGGGTCTAATTCCAGTAATTCCTTGCCTAACATTAGCGGGTTGTCAATCTTTAGAATTCTCCACCTTGGAGAGCTGTGGAGATTCAGCCAGTGATTATGTTCAAAACTGAGATTGATGCATTTTTTGATATCAGAGGAATTCTGGGATATAGAGAAAGAATAGGAAACTGGTGTTAAGGTAGAAGATTTTCCCTGATCTTGTGGAATGGTGGAGCAGGCTTGAGGGGCTAAATGGCCTACTATTGCTTTTAGTTCTTATGTTCTTTTATTTTCTTGGTCCTGTGCTGAAATGCCAGCCTAGATCATGTGCTTAAGCATCTGGAGTGGATGGCATAGGTCATGAAGTTCAGTCTGTTTGGTTGAGTTAGCCCATAACCACTTATTATTGAACATACTAGCTAAATTTAACTTTACAATTTGCTTTTGGAAACATGAAAGCAAGGATTTCAAATCTGAATAGTAAGAAGAAGAGCAAAATCAAGTTATTGATTGGACAGGGATATGAGATTGTGGAGATTTAAAAGAGACAGCAAAGGAAATATGGTATGTCAACTTCAGGTGATACTTTGGGTTTTTCCTTGGCTTATTTCACTAGAAATAAGTCTCATGATTTTCCTTATTTAAAAAAAAAGAAGTATTTCCATTCTCATCTGCAGAGAATACATACAACTTGACACTCATGATAAACAAGAATGTGAAAATAAACCTCGTTAAAATATTTAGTGTGATCCATTGAACACATATAATATGTAATACTCATCAACACTGAAATGACATGACAATTCAAAAAATCACAGAAATTCCAGCTGAGCTTCCAATCAGAAGAAACCTATGTTTTACTGATACTCTTTGACCTACTGCATGCTTGTTAAAAAAATCAAAGCCTTAAGTTCCAGTCCATCACCAAAATGAACATCAGAGCGTGACTCCAAGCAACCAGTCCGCTCTCACATTGACACTTGCCCGACTCCCACACCTTACGAAGAAAAGGAACTTCCAGGCATCACCTTGTCACTACAGGGTTTGAGTTTAATCTGAAGCATATATTTTGTATTCATTATTCAAGGTGTGCCAATGCTGGGCAATAGAATATTTTCTTACCTTGAGCATCTAGTGCCAGAATTAATTGACTTCAATTCAGTGTAGAACAGACTAGAAACTGAAAAAAAATCACTCTTTCTCTGTCCTGCTAACATAGCTTGAATACAACATCAGTATGTAGCAGATCAGTGCAAATTTACATTAATTCCAGCCCTCCTATTAATTCAGTGCCAAATCTAGAATGTGATCGGTCTCAATGTGGAAGTGGGTTAAGAGATCCAAAATTAATTTTTATATTAGACTCTTACAAAAAGAATAGAATTTTTATCTCATTTGATATTTGTTGAGATTAAAATGGAGATCATAGAAATGAAATAACAGGAAGCAAACAAACAGCTCATCCCAGCTGTCCTCATCCAGCATCAAATCACTGTTATCACACACAATCATATAATGAGAATATAGAATTTTAATCAATCAACCCCATAGTCACTCCAGTCTTCTACAATTCTTCAGAACTAAAGCTATTACAATATTTTATGATAATATATAATCTGAGCTCTCTTTCTGTTTACTTTACCTCCTCAGCTCATGTGATTTTCTCAATGTTTCAAATTATGTTTTACTATTTTTTACAAAATTTGTCACAGTTCTATAAGACTTTTGGGCCAACTATTTCAAAACTGCTGTTTAAGTTTAAGGAATACTGACCATTTATTTGTTTCCTGAAAATATAATGCTTGAGTATCTATGGAAGGCAACTAATAAGCATTATCACCAGTAAAAGTTTTCTGTATAATGTTAAAGAATATCTTGAAAGAATATGTCAGATAGATGCATATATTGAGGGTGGGTAATGGGTAGCTTCAAAGATAGAGGTTATGAATTTCCACAAATCTGATCCACTCTACCAAATATCCTATGCAAATTCTTCATATTTACATATTTGGCTTAGACTAAAATTCTAGTGAAGTGACAGTGATGGAGAAGAAGAAATTTTGAAGAAATTCCTGATCAAAGCTATATGTGGGTACATTATTCCAGAGAATATGAATGGCTTGAATTTCTTCAATTTGATTTGCACTGAAATTCACACCATTTTCTATCCCCATCTTGCCAATGGCAATTTATGCTGAAATTAACCGACTTCATCAGCCTACATCTGACATAACAACCAGTATAAAACAAATGGGAATTGATCTAAAGCATCCAGACGTGATGAAAGTGATGAACATATGCTATCTTATCTTTTTTAAGACGCTCTTGTTATTGGTGTTATGGAAATTAAAGTTTGAAATGATCAATCTGCCACATTAAGCACAACATGTTGAAGAAAATGCAATCAGAAAAGCTTTTCTGCTTTTAATATAATAGAGTCTGATTCCATAAGCAAAAACATTTAAAGGTACGGAAATGCAATAGAGGTTTTATTAAAGTGAAATAAACTGAAGAATGCCATTGTTAAAAATTAATTACTACAAAGAACCAGAAATATTAACCCAGTGTTCTTTTATCACTAATAATGTGCCTGAAATGTTTTAGCTGGTTCTCAGCTAGGGGAAAACAGGATCATTACTTACTTTGGTTTACTGCTTGGGAGATGAAGCAATGAAAATGTATTCAAGAGGATGAAGATGGATGCATTTCAAGTGGTTCAATTCATTGAAGAAATTTTCATCTTTCAGTGTTTTGGCAAACACAGGTAAGAATCAATATGTTAGTTTCCTTATATTTCACTTTGATCACTTTGCACTAAAATGGTCTTTGTTTTTTTGTTCTAATTGTGTTCTTTCTTGTAAAAATCGTGTATAATTTATGTTTCATTTATGTTTTTCTTGTGAATGCTGCTTATATGATGCTATGTAGCTGTAATGCTGTTGCAAGTAAATTTTTCATTGCACCTGTGCATACATGTACTTGTGCATTTGACAATAAACTCGACTTTGACTTTATTCAGCCCAATTTCCTCAACTCTTTTTCTGTTACATGGGTGACTGTAATGGTGCTGCTTCCTGCATTTGTACTTGAAAATTTCATTACTTTTGCATTGAAAATTTCCATCCTACTCTCACTTTCAGAGGGTTTATATCTGATTCTTCCCTTATGTTTCATGATGTCTCCGCCTCCATCTCAGGGAACTGGTTATTGACTAATATCCATTATAAGCCCATTGACTCCTACAGCTATCTCAATTACATCCCTTCCCCTTTGCTTCCTACATATGGTCTTCCATTCTTCCAGATTCTCCAACTCTGTGTGTCTGCTCTGATGACAAGAATTCCCCATCAGTGTCTTTAAGATGTCTTGTTTTTTTTCCTTAACCCTTGCTCCTCTTCTACCATAGTTGACAGGGCCTTTCACTACATTACCCACACTTCTCCTCTCACTCTCCCTTCTTCCAACTGGAATAAGGATGGAATTTCCCTTGGCCTCACCTTCCATCCCACCAGCCTTCACTTCCACTGGATCAACCTCCATAATTTCCTCCACCACCACAAGATTTCACCATATTCTTATCCCTTTCTGCATTCTGAAGAGGCCATTCCTCCCATAACTGACTGGTCCACTCTTTCACGTCCACCAATCACTCCCTCTCACGGCACGTTCCCATGCAACAGCAGAAGCAGAACGCCCGCTTTTCTACCTCGCCCCTTCCCACCATCTAGGAACCCAAATGGTCCTTCCAGGTGAAGCAGTGATTCACTTGGTCTTCTTCTATTTTAGTGTATTGCATTTGCATCTCACAAAGTGGAATCACTACATTGGAGAAATTGGATGCAGATTGGTATTGCTTTGCAGAGCACCTTCATTAAGTCTGCAAAGATAGCACTGAAATTCCAGTCGGCTCCACTTTAATTCTCTATCCCACTCAGTCTTCAGCTTCCTACATTGCAAGTTCAAAGAACAGCATCCCATTTTCCATCTGGGCATGTTATAGCCCTCAGGACTTAATATTGAATTTAATAATTTCAGGTAACCACCTTTTCTCATCTCTCCATAGAGGTAGTCGTACTTTCAGTTTTCAAATTTTTCCCCCTTTTTATTTTATCGTTTGCTTCTAACTGCTGTTTTTTAAGAGTATTTGTTACCTTGGCAACTTGGGTCTGCACCTCATTGCAGGCATTCCCTCTGTTTTCTCCATCCCTCTCCCTTTCTCCTAATTAAAACTACTTACTTTCTCACTTTGCCAGTTCTGATGAAGGGTACTTGAGCTGAAACATCAACTCTGTTTCTCTTCACACAGATGCTGCCTGACTTGTTCAGTGCTTCAGCAGTTTCTGTTTTTGTTTCAGATTTCCAACAGCTGCAGTACTTTGCTCCAATCACAAACGAAATTGGTGCTCCAGCAGATTCAGAGAGTGAGAAATGTAAGAGTACCAGCTATTTCTGTCACCATGAGAGGATTTTAACTTCTGGCTTTTTAAAACAAAGAGTAGAGGAGAAATTTGCCTGAAGTTACTAACATTAAATGAGTGTGTGAGTAATGGTGACCAGTTTTAGCCACCTTTGCGCTTTCAGTTCCATTGAAGTCACACACCAGTGGGCAACGTCAGACTTATATTTCTCGCTCCCATTGTCAGGTGCTCACTGTTAGTAATGAAAGCATATAACTAAAGCTCCAGTTATAGTACCAGTTATGACCTGCCCAACTCCTCTCTTCCCCTCCTCCATCTTTTATTCCATGGTCCACTGCCCTCTCCTACTGGATTCCTTCTTCTTCAGCCCTTTACCTCTTCTACTTATCACCTCTCAGGTTATTACATCTTCCCCCCCCTCCCCCACCCACCTACCTTCCCCTTCTCACCTGGATTTGCCTATCACCTGATCTCACCTATCCCCCGCCTGCATGTGCTCCTCCCCCTCCCCCTCGCCCCACCTTCTTATACTGGCTTCTACCCTCTTCCTTTCCAGTCCTGCTGAAGGGTCTCAGCCTGAAATGTCAACTGTTTATTTCCCTTCATGGATGCTGCCTGACCTGCTGAATTCCTCCAGCACTTTTTGTGCATTCCTCCAGATTCCAGCATCTGCAGAATTTTTTGTGTCTCCATATTAGCACTTGGAATTGTAGACCTATTGTATTCTATGCAAATCCTCAAGATTAAACAAGAGCTAAATTACTGTACCAAAGGTAGCTGGTAACATGCCATGTATTTATGTTTGAGTCTGCAATGCAGTTTCTGCTTTCTCACATCCAACTATAATTTGAGGGTGTAACAAAATAATAGAGTTGTGCCTGCATCACAGTTAACAACTATTACTGTATCACTGTTATCCAACTGGGACTCCACAACAGATCATGGTACATTCAGAGCTCTACAATATGAAGCTCTATATAGCAGTAAAAAACTTTATTTCATTGTTCATGATTCCTCCCAACACATGTTTCAAATGAGAGAAAGATTGGGTCTGTTATGTTTTCCTTCCAGAAGACCTTTAATTATTTCTTAAATCTTCAGGGGTTGCTAGGACATACAAAAACTATTATAACCCACGACAGTCACATCTGTCAAGGGATCTCATGTAGTCTGCATTAAATTCAACACCGGCTGTTAGATTCATTTTCAACCTCTTTTTATCAGTTGGTTTGTTCGAGGCCAAAATTTTCAAAATATGCCCATTTTTATTGCCAGGAATGAATGAAATGTTTTACTCAAATGCATTAAAAATTGCCAATGGACAGCCATTGTAAAATACCTAGCAATGCATTGTTATGGGGAATTTTAACTCTTGTGAGTGGGTGGTTTCTGGGAGCAGCTGGAGGGACATTAAGTATGCTAAAAATGATATTGTGTAAGAAACCAGATGGCAAGCTGTACTTTCAGGCTAGATGTGGAAGTCACGGGTTACCTTGTGGTTCCAAGAAGAATTCCAATATTGTCAATTTCAATATTGCAATTGCTGAGGAAGAGCAGTATTAACAGAAGTCTGGGACTTTTACTGAGTGTGCATAGGTTTCTCCAGATTCTTGGAACTTGTCTGTGAAACCAAGGTATTTGATGGGCACTGAACAGTCGACAGGCAAACCTGCCAATAGATACTGATTTCTCACAGCTGCTTTTGTGAAGGATTCTGTGAAGTGCTTTCTTCACAGAAGCTGTGCTGAGAAGATACTTGGAAAATCTTGCAAATAAATGCATAATTACATTAGAGAGGTTTTCAGACTTTGTAGTTTAGTTGCCAAACTTTGCAGGTGATTACTGTGAAGTGCACTTTGCTGTTCTCCAGGGCCAGGTCTGCACAGGTGGCACAAGAGCTTCTGGACCTTGCGATCAAGAAGTGGACCACAGTTAGCATGAACTAGAGCCTTAGGAACACCAACAAGCTGCTCTTCGAGGAACTGCAAGATCCTTCTATGTATCTATCTATTTCTTATCCATTAATGAATGAAATAATATTGCATTCCATCACCAGCCAGCTGAGATCATCATCTCATTATCAATGGCCTCTTGCTCTGCTATGCCAGTGGTATGGAGAGCCTTTACTGAGGGTGACAATGAGGAATAAGTGCGGCATTCCACAGACTAGAGATTGAATGAGAGTGCTAGCTGGGATGAGAGGAAATGCATAGAGATGAAGGGAAAGAACTGCCATAAAATGAATTAAGAACACAAGGACATAAGAAATAGAACTAGGAACAGGCTAATAGGCAGATCATTCCTGATCTGCCATTCAATCAGATCATTTACTTTTACCTTCTGTACTAACCTCATAAAATCTCTGTCTTAAATGTATTCAGTGGCAGATCCTTCACAGCTGTCTTGGATAAAGCTTTTCAAAGGTTTCAGAATAAAGACATTTATCCTCAATTCTGTCCTGGTTCAAGAAACACCAGCCAGGGGAAACATTAGTTCTGCATCCATCCTTCCAGCCCCTTAATAATTTTTTTTGTTTCACTGAGATTACCTCTCATTCTTCTAAACCCAAAGGAATGCGGGACCATTCAGCTTAATCTGTCTTCAAGTGACAAAGCTGCCGTCATCTGTCATATGAAGTCCAGTAAACCTTCATTACACTCCTTCTTTCACAATTTTTGCCTTCTTAGATAGCAGGACCAGACCTACACACAACATTCTAGATATATTCGCACCAGGACTTTATATGCTCAGATGAAGATATTTCCACCCTTATAAGCAAACCCTCTTGCAATAAAGGCCAACATACCATTTGAGTCATAGAATCATACAGCACAGAAATGGGCTTTTCAGCCCACCATGTCAATGCTGACCTTTTTGCCCATCTACACTAATTTTATTTGTATGCATTAGGTCCATATCCTTCTATCCCTTGCCTTTTTAAGTACCTATCTAAATGTTTCTAAAATGTAATGATTGTATCTGATTCCACCACCATCCCTGGCAGCCAGTAACAGGTATCAACCCCTCTCTCTGTTTTAAAAAATACTTTCTACTCAAATCACCTTTAAAACTCCTTCCTCTCACCTTAAGTCTATGCCCTCTTGTTTTTGATTCGCCTATTGTGGGGAAAAATTCTGATCATCTATCCTATCTATGCCTCTGGTAATTTTATATACCTCTGTCAGATAGCTCCTCATCCTCCACTCCAGGAAAAACAAGCCCAGCCTATCCAAACTCTGCCCATAACTTAAGTTCCTTTAATCCGGGCAACTTGGTTCACCACTCTTGGTGAATCTGTTCTGCACTTTCGAATTTGCCTTCCTAATTGCTTGCTGGAGCTGCATACAAACATTCAGTGATTTGTGTATAGGAATACCTAAGTTTGATGTCAGGAATGTAGCCCTGAAATAGATTTATAAGACCCAATTGAGAGGGATGGAGTAATGAATGAAGTAGAAGCATGTACCACTTCATACACTTTTCCTGATTTTCTAAGCCCATTAAATTGCTTGTGGCATTAAATCCAAAGGCATGGAACCAAGTTCGTGCTGCTCACTAGAGTTCGGCAGTTATCTCACATTAGGAAAAGAAGGGAAACAAAAATAATCCATGATACCGATTAAAGACATTCTTGGAGATACTAAAAGGCACATAGAAATAGATAAATTTCAATCATGGCATGCCCATTTGGTTGAAGCTTATCACATTGAATAGTTCATTGGGACACTCTGTGTATTCAGTTATTCAATAACCTCTTGGTATTCCAAATAACAAGTCATTCGGTGAGAAAGACAACCTCAAGCTGACTTGAATACTAAAAGAAATTCTGTTTAAGACTCCTATCAATACAACCAGTCACTGACCTGCTGTAAATTGATTTGTATCTGTAATTGGATAGGTTATGCATCAATAAATATAAATACATAGTTTAACTGAGTGACTGCCATGTATGTGAAATAATGAAGAGTGCAATACTGAAATATTTCTCCATTCTAATTATTTTCTTTCTCAGACTTACAGGAGGGGCGGGTTGGTTGGGATGGCTACTAGGATGATCGTGGGCACCATACCTGCTGCATGGAGCAGTGGGGTTAATCGTTATTATTATAGTATGCTCTGTGGTGCTGACCTGTTTAAATATTTGTTGCAAGGTCTTTATTAATAAGCTCTCGACCCCGTTCTTGGCAGCCCTCTAGGTTATCATAATATAATAAAAGGAGTGAATGAGGAAGTAAAGGGTTAAGAAATTGTGACCGCACGTCAGCCCCTGACTCAAGACCGGTGGACCAGGTGGTGATTACTGTGTCTGGAACTTGATTGTAGGCAATAAGTGTGAGGTTTGTCCTAAACAGTAAGTGTGGGGTTTGTCCTAAACAATGAGTGTGAGGGTTGTCTTAAACAATGAGTGTGATGGTTGTCGTTTATCTTAGGCTCACCAATTGAAATTGGTGTAGCCGCATTGTTTAAGTGTGTGACAAGGACTGTATAAATTAATGTCTGCCCCTCTGTATTGTGGAGACCTCTGATAAAGACTCTACATGAGAGTTTGAGGAGAATTTTCCCACAGTATACTGCTAATGATGTACACAAAATATTAAGAGGAATAGATAGAGTGGACAGCCAGCGCCTCTTTCCCAGCACACCAATGCTCAATACAAGAGGACATGGCTTTAAAGTAATGGGTGGGAAGTTCAAGGGAGATGTCAGAGGGAGGTTTTTCACCCAGAGAGTGGTTGGTGCATGGAATGAGCTGCCTGGGGTGGTGGTGGAGTCTGATACGTTGGTCAAGTTCAAGAGATTGTTAGGTAAGCATATGGAGGAATTTAAAATAGAGGGATATGTGGGAGGAAGGGATTAGATAGTCTTAGGTGTGGTTTGAAGATCGGCACAACATGGTGGGCCGAAGGGCCTGTATTGTGCTGTATTGTTCTATGGTTCTATCTACTCCTGTGCTGAAGGCAGGGACACAGTCTGGTTGCCAGAAAGACTCCAGTACTTTGCCCAATGGAAAATTTTTGTACTTGAGCTTGAATGGCTGTTTATTGAAGCAGTGGTATCATTGGAGCCAAGATGCCCTCAACCTGCATTGATCAGTCCACAAAGGGCACCAGGGAACCACATGCCTGATCAACACTCAAAGTGAAAACAGTCTCCAATGATTCAAAGGACAGAATGTGGAAACATCACAGTGCTCTGGCCAGGCTGCACTTTGTACAGGAAAGTACAAGTCTTGAGCTTTTCAATACAGTGCAGATCAAACTCTTGCAAAATGATCTATGAAGTTAACAGGGCTTTATGATAGTGCTTTATGAATGTTAATATACTATGAATAGTATAACAGTGCTTTATGATAAGGCAAGTCCATAGATAAGTTTCAGATTTGTGAGAAACAAAGTGAAAGTTTCACCTTTCATCAGAACTGGGAATAGTTAGAGTGATCCTGAGCTTCTGGTCACCTGCCACTTTAGTCCTACATCCCACTCCCACTCTGACCTTTCTGTCTATGGCTTCCTGCACTATTACAGTGAGGCTCAACACAAGCTTGAGGACCAACACCTCAACATCCGTCTGGGCACATTGCAGCCTTTTGGATTCAATATCGAATACTCCAACTTTAGGTTTTACGTTCCCGATTGGTACAGCTGACCTGCTGTGTCTTTCCCACAGTTGTATTATTAGCAACACATTATACTTATAACAACTCAGAAATATTTCCTCAACTCCCCCACATTCTCTGCTATTGAGAAATCACTTGTTTCCTCCCTTTCCCAGTTCTGATGAAGGGTCTCAGACCTGAAATGTTAATTCTGTTTCTTTTTCCACAGATGCTGTTTGACTTCCTGTGTGTCTCTAGCCTGTTCTGTTTTTATTTATAATACTTAGAGGTCAACAGGTTTTAAAATGGAGAGAAAGGGAGTAGGAAAGGAGAGAACAAACAACCAGGTCTGTCATAGGGTGAAATGGTGGAGGAATAAAGTGATCAAAGGGATAATAGAAGATAACAACATTGTAGAAGAAGTGTAAATGCAGAATAATTGTCTAAAATTACCAAAGGAATGGAAGAAAAACATTTGAAAAGGGCTGAAATAATTACAGTTGAGTTTGAAAGGCTGTAATGTGTCTAGTTGGAAGATGAGGTACTATTCCTCAGGTTTACATTGAGCTTCACTTGAAACAATGTAAACTCCTGAGGATAGACGTCAGAGACGGGAGTAAGAAGAATTAATCTACAGGCAGCTGGAAGCTAAGGATCATACTAAAGCAAGGTATTCTGCAAAGATGTCACCGAGTTTGCATTTGGTCTTCCCAATGCATTGGTGATCACATGATCAGTGATGAATGCGATTAACTAAATTGAAAGAAGTACACAAAAATCAATCCTTCGGATGGACATTAGAAGCTGGCAAGGCAGTAAGGAAGGGGAAAGTTGTTGTACTTCTGCCGTTGAATGGGAAAGTGCTGTGGGAAGGGAGGCGAGTATTAGTGGAGATGAAAGGATGACCTCAAAAGTGAACAGTCCCTCTGGAGTGCAGAAAGAGGTGGAAAGGGGAAAATACGCCTCGTGATGGCATTACATTAGAAATTAAGGAGGGCTATTTGCTGAATCTTGTGGTGTGGACAGTGAGAATCAGGAGAATCCTATCTTGGTTCTGAGGGTGGGGAAAGGGGGCAAGGGCAGAAGTGCAGGAAATGGACCAGACACTGTCAAGGACCCTTTCAAATGGGATGGAGAGGAAAAGGGAAGAATTATTGGAAGCACTGGTATTGAAAGTGGTGCTGTTAAGGTAGCAATGGGAATCAGTGAGTTTGTAGTGGATATGATCTTACTCCTATCCCAAAAAGGAAATAAGGATAGGAGAGGCAAGAGATAAAGATGGACCCTGTAAATGTGAGAGTGGGGTGGAAATTGGCAATAAAAACAATAAAATTTTGAGTGCAGTGTGGAAACCGGTTATGGCACCTATATGGTTATCAAACTACCATTAAAAGAGGTGAGGGAGGGAACATTAGGTCCGAAATAAATAACACTCCAAGTATCCCATCGAGGGGTAGGCAAGGCTTCAACTCTTAGAGATTCACAAAGTGACAACTTTAGTTAGAGGAAGTGAATGGACAGGAAGGAGAAGTTGTCCAAAATAAGAATGAGTTCAACAGGAGAAGGAGAGTGGTGATGTAGTGGGACTGATAGACTGTTGAAACAATGGCCCAATGGTGTCTTGGTTCAGATGGAAGAATGAGGAGGAGGCAGAGAGCTGGTGTTCCACCTGTGTAAGATAGAGGTCAGTTCCCTAAGCAGCAGGTGTTGTCCATGTCGACTGATTTAATAACAATATTGGGTTGGTCAGGAATGATTGGTGCACCATGGTAAGCTAGAGTGAGTCATTTCTAGAAACACTGATATATTTGATGTCATACTGACAGTTTTGATCAAAAGATCTGCAGAGAATAAGAAACGATACAGAATTTTTCCATGCAAAGAAGTATCAATACTTGGAATTGGATTTTAACTGGGGTAGAAATCAGCCTGAGGATTATTCTTCAACCAACTGGATATTGCAGTGTGGAAACAGCTTTCTGGGAAGTTAAGCTGAGATAAGCCATACATTATCTCCAGCCAGATTTTATCATGTGAGCCGGTTTTAAGATGCTTACAGAAGATACTATTTTTCACATTACACTTGTCTAGAGTTTGCTTTCTAGTTTAAAATGTGTGTCTATTCAACACAAATTTCTTTTAATTGTTTGCTTGTTAATGGTTATATACTAAATATAACTAGAATCATGGAAGGCAATACAGGAAGCACAAAAGCAATGAAGACAAACAGGATGAAAGCCACAAATGGAAATCTTGGTGGAGGGAATAACAGAACTTCCCTGATTTTATTCTTCTGACCCACAACTCCTCTAGATCCATCTTATGCTTCCTGACTGACTCTGTTACCATCTCTATTTGTCTTATGTTATTAGCTTTTTATTTAATTGAACATATTGTGTGAGCAGATGATAAACAATGTCAGGGATTCCAGAGGTGGAAAATATTGGGGGAAAAATGTACAGCAACCCAAACTACTTAAAGAGAAAAGATATTCTTGGTGTGTAGTGCCAGTGAATGATTTTCAAGATGCTACAAGCCTAGAGGGAAAGTTCAATCAAGTGTTGGAATACATCCCAAACGCCCTTGATTATAAATCAAGGCAGGCATTTTAATCCCTTGTAATTCTACTTGGAAAGCTACATTTGGATTATTGAATGAAATTTAGGAGAACTTGCTTCAAACTGACATTGATGTATTAGATCAGGTTCAAAAGGGAGCAAAAGTAATGATTCTGGGACCTACAATGTTATATTATGATGAAAGACAATTGAATGCTATCCCTGGAGGAAAAGATATCGAGAGGGAACAAAAATCAAGCTTTGCTCTATGAGAGACATATGTAAAATGAATGTGGTGATTGCTTAATATGAAACTGAGATGTCAAGCCTGGACAGTAAAGAACACACCTCATTTACAGGGACAGAACATGAGCATTTGTCACCATTTTTTCAGTGCTGCCTCCTGTGCTCCAAGGATGTCAAATAAATGCAAGCTCCTGCTGTAATGTATACAGGTAAATCTGCTGACACCTAAAACAAACATTAGACTCTGAATATGTTAATGGGGGAAATATATTATACATTTCAGGGCTTGTCCAGAAATTAGTTAGCATGTGCTAGGCCTTTCTGCTTATTTTCTATGTTGATTCAGTGGCCTACAACCCTTAAAGGGTAAATTGGTCCTTAAATGAATCTTCCTGTAAACCCAATGGAGCCAAGAATGCCCCACAGCACAATTATGGGTTGCACTGGCCTTCTTTTATGTTCACCCATACAATTGGTGATAAGGGCATTGTACATCATTGTAATAAAGGGTTTAAAGCAAATGCACCTGATGTCTCACATAGTATGCAGAGCAAAGATCATGATTTCAATCAGCCAGCTGATTTGGAGCAAGTGCTGCCAATTTAGACTTCTCTCTCCAGTCTGTTCCTTCTCTTTAATCTATGATTTCAAGAATGATTCTCTCACCCCATCCCTTTTAGGTACACACCCCAACAGTGTATATTTGAGGGATTATTAATTAGTTGAGCTACGTGCAATTCCACATGTTTTTGGTGCTTTCCAGTTTCAAGTTCCAAAGATTTGCAGGCAGTTGTGTTGCAAGTGCTTAAGGACTTTTTTTCTAACTTTAAGACTTATACACAAATCAAATACTCCGAGGTTTGGATGTACATATAAACCCTACTCCTGGAATCTAACATGCCAGTGAGAATGAGCTGAGATTATGCAGAGCAGATCAAATACCTGGTTGATGGAGAAAAAGATAGTAGAGTTTTCATCTGAAGTTTTGGAATAAGCAATGTTTGAAATTACTGCAATTCACTGAGGAGATCATTGCTGAAACCCAAAACAACTGCATTCGCAAGGTCAACTTCAGACCAGTGGTCGTGAAAATGACTATGATAGAGATTGTAGTTTTATGTATTTAACTCCATTTAGACTGCTGTTGGAGATATTAGCAATATATTACAACTAGTTGGTCATTTCAATTTGCATCATCTTCTGCATGAGAAAGGGAAGAGTTTTTGTGATGTCATGTAATCTTTTGGAGCAGTTGTCATGATTCAGTAGATCCCAGTGTATGCTAATTGTGAGGCTTGCAAAAATACCAAGTGAGGAAAATCAGAAACAAATTTATGTGCAATGGTAGGTTGAGACCACTGATAGTGAATATTATGAGTAATTTTTGCATTGGCTGGATAACAACGCAGTTAATTGGAAATAGCATTCACTCATCCAGGCTGCTCATGTGAAGTCATTATGCTTCTTACAATATGACATCTAGGTCACTGGGCTGCTGATCCATCAAAAAAATCTTCAGCTATCTACTCCCACTGCCTTCTCACCATATGTCCTGGAGATTCTGGCCCCCTGTGGATATAGAACACTTTTTTTTCCACTGCCAACACCTTGGCAGCATTGTGAAACCTTGGTGTCTGCTCCTAATTTCTTGATCAATCAATGCCCTTTGTTGCACAGCACTACTCCAAATGTCAGTAGCAACTCCAATGACCATTGTGCATGCCCCTTTAAGATGCGAAGGCTAATTTTAACTAATTTTAGCAAGATATGATTTTGAACCTCCTGCTGATGTGAATAAATAACACAATTTGTGTTAGCTGCACACAGAAATTATGTTAATGAGCAGGCAGGTCCATGACACCAGGTTACCTGCACTGCATTAACAAGTGCACTATATTCATAGTTTGCTGACTCCCATGCTCTAATTCAACAATTATCTGATTTAGTTGAAAATATTTTCTTAATCAACTAGAGAAAACAATCACGCACAACCAAGCTTCTTCATGAAATCATATTTATTGTCCATCATTTAACTGCAAGAGTTTCACTGCATTTAATCTTACACACTTTATGAAGTTTAACAAAGTTTTTTCTGTTATCCTCTAATTAATTAATACCCTAACTATGCGATTGATATCGTAAAAACTATAATCTTCAATTAAGAGTTTTTAAATTTTATCCTATTATGTTATTTCTTAAATAAAATTTAGTCTTTGCCCTTAAAGTTAGCTATAGACTGAAATACTAGTAAAGTATCCAATTTAGGATAAAGAGAAGTAACTGAATGATAAAAAGTGTTTCAATTGCCTGGAAACCACAGTATGCCTGCCCACTGATGACACTTTCTAATTTGAGTTAATGCTTTCTTCTTAAATGCTATTGGAAGTCATTAGGAGAAATGCAAACATCCACCAGTTGACAAATTGTACCCTTTCAGTACTTGGTGTATTTTGTAAATGTTGCAGATTGCTGTGACATACTGCAATACTGACGCACATTTCATCACAGTTTATTTGACTCATGCCTTGCAACATAATGATTTGTCTCTACTTTAGGCAATTCTAAAAGTCATTTCCTATGAATGCAACACATTTCCTTTAATGTGACATTAATAATTGTGAACAGTTGTGAGTATTTTCCAGATTCTGGTTAAATTACTTCATTTTAGTATTGCAAAATTATGTTATTAATAACTATAAAATTCCACCTGTCAAATGAAATCCAGATCTTATTTTAATTAAGCATGCATTGACATCTGGTATGTATATAATCACACAACACTTCCTTAATTTTAATAATATAGCAGATGGAATTAAAAATTCTACATTTCAGTTATTTCTTGCAATTCCAAAAATAATTCCAGTGTAAACTTCTACATATCAGAATTATAAAGTTCATGTGAACCATGCTGTGTTGTTCCTGTAGAGACCTGGAAGTTCACATGGTTATTCAGAAGCATACAGCCAAACAGGCAGGTTGAGAGTTTACAGTGTGGGAAACAGAGGCTTAGTAAGTTAAAACAAGTCTAAATTAAGAGAGGAGAAATTAATAAAAGGATTGATTAGAGTAAGTAAAGTAGTTGGTAATTTAGTATTAAGAATAGTTTAAATCTTTGCTTATCTGTTAAGCAAATTAATCTAATAAACAGAGGTGTGGCAAGACACCTTAAATCTGCACATTGCACATCCTCTGCCTTGGGAAAATTCCAGGACACTGCCCTTATATTGGGCAACCACAAAAACTGGAAGTTGTTCATTGGAGGAAACTTGAACTCCAAGTTTTGGAACTTGAGCATCAGTTGACACCACTGCAGTGCATCCATGAGGCCAAATATCTTGCGGACAGCATGTTTCAGGGGGTGGTCAGAAGAGAACAAAGACAGAGGGGGAATGGGTGACTGCCACATAGTCAAAAAAAAGAACAGGTGATTGGTTAGGGAATCCTCCGAGGGTGTCTTTCCTTCTAAGCAGTGTTCAGTTCTGAAAATTGATAGGGGGAAGGATCCCCTGGGAAGTGCAGTTGTCCAGGAGACTATAGCAACATGGGATCTCAGGTGTACAGAAAGTTCAAGAAAGGAATAACTATAGGCGATTCTATAGTTTGAGGAACAGACAGGCATTGCTGTGGTTGCAGATGGTTTGTGCTGTCAGGATTAATGATGTAACTGAGCAGCTGCAAAAAATTCTGTAACAGGTGAGTAAACAACCAGAGGTCACTGTCCACATTAATGACAATGACATTAGGTAGAAAATGGAATGAGGACCTGCAAGCAGCATTTAAGGAATTAGGGAAAGGTGAAAATGCAGGACCCCAAAAGTAGTAGTTTCTGGTTTACCCCTGGTCCCATGCATCAATGAGTACTGAAATACAAAGACAGTGCAGATGAACATGTGACTGGAGAAATGTTGCAGGGCTTTAGATCTGTGGTCCAGGTTCATCGGGATCACTTCTGTGGAAGTTGGGACCCGTGCAGGTCCCACTTCAACAGGGCTAGAACCAACTTCCTTGCAGCTAAGTTTGCTAATTGGGAGATTATAAACTAGTTCAACAGAAGGGTGAAATGTTGAGCAATGACTCAGAAAGGAGGAAAGCAAATCTGAAAATGCAATACAGAAAATTAGTGAGAGAATTTAGAAGGCAGTCCAATCTAAGGTCGTGAAATAGAGAGAAAAGGAGTCTGCTTATGCTTAATGATAAAAAGCTAAATACAAAATGTCTTGTGTATAAAGCAGGTGAGTTGCAGGCACCGACAGACTCATGAAATTATGATATCACAACTATTATGGAAACATTGATTAAAGAGGAATGCCACCTCAAGGTTCCTAGTTACAGAGTTTTAATACAAAATAGAGAGGATAAAAAGAAAGAAATGATGATATTGGTTTGAGAAACAATCACATTTGCAGAAAAGGGAGATAATATTGCAAGGATTATCAAGTAAGAACAATAAAAGTTCAATCACAGTGTTAGGAATAGCCTTCCAAACCATCCAAAGGAAATTGAAGAGAAATGTAAAACCTCAAAAGTGATGATTTGGGGGATTTCAACAGTCCAGTGTTAACTGGGATACAGTCGGTGTAAAAGGTTCAGAAGACATTGACTTTCCAAAATCCAGCGGGATGGATGGAGGGATGCAATCTTGGTTTTAAGACTCTATGGGGATTAAGAACAGGGGACATGGTTTTGAAATAATTGGTAGAAAGATTAGAGGAGAGCTGAGGAAAAGTCACTTCACCTAGAGGCATTGTAGGGGTCTGAAACTCATGGCCTGAAAGGGTATGGGGGTGTGGGTGGGAGAAACCTTCATCATATTTGAATAGTCGCCTCCTGCACCTATGCAGAACTCATCAATTTCATCATTTTCGCTACCGACTTCCACCCTGCCCTCAAAGTCACTTGGTTCATCTTTGACACCTCTCTCCCCTTTCTTGATCTCTCTGTGTCCATCTCAGAAGACAGATAATCCATCAACATCTTCTATAAACCCACTGACTCTCACAGTTACCTCAACTACACCTCTTCCCACCCTGTTATCTTATAGCAAGAATGCTATTCTGTTTAGAATGCTATTCTGTTTAGGATGCTCTCAGTTCCTCTGCTGGATGTGCTCTAATGATGAGGTTTTCCATTCCAGGATATACAGTACAAGATGTCTTGAAAAAAAAAGGGTTTACCCTGCACTACCGTCGATGCAGCCCTCACCCGTGTCTCTTCTATTTCCCGTATGTCTCCCCTCACACCATTCCTCCCCTAACATAACAGGGATAGGGTTCCCCTTGTCCTCACCTGCCACCCCAAGAGCCTCTGCATCCAACATATCATTCTCCACAACTTCCGCCATCTCACCACCAGGCACATCTTCC
This sequence comes from Pristis pectinata, assembly GCF_009764475.1. Lineage (NCBI taxonomy): Eukaryota > Metazoa > Chordata > Chondrichthyes > Rhinopristiformes > Pristidae > Pristis > Pristis pectinata. Next base: position 105,691,318 of record NC_067407.1, read on the forward strand.
CTGCTCCTCTCCTCCCCTCTCTGCTTTCCGCAGGGATTGCGCACTCCGTGACTCCCTTGTCCACTCGTCCCTCCACACCAATCCCCCTCCAGGCACTTATCCTTGCAACCATGGTAAGTGTTGCACCTGTCCCTACACCTGCTCCCTCACCACTATTCAAGCCCTAAACAGTCCTTCCAGGTGAGGCAGCACTTCACATGTGAATCTATTGGTGTCATATATTGCATCCAGTACTCTTGGTGCAGCCTCCTCTACATCAATGAGACCCGATGCAGACTGGGGGAATTGCTTCACTGAGCACCTTCGCTCTATCCACCATAACAGCCAGTACTCCCAGTGGCCAGCCATTTTAATCTACTTCCCATTCCCATACTGACATGTCTGCCCACAGCCTCCTCTACTGCCAAGTGGAGGCCAGATGCAGATTAGAAGAACAGCACCTCGTATTCCACCTTGGTAGTCTCCAACCTGATGGCATCAACATCGATTTCTCCAACTTCCAGTAACCAATGCCCTCTGCCCCCCTCCCCTTTGTTTTCCCTTATCCCACCAGCCCCTATGCCCCTTCTCTTTCCCCTCCCCACAATCTGCCCATAACCCACACATTCTTCCCTCCAGTTCTCCTCCTTACCTCCTTCCCTTTATTCCATGTCCTCTCCTATCAGGTTCCATCTTCTTCAGCCTTTTGTCACTTCCACCTATCACCTCCCAGCTTCTTACATCATTCCCACTCCCCACCTCCCTTTCTTTCCCCTCTCTCCTGGATCTACCTATCACCTGCCAGCTCTTGCTCCTCCCCTCTCCTTACCCTTTTATCCTGGCTATATCCCATCTTTCTTTCCAATCCTGAAGAAGTGTCTCGGCCCGAAACAAAGCGTAAACTGTCCATTTCCCTCCATAGATGCTGCCTGACCTGCTGAGTTCCTGCAGCATTTTGTGTGTTGCTTCATATTTGAATAGTACTTGGATGTGTCCTTAAACATCTGTAATCTGCAGTGCAACAGGTCTAGTGTTGGAAGGTGGACTAGATTGGGTAGCTCTTTTTTTAACCAACACAGGCATGATGGGCCAAATGTTTTGTAAATTTCCATGATTTTGTAATTTTAAAGTGGCCGTCCTGAGTTGTATTATGAGTCAATGTAAATAAATGTTATTGCTATAAAAACCACTGAGGCTGGTCGTCAGCGGAGGCATTGTTCCCAGTGTAACAACCTTCTGTTGCAACAGTAAGTATAATAAGGGCCAGAGGGGGAAATAGCTAAGGAGAAAATGTGCATCCCTTGGATTTAAGGGAAAGAAAATGGAGATCACTGGAAGAGGAATATCCAAGGTTAGAGATATTAAGTATTTTACCAGGGTCAAAAAACAAAGATAAAAGAACAGCCTTGTGACATTTGAACCTAGACATTTGGAAGATCTCATGTGTCTTATAACTGAGTTGTAAGAAAGTTTTCTTTCCAGATTTGTAGACAGAAGTAAGTGAGAAATTTGGGAGGGGTTGTGAGTGATTAAGAATACAAGAGATCAGAGGTGGCCTTGTCAGAGAGTTCACCGAGAGAAATGGGGAAGCTCTGTATGATGGCAAGTGTTTGGAAACGGTAAATATATGCAGTTGAGTTTATCTAAAAGGAGAGCTTATGGGGGATATGAGAGCGGTAAAAGAGAAGAAAGGGGTGGTACTCATGGAGAGTTGTGCTGTCGGATGCACCGTCTTTTGAATGTACCCAAATAATCTGATACAGTCTATCAGTGTTGCAATGATCACTGCACTTCAAAAGTATTTCATTGGAAAGAGGACACTTTGGGCAACGATTTCGTACAAGTCGCTGTATAAGTGCAGATCCTTTTAAATGGCCTTACAGACTTTAAGTGAAATTAATTTGATAGATGTTTTTCCACTCTCGTAAACAAACCTGGGCTCAATCCCGTGCGTTTCATTGGGCTTCTGTTAGGGTTAATGTAAAATACCCCCAACCCCAGGATAGCCCAATCTTTAGCAACCAACAATCTGCTGGAGATCCTCAGCTGGTCGAGCAACATCTTGTGGGAGGAGAGGAATTATTGACATTTCAGGTCGAAGCCCTGCCTAATAAACAAGCCTTATCTTTACCCCTTTGAGAGCTGGATTAGACAAGTAGTGCCAGTGTTAGACAGGAGGTGGCGACTGTGCAGCCGAAATTCAGGAGAGCAAATAATGAAATAAGTCCCGGTCCCATGCTGATTTTACCCCTTCGAGGTAACGTACAGGGGGGTGGTAAAACCAGGGAATAAATGCTCGCGTTACCATTGGCATTGCTTAATGGGCAAAGGAAAGGATTTTGAGTCCAGATGCTTGCCTGAGACAACGCTCGGGTTGTGCACCGTGATCCCGGAAGTAATTTCAGGCTGCACGTTGGAACGTAGCCCGGGAGCTGCCGGCCGCGGAGGAGGCGGGAGGGCTCCGGTCATCGCTGCTGCCGGCCGCGGAGGAGGCGGGAGGGCTCCGGTCATCGCTGCTGGTCTCGGCTTGTGAGGAGTTACAGGGCTTCCTCTTGGTTCAGCGCCAAGTGGGATAAGTTCTTCGAGCATTTAATTAGGTTGGAAAGTATAATGATTATGATTTCGCTTTTAAAATAGCGCTTTGCAATGAATGTGGTGAGAACTTCAGTGTTAAATGGAGGGACAGTTGTTACTGCAGGGGATATGGAACGCTCTGGCATGACCTGAGGTTGTGGAAGGTGCTTCACAAATTCAAACCTGTCCTCTTACAGCGCCTGAATAGTTTGGTCAATGTTTTAGCTCCACATAACTGTCTTTCCACTTCCTCTGTTTAACCATGTGAAATTCCTTTCCGAGGCAAAAAAAAGGGGCAATGCTCAGCAATCTGAGGAGAAACAAGTTAACCTTTTAGGTTGATCTTTCATCAGGTCTATTGATTACATTGTGCGCCAGCTGCAGTGTTTTGTATTTGCACTTCGGTGCTTTTTTTAAAATTTTATTTACAGCGTGGGAACAGGCCCTTCCGGCCCAACGACTCCGCGCCGCCCATTTTAAACCCAAATTAACCTACCCGTAAATCTTTTGGAATGGGAGCTCCCGGAGGAAACCCACGCAGACATGGGAGAGCGTACAAACTCCTTACAGACAGCGACGGAAATCGAACCCTGATCACTGGCGCTGTAATAGCGTCGCGCTAACCGCTACGCTAGTTTGAAGTTAATGGGTTCAATTTGTACGCCAGAGATTCGGTCTAAATTTCCAGCCCACATTCCAGTGTTGTGGGCGATGTTTTATTGTTGACAAGGTGTCATGCATAGCTCTGTCCATCCCCTCTTGTGGATTGTTTCAAGAAAGAGCAGTGTCTGATGTCCTGGGATGCTATTTATCCCTCATCTAACATTACTAAAATTAAAATATTTGGTTATTGTTTGTTGTATGGCTATTTTTGCAAGTTGCCTTATGCAGTCTGGGTGCAATGCCTTGTGTGGTTCAGCTAGAAGTTTTGGATATTCTGAAATGGACATCAGTGGTGCAGTATAAATGCAAGTCTACCAAAACACTGGAGAGCCAATTGCCAAATAATGGTAAGAAAGTTAAAGTAACTAGTAAAAGACTGGAGAAATTAAAGAGGCAAAAAGCTGATAAATTCATGGATTCTGTCGACTAGATTTCAAAAAGAGGTAGCAATAGAAACTGTAGTTCCATTAGCGGTGATATTCTGAAATTCCTCTTTCAATCCCACAAATTGAAAATCAGCAAATACAACACTGCTTTTCAATAAAGGAGAGGGATTACAAACAAGGAAGGTTGGATAAGTTAGCCTGACATCAGATGTCAAGAGAAGGTAAAATCCATTATAAAAGATATGGTAACAGACCACTTAGAACATCCTGTAATTAGACAAGGTCCATGTGGATTTGTGAAAGGGCAATAAATGTTTGCATCTAGTGAGATAGACAAGGGGCACCAGTGGTTATGATACTTGCCATCTAAAAGATTGTTGCAGAAAATAAAGACACGGTGTTGATGCTAATTGGCAATGGCTTTGTTGAAGGAAAGAAAAAGTAGAATAAAGAGTAATACAAAAACAAAATCCTACAAATGTTGGAGAATCTGAAATGAAATGCTTGCAAACTCACTGGGTCAGATAACTTTTGTAGTTGGTAAAAGGCCATCAACCTAGAGTATTAACTGTTTTTCACTTCCCACAATCCTGCCACACCTACTGAGTATTTCTGGCATTTTCTATTCAGTAGTAGGGATCAAATAGGCAGGCTGTTAGTTTTCTGGTGCAACAAAGGTCAGTACTGGACCTTCAAGTATTTATGCTCCATATGATTGTGAGTAAAATGATAGTGTGTAAACATTCCTAGTTTGCTGGTGATAAAAAGGTAATGAGCAGTGAGGAGGACACACAGTCTGCAATGCTGTATGTGTCAGATGAGGTATAATGTGGGAAAATGTGAGCTTACTCTTGGGAGAAGAAAAAAAATACTTGTAAGGAACAATTAAGTAAACTTAACCTAGCTTTGGTAGTGTTTTGAATAATTTGAGCTGATATCATGTAAACATTACATTCTTGAATATTTCATAGGAGTAATATCCTCCCAACATCTGCTCTGTCAAGACCCTTAAGTATGATTGCTAACCTCTTTCACTGCAAGCTTGTGCTCACTCCATCTTTAAGGCATTCTAACCTGTTGCACTGTTGTCCTTGTAGTTTTGTATTGGCAAGTGAAGGGCATTGAAGCTGTTTTGACTGTCTGTCACTTTGACAGTTGTATGGTAAAAACATTTTCAGTATGTTTTACTGACATTAATTCTCAAAGTACTCCTCAAATTGCTTTGTGTTACAGTAATGGGTCAATGCATCTTTCCTGATTTAGATTTATAAAGCAAATTTCACAACCTTAAGTCATCCCATTACTGGTAATAAAGTACTTATTGAACTATGGTCATTGTTATGTTACAGTCACTGTGCTGATTTAGCACACAACAAGCTTCTACAAGTGGCAGTATAATAATGTCCTGGTAATACTATTGGTTGAGTGATCTTAAAAGGATACAAGATTAGTGCAGGAAAGTGGTGCCAAGGAAAGCAGTTGTGATCTCATTTAATGGCAGGGAAGGCGTAAAGGGCTGAATGGCCTACTGCTATTTGTTTAGATTTGGGAGTAGTGTCCAGAACACCAGGGGCAGCTTCCCTGCTAGAACTGTGCTCTTGTTTGCATCCAGTGAGAGAGCGGATGAATCTTTAAGCTAATGTCTCACTTTTGAAAGATTGCAGCTCCGATATAATAAATAAAACTAGAAATGGTTCAGCTAATTAAACAGTGATTTGTTTTTGTAGTGCAAACCATGAGCTTCCCTGCTGTTTTATGTCAGGTGTTCAAGCTCCCCAGTTTGGTGTCTGCCTTCATAAGGTGCTTCCCCCACAGCCTCATTTGGAGAAACAAAAGGAAAAGGGAACAAAACTAAAAAGTTAGGACTGCGGTTTTTGCTCTTCTCATTTATTTTTTGTCATAAATAACCATGCAGATATTTCATTGTTGTTTAGCCCTTTGTGCAAGCTGTGAACCCAGAATTAAGATAAGATACAAGAGATTTATTTATTGGCCACGTGCATCGAAACACACAGTGAAATGTGTCTTTTTGTGTTACTGAGAATGTGCTGGGGGGGCAGCCTGGAAGTGTTGCCACTTTTCCGGTGCTAACGTAGCATGCCCACAGCTCCTAACCTGTATGTCTTTGGAATGTGGGAGGAAACCGGAGCACCCGGAGGAAGCAGACACACGGAGAATGTACAAACTCCTTACAGACAGTGGCAGGATTCAACCTGGGTCTCTGGTGCTGTAATAGCGTTACGATAGCCGCTACACTACTGAGCCGCTCTAATTTATTTATATACTTCTTTACCAGTTGCACCCCCATTCTGTGAACAACAGCAACATTTATTATCAATCCTTAATTTGGGCTTGTGGGTGGATGCTCAAGGGATTGGAGAGTTTGTATAAGTAAGGCTTCCTGCCTTCCCACAGAATGGTACCTAGCTTGCAGGATGTGCCCAAGTAATACTGCTAGAACAGCTAGGCTGATAACTTTTATTGAGCAGTAGTGTTGCCTTGCATTCCATTGAGTGTGGGGAGTCCTTCTCAGCACACAGGCCTGAATGCCATTGTAAGGGTCACTGCTGGGTTTTGCATTATACTTGTGAGAAGCTTTTGGGTGAGGGTGTTGAGGTTTCAGTGATACACTAACTTGTTTTAACATTAGACTATATGTAAATAGTTATATGCATTTATGTTATGTTTTTTCTTCCTTCCAAAACTGACTTCAATCTATAGATTAATATGAAAATTTGTTTTTGTTACAGTAAATGTTTATTTTCTTTTAACTGATTCCATTGGATTATCTTGATGTGAATTTGGGGAAAATTTAGAGTCTAATCCTGCCTTATGCTTATCATTATTTTCTTTATGATATAATGTTGAGTTCCTGCCTCCTTAAAGATAATGTATGATTTTCAGGTTATTTTAGCTTCGCATTGATAATAAGCTGAAGATGGATGATGAGATAGAAAAGTTAATGGTGGGAAGGGATCACTCTCTTGATGTGGAGCGAGCATGGACCAGCAGTTCCCTTCCAGAAGTTCATTTGCATCTGCCTACAAGTGTGCTTCAGTATCAAAGTATGACCATCTCAGTAAGCTATTTATATATCTCCACTTAATAATTCTATTAAATGCCCATTTATGTGCAAGGGGCTGTATATAGGAGCATCAGGAAATATCATAAATGTGATTTAAAGGGATGTGAAAAACTGTTCAAAACAATTTTGCTTAATCTGATAAACCAGCTTCTCTATGATTGACTCTTGAAGTATAAATAATGAAACATTGCTACCCACGTGGGCTGCCTATGGTAAGTGCACACGCCCTCAATTGTTCACAAAATCGACCTGAATCCTGTCTGATTATTCTGTGGCAAAGTCTCCTCCTGATTTCCTAAAGCTGCTCACCATCTGCAAGACTTGAGTCAGGAGGCTGATGGAATTCTCTTTGCTTGTGTGGATGAATGCAGCTCCAAAAAAAAAATGAAATAAATGTTCACTCCCTCCACTCCGGTGCACTGTGGCTGCGGTGTGTATCATCTACAATATGCACTTCAGAACTTGCCAGGTTCTGCATTTGAGCCAGAGCGTCCACTGAGGTTTGAGCTGTTGTCTGAAGCAGTGTGTGTGATGGAATGATGTCCATTGTCATTTGAAGCCGTAACATCTTTATTGGACATGTGGGTGGTCTCATTTATTTTTATGAAGATATTTTGATAGCAATTGAAAGAAGTTCTGCATGTAACTACATACCTAAGTCATACTCTTGAGGATAACCTACATTAGAACCATCGCTGATTCCTCACCAACTAGTTAAAAATCACAAAGTGCCTTGTTAAACACTAAAACAAGCAGGTGGTGTAAAGTTTAAAAACTTGGAAGCACTTCCAGTGTTTTTTTGAAGATCATCAAATTGTCATTGGATCATTTAAGATTACAGATCCTCCCCAGGATACGACAGGGTTCCGAATAGTTCACAAGTTGCAAATGCAGCTGCCCAGCAATATATTTAAATAAAAAGAGGCCAACCAAAGGCAACGTGTAGTTAAACCAGGGCGTTTAACTCGACCATTCAGATTTCTCTGCAGGACGGTATTCCTATGTGGCAGGAGAGGCAGAAGCCAGCAACTCCATCCTGCCGGTCGCCCAAACACTCTCGTATGTACGTGCTGTACATAAGTCAGGCATTCGTAACCTGGGGAGGACCTGTAACTGTAAAAGATGTATTTTACTTTCCTGCACTGCTATTCCTTGACATCCACAGTTCTAACTCTTATCAGATTTGATTTGTATTTTGTAACCTAAGTTGTAGAGTATTCTGTGTAAAAGGTGAGAGGTTATTGTAGCAAAAGTGTTACTGTATGATCTCTGGGCAGTGGTATTTTACCTGTTTGATTCAGAAAACAAACTGTAGTTTAGACACTATGCATCAGAAATATCTGAAGCCCTAAAAAAAAAATTCATGATGCAATAAATAACAGCTGCTTGTAATAAGCTAATTCAGGAAATACAGTTGATATTAGCTGGAAGAGTATTGTTGGTTCCAGCAATAAAACAGTGTGGCTATGCTGCTTTAAGCTCTGTGTTAAGCTCTCACAAGGATGCTGCAGTTTTTAAAACTATAAACTTCCAACATACAGATCTCAAAGACAGAAAACAAAGTGGCTTCCAAAGAACAGCCAAAATCTGTCTGAGGCAGATTCGCAAAGCTGTATTGCATCATGACTGGCAGACGGCTGCAGAACTGATGACCAACTACTTCCAGATTTTAGAAGACACCTCTCCTAGAAATCAAAGATCTGCCTGTAAGGTAAAGTGCATCCAGGAACATTGTGGAAATTTCATCACCCTAGTCACCTATAGGCATTTTCAAAATGTGGCTATCTCTGATGAGGGCCTAGAAAAATGTCTTCTGCAACTGAACAGCTTGCCAAGCAACTTTAGGTATTGGTGAGGGTTTAAAGTCGCATGTAAAGCAGTTAAGTTAGAAGACCGATTTCCTTCCTGAAATGATCAGTAGTGAATCAATTGGGTTTTATTTTGCAGCAATCTGACAACCTCTTGGTCACCTGTACTGATATGTTAATTCTAGATTTTTTTTTAATAAAGATAAGTTTAATTCAAATTTTCAGATGAGATTAGACGTTCAAGCATCTCCGAATTGTTAGCACAGTGACATATTCTAGTAATATTTACTACAATTTTGCCTTGAGAGGCAAAACCCTCTCAAGCTTTAGAGAGGGTGCAGAGGAGCTTTATCAGGATGCTGCTTGGATTGAAGCTCACGTCTTATGAGGATAGGTTGAGTGAGCGAGGGCTTTTTCTCTTTGGAGAGAAGGAGGATGAGAGGTAACTTGATAAGAGGTGTACAAGATGATGAGGCATAGATCGAGTGGACAGTCAGAGACTTTTTCCCAGGGTGAAGATGGCTAATACGAGGGGGCATAATTTTAAGGTGATTGGAGGAAGGTATAGGGGGAATGTCAGAGGTAAATTTTTATTTTACAGAGTGGTGGGTGCGTGGAACGCACTGCCAACAGAGGTTGTGGGGGCTGATAGATTAGGGACATTTAAGAGACTCTTAGATAGTCACGTGAATGATAGAGAAGTGGAGGGCTATGTGGGAGGGAAGGGTTCGATAGATCTTCGAGCAGGATAAGAAGTCGGCACAACATCATGGGCTGAAGGCCCTGTACTGTGCTGTAATGTTCTGTGTCCTATATCTGAACTGAATTGCAAGTGCAGTGCTGCTGGGAAGAGTAAGATTGTTTTCCACAAGTGATTGGTAATTCATGCCTCTTAACGATGATTGTTAATGAGCATGTCTATGGGAAATCCACCCTAGGATATAGTAACCATACTCACCTCAAAGAAAATTGATGATCTAGCACTCAAAATTGGTCTTCTAACTTGCATCTCTTCTGTAATGTGTTCACTTTATGGATTCAAAATAATCATACTAATCAGAAATCTTTCTGAAAGTAAATTTTGTACTATTCATAGGGAATTAATGATTGACCATTCATATCTGTACTATTGGTATTGGTTTATTATTGTCACTTGTACTGAGGTACAGCGAAAAACTTGCATACCGATCACACAGGTCAATTCATTACACAGTGCAGTTACATTGAGTTAGTACAGAGTGCACTGAGGTAGTACAGGTAAAAATGATAACAGTACAGAGTATGGTTGTTGTAAATAATGTATTGTTCATGCGGTTAATGTACCACTGGAATATTTAAATAGAATATAAGCCAGTGGTGTTCCTGGTGTGTAACAAAAAAAACGAGCAAGAATTTGAAATTACAACCTTTGCTTCCTTATACTGACAACCTTGTGAAGTTCCTATTTTTGAAGACTTTGAATTTTGCAAATAAGACTGTTCAGTAAAGAGAGAATTCTATCTGTAAGATATTTAATTAATTGTGCTCCCTGATGATATTTTAGGCAATCTGGAGGATGGGAACTACAATACTTCAGCATCATCCTAACAGCTCTATGGACAACATTGAATCATTCACTAGAAAAATGAAAATCATTGGAGTGAAATTTTACTTGAAGGTGACAACAAGAAAATTCAGATTAATACAACATCTTTCTTGATTGCACAAATACTGCTGGTGCAATTAATTTAAATGTCTGTGAATATCCAATCAGTAGATCTCTGGCACACTGTTTTCAAATTGCTATGTGTCACAGATTAGTTCTGTCTCAATTGATGTTTCTGTTTGGTATTTTTATAGGTCAGGACAGGAGTCTTTTTAGGAACTAGACTCATGGACTCTGACTTTGAGGCGTATTTCAGTTTTATTTACTTAATGGGAATAATCAGTTACTTGGGCATTGACTAAATCTGGCTTTGTCCCAATGGCTCCAACCTTATTGGCTGCTTTGAGCCATGAGCCATCCAGTGAGTTGGTGCAGAGCTGGGTGACGAGCCCATCCTGTTGTACAATACCATCTGTAATTGCTCCTGTTCATTCCGTTCCTAAGGCCTGCTTGGAGCACGCAATCCACCTGCTGTGTAATGGAAAGATGGATGAAGCCTACAGAGAATTGTCTGTAGCTGAAACATGGAGATACGGGGAAAAATCAGCAAATCAGCAAGAAGTGCTTAAACTCATCCAAGGCTATAGGGCATTGCTTGATTATTACACATGGGCTAAAAAGAATCGTGTTGTTCATGATATGGGTAAGTGATGATTATAGGGCTATGTGCCGTGCTTTGTTCCGTTTGGATCAATGGATCCTGTAATTGGAGCTTGCGTTAGCAACAAATACATATCTGCCCACCAGTGAAATTTTACAAATATTGATGTTTGCTGGGGTGGTGGGAGGGGCTAAGTGTGGTGCACTTTTGTGCTCTGATCCTACTGAATGGCAGGGCCTAATTAACATTGTGCCTGCCTTTAAGTACTGTAGCTAACCCAGGTTGATTAAAGACCTGGTTGCTTGACAGCCAGCATTGTCAGTGTGCAGAGGGAGGGAGAGTGGGTTTGGAAAGCCTGGAAATGCTGATGAAGTCAGCTGATAATAGGAATTGCTTGTATATAGCTTGAGCCAGAGGTACGAGTGGTGCTGGAGAGGCTGTTGTTTGCTGAAGTCGGCAGTCCTTGTGTACCAGTTAGCAGGCAATGCAAAACTCAGATGAAAATCTGGAGCCTCACAGCCTCTTAAGCTGATTAGCTGCCTGTACCCTGTAGTGGACAGATGAATTTAGGTTTGAGAATTTTAAGTTTTAACATCTTATCCAAAACACGTCCTTTTTTTTCCCTCTAATGTGCTGTTTTAGGTCATTGGTTTATGTTGTTCACTGGAACTGAAACAACCCTGTATTTGGAGGATTTCAATCCTGTCAGAGTACTGTACCAATCCTGATAAGTGTGACAGATGATATCTAATGACAACTCAACATCTTACTTGTCCATCCTCACCTCTGACACATCGACCATGCTCTCCTCCCACATCTCCATAGCACAGCTCTTTCATGCTTGACTACAAACATTTGTACAAATGTCTTCTCTTCCCAACCTCTCACTGTTCTCGCTGGAGTTCCATAAATATCTATCCTTGACTGCTTCTCCCTTCCTCAACCTTGTGCTTCTGTTGACCTCATTCCAAAGGCCTGGTGTGGAGTTTTGTCTAATAACAGTCCTGGGAAGTGATGTTTGTGTTTAGAAATGCTATATAAATCCTAGCTGCCTACTTTGTAACCCAAGAAATAATGATGTATGCTTTAAACCTAGCTAATGATGCAGTCGATTCAAGTACAGCACAAGAAATGCACAAGTATTTCCGACAAGCCTCAATCGGCCTGCGTGATGTTGTCCAAAGTCCTGGTGTGTGGGATCCTTTCATACTTGGCTATGTCAATGTAAGTTTCAGCACATTTGGGTGCTTAAGCCATAACTTCACAAAAGTTTAAATGATTTTGTTATGTAATAGAATTTTGAAAGGATTTTTAGGTTTTCTCAGTGTTGTTTTCCATCAGGGTTAAATACAAACATTGAAATGAGTACTTTGGAGCACAGGAGACTGCAGTTGCTGGAATTTGGAGCAACAAATAATCTGCTGAGGCTCAACTAGTAACATTGAAAACTCCCCCCACCTACCCACAGATGCTGCTCGACCCACTGAGTTCCTTCAGCAGATTGTTTGCTGTTATTAGGATACAAAACTCCTGAGGGTTTCAAGCTTTGCTGAGTGCAAATTGGCAATCACCTCTCCCGAGGTTACAAAAGCTGCGTCCTAGAGAGTGAAATGTTTTGGGCTGTTCTTGGGTCACAAAAGGTACTCTGTAGCTGTGACACTTTACTCTGCATGGTTATTGTTTTTACCTGTACTACATCAATGCACTCCGTACTAATCCAATTTAACTGCGCCATGTATGAATTGACCTGTACGATCAGTATGCAAGACAAGTTTTTCACTGTACCTCGGTACAAGTGACAATAAAAAACCAATACCAATCAACCATATACTAGTGGGTTGACTGAGTGCTTGGAAACATCTGCTGCTTCAATAAGTTCTATTGATTCTACCTGAAATAAACTGAATGTAGGTGCAGGGAAAGGACAGAAAATTTATGCATTTTTTTTTAAGATCATCCGAAAGGAAGGCCTGTAAATTGAGGAAGAGAACTTTTTTGAATGCTGACTGAATTTTTAAATGCTGGTTTTGTAGGTATGTGACCACTAGATGGTGCTCCTGACGTACACTAAAACACTCAAGCATTGTGAAAAGTTTGAAAGCTTGGTGATTTTCTGATGAAGGGTCTTGGACCTGAAATACTAACTCTGTTTCTTTTCCTAAAGATGCTGTCTGATTGCTGAGTGTTTCCAGAATTTTGTTTTTATTTTGGATTTCCAGCATCTGCAGTTTTTTTTTTATTTTCACTACTGGTGAATTTGTACATCATTCTGCTCTGTGTTAACCTCGCAAAATAGCTTATGGAGAAAACATTTTTGAATTTTTATTTAATGTACTGTTGAACCAAAGAACAAGCAGTATTGACTGATTTCTAATTAATCACTTCCCTTCAACTATTGGGATCTTGAACGAACCTGCACAACCCTAATCACTACCTCAGTATAGCAACACGATAACTGCTTTGCATTACAAATGTCCCTTCCATTGGGTCGACCCTTTGGATATCTTGAGTTCAGAGAGTTGATCATATTTAACCACATAATAGAATCTGCATTACCACTTTCAGCAGTCAAGTGTTTGCACTAACCAAGACCAATTTATTTTTGTTGAAGTGTTTCACAATCATGAAACTTTGTTCTGTTTCATCCCTCATTCTGAAATTTTCATCTTGCATATCTTTGAGCCTTCTCTCCAGTGAATCTCTGCTCTCCATCCATTTGACAGATGCCCTACCTTGATATTGTTGTTATATGAGATATTGAATATTCAGCATAGGCTCTCTCTCTTCCAGTGATACATTACTTTCACATCACAAGCAGAACCAGATTACCCAGCTGGTTGGGTGAAGATTGCCTTATCAAGAACAATTACGAACTGTCCATGAGCCAACATTTAGCTGATCTATCTTTATTTGGATTTGAAGATCTAGAGAAACAGCATTATCATTAAACGTTCAGCAACTTGTTGCTTTTTATTTCAGCTGCTTGACTTCTATGATGGTTTTGAGGAAGCCCTGAAAGTACTGAATGATTATGCTTATGATAGCAGATTCCCACTAAATCCAAACGCTCATGTATATTTGTACGAGTTCCTAAAGAGACACGATAGCTCACCTAAGAAGCTGATGAAAGTACTGAGGGTAAGATTTATGTATCGAAACTCTTTGCTGCAATCTAATATTAGCAGTGATTTATCTTTGGATTGTACCTGGGCTTGCTCTTTTGGCACAGAAACAATATTTTCCCTTTATCACAGGCTTTGTGTTGAATCTACAAGTGTGTACATGCTGACGTTCTTGTTGCCCCCTGTTTGTCCATATGTAGTACTTAACTGCAAACTTTTAAACATTGATTTGGAGCCTGTGCTGCTTGCAGTCAGAGCTACTGGCCACTAGACCCATTAGGGAATAGCAGACAGGACAGAGATAATAGCTTGTAGTTTTTTACTCTCGTATGCTGACAAGTTTTTGCAGGACAAGAAATTTTGCAATATTTAAGTCCTGGGATTGTGAATTGACGCAGGTCTCCACTTGATGGTTTAGAGTGACCCTAGACCTACTTAGACCGTAAGCATTATCTGAGTGAACATATGCATTCTTTGGCAAGTTAAAAAATGTCAATAATGCAACTTTTATTTTAGCAATTGATTTTTTTTTTAAATAGTTCAACTGATCAATTTTGGAGGTTTACTGTTGTATCTGCTTGTATCAAGGTTAAGGCCAGCAATAGAAACCCAATGGGAGCCTGGTGGATTAATTGTATGGCCACATTGGGCCAGGATGTACTTGCCTTTAGCTGGCAGTTCCTTGAACCATCAGCCAACTGCAGTGAATAGGTCACTGATCTCTGACCTCAGTGCCCACCCATTGCATCCCTTAGGCATTGAGGTACAGGTCAGATGCCAGAGCATTTAAACAACTCCATTGCTGGAATCATCACTGAATACAACAGCAAAGTAGAGATCCCTGAGAGGCTGGATATCCTTCGTTTGAATAGGGTAGCCAGCCTTGAATTTAAAAAGTAAAAGTCATCAGTGGGTTCTATAATCAAGGCCACGGGATCTGTAACCTGAGGCATTTTTGTGGCTCCCAGTCCACTCTGCTTTACAATACGGCCAAAGAATCCAGATCTAGAGGTCAGTTGATCCCATGTAATTGCAAAGGTAAGTGCTGTCATGGAGAAAAGGGTGATGGTGAGTGCAGGTGGTGAGCAGAATTTGGCATGATCCAGGCCACAGTATAGAACATGGAACACTACAGCACAGGAACAGGCCCTTTGCCCCACAATGTTGTGCTGAACCAATTACATTAGAAATCAAATGCCCAACTAAAGTAATCCCTTCTGCCTACACAATGTCCATATCCTATCATTTCCCTCACATCCATATGCCTATCTAAGAGCTTCTTGAACGCCTCTCATCTTACTTGCCTTCACCACCACCCCAGGCGGCGCATTCCAGGCATCCAACATTCTGTGTGTAAGAAAAAAAACCAACAACAACTTGTCTCACACATCTCCTTTGAACTTGCCCCCTATCACCTTAAATGCATGCCCTCTGGTATTAGACACTTAAACCTTGGGGAAAAGATACTTGCTATCTATTTGTGCCCCTCATAATCTTATAAACCTCTCTCAGATCTCCCCCCCAGCCTCCGCCACTCCAGAGAGAACAACCCAAAGTTGTCCGACCTATCTTCGTAGCACGTGCCCTCTAATCCAGGCAGCATCTTAGTAAACCTCTTCTGCACCCTCTGCAAAGCCTCTACATCTTTCCTATAATGGGGCAACCAAAACTGAATGCAATACTCCAGATGCAGCCTAAATAAAGTTTTATAAAGCTGCAACATAACCTGACTCTTGAACTCAGTATCTCCATTATTTCTCTCTTGAGTATCGTATCCAAGACTGTGGATGATTTACTTGAGTGAATAGCCAGCAGGCTCATTGCCTCACTCTTAATCATCCATTGCATCTGGCCATTGGTAATATATATTCAAAATATAATTCAAAATATACTTAAAGGTATAGACTATAAAGTTCTATTTTTATTGAGAAGTAATCATTCAGTCTCTCATGGTCTTCACTATATTACAGACATTCTGTTTGTTCTCCATCATTCCCCTTCTCTGCAACCTAAAACCTATTTGATGTCTAACTTTTTCCCAGTTCCAGTGAAAGGTCATCAACCAGAAGCATTAATTTTGGGTGATTTCAAAGTACATTGTGGAAGTGGAAATAAAAGGAGATTAAATGCCACATGTTCCATACTGCTATAACCTCTTTTTAAAAAAAAAACTGTGACTGGTTTGCTGAATGGTTTCTTTTGCCTTTCCAGGTATTGTATCATCTGACTCCTTCTCATGAACTGATGTTGGAATTTAATTCGCTGCTCCTGAAGTCAAGTAAGTGGATGTCATTTCTTCTCTCTCGTCATGGTTTATAAACGTCATCTAAGGATTGTCTGCAATTGTGGGATTAGCTGAGGCAACTTGTGAGGATGGTGCCGGTGCCGGTGGAATTGAGTTTAGCTTGTAATGTTGATCACTGTTCAAATGTTCTGTGTACAAAAATGGCCTGTTTTTGTATCATTCACTAGATGTTGCATTGCTGGGTGATGTTGTTTGAGTAAGGGTGATGATCAAAGTACCCAGAGGAATAGTAGCAGGACCAGGGCATAGAACCTCATGAGTATGCACTGCCATTCAATAAGAACATGACGGATCTGACTCTAGGCCTTAAACAACATTTTTTTGTTTTTGCACAATTTTCCATAACTCTTGATTTTGCTGTAGTCCAAGCATCTATATATTTGTCTTGATGATAAGATAATGATGAAGCTTCTCACTTGAACAATCTTGTTCAGTCCTTTTCAACATAGCTCAATTTAATTTCTCATTTGAAAAACCACTCTTTCATTTCTCCTTATGATGTTGGAGGAGGATGACATTTAGCCCATCAAGACTATACTGGCTCACAGAGAAATCCCATTGCCCTGCTTATTGGACGTGGGCTGTTGGATCTGTGAGGCAGCAAAACCTTTTGCTGCACCACTTTGCTGCCCTTCACTGAAGTGTCTGGGATTTGAACCCCTGATCTTCTGCGTATGAGACTGCAGTGATGCTTAATGTTGCATGTAATTGGTTAAAGGAAACATAGCACTGGTAAAACCAGAAGTCTACTTCATGTAGTTTCGTCCTTTTCAGGAAAAAGTTGTCACCATAAGGAAGCACTGGGTGTTCTCTTCTGTCTCCTGGATTTCCCCACTTGGAAAGAAGACTGCAACACATGGAAGTGTTTACTGAAGCAAGTGAAGAAAGCTGTAGCCCAGTATGTACACTTGCAAAACATCAATTATTTTTCTCTTCTGTTCAGTCAGTATTGCAAACTCCTGTTAGTATCTGGCAAATTGCTGTATAAGTTGTACTGGGGTGAGACTTAACACAAGTTTAGTGTACAATGAAGTATCGGCTAAAAATTTCTTTAGGATGTTCGTAGCAATGCTGATCTCTCTTGCTCTCATACCCTTTATTTTAATGTCTTGTTAAATAGATGCAGGGAATAATAATAACTGTGTATATTTTATATATCAGAATGAATGAAGAACTAACAACCCTTAATGTTACTACAGTCTAGCCCTATTATTAGAGTTATAAATTCTCACAAAGCAAAATGACAATCTTTCAGTTCTTTCCCGTACAAGAACTGAGGGATTGATGTGGCAGACAGTTATTAGACTGTTGCATGCTATCAGATGGGAAATGCAAACTTTCTGATGGTTGCATAGGGATGTTAAAAGATGTGAAACTTTGAAGTGCCACAGCATTGGAGATGGTTCATCAGTGCTTTGAACCAAGTCCTCCTTGGTGAGTTCTGTCTTCTGGGTGATAACATGAATGCTGTCTCAAAGAAGATTAATTTAGCTTCTGTTTTTTTTCCATGTCCTCTCATACAGTAACAGGGCTATCCATCCTAAGATCTGGCTGAGAGCTGTGATAGCGGTAAACTTGTCATTTACACACCTGGATATCAGATATGTTTCTGTTCTTGAGTCACCTTCCCTGATGTTGTGTCCAGCCTCTGATATTTGACATGAGTGAAATAAAATATTAAGTGCAACTTGTGCATAAGCATAGGATGGGATGCAGGAAAATAATTCTGGGACCAAAGGAGTCTTTATAATCAGATATTGAAATCCTTGCTGTGAAATTTGCTATTGTAATCCTCGGCTTTCAGTGCATCTATGTAGTAGATGGTGAGGGTTGGGAAAGAATTAAGACTATTGTGAGGAATTTTAGATGAACTGCACAAGACATTCAATCTGATGGATGAATTATTTCTGGGAAATGAATTCTCTAAAGTGTTAGTTATTTTAAATGTGACCGGATAAGTTTATTAGTGTTAATGAAATTGAGCACTTGAGGTGACTGATGTTGCTGCAGCTTTGGCCAAGTGCATTCTACAGTTTTAATGCAGCAGTGGAACCTGCCAGCTGCTTTGAAAACTAGACTTTCCTGTTAATGCAACAATACGAAAGATTTTGTGATATTGTGCATGGTTTATTTTAACTGGCAGTTGATCTTGTATATCATGTCCATACAGACAAAAAAAAGAACTTTTCCTGCAGTTTCGTCTGTTTCTCATTTGCTCCTGTGCAGATCTGGGGTGAGGCTTGAAAGTGCTTTTCTGACTTAGTCAGCAACAGCACTGCCACTGAGACAAGGGTGTTTCATGGCTAAAGACCTGCTTGTTTCACACTTTGTAGTAGGTGTTAGTTAACAATCTTCAGAATAACAATGTACATTGCTTTTATCAACCTGCAGTTATTAGTTGCTTGCTGAAGGAAAAATTAAAACATTGTTTGCTCTTGGGGTTCTCTTTGACTCTCACTTTGTTCATTTTACCACTGTGAAAGAAATTTAGAAATTTTAAAAACAATTTAAATGTTCTACTTTTTGATGACATTTAAGGTGGCTATTTTCTTTGTTAGGGGTTATTCAGACTGGATCAAAGAGCAATGGGAGCCGCGACAAGATTGGTGGCCTGCCTTTCATTTCAGCAAGTATCGTGCACATAAGGATTTTGAAGAAAATAATACCAATGCTTACAGGAAAGCACAGATTGCAGGAATCCTAATGGGCAAAGGTAAATCAAAGCTTCACTGGGCCACCTTAGCTTTTTAAAAGGTTACTTAAAACAATTGGAAATGTGGAATTGTGTTCAAAAATAATTGTTTTTTGTGAATTTTTTAAAAATTATACAGCATTAGCTATATAGGCATAGAATTTTGATGTTGTAAAAGATGTTCCATGTGTAAACAGAATTACACTAATTTGAAATGTTCTTCCTCCTGAATTCTTCAGAATTCTGCTCCTAGAATGACAACTTGTCATTGCACTCTACTGCTTTAGAGTTTGATATCACTAAGAATTTTTTTTCAGTCAGAGTGCAGACATTGCTGTTATATGTTATCTGGGCAAATGAGCATGGCATTTTTTTAAAATTAAAAATCTATTAAGATGTCACTACTCCCATTATGGTAGCAATGTTGTGAAGAAGTAGATGGTTTTAGAAAGGAAAATAAAAGATTACAGAAGGCACAGATTCATAAAAAATGAAGAGGGTATTCCACTAAATGAGCCTAGATCTTTGAATGAATTGTCAAATTGTCCTTTACTGTGCAAGCAGGATAATTGCTTGTTGCAAACCTAAATTGATCAGTAAAGCCTTGGCTGCTGTTTCTACCAATGGGAGAACTCTGTAGAGCAGTGCTGAATGTGTGCCCCTGCCATGCAGGTAGCCTCAGGTGAGCCACAGTTACACAACTGCAGAACAATGTTGGAACCCACCAGAGCATCAGCTATGATGGTGATTAATTCTTAAATGTAATATCTCATATCATCATTATCCTTAAAGTGAAAATACAAGATGATTCTCCATGGCAACTTCACCTCTTGCTTTCCTAACAGTTCTATTGAGATTAATTTCCCTCTGTTAACTTTGCAACACCACAGAATTATTTGCCATTGTTCAAACTTGGCATGATCAAGTCACTAATCTCTGATATAGTGTATCTATTTCTTTTTAAGCCAGGCTAATGTACTAGTTAGTTTTGCCTAATCTATCCTCCTCTTCCTCACTCTCCCCTTCTGTATACCTTTCAATATTGGTTCATAGACCTCCCAGATCCTGATCTTTTAAAATGATTCACACTGTTATTTAATTTAGACTGTAGGAGCTTAGAATTAGGAGAATGGGGAAACAAAGCTAACAGCAAAAATTGGATGAGATGAACTATCCTTGAAGTAATTTAAGGAAATAAAGACATACAGATTCTAACAATACCCACCCAGAATGAGGCTTCAATATATTGGCAGTATTCCCATATAGACAATTCAGCTGTAAAAGTCCTTACTTTCTTGCTTTATTACTGACAACATTTAATTTCAAAGTGACAACATTTAGCATCAGCTTTACAATGGGTTATGTATACAGGTGCCAGACCTTTTTTACTTCAGATTTCCAGCCTGCTGTTCATGTTTAACATAATTAAAAGTTAAGGAGTTTAAACATTTTCGATAATGCAAGCAATAAAGTTGGTATACGTTAGAGAAAGCTCTCACTTTGTGAAGACTATATATAAAAGCAGGATTTTTGTCAGAGTGGAAAAAATTATTTTTAACAATGACTACACTCCTTCCTAGTCTGTTATAGAGTTGGGTTAACTAACATGAGATGTTGTTTCTATTTACATTTTTAAAAAAAATACTGTTTTGAAACAAGTATTTAATTTTTCCTGAGCCTTGCTTTAGAATGATAAAATTTTTCTCGAAGAGTGTGATCTGTAACCTGTCAACACACTGGAGGAGCAGCATGGAGATTCTTGGACTTGCATGCACCTCCATGGTGATTCTGCAGTTTCATCTGATTTGTGAATATATTTTGCTGATTTAGTCAATCAGCCAGATTTTGCTGAATGCGGCCAGCTACCATGGGTCCTGCATGGTGGTTGCCCCTCAACATGACATGGCTGCATGAACAAAGTGCATCAGTAAATGCCCACCTCTAAAATTGTAAAAATATTTTTTTTTCCTCACAGCTGTAAAATTTCCTTTGAAACGAATGGGCTTGTGGGTCCTTTTCCATTTTCAATCATGCTCTGAACCATGAGCAGATGGGTCTTTGACCTGAAACTTGAACTCTCTGTTCCCACCAACGCTGCCTGACCTGCAGGGCATTAGGGTATTTCTGATTTTTTCTTTTCCCTCAGATTTCCAATCTACAGGCTTTTTAATTTCCATGATCAGATGAGGAACCCCCGCCCCCTCCACCGGCCTAAAGTGTAGGCAAATCTCAGCAAGCTTGTGTTATGCCATTGAGCTCGATGCAGAGCCTAACAGTGGAGCGTACTGACAGACTGACCAGCTGGAATGTGTCAGTAACTTAAGGACTCTCACATTTAAATGAGCATGCACTGAATTCCTGAGCAAGTAAATGCCGACAGGTCAACAGTACTGGCTAAACTCAGCCCAATGATTCTAAGCTTTGCTGCTGTTTTTGTTTCCCCTTCAGGTTGCAAATATTTCATCACCATTTACCAACTGGGACGTAAAGTTCAGAAGGCAAAATTGAAGAAAATGAGGCAATATGTAAAGGATCACAGCCTGCTGCAGCTGAGCGGATGTTGACTTGAAGTCTGCCTGCTGTTTAGAAAGTGCACATAATCTTCTGACTTTTGCAATGTGAATTAAAGGACAGTCTTGAGATTATTTTTTATTCCAGCTTCAACAAAGCTCAACTATTTTTGCCAAAATGAGAGCACTTGGAACTGACTTAAAATGTTTTTTTTCCCCTCGAGACCTTTCACTGAGTTAAGATAGAAGAATAAAGACGGGGATGCCATGGGGTGGTAAGGGTAAAGGGAAGCTAACAACTGTCAGAGGGTTGAGAGGTTTCCCACTGATCTCTACTGTGAGGCACTCACTGAAACTTACTTTGAAGAATATTTTTCAAGGTACCAATGTTGTATAAAAGTGCTAATGGTCTAAGTATTTGGAAAGATTGTGCTTTGCATAATTTATCTGGAAGACTTGAATGGTGGAATTGAAAACTTTGTATTGTAATATACCCATAAAATGATGGTGCTTTTCTCAAAAGATCGGTCTCCATTCCCACGAAACACCTGCTATTTTTATAGTCTGAGTCGGGAAGCTTGCAGTTGCACTGTGAATTAGAGCATCAGTAGATTTGACCCAAACTAGTTGATTTTAAAGTGAGTTTTTGTGGTCACCACTTAACTCTTAACTAATTGAATGTTAGTTTTAATAACTAGACTTCCTGAATATGAAGTGTTAAGTTCTTTGCTACAAGCTATACACATGTTTGATTGGACTGCATCTGAAGTGGTCCATATAATTCGGAGTACCAGACCTTTCATTTACTAAAAAGGGTTCAACTCAACTTCGCCAGGCACCAAGGATCAAATTATTAAGAAATGCAGATTCTATATAGAAGAATAAGGAATCTCACTGATGGTTTGAATGATTTTGTGATGGTCTGATAGATGGAATATTTTTATATGCTTGAACTTTGGACCTGGAAATGTAACATTAATGTCATGGCCAACTCATTCAGAAGAAACATTTAAGATGCTCACTTGTACAATGTAAGGTGCTCTCTAAAAGCAATGAGTTACTTAAGTAACCAGTGCATTTTCCTAATAATTTAACCCTTGGAGCCTAGCAACGTTGTGGTGAATCCTTTTTATTAAATAACCCAGGACTATAGACGTAACTGTTACAAAATGAAACTGTGGTGTATCCTACCCATACAAACCAAGGCAAGTCCAATGAAGCCAAACCATTATCCTACCCTTATCAGCAAAATATGATGATGGAAAGTCATTAGCAGTGCTATCATGTTCTACGTACCTTATCTTTCTCAATGTTTCTCTACTTGGTTTGCCCAGGACTAGTCATTCTATAGAGTAACACAGGCTTGACCCAAAAATACACCAAAAGTCTTAAAATAGTTATGGAAAGGGATTGAACTGGTCCACAGGTTCAAGTTGTAAATTGGGGCAAGGTGAATTTTGATGGTATGAGATGGGAGCTTGCAAAGATTGATTGGAGGTGGTTCTTTGTGGGCAGAGAGACCACAGGCAAGTTGGGAGGCTTTTATAGGTGAGATATTGAGAGCTCAAGGTCTGCATGTTTCTATTAGAATGAAAGGCAAGGCTGGTAGGAGTGGGGAGCCCTGGATGATGAGGGATATTGAGGCCCTGGCCAAGAAGGAGGACGACACATGGGTCAGGTACAGGGTGCTGGGATCAAGTGAATCCCTGGAGGAGTATAAGGGATGCAGGAGTGTGCTCAAGAAAATCAGGAGAGCAAGGAAGGTATTCTAAGGGACAGGATATATAAGTATCTGGATAGACAGGGCCTGAATGGGGAGAGTCAACACGGCTTTATGCATGGTAGGTCATGTCTAACCAATCTTGGAGTTTTTCGAGGAGGTTACCAAGAAGGGTGCTGAGGTAAAGGCGGTGGACATGTCTACGTGGACTTTAGCAAGGCCTTTGATAAGGTCTCTCATGGGAGGCTGGCCCAGAAGGTTAAGTCACTTGGCATTCAGGATGAAATTGTTGATTGGATTCAACATTGGCTTAGCAGGAGAAACCAGAGAGAAGTAGTTGATGGTTGTCTCTGTGACTGGTGGTGTGCCGCAGGGATCGATGTTGGGTCCGTTGTTGTTCATCATCTAAATCATTAATATAGATGACAATGTGGTAAACTAAATCAGCAGATTTGCAGATGATACTGAGCTTAGGGGTGTAGTGGATGGTGAGGAAGGCTGTCGAAGTTTGCAGCGTGATCTTGACCAGCTGGGAAAATGGTCCAAAAAATGGCTAATAGAATTTAATGCAGACAAATGCAAGGTGTTGGACTTTGGGAGGACAAACCAGGGTAGGACTTGCACAGTGAATGGTAGGGCACTGAGGTGTGTGGTAGAACAGAGGGACCTGGGAATACAGGTCCCATAATTCCTTGAAAGTGGTGTCACAGGTAGATAGGGCCATAAAGAGAGCTTTTAGCACTTTAACCTTCATTAATCAAGGCATTGAATACAGGAGTTGGGATGTTATGTTGAAGTTGTACAAGACATTGATGAGGCCGAATTGAGAGTATTGTGTGCAGTTCTGGTCATTTACCACAGGAAAGATATCAATTAGCTTGAAAGAGTGCAGAGAAAATTTACAAGGATGTTGCTGGGACTGAGGACCTGAGTTGCAGGGAAAGGTTGAATAGGTTAGGACTTTGTTCCCTGGAGCGCAGGAGAATGAGGGGAGATCTTGTGGAGGTATACAAAATTGAGGGGTATAGATTGGGTGAATACATGCAGGCTTTTTCCCCCTAAGGCTGGGTGAGACTAGAACTAGAGGACATAGGTTTAGGGTAGAAAGGTGAAATATTTAAGGGGAATCTGAGGGGAAAACTCACTCAGAGGGTGGTGCAAGTGTGGAATGAGCTGCCAGTAGAAATTGTAGATGTGAGTTCAATTGTAACATTTAAGAAAAGTTTGGATTGGTACATGGATAGGAGGGGTTTGGAGGGATGTGGTCTGGGTGCAGGCAGATGGAACTAGGCAGATCAGGTTGGCATGGACTAGATGGGCCTATTTCTGTGCTATTGTACTCTGACTCTAAAAAGGAATCATGAGATAAGTTTGACAGAGAAAATTAAGAAAACTCCAAAGAGATGTTATAAATATATTAAGGGATAAAGACTAACTAGAGAGAGAATAGGGCCCCTCAAAGACCAAAGGGGACACCATTGTGTGGAGCTGCAGGAGATGGGCAAGGTTCTTGATGAATATCTCTCCTTTGTTTTTATTGTGGAGAAAGACAAGACTTCGGAACTAGGGAAAGTAAATGGGGAGGTCTTGGGGATAGTCTGCATTACAGTAGAGGAGAAAGGTAGACAAATCTCCAGGGCCTGACTAGATTTATCCAAGAATGCTGTGGGAGGCTAGAGAAAAAATTGCAGAAGCCCTGGCTGAGGTATTTGCATCATCATTAGCCATGGATGAGGTGCCAGTAGACTGGAGGGTAGCGAATGTTGTGCCTTTATTTAAGAAAGGTGGCAAAGAAAAACCTGGGAACTATAGACCAGTAAGTCTAATGTCTGTGGTAGGTTAGTTAATGGACAGGATTCTGAAGGATAATATTTACATAAATCTGGAAAGATGGGTTGATTAGGGGTAGTCAACATAGCTTTGTGCATGAGGGATCATGTCTTATGAACTTGATTGAGTTTTTTTGATGAGGTGACTAAGTTGATGAGGACAGGGTGGTAGACTTGGTTTATATGGACTTCAGTAAGGCCTTTGCTAAGGTTCCACATAGTAGGTTGCTCTGGAAGGTTAGGTTGCATGGAATCCAGGAAGAGCTGGCTAATTGGATGCACAGTTGGCTTGATGGTAGAAAGCAGAGGGTGATGGTCGAAGGCTGTTTCTCGGACTGGAGGCCCGTGAGTGGTGTGCCTCAGGAGTCAGTGCTAGGCCCATTGTTGTTTGTCATCTATATCGATAATTTGGATAAGAATGTATGAGGCATGGTTAGTAAGTTTGCAGATGACACTAAAATAGGTGGGATAGTGGGCAATGAAGAAGGTTATATGGAAAAAAAAATTCAGGGAGATCTTGGTCACCTGAGTAAGTGGGCCAAGGAATGCAAATGGAGTTTAATTCGGATAAGTATAAGGTGTTGCATTTTGGAAAGTCAAATCCAGGTAGGACTTTCGCAGTGAACGGCAGAGCCCTGGGGAGTGTTGTAGAACAGAGGGACCTTGGAATACAAGTACATGGTGACTGAAAGTGGAGTCACAGGTAGGGTGGTGAAGAAGGCTTTTGACATGCTGGCCTTCATAAGTCAGGGCACTGAGTATAGAAGTTGGGAGGTCATGGTACAGTTGAACCGGACACTGGTGAGGCCACACTGGAGTATTGTGTTCAGTTTTGGTTGCCCTGCTGCAGAAAAGATGTTATTAAACTGGAAAGAGTGCAGAAAAGATTTATAAGGATGTTGCCAGGACTTGAGGGACTAAGTAAAAGGAAGAGTGGACAGGCTAGGACTTTATTCCTTAGAGTGTAGGAAACTGAGAGGTGATCTTATAGAGGTGTTTAGAATCATGACAGGCATACATAAGGTGAATGCCCTCTGATTCTTGATACCACAACTTTGGGGGAAAAAGAGGGCATAGGTTTAAGGTAGGAAGCAAAAGATTTGAGGGGCAACTTTTTTTTACATGAAGTGTATCCATGTAGACAGGTACATGGATTGGAAAGGTTTAGAAGGTTTTGGGCCAAATGCTGGCAAATGGGACTTGCTTCGATGGGGCATCTTGGTTGGCATGGATCAGTTGGGCTGAAGGGCCTGTTTTCATGCTGGATGACTCTAGGACTATGACCAAAAAATGATTTCCTTTTACAAGTTGAGAACATTGATCCCTGATCTTAAGTTGACATTTTGATGAGAGCAGGATCATTGAGTGTGGACTTTCCTTTAAATCTCCACTGTACTTTTTTTGTAATTTGGTACAACTGAATAGCTTGCTGGGCCATTTCCTAGGGCAGTTAAGAGTCCTTGAGATTGAAATCATAAATGAGTTGAATCGGGAAGGATGGCTGGTTTCATTCTTTAAAGAATGCTAATGAATTAGAATAGGAGGTCAATTCATTGAGCAAAGTATTCGCAATTTGGCTGCTGACAGTGTGAAACAGATGAGATTCACTGATATCATAGAGTGGATAAACAGGTGAAATAGTTGGAATATATTGATAAGAATGTGATTTGAGAGCTACATTGCAAACATGAAACTTGCAGCAAGTGTGGCATCCTTAAAGCAATGTTGTTGGTATATCGTGATCTATTGCAGGTTAAAGGGTAGATTTCTAAATGACCATCCAGGCTTGTTGCAGCCTGTTATAGAAACTGTTCAGTTTTTATTTCCATTGAATTCAGAGGAGATAAAGTTTTTAGAATGGGTGACTGTTTCACGGGGTCAGTCTCGCACCCAGTGAGACTTTATTCCAAAGAGCTTGTCCTACCCAGAAGTTGTAAATGAAAAATATTTTAGTTTCAAAAGAAAATCATGTTTCTGCCATAATAGTTGTTTTATTTGCCAAAGTTTTATAAATTGTTGTTAATGGAAGTTCCCATGTCAGCTCATAGTTAATCCCACAGGACAGCCCATTTGTTTATGATTACAATGCAGTGTATTCATATTGTACAGAAAATATGTGCCATTGTGCAGAGGCTAAGAGAGACCCAACAATAAAGAAAGGCAAGCAAATGTGGCAATAAGGTCAGAAGAAATCTGAAGAAGTTGATATGATTGTTAAGAGACGCAATTACAACTGGAGAGCTTAGGGAGGCTTTAAATGTTATTAAGGGAAGTTGTGCCAGAATTCATCTTAAAGCATTGAAATCAATGTTTTTATTTACTTGTGCAGTTTTTACATCATGTGAACAGCTGATTTTGAAGTCATGCAGATGGTCAGAAATGAATGCAGGAATACTGTCTTTGTGGAAAAATTGTTTACTGCATCTTACAGTGTTTCCAAGAGTTGAAAGGCCATGCCTCACATATATCTTGTGGATACTCCTTGGAACTGAGTTCAACATGTTGACACCATTTTTATACACAAAAGATGGTTTACGTATTTTTAAGAAAGGCGGTGTAGTTTAAAAAAAATTATATAACTTGTAAATCAGCAGGGAATAACACCCAAATTTGCTTGTTTCCACTCGCACCAGTTGTAGACCTTGCAGATTTCTTTTATTGTGCTGCTGTGATTTAACATGCAATAATTTTGATTTTTTTTAAATTTCAAAATTATTTCAAGCTTCATCCCCAGAAACAACAATAGGGAGTATGGACTCATTATTATTTTTGCGTGTTAGATTTGAGGCTTTGTGGCAAGAATTTACATTGGTCTGAGCTTTCCAGTTTTGATGTGAAATCTCTGTGTTCTGGAATCAGATGGTTACAGTAAGAGATCAACGTGATTAGCTGTCCTTAGCTCAGTTATGTAGTGGCTTTTCTTTGATACAGCATTAGAACAAACCTCAAAAAAATAGTCATTGAAAGAAATTAATAATCTCAATGATTTCTCCCCAAATTACGTGCCAATTACTTTCATCAATAAATTGCCCATGTGATAAATAGCAGATCTGACTGGAAATTCATTTGTAAGGTAATGTAAAGTGGTTAAAAAGTGGGACATGTGTGTTAAAAGATGGTAGGGGGTGCTCAGGTACATCTTAAACCCCTGCGTCGATTGCTGAATGGTTCCTTTCAGTGATGTTCTTTCTATATAAGATTTATCTCTGTATTCTTAATTGTTAACTTGTATCCAAGTAATGGCTATTATACAAACACCATGACAGGAAATGTTAAATAAAGCTATTTAATACATCAGCACCAGTGCAGAACACATTGGCCTTAAGTTTAAAATAAAAACAACTGCCATCTGTTTGTAGAAAATAAACCTTCAAATTAGCCAACAAATGGACATGTTCAAGAAAGTAACTTAGAAGTAGAAGATTTATAGTTGCTGTACTTTAGCAGCTTGTGTTATATATACATAGTAGCTACGACATCTATTTAGTCCAAAATAGTCATGTTGACACTTGATCCTCCACAAAAAGCTCTCAGAAATAAACACAAAATAATCACGTCGATACCTAAGATTCCCAGCAATCCACAAGACTTCATTTCTGTATCATTTATGATAGTGATATAACGAGGATAGTCAACATAATAATAATGAGGACAGCCATCTTAAAATGGGCACAGTATATCGATTTATCACTCTTATTCCATCAGATTTCCCCAAGGTCTGAAATAGTTGACCGAGTAAGGTTTAATCTGGATGATTGTTGGTGGAATGGGACATTGGTGTTTCAGATTTAAATCAGCTTGGTTCTGTTTAAAGAAAATTAGAATTATTACACCTCATATATGATAATAATGAAGGAATGATGAGATACACTGTATGCATTCAATAACATATCAAATTCCTTGCATTGACTTCTGATTTCTGGCATCTGCAGTATCTCATATACAATAGGATGAGTATCTCTTTGTCACTGGACTTCCATAGAGTTTCACTAAAATTAAATAGTGTGCAGTTTTACAGGCAACAATCCTGTAGCAGTTAAAAATAATTTAAAATTTGATTAAATATGCATGTAAATGAGTTATCTCTATCTTAGAGCCACAATTTTCTTTCAAAAGCTTAGGGTCCGACTTGATTTGAATGATTCAAACAGAAATAAAGACCACATTCTAAGTGGTTTGATTTTCAAGCTATTGAAGTCACTGCTGGAAGACATATGTACAACCAGCTCCACCTCAGTGTTTGTGCAGGATGTTGGCAATACATCCTGTTCTGGCATATATTCAGGGTATTAGAGCTTCATAATTTATGCTTTCATAGCAAATCCCAAGATTATCCAGCTGCTTGACCCTGCAACTACATCATGATGACTATGTGTGTGTGTATATATGTATATGTATAAATGAGTCTAGCACAAATGAAAATTCGCTTTAATTTTGCCATAAAGTGCCGATATTTTTAAGTTTTCTTATTTGTTTTACAAAACAGCTGTCACAAATTTTATCCAAGTACTATGTGATGATGTGTGGCTTTAATATGATCCAATTACAAGGTGATACTAGTCTACAGAGAAATAATGAGAATGTAGTATATTCAAAATTTTTAAATTCAAGAAATTAGAACTATTTGGCTTTTCCTATCCATAAAAGTTCTTAGAGGCAAGTATTTCATTATTATTTCAGCAAATATGTCAATGAATGGGGAAATTTAATTTGCAGGTAGATCTTATTTGTAATGAAATCCTGTTTGGTCTTGGTAGACAGAAAGATAATTTTCTATAAATATCAAAGGGTAATGCTAGTTGTTTGTATAACCTGTCAGAGAAAAGTGATGGAGCAATACATGTGGCTAAGAGGGCAGTTATCTAATCCTGATTAATGGATTGTTCCATTATGGTTATATAGACATTGAAATCTAATGATCTGTAAATGACCTGATAGGAAGAGATCAACTTGGTACAAGATATTAAGTAATTCAGATGTATCCTTTATCTATATCATCAAACTAAGGCCTTTGTGTGCTAAGTCAGTCATTAACTATTCCAGTTTCCTGAACAATATTTTAAAATCTATTAGACTGAGCTCTACTTCCTTTTCAAGCACAAGAAATAATTTACAAGCTTGTTGAGTCTTCCAGGTTGGTATTCATGTTAAGTTCATGACCTTTTCTGCTGTAGTTCAAGATGAGATTTTCCAGTAGCAAGCTATGACTCGCACCTTATAGACCACCATGTAATATTTTTCTGTATAATGTAGGAAAGGACCCTCAGTGTGGTAGTCAGTCTTAAATAATTAATGGGATGGGAATATTAGACGGTTACCTATGTTGCAGGCAATTGGAAAACATATCAAAAAACTTTTAAAGCTTTAATTAGAGAAATTACATAAGTAATCACTTGTACAATGAAATAGCTTGATCAGTAAGGTTCATTTTTGGATAAATCTGTTAATCTCAAAACAAAATCAAGATCAAAAGAAAATCAATACATTTGTGGAATACTATTAAAGAGGTAGGCAGACCAGGATTATCTAATTCATTTTTACCTACTTAAATATTTGATCTTAATGATTTGGTCAATCATAGATGTTAATTAAAGAACACAAATTCTGTACTTGTGAGGAGAGGCCCTAATTTCAAGAAATATTACTGGACTTTCTTCCTCACGTTCACTGACTTGTATTTATCTTGCCAGACATCTGTTCCAAGGAAGTGAAAGTACAAGCTAGCTGTAGTCACAATTCAAAGCAAATAGACTCAAGTTGTGCCAGAAGAAAATATACCTTGATTATTATAGGGTTTATTAATGAACAGATGCTCCTCTTCCATGTAGAGTGTTGGTCCAATATTCTTTCAGCTAATTTTATGGAATTCCAGTTGATTAAGTATATAAGAATCTTTAAAAAGAAACATCATTAAGCTTGACTATTGTTAATTAACACCACCTGGCTCTTTCTCAACCCAAATTCTTTAATCTCACCTCTTCAGAATTGGCCTCTTAAACTCAATTGCTCACTTCAATAACCTTCTCATTATGTTTCCTATTCATTCTCTCATTAAATTTTACATAATTCTGCTACTGAAATCTGCCCAATGTCTTACAAATCAAACTAAATTTTATTATTGACATCCATTTTAGGGACATAAAATTTTTCTTCATTCCTCTAACAAATTATCTAATTATTGTGAGGCAAGAATATGTAAAACAGGGCTTATTTTTATTCATTTTCAAGATCTGGGTGTCACTGTTACAGCCGGCATTTATTGCTCATCCCTAATTGGTGAGGTACCAGAAGACGAGGATAGCTAATATTGTCCTGTACAAAAAGAGCAGTAGGGATAAGCCTGAAATCTACAGGCCAGTGAGCCTTACTTCAGTGGTAGGGAAGTTGCTGGAGAAGATTCTGAGGATTTTGTTCACTTGGAAAGATAGGGAACTGATTAGGAGTTGGCATGGTTTAATGCAGGGGAGACCATGTCTCATAAATTTGACCGAGTTTTTTGAGGAGGTAACCAAGGAGATTGATGAAGGCAGGATGGTAGATGTTGCCTATATAGACTTTAGTAAGGCTTTTGACAAGGTCCCACGTGGTCAGTTGGTCCAGAGATTAAGGCTTAAGTGATCTGTGGCGTGTTGGTGCGGGGCAGAGGGTAGTGGTGGGTTGGTGCTTTTCTGACTAGAAATCTGTAACAAGCAGGGATTCATATTGGGACCTTTGCTGTTTGTAATATTATAGAAATGACTTGGATGTTAGGGGAATGATTAGTAAGTTTGAAAACAATACAAAAATTGGTGGAATTATACATAGCAAAGAAGGTTATTTAAAGATAAAACAGGGAATAGGTCAGCTGGAAAGTTGGGCGGTTGATGCACTTTGAGAGGTCAAATTTGAGAGGTACAGGGCAGGGACCTTAGGAGCACTAGGAAGACTATGACAAGAACTTCAGTGACATATCCTTGGAGCAGAGTCTTAAGACCTACCTCAGGTAAAATTCTAAAGTTTTTGGTGCTTGTACAATAAGTCTTTCGCCAAAGTTCTTCCAGTACACACAAAAACAAATCCTTTCTGAGCATAAACTATTGTCCATGTAACCTTCTTAGTGGCTAATCAGAGGATGTTCTTAAATGTTCTCATTACCACAATGTGAAACTTAAATGATCTGAGCATTCAGATTGTGGATGAGTTCCATCTGCTGAATGTTCTGTCATTTTCAACATGAAGCCATGTGTTGGGGTTTACCGGGAGTGCTGAGTGGCACCAGCTAAGACATCACTGCAGTCGTGGCCAACACAATCATTTTAGAGAGTTCATGTTAATTGTTGTCAGAAAGGCAATGATAGCTTTCCACTTGTCATGTGAGGATTATTTGAAATGAATTGTCGTATACATGGGTAGCAGAATGGACAGTTGAAAATTTAAGATGGACCTTTGTGACGTGGACATACCTGGGAACTTCGTGTCCAACACTGGAAAACTGTTCATATTTATTTGAAAGCTTCATAAAATCCAATGTCATTGAGCATTCATTAATTCCTTTATATCATCCTGCCTCTAATGGAGCAGTTGAAAGATTGTCATCTGTTTTAAAGGAAATTGTGAGGAAGCAGATTTTCCAAAGTTGTTCTACCTTGGCAATGAATCAATCTTGTTTAAGTGTTGCATAATTATACACTCCTCCACAATCTTTAGCTCAGTAAAAGTGCCATATGTGTCAAAGCCTTTGAATATATTTGAGTTTGGAATGGTGTAGTTTGCAGGAGAGTGGAGAGATGGCACTTGAAATCAATGCTAATGACAAGAGACAACAAGAGGAAATTTGGACAAAGTGGGGGGGAAAAAAATCAGTCTTGGGATCAATGAACAAGTAAAACACAGAAGTGGAATATTGAGACAGTATAAGTATTTGATCCAACACAATTTTTGCTATGGATTGGGTGCAAGGTCAGAAGTCTCCTTATTGACCAGTTAATTATAGTGAAAGGCATTCTCAAACACTGAAGAAATATGTAAACATGAGTTTGTTCTGCAAGTTGATATAAAACTAATTACAAAGGAGGAAGCACAAGTTGAGTCAAGATAATACATGTCCTGCAAATCAGGAAATAACTACAACATTAGAGACTCAAAGACCATTAAAAGGATTGGTGTCTGAGAAAGCTAACAGATTGAACTGACGCATACATGTGAAAGTACTTCACAATTTGTTCTCAGAGGGAAATCAGTGTCGTGCATTTGTATAGCTGTATGTAAATAGGCATTTGATATCACTATGTGTATGATAGCAGACATGTTAGTTGAAGTTCGTCTGTAATAAAGTATGCAGCCTTGTTCTGAAACCCTGATGCCTTCCTGAGACTTCTCTAGTTAGAGCTTACCAGCACCACAGGATTGGTTACAGACCACCTTTAAATGTACACAATTGCTATTTGTAGTACTCCGTTTCATCAGCTGCAAACTGCTAACTTTTTACAGATAGAAGAGTCCCATGAGTTGGAACTGAGCAGCAGTGAATCATAAGGGTTTAGAACTGCCTGGTTTTTCCATAGGGCAAAATTAATCCCATGAGTTGGGAATTCGGTTCCTTGCAAAGCATAATTAATCTCACAAATTGAGAGTTCAATTCTACACTGACTGTAATTACTCATACAAATTGAAAGACAATTTCTATCACAGAGAACAATTAATCTTTTGAATTGAAAAGCCAGTCATTCAGCAAACCTGAGAATAATATTCTTCTTTGTTCCCTCCATTATCTGTTTTAACATCAGAAATGAAAAACTGGCTTTCCACATTGGAAGTTTGATGTACAGACACCTCAGTTAAGATCATTCAGGATGTGAAGAGTCAAATAATGGTTACCAGCTGGAGTTCCACAGATTCTAAGTAGAATACCAATATGTGGCTTGGATCTTTGTTCTTCCTCATCAAATTTGACACCCATAATGTTTAGTGAAATGAAGATTTGATAAAGACAAGGAGAGATGGGAAGGATATAGTGGTAGTAATGGGCTTGGTTCAAGCTAAGATTCCAGTCCAATTTTAGAGTTCACCCTTTATGAGGCTTTCATTTGAATTTTTGGGTGCATTTCTCAACAATCCTTCCCTTTCCCTACCCTCCCCTCTTCAAAATCTTGACATCAAATACCAATGTTTCTGGAAAATGCACGATCAGTATTATAACTTTTCTGTCATATTCTTACCAAATGCTCCATCTCTTTTTGGAAGCATCGCATCACCGTTCCAAAACAGGAAGGTTGACACAAAGCTGGTTCCCAGGCCTCGGCTGCAACCATTCCTGATCCTGAATGTATTCTAACTGGTTGGTATTTCAACACTTCCTCCCTCAGAAGAATTGTCTTCCAGCATTTGGCCATTGCTACATACTAGTGGTATCTGATGATCTTTTTGTAAGCAAATACAGAAATAGATAATGTTCCATTAGCCTGGCATTACATTCTTCTTAAAAGATTAAACTTTTACACTTCCCTCAAAACAGCTGCTTGAAATTAATTTAAATTATACTCTACAATACAGAAATTAGTTTAAAACAGGAATTGTTTATCTCATGCAAAATCATTAGTTGATTTTGCTCTATTTAGATACATCAAGTATAAATCCACAACACAAAAGCCATTTGTGACAGACTTTATATACAGATTGCATTTGTGTAGAAATTACTTTGTACCAGAGGGGGATATTTTTATTGTGATTAATATTGAAGTCTAATCTGTGTAGAAAATAGAGGTTCCAAACTGAACTGACAAATTATTGTTCATTAATTTAAAAGAGACATTACATCTTAATCCATCTATGCTTTGACTCTCCTCCAACCAACAGTCCTCAGCATTCATGGTGTGTGTGTGTGTTTATATAATATTGTGTGTATGTAGGGAAGAGGGCTAGATGGGTGGGGGAAACATTCAATTTGTATGCTCATTTTACTATTAATTATTAAAACCTAAATTTCCTGCCAGTTTCATTAACATATATTAGAATGTTAATATGTTAAATCGGTCAGTAAACAATAAGTTATCAGTAGATACAAACTCTCACAATGTACTACTTTGGTAATTCTTTTTAAGTAATACCACTTTCGAAAAAGCATTGCAATAAAGAATACAACAGTTAAAGATATAATGTAACTTATACTGCTGTCATAAAAATGTATTACAAAACACAAAATTGTGCAGGTCTTAGTGAGGAATAATTAAAATACAAAATCTGCAGTAAATCACAAAGCCTTGACTTTAGTGTTCTCATCTTTATGTTCAAATCTCTTTAGGAATTAATACCTCCCTATTCTTAGTAACAATCAACTCTGAATGCATATTTCTTCAATTCTAGCTTCTTGTGCCTCCCCCGCTTTGTCACACCATTGGATTCTGTATTTTTAATCATCTGGAATTCCCTCTGCTAAATGCTACACATTTTCAACACTCACCTCTCCTTCCTTTACAATGCTTCTTAAAATATGCCTCTCTGTGTAAATTCTTTGTTCAAAAGTGTCCGAGTTCTAGATTTCCACATGAAAATGCAAATGTCTTCTCAGTATCTACTGCGTAAAGCCTCCTCTGCATCTTACATTTCAAAAAGATTACTTCTTGTTCTAAGCTTCGATGAGTAAGTGCCCAAACTTCTCACTCCTTCCTGCAGAGTTGTGGACACAGCCCAGCGTATCATGGACACCAGCCTTCCCTCCTTGAACTCTGTCTTTACCTCTTGCTGCCTTGGTGAAGCAGCCAGCATAATCAAAGACCCCACCCACCTGGATCATTCTCTCTTCTCTCCTCTTCCATCGGGTAGAAGATACAGGAGCCTGAGGGCACGTACCACTAGACTTAAGGACAGCTTCTACCCCACTGTGATAAGACTATTGAATGGTTCCCTTATACGATGAGATGGACAATGACCTCACGATCTACCTTGTTGTGATCTTGCACCTTATTGCACTGAACTTTCTCTGTACCTGTGACACTTTACTCTGTACTGTTATTGTTTTTACCTGTACTACATCAATGCATTCTGTACTAACCCAATGTAACTGCACTGTGTAATGAATTGACCTGTACGATTGGTATGCAAGACAAGTTTTTCACTGTACCTCAGTACAAGTGACAATAATAAACCAATACCTTGTAAGACAACCCGTTCATCCTGTGAATCAAGCTACTGAACCTCAGTCACAAGTAAGTAAGAAAGCCGGTTTTCCAATGTAGAGGAATACAGTGCACCATATTGTAAAAAGCAACTGCTTTACCTGGAAGGAGTGTTTGGGTTCCTAGATGGTGGGAAGAAAGAGGTAAAAGAGCAAGTGTTGCATCTCCTGCAGTTACTTAAAGTTTCTGTGAGAAGGAGAGTGGGTACCAGTGGAGATGGAAGAGTGTACCAGAGTGTGGAGATGGTGTTGAATGTGGAGGCTGGTGAGCTGGAAGGGGAGGAGAAGGGAAACCCTATCCTTGCACTGGGTGGAAGGTGGGAGATGAGAGCAGATGTGCAAGAAATAGAGAAATTGCAATGGAGAAGAAGCCATGAATAGGGAAAAAGGAAAACCACCATCGCTTGTGTCATTCGGTCTCGCTTGGTCTCCCACCCTATCACAGCCATTCCCTTTCTTCTCTCCATCCCTCCTCCTCCCCCATAACTTCAAGCATGTTTGATTTATAACTTTACTTGGATCTGCTGTAAGGTCATCAGCCTTAGACATCAATTCCATTTCTCCATAGATGCTGACTGACTAAGTATTTCCAGTATTTTCTGTTTTCATTTCAGATTTCCAGCATCTGCAGGTTTTTGCCTCTCAAATTAATTTCTAAATGTTAGCTAAATGAACCACAATGTAATTGCAAACTATTAATCATACACCCAAAGAATGCAGGTTCTGCATTCTCTTTTAAATTACGATCATCAATCTTCATTGCATGAAATGGAAATTGATTTTGAAATTTTGATCTACAAATCCTCCAGATACTGCCATGCAGATGTGTAGATGCCCGTTGTAGAAGACTGTTAGGAAAACAAAAAGAAAATCTGACAATTAGGTTAATATGTTAAAGATGTAAAAAGTCTGTGGTTAATATATTCTCATGAATAGTACAAAGAAGTAATGTGAACTGTTTCACAAGCCTGATGCAGTTCATCTGTTTTCCTGTAGTGTACCTAAGTGACCACTTGATGGCAGCCATATCAAGAGGAAGGTATTTGTTTCGGCTGGTAGCTTGGCATAATTCAGGACTGTTGTTATGCAAAATGAATATTTTTTCTTTAGGAGGACAGAATATGATGTGTTTAGTGGTTTGATAATATTTGTTTTGTTTTCAAGGGGATTAGCAATGATAGGCTATCTTCTTTCTAGACCAAAACTAGCTAGATTAACCCATTGGCTGCTGCATGATAATTCTGTAATAACCTAAATTTCAAATACAGAATCAATACAAATCAAAAATAACAAGTAAATGTTTCAGAAATGTGCATTAATACCTGACATTATTCCAGGATTTTACTGATGTTAGTATTCTGAAACACTGTATTTTGCAGGCATAGTTTTCTGAAAACTGGATTGCATAGCACTATGTAGAATGGAATATTAATGAAAAGCAGGGACTTTAATTCTGGATCTTTCATGCATCTTACATGCAGCATATGGAGGATCCTGGATAATAGGGACGTCTATCTATTAAAGTGCAACATGAGATTTTCAGCACAGTTCGAGTGTCCCCGCTGTCTAAAAGCTGTTTCTGCAGGCTAAAAATGTGTTTAGAACATAGAACAGTACAGCACAGGAATAGGCCCTTTGGCCCACAATGTTGTGCTGAATTAATTAATTTAATGCGTAAACTCTTCCGTCCACATGATGTCTGTATCCCTCCATCCTCTGCATATTCATGTACTTGTCTAAGAGCCTCTTAAATGCCTCTTTCGTATTTATAGAACGTAGAAAAGCACGGGAACAGGCCCTTCAACCCACAACATTGTGCTGAACTAATTAAACTAGTAATTAAATGTTTAACTAAACTAATCCCTTCTGCCTACACAATGTCCATATCTCTGCATTCTCTATACATTCAGATGCCAATCTAACAGCCTCTTAAACACCACTTTTGTATTTGTTTCCACCACCACCCCAGCACTGTTTCCAGGCACCCACCACTCTCTGTGTGGGGGGAAGAAAACTTGTCGCGGACATCCCCTTTGAACTTACCCCCTCTTACCTTCTAGTATCAGACATTTCGATCCTGGGAAAAAGATACCAGTTGTCTATCTATGCCTCTCATAATCTTATAAACTTCTATCAGGTCTCCCATCAGTCTCCGCTGCTCCAGAGAAAACAACCCAAGTTTGTCCAACCTCTCCTCATAGCACATGCCCTCTAGTCCAGGCAGCATTCTGGCAAACCTCTTCTGCACCCTCTCCAAAGCCCCCACATCCTCCCTGTTATGAGGTGACCAGAACTGATTGGAAAGTTCTGCACAGTTCAATGGCACTTCAGGTAGATCTCTCTAAGGCAACTAATTTATCAGCTCTCTTTCAGACCTTGACCAACAGTGGCAACATCAACAGCCCCATGTTTTCAATCTGTACTCTTAGTCCTCTGGC
The DNA here is from genome assembly GCF_009764475.1 of Pristis pectinata. Classification (NCBI taxonomy): domain Eukaryota; kingdom Metazoa; phylum Chordata; class Chondrichthyes; order Rhinopristiformes; family Pristidae; genus Pristis; species Pristis pectinata. The sequence goes on from NC_067407.1 coordinate 105,729,827, forward strand.
TACCGCAAACTCCCAACCCCAGACCTTTCTGATTTCCTTTTGTGCAAATTTCACTTGTGGAATACATGTAATGAAAGCATCATCTTACAAGAGTGGTGCAAGAGACCTTGTGCTTGTGCGCTATTGAATTTCCTGCTGGTGGGTGTTTCAAGTGCTAATAAGCTTTCAAGCAGTTACTTCCCAGGCACAGATATAATCCATTTAAACTCTTGAGAAAACTCTTTTTAGGAAGTTTGAATATGAATAATACCATCCTAATTTATATTTGCTAAGAACATTCTTGCTTACGTCAGTAATTTCTCTCCCCTGTCCACACAAAGATTGATGAAAGACAATAAAATCAAGATAATCTGTTAATTTACCAGGACTATCCTTGGGAGTTAGTGCTGTCTTTTGGGATTGAAGTAAAATACAATTCACAGTAAGAATATCTAATACTTACCAATAATTTATTTACATTAACACCTTGAGGATAACCCCAAAAATGAAGGAAATTTTGCTCCCACTTCGTTTGCACCGCTCCAGGAATAGAATAAAAACAGATCTATTCTAACTGTGCAAACACCAGAGCTCCCATTACTATAAATGCTAACAGTCCCAGCTGCTTTTGTGCTTTAATATAAACTATGCTGCAGAATTGTCAAATTGCTTTCTACTGACAGGGGAATTTATGGTTGGGAGGTAATGGAAATGTCTGCATTTTAGTTTGAGTAGAAACCCCTGACCCAAACCCACTTAGTTTCAGATATGATCCTCTGGTTATATGTGGTATAGTGAGATGGTTACCATATCTGGAGCATAAAGCTTGCATGAGCATATCTGTATAGTCAGCAGATGTTTCATGCTTAACTCTGAGAAATGTAGTTAATAGAGGAAAGCTTTACAGATATTTGGAACCATTAATAGATTCTCAATTGTGAAATCAATGTTTTTTTTCTAATGTGGAGAACACATGTACTTCAGATGGAGTGAGTAGAAACCCTTGGATCAAATCATGCTGACTGATAGCCAACAATTCCTGATAGAACCGCTGCCCATCGGCTATTCATGCCTCAGGATCTATGTGACCTCCACGTGTAGGAAACCTTATGCAGCAGCCCGAGGTGTGTTGAAGATCAAATGTTGGTGTATCTGACTCTTTGCTCTCTTGCTAGAGATGCCCTTGTCCTCCCACTGCAGAGCAGTAGTGACTTCCTGAAGAGGGGTATATATCTCCTTCCATTGGCCTTCAGCTTAATGCTAGGGAAGGCTGTCATAGAAAAGGCAATCTCATTCCTTGGAATGAAGTCGACGACTCAGTGAATAAAGCTAAATGTAGGTAAGGATTTACTAATTTTACTTTATTTTAATGTATTTAAGTATATGTTAATGTATTTTAATTAAATTTGTTTTTAAAATGTTTCAAATCAATTTTGTATTCTATAATTATTTAGATCTGTTCAAATAGATGTTAATTTTGCTGCCTTGCAGAGAATGAAAAATTGTTAAGAGTGTTTGACGGCCAATAAGCTGGAGCGAGCCATCAAGCCATTCCAAAGATGGACCTTTGGACATTGATGGACATTACCTGAGGCTAACTCACCATTCAGCACCTGCTCATCTCAGGTGCAGGGTCTCAGCTTGTCCAGCAGGTGCTAGATCCAGGGAGGGGGGCTGGGTACAGAACCCAGCTGCCCAATGGTTTCTTTTGAAGCAGTGAGAGTTTCTGTTATCAGTTCTGTAAACAGGCTTTTTCGTAACCTGTTGATAGACAGGGAAAGTTAAACTGTTACTTATTAGTGAGAGTTTTTAAACTGCCTCTGTAAACATTTGCTAACCTTTAACGTGTACAATCAAACTCCCTTGAAGAATAGATAAACATATGCAGTCCAGATGAAGCCCCTGACAAAAATCTTTTGGCATTTCAAGGAAGTATCTAATTATCTTAGTTCATTAGGGAAATGTTGCAACTAAATTTTCTCTCCAATTTAAGTTATGAAATTTCATTATCAAACACATGACGGCAGTACGGGTGGAATTACCTTTGTAACATATCTAAATGTATCTTCACAGCTATGATTCCCACAAAGTAGAATGTTGTCTTCAGCAAGGACATTGGCTGAAAGTTTTAAGTGCAGTTGAGGCAGGAGTGCTAACAATGGAAAAGGATAGATTGGCATAGGCAGAGTGTGTGCAGCAGGTATGTGCTGAAGGGGGAGCTAAGGGAAATTCTGCACTGGTTTCTTTTCCTTCCACTGCCGTTACAAATTACATATTTTGCTTCCATAAATATCAATAATTATGTTTTACTCAAGCGGTGTAGAATAACTGAATTGGTATTCAGGCCTGTGATGATTGTCGACTTGAGGCTGTGGATTAATGATTTGGTCAGCTATTTCAGTTAGATAAATGTGTAATTGCTTTAGCTCTGTTCCCTTCCAGGCACTGAGGAATTCAAGGGAAAATAAATCAGATAAATGATCAATTTTTTAAAAAAAAAGAAATATTTCTAAGTTCTTAAGTATTTGATAAAATATTTCATCGTTTTTTGGATTTGAAATTAAAATTATGCACTGCTGGCATAAAATATTGGTTTTCCTGTAAGAAAATTGTATATCTCTAAATTTATTTTTAATGAAGGTCAGTGGCCCAGTCAGTACAAGCAAACCATTGCTACCTCAAACCTTTAACATGTAGTTATGTTGTTACGTCTTCTAGAATCAGATATATCCTAGCAGAGTGAAGGTTTATTGTCCATCGATCTTAACTTAAAGCTCTGCATTTTCCTCAGGCTTGAGACAATGCAACACTGGCTTCATTTTGGATTGAATAGAACCAATATGGATTGGTATGAAAGGCAGTGGTGATCACACTGATGCAGCAATATTGAGGGCAATGCTAACCGTGCTTTGGACTCGAAAGGACTCCTCAACTGGATCAGATTATGTTAACTACCCATATTCAGATCAATGCCAAAAGATAACAAGATGAGATTTAAATGGCAATCACTACACATGGTAGCAACAAAACATGTTTCCTGTAATTCAGGAGCACAACGATGCAAAATGGGTCATCTTTTATAAATGGTTGAGTTGATATTTTCATGATAATTCATAATACAAAACAACAGTTGGTAAAAGAGTTAAGAGAAACAAAATGAATGAAAGGATAAGTCCTAACTTAGCATTGAAATGGCTTTATTGTTATTGTATTCAATGCAATCAGGCTTGATCATATAAGCCTAGGGAGATTTGATCAGTTAAATTATCCTTAAAGTTCAACTAAACAAAAGGAAGTTCATGAAAGTGCCCACTATTTTATATACATTTTGGTATCTTCCATTTAGATTTACCTAAGTATGGTTAATGCTTTGTCTTTGGGAATTTTAAAACTGTGACTAAAATGTTTTTTTTTGCTCAGTCAAATGTACCTAGGTATGTTATGGCACTCAGGCTCAAAACAAAGTACTCGGATGCTGTTTCATTGTTTATTACAGGTCTTCAAACATTTGCTTCTGCTTCTAACTCAGGCTTTACTAGTATAAATATTCACTCATGTATTGGCTGCAAAAGCCCAGATTTTGGGGCTGCATTTTACATTTGATTAGTTTGGTGTCACTGGATCAGGTGCTGAGATGTCATGAAGGTCAATGGAGACACCAACAGAAGAAAAGGAAAAACATCTATATTCCTCAACTAAAAGTAATTAATTGCTTTAAACAAGTATAGCTTTCTCTCTTTATCTGGTATTGATGATGACTGAGAGGGTAAAGGAACAGAAGGGGACAGTCCAAAGGAGAAAGTGGGCAAGCATTGAAAAAATTAGTTGAAGTATATTAGGTTTTAGTGGCAGATGAGCTAGAGCTAAGGGATTGTTAATCAAACTCTCCAGCACATGAATTCATTTTATTTCCCGTCACAGTCTTCAGAATTTGGCCTAGATATCTTGTCAGTTTTAACATCTCCTGTCACTCCTAAAAGCAGACTTTGGTCCCTAGAATTCACAGTGAACAATTTTTCTATCTAATATCCCACAATACAATAGCATTACTTGGAGCAATACACACAAAATGCTGGAGGAACTCAGCAGGTCAGGCAGCATCTATGGAGGGAAATAAACAATCGATGTTTTGGGTCAAGACCCTTCATCAGGACCTGCTGAGTTCCTCCAGCATTTCGTGTGTATTGCTCCAGATTCCAGCATCTGCAGAATCTTGTGTGTCAGCATTACTTGGAGAACATATTACAGAACTTCTGCCACATTAATATTGGTTATTATAACACTGCATCTTCAGCTGCATATACTTTTTCATCTTTGTGAAAAGTAGACAGAGCAGCAACACATTAAGATGAAACATAACTCCAAGCTATTAAATAGATGAATGAATATTGAACAGTGTTTGTTGTGCAGTCTGGTGCACTCCATAATCCATAAAATACAAAAAGTGTGCTATCACTGATGATCTAGGTAGAAGTCTACAAACAAGGTAGTTGACCCTAAGCTCTAAGACTCTGTTTCTGGGGGAGTGGAATCTACCCTCAACCTGTACAACTTTCTGTTCCAACCCAATGCTCATCACTGCAGTTTTGCTGAAGAATTCAGCAATTCAGTAAAAGTCAGGTACAAAGGTAAGGTTGTGAAGAGGAGGGGAAAGAGGAACACACTTCAGTGAAGAGATTATGTGCAGATGCTCAAGTAAGTGTCTGGTTCACTAGTAATGGGAGAAATAAGCAATAGGTTGTAGAAAGGAAGCGAGAAATATCTGTTAAATTAAACCAAGAAAACTATAATGCACAACAAACATCTGCCACAGATACAATCATAGGAATGGTTTCTCCTCTTACTCTAAATTTGCTGCTGTAACATTTTAGACTGCATCTAGAAGTTCCAGCACAGCCACCTCAAGGAATACTTTATACACGTGGGGACATCTGATACAGTTAATGGTTACTGTGTGCTTTTGGTAACTTCTAAGAATCTCAATTAATCCTTAGGGGATTTACATAAACAATATGCACCTTAGAGTTTTAACATGCAGCTGAAGTTGTGCAAAACATTTATAATGTTAGCATCAAATAAACAAGTGCTTCCTTTGTTCTGTTCTTTGCTTATGGGACAAATTGGTGAGAAGCAAATAAAGACACAATCCCCTCACCTATTTCAAGAGGAGACTCCTAAAATTGATCAACCAGAAATGCATAATTGGAGTGGAGTTAGTAAAATTAAAGACATTAGCAAGTGACATTTGGCCAGAATTTCAACAGCAGTTCTTCCATTCTTTTGGCGTAACTTTGGCTATGCTTTTAACTTGGAGTTTTCTGTTGACCCTCCATGAAAGTTATAGTGGGTAAATTTTGCTGTAGCAGGTCTACTCCTGGTATGTTGTTTAACACCACTTGCTTTCCATTCAGATACTCAAAATCAATTGCATCTCAAAAAGTTTCATTCTAATAGAGCAATTTGTTGACAATTTGTTCTTTTGCATTTCAATAGGCATGACAGAAAACACGTCAGCCCGAGCAGTACGGCAGGCACCGTAGTGTAGCGGTTAGCGTAACGCTATTACAGCGCCAGCAACCCAGGTCCAATTCCGGCCACTGTCTGTAAGGAGTTTGTATGTTCTCCCCGTGTCTGCGTGGGTTTCCTCCGGGTGCTCTGGTTTCCTCCCACATTCCAAAGGCGTACATCTCAGGAAGTTGTGGGCATGCTATGTTGGCGCCAGAAGCGTGGCGACACTTGTGGGCTGCTCCCAGAGCACTCTATGCAAAAGATGCATTTCACTGTGTGTTTCAATGTACATGTGACTAATAAAGAAATCTTATCTTAAATCTAGGCAAACCAACAACACAAAATACTGTACAAAGTAGTGCCACCTGTGTCAGGTATGAGAATAACTTAAGAGGAAGTAGGCAGAACACAAGGTAATTTACAGTGAATCAGTTAAAAATGGAAAATGCCATCTAAGCAAGAGCAACCTCATGGCTTGTTTGTGGCTCAGTACAGTACATTACATGATACAGAAGAGTGCATTAACTGGATCTATGTGGTTACAACTATCTGTGAGGCAACTGGTCATGCCACACATTTGCCAACTTTTGAAAGAATCTACAAAAAAGCCTTCAGAGGAGCATATCATTTGAATGAGGGAGCATCTCCAGCAATATTCACTCTGCTACTGCAGAGATCTTGGGCTCCAAACCAAAAGTTGCATGAAACAAGTTGTGAGGAAGGGTTGCAGACCTGAAACATTAATTGTTTTTCTCTATCCACAGATGTTGTTTGACTGGCTGAGTTACTTCAGCATTTCTTTTTGTTGCAAAAGATGCATTATGTTCAGTACCTCAGAGTGATTCCAAATTTCTCAGGAAAGGGTGGAGATGCATTGAGGCACATTGATACCAGTGATGATCCATGAGGTAAAATAGCTGTTACAGTAATAAGCACATAGATTCATAAAAAAATAAATTCTGTTTAAAAGAGCATATATATAATGGCGCATCTCTTCTTCAATCTCTAAAGTAATATAGTTCAGTTTAGCAACCCTAGAGGCCCATTCTGCACAGCTATGATATATTTCTCAAACTCTGGTCCAGTACAGTGGAAGATCATGTGTAGCACCCACATTCCATATCACCTACTGCCAACTTTCCCCTACACCTCCCACTTCTTAAACCAATTGGGGCTGTCAGAACAACCTTTTTTTTCTTAATTCAACGACAGTTGTCAATGCAGCAAATTTCTAATTCAAAGGATTCCAACAGGATCAGAACATATTGTCTAGGCTGAGACTTTGGCATTCAATAAGTGCTGCATTGGCAAAGATACTACGATTGGAATGGCCCTGTCCATATGCTCAGGCCGTTGTAAGGTATCTCATGGTATTTTTTAAAGAAGAACTTGAAGAGTTCTTCCAATGTCTAGGCCAATATTATTCCTTAGATAACAACACCTTAAATAGACTGGGTGGTCATTTATCTCATTGCCATTTGGACAACAATGCTAAGCATATTTGTTGTAATTTTTGACTACTTTATTGCACGACTTACTTCAAAGGCAATGTAATTTTGGATCTACTTTGGGATTTTAAATTGGAAGGTGTACATTTTGCATGAAACCTCTTTGTTTCATCTTTCATTATTAATGAAATAGAGTGTCAGTTGAGGAAGAGGGAGAAATGAGAGGAAAAATACATTGGGGGGAGAAAAAAGCCAGATAAGCAAGGGTGGGAGAAACCTCGTGTGGAGCATAGATACTAGTTAAATCACTTTGGTCAAAAGGCCTGTTTTGTGCAGTAAATTCTATTTAATTCTATGCAATTGATGTAAACCTGAAGAGTAACTGAACAGAGAAGAATATTGTTTCTTTGTTGCAAGTCAGAAAAATTGTGTTGAGCTCACAGAAAGAAATGACAGTAACTGGGTATTAGATCACATTACATCATAGAAATGGTAGCGTAGGCACCTGAAATAGCAAACCAATTGGATTGTGGCTTATAATTAATATCTTTTTGGTGTTACACTTTGATGCTCATGGTCTGTTTTCCTGACTGAATCAGTTGAATGAATTCTGGCTTGGAAATGATATTTTATGTACTTGACTCTAAGGAAACAGGGTGTTGAGAAACTGTTTGATGATTCAGTCAATCTGCATAATCCTTTTGAAAAACCATCTGTTTGTAGCAGTGTGCCACTTTGATGACAACAGTGCATTTTAATAACATGGAGTTTAACAGTTATAACCAAGCTTTATCTGACACAGCACAAACTCAAAAATTATTTTCCCTAGAACAGCAAAAATCTAGTAGGTTCATAATAATTTCCCAAGTATGAGTTTTTTTTCAAAAAAGAACCTTCCAGTGCACATTTTTCTTTAATTTCTGTGGTCCAAGGTCAAACGTCAATCTCAATTTAATGCATTATTCACAATAATGGTTGAGGAACCTTATCTTACGGATACACTACATTTGCAATTTCACCAGTGATTAAAAAGTCAGTTCTATTATTCATATGTCAAATGCTGACTTTAACACATTTTGTACAAAGCTGCTGAGGGAAGTATTTATGCCTCAAAGCCTTCACTCATTTTGCATCACTAAAATTTATACAATAAATGCAAGACTGTATGAACATTCTGATGGTGTCTCTTCTCCCTACGTACTTCTCAACATTGTTTCCTTAAAATACATAACGTGCCTGCAAAATTAGCTACAGAAGTTCATTACAGTTGTGAATTTAACTGTTTTCAACACCTAAAAAGTAAGGAAATATAAATCCTTCTATTGCTGATGCTATGAAGTTAATTAGCTTTTAAAGTAGCAGTTGTTTACTTTTTATTCAGGTAGTAAAATACAGAAAAAAATGTTTTGCTTTCCCCAAATAACTAAACTGGACTGGATAGTGGCAGTTTGAGCAGGAAGATAACCAGACCTTGTTATCTACCTTCATCTTCAATTTGTATAAATTGGTTCCTTGTTCTTACTTGGCTGCTGTATCTTCTAAAGTTTGATGTCCTCCAATTTTACAATCTATAATCACTGAACTGATTTAATTGATTAAATGAGTTGATTTTTCTGCATTAAGCCAACATAAGGTATTTACCAAGGCCATCACCACCACTTCAGTCTGTTTTCCAATGGACACACTGCCCAAATAATTTTGTTTCCCTTGTTCCATTGGGAGGAGATGCAGATTATCATTATAAATATTGCTAATAGATTTACCTAGTTATAGATGATTGCTGAGCTACAGTTTGAGACAAGTACAGGTCAGTGTTGATCTGATGGTGTTTTACAGGATGATCACATGTATTGAGAATAAACTGGTGATTTGAAGGAAGCTAAAGTGAACATTCATGAATATTTATCGATTTTAGCCAAGGATGAAAAGTCAGTATGCGCATGGTTGGTGATTTCATGCGTCTCGATTCAAGTAATGGCTCAAGGCAGTAAGGTTTTTGACAAGGTTCTGAATGGTAGGGTGGTCCAGAAAGTTAAGTCATGTGGGATCCAAGGTGAGCTGGCTAATTGGATCCAAAATTAGCTTGGTGATAGGAGGCAGAGAGTACTGGTGGAAGTGTTGGAAGTCTGTCACTTGTGGTGTACGCAGGAATCAGTGCTGGGACCCTTGTTGTTTGTGATGTATATCAACAATTTGGATGTGAATATAGGAGATATGATTCATATGTTCATGGAATTCACAAAAATTGATGGTGTTGTGGATAGTGAGGAAGGTTCTCTAAGGCTACAGCAGGATATGGATAAGGTAGATCAAATAGAAAGTGGGGTGGAGGATCGGGAGATGGAATGTAATCCCAATATGTGTGAGCTGATGCATTTTAGGAAGTCAAATCGGGTAGGACATACAGAGTAAGTGGTAGGGCCCTAAGGAATGTTGATAAGCACGGAGAGCTTGGGTTCTCATAAAGGTTGATCACCTCTATAACATAGGAGCCAGGTGGAGAATGCCACCAGGGCTCACAGTGTGATTCTGATGTCCGCGTCACTTCAGGGACATCTTGCAGAACTGGATACTGCACTGATATCTGTTGCCTCCTGAATGACCTCACATCAGGAGTGCTCAGGCTCTGTCAAGGCCCTCCTGGAGATGCAGAAAGAGGGGGTGGAGGAACAGGCACAGCAGGTGGCAAAGCAGAAGGCTTTACAGTGGTAAAGGGAGACCCTCTCTGGACTTGCTCTCGAGTCAGTTCTCTCAAGGGCACCATTTCATGGGCACCACACCCAGGTGAGGAGGTAATGAGTGTAGAAGCAATGACCACACCTCCTTTGTGTTCAGTTGTCAAGATCCTTTGTGGGTGATGGGGGGGGGGTCGGTAGTTACTATCGGACTTATGAACTTGCAATAGATCTCATCAATAGGCATTTCTGAAAGGCTTAACCCCTATCTACAGTGACACCTGAAACAAACCTGCACAAATCAGACCAGGCTACACTGAAGGTCAGAGCATTCTCTGGAGCAGAATTAACTATAGTTTTTTTGCTTTCAAAAGGATTTTCCACTTCAAATAGTGGTTATTAAAAGACATCACAGAGCAGATTCATTACCAGCAAAGGAAGATGGAGGGGGAGAATGAATGGCAGTGGGTTGGGTTAGGGTGCAATGTGGAATGATCAAGAGTGTGGATGGGGTTCTAGAGGGCATTGGGTTAGATAGTGTGGTGCAGCATGAGGGCTGTGGTGCTGGCTGGTTAGGGGTGGGGTTGGTCGCAGTGATGGCGGACATCATGTTGGTACCAATGACATAGGTAGGAAGAGGGATGAGGTCCTGAAAAGTGAGTTTAGCAAGCAAGGTAGAAGGCTGAAGAACAGGACCTCGGGAGCAATCTCAGGATTGCTGCCAGTGCCATTCGATAGTGAAAGTAAGGATAGGAGGAGATGGCAAATAAATGTGTGGCTGAGAAGTTGGTGCAGGAGGGAGGGTTTTAGATTTTTGGATCATTGGGATCTCTTCTGGGGAAGGTGGGACCTGTACAGAGAGGACGGGTTACACCCGAACCAGAGGGGGGCCAATATCCTTGCAGCCAGGTTTGCTAGGGTGGTTCAGGAGGGTTTAAATTAGATTGCAAGGGGGAAGGGAACTGGAGGAGTAGGTCAGAGGAAGAAAGGGATGGGGAAAGGTCAGATCTGATGGGTAGAGAGGCTTTGAGGAAGCAGAAGCAGAGTACAGGCTATAAAAGTAGTAAGGTGGATGGGCTAAAGTGCATTTACTTAAATGCAAGAAGCATCAGGAATAAGGGAGATGAACTGAGAGCTTGGATAATTACATGGGACTATGATATTGTGGCTATTACAGAGACATGGCTGACATCAGGGAAGGAATGGTTATTGAATATTCCTGGTTTTCAGTGCTTTAAAAGGGATAGGGAGGGGGGGAGAAGAGGAGGAGGGGTGGTGATACTGTTCAGGGACGCTGTTACAGCTGCAGCAAGGGTAGATAATGTAGAAGGATCCTCTCTAGAGTCAATATGGGTGGAAGTTAGGAACAAGAAAGGAGCAGTTACCCTCCTGGGAGTATTCTATAGGCCCCCGCGGTAGCAGTAGGGATACTGAGGAGCAGATTGGGAGGCAGTTTTTGGAAAGATGCGAAAATAACAGGGTTATTATAATGGGAGACTTCAACTTTCCAAATATTGATTGGCATCTACTTAGTGCCAAAGGTTTAGACAGGGCAGAGTTTAAGTGTGTCCAGGATGGATTCCTGACACAGTATGTTGACAGGCCGACTAGAGGGAATGCCATATTAGATCTAGTTTTAGGTAATGAACCGAGACAGGTGACAGATCTATCAGTGGGTGGGCATTTGGGAGACAGTGACCATTGCTCTACAACCTTTAAAATTGTCATGGACAGGGATAGGAGCAAAGAGGATGGGAAGATATTTAATTGGGGAAAGGCAAATTATGAGGCTATAAGGCAAGAACTTGGGAGTGTAAATTGGGATGACTTTTTTTGAAGGGAAATGTACTATGGAGATGTGGTCGATGTTCAGGGAGCTTTTGCAGGATGTTAGAGATAAATTTGTCCCTGTGAGGCAGAGAAGGAATGGCAGGGTGAAGGAACCGTGGATGACGAGAGAGGTGGAACAACTAGTTAGGAAGAAGAAGGCAACATAAGGTGTAAGCAGCAAAGATCAGACAAGGCTCGTGAGGAATATAGAGTAGCAAGGAAGGAACTTAAGGGCTGAGGAGAGCGAGAAAGGGACATGAAAAGGCTTTGGCTAGTAGGGTTAAGGAGAATCCCAAGGCTTTTTTCTCGTACGGGAAGAGCAGAAGGATGGCTAGAGTAAAGGTAGGTCTAATTAAAGACAAAGGTAGGAAGATGTGCCTGGAAGCTGTGGAAGTGGGTGAGGTTCTCAATGAATACTTCTCTTCAGTATTCACCAAGGAGAGGGGTCTTGATGCTGAGGACAGTGTTGGTAACGGTAATGTTCTAGAGTATGTAGAAATCAAGAGAGAGGATGTGTTGGAGTTTTTAGAAAATATTAGGACAGATAAGTCCCCAGGCCCTGACGGAATATTCCCCAGGCTGCTTTGTGAGGCAAGGGAGGAGATTGCTGAACCGTTGGTTAGGATCTTTGAGTCCTCGTTGGCCACAGGGATGGTACTGGAGGATTGGAGGGTGGCGGATGTTGTCCCCCTATTCAAAAAAGGTAGTAGGGATAGTCCAGGGAATTATAGACCAGTGACCCTTGCATCTCTGGTGGGTAAGCTTTTAGAAAGGATCCTAAGAGATAGGATCTATGAGCATTTAGAGAATCATGGACTGATTAGGGACAGCCAGCATGGCTTTGTGAAGGGAAGGTCTTGCCTCACAAGCCTGATAGGGTTCTTTGAGGAGGTGACCAGGAAGATTGATGAAGGTAGTGCAGTGGATGTGGTCTACATGGATTTTAGTAAGGCATTTGATAAGGTTCCGCATGGTAGGCTTCTTTAGAAGGTCAGAGGCCAAGGGTTCCAGGGAGGCTTGGCAGTGTGGACTCAGAATTGGCTTGCCTGTAGAAAACAGAGGGTTGTGGTGGAGGGAGTGCATTCAGATTGAAGGGATTGTGACTAGTGGTGTCCCACAGGGATCAGTTCTGGGACCTCTACTTTTTGTGATATTTATTAATGACTTAGATGAGGGGGTGGAAGGGTGGGTTAGCAAGTTTGCAGATGACACAAAGATCGGTGGTGTTGTGGATAGTGTGGAAGGCTGTCGAAGCTTACAGAAGGATATTGATAGGATGCAGAGCTGGGCTGAGAAGTGGCAGATGGAGTTCAATCCGGAGAAGTGTGAGGTGGTACACTTTGGAAGGACAAACTCCAAGGTGGAGTACAAGGTAAATGGCAGGATTCTGGACAGTGTGGAGGAGCAGAGGGATCTGGGGGTTCATATCCACAGATCACTAAAAGTTGCCACACGGGTGGATATGTAGTTAAGAAAGCTTATGGGATGTTAGCTTTCATAAATTGTGGGATCGAGTTTAAGAGCCACGAAGTAATGATGCAGCTTTACAAAACTCTGGTTAGACCACACTTAGAGTACTGTGTCCAGTTCTGGTCGCCTCATTATAGGAAGGATGTGGAGGTGTTGGAAAGGGTGCAGAAATGATTTACCAGGATGCTGCCTGGATTAGAGAGTATGGATTATGAGGAGAGACTAAAGGAGCTAGGGCTTTACTCATTGGAGAGAAGAAGAATGAGAGGGGACATGATAGAGGTAGACAAAATATTAAGAGGAATAGATAGAGTGGAGAGCCAGTGCCTCTTTCCCAGGGCACCAATGCTCAAAACAAGTGGACGTGGCTTTAAAGTAATGGGTGGGAAATTCAAGGGAGATGTCAGAGGGAGGTTTTTCACCCAGAGAGTGGTTGGTGCATGGAATGCGCTGCCTGGGGTGGTGGTGGAGGCTGATACATTGGCCAAGTTCAAGAGATTGTTAGGTAAGCATATGGAGGAATTTAAGATAGAGGGATATGTGGGAGGAAGGGGTTAGATAGTCTTGGGTGAGGTTTAAAGGTTGGCACAACATGGTGGGCTGAAGGGCCTGTATTGTGCTGTATTGTTGTATGGGTCCAGATATATCTCTAATCTGAGGGACCAGCACAGTTTGAAACTTTGCTCTAATCAGTGACCATGACACAAAAATATTGCCTCAGTGATCACAGAGCATAACCAATGCCGTACGAAGCTGTTAGCCAAAGCCTTGACCTTCAGCAGTGAAAGCCAAAGAAATGATGCAGTTGGAAAGCTACTGACATACTCAACCATCTTTCCATTTGCGTTTCCAATTGCAGAGCAATGACTGCAAACCAACGGCATCCATATCATTACACACTATAGTTCTGAAAACAAAAGCAACTAAGAAAATTGCCCATTCTTTAAAAATGATTCATATCCCAGGTTAGAAATCGCTTACAGCAATTTCACATATGCTCACAAATGATAGTTGGCTTTTCACTGAGAAGGGAATTTCCATATGTGTGCTCTGCACAGTGCAAGCCATTAAGCTTCTCTATCCATCCAGTTGCTTAAATCCTCACTAATGTTTGTGGCTGCTTACATTGCCTTCTGAATATCAGGCTGGAGAAAAAGCAATGTGATGTGTACTTCCTTCATTGGAAGAAGGGGCAGGAAGAAATTGCATTGATTCAGGGAATGGGATGAGAGGAGTACCTGGCAGTGGTTATATTGACACTTATGATTTATGAATGCCAAGGTATCTGATGCTGCTTAATGCCATCTCCTCTTCATTTGTGCTTTGGCCATCCTCCCGGCACAGAGGACATGCCACCTCAACTTCACCTCACTCACAGGGATGTCGAGATCTGAATTTGAGAAATGGGGGCACTCTTTCTCCCCTGAAGATAGTCTCACTTTCTACTACAGTAGACAGTCTCACTGCTTTTTGTGCTGCTGCAAGTCTATAAAGATATGTTGGTCGTCAATAAACGAGCAATTATCTTTTGTTCTGTCTTTTCATGGTTTCAGAGGACTTAATAGTTCCTCGTTCTACAGGAGTGCAAAAAGGAGGATGGAACAGGAAGAGTTGGAGAAACAGAAGGGACTACTGGAAGGAGTGGAAGAAGAGGAAAGTGATGCTGAAGAAGATCACAGTCTATCATTGCACCTGACAGCCCATACCATCACTCCAGAGACTGGCACCTTGAGGGAGGAGCAGATTAGGTTGAAGGGACTTGTGTTGTAGGTGGATGCATGGAGCACTAGCAGACTGCAGTCTGACACCAAGCAGAGGGAATCTGGAACAGCAGTTTCTCAGAGGTAGTTCCTATTGCCCCTGAACCAAAAGTTGCAGATGAGGACCACAGTCAGAATGTCTTCATTATAAAGCTGAAATGGATGCACAAGGAGGTGGAGGGTGTGTTTTCAGGCCCATCTGACCAAATGCAGGAGATGACAAGGAGCAAGGGAGAAGTCAACCTCCATGCTCTCATACAAGATTCTGAAGAGCCAGCAGCAGAGATAAATGACACTGGTACAGCAGCTCTGTTATCACTGCATATCCAAACACACCTCTTTGCAAAGGTTTGGCCACAGAAATACTGCATTTAATAAAATGCTGCCTTGCTTGATGCTGCCAATCACAGAAACAATGATGGATGATTAAACAAGAAGATGAATGAGTAAAAAATATATTTAAATGATCTATTTATTTTGACTGATACTTGTACAAAATAGGAGTGTTGTTGTCTTGCATTCATTTTGAATATGCTCTTTAAACTATATTTGTAATATTTTACTTGGGTCTTTTTATATCAGAGTGCATGAGCATGTTGTAATTTGCAAAGTCAGTTACTGGTCTTCAGTCTAATGTTGTATTAATATAGCCTCAGTTGAAAGATTATTTTTTATTTTATTTGCACACCTTAATCTAACCAAAATTCTAAATCGTTTTAACATTGTTTTTATCTTATAGCCTCTCTTCAAATACTGAAATATTTTCACTCTTTTAGACACACTCTGGAAATTTATTGCCAAAAAGCAAACATTCAGCTTTTTGAGAGGTATCATAAAAAGGAATTATTCCTCCTTTAGCAAAGGAAATTCATTTCGATTTCAGATCTTCACTTCAGCTCCCATTTTATCCCAACTTGTTGGTAAAGTTCTACTGCTGTCATGTACATTTCTTCTATACCCACCTTTTGTTTCTTTATGTCTTACCATGCAACTCTCATATTCTTAGCACTGTCATCGCTTTTGCATTTAATCTCTCCTGTTTTCCCCTAGAATTTTATTTTGACCCTTTCCTCCCCTTCCTCCTTTTGTTTCCTCTGTACATGCTTAAAACCTTTACAGCTGGAGCATTTCCAGATGTGATTAAAAGCCACCAAGTTGAAATGTTAATTTGTTATCTGCTGGTGATGCCTCACTTGCTGTGTGTTTCCAACACTTATATTTCAGATTTCTAGCAGAGCAACTGAAAAAATAGAAACAAGAAAAGGCCATTGAGCCCTTGAGCCTTCCTCACCCATAACAGAATATCCACAGCCCTCTGTAAAAAAAAAGAAATAAAAAATTTGCAATGCTTTGTGAAGAAATCCATCCTCATCACTGTCATAATTGGCTATCTTTTTATCCTGAGACTACGCTTCCTGATTTTTGGTTTCAGGGAAAACAACACTTATTCTATCAAGCCCTCTCAGAAACCTACATGCTTCAAAGAGCTCACCCTACAATCTTTTAAACTCCAGAAAGCATAAACCAATCCCACCTGATCTATCTTCATAGAATTCCAAGAGCCATCTGCAGCATTTTGTCATTTATGCTAGAAGATGGCAATTCCTGAAAACCAATTTAATTTCCCACTACATAATCCCATCCACATTCAAGAGCCATGAGGCAACATTACCTTTCCCCACAGATCTTGTCATTTTCATACAACACTACCATCCTACTCCCAGAGTAGTGTTGAAAATTAAAAGAAGAAACAAAATTGTAAATATTACATGATCTTAGTGTGTTAAATAATCCTAATTCCTTTGTTCTTAGATGAGTTTTGCTGATATGGTTTACAATATCACTAGAACAACTTGAATGCTAATAGATTGGCTTCGTCCCTGAGGTGGCTCTCAATATTACTGCAAATATTCCACTTTCACCTCTGCTGTATATATCTGCTGACAAGGTGATGATTTCTGCATTGTTCTGCAGAAGCTTGGGGCCATAAAACAATTTACGTCCATGCTTCTTTACAGAAAATATTTTTTGCAATCTTAGTGTCATGAAATATAGACTCCCAGACATGTAAAGGGGATTTATTTCAAGACAAGTCAGCCATGAACTCAGCTGGGGCTTATATTGGTGAAAAAATGCAGCATTAGTATACACTGATCCAGTGGCGTATTGATTCTTTTTTTTATTTTTAACTTTCTTTATTTTTATCAACAACATTCTCTGGGCCCAAAGCACATTTAAAGGGGAGTTGCTGTTTTTGACAGAAGATAGAAAACATCACAGTGTAGTAAATTACAGGGCTGTAATTGAATATATTTGTAAATATCAAGTGGTTCTAGTTTACAAGATTGATTTTTAGATGGGATTATGGAGATATTAATCAATTCCAGATAAAGCAGCCCATTTGATTGGAAGCATCGTTAACATCCAGGAGCAAAAAACAAACTCAGTGGATCAAGCAGCATCTTTGGAGGACATTTCGGGTCATAACCCTACATTTAGGAGCAATGCTCCACCGATGCGCCAGATTCCAGCATCAGCAATCTCGCTTAATGTTCAGTCCCTCTCCACAGATGCATTGATGCTACAGTGTGCTCTAGCTACAAAATGTACCACTGACACTTACTTAGATACTCCTACAGCATTTCCACATCCACCACTTCTACCACCTAGAGGTGCTGGATGCCTTTATTCCCACACCATCATGACTTGGAAGTATATCACCTTTTCTTTATCATCACTATATCTAAATCCTGGACCTCACTAATTCAACAACAGCATGGGGTTAGCTTTATCAGAAGAAATATAGTTATTCAGAAAGACAGTTCACCACCTTTTCAAGGATAATTATGGATGACCATGCTAATAGCACTCACATCCTGCAAACGGATAAATTAAAAAGGAGCAGTTTCAGTTGGGAATGGATCTCCAGAGGCTTGGGAGCTGGTTGTCTCAGTGTACCTAGCACCAGATGTGAACCCCACACTAGAGGCAGATCTGGCTACATTAAAAGCCAGAAGTTCATACCTTTCGAGGTATGACCTTCGGAAAGCTATCAGGGATGCCAAGAGGCAATACCAACTCAAAATAGAGTCCCTGACCAGCCGCCAGTTATGGCAGGGCTTACATGCCATATCAGGCTAGAAGATGAAGTCAGGCTGCATAGCTAACAACAGCACATCCCTTCCTGATGAACTTAACACATTCTATGCGCGTTTTGAACAAAAGGGAAGTGGATTGTCACCATCCACCCTGACAGCCACCAATGCGGCTGAACCTGTGATCACAGTGGAGGATGTAAGATTAATCTTCCTGAGAGTGAACATGAGGAAAGCACCTGGCCCAGATGGTGTCCCGGGCCGTAAGCTCGGATCTTGTGCTGATCAGCTGGCAGAAGTATTTGCGGACATATTCAACCTCTCCCTGCTTCAATCTCAGGTTCCCTCCTGTTTTGAGAAGACCACTATCATCCCGGTACCAAAGAAAAGCAAGGTAACATGCCTCAATGACTACCAACTAGTGGCTCTGACATCCACCATCACGAAGTGCTTTGAGAGGTTGGTCATAGCACGCATCAACTCCAGCCTACCAGACAACCTGGACCCATTGCAATTCGCCTATCGGCGAAACAGGTCTACAACGGATGCCATCTCCCTGCCCCACACTCAGCTCTGGAGCATCTGGACGGCAAAGACTCATACGTTAGACTATTGTTTATTGACTACAGCTCTGCCTTCAATACAATAATTCCAAGCAAGCTTGTCACCAAACTCCGAGACCTAGGACTCAACACCTCCCTCTGTAACTGGATCCTCGACTTTCTAACAAACAGACCGCTATCAGTGAGGATAGGCAGCAATACCTCGGCATGATTATTCTCAACACTGGCGCCCCACAAGGCTGCATCCTCAGCCCTCTACTCTACTCCCTATACACTCATGACTGTGTGGTCAGATTCTGCTCTAACTCCATCTACAAGTTTGCAGATGATACCACTGTTGTAGGCCGTATCTCAAACAGCGATGAGTCAGAGTACAGGAAGGAGATAGAGAGCTTAGTGGAATGGTGTCATGTCAACAACCTTTCCCTCAATGTCAACAAAACAAAAGAGCTGGTCATTGACTTCAGGAAAGGGGGCGGTGTAATTGCACCTGTCTACATCAATGGTGCTGAGGTCGAAAGGGGTTGAGAGCTTCAAGTTCCTGGGTGTGAACATCACCAACAGCCTGTCTTGGTCAGCCATGGCCAAGAAAGCTCACCAGCACCTCTACTTCCTCAGGAGGCTAAGAAATTTGGTTTGTCCCCTTTGACTCTCACTAACTTTTATCGATGCACCATAGAAAGCATCCTTTCTGGACGTATCACAGCTTGGTATGGCAACTGCTCTTCCCAGGACCACAAGAAGCTGCAGAGAGTTGTGGACACAGCCCAGCGCATTACGGACACCAGACTCCCCTCCTTGGACTCTGTCTTTACCTCTCGTTGTCTCGGTGTAGTAGTCAGCATAATCAAAGACCCCACCCACCCAGGACATTCTCTCTTCTCTCCTCTTCCATCGGGTAGAAGATACAGGAGCCTGAGGGCACGTACCACCAGACTTAAGGACAGCTTCTACCCCACTGTGATAAGAATATTGAAGACAAGCTTTTCACTGTACCTCGGTACAAGTGACAATAATAAACCAATGCCAATAAAACTGTTGAGCTTGAGGAAGGCTCCATCACTACTGTGAATTGCACCTGCTCATTATACAGTCTCCCATTATGTTAAAAAAATAACATAAACAAATTCCCACTAGATGACACTGCATGGTGGAATCGTCATTTTTGTGAGTGTTTTTCTTTTTCCTTTCTTGGCTGATATTCCTTAAACAAATCCTAGATTATATATTTCATATTTACATGATGCAAATTTGTATGTGGACTGGCCACTAACACACAGTATGTCCACTTAACTACAGTTTCTTCCTTTACCTACAAATGTTTCAGAAGGCAATGCATAAACAAATAATCTGAATGTGTGGAAGACCCCTCAACCTCCTCTTGTGCAGCTTGAGGAAACAGCCCGGCAAATTGTTGGCAGTGAGTTTATTCAAAGAGCAGGGCTTGTGAAAGTAGGAAGCAGGACCACAACTCAGGATTTATATCAAACCTTTTTAGCTATGATCTAATTAAGAAGCGTGACAGATACAAAGGATCGAAGAGGCTGTGGCCTGATCTCTTGAAAAAATACTAATAATAGAATGGTTAGAAAGGTTTAGGCTTGGGGGACTAGAGCTCTTCTATGATGAAATGTTGACCTGTCCTGGATCACAGGAAGAAAAGTCCACCCAGGGAACTTCCTTCACTTTGGCTTAGTAAAGATGGATTCCACTTGTAAGATGCACTTCCTAATGTGTAGCTGCTAGCATAAATAATGAATTTTGTAAATCCATGCCAGAAATCCTTTATAACCATTAAATGGGTAAACAGATAAAGTGATCTAAGAACATTACATAATACAGTTGAGAAGCCTAAATTATTTTTTTCCCTATAAGGAGCAGCCAAGCAAACCTTTGAGGCAAAATTGGGAAATTGTGTGTTTCCTGTTAAAAGTTGTGAAAAAACATTGATACCTAAGCATGTTGTGGTGTAATGTAATATGTATTTACTTCCACTGGGAGGGCCTGACCAAAAATGTATACATAAGTTAAAAAAAGTAGAGTGAATGGGATATAATAATGGTGCACCTTGGAACTTAAGACTGGGGCTTAACTTCCAAGAGTTTTTACTACACCAAAGACCAAAAGTTCAAATGGCTCATCTTGTTAAACAAAGAGGTTTGTAATTCAAATGCAGAGGATATACGACTGCATTAGTTTAAGCCTTGTTACACTTACTGATACTGGTTGAATTACCATTCAAATTGGAAAACTTTAGTCCCTCAAGTGAAATTAAAACCTTGATTTGCTTGAACTGTATCAAATAATTAAATTTGATTATAACATGCTTACTAGATCATTTTAACAAGCAGAAGTATATTGAATACGCAATGACATTCAAAAATACAGTATGGATACCAATAGCAGTAAATAGACATTTTTAAAAGTTACCTGTCTGAAAATGCAGAAAATGCTGGAAGCATTCAGTAGGTTAGGCAGCCTCTTTCTACAGATGCCGTCTAAATTGTCTCAAAGCATCAGAGTATTAATGAACTAATTTTCAAATAATCTTGAAATAATCATTTAATTCATTTTAGTAGTTTTCAGTGCCAGGGTTGTAGATAGAGCTTGCTCTATCTATCCTCTTTCCATGCACGTGATGCCATTGCATTGCACAAGGACCCATCATTTTGGATCTGGACAGATTTTGGTAGAGATCAGGGGATGAGTCACTTACTGCAGCAACAGTACTTACATGGCTGGTCTGCTGACTTTCTGATCAATGGTGATCCCCAGAATGTTGATGACGGTGGACTCAGCAACTGTAGTGGTATTGAACGCCAGGGGTAAGAGGTTAGTTTCTCTCTTGCTGCAAATGGTCACTACCCCACACTTCTGTGGCCCACACTTTTACTGGCCACTCATCAGCTCATGCCCAAGTGTTGCTTAGGTCTTGCTGCATGCAGGAATGGACTTCTTCATTTGTTCTGGAGTTACAAATGGAATTGAACATTGTGCAATCATCAGTGAACATCTTCACTTCTGACCTTAGCCAAATTGAAAGGTTTAATGCTTCAACTTAAACAGTCAAGAGAATAATTTTAAACAATCAAATGAGTGTTTATTAGCTAATATCTCACAAGGCTAATTCATGGATTACCTTGAGAATCAAGCCTGATCAGGGAACAATTCTCCTTGTGTTCTCCAAAAGAACTCAATGAAAAAGTGGTAGAGACAAAAAACCTCATCATATTTGAAAGCTACTTGGATGTATCATTGAATAGGGCTATACACCTGTGCTGGATGGGCGGCATTAGGCTGGCAACTCTTTCTCAATTGGCATGAGAACAATGGTCATCTTCTGCATCACAAATTTCTATGATTTCCATGTATTACACTCATATGATCCTGTGCTATCAATGAACCGCAGCTGAGTACTATTTCAAGATTTGCTCCCATATTAAAGGTGAGGATCTTATGCTACAAAACAATTAAGTTATTGTTGAGATCTTGGTTTATAGACTCCAGTTTTTATCACCCTCTTCATCCTCAGAAGGTGTTCTATTAAAATTCTGATACTCCAGCTTTAATTTTAGTTGACTTCTTTATGCCATCCCTAAAGAGCTCAAAACATCGGAAATATTACAGAAAAGTCACAATAGTATAATGGAAAATATTCATTTCCATCAGGGTCATTCAAAAGTGTGTCCTGACCTTACAATATTGTCCCATTGTGCACATCAGCAAGCTGCTAATGTGCCTGTGGCTTTGGTTGAGAGTAGGTTCCACATAATCTTTTCCACAGTAAACGTGAGATAAACTGTTCCATTGTACACAGATTATTTACAGATGCTGATCCCTGAACTCCAATAAATAGTTCCATTATAATGGAGGATTCCCCCATGACATGCAAAATAAATGTTAAATAAACTGTTATTATAATAATCATATAAAAAGAAAATGTGTAACGGACCAGTTTATCTGACAATTTAGGCACTGATTTCCCTGGCTAACAATGAAATGAAGCCAGCCTGGATTCTGATTTCAGGAGTAAGTGCTCAGTAAGGGATCACTCCCAAGCACCTTTCACATTCTGCAGTAGTAAAAGCCGATGATGAACACGGGGAAAAGTATTTATGAAAGTATTATCCTTTCTTAATGAAAGTATCCCCCTTATGAAATTATTTCCTTTTTTAAATGAATAGAACTTAACATGCAGATTTTTTTGACTGGAATCTGCTACCATTTTGATTTTGCTATAGAAAAGTTTTTGCCTAGAAACTGAATGCTGCTTGTTAATCCATTAATGGGGCTAATATGCCAACATATGATTTTATATAGGGCCTGCTGCTGCATACAAGACCTGAGGCATTGCCAGTTGCAATGGGAAAGGCCTTGACTTTAAGCTCTTAGCTATTGCAGAGGGCAAGTATGGTGAGGTACAGGTGCAATGAAAAACTTGCTTGCAGCGCCATCACGGGCATGTAGGTACAGACAACACAGAACATAAATTAAACATAAATTATACAAAAAATTATACCATACAGTGAGAAAAAGACTGTCCAAAAGCAAGACCTTAGTGCAAAACAGAACAAAGGCACAATCGAAGACAAGTCCATGGTAGTGCAAGAGGTCTTGCTGAGGTAGGGTTAGGGTTGTGCAGGTAGGTTCAGAAACCTGGTGGTTGTAGGAAAGTAGCTGTTCCTGTACCTGCTGGTGAGGGCTTCAGGTTTCTGTACCTCCTGCCTGATGGTAGCAGCAAGAAGAGGGCGTGTGAAGTGAAATATGTGTTGTGTGTGTGTGTGTGTGTGTGTGTGTGTATGTGTGTGTGTGTGTGCGCGCGTGCGGTGCGTCTGTGTGTGTGTGTGCACGTGCATGAGTGCATATATGTGTATGTGTGTGTGTCACTTCATTAGAAATGAAAGCAAAAGGATAAGCAAAACATTTTTTCAGGCTGTGCCTCAGTTTGTAGTACTACCCCTGAATTAAAAGATTGTCTGTTCACGTCTGGGTTTGTTCAAGTTTCACCCTTGAGACTTGAACACAAAAATCCAATACTCTCAGAGCAATAACTGAGGGAGTTCTAAATTCTTGACGTTTTTATCTTTCTGATGAGGTTGTTAAACTGAGACCCTGCCTGTTCTCTTAGGTGGATGAGAAGATCTCATTGGGCTACTTTAAAGAATAAACAAATTACCCCAGTATCTTGGCCAATATTTATTTTTCAATAAGCATTGCCAAAGAAAACCATCTCTGGCCTTCATTGTATTGCTGCATGTAGGATTTTGCTGTGTACAAGGTTTCTACAGTGTTTTCTACATTACAACAGTATCCATCCTTCAAATGTACATCAGGTCCTCCCCAGCTTATGAATGCCCAATTTACGTACAGCCAGTACATACGACGAGCATCTGGAAGACCAGCGGTATGGACTTACTGGCTGCTGCGGGGCTGCAGGCATCTTCTGCCAGGTGGGAACTCAGTCTGTGGCTACATTTCCGATTTGCGAATAGGAATAGAACAGTGCCGTTACCTGGGGAGGACCTGTAGTTGTGAGTCTCCTAAATCTTCCATCGCACTTCACTGTGAGGCTCTCACACCCTGTAGGGAGTTTTCCCAAATATTCTGGAATAGCTGTAGATCGTGAAATGTACTATCCATATAACAATGTTTTGAAGGTTAGAAACCAAACAAAAATGGATGTGAAGAAATAGTTGTTAGCCCAAACACAGAGAAAGAGTTGGATCTCCTAGTGTCAAAAAGTTAAAGTCTACATAGATAGAGTGCGGATTCCACTCCCACAGTAGTGATGAAAGACTGATATCAATTTTTTACCTAAGGACTGATGGATATATTCCAAATCATTATCATACCTACTGCAAATCAGTGGGATTTAGATGCAGTTTAAATCTACTGAAGATAATGTTCACATTAGGGAGATGCAGAAAACTCAAGACTATTTATTGAGGCAGAAATTCAATGTCATCTTGTCTATTATTTAGTTCCACAACTGTTAGGTATAATGCAAGATTAGGCCTTTTTCACCCCCGAGTTATATTGTCAATTCTTTCTCATTAATACATGTGGCACAATTGTAACATATGATGCAGTGTAATAGAAATTAAGTTCAGGAAAAGTCCTCCACGGCCTCATGTGGATTTGTCTCGCCTCACTGTGTCTTATTTCAAATCAATCCAAGATGAATTCCAGACAGCAAGCCATAAATCACTTAATTTGAATTTAAAATCTAAGTCTTTCCAAATAGAAACAGGGAAATGCAGGTTCTTTCTTCCAATCCAACCAAAATGGCCAAACATGAATTAAATTAAATTAGCACTGATTTTCATTTATGTTACTTAAATATACAATTGACGTACTGGAAAGGAACACAGCCTTTGGATGACCCTAAAATGACTATTTTTGAGTGATTTTCCAGATGTACAGCTTTAGGACATTCTGTAATCTCAGGGCTCAATTATTGTGTCTGTCCCTTCCTCATAATTGAACATTCATGCTTGAAAATGATACAAAATTTAAAGTCTGGAAGGATGTAATTGGCCGCAGCTGTTTGCACTCAGACCTTTGCACTCTTTTGACTGGACCACCCACCTCAAGACAGTGCTAACCGTTATTCCCTAGCAACGCCGGAAAAGTAAAAATTGGAAAGGTGCTAGTCCTAGAACAAACCTTCTTGTCTGAAAATACATCTGTGCTGGCACACACAGAATTTAAACCCTACAAATAAGCCAACATTTTTTCGTTGAACCAAATCATTTTTCTTATTCTGGTTTTCTTTCATTGAAGGTCATGTACAATTTTTTATACTTTAAGATATTTTGAATATATGTTTCTTAAAGTCTGAGACTGTCACGAGTGGCTTTCTTTAAGGATCAAATGATGTTCATTATTAAAATAATACAACGGTTGATGTGGTATGAACTTTAGCCCTGGAGGTGACAGTCTTCTAATCTTCCTGAATGAGCAATTTTAACCTAACTCAGCTGTTGGGAAAACTGACCATAAGTGACTGCAATATTGAATTTGTACAAAGGCCTATTTTACATTTTAATGCCATCAATATAGAATAATATTGGATGGGGTGTTTTTCTGGAAATAACCTACATTGTAAGTAATACAAAGGGAAAAACTTGTGCTAGTTTATCTACTTGTGGTCAACTTTATTATCCTCCCCGCACCCCTTTCCTGCCAACTCCCCCTGCTGGCAAGACAGCATTATGGCAACAGTCGGCAAGAAACTGCACTCCACTTTCTTGGGTTAAACCTTATCTTAATAACATACAAGTTATAACTACTCATCACACAATACATAACAGCTACTAATATAATCTTAGGGAATATAGCCAGTCGAGTGGTTGAAGTGTCAGTGGCAGAGCATTTTGGAGATGGTGACCATGACTTCCCAAGTTCCAAGGTAGTTATACAAGGATGGTCTGGAAGTTAAGATCCTGACTTGGATGAAGGCTGATCTTAATATCATAAGATGTGACCTCGAAAACGTAGATTAAGACCCATCGTGGCGCAGCTGGTAAGCCATTATCTCACAGCACCAGAGACCCAGATTCAATATTGACTTTGGGTGCTGGCTGTGTGTGGAGTTTGCACAGTCTTCCTGTGACTTCTGGGAGCTCCAGTTTCCTCCCGCATCCCAAAACCTGTGGTTTGGTATGTTAATTGACCATTGTAATTTGCCCTTAGTGTGTAGGTGAGTGATAGAATCTGTGATGAGTTGATAAGAAGTGGAGAGAATAAAAACTGGGATTAACGTAGTATTAGTGTAATGGGTGATTGATGGTAGGTGTGGATTTGGTGAGATGAAGGGCCTGTTTCCATGCTGTATCTCTGATTGCATACGAGTAGCTACTTGCAGTTAGGTCTACATCTGAGAAGTGGGATCCTTCAAATGGGAAATAATGATTGTTCAGGGCTAACATGTCACCACAAGGGTGAAGGTGAATGGTAAGAACTGCAAGTCCAAGGAACCATGGATGTCAAAGGATCTTGAGGGGTGGATAAAGGAAGAAAACATATGGCAGGTATATATAGAATCAAAAACCGGGGAAGCCTTTCAGGAGTTATAGAAAGTTAAGGGGGTACTTAAAAAATTAGGAGAGCAAAGAGTCTGCATGGACTTCAGTAAGGTACTACATGAGTGACAGGTCTAAAAGGTTGGAGCCCATGGCATCCAGGGCAAGTTGGCAAATTAGATCTAAAATTGGCTTGGTAATAGGAGGCGGGGTAATTGTGGAGGGTGGATCTTCTGTGATTGGGACCCTGTGACCAGGAATGTACAAATCCAAGGATTCCTGAAGGTGGCAGCTCAGATAGATAAGGTGGTGAAGGCGGCATATGAGATACTTACCTTTACTAGCCAGGGCATAGTATAAAAGAGTAGGGAACATACGGTACAAATTTTTAAGGCATTAGTTAGGTCAGAATTCAAGTATTATGTACAGTTCTAGTTGTCACACTATAAGAAGGACATAATTGCACTGGAGAGGGTGCAGAGGGATTACCTGGGATAGAATGGTTCAGTTATGTGGACAGACTTGATTGGCTCGGTTTGTTTTCCTTGGAGTGAAGGATGCTGAGGGGGTATACAATGGAGGCATACAAAATTATAAGAGGCATAATTTTGAGAGTAGATAGTAGGAAATTTTTCTCTATAGCAGAGGTATCTAAAGCTAGAGGGTATATGTTTAGGATAAGGCGTAAGCAGTTAAGGGGGAATCTGAAAAAGAACTTTTCATCCCAGGGGTAGTTGGAACACGCTGCCTGAGTAGATAGTGGAGGCAGGTATTCTCACAACATTTAAGCTGTATCTGGATGAGAAGGTGAATTGCCAAGGCATGAAAGGCAACAGACCAAGCGATGGCAAATGGGATTGGTGCAGATGAGTATTTGATGGCCAACGTAGACATAGTGGGCTGAAGGACCTGTTTCTCTGCTGTCTGGCTCTATGACTGCATGAGCAACCTGGTCTGGATCTCAAGCATCCTTTACTTTTAAAACCTTAAAGATCTTTGTTCAAGTAGGGAGCAGAAGGGAGACATATAACATTGATAAGCAATTTGACCAGAAGTATTTTCAAGCTAGTATTTCTTCAGACCCCTCCAATTTTTTTCCTCTTTTTGTACTGAAAATAATGACAAATCAGTAGAATGAGCGATCATTAATATGAATAAATGTACAGAATTGGTGAACAGGGCCAAACAATCAAATGTGCTTTTATGCCCTCAGGATGGGATTTTGCACAATATTGTGTTTTCATTGATTATTTGTGCCACTCTTTCCTTTTTTCCAAGGATAGTGATTGCTGCTGTATGACCAATGTGGAATTTCTACTCACTTGCTGCATTACCATTCCAGAGATAAATTGAAAACTCTTTTCAGCCTTACGGAACATAACTAACTGCAGCCGTATAAAAGATCAGTAATCTCCATCCTACTGGCACGTTACAGTTCAGTGTTAGATATTGAAGTGGAATTCATCCCCAAGAGTGAGACAACATGTGGCCCCAAAGATTCCATTACACCCAGGTGCAATATCGTGCAAAAGTAAGAGTCAGACAGCATAGTAACAGGTCCTTCAACCCATTGTGTTCACGTCGACCATCAAATACTCATCTAACCAATCCTACTTACCAGCACTTGGTCTATCGCAGTGATGGCCCACCTAACCCACACCCAATATACCACTCAGGTCTGAGACTTCAGTGGGGAAAGACAATCAGCAGTGGTTCGGCCAAGCATTAAAGTTAAGTATGGGGCTTGACTTTACAGGGTTCGCAATATAGTTCTTTCTTTCTTTTTCAATCTTTTTACTAATTTTCAAATTAGTACAAAATAATACATATAACATTAGTAATTATACATAAGGTGCAAAGAGATCAGGACAGCAATCATAACAGTTAATATATATAATCACAAGGAGTAAAAAAAAGTAATCTAGAGCCCCCCCCGTTCTCTTATTAAATGAACAAATACAAAAGGAAAGATTGAAAAGAAATGAAATTTAATTATATGAAAGAAGAACCCCCAAATCAATAAAAATATTGATAATAAACCAAGAAAAAAACCAAAAACCTCAGAAAAATCTGGACTGATATTTTTTCAATTAAAAAGAAAAAAAAATACTATGTCATCAACTCCACTCCTTTGCATTCAAGGGCTATTGAAAGGGATCTGAAAAAGGTCAGCTTATATCATATGGAAATATTGAATAAATGGACTCCAAACTTACTCAAATTTAAGCGAAGGATTAACAGTACCGCTCCTAATAAAGTTTAAACATGCTATAGTTTGAGAAAACCACTGAAAAGTGGTGGGGGGTATTGGATCCTTCCATTTGAGCAAAATGGATTGCTTGGCCATTAATGTGACAAAGGCGACAAGCAGAAGCAGATAAATGGCAAGATTCCATCATTGGTAACCCAAAAATTGCAGTAATAGGACAAGGTTGTAAATCAATATTCAATACATATGAAATAGTGTTAAAAATATCTTTTCAATATTTTTCCAAAAGGGGACAGGACCAAAACATATGTGTCAGGGAAGCCACCTTCAAATTACACCTGTCACATATAGGATTTATATGATGATAAAAACGGGCTAACTTGTCCTTGGACATATGGGTCCTGTGAACCACCTTAAACTGTATCAAAGAATGTCTAGCACACATAGAAGATGTTTTAACTAAATGAAGAATTTTCTTCCATGTCTCTGTGGGTAAAAGTATCTGGAGTTCTCTTTCCCATTCATTCTTAACTTTATCAAGTTCCTCTGAACATATTTTCATAATCCAATCATAAATTATTGCTATCAGGCCCTTCTGATAAGGAGTAAAACCTAAAAAAATTTCCGTAATTTCAATGTTATGTGGTGTCAAAAAAGAAAGTAAATTAACTTTTTTTAAAAGAAATTAGAAATTTTTTTATATCTGTAAATATCGAAAAAAATGTGATCTAGGCAGATTGTGTTTATTAGACAACTGTTCAAAAGATAAAAAAACAGTTATCAATGAATAAATCTCGAAAACATGTTATACCCTTCATTTTCCATAAGGAAAAGGCTGAGTCAATTCTAGATGGTTGAAAGAAAAAAATTAGATTGAATAGGACTTGATAAATTAAATTTATTCAATCCAAAAAATTTACGAAATTGAAACCATATCCGTATTGTATGTTTAGGTTCGCAATATAGTTCTGTGATGTTAAAAGCTAGTTGTCTCATTGTAGTAGAACTTCCCCAAACACTTCACAGGAATATTATCAGATGTGATTTGATACAGAGCCATGCACAGAGAAATCAAGATAGGCAACTTAAATGTTGGTCAAAGACTTATAGTATTTAAAGCCCTTAAATAGTCCACCCACTTAATAGATTACACAACAGTTAGTTATGCTGCACATTATGTTCCAACAGCTAGTTATGCTCCTTCTACATATCCCTCTATTCCTTCTGTCTCATGATTTATCCAACTTTCCTGTAAGTAGGTTTAAAGAGACGTCTTTATGGAGACAAGAAAAACACATAGACGGAAGGGTTTAGCAGTGGTATAGGAAACAAAAACATGGCTGTAAATTTTGGAACAATGAAAGCCAGTGATGTGCAAGTTGCCAGTAATGGAGCTGTGCAGAGATGTTGGAGGTTCTCCACGTTGTATATTCAATACAGAACTTTTTCCTTTATTCAAGTTCTTGTAAATTTTAATTGATAGTTAATGATTAATGGTAGACTTGGTGTGCCAAATGGCCTGTTTCCATGCAGTGTATCTCTCTATGACTTATAATTTAAAAGGTGAGGGGGAGTGTTGAGGTAGGAGCTGGCAAGCAATAGATGGATCTAGGTGAGGAGGGGTTGATAGGCAGATGGAACCAGGTGGGGGAGGGAAGGGTGGTGATATGGACAGAGGCTGGGAAGAGATAGGTGGAGGCAACAAAGGGTTGCAGATCATGGAGTGTTATATAATAAAGGGTGAAGAGTGAAGTGAAGATAAGGGAGGGGTGGTGGGCATTTGGGAACAGTAGGTGGTGGGGATAGGGGACCTAGTGGGTTGAGAGTGTGGGTGATAGTCAGATTGAATCAGGTGGAGGAGAGGAAAGAAACTGGGTGATGGGAGTTGATTGGAAAAAATACTATGTGAGAAGGCCTGAGTGGATGAAAAAGAAAGAGAAAGGGGGTATGGGTTATCCGAAATTAGATCATTCAATGTTCATGCTGTTGGGTTGTAGACTACTCAGGCAGAATACTCTTAAGAGGCAGTACACTGTTAAGGGCAAGACCCTTAAAAGTGTTGAAGAGCAGAGAGACCTTGGGGTGCAAGTTCATGACTCATTGAAAGTGGCTACACAGCTAGATAGGGTGGTTAAGAAGGCTTATGGAATGCTTGCATTTATTAATTGAAGTATCGAGTATAGGAGTCAAGAAGTTATGATACATCTCTATAGAACTCTGGTTAGGCTGTATTTAGAGTATCGCATGCAATTCTGGTCACCTCACTATAGGAAGGATGTCGAGGCTTTAGAGAAGGTGCAGAGGAGGTTTACTAGGATGCTGCCTGGATTAGAGGGCATGTGGTATCAGGAGAGGCTGGACAAACTTGGGGTCTTTTCTCTGGAGCGACAGAGGCTGAGGGGTGATCTATTGGAAGTATATAAAATAATGGGGGCATAGATAGAGTGGACAAGCAATATCTTTTTCCCATTATTGAGTGATCCAATACCAGAGGGCATGCATTTAAGGTGAGAGGGGGTAGGTTCAGAACAGACGTGAGGGGGACATTCTTTACTCAGAGAGTGGCAGATGCCTGGAATGCATTGCCTGATAGGGTGGTGGAGGCAAATTCATTGAGGGCATTTAAGAGGGATTTGGATGGGCACATGAATGAGAGGAAAATAGAGGGGTATGGGCATTCTGTAGGTAGGAGGGATTAGCTTTGTTGGCACAACATTGTGGGCCATAGGTCCTATTCTGTGCTGTATGATCTATGTTCTAATACAAGGTGCTGTTCCTCTGGTTTATATTTGGCCTCATTCTGACAGAGGAGGAGGCCGAGGACAGGAAGGTCAGCGGCGGAGGCTAAGGGGTGATCTGTTGGAAGTATATAAAATTATGAGGGGCATAGATAGGGTGGACAAGCAATATCTTTTCTCCATTATTGAGTGATCCAATACCAGAGGGCATGCATTTAAGGTGAGAGGGGGTAGGTTCAGAACAATGGGGAGGGAAGTTAAAATGGCTAGCAACTGGGATCTCAAGATGGCCATTGCAGTAGAGCACTGGTGCTCAGCAAAGCAGTTACATAGTCTGCGCTTGGTCTTGCCAATGTGGGGGAGGCCACATCGAGATTACTGAATGCAATGGACAAGGTTGGAGGCAACAATAACCAAAATGTTGACTGTCTCTTTGCCTCCACAGATGCTGCCTCACCTGCAGAGTTCCGCCAGCAGCTTGTATTTTCTCCAGATTCCAGCATCTGTGGTCTTCTGTGTCTGTACATTACTATAATTATTTTAAAATGTTCTTACCGTTATTTATAGCATCTGAGAATCTCTTTTCAAAGGAAGAGCTGAGGTTAGAATGAATATTATGATATAAAATGTTGAAATCACCCAAGGCTCCATTTTTGCACATTACCATTTATATCTACTAATGTATAATTTCCAAGAAAATGTTCTGTATTCTACTGAAATTATTTGATTCAGTCAGCAACCAGAATATATCAGATGAATGGTTAAATAGCCTGAGCTAGTCAAAGGTGTGGAGAGTTGTTAATTTTTCCTTAATTTAGGAAATTATTTCACCCCTTGTATCACTTTCCTGTACTAACCCCATATCCCCTTAATATCTATATACCTATCATTCTTTGTCTTGAACGCAGTGACTTAAGCCTCTGCAGCCTTCTTGGCTGGTGTATTCCAAAGGCTCCCCTTACCCTGAGTGAAGATATTTCTTCTGATCTCTATCCTGAATGGCCAATCCCTTATTTTGAGACTGTGACCCTTGTTTCTAGAAACTCCATCCAGAGGAAACATCAATTCCTTCATGTCCCCTGAGCAATGTTGAATATTTCAGTAAGATCACTTTTGATCTTCTAAACCCTAAAAGGTACAGGCTGAGTCTGTTTAATGTCTCCTCAGATGACAAGCCTACCATCCCAGGAATCAATCCCATGAACCTTTGCTGCACTTCCTCAATTGCAAGTAAATCCTTCCTTCGGTAGTGAAACCTCAAAATTCCAAAAGACTTGTCAAACATGATTTCCTTTCATAAATTTATGTTGTCTCTGCCAGGCTTCTTATTTTTTTTTAAGTGCCCTGTTATTCCTTCGTCAATGAAGAAATGTCACATATTCTCCATTGCCTTCCTCATTCTGGTAATGATGCTTCCAATGTTTGGAGACAACAGAAATCCAAGGTTGTTTCAACACAAGGCGAAGGTGCAGTGTGGAGCATGTAGTCATCCAGAAAAAAACCTTACCATTCATTTTTGTTTTAGATTTCCAGCATCTCCAGTTGTTTTTGAGTTTCACTTCCTTGTTGAATTCACTGTTACTTCTCTTCCAGGAATGCCTAACCTGCAGAAGTTCTACTCTTCTCTCCGTTGAGATTTTTGTCCGTCTCTCTTGCCTTTTCACCCTCTGTGGTGTCTCTTTTCCTTTTTGTCTTTGATAAGATGTTTTCCAAACTCGGCTTGCACAGTCACATCTCTTTCCATATCACAATTGAGGGAGGCCATCTGAAGGTCCACGAGTATAGTAATTACATCTTATAACATGGAGCTAATCAATCAAAAATGGTAACAGGAAAAAAGTACACCTTAAATACCAAAAAGAATCCAACATATAAAGTTCATCCCAAATTCTATGATATATTGTTATTGCAAATTCATTGGAGGCAATTGATTGAATAATTATGCTAAAAATGCAGAAGATATTTTTTTTCTATTTAGTCCAATGTGTAATGCAATTTTGGCCTAAGTTATTTTTTGTCCATAAATAAATGAATAAAAAACATTCAGTCAAAATCAGACATCGTGTTTGCTTCACATTATTGTATATTTCTTGAGCTGTAGCTCCATAGAGACCCAGCTGGCAAATGAGTTCTGTGGTTAAATCACATAATCTGCTTCTGTAGAACAATAGCAAGAACAATCAACTTCAAGTCAACCTGAATGAAGTGAATAAGATGCTGAAAAATCTGGATTGGTGAAAAGATATTTGCTTAGAAATTGACAAGTATCTTTTTTGGACCCTTGAAGCTGTTGGCAAAATGCAGGCCAACAAACAATTTGGAGACACAAGAGACTGCAGGATGTTGGAACCTAGGGTGATTTGTTTGTATTACATTCTATTTTTATTTAAATCTAATCACGTAATACACAGAAAAATAACACTACAGGACCTGATTTCTGGGCCATTACTTCAATATGTTAATGCAGCTAGAAACCCAAGCACATAACAAAAATTAGAAATAGTGTATAGTTCTAACAAAAAATTAAAAATAATTGAACTGTTGCTTAAAAAGTGTGGTGCATTGTTATTGTAATTGCCAAAGTATAATTATATGATTTAAGTAAGTAAGACCTGCTACTCTCAAACTGTTTAAAGTCTTTGACTACCTTCAATTTCAACAGCTCAAATTGATTAAACTGCAGAGTGATCCAGATGAGTTAGTGCATCAAACAACCTCCCTCGGCTGTGATTTTGCAAGAATTACTCCACTCTTCTCACGTCTGCTGCCATTAAAAAATATGGACATTACCATGTAACTGGGACCAGAAAATGTCACTAATGTTGTTTTAATATCGTAATTTTATTGTTCAATAATCATAAGTTAAAAGCTATGATCAAATGTTACTTCTTTTAAATAACGTGAAAAAAGGAATTTACAAATTGCATTAGCCAACATCAAATGCATTCATTTGATGCCGCAAGCAGTGCAGCTGCCTTACAGCTGCAGCAGCCCGGGTTCAATTCTGACCTCCAGAGCCGTCTGTGTGGAGTTTCCAAGTTACCCTGTGACCACATGGCTTCCCCCCAGGTGCTTGGCTTCCTCCTAAATAGCAAAGATGTGGCGGCTGTTAGCTTAATTGTCCAGTGTTAATTACCCCTCATGTAAGTGATTGGTAGCAGAACCAGGAAGTGGGGGGATTAATGGGCAGGTGAGAGAGAACAGGTTACAGGGAAATGGTGTGGGATGGTGGCAATGGGATTGACGGGATTTTTCTGTGAGTGGGCATAGACTTGATGGACCTCCTTCTACATTGCAAGAAAATATGTTCCAACCACAATGTAATACTCTCGTATACTTTCAGGAAACATTTCCTGTAATATTTTTCTGTCCTTCTCAAATGTATGCAAGATGTGATTGGATTTCTTTCCATGTTATTAATCTTCAATTCCAACTTTCTCAACTGTTAAAACAGTTCATAGAAATGTACTTAAAAACTCTTGTAATTTATACTTTCTATCAGCTAGCAATGGTTTGCTATCATTCTGTTGAAAGAAAACCTTACAGTGTTGTCTTCCTCAGTTATTTGTAGAAAATTGAGCTATTAACCATAGAACCATAGAACAATACAGCACAATACAGGCCCTTCAGCCCACCATGTTGTGCCAACCTTCAAACCACACCTCCCACATATCCCTCTATCTTAAATTCCTCCATATGCTTATCTAACAATCTCTCGAACTTGACCAATGTATCTGTCTCCACCACCACCCCAGGCAGCGCATTCCATGCACCAACTGCTCTCTGGGTGAAAAACCTCCCTCTGATGTCTCCCTTGAACTTCCCACCCATTACCTTAAAGCCATGCCCTCTTGTACTGAGCATTGGTGCCCTGGGAAAGAGGCGCTGGCTCTCCACTCTATCTATTCCTCTTAATATTTTGTATACCTCTATCATGTCCCCTCTCATTCTTCTTCTCTCCAATAAGTAAAGCCCTAGTTCCTTTAGTCTCTCCTCATAATCTATACACTCTAATCCAGGCAACATCCTGGTAAATCTTCTCTGGACCCTCTCCAACGCCTCCACATCCTTCCTATAATGAGGCAACCAGAACTGGACACAGTACTCTAAGTGTGGTCTAACCAGAGTTTTGTAAAGCTGCATCATTACTTCGTGGCTCTTAAACTCGATCCCACAACTTATGAAAGCTAACATCCCATAAGCTTTCTTAACTACCCTATCCACCTGTGTGGCAACTTTCAGTGATCTGTGGATATGAACCCCCAGATCCCTCTGCTCCTCCACACTGTCCAGAATCCTGCCATTTACTTTGTACTCTGCCTTGGAGTTTGTCCTTCCAAAGTGTACCACCTCACACTTCTCCGGATTGAACTCCATCTGCCACTTCTCAGCCCAGCTCTGCATCCTATCAATATCCTTCTGTAAGCTTCAACAGCCTTCCACACTATCCACAACACCACCGATCTTTGTGTCATCTGCAAACTTGCTAACCCACCCTTCCACCCCCTCATCTAAGTCATTAATAAATATCACAAAAAGTAGAGGTCCCAGAACTGATCCCTGTGGGACACCACTAGTCACAGCCCTCCAATCCAAATGCACTCCCTCCACCACAACCCTCTGCTTTCTACAGGCAAGCCAATTCTGAATCCACACTGCCAAACTTACCTGGATCCCTTGGCCTCTGACCTTCTGAAGAAGCCTACCATATGGAACCTTGTCAAACGCCTTACTAAAATCCATGTAGACCACATCCACTGCACTAACTCATCAATCTTCCTGGTCACCTCCTCAAAGAACCCTATCAGGCTTGTGAGGCAAGATCTTCCCTTCACAAAGCCATGCTGGCTGTCCCTAATCAGTCCATAATTCTCTAAATGCTCATAGATCCTATCTCTTAGAATCCTTTCTAACAGTTTACCCACCACAGACTTAAGGCTCACTGGTCTGTAATTCCCAGGACTATCCCTACTACTTTTTTTGAATAAGGGGACAACATTCGCCACCCTCTAATCCTCTGGTACCATCCCCGTGGACAACGAGGATTCAAAGATCCTAGCCAACGGTTCAGCAACCTTGTCCCTCACCTCACGAAGCAGCCTGGGGAATATTCTGTCAGGGCCCATGGACTTATCTGTCCTAATATTTTCTAACAGCTCCAACATGTCCTCTCTCTTGATATCTACATATTCTAGATCATTACCCTTACCAACACTGTCCTCGGTGTCATCAAGACCCCTCTCCTTGGTGAATACTGAAGAAAAGTATTCATTGAGAACCTCACCCACTTCCACAGCTTCCAGGTACATCTTCCCACCTTTGTCTTTAATTGGACCTACCTTTACTCTAGCCATCCTTTTGCTCTTCGTGTACGAGAAAAAAAGCCTTGGGATTCTCCTTAACCCTACTCGCCAAAGCCTTTTCATGTCCCCTTAAAGTTCATGTTTTCAAAGAACAAATGGTAATCTTCTATGTGGTGTGATTGTATTTCCCCAGAAAACAGCATGCCCTCTGATTTACAAAAGAAATAGGAGCAGGAATGGGCCAGTCAATCCTTCACACCTGCTCTGCCATTCAATAAGATTGTAGTTGATCCACTCTTGGCCTCAAATCACTTCCGTGTTTTCCCCCAATACTCTTGACTCCCTTCTAGTTTAAGTATCTGTCAAAATCTGTTTTGAAGATATTCAGTGACTCCGCTTCCACAGTTGTTTGGAGCACTGCCTGAGAGAGTGGTTGAAATTGGGTCGCTGACAGGATTAAAGAGGTATCTAGATGAGCACTTGAGCCACCTTGGCATGGAAGACTATGAAGTGTTGGGAGATGGGATTAATATGGAAGAGTATCCACTGGTAAGTGTGGATGAATGGCCTGTTTCTATGCAGTATGATTCTACAACACTATGACCTAGAGAATACTAATGATTCATGTCCCTCTGAGAGAAGAAACTCCTTTTCATCTCTCTCTGAACTGGTGATACTATATACAGAAATTATGGCCCCTGGTTCTAGATCCTCCGATCACTATCCACCCTCTCATTCCTCTTCATTTGTTTCAATAAGATTTCCTCTCACTCCTCACTGCTCTAATGAGTGTAGGGCAAGCTTTCTTTATATGTCAACCACTTCATTCCATGAAGCAACTCAGTAAAACTTCTTTGCACTGCCTCCAATACAAGCACATACTTCATTAATGTGGCGATCAAAATTGTATGCAATACTCCAGTGCAGTCTCATTGGTGCATGCTCACAACATACCATTGCATGCTCTTTGTGTACTTGCAAGTTTCTAACCCACTTATCTCTGCATCATCAGCTGCAGTATAGTCGATCCCTTCACTCAAGAAATTAATCCAGATTGTATAATATTGTTGGTTAGGCCACTCTTGGACGATTATATGCAGTTCTGATTGCCACATGATAGGAAGGATGTGTTTAACGTAGAGAGGGTCCAAAAAAGATTCACAGGAATATTATCGGGACTGGAGACTTGAGTTATCTGGAGAGATTGGACTGGGACTGTTATCTGGGACTGTTTTCCCTTAAGTGAAGGAGGCTGAGTGGTGACCTTTCAGAGGTTTAAAAATTTATGAGAGGTTTAGATAGGGTAAATAGCCACAGTCTTATTCTCATGGTAGGAGGAGTCTAAAACTGGAATGTATAGGTCTAAAGTGAAAGGGGAAAGACTTAAAGGGAATCTGAGGGACAGGTTTTTCACACAGAGGATGGTGGGCATATGGAACAAGTGGTAAAGCTTGACTGCCCAATGATTTTCTTTGACATTTGGACAGGTACATGGATAGGAAATGTTTAGAGCAATGTGGACCAAATGCACGCAAATTTGTGTAGATTAGTGTAGAAAGGCATTTTGGTTGGCATGAACAAGTTGGGCCAAAAGGACTGTTTCCATACTGTATAACTCTACGAAACTATGAATCCATAAATAACTTTTATTCCTGTGGCACCTCATTAATTACTGATTGCCAATCTAAAAATGATCCATATATCGTGATTATTTTATATTAACTACCCCCCCATCCATGTCAATATATTACCCCCAACCCTGTGCACTCTTATCTGTTGCAGTAACCTTTGATATGACATTTTTTTGAATGCCTTCTGAGAATCCAAACGCATTCCATTTACTTTATTGACCCAGTTTGTTACTTCCTTCAAGAAATCCGGCAAATTATGTCATACGTGTTTACCTTTCCAGTAAGTCATGTTGACTCCACTTGACTGCCCAATGATTTTCTTTGAGCAACACTGATGTAGGTTATTCAGTAATACATACTTGTAGTACTTATATATTTTTAACACTAAGCACTGCCATTCAAGCTTAGGAGTACGACAATGTCCCTTTCATCTGTTCCACTGATGCAGTTGAACATCAGCATTAGATGCAACACACACACACACACACACAGACAAGCTACACAAAATCAACTGACTGGCATTATAATTGCATCAGCTCTTCAAAACTCTTGGGTTACTGAGGTGGCATCAGAATCTTGAAGTTATGCTGAAATTCTCTAATAAATACTGATCTCCAGGTAATCACATTTACATCTCTTATAATGCCTTCCAGCATCTTATCTATAATTTATTCCAAACTAATTGGTCTGTCATTCTTAGCATCTGACCCCAAAACTAAAGTTCGTCTCCCTCCAGTAAATAGGTATATTCCCCAGTGACAAACATCTGTTAAATGTATGAACCACTGGCTCACATCATATCTCTTCCACCTCTTTCTATTATGTGTCATCAGAACGAATAACCCCAAAAAACTTGACAACTTTAGTCCTAATTGAGGTCATTTCAATGTTTACTTGGGTAGAATAAATTTGAAAGCAAACACTCTGACATTGTGTTCTTCATTGCAAGACTAGGTAGCAGTTCCCATCTATGTGTGGTTCATGCAGGAGCAGGGGTTTGGAGCACCACTGAAATGGGGAGCAGACTGTGGGTGGCATGCTGTGGGAAATGGGGCCAGGAGTATGGCTGGAGGCCTGAGCATGGCCAGGAATGTGGACAGATGTGCATCCCGGAAGTAGGGGCTGGAGTTTGACTGGGAACATGAACAGCCATGCCAGACAAAGAGGAGAGGTGGTTGGTGGTGTTAATGGCTGAAGGGAGGGGGTCTGTAGAGGGCAGGGTGAGCTCAGAGAAGAGGGGCAGGGCGAGAAGTGGGGAGAGCCTCTATTGGAGTTCAGGGACGTGAGGACAACAAGTGCAACGAACAAGGGGGGGTTGGTGACTGTGACAAGGAGGTAAGGAGGAAGGCAGTGGGCAGTGGCACCTGTGTCTGAGCTGTCATGTGTTTGTGTCCACTTGTGTGTGAAAGAATGCATACATGTGGGTGGCACAATGTGTGCCAATATGGAGTAGTAAACAATGTGTTGTTAGTAGTTAATATGGCTCTCATATTGAAGATTTTTTTGCCAAAGTGGCTCCAGCTTGAAAAATAGTGAAAATCACTGATGTACCATATTCAATCCTGGAAACGGATGCAAAGGGTTTCATTTAGAATTTTAGCAATGACCTGGTCTCAGCCAAATTATGTAGATGCCATGGCCAAGACAGCTCACCAGTGCCTCTATTTCCTCAGGAGGCTAAAGAAATTTGGTTTGTCTCATTTGACTCTCACCAACGTTTATCGATGCATCCTATCTGGATATATCACGGCTTGGTACGGCAACTGCTCTGCCCAGGACCACAAGAAACTGCAGAGAGTTGTGGACACAGCCCAGCGCATCACGGACACCAGACTCCCCTCCTTGGACTCTGTCTTTACCTCTCGTCTTGGTGAAGCAGCTAGCATAATCAGAGACCCCACCCACCTGGGTCATTCTCTCTTCTCTCCTCTTCCATTAGGTAGAAGATATAGGAGCCTGAGGGCACGTACCACCAGACTTAAGGACAGTTTCTACCCCACTGTGATAAGACTATTGAACGGTTCCCTTATACGATGAGATGGACTATGACCTCATGACCTACCTTGTTGTGACTTTGCACTTTCTCTGACACTTTACTCTGTACTGTTATTGTTTTTACCCGTACTACCTCAATGTACTCTGTACTAACCCAATGTAACTGCACTGTGTAATGAATTGACCTGTATGTTTGGTATGCAAGACAAGTTTTTCACTGTACCTCGGTACAAGTGACAATAATAAACCAATATCAATATCAATACCAATTTGCCCTGCTGAATCTCTTAAGGCTCCTATGATGGTCTTTCACATTGTCAGACTTGCTGCCATTTGGTTGAGATGATAAAGCAATTAGACAGAAGCAAAATGCTACAGATACTAGAACTCTAAATAAAAACAGCGAACACTGGGATCATTCAGGGTCAGGCAGCATTTGCGGAGGGAGAAATACATTAATGTTTCAAGTCAATGATATCTCCTCATGCTATCTACCACATTTCCTGTTTTGTAGAATCTTACTAAGTACAACTTACCTGTTGTACTGGTTCAACTGCTCTTTGGTTGAGACCACGTCATTGCCAGAATTCCAAATGAAACACTTTGCATTTATTTTCTGCAGAACAAGAATGAAGGTGCTCCAACTGTGTTATGAAGTTGGCTATGAATTTGAATACACAGTACATTTGTCAAATAAAGCCATGAATAATACTGCATTTGTTTATCATTGTTACGAGACCATACTACAACCATAACATGAATAAACATAATTTTATCTAACAAAGCCAAGGAGAGAGAAAGAAATATTATCTTGGCAATGACCCAATATAATCAGCGCTAAAATATGTGGTTGATAAATGTGAGATATGAAGAAATTCCCAATTTTTAAGCTTTACAGCTACCAATGGGATTTCAAAGCTAATAACTAATACAGACTCATACTCCTGCCAGGCAGGCTGACAAATGTTCTTTGCAGTCTGTAGGCCAGTCAATCATTCAACTTTCAGGACAAGTGTGGTTGCAATGTGAAATGTACATTGGCAAAGGGATTATATAATCTTTAAATTCTGCATAGCTTGCAACTTCAAATTTCATATCTGAACATAAAGCAATAAACTGTTGAATGGATGGATACATCTGAAGTAAATACAGCAAAGGAATAAAGAGAGGACACCCATGTCATGAGCTTTGCATTACATTCAATTTCTGCTTATATTGTATATTGTGAGTATGTTGTAATTTACAGTGGGAGATCAGGAATACCCAAGAACATTCTCTCCCCCTAATGCTTTTCGGAGCTATTTTTCTTTTGAAAACGTTGTCTCATGCTGGGCCACAATTTAATGGTATCTTTCTTGAACTTGTCCAGATGGCCATCCTTAATATGCGTTTAGGTTATGGGAAGGCAGTCGAGCATAGTTTTCTACCTCACTGCATCTACTTTTGTCAGGATGTACTAAATAATACCAAAGTGGGGAAACCATGCTTCATTTTACAGGCCAAATTTGTTTACAACTACACTACCAGCACTCAAAACCCAATGATGAGCATTTTGTTCTTTGTTCTAATGTAGCATTTTCTGATTTGAGATGCTTATCCCCTCTGGGGAGGTCAATTGGAGACTACAACCAAGCCCACATTGTTCCTGGACTGTTTGTACAACTAACTGAGCTGGAGTGTAACAAAAAGTCTGGTCTGCAGTGCAGCATTCTTTTGGTAAGGTTTTAAGGTGAACGCTAATACTCAAGATGACTCATGGAGACACCGACTTTGATTGAAATATATAATTACATTTCACTATCATGCAGATTGAAGATTTCAATTCTGTGACTAGCATAAGCCCAACTAGATAGAAGAAGTTTAATGAACAAACTTTGCCACGGGTTCAATATTGCCTTCTCAGCTAAGTAAACATTACCCTTTCCCTACCCATCCACTGCTTTACAAACCATGCTCATTGTATAGGTCATGCAGCTGAATTCCAGCAGTGTCTCTGAATAATTTTAAATAATGCACCATCTGATAAATTAAAGATCAGTAGATTAGAAAATTGTGTGTTAGTTGCACAGCAATTATTTAAACATGGTTTGATACCATGGCTGTTAATTGAAAAGCATCCAACCCCGTGTTTTTTCTTTTATTCATTGAGTAAAACAGCTGCAGCAATTGAGAACAAATTCTCGGGGCCTTGGTTAATGAGCAACACACAGTATTGAGATACAATATGAGTCAGCGCCAATTCAGTAAATTGCTCTGAGAGGCTAAATTAGATCTGAAAACGAAAGGGTTACACTGATAAAGTGGAGTATTCATTTATTTTTTCTCCTGCTCTTTCTTTGACAAATTCCTTTCCTCTGGTGTTAACTTCTTGCCAGAAGCATTTATCATGGTGTTTCAGTATCACATTGTTTCTCACATGTGCATTGAGTATTGAACATAGGTAAACTATTCTAGCAAGGGACACATTGCAGCCAAAACAGAACCTGTTCTCACTCAAATACTCCACAGAGGTTGGTGGGCAGCAATCAGGAAGGGAGTCCAGGCAGCAGGATTCCCACTGCAGACCAGGATGAAATCTAAAGCTTCTCTGTGCCCACTATTCATTGAGCAATGAGGAGACCAAGGAAGCTTATTTCAAAAGTGCATTATAAATCAAAGCTAAATGAAAATGCTCTTTCAGATTCAGCTCTGATTTAAAAAAGGATAAAAGAATGCTGGAGAGTGTGATAAAAAGATTATTAGTGACTACCTTTCTGAAAAATTATGCATGAAAAGAAAAAGGGGAACAGTGTCTTTGCAGGAGTCATTAAAATTTTAAAAATGGCTTTAATAGAATGGACAGAATTTATTCTCATTTCTGATAAAAAAACAAAACAAGGAGGATTGATACAAAGATGGTCACCAAAAAGTCAAAGAGTGAATTCTAAAAAAAGTGCTGTGAATGTGAAACAAGCTAGTATTTAAGAGGAAGCTGAGTAAGCGAGAGACAGAATGGAATAAAGGGTTATGTTGATGGAAAAGTTATGGCAGGTTTATGATACTCAGTTGAGAAGTGATGGGAGGAGGCTTGAATAATGCATAGACTGTTTGGGCTGAATGGCCTTTATTTGATGTTTATTCTGTACAATCCTATTTATTTCTATGAATCACATGATATTTGATGGAGACGTGTTTGATGTAGCTACTAAAGAGTAAAAGATACCCGTCACCATTAACCAAGTCACACTTTATGGTGTAAATTACGAAGAATATGACAACAGGTTTGGTGCTTTATTTTTCTGTCAACATCATAAACCGTCCATAACTTTTACATCATGTGACAGTGGCAAGTTTTGTTACTTGTGTCACTTGCTGGTAGCATTTTTATCATGGGCAGCTTTTGGTGCCAAATAAATCCATCTTACCAGCAGGCAATCAAGAACATCCAGACCTGCAGACAATAGTCTCTCTGCACGGCACCTGTCCATCTCTGACCTCGTGATGCTGGGCCAGTTATTGTGAATCAGCAAGGCTTGATTATGACAGATGGAGCTTGGTACAAGTTAAATCATACGCCAATAAAGAAAACTAAGCCATGATGTCCTACAGAGTGAAAACACATTTCACTGAATTGGATTGCATAGGGTCTGGAGTATATGAACCATCTGTCAGTTCAGGAAGGCTGTGAAGGCATCAACAATCCCTTCAGCTCAGTTCCCTTTTTTTCAGTGAAACAGGTGAATTGCATCTATTATAGAATGTTATGAAGAAGGCCTCTAGCTATCACTTATTAAAAGAAGCAAAGAGAGGCCAGTTCTTGCCAGCATTTCACACAAGGAGTGCTAGCCTTGGTTCAGAGTATGAAACATAATGCCTTCTCCTCAAGTCCTACAATGACCTTGTCATTGGAGAATGCTGCACACAGTTTGCTCTTTAGTGCTAAAGAGGATCTAGATCATGTTTTACTTTTTCCACTATGTCATAAATGGTATTAACCAGTGATTTATTGATTTGGCAGCCACAGCTCATGGATTTTTGTTCAATTACAGAACAACTTCCAATAACTCCCACACGTTGCTGGTGGGGGGGCAGGAGAGGACATTTATATAATGGAGGTAGTAATTAGTTATATCACAGCCCATGGGAACAACGTTACACTTGTGTGAAATGCAAGAGTGTACTTCAGAAAAGTAATACAATACTGAATGGTCCATATGCCCTTGACAAATTTATTTAAAGGGGTTGCTTAAAAATAAGCGCTGAGTTCTCCTAATAGAGCAATGAAGTGGGAGTTTGGTGCCTTTTCCCTCAGGTTACATAGGATCCCAACAGAGCAAGTTGGGAACTGTAACTTCACTCATCATTTGGTTCCTGCTGTTGATAATGAAGGAAAATGAGTGCTGGTATATCTCTTAAGAGCCTGCATCTAATTAAAAAGAAGACATGACCGTGCATCAATGAAGCCTAGTTGTTGCCAATTAAACAAGGATGGCATCAAGGAATCCACATTTAGAAACGAAGGAAAAATCTCTTCATTTGTTGGAGTTAGTTCTAGAAAAAAACAGTTGACTGTGATTGTTGGGCATTTGCATTGTCAATGATGTTCAT
Source organism: Pristis pectinata (assembly GCF_009764475.1). NCBI lineage: Eukaryota > Metazoa > Chordata > Chondrichthyes > Rhinopristiformes > Pristidae > Pristis > Pristis pectinata. The sequence goes on from NC_067407.1 coordinate 105,774,642, forward strand.
ATAGAGTCATAGAGTTATACAGCACGGAAACAGGCCCTTCGGCCCAACTGGCCCATGCTGACCAAGATGCCCCCTCCAATCTAGTCCCATTCGCCAGCGTTTGGCCCATAACCTTCTAAACCTTTCCAATCCATGCACCTGTCCAACTGTCTTTTAAAAGTTGTTATTGTACCTGCCTCTATCCTTTCTGTATTTTGTGCTCATTTTTCTTGATCAGTATTTAGAAATTATTAATTTGAAACTTAAAAGAAGCATAATATATCAAATAATTTATATTCTTGAGGTATAGGTTATAGCCTTGGTTACAGTGAATTACTAGTCCAGGCTTAATGACTCTGAATTATAGCACATTCCTTACAAGTAAATCAGTACTTACAATTTACTGCAGTCAGCAATACTTTGCTTTATTTTAAACCTTTTAAGTCTATCTGGTGCCAGCTTTGTTTAGCTGACTATGTTCTTCTTTCAGACTCAAAATGTTGTTATTTTAAGTCAAATGTTAGGTCAGTAGATTCTGCTGGATTAAAATATCTCATTTAAATGCACCTATTAATATTACTAACATGATGTTACAAAGTCCGATATATTTACATAATACACTGCCGACTAGATGATCTTTTTGTATTATGTAAATGTATCACACTTCATACAGATTTATTTATTAGCTGTTTTTATATTCCTTACTCAAATGTAATTGTATTATTTATTAGCTATACAATATTAAGATGGTGATTTTATATCCATTGTATAATATTAATAAACTGACCTTACGTGTCATAAGGTAATAATTGGATGATTTTATATGTTTCATACATCACCATACTGTTGTTTCTGAGTTACAGATCTGGTTCAGAGTTAATGCTGCTTCCTCACAGCTCTACAGACCTAGATTCCATCCCGACCTCGGATGCTGTCTATATTGAATTTGCACATTCTCCCTGAGACCACAGGTTTCTTCCAGGTGCTGCATTTTACTTCCACACCCGAAAGACATGCTGGTAGGTTAATTAGCTACTGTAAAGCTCCCCCTAGTGTAAAATACTGTTAAGAAAAATGGATGGGCAACTGAGAGAGAATAAGTTGCATGGCTGCAACGGCCATTGTGAGATTTGAAAGTCAAGCCTCTGGATCAATGCTCCAGCCGTCTGGCTACACCTCCAATACATGGCCATACTCTTCTTGTCACATGTACATGAGGGAAGAAAAAGCTTAATCTTATTTGAAATTGTTGCCTAACATCGATTTGATGCCTCTTGAGCCTCTGTCTATGGATCAGAAAGCAATAGCAAAAGCAATAAATAATCCAATACAAAAATTTGGTGTAAATGAGTTTACTAAAAGGAAAATTTTCAAATTATCATAGTAGTGTCTGAAGTGTAAATTGCAGAGCAATTTGTTTTGTATATTTCAGAGCACAGGGATGGCACTCATCATAGAACTGTATCACAGGACGGCTGGTGAAGCAGAGTAAGGTGATTAAAACAGACACAGTGAAAGCAGGCACGGTAGTGTAGTGGTTAGCGTAATGCTATTACAGCACCAGCAACCCGGGTTCAATTCCCGCCGCAGTCTGTAAGGAGTTTGTACATTCTCCCCGAGTCTGCTTGGATTTCCTCCCAGTGCTCTGGTTTCCTCCCACATTCCAAAGACGTATGGGTTAGGAAGTTGTGGGCATGCTACGTTGGTGCCAGAAGTGTGGCAACTCTTGTGGGCTGCCCCCCAGAACACTCTACACAAAAGATGCATTTCACTGTGCTTTTCGATGTACATGTGACAATTAAAGATATCTTATCTTAAATGCTGGAAAAATTCAGCAGCTCAGGAAGCAGAACGAAAGATGAGGTACTGTTCCTCAAGCTTGTGTTGGACCTCACTACGACAATATAGGAGATCACAAACCCATGGGTCAGAGTGGGAGTGGGATGAGGAATTAAAGTGGCAGGGATCAGGTTGCTCAGGATCACCCAATTTGTGTTTGGTTTCTCCATTGTAGTAAAACTTTTTGATCAGAGGAACACAGCATCACTGAATTGTAACAGCACAGAAAAGGCCTTTTGACTCATCCATACTTTTCCATCTCTCTAATAATTGACACATTCCTGAGGAAATCAATTTAATTGAATTAAATAGTGGAAGGAGTTTATGTACTCCATCTGGGTGACATTGGATACAAGATACTCCTGCACATATTTCTGGGCTGTTTGTAAATATGTTGCACTGTTAATATGGAGGAAAGAAAAATAATAAAAAGGAAAATTGGCCATCATATTGCTAGCTGTTGAGAACTTTTGCAAATAATCTCAATGTATCTGCATTACAGCCAGGGGTTCTTTTGCCACTGCTTTTAAGATAACATTCATATTCATCCATCTTGCTGATAGATTTTCACTATTGCTAAAAAAAATGGATTGACACAATGCCTCGCATAATCTCAGGCTGTTTCAAAGTGCTTTTGAAGTACTATTTATTATGCGATGTTGGAAATGCAGCTGCGTGGTTGTGCAAGGTCAACTCTCATAGTGCAGCTAAGAGAAATGAAACCACTTGGTCCATGTGCTGACTATTTGGTACAGCTATCTAAATATCAAGTAGTTGCGTGCAAGGTGTTTTGACACACAAAGCTAGATGTACAGGAACTTAAACTGCAAATGTACCAGTCAGCAGCCTGACAACAGTGCCAGCAAGGGGCCTGGTGCATTAACATCAGGCTGCATTTGCAAGAGTAGGATGGCAATCCAGCCTATTTACTTCTCTACAAAGTTTCCTGATCACTGATCTCCCAAACTTTCCTTCATTCTCCCTGTATATTCTGTCAGCATAGACATACTCCAAAAGCAGCCACCTTAACCCTTACAGCCCTACCACTGCAGGCTCCTGGGAATAAAATCCATAATCATTGGGCACAAATTTCATGACATACGTCAGTGATAATAAACCTGATTCTGATTCTCTCCAATATCCCTGACATTGATATTAGCTACACAGCCAGACCTTTCACTTTGTACCTGCTGCCAGCTAAATTCAAGGCAGCTAGTGCCATTGGTGGGATATGGCATTTGAATGAGGACTTGTTGACCATTTATGGGAACTCACTGATCTCCTTGCAGCACTAGATCCAGAACTTCAGCATTCTGCCCTCACTGCCTTTTGAGTGTTTGTTTGGAACACTTCCTGTGTACACCAGACCCATCTCTGACATTTCACCTCCTGGGCCAAAGCCTTCAGTCCTGAATCCAGAAACCTTTTGAGTTTTCTCTACCCTATGCTGTACCACTCTTCACTGTTTCCCGGATCATTTTCTGTACCATCTCCAGCACCTACCCCAGTTACAATACACTTCCTCTTTAAGAACTCCGGGCTGGCCTTAATCTGTGTTACCTGGCTATACCTGATGCTGGCCAATCAGGATATTTGGCTCTTGCCAAGACATCCAGTCAAAGAATAGTACAGCTTGTTCTGGTCTGATGCAGAAATCAATCAAATGAACCGGTTTACTGTTGCCATGCTGCTACATTGTAGCAGTATTGATTAGTTTCACATCATGATCACTATGCTTGTTTTGGGGACTGTTCACTTTAGCTCCCTAAACTCTACCTAAAAGGTGAAGGATCCCATGTGGTTTTCCAACAGCACCTTCACCCTCCCTACTTCAGAGATCTGTGTTGCAGTTCTCTCAGGCTCTTCCATTCCTAGTTAAAATTATGCTATTTTGTATATATTGTCTTACTTCATTCTTCCCAATGAAATGTATTACTTCCCACCCTCTCTGCATGGGTTGATCATCTATCCCATTCCACCATTCTATGCCCTCCTGAAGTCTATTGCTATCATTATTTATTATGTTTCTGGGTTCCATATCATCTGCAGACTTTAAATCAAGCTGTGTGCACCTTCATTTATGTCATTAATACATAAGGCCACGTTTTTGATACTGATCATTTGGGAAAGACCATGTCATTCTTCCAACCATTTGGCTGGTGGCTTACTTTCTCCTACCTTCTGCCAGTTTTAAACTCAGCTAATTTCATAGCCACACTGCCAAAGTCTCTTTAATCCCATTGTCTTTAACTTTGTTAATAAGTCTACTATATGTACATTGGCAAATGTCTTTTAAACATCAATTGTAATATCCTCACCAATTCTCAGTCACTTCACTAAGAGCTAATCAAGTTATTAAATTCATTCTAACATTCATGTATTAAGCTATTGACTTTCTAGTGTTGTGGAACTGGTAAAACATTGAAATGATATTTCTAGTATTGTGATTCCTAAGCTCTCCATCAAACTCTATGACTTGTAACAGACTTCCATGGTGTGAACTTTGTGAAAAGTGGGTTTATAATCTACCATTATAAGAGACACTGTTAACATTTCAGGTTGAAGACCCTTTCTGTTTATTATCTCTTCAAACCAATAATAAATCATTAAATCCAGTCACATACATTCCATTGAATTCATTAAACTTAATGAAATATTTGAAAAATATTTTTCTGACAGACAACCTCACGTTTTGTAAAGTTTTAAGGTTATACTTAATTGGCAGTTGAGTTTGCCTGTCATCATTGGACAAGTTACACTAACTTTTGGCTTATGATTGTAATGTTTCTAAAGAAAGGTTAGATTAATCTTACCCATTCTAGCAATCCTCTAGTCAGCAATTACTGGTGACAAGATGTTTACTGTTACAAAGCCAGCTGGATGATGCAGTAGTTCTGTTAGTGGACTTGATCTAATGTAATATGAATGGTTTACTTTGGATACTGTTACTTAAAACTAAGATTGAAATGTATTGTTAATGGATATTTTGTGATCGGGGTGACAATAAAATCTTGGAACAATATGAGGTTTTCTGCAAAAACAATCCTTCACTTAAAGAAAAGTAAATATGTTTATATTTGTATGGATTTCCAAGATTGGATCTGCAAACATTATTTCATCCTTTTTTGCTTTCTTCCTCCCTATGTTCTTCTCTCATTATAGAAGGCCCAAGCTGTAATGAAAAATTGCTTAGTTCATTACTCAATAAATATTGTAGCAAAAAATTCTTCAAATGTGTAGTAGGAGCTTATTTCAGGTAACATTAATGGACCATACCCCATATGTGAGACAAATATATTGAATCTTTTGTACAATATTGGAGGAGCATTGATGACAAGAAAGTAAATACAGTAATGGGATTAGAATGGTGGGTTGTAAAATATTAAGTATAAAATGTAAGTGATTTTGGAAAGCATTAAATTTGCAAGTTTTGACTCTGCTTGTTTTGAAATATACTTTTTATTGTCAACATAGTGTCCACCAAGAAATTGGAGGTGAATTGGGATGTATAACTCAGCAAGCAGCTTATTGCACTACAAAAAAAGACAATTTACTCCAAACAATCTATTTAAAAGAGCAGAGGGAACAAGCTACACAATTTTTCTCCCAATAAAATTAGAGTTACTTCTCCAGAAAAATGCAATGAGTAAAATTAGTTATGTATAAATTATATATATAAAATCCATCTTGGTCATTTAAAACAGAGTAGTCACTGATTGTGGGGAATTAGTCTGTCATCTCTACTCTAGCTGGATATATGTCATTAAATGCAGCCATTCCAGACTGCATGTATCAGCCAAAATACTTTATATAGACACACAATCCTTTAGAGAAAACCACAGTATAAGACATGGTTAATTAATTCAAACTAATGAAACACTCATAGATTATCAGAAATCTAAGGTATATCATTGCTATCTTTTTGGATAGAACTGATAAACATCTAACTATTATTACCTTAAATAAAGTGTATGGATTGAATTTCTTCTAAAGTTCTCTTATGCATCCACCATAATATTGGTAAAAGGTTGATTAACCTAAAGAGAAACAGCCACTTCATATATTTTTAGTGGTTTCCAAAGACTTTCCACCACAATAGTTACAGAAAATTACAAGAATATAAAGAAAACTATTAGTATTTGCTCTTGCAATTAGATAATAAATCCAAGTCAGAAGCATGCATTGCAGAACTTGGCTACACGATCCAAGTCCAATTAATTGGCTTTAAAGTAATGGGTAGGAAGTTCAGGGAAGATATCAGACGGAGGTTTTTTTACCCAGAGAGTGGCTGGGGCATGGAATGAGCTGCCTGGGGCAGTAGTGGAGGCAGGTACATTGGTCAAATTCAAGAGATTGCTAGATAAGCATATGGAGGAATTTAAAATAGAGGGATATGTGGTGGGGGGGAAGGGGTTAGATAGTCTTAGGCATGGTTTAAAGGTCAGCACAACATTGTGGGCCGAAGGGCTTGTATTGTGCTGTACTGTTCTATGATTTTATGAATTGAGTTTAGGTCATACTGAATATGAAAAAGTCCTTGAGTTGGTTGGGTTCAATTTGACTGTAATTGGGTTGGGTTCAGATCTGGTTTTAATTTTATACCCAAACAGATCTCTAGTGTACTAGGGAAGGTGGCAAAATAAAGACCCACCCTAATAATCATTAAGCTCATTAAGGATGTGTGGATATGTGCATATATGTATGATCGCGTCTATTTAAAGTCCTATCCAAAAATGAAATTTAAATTCCTGCAGATATTCCTGTGCTCCACAAATATTGTGGTTTCACTTCTGGATTAATGAACTTCATGTTACTTAGAAATGTGTTTTAGTTTTTGCATAAGAGGCAAAAAAGGATTGTTACTGCAGGGACATCACAGCTGACTTTGTCTCCACGAGCAAAATCATTCACTGTGCAATGGGATGTCTTGATTTCATGCATGTCAATAAATTTTGAATAAAATCATTTATCCTATATTTTAAATAAAAGAAAATATAAAGCAAAATGAGTAGAAAGCAGTGGAAAGTTTGACATATAACCTGGAGGCAAAATGGCAACACTGTAGGGATAAATCTCTTATTAAGAAACAGACAGAAATTGGCTCAGGCAGTGTAAACAAGTTTTTTTTAAACTCTAATTAAATACAAGTCACAGGACCAGATGGATTTTTTGTCACAATACTATGAATATGTAACCTCAGTTGATGCTCACCCAAAGTCAATTTGGTCAGGAAAATAGTCCTTTAAGTTTTTTGCTTATCACAACAATGTTTCAGCATCTGCTTCTTCCTAAGATGAATGAATCTAATGAGTTTGGTTTGCCATTTTAATGGGAGGTAGCATCACATGTGCAACTTTGCTAAAACAGCCATCTGCCTCTTGCCATTCATGCGGACCATGGACTTGATTTATTGCACAGAGAAGGGAACAGCCTTCATTTGCACATTCTCAGCTATCTTGGCTGAAAATGTTCTTGACAACTTTTCCAACAAGCACAGCAGATTGAATTACATGTGCTTTCAACTAGTTTTACAGTTTAGAATCCATAAATATAAATTGCTCCAATCTGAAGGATTTATGGATTAATAACTGCAGATAATCTGCTGAATGCTAATCGACTCTGCTTGTAAGAAAAATGTTCACTGGGTTTTGGTTGATGCATGATTTCAGAAGTAAAAATGAACAACTTGATTTGCAAGTTCCAAACAACTAAAAGAGCAGATAGTTTATCATGCTGCTCCACAAGAATGACCTATTCCATGCAGTGAATAATAACTTTTATTGGACCATCCGGACACTTTAGTATCACTCCCACCTTCATGACCACAAATATCATCAACAAATAAAATGTATGTCAATTGAATTAGAGTTCGAATTATGCAATGTGGTGAGGTATATTAGCCTGGATCATAGGCCAACAATTACATAGAAGTAACTTATTGATAAGTAAGTTTTATCTGTCCTCAGTTGCAGATAGACGATTTCTGTTAAGACAATACTGCGTGGTCGAATAAGCATTTGTATCTTTTTGTGAGTTGTCAAGCAGACTGATTACTGGAATAGAATCAAAACATGCTTTTTAATGCCGATGCTGATGTAAAACATTGGTTTATTACAATATGGTTGTGATCTAATCGATACGTTCAAGAAAATTGTTGTATTGCTCTATCAGCAACAAAAACAAACAGCTTACACTATTCAAGTAAACATAGGTCTCACACCCCTTCTGATGTTCCTTGCAACAGCAAATGTGAAAGTTTTCAATAGCCCTTGACACCACTTGGCCATAACTAAAGTTTGAAGGCAAAATCTGCTCAATCAATCTTGGAAGCAAATAAGATAAAACAAAACAATGCTCTCATATCCCTTCTACTTTTGCAAAGCCTTGGCGACAACAAATATAGGTGTATCTTCTTTATTATGCTCTTTGGCACCACTTACATCTCCAGCCCAAAGAAGTTCTTTTCATCAATGACAAAATTACCTTCGTTTATACACATGATCAAACAACTTCCTATTGCATGGTAGATCACTATAGGAACCAGCTTCAATTAAACTGTTTAACACTTTAAGCACTACCACACCATTGATTCCTAAACAATGTTAATTGCACATATCAGAAAGTTTTAATAAAGTAAATAGAATGTATAAACCAATTATGTTCTTGCTGTCTTCCACATCACACTACACATGCACAAACTCTGTAGAAGCCCTGCTTGAGAGGAGCCAAAGGAACATAGAACCTGAGACTGATGGTCATGTCTCTAGACAAGGATTAGAAAGACAGGTACAGTAAGTTGTGCTGACAGAAACTGAAAGGTAGCAAGAAAGAACTCCAGCATCTCTACTGAAGATATGCAAAGAAGTATTTTGAGGCTGACTCCGATCAACTGCACTATCTCCTCTTCTGCCAATTCTACAGTGCTCAGCTCCAGTTACAATAAACAGCTCTTGCTAATCAATGTGCAATATCTAAGGTAACATTCTTTTCAGTGGTAGATTTATCATCTTTGAGTTTATCTCATAGAACAGTTTAACACAGGAACAGGCCCTTTGGTCTATCATGCCTGGGCCAACCATGATCCAAAATTAAACTAAACCCTATCTGTCTGCAAATGATCCATATCCTTCCATTCCCTGCATGTTCAGGTTCCTGTCTAAATGCCTCTTAAGCACCACTGTCGTGTCTGCTTCAATCACCACCCCTGGCAGCATGTGTTCAAGGCACCTACCACTCTCTGTGTAAAAAAAAAACTTACCCCCTCTCACCTTAAAGATATGTCATCTAGTATTTGACATTTCTACTCTGGGAGAATGAGTTTGACTATCTACTCTACCTATGCCTCTCATAAATTTTACAAACGTCTATCAGGTCTCCCCTCGGTTTTCGACACTCCAGAGAACGTCTCCCTATAGTTAATACTCTTATCCAGACGGCATTCTGATTAACCTCCTCTGCACCCTCTCCAAAGCCCCCACATCCTTCCTGTAATGGGTAATCAAACAGGACACAATACTCCAAATGTGGCCTAACCAAAGTTTTAAACAGCTGCAACAAGACTTCCTGACTCTTATATTCAATGCCCCAACCAATGAAGGCAGGCACGCCATATACCTTCTTTACTACTTGTGTTGCCACTTTCAAGGAGCTATGAACTTGGGCCCCAAAATCCCTCTGTACATCAATGCTCCAAAGGGTCCTGCCATTTACTGTATACTTTCCCCTTACATTTGACCACCCAAAATGTAACACCTCACACTTGTCAGGATTAAATTCAATCTGCCATTTCTCCACCTATATCTGCAACTGATCTATTTCAGCTGTATTCCTTGACCACCTTCTTCAATATCCGTAACTCCAAATTTTGTGTCATCCACAAACTTAATAATCAGCACATCTACATTTTCATTCAAGTCATTAATATATACTGCATCACAACCAACTGAGGTCCCAGCACTGATCCCTGTGGAACCACTGGTCACAGATGTCTGGTCAGGATAACACCCCTCTACTATGACCCTCTGTCTTCTATGGCCAAGCCAATTTTGAATCCAATCTACCAAGTCATCATGGATCCCCTGCATTTTAATCTTGTGAACCAGCCTACCATGAGGGACCTTGTCAAATGCCTTACAGAAGTCCACGTATACAACTTCACTGCCCTACCTTGTCAATCATCTTCGTCACCTCCTTAAAAAACTCAATGAAGTTTGTAAGACATGACCTGCCCTCACACAGCTATGCTGACTATCACTAATAAGCCTATGCTTTTCTAAATGTGATTAACTCCTATCCCTAAAAATCCTCTCCAATAGCTTCCCTAGCACTGAAGTGGTCAATAATCTCCTGAGTTGTCCTTTCCCTTCTAAAACAAAGGAACAACAACATCAACAATAAAATCTCATGGGACCCACTCTGAATTCAAGCAGATATATCAAGACCCTGACTATAAATACAGTGAAGAGGTTCTGTGATTGGTGTTCATTACTCCTCATGAGGCTTTCCAATTGTGCATAGCCTAAGTTAGAAAAGTGAAACAATATGCACCATTTATATGGACAGGAATGAATCCTATCATTCCATATCGCTTAGGATAGAGACATTTGTTCAGTTGGCATCACTGCCACTGGACTCAGTATACATTTTCCGAGTTGCCAATAACTCCAAAATACTTGAAGGGATTGCCTCTTTCCTTTCATTCTGTACCACTGAGCAATAAGAATTCTTTGTGGACAAATAACCTGAGTTCCCCTTCAAGTCATCTTGATTTGAGTTAATATTACTGCAGCTTCACCTCTGCTTGGTCAGAATTCTAAAATTCCCTTTCTAGCATCTTTGCAGAAACACCACCCCCACAGGGATTGCTGGCAGATCAGGTGGACAAAAAAAATTGCTGAGAACAAATAAAAGAATATCATTTTAAGAATGAGGTGTCTGTGAAATTGGGCCAGCTTTCAATTCATCAAATGCTTTCTCTGGTTGTTTTCTGGGAAAATACTGCACTTTTTTTGGATTAGCCCAGAGTGTTTATGGATGAAATAAGTATGAATTTAATTTTATTGTTAAACATCATGGAGTAAGAATCCTTTTGTGCCATCTCATCACTGCACATTAGGAACCTAATTCCTTTTCATTCTTCCCTCCCATATAGTGGACTGCTGATAAAAGCTGCCTTCAAGATTTGCTAAAGAACTGATTTATAACTTGCTTGAAAATGCTCAATATTGGAGCAGCATTTGCACAGTATGGGGTTCTGGTGTTGAACTGAGAAATAGTTCTTCGCTCATTTATTGATCACAATAAAAATCTTTTCATTTGATAAAGTTTTTTTACATAATGAAAGTTTACATAATGCTAACTACTCTTAGTATAGTATTATGAAAGCATTTCAGTGTCACAATGTCAAGCAAAGAGCAAGCTCACGGAGAACCCAAATGCAGCACACTGGTACAAGACTAGAGTCAGGATACCTCCTCAGAACCAAACGCAGGCGGCAACTGGAAGGAATCTTGCCTCGGGGCTCTGAGGTGGGGTCCCAACATGAAAACTGGATATCCTAAGAGGAACAGTGAAACCAGGACTGCTCTAGAGTTGACAGCTCTAAACAGCCAGGAGACAAAGTATACCCAAAGGTTGACCAATACTCTGGCAACTAGTGCTACTGAGACCAGGGCTCTTATGCTAGTCTCCTGATGGGGCTCAGGTGTGTGTTGTTATGCAATTAGTAGTGCATGGACTCCATGTGCTGCACAATGAGGCGCCATCAATGGAGCCAAATCGAGGGCCAGCACTCAGAACCATGACAGTAACCCCACCCCACAAAGGGAGCCTCTAGGCTACCCACGGTTTATCTGGATGGTTCTAATGGAATTCCTAAATGAGGGAGGGGTCTAAAATGAAGGAGTGAGGAACCCAGGAATGTTCCTTCAGACCGTATCCCTCCCAATCCACCAAGTACTGCAGGCCCCTACCTCAGCGGTGTACATCCAGTAAATGCTGGATGGTGTACAATGGGTGGTTGTCAACCAAGGGGGGGAAAGGGGGCTTGGCTGGAGGGCACAATGGACTGCTAGCCACTGGCTTCACCTGAGACTGGTGGAAAGTGGGATGTACCCTCAGAGTCGTAGGCAATTTGAGCCAGACCATTGTGGGATTGACGATCCGCTTAATTTCAAGAGGTCCCAAGAAGTGAGGAGCTAGTTTCTTGGGCTTGTCCTTGAAGGGGATGCCCTTAACAGAGAGCCAAACCTTCTGCCCAGGCTGGTACACTGGTGCAGGAACCCACTGACGATCAGCAAATCTCTGGTTGCGGTCAGCGGTACGGAGCAGGACCGTGCATGTCCTCCCAGACCTTGCGGCAATGGCAGAGATTGTCCTGAACTGAGAGCACGGTGATGTCCCCCTCATGGATGGGGGACAGAGGTTGGTAACTGAGTGAGCATTCAAAGGAGGATCTTCCAGTAGTGGTACAGACCAGAGAGGTGTGGACGTACTCAACCCAAGCAAGGTGGGTGCTCCATGTTGACAGGTCGTTCACTGTTATGCAGTGTAGTGCTGTTTCCATATCTCGATTCGCCCGTTCCGTCTGGCCGTTCATCTGTGGATGGAAACTGGACGATAGGCTTATGAATGTTCCGAGGGCCTAACAAAAGGACCTCCATACCGCAGAGACAAACTGGGGACCCTGGTCGGAGATGATGTCTGTAGGGATTCCGTGGAGGTGGAAGAAGTGTTGGACAACCAGGTCAGTTGTTTTGAGCTGCAGGGAGTTTGGGAAGGGCCACAAAGTTCACTGCTTTGGAAATGTGGTCCATTATGGTGAGGACAGCAGTGTTCCTGTGAGAAGGGGGCAGTCCCAGAACAAAGTACAGGGCGATATGGGACCACAGACAGCTAGGTATGGGTAAGGGACAAAGCAGTCCAGCAGGTGGTCAATGGGAGACTTTTCCATGGGCGCAGACAGTACAGGCAGAAACAAAGGAACGAGTATCAGCATCCATGGAGGGCCACCAGAAGTGTTTCTTCAGGAGGAAAAGCATCCTATCAATCCCCAGATGGCAGGCAAAACGAGAAGGACGGCCCTACTGCAGAACCTGAGACCACACAGACTCTGGTACAAAAAGGTGGTTGGGTGGTCCGTTACCTGGGTCAGGTTGGATCTGTTGGGCTTCCTTCACTACAGCCTCGTTCTCCCAGGTGAGGGCCACCACCACACAGGACCAGGGAAGGATGGTCTTGGGGTTAGGATGGTCCTCCTCGGTAGTGTATTGCCGGGAGAGAGCATCTTGCTTCCCATTCTTGGACCCAGGACAATATGTTAGTGTAAACCAGAACCTGCCAAAGAATAATGCCCACTGGGCTTGACGGGAATTCAGGCATTTCATGGTTTGCATATATTCCAAGTTCTTGTGGTCTGTCCAAACGATAAACGGATGTTCCTCTCCCTCTAGCTAGTGCCTCCACTCTTCTAACGCAAGCTTGACTGCCAGTAACTCCCGGTTCCCCACGTCATAATTATGTTCGGCAGGGGACAACCTGCGAGAAAAAAAAGCACAGGGGTGCAGTTTCTGATCCAAACCGGAGCACTGAGAGAGGACTACTCCCACCCTGGAGTCGGAGGTGTCAACCTCCACAACAAATTGGCTGGAGGGATCTGGTTGGACCAGGATGGGGGAGGATGTGAAGAGTTTCTTCAGGTCCGTGAACGCCAAGTCAGCTTCGGGGTTCCACAAGGGGCGCCGCCACCCGACTATAATCCCTAATGAAACGACGATAGAAATTCAAAACCCAGAAACCATTGGAGTTGCTTGCGTATCGTGGGTAGAGGTCATTTCGCCACCGCCCGTATCTTCTCGGGATCTGCCCTTACTCGTCCACTCTCAATGATGTAACCTAAGAAGCTGATGGACGGGACATGGAATTCACATTTCTCGGCCTTGACGAAGAGCTTGTTCTCCCAAAGCCTCTGGAGAACCTGATGGACATGCTGGGTGTGTTCTTGGAGACTACTGGAGAAGATCAGGATGTCATCCAGATAGACGAACACAAATCAATTTATGAAGTCCCGTAGGACATCATTGATCAGAGCTTGGAAGACAGTGGGAGTATTGGTGAGGCCAAATGGCATTACTAGGTATTCGAAGTGGCTGAGAGGGGTATTAAATGCTGTTTACTACTCACCTCCCTCCCTTATCCTGACCAGTTGGTAAGCACTTCGTAAATCAAGTTTAGAGAATGTGGTGGCCCCGTAAGTCCAAACATAGAATTGATGAGCAGCAGTGGGTACTTGTTCTTGATGGTTATATTATTTAGGCCCCAGTAGTCAATACACAGACACAGTGAACTGTCCTTCTTCCCCACAAAGTAGTACCCTGTGCCTACCAGGGAGGATGAAGGACAAATAATGCCTACTGAGAAAGATTCATTGATATACTCCTCCATTGCTTCCCTCTCTGGTCAGGACAAGTTATATAGTTGACTGGTAGGTAGTGGAGCTCCAGGGAGAGTGTCAATTGTGCAATCGCATGGCCAGTGTGGGGGCAGGAAAAGAGCCCTTTGTTTGCTAAATACTTGCCCCAGCTCATGATACTCCGCTGGGACCCTGGACAAGTCTGGGATTTCGGCAGCTGACGAACTAGCAGTAGCCACTACTGGAGAAAGGGCTGACTGGAGACAGGTGGAATGGCAGAATTGGACTCCAACTGACTCTCCTGCCTGTGGCCCAGAGAAGGTGGGGATTGTGGCAGCTCAGCCGGGGTACCCAAGGACCATCAGCGTCTGCGGGGAGTTTTATCAGGTGAAATTGGACCTGTTCCTGATGGTTTCTAGAGATTGGCAATGACAGCAGAAGTGTACGGTGTGTGACCCAGGTCAACAGTTTGTCATTTAGTGCCTGAACTTCTGTAGGGGTACTCAGTGGCTCCCGAGGAGTCCCAGCCCAGGAGGCTACGTCTTCATCCAACAGATTTCCCTTGGCACTGGAGTCCACCAAGGCAGAAAGGGACAGGGACTGGGACTGTTGGAGGTGTCTTGTGGTAGCTGGGATCAGCATCCAGTTCTGGGAGGCCATAGGGAGTGTTGCCTGGCTCACCAGGACTCTACTGGTGAGCCCTCTCCTCTTGGCCAAAGGGCACAAGTGGCAAGAAAGTGGCCAGGCTGGCCACAATAGAGGCAACTCCCAGCTCTTAACCTCTGATATCATTCGGAGGGAGAAAAGTAGTTCCATCCCAGTTGCATTGGTTGCATCAGGGTGGTGCAATCGGCTGGGTTGGGAGCACCTCTAGGGGTAGGAGGAGCAGAGAGGCTCGGGTCAGGAGAGGCTGGGAAGGTGACCTGTGGGGTGAATGGAGGTGTTGTACGAACCATCCTCTCTCTGCTGTTCCCAGAGTTGGTTGTCCAGACTAGTAGCTAGGGAGATCAACACATCCAGGCTGGTTGTCTCATCTTGTGCCACCAACTCATCCTTTATCCTGTTGCAGACGCCTTACTGAAGAGGCCCCTGGAGAGCCTCCTCATTCCACCCCAAGTCAGTCACTAACATCTGGAACTCCACAGGGTATTCTGCAACACTGCAGGAGCCCTGACAGAGGGCGAGTAGTCGTTTGGCTGCCTCCTTACCCCTGATGGGATGGTCAAAGACCTTTCTCATTTCCTTGATGAAGGTGTGAAATGAGGAGCAGGTCTCTGGCTGATTGTCCCAGATGGCAGTGGCCCATTCCAGCACACTTCTTCACAACAACCCCACAATAAGTGAGATCTTGGATCTCAGTGGTGTACATGGAGGGCTGCTGCTCAAATACCAACAAGCATTGTATTAGGAAGGACCAGCATTTTCCCAGACCCCCAGTGTAGGATTCTGGGTCAGGTAGGTGCAGTTCCTTGGGTGGCCAGGTCATCAAACCGTAGGGTGATGACCCTACAGATTGTCTGGGTTGGTCAGACAGTTCTCAGAGTGGAGGTGGTAAGAAGAGTAAAGACTCAGCTGATCTGTTCACTGACCTGCCCAACATTCACTGCTAGGGTACAGCAGTCTGTCATAACCTCCCAGAGCTGCTGGTTATGCCAGCCCAAAAATGAGCCCTGGCTGGTGAGAGCTTCATGTCCACTGGGTTCATGGAGGCCAGAGTATTCTGTCACAATGTCAAGCAAAGAGCAAGCTCACAGAGAACCCAAATGCAGCACACTGGTACAAGACTAGAGTCAGGATACCTCCTCAGAACCAAATGCAGGCAGCAACCAGAAGGAATCTTGCCTCAGGGCTCTGAGGTGGGGGCCCAACACAGAGACTAGATATCCTAAGAGGAACAGTGAAACCAGGACTGCTCCAGAGTTGCCAGCTCTATGCAGCCAGGAGATAAAGTACACCCAAAGGTTGACCAATACTCTGGCAACTAGTGCTAGTGAGACCAGGGCTCTTATGCTAGTCTCCTAATGGGGCTCAGGTGTGTGTTGTTATGCAATTAGTAGTGCATGGACTCCATGTGCTGCACAATGAGGCACCATCAATGGAGCCAAATCGAGGGCCAGCACTCGGAACCATGACATTCAGAGACTTTGTTTCAGACAATAGACAATGTAATATTTTTCATATTTTACTGGGAGATCCTATGTTAAATACAAGGCTGCATGGTAAGATGGACTGTAAAATGGAGCTGGCTTATCAAGTAAACTATATTTTAGGGGTCAAAATGACATCTCGGATCAAGTCCATAGCATTCTTAAGGGGGAGGGTGAGCAGCCACAAGCTGTGGTACACATTGGTATCAACGACATAGATAGGAAAAGGGATGAGGTCCTGAAGAGTGAATATAGGGAGTTAGGAAGGAAGCTAAAAAGCAAAACCTCAAGGGTAGTAATCTCTGGACTGCTGTCTGTGTGATGTGCCAGTGACGGTAAGAATAGGAAGATATGGCAGATGAATGCATGGCTGAAGAGTTGGTGCAGGGGGCAGGGTTTCAGATTTGTGGATCATTGGGATCTCTTCTGGGGAAGGTACGACCTGTACAAAAGGGATGGCTTACACCTGAACTCGAGAGGGACCAATGTCCTCGCAGGCAGGTTTGCTAGAGCTGTTGGGGAGGGTTTAAATTAGGTTTTCAGGGGGATGAAAACCAGAGTGTTAGGTCAGATGATGGAGCAGTTGGTGTAAAGGAAGATTTAATATGCAGAGAGACTGAGTGGAAGCTTTAGAGAGGATGCAGAGGAGAAGTACCAGGATGCTGCCTGGATTAGAGAACATGTTTTATGAGGAAAGGTTGAGCGAGCTGGGGCTTTTCTCTTTGGAGCGGCGGAGGATGAGATGCAACTTGATAGAAGTGTATAAGATAATAAGAAGCATAGATAGAGTGGACAGCCGGCGCCTTTTTCCCAGGGACGCAATGGTCAATACCAGAGGACATCCATTTAAGGTGAGTGGAGGAAAGTTTAGGGGAGATGTCAGAGGTAGATTTTTTACACAGACAGTGGTGGGTGTCTGGAACGTGCTGCCGGGGGTGGCTGTGGAGGGTGATACGATAGGGACATTTAAAAGGCTCTTAGATTGGCACATGGATGTAAAAGAAAATGGAATGTCATGGGCTCTGTAGGAGGGAAGAGTTAGATTGATCATGGAGTAGGTTTTAGAAAGGTTGGCATAATCGAAGGGCTATGTTCTGTGTTCTAATGTCCTCTCAGGGCTATTGGAAATGACTACCAAGAGAAGGTAGGTGCCTTCAAATTTATGTCACATGTCAGTCAGATTGGTTATCTGTGTAGGGAAGATTAGGGTTAGGGTTAGGATGACATATATTTGAAATAAAGATTTAAAAATATTTAACACGTTTCAACTTTGGCTGTCTGTAGTCACTGGAAAAGCTTTGCTTTGTTAGATTCTCTTTAAATCCCTTTGTTATATGTAGTTTCTCATTCCAGACAGAAATAAAAATATTTTCTAATCTATTCTGCAAATAACATTAGCAGAAAAAGAGCAACTGTTAAGTAAGTTACAGTGCAATTGCAACACAGTGGTGCTGCTGGTAGAGCTGTTGCCTTACAGCTCCAGCAACACAGGTTCAATCCTAACCTCTGGTGCTGTTCGTGTGGAGTCTGCACGTTCTTCCAGTGTGTTTCTGTGTTTCCAACCCTGTGTTTCTTCCCATATCCCAAAAATAGTAATAGGCCACTGTGAATTGTCCTGATGAGCAGGTGAGTGGTAGAGTCTGGGGAGAGTTGATGGGAACCAGAGAATAAAAAATGGAATTAGTGTAGGATTAGCATAAATGGGTGCTTAATGGTCAGTGTGGACTTCATGAGCTGAGATGCTGAAGGACCCATTTCCCTTCTGTGTGACTCTAGGACACTTTGTGATCGGGTCAGGGTAGAGTCATTGTTTGATTATGCAAGACTTTTACGGGCAGAGTGAACTGACATTATACTGTGTAAGTATCCAAGGCAGTGAAAGGTGAGAGCTGAGAGAGCTAGATCAAACCTTATCCCTTATGCTCAAGTTAAGTAGAACTGGAACCAAAATTCCAAATGCAACACAATTTCTTCTTAAGCGGTCCTTCAGAAATGGGGATCTCTTGCTTTGATTCCAGTTTTATTGGTTTAGAGGTGACAGATGAACCCTTGGCAGATTCTGTCACAATGAGGAGGGTGAGTTGTTACCTTTGGATGTTGTGTACTTTGCCTTTGTACGTTCCTGCAGTAGAGACTCAAGATACTTGGAGTCTACTTGTGCATGTGTGCATACTTATGTGCTCAGAACACATGGCTTAAATTAAACTAACTAGAAGCTGCCTTTACAAACAAATGCAATTTAGCCATTATGTGAGATTTCCTACTAAATTTTAACTGGATGATAAATAAATAAGCAATTATGAAATGAACTGAGAGAAGTAAAGGCTAAGGAATGTTAGGGACAAATCAGAGCTTTTCATTGAGAGGAACTTGGGTGCCTTGTGTAGCTACCATGCAGCTTGTAGAGTAACCTTCCCTTCAAAGGCTCTCCGGACCAGTTGGATTTCAGTGGCATGAATGTTGAGCAATGCCTGAAAAGGGCAGATCTGGGCATCTAATAAGTATGCAGGACAAACTTAGAATTTCTATGTGAAAATTTCAGCCTTTATTTCCTCTAGAATTCTCCCCACCTGTGGCCAGGAGACCAACAGAAATCCTGGAGAAAACATGTACTGGTTCTAGCCATTTTCAGGCAGTTTTTCCATGAGTTGTCCCTCTATTACCCTACGTGAGTGTTGATTGTCTTAGGAGTTCATTTTTAGAAAAAAAATTTCATTGCTTATTTTTCTACCAGCTTTAACAAAGGTAGGGTCGCAGCAAGTGGCTGCACATCAGAACAGTTTTTGTTAAACACTTCCTATGTTCATAAGCACCAACACAGTTACAAGCACCTCAGAAGTCTTAGAGAGCGAAGAAAATCCATTTGCAAGTCATAAAATGCAGAGGATCAAGAATGTGGCAAGAGAGGCAGGCAATCCTAATCTTTTTATTTGTCCTTAGTATGGAAAGTAGGGATGAAAATCAGTTGCAGCAGGGAACAAAATGACAGTGGTGGATTGTTTGTTGTAATAGTCCCTGACTGATAATTCTTGCCAACTACTTCAATAGATAGGAAAATCAGACAAGATGTTGCTGAACCACTATTAATCATTCTGTGAACCACTGAAGTAGAATCGTTTGGCAGCTGTTTCCTTGGCTGGCCCTTTAAAAAGTACAAAGTGCAAATAAAAACTTGCCACTTTATCTTGAGTAAAACCAGTGTTACTGGGGCTCCAATAAAGTTAGCCAGTGCAAGGTACAATCATATTATTCGTAGTTTGACACCAATTGCACTGTGTATTTGCTATTTTCCTCCTCCTTCCTTATTCCTTGTGCTTTTGCAGTAAGCCTTTGGGAACACTGCAGCTGGTGAAAGTTCTGTGCCTTTCCCATTCAGTGGCCCTTTAACAACAAGTAAATGAAAGCTATTTTCTTTGGCGCACAAGGTGTCAGTCACTTATTTTATACAGGAGAGAACTGTAGACCGATTTTTATAACAGTTGTCCGCATAGTGATGAGGAAAAACCTGTTGCATGGACAATATGAGCTATTGTGGCCTTCATAGCTATGGACAGAGCTACCCCACCCTCTGAGATTGTCAACTGGCATGCAAAAGATGATTATGTCAAAATGTGAGTATGTAAATAACATTTCACATGATTTCTCCTCTATTGTAAGCAAGAGAGACAATATATGGATCAAGCTCCTACACGGGGTTGGAAGGGTTTCACTGCACATTCTTATTCTGATTTTCTTGTGCTTTAACTGCCACATTGTCCATACAGCAATATGGGTCAGAATTGTGCTGAAGGGCAAATGCCAGAGCAACTGATCTCCTGCTCTGATGCTGAACTCAACGCTGAAACCAGTGGCATTCCTAGATGCTGCTTCATGGAAGGATTGCAAAGTTGAGGTCTCCAGTATGGCCAGTCTTGCAGGTAAGAGAGGCCATAGGATTAACATAGGGGATAAGTGCCCAATTAAATTTAGTTAACACATATTGCACAACTATGAATGTAATCTGATGGAAGTTGTTTTATACATTCAGTTAAAGATGACTGAAAGTGTTGCATGATCTTTCAGTGCTGATGATAATCCATAATCATAATTTGGCAATTTGTATGACAGGTTTATGACACAATGATAAACTAAAGTTAATATTGCTTTGAAGTAAATTTAAAATTGTGTTTAAATATAAATAACTCACTGTACAAACTGGAAAGTACAGGAATGTTGATTAATTCATTTTGTTAATTTTTACTTCCAACAAGTATTGCCACATAAGAAAATAATCTTTTTTAGCAAATTGGTTAGATCACACAGGCAGAGAAATAGAGGGCTGCAAGTGCAGATTGATTGTGGTGGAAAAGATATTAATTATATGTTGACAGACTCTGAGATCCTGGAAAGATAAAAATTAACAAAGTTGTGAAACAAAAATGAATATAATTCCAATGATGAAATGGATATGAAGGAAGTTTACATTTGAGATTTGAAGGAAGCAGGAGCAGAGATGGAACTGTGTGACAAGGATGCATCAAAATTCTAGTAATGGGCTTTGGAGGTACATTAAGTTAACATTTATGTAACCATAAATAATGGAATAGCTATTTGGAACTGAAGAGGCAATTGTGGAGAACTGCTGAAAATAACATATTGTCATTTTGATAACTTCTAATTAAGAGTTTGCACTGAGGACTGGGAAGATTCAAAAGAAGTACACGGATCTTGAAATAAGGAGACACAAAGGAAAGTGGTTCTGGGCTAAGCAGAAGTGGTAGGACTTTTGGACCACTGCCACTTCCAGTTTACAGGAATGATAATGCAGAAGGGTTTAAGATCCAGAATATTACCCTCAAGCCCTATGGAATTTGGGACAGGGAGAGTTTTGCAGTAGGAGGAGCTTGGTTTTATTGTATGATGGAGAACAAAGGATTTGTCTCTAGTGGGGTTGTCTGGATGATGTGAACTCTGGAATAAAGTGGGACTAAGAATGTGGTGCAACCTCTCCCACAAGCCTGAGGTTAATAATAAACTTGAAGTCCATTTCAGGTTCATTGTCCTCAGTTTTGATCATGATGAACATTTCTTGGACTATGAGGGTGTTAGGTTGGGGAACAGGTGGTTTTTTTTGGGGGGGAAGTCACATTATCGAGTTTCGCTCTCCAGCCTATTGAATAATTTAGCTAAAGTGTGTTAAAGTCTTTGCTTCTTAACAAAATGTGATAGAGCGATAGGCAGCTGGTTGGAAAGAGCAGAAAAGGAGGAACAAGAAAAAGGGGTTTTTGAAAAGGAGCATTTGGTCATAGGAATCTTCCTAGGAGGTCACCCTTGATCCAAATGAGACCAGGCAGAATGACACCAACTCTGCAGGAGAGAAGGACAGGAGGACAAGGAGCATCAGGTGTTGCCTGTTCCCCTTTGCGAGCTCCTCTTTCGAGGTTCCTCTGCAAGGACCTCTAGTACTGCATCTAGGAACCCATACATGATTTTCAGTGGTCCCTGAGCCAACCATTCCATTCCACACTGTCAGTGAAAGTGAGCGTGAGGAACACACATATATTGTTCTATAGAAGTCACCTGATTAGCACTTGAGTACTAAACTTGCCATTTTCTAGTCATTCCCTGAACACGTGTTCAAAATGTGATAACCAGCCCAAAATCTGTGCATTACTCCAGACGTTCAATCTGATGGCACTTACCAGCACAGTGCCAGGGACTGATTTCACTCTGGACCCAAACCTTGCCATACCCACCATACCCTGATGAACCAGAGCCACTAGATAAGATTATAGAATGAAATTGTTTCCACTTGCGTTGAAAACAAGCATTCTTTGATATATTCAGAGGGGTAACCTGGTAGTCTCCTTAATACAACTGAAACTATATTTCTATTAATTCAGCCAAAGTCATAAGCATTTTTAATCAGAGTGCTTGTTCCACTAAGTAAACATTTCTAAATAATAAGATAAGATATCTTCATTAGTCACATGTACATTGAAACACACCGTGAAATACATCCTTTTTTTAATTTAGTGTTTAATTGAAATGCAATTTAAAACACTATACTGACCCATTTAAAATAAGAACAGAAAAGGCTGGAAATATTCAGCAGGTCAGGCTGTATTTGTGGGAAGAGAAACAGGGATAACATTTCTTTCTGACCCTTGATCAGCCTGACTGTTTCTCTTTCCACAGATGTGGCCTGATCTGCTGAGTACTTCCAGAATTTTTCATTTTTATTTGAGATTTCCAGGATCTGCAGTTTTTAAATTTGATTTTCATTTACTGACCCATTTACTGATTTTGTTGATAAACACAACTCAGTCTCTCAGTAAATTACTTGGGGAGGGCTTCCTGCATGAAGTTTTATGAGCTAGTCTGAAATCATGGAAATTCCATTTGCTCTGGATGCAGCCAACACCTGTAATTCAACAAGTAGTCAAAGGGTAAAATTTGATAACGAGGTGTTACAAAATACAAGTGGTGCAGGAATAGTCTGCCATGTATGAACATAGAACATAGAACAGTACAGCACAGAACAGGCCCTTCGGCCCACAATGTTGTGCTGACATAGCTATTCCCTCCTACCTACAGAATGCCCATATCCTTCTACTTTCCTCTCATTCATGTGCCCATCCAAGCCCCTCTTAAAAGCCCCCAATGAATTTGCCTCCACCGCCCTATCATGCAACACATTCCAGGCATCCACCACTCTCTCAGTAAAAAAATGTACCCCTCATGTCTGTTCTGAGCCTAACCCCTCTCACCTTAATTGCATGCCCTCATGCATGATCGAGTGTAACTAAATGTCACATACATGCTACATGGGATTCTTCTCAGTTTGGAGACACAGTGCAAAAACAAATTTATAATCCAGGGATCAAGGGACTTGGGGTGAGAAAGCATAAAACACATAAACTTGTGTGCAATATTATCTTAAGTTATATTGTATGGAGGAACAGTACCAGTTTCATTGTGGCTTGAAGTGATTTCATGCACACATGTAAGCGAGGTATTGTGTGTAAAAGTGGCACAATTCTCAGGTCTTTAACATAGACTTATAAACATGCACATTTGCAGGAGCCCATTGTGAACCTTAAATTTACCTCTGCGATGTCCTGGTGTGACTGAAGCTCCCAAAGTGACAGTTTTCAGTAAGAACCACTGCTGAAATTAGATTCAGATTAATTTATTGTCATTACTGACCAGGGCTAGGCTAGCTTGAACCACGTAAAACTAAGGGTGGTGGAGCAGACGCAGCAGCAGATACTTTAGTTTCTCCAATGCCCTGTTGGACATCATCACAAGAGGAGTGAACCTTTTAAGTAGAAGGCCTCATCTGTGAAACACTGAATAATCCATCCTGCAGTTCATCAGTGAAGTATTGCCTTCTATGGTGGGCTTCCCAACGAAGAGGCTTCCTTTCTTCAGTTAAAGCTTGCTTTCCTATCAAGTGGTTTCATTGTTTTGTATCCTGCCGCACTAGTGCTGTAGCAATGTCAAGCAGACATTATATGATGATTCATATTACGGTTGCATGTTCAGCAACCCTGTGTATGGGCATATGTTCAAAATTCCCATTATACAGTACATGATGCACATCAGAATTACTATGGAAGTTAGCAAACAATTTTACTTTTCAGTTATGTAGTAGGAAAATAATGCACCATGTGATTCACTTTCCAGGCAGATGTCTGCGGTGACCTGTTTCACTGGTATTTGACTGTGGACTGGTATTTGGACTACAGTTTGGCATACTGCGAATCACAGTAAATCGTGACAGAGTAAAATCTGAGACAAGAGGTTGAGATGTCAACTGCTACCAGTTTGTCTGGTAGTAGGAATTGTATGAATAAACAGACATCCTGAGATCTGATTACTTAGGCAAACTCCATCTTCGTTGTTCAATTTCATTTGTCAAAACACATCAGTTTGTATACTTGAAAATTAGGAAGTGTTTCCAAGATTGAGCAGTCAACACGGCCTCTTTATTGATTCCACTTGTTTATTTATTGATTCTGGCTTGAGATGATCTTACAGAATCATCTTAAGTACAAAAACAGTCATGTGAGAATTGATGACTATCAAAAGGCACAGTTTTAACCCACCCCATTCCATAAGCTTTAATCTAAGTTCTTTCTGTAAACATTTCATATGTTATATCCTTCAGTTTAGGCATTCTAATTACTACACAATTTATTTTTGTAACTTATTGTAATTTTTATGTCTTTATGTCTTGCACTGTACTGCTGCCGCAAAACAACAAATTTCATGACATATGTCAATGATAATAAACCTGATTCTGATTCTGATATTACAACAAGCTTATAGTACAGATAATATTGATTGTGAACAATATATTGTCTCTCTAAGGTTTTATCCTTTTAAGAATTATGTCATGTGCTTTCTGCACTCTGGGTTGCAACCATGTTTTATAGAAAGTTCCAGAGTCATTGAATAAATAATGTACATTTTGTCTGAGTTCCTAAGGCTCATGTATATTTCTATACATTTTATGATGCACTTTGTTAGCGTACACATAATTTTAAAATGGTAATAAGAACAGCAAAGGATTACAGAAATGCAAGTGACAAACCCATTGATATGTTGGTTGGGGGAGTGTGAGAAATTCACAATTAATTATGGCAAGTCTAAGCTGCAGACCTGAGCATGAAAGAGTTCCCGCTAAATTTGTTGTGACTACATTGTAGCTTTGGTGCGCTCTGTATTTCGTGCTCTGAGATCAGTTTGTGTATGGACTGACTGATGAGCCTATCCAGTCTAAGTGACTAAACATGCTAAATTGGACCATCAAAGGTCTATGCAAGAAATGGCCTCCAAAATGAGTGTGATCTGTATTCCTCCCATTGTGTGAGGTTTGCTGAAAGTAAGCTTAGCAGGAAGTTCTGTTTTAGTTACAATGGAAATCATTCAGTGCATCACCTCAGAGCAGCAAGATGTTTCAACTGAGGAAAGTAAAGGCACATAGCCTCTATATGCGCAGCTAAACTGAGTACAGTAAAACTAAACACTGGGATTCTAGCAGTGCCTCAGTGTAGCGGTCAGCGTAACGCTTTACAGCGCCAGCAACCCGGGTTCAAATCCAGCCACTGACTGTAAGGAGTTTGTACATTCTCTCCGTGTCTGTGTGAGTTTCCTCTGGGTGCTCCAGTTTCCTCCCATATTCCAAAGACGTACAGGTTAGGAAGTTGTGGGTGTGCTATGTTGGCGCCGGAAGCATGGCGACAATTGCGGGCTGCCCCCAGAACACTCTACGCAAAAAAGATGCATTTCACTGTGTGTTTCGATGTACATGTGACTAATAAGGATATCTTATCTTATGCAATGGAAGAGGGACAATTATAGTAGAAAACCACTGAAAGGAGTGTTACACAACATTGAATAGCACATCTTAAATAGCATTATCACCACTGGCAGTAAAAAAAAACCCAAAAATTTCAAAATTAAAGACATTGATATAAATACTGATGCAGCAGCAAATTGCTCCATCTTGGGAAGGGACATGTATAACAAAAAACTTAGTAAGGTTAATTAGCGACTGTAAATTACCCCTTAGTGAAGGTTAATAGTGAAAACAATCAGAGATGTGTTGCTGAGGATGTGTGAGAGAGAATAAGTTTCAGGGGTGCAGGAAAATAAGGAGGGGGAATGGGACTAATGGGATTTCTCCCTGGGAGCTGGTATGGATTCAATGAACCAAATGGCCTCCTTCTGTGTCATTATAAAATATGCACAAAATATACCATGTTAGCAGAAGTTAAAATCTTCACTAAACTGTCCCACACATAAGCCTAGTTTAGTTTTGATGAAGAAAGTCAATATTACTGGATGATTAAAATCTCCAAGATATCGCATTTGTATACCAAGCTACTATATGGGGAAAAATCATCAGTTGAAATTTTCTAGGCAGCCGTGGATAAAATGTTACTGCGTCCAGCTTTTTTCTGCAATGAGGATGAACCTTCAGTTGCAGCCACCACAGAGGAGGAAAACCTTTGCATTCTTGACGAAGTGTCCAGAAGATTTCATCAAGGTAATATCAAGTGAACAAAGTCAAATATATCACATTGCATAAAGAAGTGAGGTAAATAGATGTGCAAGAAGATGGAAGCAAGCTGTTGAGGCCACTGTCAGAGCTACTAAGCCTGAAAATATTACTGGCTGCAGTCATTTTTGGGAATGATCAACACTATGTTAGATTTCGATCAAACCTTGCCACAATATTAAAACCTTCTAAAGAAAAGTGAATCATGGCAGTGAAGTAAAGAGCAACAAAAAATATACATCTGTGAAAGAAAAGCATCTGCATTGAAATATTTTTGGCAAGTACAGCACCAACTTAGTGGTAAAACTTACTTACTGGGGCAGTGATTAAACACACAACGGACAATGGCCATAATAAACTCATTGCTTGTGTATAATGCACACTGACCAAAAATGAAAAAAAGACATTCAGAGAAAAAAGGAATGATTGGCAATATGGAGTTAAAAGGTTTCATCAATTCTTGTTGGGAAGACCACTCACACCAATTATTGACCACAACTACTGTTGACTATTTTGGTATTGAAGTCTGCTATTCTCACGATAGGGACATTGAGCAATGGAGATGGACCATGCTACTGAGTTGATTCAAATATGACACTGAGTAAAGAGCATCTAAGCAACATGCTGCAGTGGATACTTTTCAAGACTATCCTATGAAGAAACCACAGTGAGTAGAGAAAACAGAATTTACAACATACAGGCAGCAGCAGATGATTTTCTTGTTACAGCAACAGAAATAGCTTGACCCATACAGAAAAAGCCAAATGTGAAGCAAGTATATGAATATATATTAAGTGGATGGACAAATTCAGACCCATGATTGAAAGAAGACACAAAAATTATGATTGTATGAAGTGCAGCTATAGCAGAGTGATACCGAAGGAATCACAAAGGAAAATCATGGAAGTCAGTAATTTAGTACATTGGTTTACCATTGTCACATGTACCGAGGTACAGTGAAAGACTTGTCTTGCATACTGTTCAAACAGATCAATTCATTGCAACAGTGCATTGAGGTAGTACAAGATAAAACAATAACAGAATATAGAATAAAGTGTTACAGTCACAGGGAAAGTGCAGCGCAGGTAGACAATAAGGTGGAAGGTCATAATGAGGCAGATTGTGAGGTCAAGTCCATTTTATCGTACTAACAAACCATTCAATAGTCTTAGTGGGATAGAAGCTGTCCTTGAACCTGGTGGTATGTGATTTTAGGCTTTTGTATCTTCTGTCCAATGGGAGGAGGGAGAAGAGAGAATGTCCAGGGTGGGCGGAGTCTTTGATTATGCTGGCTGCTTCACCAAGACAGCAAGAGGTAAAGACAGAGTCCAAGAAGGAGAGGCTGGTGTCCGTAATGCGCTGGACTGTGTCCACAACTCTCTGCAGTTTCTTGCGGTCCTGGGCAGAGCAGTTGCCATACCAAGCCATGATGCATCCGGATAGGATGCTTTCTATGGTACATCGATAAATATTGGTGAGTGTCAAAGGGGACATGCCAAATTTCTTTAGCCTTCTGAAGAAGTAGAGGTGCTGGTGAGCTTTCTTGGCCATGGTGTCTACCTGGTTGGACCAGCACAGGCTAGTTGTGATGTTCACTCTTAGGAACTTGAAGCTCTCAACCCTCTTGACCTCAGCACTGTTGATGTAAACAGGAGCATGTGCACCGTCCCCCTTCCTGGAGTCAATGACCAGCTCTTTTGTTTTGAGGGAAAGGTTGTTGTCATGACACCATGTCACTAAGCTCTCTATTTCCTTCCTGTACTCCAACTCAACGTTATTTGAGACATGGCTCACTACAGTGGTATCATCTGCAAACTTGTAGATGGAGTTAGAGCAGAAAATGGCCATGCAGTCATGAGTGTATAGGGAGTAGAGTAGGGGGCTGAGGACACAGCCTGTGGAGCACTAGTGTTGAGAATAATCGTGGCGGAGGTATTGCTGCCTATCCTCACTGATTGCAGTCTGTTGGTCAGGAAGCCAAGGATTCAGTTGCAAAGGGAAGTGTTGAGTCCTAGGTCTAGGAGTTTGGAGATGAATTTGCTTGGAATTCAGAAAACTTGGGATTATAACTATGAAGAAAGTGGATAAGGAATTTCCTACTGTCCTGGCATAAAGATGTAGAAGACCTGCCTAGCCTTGAGCTAATTCTGCAGAACACAACCTCATAAGCTATCATGATAAGTGCGGAAATGGCCAACAAGGCCATTCCAGTGAGTCCATATGGACAAATGTATAGTGGGTGATTGCCTAATAGAACACTCCGATTCAGTCCGTAAGACTCATACTAAGCCTCCAATTGCCTGCCACTTTAAATCTTCATACCACTCCCACTCTTACCTCTCTTTCTTTTTTGCAATGAAGCACAATGTAAACTCAAGAAACAACATCCCATCTTCCAAACAGAGCCCTTAGGACTTAACAAATTCAACAATTTCAGATGATCAGGCTTTCCATTTTGTATCAAAACCAGCTAGTTCCTCTTGAATGTTTCTAGCATTCTCCATCTTATCACAGAATTCCAGCACATCCAGGGTTTTATTCTCCATTTTCCATCTCACATTTCCACCAATATGTTTTAACCCTCTCATCTTTTGCTTTCATTCATTTCCTTTTATTTACATCTCCTCTGGACAGATCACCTGAGAAGCCTTCACCACCCTCTCTCAGCCAACACCACATTCAGTCTCTCCTAATCTCTATCCTGACTCTCAAGGACAAACTAAAAGCTGAGCTGTTGAGACTGGCAAGAAAAATACCCCAACAGGCTCACCTGCCCTGGGGTAGTCAGCTTGGTGTGCGTTCAGAAATCAAGCAGAAGGTGAGAACCTGTTGAGATGCAAGAAGCATCAAAGGAACTCTGACCTGGAGCCATTATCCTTGGAAATATAATGACAGATGTTTTACCAGACCCAAGTAGGGCAAAAGCGTTTAATGTGCTGGATGCAAGGAATGTAGATCTTGAAGAGAATGCAGAGGAGAGCTCAGATTTAACCTGTTTTAACACACCATTCTGTCGATATCATTGAAGAACAATGCAATTTGGAATGATCACAGCAAAAGAAGAAGTTTAGCAAGAACATGACAATATACTCCCTGGCGTTTGTCAGCTGTCTGACCAAGTTTCTGTCCCACCTAGTGAGATGTGTGAGCCACTTAGGCAGCTTCCCAGAAGGCAGCTTTGTGACTGGTGGTTTGCTCACTGTCCAATATCACCTCACATTCCTCAGAATAATGGAAAGGCAGAGAATGACACAAAGGTAACCAAAGAACAGCTGAAGAAGGTTAAGTCCTCAGATCCCTTGTTATGCACCCTAGCCTTGCACAAAACCATCAATTCAAAAGATGGCAACCTGTCCTGTGAGGAGAAATAGG
Source organism: Pristis pectinata (assembly GCF_009764475.1). NCBI lineage: Eukaryota > Metazoa > Chordata > Chondrichthyes > Rhinopristiformes > Pristidae > Pristis > Pristis pectinata. The sequence continues at coordinate 105,804,436 of NC_067407.1, forward strand.
AATAGACCCATTGAAACTCTCCTCCCAACCAACCAAAGCTGTTAGAACGTGAACACAGAAGAGGTGTAGAATGCTGAGTGGAGCTGGCCAAAAGAAGGCAGGCACATGAGTACAATAGGGGTGCCAAAGACCAGCCACCACTGGGAGCTGGAGACACGATGAGGGTGAAGCCCACAGCAGACCAACTCCAGACCCAGCAGAAAGCAGTGATAACTGTACACACTCCACACCTCAGGCCATATGGGGTTATTATGGAGAGTTTCCCAAGTCAGAAGAACTAGTGCCATCTCAAGAAGACCACTGAAGGCGTGTGCTGGAGGGAAACAGATAAGGAGGTGCACCACCAAATGTTACAGAGCAAAAACATCACAGCTCCAGAAGAACTGCAGCCAAGCAGTATTAGATCTGTATGGACAGTCTGAAAAGCCAAGTAACTGCAAGACTTTGTGCCAAAGTGTAGCACATAGTGACCCTAGACAGTTATTTTGGAAGTTTTTTCTTTTCTTTCAGAATTTTCATTACTAAAGGAAGGATGCAACACATAGCCAATGTCAAATTGATTGGCATCAATTTAAGAATTGTGGCATATGACCAATTGCTCTCTGCATTGCAATGTTTAATAACAAACATTACAGAGTCTGTCTGTACCTATGGAAGTAAGCCACAGAAAGAACGCTCCCTTACGCTGTTTATGTTTCTTTTACTTAATAAAATACCCTTGTTGTTAATTTGTGACCAGTATCATAGAGGATGAAAGATAGAAAGATACAGAGACACCAGCTTTGTCCCCACTCCTGCAATAGCCTCCCAACAATTCTCTGGCCCTGGACTCAGGACCCAATCAGGACACCAACTCTTTTGTCTCCCCTTCCAGATCTGACCACAGCACCAGACCCACCATATTTTCCTTTGGTCTCCACACAATGCACCTGAAATGTGTGCAACAAGAAATCAGAGGTGCGTGACCCATTGGGCCGCAGGAAATACTTCATTTGCTGCTTCAGGCCCAAGATTAAACTGTCCATTGGTTTGCTGCAAAATGATCCTTTAGTACAGCATTAAAGAGGCAGGGGAATATCTACATACAAGATCAATATACAGCAATTCAGAAGATTGGACAGTCAGAGTTTCTTGTTGTGTTGCTCTAGAGTGAAATGTTGAAAATTTCTCCTGTTCTTCAGCTAGAATAGGATCCCTTACATCCCTCTGAATCAACAAATAGACTTTACTTTCACATCTCACTTGTAACATGACACCTCTGCCAATGACATACTCTTGCGCCATCCTGGAATATATGCTCGTCCAAGAGTGGGGCTTACGATCTTGTAGCCGCGACCCCCATTGAGCCAAAATGAGCTATTAATAGAGTATAAATTTCAAACCACAAACTACCACCAATATATCTATTTTCTATTTAAATAAAACCCAGCAAAGATACAGGAAAATTAAAAAAAACATTAACATACTTCAAACAGAATGTTGTATTCCTGCACCATGTCTCAGAAGGTTGGGAAAATGGTTTTCTGAAAAATATTGCATCAGTCAATGAAGAGAATGCCTTAAAAATCTGAATCATGTTAACATAATGTTTGTAAAGCAAGTTGAGATATGGTAGTGTAGAAGTCAGCAGGGAATTTGGTCAGCAAATGTGAGTGTATTTCTGGAGAAAAAAAGAAGCTATTTCCACACTTAATAATGAGAAACTGCCTATCCCAAAAGCCATTATGTGATAAAAGAGCCTAGCATTAAACAAAGAATGTTGAAGAAGAATGATAATATTTACACTAATGCATTGCATTGCTTTAATCTGCTATCTACTGAAATGAAGAATATTTAGTCCACATTTTTACTGAAAGAAAAACAACTTGAACAAAATCATCATCTATAAATAAAGACTGGTAAAACTGTGTTGGCATTACAAAACTGAAATCTGTTTCTCCATCAATAATTTTAATCGCATCAGATGACCATTTCATCATTTGTTGTGGCTTCTGCATCACAGGAAAAAGTAAATTTCAGAAGAAAGCCTACTAAAATGTCATGGTCAAGACTTAATAAAATTGTGATTGAAATCCAGCATACATGTTGGTGGGAATTTTTTTCTCTTTGAGCAAATTCTGCCAGCTCATGGATTTTCCTTAATATTCATACTGTCTGAATTTTTGGCCAACTCAGTATGTTCAGCAGGCTTCAGGTGGGATTCCTTTCATCAAAGGAATGTCCTTCATTGTGAGGTAAGAAATTGCCAGGGCTCTGCAGAAAAGTGGCACTGCAATGCCAGAAGAGCCGGCAGGAGACATTGAAGGACAAAGAGTGCCCTGATGATAGGTTTCAACCAAATGCCTTTGCTAAGACTGAGGCTTTCGATGGATAAACTGTTGGGATCAACTTGGACTTATCTGGCCCATTATGAAGTCCTGCCCCTCCACCATGGGGATCTCAGATCTTTCCTGAGGATGCTACCATTCCCAAGTGGTTGATGGGGAGGGTGAAGTTGGTAGCTCCTGGTGGGGATAAGAGTGAGAGGAAGAAATGCTTTTTGTGACAGCAAGCTGGAGGCAGCTGTTATTGCCTGCACTAGCCATTCTTCTTCACTATTTTGTGTTCTCTAGCCCAAGTAGGTGTTTTAAAATACAAGGATAAATTCAGTTTGTTGTCACTAGTTTACTGTAAGTTATAGTGATTACATTGAGGTGATACGTGCATACACATGCATACATACATACATACTATCATATGAATTAAGAGCAAAAGTGAGTGCCCTCTTACTTAATAAGATCATGGCTGATCTAACTGTAACTCCACATTACCAGCTAGCCGCAGAAACCTTTTACCCCTTGTTTATCAACTGCCTATCCACCCCTGCCTTACAAATACTCACGCAATTTCCACCACCTTTTAAGAAAGAGAATTCCAAAGACTCACAACCCACCGAGAGAGAAAAAAAAAGGCCTTGTCTTACATGGGTGATTTCTTGGTTTTAGACAATGACCTGTTCTAGAATCTCTCATGAGAGGAAACATTCTCTCCACATTCACTCTCCCAAGCCCCTCTGATCAGGATATTATTTGTTTCAATCACTTCCCCTCTCACTCTTCTGAACTCAGTGATAAAATCTAGCCAGTCTAACCTTTCCTCACAGTACAACTTGCCCATTCCAGATATTATTCTAGCAAACCTTCTCTGAACTGTTTCCTATGCATTCACATGCTTCTTTAAATAAGGAGATCAATACTGTACCAAATACACCAGACGTGGTCTCAACAATGCCCTATATAAATGAAATCTAGCCTCTCTGATCTTGTACTCAATTCTCCTCACAAGAAAATGATAACATTTTGTTAACTTTCCTAATTGCTTGTTGCACCTTCAAAAGCGCCTTTTGTAAACTACGCAGAAGGACGCAGAAATCCCTTTCAATCTCTCACTATTTAGATAATGTGCTTTTTTTTCTGCCAACATGGATTTCTGCCAATTTTCCCACATTATACTCCATTTGCCAGATCTTTACCTACTTTCTTAACCTATCCATATCCCTGTGTTGCCTCCTTATGATTCTTCATAATCTATTCTTCCTGTCTATCTTTGAGTCATCAGCAAGTCATCCAAGTCATGTACTTAAATTGTGAAATGTTGAGGCCCCAGCATTAATCCTTTTGATTAAAACATGATGTATGGTATAAAAGCCCAATATTCTGACCAGCATCCATTGCGCGTAGCGACATAGAACATAGAACATTACAGCACAGTAGAGGTCCTTCTGCCCACGTTGTTGTGCTGACATCTTATCCTGCTCTAATATCTATCTAACCCTTCCCTCCCACATAGCCCTCCATTTCTCTATCATTCATGTGGCTATCGAATGTCTCTTAAATGTCCCCTATGTATTTGCCCCCACAACCTCTACCAGCAGTGCGTTTCATGCACCCACCACCCTCTGTGTTTACCTCTGACATCCCCCTTATATCTTCCTCCAATCACCTTAAAATTATTCCCCCTCATGTTAGCCATACATCAATACATTACACTAATACAATACAATATGCTACTGAATACAATACATATAATATTAAGTCAAGACACAGTTTCCTTGTAACAGGTGACAATGTGATACATAATCTATAGGGAAGATTCTCCCATGCTAAGGAATACAAATTAAAACATGTTGGAAACCATTGTATAAGCTGTCATCATCTTGATCCGAAGAGCCACAGAGACGTCAACATCTGTTTAGAATCTATAACTCATTTCTTCAAATTCAACAGGAACTCTTGGCAGTGTAAACTACCGTATTGAGCAAAATATACTCAGAGGAGGTCATTTACTTCAATTTACAGAAGACATTTAATAAAACACCACAGAAGATTTAAGGGCTGTGGAGTTAATAACAAGTTAGATCCAGGTTGACAACTATAAATAAATATTAACAAAATTCAGAACAATATCAAAGAGAATATTTGTCAAAATAACCAAAACACAGCCAAGCAAAAATTTCAGCGTGACCGAAAGTATTAAAAATGTTTTAAATCAAATGTAATGGCAGCTGCCAGACAGTATCTGATGTAAATTCATGTATAAATAAAAGAGAAAAGTGAGTATATCTTTCACAAAAAGTGTTCATTTCTTTGCAAAGCTATTATTATTATGTTAGATTAGGTGCAAAGATGTGTCCAAACCTTTTGAGTCATATTGCCAAACTCACTACCTATATTATAATGCTCAGTTTGTGCTGCACATGTCCTAAAATATGCCCTAAAAAGAGTGCAAGATATGAATCAAACATTTGTCCTTTGAAGATTCCTTATTTCCCCCACCTCACATATGGGCTAGCCTCTTAGCATCTTAAACTTCTAAGGTGCTGCTGGGTAAACAGAAGAGAAGGAAAGCTGGGTAGCGCAACTAGGTTTTCACAGAGTGTATCGATCAGCTACTTAAAGAGTCAATGCGTGCTGCTTAGCTCTGCAACTGCACTGCTTCCTGGAATATTAAACAACTGAGTAGCTCTTTGCTCAATTTTGGATTTAGGTCTGAGAGTTTCTGCCACAAAGATTGTAATTTTCTGATTTAATGGTCCTTTTGTTACAGAGACCATTTGGGAATCTAAGTTGATTAATTATAACCAGATGGAATTGTATAGAACCTTAACCCTCTCCAACTCATTGAAAATTACTGAACTTATAGTGCAGCCACAGGCCACATCACCCCAATGTTAATTCTCCACTCGAGCTTGCTTCCACCACCTCAGCATCTCACCCAATCACATATCCTTCTATTCTACTCCTTTCCCCTTCATATTTTATGTAGCTTGCCCTGGAATGCATCAATGTAATTTTGGGTATAATTTCCCTTGAAGACACATGAGCATGCAGATGCTGAAACCTGGAGCAACAAACTGCTAGACCTAGAACTCAACGGGTCAGGCAGCATCTGCGGGGGGAAATGGGAAGTCGATATTTTGGGTCGAGACCTTTCATTTGGACTGAAAGATAAAGGGTAGATTGCCAGTGTAAAAAGAGAAGGGGTGGAGCAAGAGCAAGCTAGTTTCCATTAAGGTCTTCCAAATAATCCTGCCACAATTTTGAATGAAACTGTGGAGAAAGAGACTAGGTTGTAAAGAGAGTAATTTTAACATCCTTAACCAAGTGTTCTGCCAGAGCACTGTTGAAGTGATAATCAGAGATTGAAGAATCCTCATGGAAATTCCAAGCATATATATTTAAAATAGTCTTTCTAGTTTTAAGGACCAAAACAGCAAGAGAAAATAATCAATAGAAAAGGCAGTTGGAAGGTTTGGGTGTCTCCAGGATCAGTAATGGGGTCATATTGACTTGCAATCTATGTCAATGACTTAGATCTACTGTAACTAGAGCATATGTAATATATCCAAGTCTGTGGTGATTAGAAACAGGCAAGGCGGATGAGCAATGGGCAGGACACAAAGAAACTATATTGGATAGCTTAATTGAATGGGCAATAGGTTAGCAGATGATGTAGAAGGTTGGTGTTGGTGGGGGAGGGGTGTGGTTGTAAGGCTTTCATTTTGGTAGGAACTATAGAAAATCAGAATTTTTTTGGGGGGTGGGGGGGTGCAGGTATGACCTGTACAAAAAGGACGGGTTGCACTTGAATCCCAGGGGGACCAATATCCTGGCAGGGAGGTTTGTTATGGCTACTGGGGAGAGTTTAAACTAGAATTGTTGAGGGGTGGGATCTGAACTGGAAAGACTGGGGAAAAGGTGTTTGGCTCTCAAATAGAGAAAGCTTATAGACAGTATGTGAGGGAGGATAGGCAGGTGATAGAGAAGGGATGTGGTCAGACCGATGGTTTGACATGTGTCTATTTTAACTCAAGGAGTAATGTGAACAAGGCGGATGAGCTTAGAGCTTGGATAAATACTTGGAGCTATGATATGGTGGCCATTACAGAGACTTGGATGGCTCAGGGACAGGAATGGTTACTTCAAGTGCCAGGTTTTAGATGTTTCAGAAAGGACAGGGAGGGGGGCAAGAGAGGTGGTGGAGCGGCACTGTTGATCAGAGATAGTGTCACAGCTGCAGAAAAGGTGGACATCATGGAGGGATTGTCTATGAAGTCTCTGTGGGTGGAGGTTAGGAACAGGAAGGGGTCAATAACTTTACTGGGTGTTTTTTATAGGCCTCCCAATAGTAACAGGGATATCAAGGAGCAGATAGGGAAGCAGATCCTAGAAAGATGTGATAATAACAGAGTTGTTGTGATGGGAGATTTTAATTTCCCAAATATCAATTGGCATCTCCATACAGCAAGGGGTTTAGATAGGGTGGAGTTTGTCAAGTGTGTTCAGGAAGGTTTCTTGACACAATATGTAGATAAGCCTACAAGAGGAGAGACTGTACTTGATTTGCTATTGGGAAATGAACCTGGTCAGGTGTCAGATCTCTCAGTGGGAGAGCATTTTGGAGATAGTGATCATAATTCTATCTCCTTTACAATAGCATTGGAGGGAGATAGGAACAGACAGATTAGAAAGGCATTTAGTTGGATTAAAGGGAATTATGAGGCTCTCAGGCAGGAAATTGGAAGCTTAGATTGGGAACAGATGTTCTCAGGGAAAAGTATGGAAGAAATGTGGCAAATGTTCAGGGGATATTTGTGTGGAGTTCTGCATAGGCATGTTCCATTGAGACAGGGAAGTTACGATAGGATACAGGAACTGTGGTGTACAAAGGCTGTAATAAATCTAGTCAAAAGGAAAAGAAAAGCTTACAAAGGTGCAGAGAGCTAGGTAATGTTAGAGATCTGGAAGAGTATAAGGCTAATAGGAAAGAGCTTAAGAAGGAGATTAGGAGAGCCAGAAGGGGGCATGAGAAGGCCTTGGTGGGCAGGATTAAGGAAAACCCCAAGGTATTCTACAAGTATGCAAAAAGCAGGAGGATAAGACGCAAAAGAATAGGACCTATCAAGTGCATCAGTGGGAAAGTGTGTATGGATCCAGAAGAAATAGCAGAGGTACTTAATGATTACTTTACATCAGTATTCACTATGGAAAAAAATCTTGGTGATTGTACTGAGGACTTGCAGCAGGCTGAAAAGCTTGAGCATGTAGTTATTAAGAAAGAGGAGGTTCTTGGGCTTTTGGAAAGCATCAGGTTGGATAAGTCGCCGGGACCGGATGAGATGTACCCCAGGCTGCTGTGGGAGGCGAGGGAGGAGATTGTGGAGCCTCTGACGATGATCTTTGCATCATCAATGGAGATGGGAGAGGTTCTGGAGGATTGGAGGGTTGTGGATGTTTTTCCCTTATTCAAGAAAGGGAGTAGAGATAGCCCAGAAAGTTATAGACCGGTGAGTCTTACTTCGGTAGTTGGTTAGTTGATGGAGAAGATCCTGAGAGGCAGGATCTATGAGCATTTGGAGAGGTATAATATGATTAGGAATAGTCAGCATGGATTTGTCAAGGGCAGGTTCTGCCTTACGAGCCTGATTGAATTTTTTGAGGAGGTGACTAAAGTACATTGATGAAGGAAGAGCAGTAGATGTAGTGTATATGGATTTCAGCAAGGCATTTGATAAGGTACCCCATGTAAGGCTTATTGAGAAAGTAAGGAGGCATGGGATCCAAGGCGACATTGCTTTGTGGATCCAGAACTGGCTGGCCCACAGAAGGCAAAGAGTGGTTGTTGTCGGGTCATATTCTGCATGGAGATCGGTGACCAGTGGTGTACCTCAGGGATCTGTTCTGGGACCCTTATTTTTTATGATTTTTATAAATGACCTGGATGAGGAAGTGGAGGGATGGGTTAGTAAGTTTGCTGATGACACAAAGGTTGGAGGTGTTGTGGATAGTGTGGAGGGCAGTCAGAGGTTACAGTGGGACATAGATAGGATGCAAAACTGGACTGAGAGGCGGCATATGGAGTTCAACCCAGATAAGTGTGAAGTGGTTCATTTTGGTAGGTCAAATATGATGGAAGAATATAGTATTAATGGTAAGTCTCTTGGCAGTGTGGAGGATCAGAGGGATCTTGGGGTCCGAGTCCATAGGACGCTCAAAGCAGCTGCTCAGGTTGACTCTGTGATTAAGAAGGCATATGGTGTATTGTCCTTCATCAATTGTGGAATTGAATTTAGGAGCCGAGAGGTAATGTTGCAGCTCTATAGGATCCTGGTCAGACCCCACTTGAAGTACTGTGCTCAGTTCCGGTCACCTCACTACAGGAAGGATGTGGAAGCCATAGAAAGGGTGCAGAAGGGATTTACAAGGATGTTGCCTGGATTGGGGAGCATGCCTTATGAAAACAGGCTGAGTGAACTTAGCCTTTTCTCCTTGGAGCGACGGAGGATGAGAGGAGACCTGATAGAGGTGTATAAGATGATAAGAGGCATTGATCGTGTGGATAGTCAGAGGCTTTTTCTCAGGGCTGAAATGGTTGCCACAACAGGACACAGGTTTAAGGTGCTGGGGAGTAGGTACAGAGGAGATGTCAGGGGTAAGTTTTTTACTCAGAGAGTGGTGAGTGTGTGGCATGGGCTGCCGGCAATGGTGGTGGAGGCGGATACGATAGGGTCTTTTAAGAGACTTTCTGATAGGTACATGGAGTTTAGAAAAATAGAGGGCTATGTGTAAACCTAGTAATTTCTAAGGTAGGGACATGTTCGGCACAGCTTTGTGGGCTGAAGGGCCTGAATTGTGCTGTACGTTTTCTACGTTTCTAATATTTTGAAGTTGATGATAATAACCAAATGCTGGTGTATCAAGGGGTCTTGATGTGTCGGCATAAGAAGTACAAAACATTGACATGAAGCACAGCAAGAAGGGCAATAGTCCATGAGGGTTAAAGAAAATGAAGGTCTTAATAAGATTATACTGGGTCGTAATGTCACCACACCTGAAGTTTTGGTCTCAGTCTTGGAGGTAGTGCAGCAGAAATCCACTACAGTGATTCCAGTGAAGAGATAACAGCATGAGTAATATGGACCAATATTTATTGGACAAGGATGAGGTGATTGACAGGACAGATATTGAGAAACTATCTCCTCTAATTGGAGTGTTTACTAGTAGAGGACAGAGTTTTAAGAAAAGGGATAGGCTTTTTCGGACTAACCCAGAGAATCATGGTGGCTCAGTCTGTTCACTTTGGAGATCAATGGACTTTTTTGGACAAAGGCAATGGGGATCATGCAGAAAAGAGGACTTGAGGCAGAATATCATTGAATGGCATTGGAGGGGCCATAGCACTTCTGATTCTATTTCTTGTTCTTATGTACTTATCTGTAGGAGGTAGAATTTTGATCTGGGCTTAAAGGATGGCAATCTAAATGATTATACTTTTTTAAACATTTGGCAATGTTTTCTTAATTGAAAAGTAGAGATCTCTTGACTGATTTTCTTGTCTAAACTCACTGCACTTTCTCTGTAGCTGTGACACTTTACCACGTACTGTTATTGTTTTTACCTGTACTACCTCAATGCACTCTGTACTGACTCAATGTAACTGCACTGTGTAATGAATTGACCTGTACGATCAGTTTGTAAGACAAGCTTTTCACTGTACCTCGGTACAAGTGACAATAATAAACCAATACCAATACCAATACCAATACCAATACTCTGATTCAGAGTGAGTTTAGGCAAGCAGTGAAACCACACAAAGGAAAATATCACAGTCTGATCCAATAAAGATTGCCACCTTTATTTGTTCATGAGATTTGAACATTTAGCTGTCTTGTGCAGTGGCGAGGAAATTTTCCAATACATTAGACAATTAATGTTTGACTTTTGGATGAACTTCACTAGTGACACATTGTGCCACAAAAATGCTTTGATGTTGTTTCAAGATAAACTTGACAAGCTCAGGGTCTTGTTTCAGTATTTAAAAACTTAGACAATCCTACACCCTTTTCAAATTTTTGGGGTGCCATTGGTTATATAATCTTCATTTATCAACACGTAATTACCATTAGATTAGGAGCAAAGTTTTATTAAACGATTCTCAGTTCTGAAACTATTGAGGATGCTCAATCCCCTACACCAAATGTTCAGGAGAATCTGCTGACATGGAACACAAAAGCAAGAAGGTGATGGAATGCTATAAATTTCAGCAGGACAAGTTAGAACAATGAAATACAAATTTTGCACTGTGATATCTGTGTGTTTCTTGGGAATTTCTGAAAGTACTATCTCTTGGGTTAAGCAGAAGCAACAAACGTTACTGAAGGCAGACATCCTCAAATTTGTTGTGCCTGGTACAGTTGGTAATTGGTTTATTATTTGTCACACGTACGGAAGTACAGTGAAAAACTTTGTTTTGCATGCCATCCATGCAAATCATTTCACCACATCAGTACGTTGAGGTAGTACAAGGGAAAAGCAATAACAGAATGCTGAATATAATGTTACAGTTATAGAGAAAGTGCAGTGCAGGTAGACAATAAGGTGCAATACCATGACAAGGTAGATTGTGAGGTCAAGAGTCCATCTTATTGTACAAGCGGTCAATTCAATAGTCTTATAACAGTAGGATAGAAGCTGCCTTGAGGTGGTATGTGCTTTCAGGCTTTTGTATCTTCCGCCCGATGGGAGGGGGAAGAAGAGAGAATGTCTGGGGTGGGAGGGGTCTTTGATTATGTTGGCTGCTTTTCCGAGATAGCAAGAAGTATAGACAGAGTCCATGGACAGGAAGGTTGTTTTTGTGATGTGCTGAACTATGTCCCCAACTCTCTGCAGTTTCTTGTAGTTTTGGACAGAGCAGTTGCCATACCAATCTGCAATGCATCCAGTTGGATGATTTCTATGGTGCATCTATAAAAATCGGTGAGGGTCAATGGGGACATGCCTAATTTCCTTAGCCTCCTAAGGAAGTAAAGGTGCTGGTGACCTTCCTTGGCCATGGCGTCTACATGGATGGACCAGAACAAGCTATTGGTGACGCCTACACCCAGGAACTTGAAGCTCGCAACCATTTCCACCTCGGCACCTTTTTGATACAACAATATATCAAAAGTCATATGCTGCACTCATTTCTTAAAAATACACCAACACAAATATGTTCACACAGAACAAAGACAGTAAGACTTGAACATTTAGACTACTTAGTTTAACAAAACAAGAAAATAAATTAAACATCTGGCAGAGTAATTCAGATGAGAAGATATGTGAAAAAGAAGAAAGGATGAGACAGGAAAAAAACTAAATGCAAACCAGGCATAAAATAACACAGCAAATTTACTAGAAAACACAAACCAAGGTAGGTATAAATAACAAAGCAAAACCAGTTTTTATCCATTGACTGTAAGGCATGAATGCTTGCCATCCTTTGATGTAAGCAGAGATCATTCCATCTTGTTGCAAACATAATGTTATAATGTTAAATTCTGTCTTAACATAGTGATAGTTCTACTGAAGACAGATGCAGAATAAAACAACAGATTAAACAAAAGGAATAAGCCATTTTCTCTCTATCATTGGATCATTGAACATAATAAACTAAGTGTGATGTTTCACTTTCAGAAAGCATAATTTTCCTTAATATGTTAAGCAAACATAACATGGTAGCATACTCACTTGCAAAGTAAATGTTCCTAAACACTGCTCAGCTATGTGCTTTCACCCTTATCTTGGCAGAACCTCCCTAACAGCAGTGCTGTGGCTGTTTTATCTCATGCAGCAGCCATCCTTACATTTCTGAGTGATTATCACATTCAGAAACAGTTATTTTTTGCAAATAATGTGGCCGGTTGTGATATCCACTCATGTCGTTAAGGATGTGGTTAATAACTCCTGAAATTTTTCTTGTGTTTTGAACCTTTTCCATGCAGTAGAGGAGAATGGCCAAGATGGATAGTAGGAAGTGCATGTGTCCTGTGTCACAGTATGAATAAGTCATTATTTTCATACCTTTGTCTTTGACTTTATTTCCACTTGGAAACTGGTATCATCAAAATCAGCATTCCTTAATGTCAGTTCTTCATAATGTTGTGTCACTTGACACTAATATAGATGTACACATCAAGTAAAGGAGAAAGAATGCATGAACATTTTCCATGATCCTGGAACCTGAATATTGACAAGACCTCTCCATATATTTAGCAACTCACACAAAATGCTGGAGGAACTCAGCAGGTCAGGCAGCACCTATGGTGGGAAATAAACAGTCAACGTTTTGGGTCGAGACCCTTCATCAGGACTTTGTGTGCATTGCTCCAAATTCTAGCATCTGCAGAATCTCTTGTGTCTCTGTGTGCTGTATATATTCCCGTGTTTTGCTTTTATTTCAATTTCAAAATGTGGGTTTGAGGATATTAGATTGGAGTCACTTTTGAGCCAGATTAGAAGGGGAAGGTAGGTTTGCTTACTTAAGGAGATGGAAAGCCAGTTCCACAATTTGTTATAGTTTGATTTAAATTAATAACTTCTGGGTTATTGGTTTAGCTACATATCCACAATGTTATAATACCCAAATATTGGTATTAGTATTGATTTATTATTGTCACATGTACCGAGGTACAGTGAAAAACTTGTCAGGCATACCGCTCGTACAGATCAATTCATTACACAGTGCAGATACATTGAGTTAGTACAGAGTGCATTGAGGTAGTACAGGTAAAAACAATAACAGAGTACAGAGTAAAGTGTCACAGCTACAGTGCAGGTAGACAATAAGGTGCAAGGTCATAACAAGGGAGATTGCGAGGTCAAGAGTCCATCTCATTGTATAAGGGAATGTTCAATAGTCTTATCACAGTGGGATAGAACCTCAAATAATGGAGACCCAACAATATGGAAATAATAATTATTGCAATTAAAATTAGCTAGAAAAAAATTAACATTACTATTCCACTCTAGACTCTGTAGTTTTAAGAGAAGGTATATCATTATAAGGTAAAATATTTCCCTGCTGAGACCAAGCTTTGAATTTCACCCAATGACCTGCCAGTGAGAGGGCAGTACAGAGCTGCCCACAATTTAACTTTAATTGTCAGTAATTGTCAGCTCTAATGAAAGCTGGTCAGTGTGTGGAATGGAGACATCACACTGGGGTGACAAGTACAAAAAGCTAAATTTTCCTGTAGAATCCCAGAATCATAGGATTGTTAGTTCACTGAAGGAACATATGGTGATTGCCTTCATCCTAACTAATATAAAAGCCTTTAAATAACACGGAGAACCATGGAAATCGGTTATGTGCTGCCATGTTACCATTCAATTATTAAATTTTAGCTCATGAAAGTGTGCCCTTTTCTTTGATGCAGAGGACTTTGATCAGCAGTTAAATCAGTAAATGTAATCCACTGGCAAAGCAGATTTGTTGTTATCACCATGTTGTATTTTTTACACATTTCAATCCTCAAAATAAACTTTCTCTTTTACTAGCACCTGAACTACAATGTACAAAAAAAGAGCAAACTGAGGAATAATTATATTACAATGCTGATAACATGGTCCTAATGCTGAGACCATTATGCCTGAGGCATTGCATACCCTACAGACCTGACCTTGCCTGATAATGTTTAAATAATCCCAGTGCTTGCTTCATGACACGCTTGGAAAGCAATGAGGGTCGAGAGCCATGTTATCTAGTGTCAGCTGCTATTAAGGACAGCTGGCAGCCCCAAAAGCTGTGCCAGTTTTGTTGTTGAAGGTCTTGGAGGTGATGAATCACTCCGAAACTACAGCATATAACAGGCTGGTTCGACCAAGCAGTCAGTACTTACCCTCCACATGAGCAGCAGAGCTAATCCCATGTGCCTAAGTTTGTGCCACCGGCCTTATTCTTCTTTACACCAACTTGTGTAAAACCTGTTCTTAAATGTTGCAAAACTCACTGCTTCAGTCTCTAATTCTGACCCCACATGCTCATCTTATCTGTGAGACACACCTCTTGGGCCTTCAACCCAGTTCACATTGGACATTCACTTCCCTTCCTGGCTCCTATTTCAGATGCTATTGTTAACGTTTTTTTCTATCTCCCCAGATACCAGTTCATTTCTTACAGTCATTTCTCTTCAGAAAAAAAAACATGCTGGATCTACCTTTTGTGGCAAACCACCACTCCATCTCCACCGTTGCTTTTCTCTCCAGCTTTCCCAGAGCCTTATTCCTTAACAGATTTGAGCCAGGTTTCTGATCTACCCAGTACAAATGATATCCTGTGTGATATGATGAGGATAAACATGGGAACGCAAATTGCTGCAGAGAGTGGCGGACATAGCCCGGTCCATCATGGACTCAGCCCACCCCACTATTGACAGCATCCACAGGAGGCGCTGCCTCAAGATGGTGGCATCTATCATTAAGGATCTCCACTATCAAGGTCATGCCCTCTTCTCACTGCTACGGTTAGGCAGGAGGTACAGATGTCTGAAGTTCCACACCTTCAGGAACAGCTACTTTCCTACAACCAATGGGTCCTTGAACCAACCTGCACAAACCTAATTCTACATCAGCAACAAAACACTACAGACTACCTCTTGCAATACCATGGACTTGTCTCTGATTGTGTGTTTTTTGCACAAATGGCTTGTTCTGCACAGTCATTTTTTCTCTTCTTTGTCTTGTATAATTTATATATAATTTATGTATAATTTATATTGTCTGAACCTATGTGCCTGTGTTGCTGCTGCAAGCAAGTTTTTCATTGTACCTGTACCTCACCATACTTGTACACATGCCAATAAACTCACCTTGACATGACTTGATTTACCCTCACTTGTCCTTTTCAGCCCATCTTCAACCTTTGTTGTATTTAACTTGTTTGTCAGGTTTCAATGTCCTTCCACTGTTGTCCATCTGGGTAGGTCTGCTTCAATTCCCGTCCATCCATTTCTAGCCAGAGAGTTACGTGGAGTTTTAGAGTCAGAAAAAAACCCTTTGGCCTACGGTGTTGGTGCTAGCCCTCAAGTGCCTATTTATGTTAACCCCATTTTCCAGTAATTGGGCAGTTTTCTATGCCATGTCATTTCGAGCATGATAGCGTAGAGGTTAGCGTAATGCTATTATAGTGCCAGTGACCCGGGTTTAATTCCAGCCAGTGTCTGTAAGGAGTTTGTACGTTTCCCTGTGTCTGTGTGTGTTTCCTCTGGGTGCTCTGGTTTCCTCCCGCATTCCAAAGACATACGGGTTAGGAAGTTGTGGGCATATTATGTTGGCACCGGAAGCGTGGCGACACATGCGGGCTGCCCCCAGAGCACTCTACGCAAAAGATGTATTTCACTGTGTGTTTCGATGTACATGTGACTAATAAAGATATCTTTTGTTATCTTATGAAATAATACTCTTTAAATGTTGTGAAACTACCTGCCTCTGCCATCCTCTTAGGCATTGAGTCCCAGATTTCAACCACTCTCTGGGTGAAAATGTTCTTCCTCAAATCCAATAAACCTAAGCCCTCTAGTTTTAAGTATTCTGCTAAGGGGAAGAAATTCTCACCATCAACCCTATCTATGTAACTCATAATTTTGCATACATCTGTCAGGTCATCTCTCAGACTTCTCCGCTCAAAAGGAAACAAATGCAGCTGATCCAGTCTCTCCTCATAGCTGAAATGCTCCATCCAGGCAAGATCCTGGTGAATCTCCTCTACACCTTCTCCAATGTAATTATGTCCTTCCTACAGTGTGGTGACCAGAACTGCACACAGTGCTCCAGCTGTGACCTAACTAATGTTTTATATAGCTGCACTGGTTAAGACAAGAATCATGTATGTCTTCCCAAATTCCCTAACATCACAAATTCTACTCCCTGGCAATTGACAATTGTCCAAGGCTCACAGAAAAGATTACAGCCTTGATTTCATATCTGACTATAAACCAAAGGTTGCTCTCCCTAGTGCCATGTAAGCTAATGTATTCATATGAGATGACAAACAATAAAGAACTGGCAGACTGTAAATCAGACATACACTCGTAGAGTGCAACAGACACTGACGGCTCAGCCTGCTCAGGGACTTGATTGATCAAAAGCATTGAACATCTTTTAAGGGCTAATTATATTCTATTGCTTTTCATTGAACAATATGCTTTCTCACAATTTAAGCATACAAACATCTTGTGAATTATTCATGCAAATAAATAGAATTTTGCCAGAGCACATGATATATATGAACAGAATAATTTTAATGAAATGCTGTACAACTATTGATCTTTCAAAGTAGAACTGAGTCAGCCACAAATAACCCTTTCAGAAATACTCCTGGTTGCTACCAGAACCACTACAAGCATTCTAGTTCTTCAAAGAATAGGCACAATTTTCTTAGGTTTTTCCCAAGATGACCTTCATCAATTTGGAAGACCAATCAATGTACTGTTTTTTCTGGGTAATCAAAAATGTCCTCATATTATGTGTATATGATAGGTTTGTGTCTGCAAAATGAGGTAGAAGGTAAAAGCAGAAGCAGGGGCTTGGAAGGTTTTTGGATAATATGCAGGCAGTAGCAATATAAACTCTGTAAAAGTACAAGAGAAAGCAAGGAGTTAGGTACATTCTGAGTTATAGAACAGAATGGAATCCCTGTTCAACCTAATAAGATGACCCATTCATGTGAGGGAGGCATTACATATAATGTTAATTGACTTACCAGGTCTAGCTATCATATTGGGCTTTGTGAGCCTGATGCTGAGGTAGAACTTCCTCTTCGGTTATTACTGTTTGTGTGCAGTGATGTCTACTGGCCATACTTGTAGGAAAGGGCTTCAAAAGCACCAGAGAAACCTCACGACTTCTTCTTCTTCTGACGGTACCAATTACACCCACAATTACCTACCCTACCCTATACCCACCAACAACAGCACCCTGACTATTATTTGCATAGTCTGAATACAAAGGATGAACCCCAATTACTCACCACACTCCCTGACCACTAATCCCATTTGCTGATTACCTTGCACATGACCCAAACCACAATCACATGCCTTGATTACCAATACTAGCTTCTCCTGACTACTTAGCCTATCCTTCCATGACCACTGATTTAGTCCTGCCCCCAACTACCAGTCTTACACCATCCCACCACCCACAGCCTTTGTCTGGCCCTCACCCCAATTTCTCTTCCCACTGATCACCCCAAACCATCCCATATCCCGGTTGGCTCTCTCTCTCTCCCATTTCAGGTCCCAGACACAGACATCGACATTGCTCCAACCTTATATGATTGGCACTGTGTGAAGGAAAGGCCCTTCCTTATGCAAGCCCGGTTCAGTACCACATGAAGCTTTGGGCCTTGCCTACAGCAGCAGGCCTGTGAAAGAAACATCTTTTGACCTGCCATGACCGGTACAACAAAAGTGGCTGTGGAGGTATAAACCAAACTCCAGGAAAGTTTATTCTTTCTGTCTCAGGGATGTGTCAATGCTTCTGTGTGTGAAAATTGCAGATATTACTTCTAGATAAATGAGTTGGTGACAGAATCCAATCACAGAAAATGAAGTTGAAGTGAATTATGAAAGCAATGTCTTTTATCAGCAAAAATACAGCACTGGAAGCAAAGCTTTCATGCCATATGTTGATTTTCCCTTCTATTTTTTGGTCCATTGTTGCTTCTTGCCTACTCACTTTTATCTTTCATTTTTGGGAGCTGGACAATGTAAACAATGAAGTTAGAGTCATAGTCATGAAGTTATACAGCACAGAAACAGGACCTTCGGCCTAACTTGTCCATGCTGACCAAGGTGCTTTCCTTAGCTAGTGCCATTTGCCTGCATTTGGTCCATATCCCTCTAAACCTTTCCTATCCATGAACTTGTGCAAATGCCTTTTAAATGTTGTAATTGTACCCGCCTCTTCCATTTCCTCCAGCGGCTCGCACCATTTACTCATCACCCTCTGTGCAAAAAACTTGCCCTTCAGGTCCCCTTTAAATCTTCCCCCTCTCATCTTAAACCTATGACTTCTGGTTTTAGACTCCCCTGCCCTGGCAAAAAGACTGTGATCATTCACCTTACCCATGCTCCCCATGAATTTATAAACCTCTATAAGGTCACCCCTTAGTGTGATTCCCTCTAGGGAAAACAGTCCCAGCCTATCCATTCTCTCCTCATAACTCAAGTCCTCTAGTCCCAGCAACATAATTGTGAATTTTTCTGCACCCTCTCTAGCTTGATTGCATATGGCAAACAGAACTGCACACCATATTCTAGGTGCAGTTTAGCAATGTCCTATACAGCTGTAACATGACATGTTAACTCGTCACAGAAGAGATTCTGCAGATGCTGAAATCTGGAGCAACACACAAGATTCTGGAGGAACTCAGTAGGTCAGGCAGCATATATAGAGGGAAATAAACATACCAACTCTGGTACTCACTGTCTTGTCTAAATGCCTTCTTCACCACCCTTTCAGGGAATTACGTACTTATACCTCTTGGTGTCTCTGTTCTACAGGGCCCTGCCATTCACTGTGTAAGTCCAGCCCTGGTTTAACTTCCCAAAATGCCTCACCTCACACTTGTCTGAGTTAAATTCCTTCTTCCATTCCTTTGTCCACTTTCCCAGTAGATCCTGTTATAACCTTAGACAACCTTCTTCACTTACCACCACGCCACCAATTTTGGTGTCATCCACAAACTTATTAATCATGCCACCTGCATTCCTGTCCAAATCATTACTTTATATGACAAACAACAGGGGACCCAGCACTGATCCCCATAGCACACCACTGGTCACAGGCCTCCAATCTGGAAAACAACCCTCCATTACCACCCCCTGACTCCTTCCACCAAGCTAGTTTTGTATCCAAATGGCTGGCTCACCCTGGATCCCATGTGATCTCACCTTCCAGGTCAGTCTACCTTGTGGGACCTTGTCAAAAGCCTTGCTAAGGTCCAAGTAGACAACATCTATCACCACGCCGTCATCAATACTCTTGGTCACCTCTTCAAAAATGTAATCTTATTCATGAAACATGATTTCCCATGGATGAAGACATGCTGGCTCTCTGTAATCAATCTTTGTCTTTCCAAATGCAGACAGATCCTGTCTCTCAGAATCGCCTCCAGTAACTTTCCCACCACTGATGTCAGGCTATAGTTCCCTGAGCTTGTCCTTGCAGCCCTTCTTAAATAAAGGCACAACATTAGACACCCTCTAGTCTTCTGGTACCTCACCTGTGGCTAAGAAAGGTACAAAAGTCTCTGTCAGGGCCCCAGCAATTTCTTCCCTGGCTTCCCACAATGTCCTAGGACATAGTTGGTCAGGCCCCAGAGATTTATCCATCTTTATGCACCGCAAGAGAGCCAACACCTCTTCTTTTGTAATATTAATACGTTTCAGGACATTACTTCCTTCTTCCCTGAATTCTCAAGCTTCCATGACCTACTCCATGGCAGATGAAAGGTAATTATTGAAGAATTCACCCATCTCCTGTGGCTCTACATGTAGACGACCACACTGATCCTTAAGAGGACATATTTTCTCCCTGGTTACCCTTTTGCTCTTAATATACTTATGGTATCTCTTAAAATTCTTCTTTGCCTTATCTGTCAAAACCTTTTTCCCTCCTGAGTTCCTTTTTAAATGTTCTCCTACATCCTCTATAACCTGCCTATACCCGACAGATGCCTCCTTTTTCCTCATCTCTCAATAGCCAGGGTTCCCTAATCCTACCAACTTTGCCCTTCACTCTAGCAGGAGCATATTAGTCTTTAACTTTGCCTATCTCACTTTTAAAAGCCTCCCATTTGCCAGACATCCTTTCATCTGCAAACAGATCCCCCCCACCTCCCCCCCCAATCAACGTCTGCAAATTCCTGCCTAATGCCATCAAAATTAGCCTTGCCCCAATTCAGGAATTTAAATTTTGGACCAGTCCTATCTTCTTCCACGACTATTTTAAAACTAATAGAATTATCTTCCCCCCCACTGACACTTCAGCCACTTGCCCAGCCTCATTTTCCAGGACGAGGTTGAGTGTTGCCCAATCTCCAGTACAGCCATCTACATATTACTTGAGAAAACTTTCCTGGACACACTTAACAAATGCTGACCCATCCCTTAACACTATGGCTGTTCCAGTCAACATTAGGGAAGTTAAAATTGCCTACTCTTACAATCCCATTATTCTGCAACGACTTGCGATTTCCCTACATATATGCTCCTCAAACTCCCGCTGACAATCGGAGGTCCCATAGTACAATCCCATCAAAGAGATCATCCCCTTCTTCTTCCTAAATTCTACCCATTTAGCCTCAATGGATGTTCCCCCAGGAATATCCTCTTTAGGTATTGCCATAATGTTCTCCTTAATCAAAAACACAACTTCCCCTCCTCTCTTACCTTCACCTCTATCACACCTGTGGGATCTGTATCCTGAAACATTGGGCTGCCAGCTCTACCCATCCCTTAACTAATATTCTGTAATAACTATAATATCACAATTTTATGTGCCTATCCATGCACTGAGCTCATCTGCCCTACCTGTCAGGCTTCTTGCATTACATTAAATGCAGTTTAGCCTATCATCCAAATGGATCTGAATAAGAGACACTGGAACCCTGGGTGCAGGAATAAGAATGTCCTTGTTATCTGAGAGCGGGAGACCCAGAGCTAACCATGCCTCAGCTGGAGAGTGATGAACTCCAGTTGAAGATAACTTGCACAAGTGTGGAAAAAAATCAACGTTAAGCATGCACATGTATCGGTTGTCTTTTGTACTTCACTCCAAAGATTTGGTTTGTTGGTCTCAGTGGAGCCAAATGGGCAAGTAAGAATACAACTAGGAGCTAGTACTTGAACTACCTTATCTATTCTGACAATTATGTTAATTTCTGCCACCAGGATCTGCCTCAAAACCTTGTTGGATGATAGCTCTGAATTATATATCTGGCTTCACATTACTATGAGATCACCCCATACAGAGACAATAATGTAGATTTCATTAGGACATTCATAGTCTGTTTCCTAGAATTGTGTTCATTAATCTCCTTGATTACCTCCTCAAAAACTCTATCAAGTTAGTAAGACAGGATTTCCCCTCATAAAGCCTATCCCTAATCAGTGTCTGCCTTTCCAAGTGAACATAAATCCTGTTTCTTTGAATTTCCTTTGTAAGGCCCACCGACCTGTAGAAACCTGGCTTATCCCTGCTGCCCTTCTTAAATAAAGGAACAACATTAGTTGTTCTGGCACCAATCTCTGGCACTTCACCTATGGCTAACGAAGATGCAAACCTCGCCATCAAGCCCCCAGCAATCTCCTCCCTTGTTTCCCACAGTATTCTGGGATAGATTTCATCCAGCCCTGGAGATTTATCCACCCTTTATGTGTTCCAAGACGTTGAACAACTCCACCTTCTTAATACCTATATGGTCCAGGCAATCAATGTATGCCTCCCTAAATTCGCTATCCTCCACCTCCTTCACCTTAGTGAATACAGATGAGAAGTATTCATTTTGGGCCTCACCCACATCCCCTGGATCCACACATTGATTACCCCTTTGGTTCCTAAAGGGAACTGTTCTTTCCCTGGCTACCCTCTTGATCCTAATATACTTACAGAATGACTTAGAGTTCTCCTTAAACCAATGATATTTCATGGCCTCTTTGCCCTCCTAATTTCTTTCTTAATACTTTTCTGCACAGTTCTTTCTGAAGTATTCTCCTACAGTTCCCTCCTCCATTTGGAATATGGTGACTGAAATGTGGAATATGCCAACTTCTGCCGGGTAGCAGCATGAGTGAGTAATCAATAGATCCTTCCATTTGGCAATATCACAATATTCACTAGGCTAGTTCCAGTGATGGTGGGCTTGCTGTATGACGATAGATTGACTAGAGTAGGCCTGTATTTGTTTAGAGTTCAGAAGAATGAGAGGTGATCTCACTGAAGTATATAAAGCACTTATAGAACTTGACAGGGCAGACACAGGGAGGATTTCCCTGGGTGAGGCATAAAGGTTCCCATCTCAGAATAAGGGATGGGCCATTTAGAACTGAAGCGAAAAGAAGTTTCTTCACTCAGAAGTTGGTGAGTCTTTGGAATTCTCTACACTGGATGGCTTCAGACTCAATCATTGGGTTCATTCAAAATAGACATTGATAGACTTCTGCATATTAAATGAATTAAGGGATGTGGAGATAATGCAAGCAAATGGTGCTGAGGCAGAAGGTCAGCTAAATTTGACGAATGGTGGAACGGTCTGAAAAGGTCTGCTTCTGATCCTATTTCTCGTGTTCCGATATGCATGACTTTCCAAAGCAGGATGACATGCAATTTCGAAGGGAACCCACAGATGGTGGAATTCCTATGTGTGTACTGAGCTTGCATTCTTCAGCAGTAGAAGCCATGAATTTGGGAGGTGGTGTTGAATTAGCCTTGGTAGTTGCTTCAGTCCACCTCGTAGGTTTACACACTGCAGCCATAGAACAGTAGTACTGATGAAATGAATACTTAGAGTAGAGGATGGAGTTGTAGTCACAAGGTCTGCTTTGTCCTCTCACGTGTTAACGTAGCTGTCCTCATCCAGGCAAGTGGAGAGTAGGCCTTCATATCTCTGGCATGGCACACACATGGTGAAAGTGCTTTGAGGAATCAGCAGCTGAGTCACACATGGCTCAGCCTCTGAACTAATCTTACTGCTGCATTCCAGAAATTACACCTCAAACTAATTAATTCATCGCAAAGCACTTTGGGAAGTCATTAGATTATAATTAATGGGAGATTATTCTTAAATTAGATTATTGTGTGGCTGGCTCAGATTGTAGTGAATGGTGATCCCTATGACGCTAATGGTGGGGACTCATTGATGGTGATGCTGTTGAGATCCAAGGGGATGTTATTATCATATGTTGCCTGATTTTCATGGGATACAAATATTATTTGCCATTTTTCAACCAATACCTAAATATTGTCTCATTTTAAGGAAGTGAGAATGTAAATGAGAATGGAAATGAATGTTGTGCAAAAATCAGGGGATATTTCCACCAGTGACATTATGAGATCATTGATGATGGAGATGGTTGAACTTAGAGGATGGCCTTGAAGGAATCCTGCAGCAATGTTCTGGGACTTAGATGGCTGACCTTCATCAAGAATTCCCCTGTGCAAGTTTTGGCTCTAGTTGTATAAAGTTTTTCCTTTAATTTTCCTTAACATTATAACTTAATACCTGCTGGGTCAAATGTTGCTTTGATGTCAAGGAATTTCACTCTCACCTCACCTCACCTCACCTCACCTCACCTCACCTCACCTCACCTCAGGGATTCAGCTATAATATCCATATTTGCACCATGTCTGAATGAAGCCTTGAGCTGGATGGACCTGGCAAAATTTAAACTAAAATTATGCTGCTTTTTAGTCCCATCCTCAATATAAATGGTTTATGCCTAGGTTCTCTCAGTCAATGCATGTGCAATGGAATTGATTAGCTTATAAAGAATGAACAAACCTGTGGAAGGAAATGTATTCAAAGAGTAAATTATTTTTGGCACAGCTCGTAACATAAAAGAATCAGTCATGTGACTGGCAATTCAGAAAATAGATTTCACTTATTCTGTACTTAAGCTGAATTTTGGGAAAAAAAATGTCCAAAATATGTATGAATCTATATTTTAAAAGCAAATGTTCATCAAACACAAGATCTTACAATTGCATCCTTGAAATTTTATAAGAATATGATTTGCTACATTGATTTAAATTATTGGACATAATTCTGAGCAGATTTTAAGTTAATGATGAATTATATTAGTGTATCAGGATATAAGAGCACAATTATAAAATCATAGAATCATACAGGATGGAAACAGGCCATTCAGCCCTACTCATCCACATCAACCATTGCACAATCTTCCATATTAACCCCCTTGCCCAGCACTTGGTCCATAGTCCTCTCTGCCTAAGTGATTCAAATGTTCACTTCTTAAATTTTGTCAGCAACCCAGCTGCAAACAATCTCTGAGACAGGACATTCCCGCTACTTGTCATTTTCTGCATGAAGAAAGTCCCCCTCATATCTCCTCTGAATCTCTTCCCCCATACTCTAAACCTATGTCTTCCATTTTTACCTGCCTCTGAGATGGGGAAAATTTTTCGCCGTCTACCCTATCTGTGCGCCTCATCATTTTATACACCTCAATATGTTCCCTCTTAACCTCATCCACTCCAGCGAGAAAAGTCCTAGCTTCTCTAGTTTCTCGTCATAACTGAACAGCTCCATCCCAGGCAACATCCCGGCGAATATCCTCTGCACCCTCTCCAGCTCCATCAAATCCTTCCTATATGTTGGTGACCAGAACTGCACGCAATATTCCAGCTGTTTTATAAAGTTGGAGCATAACCTCCCTATTTCTGCTTTCAACGCCCACAGTATACATCACACAAATTTAAAACAAAGAGTTTGAAAGTATTGATTTATAACAGCTAAAGCCCCATTATTTCCCTAATATCATTTAAAATTTCCCTAATATCATTTAAAATTCCCTAATATCATTTAAATACTTATATGGAGTTGGTGAAATCATTAAATACGCACATAAAGCTCTGATTGGCTGCAGGCTAAGGCTAGAAAAGCACTTGGTTGTTTTAGAGTCAAGCACTATAATCGGACTGTAATGGTCCACATTAATCTTTTCATCAATCCGGAAAAGGGTTTCAAGGAGAAACAGATGGCTGCTGAACTCCAGCCATGAAGATTAGTTTATTGATACATGGCTATAAAAGCTAAGAGCCTGTGAAGAATACATCCTCCCCTGCTAATTTTAATTGATTTTCATTCTAAATTCTGTCCCTGTTTTGCTACTGTTTAAAACTAAACCATAAACAGCCTGCAGTCACTCTGGGCTTAATATATGCACTCAACAACTTTCGGAACTCCAAATAAATATTTTAAGTGTTATTAGGGAAATAATGGGGTGATGATCAGCTTCTCAGTTATAACTCTGAAAGGTAAGTTGCTAGGGTAGTGTTGTTAAAATTAATACTTTTATTTGTCGTTGTACAATCTGGCTCTTCTAATTCAATTTCCTCAACATATTTATCACTGGTCTAAACATTTCACAAAATGCTGATAGATTTCCTGAAGTATACTTACAGCTAGTCTAGAATACAGATGTGAAATTACATTGCAAATGGTAACTGAGCTTACCTATGGATAGGAAAGGTCTAGAGGGATAGGGCCAAATGTGGGCAAATGCAACTAGCTTAGATGGGTTTCTTGGTCAGAATAGACAAGTTGGGCTGAAGGGCCTTTTTCTGTGTTGTATTACTCTATTACTCTATGACTATATCCTATCCTTCAAGAATATCAAAATATTCTCCAAATAGACCGGTTTCTATGCAGCTATATCCTTCTGAGTATTGGTATTGGTATATTATTGTCACTTGTACCGAGGTATAGTGAAAAACTTGTCTTGCAAACCAATCATACAGGTCAATTCATTACACAATGCAGTTACATTGAGTTAGTACAGAGTGCATAGATGTAGTACAGGTAAAAACAATTACAGTACAGAGTAAAGTGTCACAGCTGCAGAGAAAGTGCTGTGCAATAAGGTGCAAGGTCACAACAAGGTAGATCATGAGGTCATAGTCCATTTATTGTATAAGGGAACCATTCAATAGTCTTATCACAGTGGGGTAGAAGCTGTCAGCCACTGCATATACAATTTAATTCTTTTTTACCTTGTCCCACCCATTTGTAATTTTAAATATCATTTCCATCTCCTCAATTTGTTTGCATTTTCTACAAGTGCACTACTATACTATCATCATTCACTCTTGCTGCATGTCAATGCTGGTAAAAAATGTCACGGAGGCTTTTCTACTCCATTAGCATCTTCCTTTTGAAGGCAGACCCAATGGGCTTCCAACCACTTGCCCAGAGAGGAGAAGAATTCCTTTTCCTGTGACCACAAGTAGCCTCTTGCTGTTCTTCAACTGTCACCTCTTCTTCCTCTGCATCCTTTCTGATGGAGATGACACTTGATTCCCTTTCCACAGATTTAGGTCATTCCTAATTTTCTGATGAGTGTTGATATGAATGGTGCATATGATATAATCTGTTGTAAGATGTTGGGATACTGGATGTCTCCAGATATTACCTCCTGGAAAGAATAGCCTGGAAGAAGACAGATAAAAGGGGGACAGACCATATGGGATACCCTTTAATACCTCCTGTTTTTCTCCTAGCTGATGGAACCTCCCACCAGTAAATCATCTAAATGTGGCATGATCCCATTGCTGTCATTTGGTAAGAATACTGGACAATCAAGGTCACTGGGAAGATCTACACTTGACCCAGATCTCCAGAGCCATCGGCACAGCTAGAATATAAAAGCAGTTTGTTTTCCAGCTCTGTGCAGTTGAAAGGCCATTTCTGCCTGCATTGTTCCTGAGTGGATTTCTTCAACTGTAAATAATTATGAGGTTCAATCAACGAATTAGCAAGTGGCTGACAAAGAAAACAGTAAGATAAGTACGTATCAAAGAAGCTATTCAAAGGTCTGCAGGTCCAGAATTAGACAAAGGGAAGGGCAAGGAACTGAAGAAAGAAATAAGTTTTCTTACTTATGACCTGCAGCTCAAGGTGGGTGTTTTATGAAGAGATTTTTCTCATACTTAGTTTTCTTATAGTGTACCTTCTGCTGATGTGATTTGAATTGAGGGATGAGGGGTGACCTTATTCAAACATATAAGGTCCTAAGGGGGCTTGACAGGGTAGATATTGAGATGTTTTCACTTTTGGGAGAGTCATAAACAAGGGGACATGGCCTCAAACAAAGGACCAGTCATTTAAAACAAGTATGTTGAAATTTTTCTCTCAGAGGGTAGTGAATCTCTAGAGTTCTAAGTCACTGAGGGCAATGGAGGCCAGGTCATTCGGTATATTTAAGATAAATACTCCAATGGTCATTGAATTGAGGGTTATGGGGAACTGTCACAGAAGAGGAGTTGAAGTCAGCTTAGATTAGCATTGATTCTATTGAATGGAAGACCAGGCTGGAGGGGCTAAGCGGCCTATTCCTGCTGCTATTGTCTTGTGGTCTTGTGTTCTTGTAGATTGTGGATTAATGGTGCTGTATCAAGTACGTTGAACATTGAACATGCTTTTCTTCACAGTTTGACAATTTCATTTGTCAATTTATTGGACCCAACAGAAATGATCTTCAAATTAACGATGAATAGGACAATTGTGTATGTTTGGAAACTTTAAAATGTAGTTTTTATTGGAAGGCCTGAGTGTGAATATAATGGACCATAATTTGCTGACTGTTGCTAGTTAGATTTACCCTTATATGTTTAGGTTTTTTTTGCATAGCGAATAGCTGAATGTGTGTACTGATAATTTTGCATTCTGTTCCTTTAGAGTCAATAGGACTGAGTTTCAGAAGTGAAATCTTTCATGCAAGTGACTGAGGACAATTTTCTACCCATAGTGTTCATTTTTGAAAATGTAGTAACCCTCTTCTCTCGTGTACCTTTCTTGAGTCAATGTTTCTGAAAGCTTAAATATAACACAGTCCAGAGCATCTAAATATTGTAAAACTGGATCCACTGACTATAATGCAGAAGAGTTAGTTATAGCTTTATAGTAACAATGGTGCTTTAATAAGAAAACATGCTGTGCACTTGCAAATTAGACCACTAATGGAATAATCTCACAATGTTTATTTTCTTAATTTTATTACAATTGATACATATTACACAGGAAAAAATGAAGTCAATGAGAACCGCAGAATGCAACACGTCACTGAGGATCTGATCAAAAAACTGTCAACAGAAGAAGAGTTAGGTTCTGTACAGTCCCTCAATCTTTGAAGTTTAAGGTAACAAATAAGATTAAGAACATTGATTTAATGATTCAAATGTAACCTAAACTAGGTTGCTTAGAAATACATATTATATTATATTTGGAGTCGCATGTGGGCAAGATATTTGT
Organism: Pristis pectinata; assembly: GCF_009764475.1. Lineage (NCBI taxonomy): Eukaryota > Metazoa > Chordata > Chondrichthyes > Rhinopristiformes > Pristidae > Pristis > Pristis pectinata. The sequence goes on from NC_067407.1 coordinate 105,832,780, forward strand.
ACCGCCCATAAATTTGCACAATATCACCACTACTTTCCAGTCTTGGGGCACCACTACATTGTACATTACACAGTTCTGTCCAGTTCATTCAAATTTGTTTGATATTAATTAGTGTTGGATAAGCAGGTTACAGGCCTCTGGTACACCTACCTGGGTTATGGTTCCCAGTTGGTAGGATTTAAGCAGAAATAGAAAGGCATAGAAAGATATCTTCCTCATGCAGGCAAATGGGATTAGTGTAGATGGTAAAAGGGTCAGCATAGACATGATGGCCTGAAGGGCCCTGCTTCTGTGCTGTACAAATCTATGACTCCATGACTCAATCACAGTTTCCACATTCAATTCAATTTCAGTTGTCACATCAAAGGTTTTTATTTTCATCATTCCCCTCTAAACTTGAATACATTTTGTTCTATGCCATCTAATTTTCTTTCCAGAGCTTATGTCTCGGAGTAGAAGCATTGTGTAATAAAGCAGATGTTCTACTGGTGATTAATAAAGGCTGTAGATGGTTGTTATTAAAACTGCTGTTTTCAGACATTAATAGAAGAGATTTGACCTGCTTAACTCTATTATGATAGTACGTATAGGGATAACAAAAAGGTGCAGGAGTTTAAATGTCTTTGGATGATCGTTTATTCTGTTCTACCATTTCTAGTATATCTTTCCTGATTTTCATTCCCTTTGATCTCATTCCGGGCCCCTTATCTGTTTTCCTCCAGCATCATCAAGTGGGTTTCTTATTTTGAGGAACAATCAGAAGTCAAGGTATTAGCACCTGCAATAACATTCTCTGACTATCTAAACTGCATGTAAACTAATGACAGAACCCAAAAGTAAGTCATTTTTTTCATTCTTAAGTGGTTGTTAATCTAAACATTAGTGAGGAAAGTTTCTGGCTTCTATTTTGTTTGGCCTGAAGGATTAAACCACAGTAGGTCCCAGGTCTGCAGCAGCTGACTGCTTTCCTTTCTGCATATCCAAATACAAAGAAGAGATGGACCTGATGATAAGCATTTGGACCAATTAACTGACTAAATCCACTGTTTAAGTGGGTCATTGCAGATGGAGCTTTCTTGCTATTTCCTACTGCAGAAGTGCAGAATCAAGAAAAGGTTCATTTCCACATGTCTTGCTTAACCTTGAGCACTGTCAGTAATACTTTGGTTAATTATGGCTCATTATGGACTTGTTGAAAATTGAGCTTCAATTTGCTCATAATCAATTCATGGTCACTGCCAACTGCAGTCTCATTATGAGTTCTTGTACTGCAATGTTCTCAATATCATGATAAATTTCATACAACTGAGATTATGGATGTTGCTACAGCTAAAGTGCCAAGTTTTTTCTGTAGCCATTTATAATTACATTTTGGCACTGTGTTTCTCAGCACTGACATGTGGCTTAATGAACTTGGATCAATCATTCCCTCCATGTTCTAATGTTAAAGCAACCTGATGTATCTCATTCGTTGGCAGTCTGATGTTCAGTTATTGGGGCAATTTCCTGAATTTGTGATCCTGGCATGGAGCTTTTGTCTACCAGGAACACATCTTGTGATTTTAATTACAGAGGCCAGAGGTCCCTCTTCAGATCTGTTCTTTTTTTATAGTATTACAATATTACAATCTGATGCCCCATTTTGAACCCAGACTGCTGAAGCATTTGTGAAATCTGAGATTTAGTAGAAATTGGGCTTCAGACTTTACTGGCCTACTTTGCCCAAGCTGCCATCTCTAGTTACACCTCCACTGCTGGCTCACCTCAGCAAAGGTTAAACTGTCTGCTTCACTGGCAACTTCCAAAAATAAGTCCTTAGCAAGAGGGACTGGTGACTCAGTAATGGGAAATGGAGTGGGATTGAGGGAGTGAGAGGGGAAAAGGAGATTGATTCTAATTTCTGTGGAGATACAGCATCACTTCTGCTTCTTTTGACATCATTAGATGATTCTTAACATTGAATTGCATAGAACAGAATCATAAATTATAGAATGACAGAACGGTTACAGCACAGAAGGAGTCCATTTGCCCCATCATGTCCATGCCCATTTTCTATCAGAGCAGCTCACAAGTTTATACCCCTACAGATTTTTCTTCAACATATATTTATCCAATTACCTCTTGAAAGCCACAGTGGTACCTGCCTCCACCCCATCTGCAAACAGGGCATTCCAGATTCCAACCACATGCTTAAATAATGTTTTTCCTCATGTCACTTGTAATTCTCTTCCCTTTAGTTTTACACCCATGACCTCTAGCCTTTGGCTCCTCCAGCAAAAGCAGCAGCAGTGTAGCAGTTAGCGTAATGCTATTATAGCACCAGCGACCCGGGTTCAATTCTGGCTGCTGTCTGTAAGGAGTTTGTACGTTCTCTCCAAGACTGCATGGGTTTCCTCCAGGTGTTCCGGTTTCCTCCCACATTCCAAAAGATGTACGGGTTAGGAAGTTGTGGGCATGCTATGTTGGTGCCGAAAGTGTGGCGACACTTGCAGGCTGTCCCCAGAACATTCTACACAAAAGATGCATTTCACTGTGTGTTTTGATGTACATGTGACTAATAAAGATATCTTATCTTACCTTATCTACTCTGTCCTCATTATTTTATGTGCTATCAAATCTCCTCCTTCCTTCTTTTCTCTGAAGAAAACGGATGTGCCTGCTCTAATCTATCCTTGTAACTGTAGTTCCTCATCTCAGAAACCATTCTTGTAAGTCTTTTCTAGACCTTCCCTAATACTCTTACGTTGTTCCAATAGTGTTGTGACCAAAAATGAACATATTACTTCAGATGAGGTTCAGCACGATTTCCCAGCTTTTAAACTATATGCCTCTACTGATAAAGTCCAGAGTTGTGTATGCCTTATTAACCACATTCTCAACCTGCCCTAATTTTCATTACTTGTACATTCCTTCCTCAGTCCCTTTGCCCTTGCATCCTTTAGAGAGCAGTATGCTTTATTCTATATTGAATGAAGACATTCAGCTCATTGAGGCTGTCCCAGCACCCTCAATCTCCCATTAGCCCTAGCCTTTTTTATTCCACACATGTGCACAAAAAAAGCTATTTTTACCTTCCCTAGTAGTTGCAAAGATATGGGCTACTGAAGAACCCTACCCAAGACAGGGTCAATAAATGTAAATTGGATTCATGCCAACTCATTAATAAATTAGTACATCTTACACTTGTTTATGTGTCCCTGTTTGTAAAACCTGAGATCCCATTTGCTTGTTTAACCTCTTTCACAACCTGCTCCGACACTTTCACTGTACCCCCAGATCTCTCTGCTATTGTGCCCCTTTTTAGAATTATGCCCTCCAGTTTATATTATTTTTCATTCTTCCTATGAAAAATAACAGCTGATGTTTTTCAACACCAAGTTTCATCTGTCAACTATTCACCCATTCTAGCAGCCTTTTTATATCTCCTTAAAATCTATTACTAATCTCCTCAAAGTTCACCACACCTTCAAAATTTGTATTGACTGCAGATTTGGTGCTTGTGTCCGATAAACCAAGTCCAAGTCATTTACGTATATCAAGAAAATAAATACAAAAGGAATCTCACGTTACCTGGACAACTGCTAGAAGTCAGAAGCATTTATTTCCTTGCAGATGGGTGGCTTTAAGCTTTCATTGTTCCTGGTCCCACCCTACGTCTTACTGCCAATGTTCTCAGACTCTCCACCACCAATCTGCCTCCCCAAATGAACATCTGACTCATATTATCTCTCAGACTGATTTTCCTCCCAGCTGTGAAAATCTCCCCTATCAAAACACCCCTTCTGGTCATTTCTACAACTGATTGCCCCACCAACACATTCATTTCCAAACTGACATCCTTTTCCAACAGGAGTAGCACCCCTCCTCCTCTCATCTCCACAACTCAGCCCTCCTATCCTCCTGCAGATTAGCTTCCCCACCTACCACCCTGAATCTCATCACATTTCGGAATCTCTACTATTCACAATGGTGGGAAAATGTAGAGAAAAGGTCATTGAGGTTCACATTTTAGGGTCTATTCTACCACACAAATGATTTACTGCAACTCACACATGATAGATTGTTACTTTTGGGGGCCTCCCAAAAGATTGGCAAGATACCACTTGCAATGCCGATTTAAGATGTATTATTTGCCTCTCATCCTTGTACATCAAATCTTTTCAGCAATTTAGCCACTTTAGACAGTTTACTCCTTGACTTCTGATACTCAGGGGAATTCAGACCAATTTCATGATACCTCTTTTCATAACTTAAGCCAATAAGCCTAAGTAATATTCTTGAGAAATTGTGCTGGATGTCCTCTAAAGCTACTATATTTTTCCCAAGATGTGGTTCACAAGACTAAACAGAGCACTTTAAATGGTGTTTGACCAAGTCTCTCTTCACCCTGGTTGAATTAACTCCCCACTATATTCCTACTGCTTGAGATGGCCTGATTTTACCATTAATCTATAACCTTTAAATGGAATTTGTGAAAATTGATCTCAAATCTCATTTTTTTCCCAACATTTCCTTTTCCTTATCATTTAGAAAACAAGCTTACATGGAAATACAAAAAGAAAATTCTGAGAATACTAGAAATCTGAAATAGAAACAGAAAATGTTGGAAATGCTCAATAGCTCAGGTAGCTATAATGGAATGAGGAACTGAATTAATGGTTCAATTCATGGATGGGTAATAAAAACAATAGAATAAGTAGATTTTTAATAGAAAAAGGAGGAAAGGAAGAAGAAATGAAGGCATTTTGGAGCTGGGATCAGAGTGTGGGATGTATGCCCATCAATGGTTGGTCAGAGGGAATCAAGAATGTGAATAGCAGTTTGTGGCTCGTACTTTCCTTTAAAATACCAGCAGTTCCACCTGTCAGGAAGTTCAGGAGCTGCGGAAGTCTTGAACCTTCTGACACATGTTCACTGGCTTTTTTCTGAGGATTCACTGCCAAGGATTCCTCATGGAGTCCACTGGCTAAATGCTAACATTCTGCTAGTTTCTAGCACTCATGCTGAGAATATGCCTTGTGCCAGAACAAAGTTTCATTTCATATCAATTGATAGGAAGAGACAAGAGGGAAAAAGATAAGTTTTGCTTAACTTACATTATTTTTATTCATTGTATTTATCTAAATGTTCTAAGTGTTTTAAGTTGTTTTTTTAAATGTTTCAACAGTTAAAAAAATAGTTACCTTATATACTTAATAACATTTGAACGGTTCGGAAGTATACTGGACATTAAAGAGCTTTCAAACTTTGGACAGTTTTGACAGCTGGCTAAACTGGGGATGGATTTAGGTCAAGAATCAACCACAATGCATTTTTGAATGGCATATACTCCATCACTGATGGCAGAGTGTACTATCTATAAAATGCACCGCTTTTACTCATCCAGGCTACGTTGCAAGCACCTCCCAAACTATGAAGAAGGCCAAGGGATTCAGGCTCATGGAACACAACTAGCTGCAAGGTCCCCTCCAACTCACACACCATGCCCACTTGGAAATATTGCAGTTCCTTCATTGTCACTGTGTCACGAACCAGCAACAAAAGAAACACACTGAGCATGATTCAGTGTTAAAAACTATTTTATTAATTACTACTTATGATAATACGTAAAATAAAAGTAAAAATGTTAGTATGTTAGACTTCAAAAATGTTAAACCTTGAACATTAACCCCAAAACTAAACTCTTCATGTGTGTGTATGACAAAGTTCAAAACTCCCAGTTCAGGAATGGTTCTTAAAGTTCAGTTCCGCAAGCCATAAGGTGAAACATGAGCAAGGGCTTCTTCAGCAACCACCGTTGTCTGAAGATAAGACGTAGATGTAGAGAAACATAGAGAGAGTAATTACAAAATCGAAATGTTCCACGATGGAACCCAAACGACACTTCAGTGTTTACTCGGTAGTGACTTCCTCACCCCGAAAAGCATCCGAATCGTGGTCGTCCACACAAATACCTGTTTCCTTCTACAGGTCAGCAACAAAGTGAACTCCACCAGATTACTTCCAACTTCCATACATGGATTTCAATGGCAGACACAGTTATTGTTTCTCATCCATCGATAGAGAAAACAAGCAGGCTGGTGTCTCTCTCCCTTCTCTCTCTCTCTCTCCTTCTTCTTCTGACTTCTTCAACCACGTCATTACGTCCTTTATCTTCTATTGACGTAAGCATGCCCCACACACACATACACACACACTCTCTATCTTAAAGGGACTTTCACTGAGTCCGTAACAACTGTGTCTAAAGCTTGGAACACCCTAACCAACTGCATTGTGGGGTCTACCTTCAGCAGCAGGACTACAGCATTCAAGAAGGCAGCTGGGCAATAAATGGTGGCCTTGATGGCAAAGCACAGAAAACAAATAATTAAAAAATGAATGGCCTGAGGGACCTAGCGGTCTGCTCTTTTTCCTCTTTTCAAATATTCTTATGTTTCTATCTCCACCACTTGAACCTCAGGAAAAAAAATAAGTTGCAGCACGCGATGGATCAAACTGGCTCAAAGGTGGTTAAGGTTGGTGAGAGCACTGATGATATAACTCACAGTTACCACGGCATTAGGTCCAAAGTTATGTTTTCCTCCCCTCCTCAATCCCAGTCCAACTGTCAGAGCTTCAAGTGTTGCATCTATGGTTTGTTTTATGCTGTTCTTGCAGTTCAATCTGCGAATCCTGATTGCCCAGAACTTGGAAGTTATTCCGTCAGCACTAAATTTTATTGTGAACTTCACATTTCCTCAGTACAACAACGCTGATGTTAATTAATGAATCACAATCATGGCCATTCTGTGACATAGTTTTAAATTGATTGACAGCTTTACTTTGATTGCTAACATTGAATTTACTTCTTGCCTTGATCACAGAGACTGAGCGGGTATTACTTATCTCTTTTCCAGCCATTGTTTTTTTTGGCATCAGTAATATTCATATGTGAGAAGTGAAACTGAAGAATTCTTAAGAGTTCCATTTTGTCTTTGTGCTGTATTTAGCGTGAGGCTTTAGCATTTTCAACAGTACCAATCAAACCCCAGGAACAAAAATTCCTGCATTGCTCTCAAAGAGTCATCCTCACCCTCAAACACTTTGCCCCAGAATCCATGCAGGCTGGCTCTGCTGAGATCTGCCAACTTTGACATTTTTCTGCTCAGTGCTGCACTTCAGAATTCAAGAAAGGATCCACCAACAAAATGGGTAACTTTCAATTTTTGGTGAACGTGACCTTTGCAGTCACACCTGGAAAGGGTAATTATTCGGTCTTTTCTCAACTCAGCCGAATTCTGAATTCAGCTTACAACTGACTTTTCACAGAAACATTCATCCGTTAAGTAAAGTTGCAATCTAGTGACAGTCCCTGGACTTGGAAAGGTGCCAAACAGTACCATTACTGGAGCTCTGCAGAGTAAATACAGGCTTTAGGAAGTAAAATTCAAGGATTAAGTTATCATTTCACTGTCTTTGATGCTGAGCACACACACACTCAAGCTATTCTAAAACTGTGAAATTAGTCTCCGAAAATTAATGTTTATAAATGAACAAGCATACCAACATGCACAAGGCAATGATGTGAAAAAGTAGAAAATTGTTAAATTTTCTATTGCTTTTAGTAACTTCAATTAACAGCATTGTTCAATGTTAAGTATTCATCAGATTCACCAGCTGTATTCAGCTCTTGCAATCTCATTATCTTAAACATCCTGCAAATGAATTTGCAGTGCCTCTACTTATTAACTAGCATAACTAATGTAATCTACTAGTCATGTATGTTTCTGTTCTTGGGACTTTATAAATCATATTTGTAAAACATTAAGCAAAAGCATTATTTACTTTTTCCTTACCATGGGAACAGTCTATAGTGAGAGAAGTACTCACTGTTTTCCTCACATTCAGGAGATGTTAAATGGCCATACCTTACAGGGGTTAGCACTTGAAATATCATTGTAACCCATGACCAAGAGAAAATAGCATACTTCAGTGAGTTATGACGGTATTCCCTGAGGGTGCCATGAAAATAGTATTGCAACATTACTTGCACAATTTCAAGATAGTCTTTTTTATGTCTTTCAGTCTGATTGGACAGTAAATTTTCTTTACTGGTTATGAGGTTCTTTTAGAAAGAGAGATTGGGTGGTCTGAACTCAGACTTTAATGAAGGGAAGCCAATGGAGCTAAACTGCTTAAATCACAGCAATAATTTATGGAAGACATGCATATCCCACTCAGAAACTCTGCTGTGACGAACATTCATAATATCAGAGACCAAAGTACTTCTTTGAGCTTGGTGTTGAAACATTTTATAAGGAAAGAATGAAAGCACCTTGGTCTGTATCTATCTTTGATATGCTCTAGCTGGGTCTAGTTGACGTTGTAATTATCAATGCCTGAAAAACACTTCAACCAACTGTCAGTGTGATGTCAGCTGTCTTGACTTTTCTGCCCCCTTCACCTACTCCAACCTCACCCCTTCTGAATACTCTCCACTCCCTCCGCACCAACCCTGACATTGTCATCGAACCAGCCGACAAAGGTGGTGCCGTGGTAGTCTGGCGTGCAGAGACCAGACGCCAACTCTCGGACACTTCCTCCTACATAGTGTTCCTGAACATAGTGTTTTTTATCTAGATTCCAGTGTTTTTTATCTAGAAGGCAGACATTGATTTCTCATCAATGTTTGCCTTCCTTGAAAAACTGTTAACTTGGGGGAGGGGGGTGCTGGTGGAGGGCGTTCGGTGACTCCAGTTACTGCAATGCGATTCGTTTACCATTGAGAAATAATAGGAATATGATTCAGCTAAAAATAATTTGAGCTGTCAGAATACAAAATATTGCGAACATTATTTTATGGCTGAACAGTGAGGATACACTTTCTCTTTACTGGTGGAACTGACATGGTGTTATTCTCAGTAATTTAGGGCCTGGAATTCTCCCCAGGCCCATTCTCAAAAAGACATTGTTGAAGTAACCCATGTGGTAACCCAGGAAAGTAGATGTATTTGTAAAGTCCTGAGGTCAGTTGGAGGTCAGGAAATTTCATGTAAAGTTCCAGCAGAAGCCTTTACATCTGTAACACATAAACAGTGAAATATGAACAGCCATACATCAACCTGTAATATCTTTAGACATCTATACTAGTTGATCTCCCATGCTGCTGCTCCTGGTATGTTGTTTATGCTACTTTATGAGGGTTGTATTATGTAATGTAATTGTCTGGAACTATCTCACCACTGACTGGCAAGCTCTCAAGCTTTCTCAATACTTCTGAATGGCATGATATTCAGAAGCACACAAAGGAAAAAAATGAAAACTAAAGATTAAAAAATACATAATTTAAAGCACTTTAACTTAATTAGAAACATTAAAAATATAATTAATTAAAACTAAATAAGAATTTATCATTTATGCTTACTCTTCTTCCTTGAAACATTCTTCCGAATTCAAATGAATGGGTTTGTTGTTCCAAAGCCAGATCTCCAGTGCATGTCTTGGGAATACAGCAAATTCATTCTCCTTCATCGCACTTGTTGGAGTTCACGCAGGAGAACTGTCAGGAAATCACCGCAGAGCCAGTTCAGGACTTCCACATTTGCACCTGAGTCCCAAACTTGTTGACATTTACATGGGCAATTGGCCACAGTTCATGACAGACTTCTGTTTCTTGCTCTCTCTTTCTCACTCAATCAAATACGTTGGCTGAAAAATCCAACTGTATCATTTCCTATCATAGCATCTGTATCACTCTTTTTCCTCTAGTTTCTGTCACACTGCCTCTGTTTTCTCCATTTTCATTTTATTCCCTTGTGTGCAATACTCTACTGATTAAGAAGTTAATATCCATTGTTTGTTATCTTAAGACATGAAAAGCAAGAAGATAGGAACCACATGTTTGCTCAGATGAAACTGATGAATTCATTGTAAAAAAGAATTCATGGAAGGTTGTCAATCCAGTACTGTCCATCTTACACCATGACCAGAAGCTCAAAATGTCCAACATCAACCAAGTAGTCATAATGGACTCAGTAGCATCTGCAAGGCTATAATCAGTCAATAAATTTCAATTTTAAAATAGTATATCCCTTGAACAATTATAAATATTATATTCATTAGCAGAGTGATTGTTGATTGTGCAGCTGAATTGTCAAGTGTTTATCTTCTAACACAAGTATTCCAGGAAGTATAGCAGATTACTTTCATTCTGCCAACCACTGCAGCTTTGTGGAGAATTTAATTATGGTGTTCATTTAGAGGAAGTACTTGCTGCAAACAAATGCATTGCAAAAACAGTAAAATGGGCATGTACACATATGTTTATGAAGAAAGGTAGAATAATTATATTGACAGGCATCATCAAATAATTTAGGGAGTTATTTAAAAGGAGACAAAAGTAACTTTAAAGAACATTCATTAAAAAATCATTTTTTCCACTGAAAACACTCAATATTTGCCCTAGACATAAACTTTAACTGAGAAATCATCTCTGAAAATTACAAGATCAAAATATTAGTCAGTGTAACTATGTTTGCCTAAGAATTGGATTTCATTTTTTTGGGTATGCCAAAGGCATGTTGCACCACAGCTAAGTCAGACCACCACCACCACCCACACCCCCATTGCAAAATAGCTGTAAACAAGCATGCAACAATATCCATGCAGGCTCCACCCAAAAACCATGCATTAAGTTAGCTCCTTCTCACCAGGAGGACTTCCAGTTCATCCCAGCTGCCCCCATTTTGCTGTGACACAATCTGTGAAGCGTGAACGTCTGAGGATATTCCGCATGACAGCCATGGAGAAGAGATAAGCTAAATAGGGCTTGGAGAGTTCACCAAAGTTTTCTGAAGAGCTGATGGAGAAACCGGGAGGGACCACCCATGCACAATGAAGTGATGCTGGAATAAAATCATGATATTGCCAGATGTGTCCAGGTGATTGCTGCAGTATTATTAGTGGTACTTTTCAATACACACACACACACACATTTGCCTCACATCCTCCATGCAGGTTGAACCAGGAGAAGGAAGAGTGCCAGTTGGACAGGCTCCCTTCGGTACTACTCCTCACCAGGCTACAGGAGAAGGTATTTCTCATGGGCCACTGATGCCACCATTTAATGAGATTCTTGGCAGTTAATCTAAAAAACTCTCTTTGCAAGTCTGAGTACAGTCTGAATACTTCAGGAGGTGTATTGAGCAATTGTCAGGGAGTTTTGGTGCTGCCTTTGCATCAAAGGTTATGGGAGAGAGTGGGAATATAGTAATGAAACTGATCTGCTATGATCATATTGAATGGTGGAACAGGCTTGAAAAGGCAAATGGTCTACTCCTGCTCCCATTTTCTATGTTTCCATGTTCAATTTAAAGTGACCAAATTATAAATCTGCAGTCTTTCAATCTGTAACTGGATGAACACTCAATTCTCAGCAACAAATCCTCCATTCTCTATAAAAAATGTTTGGTTGTATTGTCCTTTTTCATTATTACCTTCTAAAGACTTCCTCTGGATTAGAGTTTAAAATGATTAAACAGCTCTAATGACATAAGGAAAAATATTAGCTTCAATATTCAGTACAGTAAGCTCGTGAAACTGAGCTCTGACGTCCAGACTATGATTCACCCAATGGATTACTTAGGAACAGATTTTAGTGTGAGGTGTTACATACTGGGAATACTGAGAGATTCATTTCCTCAGTTAGTCATCCTTCCCATGTTGGAGCTTGATTAGACATCTCTTTTGTCAGGATTACATCTGATTAATTTTTCACGTCAAATGCATTATGTGATCTTATACACTGCAGGCTTTTGTGCAAGTCTATTATGAGTCATGAGAATAATTCATGGAGCACCTTTTTCATGATTACATGAATAAACCATTGCTGTGAAAATTTGTCTTAAAATGCAAAAGTACCAGCTTTATGTGATATCTGCAGTCTGGATACAGGTTCAAGAAAACCATTGAACATTCCAAGGGTATTCCCTGACACGGGAACCATGGCCATTATAGAAACATAGCAATTTTTTTTTCAGTTACTATTAGGGCCTGGAATAAGCATGTGTGGTAAGCAAAGCCTAGAAACCCAAGTCAGGTGAGTCCTGGGTTCAACCAGTACGTTGCCAGCAAGCCCATAAGTCAATTGAATGTCTAGTGGCAGCTCACTAGTTCCCCAAGGGCAAACTTGGGCCAGCTGGGGAAGATAATCAAGAGTGAGAAACAGGGAGAAGGGTAGGTGATCAGGAGTAAATGGGAGGGGAACAGTGGAGAGACAGGAGACAAATGACAGTTAGGACAATCATAGGGTAGATATGAGGAGTCTGAGAGAGAGCCCACAATAGCTTGAGTCATTGGTGCCGACAAGTAGGACATTTTTATTTCCGCATGACATTTTCCTCTATTACAATGATGTTGTGTTGGTACTGTTTCCTGCTCTCACTCCCATCAGGAGGAGCTATGGTTTCACTTCTCAGATTTATGTGTCCTGTCTAGTTATTTTCTTCTACACTGGAATTTCTGTTGATTTGTGGAGGGGTGTGTTTAAATATACACATATAATGCACGTATACATATATGAATGCATCCCTAACATATTATCTTATGACATAGAAGGAGACCATTCAGCCCACTGAGTCTATACTGGCTCCCATTCTCCCACTTATTTTCCCTGTAACCTATTTCCACATCAACTCACCCCAGATTTTGCTACATACCGCGGGGCCATTTGGAGTGGTCAGTGGCATATCTTCAGGATGTGGGAGGAAACCAGAGGACCTGGAGGAAACTCATGTAAAATGTGAAAACTCCAATGTGATAGCACCAATGGTCAGGATTGAACCTGGGCCCCTGGAGCTGTGTAGCAACAGATTGCTAGATGTGTCACTGTATTGCCCCAACATATTTGGTGATTATTGGCATTGGGGGCAGCCCCTGGTTTGTTTCCTCCTGGGCATGTACCTATTTCCTGGATATTTATCTCTCTCTTAGCAACAGAGCTTTGATATACAGCTTTTGCTAACCTTACCACTAATATCCGGTGTGTTGGTGCTAAAAATCTATTCACTGATAGCTTCAATCCAGTAGTGTGATTATTCTTGAACATGTATGCAGCAAGCTGCTGCCGAGGCTGTATTTCCCATAGAACTCAGATGGGATTAAGTTCAAAAGATAATTGGATTTTCACAAAATGCTGTTTACATATTGAACATGCTTGTTATTCTTGTGAGTGCAAACTGTAACCTGACATATATTAGAGGTCTTAAAGCATACAAGAGAATTGCACTTAAAAAAAAAGTGAAAACTAGTCAGGACTCAGGGCTCTGCTCAAATTAATTGGGAATTTTATAGTAATGGATTGCATTTTGGTTGATTTGAACACTTGTCCAATATAAATGCAAGTGTTTCAAATGGTGGTGTTCTTACAAGCCCATAACCTTCACTGCACTATGATTCTTCCATTCCTGATTCTGATAACAACATTGAGGATGTATCTTGACATGACCTATTTTCTGATGTATGGAATCAATGGTGCCCAATCAAATGGCCAAACCAGAAAGCTGAGGGCCTGATAGAGATTGAAGGTAGGGTCCCATAGTGACAATCAGGACAAGCCGTCAACATCTATTACACCTCCAAACACATAGGGCTTATGGTTGGATGGACTTGGGCCACCCATGTCATTGCCCTCAGCTATGTCCATACAGAGAGTTTATGAAGGTTGGTGTGAGACGGAGGGGTGTGTGTGTGTGTGTGTGTGTGTGTGTAGAGAGTTTATGAAGGTTGGTGTGAGACAGAGGGGTGTGTGTGTGTGTGTGTGTGTGTGTGTGTGTGTGTGTGTGTGTGTGTGTGTGTGTGTGTGTGTGTGTGTGTGTGGTGATAGTGGCATGCCAAGGTGGACGTTGGCGAGAAAGAAATGGGATATTCAGAAGCTAATAGCAACCCACAGTAGAGACAGGGTATAACTTCTGCCTCTTCCATTTCCAGGTTAAGCTAGTTTTTTTGAAATTAAAACTCATCTGTCTGATGGCAGTCACAATCTCAGCAGACTCCTGGACTTCCTCTGCAGCATAGATGAATTTCTCTGAGCCATCATTAAACAGCTATCAGGACCTTCACTAAAATATTCCAACAGTCCTTTAAGCTGAATACCAGGACAAGCAAAAGATTGCCTTGATACATTTAGCTATTTCACAAATGCATGCAGGAGTAAAGTGTGGAACATTGTACTTATGAATGAATCAATGCAAAACCTGCTGTACAGCTGTAATATGGGCACATAATGTTGAATTTCTCCTCTTATGTTCCTCTCATGCATTTTTTTCTGCCATACCCAAGGTTCTGTAATACCTTATTCTTTTTTCAATTAATGATCCTCTGTCAAAAAGTCAAGAAACCTGTCACCTCGCATGTCTTTTTCAGTTCCTTCATTCAGTGAAGCCAGCTGATATCACAGTTGTGTATTCTGCAGATCCAATGAACAAACATTGCTTTCAGGAAGCATGGAAACTGACGTTGAAGCAAACATTCCAGATCAAGACAGAGAAAGTAAAAATAAGCCTATAACCAGAATCTTTGCATATAGTTAATTACCTGCATATTTATCATTTAAAGATCCTGGGGAGTAACACATATACAACTGCTGAGTGTTAGTTATCTGAAAGACCTGGAGTGGACATGGTAAAACTGATAACTTCTCATATAGTGATGGACATTTACTACTTTAAGGTGGTCTAAATTTGTTTTAGATCCATTTGCCCTTTGGTTCAGCTCTCAACCCGAAACGTTGACTGTCCATTTCCTTCCATAGATGCTGCCTGATCTGCTGAGTTCCTCCAGATTTTTGTGTGTTACTCACTTCATTTATTGTTGGACTCCTAATGGATTTCCCTTTGCATTTTAAAATAGAGACTTGATTACCCTTTGCACTATGCCAATATGCACCCAATTCTTTGTCATTATGATCGAGTTATGAAAGAGAATAAAAGATGCATTTCTTTTCTACCTCATTGTAGCAAAATTTGTATGAGTGGAATCGGCTTTTGTTCATTAAATTATGAAGAATGGTGGAAAACAGGTTGGTTTGAAATAAATGTAAATGTAAGTCAATGATCCAAAGGTTCCAGTGAGGAAATAGCATTTATTGGGTGTCCTGCTACAATATTTACAAAAGGCTAGTATGCAGGTGAGTCGAGTAATTAGGAAAGATAACAGAATGTTATTATTTATGGCTCAGGGAAACAAATGCAAAAATAAGGAGATTATACTCCTAGTTATATAGGGTATTGGTAAATCCAAATTTGGAGATCTCTTCATTTGAGGAAGGATGCCTATGCATTGGATGCATTTCAGAGAAGGTTGTCTCAGAAGGAAAGGTTAAACTGGCCAAGTCTGTAGCCATTGGAGTTCAGTAGAGTGCAAATGGATCATTGAAATGTTTAAGATCTTGAGGCGTCTTGACAGAGTGGATATGGAAAGGATGTTTACTCTTGTGAGAGTATCTAGAACGAGGGAGTCACTGCTTGAAAAAAATAAGGGGTCGCCCATTAAAGAGAGAGATAAGGCATTTTTTTCCCTCTCAGTGGATTGTGAGTCTTTGGAATCCTCATGCATAAAGGAAAGTGGAAGCAAAATCTTTGATTACTTCTAAGGCAGAGAAAAGATAAATACTTGATAAGCAAGGAGGTAACCAGTTATTGCCAGGAGAGGGGAATACAGAATTGAGGTTACAATCAGATCAGTCATGTCTTGCTTAATGGCAAAGAAAGCTTGAGGGGCTGAGTGGGTTACTACTGCTCTTATTTCATATGTTTGTAGCATCTTATCTGAGTCCTGATAAATGAAAAATCTGACTTGACAACAAATAAACTCCCTTCATTGAGTTCGCTTAGTCAATAGTTTTTATACATACTATTGGTAATTCATTATGAACACTAGAGCTTTTGCAGAAGTATTGTACGATCTCCTTCTGTAATTTGTATTCCATTAGTGAATGAAGGCATTAACTTCATTTCCATTGGACTTAACCCCATTTTCATGGTTAATATACTGCTGCACTATGTGCATAAGGACACAATTTTGAGGGTCATTTGGTGATCAGTCAATTTCTATTCCATATCAGGGGCCCCTATCAATGTGAGGAATACTGAACAATGCACGGACTATAATAATAACACCATTGTAGGGCCAACAAGTTCATTTAGGTTTATCGTTGGGCACAAAAAAAGACAAATGATATTAGTGTAGGTAGGCAAAAACATGAACGTATTGGGCTGAAAAGGCTGCTTCTGTGCTATATGTCTCCATGATTCTATGACTAAGAATGATCACTGTACCCAAAGACTGTGGTTTGAGGATTGGAAAAAAATTAAGGTCAAATTTCCATCTTTGTAACTCTACACCATGGTAAGAATTGTGTTAAGATCATATGTATGTTCACGTTCTGTCAAGTTTTAGTAGCCTTAGGCTCAGTTTTAGTAACTGAGTAAATTTTAGTTAATTTATACCTCGCTGTAACTGCAATGTTCAACTTGTAGAAGGGCCATCTGTTAAAAATATATTTACAGTTTATTAACTACAAATCTGAACACACCAGTTAAAGTATGTGAGGCTATTATTCAATATTATGTTAATTAAAACTGATTGTGGAATAGTGAATAGGGATGAAGTGAATAGCTGGTCAGAAACAATGTGGAAATACAGACTGAAGATAGAAAGCCACACATGAACATAATCACAATCACCTTTGTCCATAGACGGAACTTCTATGTGAATGGAGTTGTGATAACTTAAGAGTACTGCTGAACAGTAATATAACCAGAAATGTGAAAAAGCGTTGGAAGCAGCAGCACATATAAATGAGGGATCTCATATCTATTCAGCAGGAGGTGCGGAATATTACTGCAGTAATTATAATTTCAGTACTCAGATTAACCTTGACACAATAGCTTTTATCATTCATATAAATACTTTGGTAATATGAGAAAAATCTAATTTACTATTTCCCTTAAACCCTCTCAGGAAAAATAATTCAAAATTAACTACTCGTTGATTCATGAAGATACAATGTATCTACTAATGCAATGCTCACAGCGCAGCACTGAGATAAACTGTGCTTTGGGATGTACTAACATTGTGAAAAGTATAGAACTGGAAGCTCCTTTGAATAACACTTGAAGAGAAAATGGCCATAGATGAAATTCTAAATTACAGTGTTGGCAGTGTTTAATGAACACAAGAATATGTGCTGGGGAATTACTGTCTGCTGAACATGAGACTGCATATGTACAAACAATGCATTTACGTTGATAATTCAGCTGGATTCAGATCCCAAGGAAGATCCAAGTGACATGTGATCAATGTCAGAGGAGGAAACCTTCCAATTTAGGATGACTCTGAAGTTTATAACTGCCCAGCTAAGGCCAAGGCCTATTGTGCCTGATGAGCAGCTTTGTACCAATCATCAATGTTCCTCTTGTAATTTCCAGAACAGTGTTTCTGCGATAACAAAGCCATAGGATGAAACATCTGCTGGCAAAGAGATCTAGTTTTCAAATGATTAATTTTTATTTCATGAAATACTTCTCAAGGGGTACTCCTCCAAAGTCTTTATCTACAAATCCCAGAGTAACTGAATTTTCTCTGTCTCTGGTCTGAAGATTATCCACCTGAATCATCAATCCAGTTTCCCTCTTTGCTGACGTAAGCCCTGACCTGTTTTTCATTGCAAACATTTTTTGTTTAGAATTTTCTTTGTGGTTTAGCGCTCCCAGCAAGGAGTGGATCTCATTCCCTTCAGGCTAGTCCTCCCAACAGGAAGTAAAAACATTCTCTGTGGTTTAGCACTCCCAGCAGGGAGTAGAGCTCATGTAACTTCCTGCTAAGAATCATACTATTGATGTCAAATTGTCAAAAAATCATTGAACTTGAGAAATTCATCAGTACCAGTCTGTTTTTTTTTTATCCTTTAAGTTCCACTTTAACTCCTGACTGCCAGCGCTTGTACTAGAGACTAGTGAAGAGCCAAAAAACTGCAGATACTGAAAATCCAAAACTCATAGAATGATACAGTGCAGAAGGAAGCAATCAGGCTCATTGTGCTTGCATAACTCTTTGTGAGGACTGTCAAACTAATTTTGCACTTTCCCCATCGCCCTACAAACTTTTAGCACTGTTGCTCAATGTTTTTTTGAAAGTTGCTATTAAATCTGCTTCCATCAACCATTCCACTTGGCACTAACATCTTGCGTAAGAAAAAGAAATGTTGACAATCACCATAAATCTGTGTCCTCCAATTATTGCTCTTTTGTAACTGGATTCAGCTTCCCCTATTCACTCTCTTAAAGTTGTCCAGGACTTCGGATACCTCTACCAAAGCTCATTCTACACTCTTCTCATCTGAAGAGGTGGAGCACAACTTCTTCCGTCTTCACAATAATGAAGTGCCTCAACCCTATTGCTATTCTTGTAATTCTAAAGTATGGGTGAAATTTATAGGCATGGGTCCTGAGTTGATGGATTGCAATTACCTGGATAACCTGGAGAAACTGGGGCTGTTTTCCTCAGAGAAAAATGTCTAAGATTTGTTAAAGGTGTTTAAGATAGTAAAAAGTTGGTCTTGTCTTCTTTTGGAAAAATACTGGAAAGACATTTTTAATATTATTTCAACTGTATTGAATATTGATCTACAACCCCATCCTATTACTGCAATTTGTGGGTTACCAATGATGGATTCTGGCCATCTATCCGCTTCTGCTTGTCATATGATTGCTTTTGTTACATTAATGGCCAAGAGATGCATTCTATTTAAATGGAAGGACCCTATACCCCCTACCACATTTCAATGGTTTTCTCAAATTATAACATGTTTAAGCTTAGAAAAAATTAGGAGTGGTACTGTTGATCCTTCGTTTAAATTTGAGGAAGTTTGGAGTCCATTTATTCAATATTTCCATATGATATAAGCAGACCTTTTTCGAATCCCTTTCAATAACCTTTGAATATAGAGGAGCAGAGCTGACAACATAATAATGTTTTTTTTAACCGAAGAAATATCGGTCCAGTTTTTTTTTGAAGTTTTTGGTTTGCTTTTGTTTATTATTATACTTCTTTTTGATTTGGGGGTTTTCTTTTCATATAATCAAATTTCTTCTCAATTTCTTTTTTTTTGTATCGTGTTCACTTAGCAAGAGAGCGGGAAGTCCAGATTATATATTTTACTCCCTGTGAGCATAAATTAACTGTTATTATTGTTATCCCGATCTCTTCGCATCATATGTATAATTATTAATGTTATGTATATTAATTTGAATTAATTTGAAGTTCAATAAAAAGATTGAAAAAGAAAGATAGTAAAAAGTTTTGTGCAGAATAAATGGAGAGAAACTAGATGGCACTGAAGAAGGTCACTATCAAAAGAATTTGAGGCTATTGAGGAAAACTATTTTATACAATCTGAAAAGTGAGAAACTGCGGATGCTAGAAATCTGAAATAAAACCAGAAAATTGCCGGAAATACCAATTGTTTTTCTCTCTTTATAGAAGCTGGCTGACCCAAGGAGTATTTCAAGCACTGTCAGATTTTATTATACAATGCTTCTTTGGAATTTGGAACACTCTGTCTGAAAAGGTTGTGGAAACTGATCCGACAGTAATCTTCATAAGGGATCTGGGTAAGTGCTTGAAGAAACAAACATCACAGGGATAGAGAGAGAGAGTGGAGGGTGCTTGCCAAAGAACCAAAAACATTATTGTGCGTGAACTTCAGCTTTCATCCATGGCCACTTCATCAAAGTTCATTTCTGATCCTTTTGTAGAAGTAGTGCTGGTGATTTCATCATTGAGTTGGTTAAAAACTGGGCAAACCTTCTCCTGTGTGTGGTCCACTCATGCCATGACTCACCATGTGCAGACCCAAGTCTCCAAGGTAACTTATACTGTACATGAAGCATTATTAATTGACCTGGCAGGTGGAAATATCAGATCATGTGATAAGGTACATTCAGCATTACTCTTTTGTCATTATCTCTGCTTGGCTGGGAGAAAGTACAAGGATAAGGCTATAGTGGTGTAGGGTAGCATAGTAAGAGGTGCATACTTGCCAAAGAAACCATAATGTTGTACCACTAGCAGCAGGAAGAGGCTCACTTCCTTCACACACCCAAAACTCCACAGGCATCTATGAATAACGAGCCATAGCTGACCGTGACAGGTTGAGGTAGTTAGTTCAGAGTCATAATAAATCATTCCATATAATTCAGTCTACATTTGCAGATGTGTGTATAATTAATATATTGTAAATCAACCAATGTAACTGCTTTGCTATCATATTAAATCAAAATAGCCAGTTAATTTGCAAGTGAATAGTTTCAAGGTGTTTCCATAATAATTAAGATGATTTACATCTTGTCTTACTTACAATGTGAGTTTAAAATTGGACTCTGGCACCTGTTATTTGATGAGTAAAATGGTTCCTAAAGCAAGCACAAGCACATGTTATAGGTATATTACACCAGGCATCATGCTGGTGAAAACAACTTTTGTTATTGTTCTCCAATGTTGTACATTATTTATAAAATATACTGTTATACAATAGTACAATCAGGACATGGCATTGAATTCATAACTAATTTTCCTATATTTACAAATTGTCAACACAGCTTTGTGGGCCGAAGGGCCTGAATCGTGCTGTAGTTTTTCTATGTTCTACGTTCTATATCACTGATGTTTCTTCTGTTTTTTTGAGGACATTATGAAGAAAATTGATGAAGGCAAGGTGGTAGAAGTGGTTTACATGGACTTTAGCAAGGCTTTTGACAAGGTCCCACATAGTAGGCTGGTCCACAATGTTAGGGCAAAAAGTGTTTTGGCAAACTGGATCCAAAGTTGGCTTGATGATAGGAGGCAGAGAGTAGTAGTGGAGTATTGTTTCTCTGACTGGAAGTCTATAACAAGTGGTGTACCACAGGGATCAATGCTGGGACCTTTGTTGTTTGTTATCTGTATAAATGACTTGGATGAGAATATCTGCAGTCTGATAAGTACGTTTGCTGACAGCAAAGATGGGTGGAGTTGTAGATTGCGAGGATGGTTGCCTAAAGATATAGAGGGACATAGACCAGCTGTGAGTTGGATGGAGCGATGGCAGATGGAATTTAATCCAGACAAGTGTGAGGTAATGAATTTTGTTGCGTTATACTATCTAGACATATACAGTAAATGACAGGGACCTTAGAAGTGTTGATTTACAGAGATACCTTAGGGTGAAAGTTCATACCTCCCTGAAAATAGCGACACAGGCGGATAGGGTAGAGAAGGAGGTGTTTAGCTTGCTTGACTTCACAGGCAGAGGTACTGAGTAGAAAAATTGGGAGATCATGTTGCAGCTGGACAAAACGTTGGTTAGGTTCCACTTGAAATATTGTGTCCAGTTCTGCTCACCACACTATAGAAAGGATGTGGTAGCCTTAGAAAGAGTGCAGAAGAGATTCGCCAGTACGTTGCCTGGAATGGAGGGCTTTAGTAACAAGGAGGGATGGGATAGGCTGGGATTGTTCTCACTAGAATGCAGGAGGTTAAGGGGTGACCTTATAGAGGTATATAACATTATGAGGGGCTGATAGTGTAGATAGTCATAGTCTTTTTTCCCAGGGTAGGGAAGACTAAGACGAGAACACATAGGTTTAAGATGAGAGGGGAAAGATTTAAAGGGTAGCTGAAGGGCAAGTTTTTCACACAGAGAGTGGTGAGTACATGGAACAAGCTGCCAGAGGAGGTTGGAAAGGCAGGTACAACCACAGGTTTGAAAAGCATTTGGACAGATAAATGGGTAGGATAGGAATAGAAGGATATGGACCTAAGGTCCCTGCCATTTACTGCATATGTCTAGCTAGTATAAGGAATAGAAGGATATGGACCTAATGCAGGAAAATGGGATTACGCAGATAGGCATCTCGGTCAGCATGGATAAGTCGTGACGAAGAGCTGATTTCCATACTGTATGACTCTATGACCAAATCTTCCATCACTGAAATGTATCAAGAGTTATTATGCAGGGCCCAGCTCCTCAGCGTCCAGGAGTGGCAGAATCGTAGAGGGTAAGCTTTCACCACAGAGCCTTTGTAGAAGCTGTACTGTGCATTCTTCAATGGGTACTCCTGCACCTTGGAAGCAGTCAGCAGGATTCAGTTGCAGATAACCCTTTACATTGGATAACCAACAATTTTCAAGCAGACCAAAGTGAAACTTTCACCAAGTTTCTTTTTCATAAGATATCTTTATTAGTCACATGTACATCGAAACACACAGTGAAATGCATCTTTTGTGTAGAATGTTCTGGGGGCAGCCCACAAGTGTCGCCACGCTTCCGGCGCCAACATAGCATGCCTACAACTTCCTAACCCGTACGTCTTTGGAATGTGGGAGGAAACCGGAGCACCCAGAGGAAACCCATGCAGGCACGAGGAGAATGTACAAACTCCTTACAGACAGTGGCCAGAATTGAACCCTGTTCACTGGTGCTGTAAAGCATTACGCTAACTGCTATCTTCCATCAACAATTGACATCTGTCTCTGTGCTTGTCTCCTGCCTGTAGATCACAAAGTCCTCTATTTTGGAATTGTTTAGGATGAACCTCAACAATGACCATTGCACTCCTTTCCAGACCTTCATGGCATATAGACACGATTATTCTCAACAGTGGTGCTCCACAAGGCTGCGTCTTCAGCCCTCTACTCTAGTCCCTATACATTCATGACTATGTGACCAGATTCTGCTCTAACTCCATTTACAAGTTTGCAGATGATACCACCGTTGTAGGCCGTATCTCAAACAGCGAGGAGTCGGAGTACAGGAAGGAAATAGAGAGTTAGTGGAATGGTGTCATGACAACAACCTTTCCCTCAATGTCAACAAAACAAAAGAGCTAGTCATTGACTTCAGGAAAGGGGGTGGTGTACATGCACCTGTCTACATCCTGGGAGTGAACATCACCAACAGCCTGTCCTGGTCAAATCATGTAGAAGCCACAGCTAAGAAAGCTCACCAGTGCCTCTACTTCCTCAGGAGGCTAAAGAAATTTGGTTTGTCCCCTTTGACTCTCACCAACTTTTACAGATGCACCATAGAAAGCATCCTATCTGGATGTATCACGGCTTGGTACAGCAACTGCTCTGCCCAGGACCGCAAGAAACTGCAGAGAGTTGTGGACACAGTCCAGCGCATTATGGACACCAGCCTCCCCTCCTTGGGCTCTGTCTTTACCTCTTGCTCTCTTGGTGTAGCAGCCAGTATAATCAAAGACCCCACCCACCCGGGACATTCCCTCTTCTCTCCTCTTCCATCAGGTAGAAGATAGAGGAGCCTGAAGGCACATGCCACTAGACTTAAGGACAGCTTCTACCCCACTGTGATAAGACTATTGAACAATTCCCTTATACAATGAGATGGACTATGACCTCATGATCTATCTTGTTGTGACCTCGCACCTTGTTGCACTGCACTTTCTCTGTAGCTGTGACACTTTTCTCTGTACTGTTATTGTTTTTACCTGTACTACATCAATGCATTCTGTACTGACTCAATGTAACTGCACTGTGTAATGAATTGACCTGTACAATCGGTTTGTAAGGCAAGCTTTTCACTGTACCTCGGTACAAGTGGCAATAATAAACCAATACCAATACCAATACCAGACAGTCTACAAAGAGGTGGATAACTGTCTCATCTACACTGCAAGCACCTCAAAGGAAACATGCATCTAGGATCTGACAGGAAGGGACAGCTTAGTCTTCGTGCTTATTTGAGAGTTCTAGTAATGAAGCATTCTTCTAAATGACCTTGACAAACTACTCAGGGAACCACCTAGCAAGATCCATTTTCTCCTTTTCCTGGGAGGCCAAAAGGACATTCTATGCAGACACTGATTGATTTGTGGTCAAAAGTGTTTTTCTGCAGAAACCTTTCTAATTGGTAATTGATAATTAGTTTATTATTGTCACATGTACCGAGATACAGTGAAAAGCTTTCTTTGCATGACATCCAGACAGATCATTCCAAACATAAGTACATTGAGGTAGTACAAAAGGAAAACAATAACAGAATGCAAAATATAGTGTTACAGTTACAGAGAAAGTACAGTGTAGGAGAGTACAGTAGAAGGGCCACGATGAGGGAGATTGAGAGATCAAGAGTTCACCTTTATCATATAAGAGTCTGAAAACAGCGGGATAGAAGCTGTCCTTGGGCCTGTTGGTACGTGTTCTGGGGCTTTTGTATCTTCTGCCTGGTGGAACGGAGGAGAAGAGAGAATGACTGGGGTGGGAGGGATCTGTGATTATGTTGGCTGTTTTCCTGTGGTAGTGGGAAGTGTAGTCAGAGTCAGTGGAGGGGTCGCTGGTTTTCATGATAGACTGGGCTGTTTTCACAACTCTCTGCAATTTCTTGTGGTCTTGGGCAGAGCAGTTGCCATACTAAGCTTTAATGCATCCGGGTAGGATGCTTTCTATGGTGCATCTGTAAAAGTCGGTGAGGGTCATTGGGGACATGCTGAATTTCCTTAGCCTTCTGAGGAAGTAGAGGCGTTGGTGTACTTTCTTGGCCATAGCATCTATGTGGCTGAACCTACACTAGCTGAGGTCTGTCACAAACACAGTGAGTCCATTTGTTTGAACTGAGAGAAATGAATGTGAGAGATCATTTCATTGATCTTTAATAGCTTTGAAATATTTTTGAATATTTTGGGACAGAATTGGGCAGCAAAATGGTAATGGTAGATATGAATAAAGTTATGTCCAACTTAATCACACAGTTAGCAAGTTCTGACCCATTACCATTTTTGTCCTAAAGCTCCACTAATATAACAAATATACTGTATGTATTTCAACCACTCGGACAGTAATAAAATTGGCTGCCTGATATTTGAAGTGATGTGACATTTGGCTCTCGACAAGTAAAGTTTAAAATTTCACATCAATACTGTTTCTTTTTTTCTACTGACCTTTTGGATGGTTGGAATCAGGCAATGATGGTGACATTTTCTTTCTTCCTGTCCTATTTAGCATCTAACTGTTTATTTTATGTAGAAATTTGCATAACGTGACAACAGGTCACCAGCTCCACTTAGAAGAATATGCAGCATGTGGCAGGAACACTCCCTGAACAATTGAATATTGACTGAGAATACAATTAAAAACTGGGACCCTTTGTAGTAGAGCAACATATGGCCCTTTCATAAGTGATATCAATGTTTTTTAATCAGTGAAAATTGAAGATTGCTCCAAATTACTTAGCATTCCAAGCTGGCCAGCTCTCTTCCTTGGCCTCCTCATTCCATTAGATCATTTTCCTGAAATCTAGTTAACAAAATGGGTATTACTGGTTTCTAACTCTCAAATCATGTTGACCTTTGAACAAATGATGAAATAGTATTTAAGCAATTGAGGAACCATTTCGGGAGATGAGCATAAGCTTTGGAAACATTGACTATTAAGGCGAAGAACATCTAACTATGTAATTAATAATCTGAATATGTTTTGACAATTGGGAGTAAAGATAAAAAGGAATGTAGCATATATGATCCTCAGTATTCTTGCTAATGGATTTTATTTGGCTTGGTTTCATCCTTTTAATTGCCATGGTGTTTATTTCACCAGAGATCAAAACACAGCTTTGTAAGTTTAATAGTTTAAAGGTCAAGTGAGACTTTCAAGTCTCTCTAAGCAACTATTTGTTGATAATTGGAAGCCGCAAATGATATCAGTGTATCAATGTGCCACCAATTAAACTACCTGTGTTACACCCAAAGGGGCCCACAAATAAAAATGGTAAATACTGTATTTCATTGATTAGAAGTGCACCCAAATTTGTCCACACAGTTCTACAGAATTGTTTATGCTGGGAGTGTTCATTAATATTTTGTATAAAATTAATTTCAATTTAACACGTTCTATACACTTCAGAATAGCTTATGGTGTCAGATAAAGATCACACCACAGGAAATAATGACTTCAATGTTAGTGTATAATAGCAATAAGGGAGGATTTTCAATACCACAGAATTTATTACACACCATGATTGCTGCATTGCAAATCAAGCCCGTAAAAAAACTTGCAACACTTTATCAGATAGATTTTCACATCAGATGTTATGTCAATTCACAGACTGCATGGGTCTCTAGTAGATTGGGGTTGGGTATGGAAAACTCTCATTCTAAGCAGACAGGAACCAGACAACATTATAATAATAGAAAATAAAAAGATGTGAGATTTGCATTCATATAGTGGCTTTTATAATCTCAGACATTCCAATCCACTTTAAAGTCACTGTAGCATTTTTAAAGAACAGTCGCTGTTGTAATATAAAATAGCCAACGGCCAATTTGTGCACAGAAAGCTTCCATAAAGAGCAATATGCGCAGATAATCTATTTGGACTTCTTTTGGCTGAGAGATAATTATTGGCCAGGGCATAATGATATAATTTCTGGCATATTCAGATAATTCTAACATAGCTTTCTGGACCTATCAGTGTATAATGGGAATTCAGGGTTAGTCCTGCCTCATCTCTCGTTCAGCTGGGTGCAGTGCTGAGCTATTGAAGGATATTGAAAGCTTATCAAGGAAGAGAAGGAAGTGCATGCCAGCTACAGAAGATGGTATCGAAAGGGTCACTTGAGGTTTTTGGGGGATGTAGGAGAAAACTTGGCAGAGGGCAAAAAGAGGGAATGACATCACCGTGATGCCTTGTGCGTGATAAACTTTTGCAGTGGGAGGGCCTTGCCTAATTATTTGCTGACCCACTATGCACATTATTCTGCCTGTAAAGAATGCCTAGGTTAATGTATTCTTTATAAGGTGCACTGACCTGTCCCACTCACCAGATCTGAGGTGTTACCCAGAATGGCTCACCAAATTCTGGGTGCCGTTTGTACTGTAGCTTCAACCCACTGTACTCCAAGTTTGCACTAACAGTTTGCATTATTTATTGATCCAGCTACATGAACTATGTACTTTGTAAATGGTCTTGGATCTTCGCAGCTTCTAGCACTGCACCATTTACTAACTGCATTGTCTTATCTATTTTCCCCCACAGTTAATGACTTCACTGTTACCTCTAGTCTTGCTTATTTGTTAAATCTATTAATATCTTTGTGCACTGCTTACAATGCTGACTTGGATGTGTGGCTTTCTGTTCCATCATGTAAGTTATTTATAAATATGGTGAACAATTGTAGCCCCAATACAGCTATTAGCAGGACACAATGGTCACATCCTGCCAATCTGAATGTCAGGTCATTCCCCTTAGTCCCTGGCTCCAGTCAATTTCCAAGCCAAGTCAATAGCTTGCCTGGTCTCCCACGAGCTTTAAATTCTCCTGGCAGTCTTCCTATAGGGGACTTTTCCAAATGTTTTCTTATGTTCATATGGTTAATTCATTTTTTTCATTTTGAACTTTTTCCAAATCACTTTTACCTACATAAATATCTCCTACATTTAAAAGAAGCCTAATGATAAAAGTACTTAAAATGTTACAATTTCATTTTGCTGGGAGATGCAAAATAACATCAGAGTTGACTATTTTATATTTATTTTGATTTCAGAAGTGAATTCTAGTTTATTTTTGCTGAAGGTATCTCTAACTCCAAACCTCATGTTGGTTGGGGTTGGCTCATTTCTCTTATATTTCAAAAGTAAACTTTATTCACGAGATATACAGAAAATACAATCACTGCATGTCTTATTCTTCATTCACTGTACCATCAATTCAATACATTCTCTTACAACGCGTCAACAGGCTGGAGCTGGACTACTGCCCGAACCTACGACCCACGGTAACCACCCTTGAGGCCAAGAGCATTCAAAGTTCAAGACCTCAGACTCAGTAGAAAGCTCATGATTACTGGGCAGCAGTAATCCCTGCACTCCTACATGCTTTGAGCATGGACTACCTACAACAGGCACCTCAAAGCCATCTCTGCAAAATTCTCAAGATCCGCTGGCAGAATAAGCAAAACAACTTCCTCTCCCAAGCCAAGATCCAAAGCTCAGGCATCCACAATGGTGATCATTCACAAGTCCTTCACAAGTTTCCCTAAATGAACACTATATAACTTCATGGGAAGAGATTGCTTGGAAAACTGAGGCAGTCCTCTTGGGTGTCAATAAAGTTTCTGCTAATACTAAAGTGAGAGTATTGACTTCTGGTTGTCCTCATGCCCTGCACCTTCTGTTCCATTGGCATCAATAGCATCCTATGGATGATGTAAAATGAGTGGGATTAGTTTTCTGTATTGGTATTGTAGCACAGCTTCTTATCTTGTTTTTTTTTATTTCTCATTATTTTGGTGAACTGACACACATGGAATCCTGCCACTGTACTTTAGGGGACTCCAACAGAAAGTGAATAACCTCCACCCTCTCTAATAAGGCTGCTGCCTTCCTGCAACTTTATTAGAGAGGCTACTTGCTGACCATCTTGGTTTGCAAACTTTGTGCATGGAAGAGTTAAGTTTTTGCAGGAATGTATAAAGTATGCTAGAGTTTAAACTATAATTTACCAGTATAAGACACCTTTCAAATTCCTTCCGGTTTATGCAACCAAGATTTCCCCTACTCATTAGAAAGAAGAAGAAGAGCATTCTCCTCAACAGGTTGAATTTTCATGCCCCATCATTGAGATGGGCTGGCTGTTCAATCATCAACATCAAGATGGAGCACCACATTTTGTCTAGCTCAACTATTGGATTATTAAACTTACTGTCTAATCACCCAATGCCAAGTAGCATTCTGGAGCCAGCCTACACTATTAATACAGAATGCTGAGCACAAGAAGTAGAACAACAAATCACATACCCACTGTGGTTGTCCCAAAGCACAAGTCTGTCTGTGCTTCCTTCCAAACCCCATCCCAGCCATTAAAATCTATTTATATAATCTTACACTTTATATACACTTACTGCAGCTGATGAACACACATGTGAGTGTGGGTATTTTAAATCTGGTTTAATTTTATCAAATGTAAAGCAAGCTATCTTGCTTGGAACCTGGCCATTAACAATCACTGATGCTTTGTGGAGCCACACTTGGTTTTTCTTCTGTGTCTATCTTTTTGGGAAAGGTAAGCAGATGGAGGAACAGATGGCCAGAATCATTGTTTATCTTCCTTCCCAGTGAATGGAGAAACAATATCAATGAGAAGTGTTCAAATTTCGAAATATAAGTTCATAGGATTGGAAGTTCAATGTGGAAACTATATCTTTTTTGTTACGTATCTAATGTTTTTAGCAGATGAAACACTTCTCTAAATTCAGTAGTTTATTATTAGTTTGTGTCAAGATAGCTAAATATGGAAGGGAAAAGGCAGAAAAATTTGTGCTGATCCTCCACTGTTCATTTTATGCCCATGATGAAGTTGAAAAATCTGATCTTCCTCTCCAAAGAATACAAACTAATCTTCACAAGTAACTTCAGCTTCTGAAAAACGAGACCAACCTTATTCTTATTTTCTCTTATCAAACTATGATACCAAACTCCAGGTAGAACCTGACCTTTGCCTTAGCTGGAGCATATTAAAAATCTTACACTTTGATACACTTTCAAGTTGTATAATTTCACTTCACTGTTATCACAATTTTTACCGTGTATTTTGCATCAGTTTTCTCCCCATCCTCCATTCCTGTGCTTATATTTGCAATGTGGCCAGATGGAAAATGAGGTAACGTTCCTCAAGCTTACATTGGGGTTAGTATTGAAAAACACAACAAGGTGTTGGAGGAACTCAGCAGGCCAGGCAGCATCTGTGTAGGAAAGCAAGCGGTTAACATTTCCGGTCAGGACCCTTCTTCAGGACTGAAGACAGGAAAAGGTGAAGCCCAATATATAGGGGGGGGAAAGCAGAGCAGTGATAGGTGTAGAAAAGAGGGGAGTCGGGATGGGCACAAGGTGATAGTAGGTAAATGCAGGTAAGAGATAGTGATGGGCAAGTGCAGGGGAGGAGGAGAGAGCAGATCCATCAGGGATGGGTCAAAGGTATGGAGGCAGGCATCTCATGGGGGGAGGGGAACGAAAAAGAAACTTCCACATGTTTATTCCAGAAGTTTCAGAATGGCTAGATGGAAAATAAAATGTTGTCCTTCTAGTTCACATTGGACCTCACTGCGGCATTGGAGGAGTCCGCAGATTGACAGGTTAGAAAGGGAGTGAGATGGAGAATTAGATTGGCATACAATAGGATGCTCAAGTCACCCCTGTGAACTGAGCATAGGTGCTCTACAAAGCCTTCACCCAATCTGTGTTTGGTTTCTCCAGTGTACAGGAGACCCCATTGTGAACACCGAATGCAGTATACTAGATTGGAAATAATTCAAGTGCATTGCAGCTTCGTTGGTGGGAACAGAAGAGGTGAATGGACAGGTGTTGCAGCTCCTCTGGTTGCATGGGAAAGTGTTATGGGATGGGGAGTGGTGGGTGAGGACAAAAGAGTGGATCAGGGAGTCACAAAGTAAGTGGTCCCTGCAAAATGCAGAAAGGGGAAGGAAGATGAGAAAAGTGGTGATGTCATGTTGGAGCTGACAGAAATTGCGAACAATAATGTGTTGAATGCGAAGGCCGATGGGATGGAAGGCAAGTATCAGACGAACTCTATCTTTGTTCTGTCCTGGGGGTGAGAGGGTGAGAACAGACATGAGGGAAATAAAGGAAATACAGTTGAGAGCTCCATCCACTTTGGCAAAGGGGAAGCTGCAGGAAGAGGAAGGATGTTTCAGAGAGTCCAGAGTGGAAGGTATCGTTGGAACAAATGAAATGGAGATGAAGAAACAGATGAAGGAATGGCATCTTAACACGAGGCAGGGTGAGAGGATGTATAGTCACAGGAAGGTATAGGAAGGTGGGTGTGCTGGAGAAAATGTAGGGGAGATTCACTAGGTTGCTGCCTGGTTTGGAGGACTTTAGTTATGGGGAGAAAGTGGATAGGCTGCACATGTTTTCCTTGGAATCAAGGAAGCTGAAGGTTGATCTGACAGAGGTATATAGAATTATAAGAGGCATAGATAGGGGAGATTGTCAGAATCTTTTCTCCCATGGGAGGGGCATGAAAAATAGGTTTAAGATGGAAGGAAGGAGTTTTAAAGAAGATTTGAGGGAAAAGTTTACTTACACAGAAAGTGGTTGATATAGAACATAGAACGTAGAACAGTACAGCACAGGAACAGGCCCTTCAAGCCACGATGTTGGCTCATAATCTTGGGATTACTACCTGTGCCACATGCTAGTGAGGTGAGAAATAGATACATAGTGCAGTTCAATAGGCGGCTAAGGAGCTGGCGCAGGAGGGAGGGCTTCAGATTTATGGATCATTGTGCTCTCTTCCAAGGTTAGAGGGAAGGAAGCTTAAAGGTGATGTGAGGGGCAAGTTTTTTCGCAGACTGTGGTAGGTGCCTGGAGTGGGTTGTAGTGGAAGGGATATCGGGGTAGCGGTGGAAGCAGGCAGTTTGGTGGAGTCTAAGATGCTTTTAAATAGACACCTGAATATGAAGGGAATGGACGATAGAAAGGAAGAGGAGATTTAGTATAAATTGGCATCAAGATTGGTAGAACATAATGGGCCAAATGGCCTGTCCAACGCTGTACTGTTCTATGTACTATGTCTGCGTCAAACATGATGCCAAATTAGACTAAATCTCTTCTGCCCGCACATGATCAACATACCTCCTTGCATATATCTAACAACCTCTTAAGTGCCACTGTTGTATCTACTTCCACCACCACCCCTGGCAGCCCATTCCAGGCACCTACCACTCTCTGTGTAAAAAACTTGCCACACACATTTCCTTTAAACTTTCCTCCTCTCACCATCAATGGGAAAAAGATTCTGACTGTCTACCCATGCTATGCCTCTCATAATTATATAAACTTCTATCAGGTCTCCCTTCAGCCTCCACCACTCCAGAGAAAACAACCCAAGTTTGTCCAATCTCTCCTTATAGCCCATACCCCTCCAATCCAGATTGCATTCTGGTAAACCTCTTCTGCACACTTTCCAAAGCCTCCACATCCTTCCTGTGATGGGCCAACCAGAACTGTACACAATACTCCAAGTGTGACCTAACTGAGGCTTTATATAGCTGCACATAAATTCTTTACTCTTATACCCAATGCCCTAACCATTGAATGCAATCATGCCATATGGATTCTTTACCCCCCTCCCACCCCCCGTCTACTTGCATGACCACTTTCAGGAAGCTATGGGCTTGGACCCTAAGATCCCTCTATACGTCAGTGCTGTTAAGGGTCCTGCCATTAACTGATTACTTTCCCCTTACATTTGACCTGCCAAAGTGCAACACCATCTACCATTTCTCTGCCCATATCTATATTCTGCTGTATTCTTTGGTAACCCTCTGCAATGTCCACAAATCCACCAAGCTTTGTGTGATCTGCAAACTTACTAACCCACCCATCTATATTTTTATCCAAGTCATTTAAATATATCACAAATAACAAAGGTCCCAACTCTGATCCCAATGGAACACCACTGGTCACTGGCCTCCAGCCAGACGAATAGCCTTCCCTCACTATCCTCTGCCCTCTATGGGCAAGCCAATTCTGAATCCAAGCTATTAAATCACCAAGTCTCCCATGTATCTTAATCTTCTGAATATCTGGAGCTCGCTGCCAGAGGAGGTGGTGTAATCAGATAAAACACTATGTTTAAGAGACACTTACACAGACAAAGAACAGAAGGACACAGACCTAATGCAGGCAAATAGGTGGGTGGATATAGATAGGCAAAATAGTCGGCATGAATGCAGTGAGTCAAAGGGCCCGTTTCTGGGCTCTACAACTCCATGACTATTAAATAACAAAAGGGATAATGGTAAAATGTGAAAGATGGTGGTTTGAGGATAAGCAGAGGGTCACAAGGTTATTCTGGAGGAAAAGTAAATGAAGAATAACTATCTGAAATGATCAGAAGTAGGTGGGTGAATAGAGGGAAGCTGGAAACAAAAACTCTGAAAATGTTGATTATCTTAAATAGTTAACATCTTTGTTGAGGCCTGAAGGCAGCAATGTGCTCACTGAAGGATCAGATGCTGTTCATTAAGTTTACATTGTGATTTATCAGGAGAGTGTAGGACACTGAAGATAGAGAGGTCAGAGTGGAAGTGAGATAGAGAATTAAAGTAGGTAACAGGAAGCTCACAGCCATGCTTGCCTTCTGACTGGAGGTCTTCCGCAGAGTAAAATGGTCTTATTTAGAGTACATCAATGTGCCAGCTGCTAACTGCCCTGTTCCATAGCTTTTACTCATTGGAAATCGGAGAAGTCTGAGTGAGATCTATTTCATTTGTAAATTGCAGGGTACAGGTATCACTTCTGTGATGATTTTTACATAAATTCCTCCAACATCCTCTAATCTCCCTCATCTTTTCCTCCTAGTTGCAGAGGAATGAATCTTGTTGGCTGGAAAAAAACAAAAAAATCTATGTATGTTCGAAATATGAAAAAAACTAAAATTGCTGTAAAAACTCAATGGCATCTGTGAATCAAATAGTAATCAGCTTCAGAATGATGAATCTTTGGCCTGAAATTTCAACTGTTTCTTTATCACAAATGCTGTCTGATCTGCTGAGTTTTTACAGCATTTTCTGTTTTTATTTCTTACTGGCAAGGGCCAATAGTTCTAATTTGAACCAGTAGCTTTCCAACGTTTAGATCCCAGTAGGTCTCAGATTCCACCTACATGTAGAACTCCACAGTGACAGATATGGAGTCCGCTGGCAGGTCCTCCAGCATTATATTTGGGAAGCTCCCTCTCTGATCCATTGCCAGATCATACCTCGTGTTAGATCAAAATCCTTATTCATTTAAATTGGGACCTGGACTTTGGGAGGAAAAGGAAAAAAAAGTTATTTATTTTTATTTCTTTCATGTTAATGTTTTTAACTATTTATTATTCTTTAAATATATTTCATTTACTGTTCTATATTTTTTCTTTATTCTTTATATCTTTTGTATTTACTTTTACATGTTTCTTCTTTTTTTTAATTTACAGCATGGTAACAGGCCCTTCCGGCCCAGCGAGTCCGCGCCGCCCATTTTTTAAACCCAAATTAACTTACCCGTACGTCTTTGGAATGTGGGAGGAAACCAGAGCACCTGGAGGAAACCCATGCAGACACGGGAGAACGTACAAACTCCTTATAGACAGCGACGGGAATCGAACCCCGATCGCTGGCGCTGTAATAGCGTTGCGCTAACCACTACGCTACCGTGCCATCCCCTAAATTGTACAGACATATATACATGTAAAAAAATAAAAATAGGCCCCAGCTTAGGCAGGAGGCAAAGTTCCATTCCAGAGCTGTGCCTTCCAAGGGCCTCCTAGGTGCAAATAGTCAGCAGGTTCTGCCCAGCACAGTGTAGATGAATGGGGAGCATGAGCAGCCCGTCCGATCCAGGGTATGCCAGCCCAGAGAGGAAATGGCACCATGCACCTGCAGGCTCTAGCCACTAAGTGTCAGTGTGGTGCAGCCCAAGCTGCAAAATGTCAGTCACATTGAGGGAGCTGACCACGGCAAGTCAGCCCATCCAGAATGGGAAATGTTCATTGCTGTCACTAACCAGTTCCAGGTTCGTCCTGCTGCCTGCTTCTGCCATTCATACTCTTTCAATATTCTCTCAGCTTGGAACTTTATTGGCTCCTGCCCCGAGTCCAAACAAATTTGTTCAGCTGGATTCTGGGTTGTGGCCTGATTCATTCCCCATGATTGCATATGAAACCTCAGAACTCTCTGACCCAGACTCTCATAATTATGAAAATTACTGGGGCTGCAGTGTCTTCTCAGTAATGTCCAGAGTCCTTGTGGTCTCTCTCTTCTCCTGCCAGCCCCTTAAACAGACAAAACACCTACTACCACTCCTAGAGGATCCCAACAGGTGGAAAGCTGGAGGGCAGCTTGTGCCTTGTGCTGTTCCCAAGTATTTGTAAGAATAAAAAATGCTGGGTTTAATTTTTTTGTTCAAGAGACCATGAATTTTTATCATATTGTATTAGGACTCAGACTCTTACATTTACTTTATAATTATGATTTCAATATATCAGATATATTAAATTGCAAGACAAATTAAAATGTTTAATGTGGAAAATGGAATGCAATGTGCAAAGGTGAACACTAATGTCAGCCAATACACCTACACATGTTTAGCATTGATGATAAAAAGATGAATTCTTCCTCTATCACATTTTGGCTGCCAAGATTCCAGACTATCAGATGCCCAAGAGTATAATCTCAACTACAATTCCTCTGCCACCTTTTCAGATCTGCACAATTCAACTCTGCAGTCTTGTTCCCCTTTGGAAAAGCATCATTCAGATGTCATAGAGTCATGCAGCGTGGATGTAAGCCCTTCAGCCCACTCTCTCAGTAACCAGCAAGCACTCAGTTGCATGAATCTGACAGTAATTCAGCCCTTGGCCTCTCAGCTTCTCCCCTTCCCCACCCACTACCTTCCCCCCTCACCTGGACTCGTCTATCAGCTGAACTCACTTGTCCCCTGCCTGCGTGTGCTCCTCCCTCTCCCCCTCCTCCCACCTTCTTATTCCGGATTCTTCTCTCTTCCCTTCCAGTCCTGATGAAGGGTCTCGGCCTGAAACGTCAACTGTTTATTTCCCTCCATGGATGCTGCCTGACCTGCTGAGTTTTTTGTGTATTGCTGCAGATACATCCAGCATCTGCAGAATTTCTTGTGTCTCAGTAATTCCATTTTATTCTCTCTACTTATACTGCAATCCTTCACCCCCCCCCCCACCCCTCCCCCCTACCCTCACTCACCAGATTCTACCACTCATCTACACACTGGGAACAATTTACAGTGGCCAATCAACCTACCAAGCTACACATCTTCGGGATGTGGGAGAAAACCAGAGAATCCGGTTGAAACCCATGCAGTCACAGTCAGAATGTATAAACTCCACAGGCATCAGTATTGTTCAGGATGGAAGCTCTACTACCTGTGACATTGTGCTGTCTTTAATGTAGTATTGATGAAAATGAGGTGATGCACCTGAATTTTGGGGACAGTATTTACAGTGTTTTTGGATCTGTTGGAGCTGCATGCAAGGAATAGTTTGAAATTGGTGTTCCTGGGTCTTCTCCAGATTTGAGCAGAGTGTTTAAAGGTTCTATGTAATGGAAGATGTTGCTTGAGCTTGTCAGTTGAATAATCTCAAGGTCAACTGATTGCAAACGTTTTGTGGTGTGCCTGATTCTTTTTCTATTATAGACTTTTAAGCTCAGAAAAGCACAGCCCTGCTTCTTGTTCATTGCCTCAGTTTAACATCTTTTTTGGATGATGGCACTTTTGACAGTGCAGCACTCCCTCTTAACTGCACTGGAATGCAGGCTGAATGTTTGTGTTCAGGTCTCTGGAGTGTTTCTTAAGCTGGACACTCTGTTTCAGAGGAGAGATGTGACCCATTGGGCCATGGTCACAAAAGCCTTTGGAAAAGCAAGTGGAATGAATAAGAGATGAAAGGAAAGGCAGATAAAATAAAATTCTGAGAAAGATAGAGAAATCAAGTGTGAGAGATTAAAATGAGAAAGGGGAAAAGGAGCACAAACAAATGGAGATGTTGGGGATCAGGAAAAATAAAATGATGAACGTTGATGAGAAGAGGGATAGATAAAGTTTTTTTTGATTTTCATAGACTGTGAGGTGACTGCTGTGTCTGTGAGTTTCTTTAATACTACTGCAATGAAGCAGAGACAGAACTTAAGCAACAAATCCATTATTACAGGCGTCAACTTACAACTAACTACCTGTGTCTGGCACAACAAGCTATCACATTTATACCACGTGATACATTTTAGTTTTTAAAGGCACCCTGCACATACTATAATTGCTCATTGACAGCCAGGGGTAATTCCTTGAGTCCCTGGCGATGATCTGACCTGCCTCACATCACATTCCCACCCAGGCAGCTGCATCAATTCATCAGTTCTGAGCACACCTCTGATAGAGGTCTGGATGTTAAAATCTTCCTCACACCACTAATTTTCTGGTGGAATTCTCTCATTTTCTGTAGATTAGCTGTGAACTACTTAATATTAAGATGTATACTTTTCTACAGGTGCTATATGACAAATGGGTGAACATGTACTCTGTTGGAAGGAGGAAGTACATTCTGCAGTGGATATTTGGCAGATTGAGATCTATCCCAAGTTGCTACGGGAAACGAGGGAGGAGATAACTGGGGCTCTTCGTTAACCACAGATGAGATGCTAGAAGACTGGAGAATAGCTAATATTGTTCCTTTATTTAAGAGGGACAGCAGGGATAAGCCGGGTAACTACAGGCCAGTGAGTCTTATACCACTGGTAGGGAAATTATTGGAGAAAATTCTACAGACAGGATTTATGTACATTTGGAAAGGCAGGGACTGATTAGGGTTAGTCAGCATGACTTTGTGTAGAAGAAATTCTGTCTAGCATGACTTTGTGTAGAGGAAATTCTGTCTTACTAATTTGATTGAGTCTTTTGAGGCAGTAACCAAGAGATTGATGAAGGCAGGACAGTAGATATTGTCTATGTAGACTTTGGTAAGGCATTTGACAAGGGCCCACGTGGTAGATTGGTGCGGAAGGTTAAGGCACAGGGGATCCACGGCAGGCTGGCTAATTAGATCCAAAATTTTCTTGGTGATAGGAGGCAAGGATAGTGGTGGAAGGATGCCTTAGTCTGTGACTAATGGTGTACCACAAGGGTTGATGCTGGATCCTTTGCTGTTTGCGATATTAACAACTTGGATGCGAATATAGGAAGTATGATTAGTAAGTTTGTGGATGATTTGAAAATTAGTGATGCTATGAATAGCAAGGAAGGTTGTCAAAGGATACAACAGGACATAGATCAGACGGAAAGTTGGATGGACCTCTGGCAGACGGAATTCAATTACAACAAGCACGAGGTGATGCATTTTGGGAAGTCAAATAGGGATAGGACATAAACAGTAAGTGAACAGAGAGACCTCAGGGTCCAAGTCCATTGTTCCCTGAAAGTGGCAACACAGGTTGATAAGGTGGTTAAGGAGATACATAGCATGCTTGCTTTTGTAGGTTGAGACATAGAATATAAAGTTGGAATGTTATGTTGTAACTTTACAAAACATTGATTTGGAATATGATGTGCCATTCTGGTTGCTCATGATAAGAAGGATGTGATTGCACTGGAGAATTCAATAAAGTTGACCAGATATGATCTTCTCTTAGCAAATCATTGCTAACTGTCCAAATTAACTCATATCTTTCGAAATGAGATTTACATCTCAGAATATTTTTCCCAGTAATTTGCCCATCACTGATTACTTGGGCTATCCCTGTCTCACTTTTTATGCAGTGAAACCACATGATTTGTCGATTTTATTTTTTTTCAGGAATCTCTTCCCAGTACTTTTCTCGGTTGTGGATATGTGAACCACTTTTCAATTCTCAAGAAACTCTGAGGAATGGAAGTTGCCTTTGTAATCTCCTGGATGCAATGCATGTGCAATTGGCAAGTGCCTTGACCAGATATCACAAACACCCCATGATACACCAATGTATTACATGAGCCTATTGAATGGTGACTGAACTGCCTGGGTTCACTGGTCAGTGGCCTGCTTAATCCACTGTTGCTCAGAATAAATCTCTGCATGAACAACCAGGTCAAGCCAGCTCCCAGCTGATTGATTAGGAACTGCATAGGGGCAATGCAAGTACACCCACTAAATTGGTTTGATTGGCAGTTAAGTCACATACTTCGGCTAACTGGTTGTCAAAACTGTCACAGAGACTGAATTTTTATAAATGTCTCTGCCATTCACAAACATTTAAAAATGTCAAAACAACTTAAAAAAATACACATTGGTACTAAATGTTTTCAACGTTTTTAAATGACAAAAGAAATAGAACACTTAAAACACAATTAAACAGATTTAAATCAATTCAATTAAACTAAAAGAATGAGAAAGTAAATTATACTTGTTCCTTTCTCTTCCTCAGCAGTTCTTCTCCATTCAAGTGAATGGGCTGGCTGGACTTGCATCAGATTAACCTGGCACAGGTTCAGTGGGCAAATTTCCCAGTGTAAGTGCTGGGAAATCCGCAGAAGTTCATGCACCCCCACTGCATGCTATGAGGGGTCCAACTAGCGCACAACAGGGAATCCCCAACAAAGTTCAGGTCTTCTGTTTTTGGATGGGAATCCAAACAACCACAGAGGCGAATGTGGAAATATTATATCTCCTGCCATCAATGGAACATTGTGTAAGAGTCATAGCCTCTGGGCTCCAACAGTGACCCTTTTTGGAGTCTGTGAAGTCAGTGGAAATGTGCTTATTTGCAGGAGGTGCAAGCAGCATTATGTGCACACCCCTGGTACCCAGATTTTCCATCCAGCCAGAGAACTGCCAACCCGCAGAAACAGGAGGGGAGATTTTCAGTCTGGGAATAAAAATTGTACAGTGGTAATAAAAACAATAAGTGCTGGAAAGACTCAACCGGTCAGGCAGCATCTGTGGAAAAGAAACAGTGTTACCATTTCAGGTCAGTGACCCTCAGTCATTTTTAAACTGAACCACCTAAGGCACAAAACCATGACACTAGGGAATCCAGTTTCTAGGAGTGATCTCTTGGGCCTCCTGCTGTAGAATTTTATCACGGTGGGTCCTCGTATAAAACACCCATTGGCCTGCTGAATGCTGCCAATTCAATACATCTTTCCCTCATAAAAATCTCAAACTTAAAACAAAATGCTTCAAGTGCCAGAAATCTAAAATATGAACCGAAATACTATAACCACTTAGCACATCAGCCAGCACTATAGATAAAGAAAGGTATGGTTAATATTTCATTCCTGTGTCCCTCCAGATCAAAATTCTGTCCTGACTAAAGGTAAGTAACATGGAGACAAAGGAACAAATGACACAGTTTTTCAGTGCTCTGGGTTCATGGGTACCCAAATTAATTTACCCCCTCCATGACTTCTGAACTCTCACCTTGGAAAAATAGGCCAGATTGTCTTTCTTGGATCCAAAGCAAATGATCTCACATTTGCCCTTGTTGAACAGTGTGTGGTTATGAGAAAGGGTACATACAGCTTAACTGTTCATGTCTGTCTCTTGTGTATGTTTGTATGAGTAATTATGGGTGTACAAATGCAAATAATGCATACATACTGTATAGGTCAGTCTGTGTTTACATTTAGTGTACTTGTATCTAACTCAGAGAGTGGTGAGTGCATGGAATGGGCTGCCAGAAACGGTGGTGGAGGCTGATACGATAGGGTCTTTCAAGAGACTGTTAGATAGGTATATGGAGCTGAGTAAAATAGAGGGCTATGGGTAAGCCTAGTAATTTCTAGGGTAGGGACATGTTCGGCACAGCTTTGTGGGCTGAAGGGCCTGAATTGTGCTGTAATTGTTCTATGTTCTATGTTCCATATTTGTCTAAGGTAAGTATAAGCATGCATAGTATGTATGTGCATAAGTTTAGGTGTGCATGTAGTTGCATTGTGCATATGTTTAATCTGTATGCAGTTAACATGTATGTGTGCTTGTGTACAACCTATTGGGTGTAATGTCTGTGAACATGCACACTTTACACATGGATAGAGTATATGTGCATATTTGTGATATTTGTATATTCATGCCTGCACATATATATCTATGAGAACACTTCCTTTTTTAACTGAAATGTTCTTATCACTGTCATATTTGATCGGATATATTTAACTGCAGTTCTGGCATAAATGTTTTATTCATTTTTTTTCAATAAGAGAATCCAAAGATTAATGAGTTCTCTAGGGTTCAGATCTCTTACTTCATTGCTGTATCTTTGATTTATCTTTAATGTGTTTTGCCAGATAATGAATAAACAAGCTGCTCTAGTCCTGTCTCTGTGTGACCTGTCTGTATGGATCCAAATTGCTCTTTTTTTCACCCATCCCAATAAAGCATAGTTGTTTACTGAGAAACCTATTTTTTGCCTGATTTTTATACTTTTAAATTTATCTATCACTTTTATCCCTCCATGTTTTCCATTTGACTTTTTCATTGTTCCTTTTTTTCAATTACAATAAATCATTATTTTTTATTTATACATCTGCTTCAACTTCTGTGCTTTTATTTCTCAAGCATTTTTTTGCCATTTTGTTCATCAATTCTCCTGTCACTCCTTTTGACTGTAGCCATCTGGCCAATATTAAATTGCTATCTGTTTGCTACACACAAATTAACCTCCCATTTTACCATTTCAAAACGTGACTTCTCTTCAAAACTGCAGAGCATTTGACATGTCCTGTGGTTGTCAAGATGTTTCTTTCTACTGCACCTTGTTGCTCCTGGTCAATGGTTTCCACTATTATAATTTGCAGGCCAGTAAGTTTGAGGTCTTGGCTTAATTCACCATCAAGCTTTGTGCATGTGGTTAGTACTATTCAGACACCATAAAAAAAGCTAATCTGGCTTACAACTGCACAAAGGTTTGTGCAACCTTTA
Organism: Pristis pectinata; assembly: GCF_009764475.1. NCBI lineage: Eukaryota > Metazoa > Chordata > Chondrichthyes > Rhinopristiformes > Pristidae > Pristis > Pristis pectinata. Next base: position 105,874,291 of record NC_067407.1, read on the forward strand.
CTCATTAAACTCTGTCAAAACGAACTACAAAGTAATATTTTTGATTAAGATTGTTTCCACTGAGTAAAGAGTTCCAACCAGTTCTTTATTTGTCATGTGTTTCTTAAGGTTTGACAAGCAGATGGACAAGCAGACCTTTTTAGGTCTGCCTAATAAATTAGAACAAAACAAAGTTGTAGACAGAAAAGATGTTTTGCAAGTAAAGTATTTTGCTGAAGTATAGAACTGAAACTAAAGAGACAGCATCTCTCCTGTGTATTTAGACAGCCTCAATGTCAAACCTGTTAAGCACAATGTTAATACATTTTCCATAAATCCAATTCCAATGACTAAATGAATATACAATACTGTTTAGCGTAAATCTGTCTTGGAAATTGTGATCCATGAGGACTTGTAATACCAGTAGTATTCTAACCAATTTGTAACATGCAGGAAGATGTTGTAATTCCATTAGAAATGAAGCATTATATGACAGGATCTTGTGTACATTTATTACTTTGAGCAGGAACATTCTTTCATGCCGATGGATTTTACAGCTGTGTGAAGTGGTCCCCAAAGTTTGCCATATTTAAAACCCGTCAGCTGCAAAATATTTAGAAGATGAATAGAATATTGTGAATGAACTTATTATACAGTCCCTTGATCCTGTACAGCTTCTTATCCTCAATTACTTATCCCAAAAGATCAATTTTTTCATCCTAACTCCGTATGTAGCTTAATTATTTCTCCCCATAGACACTTCCTTTACATTGACTTTGTTTAAAGCTGAAGAACTCATAGATCCAAGCCATTATTTACTGTCTGACAGCTGAGGATGTTCATATGATCTTCACCTGACCATATTCCATCCATATACAACATCAACACTGTTAGTCAACCAGTCTAAACTGTTATCTCAGATTCTGATGGTGAATTCAAATCTTCCATCTAAAAGCATGCTTGAAATGTGAGGAAACTTGGTGGAGGGAAGTTACGTCCAAGATTTATTCTATTTGTATTCCCCGTTTATCATATTTAATGCTGGATGCTAAAGATTTCAGTTACAGGCACGGTAGTGTATAGGCAGGCACAGTAGTGTAAGGGCAGGCATGGTAGTGTAGCAGTTAGCGTAATGCTTTACAGCGCCAGCGACCTGGGTTCAATTCCAGCTGCTGTCTTTAAGGAGTTTTTGCGTTCTCCCCGTGTCTGCGTGGGTTTCCTTCTGGGTGCTCCAGTTTCCTCCCATATTCCAAAGACGTATGGGTTAGGAAATTGTGGGCATGCTATGTTGACGCTGGAAGCATGGCGACACTTGCAGGCTGCCACCAGAACATTCTACACAAAAGATCATTTCACTGTGTGTTTTGATGTACATGTGAATAATAAAGATATCTTATCTTAAAATATCTCCAAGTATTTCTGAAATCCAGCTTCTTGGACAACAATTCTCATTGAGCAACAAGCTACTGTTTCTGATTGTCCTCTAATGTCTTGGATGGTTTTGACATTATTAATACACATGGCTGCCACGGTGTCAAAATGTCAACGTTTCTTAGTTCAAGAGGTGGGATCTCATTGATACACCTTTTGATCTGCCCTGTTATCACTATATAGATTGCACTGGGATCAACAAGAATTTTATTGTCATACTAGAGTGTATGAAAGTGAAAAACGCTACAATATTTTAAAGTCATTGTTATGGTATGGGTGTCAATGACATGCATAGTTCACTACAACTGACTGCCTTCGTTTGTCACTTATGAAGACACTGAGGAGTTAAACACATTGGTATAGACCTGGAGCCACATAAAGGTCAGATTCCAAAATAATGGTGGGTTTCCTTCCCTAATATATATTAGGAAGTATTAATTAGTTTTTATAACAACAGTCTAACAACTTTATGGTCTTTTGTTTTATATTTATGATTTATTTTCTCTTTATTTCAATTTTATTATCTCAATGCAATCTTTATATTTTCCATCTTTATTTAAACTGAATTCATATCTTCAAACTCTCGTAGAAATTAATTTCTGATACTTTGGAATATTAGTCCAGATCTCTGGTTTTTGGGCTGTACATTAATTTTTTTATGTTTTTCATATTAATACACAATTAACTGAGATGACAGAAGGCACACGCAGAGTGGCAAGGCTTTGGGACAGTTTGGAATTGAGAAAACAATAACCCTGTGGACAGTAAGTGCCTCAATTGAATTTGTTGCTTCTGAGGACCAGTCCTGCTTCTCCTGACCACATCAGAAACAAGATCTAGAAGGTGTATTAATGAAGCAGTGGCCCAACAAATGTTTTGCTTGAGGGCCCATCACGAGTCCAAATGTGTAGCAGAGCAGACCTAACACCCATAAAGGCCTTTTTTTTAAGCTTAAGATGAGCTGGAAATTGGCAACAACCAAAATGGCAAAGGCATTTGAAATACTGAGGTTGTAGGAGGGAAGGGGCTGGACCAGGGAGAAAGAGAGTCAGAGCAAGAAGATCTAAGGCAACGCTGTGTCAGCAGTTAGCAATGAATATATCCAGAGAGGATAAGAGGCCAGAGGGAGGGGCCCAGTTGGATTGGGAGTTTTGGAGACGGGAGAAAAGATTTGCATATTGGGATAAAGACTTCTGGTCAAAGAAATGGGTGTTGGGGCAGGGGCAGTGAAAGAAGATTTCAACATTATGCCAAGCTCAGAAATCATCAAGATGGGGATACAGGAGGACAAAGCTAAGGCCTCTGTTGAAGACTGATCTCTCAAGGTCAGAAAGGAGGAAATTGGAGGAGATAGTGGAAACATGGTGAGGGGTGGAAGTTGGTGGGAGAGACAGGCAGAAGAGAGTGAAGGGTGGGGGGGGTGGCGTGGGGGAGGTTAGGAGGAGTATAGAAACCCAAGTGATATTGGAAAGAGAAAATTATTGCAGAATAAAGTGGAATTGCAGACTGGGACATCCTTGAGGTTGAGTGAGTTGGTATCTTTGCAGTTCAAGAACATGCATATGCTAATGCATGGCGTAAAGTGTGGATCTCAAGATGCATTTAGAACACTCTCTCCAGAACTGAGAATATTTGAACATATCGGTGATCCTAGGTGGATCTGAATTGTGAAGGGGGGAATTTGAGTTGAAATCCTTGTGGGATGAGTTAGAGCCTGAGACATTTACCAAGGAATGAGATGTGGCTATCAGAAGCTAGTTTTTCTCAAAACCTTATCGAAGACTAAAAGGGAAAGAGAAACTACTGAGGTAGAACAAGGCAAAAGATGCAGGTGGAAGTCCTGCCGTAAAGCAGAGGGGAACTTCTTCAAGGCTGGCATTTCTGGAACAGTGACAGTTAACTCACCGCAAATGAAAATCAATAAAAAACTTCAGATGCTGGGAATCTGAAATGAGACCAGAAAATGCTGGAAACATTCAATAGGTTAAGCAGCATGTGTCTAAAGAGAAACAGAGTCAAAGGCATTCTGTCAGAACTGGGAAAGAGAATATTAAGTTGTAGAGAAGGTGGTGGGAAGAAAGTGGTGGAGTATTCTTCCCACAAACTTCTCTACAACTTAAAATTACCTTGTTTTATCTCTCCCTCCCAGTTCTGACAAAGGGTCTCTGACCTGAAATGTTAACTCTGTTTTCCTTTCCACAGATGCTGCCTGGATCATGCTGAATGTTCCCAGCACTTTCTGCATTTATTTCAGATTTCCAGCATCTGCAGATTTTTTTTTGATGTTTGAGGCCCTCATGCACTCCACCATTACAATAGATGGCTTCAGGTTTGAGAAACATGGGGCGGGAGAGGGGTGTGGAAAGTTAAAGGCCCAGATAACAGGTGTAGACGTTTAAATCTCAAGGCTTCAGTCAGGGATATTGGGACTTTGAGGATTATGTAATATCCTGCAGGTGGGAGAGGGGTGTAGCTCCTTTTTAAATAATAGTCAAAGCGGGTTCCCAGCTTCAAACTCCATTGGATGGCACTTGCTTAGGCAGCTCTCCTGCAAGTGGTGATGAAACAGTTCTCATAAGCACTGTGAAGGTCTGCTGCTGTGTGAGTGGCCTGCACTCTCCATGAACTTCACAGAGGTCAACCAAAGTCATGGAAGTGGAGTCCAGGCTTCTATTGTTAAACCACTGAAAAAAGATTGTGCAAGTCCGGGCTACTCCAGGCATTAACACATTAGGTGCATGGAGGACCCAGAAGGGAAATCACAGACTTGGTGGAACTCGCAATGTCCCCAACTTTACAATTAAATATTACTACTGAATCATATTATGCACAAAAATGTTGCATTATGCAATGTAATTTTACACATGACTTTTCACTTACTTGAGAAGACTTCTGCACTGGGTATAGAGTACATAAGTAGAGTGATTTTGATGCATCTTTAAGATAAGATTTCTTTATTAGTCACACGTACATCGAAACACACAGTGAAATGCATCGTAGAGTGTTCTGGGGGCAGCCCACAAGTGTCGCCATGCTTCCACCGCCAACATAGCATGCCCACAACTTCCTAACCCATACGTCTTTGGAATGTGGGAGGAAACCAGAGCACCTGGAGGAAACCCATGCAGACATAGAACATAGAACATAGAACACTACAGCACAGTACAGGCCCTTCAGCCCACAATGTTGTGCCGACATTTTGTCTTGCTCTAGGATCTATCTAACCCTTCCCTCCCCATAGCCCCCTATTTTTCTATCATTCATGTGTCTATCTCAGAGTCTCTTAAATGTCCCTAATGTACCTGCCCCCACAACTTCTGCCAGCAGTGCATTCCAAGCACCCACCACTCTCTGTGTAAAAAACTTACCCCTGACATCCCCCTTATACCTTCCTCCAATCACCTTAAAATTGTGTCCCCTCGTGTTACCTATTGTCGCCCTGGGAAAAAGTCTCTGACTGTCCACTCGATCTATGCCTCTTATCATCTTGTACACCTTTTATTACAAATATGCCTTATAATGTTCAAAAAGCATTAATATACATTCAAGCACTCTAAATATCTAAAACAAAATTAAATTTGCTGACTACTTCTATTGAATATATTGATATTTAGTGATTGGTTTTGAAGGTACAGCAGTATGATCAAAGACTGATTTCTATTGGAACAGTACACAGCCAGCAACTATTTGACATAAGTGGTCTTGAAAATGATCACTATATTTATACAGACAATGATTGGTTTCTCAACATGTATAAGTGTACATGGGGAGAACGTACAAGCTCCTTACAGACAGTGGCCGGAATTGAACTGGGGTTGCTGGTGCTGTAATCGCGTTACGCTAACCGCTACACTACAGTGCTTGCCCAGCGCAGTGATGTGACTGCACTTGAAATACTGCAATATAAGGAATGATATGCTTGGTGATAGTGTAGACAAAGTTCACTACATTGATTCCTGGAATGACCGAGTTGACATTTGAAGAAAGGCTGGGCAGGTTAGACATACGCATTGGAGTTTAGAAGAATGAGAGGTAATCTTATTAAAACAGACAATTTTGAGGGGGTTTGACAGGGTGAATGGTGAGAGGATGATCCCCCTAGTGAGGGTACCTAGAAATAGTGAGCATAGTTTCAGAATAAGGATGGCTCATTTAAGACAGAGATGTGGGTGGCGGGGAGGGAAATCTCTGATATTCTCTATTCCAGAGAGCTGTGGAGATAGAGTTATTGAATATATTTAAGGCTGATATTGACAGACATTGATCTACAAAGGAAAAGGTAGGGGAGAGAGCACAGGAAGCTGATGTTGAGATCAAGACTAGATCAACCATGAAACAATCTGCTGGAGGAACTCAGTGGGTTGAGCAGCATCTGAGGAAGGAGAATTGTCGACGTTTTGGGTCAAAACCCTGCATCAGGACTGAGAGTGGAGCGGGGAGATGACCAGTATAAAGAGAAGGGGAGTGGTGTGACAGGAGTCCGAGTTGATTGGTGGACAGAGGAGGGGTGAAAGATGACAGGCAGGTTGCACCAGGTGGAGGGGGGGGAGGGGTGTGGAGTTGGGAGACAATGGCAGGTGGATGATAGATGGAGGCAGACAAGGAGAAAAAAATGAGAGGCAGATGGAGTGAGGTGGGGAATCAACCATGATCTTATTGACTGCTGGAGCAGGTTCAAGGGGATAATTGGCCTACTCCCACTCCTGTTTCTTAACATCTTGTGGTTCTGAGCAGAGGTCAGGATGAACATTTCACCCAGCAAGCTATTGAAAATAGTGTGGGGATCCTATCTTTGTAAAATGATGCTAATTAAGATAAGATAAGATATCTTTAGTAGTCACATGTACATCAAAACACACAGTGAAATGCATCTTTTGCATGGAGTGTTCTGAGGGCACCCCACAAGTGTCACCACACTTCAGGCGCCAACACAGCACGCCCACGACTTCCTAACCCGTACGTTTTTTGGAATGTGGGAGGAAACCGAAGCACCCGGTGGAAACCCACGCAGACATGGGGATAACGTACAAACTCCTTACAAACAGCGGCCGGAGTTGAACCCAGGTCGCTGGCAATGTAATCTCATTACGTTAACTGCTACACTACCATGCCTGTGCATGTAAGATTCAGGTGGATGACAACTGCCAGGCTAACTGAGAGTTGCAGAGATAAATTCAAGAACTATATTTTACATTTTAATTCTCTTTCCAAGTGGTTTCTGTTGAATGGAGGGAATTAAAATTCTCCTTTTTCTTCAATCTCATCAGATTCCCAAGAAAGGGTGCTTTGTTATTTAAGTAAAAGCAAAGACCATGGCAGACGTGGCTGAGCCCCCTCATAAATTCAAGTAAAAGTGTGAGTTATTTTCTCAGATTTCATACCAAGGTATCAAGAATGTCATTTGAAAGTTGTGAATCTTATGAGAAAAGTTTGCAACCATTGTTAGATATAGGAATGCACATGGTGTAAAGTGTGGTTGTCTGCCGGGTGCGTCCAGAATAGATCTAGAACATTGGTCACACCACTCGTTGAATGCCGGCAGCAAAGGCTCCAGATGAAACCTAAAACGTTGCTGAGGTTGAAGCCAAGAATGTCAGTCACCAGATGCAGAGAATATTCATGAGGCAATGTAGAATCCACCAGTGTCAGTTCTAGGATGTACAGATGATTGATTGTAGGAAGTACAAAGGGAACATTTAAACTGGTTTGTCTTCAACATGTGGGCTAACAAAGTTACCGAGGGGGTTCGTTTTTATTACTTCCAGCTGTTCTTACAGTCAACGTGCCCTTTTCTTACTAATTCCTGTCCGAAGTTTCAGCATTCCTAGTTTGAAGAGGAGCAGATTGTATGTTGACTGGGAAGATAAGAAATTCAGCCTCACCATGTGTGTTTTATGAGTGTAAAACAGATGCCCAAAGGGATAATTTTAGGGACCACAGTCCTATTGCCAATATGTATCTGGAAACTGGCTGACATGTTAATGGGTTCGGTTTTTTGATTTAGAAAACCTTAGAGTCCACCTGAGTACATTGTCAGTCCTCTGCATCTGAGGCACCCAAAGCCTGTTTTAGTTTGAATCTAGGAATATAGTTATCGATGGGTGAACTTGCAGCCTGGGCTGATGCGCTCAAGATTCAGAATCAACTACAATGTAATGTCTGCTTCTTAAAAAAAATGTCAAGATTCATTCATGTGGCGCAAGGAAAGCAGCAGTGTTACTCCAAAAGAACTTATCATCACCTGTACCTTCACAACCTTTCCGGACTACTGAAATGTCACAACATACAAGGTGGACTGTAGCAACCAGCCAAGGCTTCTTCAACCAGCACCTCCTGAAATCCTAACCTCTAGCACCTGGAATGAAAAGGTCAGCAAACACATGAGAATACCGGTCCAAGTCACATCTCAGCCTGATTCGGAGGTGATCGCCGTTCCTTCACTATCACTGCGTCAAAATCTGGAAAGCCCTCCCCAACAGCATTTTGGAAGTGAAAGTAAAAAAGAAACTGCAGATGTTATAAATTTGAAATAAAAACAGAAAATGCTGGAAATGCTCAGCAGGTTAGGCTGCATCTGTGGAAAGACAAGCAGAGTTAACATTTCAGATCAGTGAGGGTAAGAATTCTCACTTTCTCTTGCTATCCCAGTTCTGAGGAAGGGGCTTCGACCAGAAACATGAAACCAGGATGTTTACCTTCATTAGCCAGGCCATAGAGTATAAGTAGAAGGAGATTGTAGTACAATGTTATAAAACATTGGTTAGTCCATAACTGGAATATTATGTGCATTTCTGGTTGCCACACTATGGGAAGGATGTGATTGCACGTTGAGAGTGTGCAGGGAAGATTCATGGGATGTTGATTGGGATGGGGCATTTCAGTTGTGAGCAGAGACTGGATAGGCTGGGTTTGTTTTCCTTGGAGTAGAGGAGGCTGAGGGGGAACCTGATTGAGGTACACAAAATTATGAGAGGCATAGGATTATTGCACTGCACTTTCTCTGTAGCTGTGAGACTTTACTCTGTACCGTACTGTTATTGTTTTTATCTGTACATCAATGGACTCTGTACTAACTCAATGTAACTGCACTGTGTAATGAATTGACCTGTACAATCAGTATGCAAGACAAGTTTTTCACTGTACCTCGGGACAAGTGACAATAATAAACCAATACCAATACCAATACCATATAGTAAGAAACCTTTCCCCAAATGTAACTGCACTGTGTAATGAATTGACCTGTACAATCAGTATGTAAGACAAGTTTTTCACTGTACCTTGGGACAAGTGACAATAATAAACCAATACCAATACCATATAGTAAGAAACCTTTCCCCATAGTAGAGGTACCTAAGAACAGAGCATATTGGTTTAAGTTGAGGAGCAAGAGGTTTATCTGAGGAAGAATCAAGAAAGAATCTGAGGAAGACTTTTTTCACCCAGAAGGTGGTTGCATTCTGAAATGCATTGCCTGAGAGGGTGAGAAGGCAGGTACTCTCATACTTAAGAAGCATCTGGGTGAGCACTTGAATCTCAAAGACAATGTAGTCCACATATCAAGTGCTGGTAAATGGAATTAGCATGGGGAGCTATTTAATGATTGACTAAGGGCTTGCTTCTGTGATGTGTGACTCATTTAAGCTGCCAAGAACATCATGACATATAAAGTGCCTGTAGTGACATAGTAATATCAAAAACTGGAAAAAGCTGGATTCTTTTAAATCTCAACTACTTACAATTGTGATTAGCAGTTAAGTTATGTTGTTATTTTCAACATGATAAACATCCTTTCATAGTCAATCAATACTCAAACTAAAGAATACATAAAATGGTAGCACCATGCCTCAGAGCTCCAATAACCTGAGTTCAGTCCTGGCTTTCTGTCTGTATGGAGTCTGCCTGTTCTCCCTGTGGCCAAATGTGGTTCCTCTGGGTGCTCTAGTTTGTTCCCATATCCCAAAGACACGCTGATTGGTAAGTTACTGCAAATTACCCCAAATGAAGTAAATGACTGGAAAATCAGGGTGGAATTGATGGACATGTGAGAGACAATGGATTACAAGGAAACGAAAGGGGGAGAACTAGCATGGTTTTGATGGGCCGAATTGCCTCTTTCTGTGTCAAAAGAAAATATGAAATAATGCATTGAGTTGTCAGAGATGGACATTGGGACGATTGGACAATGGGCAACCAACAGCTGTTTCCCATTGAATTGGAGAGAATCCAACAAATCTGACAGATTTATCTCAATCGTGTGCTCACCAGTGTTTACCTAAAGAAACCATACCCTTTCTGGAGACCTTTAAGGCATATCTGTTAGAGTGAAGCAAAATAAATCTGGAGGTAATTTTAAGGGAGAAGAATGCACACATGGTTTATCAATAATTGATATGGCCGTATGCAGACTGATTTAAACTGAGAGAATAGAACTGGGGAACATAAGTTTAAAATCATCAGGATTCATGAGACTAGAGGATTAAATTTTAGATTCCACAGTGAGCATTTTTTGTTCCCACCTGAGATTTTGCTTGTGATTTTAATAGCCAGGTGTCAATTATCCACCCGTAACATTTCAGCTAGAAAGCACGATTTGTTAGGTGATGGAGAATGGGCAGGCTGAAGCTAAGAAGCTGGCACCAAGATGTCAGTGTCTGATAACACGGCAAGACTCAAGAGAGGAGGTGTGCGGAGGCTTCTAAGGGTCTTGTTGATTCAGGGAGAGGGAGGATGGTGAGAGCAGGAACAGCAAACTGGCCTCTTCATTCCCTCATTAGGTAATCTTTAACTTCATTCAAACAGATCAGGTAAGAAAAGGACTGTAAACAGGAGCGTACATAGAATTTCAAACGTGCTGCTTTTGGATTGGCACATGTATAGATCTTTAATGGTTTGGACCAATAAGTGGAAAGAAAAGGATCTAATATTCATTTAAATGCTCTGATCCTTTTCCTATAGCAGGGCACTGAAACCAATTTTCAATTCTTGGAGACACCAGAACAAACCATTAATTAGGTCACCATTAGGCAATTCTTTTCTTGCCATTAAGAACATTGCCTAATTATCTGCAATGGCAGTTTCCTGGCTATTTTCTGGCAGGAAGGACATGGTGGGTATTCTCTTCAACAACAAGGAAGATCATATACAACAGTTTGACTTTATTGATGAACCTACCCACCAATTTGACAGGAGCCTCCTCCACCACCAAAAACCGCCAGGTTAAAATGGCTGTGAAATGGAGACATTGCTTACAACTGATTACCTTGTCCTTGCTCGCTGATTGGAAAGAGTTAAAAATCACCTCATAATGGTTAAAAGAAATTTTCAAATAAGGACCTCGAGGAATAGCAATAGTGATTAAATTTGTGGACAAGCAGCCAGAGTTCTAGACCATTAAATCAGAGACATGTTCAAATCCCACCATGCCAGCTGTGGAACTTAAATTTAAGCAGTCAAATAAATTTTTTTTTAAATATCTTAATAGCAGTAATCATGAAACTACTAGATTGTTATAAAATTCCATCCGATCCTCAAATCTCCTTCAGGGAAGAATACACATCATCTTTACCTGGTCTGGCCTATGTGTGGCCCCTCAGCATGTTTGATGCTTAACTGCCTCCCCAGCTAGGGGCAGTTAGGGGTGGGTAATAAACTGTGAGCTTTGCCAGTGACATCCATGTCTTGAGAAACTAATATATGGATTACAACGAATGTATCAGCATTGACACCACGTGAACTGAAGGAAATTTGATCAAATCATGAGTAAGAGTAGAAAGAGTGACTGGCATGGAGGAATAAAGCAAGGAAAACATTATAATTTATTCAGACTTAAAGGATGACCTATCAGCTGCAGATCAGAGACCATTAAATATAAACATAATTGTCATATGATGATGACTTGGATGATGCCCGACCCCATCAAAGGATTTGTGATGCTTCACTGAACTTTAGAGCATGACTAATGCCTTTAAACCATGACAGAGGGCTGTGATTATAAGTAATGTTAGTAATGAATATCCAATAAATATTAAAAACAGAATTTTAACTTCCTGTCTAATATTGTCCAAATTTAGAAGTTTTCAGACTACTTATAGTTCATCTCTAAAACATTTACTTGACAAAATAGATGCAGCTCTTTTTAAAACCAAATGCCACCTTATTATTATAAGGTTATTAGTATTTTCTGTGGCGTAATCCTAAATTCCCTGCTGTGTGCTGATAGTGAATGTTCAAACATTTCTGCTACAGTGCAGAAATTAATTGATTGTTCAAAGCTTGTGTTACAGCTGAATATTTTAATCTGCTCAAATTCCACCAGAAAAGGAATATTTATAATTATCTTTAACAAATTGCAGTTCCACACTAATGCCTGCTGTTTTAGTCAATTTCAATCCCACTCCATTTAATGCACTGAGTAACTGTGAAGAATTATCTAACGAATTGTAAACATTCAGATGTAACTGATGATATCCTATTTTGCTTCTGCCCTTCATCAGAACATGGAATGCAAAACATTTGGAAAAATACCAAAATATATGTTATCAGTTAGCATATTCATAGACACTATTAAAAATTAATGGTCTAAATACCTGTTCTATGAAAGCAGGTTATACTGATTTTGGATTTCCAGCATCTGCAGTTTTTTGTAGCAAAAAACGAGCTGCTGGAGGAACTCGGTAGGTCAGACCAGTCCAGGTGAAGGTTCTCAACCTGAAATGTCAACTGTCCACTTCCCTCCACAGATACTGCTTCACCTACTGAGTTCCTCCAGGAGCTCCGATTTTGCTCCAGATTCCAGCATCTACAGTCTTGTTTCTTTCCATCTGCAGGTTTTTGTTTTTCATACTGAAGCTCAGTTGCCAAATAACTGATCTGAAAGAACATAAGTATCATTATTTCAAATGGAAAACCTGCTTGGCTACCTATCTTTGGCAATATTTAGATCAAATAAATAACTTTACCATGGTACGAACTAGTGAGATGAATTGTTCTTGACTTGACCTGACACCTATGTTTGGACCCTGCATTTTTCCCATGGTTGCAGTTACTTCAGAACCAAAGTAAGAAGCTGAAATCCTAACGTTATTCAGACTTTGTTGAAATAGCAAAAATTTCAAAACTTTTCCCAGATTCATTCAATTGAAGTAAGATCACCAAAATGGAGGGAAAGTTGGTTCAGGGGAGGACTGTAACAAATTACAAGGATCTGTTTCACCTTCTCGCACGTTAATCTGTTCCACATGTGACTCCCTCCATCTGTCAGTCACACAGCTAATAGCTAGTAGGTCTCAGCGGGCACATCCTGAGGCCCTGCACTAGATCATCTGATCTCTTTGAATGAAGTTAGGGCAACATGGTGGCTCAGCCAGTTGAAGTGCTGACTCAGAGTAACACTCTATTACAAGCCCTAATTTTTGTATTTTTCTTCTCTCCTCCTTTTCTCTGTATCATAACACATGTTTAACATCAAAAGGCTGTGTGGCCAGCTACCAGTACAGTGTTAGTAGTGGTTACCTGGATCATGAAAGGCAGGTATGTATTTGAACCCAAGATGTTGATAGCAGGAAGAATAATTGGATTAGATCCAACACTTCATTCATTGAGGCCTATAATTGGTTTATCCAAGTCATTGCTGTAATTTGGAAATAGTAGTGGAAAGTCCTAACAAGAAAGTTGGTCAAATGGAGTATTCCCCTCCTGAATGAATGTTGACTGATATTTAGTAATTGATTTCTGTGTTCCTCATTTTTCTGGGTTTTGATAACAGTTTCAAACTAAAAAGCAGGCATATCTCATTCTCAGTCTTGGAATATTTTAGGACTCAAGAATGTAGAAATCCTGAACTTACTGGTCAGGTTCCACCAGAGATTTCCCAGCTGTGCTTCACTGGTGACTTCCCAGATGTTCACCAACAACAATTTCCAAGTTGTGCTCTGCCAGTGTTGTCACAGATGTGCTCCATCAGCAATTTCCCAGCTGTGCTCCAGTGGCATATTCCCAGATGTGCTTAGCTGGTGATTTCCCAGTTCTACATCACCACAGCACTCTACACTACATGGAATCCAGCAGCTGATCAGGAGTTTGCTGGGATTCAGCAGCAATTACTCTGCTCCAACAAAGGGTCTTCCATCTGAAACATTAACTCTGTTTCTCTTCCCACAGATGTTGCCTGACTTGCTGAGTGTTTCCAACATTTTCTGTTTTAATTTACACTGAAGAGTCTACTCTGGGATCCTGCGTGATCCCATTCATTTGTAGGGCTGCAAGAAGGAAAGATATGGGAAGAATTTTTTTTTAAGAATTCATGTTTTGTTTGTTTTGTTTTATTCTTTCCAAATGATTTACCCCTGACCTTTTTTTAAATAAAAGAGTGATGGCTATTTAACATTTTACAATTGGCAATTTCTTTCCTAATTATTTTTAAACGTTAGAGACTTCAAGAAGCATTGAAAAACTTTTAACAGTTTTGACAGACAAAAAAGCTGGAGGCAGAGGTCTGTCAACAGTTTCCAGAAGGATTTTGTGAGCAGGGCTTTTTCTGGCCCATTCACATCAGCACACAATGTCACTCGAGGCCCATCATTGCTCAGGGCCCTGTCGTTCAGCCTCAGGACTATTGCAACCGGCAATTCAGTCTTCTGAATCAAAATGGAGAGCACAAACATAAGATCCCTTCAGAAAAATCCAGGCACATTATTTGACACTGATTTGCAGAACACAGTTTCACTATTTGCCTGCACTTGATAAGCTGCCTTTCTAAATAAGAATATAATGATTGTTTATTTTCAATGCATTCGTACTTTCCTAAATCAAAGTGGCTTCATCAGAATGATTGGCATTGTTGCACATCTCCAAATCCTTAAAATAACCTGGCGATTAATACAACAGATGAACATTTATCTTTACTATCTAGGCTACCAACTTTACAACGACTTGATTAATTTATTGAATGAAGATCAACTTGTTTGAAGAACTGGGGACTTATCTGCTCCACCAGAGCATGGTATAGGTCATAAAAACGCACACTTCACCTAACTTTCTCTGGGAATTTATTGTTTTTATGGTCAATCTTTAACACAAGCCCATTTGTAGCTCTCATTGTTTTCATCCCTTCTATTCCATGCTAAAGAACTTCTGATTGTCATATTTTATGTGGGCAACAATGTTTTTATGGACTTCCATTTATGTCTCTGATTCTCTATTTAATGTGCTTCTGCATGTTCCTGTATTCAACCCTGTGAGTACCATTTTCTTTTCCCTTCTGTATTTACATGGGTCATTTTTAAACCTGATTTCACTTTTAATCTGTTTATTATTCCATAATGTGTCATTCTTTTTTAGTGTGACCTTTCTTGCTCTGGGCATATATTTATTCTACATCTTCAGACTCATATCTTTAAAAGGTGTTACAGAGAGTTTCTGCTATAATTGCATTAGAGAGCCTGTTTGTCTCCATTTCCCTCAAGCTGATTCATTTGTAGAGAATTATCATCCAGCTAAAATACCTTCCTCTTTAAACTGCTGCCAAAGCCCTTTAAAACCCTTTGGCAGTCTTTATCTTACTCCCAAACAGCATGCTCCCATTTTTTATTCTGGAAACAAGTAGTGATTAGTTTGATTGTTCTGATTGGTCCTACTCAGAAGATGAAGCGGTGTTAAACATGTATGATTTCAAAAGGCACAAGTCACACACTACTTGATTCCCATCCCTGTCATAAATATTGTCAAGAATGAATCCTGCACAGCATTGAGTATGGTTCTGGGCATTTTGTAAGGGCACCAACAGTTAGAACTATGAGAAAAAGACCATGCCTGCATCTTCTGCGCCATTGAATCTACCTTGGTATTTACTAAAAGATTGAAAAAAAGACATGATCCAGCTTTTGAAAATTTTCAGAGGAACAGATAAATGTAAGTTAATTTAACTGGCTGGCAATTAGAGCATAAAAATTACACAGCCACCTGCAGGGTTTCGAGATCATAAAGATTTGTTTTGCTCAAGGATTATGCCATATATTTAACAACCAAAGCTACAAATTTTGTATGGGTTACATCTTGAAAATATCAATGTTCTGCATTTATATCAATAGAAGATACTCTTGGGCTTACCTTGGCCATTAAGTCAGACACAGCTGTATTGTCTGCTATAAGGAGAGGCTGGACAAACTTGGATTGTTTTTCTGGAGCATCAGAGGCTGAGGAAAGACCAGGTAGAAGTTTATAATATTATGAGAGGCAGAGATAAGGTAGATAGCCAGAATTTTTTTCCAAGGGTAGAAATGTTGAATACTAAAGGACATGCCTTTAAGGTGATGTGGGAAATGTTAAAGGAGATGTGCGGAGCAAGTTATTTTTTACTCAGAGAGTGGTAGGTGCCTGGAATGTGTTGCCAGGAGTGGTAGTGGAAGCAGATACAATAGCGGCATTCGAGAGGCTTTTAGATAGATGCATGAGTATGCAGGGAATGGAGGGGTATGGATCATGTGCAGGCAGAAGGCATTAGTTTAATTTGGCATTATACCCTGCACAGACATTGTGGGCTGAAGGGCCTGTTCCTGAGCTGTACTCTTCTATGTTCTATGTTCCAGACTCTTTTCATTTAGATAATCATCTGCCTTTGATTCCTTTTACGCAAGTTTATGACCTCACTTTTTCCCATACTACACATGACCAAGCCTAAAAAGGCCTGTGAGCAGGTTCTGTAATATACTGCTCTAGAAAGCAATCTCTGAGGCACTCTACAAATTCTTCTTCTACAATAACTTTGTCAATTTGTTTTGTCCAATCAATCAGCAGATTAAAATTTCCCATGATAATTGCAGTTCCCTTCATACATGGTTGTGATATTTCACGGCGTATGTGTGCTCTACTGAGGCCACTCTTTGGGGATTACAGATTACTTCCACCTTTGCCTTCTTTCTTCTGTCGTTCACTTTTCCACCACTAATTCCACATCACTATCCACTCAGCATCACACTGACACCTTCCTTGATTAACATCATCACCTTGCCTCCTTTCCCTTTTGGCCTATTGAACATTTGCAACATTGGATGCAACCTGGTATATTGACACCCAGTCCTGGTAACCTTGCAACCACACCTCCATAATAGCTATTGGATCATACTCATCTGTTGCTATTGATGCCTTTAACTCATCTAGCTTTTAAAAAGTGCTACATGCGTTCAGATAAAGAGCCTTAAGCTTTGATTTTTTACAATTTTTACTTGCTCTGGATTCACTTCCTGCTGCAAGCCTTTGGTTACATTTTCCACCCAATCCCTGTCACACATTTCTTGTTGATTTCTCCTTCATTATCCTGTGCCACCGTGCTCTAATTTCTTATTGATTTATTAAACATCCCATCGCTGGCGCCCTTCCCATTTCTAATAAGTTTAAAGCCCTATTTTACAGCCTAGTTTATGTGAAACTCCAGGACACTGGTGCCAGCACAGTTCAGGTGAAGCCTGTCCTAATGAAGGAGCTCTCTCCTTCCCCACCACATGGTGCCCATGAGTCAGAAACCATTTCTCCTCCACCAGACTTTGAGCCACATGCTTATCTCTCTAATCTTATTTATCCTTCATCAATTTGCACATGGCTCAGTTGATAATGGGAGATTATCACCCTTGTTGTTCTATTTTCAATTTAGCCCCTCAGCAGAACCTCTTTCCTTGGCCTACCTATGTCATTAGACAATGACAACTGGATCGTCACACTCCCACTCTTGTTCTTCTCCAGCCCAGAAGAGATGTCCATACTCCTGGCATCAGGCAGGTAACACAGCCTTTGACAATCTTTGCCCTTGCAGCACAGAACAGTGTCTGTTCCCCTAGAACTATTTCCTTTTCTTTTTCTACACACCATTGATCTGCACTGTCTGAATTCTCTGCCAGTCTGCCTCTTTTTATTTTCCAGCCTGCTTCTTCAGGGTTAGATTCTGCTTCTCTGGTGAGACTTTTCTCACATACTGAACAGTTGACTTCCATATTGCTTAAGAAATGAAATGAACTCTGAATACTGAATTGCTGAGATCTCCTTGCTTCCCTCACTCTGTTATACTCATATTTAAGAGTTTCTCCAACATCCTTTGCTGAATGTAGAACATAGAACATAGAACAGTACAGCACAGGCTAGGCCCTTCGACGCATGATGTTGTGCCAAACTAATTAAACCAATGACTCCTAATTAATCTAATCCCTCTTCCCCACACATTGACCATAACCTTCCCTTCTCTGCACATTCATGTACTTATAAGATAAGATAAGATAAGATATCTTTATTAGTCACATGTACATCGAAACACACAGCAAAATGCATCTTTTGCGTAGAGTGCTCTGCAAGTGTCACCACCCTTCCGTCGCCAACATAGCATGCTCACAACTTCCTAACCCATACGTTTTTGGGATGTGGGAGGAAACCGGACCACCCGGAGGAAACCTATGTGGATACGGGGAGAACGTACAGACTCCTTACAGACAGTGGCAGGAATTGAAACCAGGACACTGCACTGTAATAACGTTACGCTAACCGCTACACTGCTGTGCTTGCTATCTAAGAGTCTGAGAGTCTTATCTCAGAGTCTCTTAAACCCTCCTATGCTATCAGCCTCTACCACCACCCCTGGTAATGCAATCCAGGCCCCAACCACTCTCTGTGTAAAAAAAACTTGCTTCACGCATCTCCTTTGTACTTTCCCCCTGGCACCTTAACTACATGTAATCTAGTACTGGACATTTCAGTCCTGGGAAAAAGATACTGACTGTCAATCTATGCTTTGCATAATTTTATAAACTTCTATCAAATAGATCCAATTGCTCAAACTGGTGCTTCTGCTTCCAATCATGTTTGATCATTCCTTACATTTCTTCTGAGTCTTTCATTTGCATTGATCTCCATGCAACCCTGCTCCAGTTCCTCTGGTCCATGCCACAGCTCAAACAACAGCAGCTCCAAGGATTTATTCACAGCGTCAGCTCTTCAGTCTTTTCACAGTGTCACTTGGCAATTTTGGTAACCCTGAAGTCAGCTTCCATGTATCACTTAAGGCCCTCGGTAATGCTCTCTGATCACTTTCAAACCTTCCACCCTTCCCTTGTTGTCAGACTGTTTGTCCAGTAGTCCCTTTCAGATGAGTCAAAATGTTTTACAGCTAAACATTAGCAGGACAAAATACAACACAAATTCAGCATCTTACTACTGATTCCATCCCATTACCTGGCTACTGACTATGGCTGAAGCAGACTGTTCACAATCTCTTTGTCCCAATTTCTTCCCTATTTATGCTTCTGCCCTTTCATGCTCTCTTTCACAAACTCCATTTAATACTGCCTCTGTCCTGTTGCTCTGTCTTAGCTGTCTGCACTCCCATCCATTGCCATGTCTTTAGCTACATTAGGGGCTTCCAAAAGAATTACCACCCAACTTTTCCCTTGCTCTCTACATCCATCAATGCTCCAAATATTCCTAAGAGATCTACTTAACAAAATAAAAACAATGGAACACTTTTAGATGAAGCAAGCAGATTTGCAAATAAAACCGTACATCCTGGCAAATAGGAAAGATATAAAGAGCTACGAAAAGGGAGGACAAAAAGAAACTTGCAAGGGATATGTTTTCAATAGTATTAGGAGAAAGAACTTGATTAGGAACAATGTGCACCCATTGAACACTGATAACAGTGATGTTGTAAATGAGAATAAAGAAGTGGTGGACATGTTAAATAATTTCCTCGCATCAGTATTGAGCAAGGGGATAGCTTTCTTGTTCCTAAAAGAAATTAATATTGAATCAGAGACAGGAGCTCACAAAAATTAATATGAGCATTAAGGTAATACAGAAAAGAATGCCACCAGAGTGACATCTCCAGGTGTGCATGGTTTCCATCCCAGGGTTTTTAAAAGGAAGTAGGTGAGAACTTTAGAGCTTTGCTAATTATAATATTCCAAATTTCTCTTTAATTCAGAATCCATGCCTTTAGATTGGAAAATTGTGCATGACCCTCTGTTATTTAAGAAAGGAAACCTAAATCATGCATAAGAAGTGTTTTACATCTGTTTTCAAGTGGCTGTATCTTGAGCAAAAGAAAAATTGGACCAGAAACTTCCTGTTATGATTCACCCTAGTGCTAATGTTATCTCCCTATCATATTTCATGTATGCAATGACACCATCAAAGAGCATGGGGTCCATTAACTACATACCAAAAGAAATTGATCAAAAGTCAAAATTTGCAAAGTTGCGGTGAGTAATATACAGTTCAAGTAATATACAATTTATCCCTAAAAGAAATGAATTCCTTCCAAGTTAAAGTGACATTGCTGTTTTTATATTTTACATATCTCCTTTTTCTTTAATGTATAAAATATCTGGTTGTCAATGGCACTGAGCTCAAATTGGAAGCTCAGAAGTATCTTGAAACTGGGACATTATTGCCTTAAAAAATCATGATAATTTTACTTCTTTTAAGAAGCATTAAAAATGATCTGTCCTTTGACAGACTGCAGGTGCATCAGGGAGCCCTCTCATTCATGTGCTGCATGCTGAGAATAGCTAAAGATAGTGTCCATTCAATGCACCAAGGATGGGTGATATCCAATTTCTAGGATATTCTTTTCTTTCCAATAGATGGCAACCTTATGAAGTCAAAGTCAAAGTAGAGTTTATTGTCAAATGCACAAGTACATGTATGCACAGGTGCAATGAAAAGCTTACTTGCAGCAGCATCACAGGCACATGGCATCAGATAAGCAGCATTCACAAGAAAAACATAAATTAAGCATAAATTCTACACAATTTTTTATAAGAAAACACAATTACAACAAAAAATAAACCAAGTCCATTTTAGTGCAAAGTGGTCAAAGTGCTGATAGTATTGCTAAACTGTAGTGATTAGGGTTTTGCCGGTTGGTTCAAGAACCGAATGGTTGAAGGGAAGTAGCTGTTCTTGAACCTGGTAGTGTGGGACTACAGGCTTCTGCAACTTTTGCCCAATGGTAGCTGCAAAAGGGTGGCATGGTCCAGATGGTGGGGATCTTTGATGCTGGATGTTGCCTTCTTGAAGCGGTTCTTCTTGTAGATACTACCAATGATGGGGAGGGATGTGCCCGTGCATTGGGCAGGATCCACAACTCTCTGCAGCTTCTTATGTATCACACATCATAATATCAGAATGCCATGGAACTTGAAGCTATTTCAACTGTCGGAAAAATTTAATTACGTAATAAATAACCTTTGCTCCTTTTCCAGCTTTGTTTTTGAATTCAGATTTTGCAATATGCTTCATATAAATGATTATTACCATTCATGTGCATAGACTGAAGAAAAGGTTTTGAAAAATAAGCCTTGGCTCTGGATTGATCCCACAGAACAGTGAACCTGCAATGGGACAAACATTTCATAGACGTTGCTTCCCACCAATGTAAGTACAGTACTGATAAAGTGATAATTTACCATACAAATATTCAAAGATGAAAATGATCTGAATGAACAATTTAGGTTTAGTTTTCACTGAGGCAAAAGTAATGGAAATAGCATGTACAATTACTTATTCAAATAAGACATCTTAACAATTGCCTTAATTTATAGTTCAAGGACTAGGCTCTCTTGAATTAGAATTCTGTTTAAGTTTATAGCCAAATCATGTGGTAGCAGTAATTACCACAAGAGATACTTTGCCTCCAGTGCAGTCACCAAGTAAGGTGCATTCACACTGCTCACCACAAGATCCCCCAGCAGTTTATTGTCAGGGTCAAAAAAAGGTCATCTTTCCGTGGTTTTAAATTGTATTGGTAATGAAGCTAGAATAATAGTTGCACCACGCGAGCCATCACGTGCTGGGCGGTGGTAGAGGTTTGACGTATGAAGAAAGGTTGTGTGGGATGTTAGTTAGTGCTGAGAGGGCTTCTGCCCCCCTCAGCTATTAACAATGATGTGGTTTGAACCTGCAGACAGTTCCTGCCTCTTTGTACTTTGAAGTTTCTAATGATTCCACTTTCTACACAGACAGAATAAAGTCATTGAGTAAATATATGTAAGATCATTTTCACAACCCTTTTGGAGAGTTCATTCAAGTAATCATGCTGGGGTTATCCCTTTCTCATTCTCCTTTTGTCCACAAGCTACACTGAGATACAGCCAAACATGAATATTTAAAAGATTCAGCACATTCTGTGGTTTAAATAACTAATGGCAGTCAACTTTCCAAGTGCAAACAAGAATAATCATCAGCTTTAATCAATATCATCCAAATAGTCAGCATTTGTGAGAGGTTATGAGTGATATTAAAAGATGCTGTCACCTCAGGTTATTCTACATGATGGTCCAACACCTGCATTTATAAGTCAGCAGAAGCAGATCTGCCTCAAAATATACTATGGTTTTCCTTTTGAAATTTTCTTCTCCATTTTTCCTGTATGTCGACATTAACTCTAAATTTGAGCTGATGACTACTCCGTGGTGACAGTTTATGCTGTGCTGTGATTGGTTGCCAAGAGAGTGCGGGGAAATGGAACCTATTTCTGTTTCCTTTCTTTCCACCTGCAGGTCCTTCTTCAGAAATAATTCCTAAATTTCACCCACTTTGCATTGTGTTTATAACCTTCAAACAGTTGGGCACATCTGTGTTTTCCCCCAATCCACTCAATGTGCAAACTTGTTATCCTCATCCTGCTGATTCATCATAGACCTGATAATTTTGGATGGTAATCTATCCTTTTCTTTTAGTAATGAGCTGCTAATCACAGTTCTTCTGCACAGGAAGTAAATACAGCTGTGCTGCGAAGTACTCATAATACACAGGCAATGAATGCTCACATTATTAGCAAACTCTAGTTCTCTCAAATTGACAGTGAGTTACAGTCCTGTTACAGGAACAAAAATATGACGCTGGTGACTTGTTTATTTTTCCCAAGTGTCTGTAGTTGGTGCCTAGAAGATGCAGATGCTGTGCAAGTTCAGCATAGATGTACCAGTGCCAAGTAGCTCAGTTTGGTATTAGTTTCTGTTGGATCCGGTTATTTTCAAGTCCACGAGTTCTTTCAGGAGTCCAGGAATGAGCTGAAAACAACTTGTGCTTCATAAAGTTTTATTGGAAAAGTTTAAAACAAAGAAACAATCACAGAGCACATGGCACGAGCTTTACTACTAGGAGATGAGCCGAGACAAAAGGCACTAAAGATGAGCTCGGGCCGGGGGGGGGGGGGGGGGGGGGGTGGTGGGGGAGGAGGGCAGGAGAGTGATTAACAAAAAGCGACACCTTTTATACCTGAGATAAGAGGTACTCCTTAGCTAACAGTAGTCCAATCAGGAAACCTATTATATACTTGTAGCCAAAACCAACCAGTGAAACAACACATATTCACCTGATGGATGAGCCAATAACCTAGTAGGTGGCCATTCCTTGTGCAGCCACTTGGGGTGTATTAAACACTATACATTTTAAAAAACTATTTAAAACAGTCCAATCCAACATTTCTAAGTTGAATTAGATCAGATCTTGCTGTGAATCATCAGTGATCCATAGGTAACTGTAATTTACACAGAAGACTTCTGAGCAAATTGCAGTTAGCCATGGATCACTGATGATTGGCAGCTGATGAAACTAATCCACTTCATGCAGAGGAAGGCAAATGTTTGGAATTCTCTAATGTGAAGGGCTGAGGAAGCTCAGTCGTGGAGTTCGTTCAAAACATGAAGTGAGACTTCTGGATGTTAAGGGAGTCGAGGGATAATGTAGGAAAATGCTGTAGAAGTGGAAGATCAGCCATGATCTTGACGAATGGTGGAGTAGGCTCAAAGGACCTACTCCTGTTTCTATTTCTTATGTTCTTTTTATTCAAAGCATTGATAACCAAAAGGCTGATGTCTTTGAAGTCCCCTTTCTGAAATCTATATTAGCCTTTCCATGGTGTCAGAGCTATAAGAATTTGGCTCCCAGCCTATTCCTGGCAACAAAAACATGTTTGCCATCTACAAGATCTCTGGTGTGAGCTCATTAATATTCATCTTGTTAAACACAGGAATCACACTTAAGCTGCTTCATATGGCAGTTATGGCAATGTTGTTCAAGTGAAGTGATGTGGATTGTGAGCTCAAAGGCTGAGCTGTGTGAAAAAATGAGAGCCACACTGAAAGTTTATTCATTTGATCTAAAACTTTTCTTTTAAGCGCACATTTTTTCTTTCCTTAGAAATAACAAAAAAGATCAAGTTTTGGGCACTTTTTAAAGATTTGCTTTCTTTCTGCATTTATTGCAAATAATGAAAAATAGTCTTTAGAAAATAAATGTGAAAGAAATTTACACAAATTTGACAAGCATCCTTTACCAATTTGCTTAGTAGACAGAATGAGAAGCAAAATCAAAATAGAAATTAATAAGAGCTAATTAGAGCCTGAAAATGGAATTTCAGAATTTTTAACGGAGACAGGGACTTGATATTTGATGTTTATGACTATAATTAAAACATCAAAAGAAGCTATTGTCCCAGCATGAAGTGACTTCATTAAAAATTCAGTGTAATATGTTCAAAGATTCTGGTTCCAGACTACCATTTCCTACAGCTCTATACTGTCTAGCTCACTGCTTTCTTTTTTGTATATTCTTACCACATGGTACCAAAATGTTGGTTATAAAGTAGACAACATATGGTACAGAGGGCTAGCTAAAATATAAACTAGCCCTCTATACCAAAATTGCAAAATCCCCATTTTGAACAATTACCTAATGTATTTTACTGACTGACTGACTAGTCTAGTCACTATGCTAATTGCACATTTTTTAATTGGTGAAAATGTTTAGCAATATTTCAGGATTTTGAAGGCAAAAAGAATGTTAAAAATGATGGAAGTGATAAGATCTGGAGCAGAGGTGCGAATCCTTCATTATCTAATTAAATGGAGGACCAAGTTGGGATGGTTGAGTGGTCTACTCTTGCCATTATCTTCCTGTTGCAAAGATTATTCGTCAGAACTAGCTGACAAGAAGTATATGCATCTCTGTAAATCACACAGGTACATCGCTCCTTAATATTCAAACTGCACATAATTTATATCAGTTCAGCTTTGTGATCTGAATTTGAAGATAGCGATTAAATGGGGTTCCAAGATACATATGACCTACTGTATGACAATCAACATCATTAACTTTGGAGCTGATCAGTTTACATTTATTAAGTAACAGATCTATGCCTTTGAATAAATTTAAATGCTAGATGATGCAATATATTACATGTTTTGATGATTTGGTCTGAACTCTGACATATTTTGCCTCTTCTTTGATTAGCAGAATATGGCACGAAATTCTCAAAAGTATCACAGAACAAAATAACCAACCAGTTACAGGGAGAGATGTTGTAGTTTCTTTCATCTGTGTATCCACATGGTCTACTGTTTAATTATGAGATGAAGCTTAATGGTCCACCATACTTCTGTCCTGTTAACTGAGAAGTATAAATTGCAGTTCTTTTTAAATATAATGAAATGTATTCTTGTTGTAACCTTAATCATCCACCCAAAGCCATTTCTAAAGCTCATTGAGATCCACTGTGAATGCTCCTCTCAGTGGAATCTATCAGCCAAGGCCTTCAAAGCTTAATGTAAAAGTTATTTTTGTATGTATATGGGAGCAGAGGTAATGGTGTGGTGGGCTTGAAGAAAACACTCCTGTTATTCCTGCCTGACAAGTTGTGGTATAAAGGAGTTTACCTGAAGAATTCAGCTCCTCTTACTTCCTTTCAGCTTCTGAGATTCCTCAGGTTTTTTGAATTTTAACCTTTGAGCTGCAACTGATACACCCATTTTTTATAAACTGAGATTCAGCCCAATGCTGTAATGTTCAGCTGCTAACTTGGAGTATCTTTTTAGAAGTGCGGCTCAGGAGCTCCCTGTGAAAAATTGGTATGTAGTTCAATTAGAAGTGAGTTATTGTTGTTTAAAATGTTAGTCGATATCATATGTTGTTGCACAAAGAAGAACATAAACACTGGGGAGAATGCTAATCAGCAGATGCAGCGGGAAGGCCTCACTAAAATCCCACTGGTAGGAATCCCCACCCTGAAACAGGTGTCTAAAGGCAGCACCCTGATTTTAAACCTAGGCAGACTCAGTGACCTGAAGCAAAATCAACCAGCATACATTGAAAGTCCTGAAAGAGCATCCTTCTGGTTGCAAAAGATACACTTTCTGTCAGGGCAATATTTGCATAGTAGTTTAGGGACCATGCATTCTGTGCAATACTATTCTTGAACAGATTTATTAACTTTATATTCTGAGGTATAAGCAACTGATATTTATCTTTTGCATTCTGGCATATCGAGTCATGTAGCTTATGGTCAAAATGTTTGTTTGTGGATTTTGGTGAAGGATTTAATTACCAGATGAAATATGGAGTGTATTGGATATCCTATACACAGGCAGAAGAGGAAAATGCTAAAGCTATTCCTTATTGCTGAACTGACTGAAATGATTTTTAAGCACTGGTATTTTGCTTAGGTCTTGGAATGAGTTCCCAGGACCTAATGGAATTGGAACTAAAAGGGATCATTACAGCATTATAGGTGGAGGTGCGTTACTAACAGCACTGCTGGACTGGGAAACTGGCATGAGCCCCTGCCCTTCCCATTGCGGTGTTGGGAACCTGGATACTAGGAACTATATACAAATCCCTGCTGGTGTTCCACAGCAATGCACAGTTCAGTCTGGGGAAGTTGCCCGTTGGGGCTGGCATGGGGCAGTCCAGGGTGAGCGGTGTGGCTGTACGGCTCTCAGTGCTGCACCCTGGCCAGCACGGTGAATGCGGCCTTTGCTGGGGACTGGCAGTACCTGCTCCATCAGTTGACAGACCACCCTGACCCAATGGTCTCTCTCCACCTACCTCCTGTTTAATGTTTTGGCAGCTGCTGTCTCCTCCTCTCTTTGTACGGCCATAAAGCTATTGCCAGCCTGGAGATTTGTGCAGCCAGCAACCACTATGTTTCCATACAGAAGTCCCCGAGCTGGAGAAGTAGAGGTTATCAACACTTCTAAGGGGAGGTGATGAGACAACCATGGATCCAGAACAAGGATCACAGTGTCAGGTTACAGGGCAAGAGCTATAGGACAAAGATAAGGAGAAATCTCTTCACTCAGTGAACCTGTGGAAAGGGCTGTAAAAGCCAAGTCACTGAATATATTTAAGGAGATGGATAGATTTCTAGATGTAAAATGTATCAAGGGGTATAGAGAGAGAAAAGGGATATGGTATTCAGATAAATGATCAGCTATAATCAAAGTGAGTGGTGGACCAGGGTTGAAGGGCAGAATGGCTTAATCCTACTCTTATTTTCCATATTTCTATGTTTAACTTTTATCCATATTGTAGTTAGTCAGAGTAACTATAGCAATATCAAAGTGAGATACAATTATTGACTGAAGACTTCTGGAGGAAAGCAATACTTAGAATATTCTAGAATACTTTAATATCAGGATTGCTGCAATTTTTCATGCTACTGTGTCAGAGTCACGTTCTGTCGGTTCTTAAACCCTGTGGAAAAAATTTATTTTCAAACGCAATTCTTCAGCACTGTGCATTCATTAGTGCTCCTCATGAAAAATAAAGAGGAATAACCATGAATGAGTCTAATATTATTCCAAGAAGAGGAAAGTCTTGACAGCTGGCTATTGGAAGACATGCTATACATTCCCCCAATGGCTCATGATGCCTCTGTACACGTCCCGCAACAAGATCAAGATGATCATTAAGGGGCAGGATTCTAACCACGCAAGACCTTGGTGTGCTCAAATATCACTTCAAATATGGTAATCCAGAGGTCCACACCCAGGGACTTAAATTCCATTTGTTAAATCTAGTATCAGTAATGATGACCAAAAAACTACTGATTTGTCAGAAGAATACATCTGATTCACTGTTGTTGTTAGTGGAGGACATCTGCTGTCCTTATCTAGTCTGATTGGTGTATGACTCCAGAGCAACAACAACATGATTGACACTTAATTGCCCTCATGGAAAAGTAAGCTGCCCAGTCTTCCCAAATGACTTGGCATCTCATTGCCTCTATCTCAAAGGATCATTGGGGCAGGACAATAAATCCTGATCGTGACACAAATGTCCACAACCTGTGAATGAAGTTTCTGAAGAAAGCGTCTCCATTAATATGATCATTGCTTCACATAATTCAAGAGGAAAACACAGTGCAAGTGCAAATACACCTTCCTGCTGAAGAACAAAAGTCTTGACTGGTATAAAGTAATGGAATTGTTAGATTATTGGACTAGCAGCTAAAGTCTGGTTCATTGATCCAGAGGCAGGTATTCAGATATCATCATGGCAAATAGATTAGTTAAATTCAAGTAATTAAGTAAATGTCTGAATTATTTTTTTAAAAGGTACAGTAAAACCCCAATAATCCACTATTTGACCATTCTGAAATCCCAATGGTTTGGCATCTGGCTCACCAATTGATGCCTGCCCATCTCTCTTTCCACACCTCATGGCCCTGGTTCCGACATTCCCTTTCAACTGACTACTACCCTGATTCCCACACTCCCTTTCCATTCACTGCCACAGTTCTCACTCTCCCTTTCAACTTATCTGATGCACCAGAAAAAAAATCATCATACTGTGTAACATTTTTATAAAAGTGTTGAGGTATCAACAGAAATACCATCCAATAGTCTGGAAAATGCGCTAGTCTGGATTTTTAGAGTTTTACTGTATTCTCAGTGACAGTACGCATGCATCTACGAGCTAAAAAAACATCTGCATCGCTAATGTTTTTCAGGGGAGGGAATCTGTCATCCTTACCCAGTCTCGCATGTTCAGCCACACCAGTGTGGTTGATTCCTAACTGCCACCTCAGTTCAGGATGAAACATTAAATGCTTTATTGCCAGCAGAGTCCATGTTGCATGTATGTATAAGTAAAAATTGCTGGCAATACAATGGAAGTATTCATAGAGGAACCAAAAGATCAACAAACAAGTGGGCAGTAGTAGGTCATTCATCCCCAAAAAGCTTCCCCACTACTGAATAAGATTATGGCTGATCCAAATGTAATCTCAACTCTTTGTTTCCATCTACCCATGGTAACTTTTCACTACCTTGTTCATCAGGTATCCAGCTATTTTTGCCTTAAAAATATTCCAACACTCTGTTTCCACAGCTCCTTGTAGAAAAAAGTTCCAGAGAAAAGAATTTTGCCTCAACTTTGTCTTATACTGCCGACTCTTTATTCTTAAATAGTGACCACATGTTTTAGGTTGTTCCAGCAGAGAAAACATCCTCATCACATTGACCCTGTTCAGACCCCTTAGCAACTTTGATGTTTCAATCAGATCCCCTCTCACTCTTCTAAACTCTAGCTTCTACAAGCCTACTCTACCAACCTTTCCACATGGGTCAACTTGCCCATTCATTTAGTCTGCTAAACCTGTGCACATTGTTACCACATCTAGTATTGAATGGTATTGGACATTTGAAGAGCTGATTGGAGGAGGAAGCTCAAAGAATATTTCCATCCTCAACGATAGCAGAACCTAGCATGTGAGTGCTGGAGAGAAAGCTGAGGCATTCACGACAATGTTCAGAAAGTGGAACAGCCATCTCAGCTTCCTCCTGAGATCCTGACCAACACAAAAGCCTGCCTTCAGTCATTTCAATTACCCCCATGTGATGTTGAGAAACAACTGAAAGCATTGGATACAGCAAAGGTTATAGGACTGGAGAGCATCCTAGCTGTAGTACTGATGAAATGTGCTCCACAATTATTTATGCTGGTCAATCTGCCCCAACACTAGCATCCGCATGACAATGTAGAAAATTGCCTAAGTATGTCCTGTTTACAAAAAGCAGGACAAAACCAACTAGTGTAATCATCACCCCATTGGTACTCTCAATTATAATTAAAGTGATGGAGGGAGTCATCAACAGTGCCATCAAGCAGTACTTGTCAGTAATCACCTCACTGATGCCCAGTTTGGGTCATTCCAGGACCACCCAGCTCCAGTCCTCATCACAGTGCTGGTCCAAACATGGGCCAAAGAGTAGAATTCCAGAGATGAGGTTCAATTAACTGTCCCTGACATCAAGGAGCCTTGGGAAATGTGAAGTCAATGGACATCAAGGGGAAATGCTTACAGCTCACGTCACACAGAGGAAGTTTGTTGGCGATCAATCATCCCAGTCCCAGGACATTACTGCAGGAGTTCCTCAGGGTAACGTCCTAGGCCCAATCATCTTTAGCTGCTTCAAAGAATGACTTGTCTTCAAAGGTGTCAGAAATGAGAGTGTTCACTGATGATTGCACAAATTCAAGAAGTCCAGGAAATGCAGGCACGTTAGTGTAGTGGTTACCACACGCTATTACAGCACCAGCGACCCGGGTTCAATTCCGGCCACTGTCTGTAAGGAGTTTGTATGTTCTTCCTGTGTCTGTGTGGGTTTCCTCCGGGTGCTCCGGTTTCCTCCCACATTCCAAAGATGTATGGGTTAGGAAGTTGTGGGCATGTTATGTTGGCGCCAGAAGTGTGGCAACGCTTGCGGGCTGCCCCCAGAACACTCTACACATTTCACTGTGTGTTTCGATGTACATGTGACTAATAAAGAAATCTTATCTCTTATCTTTACAGATCCTCAGCAAATAAACCAGTCCATGCGTACATGCAGCATTCAGGTATAGTGTGATAAGGTAACATTCCCACTACAAAAGTGCCAGTTCACAATCTTCTCCAATAAGAGAAAGCCTAATCATCTACCCTTGAATCCAATGGCATTAAGGCAAGTTTCCCACCATCAGCATCTTGGAGATTACCATTGACCAGAAATTCAAGTGGATCAGTGATACAAATACT
This sequence comes from Pristis pectinata, assembly GCF_009764475.1. Lineage (NCBI taxonomy): Eukaryota > Metazoa > Chordata > Chondrichthyes > Rhinopristiformes > Pristidae > Pristis > Pristis pectinata. The sequence continues at coordinate 105,904,538 of NC_067407.1, forward strand.
ATGGCTACAAGAGCTAATCAATACTGGACATCCTGCGACAATTGACTCATCTCCTGACACTCCAAAGTTTTCCATCATCTACAAGGCACAAATCAGGAGCATGATGGAATACCCTCCACGGACCTGAATGAGCTAGCTCAGCACCCTCCAGGAAATGTAACATGCGTGATTGACATCCCATCAACCATCCTAAATGTCCTTCCCTCCATCAGTGGTGCACAATGGCTGCAGTGTGTGCCACTGACAAAACAGGCACTCACCTGGGCTACTCTAATAGTATTTCCTAAACCTGCAACATCTATCACTAAAAAGGACAAAGACAGCAGACACATGGGAATACTCCCACCTGCAGGTTCCCCTCTGAGTCACACGCCATCCTGATTTAAAAATATTTAACAAATCCTCTTAAAGATAATGGGAAGGTAAAGGGGAAACGGTACAGACGGACTGCTGTCAGTAGGCCAGCAAGCTTGGGAGATGTAGAGCTTGTGACATCACTCTTCTTCAGGACTTGGTCACCATTGTTGTATCTGCGAAAAACCTTTGAGGGAGTTTTGAAAGGGCAAGATTTAGTAGAAGTCCATTTTTTATTGTTAATTTAGATTCCATTTATGTACATTTTAATGTCATCTGAGGTTTTTGTATAACATTGCCCTGCCACTTTGCTCGAATGCAAGGAAATCACAGCCAATAATCAACATTTATTAAAAAGTAAAATTTAATTTTCCCATTATCACAAAAAACAAATCTTGATGATATATCTGAACTTCAAAGCCATCCAGAACTACATTAATTTTCACAAGATTGAAAACAAGCTGAGATGAAAATGTCAGTGATCCACATTAACTTCAGATGATTTCTAGCAGCCTTTTTAATCATTTTCATTCTATATGGCTTTAGAAGCAGGATGGATAAACAGAGAAAGCAATAGTGAGAAAATGACAATAATTATGGTAAGCTTTTTAAAAAGAATGAATTAGAAATCTTCCTCTTTAACCATGTTCACTTATGGTGACTTTACCTTGTAGCTGAGTAGAGCTAGCCAGGGGCCAGGCCATCCCATGACAAACCCATAAAAGATTTCTTTCAATGTTGTGTACTGTTTCTCTTTCTTTTTCCCCCAGTCATGTATATGGCTTACATCTAAGGCCTGTTCAACATCTTCAACGTAATATATGAGTTTAGCCCTGGGATCTGACTTCTAGTAATGTGACTGTGGAATTAGTGCAGGACTGTGTGATTCCAGTCCTGTCTCCTTTTAACAATACATACCACATCATTATGGAGGAGATTCAAAGAAAGCAAGTCTGACTTTTCTAAAAGTGGATGACCGAAATCCTAATAGATCAGGTCACTAATTATTTGTGCAGTTTGTGACAACATCCTTGGCTTGCACCTATTGGTTACTTCAAAGTTCACATTGACAGTTTTAGCTTACATAGAATCACTGTACTAATTCTAAAGAAACTGATACTAAAATTATCCAGTAAGATTTTCATTGATTCAGACCTCATAATGATTCTGTCTCATTGTGAGTGATGTTTGACTTCCTAACACTGGAAAAGTACCAGTACCATCAGAGTCACCTTTTTATACACAGTAGATCCTTTCACTGACTTCACACCCTCATTGAGAGAGGCCTCAGCAGATCTAAGACAGATCATTAGTTTATAACTGCAGTGTGCAGTTACCGAATGCCCAAATAATAAAACGTTGGTGCAGAATTTTCAGATGGTGAGTAGTACGGCTTTGATGCCAATAGAAAAAGATAATAAAATGGTTAGAAGAGACATTTACAGGAGAGGATGCATTTGCACATCACAGAGAGTAATTGCAGTAAATTTAATGTATAGAAATGAGGTGGCATGTCTGGCTAATAGTTATGATGAACGTTCATTAACCTGAAGAATTACACCGGCAGCCTGTTTAGCACTACCCCACAGAGAGTGGATTTGTTACAGTACTCTTGGTCCTCCTGTCCTTACACTTACAGGTAGGTACCTTCTGGTACTGTAAAAAAGTCAGTGGCTCAGACTGCTCACTGTCATGCAGGTAACCTCATTTGAACCTCTGCCCTCCCCTGGCACTACTGCAGCAATGAAATGGTGATCTCACTGCTGCATATCTCAGTATGGAGTGAACCACCAACACAGTGAGCAGAGGCTGGTGTTTTGGTAGCTGAGGCAAGAAGTGTGGCTGCTAGGTGTTAAGGTGCGATGGCCGCTGACCATCTAATTTGTTGCTGCTCAAAAGTCACCAGGCCAGGGAGAACTGTGCAATCAAACAAAGAGGGAGACAGACTCACCAGAAGATGATGGGAGAGACTATGGGATCCAAAAGGTCGGACAACAGATGGAGCTGCCTCTGTCAGACCCCAGAAATGGCCCACACTCATCATTCTGGCCAGGATGCAGCCTAAGCCCCACTCATCAGTGCTGAGTGCTGGCGCCATTCATGTCAGTGTGAAAGGCATTCCTTCCACATTGCCTTAGTGGTTCACTCTTGCAGTGATGGGAGCTCTCTAACCATGTCATTGTTGCAGGAGCACCAGCAGAACGATAGTCCTCAACCAGGTTCCAGGCCCTTGTAAGCAGCAATAGGGAGGGCAGTAGTTCACTCCAGGTTCCCCACACCATCATTTATACATCTCTTTAGATATAAACTAATAATGGCCCCTTTTAGCTCTGATTCCATTGACACTCTTGTTCCTGAGAATCCAATCTGAGTGTAAGTGAGGGACCAATATGTACCCCTGTTGTTGTTTGGCTTGTGAGCATTTCCTGTATTTTTGGTTTTTATTTCTGATTTCCGGCATCTACAGTATTTTAGCTTTGGTTTTGTAACCTGTCTATATATATCATCAACCTTTTCAAGAAGACTTCTTGCCGGAGAAGATGATGTTGTAATTCACATGATCTGACTACAAGCCGTCCTCAAGGAAGGCGACACAACTTTCTGGTTGTCAGCAGCAGAGGCCCTTCATCTGCCCACTGTCCTGCAAGCACTAACAAAACACATGGTCGCTTCACTGGAATCTGCAAGAAAGCCCCAGCTAAGGAGTAGCAAGGGTTCATTGGAATTTCCACCTACATGGGAGCACTCTCATCCTGGCCTTAGCACCTAGAACATGGTGCCAGTGGAACCCTGGAGGCCACACATATCAGTGTAAAGCTCCTGTGATTGTTCTAACTTGGAGCAAACTGCAATGAAGGCAAGGATCACCCAGTGCTTGACTGTGTTTGAAGCATCGCCAGCTTAACTTCCTTCAGTTCCATTTGCCTCCCAGCTATATCAGGGCAAGGCCTTGGCTGGCGATAGGAGGATGTTTAGGAAGACATGGTGATATAAGAGACTGTTCTGTATGGGTTTCATTGTAATAAAATAGAATTATCTTGGATGTTATTCTTATGATTACAACATCACAGGAAAGGTGTAGCTTTGATACTGACATTCATTTTGGGAATTACTATAGGCCCAGTCTTGTGAGGCAAAAAGGGCAGATATGTTGACCTGCATTGTCTCCTCCTTTGTCACTGTAAGTATAAAATAAGAAAAGGAGGAACATTGCAGATTAAGGAGGAGAGGTGGGCTTGAAGGTGAACAGGTAGTGTTAATGGAGAAGTGACAGAAATGTGTCATTTCTATCACCCAACCTTCCAGATGTAATATGGGATATTCTGAGCGTTGCCAGCATTGCACCCCAAGAATCAGGGAGAGACTGGGGGTTGGTGGGTGATGGTTTGGTGGAAGACGTGTTGCATGTGGGATTTTGCCCACTTCCATCCAGTCCCCATGCACCAGATCTTGCCCTGGCATTTACCTCCATAATCCCTAGTAGCTAAGTCCTTCTCCAATTGTCAAGGGGCCAGACTGTCATCTTCCCAACTTGCCTTGTACCATTCACTCTCATGGCATTATTGAGCTCCCCGTGGAGTTACCGTTATTGAACTCACTCTCCCCACCACCACCATCGGGAGAGGCGGTGAGTGAAGTATGCTATGTTAGCAATGAGCATGAGTGTTAGAGCAAGAAATATTAGGCATATATCTTTGCATTCAAGGAAGTGCCCAGGCTGTAGTAAAAATCACCAAAATAGATAAGAAACAGAGTCTTCCTTCTTCTAGTCTGCAGCCACTGTCTTGCTCCACAAAATTAATGCTGGTCACCCTGTGGTGAAAAGCTTCTAAGTTCACTGTAAACTGTGCGGTCTTTTCAATGGACACTCCTTTTATGGTATCCAGGCTGGCCTGGAGAATTTTGGTCCCATCACCAAACTCCCTGCTGGTTATAGTAAAAAAGTGGCATCCTGTATCAAAGTTATACTGGGCAGCCAAGTTTCCTTTTAGATATAGGAATACAAGACTGCTGGTAATCCTGGTGGAACACTACAAAACTACATTGGAAATTATATCACTTCTTATGAGCATCACAATTTCAAGGTGCTCCTTTTCAAATGCATTGAATGCAAAAAATTGTAACTTTCAGCTGTGAAACAAATTTAAGCCTGGATCATTTTATCTCTCCCCTAGCACTCTCTGCATAATTGTTGCATCAGAACTGGTATCTGAAATTTTCTGATCTACATAAGAAATCATATTTTATATATTCTCTGTTGATTGCACCAGATGAAAACATCCATCATAATCTCTTACAAAGGTAGGATGGTTTTCCAAGGAAACATATCCCAACAAGAGATGTTTCATTTCAATGACTGTTCCATCACTTTATCATCATAAAAGCTCATTAAGATTTGAAGGATTGTGCATCTTACTGATTCTAATAAAAACTGTCTCTATTTCAGTGATAAAAGTTTTGTTGAATCCATTGGGTTTATATTAGTGTTGTGTGTTGTGGTCCCCATAATGAGAAAATTGACAATTTATTTATCCCTACTAACAGTAAGCTTTGCTGACAGAATTTAAAGTGTAAGATATTCTCATGAGCAAGTTGTGCTGACTTCTGGCTGCAAAATTAATTCATGCAACAGCAGTGCTATAGTACATCTTCTGACTTGCTGAAACTGAAATAAGCTTATGTTGTAAACCTGAGCACTAGGCACTGTTATTAATGCATGCTGTTACTGTTTATCCTCATACACTATGAGGGAAAGTTAACTCTTTATATACCTCATGCAAGGTACCAAGATAAATGCTTCCCTTCCTCATTTCCATTGCTACTTCTACTCAGAAGGAGAGGAGAATGCTTTAGCAATAGAGAAAAGATGTTTTCTTTTCTGAAAATTATGGCATTGGCTTTCAAAGTGATGTAACAATGCTTTCTAGAGGATTGAAAATCAAATTTTATTTTCTTCTAGTTTGATATGGTTAAATATTCTGCTGTTATTCCTATCAAATTCTTATATTGTGATTGAACCTTCAAACAGACCAGAAAATGACAGAAGTTCCAACTTGCTGGCCAAACTCTGCCATGATCTCTAAGCATGAACTTGCTTGCTGAATTCGCCAGCACTTATGCTTGATAAACTTGCTCAAGTTAGTCCTGACACAGGAACAGCAAGCCCAATCATTTGAATGCACAGGATTAGTATAGTGATTAGGGTAAGTATAATTTACATTATTTTTAAAACATTTGATCTTGCTTCATTTTTTTAATTGTTTAGAAATTTCTTAAAGTGATATTTATTTTGTTTAGTAGATCTTCACAGTTTTTGGGTGCTGCTGCATAGCATGAACATTCCTTGAAGATTATGGTAGCTGGCAGGATTTATTTTGACCTGTACATGTGACAGCATTATGTTGCCCAAGGCCCTGACCCCAAGCACAATGCAACATCATCGATCTAAAATATTAACTCTATTTCTCACTCTACAAATGCTTCCTGGCTCAGTGAGTATTGCCAGTACTCTCTATTTCAATATGAGGTGCACAGACTCATCCGTTAAGTGGAAAAATGAGAAGGAAATTATATACTAATCATGATAGATTTGTGATTTAAGTGTTTCAGTGTTGGTGTAGAAACTTAGAGAAGCATTCAGATATTGCCCTGAATTTTGCATTCAGTCACAAATCAATAGCACTCACAGTTTAATCTTGAAAGCACGTCACAAGTAACAAAAGCAACAAACAATCTGCTGGAGGAATTCAATGGTTCAAGCAGCACCTTTGGGAAGAAAGGAATTGTCAACATTTCAGGTGGAAATACTGCTTCAGGGCCAAACAATTCCTTCCACCTCATGCCCATCCCCCCCACCAGATGCTGCTCAACCCACTGAGTTCCTCTAGCAGATTATTTGCTGCTCCAGAATCCAGCATCTGCAGTCACTTGTGTCTTCACAGGAATCAAATGCTCTTTGTGGGATGAACATCCCTTTTCTGATATCAATTACTGCCAGATATCAGTTCATGGGATGCTAAAGCATTCAATATCAGTGATGTCATCAAATTGCCAGCAAGCCAATCACAAAAGGATGTTCTCACAGACAGCAAACCAGAAAGTAAAGAGTATATATTTTTTTAACAGTCTATAGACATGAGGTTATAGAATTGAAAAACAAATAAAGAACTCTGGTCCATATGACAGACTTTACTATTTGCTAAGCTTATTGTTTATATTAGGATGTCATTAAAAACTTCTAAAACAATTGTAACATTGCCATGGTATTTAGTAAGAAGAATAGTTCACAAGAAACTTAAATTCTCAGCAGATTACTTACTTTGCTTGGTTATGCTAGAGAAGTAGGGGTAACTGACAGTGATCTCTGGATTTGGAGTTGGAGATCTACGCACCAGATGTTGTTGTCATTTGTATTGTGTTATGAGAACAACCTCCTGATCATTTTGCTGATATTACCATTGTAAAAACTAGTCAAAAGGTGTGTGAGTTGCTAAGAAAGTAGGAGGATTTAAAAACATTGGAATATATAGAAAACCTCATGTAAGTTATGGAACTGTTCTTATTTTCTTCTTTTGATTTTAATTGCTCAAAATGGGTATTTCAAAATATTCCAGTATAACGTTGTTTATTCCATTGCAATCCTGGACCATGGGAAGTAAGATACACAATGAAAATTCCAAGCAGTTCTCTTTAAAGTCTAGACCACCTTCATAGAAACACCATAAATGTCACCCATGCCATTTTTCCCAGGTTACAATAAGAATCTTTGTGAAAATTCTATCCCTATGCAGCTTTTTAAAGAAGGCTAGTAGGCAGCAGCTGTGAAATGAACAGAGGAAGTGATTTGGCAACTGTGTACCATTTGCTCAATCTGCCTGACCAAATGAGATCCCACCAAGAAAACCACAAATGAGATCAAATTGGTAGAGAGCAGAAATAAAAAGGGGTGATCACTTGGCTGGGGTTATACTACAAGCCTCCCAACATTTAGTAGAGGATAGAGGAGCAGGTATGTGGGCAAATCACAGATAGATGTAGGAGCATTCATGTTATAGCAGTTGGGGATTCCAACTTCCCCAATATTAACTGGGATCACCTTAATGTGAAAGGCCGAGAGAGGGTAGAATTATCCAGGAGATCTTTTGAGCCGGTACATTGATAGTCCTGTTTGGGAGGAACAGTACTGGCCTAATCTTAGCGAATGAAGCCAGGCAGGTGGAGGGAGTGTCAGTGGGAGAGGATTTTGCGGTTAGCAGGATAAAAATGGAAAATACTGGAAACACTCAGCAAGTTAGACAGCATCTGTGAGAAGAGAAACTGAGTTAATGTTTCAAATCTGACTGCAGATCATCAGCAGTTGTAATTTTTTAAAATTTTCATACACTGTGGCTATGGATCCCACATATATTCCTTGATTGAATTGATTTCAGCGTAAGGTTAATGTTCCACCAGCTTCAGCTCCAAGAGAATATCAACATCACTGAAATATTTCATTCAGCCCTTCTTAGCATGAGTTTGGGAGATTGTACCCAGACTGCCATTGCATCCACCAGGTTCTCCTTAATCAGAAGTGAACAATGAACACAGCTATCTTTCAGACATTTGGATACCCTGCATAGCTATGAAGAGTTATAACACTGCACTTGGGACAGACGTCCATCAGTGTTGCACGACTGAGATCAAGGTTTAGTATGACTACAATGGAATGAAAATCTACAGTTTGCAGGTAATCTGTCAACCAGGTTATTGCCCAAGCAATGGCTTTAAAACTACTTTCCATTGAGACAAATGGTAATTAAAAATAACACCCTCACTCTTACGAGCTCCTTTAATTATGGAGTTTCTTCTCATATTGACTGCAGTATCAATAGCATGATCTTTTGAAACTGATGGGATTGTGTTTTCTTCCATTTGATATATTTGGTTCTAATTTACGCATTTAAGTAACATGTTTAATCCATGTGGAAATTTGCACAGAATACAATTCCACTAGGGTCACAGCTCTGCAAAGCTTCTGTTTAACACACTTCGCCACTGAAAAAGGAAGAATCCTGACTCCAAAAAAACATTTAAGAACAAAGTGCCAAGTGATAGAAGTATGATTGCTTAATGATTATCACCCACTCTCACCCTCCTCACCCCACCTTGGGAACCTTAGCAAACTCCTTTACGGGACTAAATTCAGGGATATTTCTATTATGGGCTTAAGTAGGAACCAATATATTTAATGCTGAGAAAAATAATTTAATTTGTCAACATATTCTGTTAAAATAAGAAGCAATGGAAAAATAATCAACCCTAGCCTTTCTGGAAATCTTTGGCTCAATCTGCCATTTAATTTTATTTTATTTGTTGTTCGCTTCAGCACATCCAAGAGCAATCGAACAGGAAATGAGTTAAGGTCAGTAATGGTAATAATAAAAAGAAGCAATGAGAAGAGTGATATGATCGTCTGGGGAAATAATGGGCATCATGGATTACTTTCAGATAGTGATCATCTTTCGTTTGTCATGATGTTTGCAAGCTAATTCTTTATTTTTAAAAGTAATCACATTTGCTGATTGTCTTATCAAATAATTTGGTTGTAGGATTTAGTGTGGTAATATTGAACTTTGTGTTAAATTAATGTAAGTAAAGACCCCTGATTGGGCCCTTGTACACCACACTGCACTCATTCAGTTCACCAGAAGAGGGTGAATTCCAAATTCTAGGCGTGAGTTCCCAACATAAAGTTGACATCTGCTACTTCAAGAGCAGAGAGTGTCCTGATGGATGATTGATTGTGCTTGCAAATATTTGTGTTTGGGGTTCTGACAACAGGTTAATGACCTAAAAGGATGTTTCTCTCTCCACAGATCTACTTGACCTGCTGAATATTCCCAGCGTATGTTGATTTTACTTGTGTTTGTGGAGCTGCATAGCCAAGGGGCAGGTTATAAAGTTAGATCCCCTGTTAGTTGGAGTACAGTACAAAGGGTTAGTTGTATAGATGTTGCTTTGTTATGTAATGCAGTGCACTAGAGAAATAAAGGACTGCAGATGCTGGAATCTAGATGAAAAACACGATGATGCTGGAGGAACTCAGCAGGCCAGGCAGCATCCATGGAGTTAAGCTGGCAGTCAACATTTTGGGTCAGGACCCTTCTTCAGGAGTGACTTTAGGTAATCCCACTTTACCCCACTTACCCCACTTTAGGTAATCCCCACCCCCTTCCCCACAAATCACCCCTCCCCTCGTCATGCTTCTTCTCTTCTTCCTTTTCTTAGCCCTTTTTTCCCTCTCCCTTCTTACCTTTGACCCATCCCCCAGTGGATCTGCTCTCCTCTCCCCCACACCTGCCTATCATTATCTCTTACCTGTATCTAACTATCAGCTCCCTGTGCCCCCCCGCCTCCCCTCTTTTGTCCACCTATCACTGCTCTGCTTTTCCCTCCTATATATAAAAGGCTTCCCCTTTTCCTATCTTCAGTCCTGAAGAAGGGTCCTGACCCAAAACGTTGACTGTCTGCTTTTCTCCATGGATGTTGCCTGGCCTGCTGAGTTCCTCCAGCATCAGAGGGTTTTTCATTAATGCAGTGCACTGATGGCCAGTCTTATCAAGAAAGGGAAGAGCACCAGTGTGTTCCCTTATTGAGTGTTGAACTTAGGGCAGAGGTCTGCAGTTGATGATGAGAGACTTGTCAGTCAGTGCCACTGCTATCTCCTTCCATGTCGGACAAGTTACATTCTTAGCAAGGCTAGGTAACACCTACACACAATGACTCCTTCCTTTGGTCTCCTCAACGAGGTTGATAGGTTTAGCCTTGCATTCTTCTCCTCGAACAACTATTCACTGCAGAATTGATCTGGCTATAAATGATCCTATGATGTTCATCATTCTGCACATTTAAAATAAAAAAAACTTGATAAAACATACAATAACACTTTTTAAGGTAAAATGAATGAGGAGAGCACAGTTTTTTTTATTTTTAATCTGCTACTGAGGTGTGCAGGCTAAGCACCGGAGGAGCAGTCAAGGATCAGAAAGAGGACATCTAGTCCATCAGACCTGTGCTGATGTTCCTACCTCACATGGCTTTCTCCTATTTCAGTTTATCCTGTCCTCCTCTTCCTTTCTCTTGCGTACTCAGCATACATTGTGCCTACTTATTGTGTGTAAAATAGGCTCATGTATATAGTAATGGATGCAGATCTTGGTCCCACTGCAAATACTTAATGCTCTATTCTTTTATTACCTGTGCCTAAGTCATCAAGCAGTTCAGTTACAAATATCCTTTTCATGTGGGTATTGTGCTAGTGACTGGATCAATGGCATAAAGGCACTTAAATACAAGAAAATCATATTTTACTCCCTCTTTACCAGCCTCTGTAATGTATATTTTAATTGTTCAATAGCAGCATTATTTACTTCTGGGAAATTCACCCACTGTTTTTTTTTACATTGCTAACAATGTTACTGAAGGTCACATGGCAGTTCTCAATGAGTTATCTTCAGTTGGCATAAGACTTGTCATTTTTTTGGTAGTGTAAAATAAGTCATTTCAATGAAAATAAAACTTGGGAATATGTAATGCAGGTTGCCAGCAACTTACACTATCCCACAAAATGAGATGTGCTTCATAGTTACAAAGTTATCCCACAATTGATTCTCAGTAGGGATAAGTTACTTGAAGACTCACTTTATTTTAACTGCACAAAGAATGGATAATTTTGTATCAGAAGACCTATAAAATGGTATTTGTTAAAATGAGTTCCAGATTTATTTACATTGACTCCTTCAGGTATTTATGTTTGGATAATCCTGAAATGCTGAAATTTAAACGAAGGATCAAAATTTGTTTAGTTTATAGTTAATTTGTCATGTTATAATTGTGTTATACATTTCTTATGCAGTAGACTTGAATATGCTTTCTCATGTCTACCATGCATTTTGTACTTTAATATTCTTTCAAAACTTGAAAAGAAATACCAAAATTTTTCAAATGTCTTTGCATTTTTTGAAGGGGCAAATGTAAAGCATTGCAAAGTGGATCATATACATTAATTTTGTTTTAACTTTTCTAGCTTTTCAGCATTTTAGGTGAGCAAAACAGATGGCATTTTTTGAACAGTACTCAACTGTATGTTATTAATTGTTAATTATTCACTAAATTACTGTGCAAATTCATAATTCATGTTATAAATGTAATTACAAGCCAAACATTTTCATTCTCATTTGCTACTCCTGGCATTCTCCAATCCAACTCAAAATGCTGAATGCTTACCTCATGGAATTTTTGGTACAGTAAAAATACAGTAAAGAAAGCCTACCTGTGGCAGATAGCTGACCAACCAGCACACTGTTAGATTTGAGGATTATGCATCTCAAAATCTGAACACCTTGATCCCTATTCTATCGTATCAGTGATCTAAGGGATCACCTTTAGCCTTTGTCCCACTAAATTCATGCAGAAATTGAAGATCTTTCTGGAAAATTCATTGATAAAGCTCAAATCCTGAAATAATCAAGAACAACCTTTACCAAAAAGTCAATCATTGGGACAAATTTTACCTCTACTGCTGTACAAGCCACTTTTAAGCAGATGTAACATCAATGGCATTTTTTTTTCAACAATTTGGTATTTATTGATTATGTTGATATTATTGTATTCTTAATAATGCTATGAAACCATAAATCAATCTCTTCACTGAGACTACAATGCACCTTATTCAATTTTAAATTTTTAATTTGTTTTCAGCAAAATATTAACATTTTTTGTCAGAAATATATAAATTATAAAATCTTGGGTGTAATTTTAGATTTTCAATTTACCTAGTTAACTAGGTAGGACTTAATCATGAAAAAAATTTGTTGCTTCCGTTATACTTCAATTGCAAACGATTAAATGTAGCTTTTACAATACTTTGCCAGCATTTTTAGTAAAGGAACAACACACTTCTGTAAATAATCCCTGAGTGTTTTGTGATCCTTATCCAGCAGAGGTCCCCATTGAACAATATGGGAACTTCTCATTTGGTTGATATGGACAAAACAAATTTTAAAAAAGTTGGTTATATTATCTTGCTGTGCAGTCCTTCCTCCGTTAAACATAATACATATCTACAGATGCCACAGGGATTCCATGGTTCAATACCCTTCCAATTGATTCTGCTTACTTCCCCTTTCTTCCTCTCCAAAACAAATTTATCTGACGTTTCAGAAGATATATGAACATAAAATAAGTTCATGGATGTTAGACCATAAAACAGTTTGGTGCTGGTCAGATAGTAAAAACACTTTTCCAGATTATATTATAATTATAAAGCTCATGCAAATTTTGACCTTCATTTGAGGACCAACTGATCTTTGGACTGAGCGCCATTTGCAGCAATGTGGGCCTTATGATCCTCTGCTCACTTCTCATAGCTCCATACTGTGCAAATTTTGCTTGTACTTCACATGGGTGCAACACATCTGTTTCTGAAAGTGATGGGTAAAATGCACAATGTTGTATTAGAAAATGACATTCTTAACCAAGATATCTGCCATTTAAAAGAAATAAACATATATTGTAATACAATTGTATTCATATATTAATACTTTAACATATTAATATTCACTGTGCAGCTTCACCTCATGGATATCACAGTGGTTTGCTCATCAACAAAATTCTCTGCCAAATTGCTTCCATTAACTATCAGTCTTCCTGCAGTGATTGCTAATCTCTAATGACATATCAAGACTAGGATCAATTGACTAATGGCTTGAGTTTCAGTAATTACAGAAGAAGCCATTACAAGCGATTCTCAACAAAAGAGGTAAAGCTTTACATGTATGTGTCTTTCAAAGACTGCCTTAGTATCATGCTGGTGCATTTGTTCAAGTTGTAGAGGTTGTACTTTGACCAGGTACAGCAAAACAACACAAGAACAGAGATAATTAAGTTTATCTATGTTTGATGCTAAAATAATGTCTGTATTTGGAAGTCTTTTTTTATTAATTTTCTCCCCATCTAACTTCTGGCCTCATATCAAATGAAACCAAAGAGCATTTCCTCTTCTCATACCTCCCCTGGCACTGTTCAGAATGAGCAGCCAGGAGGTGTGTACAAGAAACCTGGCAGATAGTTCTTTTGCTGATTTTCCCACCCTTAGAGAAAGGATTTTGTGTGATGCTTCCCACAGTGAGATCTGTTTTTTTTTCTTTTTTGCTTTTTCATGCCTCCACCCAATTTTACTCCAATGTTTAATGCAAAGTTTGCAATTCCTCAGAATATGGTGAACATTGCAAAAAATGCTAAATTATCTATTGAAACGTAGGAGTATTTTTAATGATGAATATTTGAAAACAATTTCAAATTTTGATGATGTTTGGAAAGAGGCTGTAGTTTTCAACTTTAAATTCGATGGGATAAATATCACGCAGGTTTGATAATGGAAAGTGATCCCTAATTTGCCACGTAAGTGTTCAGTGGTAAGCTTTTAAATTACTGTTGTGACATATGTTCTCCTTTACTAATGGGTTTTACAGCAGTTATAAACCTCCCTTCATGTTATCGGGACATTCTTAATGTTCACAATCAAATAGACACTTCTGAAATGTAGTCACCGCAATGTAGGGAGACATAGCTGCCAATTTATACACAGCAAGATCTCAAAAAACAGCAATGGGACAAATAGTTTATCTTTGTGACATGAGTTCAGTGTTGAAGACTTCCCTTATCATCTCTGATAAGGACCATAGGCTTGTTTCACCTGACAAAGCAAACTGACAATATTAAACTTCTTGTTGTGAAACATGGACATCGCTCTAACTAATTTACAATAGCTGAAGATTTTTAGAATATTGTCAGCAGAGTAGAGCACAGAGAGCACTATCTTCCTCTACATTATGAAAAATTTACATTGTTATCTCCAAACACACTCCCAAAATCCTCTGAGATCTACCTTAATACAAATTCAGTGAAACTATGGGGATTGTATCCCTTTGAACTCCTCAGAATGATATTTAAGATGCATCCTCATGTTTCATTCTCCAAATTTTAATTTGAAAAATATTTCATATGATGTTATTATGTTGATACATTCCCTTAAGCTGGTATATCTAGTGAACATTCTCCATGACAATACCAAGATGAAAGTGTTCTTTAAATTTTGTACCTTGCATTTTGTCATACGCAGCTTTGCTTGAGCATTCTAACAAAACAAGTTCAGCCCAACATATAACAAACTCTATCATCTTATAAATGTATCAGCATGGCACAGCTGGTCGCATTCTTGCTTCTGTGTGTGAGTTTGAGCCTCACAGTAGGATTTGAATACTTTAACTGGACTGAGATTCCATTGTGGTATTGAACAGGTGTTGCACGACTAAACGTGTCATCTTTCAGACAAGAGATTAACAAGAGCCATATTCCAGTAGTTGAGATGGATGTTAACGATCCCATGGTATCGATCCAAGGGGAGCAAGTATTCTCATCCAACAACACCACCAAAAAATGATCCACTGGTCAATCATCATTCTCCTTGATTTTGTTCTGGAATCTCACTCAGTAAGGCAAAGCTGCTAAAATGGTCTTCATAAAGGAGTTGCTTAATTCATAACATGGGAAGTGTAAGTACTTCTGAATGGCATAATGTAATGCTATAAACTTTCTCTGTTATTCAAAGTAGAAGAAATGCGTACGTTTACCTTTGATACATATTTTGTATTTAACTAATAAGAATAGTTAAAGGATATCTTGGTAATAGAAGGGTTAATTCAACTCCTATAATTGTAGTTCAGACTATGATCTCATGCCTGAAAGCATGCAAGCCAACACCCTTAGTATGAAGCTGTACAAAAGCCGGCACAAGTAAGCTGTTAGCAAAGGAAGCGGTTTGCTTCCTTTTTTCAGTTTGGCTGCAGAATTTGAGTTGCATGTAACACGGTTGTGATGATTCTTTTTCTCTGCTCTATGGTGCAAACCACAGCTTCAGAACTGTTGAACCCAAACCCAGATGTTCATCTGAACTACAGATGATGAACTGTATTTACAAACAGTTGATTTCAACTACTTAGTATTGAGGAAAAATCTGACTACATTTTTTAAAAAAGTTATGCCTCCCAATATTTAATGATACATTTAAAGACAATGTGTAAATTTAGCATGTTTCAAGTAAAGATGCAATCACCCTCTGTTTCCTTCCTTCTGCTATGCACTGAACTTTAGGATCAGATGAGGTTGTGTTTGTTCTGTGCCAAAAACAAGTGAGCAATAACAGTCACATTAATATGCCCTTTGTCTGCGAGGTGACATCAGCTAATGTGTTAGGCATATACAATGTCTCTAGGGATTCAAATAAATATTGGCTTTAATGAAATTATTTCCACCAGGTGCCAAAGGATGAATCTCTACAACTCTTATTCTTGAACAGATATTGAAGACTCCTTCAAACAGTCCCATAAATAGACCCATAAGAAACTTGCTTCTCGTAAGGCCCCAAAAATTTGAGGAACATGATCTCTTCCCTTTTGGTAGAGTGCTGACATTGTGAGTGTTTTTAGAGTTTAGCAATCTAAAACATTAACTCCGACTCTCTTTCTTCAAATGCTGGCTGACCTGCTGACTATTTCCAAAGTGACTTTTCAGATTTAGATTTCCAGCATCTGCTATATTTTGCTTTTGTTCCCAGACTCAGCTGCAGGACGCTAAGTGTATGCATAAAACCGAAGAGACGTTAAGGACCTGCTGATTCATCAGGTTTCTCCTCATCCTGATTGTTGTGACACTCCCTCAACCTTTCCCAGTGGCCCCCACCCCTGCCCACAACTCCCACTGCCACCAACCCCACAATGTAACCACAAGCACCAGAAAACTCCCCTCTTATCTACTCAAGTGACTGAAACCACTTACTGAAATTTGCATGACCATGAACTAATTTCTGGGTTATCTGCTTTACACTGACAGAAAATTTGGGTTCAGATGACATGGTGGATTGTAACATGGTGCAGGCATACTTAATTTATAAGTTGACTTTCAAGTTGAACTTGTTTGTTTAGATAAAATTAGTTCAAATGATCTATCTTTCAAATAAAAATTCAGATTAATATTAAAATGGAAACATTATTTCCACTATTCTAAAAATTCAAAGCAAACAACAGAAATGAAAAAAGTGCACACCTTCCAGTTACAAAGTTTGCTGGCTTATTAGTGTATATCCATCATTCAATACAATATTCCATCAAACATCTGTAAGCATAAAACTCAGTTGTTGGTGACTGAACGGTGGAATGAATACAACTGGGAAAACAGACAGTTCTGTTAGCTGATCTAAGCTATGAAAGGGCTGCTTTGATTAGAGAAAATGTGGAGGATGTTAGAATAGCTGGAACACAATTCTTGCCTATATCACTACTGATTACCCACGTTCGCTCCATTATGTTTCCCTGTCCCCAGTCTCCAATGCAGGGGGACCAAATTAATTTTTGTGCAACAGTTTTTGTTACCCTTTTACTGCATAAAGTTTACCTGGCTTGGACATGTAATGATACTCTTTTGCACCCTTCTGGAGGCTGACATATTTCACCTCGCTGGACATAACCCACCTCCAGTGAAGTACCAAGACTGACTGAAGCCAGGAAGCTGCAACTCTTGCATAAGGAGTCTCTAATCCCACTCCAGTTATGAATGATGAAAACAATGGCTTGGTGAAAGCAGAGGGTTAGGACGGTGTCTTGAAGCAGACTCAGCATCTTGCAACTGTCTATCTTCTTGATAGTACAGACTGAAGCCATGACATGCCATGAAGGAAAGAATGAATACTTCAAATAGAAAGTGAGATGTCAATCAAGTAAACAGTGTAGTCCCGAGTGACATCAACCTCTTGAGTGTTGTTGGAGCTGCTCTCATCCAGACAAGTAGAAAGTATTCCATCACACTCCTGGCTTATGCCTTGCAGAAGGTGAAAGGTTTGTGTGGGCACAATAGGTGAGCCACTGTCTGCAGAATGCACAGACTGGGACCTGTTCTTGCTGCCACCCTATTTATATGGCTGGGCAATGAAGAATGCTGGGATGCTGATGGAAGGGTAGTAACTAATGGTTATGTTGTTAAATATCAAAGGGAAAAGGACGGATGCTATCTTTTCAAAGATAGCCTGGCAATGTAAAACTGTACACTGCCCAGCAAGTAACTTACGAAAGTAACTTACTAGTTATTGGCCTAAGACTGTGTGCCACTCATACCTAGCTGCTTGGGGTGATACGTAGTCTTGGGCTAATAACTAGCAAATTTCGTTGTCTGAGAAGTTTTGAATGAAACTTGTAATATCTTCTCAAACACATTAAGACATGTGGCATATTTATCAGAGAGGAAGTAGTTGACTTGCAAAGCAGAACACTTAACACATTGAGTCTTTGGTGTTTAGCTAAATGTCCCAGTGAATGTTACATGGTTACAAGCAGGCACACCCCCATCCACTAGGATCACAGTATTCCTTCACACATGGAAAAGCAGAGTACAGGATGTCTATGTATGTTAATACACTACACTGATGTTCATTTATCTTTAATAAAGAATGATATTATTGACTATATACCTCTTTTATATTTTCAATAAAGAGGATAAGTAAGTTATCAATATACATATTTCAGATGATTATAACTGGCTTTCTCTGTTAAGTGAACAAGAATTGTAAATCTAGTCTCACAGGAGGAATTCAGAGATCTGTAAGAACTAGAAGCTTTGATGTTGAATCCACCTTTGGGTTGTTTGATTCCAGGTTTAAACTCAGAGAAGGTTCTGTTTCTCCGTCAGATTTGCACAGGATCCAACTCAATCCAGATGTTCATCTCTGGTAGAGATTATTTAACCTACATGAGCACCTTGGATGTTGTTATAAATTCCAACCAAATTTCGCTTTGTTCCACAAACTTCCGTAACAGTTCCCCTCCCTCATTTTTGTGAGCTTGGCTTACTGTGTGGGGGCGGTTGCGGTCTAAGAACATGAACTATTTTTACTTGAAACTGGTTTACTTCTGGTTTGTGTCATTGTAACTCAACCTGAGAAGTCAAACTTGGTTGAGTGGGACTTGAGCATGTTTTCAGTCTTCTACTCTTCAAAAGTTCTGCATGTGCTGACCCTGCAGATGAGATGAAAGAGTTTTAAAGGGGATTTAAAGGGAAAATCTTTTACACAGAGCGTGGTCGATAATCTGGAACTCACTGTCACGAGGAGAAGATGGAGTCAGTTACAATCATTACATTTAAGAGATATTTAGACAGGCACTCAAATAAGCAAGGCATAGAAGGATACAGACCTAATGCAGGCAAATGGGATTAGTGTATGAATGGATTAGGCAGCACGGATGTCGTGGGCTGAAGGGTCTACTTCTACGCAGCACAATTCAATGACATTACATGAAACTGATCTGTACTTCACTAAAAATAGGCCAAACAATGTTCCGTGCTGAATTTAGAATATCCCTGTGATGCTATTTTTGAGAGTTCCTTAACTGTTCTGACTGACCTCTTGGCTGCTCCATCTGAAGATGGATTATATGAAGGGGCAAGATTATAATTGATAACATTCCATTTTATAAAGTTTGTGAACAGTAGATTGAAACTGGGGTCCATCGTCAGGACCAGGCTGTTCAGGTAAGCCCTGACTCACACACATGGACCACAACTCACTTATGGCACTTTAATTCATGGTAAATGCACCCATATGTCTCACCTCAATCCACTTTGAGTGATCATTGGTCAGAACCAGGAAACTGACATTCCCTGTTACATAAAATTCTATCAAATGTACTCAGTGTAAAGATCCAGGAGGCCGTGGCCATGACCACAAAGGACTTCTAAGTAGCTTGCTCTTAAGGTTTTGGCAAATATCAGTGATTTTCTCACCAATTATTCCAGGTCACTGTCCAAGCAGGGCCAATAAAAAACATTCTTGTAACTGCTTTCATATTGACTATTCCTGTATGTGCAATATGACGTTCAGTCAAAATCATTTTTCTCGAAGTCGTAGTGTTCTGATGAAGGATCCTGGATCTGAAACATTAATTGTCTCTCTTTCCACAGATATTGCTTGATCCGCTGTGTGTTTCCAGCATTTTCTGTTTTTATTTCAGAGTTAAAGCATCTGCAGCTTTTTGATTTTCTCATGGCGTTAATGCTCTGTAATTCCACTTGATGCACCTCTGCTCACATGACAACTCATTGTGAAGATTGTGGAATGACTTCAGTTTCTTGTCTGTACACTGGTTAAATTCTGTTCAGCCTTTCAATATCTGTTCAACGCTAAGTCTTGTTGTGATTTCAGTTGCTCGTACCGGAAAGACACTATCAAGCATTTGTAACTTGTGGACCCACTTTCATGTCCAATATCAGAGTTCTCAGGTGGTAGCCAATGCAGGGTATTCACAGTAGTTTGGATCTCCAGTATTCATTTATCTGGTCATACTGTAATAAAAGGATGACCCATTGTTACATCCTTGACGTATTGCTGATTTGGGATCTAATAATCTGTTAATGGGTAGAGGCTCTGATGCGTGAAAATTGAACAATTTCTTGATAATGAATACTATTGCAAGTGCTCGCTTCTCAATTAGTGTGCAGTTGTGATCACGCCTTGTGAGTGATGGGGTTCCCTTTCCCATCATTCATCATGTAACTTATTACTGCACCTGCTCCCTAACCTGCCAACTTCAACTCAGACATTATGTCATAATGAAGCGTGAAGAGTTGGCGTTGCTAAACTTCCCTTTCATTCTTAATCTACACTTTGTTGCTCTTTGCTCCACATCCATTTCAAATCTGGTTTCATCAATCAGTTCAATGGTGTGGCATCACAGCAGGATCTGAATGGAATTTTATATGTACTACACTATACTTTGGAATGAACTTAGCTTTACTATATTTTCAGGCTTTGGCATATTAGTGATGACTTCCATTTGAATGATTGTAAGCCATTGGCATCAAACTTTGAACCAAGGGATACCACAAAAATGCATGTTTATCTCGCTTCAACTTGTTGTCTTGCTCCTGAACACTTCCTCTAAAATCAGGTATTCTTCCTTGGTGTTTGTGTAATCAACAGACGATTCCATGTTGCACAATATTCCTTACAATATTTTATCCATTTTATCCATTGGGGCCTGGAAAATCTTGGATAAAGATTTGTCTCCATATGGTAATGTTGTTTATGAGTAGAGCCCTTTGTGTATGTTGGTCAGGTTGACATTCAATTTTTCATGGGCATTGGAAGGTCCAATTTTCTGGAAACCTTTGATCTTGCTAACTCTGTGTATAAGTCTTATGAAATGTCTTGTGGCTATTTTTCATTATCTACAGCTTTATATAACGTGATTTTGTAATTTCCACACAGCCACACTGTTTTGTCTGCCTTAGGCATGACTACTATTGGTGTGGCCTACTCACTCTAATCAGCTTTGACAAGGGCATCATTTTGTTCTAGCCTATCTAATTCCTTCTCATCATGGCTCTTTAGAGCATATGTTCTGTGTTTGTATTAGGCTGGCTTTGCATCTGCTCTGATCCATATATGCACATTGTAACCTGTGATGCCATTGTACCTCTCTTCAAACATGTTTTCATATCTTTTCAACCATGTGTCAAGATGCAACCCGTACTATTATCTGTTGTGCTGGACTATAGAATCCATTTGCCCTCATGTTTATAAAATGTCACCCAAACAAGTTTACTGTTTGATGGTGCTTTCCATCAATGGTGCCAATCAAACTCTTGATTAACCAGTCTGTGAAGTAACAATTTTCATATCAATGAGTCCGTTGTTAAAGTAACACCTTTGTTGAAAAGAATGTCTGTTTGCTGCTTTTACTGCTCTTGGCAAAGCTACTGCACAATCTTGGTTGTTTTCTGAATGAACTATGTAGTCTTCCTTCTTGTTATCATTTCAAATTGCTACTAAGATTCCTTTTGTCACTTGAATCTTTCTGCAGGCAGCTACAATATTTAGTTGACCAAATTGGTTTCACAGCCTTGGTCTTTGCTATGGTCACTTGTGATGTGTGAAATCCTGTAGTGTTCTTGGATGCTACTTCCATCACAAGATATTTTATGCAAGTTCAAATATCAAGTTTTGCTTGTTCAACCCTTTGACAGAATGTTTTTCACCCACCATTTGACAAACAACCCGATGATATCAGGCACAATCTAAAAATACACCAAATTGCAATGCAAGAATGCATTTTTAATGAAATAATGTATTGACTAATTGCCTCACCTTGCTTCAGACTTCTTGTCTCAAGCGTACAGCTCTTAGCTGTTTCTAACATCTTCAGATTAAAATAAGCTTCCAGTTTCTGCACAGTATATTTACCACACCTCAGGTAGACCACACAGGTAGATAAAGAGATAGAGCAGGCATCGGGGATACTTGCCTTCATTAGCTGAGCAAGGAATATAAGAGCAGGGAAATTATGATCCAGCTTTATAAAACTTTGTAAAAAGCTGGAATACTGGGTACATTTCTGTCCACCACACAATAAGATTGCACTGGAGAGGGTTCAGAGGAGTTTCACCAGGATGTTGTATGGGATGGAATGTTTCAGTTATGAGGAGGGACTGGATAGGCTGGGTTTGATTTCCTTGGAGCAGAGGAGTCTAAGGAGGGGCCTGAAAAAGTTATACAAAATTATGAAGGGCATAGATTGAGTAGATAGTAGGAAATTTTTCCCCATAGCACAGGTATCTAAAACTAGAGAACATAGTTTTAGGGGAAAGGTTAAGAGGTTTGGAGAAGATCTGAGGAAGAACTTGTTTCGCCCAGAGGGTGGTTGCTTTCTGAAACACAGTGTCTGAGGAGGTGCTGGAGACAGGTAATCCACAACATTTAAGAAGTATCTGGACAAGCAATTGAATCACCAACACGTAGAAGGCTATGGACCAAGTGCTAGAAAATGGAATTAGTATGGAGAGGTATTTGATGGTCACCGTGGATGTGGTGGCCCAAATGACTGTTCCTGTGCTGTATGAGTCTATGGCTCTATGACTTTATGGCTTAATCTCCTGAAAGACAACTGATTTTTATGGTTGCACATCACCTCTTTTTGTGCTCCCATGATATCCAACAGTTAGGATATCATTCACAATAAAAAAGGTGTCCATCCATTTGTTTGATATACAAGTTGAATGATTCTTGAGCTCAGTCCTAAAGGCTGAAGCTTCCAAAATTGTATGTCAGGGAAATCATATTATTCCATTCCTATTCAAATGTAACACTGCTAAACCTGGTGTATAACTAGTCCCATGATAGGCAACACCTCTGTCTTTTGCTCTTTTGATCAGTACACAGGGAAGCCTTCCCTAATTTGTAAATGTCAAGAATGCACTAAGGCACAATGTATTGAAGAGGTAGTGTTCAGTTACAAGGTAGAACACTTAACTCATATTGAGTCTTCAAGCCATAGCTACAAAATGAGTATTCAGTCAGTGACATTGTTACAAAGCAGGCAACTGCTGAAGGGTCTTTGACCTGAAACATTAACTCTGTTGCTCTTTCCATAGAAGCCGCCTGACCTGCTGAGTGTTTCCAGCATTTTCTGTTTTTATTTCAGGTTTCCAGCACCTGCAGATTTTTTGAACACCATAACATTCACTTGTCCAACAGTTTCATAGTATGTCACACACTTAGCTACACAAAGAACAATGCATGTAGATACACTACAGAACTGACTCCTATGCAACTCCTACCCATTATGTTATTATGGAGGGAAGGTCATAAATGGATCAGCTGAAGGTGTTTGGGAAAAAGGCACAAATTGAACTGATCAGAATTAGATTGATAGCTAATTTCTAAAGAATTATCACTCATGTTCAGCATCAACGCTAAAATCCTGACTATAGTTACAGTCTCTCATCTTACAACAATTATTCTTTAAGTAATACAGCCTGTGAGCCAATTTTTTTATAAATGGTAAATTGCTGTCTCACAATGTAAGACAATTTGGATTGGTAACCTAATTGCATTACCTGCCTTTATTCTATAGCCCCTGATCCCTTTAACAAATGAAAATCGGCTGTTCCTTAATGGTTTTATTGGAGACTTCTGTCCAGCGATTCAGAATTGCTAAATGTGCTGATTTAATTCTCTTCAATCGGAGGGAGACAAAACAAAACTGCTGTTTATTTCCACTTCTTCACTATCCTAAAAACAGCATTCCTCATACTTTTGTCCAGCTAAGACAACTTAGTGTAGCTATATTTAAAATTAGTCTTGATGTGGATTCCATAACGTATGTAATGATGTAATTTCCATCCCAGGTCCTTTGCAAACCATATTGTTGGGTTAAAAACTGTCCATTCCCTTCAATCCCTATAAGTTTCACACTTAATATTATCATTTCTCACATTAAGAAATTCAACTCTTTCATTCCCTGCTGATAAATGAAACACCTCAAACTGAAAATTTATCTTATTGTTTTCTTCTTCACCTTTTCTAAGTATCAGTATCACCTACCAGGTGAGAGGACAAAAACTGACATAATATTCTGGCATACCTTGGTCTTTGGTGAAGTGTCCTCAATATAAAGCTAACATTCTACTTATTCCAGTTAGTGCCGCAAGCTTCATGAACTTCTATATATCTCTGCCCAGGTCACTTTCCTTATCCACCTACTTAATGTTTTTCCCTGAAGAGTGTACGACATCCAACTTGCCCATATGTAAAACACTGCACTTTCTGATATTATAACTTTGGAATACAATGATCTTAATATTAAAGATTTAGCTACAGATCATTTTTATATTATATTCCTTTCATGTCCTTTATTCTTTGTTCAAATCAACTTCCATCATCTCCATATTCCAGTCAGACGGCTATGATGGAACCCATGGCCTTCACTCATCCACATTTATGGTAAGAGTTGGAGCTGCCTGTTAATTACATGTACAGGAAAAGTATGTTTCTAAGATAGATGTTGCAGTATATATTCAGAACAATCCCAAAAATTGACTTACCTGTACATGTAGCTTAACATAGTCACAAAGGAACCTCAAGGGACTGAGCTAATTTAGACATGATGCAAATACTGCTGCTGTCACTTTCCTTGAGATGTCTGCTTACTTTAAAGGTAAGTCTTTAACATAAAATTAATTTCGTAACACTTCTTTCCTCTACCAAATTATAGACTGCACCATAGAAAGCATTCTATCTGGATGCATCACGGCTTGGTATAGCAACTGCTTTGCCCAGGACAGCAAGAAACTGTGCCCAGGACACAGCCCAGCACACCACGGAAACCAGCCTCCCCTCCATGGACTCTGTCTATGCCTCTCGCCGTCTTGGTGAAGCAGCCAGCATAATCAAAGACCCCACCCACCCAGGTCATTCTCTCTTCTCTCCTCTCCCATCAGGCAGAAGATACAGGAGCCTGAGGGCACAAACCACCAGGCTCAAGGACAGCTTCTATCCCACGGTGATAAGACTATTGAACGGTTCCCTTTTCCGATGAGAAGGACTCTTGACCTCAAAATCTACCTTGTTTGACCTTGTACCTGATTGTCTACTGCATGCACTTGACTGTAGCTGTGACGCTTTATTCTGTTATTGTTTTTACCCTGTACTACTTTAATGCACTGTGTAATGAATTGATCTGTATGAATGGTATCCAGTACAAGTTTTTCACTGTACCTTGGTACAAGTGACAATAGTAAGCCAATACCAATACCAAATACCAATACCAATACCAAACCATACCCGCTAAAACACATCAGCACAGAGCAGGAAATCCTCAGAAATGCATCCAGATTGGTTCTGGCACCAGTCAGCCATCCTACTACTGGCTCTGCAACCTCTATTGTCACAGGGGCAGGATGTCACTGTTGGGTACAAGGCAGACCAAGGCAGTAACAGTGCAACCCAAGGAATTTTGAACCAATTGTGTTTAGTATCATACATGCAGTGGTAATTATGATGGGGAGAAATTGGGCAGTGATGCAACTCAACCTCTGCAAAAGTGGATTCCTGCATATTCATATGTGGCCTACTCTAGAGTATTTTTAAATTTTTTTATATATATTTCATTTGCCAGCAGAATACACATTATTAAAAATTAATACTAGGACATTTGCTTTGGACTGTTCCACACAACGGATTCATTCCAGCGTAAACTTGGCAGTAGAAACATGGGACTAGTCTGTTGATTCTCCATGATGTTTGTATGATTAATTGGCAGTAATTATTGAGTTTGTTATTGTATTCACTATTGTGTTCTAGTTGCTACCCAGATTTGCCATGGTGGAAGATTGAAAGTGACATCTTCACATTCAGTAGCTATGTAATATTATGCGAGGTGAAATCTGTTATGATTCTGTAACAACTGGGTTGCAAATTGTAAGCATGAACGTAGCGTAGTTATTGTGGGCGTTCATTAAAACCTAACAATTTTTTCCAGCATGTGCCTGGTTTTCCTTTAACAAACTCGCTGTTTCTGAGTAAGGTATTTAGAGGAAGAAATTTATCTTTGGTCACCAGCACGAAATTTATAAGGAATCTGCTACTGTTCTACTTTCTATACATTTGGCTGTATGAACCTGAGTGATAAAGCTGAAAGTGCACTGCTTTGACCTTATGTAGCATGGAGGCAGAGTACACTGGTGGACAGAGTGATGGGAAGTCAAGCTCAGAGGCCACAGAGGTGTGATGAGGAATTTGGAAGCAATGATGTTCTGAGCTAGACATGGGTATCTTATTTGAACTGTAAAAGATTCAAAGCTTTACAAACTTTCAGTTTGAGGTTGATTCAGTGACCAAAGAGGAAGGTGAATTCAGACAATGGGCTAAAGGACTTTTGATTGGACCTAGGAGCATGGAAGAGATATTTGCCTGGCTTTTTCTGATTTGTTACTGTACAAGCAGAATGGACCAAAGCTGGCCTGACCCCAGCCGCAAATTATGCCTCAGGCTTTATCTATCTATTTTGGATGATCTTTCAGCTTCTCTCTGCATCTTATAAGACTCCAAAAGGACAATATAAAACAATTGCTGAGCTGTGGTGGAAGGATGGGGTAATGAGATCAATTCTTGCACAGACCCAGTATGGAATGAGAGGACAAATGCCCTCCTTTTGTGCTGTGACCATTCTGTGATTCTGTGGTGCTTCTACAAGGACTTAGTACTGCTGACATCACAATCAGAAGGTCATTGGGAGGGGAGGGGAGGGGTGGCGATGGTGTCCTGTGAACATGAATTTAGGAGGAGGGGTGGGGAGAGAACATTCCTATTTCCTTTGGCATCAAGGGAAGATTGGAAAGGATTCTAAGAAGATTGAAGAGAAATGTATCCATGGCAAGGTCTACTGGAGGATTCCGAGTGATTAGTTTTGTTCAGACTGACTTGGGTCCATTCTGCTTGCACAGTAACAAATCAGAAAAGCCAGGCAAATATGTCCATTCTTCCACAGGTCTTTAATTAACAAATTCCATGTTCCTAACTCTGCTGGGCACAGGTTGTCCCACAACTGAATTGGAATGGTTATGGTCTGAATTCCAATACAGATAGCAATCACCAATTTCTGCACTGACTGCTTCAGTCATGCTGTTGTTTAAGTCTGTCACGCTCTTTTCATCCATTATTCGAACTCCTTGTCTAAATCTCCCGCCCAAAGACAGTTAAAACAATGTGGAAGCTTGCAGGAGAGTGCAACAAACTAGAGAGAAGGACTATGCATTGGGTACCCGAGGAGTGGTTCTCAAAGATCCTGCCACAGTGCAAAGGGCAAATGTGACAGCGTTCCATAAGAAGCTTGCCCTGCATTGCACATGAACATCAGTACAGGAAAATAACCTATGAGTATAGGAGTACGGAGACAGCTGGCATAAATCCAGCCCCGACTGAAACCCCTGCCACCCACTCATGAACAACCCCCACCCAACATCAACCCCCACCCTCCGGAAGCAGATTAGGGAGATTGCAATGTTGTATTACTCATTTGTTCCACCAAACCAGACCACAACTGATGAAACTAGCTGTTGTTTCCCTTTGACACTGAATAAAGGCATTAACAACAATACAATCAGATCCCGTGCCTAAGCCATTTGTAGTGAGTAACCTGTCAGTGAAGTAGCGGGTTTATGTCATCCACTGAGTCAGAGGCAGTGACTGTCACCAGCATCACTCAATGTTTAGAATCGATCAGCAGTATGTCCAGGCTATTAAAAAAGAGCCTTCCTTTCACAATCTGGCCCTTTCGCCCGGCTTTGTCATCACTTTTGCATGGTACCACTTTGTTCCCTTTAAAAGAGATGAGTGACATCACCTAGTTACTCATTAGCCAGCAGTGTCCTGTCAGCCAAATACTACAGATGCACTGTTCAAATTGTTCTCACATTGCTTATTACCAACCAATGTGTTGCTCAGGAGCCTAATCTCAACCTTGTCTGCCATCAGCAGAAAAAGGCAACGTTCTGTCCATTGACATCTGTAAGATGTATAATTGCTAGCTATCAACAATCTACAGTGCCAAACTGATAATTAAAAAAACAACTTTATTTCCTGGATATAAAGTGTAGTCAAAGCTATCTGCTGATTACATTGTTTATAAAGAACGTTCAGATTTTTCTTTGCATTTTCAGCAAGAATAAGTAAAATATATAACCCCACCGAAAGGGGGTTAATTTTTGTTTAAGTCGCACTTCATTTCCCAGCAACTCCACAATGAATAATTGTACCTCTACAGGGTGGTCCGTGATATTCTGTTTATCAGTAATTTTGAGTTCACACTGTGCCAAATGTTAGGACCAAAGTTTCATTGGGTGCGGTTGACATTTGTTCCCATTTTTCCGCATTAATATTACAGCTGCCCTGAACCCTGAGGCTTTGAGTGATGTCACATTCAACATTTGCAGAGTAGTACTGGGAAGCTGCAAAATATGCCCCATGCAAGACGAATAGGAAACAGACTGGAAAGTTTTCTCAATCCTTCCCTTTTGTTGAGGCTCATTTGCAAAGTTATACACAGGGTATTCTTAAAATTCCAAATTGTGTTAAACTGTCATCAGTGCAGTTTAATAATATTAATTTACAAAGTTAAAAGTGATATACATTATTGATTAAAAAAAAGTTTTCTAAGCTGTTATATCCCTTTCTTAAATTTTAAGATTGTTGTTAGTTTCACTGCATTGTGTGCTTTTGAAAGCAGGTCACTGCATGTTGTTACATTATACCTTTTAATCATCTATGAATAAGGTAATTGATTTTTATTGTTGCAAATTATGAGGCATAAAATGGGCTAAACAAGTTAACTTTGAATTGTCTAAATTAGCAGTTCTGACAATTCAGTTTGAAAGAAAGACTTGTACTCTGATAATAAAGAACAAACTGCTGGAGAAACTCAGCGGGTTGATCAGCTTCTGTGGGGAGCAAGGAATTGTCGACATTTCAAATCAAGACCCTGCATCAGGATTGAGAGTGGAGAGGGAAGATAGCCAGTATAAAGAGGAGAGGTGGAGGTGTGAGACAGGGGCAAGTAGATGATAGGTGGACTAAGAAGGGATGAAAGACGATGGACAGAGGGAGCCAGATGGGGGAGGCTGAGGGGTGGAGTTGGGAGCTAGAGGCTGGAAGATGATAACGGGGAACACAAAGTGCTGGTTTCTCCAGATTCCAACATCTGTGGTCTCTTGTATCTCTAAAAGTACTGGAATCTGATAAGCAAGGAAGGTGATAGTGGGAACCATTAAGGGCAAGATGAAAGGTGGGTGGAACCAGATAGTGGAGGGGATACGGTGGATGAAGTGTAGGGGTAGGTGGATGGAACTGGGGAGGGAGGGTGAAAATGGGTGATGGGGGGGTGCTGAAGGGGACGGTTGGGAAAGGGAACAAAAATGAGAGGTCCAGAGATGGATTGGAAGGAGAGAGAGACAGGGGAACACATGAGGTAAGTGTTCCCTGAAATTGGAAAACTTAGTGTGCATACCATTTCATTCTTGGAACCCCTTTCACAACCTCAGAATGTCCCAAAGTGATTTATAGCCAAGGAAGTTTTTTTTTTCTCAGTATAGTCACAGTTAATGCTGAAAGAATGAACAGATTAAAGATCCCAAGCAGTTGACATGCTCAGGATAGATGAACTTAAAGAAATGGAGCAAGTGGAAGGGGCTTCTGCTTCTGTGCTTGCTGAAAATGGGCAAATAAACAAAAGATAATCAGGAGGGCAAGCTGGTCGATTGAATCATGTGCAACAAGAGGCTGGAACCATGAGGGTAGCTAGTGGTTGAGCAAAGCTAGCAAGTGCGTGGTGAGTAATGCTAATGGCTGCGGTGAAGAAAGTCAGCAATAAGTGACTGAGAGATAATAATGAAAATGACAGGAAGTATCATTTCCCTTGTCGGTGCGAGTGAGTGGTCTGATGGAGAAAGGGAATTGTTGAGAGTGATAGGGGAGAAACATCTGGTTGCTATGTTTTGTTATGACCTGGAGAAATAAAGAGCTGTGGTCACGCTTGCTACACACATGATAACTGACAACAAAAAAAGAAGTGAAATATTTCAAGTCTTTAGTAAACATTCATTGTTGATGTAAAAATAGAAAGTGTTGAGGGTAGACAATGCTGGATGAGGCAGTGCTGCTGCCTCTCAGCTCTCGCAAACTGGTTCATTCCTGGCCTTCAGAGCTGTCTGTGTGGAGCTTGCATGCCTTCCTTGTGACCATGGTTGATCTGGTTTCTTCACAGATCCCAAGGATTGATAGGTTAATTGGCTCCTGTAAAACACCCCTACTGTATCTGGGTGAAGAATTGATGGGCGTGGAGAAGAGAATAGGTTAATGGGAAAGAAATGGAGGAATGGGATTGATGGGATTGCTTTGAGACACAGCATACACATGAATGGCCTCCTTCTAGGTTGTAAAGAAATATATAAATAGAGAACAAGTCAACTGGCATCTTTACAGAAAGAGTTGACGTTTGGTTTATGAGCCTTCAGCAGAAGCAGAAGCTAAAGCTAGCTCGGAAGAGGCAGGTCAATGTTATTTTTACAGATACAAATCTATCTATCTCCATTCAGAGTTTCCTGTTTTTCGTTCAGCTTCACAATGTTTGTCATTCTTTTTCTTCCACCTTTGTTGACTCACCATGATACCTGCAGATAAAAGACATGAGACCTGGTTCTCACCCAGTATGAGTACTGAACATTGAGAGATGAGCTGATGGCAAAACCATTGCTGACTTTGAAAAGCAAGCTTTGGGTAATTTTCCCAGCTGCTCATCGCAAGAGTGGGCAGAAGGAGAACATCAAATGGCAGCAGCTGGCCAGCTGCTTTCGAAGGAGCAGTCCCTGTCACTCTGGAAACATTTAGGGCTGAGCCTTTCGGGAGGGCTCACATTCAGGAAAGGAGGAGCAACAGGCAGGGGAAGTGTGTACATTCTGAATCCATAAAAAATGTAACCAACTGATATAAAAACATAACATTCTAAGCCTTCTCTGCACCAGGCTTCACTAATGGGAAAACCGTATATGTTTTCTGTCCTCCAGTCTGTAAAACAAATGATATCTGGTACATATAATTCTTACCCTTAATGAACTTTTTATCCATTTTGCTTTAATCTCCTATGAATTAATAAAATGTTTAGTATATGTTTTTTGGTAAATACCTTTTGAAAGCCTATATGCATGATATCAACAACATCCACTTCATCAACCTTCCCTGTTATTTCATAATAGAACACTATCAAATTTGGTAAATATAATTTGAGTTTTAAAAATTTTTGGTGACTTTTACTTGTTAGTCCATATTTCTCAAAATGCCAGTTAACTTCGTTGCAGATTATTATCACCAAATCTTCTTGATCACTTACATTAGGATGACTGATTTGACTAATTTATCCCTGTCGCCTTTGTCAATTGTGGTGATTTTTTTCTAGGGATAGAGTGTCATCTTTTCCAGTCATGGCTTACAGCCAGCCGCTCTTCATACGCCAGCCAGTCTTGGAGTGGATCCTCATTCCAAAACTAGTGTTCTGACTTGTAGACTTCTCTTACCTATATAGGGTGAACATGCCAAAGACTATTCAGTTAGAGACTTGTTTCCAAAGGAAATACAATTTCATTGACCTGGGAAAGGTTTCCTCCACTGAGACTGCATTTACAGAAGGCATTGCATCAAGTTGCCAAGATTTCTTCACCAAGTCTTCTCCAGTCCACAACTTCATTCATCCAATGGACAAATACAGTAGATGTATAGGTATGTCTAACAGAATATGATGGTTTCCAAAGTCTGGAATTCCCTTTCCTCAGAGCATTTTGACTGAACCCTCACCACATGAAATGCATTAGTTAAAGATAAAGGCTTCCCACCACCTCCTCAAAATCTGCCAAGTTCGGGTAATAAATAGTGACTTTGTAGATATGGCCATATCTCAAGAACTATAAAGATTAAAAAGAACTCTCCTGGATCAATGAGGTTGCAATCCTAATGATATTTAAGGATGTAAAGGTCCAATAAACCAGAAACAGTAGCCTTACTTTTTCAAGAATATTATAATTTTTGATGGTATCACCTATGAATAGGAATATACTGTATCAATCTTTAATAAAACCAGATTTTTGATGTTACTTTCAAGGTGAATTTAGAATTGTTCCACCACAAATTAAATGAGAATCAGCCAAATGAAGTAGAAAACTCATTGTCTGTTACAATAGAAATCTCTTCTGTATTTCTTTACAAAATAATAGCTTGAGCTATATTTAATGTTATTGAGCTTGAAAGCAGTAAGTCTACCATCAACATATCTTAATTCACTCTTATAATGTTCTTGCTCATAGTACACAAACTCCATGACCCATACAGAGCTTAAAGTGATATTCGTATACTGATCAAAGAGATCACTGTACTGTCCTTTTTGCTGTGTGTCTGCATGGTGTCCTAGAGTGAAGTGAAGCAAAATGGATTCATATGGAATTCTTCCAATTGGCTAGTATGAATACCTCACTAAACGTTATTTCAATTTAGAGGACAGGTCTCTCCGCTACACTGGAATACATCTGAGGTCAGGTTCAAAAAAAATGTAACAATGTATTTGTGGAGCATTAAGATACCGTAATTTTATTTTGGACTATATCATTGCTTGTCAACTGTCTACTTCCAACAGGACACAAATTTGATAATTAACTGATGCTATTCAGATATTTGCATATCACAGAATAACCCTTTTACATTACCTTTATGGCTTTCACACAGGAAAAGAACTCAAGATTTGTCATTTTGCAGCTCTGCTCTGTAATGTAAAACAGAAAGACCAATGTAATTATAATATGCTTTCAGATTCTGACCCAGGCTCAGTATATCTTCATTAGGCCTAAGGCAATTTCATGTCATATGAAAATGCTTTTATGAGACTGAATAGAAGTGATTGAAGTTACTGAGCAGTGAGTCTGCTGGCAACATTGTTACACAGCCTGCAGTACATTTGAAAAAGCACATGATGTAAGTAGAAAAACTTTCATTTAATTTGATGTGCTCTTCATATTAAGTAGCGTGAAGGTCTGGCTGGATGACAAAACTGTTTTTATTTGTAAACTGCTCAGGATCACCAAGTGTTTTCTACAGACCATTTGGAATATGGAAAATGCAGCAAGTGTCTGCCTCTAGATGCACTGTATTGATGTTTTTCCATTCTCATTAAGAGCAAACAAATGAGCATTTTTGTTCCTTTCCCAGAAACCATTAGTACTGGTTAAACTTTGAACTACTTTTCCACACTACAGTTTTCTGAAAATTTATGGAATATTTTTGACAATTGGTGAAATGCATAGCTGTTTAATCTTATTCTTATGTAGACCCCTACCTATTGGTATAATTAGGGTATATGAAATGCCTGTAGCCTGAAGAGAAAAAAAATCAGAAGTAACGATTTACACAATTTTTCTAGATCTGTCCATGTTTAAAGATTTAGCTGCTAGTGTCTCTCTTCTAAAAGAAGTCCTTTGTTTTCAGACTCCTTTGAAAACTTAAAAAATATAATAAAATACTGGATAAAAAACTACATTTATTTTTTGTGTGATATTTCAAATATTCAAATCATAAATATCAAATACCAGCTAAACTTTGAATTTCACTATTACACCAATGTAATGTACTGCTTATAATATTATGGTTTAATAGATATCATTTTGGAGCTCTCAAAGATTTTGTTGCTATTATTGTTGTTGAAGTCTCCACTGTTTGCAGTTGAATCTCATGGAGTTTGTCTGGGCACCTTTATGTTGAAGAAACTTCCCAGACCAATGTCATTGAGAATGAAGTACCATCCTGTCCCATATTTCATCTATGAGTAGATGAATGTGACTCATGCACAGAGTTCTATTGGATGCTTAGTTTACAGGCAAACCTTTGGAAATCTAAGTGTAAGAACAATTCTAAGTGTAGTAATAATGGCAACCAGTACAAGTGAATTCAAGAAAACTTATCTAAATGCCTTGTATACACAGGGAAAAAAACGTAAGATCCTGAGGGATCTGGACAGGATGGATCTGGAAAGGTTGTGCCCTACTGTGGGAGAATTTAGGTATCGCCTATTTGAGACAGAGATGAGATGAATTTATTTTTCTCTCAGAAGGTCGTGAATCTTTGGAACTCTCTTCCTGAAAAGACGGTGGAAGCAAACTCTTTGATTATTTTTAAGGCAGAGGGTTAAAGTTTACTATGGGTAGGTGGGAATGTGGAGTTAAGGTTAAAATAAGATCATCTTATTAAATGTTAGAGTGGGCTCAAGGGGCGAATGGCCTACTCCTGCTCCAAATACATATTTTTGTATGTACTATCTCAATCAAGTTGTTAGACTACAGTATATGTAGATTACACATTTTGATCTATTTTGTCTCATAAAATGCTGAGGGATTTATTGCTACAAATTTTGTGAAACTGCAGACTTCTTCCTTATTGTCAAAATTTTCCACCCTGTGTCAAAACCATGATTACTCAGCCGCGTCTTCACATGAAGTAGATGACAGCCATAAGAAACCTTTCTTCTTTCCATGTGATTTGAGTGTCATTTCATTCATCCATCACATAAAGATTTCATCTCGATGATCATATTCTTGTTTAGTATAAAAAGAGATGAAACAGATTGACTCAGCGCTCCAGAAAATTTCAGTTGAGAGAAAAATAAATTATTTTAAGGATTTATTTCTAAAAATGTATCTATTACTAAAATGTATTACTAAAATTGTATTAAATGCAGAATGAAATATAATCGATTAATCAAACAATATCAAATGGGATCAAAAAAGAAAACTAAATTTTAAAAACCTAGAAGTGGAGCCACTCAGAAAACTTCAGGAACCTCTTAAACAAATGAGAAATGGGTGGCTAGAAGGGTAACATGGGATTAAACAGTACCATTGGAGTAAAATATAAATTAAATTCTTCCTTATCAGGTAAGAATTAAGACCCCTTCAGGAGGCAACATAAGTGAAAGCCTGGACAGAGAGGGAACTGGTGACCACCAAGCAGAGGAAGGGAGTGGGCAGAAGGTCAGGGAAGCCTCAGAGTGTATGTCTATCCAAACAGGTTTTTTCCATCTTGGAAATGGTAGGGGTGAATGTTCCTCTGGAGAATCTAACCAGACCCAAGATCATAGTACAGTCGGTGGCTCAGTGGCACAAGGGGAGAGATGCAAAAATCCAAGTGCAATAGTTGTAAGATACTTGATAGTGATGGGAATAGATAGAGGTGTCTGTGGCTGTACGCATGAACCCATGTGTTGTCTCTCTGGTGCCAGGATCAAGGAAGGCACAGACTTCTAAAGGGAGAGGGTAAACAGCAAGAAGATGTGGTTCACATTGGTACTAATGACATATGTACAAAAGAGGAAGAAGGTCCTGAAACTTGAAATCAGGGAGTTACGTAGCAGGTTCAAAAGCGGAACCTAAGATCATTGTCTCTGGATTTATGGTACAGGTGAGGGTTCTTTAGATTTCTTGATCAATGGGACCATTTCTATGGAATATGAAGTGTAGTTTGGTAGGAATGATAAGGAAAGGATATACACAATAAACGTTAGGGCTTTGGAAATACTGTGTAGCAGAGGGGTCTTGGTGAAGCCAAGTTTTTCCCTGTACCTCGGTACAAGTGACAATAATAAACCAATACCAATACCAGTAGAATACCAAGGATCCATGAAGATAGCAGCACAAGTAGATACAGGATACCTACCTTCATTAGCTGGAGCATCGAAAGCAAGAGCAAGAACATTATGGTAAAACATTGGTGAGGTCACAGCTGGAATATTGTGCGCATTTCACGTGGCTACCCTATAAAAAGTATATGATTGTGCTGGAGTAAGTGAGGAGGAGATTCAGCAGGATATTGCATGGAATGGAGCATTTCAACTCTGAGGAGGGACTGGATACAGTGGACTTGTTTTCCTTGACGCACAGAAAGCTGAGGTGGGACCTGATTGAGGTAGTCAGAATTATGAGGGGCATAGATAGGGTAGATAATGAGAAACTTTCCCCCTCAACAGAATTGTCTATGACCAGAGGGCATAAATTTAAGGTAAGGGATAAGAAATACAGAGGGGATATGTCGAAGAACGTTTTCACCCAGAAGGTGGTCGAAATCTAGAGCTCACTGCCTGAGGCGGTGGTGGAGGCAGGTACCCTCACAACATTTAAGTACTTATATCAGCACTTGAAACACCATGAAGGCGTTGGAGACAAAAGAAGGTTATGGGCTGAGTGTGGGAAAATGAGATTTGTATAAACAGGTACCTGATGGCAGCAACGGGCACAGTTTCAAGTAAGGGGCCTGCTTTGGTGCTGTTTGACTCTATGGCTCTGAAAGTCACTTGTCAAATTACCTGTTGAGCAGTAAATAGTATTAATTTTACATACTATTTTAGAACTAGAAAAGCATTCCAAGGCATTTCATCAAAGTAAAAGGGGAAAGTGGATACAAATGGGAGAGGGGGTCTTGCAGGAGGAGATTAGTAGAGAGGTAGCAGGGTTTAAAGAAGAAGTTACAGAGTATGAGGCCAGGATAGCCAGAAGTACAGTGGTCAAAGCTGGGCTGTAGGAATGTAGCAGGCTACACAAAAGACCAGAATAAAGTCGGGGAGAGTTTGTGGTAGTGGATATTAGGGTAGAGGGAATTAAGGAGATAGATGGATGCGAAACCATGGGGGGATATGGGCAGGAGGACGAGAGTTTTAAATTCGAGCTGAGCAAGAACTCATTGTCATTAAGTCTATAGGACCAGGAAGAGATAAATGATTCATAATAATTAACCATTGCTCCCTAGAGTATTACATGGCACCATGCTCCTTGTCTCAGAGTTATCTCCAACAGTTATGTCTTTTGTTTACCATCTTGTAATTTCTGGTAGAGTGTTTGAGTCTCAGAATAGCTGTGCAGGACATAGTGCCACATAAGCATGCAGAAGGGAGCAGTTTTCCCTCTGGAAGTTACTGGTTTGGATACAGTGGAAAAGAGTCACTTAATCAAGATACTAATATAGCTGAGAGATGGTGAGACACAGAATATGAAGAGACTAAAGAATACACAGATGGAAGTTGAGAATAGTCGATTGAAGGAGTACAGCATGACTTAAAAATGGAGATTGTTATCAGGGGTCCTGGCATGAAAATCAGCCTAGAAGAGGACAAGAGATGTATGGAGGCTCTGCATGGCCTCTTGCAAGATGTGCAGCAGATGGCTGGGATAGTGGTGGAGTCTACTGCCCTATTATGTGCCAATATCCGAGGGAGTTTCAACCTGCTGCTGAAGAGCTTGCAGAAAGAGCAAGTGTCACCTGCGGCTAAGTTGGTAGCATGCTTGTTTCTAAGTTCCCACTTCAGAAGGAAGGCAGTACTGAGGAAGTGTTGCAGTGTTGGAGGTAACATCTTTAAGTTATGATGTTGAATTGAACCCCTGCCTGGTCCCTCAGATAGATGTAAAAAATCCCATGGCACTATTATGTAGAAGAGCAGAGTTCTTCCCAGTGCCTCAGCCATTCGTTATCCTTTAGTCAGATAGCATCAAAACATATTATCAAGTCAATATCACATTGGGAATGGGAATTTAATACACATAGATTGGCTGCCATACTTACTTAATAACTTTGACTACACTTCAAAAGTACCTCATTCGTAGTAAAGCATGAATGGATGACATGAAGGCAAGTCCATTTTCTTTCCTTATTTTGTTCTATGAAAGATTTAGGCATGCAAACAATTGTGAAAGCATTAAGTGAATAACTAGGGATAGTTAGGATCATCCAGAAATATTATTGTCAAGTGTTATGTGAAGTTAATAGCTTGGAAGACCTAAGAGATCTGTGAACAATTTTCCTAGGGATATTCTCCTAAATCCATTTCCCAATAATTGCCAGTAAAGAAATGCCTATTTTCTGTGTTAGTAGAGAAGCTGGGATACACCCTTCACAAACTACTTCTCCTCACCCAGCAACATACAGAAACATCCCATCAACCTTCCACAAAAGCCATCAATTTTCTTCAAGCAGACTGTCAAGGCTCTGTGGCATTGGCTCATCTTGTTAAGGTCAGAAGGTTCATCATATAGGGCAGCACAGTAGCAGAGCGGTTAGCATAATCCTATTACATCGCCAGTGACCTGAGTTCAATTCCTGCTGCTGCCTGTAAGGAGTTTGTACGTTCTCCCTGTGTCCGCGTGGGTTTCCTCTGGGTGCTCCGGTTTTCTCCCATATTCCAAAGACGCACAGGTTAGGAGCTGTGGGCATGCTATATCGACGCCGGAAGCATGGTGACACTTGCGGGCTGCCCCCAGCACATTCTTAGCAATGCAAAAAGATGGATTTCATTGTGTTTCGATGTACATGTGACTAATAAATAAATATATTAATAAATATCTTATATTTTGCAGCAGCCATCAATGTCTCGGGCTTCAGAAATTCAGGTACATATGTAAGAGTTACAGTAATACAGAGAAAAATTCATATCATCATAAGAGATAGGCATGGTGAAAAAATAATTAAGCAGTATTTTCGTAAAAGGAGCAAATAAAAAGCACAGAAATATTCAATGTACAGATTGTGTACTGTTTATTTCTCTGGCATTTAGGGAACAAATAAAGAGCTAACATTGAGGCTTTAAATTAGAGAGTGATGGTTAACTGTAGGGAGCACTGACTTCGTTTAGACCATAGAGAGGACAGAGATACTTTATTCATTTCCTTTCCTAGTGTCCAGTATCAACAGCATGAGAGGCTGCAAAATTCACCAGACTGTCGTGCTTCCTCAGGAATAACTGATGACACCTCTTTGGCCTTTTAACCTCCCATTCATTATACAATGACCAAGATTAACAGAAAGTGTTTCTACTCGATCAATGTGCAGCTAGTTAGTGAGGAGCAACACTATATTATTCAGATCAATGCCTGCTTCTCAGACAGCTCCCAAGATGCTTTCAATTGTACTGATTATCAATGCCAAACTCATCTGACAGTGAGGGAAGATGTGCAGGAAGGGTCCTTGGAGACCAGGTTATCTGCTCCATTCCTAATAATGCCTTTGCTGCAGACACAGTCAGAAACAAAGCACAGATACAAATGGGCAAATACCAAGCTCATTACTGAGTACTTAATTGGCATCTTACACAGAAGATCAACGATCAGAGTCCATAAGCCTCTCTCTCCATCTTCAGATTCATTGTCACTGGCTGAATGGTCCAATACAGTTCCATTAAAATGGCATAGATGAAAAAGGTCAAACTGTGAAACAGATTCTGACCATGTGGATATAATCCCTGAAACCCAAATGCAAACCAAGAAAAGAATAGTTTAACAGGCACTTATACATTCAGCCAAATGTCCAAACTGGCACTCTGAGAACGGTTATGTTTATTGTGCAAAATGATATCGCTTAAACAACCTCTAACTTTGTATATTGTTTCCTCCACTCCTCACCCAATACCAGTGGTGTCCCCTTTTGCTGCATGAATGTCTTCTTCTAGATAATCACAAAGAAACCTTCAATCCAGGACTGATGCAAAGTGCATCAAATTTATGTTATTGCTTTGTGTGTGATGCATCATCCTGTGTGACAGTACTGACTCTGCTAGAGCTGGTGCACTGTACAACATTGGACATCATTCGATTTGATGTCTACTCATCAATCGCAGAAATAACAACAAGCATTGCAATTGACACCATCTATAGTATTCTATTCTATCTATTCATTCTATAAGTTGTTTGAGTCCTACTTCAATTTCTCCTAAATTACTCCAATTTAATGTCTTTTGTTTAAAGTCAGAATCACTTGTCAGGGGTTTCTATTTGCTGAGGTGAGTTTAATACTCTGATACAAGGCAGAAAGCCTCAGTGATGAGATCCAGACTAGAAATGTAGCCTGGACCCTGAAGAAAGGCAATTCAGACAGAAAGGCTTTGTCAGTTCCCTCATCAAAAGGATATGCTGGGCAATCCAGTGGTGGACAGGTTCACAGACTGTCTGCATGGGGTGCACGGGTGTCGGAAATGCACTTGTTGTGGTGTCTGCACCTGCCTGTCCTATGCAGCTGAAATATGCTTATACTGAACCAGTAAATCCAGTGGCAGTCAACACTAAAGAAATTTGGACCCATGATAATCTTATGATGTACAATTAGCTGAACTAAAGTTGTATTAAGATAAAGGCAAAATATAAAACATCATAAAAATAGAGAAACCCTTTATGTGCTAAGTTAGGTCCCATTACCTAAAGTTCAAAATAACAACTTTCAAAGGTTCACAGTCTGTATAAAATAGATTTGGCAAACACTTATTTGAATTGTTCGCCAAGGCACATTTCTATGTTGTGCAATCAAATGACATCATTGTGTCATTTGCTTGCAATATTATTCAAACTAAATAATTAACAGCAGTTCAGCTGCTTTCCTTCTCCACCTAAAAAAATATACCAAAGATTTTTCCTTGAAAGCTATATGCTATTAAATGGCAATTCAATGAAAAATTGCAATTAATGGCTTTGCATTGTTTGATTTAAAAGAGTAATACAAGAAAGTGCTGTGACACAAATGATAAACTAGCAAACTGAAAAACCATGTTGCCTTGCTGAAGTGATAATGTGACTTTTGTAAGGAAATATTGAATGAACCATGACAAAGGATAAAAGGAGGAAATATCATCTTGTTATATAAATATTAAAGAGAAATTATATGATCTGTCACTATTATTTGGGCTCTTCGCAAGTGCAATTAAACTATGATTTGTTATTTAAATCTAAATAAATCCAATCATCACAAAGTATTAAACAAATTTTTTTGGGATGAGGACATAACTAAACATAATTAAATACATGCCCCATTCATTGCCTGTGAGATTCAAGTGTACTGTGATTAATGTTCAGATAACCACCATTATTGTAAATTATACTCTGATTTCCCTTTTGGATTTGTTCTTAAGCAGTTAAAATTATCTGTCAGGTGATCACCTGGCGTAAGCATAAAGCAGGGATAGAAGCAACATAAAAGGCAAAGCTATGACCAGCCAAACATAGAGGTCTGAGACACGATAGCAAATCTGACTGTCTGCTCTGCCATGTTCAAATGAATGGTATCGCCAAACTGGGGAGAGGTAAGCATTTTACTCCAAAATTTTTAATTATTTGTGTTTTGCCTTGTAATCAATCTTTTATTTCAAATTTCTTAAACAAATAGCTTAATTTTAATAATTTAAACCTATTTGGTAATGTTTAAATGTTTCTGACTGTCAGAGACATTTACAAAATGTTACAAGGCCATTGATAACCAGCAAGCTGAGATAAACTGTCCATGTGCTTAGGGAGCCCGCCTTCAGGATACAATGCTGAAGCCTACTCACCGTTCAGATACTCTCTGCCTTGTAGGCACAGACATGTCAGCCAGTCCAGCAAGTAGTATCCTGATAAAAAGGACACAGGAGGTCCAAACAGTGAGACAGATCCAAGACAATCCAATCCATCAATCATGCATGTATAATGTATGATTATATTTTCAAGATAAGTTTCATGTTTATTGATTGATCAAGGTTAGTTCAGTCATTAAATCTAACTTTAAATAAAGCCTGACATTGCCAATCATTACTTGAATTGATTTAAATTGACCCCCCGTTAGTGCAGAAGCTTGGGATTGCAAAGGGAAGCAATGTCCTGTTTGCAATTTATCATCATCATTCAATTATTCCTGCTATAATATTCCCACATGATCACTGCGTCTCAACAGAATTTACCTTGAGTGTGATGCCCACTCATGTCAAATAGTCTAGTAACACTTAACGATATTATCTCCATGCCAGAGTGGGGTTCGCACATCCATCACTGGCTTCACATCTGTCCTCCCCCTGCTCATTTTTGTTGAATGAAAATCATTGCAAATGCATGGCTAGCCCCTAACGATACCAACAGTTTACATTTGCAATGCACCTTTACTTAAGTTAACACCTCAAGATTCACAGGAACTATAGCAGACAAGATTTCAGAAGGTTGACTGCTGTTATGTCAGATGCCACCAATGCAAAAATGTATAGTTCAGGCACTAAGCTTAGAAGAGAGTGACCATAAAGAAGATCAGAAGGAAGACCATCCTAGGGCTTGAATATGACTGGCAGCAGCAACAGCTAAATGTTCGAGGCTACATCAAGGAAAAAGGCTAATTTAAGGCCATTTCCCTCCTTCCACTGGGGGAGTCCTTTACATTGCTGCAAGCTTTTGCACATGGCTCTGGGAAGCAACAGCTGGGAAGGAGGGAAATCTAGTGTTTCGTATGATGTGCATCATTCATTAGTAAATATTCTTTTGGCCAATGTTACCTAGTAATGCTATTTCACAGCAGATGAGCCTGATTATGCTGTGTGATTTGAAGTGGTGCTCTGAACATAACAACATAGGCGTCACATGATTTGAATTGTAATGCTATCAATTTTATTTCCCTTCAGGTTACAAAGAGCAGCATGTACTGCATATATTATTAATAAAAAGCAGAAGCAAGCAAGCAAAAGGGTGAAAGCTGACCATGGCTTTAGAAAATTAGAATAAAATATCTGCTGATTATTCAAATCTCTGAAACAATCTGTAATGTTACAAATATTCTCAATGTTCTCTTTTCATTTACCAAATGTATTGTGTGCATTTATTGCTTAATCATCTTGGTGTGCTTTTACCAGCAATTAAAATGTTTTGTAAAATGCATTGTCTTTTCATTGAAAGTTAAAGAATATACTTCTCTACAGTGTAACATGTTCACATAAAGATAGAGATACATAATATATTTTGAGTCATACGGCACAGAAACAGGCCCTTTGGCACACAGTATCTATGCCAGTCATTAAGTACCTTTTTATACTAGTGAAAAAAACATCTTCAGATGTAGGAAACCTAAAACAAAAACAGAAAATCCTGGAAGTTCTGACAAAGGTTCTCCAATCTCTGTTAAGGGGGAAAGTTTCTCACTGTCTATCCCATGTATGCCCTTCATAATTTTGTATACCTCAATTAGATCCCTTCTCAGCCTTCTCCACTCCAAGGACATCAAACTCAGCCTAGGCAGTCTCTGCTCATAGCTGAAATGCTTCAACCAGGCAACATCTTGGTGAATCTTCTTTGCACCTTATCCAGTGCAATCAAAACCTTCCTACAGTATGACAGCCAGAACTGCAGACAGAACTCCAGTACTGACTTTATTGTTGCATAATAACCTCCAGGTCCTTATGGTCTACGTGCAGGTTCATAAAGGCAAGCATCCTGCATGCCTTCTTAACCACTTTAAATGTGTTGCTACCTTC
This sequence comes from Pristis pectinata, assembly GCF_009764475.1. Taxonomy (NCBI): domain Eukaryota; kingdom Metazoa; phylum Chordata; class Chondrichthyes; order Rhinopristiformes; family Pristidae; genus Pristis; species Pristis pectinata. Next base: position 105,947,632 of record NC_067407.1, read on the forward strand.
AATTGTCCCTCTGCTCCACAGTACCTCCTGGGGTCCTACAATTCATTGCATAACATATCCCTATTAGTTCTGCCAAATGCATGACTGCATATTTTTCAGGATTAAATTTCATCTGTCTTTATTTTGCCCATTTTACCAACTCATCAGTATCATTCTATAGGCAAAAACTACTCTCCCGGCTATCAGCATGATCATTAATCTTCGTGTCATCTGCAAACTTATTAATCATGACCTCCTACATTCACATCTAGGTCACTAATAATATATCAAAGAGCAAGGATCGCAACAGTAATCTGTTCAGTATACCACTTCCAGGCTTCCAATTACAAAAGCAACCTCTGCCTTTAATCATCAAGCAGTTTCAAACCTGATTTGCCAGTTGCCCTGGATCCCATGGGATCTTGGATCAGTCTTCTATGTACCTTGTGAAAGCCTGACTGAAATCTTTATCGACTAAATCAACTGCATTGTCTTCTTCGAGATACTAAGTCACTTCCTTGAAAATTTTAATCAAATTAGTCAGACATGTTCTCCCCTTAACAAAGACACACTGACTTTATTGAGTAAGCTATGACCCTAAATGCAGATTATTCCTATCCCTCAGAACTTTCTTCCAATAATTTGCCTACCACTGATGTTAGACTCACTGGCCTTAATTTCCCAGTTTATCCTTGCTGCACTTCTTGAATAAAGGTACCAGACTTGTTATCCTTCCAGTACTTCTGCTGAGGGTAACAAAGATTTGAAAATCTGCTCTCTTGCCTCACATAGTAGCTTGGGATATATCTCATCAGGCCCAGGGATTTATCCTCTGTTAAACCCAGCAGGATATCTAATACCTCCTCTTTTCAAAAGTAATTTGTGTTAGAATGCCACTGTCCCACTCTTAGAATTCTCTAACTGCAACAAATATAATTGAGAAATATTCATTTAAGACCTCACCCATATTCTGCAGTTCCATGCCAATTTGGTCTCTATTGAGCCCTACTCTTTCCTTGGTTACCCTCTTCCACTTAATATACTTTCTTTATTCAAGCCTTGGTACTCAACATCCAGAATTCCCTGGACTTGTTGGCCTTACCTTTCACCCTTCCTGAAACATGTTGGTTATGAACTCCCGCAATTTCATTTTAAATGACCTCCCACTGGTTAAGTATACAGTAAACTTACCTGCAAATTGCTACTCCCAGTCCATTTTTGTCAGGCTTTGTCTTATCAGATTAAAATTAGCATTCCCCCAATTCATGACCTTAATTTCTGACCCAAACTTATCCTACTTTATCACAACCCTAAAACCTAGGAAATTATGTTCACTATCTCTGAATGCTCTCCTGCTGACAATCCCTCCACTTGCATGGGTACATTCCCAGAGATCAGATCCAGGACTACACCTTCTCTGGTAGTTCTATACTTGTTCAGAAAGCCCTCCGGGGCACATATTAATAATTCCACCCGCCTCTGAGACTTTCACACTAATGTGATTTCAGTTAGAATTGGCAAAGTTAAAATCCCATACAACAGTTGCCTCATTATTTTTACACCTCTCTATGATTTGCATACATATCTGCCCCTCTGTCTTCTGCTGGAGAAGTGAGAGTTTGCAGAGAGAGAATATTGTCTATCTGCCTCTATCCATCTATTAACTGGATGACTCCAAAAGTATGGTGTCACCTAAACAATCCCAGAATTTTCTTTGTTCTTTCCACTCCTCCTGTTCTCTGCAATTTAAAACATACTTGTTTTCTTATTTCTCCATTGCTGATCAAGGGCCATTGACCTGAAACATTAATTCTGTTTCTCTCTCCATGTTTGCTGCCTGACCTGTTAAGTATTTATAGCACTTTTTTTTATATTTCAGGTTTCCTGCATCTGCAGTTTTTTTTTCTTTTAAAAGAGAATCACAATATTCCACTTACAGGTAAATGAAGCTTGACTTAGTTCATTTCAGATCTGAACACTCTGCCTTTGTATTGTTCAGGACTGAGGAAGTTCGCTTTTAACTGATACTTGCAATATGGAAACAAAACCATATCAAAAAATGATTATCTCTATATTATCGTGTTGTAGTTTGTGGGATCTTGCTATGGAGTAACTAGCTGACCTAGTTCCCATTTTATAATCATCAGTTCTTTTTGAGCACTTCCTTGGGTGTAAGTGCTCTGGGATGCCCTGAAGTTATGATTGACACTATTTGAATGGAAGTCTTTTCATCAAAAATAATAAATACCTATAACTATTTCAATTAGAAGATAGCTTTATTTATGTTGAGGTGGCATAAAATTAAAAACAAAATTAACATTTTGTCAGTAAAAATGGTAATTCAAGTGCATGGCATCATCATTATCTATCAACATTAAGCAATGAAAGGAGTACAAAATTTTATTATGGCCACTGAAATTCAGGAAGGATATATTGGCTGTTCAGGCAAAGCATTACTGATTTACAGTAGCATCGCTTCCCAAATGTTAGGGTATTAATCTTGGCTCAGAGATTGCATCATTGCTTTGGGGTCAGAAGGTTGTAGCTTCTGTATTCAATCCAGAGATTTGAGTCTGTAATATAAACTGACATTACAGTCTGTACTAAAGAAGGGCTAAATATAAATTGAGTTATTGTCTAATGAAACTAAGCAACGCAAGCAAAAGCACATAATTGTTGGCACTGAAGAAAGGATTGCAACCTTGGTCTTTCCAGTGAAACACTAAAATTAGGCCCCTTCTGTCCTTCCAAATGGATATGGGTAAGATGATGTGATTCTGTCCAAAGAAGACCAAGGAAGGTGTCCTGGTGTTATGTTCAGCATCATTAAAACTGAGTGGTCCCCTGTGGTCAATTGAGCATTAAGCCTTAAATGAGGCAGACAAAATGCCCGTCAGGTGTAACCAGGCAACTTGATGGTAAAGAGGAAAGTGGATTGAACTTTTGACTGTTGTATTAGAACAGATCTCTAGTAGGACACTATAGGAGTAGAGAGTGAGGGAGAAAAGTAGGCTAATCGGGAGAGGGTTGATCAAAAGAGGAGGGAATTTGTTAGAGAGGGGTGTGATGGGGAAGGAGAAGAGAGAGAGAGAAAGACAGAGAGAGAGACAGACAGACAGACAGACAGAGAGACAGAGAGAGAGAGACCACAATCAGTGGGCAGTTTTACCAAACTTTCCTTTATGGTATCAAGTGACAGCACAGCCATTAAGAGCTGTTGGTGAGGCTACATATAGACCTGATTTTCTTGAATGTAGCAGATGCCAATGCTCACAGCCATGGGACACAAATATAGGTTGATCATCAGCCCTCTACTCACAATTGAATTGTTAGCTGGGTATGCAATGTCCACAAAATTCACTAACCCCACTTCCCCTTCATTCACTGGGAGTCTCGGAGAGCCAACAGATATTCTAGTGCTTCCTGGGGTCTCACTCAGCCAGAGACCACTCAGTGGTCCAAATGAGCCAAAAATTCTCAACACAGCCGGATTGCCAGATGTTGAGGGGAGGGATTCCCTCCAATGCAAAATCCAGGTGATACACCTTCAAGGAACATGGCAGGGGACATGCTTCACCAGCAAGTGAGCAGTCAGAAGATTGGCAGTTCATTGGTCACCTGGGTGATTCAGCTACCTTCCAACCTGAAACAAAGGTAAGTTGAGGCAGTAACTCGCTGCATATGCTTTGAACAATCTGGCCTTATACTTCAGAGCAGTTCCTCATACAGGCATTCATCCTATTTATATAAATAAACCGCAAATATCTATTTCAGACATGGGCACTGAACGTTGTCTTTTGCCTGCCCTGCACCAATTTGCCAAGCCGTTCATTGGCAGCTTATGAAAAGCACATGTTTCCTGCTTTTGACACTGGAGGCTCAGACTACTTGTTCAAGTACATCAAGGTCCTGCCTGTTATCATTTGGTTCACTCTCTTTTCCTTCACTTCCTTTCTCTTCTGTGCTTTTCAACCCTCCCTGCTGCCCTCAAAGCTGGGAACTGCTGTTTAAAGGAGATTAATTTTAGCACAGTCTTTAACTGCAAACAACAGCTGTTAACTTGTTCCAGCAAATGCAAGATGACAGTGGCAGGGCCTTTAGCTTTGGAGTTGTAGCTGCATTTGGTAAAAGCAGTTCTGGGTTCAACCGTCATGCTTGCAGTGTTATTAGCTGCACAGAATTATTCACAGTGCGTGCTGAACTTGTCCTAAAAGAGTTTAATTTATTTTGTTTTAGGGGCTTGAAGAACAGTATATTTGTTGCTCTGCACTGCAATTGAATCTGGTCCATCTACAAGGAACGCTACACTGCATCCCCATATATAAAGAAAAAAATATTTGTGCTTGATGTTTTCTAAGCATGTTGTGCATTTGTTATTTGGAAACCTGCAAAAGCAAGACAAAATGTTATGCTTAAAAAACACCCCAGATAAAATTTGATGCAATGATCAGCAATCCACAATTGAAAGAAATAAATGACAGGAATAGTATTGATCCTTTAAACAATATAAGAACATATGAAGACATCAACAGGAGCAGGGCACTCAGCCCCCCAACAAGTCTCACCATTCATAGCTGAACTGCTCTAAGCCTCATCTCTTTTTTCCAGTTCCCCACAGCCCTCAGTTCCCTGATCTTTCATAAATATATTCTTCCTTCTTAAATAGCCACAATGATCTAGCCTCCACAACCCCTCTGGGGTAGAGACTTCCAGAGATTCACCACCCTCAGCAAGAAGAAGTTCCGAAGCACCTCAGTCTTAAATGACTGCTCCCCTTCCTCCCCTCCTGTATTTTTAACTATGTCCCCTTGTTCAAGATTTGCCCACTAGTGCAAACTTCTCAACATCTACCCTGTCAGTGATATTACCCCATTCTCCTAATAAAAGGATAAAACAGAAATGAGGAAATCCATAGCTCAGGAAAATAAAAATTGCTGCAGACTGTCACTGAAAGTGCCTTTGCAGCAGGTTGCTGTTACTTGGTGCCAAGGTAATATAACTATTCTTTGCTGGGTGTCGGTAAGCATTTTCAAACCATCATAGAAGCAGCAGAAAAAAATTGAGATGGAATTTACTTACTGCTTGCTTTGGTTTGAAACTAAAGAATTGATCTGATTTGAGTGTTTGTAAAGGAGAATTTAAACTCTGTTCTTGATTCTGAAGGGATGACACTATGTTCAATCCACTTCTATTTTCAAATTTTCTTTGCCAATATTTTATATCAAGTCAGCAACGTCATGGCTTTTTGCACAGTTGTTGACAATGGCCAGCTGAACAGTGTGTGCATTCCATCATGACTCAAAGCTACTCATCTTAAGTGTTATCATTCAGTTTTGCTGTGCTTTCACCCTGACGTACAGGAGTTCAAAATGACTCAGGGAGAAAAGATTCTTTGATGGAGCTACAAAATGCTGTCAACATTTCCAACCTTTGAGAAAACCAAGCAACAGCCACATTTATAATGAGGTGAAGGTTACCAGCTTCAACTGGGTCGGGACAAAACTGTGGCAGGCTGCTGTCAAGAAGACAAGTACAATTATGGGACAAAAGCACAATCATGAATTGGAAGGCCTCACTGCAAAGCTTGTAGCACCCACCACTTATTTATTACATCACTTATACTAAAAATTCATATTAATCGTAATAACCTAAACAACATCACTCTACTTCATAACGAAATCTAAGCAAAAAATTAAAAAAATCACAATATATTCAACCAATGAAGAGCAATCAAGAGAACCAGCAGAATATTGAACTGACATATTAGTCAGATGAAGTCCAGAACGAACTATAAATTACTCAGGTCAAGCACACCTCTGCTCTGTGAGACATATGATAAAGCCCTATAAGTCCCAACAGAGAAGGACAACAACACTTCTTCATGCTGCTGGAGGTGAAGTGAGGAGGAAAGTTGACAGAGGCATGTGTACTAGTGTCACAGCAGGGACAGGGAGGGGTGTGTTAAAAGGCTAAAACTGTGAATTGCAAAAGTAGAACAAGGGGGTTTTAGACTAATAAAAGTTGTTTTAAGATCAACATTGGAAAGATTTTATTCACACACAGACCAGTCTCCCAAAGAACAGACAATAATGCAATTGCAATGGGAAAATTCCAGGGCATTTCTTGATAAGTGAACTAAGATGGACTGTATGGTCTTCCTCACCAAAAAATACCTTGTGGCATGATGACACCCATGGCCCTTACCCTTTCCCACACACTCTACATCTTTATCACTGCCAAGCTTCTTCTGAGTTCCAAGATATCAACATTCTAATCTTCAAAACCCTTTGTGAACTTTCATACACAGCTTTTACTTTTTAGGATGTGAGCATCATTGGAAAGACGACTATTCTTAATTTCTCTTCAGTAAATGATAGTATGCCACTTTCCTCACCCACTGCAGCCCTGTATTGAAAGTGCTCCCTCAGTGTTCTTAGAAAGGGACTTCCAAGATTGTGACTCAGTGACAATGAAGAATCAATGATAAATTTCAACTCAGCATCATATGTAACTTTGAAAAATACCTGCAGGTGCTGGTGCATGTATGTACCTACTTCTCTGGTCCTTGAAGGTCCTTGCTTGGGAGAAGACACTAAAGAATCCATGGAAATTTACTATAGTGCACTGTACAGATTGTACATACCACAGCTATGGTTGTTTGTGAAAGAATGAGTAAATTTTTAAGGTTGTGGGTGGGGTGCCTGTCAAATTGGTTGTTTTGTCCTGGCTGGCATTGAGCTTCTTGAGTGTTGTTTTGGAGCTACACTCATCCAGGCGGGTGGAAAGTATTTTTTCACACTCCTGGCTTGTGGCTTGCAGATGATGAAAAGGCTATTGGGAATCTATTTATTGGAAAATACTAGCTATATTGTTTTAATTTGGCTGGTCAAGTGAAGTTTCTGTTCAATGGCAAACCCCAGGATATTGATGAACTGATGTGGTTAAATTCCCTGCTTGCAGATGGTGCTTTGTGTGATCTGAATATAATTTGCTGCTGATCATAGAATTAAACAGTGTGTAATCATCAGTAAATATCCAACATCTGATGATAGAAGGTCATTGGTGAAACAGTTGAAGGTGCTTTAGTCCATGATAATTTGCTAAAGAAAGACTGCAGCCTTGCCCTGGGCCTGAGGAGACAACCACAGCTATCTTCCTTGGTTTCCAACAGAGTCTTTTCCTCTAGATGCCCATTGACATCAGCCTTACCAGGGTTCCTTGATGCCACATTCAGTCAAATGCTATCTTATTGTCAGGGGCAGTCATTCTCACTTCACTTCTGGAATACAGCTCTTCTGTCCATATTTGTACTGTCTATAATGATGTTCGGAGCCAAATCTAAACTGAACTTTGGTGCACAGGTTATCGGTGAGTAAGTGCTGCTTGACAATAATATTGGACAGCTTCCATAATTTTGCTGATGGTTGAGAGTGAACAGATGGGGTGGTAATTGACTGGATTGTTTTCCAACTTTTTTAGCTTTTTTTTGTTGTAACCTAAAAATTCAGACAATATGAGAATTATGACAATTGCTTGAAATGGATATAGCATCCATTTCATTTGTTTTGACATTAAGTCCACTGCTGCAGGCATCTAAGACATGTGCCATTGCATCCCACCAGTTCTGTGCAGCCTGGTGCCCCCAGAGACCAGAGCAGGCAGCAGGATGTTGGGTTAGTCAAATGAACCCACTTTGGGGAAAAGCTCAAGATGGCAAATACCCACATTATGTTTGATAAGTGCTCTTGGACCCAGAAACTTAATTTTTCATTTATCTTTTTATTTTTGGCAGTGTGCAGGTAGTGAAGTACAACCACTTGTACCTGAAAGATGCAGCTGATTTTCTGCACCAGCATATTGCATAGTTTAGGCAGTTTTATACTTGCATACATCTTCAAATAGATTTAGCAAGGTCTAGTCAGCCCTGAATTTTTATGGCTCCAAATTAATCTCGCCTACCACAAGGTTAGAGGAAACAACAGCTGGGCTTGACTGCCCAAATATTGTAGAAATTCATTGATGCCTTGTTTATCAAAATTAGCAAACTTGTCATTAAACCAACAAGAAAAATTGCATTGATTTTTCCCAGAAGATCAAGGCCATATATACGGACTGACCTACACATACTGAAAATACTGTTCAATAACTAAGTGCCCACATCATAGAAAGCCCCATTAATTTCTAATACTTTAATTCTCCACGTGTCCATGAGGCATCTCTTTCTACCTGATATGTATGTGTAATCAATTACTACTGTTAGGAAAATATGCAGAGCCATTTTCTGTACTCTAAAGTAAATATTAAATAAATGCACTGCATTATTGAGATACCACTGACGTTACATTGGTCTGTAAAGACAAGCTTGAAAATTCCAGCTGAAAGCCAGCTGTCTTCAAGCTCACCAAAGTTAAACAGTCATTTATCAAATTTAAACAAACAAGAAAACTCCTTGTAAAATAAAGCCTAAGATCAAACCCACTAGTCATCATAAGGCATTCTTCTCCCCTTTTCCAAGGTTTACTATCCTATATAATATCTTCTTAGGAATTTAAGGTCGAAAAATTAGGTTATCGTTGTTTATTAACCAACACCTCAGTGGTCCTGAAAGGACAGGAAAGAGGATACTGAAAACTTCACTCATTGTTCCACAGTGCATTGTCTGTCTGTTAAACATAATACACCTCAAGTAAGTTTAGAAGCATAATATGACTCCAGCTGTTCAGACTATAAATGAGAATATTTTTACCCTTTCAGAGTTGGCCAACATTAAGAATCAAAAGAAACATTAAAGTTGAACAGACCTGTATCCATTCTCATGCACGTGATTCCTCTGTAGGGTTGTCCATAGAATTGGACAGTTCTATCACTGATCTCACAGCCCATGACATTTCATCCAGGAAGGCCCAATTAATTGAGTCAGTGAGACATGGAATATCATGATGTACTTGCTCCCATTTAACTCAAAGTTTATAAGTATTAGATAAAAGGGCACCCTTTGCAAGTATTTAGATCAATTTTCAGTATCCATGGCTATCTTCCCTCACAAGGCTTTCCATCAATTCCATTAAGATTGGGTGCTAATGAAAGTTCTCCCCACAGATGAAGCACAATATGTTGAACATGTCCTTTTGATCACTGAAAATGGCATCAGGGTTCCATGATAAGACTGAACCAAGTTTACATACTTCACTGAGATGACCAACTGTAGGCACGCCCTTGCTTTGCCTTAATGAAAGCACCCAGAGAAAGGATGAAATCTAGAACAAACCAAAGGGGTGATAGAGGCAGAAACTCTCATAATACATAAGATGTATTTAGATGAGCACATAAGCAGATAAGCTATGGCGTAGAACAATACAGGCCAAGTGCAGGGACATGGGAATAGTGCAGATATGTACTTATTGGCCAGTACTAACACAGTCGTGTGAAGGGTCTTTTTCTGTGTTGTATGAATCCATGACTCTACTTTGTTAACCTTTAGTCAATCTCAGATCCTGAACACTTGTTCAAAAGCAGCATTTTGTTATTTTATTCATCCATTTTTTGGGATCGAGGCGGTTAGGTAACACTTTACAGCGCTAGCAACCCAGGTTCAAATCCAGCCACTGTCTGTAAGGAGTTTGTACGTTCTCCCCATCTTTGCATGGGTTTCCTCTGGGTGCTTCAGTTTCCTCCCACATTCCGAAGACGTATGGGTTAGGAAGTTGTGGACATGCTATGTTGGCGCCGGCAGTGTGGCAAGACTTGTGGGCAGCCCCCAGAACACTCTAGGCAAAAGATGCATTTCACTGTGTGCTTTGATGTACATGTGACTAATAAAGATATCTTAAAGACCAATGTTGATCACCCATCCCCAAATGCACATGAGAGGGTGGTGAGTCACCACTTGGACTGTTGCAATCCTTCTGGTGAAGGTACTCTTGCAATACTGTTACAGAGTTCCAGAATTTAGACCCAATGATGATGATGGAACTGGAATATATTTCAAGTCAGCAAGTTGGAAGGGAATCTTTCCTTGTGTCTGCTGCTCAGTGACAGAGGTAACGGGTTTGGGAGATGCTGTCGGAGTAGTCAAGGTAAGTGTAGTGCCTTTTTCAGATGGTACACATTGCAACAACTGTGTGCCAAAGCTGAGAGAATGAAAGCACAGGAGACACAAGAGACTGCAGATGCTGGAATCTGGAGCAACATACAAGATACCGGAGGAACTCAGCGGGTCAGGCAGCATCTGTGGAATGAAATGGACAGCCGATGTTTTGGGTCGCAGTGCAGATGAAGAGTCTTGAGCATCGTCCATCATCTTGTGCATTGCCAAGAGAATTAATGTTTAGGATAATGGAATAGGTACCAATCAAGTGGACTGCTTTTCCCTGAATGGTGTCAACCTTGTTGAATCTTGTTAGAGCAACACTTATCCAGGTATGTGGGGAATTTTCCATCCCATTCCTGACTTATGCCTTGTAGATGATGAAAAGTTTTTGGAATGCCTGAAAGTGAGGAATTGCTGCAGAATAACCAGCATCTGACCATTACTAGGATTCCCACTACTAGGATGTTTTACTTTTGGTGTCTGCTGTCTTCAGCTTTATTAATGCTTCTTGAGGCTGTCATTCTCACCCACCTCTGTAATTTGGCTTTTAAATCAAGGCTGTGATGTTGGAGCCAACCAGTCCTGTCAAAACCTAAACTAGGTATTGCTGAGAAGGTTAATGCTGAGCAAGTGCCCCTTGAGTGCACCATGAATAACACATTCCTTCACTTTGCTGATGGTTGAGAATAGACTGATTGTGCAGTAATTAGTCAGATTACTTTTGCCCTGCTAGTTGGTGAATAAGACACATCTGGGCAATGTTCCATATTGTTAGGTAAATATTGCAATTGTCCTGGAGCACTTTGGTCATAACACAGTTAGATCTGGAGTGCAAGTCTTCAGTAGTGGAGTTGGATGTTGTCTGACCCCACAGCCTTTACTCTTCCCAGTGCTATTCTTTGATATCAGATGTAATTAACTAAATTGGCTGAAGACTGACTTCTGTGATGAAGGAAGGAGGAATCTGTGGTGGGTCATCAACTGGGCACTTCCAGATGAACATGGCGGTAAGTGCTTCCGCTTTGCCTTTAGCATTCACAAGTTGGGCCCCACCAAGTTTGAGGAGCCCCCTCTTCTCATTCACCACCATTCCTGACTAGATGTGGTAAGACTGAAGAACTTTGATTTGATCTGTTGATTATGGAATCACTTGGCTCTGTCAACTGCATTGCATGATAAATCCTCATGTTGTGCAGAGATTTCACATTATGAAATGCCTAGCTATGGTAACCAGCGAAACAATCTTCCTTAATTATACCTTCACAGTAGGTGACTCTAGCGAGGAAGACCCAGACAATTCATGGTAAATGAGGTATTATTGCTTAACATCACAAATGTCCTTTTATTGCCTTTTGCGATTCTCTTTTACCATGTTTGTGTTTGTAAAGCACAGAACAACAGTATAATTAATGTGCTATCTAAAGTGCAATGTTGCAGATCCCTCAAAATCGGGCTTTGGCCATTATCAATTGATCAACCGACCTGTGCTTCTGGAGTCTCAAGGGTCCACCTCTGCCACACCTCGGGTCTTGGTCTCACTTTCCACCACTCTCGAGGACTTGCCATTTGCCCACCCAATTCTAGACTCCAGACTCACCTCTTTCTGCAGCCTTCACTGCAAACCAAATTAATCAGGTCCATGGACTGGAGCAATGAACTAGTGTACAAAGGAAGTGTGTTGAAAAGAAAACAATAGTTCCTCAGGTAAAAGACTCTTACCTCACATGATTTAAATTTTTGAAGAAGTATAAAAATTGTTCATGTCGCTTAAGCTTTTAGTCTACTTCTTTTTGCAAATTACCCCAATTGATGGAAGTATTACTTTTCTGCAATTTTGTCTGCCGTGCCCCCAACCTAGTCTGAAATTTTTGAAATTCATATAATGGGCAAAGCCTAGGATATGGAAAGAACTATTGAAGTAATTCTCCTTTAAGCAAAATAGACCAGTTTTCTCATTATGGTGTCTTCCTTAATAACTGTTTCATCTAAGAGATTAACATGTTACAGCAATGATGTGTTACGACAGCAACATGGAGCACTTCTTTATTAATTGCCTAATCTGCCACTTTAATTGCTGTTCTGCATATATTGTTTGTAACAGCACTAAAGGAATATTCTCCATACAGCAATGTTGTTAACTACTGATAAATGGGTGATAAAGTTTTGCAATACACAATCCAAACTTTACTCAAGAATATCCCATACTTACTACCAAAGTAAAGCTCCACACAAACAATACTATTTAGCTTAAGATTTAATTTTAAGAGTGGAATTGCCATTTTTATGTAGAGGTAGCTGGAGTTATTGTTTGGCATAGCCAATGACTTACGATGACAGATATGGTTTAATGGTAGGAATTACATCTGAACCGGAAAATTATGAGATTTGTTGAATGTTCACCACAATGTCTTGGCCAAATGTTATCCTTCAACCAGCAGCATTGTTGGGTTATCTTTGTGACTTTGCCTTTGAGCAGAGTGTGCACTAGAGACACCAGTCACAGGCCTCCAGATATTTAACTGCACAGCACTATTATTTACGTGGAGTTGTGCGAAGTAGATTCTAGTGTAAGGGATTGCTGGTCTGGCACAGAACTCATTGATTTTATTCCATTCAAATAGATGGAATGAAAGTTGAATGGCTCTATAACAGACAGTCAACCCACTCCAAGTTAATGGCCATGAAGTGAAGATGATTCCTCTTATATTTGACTGTTACAAGAATCTAGATGGCAGCCCCTCAAGTATTCACAAAATAGTAGGAGGCAATTGAAGAGATGAAAATAGCCTGTTCTATTGTTAACCTGGTAAATGAATGGCATAGGTGCTCCTCAATAATTACCTTGAGAGAAGTATGCAATTAGAGCAATCCCTTGGCCCGCCCCTGCTGCTTCCAGATAGTCGTGGGGAATGTGATGAATGTAATTCCCTTTAGGAATCAAAGCATTGTTTATTTGCTTAATCTAAACATGAACCATAGACTGAATGATAATGTTGATACTCTTTTGAAATCTTGAAAGAACTAAGTGCAACATAATCAAGGCTGCTGTAACTTTTTGCAAGAAGAAGTACCCTTCTCTACAAATACCTGCAGATATAATTGTCCATATTTTGTGGTTAACGGTGAAGCAATAATTCTTGACACTTGCCCTGAAGAAAGTTGCCCACAATAACCTAATGGCCTACTTGTTGTCGATTATTTCTTTCCCAACACCAGTTGATGTCAGCTATAGTGGATCTCCGAAGTGGTGCAACACTGTGGTCATCCATTGAAAACCAAACAAAAAATAGCAGATGTTGCAAATCTGAATAAAAACAGAAAATTCTTGGAATGCTCAATTGGTCAGCCAGCATCTTTGGAGAAAGAAACAGAGTTAATGTTTCAGTTTAATGATCGTTCATCAGAAATGTTACCAATCATACTACAGATGTATTTCAGTCTCAACACCCATTGGGAAATTAAACTCCAGTCTTCTGTCTGGATTTTCATTTGTGCTAGAATCTATTTTTTTTTAAATTTTATTTACAGCATGGTAACAGGTTCTTCTGGCCCAATGAGTCCGCGCCGCCCATTTTAAACCCGTATTAACTTACCCATATGTCTTTAGAATGTGGGAGGAAACCGGAGAACCCGGAGGAAACCTACGCAGACACAGCAGAACGTACAAACTCCTTACAGACAGTGACAGGAATCGAACCCTGATCACTGGATTTTCCAGCATGTAACTCTACCAAATAACGTTAACAATAGGGCAAAATGCAAAACTCATCTGTAATGTGATTTTTATTGAACTGACAAAGACATTTGTTGCTTACTCACAAATTAACCAGATTTTTTTAATCCTGTTTTCACTGGCGCTGAAGGGTTATTAACCGGAAACATTAACTCTTTTTCTCTGTCCACAGATGTTCCTTGACCAGCTGTGTACTTTCAACATCTTCCATTTTTATTTCTGAAATCATCAAGTAGGCTGAATGGCCAATCACACAAAGTAATTCTCTCAGACCTCAAAGCAGGAAATTTTTAACTAGCATTTTAAATATTTTGCAGAGCCTGAAACAAATATTGGATCATAAATGTAAGATTTATATGGAAGGTGAAGCAACTATTTTTATGTATTTACGGGATGTGTGCATCACCTGTAGGGCCAGATCTATTGCTCATCCTTAACTGCTCATTGGCTTGAACCACTGACTTGAGAAGCTGTAGTCCAGGTCAAACACTAATGAAGAAATAGTGAAAGTTGTGCACTTGGGAGGTGCTAATGAAAAAGCTTTGGTGAATTGCTATAATTCAACTTGTAGATGGTACAGCAGTGGTGGAGGGAGAACACGTTTACAGGTTTGGAATGGATACTAAAGTAACAGACTGCTTTGTCCTGGATGATTTTGAGCTTCTTGAGTGTTGTTGATAGGAGATTTGGCAAAAACAATGGAACTGATTGTACAGAAGATGTTGTTGGACTCTCCTTTTCTGGAGATGGTTAATGCTTGGCACTTGTACAGTGTAAATGTTATTTGCCACATATCAACCTACATCTAAATACTGTCCCAGATTCTGCTTTCAAACCTGGATTTCATTATTATGTGAGGAGTCGTGAATGGAATTAAGTTCAGTGAAGTCTTCAACGGTCATCCCCACTTCTGATCTCTTGATGGAGATAAGGTGTGATGAAGCAGTAGAAAATGATTGAGCCTGGAATGTTGCCCTGGGGAACTCCTGGGGTGATGTAATATCATAAACAAATTTCCAAGAATAAAATAAAACAAAATGCTTTGTCATTTAAAAATTAAGTTATTGTCTGAGGCAACTAAACTCCAAAAATATCAAGGTAGTTGTTCAGGGATAGAGAGATTGTCAAGCAGTAATTATGCTTTAGTACACTATTAGGAACTCTGTTCATTAAAGTGTAATATTTTGGATATTTACAGTCGGAATAGTTCAGAAATAATTGATATTCTCATCAATTATTTCTGTTAATTGCTTTAGAAAAGACATAGCCATATCTTCTCTGGAGGAGGAGAGAATCACTGACAGCAGCTTCTGGGCTTTCACAGTGTGCATTCTGTGCATTCTTCAAGTGTCTCTCAGATTTTCTCCATGACAGTGGTGGTCACTGATAGCCTTGCTGTTACTCTCAATGCAAACGCTAGCTCATTGTCTTCAGCCATTTTGTTGAGAGGGTGAAGATGCTTGTCAGAACAACTTACTCTATTAAATATTGCTGTAGGTTTAGCTGCTTACTCTCTCCTTTTCTTGCTAGTGTCATTCGTTTTCCTTTAGCCCGTGAACCCTTTTATGTCAAATTTGCCTAAAACACATACAAAATTAAAATATTTAAACAGCAACTGTAAACACGTTAAAATCTTTGACTTAGCTGGAAAAAAAACAGACTAATACCCGCAAATTATCTGCCAAATTTGGAAACAAGTCCAAATACCTTTAAGTTCCATGTAAAATATGCACATTTAGGCCACTACACAAGTCAAAGGAATAGTGGTGGCTACAAGGAGTAGAAATATTGAAGCAGAAATAGTTTCAGGATTCTGACAATGAATGCATGTAGGTACAGTATTTGGACCTTGCCCATCCGCAACATGAGGGTACTCACCTAAGTTGCTGTTGGTCTGAAATTCAGAACACATGGACCTCTAGTAGTCAGTTGGGAAAATTGGTGAAAATTTTCATCCTGTATCTGATCTACTTATAAGAGCGGAAGAGACAAGAATGATATGAAAATTAGTCAAAGTAGAAACTGAGTGTTAAAAACAAGACTTAGTGAGAAAAAATAAACACTTGTATTAAGTATCACCTTCAGAACTAGAGATGCCAAAGCACTTTGGAAACAGTCTGGTGCTATGGTACTCCTTAGCCTGTTATTTTAACACATTATTAACTAATTTAAAGTGACTGCACTTCTAATAACATTCAGTGCTATGATGCAGAAATGTGTAAACAATCCACCTGTAATTATTGACATCAGTGGTTTCTTGTCTCTACAATCTTAAAGTTTTAATTTAAAAATGATCTGAATTCTCTTTTCATAGTTAAGGTAACAATAGTTTCCTCTAATCTCAAAGTATGTTAGATCAATTCACTGATGGCCAGAGACAGAATCACTGGCCAAATACTGCATTTGGCTCACTCTAACTACTAGGAAAAGTTACAGCTGCTGTCAAACCCTATTGAAGAATGACGAGTCACCTCCAGGAAGCTTTTTTCCCCCTTGTCCTATTACTGAGGCATTTAAATCAGCAAACTGCTGACAGGTAATAATTTCCACTATCCCACCTTGACTAGCGTTTTACTTTCATTCCGTGTTGCAAAATGCTGCCAAGTTTCCATGGTAGCTGAATAAGCCCCTTGTGCAAGCATCAAAGCTATAAAAGACTGTTGAACTCAGCCACCAAGAAGTCTGTACAGAAAAAAATTCCAAAACACTGAGGATAGCAGAGAGATAGACTACCTCCCAGAAGGTTAGGAGTGCAATTTAAATCAAGAGGCCAAAAGTGTTTTAAAATGCAGAGCTCTAAAAGATTAAAATTACAATCCCACCTAACTTGCAACAAGTTGCACCATGGCATTATCTGTTGGTACCACAGACAATGTGCAGCAAGGCTGGGTAAAGTGAGACAGATCTAGTTATCAACTGTTGCTTAAATGCAGTAATGTATTAATCCTTCTTTGTACCAAATTAAAACCCATCCCTGTTAATCCACATGGTATCAGCTTCAGAGAACTGGAAAATTAAAAACAAATGTTTGTGATAGCTATCTAACAGAAGGAGCCAACTTCCTCCCCACCACAGTAAGGAAGGACCTAAGAAAGGTTGACAGAAAGATTGAGCAGCCAAAGGCTTGTTAATTCTGCAACTATTACGAATCTGCTATGTATAAGGGCGTAGAAAATAGGACCGGCTGTAGGTATTTTTATCCTTAAAGCCTGCTCTGCCATTCAACATAATCATGGCTGATCTGATTGTTGGCTCAACTACATTTTCCTGCCTGTTCCCATAAAGATCCTTCGATTCCCCCAATGGTCCTAAAAGTTAACTACATCAGGCTTGAGTATACGATATCATTACTTCTACAGACACATCCATTTATTCTTTAATTTGTTTTTTAGTAGATTACATGAGTATCATGGCCCAGTGAAGAACTTATTGCACTGTCTTGGAAGCTGAGGAAGAGCTATGAGGACTGCCACATAACAAATAAACCTAAAAGCCCATGGGCTTATTACAAGTTTCTTAGATAATAGTTGATACTTCCTGGTGTTAGGAATACAGTTTCTCCTACTGCCAAGATCTTAAAAGGTAATCCCCAGATAATGATCCCAAATTTAAAAAGAGTTGTAAAAAATTCTTGCAACTTCAGAAATTGTGTGTTGGTATTACAAAACTAAGTGCTGAAAATTAGACAAATCTCCTGTATTTTTTGGGTTTCTTTTATTTTTGTTTCTCAACAAATTTAACTTGAGTATCCCATTAAAAGAGGGTCATTTGATGGGCTACTTGTCTGTAGACTCCAATTAAAAAAAGAGGAAAAGATAGGCTAGTGACTGGTTGATAAGAAATGGATGATAGAAATGGATGGATCCTGTGGAAGACAGAGAGCAGTCAGTGTGTTATGTGAAGACATTAGTAAAGGAGGATAAACTCAGTTGCAGAATTCCACTAGGAATTAAAAGGGTGATTGCTTTGTCGACTTAGAGACGCATGATCTAAACAGTTTAATACACCACAGGTGATGTACTAGCTACATTATAAACAAACTATAATAACTAGTCAATGAGTATTTGTTTACGTGTGGACTTAGTATTTAAAAAATCAGGAGTTTTAAATGCTCTGTTGCTGGCCCGATAGACAATGTCTCCTCTTCTTGATAGACTAAACCAATTACAAAACTGCTTGCACACACAAACTGTCTGTGGAACTCTCTTCAATTCCAGAGTGAAATCTGTAGCTTTATCCTTTGGCAAATTGTAATGGATTGTAATATTAATGATAGCAGATTTTCCAAAACTGGATGATATTATAGATTAATAGAGTCACAGAGTCACAGAGCAGTACAGCACAGACACAGGCCCTTCGGCCCAACCAGTCCATGCTGACCACGGTGCCCACCCAGCTAGTCCCAATTTCCTGTATTTAGCCAAAATCCCTTTAAGCCCTGCCCCTCCATGTACCTATCCAAGTGCTTCTTAAATTATACTATTATCCTTGTCTCAACCACTTCCTCTGGCAGCTCATTCCATATACTCACCACTCTCTGTGTGAAAAAGTTGCCCCTCAAGTGCCTTTTAAATCTTTCCCCTCTCACCCTAAATCTATGCCCCCTTGTTTTGGACTCCCCTACCCTGGGGAAAAGACTGCTACCATTCACGTTATCTATGCCCCTCATGATTTTATAAACTTCTATAAGGTCGCCCCTCATTCTCCTAACCTCCAAGGAATAAACACCTAGACCTCAGGCCCTCTAGTCCTGGCAACATCCTCGTAAATCTTTTCGACACTCTTTCCAGTTTAACCACACCTTTTCTACGACAGGGTGACCAAAACTGTATGCAGTACTCCAAGTGTGGCCTCACCAACGACTTATACAACTGCAACATAATGTCCCAACTCCTATACTCAGTGCCCTGACTGATGTAGGCCAGTGTGCTAAACGCCTTTTTCACCACCCTGTCCACCTGTGATGCCGCTTTCAATGAACTATGCAGTTGTACTCCTAGCTCCCTCTGTTCCATTACACTTCCTAGTGCCCTACCATTCATAATGTATGTCCTATGCTGGTTTGACTTTCCAAAGTGCATCACCTCACACTTATCTGTATTGAAATCCATTTGCCACTCCTCGGCCCACTTCCCTAATTGATCAAGATCCCCCTGTAATCACTATCAACAACACCACCTAATTTCATGTCATCTGCAAACTTACTGATCAAGCCTTGTGTATTCGCATCCAAATCATTTATGTAAATAAGATAAGATAAGGTTTCTTTATTAGTCACATGTACATCGAAACACACAGTGAAATGCATCTTTTTGTGTAGCGTCTTCTGGGGGCAACCCGCAAGTGTCACCATGCTTCTGGCGCCAACATAGCATGCCCACAACTTCCTAACCCGTACGTCTTTGGAATGTGGGAGGAAACCAGAGCACCCAGAGGAATGAATAACAAGAGTCCCAACACCGACCCCTGTGACACTCCATTAGTCACTGGCCTCCATTCCAAGAAACAACCTTCAACCACTACCCTCTGCTTCCTACCTCCGAGTAAATATTGAGTCTACCTAACTAGCTCTCCCTGGATTCCATGGGACCTAACCTTCCAGACCAGCCTACCACGCGGGACCTTGTTGATGGCCTTGCTAAAGTCCAAATTGACAACATGCACTGCTCTATCCTCATCTACCTTTTTGGTTACCTCTTCAAAAAACTCTAAAAGGTTTGTCAAGCATGACTTTCCATGCACAAGGCCATGTTGACTCTTAATCAGACTCTATCTATCCAAATGCTGGTGGATCCTGTCCCTCAGAATTCCCTCCAGTAACTTCCCCACTACTGATGTCAAGCTGACCGGCCTGTAGTTCCCTAGCTTGTCCTTGCTACCCTTCTTAAACAACGGAACAACACTAGTCACCTTCCAGTCTTCTTGAATAAGTGGCAAAGAGTAACTCTTTATTGAACACATACCCACATCTATACTTCATAAAATGTTTAATGGTTTGAATTTCACTAACTTTGTGGTTCAAATATATCCAGAGCTCAGTTTTTCTGATTTAGCACTTGCACCAATTTGACTAATTCGGTCCCATTCTGGAAATCTCACAAGAAATGGATAAAGAATGACTCTTCTGATGTGCTATATTCAGTTTCACTGTGATGATAATAGTAAAGAACATATTGTACATCACATTGGACAGCTAAGTACTGAGAAAGTAGTCTTCTTTCACACTATTGGACTTGGTTTTATCTGAAATGGCAAAAACAGTCCATGATTTCCCTGTCTGAATTAATGTTAAGCTTTTGACATGTAATTTTCTAAATACTACATGGAATCAAGAAAGAAAAGGTAAACTAAGATGGCCATACTTTTCCCAATTAGACGTGGAGTCACATTAATAATCAGTTAGATCTCTGGTTCAAACTATTAGATATGCTTCACAGAAGCACCTGCTTTGGGATGCTTGGATATCTTATTGCTTGCACTTACACTATGCCAAGGCAGCAGGCAAAATTACACTGGGGGGAGTAATTGATCCTGTCTAATTTTGATATCTTTTGCCATTTAATCTACCATGAGTAATATGATTGCTTCAAGCCACAGTCCAGACAAACAGGTTTGGCATCACTAATTTGTTTTTCAATAATGTGCAGCATTATGTTCAGCACAATGAGAGATGGGAAAGAAATATATTGAAAAAACATAGCATGTATGAATGCCCCAGCTGCACAGTAGTTAACAAAATTTCACTTGGTGTCTTGTCATTTTTCTGCCGTGCTACAAGTAATATTTCCTGGACATTCCAACCAACTAATAAGGTTGAAGCACAAAAAAAACCTCAGAATTCCTTGGAAAGAAGTGATCTGTGAAGATACTCATCTTTCATGGGCCAAACATGATGTCATGGTTTATCCACTGATGAAGTAATTGGATGCTGAATGATAGGAATAAAATATTTACAGGAGTGCTTTAAGAGTTCAAACTATGTGCATGCTTTAATGAAACTCTAGCATATAAAACATTGTACGAATAGAATATGGCAGCTTTTCTTACATTTCTACTGTTCTGAAGAGAATATTTCAATAGTCCAACTGTAAACCCTCTGAAGATGTGTGAATTATTTTGTACCATGCAGCATGAACCATGGTCAGGGGCTGCCATGGACCTTTTGTTTTGTGGAAACTGGAGAATTTTCTGTACTGGAGTCGATGAAAATGAATGGCAGGTGCATCATGACAAGCTCAGCTGCAAATGTTGTCTTTTAGTTGGTAAAGATCGAAAAGGTATGGTTACAATTATGAGTTTTTGGATCCATCAGCAAAAATTAATGGTACCAATGGTACCATTTACAGCAATATGTTCATGTATAAGGAACACTGGGTTGCAAACCAACTGAGGTCCAACTTTCTAGGGAAATTTGGAGCAAAAAACAAACTGCTGGAGGAACTGAGTGAGTCAGGCAGCATTTGTAGAGGGAAATGAAATGAGTTCCTTTGGCAGTTTGTTTTTCGCTTCAGATTCCAGCATCTGCATTTTCTTATCTTTTCATTCTAGGGAAGTTTGTCTGAGATGGGTATCTCTGTCACATCAGACATGGTCCTCTGTGCTCAGTAAAAGCACTTCCAGGAAAGAACCTTCTCAGCCCTTGGCTAAAATTTGACAAGTGACCAAAACAAGAGGTGAAAGGAAGCATACCAGTTTCCTAGCTGGCAGTTACAGGCAATGCATGTAGGTTTAGGTGTGGGACTTGGCCTTAATTTTTTTGGTCCCTTTTTAAACGTTTTTTCAATTTGCTTATAAATGTCTTCTACTTATCATTGTCAAAAATGAACCAAATAGTAAGAGATGTTAAAACATTGTTGAGTGATGCTCTAGCTTTGCACAGCTCTACAGGGCCTCTCAAAGCTACTGAAGCAAGGAACCAAAGGGCAACTGTCCTAATTGTTGACTCATATCAATAACTGGAGAATCCTTCTGAGCATTGTAGGTGGTGGACACAGGCCTTTGTAACGCCACAAGGAAGGGGTGAAAACAGTTGTGGTCCCTTGTGTTCCTCAATGACAACATCCAAGTGCACAGTAAAGTTGAAAGATATGGTAGCGTAGTGGGGCGGCATGGTTAGCATAACGCTAGTATAGCGCCAGTGATCAGGATTCAATTCCCGCCGTAGTCTGTAAGGAGTTTGTACAGTCTTGCCGTGACTGCATGGGTTTCCTTCGGGTGCTCCGATTTCCTCTCACATTCCAAAGACGTACAGGTTAGTAGGTTATCATAGGTGTAATTGGGCGGTGGGGGCTTGTTGGGCCAGAAGGGCCTGTTACCGTGCTGTATAAACAAAGTTTAGAAGAAATAAAGTAAAGGTTAATATCCTTCATAGCTCACTACACTTAGGCATAATGCAGAAATTGCTTACTTATCTAGGATGCAGAAGAATGCCATTCAGCCCATCAGGTCCACGTTGGCTCCCACCCGAGCATTCCCATCAGTACCACTCCCCTCTGTCAATCTCTCTGTAGTTTATTCATCCTCAAATGCCATTCAATTCCCCCTTTAATTTTTTTGCTGCTTGCCTCTGCTAAGGAATATTTTATAATAACCAAATAATCTACCAGTACATCTTTGGCATGCAGGAGGAAATCAGTGCAGCCAGAGGAAAATCATGCAGTCATGTGGCAAACATGCAAATTCCACATGAACAGCATCCCAGGTCAGGATCAAACCCAGGGCCTTGGAGCGGTGAAGCAACAGTACTAACCACTGTACCACCTTGCCATCCAGAGCTTCCGCTGGCCCAAGCTGTGAGCTTGTAATCATGGCAAAAAGGATGTGACATCTTTGTCTGCACTAAGAGATGCTGCTTGTACAAGGACCTTAATTATGCAGTTGAAGAGGGATTCACCTGGTAGATGGCATTGAATTTCCATAAATAGAGCATTAATTTGACTGGTTGAAGACTTCATTTACGAAAATATCTCTGTGAATTGCAAAATATATCCTTTGATTAACAACAATTTAAAACAAACCAATCAATTTTCCAGCAACGTATTATCTATGCTAAGGTCAGACCTTGCTGATAGCTGCTGAAGAAATCGGAGATGACAGCTGATAGAAGGAATTTCCTTGAGGCTGGAGATGAGATCATGCACTCATTTAGCGAGGTTGGGTGCTTATGGAAATTGCTTTCAGGAGAAACAAGCTGATTCTACTCATGCTGACTACATCCAGCTGGTGAAATAAGGCGTTCCCTTACTACGATGAGAAGAATGGTAGAATACACTAACATACTCTTCTGATGAGTGTTTTCACATACCATGCCATCCCTGGATAGTTTCTGGTGCCTGCCATTTAACCAGTGATGGGTCAATCTAGCCCTTGGAAGACATCTAAAGACCATTTACTGATAGGCCTACAGAGAATTATGTGAGCAGACTGTCTATAAGATTGCAATGGCCTCCAAATTGGCATGCTTACGGATGGAACGATGGAATCAAGGCAGCCATAAGTTACAAACATAGCAATATCAGACTTAACCCAAAACCTCAGTGCACTATTAATAAACTGCTTCCGAAATGGAATTGGCTGATTAAGTATGTCAGTATAGGGTGTTGATGCTGCAATGGGTAATGTAGTCCTGGATGGAATAGAAATCTAACTATGTTAATAAGCTGAGTGTTTTAGATGGTTTAACTTCCAATTCACTTTAAGACAACTTTAAAAATGAATCAGAGCAGACAAATCTTGAAAGCGTGAATGTCCAACCTCTTGATGTCAACCTAACTCCCACTTTTCTTTCACCAAGGTCTATAGCAGGACAAGTTTCTCATCACTAATCTGCCAAAAGAGAAACTTCAGAGGACCACATTCCTTCTGAGGAACAATGCAAATATCCAATACAACCTCCCAGTCAACAAAACGAGACCTGTAATCCAGGGATATAGGGCAAGTTAGAGGCATCTGTACCTTGCTAAGTACAAATGAGTAGGTGCACATGTAGGAAACAGGGATAGGTCACAAGATGACTTGCCATAAGGTACCATGCTCTTGCAGTTCTGCTGAGTGGGACAAAACTATAGTACTCCATAGACTCACTTGGAAAAAAAATGCCCAAAGAGAGACAGTAATTAGCTGAGAAAGTGACTTTCAATAACTTTGAACATTATGTCAGCAAGAATGGAGGATTGAACTTCCAGTGCATGTAGAGGTCAGATGGTTAGAACTAAGGAACTAAAAGAAAGAGATCACTTTGCCGGAAATATACTCGAGGTCCCCCTTAACATTCAGCTGGAGAGAGAGGAGTAGGTAGGTAAACAAATCACAGAGGGATACAAGAGTAATTGGGTTATAGTAATAGGGGATCTCAACTTCTCCAGTGTTAACTGGGGTTACTTTAGTAGAGGGAATGGAACTTCAAGTCAGTATGCAGATAGTTCAACAAGAGAAGGGGCAGTGAAAGAGTAGGGCCCATTAGGGATCAAAGGGAAAATCTGTGTGCAGAGCCAGATGATGTAGGTGAGGTCTTAAAAGAATACTTCTCATTTGTATTCACCAGGAGACTCATTGTAGTTGGAGAATTCAGAGAGGGAGATGGTGAAATTCTAGAACATGTTATCATTAAAGGGGAGGAGGTGTTAGATGTCTTAGCAGAATTAAAAGTGGATAAATCCCCAGGGCCAGGTAAGGTTTATCTCAGGCTGCTATGGAAAGCAAAGGAGGAGATTGTCGGATCTTCATTGGCCACAGGTGAGGCGAAAGATTGCTGAGTTCAGAAAATGTGATACCTTTATTCAAGAAGGGCAGCAGGGTTAAGCCAGGTAATTACTGGCCTGTGAGTCCCACATCAGTTGAAGGAAAGTTATCGGGAAAAAATTCTGAGGGACTGGAAAGGAAGTGATTAATTAAAGATAGTCAGCAAGGTTTTGTTAGGGGGAGATCCTGTCCGACTAATTTGATTGAATTGTTCAAAGAAGTAAAAAACTGTATTGATGAGGGCAACGCAATTGATGCAGTCCAAAGGAACTTCAGGAAGGCCTTTGACAAGTTCCCACATGGGAGGTTGATCCAAAAGTTTACAGCCTATGGTATCCAAAGTAAGTTGGTAAACTGGATCCAAAATTGACGATAATGGGCAACGGAGGGTGATGGTGGAGGGTTTTTTTGTGATTGGAAAACTGTGACCAGTGGTGTACCACAAAGAACAGTGCCAGGACCTTTCTCTCCATTAGATACATGATTTAGATATGAATATCATGTGGCCAGGCACAGTAGAGTAGTGGTTAGCATAATGCTTTACAGTGCCAGCGACCCGGGTTCAATTCCGACCACTGTCTGTAAGGAATTTGTACATTCTCCCTGTGTCTGCATAGGTTTCCTCTGGGTGTTCCAGTTTCCTCCCACATTCCAAAGACGTATGGGTTAGGAAGTTGTAGGCATGCTATGTTGGCGCTGGAAGTGTTGCAACACTTGCGGGCTGCCCCCAGAACAATCTACGCAAAAGATACATTTCACTGGTGCTTCGATGTATATGTGACTAATGAACATATCTTATCTATCTATCTTATCTTAGGAGGTATGATTAGTAAATTTGCAGATGACAAAAAATATGGTGGTGTTGTTGACAATGGGAAGTAGATTTCTAGGCAACTAATTAATTGGTAAAATGGGTAGAGAAAAAGCAAATCCTGATAAGTGCAAGATAATACTCTTTGGGATGACCAACATGGGTATTTGTGCGTGAAGGGCAGAGTCCTAGTGAGTACTGAGGAACAGAGAGACTTCAATGTGTACGTCCAAGGATTCCTGAAGGTGGCAGCACAGATAAAGTAGTAAGGAACACCTACGGGATACATGCCTTCAGTGGCTGGGGCAAAGAAAATGCACAGAGAAGTTATGGTACAACTTTATAAAACATTGGGAGATTACTGTACGCAACTGGAGTACAGTATGCAGTTCTGGTCGCTGCACTACAGGAAGGATGTGATTGCACAGGAGACATTGTGGAGGAGATTTACCAGAAGTCTGTCTGGGATGCAGTGTTTCAGTTATGAAGAGAGAATGGATAAACAGGGATTACTTTTCTTGAGTGGAAGCTGAGGGGGGACCTCATAACGTTATACAAGATTATGATACCAGGAAATTTTTCCCCACTGCAGAAGTAGCTAAAACTAGAGGGTATAGTTTAAGTAAGAGGGATCTGAGGAAGATTTTTTTTCATCCAGAGGGTGGTTGGAATTTGGAATGCAATGCCTGAGTGGATGGTGGAGGAAGGTTTCTGACAACATTTAACAAGTATTTAGAATCACCAAAGCATAGAAGGCTACAGACCAAGTGCTGGTAAATAGGATTAGTATTGATAGGTACTTGATGGCTGGCATGGACAGGGTGGGCTGGAGGTTCTATTTCCATACTGTACAACTCCATGACTCCATTATACGTCAAATTGTATGTCACTTTGCACACTACCTTGGACCATATGGACCTATGGGACACTCAGCCAGGTCTTCAAAGGAAGACTATTTTTGCAGATTTGATGACAGCTCAGAAGGCTATGTTACTGTCTCTGGGCTTCAATGCCTGCTCCAGGTCAGGCCATAGGTAGGATGGACGGAGGCTTTCAAATTATCTCTCATCTTCTCTTGCTTAAGCTCCAATAAGCCAATAATGCAGCCCCTGACAATGACGTGATGAGGCAGGCAGGTATCACTGTCAGGACGGTAGTCCTTGCAACCAGCACTCACCATGATACAGGACTGCATTACCCAATGTTGGGAGCAGCTGCAGAGTGACAGAATGACCACATGCCCTAGCTCCCAAGGAGCACTGGATAGCAGTATCTCAGAAACAGAATAAGATATACAATAGACTTCGATTGTTCTGCTTGAAGCTATTAAGTGAGCACTTTGGGGAAATTATAAACTGATCAAGCCTTGCTTTAAAAAATTCACCATGGTTGACACTTTGGTGATGAATTGTCTGAAGCAACTGAGTGAGTTTGACTAACATGAATTTTTCCATTAATTTCTGACATTTTAATCTGCAATGTATATATAGAACAGCTTATGAGTCAGCATTGTCAGATAGTTTTGATTATAAATTAGCAAAATGATTTCATTGTTAAGGAAGGTAGGATTATGAGAATGGTGACTAAAGCCCACAGTACTATTAATGCAAAGTTCAGAGTCAGGGACAGAGCAAATCACCTGCATTGTCACTCCCATTTGTGTTTTTCTTTAATCAAGCCCACAACCAAGCTCGTGGTCTCCTGGACGACCTACGCCAGGAACCTCTGCAAAATCCTCCAAATTCACTGAAGGGTAAGTGAACCAATGTCTGTGTCCTCTCCTCGGCCAACATCCCTGACATTGCAGCCATAATTACACTCATTCGAATTCCTTAGACCGGCCATGTCACTTGCATGATTACCAGCAGAGTCTATTCCAAGCTCTGTCATGGCAAGAGGTACCAAGTAGACAGCAGAAAAGATTCAATGATTTCTCAAAGCCACATGAGAAAATAAAATTTAAACCTTGCTGCAGGGCCTGGTACAGCCCAAGCTTAGGCTCATACTCATCTACACTGTTCCTTACTGCAACAACAAGAAATGGCTTGGCACACTGGAGACAACAAAGGCTATAAGTCCCAACAAAAAGTCAACTGTAAAGCTGAAGACTGTACTGAAGACCTGCATGATAGGAGGTCCCTACATGCTTAAATCTTACAAGAAGCTGAACCTGCCTTCAAGGCTGTTATGCATTACCCAGTGGGCTCACTGATTACAAGTACTTCATATCAGTGACAGAATGGCAATGAGTTCCTCATAGTATCAAAGTGTGCATTATATTCATGGGAGCATGCCTGCCTGTGAAATGCACCCTTAGTAAGATGGTGGGTGCAAAGAATGGAGCAGAAGAGTAAGTCAGCCTTGAATTTTACCACTCCCATGGTCCATTCCCAGCCAAAGGTATCATTGGAATTTCCATTATTTTGTCCACATCTCTTAAAATAAATCTTAGAGCTGTTGTCCCTTTTCACCATGTTAAATGAGAAAGCAATGGAGATCAAAACAGCACCAAATTGATAAGGAATAAAATGGTGTGGAAAAATACATTTTTTTCTGTTGGTATACTTGTAGTCAGATTATGAATAATTTACCAGGCTGTAAAAGACAAAATATTTTGAAAACGGAATCGGGCACACTGTAGCAAAATGTATTCCAGTAATGCCAAGTAAGCATGAGAAGAAGCAGCTAATCCATGGGCAGAGTTGTGTCTCTGCTTTTCACTGCTGTGATCATTTGTAATGACAAGGCAGCCTGGCTGTCATCATGACATCCTCCAGTCACATTCCCAGTCTGATGTACCTTCTGTGCATGTCACTGTATTGGGAAATAAAATAAAACATCTCCACATCTTATTTTGCATTTTATAACAGATGGCTTTGAGCTAACTCTACACATAGAGGGCATTAGCCTGGAGTATTAGGCTTATAGCAAATGACACTTTACCAATTCTGCTTAAATTCAGTGAAATCACAAACGTTGCATTGGTCATTCTACACTCCTCAATGCTTAAAGACCAACACACAACTGAGTGAAGAAATCAGGAACTGGAAGAAAAAGACAGAACACAATATGTCAATATAACAATGGACAGAAGCAGTACAAAACATTCAAAACTTAATATTAACATATCAGTAGGATTGACCTTATTGGCCATCACCCTTACAATGATAGTTTTCTACATTTTTATTTAAATTAATAGTGGGTTAAAATAATAAAGACATGAAGAAAAGTACTACAAATAATTTTATTGGACTACAAAACTTATGAAACGAGTCGGAAATTCTGATGAAGAAGGTGGGACAAAATTATTGACAAAAAAATAGAAACAAAGTTAATGATTCAGGTCAATGATTTTAATCTGAAAAAAAATTAAAAGTACTTCATATACTTAAGCAGGCCAGGGTGCACCTTTGGAGAGAGAAACACATCTACTTCCCTCTTCACAAATGCTGACTGACTTGCTCAGTATTCCTAACATCTTGTTTTAATCTGTTATCCAGCTTCAGTAGCTTTTTTGCTTCTGCACAATAAAATTTAAAATGTGCAGCAAATACTAAGGTTGAGAATTCTTTAATTTGTGTAAAGACTGACCTCTCATTTAATTATTTTAGTAGATTTTATTCCTCTAATTTTTTCTCCTTCTTTCCTGAGAGGAATAACTAGAGGAAGTTCCATATGCAAAGATCCTGCACAGTATTATTCACATGTGAGACAATGCAGTACTATTGAGTTTTATGGCAGTGGAACAGAAGCAAGGAATTGCAACTGGATCTGACCTTGTCCTTCTCTGATGTTCTCACTTGTACAGCTTCCAGGGGCAGGTACCCTAGGTAGCAATCATATGCCAGAACTGCAGTAGTAGTTGATTTGTTTTTCCTTCCTATTCAGGATGCTTTTGCCCTGAAATGTCTGGGCTCAGGAATGTATCTAGGAAGGATCCTCGCCTTGTTCCTCCTCCAATTACAAATACTACAATGAAGGACATGGTATTTTTTGCTCCCATTAAATTCTTCCCTGACGTCACCAAAAAGATGTGGACCGAATAGAATAACCTGATTCCATTGCCATTTTCTTTTTTGCTGCTAATTAAAAATGTGTCCACAAGATGCAGGTGTAGTTACATTAACATGAATAATCAAGAATGGAAGTTTCCTGAGATGCCTTGTGTGTTTTTTTTAATCAACTTTGGTTGTTGCTCAGTACAGTTAGAAGGTGCTGAATGTAAGTTCCTGGTCAACCATTGAGGCATGTGTCCAAGTGCCAGTATTTGACCCTTGGATATGAATGGAATTGGGATTGGGTTTCAATGCTGGATATGAGTGGCAGCTAAAACTTCAATTCTTGCCATATGTCCAGTTGAGGTAGATCTCAAAGAGATCCATGATCTCTGAGATACAGAACAAAGACAAGCCTTATACCACCACTGTAATGAACTTGATTCAGTGTTGAGGCCATGTTCTCTCAGATATACCAGGTTAGGCCAGTGTCATTGTATTAACTTACTCCCAATAGGTGTTTATTAACAACAATTTGCTTTCATATAATACACTTAATGTCCCAAGATATTTCACAGGTGCAGCTAAAGAAACACTTCACAGCAAACTACACAAAAAGATAAAAAGGCAGATGACCAGAGATTTGCTCAAAGTGTTAGTTTTAATGGACCATCTTAAAGGAAGGAAAAAGCAGAGGATAGTTTCAGGGAGTGACTCCAAAACTTACAGCCTTAGTAACTGAAAGGAAGGTTCCCAATATGAGAGTAATTATGTTTGTGACTGATCAAGGAATTGGATGATCAGAGGTTTATCGGGCCAATAGAGTTTACAGATGTAGAGAAGGGCAAGGATATGGAGATATCTGAATATGAGTAAAACCTTCAAAACTGATTCAAACATTAACAAATTTTGATCTGTGAGCACTTTTTATTGAATATAGTTTCTTCTTCTTTCCCTGGCATTTTTTTAAAAAAGTTTATGCAACTTCGTCTGCTGTTTAAAAGGAAGAAATGACGGATTATAGCCAGAATGCATTAAACTTACAAATGCCAAAAGCAGTCTGGTTAATAGCTCATTATGAAACAATCTTGATTTAAATCCCTGTTCCACTGCTTATGCATAATGAGTGATATTCACTTGTGCTGGGCTAATAATGCAATCTATTCTAATTTATTTCATTCTGAATTTTAACAGAATATAATAAAGGTGGCAATAAATAGTCTTCCAATCTAGGGATAGGAAGGGAACAACCTACTCAACGGAGATTGAGTTCAAGCTCATCTTTCTGGACTTGCAGAAGTTCAAACAAAATGCCAGAAGCAATGGGAACAACCAGTTTTATTTCAACAAGAAACCATGCCCTTAAGGGAAAAAGACAAGGAGTGGAGAAAGAAAAATAGCCATGTTTCCAAGAGGTGAGTTGCATTTGTCATGCATAAGTTGGCTGCTAGCCCCAGTGACTACACCTCAAAAGTACTTAATTGATGATAAAACCCTATGGAATTGTCTAAGGTCATAAAAGTCGCAATATGTATAAATGTCTTCCAGCACTCTCATTCAAGGGAATTGAATATGATCTATGCATTTGACACTGACTGATTTGCCGCAAGCAGCAGTATAAGGCTGACCAGGACTTTCAAATAATGGGAGTTCTCATTTGTGGTGACATCAGAGAACCTTAACCTTTCATTGCAGGTACCAGTGTGGCTTCATTACAATCCACAATATTATGACAGAAGTGCTTTCTGCCCATATTCCTGCTACAAAATATTGCCAGCTCCAATTTCATACAATGAATATGTTGAAAACTGTAAGGAAATTCATCTTAACTGTATTCATGGTAGCAGATTTAAGGGCAAGGATGTACACAAGAGTTCTACAGCTTAAGATGT
The DNA here is from genome assembly GCF_009764475.1 of Pristis pectinata. Taxonomy (NCBI): domain Eukaryota; kingdom Metazoa; phylum Chordata; class Chondrichthyes; order Rhinopristiformes; family Pristidae; genus Pristis; species Pristis pectinata. The sequence continues at coordinate 105,978,872 of NC_067407.1, forward strand.
AATATTGGAATAAGAGTGATCAGGAAATTTATAGCTGAAATATAAATTTACTTAAATTGATGGAAATAATTGAACAAGTAGGATCTGATTTGTTCATGGATTCATACTGCTGTATTCAGCTATTGGGTATTCACAGATCCACTGCAAAAGCAAAAGTGAAATCTGAGTTATAAGTCATACTTTCATCAACATTTTACATCTTGTGAGCATCAGGGATGACTTATTTACAAATGTAATTTATAATACGAATTTTACACTCTTTTGCTCTGCTCTGCTGTCATATATAAATGATACTGAGGAAAAGGCATGCAGTAGATGTATTGTTTATGACATTGCCATATGTCATCTTTAGTACTATATCTGTGGAATGTTGCTAAAGCCTGAAGGACACTCTGTTTCAATCTTTTGGGTATTGTTCATACATCTGATTCCACAAAGAGGCAAGTTGTGAGGAAATGAAGTGTTACAGCAATAAAATACAAGATATTTCCAGCTATTTATTAACCTATGATCTTAGTGATTCAGCAATTTCCAGTCTGAACACAAGTTGCCAACCAATCTTTTCCTGCTAATGGTCCACAATATTCTAAATCATTGCCATGTGTGAATAACAGTCATTAATTAACTTGCATTACCCTATTTGTCATTATGTTCCAATATAAATCCAATTCTATCAAACTGTCAGCCTTCAAATTATTTGTGCTCAACTGGTTCTGACCTCCTGTGCAACCCACTTTTCATTGCCTTACCATTGGTCTCTATGCCTTCTGCATCCCAGCCCCTAAGATCTGGAGTTCCCTCGTTGAACTTCTACATCTTCGTAACTTTCTTCTTTCAAAATACTCCTTAAAATTTTTTTGACCAAACATTAGATCATCTTTCCTTAGATCTCTTTGTGTAGATTGATGTCATTGTTTTGAAGTCTTCAAGGAGGTTATACAATTGAAAAAACACTTCATAAGTGCAAGTAGTTAATGCTGTTAATTCAAAAATTGTCATCCTTTGTAATGCTGGTGGGATCTCACAAGGTTTACCTTCACCAGCATACTACAATAACAGAGATTGGCATTAGTTCAGTGTTAGAAAATGTTTATTGAAGACAAAATCCCAAGTGATATTTTGCCTAAGGGTTGATACTAAGGCGAGAATAATCCAAATGAACTACTCAAATTTATTGCTCAGTGGCTGAAGTATACATTTTGAAGGAGACAAAGAGAGAGGGAGATACATTTATTTATATTTCTTTGTCCATTTTCTTCCTTTCTTTCTCACACATCTATACTGAATTTCTATTCCTGATCCCCCACACATAAGTGCTCAATGTACAGTATCTTTGCTGGGAATAGATACAGACTGCAAAGGGTGCTAGTCAGCTTTCTCCTTGCCAGGAGAAAACACTCTAATGGTTAGAGTCGTTCCTTTGAAAAAGAAAGATAGCTGTTGTCGGTAAATTATTCCAAGATACTATTTTAGGCCCAATCACCTTCATCAATGACCTTCCTTCTATTACAAGATCAGAAGTAGAGATGTTCATTGATGATTACACAATATTCAATTCCTCTCACAACCTGTCAGCAAGTGGAAGAAGTCCTGTCTGCTGCAGTTGGACTTATTCCACTTTCAGACATGGGCTGAAAAGTGGTAAGTAACATTCACGCCATAAAATGCCAAACTATGATGATCTTCAACAAGAGGAAATCTATAATCACTTCCCTTGTTATTCAGAATCAGAATAGAATCAGGTTTACCGATTAGCTTCACAACTCTTAGTCCATAACCTTGCAAGTTTTTGTTCTTCAGGCAAGTGCATCTTAATTGAGGTAAAGATTTCTGCTTCCACCATCTTTTGAGGAAGTAAGTTCCAAGCCCCCACAAATGAATGAGTGAAATAATGTTTATTCAACTCCCCTATAATCCTCTACCGATCAACTTAAACTTTCTCCCCATAGTGCAAAAAACAACCTGCTGGAGGAACTGATGCAGGGTCTTGACCCGAAATGTCTCCTACTCTTCCACCTCCACAGATTCTGCCATTGACTTCCTCCAGAAGATTGCTTTTTACTCCAGATTACAGCATCTGCGGTCTCCAGTACTCCCCCTAGTCACTGCCCCACCTGCAGGGAAATAGGACCTTACCTCTTAGCCTGTCTAGGCAACTCATAATTTTATACACCTCAATAAATTTTCCCTTCATTCTTCTTTACTCCAAAGAAAAGAACACAGTCTAGAGAATGGCATAAATAAAACTCCTGGCAATATCTTCGTCAATCCCCTCTGCACCTTCTTTGGTGTTATCACATCCTTCCAGCAGTGTGGTCACTAGAACTGTGCACAGGACTCTCGCTGTAGACTCATTTTTTTCCCCCAAAAATGTATTTAATTCAGGATATATACAGTAAACATAAACGAGACATGTATTTCTCTTCACTCATTGTACCATCGATTCAGTGCATTCTCTAACAACGCATTATCACCACTCATACTTCCTCCTTAAACAATGTGTCCATGAAGTATTTGCCTAATTGGTCAGGGCATTGAAGCAATAGGAGGCAGGAAATCTTAGAGTAGAGGTGGGGGTGGTCTGGTCAGGTCAGGTCAGGTCAGCAACTATTCTTTAAAATCGTATTGCAGTAGGCTTCAGCAGCATGGTGGAAGCGTGTCTGCATGTGTGGCCAATGATGCAACATGAATGAAAACAGCAGAAGTGGGCCTCATTATGTACATCTGGGTCCTTCTATGAAGAAGCATGTCCGACAAACAGGGAATCCAGGACGAAAATCGTGGGTTTCTTAAGTCACTGGTTCACAATTGTAATTTTTTTTAATGTTTTAAAATTGGTTGCCATTAGCAATCTAAATTCTCGGTACTTCTTCCTTTAAAGTTATAACAGGAATCTCTGCAATTATAGTGTGTTGGTGTTGCGATTCCTTTCATTGCTGTTATCCCTAGATATTGTTGCTGGTTGTGTGTTATAACTCATTGTGCTAAAAGATGTGAGCGTAGAAATTGGATAGCTATCTTTTCTCATCTGTACATTATGCAAAATTTGATTTAATTGGGTTAGATTGTGCAATGGACATTTCTAAATGAAATAGCACCAATTACAAAATTGGATGGGATATCTGCGTGGGTTTCCTCCGGGTGATCCGGCTTCCTCCCACATTCCAAAAAGAAAAGACATACAGGTTAGGAAGTTATGGGTATGCTATGTTGACACCGGAAGCGTGGCGGCACTTGTGGGCTGCCCCCAGAACACTACGCAAAAAGATGTATTTCACCTTGTGTTTCAATGTACAAGTGACTAATAAAGATATCTTATAAAAATAAGATATACTTGGGTAAAAATCATGTTCGCACTTTGAAACTAATGACATCACAATTTACGTTGCACTTACTTCAGCCATTTTTGATGTAAGGGGATCTTTATAAGGCAACCTACAACCACCATGGAACAAACATAATGCAACCAGGGACAAGTTGTCCTACTTTGTAGCATTTATTGTCACTTAAAGGGTAGTCTGTTGACACTGAGAGAGCTGACTGGATAATTTCATATCTGTCTGCAAGCTGTTTCGACACTCCAAGGTCCGCAAAGTGTACTTAAATGATTAAACTGTGGCGACTCACCGTCTAGTCAGGCGAACCGGCTCAGTAGTCGGGTCGCGCGGTGTCGGAGCGACGAGGCCCAAGATGGCGGCGGGCCTCATCTTTCCGAGCGACGGGGAGAACCCGCGCGCGGGAAAGTCCTGATGACGTAGGACTTACGTCATTACCGGTTGTTTTGGGCGGGAACATTCTCCCTTAAAGGGCCCGCGCAAGGCGGGAAAATAAACCAGTTCTGTTTGGCAATCCTCCGAGTAGAGTCTTGTTTTATTCCGTGGTAGCAACCGCTACATTGGTGACCCCGACGGTCCAAACGGCTTTTGGACCCGCGAAATGAACGACAGCGCAGCAGCCAACGCAGTGGCCCTCAAGCTGCCCACCTTTTGGACACTTCGGCCCAGCGTCTGGTTTGACCAGGCCGAAGCGCAATTCCACCTTCGGCAGATCACCTCCGACTCCACGAAGTACTACCATGTGGTTAGCTCTCTGGACCAGGAGACAGCCGCCCAGGTTGGATCTGGAGGAAGATAAGTACCCGGCTTTCAAAGACCTTTTGATCCGGACCTTCGGCCTCTCCTGTCGTGAGCGCGCCGCCCGCCTGCTTCATCTGGATGGCCTGGGGGACAGATCCCCATCCGCCCTAATGAATGAGATGCTGGCATTGGCCGAGGGTCACAAGCCATGCCTGATGTTCAAACAGGCCTTCCTCGAACAGCTCCCCGATGACATCCATTTGTTGTTAGCCGACGCTGACTTCAGCAACCCCCGTGAGGTGGCCGCCCGGGCAGATGTTCTGTGGAGGGCCAAGCGCGAGAGCGGTTCGTTCGTCAGTCAAATCACCAGGCCGCGAGCCCAACGCCCGCCTCGCCCGGCCCCAGCAACCGAGCAACCACGCCCCAGGAACGCAGACGACGACACGGGTGACCAGCTGTGCTTCTACCATCAGAGGTGGGGTGCGGAGGCCCGTCGATGCCACCCACCCTGCAAGTTTCAGGGAAACGCCAGGGCCAGCCTCCGCTGATGGCTATGGCGGCTGGCCGCCGACAGAGCCTCCTATTCGTTCAGGACAAGAAATCTGGACGGCGTTTCCTCGTTGATACTGGAGCGGAGGTCAGTATTTTGCCCCCAACAGGCTGCGACACTCGTGACAGGCCACCAGGTCCTCTACTCAATGCCGCCAACGGTACAACGATACGGTCTTTCGGCACCTGTACGCTTCAATTACACTTTGGCAGCAGCCGTTTTACCTGGACCTTTACCCTTGCCACCGTCGCCCGACCACTCCTAGGAGCCGATTTCCTTCGGGCCCACAACCTGTTAGTCGACCTGCGAAGGAAGCGGTTAGTCCACTCTAGCACTCTCCGGACCTATCCCCTGGGAGAAATCAGCCCACCAGCCCCGCGCCTGGACTCCATTTCCCTTTCTGGCGACGATTTCGCCAAGCTCCTAGTCGAATTCCCATCGATTTTGGCACCTTCGTTTACAAACTCTAGGCCCACACACGGGGTACGACACCACATCATTACTACAGGGCCACCCCTTCATGCCCGAGCACGACGATTACCTCCAGATAAGCTCCGCCTGGCAAAGGAAGAGTTCCGTCACATGGAGGAGCTGGGGATTGTTCGCAGGTCAGGCAGCCCCTGGGCCTCCCCCCTGCACATGGTCCCCTGCGGCGACTACCGCAGGCTGAATGACGCCACCACCCCGGACCGCTATCCCATCCCTCACATCCAGGACTTCGCAGCGAACTTACACGGGGCCCGCATCTTTTCCAAAGTGGACCTTGTTAGGGGATACCACCAAATCCCGGTCCATCCGGATGACGTCCCCAAAACTGCGATTATCACCCCATTCGGCCTGTTCGAATTCCTTCGGATGCCGTTCGGCCTTAAGAACGCCGCGCAGACCTTCCAGCGGCTGATGGACGCGGTAGGCCGAGACCTGGACTTCGTGTTCATTTACTTGGACGACATACTGATCGCCAGCCGTAACCGTCAGGAACACCTTTCCCACCTCCTCCAGCTGTATTCCTGCCTCGGCAATTTCGGCCTCACGATCAACCCCTCCAAGTGCCAATTCGGACTTGACTCTATCGATTTCCTCGGCCACAAAATCACCAGCGACGGGGCAACACCCCTACCCGCCAAGGTGGATGCTATCCGCCATTTTGCCCGCCCCGACACAGTCAAAGGCCTACAGGAATTCCTTGGGATGGTCAACTTTTACCATCGTTTCATCCCTGCAGCAGCCCGTATCATGGGCCCTCTGTTCTCGCTGCTGGCTGGTAAGGGCAAGGACATCACCCGGACTGACGAGGCTGCGGCTGCTTTCGTTAAGGCCAAAGACGCCCTGGCAGACGCCATGATGCTGGTACACCCCAGGACTGACGTCCCGACTGCCCTCACGGTAGACGCGTCCAACACCACGGTGGGTGGGGTACTGGAACAGCTACTCGAAGGCCGCTGGCAACCCTTGGCATTTTTCAGCAAGCACCTTAGACCGCCCGAACTGAAGTACAGCGCTTTTGATCGGGAACTTCTAGCGCTGTATCTGGCGGTCCGGCATTTCCGATACTTTCTAGAAGGCAGGCCTTTCACCGCTTTCACCGATCATAAGCCTCTGTCCTTTGCCTTCTCCAAAGTCTCCGATCCCTGGTCAGCTCGTCAGCAGAGACATTTATCCTACATTTCCGAGTTCACAACTGACATCCAACATGTCTCCGGAAAGGATAATGTCGTTGCTGATGCACTTTCCAGACCAACCATCCACAACCTATCCTTGGGTGTCGACTACACGGCCCTAGCTGACACACAGCAAGCCGACGACGAACTGCCCAGCTACAGAACCGCAGTCTCGGGTCTGCAGCTCCGAGATTTCTTGGTTGGTCCAGGTCAGCGGACCCTACTTTGCGACGTTGCGACTGGTCAGCCCCGCCCTATAGTCCCTGCAGCCTGGCGGAGACGCGTTTTTGACTCGGTACATGGGTTGGCGCACCCGTCCATCAGATCTACTGTCCGACTGGTCGCCAGCAAGTTTGTCTGGCATGGCCTGCGCAAACAGGTCAGTGAGTGGGCCAGGACTTGTCCGCACTGCCAGACGTCAAAAATCCAGCGACACACCAAGGTCCCACCACAGCAGTTCGAGCCTACCCGTAGGAGGTTCGACCACATACACGTTGACCTCATGGGCCCTCTGCCGGTTTCAAGAGGAGCCCGGTACCTCCTTACCATCGTGGACCAGTTCACGAGGTGGCCTGAGGCAACCCCCCTGACTGACATCACCACTGATTCCTGCGCCCGGGCGCTGCTCACAACTTGGGTCTCACGTTTTGGCGTTCCGGCCCACATCACTTCAGACAGAGGCACCCAATTCACTTCCAGTCTCTGGGCTGCATTAGCGAACCTGCTAGGGACGCAGCTGCACACCACCACGGCCTACCATCCTCAATCAAACGGGTTGGTGGAACGTTTTCACCGCCATCTGAAATCGGCTTTGATGGCCCGCCTGAAGGGTCCTAACTGGGTTGACGAGCTGCCTTGGGTCCTGCTCGGCATACGCACTGCCCCCAAAGAAGACCTCCGCACTTCGTCAGCTGAGCTTGTATACGGGGCGCCACTAGTTGTCCCTGGGGATTTCATACCTGCCCTTCGGGACCAAGGGGAACAACCCCCAGCAGTCCTACAAAGACTGTGCGAGAAGCTTGGTGACTTGGCCCCGATTCCCACCTCACGGCACGGTCAAGCCCCATCCTGCCAGCCCAAGGGACTACGGGACTGTAAGTTTGTTTTCGTTCGCAGGGGCACACCTCAGGCGCCATTGCAACGACCATATGAGGGACCGTTCCGAGTCATAGGGAATAACGGATCCACTTTTATTTTGGACATTGGAGGCAGGGAACAGGTTTTCACGGTGGACCGCCTCAAACCGGCCCATTTGGATCTGCAACAGCCTGTCGAGGTTGCCACGCCGCGACGCAGAGGCCGCCCCCCTAAGCGGCAGCTGGCACAGCCCACGGACCTTGGGGACTGTATCGCCGGTTCTGGGGGGGGGGGGTTGTGTGGCGACTCACCGTCTAGTCGGGCGAACCGGCTCAGCAGTCGGATCGCGCGGCGTCGGAGCAACGAGGCCCAAGATGGCGGCGGACCTCGTCTTTCCGAGCGACGGGGAGAACCCGCGCGCGGGAAAGTCCTGATGACGTAGGACTTACGTCATTACCGGTTGTTTTGGGCGGGAACATTCTCCCTTAAAGGGCCCGCGCAAGGCGGGAAAATAAACCAGTTCTGTTTGGCAATCCTCCGAGTAGAGTCTTGGTTTATTCTGCAGTAGCAACCACTACAAAACTAACTAAACTCTAAAAATGTTTCTTCTGAGATACACTGGCAACAATCTTTAACTGGTGGCATTGGTATGGCAATGACTGGGTACGCAGGAATGGTCATGAAACTCAGGGCAAGAGGCAAAGACGTGCACAACGTCTTCAGAGGCACTACAACTTACTTGGAGCTCCCCCATGAAAAATGCAGCCTCAGGTTTTCCAAGGCTATTGTCAGTGAGATGTGTGCCATTCTATGGGAAGACCTTCAGCTATGCTCTCATGCCCGGTCTGCTGTCTGCATCACATCAACTCCCAGCTTCTTCACCATTTGATCTTCCCATACAGCTGTAGTGATCTCTGCCAAGTTGCTGTTTACTGCTGTATCAGAGACTCATTGTATTCACAAAGAAATGATACATCTGCTTTGATTTCAGTGAGGTGCAGGTGTCATCCTGGATACCGAGACGTCAACATTGCTGGCTTGTCACAAGTACAGGCAATCATTGACAGGACTCGTGTTTATAAGGCTGCCATTAATAAACCAGGGCTTTACCTCCATAGGAAAGGTTTCTACACCAAACCTGTGGGTCTGTTGCATGCTGCACAACCTAGCAAATTGAAGACAGCAGGTGCTGTTGAAGATAGACAGCATGAAGGCCCAAAGCAATTTCTTCCCTGGCTTCCCACAATGTCCTAGGATACACTTGGTCAAGCCCTGGGGATTTATCCAACTTTATGTGCTTTAAGGCTGCCACCACCTCCTCTTTTGTAATGTGGATATGTTTCAAGACATCATTATTCTTGTCCCTGAATTCCCTAGCTTCCATGACCCTCTCCATGGTGAATACAGATGAGAAATATTCATTTGAGGCCTTGCCCGTCTCCTGTGGCTCCACACGTAGACAACCACATTGGATCTTAAGGGGACCTATTTTCTCCCCAGTTTCCCTTTTGCCCATAATATACTGATAGGATCTCCTAAGAGTCTCCTTTAATTTACCTGCATTTTGGCCACTTTCACAAATTTTTTACAGGTGATTTGACTGGGCATTTGAATGATTTACACACTAAATAAAAGGGTGAAATCCAGTTTCTAAACAGTTATATTTTCATTTCCAATGTATGGAAACTATTACATATTTTGCAAGGTCAAATGCTGAAGACCGATTGAAGTCTGTCTGGGAAAACCATATACAAATTGTTTCAAGTGATACTGTGAGAAAAGGTTTCTTTTTGAGAGATGCTATATATGGGATGCATCATCCATGGTGTAAATGGAAACATGGATAATTTACGTTGGTAAAATGTAGGAGCACCAAGCCAAACTTTTATATGGAGTCAGTACAAGATAAACTCTGGCACTGTATGTTAGAGATGGATTGTGGTTTGGCAGTGGAGTCGGTGTATCACACAGTTTTATATAAGGATCCAATCTTTCCATTAAATGGTCTAACTCACAAAGCAAAACTCCAAGGCAATTAATCTTGTGGAAGATTTACAATGTAACAATGGAAAATTGCTGCATCCTTGCTTTCTATCTAAAACTTATTGAATTGCTGAGGCTCAAACATTATTATATTATGATGGCATATGAAATAATTACTTCCACGTTGTACTGGAGCTGAGCACTGTGTAACATTCTACCATTTTGGGCCAAGGATAAATTGCATTGCATCGTGTTACATGATGTTACCTAATAGAAGTGCTATGTTAACCCAAACTTAATCAGTTGTCATTTAATGCTTTTTGGTACCAAATATGCTCTACCAATCTATCCACTTCCTTATCCATATTCTTCTTTTCAAAACCTGGAGCACAAATGTCGCTGGAAAGTCTGAGAAACTATTGTCTGCACTGACTATTTTATGGGCATTCTAAGGAGACCCTAGTCTGATGTTGGTTTCAGTTGCAAAGCTTATGCAACTAATCAGAATTTTTGGCATACAAGGTATGAGTTTTATGAAGTATCTTTGTGGAACCTTATTAGGAAGTTTAATATATGAAAGTATCCAACCTGCATTCTGGTGGATTGGGTGTTCAACATGATTGAAAAGAAGATAGCCCCAGCTATTCATCCTAAACGGGCAAAAGATCTCATATTTCTGTCTGTGTGACAGATTTCACAGCATTGAGCCTATTAACTCAACACTTCCTGGCAGCATCTGCTCAATGGCCATTTTCAATCGTCAACACCTTTGGGGTTAATTGCTGCTTTTTGTTTTCTCCTTACTGACCTAAGAAGCAAACACTCTACAAAGTATAATTATTATATGAGATGATGGAAGAAGAGGCAGTGCAGAGTAAAATACAAAATTTAAAAAAAGATAATGCAGTTCTGTGAACACAAGCTGTAAAACGAATAATTACTTTATGATGTGCAAAGGGAAACATATGTTTTGAATACATCTTTTCATGGAGAAGCTGGTGACAAAGGTTAATTAATAACTCATGCAGGAAAATTTAATGTAGGAAAAGAGTGCGGTCTGAGCCCGCATTAACAACCAAAGTCTTTCTTTATTTTTCACCATTACCACTATTTTGCAGATTTCTGGGGCCTTGTTAACTGTATTTCTGGGCTTACTTCAGCACTTTGTATTACACAAAAAATGTCCAATTTATCACTTTGTTGGCTGCAAAATGAATCCTGCCTCTGCAGTCTCCTAACCAAGACAGAAATTTAATTATTGTGCATTGATGAAAACTGTCACCATACCACACACTGGAGACATGACAGTGTTCATGAGAAAAAAAACTGTGGCATGATTTCATCTGTAGGTTAAAGGAAAATTTGTTGCAATGTATCGTTAGCTGAATTAAAGCCACAAAAGAACCTCGAAACCCTTAAATAAAAGTCTAAAGTGTATTCTGAAATCCCAGTATCAATGAGTTAAGCAGAAAGAAATGCAAATGACAGCATTCCCTTGATTTATGTTTTTTTTTATTCACCATCACTGTAAGCTTCCCCTGGGCAAAGACCAGTCGCAAATCAGCCACAAGTCTCATCTGGAATATTTTCCATAAGTATCATTATTAATGAAAAAAATGTGCTATAGTTTAAAAAAATCATAAAACTACAACACACCAATTTCATTTTCAATCTATCCAAGACTAAAAATTTAGGGTTACTGTAAAACCCAGTAGCATTAGGTACACCGTTTTATTTGAAAAATTATGTAATTGAAACAAACATTTGCTAAGTGCCTGGGAGAAAATTGCTATGAAATATAAAATTCAACTGTGATCTCCAAATGCTATGCAGAGGGTTCAACCAATTGTTTCAGTTGTGAAACAATTCGCAGATTAAGAAAGATAACTTTGTTAGTTTTTTTTTGTTCAATCTCTGACTAGAAAACATTACTTACATCACTCCAACATCAGAAATCAATTTAATACCTTAAATTAATACTAACCCTAAATTACTCAAATAACTTCTGTTATTTTACTTACAGAAAATCTCCAAATGTTACCAACCTTCCTGTTATCTATTTTCCTCCAGTTAATCTTCATAATTTGATCTGTTTATTTTGATTTCATTGCTTTCTTCAATCTTTGAAAATCCTTTTCCTGTACTTTTCAAAATAAAAGTGTTGTTACTTGACTTTTTCTTCAATCTCTTGCTGAACATCATTTGTTTTTTTTTATTATTTTCAGGATCTAGGTGTTGCTGGTAAGGCTAATAACTTTTTACACATCCCTAACTGCCCTTGAGAAGTTGGCCAATGAGCTGCTTTCTTGAACCACTGCAATCCTTCGGTTGGAGGTACTCCTTTGATGCTGCTGTGGAGGGAGAACTAGGATTTAGACCAGTGATGATGAAGGTCCAGTGATATACTTCCAAATCAGAATGATGTATGACTTGGAGGGGAATCCACGGGTGGTGGTCTGCCTATGTACTTGCTGCTTTTGTCCTTCTTGGTGGAAGAAGCTGCAGGTTTGGGAGATGCTGACAGAGAAGCCTGGGTGTGTAACTGCAGTACATTGTGTTGATGGTATGCACTACAGACACAGTACACTGATGGTGGAGGGAATGAATGTTTAAAGTGATTGATGAGATGTCAGTCAAAAGGGCTGCTTTGTCCTGAATGGTGTTGACTGTGAGAGTGGTTGATGCTGCAATCATCCAGGCAAGTAGAAAGTATTCCACCATGTTCCTGATTTGTGCATTGCAGAGGGTGGAAAGGCACTGGGCATTTGGCAGTGTGTCACCTGCCACAAGATATCCAGTGTCAGACCTGCTCTTGTAGCTTGGTGTTTATGTACATGGTCGAGTGTCTGGTGAATGGTGACCCCAGGATATTGAAGTTAGGAGATCCAGCAAAGGTAATGGCATTGAACATTAAGGGTAGCTGGTTAGACTCTCCACTGTTGGAAATAATCATTGCTTGGCTCTCTGTTGTGCGAAAGTTACTTGCCACTTCTCTGCCCATGGCTAAATGTTATCTGGGTCTTGCTGTGTGCAGGCACAGACTGCTTCATTTGTAAGGAGCTACAAATGGAGTCAGCAAGCATCTGCATTTCTGATCCTATGATAGAAAGCAGGTCATCGATGAAGTAGCTGAAAATTGGTTTGCCTGGAGCCCCATCCTGTTGAACTCCTGAAGTAATGTCCTGGGTTGGAATGGTTGATCCCCAACAACCAAAGCCATCTTCCTTTGTACAAGGTATGAGTCCAACAAGTGGGGCATTTTTCTTTTGATGTGTATTGACTTCTATTTTAGAAGGGTTCCTTAATGTTACACTTGAGCAAATACTGCCTTGGTGTTAGTCACTCTCATCTCCTTTGGAATTTAGCGCTTTGTTCCATGTTTGGACCAAGACTATGATGAAGCAAAATCCAGCTTGGGTGTCAGTGAGGAGGTTAGTTCCTCACTGACACCCAGTGTTGAGAGCACTGTTCAGGACAGCTTCTATCATTTTGCTGATGATTGAAAGGAGACAGATGATTGAAATATGCCGGATTGGATTTGTCCTCCTTTTTGAAACAAGACTACTTGGGTAATTTTCCATATCTTACGGTAGATGCCAGTGTAACTTCACTACAACAGCTTGGCTAAAGGTGCAGCTTGTTCTAGAGTATAGATCTTCAGTTCTACAGCTGGGATGTTGGCTGGTAACATAGTATTTGCTGCATCAGTGCACTCAGTGTTTCTCAGTATCACATGGAGTGAATCAAATTGGTTGAAGATGGTGAGGTGCTCAGGAGGAAGCTAAAGTGGATCACCTATTCAGCACTAATGGCTAAATATTGTTGCAAATATTTCACTCACATGTCAGGTCCCACCATCACTGAGGATGCAGATGTTCTTGGCACCTCCTCTTCCCGTTAACTGTTTAACTATACAACACCGTTCATGATTAGATGTGGTAGTGCTGCAGAACTTTGATCTGATCCTTTGGGAGTGAGATTGCTTAGCTCTGTCTATTGCATGCTGTTTTTGGTGTTTGGTATGCATGCAATTCTTTGTTACAACTTCTCTAGGTTGGAATCTCATCAATTTAGGTATGCCTGGTGCTGCTCCCAGCATGCCCCTCCACGTCCTTCATTGAACCTGGGTTGATCCAGTGATGATAGTAATGGTAGAGTGAAGAACATGATGTGCAATAATACTACAGCTAGTCTGCTGCTGGTCCACAGTGCTTCATGGATGGCCAATTTTGAGTGAGCTGCCAGATCTCCTCTGTGTCGATCGCATTTAGCACATTTGTAGTACCACACAACATGATGGGTGGTCAGTCAACTTCTCAAAACGCCCTATTTGTTTGGCTCAGATGCCAACTGGAACATTTGTCAGCCAATCAATTAGGAAAGTATTCAGGATTAAAATGGCCATGTTTAGACATGAAAACTCATTGATATGCTTTGACACATTGGAGAAGCAACTTCATTCTTTCCAATAGAGAGAAGTAAATATGAGTCAGAGACTTGTCTCAGGTAATTTACATTATTTTATAATTAATTTGGTTAACTAAAATATATTTAACTGACATTTTCTCAATATTTTAAGTGTTTTATTATTAGAAATGTTTGCACTTTGATTTTTTACTTGTTTTTTTGAATATTTTTGGAATATTTTTATATTCATAAATGTTCAAACCATATGACAAATTTGTGGCTAGTTAGGCCCAGTTTGCCTGCCTGTCAGAGTTTTTCTGTGGGTGGGTATTGTTCAGTACCTACCTCATGATACTACTTATGACCAGAAGACAACTCTGCACCCTGCAGCACCTTGGCAACCTTACAAACCCTAACTTCCCCTGTCATACCCCATCTTCCCTCCCTACTCTAATCACCATCTGTTCCACTCCTCCCATCACCAACCACCCCTTCCAATTTCCCAATTCTTATTTACCAGACCTTGCAAACTTGGCTTCACAATCAGTCTTCCTGTACAACAGTGCTCAAGCCAGTCAACCAAACTGAACGTGGGAGGAGAGTGAAAATTAAAGAAAAAAAACTGCAGATGCTGGAAATCTAAAGTAAAAACAGAAAATACTGAAACTACTCAGCAGGTCACGCCACATCCGTGGGAAGAGAAACAGAGTCAATGCTTCAGGTTGAAGACTCCGTGTCAGAACTAAAGAGGAGACGAAAGAAGCTCATTCAGCTACAGGGAGGGCGGGAGAGGGGGAGGTCTCTAACAGGTAGAACCGAGGTGACCACGGCAGTAACATATGAGCAAGATTATCTGGTCAATGAGTGAATGGGGGCAGTTGGAGAGCGAGAACATAGACAAAAGAACATGACAAAAGAATGTAGCAACTGTGAAATATAGAGCAGGAAGACATGCCCAGCAGGTCAAGCTGGGCAGGTCCTCCATTCCCAGAGAGAAAAAAAGAAAAGAAAAAAGGGGGTCAAAAGCAAACAAGCCGGGCCAATCTCACAGACGGACGACAGATAAAGACAGAAAAATCAAGTTTCTTGAAATTGTAGAATGCAATATTGAGTCCAAAAAGCTGCAATGTGCCCAGATCAGGTGCTATTCTTCAACCTTGCATTGGACCTCACTGTAACAGTGCAGGAGACCATAGACCAATAGATCAGGGTGGGATTGGGATGGGTAATTAAACTGACAGACAATAGGAAGCTTATGCTCACTCCTGAGGACTGAATGCAAGTGTTTCGCAAAGCAATGTTTTTCCTAATGTAGAGGAGACCGCATGATGAGCACCAAATGCAGTACACTAGGTTGGAAGAAGCGCACTGCTTCACCTAGAAGGACTGTTCCATGGGGATGGTAAATGTGGAAGGAACTCCACTAAAAGGACAGCATTTAAGCACACTAAACATCTTTTTACTGGGTTTGCCGCCTCACCTCAAGCCCCACTCCAGCACAGAACTCAGCTTCAGGTTAAGTTCCAAAGTGTCTCCAGGAATTTGTGATCTCTGGCTCATATGTGCCGCTTCTGACCCTGCAATCTCTTTTGATCAATGAACATAATTCGTGTAATGTAATTGTCATAACCAATTAAATTATTATTTATCATTTCCTATTTTAATAAGTGTGTAACTTTTCTTACTGTATTTAACACACTAATGGCATGATATCAGGTTGATATTAAACAAAGAACCTGGCAGAAAATTCAGAATTTCAGAATTAATGTTTCATATTTATTTGCAACTCAACATCTATGACTTAACATCAGATGTGATCATAGTGTTCTGGGGTGTTCAAGATTCACCTCTAACATTTGTTAAGCTCAATATTTTTGGACCTTGCCACAAGACCCCAACCTAACACCTGTAGCCTCATTTTCATATTACCACCATTTAGTCAATGTGCTTTTCAGTCAAGTTTCCTGTTCATGTGAATCTATGCCACCTTGAATAACCTATAACCTGATCAAAGAGCTGTCACTATACTCGGCTCTGGAGGCTGGAGGTTTGAGAGGTTCTATCAGAGTAGCCTAAGCATGTGCTAGCCATACACTTAGTAGTTAGTGCACTTTATAGCGATGTTGCACCAATGGTGAAGGGGAAATATGTAAAATGGTGGATGGATGCCAAGCAACTGGACTACTTTGCCTCAGATAGCTGGCACTGCACTCATCCAGGGAAGGGGAGAGTATTCCATCACAATCCTGACCCATGCCCTGTATACGGTAGAAAGGCTTAGGGACACAGGAGGCGAGTCACTCACCACAGGATACCCAGCACTGAGACCTGAAGTCCTCTTTGAAGGTTCTTTTTGATTTTGCCTGTTAAAGCCTTTTTAATGTCCTTTTCTTTGACATTGTGAGAATGGAACTTCATTTTGAATTCCTTCTACTATCTCAGACGCCTGACAACTTTTGCACAGTAGTCTCTTCCCAATAGTAACATATCACCTTTGTTATTATAATGACAAAGATGAAAAGCAGCAATGCTTAGAAATGAAGAAGTCCATTACTATTGTTTGTCACTCTTTCTCAAGTAAGGCCATGGCATCTAGTCAACAGTGTTACAATGTGTATGGAGATAGCTGATTAGACCAATCTGGGCTCAAAAGTTCCTTTCACACAGCTTGCAGACGAGTAGGGATGCTGCAGCATCAATAGTTCTTGATTTTTGAGATTCTCTTTTCCTCTTTGCTTCCTTCATTCTAGCTCCCTCATATGAGCGAGCACCACTGCTTATGCAGGTATGCCAAACGGGACAAGCCAGTGCTTGATGTGTTCAGTGGTATGTGTCAATGTTGAAGCTCTTCAGGAATGTTCCAAGAGAGTCTTTGAATCTCCTTTTCAGTCCACCACATGATAATTTTCCCTCAGTCAGGTCTCCATAAAGTAGCTGCTTTGGTATTCTGTGATCAAACATTCTTCTGACATGTCCTGCCCACCTGATCTGTGATTCTTTTAACAATGTGTAAATGTTGAGGTGGTTTTGGGATAGAATCTGGAACCTGGTCTTGCCACGATGTGGAGTATTCTGCTTCATCACTAACTGTAGATGTTCTATTTAGGACAGATTTGAAATGCTCAGCCCATCTCTTTAAGATCTGTTTCGTTTCAGTGATGAGTGTCAGTCTGTCTGCCTTTAGTAGAGGTGAACCACCAGCTGCTTGAGGACCATATTTTAGAGCAGCGTAGAAATGTTTTGAGTCTTTTTGATCAGAATAGCTCCATATTTCATCTACTCTGTCACGGAGCCAGAACCCTGAATCTTGCAGAGCTATTTTTGGACCCTTTTGTGAATGTTGGAAAAGGCATACTTTGTTTGATGTCTTTAATTATGTCTATGAGTTTTTGTGTGTGCTTAATTGCCATTTTAGTATTAAATAACACATTAAAAATCTTTAATCATTCACTTCAACTGTAAATGTCCCTGAACATCAGAGATATCGCATTAAACTCCTTGACTGCATTGACAGAATGCCAGCTGCTGCCAAAGTTCCAAGGGCAGCACCCCCTCAGCACTTTGTCTGAGGCCTCAGTTGTCACTGAGGCCTCAATGCTCTGCCTGAAGGCATGAAAGGGGATCGGCCCTCTGCATCTGGACCGAGTGAGTCGGGGCCACAGATGGCAAGTCTGGATGAGCAGGCCTTGTCCAACTAGAACCAGCCCAGTACTTCTCTTCACCCAGTCAATCAGTGTGAATGAAAGGGCAAATGTTCTCCTTCTTCACTTCTTAAATACTGCTATATCTTCCACTCTGTGCTGAGCTGAATGCACCTGTAAATTCTTTGAATTAACCCATTTTCATAGCAAGGCCAGCATTTATTGCCCATCTTGAAAAGCTGCAGTGTTTCTGGTGAGAGTACTCCCATATTGTAAATTGTTTGAAACGCAGCAACAATGAAGAAAGAGCCAACTTATATTTCCAAGTCAGAATGTTGAGTGACTTGGAGGGGAACCTGTGGGTGGTGGTGTTCCATGTGCCAGAAATACTTGTCCTTCCTGGTGGCAGAGGCCATTTACTTGGGAGATGTTGTCAGGGTATTCTAAACAGGTAACAGCAGTGTATCATGTAGGTGTTACTCCCAATCATCAACAAAGTGAAAGGAGTCATCGACAGTGCTATTAAGTGCCACTTACTCTCAAAGAACCTGCTCACTGATGCCCTGTTTCACCAGAATCAGTCAGTTTCAAACCTCATCACAGCCTTGGTTCAAACATGAAACAAAGTACCAGATTCCACAAACAAAGTGTGAGTGACTGCCTCTGCCATCAAGGCAACATGGTGTCCCGGTGAAGCTGCAGTCAATGGGAAGCGAGGAGACAATATTGCAAATCCCAAAGTGATTGACAATGCTCCATACCTCATACAAAGGAAGGTGATTGGACAGGTACATGGATAGGAAAGGTTTAAAGAGATATGGGCCAAACGCAGGCAAATGGGACTAGCTTAGATGGGAATCTTGGTCAGTGTGGACCAGTTGGGCCAAAGGGCCTGTTTCCTTACTGTATAACTCTATGACTGTGATTGCTGGAGATTTATCAACACTACCCCGGAAATTGATGCAGGAGACCCTTGCTGTGTCACGGATGCAACGATATTCACAAAATCACAAGACAAAGGAGCAGAAGTAGGCAATTCGGCCCATCGAGTCTGCTCCATGAGCTAAACTAAAACTATTCCTATCTAGCCCCAATTTCCGGCCTTATCCCCATATCCCTTGATACCTTGACTAATTAGATACCTATCTATCTCCTCCTTAAACACCTCCAATGATTGGGCCTCCACAGCTGTATGTGGCAAAGAATTCCATAATTTCACTACCCTCTGGCTAAAGAAATTTCTCCTCATCTCTGTTTTAAACCGGTACCCTCTAATTCTAAGATTGTGCCCTCTAGTCCTGGACTCACCCACCAAGGGAAGCAGCTTGGCCACATCTACTCTGTCCAGTCTTCAGCTGCTTCATCAATGACCTTCCTTCCATTATTAGGTCAGAAGTAGGGAAACTTGCTGCTGATTGCAAAATGTTTAATTCCATTCACAACTCTTCAGCAAGTGAAGCAGCCCATCCCCACCTGCAGCAGTAGGACCTGGACAACACTCAGACATGAGTTGATAAGTGGAATGTCCGATTTATGCCACAAAATGCCAGCCAATCTCCAAGAGAGGTCCAACCAGCTACATTTGCATTCAAAGGCATTACATTGCTGGGTCCCCATAATCAATATCCTGGGGATCACTATTGAATGAATACTCGGCTGGACCAGACACATAAATGTTGCAGATCAGCTATCCTGCACCCTAAAGCTTTTCCATGATCTACAAAGGATAGATCAAGAGCATAAAGAAACAAAAGACTGCAGATGTAGATGCCATATCACTATCTCTTACCTGCATCTACCTATCACCACCTTGTACTCACCCCGCCTCCCCTCTTTTGTCCAGCAATCACTGCTCTGTTTCCACACCCCTATATATTGGGCTTCCCCTTTTCCTATCTTCAGTCCTGAAGAGGGGTCCTGACCTGAAACATTGACTATCTGTTTTTCTCCACAGATGCTGCCTGGCCTGCTAAGTTCCTCCAGCATCTTGATGTTTTTTTCATCTAGATCAAGAGCGTGATGAACACAATTGCAACAACACTTCCTACTATCCAGGACAAAGGACCCCACTTGATTGGCACCCATCCACCACACTTTAAATCTTTAATTTGCACTCTACTAGTGTGTAGTGGCTGCACAGTGTACCAACCACAAAATACAATACAGTCACTCATCTAGACTACTCTGACGGCTCTTCCCAAACCTATGATTTTACCACCAAGAAGCACAAGATCACAAGACAAGGGAGCAGAAGTAGGGCATTTGGCCCATTGAGTCTGCTCCAAAGAAAAGGAGAAAAAGAAAAAAGAAATGAGAAATGGGGGCAGGGGGGATGTCTGCTCCATGAGCAGAAAAAAAAACTATTCTAACCCCACTTTCCGTCCTTATCCCCATATCCCTTGATACCTTGACTAATTAGATATCTATCTATCTCCCCTTTAAACGCCTCCAATGATCTGGCCTCCATTGCTGTACGTGGCAAGGAATTCCATAAATTCACTACCCTCTGGCTAAAGAAATTTCTCCTCATCTCTGTTTTAAACCTGCACCCTCTAATTCTAAGATTGTGCCCTCTGGTCCTGGACTCACCCACCAAGGGAAACAGCTTGGCCACATCTACTCTGTCCAGTCCTTTCAACAATTTAAATGTTTCTATGAGGTCCCCTCTCATTCTTCTGTACTCCAGTGAGTACAGTCCAAGAGTCGACAAACGCTCATCATACGTAAGCCCTTTCATTCCAGGAATCATCCTCGTAAATCTCTTCTGAACCCTCTCCAACATCAGCACATCCTTCCTAAGATATGGGACCCAAAACTGTACACAGTATTCCAAATGAGGCCTCACTAGTGCCCCATAGAGCCTCATCAACACTTCCTTACATATATACACTATACCTCTCGAAATGA
The DNA here is from genome assembly GCF_009764475.1 of Pristis pectinata. Taxonomy (NCBI): domain Eukaryota; kingdom Metazoa; phylum Chordata; class Chondrichthyes; order Rhinopristiformes; family Pristidae; genus Pristis; species Pristis pectinata. The sequence continues at coordinate 105,999,174 of NC_067407.1, forward strand.
ATGCCAACATAGCATTCGCTTTCCTTACTGCCGATCTAACATGGTAACACCACCACCAGCAGGTTTACCTCAAAGTCACTAACCATCCTGACTTGGAAATAAGTCACTGATCCTAAAACCTGGAACTCCTTTCCCGACAGCACGGTGGGAGGACCTTCACCAGAGGGGAACTACAGCAGCAGTAGAAGGTGGCTCATCACCACCTTCTCAGAGATAGTTAGGGCTGGGTAATAAATGCTGGCCTTGTGACCAATGCCTGATCCTGAAAAAAATGAATAAATTTTAAAAATCTGATTTCAGAATCAAGTATTAATGTCTTGAAAACTATGCAATGGAAACTGCTCAAAGAGGAAGCCTTGTTAATAAGACCACATATCAAATAACCGCATCTGGCACTTCATTGGTAAGCCAGAGACAAAAATGAACTTCAGGAATGCATTGTAATATCCTTGCATTGGTAAGTGGTTTGCTCTTTCTTTCATGTTGAGTAACCACGTGAACATGTATCAGATCACCACAGATGGAAATTATGGCAACATGATGCACATGTGTCACAGGAGTGTGTCATTCTCACCCCTTCATTGCAAAACTCCCATCCTGTCCGAAAAATGAAAAGCAATTGTGATTCAGATTACTTCAGCTTTGAACAGACTTCTGACATGGGCTGCACTGATTGATGTGTGATAAAAAAATGTAGCCCACATCACAACATTCCTCAGGAAATCCTGATTAGATAACATACATAATATTTGTGGAATTTTTTTGGAAGATGTTTTGAAAATTCCAACAAAGAATTCTTAAAACAATTAAAATGAAAAATGCAAACTTCACAGTGAGCCAGGTATTTAAAGAGGGATTTTTTAGTCCTGAGGAATAAATAGCAATAGAAAAATTAGGCTCAGCACCAAATCCCCCAGTTTCAGTATTGTTTTTGATTTTACAAATTGAATTTTTTTTAGTGATTAATACAGGCCTTTCACCCAAATTTCAGTTTGTAAAATAATTAGGCCTTCATCATGTGAAAGAGGAAAAGATATTTGGTGCAATGTGTTTTGTAAAGACTAACTGCTATTTGTTGATTTATATATATTCATATCATCCAAGACAATGAGTTTGTGATCAATAGATTTTGTCTTTACCTAATATCCCTTTTCCCCTCCCTTCATTAATGGTTAAGTAGTGAATGTAGATACAATGGTATTAGAGAGAGTGGAAGTGGGTCCCAAGACTAGATTTGTTACATACGTTTTACTGGCATCCAGTATACTCCATGTACATTGCCTAATTGCTGTGATGTAGGTGGTTATGATGGCCAAATTGAAAACCCCATGCAGAGACATCTAAGCAAATGATTTTTTTTCTCTGGTGGATCTGGTTGTGAAGAGAATCTTGGGAAGAATGAAATTTTCTTTGGAAATAAATATACATATAATACCCATATAGTTTCTATTTTCACTTATCAATAAGACCTTCATACCTAAGCCTAGGAAATGTGGCTGCAAGACCCAAAGCTAAGGATTCCTGGATGTTGGTAGAATTACTGCTTGAATGTTAGCAGCTACAGTTCACAGAGCTTAACTTCAAATTGCTTGTCCAACTAAAACTAGCCTGTAGCTGAAAATGCATCTGTGGAAAGTTAACATTTCAGGTCAAAGACCGTTTGTGAGAACTGGACTGGTACAGCAAGGACATGGACTTCGTTGAAAGGATTTACAGTTGGAGGTACAGTTGGAGTTGCCCAAGCTCTGGCTGACTCAACAGTTCTGACAAAGGGTCTTTGACCTGAACATTAACTCTGTTTCTCTTGTCACAGATGCTGCCTGACCTTCTGGGTATTTCCAGCAATTCCTGTTTTTTTGTTTTAGATTTCCAGTATCTGCAGTTTTTTTTTTGTTATGGCTGAGAACACTGACCTACAGTGTTATCAGGGAATAGGTGGGAAGAATGAAAGTGTGCAATGATAGATCAACATTCTTCATCCTGCAAATCTCTGTTTAAATTTCAATCTTGTCAATTGAACAAAGTCCTGCCTCAGATTTTGAACTACCAATGCAGGAAAATTGACCAATGCAGGAAAAAGTGCCCAACATTTACCAGCAGGAATGCTACCTTGCAACAAACAATACTCCAAAACCTCAAAACATCTTGCCCAAACAGAATATTTCAAACTGATCATTCAACAAATATTAAGTGTGGTATTGAACCATCCACGGATGGACAGCAGTAAAGCCTCTTAAGCAGCACAACTCAGTAGCATGTATGTCCACCCCATGCTCCCAATAAAAGCAAGGACATATTATACCTTGTTGAAAGGATTTACATTTGGAGGTGCAGTATTGCCCAAGCTCTGGCTGGCTTAACAGTTTGATGTGGTCATCTTCCTGCCTCATTAGCATTGCAAAATTTCTTCACCTATCCTGCCCAAGATTGGATGGGTAGTGGCTGCAACAGTATTGAATGTCATATGGGAAACTCTACCACCACCTTTTCAAGAAAGAGCCATTCCTCTTTCACAGCAGCAGAAGAGCAAATGGGACTTGTTACTGAAATCCTCCCATCAATGCATGCACTTTCACTGAGCAAACATTTAACTGGATTTCCTTTTATGCATCAGAAGCAGGTGTTCAAAGCATACATTAACTGACCTCTGCCTAAACAAGGATACAGTGTGGAAGGATTTATGGTGCTATAATATCTATGAATGATTGTACTTATTGCATCATAGGCACCATTATGTTTTCTTGCAAATTTTCCTCCTTGCTAATTGGCAGGCAGCCTTCCTCACTGCATTGAAAGAGTAATTCAAATTAAGGAGAGGTATTTCCCTCACAAAGATGTGGATCTTGGCACTCTTATATTATTACTTCCAACGTTTGCACAAAGATAATTCAGGCCAAAAGTAATCAATGAGCAGAAGTCTTCTGCCTTGTACCCTCAGGGAGTCAACAATAATATTAAAGACAATCACAATTCTTTGTAATGATTTTTTTTAAAAGGTTCCAGCTGTTGGCAGAATTTCTTCACTATCAACTTCTAAGCTATTATCCGCTTAATAATCATTCACTTCAAAGTCATGCTTAGCTTGTGAATCATATTGAGTTGCTGCTTCAAGCCATTATAGTGTTGTGTGATAATAAGGCAAATCCTTCTATATTTTAAATCATTGAAAATATAAGAGGTAACACAATTATTGGGTTTGTTACAATGAAGCTGACCAAGGCTGACATATGAAAGCTTAGGTTATTTTCCTTGTTCACGTTGACCAATGTTCTCAAAGTTTCCAAGCTTGGAATGGTGAGGCCCAAGACACCAACAACATCTGGTCTCTGGCTCAGTCCTCACTTCCAGAGAGCTGGCAAGCTGGGGAGAACTGCAGGCTGAGAAGTGTGTCTTAAGATCAGGTTGCTGATAATTTTAGTCATAGAGGCATAGAGAAATACAGCACAGAAACAGCACACTGAGTCCACACCAACCATCAACCATCCATTTACATTAATTCTACATTAATCCCACATTTTCACTGACTTTCCAACAGCTCCCAATCAGGAAGGAAGATGAACTGGGGATGGGGTAGGCAACCAGTTTGGGAGAGGGGGCACACCAGTACCCAAGAAGCAGAGGGTGGGAAAGTGAGTAACATTGATCAGGGGACATTGCCTGTGGTCTTTAATGAGGGATTCCAATCCCTCCTCGCTCTAAGTTCCAGTCAAGTATATTTTTAAAATTTACCTTCTTGATTGCAGCTTAACAAAGTTGCTTCAAAGACCCTGGGTAAGATTTTCCTCACATTGAGCCCAGCTGCCTCAGACCAAATCAATTTTCCACTGGGATCTTCAAACAGCTGTTAGCTCCATTATCTGTATGTGTGTAAGCCCTATTGGTGTGGTACTACATGACAGTTCTTTTGGCCTCTAGCAACATGGGGAGCAACATACTGCTGGATTGTAGTCAGCCTGTAGTTCCTGGCCACCACACTGGAGGGTTATTCTGTCATACAAATCTAAAATATGGGTGCTACATAATGCCCATCATTTTGTAATTAATTGGAATGTTATTAGATTCAATCATAAATTTCAAAAGGAAATTGGATAGAACTGCAGGTCTACAGAGAAAGATCTGGTTAATGGAAGTACCTGGACGTTCATCAAGGTTTCCCTTATCATGTTGGTATCTACTCACATTTCTGAAGCAAAACTTACTGAGGAGAAGAGTGCAAAAACAGAATCCTATTTAACTGGGCATGCAAAAAGATGTCACACTCTGCCAAAATCCAGCCCAATATGCAAAGAGCAAAGCTAGGATTTACAGAACTTTGGGAACCTTGTGAGATTCCAGTACAGAAAAATGTATTCCTCTAGCTTAAAAGATAAATCACATGAGCGTTACAGATGGCCATTAGGCTTATATGTGGTTACACCGAAGAATAATCTGTAACAGCATGAAGAGCTTATGAAATAACATTGAACATATTCCTCCTGCGCATATAACTACCTTTCTTCGGAAGTAAACGGTGATCTTATGTAAGTATGGAACTTGTTCACATCCCCACTGCTTGCTGCCAATGTTAGCAGCCCTCTCTTCATCACACACACACACACATTTAGTTGCTATCACTATAACCAGTGATTTCTGTAACTGTAACGGTTGGAACCAATATGTGGATAAGCAGTTAAAATGTCCCAAATTACTTTCCACTGGATAGATGCCATGTGATCCTACTAATGACTTAAATAGGCTCCTGAATGGGTGGCAATGCTCTACATCAGAAGCTGAATGGAGTTTTACTTTAAATATGCAGACCTGGATCCAATTTTGTCATCAGGGTTGGCTATAATTATAGCTTAGTTCTGAGTAGAAAAGTTGCCTTTCCCAGCAGGTTGGAGAGAATTGGGACTTACTGGGAAAACAAAGAGGCCTAGCCAGGTCACTTTTTTACATTCCTTAGATGATTCTGTCTTTGATTATGAAGTGGACGGGAAGTATTATAATGTTATGTAGAAGTTAACTTCTCTCAGTGCATTTTACATTCACCCCTCTTTCAACATCTGCATACCTGAAACATATCAGAATTAAAATCAGCTTCAATGTGACCTTTATTTTTAGTTCTCAGCACATTTGCCCAGTCCTATTTCACAGGTTACAGTGAGCTGTTATATGTGTAAAACTATACTCTATGTTTTACTTACTTCGTGTCATCTTACTACAGTCATAATCTGTGTCCCACTTCAGGCTTCTTGATTTCATCTCTTCCACCATAGCAACTTTGAAACTCATGCCTGATTTTTCAAAGCATACCGCCTTTGCTTGTTGTATCCAATATCCCTGTAATGTTCCACCACAAACTTTATCCCTCACCCTTGGAAAGTAATGTCGAATAAAGTAATTTGAGACATGATATACATAGCATATGAGGATGAAAAATGGCTTTGGACATATGGTTCCTATAGTCCTTCACCCATATTTTCCTCTCATCAGTCCCAGATCTTCTGTAGGCTATTGGTATTGATTATTTACTATATTTAGTAAATAACTCCATTATCATTTTTATCATAAGACTGGCAGGATAGCCAAGGATGAATTAAATGGAACATAGCCTTTTATTGACCAGCAATTTGTATGTTCCTGATAAACAATGGTCTGATTCAATTTACATCAACTGTCATTGTATTTAGTTTCTAGAACATACTGGAACTCCTTTAACATTGACCTAAATACTGGGGACAATGATTTCAAAATATATCTCTCACACCTCTCGTTTGAGGATAAAATTACGTATTCTATCGGTAACAAAGAAATGTGCAACATAAAGTAAAAAAAATTAAGCTATATTTAGACAAGACTGCTGCCAGCTGCACCACCATACACATTTCAGAGAGAAAGAAGATACAGATATGCTGCATTATATTTTTGTCCCAACAGAACGAAAGCAAGAAACAGGATTCCGTGTAATTATTTTGAGGATCTGAAAACAAATAGAAAGTGCTTCTCAAGCAGTATTCATTTTAAAAAATCTGTTTTAATAAGGTTATATATCAGACTGCAGCACCCTTTTACTATAGCTTATGGATTCCCATCTCATCAATTTAATTATTTAAGGAGCTTTGTCTATGTAAATGTCATTGTCCATTAATATCAAACAGCCACTGTAATGAATCATTTACAGAGTTCGAAACAGTGGCAAAAATAGATGAACTAACATTGATGTGAAGGTTAGCTTGGTTCAGCTGAACTGGATATAATCCATTGAAGGTCCAACATCTGTCATGCTTTATCTTCTGCTAGATTGACCTTATAGTGACAAAGACAGTGATATCTATGAAGCTGCCTCTGCTGTGTTGTCTGAGTGAAAGCTGAAACCTAAATTATGCAGCACAAGAAACGTGAGGAAATAAGATTCTTCAAAATGATATGGTAGAAAAGTCGTATTTCATTTTACCATATGAAACAAATAATTTCAATTAATTTTAGACATTCATTAAAAAGAAAACTCCTTTCCATAATAATGACAAACCTCATTTGCCTATATCTATACTTGCCCAAGTCTTTTAAAGATCCTATTACCATTTGATTTTAAACTTAGACCCACCAATAAAACATAACTACTTTTATTAACTATAACCCTGCATTTCCTCCAAATCTTAATAATTAGTTTCTGTTTGAGATGGAAATATTATCATTGTAGACAAAAGAGATTTTACTTCATGAAGATGTCCAGAAAGAATCTTTGAAATTTTCATAGTACAAGCTTGAATCATTTTAACAATAGTCTCTAGAAGTTAGTTTGAAACCTACATATCAATAACATTGTGTGCCAAATTTGTAACAACGATCTAAATTATTTTGACCTTGCATTGTGACACTTTGACAACCTTTGTACAATAAACACTGCCTGAAACACCAGTACCAAGCTACAGAATTAGAATTAAACTAATATTAAAATGCAGATCAGTTACAAGTAATTCATCTTAAGAGAAATTTATTTTAATGGATTGCACTAATTGTAAGAGTAGTGAAAGAAAAAGGATTGAATTGTTTAGCCCAGGCTTTGGCCCCAAGACAATGGCCCTGAATTTTCATTTAGCCTATAGTATTGTGATACCTTAATGGGAATGAAAAAAGCTGAGAAAAGTTGTCTTTTAAAAGATTTAGAGACATTCACATTGTCACTGCACTAAGTGGAAGCTTTCTCTATATTCCTTAAGAGTAGAATTCTTATGTGTGAAAGCTCCATGGGGTTTGTCTGCATAAGCTCACTATTGAGATCCACAGGTTTCCCTGGTTTATGCCACTGCTGCAGTGATGTGACTTTACACCCAGAACTGTTCCAACAGTCCCTTTAGTGATTCAGAAAAGTACATGGGGAGTTAGTGCATTTAAAAGGATATCAACTACACATCTGGAAACATGCTGTTGAGGATCTTTATTAACCCCTTCCTTTGCATTCCTTAATTATTGAAGCAAGATTCCAATTTATCACAGTGTTTTTCCCTTTTGCTAGAATTGTCTTCTGCATTGCCAAGCTTCACCAGTAGTGTAAGGGCAGGCATGGTAGTGTAGCGGTTAGCGTAATGCTATTACAGCGCCAATGACCCAGGTTCAATTCTGGCCCTGTCTGTAAGGAATTTGTATGTTCTCTCCATGTCTGCGTGGGTTTCCTCTGGGTGCTCCAGTTTCCTCCCACATTCCAAAGGTGTGTGGGTTAGGAAGTTGTGGGCATGCTATGTTGGCGCCGGAAGTGTGGCGACACTTGTGGTCTGCCCCCAGAACATTTTACACAAAAGATGCATTTCACTGTGTGTTTTGATGTACATGTGACTAATAAAGATATTTTATCTCAAGATATCTCCAAACTTACATTCATTTTGATAAGTGATAGCTTTCTTCTTGAGCATATACCAGCAGAATGGAGAAGGAGATGCTGGATGTGTGTACAGACCTGGACAATAAGGTAGCACAGGATGATAGCATCCAATGAACTCGAGAACCAACAACACTGGTCTCTTGTACTTGTAGACTCAGCCAGCTCCAACATGGGCACAACCCTTCCCGCCGTCGACGACATCTTCAAGAGGAGGTACCTCAAAAAAGAGGCATCCATCATTAAGGACCCTCACCATCCAGGACATGCCCACTTCATGTTACTACCATCAGGGAGGTGGTACAGGAGCCTGAAGACCCACACTCAATATTTCAGGAACAGCTTCTTCTCCTCCACCATCAGATTTCTGAACGGTCTATGAACCAATGAACACTACCTTGTTATTCCTCTTTTGCATTGTTTATTTATTTTGTAACTCATAATTTTTATGTCTTTATGTCTTGCACTGTACTGCCGCCACAAAACAATAAATTTCATGACATGTGTCAGTGATAGTAAACCTGATTCTGATTCTGGTCTATACAACCTTTTTATGTGTCTGATGACTGCTCTATCCAAACTTACAAGTAGTTACCTCAGTCAACTTTAGAGAACGATTTAGAGCATCAGTCAGCAATCATAAAAGTGATGGCAGTCCTCAAATTTATGGGTTTGCATTACTCTAGGCTGCCTTGGGGACTTGTCAATTCCCTGGCCAATGTTACACAAGGTATATCTTGAACATATTATGGGGAAGTCTTAAAAAACAACCAAGTCCTCCACATAGGCAATCAGGACAGGAAGTAGTGGCACAGAATAAGGATAACTGAATTCCAGAAGATAGCACCACAGCACACATACAATGCAGCCTTTAATATGTCTGTGGGAAAGGGATCCATTTCCAGGATATTCCTGGCTTATCTGCAATGTAAAACAGGCTGTACCTGAACCAGTTATTGTAGGAGGCATCAGAGGGAAGGTTCTCCAGGATTTTTCATTGACAGATTGATTAGATGTGGCCACATCCCAACCCTATGTTGACTTACCCGACTGGGCAACAGTGCAGCAGACTCCTACTTCGTTATTCATTTATTTATGTCTTGCAATGTACTACTGCTGCAAAACAACAAATTTCATGACATATAAGTCAGTAATAATAAACCTGATTCTGATTCTAACTCCTTTGGCCCATAAGGTGTTCACTGAAAACCACCCCCTGTGAAGATGTCCACATCAAATGAGTCCTCTTTTCTCATGGAAGACCATCACCACAAGTAACAAACACAAAGTACTTATTGACAAATGACCAGTACTAATTTCTTCTTACCTCTAATGCCTACCCTTGCTTTCCTACCTCCTCCCCTAGTGCTGTATCTTGTGCTTTCTGAGTTCCATGCCATGATGTAGGCTTGATGATCTTCACTAGGGAGACATTTGTGTATCTTCTGCCTATGGATATCATATAATGTCCAGTGAAACAAGCTGAAGCCCATGCTTAAGACTTATTTTAGATATGACTTAGCTATTCTAATAGAGTCATACAGCACAGACACAGGTCATTTGGCGCACCATGTCCAGGCCAACTATCAAATACCAATCTTCACTACTCCCAATTAGCAGCACTTGTTCCGTACCTTCTGTGCCTTGGCAATTCAATTGCTTATTTAGATACTTCTTAAATGTTGTGAGAGTATCTGCCTCCATCACCATCTCAGGCAGTGTGTTCCAGATTCCAATCACCCTCTGGTTGAAAAAATTCTTCCTCAAATCCTTTCTAAACCTTTTCCTGCTTACCCTAAAGCTTGGTTCTCTAGTTTTAGGCACCTCTGTTAAGGATTAAAGTTTCCCGTTATCTACCATGTCTATGCCCTTGTAAACCTCTGTCAGATTCCCCCTCAGCCTCCTCTCTTCAAGGGAAACAAACTCAGCCTATCCAGGCTCTCCTCATACTTGAAATACTCCATCTCAGGCAACATCCTGGTGAGTCAACCCTGCACCCTTTCCATTGCAATCACATCCTTCCTACAATGTGGTGAACAAAACTGCACACAGTACTCCAGCTATGGTCTAAACAATGTTTTATAAAGTTGTGCTCTTATATTCTATGCCTGGATAATGAAGGCATATATCCCGTATGCCTTCACCACCTTATCAACCTGCGCTGTACCTTCATGGATTCTCAGATATTCAACTTGGTCCCTTTGATCCTCAGTACTCCCGAAGGTCCTATATTCATTACATATGTCCTGCCGTTACTAATCTTCCTTAAGTACATCAATTTGCACTTATAGGGATTAAATTCCATCTGCCATTGCTCTGCCCATTTTACCAACTGATCAATTTCTTCCTGCAACCTATAACTAGATGCCCCACTATCAACATACCGTCAATTTTCAAGGCTATCTTCCCTCCACACTCTCAGTCTTGATGCAGTATCATGACTGAAATGTTAACTATCTCTTTGCCTCTACTGATGCTGCTCGACCTGCTGAGTTCTTCCAGAAGTTTGTTTTTTCTGTCTCTTAGTTTTTCCATCAATTTTCATGTCATCTGCAAACTTACTAATCGTTCCTTCCATATTCCTATCCAAATTGTTAATGTATATGATAAACATTAAGAGTCTCAGTATCAATTCTCATGGTACACCATTGGTCACAGGCTTCCAATTACAAAAGCAACCCTCTACCATCATCTGCTGTCTCCTATTACCAAGCCAATTTTGGATCCAATTTGCCAACTTGCCTGAATCCCATGGACTCTAAACTTTGGGACTAGTCTCCCACGTGGGACATTGTCAAATGTCTTAGTGAAGTCCATGTAGACTACTGCACTGCCCTCATCAACACATTTTGTTACCTCTTCAAATAATTCAGTCAAGTTAGTCACACAGGGTTTCCCCATGACAAAGTCATGCTGACTATTTTTGATTAATCCTTGCCCTTCCACATGTAGATTAATCCTGTCTCTCTGAGCATTTTCCCAATAACTTTCCTGCCATTGACTTGTGATCCACAGGCCTCTAGTTACCAGGCTTATCCCTGCTGCCCTTTTTGACTAAAGGAGCCACATTTTCTGTCTTCAAATCAACTGATATCTCTGTCAGGGTCCCAGCAACCTCCTCCCTTGCCTCCCATGGTAGACTGGGATACTTCTCATCAGGCCCTAGCAATTTATTCACTTTAAGCCTGCTAAGATTGCTAATACATCCTCCTTTGTAGTGATAATATGTTCTAGATTTTCATTTGTTACCTTCCCTGAATTCACCTTCTAATTCGCCCTTCTTAGTAATACTGATGAGAAGTATTCATTTAGGACCTCACCTATGTCCTCTGACTCTTTAGCCACTTTAGACCCTAATGAACCTACTCTTTTCCTAGTTACCCTCTTGACCTTAACAAATTTATAAAAGGTTTGGGATTCTCCTTAATCCGGCACACCAGTGATACTTAATGTCTCCTCTCGGTGGTCTTGATCACTCTTTTAAGTGCCCCCATCCCCTCACTTTCTATACTCCTAAACAACCTCTTCTGTTTTCATTCTCTCAGTCTTCAGGAACACCTCATGTTCCACCTGGGCAGTCTACCACCCAATGGCGTGAACATTAAGTTTTCCAGTTTTGGGTTACATTCCCCTCCAGTGGGTCATCCCCCTGCCCCTCCCTCTGGTCCCCCTCCATTCCTCCCATTTTGTCCCCTTTTCTGCCCCAATCCCCTCCTGTCCCCTGCCCCCCACCCATCTTTATTCCCCCTCCCGGTTCCATCCATGCACAACACACATAGTTCACCCACATGCTTCCCCTCCCCTATCTGGTTCTGGTTCCATTTGTCATTCACCTTTCCCCTAATGGTTCCCATTATCACCTCCTTTACTTATCAGACTCCAGCACCGGTAGCCCTTTGTGCTCCTGCTTATCTCCCTCTAGCAGCTGTCTTCACCTTCACTCTCCGGTCAAACTCATGACCAAACTATAAGACTGGGACTCAACACCTCCCTCTGCAACTGGATCCTTGACTTCCTGACCAACAAACCACAATCAGTAAGTATAGGCAGCAACACCTCCAGCGCGATTATTCTCAACCCTGGTGCCCCACAAGGCTGCATCCTCAGCCCCCTCCTCTACTCCCTATACACTCATGGCTGCATGGCCAGATTCTGCTCTAACCCCATCTACAAGTTTGCAGATGACACCACCGTAATGGGCCGGATCTCAAATAACGATGAGTCGGGGTACAGGAAGGAGATAGAGAGCCTAGTGACACGGTGTCATGACAACCTTTCCCTCAATGTCAGCAAAACAAAAGAGCTGGTCATTGACTTCAGGAAGGGGGTGGTGCGTAAGCACCTGTCTACATCAACGGTGCTGAGGTCAAGAGGGTTGAGGGCTTCAAGTTCCGAGGAGTGAACATCACCAATAGCCTATCCTGGTCTAAGTACATAGACGCCACGGCCAAGAAAGCTCACCAGCGCCTCTACTTCCTCAGGAGGCTAAAGAAATTTGGCATGCCCCCTTTGACACTCACCAACTTTTATCAATGCACCAAAGAAAGCATCCTATCTGGATGCATCAAGGCTAAGTATGACAACTGTTCTGCCTGAGACTGCAAGAAACTGCAGAGAGTTGTGGACACAGCTCAGCACATCACAGAAACCAGCCTCCCCTCCATGGACTCTGTCTATATTTCTCACAGCCTTAGTAAAGCTGCCAGCATAATCAAAGACCCCATCCACCTGGGACATCTTCTCTTCTCCCATCTCTCATCAGGCAAAAGATACAAAAACCAGAAAGCACATACCGCCAGGCTCAAGGACAGCTTCTATCCTGCTGTAATAAGACTATTGAACAGTTCCCTAGAATGATAAGATGGACTCTTGACCTCACAATCTACCTAGTTATGACCTTGCGCCTTATTGTCTACCCGCACTGCACTTTCTCTGTAGCTGTGACATTTTACTCTGCATTCTGTATTTCACCTTGTCCTACCTCAATGCACTGTATAATGGTTTGACCTGTATGAACGGTATGCAAGACAAGTTTTTCACTGTACCTCGGTACAAGTGACAATAATAAACCAATTCCAATTCCAATTCCCTCCTTCCATCTCACGCCATCTGCTTCCCATTTGTTTTTCAGCAGTTTTCTAGAACCTCCACCTCCCCTCCCCTCCACTGCCTGGAACAACCTGCCCATCATCTTTCACTGCTCCTTAATCCAGCAATCAGCTCGGGCTCCTATCTCACCACTCCCCTTCTCCTCTTTATACTGGTCATCTCCCCGCTCCACTCTCAGTCCTGATGCAGAGTTTTGACCCAAAACATTGACAATTCCTTTCTCCCACAGATGCTGCTGGACCTGCTGAGTTCCTCCAGCAGATTATTTGTTGCTCCAGGTTCCAACATCTGCAGTCCCTTGTGTCTTCAGTTATCTATACCTATCGTCTGCTTCTTTCTTTTCTTTATCCAGCCCTCAATATACCTTGACACCCAGGGTTCCCTGGACTGTTATCATTTCTTTTCATCCTTACATTGGCCCTGAACTCTCACTATTTCACATTTAAATGCTTTCCACTTGCTGGTTGTAGTCCAGCCTGCAAATAACTGCTCCCAGTCTGCTTTTGCCAGGTCTTTTCTTGTAATATTGAAATCTGGTTTTCCCCAGTCTGAGACCTTAATGTCCAAACCGTCCTTATCTCTTTCTATAACTACCTTGAAACGTATAGAGCTCTGGTTACTATCTCTGAAATGCACCTTCTTTGACACTTCAATCAATAGCCTGGCTACGTTCCTCAAGATTAGGTCCAGTACTGCCCCTTCTCTAGTAGTACTGTCTATATACTGGATCAAAAGGCTCTCCTGGATGCACATTAAAAATTTGAGCCCCGTCTATACCTGTCGTACTAAAACCATCCCAGTTAATATTGGGGAAGCTGAAATCCTCTACTTCTATAACCCTATTACCCTTGCATCTCTCTGTGATTTGTCTACCTGTCTGTTCCACCATCTCCCGCTGATGGTTAGAAGGCCCATATTGTAGCCCCAGCAAAGTGATCCCCCCCTCTTTGTTCCTAAATTCTAATCTTTAGTCTCTGGTTCATATTTCAAACTGACCCTGTTGCACAAAAGAGGAAATTCAGGATACAGAGCTGAGAAATTCTTCCCAGCTTCCAACTACATTGCTAGACGTACCATAGAAATCACTTTAGCTGCATAGATAGGATTTTTACTGCACCTTCAGTGAAGTATTACCAGGAGCAACTCCAACCAAATTCTTGGCAATATCATTTAATTGGTGACATTAGATTTTAGTTTGATTAACTTGGTTTCTATATTGTTACGCTGACGGTTATTTGCCATTGCAGTTCAGCTTCTATAGAGGACATTCCGGCTATACACTGTTCTCTTAGTTCAATCATAATCTCAGCCAGGATTCATAGCTGGCCTGTGTAGCATAGGCTGGGAATGAAAGAATTAGTTAAAATTTCCACCACTGAACTCTGTTCGGTGATGTTGGTTAAATATTGCGTGGCTGCATGTCTCTGCAGGTTGCATGAAAACAGATTCAGACTACACAGTGTGTTTCACACCAAGATTAAGTGGGGCTGTAAGCAAAGATCAATAATGTAAAAATGATTGTGGTCTGGAAGGTCTGTGGATACACTTGAAAGCATATTCAAACAGCTTCAGGAGAGCAAGGGCAAAGGGAAGTAAAATTTGGGAAGAGTGATGAAGTTTTCTCTCACTTTTGTTGTAACGCACTCTCTGAGTGAACTCAGTATAATACTGGGTCCTTGTCCTCACAGAGTTTGTTTTCTTTTTATTCTCACTGTCCTCCATCAACACTTTTAATCAAGGAAGAGTGACGGAGGCAAGTGTGAGATATTTCCCAGGACACCAGGGAGAACATGCCTCCTCAATCTTCAAAATTGACAGGCAAATGCAGACTAAGATCGGAGATTAGGAGCATGGCAGGAAATGTTCAGCATTGACGTCACTCATGACATTACACATGCCTCAGAAGCCACCAAATTGCTTCCTTAAAATAGAATGTCTTTGTTTTAGGTATATTTAAATAGAACTCCCTCAGTTGAAAAGAAAAAGATTTAAATACACTAATTTGAGTAGATTGATATCAAAAGTGACAATTCAACTTATCACTTTCAACCAATAAGAGGCACATGTACTAGTGTACGGAGGGATATAAGCATGTGCAGACAGATGGGATTGGTTTAAATTGGCATCTTGGTTGGCAGGGACATTATGGGCCAAAGGGCCTGCTCCTGTGCCTTACTCTTCTATCTTCTATGTTCCATGTATGCCACAAAGATAATTCTGAGATGTCTCTTCAATTGATTTGAGGTAGCACTCATTCAGAAAAGAAAGATAAATGATGCCATTTAGACTGAAAGTTTTGCTCTCACTAATGTTTTATAAATCATTGATCTTCATGGGCCTTTATAATCATATGATAATGTCAAACTTAAAGAAAAAGATATTGAAAACAGCAAACATTGAAAATTTTAAAAATGTACAGATCATGGTACAAAACCAACATGTTTGAATACTAAATGTGACACCCAGTCATTTCAGTTTGTTAGGAATCTAGTTCACATATGTAATACCTCAGCTAATGGAATAATCAGCAAGAATAATGAATAGATATTGGGAAATATGCCAAAGGGAGAGAAAAGCAAAGAAAGGGTGATCACACAGTCACAAACTCATGTACTTCTTAGCAGATAGTTAGAATGGCATGAACAGCAATCTCAGCCACGGAAGGGAGATGTTATGGCAGCTGAAGAAAAAGATAGACAGAACACAGAGCAAGCGGGTATTTTTAATGAAATTTATGAAATGTTATCAATAGAGCACTTATTTAATTTACTATAGTTATAGAAAAGACCTTGTTATTTATAAATAACATCATGAAAAGTCAAAGGACTAAATGAATAATGATATCATCCATAATTGTGCAAAACAGACATTCTCCAAATGGCATACAGCTCCAAGAAAAGTCAGTGAAGGTCAATAAATTGTTAGAGATTATGTGGAAATATTGGCTTTACATATTGACAACAATGGAGCTGAATTTCAGAAGCAGTGCACAATGAGCGACCACTACTAAACAGTATGTTTACCACTGCTGACATGGAGTAATGTGAAGCTTACGTAAGAAGCATGTAAAATATTTAGAAACAGAGAGGCACAGTAGGGTAAAATGGACCAGAAGACAGGCAAGATGGTTACTAATCAAAGTAGCTAGGACATTCTATTTTAGATTGTCAATGAGATTATTGAACACCAGCAACATTGTAATCAATAAATTAATGATTGGCGTTGAGTTCTGCATAACTGGTTTCAAGTGCAGGAAAACAGAATGATTCATTAGTGATCATCAGATCATAATATTGAGATAAATAATGGAGAAATTTGAAAGCAGAACTTCTTAATTGAAGGAGTGCTATCATTAATGAGGTGAAAAGGTTCCTGCAGGTATAAAGTGGTAAATTATTGTCTTTCATGTTGGCAGCTGGGAGGTTGTGTTCCCAAGAGATAGGTCCTAGAACCATTGTTATTTTTTGTATAATAATGGACACGGATGTTCATGGTAAAATTTTTCAAATCCCTGAATGATAGAGAGTTTGGAAATGTGACAAACAGTGGGAGGGTAGTAATAGGCTGCAAGAAGACTTAGCTAGACTTGCTGAATGGTCATATAAATGGGAAATTAAATCAACTACAGAAAATTGAGAAGTGATGCAATCGGGCAGAAAGAATAAAGAGACAATGAAGACCAAATGGTGCCATTCTAGTTTACAGGAGGGATTTGGATGTACATGTGCACAAATCCATGAAAATAGGAGAGAGTGGCAATAAAGTAGATTGGATCCTGGAATCCTAAATTGAGTTATACAGTGCAGGTCATTCCTGGGTTATGTTTTTACACATGTCCATAAGTTGATTTTGTCCATAAGTTGGAAAATACACAAAATCACTTGACATGGTAACCATACCTCCACAGGATTATAGTGAATTGTATCAAAGGCACATGAGACTGATAAGAAAGAACAGTTACTAAAAGTGGAGAAAGAGGGGAAGCTAGTAGGAATGAACATATGTACGTACATCAGACTTTTGAATTTAATAATACTATTGGAGCTCGTTCGTATGTATGAGTGTCCATAAGTCAGGTGTTTGTAACCCAGGGATGGACTGTACAATAATAAGGAAGTTGTGTTGAAGCTGTGCATATCATGGTTAGACTACACCTGGAGTATTATGTTCAATTCAGGTCACCACACTTGAGGAAGAATGTAAAGGTCCCACACAAGGTGCAAAAAACGTATACTGCAATGTTCAAGAATTGGGGATTTCACCTACAATTCTAGACTAGAGAAGTTGGGGTTATTCTCTTTGGAACATAGAAGGTTGAGAGGTGGGGAGAAACTAGAAACCATTTAGGTGGAGTAAATAGAGGGAAACTAATCCCATTTAAAGATAGTTCACAGGGTCATAGGTCTAACATATTGGGGAAAAGATGCAAGGAATAGTTTTTTTGTATCCAGAGATGAGTGAGGATCTGGAGTACAGATTCATATAACTCCAGATACAGCATGAATGCAGGCCTTTTGGCCCAACAAGTCCATGCCGACCACGGTGGCCAACCAGCTAGTCCCAATTTCCTGTATTCGGCCCATATCCCTCCAAGCCCCGTGCCTCCATGTACCTAGCCAAGTGTTTCTTAAATGATACTATTGTACCTGCCTTAACCACTTCCTCTGGCAGCTCATTCCATATACTCACCACCCTCTGCATGAAAAAGTTGCCTCTCAGGTCCCTTTCAAATCTTTCTCCTCTCACTATAACTCAGGCCCTCTAGTCCTGGCAACATCCTCGTAAATCTTTTCTGCACTCCTTCCAGCTTAACCACGTCTTTCCTATAACGGGGTGGCCAAAACTGTACACAGTACTCCAAGTACAGCCTCACCAATGACTTAGACAACTGCAACATAATGTCCCAACTCCTATACTCAGTGCCCTGACTGATTAAGGCCAGCATGCTAAACATCTTTTTCACCACCCTGTCTACATGTGATGCCACTTTCAACAAACTATGCACTTGTACTCCTAGGTCCCTCTGTTCCATTATACTCCATAGTTCCCAACCATTCATAGTGTAAGTCCTACACTGGTTTGACTTTCCAAAATGCATCACCTCACACTCATCTGTATTGAAATCCATTTGCCACTCCTCAGCCCACTTCCCTAACTGATCAAGACCTCCTGTAATCTACGATAACTTTCTTCACTATTACCAGCACCTCCTAATTTCATGTCATCCGCAAACTTACTGATCAAGCCTTGCGCATTCACATCCAAATCATTTATATACTGTTCTATAAATAATGAATAACAAGGGTCCCAACACCAAACCCTGCGGCACTCCACTAGGCACCGGCCTCCATTCCGAGAAACAAACTCAAACCACCACTCTCTGCTTCCTACCTCCGAGCCAATATTGAGTCCACCTAACTAGCTCTCCCTGGATTCCATGGGACCTAACCTTACAGAGCAGCCTACCATGCCAGACCTTGTCGAAAGCCTTACTAAATCGAAATAGACAACATCCACCACCCTACCCTCATCTACCCTTTGGTTACCTCTTCAAAAAACTCTAAAAGATTTGTCAAGCACAACTTTCCACGCACAAAGCCATGCTGACTCCTCCTAGTCAGACTCTGTCTAACCAATGCTGGTAGATCCAGTTGGTGGAAGATTGGTGGGAACAGAATCATTTGGTAACTTCTAAAGGAATCTGTAAAGGCACTTGAGAGAGAAAAGTTTGTACGGCCATGGACAAAGAGCAAGGGTATGATTCAATGATAATATTCATGTTTCTGAGATAAGCTTCAATAGAGGCATAGTCAACTCCATACACCTGTACTGTATGCTAAGGTAGAAAGGTGCCAAAGTTACTGCTAAAAATGAAAGCATTATATATAATAAAAGCACTCAAGAAGATCATTCTCTTCTTGTGTAAATCTGACTGAATATCCAAATAACCATGTTGTTCTTTCTGCAATATTACTGCTCCAAATTACCATTGTACAATCTACCAGCCAGGAATAGCAGAGTGTGTATTTTGGTGTGGACCTCAGATTTGTACAGAAGTTATCTGGCAAACTGCTACCTTTGTCCTTGCTGAGATGTGTGACCTCATACAACCTCAGATATAACCTCACATTTATGCCTTCACTGTTTTGCCCATGAAGGACAGAATCACCATCTCTCTGTTTCCTGGCCTCAGGATTATTTAAGCTGCTGCTGATGATGATCTCTGTTAGCTCACTACTGTACCAGGAAGGTCACCCAAACTCTATGCTCAAGGCTATGAGACTTAATCTACATCTCTTTCTGCCCACGGGGGCAAGAAAGGAGAGCAAGCACAGGTATTTGCCTGCATTACAGGCTTCCCCAAGGTGCAGGCATTCGAAGACTCTACCTATGCTGACATGACCTCCCTGAGAACTTCCTGCCAGGTTGTGCATTTTCGTGGCTCCCCACACAAAGAACTTGCCTCCTGCAGATATTGATCTTCACCAGCTTATTCAGGTTCCTCTGATCTCCAGGAAGTACATTCTCCATATCTCTCTCCCCCAACCCCCGCCATTCATTTCAGCATCCAATCACCCATTGGCTGGAGGAATGCTATATACCTTTAAGGGCTGCCTACAAAGATTGCACAGTTCTGACAAAGGGTCTCTGATCTGAAACATCAACTCTATTTCTCTTTCCACAGATGCTGCCTGGCTCCCTGAAGGATTCCAGTTTTGTGTTTTTGTTTCAGATTTCCAGCATCTGAAGTTTATTATTACACTTTTATTTGCACCCACTGTGTTACATTAACAACACTATAAATTTGCAACTCAACAATAGAGAGTGCCAGGTTGAAATCAACAACGTCAGTTTCAACATTGCATTACATAAGGAAACCCACCACTCTGTTACGTGATTATCAAATTTAAATTCCTCGTCCTTTTTACAGCTTTCACAGTGCTAGGATGACACATATTTCAATGGCAAAATAGAGAGTTATGGCATTGTAAAGCACAAAATAGGTCCTCTGACCCAACTCATCCACTTCGACCGAGATTCCTATCTATGCTAATTCCATTGTCCTGCAATTAGCCTATTTCCTATTGATGTACCTGTCCAAATGGTTTTCAAACGCTATGATTGCATCTGCCTTCTCTGGCAGCTTGATCCACATACCCACTACCCTTTGTGTGAAAATCTTGTCCCTCAGATCCCCTTTAAATATTTCCCCTCTCACATTAAACCCACGTCCCCTAGTTTTAGAAAAAGAAACCTTGAAAAAAGACTGTGACTACCTACCCTATCTATGCCCCTCATAACTTTATAAATCTCTATAAGGAGACCCCTCAGTCTCTTGCGCTCCGGTGAGAACAATCCCAGCCTATCCAATCCCTCCTTGTAACTGTTGTGAGAAAGGTTCTTTTGGTATCTTAAAGATAAAGGTCTGGACACACAGTCTTTGTAATATAAAAATGGTTTATTAACAAAGACAAACGCGGGGACAGAATGAATGGGAACAGATGCACACTCACACACTCTCAAGCAGGAGATCACGAATGTGGAGGGAAATCACGACAGAGGGTGAGGTGCACACACACACACACGCACGCACGCACGCACGCACGCACGCATGCACGCACGCACACACACACACACACACAATAACTGGGTGCACATGATCAAGGAATAAACAGTACAATGTTTGGACACCCTGATTCTGGACAAACATTGGCTCTTTGGTCTCGGGAGTCCTTAACCAACTGCCCTGAAGTAGTGCACAGCTTACCTCAACATCCTCAGAGACAGAAAGAAAGAGAAAACCAAACATGCAGCACTTTTATGCTGCTGGGGCGCTGGGTAGCCCAGCAAGGACAAAGGTGTTTTAAACAGGCCAATAGTAGATGTGCCCAGGATCAAAGGTGCTCGCACAGACCAATTCAAGTGGTCCAGCAAGACAAAGGTGTTTACCTAATGGGGTGGAGCCAAACCTTGATTGACAGTGGTGTAGCTTCCGACCTAATAGGCAATGCTACCATCTGACCATGGGGGTCAGTAGTGTTGTCACTGTCACCTGACCCCTGGCCTTTCATACTACAGTAACCAAAGCCCTCCATTCCAGGCAACATCCTGGTGAGTTTCTTCAGCACTCTTTCCATCCCTACCACATCCTTTCTATAATGTGGTAACCAGAAATGAACACAGTATTCCAAGTATGGCCTAACCAATATCTTGTACAGCTACAACATGATGTCCCATGTCTTATACTCAATATCCCTGCACTTGAAAGGCAAGCAAACTAAATATCTCCTTCACTATCCTATACTGCTGTGTCGCCATTTTCAGGGACCTATGAACTTGCACCCCAAGGACACTCTGCACATGAACACCTCTAAGTCCCTGCTATAGACTGTACATGTTTGGCCAGTATTAGATGACTCAAAGTGCATTCCCTCACATTTGTCCGGATTAAGTTCCATCTACCACTGCTCCATCCGACTTTCCTGCTGATCTATGTCCCTCTGTATCTTTAGGCAACCATCCTCGCAATCTACAACTCCACCAATCTTCGTGTCGTCAACAAACTTACTTATCAGACCACATTCGTTCTCATCCAAGTCATTTACATATTCATGACAAACACTAAAGGTCCCAGCACTGATCCCTGTGATACACTGCTGGTTACTAACTTCTAATGAGAAAACCAACCTTGCACCACTACCCTCTGCCTCCTATCACCAAGACAATTTTGGATCTGGTTTGCCAAAATACCTTGGAACCCATGTGCCTTAACTAACAGCCAACCATGTGGAATCTTGTCAGCCCTTTACTGAAGTCCATCTATACCATGTCTACTGCCTTGCCTTCATCAAATTTCCTCCTCAAAAAACTCAATCAGATTTGTGAAACAGGGTTTTCCCTGCACAAAACTGAGACCCTCCCCCCCCCCTCCACCCCTTATCAGTCCCTGCCTTTCCAAATGATCATAAATCCTTGGAATGTTTTCCAATAGTTTCCCTAGTACTGACATAAGGTTCACTGGCCTGTAGTTTCCTGATTATCCCTATCTTGAATATGAGAACAATATTAGCTACCCTCCAGTCTTCTGGTACTTCACCCATGGCTGAAGATAATGCAAAAATCTCCATTAGACCCCCAGCAATATCCTCCCTTTCTCCACTTACATTCTGGATGTATTTCATCAAGCCCTGGGGATTTGCCACCTTAATGTGTGTCAATATCTCCAACACTTCCTCTTTCCTGATACACACACATTCCAGAATATCAGCACACCCTTCCCTTAACTCTCCATCCTTCTCATCCTTCTCCCTAACGAACACCTACACAAATATTAATTCAGGACAACACACGTATCCCCTGGCTCTACACAAAGCCTTCCTTTTAGGTCCTGTTTCTAAAAGATTTACAAAAAGTTTTGGAATTCTTCTTAATTCTGTTAGCCAGGGTCATTTTATCTCTCCTTTCTGCCCTCCTGTTTTCTTACAATCTATCCTATATCCTCTATACACCTCAAAGGACTCACTTGATAACAATTTCCTTAACCTGACATACGCTACCTTTTTCCTGATCAAAACTTTAACTTCTTTTGTTAACCAAAATACTGAAACAGAGCAATTTCTAGGGCATGATTCTTTTCAAGATATTAAAGTTCCAAAATAGCAAACTCCCAGACAAGGAGGTGGTAGAGTATGTTTGCTTTTGACTAGTAAACCTCCGCTTTCTTGAAAGTATGAGCCATCAGAAAGATCAGTATTGGTTTCGCCAACACAAATGTGCAGTCTCTTTAAATTTTCACAGCACAGAAGAGGAAGTGGTTTCATTTCTATAACAAAGTTAGACCACAGACATGCACTTTTTCCACGTCTGAGTGGAAAAATGTCATCACTGACATGTCAGTAAATATAAACTGGGTAACACCTTCAAAAAAATAGTTTTGAAGTTACGTAATTCCTCCTTCACTGAGGTGTGAAATGTGTCATTTATATGGCTGCTTTGAGTAAATGCAGCAAACATACCGTCAATTAGGCCTCATACTTAAAGCCCAAAACCCCCATGGCCGACGGTTTCTGAAAGCAAACTGATAAGTTAAGCAGCTGTGTGTACAGGCTCCAGAAAGGTAATAAGCATTATAACTATTTCATTGGTTGTGTATTCACAGTCACAGTTCATATTCAATGTAATTATATTTTGTAAAATATAAACTTGTTTGGTGTTAGAAATTTGGAATCCTAATTTTTCACTTTGGTAGACTTGAGACGCTCAACTGCAGAGTCAGATCATTGGCCAGTGGGAAATCCATTGAATAAAGTAATCAGTAGAGGTGATGATCACAGTTAGGTATGAGGGATAATACTCTGGAGCTGAAAATGGAACAGCAGCCATCCCATACACAGGGCATGTGTGAATATAATTCCAAAGCATTTTTAGCAAAACGTGCTCAAGCTCACCTGTCAATCATGCCAAAACGATTCAGAGCTAAAAATGACACCTTCGGTGACTAGCTACTCCCCACTCCCAGTGAGACCATCTTGCTCTGAAAGGCTCACTGCAACAAAACATCAAATCTGAGAATGAGGGTTTGCTGCACTCAAAAAATTTTCTTCAATAAAATATCAACACATTCAACAGTGCTTCAAGAACTGTTGGCATTAGATGGCCATTCTCCATGACACTGTTGTCATCCTAGCTCAGATACTGAGGGTGTGTAAAATTATTGAAACTAGCCAACTCTACAATATGCTGCAAAGACTAAAGCTTAGCTGCCACCACAGTCTACATTGCCTCTTCGCAATGGAGGCATTTATTCCTCCTTACAGATGTAATTTATGTCATGACCAATATTGTGTATGTGTGTTGGATAGTGAATTCACTGTTACTATAAAAACTTAAAGAAATTGAAAGAAGCAGCTAAGGATTTTGATGATGCACTTTAGTGCATCCAGTTTAATTTTTACAAGAATTAGAGTAAATTCTGTATATATAACTAATTAAAATTTATATTGCACATTCCAAGAATTATTTTAAACTTTTTTTAAAATTTGCGTTCCTATCAAACTAAACTAGATATGGTTCGATGTCAACTATATCGAACTAAACTAAGACTAAATTACTTAAAATGTGCCATTTCCAGAGGAAATAAATTATGAAAAGAATAGATTACACCATTGCTAAGGAGGAGGAAATGCCTCAGAGGATTATGGAGATAGAAAGCTGGACATACAGGAAAGGAAGCAAAGTTAAGAGTGGGTGAAGTATGATGTCACCATTCAAGGAAGGGATCTTAAGGAAGATTTGAAAAGCAGCAAGAAGGTAGTACAGGCATCTGGAAAGAATTCTGGGGTAATCAGAGATTGGCCTTCTGTGGTGGAATAAGACCATAAGACATAGGAGCAGAATTAGGCCATTTGGACCATCGAGTCTGCTCCACCATTCGATCATGGTTGAGCTATTTTTCCCTCTCAACCTGTCTTCTCCTCATAACTTTTGACACCTTTACTAATCAAAAACCTAGCAACCTCCACTTTAAATATACCCAATGACTTGGCCTCCACAACTGTCTGTTGCAATGTATTCCACAGATTCACTACCCTCTGGCTAAAGAAATTCCTTCTCATCTCAGTTCTAAGGGGACATCCTCTAACTGAAGAAATTCCTCCTAGATAAAGGAACATCCTTCTATTCTGAAGCTGTGCCCTCCGGTCCTGGACTCTCTCACTACTGGAAATGTCCTCTCCATGTCCAATCTATCCAGGCCTTTCAGTACTCAGAAGGTTTTAATGAGGTCATCCCTCATTCTTTGAAACCTCAGCGAGTACAGACCCAGAGCCATCAAATGTTCCTCATACATTAACCCTTTCACTCTCGGAATCATTCTTGTAAACTTCCTCTGGACCTTCTCCATTGCCAGCACATCCTTCCTTAGATATGGGGCCCAAAACTGCTCACAATACTCCAAATATGGTCTGACCAACGCCTTATAAAGCCTCAGCATTACATCCTTGCTTTTATATTCTAGTCCTCTTGAAATGAATGTGAACATTGCATTTGCCTCCCTTACTACCGACTCAACCTGCAAGTTAACCTTAAGGGAATCCTGCACGAGGACTCCCAAGTCCCTTTGCTCCTCCAATTTCTGAATTTGCTCCTCATTTAGAAAATAGTCTTTGCCTTTATTCCTTCTACCAAAGTGCATGACCGTACACTTCCCTACGCTGTATTCCATCTGTCACTCCTTTGCCCATATTCCCAACCTATCCAAGTCCTTCTGCAGACTCCCTGCTTCCTCAACACTACCTGCCCCTCCACCTATCTTTGTGTCATCCACAAACTTGGCCGCAAAGCCATCAATTCTGTCATCCAGATCAATTATATTGTAAATACAGACCCAACACCGACCCCTGGGGAACACCACTCGTCACTGGCTGCCAACCAGAAAAGGCCTCCTTTGTTCCCACTCTTTGCTTTCTGGTCAGCCAATCTTCTAGTACTAAATAAAATTTATATTGCACATTCCAAGATTTATTTTAAACTTTTTTTAAAATTTGCATCCATATCAAACTAAACTAAGATATGGTTTGATATCAACCATATCGAACTAAACTGAGACTAAATTACTTAAAATGTGCCATTTCCAGAGGAAATAAATGCTAGTACCTTTCCTGTAATACCATGGGCTCCTATCTTGTTTAGCAACCTCATGTGTGGCACCTTGGCAAAGGCCTTCTGAAAATCCAAGTAAACAACATCCACTGACTCTCCTTTGTCTATCCTGCCTCTTACTTCCTCAAAGAATTCCAATAGATTTGTCAGACAAGATCTCCCCTTGCTGACTATGCTGACTTCGGCCTATTTTATCATGTGCTTCCAAGTACCCCAAAACTTCATCCTTAATAATGGACCCTAACATCTTCCCAACCATTGAAGTCTGGCTAACTGGTCTATAATTTCCTGTCTTTTGCCTCCCTCCCTTCTTAAAGAGTGAAGAGATATTTGTGATTTTCCAGTCCTCTGGAACCATTCCTGACTCTAGTGATTCTTGAAAGATCACTACTAATACCTCCACAATCCCTTCAGCTACCTCTTTCGGAACCCTGGGGTGTAGTCCATCCAGTCCAGGTGACTTATCCACCTTCAGACCTTTCAGTTTCCCAAGCATCTTCTCCTTAGCAAATACATTCACTTCTGCCCCTTGACTCTCTCAAATTTCTGGCATGTTGCTGGTGTTTTCCACAATGAAGACTGATGCAAAATACTTATTCAGTTCATCCGCCATTTCTTTGTTCCCTATTACTACTTCTCCAGCGTCATTTTCCAGTGGTCCAATGTCCACTCTTGCCTCTCTTTTACTCTGTATATATCTGAAAAATCTTTTGGTATCCTCTTTTATATTATTGGCTAGTTTACATTCATACTTCATTTTTTTCTCCCCATATTGCTTTTTTAGTTGCCCACTGTTGGTTTTTAAAAGTTTCCCAATCCTCAAGTTTCCCACTATTTTTTGCTATATTGTATGCCCTCTTTTTTGCTTTAATGCTGTCTTTGACTTCCTTTGTCAGCCACGGTTGCCTCATCCTCCCTTTGGAATGCTTCTTCTTTGGGATGAAATGATCCTGTGTCTTCCGAATTATTCCCAGAAACTCCTGCCATTGCTGCTCTACCGTCATCCCTGTTAGGGTCCCCTTCCAATCAACTTTGGCCAGCTCCTCTCATGCCTTTGTAGTTACCATTACTCAACTATAATACTAGTACAACTGATTTCAGCTTCTCTCTCTCAAACTGCATGGTGAATTCTATCATACTATGATCATTGCCTCAGTAAGGGTTCCTTTACCTAAAGCTCCCTAATCAAATCTGGTTCATTGCACAGCATCAAATCCACAATTGCCTTTTCCCTAAGTGGGCTCAACCACAAGCTACGCTAAAAAGCCATCTCATAGGCATTCTGCAAATTCCTTCTCTTGGGATCCAGTGCCAACCTGATTTTCCCAGTTTACCTGCATATTGAAGTCCCCCATGACCACCGTAACATTGGCGCTTGTACATGCCTTCTCTATCTCCTGGCTACAATTCAGAGGCCTATATCTAACTCCCATCAGGGTCTTTTTACCCTTGCAGTTGAAATGGTATGAAATCAAGAGCATGCTATAATCTGGCATGGTAAAAGAAGAGTGTGAGCTGAATAAAATAACTCAGGTGCAGTAGTTTGGAAGTGTAGAGGCTATAGAAGGAATGGAAACTCAGCATTTTGAATCTGTACATGGTAGGAATGTTAAGGATAATGAGTACAACACTGGAGTACTTGGGCCATAGGTGTATAATCCTTCACAAGTGCCATAATATAGTCTTGCTGGTGATCCAGAATAGTGACGTAAAAGGTAACCTTAAGAGTAAGAGTATTTTCTGGTCCTCATCACTGGAGTTACTCTGAGAGAACAGTCGGGGAAGTTGATAG
Source organism: Pristis pectinata (assembly GCF_009764475.1). Taxonomy (NCBI): domain Eukaryota; kingdom Metazoa; phylum Chordata; class Chondrichthyes; order Rhinopristiformes; family Pristidae; genus Pristis; species Pristis pectinata. The sequence goes on from NC_067407.1 coordinate 106,026,593, forward strand.
AGTCTGGATCAGAGTCACTTAGTTGGTAACATGAACTGAAAGGATGGCCCCAGTTTTATTGAAGGATTCAATCTCAACCAGCCTGTAGTTGCAAGTGCTTTTCTCGTGTTTAGCTGACCAAGCATATCTTTATCATGAGAATTATTTTGGAACAATTGATAGGTATAGCAAAATAAGTTTTATAACAAGGCTGTCTGAGGAAGGGGAAGAATAGCTGAGATATTGGATTCATTATTACCTGTTTTTAGATGCAAATCATGCATAAAATCACTTTTATCTGGGTTAGATGATACTAGCAATCATTTCCAAGTGTAATTGTGCCCCATGGGAAATTGGCCCAGGCAATTCCATGCATAATTTATCTTCATGCATCTGACATTTTCTTGGTGTCAGTCACTTACCTGATGACATCACAAGTTACATGTTGTATATTTCATCCATTGCCGGCATACATTGGAGCTTTTGGGTGCTATCTAAGACTGATCACTCACAAAAACAGGAGGACATTGTTCTTAGATCAGCAATGAGACAGGAATGCACTGTGACATTGATGCTTGCACAGCATCTGCCAGCCTCAGCTTTCAATGGCTGCCACGTCACTGTTCATAGCCTATTAGGCGAATCACATCTGAGCTGCATACTGCAGTCTCTGGTTCATTGATCATACAGCATCTTACAGTGGAGTTGTTCATACCACATCATGGCAGACATCACACACATGAGAGCTCTCTTCTGCATTTGTCTGTGGCTACCGTGGTGAGCATTCCTTTAAATGATCCTCTCAATGACTAGTGTGGTAATGACATGGCTTTTGGGAACTTTTCAAACACTTTCTGATGGGAAATATGTGGGTCCTGTCTAATTGCAAGAGTCCATGTGCAAATCAACAAAGGGGTGCTTTTAACACATTTTTGTCCATTTTCACAATTCCTGCAGGAGATCCAAGTACGCATTAGTGCTTTATGCAGCACATGTTCAGCATACCAACAAAGCATGTAATCCATTTTCTAAGCAAATGTGTCTTTGAAAAACAACTGGAATTACTTTGGCAAGATCTGTGTACTTTTCATGTGTACATAATGATTAGTTAATTGGAACTAAAAACGTAGCATGCTGCAGTGCTCAGAGCCCTTTACTGTAATCCAACAAATCAGGATGATGTCAGACACTTAGGATATCAGACGTTTATCATCGTTTCAAGACATGATCAAGAGCACTGAAAACATCAGGAGACCATGGCCACTTTTTGAAAACGTTTATAAATAAGTCCCATGTTTGTGTTATTATTCATCCAGTATTTGTATGTATTTTGGCTTGCTTATATGGTAAGAGCCATTTAATGTTCATAGCAAAGTCATTCCTCAGCCTTTTTTAAATGTTCATAAAGTCATGTCAAATATCTTTAAATGTCTCATAAAATTCTCTGATTTTGATTTTAAATCCAAATTTTCACTCAGAGGTTTATTCTGAATATCTGAAATTAATCTTAAATGATAAGCAGCACCTTTTGTACACCTTACAAATTGATTAAATAGCATTAGGTCCTGATTATTGCAGTTGAGTTGAAGCTTCTCAGAACAAAAAATGTCTGGATCTTTATACATGTAAAATTCTTACTTTTTTAAAATGAGTCAAAGTCACTCTCTACACATTTTAGTTGTAACCCTGGGAGATCTGAAAGTTATTACTAGAAAATCCTTATGGTTACACAAAGTGAGTAATGTCTTATTTGTGATACTTTATTTGCTTCTATCTCTCTTCTAGTTTTGTTCCTTCCTAGCATTAGCCTTTCTAAAATATCTTTCACATCAACATGAAGGCAAGACTGTAAACTGTATTGTACAATTATCAAATTACAATAAATATATTAGTCAGGAAAAGACAATGTTATGTAGACAGTGCCATCCTGCCAACTCAGGTCAGCACATATTTCTAGAATAGACTGGAAAATATCAGACTGCCTCCAGTGGTATGGCATCAATAAATGTCAACCTACAGAAGAAAATAAATGATGTCAGGATCACAAATTTTACCCTAGGGATCTTTTTTTGACACCGGGTGGCACTTTTCACTAATAATGTTGGATAATGTGCCCTTAAAAATGTGCAAGAGCATGTCCTAGCAGTCCACTGATTATATAACATTATCATTCTTTGCACATTATGTCAGAATGTTAACTAGAATTTGCCATTTTAATATATGGACTGTTTAATGCAGAGCTTCAAATCCTCTCTCGTGCCAGCAGTCCCTACAAAACAGAAGGAGGCAGGAACCTAAATCCCTCTTCCTGTGCTTTATTCCAATGGAACTGAGCCTTCACTGTGAGAAGGACAAGGAAACCCCACCATCTCCATCCTTATCCCCAACATAGCTTTTCCCAATTTTCTTCATTTGCTCTTCCAGCAGTGGTAGTTGATGTGAGGTCAACAAAAAGTGGAGTTTAATATGTAGGTCACATTAATTGAGAGTTTTTGCAGTAGGAGTGATATGGGTAATTTACAGGAAGAATCATAACACTTCCCAGAAGACATGCACATTTTCCTGCTCACAGTGGGAGATTTAGCACTGGGGAATATGTGGGGAGCTTTAAATACTTATTTTAGTTTCTGCTTTGCAGGGATCTAATTTTGTAACTGACTAGCTTGTCTGAAACTATGCCTCTGTCTCTCAAAGGAGGTGCCTGCACCCAGAGGTGGCAGTCATTTCATACAGTTCTGGTCAGCTTACTTGCTGAAAGGGGAAAGAGAGAGGTCCTCTGCTTGCAGATGCTCAAGAAGCTCCAGAGGTCGATGCAGAATCAGCAGTGGGAAAAGACTGCACATGACATGTCACGGCTTGAACCAAAAAGCAGAGCAGCAGAGACGATTTAGCAGTGAGTGATGCCTTTAGTAATAGACCGCAAAATAACAAGCTCTAAGGGGCCCCAGAACAAGAGAGAATGGAAAATAAACACCACAGGCAACCTTAGGCAGGGGGAAGTAAAGCTAGGAGCAACTGGTTGGGACCGGCTGGTTTGATGAATGAACAAGGACTGTGGATGAGAACCGGGGTTAAATAGGCTGCAAGTGATGAGTCTGGAACGAGCGGCAGGTGAATCCTATTAGCTGGGTGGAGACTAGGAGATGCCTGCGAATGCAGGCTGGGAGGTGTCCGTGGCAGTAGGCCTGCATGACAGGCCTGGTTACAGTGCTGCAAGAAGTTCAATGGCTCATGCATCTAATCAGAATCTTTCTGAGTCAGGGTTTCCTGCCCAGCCTTCATATGCCCTAGCACACCCTCACACACTCATGATTGCTCCAAGCCTCACACCCACACCTCACAGCTCCTGCACTCTTCCAGTTGTTGAGCCATGCCAGGCACATCAACCAGATAAACTGCAGGAGACTCAATAACAAAAATCCCTCCCTCCTGCAGCAGAAGGCAGAGCATAATTTTCGCCATGAAGAAGAGATCAATGGCGGACGAGCACATTTCCATCAGATCAGTGGCCTGGTGGGGAGGGCTGGTAATTATTAGTGTGGTTACCACAGAGACTGTGCCTCAGACAACACTGCCAATGATGGTGTACTCAGACCTAGTATGTTATCTTATGTCAGTATGAAATATCTAAGAACACTGGGGAGTCGAGCTCCTACTTTGGACAGGGATTGTGTGCAGAGTATGAAGCCCATTCTTTCCAACATGAAAGTGGTACCTAGCTCTTCTATGATGCAGCATCTGCTGGCCATGCCTCAGATTTCATTGCACCCCTGGCTAATGCCTTGAGTGCTGCTGACTTCTGGCCTGCAAGCTCACACTGCTACCTTCTGAAACCTGGTCAGCGTTGTTCAAAGAGGCTTTGAGATGGCACAGGACTCCAGTAATTTGCCCTGCAGCAGACTACTTGGATTTCTAGGCCACTATGCTAAAGGCACTGTGGGCAACACAATAGCATGGCTAGTTGAGCCACTGCTTCACCGCACCAGAGATCTGGGTTCAATCCTGATCTTGGAGGCTATCTGTGTACAGTTTCCATGTTCTACCTATGCCTGCAAGAGTTTCCTCCAAATGCTCTGGGTTCCTCACACATCCAACCAACATATGGGTTGGTAAGTCAATTGGCCACTATAAATTGTCCTTAGTGTGTAAGTGAGAGGTAGAATCTGGGAGAAGTTGACGAGAATGTGGGAAGAATAAAAATCAGATTAATGTATGATTAGCATAAAAGGGTGCCTGATGGTCTGCACAGACTCAGTGGAATGAAGGGTCTGTTTCTGTGCCATATCTCTATGACCTAATAATTCTATGAATGTGGTAACCTTGTGAATGTGGTAATCCTCAGTCCTCTCTCAGGATGACAGTATTCATGATCTCATCAATGGCACTCCATCAACGCCCTTGCTGTTGCCCGAGTTACTAACTCAAAGAGTTCTGTTTAAGGTGGTGGTATCTCGGCCAAGAGCAGCTCGAGAACCATCTACAGCCTCCACTGTAAGTAGACATACATCTACCAACTTGGCCGCAGCCATTGTAGTCAATGAGATGCCGAAGACAGACACTAAAGCTATGCACATGAACAATTAGTTAACAATTGTATGATTTTGGTCTTGAATGCTGATTTAATTGAGCTTTGAATTCACCAATAGTAATCAATCAGATGCTAGGGTAATCAATACAGGGTCAGGTAAGATGAGAACTGTAGTGGAATTACAAATATTGGGTTTTTAATTTGATAGTGGGGTGTGGACATTGTTCACATGGTAATGGTCATCTGCGATCCCTAATAGGTGGGGAGCCACCTTCTACTGCTGTGTGTATGGCACTCCCGCAGTGGTGTTAGGTTGGCAGTTTCAGCACGTTGATCCAGCAACAAGGGAGAAACCCTGATTCCTTTACAAGTCAAGGTGGTGCAGTATTTGGAGTAAAGTAGTGGAGATCCCAAGCAATTGTTGCCCTTGTCCTTCTGGTTGATGATTGTGGCAAGTTGTTGATCATTGTAGATGATCAACACTACAGCCTCGCTGTCCTGGTGACGGAGGAAGGCAATTAATCAGTGTCTCACAGCATAGCTAGCAAAGCCGATTGTCTCCTTGCCTTAGTCTTCTTTCTCTTGGTCTTCAGATTATCATCAGGTGATTATGAGAGCTTTTGTTTATGAAGCCCTAACTGGAGTTGGACAATAGATATATTAGCCACCAGTGTTTGTACTCCAACAGGCATTCATTGATCTGGTGCTATGGCTAGTGTAAGATTAATGTGCTGTGTTAGCTCTCTGAGTTTCTCATACTCAACATGAAGATCCTGTGATCACAGCAATTTGCATACTTAGGGAGTGAAATCCCTTGTGCTTCTGGTTGCGTTCTAAGGGGTGGGTTGGAGCCTTATGATGATGTAAGTGCAAAAAACTCCCCCATTAATAATGTCTGTATGTGTGACCCCTCATGTATGCACCACCTCTTGTTCTCCACTCATAGAGAAGGAGATGAAGTTGCCATAGCTTCTGCAAGGGAGCTTCCATAACCTTCATAATTCCCCAGTGTAACAGTGGATTCAGGATGGCAAGTGCTGGATGAAAGCTCCAGCATCCCTGAGCATGACAGACAGAATTAGACAGTGTATCCAAGGTGTCTGCTCACACCTCCCTTAATGGCCTTTGTGCCACTGATAGTGATGCCCAGGATAAACCTCTCAGAAACAGAGCTGTGATTTTTGGATGAGAAATGAGGACAACTTGAAAAAAAAATACAATTTTTTGAGAAAAGAATTTAAAGTAACTTCATTTTCAGTAATAAAACCAGGATTCTGCATCTGCCCAGCTCCTTATCCTATACTCAACTTGACAAACAGTACCACTGCAACTTTGGTCGATTGACAGTGAAATATTCCAATTACTTAACAAAAATAGTAATGCACTTGGTCTGAATCGCTGTCCTACCTGTCTAGGTTGACTTTGTGAAAGTCTAATTGTGGTCATCATTTCTACTTTCAAACTCACAATTTTGTAAAAAGGAACTTACCTCTTCAATAGGAAAGGTCGAGAAATTGCATAGCACCTGTGAAGGCACATTAAATTGGCAGGCTAACAAATAATCATTTCAATGGCTTGTTATTGAAAAATTCCACAGCATGCAAGGCCTGAGGCACTGAAGGATTGCCTTTGACAATTAGCACTTTGAAAGCCTTTTCTTCACACATGTAACCCACCATGGTGGAAGACCCAATTGCAAGTTGCATAGGAAAGAGACTTGGGATGTGGCAAGGAGGATTGGGACGTTAGTGGCGTTCGCCCTCAAGGGTTGCTTTGGGCATTGCTGATTGTGGTGGTCCTATTGGCAGCTGAGATGAGGAGGAGGGAGGAAGAAGTTACAATCAAATTGCAGGGAATAGCATGGTTGGGGATGCAGTCGGGTTAAGCAGTAGAGTTCATGGCCAGGCAGAGCTGATGGCGACGTAACTGATGGATGCCACTGTTCATGTGTAATTGTCAACATACATTAACATCTCTGAAGCACAGAGGAATGGAAAGCTAAATGGTGGAATTTTGAAGTCTCTGAATTTCTTTAATATTTGTTCCAGGTAATTACATCACATAACATACATAAGCATTGTGTTTTCTGATAGAATTTGTAGCAAGTGTCTGGTTATATGTACAAAATACATCGCAGTTCAATTGAATAATTATAAGTGAATGATAATGGATGTATACAAGAGTGCAGCTTTAAAAGAAGCAGCTATCTTTGAGAGCGTTAGATGCTCCCCTCCACATGGGGATTAATTGCTAATAGGGAGGAAATGGGCCTATGCAGGGAATTCAAGAAGCTGGGAAGAATGCTGGGATGCAATGCCTCAAGGCTCATGTTCTCAGAAGCACAACCTGTTGCCATATGTTAGGTCAGCCAGACAGAGACAGATTAAGCAGCTGATACCACAGTCGGAAGAATGATGTAAGAGGGAGGGTTTCAAGTTTGTGTGGCACTGGACCAATTTTAGGTGAGAAAGTGGCTGAACAAAGAGATAGATTCCACCTGAACCAGGGCCAGTGTCCTGACACCAGGGCAAGATATAGGACTCTAGATGTTGAGGTTAAACTAGTTTAAAGAGGATTAGATCAAGAGCATATGGTGTGTTGCTAACATTAATTAAGGCAAAGGAACAAACTAACTCAAACTAAAATATATCAAAGTAGATAGATGAGAGGTTAAAAAGCTTAGTGAAGGGGGAAAAAAAAGACCAAAATATACTGAGTCTGTATGGATATGGGTTGCATTATCTGCATGTGGAAGTGGAAAGTATTAGTAACAGAGTAATGGCACCGTAGGCACTAATTAAAGTGGAGCAACATGATGTAATATTCACATAAAATTGACTTCAGGAGACTACTTATTCCCGATTTTAAAATTTCAGCAATAAGATGAAAGAAAAATAAATGGGGAGTTTGCATGGTGCATTAATTATGGATCTGATTACAGATGTTGAGGGGGAAGTTTTCATTGGTAGCTGTCTATGGAAAGAAATCCCATGTTGATCTTGGTGTAAATGCTTAGATCTGCAGTGTTTTCATCATTTTCAGCAAAGTGTTGACCTTCAAGGATCCAGAGTCAGATAGTAGTAATAAATTTTAAAAAATGGGAAGTTGTGAACATAATTGATTTTCAGAAGGCTGTTGAAAAGCTGCCAAATAAGAAACATCAATAAAGGCCAAATAATTAAAGTTATGGCACATTAAAAATGCAAACTTATGCACAATTTTCCAACAATTTACAATAAATAGATAGAATGTCATGAAGTGGAATTTCCAATATGAACCTGCACCAGAAGCACAGTCTGAAAGTGGCTTCTTCCAACATCATTTAAAAGTGAAGCAGATAGCTATCTGCAAGTGTAAGAATGAAGCAGCTAAGAGGTAAGAAGTTGGGATCAGGATGATTAGATCAAGTTGAACAGCCAACACTGACAAGGGCCAAAGAAGTCCTTTCATTTTGTATTGGTTATACAAAATGACGGGAGCACTTTTGCCCAAATCACAGGCAGTAGGTTCAAATTCCACCAAAGCGCCTTGAGCACTGAAGTCTTGGCTGACACTTCAGTGCAGTACTGAGGGAGTAAGATGAAAGGAAAATAAACTTGAGGGATGTCACATTTTAAATCTAAGACTCCACATGTTCTATCAAGTGAGTGCAAAGAATCCTAAGGCATTATTTTTAAGAAAAGTGGAGGGTTATCCTCAATGTGCTGCATAATAAGTATTCCTCAACTGACTTACTAAAACTGATTCTATGACCATTATCATATTACAGTTTAAGGAGATATTTAAGTGATAGTTTTAGATTTCTGAATGGAATTGTTAAGGTAAATAAAATGAAACTTTTTTCTACTGATGAGGATGTCTAGGACAAGGAGACCTAACTTTGAAATCAGAGCCTGCCATTCAATTGTGTAAAATTGCATCCTCTACATCTTTAAAACTTTAAAAAAACATTATTTACAGCACGGTAACAGGCCCTTCCAGCCCAATGAGTCCGCGCCACCCATTTAGCCCCATGTTAACCTACCTATACGTCTTTGGAATGGAGTGAACATAGACTCTGGAGTAACATGGATATCATATTTCAGGACTTTCATCTATTCAGTCATGGAGAAAGTTTTATCTGATATCATTATTGTGTTAAATTTGGGTCATAGGCCATTAAATGCACTAAATAGCATCATGGTAGACATGTGAATTAGATTTAGACTCACTGGCTGTGGAGACATTGCTTCTCCAACACATGCTTCAGCGAGAGTGAACTGGAACTCATTTGGATATTACTGTGATCATCCACATCATTAGGAATGATCCTTTCATTTGAGCCTTATAGCAGGCAGCTTTCAATAAACCAAATTTACCATAGCCAAATCACCTGGCCAGTGTCCAATTCCACAGGCAGGGGCATGGGCAAGAATTTAAATTTTTCCATTTTTGGAGAGAGCCTTTAAACATTATACCCATAAGGGCATATGCACATGAGTTTAATAATTATTCGGGCGGGCGGGGGTTCCATGCACCAGCTCCCACTCCACACATCCTCAGTCAGTGATTAAACCATTTGTTTCTTCTCCAGCTAAAGAAAAACACACTTCATTATAACATTTTGCCACCATGATGATTTCCAAACCCAAAAGTTCAGTCAGCATTGTGTCAGTGTAGGAGAGGTGGGCAGGTTGATATCCTGTCCCACCTCAATGCCCACTTGGCTAGTGTAACTTCAGCTATATCATCCTCAAGGCACAGTGAGAGCCCCAATTCCAGTCTCCAGACAATGGAAATTCACTTGGAAGGAGCACTGAAGCAGGTGGTATCATGGACATAACACTATCCGAGAGGGAGGTATCACGGTGATAAAGAGTACACTCTCTTGTGCCCTTTATCTTTTAATAGCTCAAGGTTAGAATCTAGTCAGCTCTAATTGTGTCTCTGTGATGTGGAGGATGGTTCCTGCTCTCTGCTATGGAAGCAGTCACTGGTGGTTCTGCCTTCTGCAGCAGCCAGGACTACCTGTGATTGTTGCTCTTCTTCTATTTCCAAACAAGCTGCCCTTCAGAGGGGGTTGTATGGGAATGATTTTATCAAATGTAGCATCCATTGATGTGGAAAGCTGTTATACAAGTTCCAAACAGCTTTTCAAGATAAAAACTTTTCTCTTTAATAAACGTGAACAATGAAGATATCTCTTTACAATATTGTGCTTTTACTTAACAAATTGTAACTAGTTTTCACTTTTAAAAGCAGCTTGACCCTGGTTTCCATCCAGTGCTAGGACTAGAAATGTGTGTGCACAACTCTCTGATATTCATTTGCAGGTGAAACAATGCACTTTCTAAATACAATGTTCACTTTTCTTCTACATAACCATACATAGAACAATACAGCACAGTACGAGCACTTCAGCCCACGATGTTGTACCAAACTATATGAACACCTGTTCCATGATCAATCTAACCCTTCCCTCCTGCACAGCCCATAACCCTCCATTTTCCTAACTTCCATGTGCCTATCTAAGAGCCTTTTAAATGTCCCTATTGTATCAGCCTCTACAACCACCCCCGGCAGTTCGTTCCAGGCACCCACCACTCTCTGTGTAAAGAACCTACCTCTGACATCTCCCCTGAGCATTCCTCCTCTGACCTTAAACAGATGTCCTCTGGTATTGGCCATGGCCACCCTAGGGAAAAAGTGCTGGCTGTCCAACCTATCTATGCCCCTCATAATCTTATAAACCTTTATCAAGTCGCCAAAAAGACTTCCTGGAGAGATCTTTTCTGCAAGAAAATCATCCATAAAATTTCTTGTAGAGCCCTTCAATGTATTTTAAAGGTGCAAGTTTAGCTTAGATTAAAGGCTTATTTTAGCTAGCAGTGTTCATAATCCCCATCTGTATTCAGCTAAAATCTTGATGATAAATATCACTCTAACAATTTCACTGATGTGACCCCTACTGTTGAGCTCTGATGCAAATGCTCTGGATATACTCCAAATGGTATTTGCCTGCTGGCGCATGGCAAGAACTCTTGCTTCAAAGAATTTAAAAGGAGACATGAAAATTTGATGAATAACAGATCAAGATGTGTGTATGAGAAAAAAAAGGGGAAAAATAAACAGAGAAAAATGTTTGTCATCATCTTTTGCTTCTGTAAAGCTATATATGAGCATCATGGCATCTGGGTGAGGTGACTTGGTCCCTGAGTAGTATTTATGGATAGAGTATTGTATTTATAACTCCAAGGTGATTGACCATAATATGAAATGGGATGTGAAAATGTACATATAAGATGACTGTAACATCAACAGGCTAGAATTTGTGTTATTTTCTCAGTAAATTACCAAAAGTAAAAGCAGAAGTTTATGACAAGCAGGTTACATAATGACATTCACCTGGATTTAATGTGAATTGTGCCATTGGATGGGCATTGAACACCTTCATATCATATTTCTCTCTCTGCTATTTTAATAGAAGCATTAGCCCATTTAAAATAAATCAGTTCAGATCTATGTTAAAATAAAGGTGCAGTAAACCTGAACCAAGGACAGTTAGATTTTATGTGATAATGCATCATACAATAATTTCCAGTTTCAAAAGTTTGCTTCTCGAATTAATACAGGGAAATATTTCTGAAGATTTGAGCTCTCCAGAGCCAAGAGCTTTTTGGATATTATTGCAGCAGTGTCTCATTGCCATGCACTACATACTGGGACAAATCGTGCTGAACCTCTCCGTGCTTCATGTTCACCAGCCCCTCAACCCTCCCCTACCCCCTGTGCTTCCCATGCAGTCACACTAAATTTACCTTCAGAGGCTGTGCATAAGATAAGATAAGATAAGATAAGATCAGATCTTTATTAGTCACATGTACATCGAAACACACAGTGAAATACATCTTTTGCGTAGTGATTTTGGGGGGCAGCCCGCAAGTGTCGCCACGCTTCCAGCGCCAGCATAGCATGCCCATAACTTCCTAACCTGTACGTCTTTGGAATGTGGAAGGAAACCGGAGCACCCGGAGGAAACCCACACAGACACAGGGAGAACGTACAAACTCCTTTCAGACAGTGGCCAGATTTGAAGCCGGGTCGCTGGCGCTGTAAAGCATTATGCTAACCACTATGCTACAGTGCATCTCCCAATGATTTCAAGGCCTTGCCACTGAGGCTGTTCTATCAGCAGAGTGGGCTGATGGAAGCAACTGGGCCTCAAGCAGTGTAACTCCACATCCAAGATCAGCCAGATGGCCTTCTGATGGAAGGCTTTTTCACCGTCTAAATTTTTTTGATATTCAGAGATGTTTAGAAACAGTTGGAATAAAAACAACAAAGTCACTTAAAACAAAATTATTTGATGTAATTTAATTCAAACACAAATATCAATTGAAATAAAGTATAAGAAAACACCAAGCCTCATTTATACCTTTAATGAAGGTCAGAGACCACATGCAAATAAAGGGAGCTGTGCTGTATGTGCCAGCTACGGTTTACATCAATCTCTTGAGCCAGTTGCAAAGCATATCCAGCCCCTTGGCCCACATTGTTGTGAAATGCCCCTTGACTCAATATTGCTTCACTGCACCCATAAGTGTACAGTTCTGGAAAAGCTGTTATAACGGAAACATATAACCATCCTTTAAGGCGGATGTTAATCTGATTTAGGCATTTTGGAGCTGATCAAATACTGAGAATAAACCCTTAGCAGAATTTACAGTAACTATGGTGCAAAAAAATTGAGGAATTAACTAAACTACTTAAACAGAACAAATAGCTGAGGGGTTAAATTCAATTCTGGCTCAAGGTAATACTATACCACTAAATATGGCCATTACTACTGAGGAATCCCTTATCAAGGGCAATCCATGTCCTTTTTCGAGAATTTCTACATGACATTACCTTTTTTGGCCATTTATCCTTGCCTTGAAGAGACTCCATTTATAAAACACTTTGCACACATGACCAGTGACAAAGTTGGAATCAGTTAAAAAGCAACATTTTTAATGATTCAGGAATAACAAATATAATCCACAACAGCCCGAAAAATGATTTCCACTTTACTTATTGGCCTTTTATGAAATGTTTAGCTGTTCTTATGACTGTTTCTAGAACTTGAAAACTAATATAAGATTATAATGGGGAATATGCTGGTAACTTGACTCCTCAGCACAACTCGATGTCAGCTATTAATTCCTCTTCAACACTTACAATAAACCATGATGTCACATTACACCAGTCTATGTAATCACATGATTCATGTTAGCAGCCTTTTTATAGCAACTCTTGGCAGATGTGAATGTCTGTAAAGCCTTAGTGGCATGTACAGTAAGAGAAAACTGTTGTATGTGTTCGGCGGCATAGCAACAGGGTGCAGCTGGAGATAATGAAGATAAGATAAACATTCAGCAAATTAAAGTTGGTGGTTGGCAAATGCTCATTAAGAAAATGCCTAAGGTTATTTGGAGCAAATGTCTGCAACCGTATTGGGTCCAAGCGTGGATGCTTAGACACAGTTCAGTCAGCTGATCTCAGTTCACACTACACAGAAGATAGTATAAATGCCCATCATGGAGAAGGGAACATCAGCTACTGTCCTGTAGGAAAGATTAGAACCAGGCTAGGCCTGTTGTTATAACAGAGAGTGCATTTGCTCTAGGTACAATTTAGGTTAACTTAGGTAAAAAACCTTGTTTATGTTCAAAAACAGTATATTTATCGAAGTTACTGTGGCAGGATGGGAGAAGCACCAAGAAAGTTCAGCTGCAAGACTCTTGGAAGTATCATTCTCACATCTTTCCTTCACATTATTCAGCTCTAACTATTAAGCCAGCTACAGTAAACTGGAATTTGCAAGGTGAATGGAAAACAAATCAGAATCAGATTTATTATCACTGATATATGTCGTGAAATTTGTTTTTTTTTGTAGCAACAGTACAGTGAAAGACATAAAAATTACCTTAAGTGACAAGATAGATAAGTAGATAAATAGATAGATAAACAGTTCAAGAGAGGAATAACGAGGTAGTGTTCATCGACCATTCAGAAGTCTGATAACGGAGGGGAAGAAACTGCTCCTAATATGTTGAGTGTGGGTCTTCAGGCTCCTGTACCTTTTCCCTGATGGTAGTTATGTGAAGAGGGCATGTCCTGGATGATGAGGGTCCTTAATGATGGATGCCACCTTCTTAAGGCATCGCCTCTTGAAGATGTTCTTGATAATGGGGAGGGTTGTGTCCGTGATGGAGCTGGCTGAGTCTACAACCCTCTGCAGCCTCTTTCCATCCTACGCATTGGAGACTCCACACCAGGTGGTGACGCAACCAGTCAGAATGCTCTCCACTATACATCTGTAGAAACTTGCAAGAGTCATCGGTGACATACCAAATCTCCTCAAACTCATAATGAAGTAGAGCCTCTTGCATGACTTTTTTGTGATTGCATCAACACGTTGGACGCAGGATAGATCCATTGAGATGTTGATGCCCAGGAACTTGAAGCTGCTCACCCTTTCCACTGCTGACCCCTCAATGAGGACTGGTGTGTGTTCTCCCTACTTCCCCTTTCTGAAGTCCATAATCAATTCCTTGGTCTTGCTGACATTGAGTGCGAGGTTGTTGTTGTGACACCACTCAACCAGTCAATCTATCTCACTCCTGTATGCCTCTTCATCACCATCTGAGATCCTGCCAACAACAGTGCTATCGTCAGTGAATTTATAGATGGCATTTGAGCTGTGCTTAGCCACACAGTCATGAGTGTGGAGAGAGTAGAGCAGTGGGTTAAGCACGCATCCTTGAGGTGCTCCTGTGTTGTTGGTCAGCCAGGAGGAGATGCCTCAATATTTTGGCCTTTTTAGACCACATCGACAAATTTGGTACCTGAATCATATTTACTTTACATTTTATGTCAGTGGATCCACATGGCACCTGCAATGGCTTGTAAGATTTGCTAACATCCCCGTGAAGAAGCAGGAATCTAAGTTAGGCACTGGAGGTGGCCTACATCTAAGCAGGGAAAAAGATATAACTTTTCTGTTTTTCAATGAAGAACCTGCCCATAATCAGCAGAAAAAACCCTGCATCACCTTCCACTTGAGGAGGAATTGTATGAGCAGCAAGATGACATAGCAGTAAGCACTGCAAGCTTACAGCTGTGGGGACTTGTGTCCTGTGTGGAGTTTGCATGTTGTCCCCAAGATTGCATGGGCTTCTACTGGATGCACAACTTTCTTCCCACATCCCATGGATGTGCTTGTAGGTTAATTCGCTACTCTAAATTACCCCTAGTATAGTCTAATGGCAAAGAGAATCAAAGGAGGGTTGACGGACATATGAGAGAGAATAGATTTCAGTGTACAGGAAAATAAGGAGAAAGGGAATGGGACTGAAAGGAGCTGCGGGAAGCTGCTATAGACTCAAGTGGTCAAAATGGCCTTCTTGTAGGTTGTAGCAAGTATGGATGAATTCCAATGAAACTTGGGGTAGGAGACAGCATGCTGCCCTCATGTCTTTGCACTGAGGTATGTACTCTTTCAATCTCATGGTATCTGCCTTTCGAATTCAATCTAGGAAAATAAGAGCGGGATTGTGTTCTGCTCTGCCGTTCAATATTATCAAGGCTGATCCTCTATCACAGTAAAATATTACTGCCCTTTCCCCACACCCTTGATGCGTTTTGTGTCTAGAAATCTAACTTCCTCTTAAAATACTCAGTGACTTGGTCGCCACAGCCTCAAATGGTAGAGAATTTCACAGGTGTGAAATTTCTTCATTCTTCTCTGAGTGAAGAAATTTCTCCTCATCTTATTCTAAATATCTTACCCTTCTTTTAGATTTCCCAGCCAGGAAAAACATCCAGCCTGTAAAGACCTGTGAGAGATTTGCCCATTTCAATGAGGTCTCCTCTCATTCTTTTAAACTCCAGTGAATTGTTGACTCAATCTCTCCTCATATAATGGCTTCACCAACCCAGGAATCAATCTGATGAATCTTGGTTGCAATCCCTCAATAGAAAGTATATCTTTTCTTTGTGCAGGGGAAATCACATCTCATTAATTTGAATTTTTTTGAGGAAGGCAGGGTGGTAGACATAGTTTATATGGACTTTGGTAAGGCATATGACAAGGGCCCACATGGTAGGCTGATGAGAAGGGCAAGGCACATGGGATCCACGACGAGCTGGTTAATTGGATCTATAATTGGCTTGATCTGTGACCAGTGGTAAAGTGCAGGGATCCGTGCTGGGATGTTTGGCTGTTTGTTATTTGTGATATATACTAATGACTTGGATGTGAATGAAGGAGGAATGATTAGTGAGCTTGCAGACGACATGAAAAGTGGTGATGTTGTGGACAGTGAGGAAAGATCAGATGAAAAGTTGGGTAGAGTTTCGGCAGATGGAATTTAATCCCAACAAATGTGAGGTGATGCATTTTTGGATGTCAAATAGGGGTGGGAAAAATAAAGTGAGTGGCAGGTCTCTGAGGAATGTTGATGAACTAAAGGACCTTTGGAGTTCAAGCCCATAGTTCCCTGAAAGTGGCAACACAAATGAATAGGATGGTGAAGAAGGCATATGGCATGCTTGATTTCATAAATCGCAGCATAGAGTATAAACGTCGGGACATTATGTTGCAACTTTACAAAACACTGGTTAGACCACTCTTGGAGTATTATGTGAAGTTCTGGTCACCATACTACATATGATTGTGATGGAGAGAGTGCAGAGGAGATTCACCAGGCTATTGCCTTGATTGGAGGACTTAAGTTATGGGGAGAGATTGGATAGGTTGGGAAATGTCACTGAAATTGAAATCAAGTATTTCCATAATTCCTTATGACATAGGAAGCTTTTTCAGCCCATTGAGTCTATGCGGGCAGACAGAGCCATGCCATTCCTCATTAATTTATTCTGTTATCTATTCTCCCTGCATTCCCATCAACCCCCTCAGAGCTCACCACTCACTAACATACAGTGGCCAATTAACCTATCAACCCATACGTCTTTGGGATATGGGAGAAAACCGAAACACCAGAAGGAAACACAGGCAGTCACAGGGAGAATGTATAAATGCCACACAGACAGCATCAGAGGTCAGGATTGAACCTTGGTCACTGGATCTGTGAGACAGAAAGCTCTACGAGCTGCACCACTGTGCCACCCATAAACATGCAGAAGCTTTTTAACAAAATTAAGATGTTAGAATCATGACAATTTTTAAAAATAATTAAAACGCTGAAAAACAATTAAGTGCATCTAAAATAACTAAATAAAATAAAAAGATCATTTACCATCTTGGTGGTAACTATTCATTCATTTATTCACTGGAGCATGAGAGAATGAGAGGTGATCTTACAGAGCTGTAAGAAATCATGAGGGGCATAGATAAGGTCAATGGACACAGTCTTTTTCCAAGGATTGGGGAAATCAAGAACTAGAGGGCATAGGTTTAAGGTGAGAGGGGAGAAATTAAATAGGAATCTGGGGGGGGGGGGGGGGGGGGGGGCAGCTTTTTCACCCAGAGAGTGGTCAGTATATGGAATGAGCTACCAGAGGAAGTCGTTGAGGCAGGTACATTAACAACATTTAAAAGGCATTTGGACAGGTACATGGATGGAAAAGGTCTGAAAGGATATGGGCTAAACTCAGGCAAATTGGACTAACTTAGATGGGAACCTTGGTCAGCATGGACCAGTTGGGCCGAAGAGCCTGTTTTTGTGCTGTATGAGTCTATATTAAGTCAATGTGGACATTTTACTTGTGCCAGCTCAGTGAGCAGATTTCCCAGCCTACATGGAAGGCCACTGGCACAGTGAGGGGTAGCTGGCAGAAAGTGCTGGACTTCAGGGACCCAACATGAAATGAAGCTAAGTCCAGCCAAAGCACTGATCTGCCTAGTATTCCAGGACTACCGTTGAAATAGCTCTGAAAATATGTCATTGATGTGAAATGCTATCTCGCTTTCTTGCTCCACAGGTTCTGCCTGAGTGCTGTACATTTCCATTATTTCTGTCTGTATTTCAATATTTTGCTTCCTTTGCCTAAGTTTCAATCATCTACATAGACAAAGAGGTGGCAGTGCATATGCAGCAACTGAAGAGAGGGTGAGCTGGGGCTAAGTGAGTTTCTGGCGAAGGGCCCACAGGTCACTACCTTAAAGGTGTTCCAAAACATATTCATTACAAGAGCTTTGTGTATGGTCTTGCAAGTCTTAGGAGTTCCCTGCATGAAGTATTGCAAAGCATTTACCATCAGAGCTTCAGCATCTGTGCAACCTGCAGTCTAGCTTGGAGCAATATCAAGATCTTCTGCAGGGGGCTCACAGATAGATCAAACAACCATCTGAGCAGTTTTGCTGGCTAATACTGTGAACATCAATACTGAAACCTGAGAATGCACTTTACAAGAGGCCTTGAGTTCTGACCTCGAAAGCAAGGAAATCAGTTTAAGAGAATGCCAGTGGCAGGCTTCATACAACTTAATGATGAAGAATAATGGTTTGTGCCACACAGACCGTTGATTGTCTATGGTGAACCATCCAGCTGTTAGCACATCTCTCAGAATGATACTATTGAACCTAGCCTAGTTAGGCTATGAACCAAGCCTTATCCTTTTAATGAAGATGTAGTGGCCTAGAGCAACAAACTAACATGGAGGGCAATGTGATGGCAATTCCAATAACATCTCATGAACCAACCAGACAGGAGAGTGAACCCTGCAGTTGAGTAACAGACTCTAGAATACAGCTTCATCAAAGTTCACAGCAACAAGCAGGTCTGTCCCGGCGCTAGGAGTTTGTGTAGATCAGACTTCAGCTTGCATCATGAAATAAAGACAGTGATGGCAAGTCTATTTGAGTAATCCCATATTGGTATTCCTACAGCTCAATATTTTTGGTCTCTTAACTGTTTTTCTTTTCTATGCTGGAATATTTCTTCCATTTTTCACATCCATGACAGTTCCACCATTGACAGAATCAAAACCCCTCACAGCAACAATACCGGATACTAGCTTGTGTGATAGAAGCAATGCAGAAATCCAATCTGCCAAGAACAGAGAAAGGCAATTCAAGATTAATAATAAGGAATCACTTCCACATTTTCAAACAATGCAGTCAAACTTAAACAGATATGGGAAGCCCCAGCTTTAAGAATCCAGGTTCCCAAGTAAGCAAAATGATAGCCAGTAAATGTCTACTTTTTACAGCAAGCAGGTTTATATTGAGACCTGACAGGAAGATTACACAGTAGAGGGGTTGATGTGGCAATGCACACTCACAATATGCATTTATTGTTACTGGCTCTTTACTTTAATTAACAATGTGGGTTAATGGTGCAAGTGATCTCTGGATGAAAAGCAGGTAGAAAGAAATCTATTTTAATGTGCCAACATCCTTTAGTGCTTCAGTGACTCATGTTATGGCAATGCTTAAGATAGGCATTTGGCTCCTTAGAAACGCAAACAAGAAGTCTAACACCTCTGCTGGGAACCAAACTGGAAACACTCAAATGGGCAGGCTTAGGAACACTGCTGCAGAATAAGCATGTAGTCAAACCAATGGAGGCTGCCTCCAACACAAAGAATTTTTAAATAATATGAGTAAGTGAATGCAGAGCCAAAGGAATGAGTCTGCTGTTCCTGCAAGAACAGCAGTACCCATTTATATGGTTCCTTTTAACATAGCAAAACTCTCAAGCCAGTTCTTGGAAGTATCATCAAACAAAAATTGACATCAAGTTGAATTGATGGTAAATAACCAAAATTTGAGCAATTGAGCAAGTTGTAAACAGCATCAAAGAGAGAAGTAAAGGCGGAAAAGTTTAGAGATGGAATTTCTGAACTTAGGACAACTTCGGCAACTTAAAGTATGTCCTCCAAAGAAAGGGTGATTAATTTCAGGGATGATCAAGGGGTTAGAATTACAGAGAGCAATTATCTCCCAAATCTATGGAGCAGAAGGAGATGACAGAGATGGGGAAAAGTGAGACCATTAAGGGATGAAAACAAAGCTAAAAATGTTAAAATCAAGTACTTAACTGGCAATCAACATAGGTCAGCAAGCACAAGATTAATAGATGTACAGGACTTGGTGCAAGCAATGTTTTGGATGATCTGAAGTTTATGGAGATTGGAATGAAGTAAGTCAGCTGAGTGTTATTGGAATTGTATGACAGCAGTGATGACACTTCAAAAGTATTCCATTTGATCTAATATACTTTGGGATATCTGGAAGTCAAAGATGTTATATAAATGTAAAATGAAAACGGAAAATGCTAGAAATACTCAGTTGGTCAGGCAGCAACTGTGAAAAGAAATAAAGTTAATGTTTTAGGTAAAACCTTCATCAGAAGCAGGAAATAGAGAAAACAAGTTAATATTACTTTGCAGAGAGGGTGAGGCAGGAATGGATAAGGCGAATATCTCTGATAGGCTGAGACCAATGTTGTCATGATAAACTGTTGATGAAGGATCTGGTTGATGGGTTAATGAGGAAGTTGGAGAGAGCAAGCACAAACATGTAAAAGCTGTGAAATGCAGAGCTTTAAGAACTGCCCAGCAGGTTAGGCCAAACTAGTGAACAGAAAAAGATGAAGTCAATATAACAGATGGATGGCCTACAGCATAACTGAAAGTTCTGATACAAACAGAGAAAGCTAATTACCTGAAATTGTCAAATTCAATATTAAGTCCTAGAGGCTGTAATGTGCTCAGACAGAAGATGAGTTGTTGTTCCTCAAACTTATGTTGAGCCTCATTATAACAGTGCAGAAAGCATCAGACAGAGAGGTCAGACAGCGATGGAGATTTAACACAACTGGAAGCTCAGGGTCACCACTGCAGACTGAATACAAAAATTCTGCAAAGCAGTTATCTTTTTTTAATTTCAAAAATAAACTTCATTCATAAAAGACATATACAAGAAATACTAAACAGTGTATGGCATTCTTTACATTCATCATGCCATCCAGTACATACATTCATAGTGTTGTCAAGTCAATACATTCGTAATGTCATCAAGTTAATGCAATCTATTGCAAAGGAGCAGAGTTTAAATATAGAAAAGTTTTATAACACTTCTTCAGGGTGCTGATAAGGGCACATCTGGAATACTGATACCCAGTTTTGGACCCTCCTACCTAAAAAACAGATATAGTAGCTTTGGAGGCAGTCTCAAGGAGATTCACCAGGCTAATTCCTGGAATGAGAGGGTTGTCTTATCAAGAAAGGTTAGATCATTTGGGTCCGCATTTCTTGGAGTTCAGAGGAATTAGTGATGACCCTTTTCAAACATATAAGACTGTAAGAGGGCTTGACTGCCTAGATAAGATGCTTCCACCATTCAGAGAGTCACAAACAAAGGGACATAACTACAAAATAAGGGGCCAGTCATTTAAAACTGAAGTACATAGAAATTTCTTCTCACAGAAGGCAGTGAATTCTCTGCCCCTGAAGGTGGTGAAAGCCAGATCATTAGATATACTTAAGGTGGACATAGATAAATACTTGAAAGAGTGAGGAATTAAGGGTTATGGGGAAATGGCACAGAAGAGGCCAGCATAGGTCAGCCATGATGTCAAGACTGAGTACAGGAAGGAGATAGAGAATCCAGTGGCATGGTGCAAAACAACAACCTTTCCCTCAAGGTCAGTAAAATGAAGGAGCTGGTCATTGGCTACAGGAACTGGGGTGGAATACACACCCCTGACTGTATTAATGATGCTGAGGTGGAGATAGTTGAGAGCTTAAAGTTCCTTGGTGTAAATATCACCAACAACTTGTCCTGGTCCAGCCACGTTGACACTATTGCCAAGAATGCACACTAACACCTCCACTTCCTCAACAGGCTAAGGAAATTCAGCATGTCCCCAATGACCCTTACCAATTATTATAGATGCACCATATAAAGCATCCTATCTGGATGCATCATGGCTTGGTATGGCAACTGCTCTGCCCAAGACCGCAAGAAATTGCAGAGAGTTGTGAGTGCAGCCCAGTCCATCACGCAAACTACCCTCCCTCCCATTGAAATGGTCTACATTTTCTCCTGCCTTGGGAAAGCAGCTAATAATAATTAAAGACCCCTCCCACACCAGTCATTTTCTCTTCTCCCCTCTCCTGTCAGGCAGAAGATACAAAAGCTTGAAAGCATGTATCAGCAGCTTCAACCCTGCTGTGATTAGGCTCTTGAATGGACAAATGCTGAAAGATGAACTCTTGAAGTCTTCATCTCCCAATCTACCTCATCATGGCTCTTACATTTTATTTGTTAACATGCACCTTCTCTGTAATTGCAACTCTATATTCTGCATTCTGTTTATTTCTTGTAATATCTTTTTACCCCATTAGCAATATCTTTTTCCCATTATTGAGCAATCCAATACCAGTGGACATGCAGTTAAGGTGAGAGGGGGTAGGTTCAGAAGAGACATGAGGGGTATGTTTTTTTACTGAGAGAGTGGTGGATGCCTGGAATGTGTTGCCTGATAGGGTGGTGGAGGCAAATTCATTGGGGCTTGGATGGACACATGAATGAGAGGAAAATGGAGGGATATGAGCATTCTGTCGGTAGGAAGGATTAACTACGCTACCACAACACTGTGGGCCAAAGGTCCTGTTCTGTGCTGTACTGTTCTATGTTCTATGTTCTAAATAAAGAGTGGTGGTGCCATGGTGAGTGGTAAACTAAGATATAGGGCAAAAATCAACATCAGCCACCTGAATGATCCTGAAGTGAGGACATTGAGAGTTGCCATGACCATAACCATCAAGTTTCGGGCAGAAGAATGTCCATCTTTTGCTGAGTTGATGATATTCCAGTAGCACTGGTATGCATCCCTGGGAACAGCCCATAGATCAGAGAGTTCTCTGTTATGCAGCTGCTTGGGATGAACCTCATCTTCCATCCTTTTCCAGACCTACTTTACAAACGCGCAGGACACAAAGGGGTTCACAATTGTCTTATCTTCATCAGAGCCGTCCAGAGAGCAGTGCGAGTTGGGGTGAGACTTTAACCATGCAGGAAAGATCTGAAGAGGAGGGTCTCCTTACTGCCAACCAACTGAGGTCTTGTGTTGTGGGCAAGTTCTTGTGCTGAGGCATTCTGCCAAATTGTATCTCTGTCAATTGTGGGAACCCCCAAACACTACTGCAACCCAACAGGCCAATTCAGTGCCTGCCCATGATCAATGAACTGCCTCTCAGGCCATACCTGGTGCCTGCAGCTCAGCAGTAATAAACATATAAATCAGTTGGGTGTGGTCCTCCTGCTGGAATTTTTGAGGGTAGGGTTGGAGGGTAATGATGCTGTCTGAGACGTGTGCATGCCTACAACATTTATTGGACCAATCTGATGGCAATCCAATTCTTGACTTTGTAAAGATGTGTAAACTATATCCAAGTGTAATTCAATTTACCAAGGCATATTTTTCAAGGATGTCCCCATGTATTTAGTTGCATTTATTTGTCGACTCATATCAGGAATCTATATCCAGAATTTAGTGGTCCCTTAGGAGTTTCTCTAAATATAAAGCTTTGAGTCATGACTGAGGCAAGTTGTTGCTCTTATTAAAACTTGGAGTTTGGAGAATGAAACATTTGCATGCTGCAATGCCATGGAACTCAGAATTAATCTCTGAGATGGTCCATAATTATCCACTGAGCCCCTATATCAGTAAGTCACTGGATAATATTTTTAGAAAATCCATAATTAAGGTTACTTATCCCAAAATCTGAAGATTACTAAATGAAATATGGGTGGGAAATTAAAAATCAAATAGCCTAACATTTACAGTGGAAAATTTGGTAAAGTGTCAATAATGTGGTTGACTCTTAACTGTCACTCATTTCAAGGGCCATTTAGAGAAAGCAATAAATGTTGGTCTTGCCAGCTTTGCCCATATCTTGTGAATTCATTCACAAAAAGTGCACATGAAAAAATACGATCAATATCCTACGAAGAGTGTAAAGGCTACAAATAGTCAGTATCGTGTTAGAATACACTATTCCATTGATTTTTAAGTGAATAAATAAATTTCAATTTCATTATCTAACCATTTCAGTAATTAAAACAAGGAAACAACAAACACAATTAATTTTTCTATTGATCCTAAATCAGTGATCTTTATTGCCTCTAGAGACTTAACTTTATTAGGTAGTTATTTTCCCCACTATACTGGGCATGTAATTTGTGTTAATACACATCTTTCAGCCTTTTAACTCTGTATGGCTATTATTAAAAGAAACCAAACTAAAAATTGTGGTCATTATCCCCTTCTTTGGTTAATTGCTACAATGATTAATGCTGTGTGAGGTTAAGACTATCACAAATTCTTTACTGGTTTCAACCTAGTCTATTTCTCAGAAAACCAACAACCCACACTGGCCAAGACATTTGAATTGTAAAATTCTCCAACTGACCTGAATCACATTTTCCATTATATTTCAATTACTAAATGGATGTTTTTATCTACAGCTTACATGACAATACATTGGGGAAATTTTTTAGTCAAAAATTAAGCAACTCTATAAACTGATTGAGCAATCCCCTGGCAGTTGTTTCACTGTCCTGTGACAGCAGCTCTGCCATCATGCAGAGATAAACCTCAGAGCCTTTCAGATGGCTCATGTGAGCAATCTATATAGTCCATGGCTGAAACTGCTTTAAAACAAGACTTAATTAATGTAAGATAATAATCCAGCTCCTTGGCATAATGAAATCCACAGCTTTTAATTGCATCAATACACAAGTTTGAAGAAGAGTTATCTACCTTAATATCTTAAAGAAGAAATTTGACAGCATATTCCATGCACACTCAAGGCTGAAAAAAGGGTTGAAGGCAATTCACCTCAATTCGCTCTGCTGCCCAGCAATGACATTGGCAGTGGAAACTACCCCACCTCTCCTTCACATTGCCCTTGCCGATTATTCTTCCCAAGGGTCCGTGATATTCTTGGACTGCAGTCAAAATTTCTACTCCTGCCACCAGCCTTTAACATCACTCCCATTTGTTTTGGGTAGGAGACAATTATTGAGTACTTAATAAGGCTGAGCTGGAGACTTCATATGGGCTTTATGCCTCACTTGCCCTGAGCTAATAACAATTATAATGCGTGTGATGACTCCACCTGAATTCCAACAAGAAAAGGATTGGAATAATAAAACATTACTTTGGAATCAGACTTTTCAGTTGAAACTGTTCCAAACCTCATCCCTGAATATCCTGATGATATCCATTGTAATCTATAGGCACTCTACCATTGTAATAGCAAATACCTATTTTCTATCCTTCTTATATGTTGTACTCAGCACTGGAGTTAAAATCAGGTCAAAACACTGAGCATATCTGACATAAAACAGAAAATGCAGGAAATACTCAATGGGTCAGACAGTGTCGTATGAGGAATTGGGGAAGTAATAGGTTTTAAGCAAGTATGAAGGCAGGGAATAGGGGAAGGGATCAGAGAAGAAAGGTGTATTAGGTGGTCGATTAATTAGCAATAGCTTTGATAGTGCAAGGTGAAACAATGTGGAAATGGATGTAAGGAAAGAAACTAAAGGTGGAATAAGTGTAGATTTAAAGAGAATGTAAAATCATCATCCAAAACCTTTGAACTCAATGTTGAGCTGAAGCGTACTGTCATCCTCAGCCAGTGAGTGCTGTTCTTCAAGATCAATCTTAATTAAATGTGTAGCAGGCTGAAGGTTGCAGCAGGATTGGAAGGAAGAATTAAATGAATAACCACCCAGAAGCTCATGGCTGTGATTATGAAAGGAACTTTGATGGTCACCCAATCACCAAAGTTAAAAAAATGCTCCTTCTGTCCCAAAACATTAATTCTTAAACGTTTCAAAAATGATAAAGTTACTGCATGAATTGATGTGTACTTACCCAGTGCTAGTAGTTAATGCAGTTTCTTCTAATGTAGCCCTGTCAATACTGCCAGCACTTCTGCATGTCTATGTTTTTTCTATTCTCCCCTCCTTCTGCAGTCCTCCTGTGGGATCAGCTGGGAGGGATAAACAGATCATCACCACAAAAAGCCCAATTCTCATCAGTCATCTATTTTTCATAATCATCTATCCAAACACAGAGACCAGATAGGTTGGGGCTTTTATCCTTGGAGCGAGAGACTGGACAGACTGAGACATTTCTCCCTGGGGCATAGGAGGCTGAGGGGTGACCTTATAGATGTATAAAAAATCAGGGGCATAGATAAGATGAATTTTCACAGTCCTTTTCTCAGGGTAGGTAAGTCTAAAACAAGAGGGCATAGGTTTAGAGTGAGCGGGGTAAGATTTAAAGGGGACCAGAGGGGCAACTTTTTCACACAGAAGGTGGTGGGTATGTGGAAGTGGTAGAAGCAGGTACAATTACAATGGTTAAAAGGCATTTAGACTGGTTCATGGATGAGATAGGCTGAAGGGGCGGTTTCCATCCTGTATAACTCCATGACCTATTGAAAGCCCTTTAAGATTTAGCAGGAATCCATATGGAACAGATTTTTGGTAACAACCTTAAAGCATTAAGCCAATGTTCAAAGTCATTTCAATCTGAACATTTGTAAATTGAAGTCCAATCACCAAAAATTTGTCTGTTTACATTTGTGATCTCCCCATAAGGTACCCTAAGGTCCCTTTTCCTGCTTGATGCTCTGCTCTATGTCCAGTGATGTTGGAGGAACAATTGTTTCCCAATCCTACATATTATCTCCCAATCCTTTTGTGAATCACTGAAGATTGTCAGCTTTTCACAGAGCACTTCTATTGATCGGTGCAGCAAACCACATAGCCCCAAGAATCTAAAGAGTCTCATCTGGTCTTGTCCTTTTTCTCTCTCATTGCTGATTTGCTGCCACCTCCACTTGCTACTTCTCTGTGGTACTTTGTACGTCATCAGCTGCTCCTTCCTGATGCCCTGACAGTGGGCCATGGCTTTCCCCACAGCTGGGGGAAAATGATGGAACAAGGCTAGCCAATGCAAGGGATCAGGCAGAATTGGAAACATCAGGCCTTTCTCCTCAATAACAACACAGGTTGATTCACTCCGTGACTAAGAATGGGCCAAGCCTACATTCACATTCATGACAAGATAACAGGGAAAAAAGAACAAAACACTCTTGCTTGTATTTAGGACTTATTAAAACTGAAGAACTTTACTGCCAATGAAGTACTTCTAAGGCATTGTCACTAGTGTAATGTGAGAAACAAGAGAGTCAATCAGAGTCAGATTTATTATCACTGACGTAGATGATGTGAAAATTGTTGTTTCACAGCAGCAGTACAGTGCAGACATAAAATTACTATCAATTACAAAAATAAATAAGTAGTGTGATAAAAAGGAATAATGAGGTAGTGTTCATGGGTTCATGGACTGTTCAGAAATCTGATGGTGGAGGGAAAGAAGCTGTTCCTGAATCTTTGAGTATGGGTCTTCAGGCTCCTATACCTCTGCCCTGATGGTAGTAACAAGAAGAGGGCATATCCCGGATGGTGAGAGTGATGGATGCCTCCTTCTTGAGGCACTGCCTCTTTAAGATGTCCTCGATGGTGGGGAGGGTTGTGCCCGTGATGGAGCTGGCTGAGTCTACAACCCTCTGCAGGCTCTTGCAATCCTCTGTATTGGAGCCTCCATACCAGGCCTACTAAGTATGTCTCACCATACCCCTCCCTACCATAGTCCTGGCTGATGTAGTTTCTGGAAAATAACATTGAAGTCAATATCTGCTTGGCAAGGGCACACACACAACAATGTGGTAATAGCCAGATAATTTTGGCAAGGATCGGGAATACTTTCCCTGTGTTCTTCTGTTTACAGTCATATTGGAGAACTGGTAAACCCCTTTGTTTAACACCTCAACTGAAATACTGCATCTCCAACAATGGAATGTTCTCTCAGGGCTGCACTGGAATGTCACTTTTGATTTTGGTGCTCAAGTCTCTGGAGTGGAATTTGAACCCACTGTGTAAGAGGCAGGGTTGCTACCCACCACACCATGCCTGATAGTCATCGAGGAAAGTTGAAACTGGCAGGAGTGCTCATTGTTCCTGCACTTTCTTTTAAGTAACCTGGATCCTGATTATTGGAACTGCAGAAATGAAGACAACCAATGTTTTCAAGTCTGTCTTTTAAATTTTCTCCACTACAGGCACTTTCTGAGTAATGAAAGAGATACCAATGTCAAAGTGACAAAGATTAAAGTCTTCAAGATCTCATAACTAGTTAATCCTAGCAGATATAAAGCAATTCCAATACTATCAGTTCCTTTCAATATTATCAGTTCTTTGATCAAAGTACTGTACACAATTGCTGATTTTCTCCATACTAGTGTGTAT
The DNA here is from genome assembly GCF_009764475.1 of Pristis pectinata. NCBI lineage: Eukaryota > Metazoa > Chordata > Chondrichthyes > Rhinopristiformes > Pristidae > Pristis > Pristis pectinata. The sequence continues at coordinate 106,054,420 of NC_067407.1, forward strand.
GTGTAACACAAGACATACCTTTTTTTGTATTCCTTGCTACAAGCAAAGCCACTTGCCTGGAAGTAATGAACTTCAGGGGTTTTTCAATAATAGTTCAATAATAGTACTAGACCCCATGTTGCCACTGCCAAGTGCTTACTTCATAGCCACCTCCACTAAAATTAAACAACGGAAACATTCACCAATGTTCATTTCAAAACTGAAAGCAATTTGCATAACATAACATTTAAAGTTAAATGGAGGTGGTAAGGATTACTTATTTTAATCAAAACACAATGTGGCGTAAACAGAAAAGAATGATTTCCGAAAATAGGTCTCTGAGGGTATCCACCTGGTAATTCTTCTTTCTCTTCCTTAGCAGTCCTGTGGTCAAAAGCCTTATTTTAATTTACTTGCCCCTTTCTCAATCAGAATTGTTTATTTTCTAATTAGTGCTTACAAGACAACTGCTATTACTGCATTCATAAAATGTGTATGGAGGCAGTTTCATACCACTTCATTTGGCTTAATTAGGGAGGTAAGATCGTGCTAGGCAATGGTTCTATGAAGTCCAAGTCTCCCACGAACCCTTCAAATGCTAACTGATGGCTCACAGTGCCTCTAGAATGTCCAACTATGAGCTACCAGCTATGCTCTGCACTATCCCACTTAGCATGGTAGTAGTGCCACAATCAAATTCAAATTTAACTTCACAAGGTCGACACTGCAGTCAGTGCATGTTAAGACTAGACTTCATTCTGCAGCGGTCACTCATACTGAAACTGTCATGAGCTGATAAGTCTGTGACAGGTAGATTGGTGAGGATAAGTATATGTTCCACTCACTTTTGTTCTGTCGGCTTGCCTCAGGACGAGTTCTGCTATCTATATCCATCATAACTCAGCCAGTGTGATCTGTGGTGGTATTTTTGCTGATGGACATTGAAGTCCTCACGTGTGCTGCTTTTGAGTTGTACTTAACATGGAGTATTCATTCATTAGCTGGGGAGTGGGAAGGAGAGAGGGGGGTGTTGGGGGTCATTTTGTTAATTAGCAGGAGCTCCCCTTGTCCATGCTTGACCTGGTATCATGAGACTTCATGAATTGCTGTTGAGGACTCCCAGGGGTACTACATCCCAACAGTATACCTCTGATTGGAGTGTGTAGTCAGTAGACCAGGACAAACCATCAGAAGATGTGTTCTTTCTAATTAAAAGACACTTACTTTCAGATACAGGCAGGCACGTCAGGCACCAAGCAGTAGGGCCCCTTTAAGATAGTACTTATTGGGTGGGAAGACTTCTAGCCCAATGTTTCACTCATTAATTCCATCAAAGCCAATCTAAAGCATCCCCACACACTTTTTCCAGCCAAGGTAACCAGAATATAAATCTGTAGCAGATGCGTTGGCTAACATTCACCTCATCCATCTGGGAATACTGAGACTAAGTGTAGCACCAAATCAAAACTTTACCCTTAACTCCTGGTTATGTTACCTTGTAATGTAATTTCTTATAAATGCATTAAGGTACAACTTGTACATCTCCAAATGGTTGAAGTTTATTCACATTCAGCAATGTTAAAATTATTTGCATGCTGAAACTTTAAACTTCTGCTGCAAACTGACTGTTAAACTATAATATTGTTTGAGAAGCAGGCACACCATGTGACCATAAGACAACAACGTAAACACACGCACTGATACAGACAGATCGGCATGTTCCATATATTATGCACACCAAGGGCTTAGAACTTCCTGTTGCTGCATTGAGGAGTCCAGTCATTCATTAGTCCACAGAAATACTAAAACATTTTCATATAATTCATTTGGATCCAGGCCCAGTCCCAACCCAACAATCCCCCCAAGGAGGCTCCAATCTTCACCTTTCAGATCCTTAGATTTCTACCCCATCCTCAGATCCTTACAAGCCCTTTCCCAATCCTCAGGTCCGATCTTTGATCCATCCTCGATGAAGATAACAGCACCCATTCACCTTTACTCAGTTATCTGACATTCCCAAATAATTTTTAAATAATATGTTCAAATTTCTCCATACATTTATCTTTAAATGACAGTTTTAAATGACAATTGCAACTGGACACAGGCTCTGTGTCTACATTCTACTTTCTTCTGGTTTTTTTTCTGCTTATATTTTAAATAAAATAATGAATGTCTAAACAGGTGTTGCAAAAATGAATCCAAATCAGAAATCAATTTGAAAAGCACCATATTAGATAGGGAGGTTCAATTATTAAGTAGCTGAATAAAATAAACAGGTTATTTCTATCATAGCAAATAGTGAAGCTTGGAATCTTGCAGACCTGACAGAATCTGGGATATACTTGGAAAAGCCAGGATATGTGTTAAGTGGTACAATGATTGGGCTTGGGAGCTTTGCTTTATTTGATGGTGAATATGATCAGAAGCGGGATGGCTATATGCCGCCTGCCTTGGGCCTTCTGTTGTTGTATGGCTGCTATGGGTCTGTGAGCTCAGACTTCTGTGAATGAGACAGTTTTAGTGATGCAGGCTTCAAAATAAAAAACCTACCATTCAGCCTATTAGAAACATTTTGTTGAATTGGTGCCTGTCTTTGAAAGGTGTTACCTCTAGTGTTGAGAATCTTAGCCAAGAAATTCTAGCACATCCAAACGGGTGCGTCGATGTGTCCCACAACAGTGCGTTAATGGCCACTTCAGTGTGGGTGTAGTGTTGCAAATTTCAGGACTGACAAAGGTCCCAAGTGGAGTGGTTACTGAATGGTTGCTGAGTAGGGGAGAGTGGGGATGGTATCTTCATGTTGGATGAGCCAAGGATCTGAGAATGAGGACTGTTAGAGTCAGGGACAGGGTTCTGACTGGAGATACTTCGGTCTCCATTGAGGCATTGGCAGATTGTTCAAATGAACTGAGCCTCAGAGAGTAGGGTATCAAAGAGCCCTTGGGGCTTGGGTTCATCAAAAGACTGTATGAGACAGGCGGATGTGAAAATTGTATAGGTGTGTGAGGGTAGGAGGATTGGAAGGATAAGAGGTCCTCAAAGGATTCAGAACATCAGAGGTTCAGTGTGAGGGACTGGGGCCCAGGCCTTAGTAAGAACAGAGATGAGTGCAATGTGGGGCAGAGGGGTGAAAGCCGAAGGATGGAATGTAAGCAGGGTCTTACCTTATCTCAATACATCATTGAGTTACTGAAACTTAATTGTCCCTGGAGTAACCAATGATAGTCAATCACCTGTTCACAACAGGCAAAGGAACAATATCACAGGGACACGTATGACTTAAGTCAAAAGTGCCCTCTTGAATTTTCAAGTGAAGCAAAATAACTTCAAAACAGTTAACTTTTCACTCCAGAAAAAGTTCATTTTCAGTGGCCTAAGCTGAAAAAATTGTATTATGCAATTGAATTACTAAGCAATTGTATCTCGTGCTTCCAAATATGCAAGAATAATGCCAGGAGATATAAAGAAAATTATTTACTACTTTGGGTTTTGTTCATTACCTCCAGTAGTTTATGATAATTTGTGGCACACTTGATAAAATTCCAGTAATCCAAATAAAAGTTGCTTTTAATCACATTTGGTTGAATTTCATAACTAATTCAGATACAGACAGATGAAATCCAGAAATTAAAACAATTAAATTTTTTGATACAAACACACAATCTGGTTAATCTAATAGTGCTAGTCAGTCAAAGTAGCTTTTACCCCCCATGTTATTCTCTTCTTAAAACTATCTGCTTTGCTTTATCTAATCCAACATGCAAAGATCTCCAACTTTCTCTTCAACCATCCCTGCAGTCATCTGCTCTGACTCACCTTCCAATATTTATTTTGTGTTCAATTCCTGCCCTTCTCCCGAAACCATGCAGGGCTTCACCACTTTAAAGGTGATATAAATATATGTTATTTTGATTCAGATAAACTTAACTAAAACCAGTGGTGAACAGTAAGAGATGTAATAGTGGTAGGTGAAAAGTCATTAATAAAACAATGTCAGTATGTTTACTTATTTTGATGAAACTGTGAGATTTTTTTTAAGAAAAACCTTTGAACCAGTAACTTACCAAGATTTCAGGTGTCACAGTGATCTTAAAAAGATCATTTCACAGATTATGACATTATTTTCATGAAGCATTCTGTTTTATTGTTTTCTGTTTATCGGTAAATCAATTACCTCACATTATTTACATTATCAATACATCCTTGAAGATGTTTGTCTTGTAAAATGTTATGCATCATTTTAAGGGCTCTGACAGTACAATTCATGAAATAATTTTGGTGGAATTTATATTTATGTAAAATTAATGTTAACCTGTCTGCTTGTTTTTCACTATGTTATGCTGAGGTTTATTGCTGATAGTCACCTAATGGAAAATTTCAATGCAAGCCAATTACTTCTAAAGGTCTAGATTTTTCTGAGAAAGCCCAACAGTTCCTGATAGGTGGTTTCCAGAATTGTGCTTCTCATGAGGTCTAGTGGCAGAACAGCAAATTTCTACCCAGAGGAAACCCAAGTGGCTACAGGGAGAACGTGCAAACTCCACACAGACAGTGCCAGAAGTCAGGTTTGAACCAGTTCGCTGGAGCAGCGAGGCAGCAGCTTTACTAGCTGTGCCAGTCTGCTGCGCTGCCCACCACCACCACCCCAACACTCACCTCCCCCACACACAAACAAACACACACACACACACACACACACACACACACACACACACACACACACACACACACACACACACACACACACACACACACACTCAGGATTCTGCACACATTTCAGCCTGTCAATGTACAATGGCAGTACAGCCCTGAACTATGGCCTTTACCAGTCTTTGTGGCAGCGGCATCAAGTTTCAGTGCTTCTCTTACTACATGATTGACCTTAGGATGTGCAAGACAAAAGTACATCGTTCACCATGTGTTCACGATTTTCCAGTGGCAGCTCTTGGTTGTCTTATTGTGCCACCATGGGAACAGCCCACAGAGCACGGAGTCCAGTGTTACTTCACTAGACGGGATCAACTTTAATAATGTCCTCTGCATTTCTTTCCAGACCTCTTTGGCAATTTCACACTTCAAAAGGAAATGGATAATAGTCTCATCTCCATTACAGCTGTCTCAAAGGCAGCCTAAGTGCTGAGACTATGGCTGTGCATGGTGGATTGGACAGAGAGGGCTCTTCTCACTACCAAGCAAGCAAGGTCTTCACAACCAACAAGCTTCCACTGCACATTGAACCCTAGGGGTAACACAGTGGTACAGCTAGAAGAGCTACAGCCTCACGATGCCAGAGACCTGTGTTCAATCCTGACCTCTGTCTGTGTGTTGGGGGGGGGGGGGGGGTTGGAATTTCCTTCTCAGAGATATGGGTTGTTAGGTTAATTAGCCCCTGTAACTTGACCCTGGTGAGTAGGTGAATTGGTGAGAATATGGGGAGAAGAAAAAGAAAATTGGTAAATTGTTTAACTATTGTCACATGTACCGAGCTAAAATGAAAAACTTGTCTTGCATACCATTCATACAGATCAATTCATTACAGCAGTGCATTGAGGTATTACAAGCTAAAATAATAACAGAATGCAGAATAAAGTGTTACAGTTACAAAGAAAGTGTAGTGCAGGCAGACAATAAGGTGCAAGGTCACAACAGGGAAGATTGTGAGGGCAAGAGTCCTTCTTGTCATTATTAGGGAATAGTCTTGTGACAGCAGGATAGAAGCTGTTCTTGAGCCTGGTGGTATGTTCTTCAGGCTTTTGTATCTTCTGCCCAATGGGAGCAAGGAAAAGAGAGAATGTCCAGGGTGGGTGGGGTCTTTGATTATGCTGGCTGCTTTACTGAGGCAGTGAGAAGTGTAGACAAAGTCCATGGAGGGGAGGCTGGTTTCCATGATGTGCTGAGCTATGTCCACAACTTTGCAGTTCCTTGCGGTTACAGGCAGAGCAGTTACCATACCGAGTCGTGATGCATCCAGATAGGATGCTTTCTATGGTGCATCGGCAAAAGTTGGTGAGGGTCGAAGGGACGTGCCAAATTTCTTCAGCCTCCTGAGGAAGTAGAGGCGCTGGTGAGGTTTCTTGGCCGTGGCATCAATGTGGTTGGACCAAGACAGGCTATTGGTGATGTTCACTCCTAGGAACTTGAAGCTCTCAACCTTCTTGATCTCAGCACCATTGACGTAGATAGGAGCATGTGCACCACCACCCCTTCCTGAAATCAATTACCAGTTCTTTTGTTTTGCTGACATTTAGGGAAAAGTTGTTTTCATGACACCATGTCACTAGGCTCTCTAATGTAGGATTAGTGTAAATGACTGGTTGATGGTTGGCCTGAACACAAGGGCCTATTTCTGTGCTGTATATCTCTGTGACACTCTGGAGCCACCAGCTTCTTTCAGCTAATTGTGTCTAAACAATCCTTCCTGGGAAGTTGCGGACTTGGCTGTGAGTCTTAGAATCTGAGAAGATGTCATGCCACTTTGTGGTGAGCTCAGGTGGCCCTGCAGTGCCAGGAAATTCCAGACCAACATGCCTTAATTCATTGATTGCTTGGAATTGGCCTTTAATTCCTCACTTTATTTCCTTGCATAACAGTCCAAGTTGAATATTTAAATAGGGCTAAATTTTTATTCCCTTCACATTGTATGGTAAAGCTCTATCACGTTGTTTGAAAAGATGAACGTATTTTGATAAAGTATTCTGCCTGGCATGTCATAGAGTCATACAGCACAGAAACAGACCCTTCAGCCCAACTTTTCCGTGCCAACAAAGATATTTATCCGCACTGGTCCCATTTGCCTGTGTTTGAAACATATCCCTCTAAACCTTTTTGATCCATGTACCTGTCTTTTAAACATTGAAATCATCCCTGCCTCTACAGCTTCCTCTGGCAGCACACTCTAAATACCCATCACCCTCTGTGTGAAAAATTGCCCATCAGGTCCCTTTTAAATCTTTCCCCTCTCACCTTAAACCTATGCCTTCTAGTTTTAGACTCCCATACCCTGGGAAAAAGACCGTGACCATCCACCTTACCTACACCCCTCATGACTTTATATACCTCTAATGTGAGAGGATTTGGTCCAGGTCTAGCCCACAAGCGCAATCAGTTTGGAAAGTCAATTTTCACAGCAACATATGCATGTCAGGTAGAAACAATCATTGCAGATTTCTCCTGGGCTTAATCAGCAGCATGCAGCATTCACTCAAAGAAAATGTCAATCTAAGAAGGAGACAAACAATAAGTTCAGCAGCTTGATCAACTAAACATTTCAGTTTGCAGAGAAGAATGATTTTCATGTACCTTTTTCAATTGTGCTCATGGCCATGTCTAATGCTGTCCTCAAGCTTCTTTACTTTATACCTCAGTATTTATCAAATTTTACAACTTTTAAACTGAATTTGTTTAATTTGAAGTCAAGTGGGTAATATTGTATCACCTCTACTTTCTCAGTTAATTAACAAGTCATTGTCCTTAAGCTAGATCCTGTTCTGATTTTAATGAGAAGAAAATGTTACATAGAACATAGAACAGTACAGCACAATACATGCCCTTTGGCCCACAATGTTGTGCCGAACTTTAAACCTCACCAAAGACTATCTAACCCCTTCCTGCCACATATTTTAAATTCCTCCATATGCTTATCTAGTAATCTCTTGAATTTGACCAATGTACCTGCCTCCACCACTGCCCCAGGCAGCACATTCCATGCGCCAACCACTCTCTGGGCAAAAAACTTTCCCCTGATATCTCTCCTGAACTTCCCACCCCTTACTTTAAAGCCATGCCCTCTTGTATTAAGCGTTGGTGCCCTGGAAAAGAGGCACTGGCTGTCCACTCTATCTATTCCTCTTAATATTTTGTACACCTCTGCAATGTCTCCTCTCATCCTCCTTCTCTCCAAAGAGTAAAGCCCAAGCTCCCTTAGTCTCTCCTCATAATGCATACTCTCTAATCCAGGCAGCATCCTGGTAAATCTCCTCTGCACCCTTTCCAACGCTTCCACATCCTTCCTATAATGAGACAACTAGAACTGGACACAGTACTCTACGTGTGGTCTAACCAGAGTTTTATAGAGCTGCATCATTACCTCACGGCTCTTAAACTCGATCCCTCGACTTATGAAAGCTAAAACCTCATAAGCTTTCTTAACTGCCCTATCCACCTGTGAGGCAACTTTCAGTGATCTGTGGATATGAACCCCCAGATCCCTCTGCTCCTCCACCCTGCCAAGAATCCTGCCATTAACTTTGTACTCCGCCTTGGAGTTTGTCCTTCCAAAGTGTACCACCTCACACTTCTCCGGATTGAACTCCATCTGCCACTTCTCAGCCCAGCTCTGCATCCTATCAATGTCCCTCTCCAACTTTCAACAACCTTCTACACTATCCACAACACCACCAACCTTTGTGTCATCTGCAAACTTGCCAATCCACCCTTCTACCCCCTCATCCAAGTCATTAATAAAAATCACGAAAAGCGGAGGTCCCAGAACTGATCCTTGTGGGACACCGCTAGTCACAGCCCTCCAAACTGAATGCACTCCCTCCACCACAACCCTCTGCTTTCTACAGGCAAGCCAATTATGAATCCACATGGCCAAGCCTCCCTGGATCCCATGCCCTCTGACCTTCTGAAGAAGCCTACTATGTGGAACCTTGTCAAATGCCTTACTAAAATCCATGTAGACCACAGCTACTGCACTACCCTCATCAATCTGTCTGGTGACCTCCTCAAAGAACACTATCAGGCTTGTGAGACATGATCTGCCCTTCACAAGGCCATGCTGGCTGTCCCTGATCAGAACATGATTCTCTAAATGCCCAAAGATCCTATCTCTAAGAATCCTTTCCAATAGCTTGCCCATCACAGACGTAAGGCTCACTGGTCTATAATTCCCTGGACTATCCCTCCTACCTTTTTTGAATAAGGGGACAACATTTGCCACCCTCCAATCCTCCAGTACCATTCCCGTGGACAACAAGGACTCAAAGATCCCAGCCAAAGGCTCAGCAATCTCTTCCCTCACCTCGCAGAGCAGCCTGAGGAATATTCCGTCAGGCCCCAGGGACTTATCTGTCCTAATACTTTATAACAGCTCCAACACATCCTCTCTCTTGATATCAACATGCTCAAGAACATTAACATTACCAACACTGTCCTCAGTGTCATCAAGGCCCCTCTCCTTGGTGAATACTGAAAAGAAGTATTCATTGAGAACCTCACCCACTTCCACAGCCTCCAGGCACATCTTCCCACCTTCATCCCTAATCGGTCCTACCTTTACTCACGTCATCCTTCTGCTCTTCACATAAGTGAAAAATGCCTTGGGGCTTTCCTTAACCCTACTCACCAAGGCCTTTTCATGTCCCCTTCTTGCTCTCCTCAGCCCCTTCTTAAGTTCCTTCCTTGCTACCCTATATTCCTCAAGAGACCTATCTGATCCTTGCTGCCTAAACCTTATGTATGCTGCCTCCTTTCTCCTAACTAGATGTTCCACCTCTCTTATCAACCATGGCTCCTTCACCTTGCCATTCTTTTTCTGCCTCACCGGGACAAATTTATCCCTAACATCCTGCAAGAGATCCCTGAAAAATGACACATCTCTGTAGTACATTTCCCTTCAAAAACGTCATCCCAATTCATACTCGCAAGTTCTAGCCTTATAGCCTCATCATTTGCCCTTCCCCAATTAAATATTTTCCTGTCCTCTTTGCTCCTAACCTTGTCCATCACAATGCTAAATGTTAGAGAGCTGTGGTCACTGTCCCCCAAATGCTCACCCACCGAGAGATCTGTCACCTGACCCGGTTCATTACCTAATACTAGATCTAATATGGCATTCCTCTAGTCGGCCTGTCAACATACTGTGACAGGAATCCGTCCTGGACACACTTAACAAATTCTACCCAATATAAACCTTTGGTACTAAGCAGGTGCCAATCAATATTTGGGAAATTGAAGTCTCCCATGATAACAACCCTGTTATTTTTGCACCTTTCCAAAATCTGCCTCCCGATCTGCTCCTCAGTATCCTTGCTGCTACTGGGGGGCCTATAGAATACTCCCAGTAGAGTAACTGCTCCTTTCTTGTTCCTAACTTCCACCCATACTGACTCTAGCGAGGATCCTGCTACATTATCCACCCTTTCTGCAGCTGTAATAGTATCCCTGACCAGTAATGCCACCCCTCCTCCTCTTCTCCCCCCCTCCCTATCCCTTTTAAAACACTGAAATCCAGGAATACTCAGTATCCATTTCTGCCCTGGTGACAGACAAGTCTCTGCAAGAGCCACAATATCATAGTTCCATGTATTTATCCAAGCTCTCAGTTCATCACACTTATTTCTGATGCTTCTTGCATTTAAGTAAGTGCACTTTAGCCCATCCACCTTACTACTTTTATACCCTATACTCTGCTTCTCCTTCCTCAAAGCCTCTCTATATGTTAGATCTGGTTTTACTCCATGCACTTCTTCCACTGACCTATCCCTCCAGTTCCCACCCCCCTTGAAAACTAGTTTAAACCCTCCCGAACCACTGCCTGCAAGGATATTGGTCCCCCTCGAGTTCAGGTGTAACCTACCCAATCTGTACAGGTCCCACCTTCCCCAGAAGAGATCCCAATGATTCAAAAATCTAAAACCTTGCCCCCTGAACCAACTCCTCAGCCACACATTCATCTGCCATCTCCTCCTATTCTTACCTTCACTATCAAGTGGCACTGGCAGCAATCCTGAAATTGCTACCCTTGAGGTCCTGTTCTTCAGCCTTCTGCCTAGCTCCCTAAACTCACTTTTCAGGACCTCATCCCCCTTTCTACCTATGTCGTTGGTACCAACATGTACCACGACTTCTGGCTGCTTTCCCTCCCACACAAGAATGCTGTGGACCTGATCAGAGATATCTTGGACCCTGGCACTTGGGAGGCAACGTACCATCCGGAATTCTCGCTCTTGACCACAGAACCTCCTGTCTGTTCCCCTGATTATCGAGTCCCCTATCACTATTGCCCTCCTCTTCTCCTCCGTTCCCTTCTGAGCAGCACGACCAGTCCCAGTGCCAGAGACCTGGCTACTGCCGCTTGATCCCTGTAGGTCATCCCCCTCAACAGCATCCAAAGCAGAATACTTGTTTTTGAGGGGAACAGCCTTCGGGGTCCTCTGCTCTGTCTGCCTGTTCCCTTTCTCTTTCCCTCCCCTGACAGTCACCCATCTATCTGCCTCCTGGACCCTAGAAGTACCTGCTCTAAGGGCGGATTGGGGGTGGTGGGGGGTGACTATCTCCTGATGCACAGCATCTACATATCTCTCTCCCTCCCTGATGCTCCGCAGTGTTTGAAGCTGCAACTCCAGCTCATCAATTCTGAGCCGAAGTTCCTCCAGCCTCAAGCACTTACTGTAGATGTGGTCACCGTGCACCACAGCAGGGTCCACTAGCTCCCACATCATGCAGCTGCAGCACATCACCTTGCCCTCCATCTGAACTATCTTTTTTCTTTTTTTTCTTACCTAGCTGTAGTCTACTTAAAAGTTATAACAATAACAGTAAACCTTACCTTTACTTACCAGCTACTCACCAGTGTTCCTACAGATGGCCTCTGCCTCTTGATGCCGAAGCATGTTGTGCCAAAGCCACTCACTCTGACTCTGTCCACTCCAACAATGGCCACTCCTAAATGGCCGCTCCACTTGACATGACCTCCTTTTTATCGGCCCTGCTAAATTAGCCCGGACCTGTGAGGGACCGGCTGCTCCTTGGTCTCTCAGCTCCTGTTCCTCTCCTCAGTAAAAAGTCCACGAAAAAAACAATCTTTTTAAAGGGTTTGAGAACATACCTGTGAAGGGCCCCCTGCTCCTTGGTCTTTCAGCTCCTGTTCCTCTCAGTAAAAAGCCCACGAAAAAATGATCTTTTTAAAGGGTTTGAGACCGTACCTGTGAGGGACCCACTGCTCCTTGGTCTCTCAGCTCCTGTTTCTCTCCTTAGTCTGTTCTGTTGCCTTTTGGCATTTGACTAGTTTGCAGAAAGTTATCTTCGTGTCCTACAAACTTAATTAAATTCTCTATTTCTGTTGAGCCTTCTAAACCTCACTTAACAATGTCTATAGCATATATGTACTTGTATTCTGTAAGTGAGAGTAAAGTATTTGAACTGAGATGTCTGTGTGTGATGCAGAATGCTACTGTGTACCCTGGGAATTGTGGAGAACAGCAAAATTATATTGATACACAATTATGTCATTGCATTAATTGCTCTATTGAAATAACAGAAATAGTTCTGTATTAATTCTTGAAATGGACCACCAAACGTGACATTGTGTTGGATGCAAGAGAGTGGCACCAGGCTAATTTTTGGATATATGATTGTGTAATTCCACTCATAAGCATTAAAAATGGCAGCTAATTTAGACCATAAGACATAGGAGCAGAATTAGGCCATTCGGCCCTTTGAGTCTGCTCCGCCGTTCAATCATAGCTGATTTATTTTCCCTCTCAACCCCATTCTCCTGCCTTCTCCCCGTAACCTTTGACACCCTTACTAATCATGAACCTATCAACCTCCACTTTAAATATACCCAATGACTTGGCCTCCACAGCCATCTGTGGTAATGAATTCCACAGATTCACCACCCTCCAGCTGAAGAAATTCCTCCTAAATAAAGGAACATCCTTCTATTCTGAGGCTCTACCCTCTGGACCTAGACTCTCCACAACAAGAAACATCCTCTCCACGTCCACTTTATCCAGGCCTTTCAATATTTGGTAGGTTTCAATAAGATTCCCCCCTCATCCTTCCGAGTTCCAGCAAGTACAGGCCCAGAGCCATCAAAAGCTCCTCAAACATTAACCATTTCATTCCCAGGATCATTCTTGTAAACCTCCTCTGGACCCAAAGCTGTTCACAATACTCCAAATGTAGTCTGACAAATGCCTATAAAGCCTCAGCATTAAATCCTTGCTTTTATATTTTAGTCCTCTCAAAATGAATGCTAACATTGCATTTGCCTTCCTTACTACTGATTCAACCTGCAAGTTAACCTTTAGAGAATCCTGCACTAGGACTCCCAAGTCCCTTTGCACCTCCAATTTCTGAATTTGTTCCCCATTTTGAAGATAGTCTATGCTTTTATTCCTTCTACGAAAGTGCATAACCATATACTTCCCTATATTGTATTCCATCTGCCACTTTTTTGCCCATTCTCCCAACCTGTCCAAGTCCTTCTGCAGACTCCCTGCTTCCTCAACACTACCTGCCCCTCCACCTATCTTTGTATCATCCACAAACTTGGCCACAAAGCCATCAATTCCATCATCTAGATCATTAACATATAACGTGAAAAGTAACGAACCCAACTCCAACCCCCTGGGGAACACCACTCGTTACCAGTAGCCAACCAGAAAAGGCCCCCTTTATTCCCACTTTTTGCCTTCTGCCAATCAGCCAATCTTCTATCCATGCTAGTACCTTTCCTGTAATACCATGGGCTCCTATCTTGTTTAGAAGCCTCATGTGCGGCACCTTATCAAAGGCCTTCTGAAAATCCAAGTAAACAACATCCACTGATTCTCCTTTGTCTATCCTGCCTGTTACTTCCTCAAAGAATTCCAACAGATTTGTCAGGCAAGATTTTCCCTTAAGGAAACCATACTGACTTCGGCCTATTTTATTGCGTGCTTCCAAGTACCCCAAAACTTCATCCTTAATAATGGATTCTAACATCTTCCCAACCACTGAAGTCTGGCTAACTAGCCTGTTTTTCCCCGTCTTTTGCCTCCCTCCCTTCTTAAAGGGTGGCGTGACAGTTGAGATTTTCCAGTACTCTGGAACCATTCCTGAATCTACTGCTCCTTGAAAGATCACGTCTAATGCCCCCACAATCTCTTCAGCTACCTCCTTCAGAACCCTGGGGTATAGTTCATCTGGTCTATGTGACTTATCCACCTTCAGACCTTTCAGCTTCCCAAGAACCTCCTCCATAGTAATAGCGACTACACTCACTTCTGCCTCCTGACTCACGAATTTCTGGCATGTTGTCGGTGTCTTCCACAGTGAAGACTGACGCAAAATACTTATTCAATTCGTCTGCCATTTCTTTATTCCCCATTTTCCAGTGGTCCAATGTCCACTCTTGTCTCTCTTTTGCTCTTTATATACCTGAAAAAATATCTGGTATCCTCTTTTATATTATTGACTAACTTCTGGCTAATCGATGATTTTTGCTTTAGCATTTTACCCTCGTAATCGTGGTACCTGCAAACCAGTTATTTGCTCGATGATGCCTCACATTCCCTTTTTTTGTCAAAGGATCCTTCCTCAGAAACTGTTGTCCTCCATGTCAAACCCAGCATTATCACCCCCACCCACCCACAAAAAAAACAGCCTCGTCTTCAACTATCTCCCCTACTGAATGTGTCACACAGAATTAAATAACATTTATGGCCATTTCAACCAACCGCTGCATGCTGGCATTTCTGCTCCAGTTGAGCCTGCAATCTTTCTTCCTCAGGTAACTTTATCACCATGTCTTATGTTCTCTTCTGCTTCTTCTATTTATCTCGCTTCTATGGGAGCGAGTTCCACATTCCTGCTACTCTGGAGGTAAAGAAGTTCCTTCTGAATTGTTCATTTGATTTCTTGCTAACTATTTTTATATTAATGGCTTCTGATTCTGCTCTTCCCCATGACAACTCTATCAAAAAACTGTATTAAGGTACTGATGGAGGGACTGGATTTAAGAATGATAAACAGGCCCGAATTGAAGGATCTCAAATATAGCTGAGGGCTGTAGAGTTAGGGACTAACTGCTGCAGGTTTCGAACTGAAATGTCAACAATCCCTTTCCTTCAACAAATGCTTCTTGACCCGCTGAGTTCCTCCAGCAGACTGATAGTCATAGCAGTGATGTGGGTATGATTCTGGGCTGTGTATGGCACCACATCTGCCAGGGAGAGGAGAGTACAGAAAAATGAGTCTGTACAATACTCAAAAATTGTTCATTTTTTAAAGAGGTTTTTTAGATGGTGAACCTCATTTTTTAAAATCCATATTAGTTGCTGATTCTGTGCAATAACATTTGGTGTCTAGACTCTGTGAAGTGAACTGATAATCAATCATTCACTGCCCTATTTTGATGTTATAATACAGTGCAAAATCTGAAATATTTTGAACAATGAGCAGTGTCATGGGAGTGTTTCAGTGCAGGTTTGCTGTTTTGAGTAAAAATGAAAGTGAAAGAAAGCACATTACTAAAGGGCTTGACAAGATCTCATTATTTAATGTCCCTCTAATCATAACAGTTACATTTTCAAAATTATTTAGTTCACATCTTACAATCCTAGCAATCATAAGTATGTCATTCTTCACTGTTTAAATTTGATCACAAATTTCAACAAAACATTTATAACAAAACGGCAAAATACCTGAAGTTCCACAAGGAAATCAGCCAAATTTTGTTAGATTAATTGAATCTGGGAACTTTAAGTTCAACATTGACAGGTTGGTTGAACTTGTTATTTTTTTTGCTAGGATTTGCTGTGAAATAGGTGCCTAATGAATTAACTGATTTTGCTAATGTTTTAGTTAAAATCCACCTGGCCCCTGACGTTTCTATGTAAACCAGACTTGTGAATTATGGGCAATGTTACAGTGAGATAGAGTAAACGAACAATGTCAATAAAGAGTTGAAGACTGGTCTACAATGTAAACTTCTCAGCCGGTTGTTGCAGACAGACCCTTTCAATCCAGTTTAAATTATTGCACAGTTGGAGGTGAAAGAGCAGCCAGGATGAAGGTGAGTTACATTTGACAAATAAAGTTGTTTGAGAAGGAGATAGAGAATGAAGTAAATTATATGGAGTTTCATGAAGCATTTGATAGGATGTCTCATGGAAAGTTTGGAGAAATGTAGGCAGCACAGAATTGAAATACTGAGTCAAATCTTAATGAAGTTGGAAATTGTACATCCCAGAAGAGTCCATTTGTTGTATACACAATTGGTACTTAGGTGTAGGAAGCAGTGATAAAAATAAGGGAATTTGATTGTAAGGTAAGCATTAAAAATGACATTAGAAATTTAACTATGTGGTTTATAAGATGTCATATATAGAAATGTCAGGCTTTGCTGTTCTTCCTCCCAAGATGCAATGGGAATAAAACTGAATTGAAAGATCTGGAAGGACTGTAAAGACCTACAAATGGAAATGCTTACGTGACTGAAAATGCAAAAGTAGCTAGGAAATCAATATTTTATTTGTTTGGAGAATTACTGATTGGGAAAGTCATCCACTTAAAGTTGTCAATTAAAGAGAAATTGAAGGGAGGTCACGGTCCAGTTTCTCTGCACAAAGTATGAGTCATTGAAACAGAGGCTGTTGCACTTTTCTAAGGAAAAAGTGGATGAGTATTTGAAACGTAGGAAATTACAGAGCCACAAAAGGAACACAGGGCCTTGGATTAGGCAAAGTGGAAAGTATTTAACCTCCGGATTTGGCAATGCCGATTATTTAACATTGTACAATGACCATTATAATATAGGAAACATGACAGCCAATTTGTGCACAGCAAACTCCTGCAAACAGTAATGAGAAAATGTCCAGATTTATTTTTGATACTATCGTCTGATGTTGTTAAATATTAAACAGAAAACCAGGAAAAACTTCTTTGAATTTTAACATGGGACCTTTTGCATTGTGAGAGGGAACATGGGGCCTTAGATAACACCTCATTTAAAAGGAAGCACCTTCAGCGTCAGTCTAATATTCCTACTCAGGTTGCGTAAAGTAAGAGTTAAACCCGCAACTTTCTGACTCAGAACTGGGATTGCTACCAACAGCCACCGCTGACACACCATATCCATCATAATAGGAAATAATGTGTGTTAAATGAACCTTGATAACTGTAGGTCCAGAGAGTCTGGAGAGGTGTATTACAAAAACTTTCCTGAAGGTTTATGGAAGGTTCATACTCTCTTTATAACACTCTATTATTTGCTGACAATTTAAAATAGACATGTTTCCTTGTTGCCCTCTCACTGATTTCCCTAGTTGTACCAAATTCTTCCAGAATATCTTGTGACACAAATTTAAATAAATTTGATCCAAGCTTTCTGTCGCTTGGAAAGTTTTAGTAAGAAAGATAGAACTGTGTCAGGATGTACAATTGAAAGGTTTACGCAGAACGTGATGAGTCAATAGGACAAGATCCTAAGCACAGAGAGAAAGCAGACAGCAAAAAATGTTAGAATAACAGAATGTTAGCTAAATGAGTCAGAAAGAAAACTTTTTGAAGAAGGATATTGACGATGTGATGCAAACACATCTCACAAGGGGAGGCACAGTGGCGCAGCTGCTGCCTTGGAATTCCAACAACTAGTCTTCAATCCCCACCTCTAGTGCTGCCTTTGTGGAGTTTGCACATTCTCTCCGTGATCATCCAGATTTCCTGAGGGAACTCCAATTTCCTCCCATATCCAAAATTGATGTAGACAGGAGCATGTGCACCACCCCCCTTCCTGAAGCCAATGACCAGTTTTTTTGATTTGCTAACATTTAGGGAAAGGTTGTTGTCATGACACCATGTCACTAGGCTCTCTACCTCCTTCCTGTACTCTGATTCATCGTTATTTGAGATCCGGTCCACGATGGTGATCATCTGCAAACTTGTAGATGGAGTTAGTGCAGAATCTGGCCACACAGTCATGAGTGTATTGGGAGTAGAGTAGGGGGCTAAGGACCCAGCCTTCTGGGGCACCAGTGTTGAGAATAATCATGCTGGAGATGTTGCTGGCTATCCTCACTGATTGCAGTCTGTTGGTCAGGAAGTCAAGGATCCAGTTGCAAAGGAAGGCATTGTGTCCCAGTCTAGGAGTTTGGAGAAGAGTTTGCTTGGAATTATAGTATTGAAGGCAGAGCTATAGTCAATAATCAATAGTCGAGCATAGGTGCCTTTACTGTCCAGATGCTCCAAAGATGAGTGTAGGGCCAGGGAGATGGCATCCACCATAGACCTGTTTTGCCTGTAGGCAAATTGCAGTGGGTTGAGGTTGTCTGGGAGGCTGGAGTTAATGTGCACCATGACCAGCCTCTCAAAGCACTTCATGTTGGTGGATGTCAGAGCCACTGTTGCGATAGTCATTAAGGCACATTACCTTGTTTTTCTTAGGTACCAGGATGATAGTGGTCTTAGAACAGGTGGGAACCTCAGATTGAAGCAGGGAGAAGTTAAAAATGTCTGCAATACTCCCGCCAGCTGATCTGCATAGGATCCAAGGACACGGCCAGGGACACCAGTCGGGCCAGATGCTTTCTGAGGGTTCACTCTCCAGAAGACTGATCTTACGTCTGCAATGGTGACTGTGGATTCAGATACATTGGAGGCTGTTGGGGTGGGTGGTGACATTCCAATCCCCTTCTGTTCAAAACATGCATTGAATGCGTTAAGCTCATCGGGAAGGGATGTGCTGTTGTTGGCAATGCTGCCTGACTTCGTTTTGTAGCCCGTTATAGCATGTAAGCCCTGTCACAACTGACAGCTGGTCTGGGACTTGATTTTGGACTGGTATTGTCTCTAGGCATCCCTGATAGCTTTATGGAGGTCATATCTCAATTTGTTGTATAGGTCAGGGTCACCTGATTTGAACGCCACAGTCCTGGACTTCAGTAGGGAATAGGTCTCCTGTTTCATCCATGGTCTCCAGTTTGGGAACACCCGAATTGTCCTCTTTGGAACACAGTCCTCAACACACTTGCTGATAAAGTCTGTGATGGTGGTGACATACTCATCTTAGGCTGGCAGATGAGTCTTTGAACATGGACCAGTCCACTGACTCAAAACAGTCGCATAGAAGCTCATTTATTTCCTCAGACCAGCACTGTATGACTTTCTGTACTGGATCCTCCCATTTCAGCTTCTGCTTGTATGCAGAGAGAAGGAGCACAGCCTGGTGGTCTGATTTACCAAAGTGTGGGCAGGGGGTGGCTTGCAAGACATCTTTGATGGTTGTGTAGCAATGGTCAAGGGTGCTCCTGGACTGTCCTTTCCCATATCGATCACTAATCAGAAACCAATCGATGCTACGATATCGGGCTGTGGCCAAACAGTGTGGCCACTGTTTCTAAAGGGAAATGCCAACATTAAACCACTCCCAGGTAGCTATAAGAAGAGGTTGGACAAAGTTGGATTGTTTTCACTGGAGCTTCAGAGGCTGAGGGGCAACCTGATAGAAGTGTATCAAATTATGAGAGGCATAGATAGAGTAGATAGTCAGAGTCTTTTGGCCAGCGTGAAAATGTCAAATACCGGAGGGCATGGCTTTAAGGTGAGGGGGAAGCTTTAAAGGAAATTTGAGATAAGTTTTTCTTACACAGAATGGTAGGTGCCTGGAATGTACTGCCATGGGAGGTGATGGAAGCAAATGTTATAGTCATGTGTAAGAGATATTTAGACAGGCACATGAACAGGCAGGGAACAGAGGGATCGGATCTTGTGCAGGCAGATGGAATTACTTAGATTGGCATGGTTCGCACAGACATCATGGGCCAAAGAGCCTCTTCCTGTTCTATGTTTTATGTCCTCTGTAAGACCTGTGGCCCCACAAAAAGTTTCATCTCAGAACTCTGCATGGGATCCAAAGGCAGAACCCAATTATGCTGAGATTTCCCCAACATTACACCAGGGAATCCACCCCTCAAGTCTACCTCAGCTTAATCTGCTGTAGGACTGGAGTCGCCATTCACTTAAATGGGGATTTCTGACCTAGAGATTAGGAGGAAAAGGATACATTGATATTTATCTTTTACTTTTTTAATATTTGTAAATTTTTTTAGTGTTTTAATTATTTTTTCCTTTTTAAATTTTTAATATTTTATAAGAATTACTTGCACCATTGTCAATAGTTTTGAATGTCTGAACGTCGGAAACATTAAAAACTGTTTAAACAAAGAGTTGAGCCTCCACATCAGCTTTGCCTCTTGTCGAGGTCTGTCAAGGTACGTTGGGGCAGGGCTCAGGACTTCTTACCAATGATGCCTCCCAGGAGTTGTCACTTGATATGGTGGGTCTGCTCAATCAACCATCTGCACTTGAGCACAGATAAGTGTGAGTAGGTTAGGATTCTGGTGGCAGGCTGAATATAATTTGATTTGGCCTAATTCAAAAACTCACATTAAAATTATGTTTTTGTTATAAGATCAGAGATTTCAATATAAAAGACAACCATCTATAAAATAACCACCAAACCTTATTGCCATTACCACTACATATGTACTTAAACAGAATAGTCAATAATGTATCCCTAAGTCCGAGTTGTCAGTTATTGATGCCTCCAGCAAAATACAAAGTAAGTAACTCTTCACATTGTATTGAAATCGTGCTATTGGCTGATTTGATTTGGTCAGTGATCAATGGACCTATGATCCAGCTCCAATCCTTTAACTAGTGAATTGCTGGTGGAATGATAGGATGGAATATTCAGAGTTAGGGTTTCAATAAACCTGGCTATTGGGAATATCATTATTGCGGTGGCGTGGGCACTCAATAGATGAAACATAAAATACAACAGCAGAAAGCCAGAGGTAGTGGAAGATTAAGGAACCATCAACTATCTTCAAGTTTCACATGAATTAGTTGATATGATCCAGAACATATCTGAGCTCAGCTTCCTGCATGCACCCTCCTTTAATCATACTGAAAACTAAGTAAAAGTGCCAAAAACCACCTCCCTTTCAAAAATTGGAATCAAATTATATTAAACAATATCATGGGGAAAATATCTCCCTAATACACATATCAGACCTAACAGATTAGATTGCTTTCTCTCTCCTCAGCGGCTGCCTGACCTGCTGACAGCTTTCTCGTATTATTTACCATTTCCATGTAGATGTCTACCCTTGTGTGAGTAAAAAGGCTGTGAAACGTCTGCCATCAGCTGTGTGAAAGTACCTAAGAATGCTGCCCTTTCTCGAGCTTTGGAAAAGGTAATCTTGTCAGAATGACAATATGTTTGAGTTTGCACATGATGCTCCCATTGAATGGACAATTAACAGTTTAACTCATTACTGATAAAACAAATTTCAGATTGTTGGTTTAAAGCCGAGAAATATTTATGTCATGGTGTTGTACAACACAGAAACAGGCTCTTCGGCCCATCTACGCTAATCCCGTTTGCCCACATTAGGATCATATCCTTCAATGCCTTACCTATTTATGTGCCTGTCTAAATGCCTCTTAAACTTAGTGATTGTATGGATTCCACCACCTCCTCTGGCAATGCATTCCCAGATATGAACCACGCTCTGTGTTATAAAAATACTTACCCTTCAAATCCCCTTTAAAATTCCTTCCTCTCACTTTAAACCCATGCCCTCTTGTTTTTGATCCCCCCTACTATGGGAAATAAGATTCTGACTATCTACCCTATCTATGCCTCTCATAATCTTATACATTCCTATCAGGTCACCCCTCAGCTTCCAGGGAAAACAAGCCCAGGCTGTTCAATGTCTCCCCATAACTAAAGTCTTCCAAACCAGCCAACATCCTGATGAATCTCCTCTGCAGTCTCCCCAGAGCAATCACATTCTTTCTATAGTGTGGTGACTAGAACTGCACACAATGTGGCTTTGAGAGTTCTCTTCTTACAAGATGAAGTAAACATCATTGAAGTATTTTGCTTAGAAAGGTAAAATCGATATTAATGTACCAGATTTGTGCTGGGTTACCAGATTTCTGCATAGGGCCTGTTTCTGTGCTGTACAACTCCATGACATGAATGTTTCTCGACTTCAAACCAACAGTCTGAGATTAGTCTTATCAGTAATGGGTTAAACTGTTAATTAGTTATTCAATGGGAGCATCATGTGCAAACTCAAACATATTGTCATTCCGACAAGATTATCTTTTCCAAAGCTTGAGAAAGGGCAGCACTGTTGCACACTTTTCACAAAGCTGATGGCAATTTTATTCCCATCATAATCAAGTACAAGTATTGGGAGCACACATAGGTATATGCTGGTTGTGGACAAAGCCTAGTTTAGTTGTTACAGTCCTAGTTCAAAAGAAAGAAATCTCTTAGTTGAGCTGCAGAGAGCAGCCACTGCTGTTCAAAAGTAAGTCATGTTAAGGAGAGATCTGGTTAGAAGAGAAAATTGATGGTGGTGAGGTTCATCATGCAGAAACACGATTAAAAATAAATTGATTGAACAATGACAGAAAATGAGAGGGTTGCTTAAAAATCTTGGTAACAATCAACAAGATGGGAAATTGGACATTAATGTGACATTCTGATCAATATAACCGTTGAACAAGAACAAATGGAATACTGGTGTGTCAGCTTTCCCTTAACAATATCTGACATTTTCATCATCATGTATTTAAGAAATAATAAAGAGTGTGTCCTGATTAAAGGTTATTTGAATTATAGAAGCTATTCAGTTAATCTGTATTTTTCATTTCACCTAAAGAAGCCCTTGTTTCTTGCTAGAATGAAAAGGAAATGGCGAGGAGACAGACTGTATCAGATTTTTAGCCCCCCTGAACTGCTAAAGCTTTTTAAGCTTTCTTAAAGGGGCTGAATCAGCCCCTGCCCTTGCAGTGTGTGTTGGCTCAGCAAGGGAATTACAATAAGCCAGAGGGGAGGCCTAACACCTTATTTTCTCATGGGGTGCCCAAATGGAATTGCCTTAAGGTACACGGTGGTGGGCAAACACTGTCACAATCCATAGACAGGAGATTCTGCATGGGGCCAAAGGTTAGAGAGCATTTGCATCTTCAAATACTTCAGAACAATCTTCAGACCACAACCAGTTCAGGCTTCTTCAGCTGAAGCCAGAAGTTTCTGCTGGTGGTGACTAGGCACACCACTGCTGGTCTTATATTTCAATAGCTATTGTCCTGCTTCTGTTCTGCCCCCTCCCCCCCCCCTAGGAACCATCATCTATGAGTAAGCTGTATTATAACCGGAGCAGAATCAAAACCATATTAGACAAAGAAAGAAATAGGTTGACCAAGTGAGCGGACATTGATGTTCGTTTAAACAGAATAGGTTCAATCCCAGGCCAAAAACGTAAAATCAAAACATTCAGCAGGAGGTAATCCTCGAAATAACAGGTGGAAAATTATTTGAGTCAAGGGTTGATCATGTCACAGAGCTAGCTGGGGCAATGATTTGACATGCTTCTGGTATGTTCCAGAAGCTGTTTAATGATTGCCTTGTTCAAAATGCTATTTGCTGGATTTTTCATTTTTATTTTCTTATCACAGGAACAGCAATTGTGTTGGAATGTGAACCCAGTTTAAAGGTTGTATCTTCAACCCCTGCTAAGTCTCTCATCCTAACATAAAGCCTTGATTTTAACAGCGTGTGAGTGCTACTTGGGTGTGGTGCAGTGAGTGACAAGCTCAGGCTTGCCAGAGGTCAAGTACGTTTGGGCTTTATCATGATATTTCAAAATGGTCCCTCACCCAAAATAAAAGTAGGCAACAGAGAATTGGCTGGATATTGGGCATCAGGAAGTTGCCACCAGGGATCTAAGAGAAATGACTGCAGCACTAAATTAAGTCATAGGAGAGCATTGGGAGACATTCACAATTAGTGTTGGAGTGGGCAGCCTAAAGATGCCTATGGTCCTTTTGTTCTCCCTGGGCTCTGAGGAAACCATTACCTCGCCTGACCTTCTGTTGAAGGTTGCTTTTCCCAGAGTAATCGTCACCGTTTTCGGCCCATGTTATTCAAGGTCTCAGGCTTATGCTCTCTACTCAAAGCTGCTGCAAACTTTTCTTCCAGAGCTGGGGGCTCTTATGCATCATTTCCTTCCCATCAGATAGTTTATTAAGGGTTATTTAACTCATGGGAGTTATTCAGGCAGACTGTATTTTTCATTTTTCCCAAAGAAGCCTTTGTTCCTGCCATGGTGAAAAGGAACTGGGGTAGAGACCAATTGCATCAGATTTTACAGTTTGTACAAGTTCAACAAAGGAATTACAAAAATCGGAGGGGAGGCCTATCACTTTATTTCCTCAAGGGGTGCTCAAATCAAGATACCAAACTGGCTTCCAGTTTAAAAAAATACTTGTACTTTGGGAAGTCTGGACCATGGAAATACATCTTATCACCAGAACTCCTTCTCTACCCTACAAGGAAATCCTGAGGCCATGAAGTCTGGAACAAATTAAGGAGTCCTACAATGGATGATTGAAGGACTTGCTATTAACATGTGATGTGGGCCTACTTTGACCTATTTGAGGATGTGATTAGTGGAATAAATAGGGGGGAGCCAGTGATGGATGTGGTTACTTAGATTTTCAGAAGATTTGTAATGAGGTCCCATACCAGAAATTGGCCAACAAGGTTAGGGTATATGGAACTGGGGTTAATACAGTGGCATGGATTGAGAATTGGATCACAGATAGAATGCAAAGAGGAGAATGAACAGATCCTCCTCAGGTTGGTGGGCTGTGACTAGTGGGGTACCCCAGGGATAGAATATGGAACATTACAGGACAGGAACAGGCCCATGAGCCCATCATGCCTGCACTGACCATGACACCAATCTAAACTACTCCCACCTCCTAAACATGGTCCGTATCCCTCTATTCCCCACCTGTTCATTTGCTTGTCTAGGTGCCTCTAAAACTTTGCTACCATATCTACCACCTCCCCTGGCAGTGCATTCCAGGCACCTACAGCTCTCTGTGTAAAAAAAATTGCCTCGCAAATATCCTTTCAGCCTTTCCCCACCCCCCCTCTCTCCTTAAACCTATGCACTCCAGTATTTGACATTTCAAACCTGGGAAAAGATGACTGTATATACTCCATCTATGCCTTCAAGTTTATACAGGTGATTGTACCCCAGGTATTCTCGATGATTTGACTGCTGGGATGAAATGTCCTATTTCCAAGACTGCTGCTGATGAAAATTCTCGTTGGGATTGTGAGTAGGGAGGAGGAAGTAAAGAGGTTTCAAGAGGACATGGACGAGGTAAAGGAGTGGGTGAGAACATGGCAGATGGAATAAAATGTGGAAGAATACGAGGTCATCTGCTTTGGTGTGCAAAAGTAACTGGTGACAATTTGGGAAATGGTGATGCTCAAAGAGATGTACGTGTTCTTGTACAATTGCAATGAGGAAGGCAAACAATATGTTGGCCCTTAATATGAGAGAGTTTGAGTGCAGGAGTAAAATCTTACTGCCGTTATATCGTGCCTTGGTGAGACTGCACCTTAAATATTGTGTACAGTTTTGATCTCTTTACCCGAAAAAATATAGTTGTCATAGACGGAGTGCAACAAAGATTCACCAGACTGGCTCCTGGGATGGTGAGTTTGGTGTATTAAGAAAGATTGAGCAGATCATGCCTATATTCTCTAGAGTTTAGAAGAATGAGAAGCAACTGCATTGAAATTTACCAAATGGATGAAGGGGTCACGATAGACTATGGGGTAGCCACTTAGGGCTGAGATGTGGTTGAATCTCTTCAGTCAGATGGTGGTGAACTTGGTTCCCTTAATATCCAGATGGAATCAAGGTAGCCTACCCATTAGACCCATTCTTACCTTGAGCAGATCCCTTACAAAAACTTTCCACCCGATGGGTGAAGCCCAGCACAGTGCAGAGCCTTTCCACTCAAATTCTTTGATGGCTGGTAAAGCCTTTTCCTCAGGCTGTTTCTGACATTCACAAGGATTCAATAGCTACTAGAAATTAAATGCACTCCAAACAATTTTTAAAACTATTATAAAATTTTAAAAAGTCATCACATGTGGAAACATTTAACTCACGTAATTCAAAAGTATGTAAATTACATGAAAACTGCCTCTCTCCGTGTTGAAAGGACTGGAATCACTGATCCTGCCACAAGTCTGACATGCCACAGGTTCAGTTGGCCTGCTTTTCCAGTGTAACTGATGTGAAATGCAGGAATTTTTCACTTCTGCTGCTATATTTTACAAGATGTCCAATGTCAAAGTGCATTCAGGATGATACAGCTGTCAGTTGTGAGGTTAGTTAAGACTTCCCCCTACTTTTGCACATGCTTGCACACAGAGACCCCAAATTTTTACACGGTTATAGAGGTAAAAACTGACTGTTCCACACAGAACCTTTATTTTGCAGAAACATTGGGGCTATGGGCCTGGGCAGGTAGGCCACAACGTCTCTTCCACTCTGATTATTGAAGATTGATTTAAAGCTGACTCCCCTACCAAGCTGGTGAGCAGAGGTGACAGCAGATGACCTCACTGGAAGGAACAATTAAAGTGATTCTGCTGGTGATTCACTCGTTATGTGAGCACTTTGATACCAAAGTTCACAGAATGTCCACTTGAAAAAAATAAATTCAATAAAGGAGCTTTAGCTAATACAGTGGAGGCCATTTTCACTGTAATTATCTTGTCTGGTTGCTTATCCTTTCTCCTTATCTTCTATCACAACCATTGTCAGCCTGCTGCATAAAACACATCATTCTACAAATGACATCATCCATTGAAACAATTCAATTCAGGACATGCATAGGGGAAAGAAAGATATTTCAAATAAACAATGATGCTGTATAATATATACTAGGCCCTTAATTCCCTTCTAATTCTACTGAGGACAGCAAAATAATTCTTTTATTGTACCTTTCTAACAATCATCATTCTGCGGGAATAACACTGCAGTGTGTCTAATAGCTTTAATCAATGGTATTTCAGCAGTGTTTTCATTAAACTGAACTGTGATACAATTGCCAATGATGGTCAATTCATCTCATGACTCACAGACCGTCAATGAACTAACCCTGCTCTGCTGCACTGACTTACAAGGCTACCTGAACTTCCAAAATTAATATAGCTTCATGTCTTTCTGTCCTCATAAAAACCTGTGATGCCTGAACCCACCCGGAGACCCAGGGACTGGCCTGAGCACTTGGTATTGGTATTGGTTTATTATTGTCACTTGTACTGAGGTACAGTGAAAAACTTATCTTACAAACTGATCTTACAGGTCATTACACAGTGCAGTTACATCAAGTTAGTACAGAGTGCATTAATATAGTACAGGTAAAAGAAATAACAGTACAGAGTAAAGTGTCACAGCTACAGAGGAAGTGCAGTGCAATAAGGTGCAAGGTCACAACAAGGTAGATCGTGAGGTCATAGGTCATAGTCCATCTCATTTTATAAGGGAACTGTTCAATAGTCTTATCACTGTGGGGGTAGAAGCTGTCCTTAAGTCTGGTGGTACGTGCCCTCAGGCTCCTGTATCTTCTACCCGATGGAAGAGTACAGAAGAGAGAATGTCCCGGGTGGGTGGGGTCTTTGATTATGCTGGCTGCTACACCAAGACAATGAGGGGCAAAGACATAGTCCAAGGAGGGGAGACTGGTGTCCGTAATGCGCTGGGCTGAGTCCACAACTCTCTGCAGCTTCTTGCGATCTTGGGCAGAGCAGTTGCCATACCAAGCCGTGGTACATCCTGATAGGATGCTTTCTATGGTGCATCAGTTGTTCTCACTTTGAAGAAGTTTGAGCCGCTGGGTTGGAAAGGAACCATTAGTAACAGTGATGTAGAAGCATCGAACGTAGAACATTACAGCATAGTACAGGCCCTTCAGCCCCCGATGTTGTGCCGACATTTTATCCTGCTATAATATCTATTAAACCCTTCCCTCCAACATAGCCCTCCATTTCTCTATCATTCATGTGGTCTATGAAATATTTGCCTAACACTCAGTCTGCCTTTCAATTGTTGGTGCATCGTACAAAAAATGCTGGAGGAACTCAATAGGTCAGGCAGCATCTATGGAGGGAAATGAACAGTCTACGTTTTGGGCCGAGACCCTTCATCTGGACTGGGAAGAAAGAGGGCAGAAGCCAGAATAAAAGGGTGGGGGGGAGGGGGAGGTGGAGCGGTAGGAGCACAAGCTGGCAGGTGATAGGTGAATCCAGGTGAGGGGAGAAGATAGGTGTGTGGGGGGAGGGAGTGGGAATGACGTGACAAGCTGGGACTTGATAGGTGGAAGAGGGAAAGGGCTGAAGAAGATGGAATCTGATAAGAGAGGACAGTGGACCATGGAATAAAGGGAAGGAGATCTTTATCGAATAACGGGAAGGTCGAGCACCTTCACTCCATTAGCCATAACAGCCAGGATTTCCCGGTGGCCAGTCAGTTTAATTCCACTTCCCATTCCCACACTGACATGTCTGTCCACGGCCTCCTCTACTGCCAAGCTGAGGCTAGATTAGAGGAACAGCACCTCATATTCAGCCTTTATAGTCTCCAACCTGATGGCATCAACATCGATTTCTCTAACTCCCTGTAACCACTCCCCTCTGACCCTGCCTTCCCCCTCCCACCTCCCCCTTTGGTTTTCCCTTATCCCACTAGCCCCATCACCCCTTCTCTTTTCCCTCCCCCACCCCCACGACCTACCCACACTTTCCTCCCTCTGGTTCCCCACCTCCTTCCTTTTATTCCATGGTGCACTGTTCTCTCCCATCAGATTCCATCTTCTTCAGCCCTTTGCCTCTTCCATCTATCATCTCCCAGCTTCTCACACCTTTCCCACTCCCCTCCTCCCCCAGTCTTCCCCCTCTCACCTGGATTCACCTATCAGCCGCCAGTTCGGACTCGTCCCCCTCCCCCCACCTTTTTATTCTGGCTTCTGCCCTCTTTCGTTCCAGTCCTGATGAAGGGTCTCGGCCCAAAACGTCGACTGTCCATTTCCCTCCATAGGTGCTGCCTGACCTGCTGAGTTCCTCAGGCGTTTTTTGTGCGTTGCTCCAGATTTCCGGCACCTGCAGTCTCTCTTGTGTTTCAATTGCTGGTCTTTTATTTTGGTGACATTTGTATCCCTCGGAAATAAATGTGATGTTATCCTTAAATTAACCCTGAAACAAAAATAACCAGAATCTTTTTACTCATCCCAACATTGACAGGCTTGATACCAGTCCAAACATTTTCAAAATAGCTGTCCACAAGCTGCAGGGTTAAGGTTCCAGCACCTTGGATTCAAAAGTACAGATCTAATTGATGTATGGATGACTCCTTCTTGTTCAGTTAACTCGATATTTCCATCTAATCATTGATTTGAATTTATTATTAATAATATGTTGTTACTGTGGACTGCTTTAGAAATTAAGGGGCAGTTGCTAAATTGCAGCATCAACATGTGAAGCTGCAGGAAATTGACCAAGACCATAAAGATTCAATGATAGCTTGCTTTGGTTGACAACAGAGGTGGGTCCCAGGAAGATGTGATTCTTCGGTTTTTGTCCTTTTGGTAAAATGATGTAGCTATCTACAAATTCCTTCACCCCACAACACTCCATCAATCAGTCATAATGTTTATTGCTAATTGTTACATCATGGTGCTTGCTTTGAGCACAGTGTGAAGGCATGCTTCACTCTATACATCACTGGGAATTACAATTCCTAACACATTTCTAAACTCTGTAATTTGAATGGAAAAAAGTTCAGTTTGTTGTGGCAGGGCAAGGAGATGAATTGAGTCAGTGTCATTTGAGTAGGCATGTCTCATGTTAAGAGCTGGACTCACCTCTCATTAGGTATTGCTTCTGTGCAAGGAGCAGCTGTGATAGGTCAACTGCGAATAAACATTGTTCCACACGAAATCCATTTTAAGATTTTTGATTTAGTGATTAAGATTGGTAAGAGCACTGTTTATATACTCACTGCTCTAACCTTCATTCTCTGCTTTAATTACTGCCACTCACTCAAGCCACAACAAGAGAAACACAGCAATTAATAGATGCCCTTGTGCAATCACTCCAATGCCCAGCATACATTTCATTCCTTGGTTCTTGTTGCTTCTAATCCTGGTGATGGTAAGAAAAGTATCACAGCAATGTTTTTATTAGCTATTTTGTTAAATTGTTAATTATATTTTATTTATAAAATAGATTTTCTGATGGGTGTAAGAGATCTCCTGGTGAGGGGAAGAAAAAAGATTGCAGAGCATTCTGAGTGGTTTGTATGCATGTAATTTCTGTGAGTTTACTATGGGTTTTATGACAGGAGAAAGGGAAATTGCATTCCTATTCATTAATGCACTAAGGCAGCCGAGGCATATACATTTCAAAAATCAGTTTTTAACTTTGTGAATCTCAAAATTCTTGATTTTTCTGGGGGGATCCATACTGATCATCAATATTAAACAATGTGGCTGGTCTGCATGAGTGGTTCAATTGACATCTTATTTACAAAAATAATTCTGTCTAAGTTGACCAAATTCTCAAGCCATTCCTAACAACAATAAAACGGCAGCAAACAAGAGTCATCATTGGTGCCGGCTGCAGATAATGTTTTTTTTTCTTTGTTCTTCTTCATTTGTTTCTACCGTGAGGACAATTCTGGAAATATTCCAAAGGTGAGGTGACCATTCTGAACTGCTGCATAGCTTGTGCAACTTTCTGGTGCCAGGAGCATTTGCTTCTACCATCATAGAAATAAACTATTTTGTTAATATTGTTACCAGTAGTGGAGTCAAGAAAACTCCAATTGTACATTATTCTGAATCCTTGGGATTATACCAAATACTAATTCAGGCATCAAATATCTTCTACTTGGTCATTTTTTCTATTACTTTACAAAGATCAAACTTTAAATAGACTTTAACACCAAAACATTTCGGCAACTCTGTCTTTGCCTTATCAGAAATGTTTCCTTTTTCCTATCCACCGCCCCCCCCCCCCCCCCACTCCCTCTCTGCAACTTCAAGCAAACTTGTTTTCTCATTTTCCCAGTTCTGATGAAGGTTTCAATCCAAAATGCTAACTCTGCTCTTTTTCCAGTAATTCTGCCTGACAAGCATTTTCTATTTTATCTCAGACTTTATAATGTTATCTATCAGCTCTTAAGCTTTTAATTACTCTTTTAAAAATTGCATGTTTACTACAGTTGGTTAAAAAGGAGTGACTTTATTGGGTCTTTTAGCAATTGGTCCATGAATTTTGGCCATTTACCTGCCAAAATGTACCCTTCAGACAAGCTGGCACCCGACATTATATAAGCTACATTTCAGAAACAAACATTCAGAGTATCACTAAACCTGACTAGTTTATCCTAATGCTAGAATTGTAGACTATAAAAAACTGAACTGTGACTCTTTTAGTTGAAGGATTCAGATTTAATAATGGTAAATATCAGGAATAGTTTGAAACTAACTATCTCAAACAATCATTCATATTAAAGCAACTTTATCAATTCTGGTGTTCCCAAACCAGAAACCATAGATGAACCAGGAGATCCACTCCCTACTGAAGTCTAGGACTGCGGCGTTCAAATCAGGTGACCTGATCTTTACAAGAAATCGGGATACGACCTCCATAAAGCTATCAGGGAAAAACAAGGTAACGTGCCTTAATGACTACTGCCTGGTGGCTCTGACATCAACCATCATGAAGTGCTTCGAGAGGCTGGTCATGGCACACATTAACTCCAGCGTCCCAGACAACCTCAACCCAAAGCAATTCACCTACAGCCGAAACAGGTCTACGGTGGATGCCATCTCCCTGGCCCTACACTCATCTCTGGAGCATTTGGACAGTAAAGACACCAATGTTAGACTATTGTTTATTGACTATAGCTCTGCCTTCAATACTATAATTCCAAGTAAACTCATCTTCAAGCTCCTAGACCTGGGATTCAACACCTCCCTTTGCAAATGGGTCCTTGACTTCCTGACCAACAGACCGCAATCAGTAAGGATGGGCAGCAACACCTCTGCCATGATTATTCTCAACACTGGTGCCCCACAAGGTTGCATCCTCAACCCCCTACTCTATTCCCTACACACTCACGACTGTGTAACAAGATTCTGCTCTAACTCCATCTACAAATTTGCAGATGATACCACTGTAGTGGGCCATATCTCAAATAATGATAAGTTGGAGTACAGGAAGGAGACAGAGAGCCTATTGACATGGTGCCATGACACCAACCTTTCCCTCAATGTCAGCAAAACAAAAGAGCTGATTATTGACTTCGGGAGGCGGGGTGCACATGCTCCAGTTTACATCAATAGTGCTGAGGTCGTGAGGGTTGAGAGCTTCAAGTTCCTAGGAGTGAGCATCACCTATAGCCTGTCCTGGTCCAACCACATAGATGCCACGGCCAAGAAAGCTCACCAGTACCTCTACTCCTTCAGGAGGCTAATAAAATTTGGCATGTCCCCTTTAACCCTCACCAAATTTTATCAATGCACCATAGAAAGCATCATATCCGGATACATTATGTCTTGGTATGGCAACTGCTCTGCCTGTGACTGCAAGAAACTGCAGAAAGTTGTGATCTCAGCTCATCACATCACAGAAACCAGCCTCCCCTCCATGGACTCTAGTGACACTTCTCGCTGCCTCAGTGAAGCAGCCAGCATAGTCAAAGACTCCACCCACCCCGTACATTTTCTCTTCTCTCCCCTCCCATCAGGAGAAGGTACAAAAGCCTGAAAACAGATAACATCAGGCTCAAGGACAGCTTCTATCCCGCTGTTATAAGACTATTGAATGGTTTCCTAATACAATAAGATGGACTCTTGCCCTCACAATCTACCTTGTTATGACATTGCGCTTTCTCCATAAATGTAACATTTTATTCTGCACTCTATTATTGTTTGACCTTGTACTACTTCAATGCACTGTTGTAATGAACGGTATGCAAGACAAGTTTTTCACTGTACCTCAGTACACATGACAATAATAAACCAATTTACCAGCTTAGATACATTGTGACAAAGAATTTCATCAAATGCCTCTGATAGCTGCCAATGCCAGAATCCAAAATAATGAGCTGTTACCAGCAGCAGCTGGTGGTCAATTGAGCAACTTGTGTGAATTTCATCTGTTGTCAAATCAGCCCCCACAGCAGAGGCTGATAACTCTGCCAGTTTATGTCTGTAGTCTGATGAAAATAAGGATTAATTTCCCATATATGCCATTGGAACCCTGGAGAAAATCAGGGTATTTTTTTTCTGTTGCTTCACTTTGTCCAAACTCTCAATAAAAAGCTGGGCTACAATATACCCAGTGTGCAATTCAAATCTGGATTTCTACATTAAAGGTACTTTATAGATGTACACTGTTGCTGCACATGCACTCCTCAATGGTAAAATAGTACGATCTGAACCATATGATCAATAGGGCCAATTACTAACCAATTAACATAAGGATTGACATATCAGGTGACCAGTGGGAAAGTAGGCACAAGGCAAATGAAGTAAGCAGTCATATGAGGAAACCTCCTGGAATACCATCCGAGTTACTAGAACTGCCATGATATTATTGAATGGTGGCGTAGGCTTGGAAGTCCATACAGCCTACTCCTACTCTATTTGTTATGTTAAGTCTTGCACAACGTACCTTTTACAGGTCTATTTCAAATTGTAATATAGATAAGGCATCAAATTTTACCAGGACTGTAATAGTAAAATCCCTGTATTCCCTTTGTATGACAAACTAACATTTCTATTAGCAAGTCTAAGTGGCTAACTAGAATTTCCTGTCAATTTAAAATAAATTAGAATATTTAAAGTACCAATATTTTAGGAAGATAGACCCACAGCCTCATCTAGTCCTGTGTTCTCTGCATCATTGCAAAAAATAAATTTCTTCATTATGGCTCTGTTGTGTCATATTAATATCACTTCACTCTCTTAATTTCCTTTTGCCATTCACAGTGTTTTACAAGTCATTGTATTATTTTCTTGAGTATGTTTTTTTCCTTTTCCTCACATTCCCTTTTATCTGTACTTCTTAAAATTGTTCCCAAATAATAGCTTCTTCTGCTTCTCAGATGTTGTCTATCTGAGCATTGATTTATCTGTGCTTTCAGGAGGTCTTGTCTGGTCTTCCTGAATTTTCTGCTTTCACTTCAATTCTTCTATTACCATTCCATATCAAGAATTGTGTTTGCCTAGCCACAGTGAGGGCAGTGATGGAAAAATAGATTTTAAATTTCCAACATCTGCTGTATTTTAACTTTTGTGTATAATTCAATGCCACTGATAGCAAATTCTGTTTTTGGTCACTGGAACTAAATGCATGTGAGTATATTGCCCAACAGATATCCTCATGCATGAAGTTCAATTGAAATTAGCAAAGATGATAGACTTTAGCAAGGCCTCTGACAAGGTCCTGCATGGTAAGCTAGTCTTGAAGGTTAGATCACATGGGTTCCAGGGAAAACTGGCCAAGTGGATGCAAAAATAACTTGGTGGAAGGAGATAGAGGGTGGTAATGGAGGGTTGTTATTTAGCTTGGAGGCCTGTAACCAGTGGTGTGCCACAGGGATCAGTACTGGATCCACTGTTCTTTGTCATCTATATTAATGATTTGGATGACAATGTTGTTTACATGGTTAATAAGTTTGTAGTTGACACCAAAATTAGTCTTGCATACCTTTCATACAGATTTATTCATTACACAGTGCATTGAGGTAGTACAAGGTAAAACAATACAGAATGCAGAGTAAAGTGTCACAGCTACAGAAAAAGTGCAATGGAGGTAGACAATAAGGTGCAAGGTCATAACGAGGTAGGTTGTGAGGTCAAGAGTTCATCTTACCATACTAGGGAATCATTCAATAGTCTTATTACGGCAGGATAGAAGGCTTTTGTATCTTCTACCTGATGGGAGAAGGGAGGAGGGAATGTCCTGGGTGGGTGGAGACTTGGATTATGCTGGCTGCTGTCTTGGAGGGGACAGAGTCCATAGAGGGGAGGCTGGGTTCCATGATGTGCTGAGCTGTATCCACAACTCTATGCAGTTTCTCACGGTCCCATGCAGAGCAATTGCCATACCAAGCCATGATGCATCCAGATAGGATGCTTTCTATGGCGTATCGATAAAAATTGGTAAGTGTCAAGGGGGACAGGCCATATTTCTTTAGCCTCCTGAGGAAGTAGAAGTGCTGGTAAGCTTTCTTGGCTGTGGTGTCTATGTGGTTGGACCAGGACAGGCTATTGGTGAAGTTCATTCCAAGGAACTTGAAGCTCTTAACCCTATCGACCTCAGCACCACTGATGTAGACAGGAGAATGTGCACACCTCCCCCTTCCTGAAGTCAATGATGGGCTCTTTTGTTTTGCTGACATTGAGGGAAAGGTTGTTGTCATGACACCATGTCACCAAGCTCTCTATCTCCTTCCTGTACTCTGACTCATTGTTATTTGAGATATGGCCATGACGGTGTTATCATCTGCAAACTTGTAGATGGAGTTAGAGCAGGATCTGGCCACGCAGTCATGAGTGTCTATGGGGTAGAGTAGGGAGCTGAGGATGTAACTTTGTGGGGTACCAGTGTTGAGAATAAACGTGCCAGAGATATTGCTGCCTGTCCTTACTGACTGCAGTCTGTTGGTAGGAAGTCAAGGATCCAGTTACAGAGGGAGGTGTTGAGTCCCAGGTCTTGGAGGAAGTGGTAGAAGCAGGTATAATTACAACGTTCAAAAGACTCTCAAATCGGAACATGGACAGAAAGGATTTAGAAGGATCTAGTTCCTGTTATTTCAATGTAGCTTAGTGTGAAAATTGTGTGATATCTATTTAGTTTACTCATATAAAAACACGATCCTCTCATTCACTTTCCCTTGGTTCTACATATGCAATATTTAATAATAAAATTACTAATCTTCTTTGCATATTTGATTAAAAAGTCATCAACCTGAAACATTAATTCCGTTACAGTCTCTATTGCTTCCCACATATTTTCAGACATTCTTCTTTATTGTTTCAAATTTCCTACATCCACAGCATTTTAGTTCAATTATAATAGTGTTTAGACTGTTCAAGTATTGATTAAAATTACTGTGGGTGAATAAACCAGAGTAAGATGTACAAAAGCTTCTGGTGTTATTTCAGTGTTATTATGGAAATGTCTTCAAATGCCTTATCCTTAAAAACCTGAAGGATTATATTTGTATATAGTAATTACCGATGACTGTGGATAGCTGCAAAGTAAACTCCAGAAGTATTGAAGGGTTTATGCTACAGATGAAAG
This sequence comes from Pristis pectinata, assembly GCF_009764475.1. Classification (NCBI taxonomy): domain Eukaryota; kingdom Metazoa; phylum Chordata; class Chondrichthyes; order Rhinopristiformes; family Pristidae; genus Pristis; species Pristis pectinata. The sequence goes on from NC_067407.1 coordinate 106,090,382, forward strand.
TCAGCCCGCACCAGAGCCCACTGTTCATTCTCAATGAATATAGTCAAGTACCAGAGAAAAATACAATCAAAACTATTTCTGTTCAGAGATAATAAAGGAATAAATAGCACTAGATACGCAAGAGGTGTTCACAGTCTTGTGCCACATATATTTTTAAAATGGATATCTTCCCAGTGAGCAGAAGCACCTGACAAAGTTCCCTCTCAAGGTTAGGTTCAATGATTTTATCAACACTATTACTGTTAACATAATAATCACATATAAGCATGACCAGGGATTTCCCTACAAATAGTTCTTTAACAAGTTTTATTTCTAATACATACCCTTTAACTAGATTATCATTTTGTTTTGCAAGAACATTTGTAAACCCTTTGACATTAGTTTTATTTAAGGTGTCCAGAGGTTGGTGAATTCCTGCTTTCACTACAGGTATGAAATTGTCAGACTCAGGCAACAATGACATAATATAAACATGATGCGCACAATTTCCAGTGCTGTAACATAATCTTAGAGTTCAGGTAACATTCATAACCTGCTTGTGCCTTTGTGACATCACCATGAACCTCTCTGTTAAAATGCGCACATTGTATTTATGTGCATAGTTACCTGGAATTTTGTTTCATGCCACAATTTTCAATATATAATAGCAATAGCAGCACAAGATTGTGAACACACCTTGAGTATCTGGTGCCACCTATTCCTTTATCATTTCTGAACAGAAATTCAACTATCTTTTAAGTCTTTTTTCATCCAAAAAAATGCTAGCACATATTGTATACAAATAATGTTGACTTTATAACAATTGGGATGCAAATAAGTAAGCTTTGCTACAACTATATAGGGCAAAGGTGAGACCACATCTGGAGCACCATGAAGAGCTTTAAGGAGAGATCTTTTTGAAATATATCAGCTTCTGAAGAGGCTATAGAAAGTTCTTCAATTTTTATGAAATGTTTAAGATACTGAAATCCTAAGATACTGAAAGGAGGTGTGCAAATCCACATTTATTTGTCTTTTATTATTTCAAATGACCCATTTTATGATCAATCCTTTCATGTTTTGTCATCCTCCTACTCCAATACTTTATTCAGACAGGCTGTTAAACAACTGTCTCCTGGGCCTCTGCCAATTCTACATAATCAAGAACCTTTAGAAGGTGCATCGAAATGGCGCAGTGTCCAGATCAGGATGTATCACGGCTTGGTATGGCAACTGCTCTGCCCAAGACCGCAAGAAGCTGCAGAGAGTTGTGGACACAGCCCAGCGCATCACAGACACCAGCCTCCTCTCCTTGGACTCTGTCTTTACCTCTCGTTGTCTTGGTGAAGCAGCTACCATAATTAAAGACCCCACCCACCTGGGACATTCTCTCTTCTTTCCTCTTCCATCGGGTAGAAGATACAGGAGCCTGAGGGCACGTACCACCAGACTTAAGGACAGCTTCTACCCCACTGTGATAAGACTATTCAACAGTTCCCTTATACAATGAGATGGACTATGACTTATGACCTCACGACCTCACAATCTACCTTGTTGCGACCTTGCACCTTATTGCACTGCACTTTCTCTGTAGCTGTGACACTTTACTCTGTACTGTTATTTCTTTTACCTGTACTACATCAATGCACTCTGTACTAACTTGAAGTAACTGCACTGTGTAATGAATTGACCTGTATGATCAGCTTGTAAGACAAGTTTTTCACTGTAACTCGGTACAAGAGACAATAATAAACCAATACCAATACCAATGTTTGACTTTCTTTCCTTAGTCTTGCAAGGTATTTTATCTCCACTCATCTGCCCTACTTTCATGTTACTCTAAAATCGGCTGTGGTTCTGAATTCATACTTCTTAGGAAAAAGTGGCAAGCAATTTTCAGTCCATCCGTGCACCAAAGTAAGAGATATGTTCTCTGCCAAGACAAGAAAATTATCCCTTACCTTTCAAAGGGAATGAGAGAGAGATGGCTTAGGGATTCACAAGGGTTTGAAGCTTACAAATTCCACAGAAGAATCATAAATAATGCATTAACAGGAAAAGCTTCCATTCAATGATTATACAGTTGGTGTGCAACCACAGGAATCACATTTCTGTGCAGATTTGCATCCAGTGTCCAGGGAATAGTCCTGATGCCTTCATCCTGAGCCAATCTTCAATTCTCCACCAGACCACTGGGTATCATGCTTGCAGACTTTGAGAACTAGATACCTGAACATGAAGCTCCTCCTTCCATCTGACTGAGCAAATTATCATCATCCCGAAACAGAGGCCTCACTGTATAGGTAAGTCAAATGCTACTTGCAATGTAGCTCTGAGAGATTCTCCCCCTTGCAGTTTGCTGCAGGCTCCATAAAGTTACCTGTTATATTCTCCTGGATATGAGCATAGGCCACTGACATTTATTTCAATATTTCGAGCAATTGGTGATGCACAGCTGTTGTCTTCTTCTATGGGCTATGTGCTGGAAGTATTAGTTTGTGCCTCTGTAGCAGGGTTTAGAGTGACAGCCTGTCCTCTGGTGAAATGATTCCTTGATCTTCCCACTGCCCATTCCTCACACTGAAACTCTGAAATTCCCATCATGGATGCATCTTGAACTGCACAAGATACTGATATACAAGATAGCTGGTGTGTCTAATGGAAAGGTATCTTTAAGAAGGTTGTCCTCCTGTTCCACTGTTCCATCTTGGTCCCTAGCTTAAGATTGAACTGTAAACAGGACTAACTGGAAAGTTAGTACTCCAGTCTCATTAGCAATGGTTCTCCTCACCAATCCTCCGCTCGCTGCATCAAAAGTAGCCTCTTCCATAGTGATTCTCAATCTGTGTGCATTTTCTCTCTTAGATTGTGTGATAATCTATCCCATACCAATAAATTAAATACATTATTGCGTAGATCATTGAGGAAGTGTGAAGGCATGTCTGTCAGGAAAGAGTATAGTGGCTGTTGTCACAGGCACAGCATTATGAGGAATGCAACTGTGAGAAGAGTAGTGGTTCAGTGAGTGCAAATCGCAGTGGAAGAAAATGCAGTGCACTGTGCTACACTAATTGGGGGTTGATGAAGAGAAGCAGGAAATGAAAGGCCAGTGAATACTGGGGCTAACATGTAGTGTACGACAAAGCTGACAATAAGAGAGTACAAGTATTATGTTAGTAGCTCTGGTCAGATCACTGACCTTTTCTGTCTCCTATCCAAGCCATTTGCTCCCTGTGTTCACGTACTCAACCACTTCTGAAAAATTATCTGCCTTGAGTTCTTTGCCCACCAGCTAGAATCAGGACCTTGTCCCTCCTGCTGATCTTCACAGTGCTATTGAAGTCATCATTCAGACAATATTCTCAGCTTTCATGGCAGGAGGAGATTAATACAGAACAAGTCATTTTTTAAGTTTTATCCGTGCTACCAAAATTCTAAGTTGACTTTAAGGGGTAAGTTATCATTAACCAGTTTGATTAATACTGACAACTCACCCATCATAGACAAGAGGAATAAACATGAAACTGAATTGTCTTTGTGCCTCTTGCCCAAGTCATCACACATATGTCAAATCCATATGGGTGTAAATTTAATTTCTGCCTCACCAAGACTCAGATAAATGACAATTTCCTCCAAATAGTTGTTTTAGTTGTACCTCTTCTTCAAAGGATGACTTCGAATAATGACTAAAATGTGACTTGGAATCATTTTAACTTTGAGCAACAATGTACAATGGCAAATACCATATTAATTACTCACTACACATGACTAATTCTCTGTTCTGTTGAAATCAATTGAAGGGATGAATGGGTGGGAATATAATAGCTAATTTCCTAATGCTCATCACACACTATCATCCTAGGTGAAATTGCCCCCTGAGAATTTTAGGGGTTTTTCTGCTTTTCCTTGTAATTTTGATTCATAACTTTCTGTACTCCTCAAAATGTTAGATAAACTGTGGTTAGCAACCTATTCCGGTGGAAGAGTAGTGCAATTTAAAAGATGGAACAAAATATGTTTGAACAGGCACTGCTACTACCTACTTGATGCAAACACCTTAAATTGTATTGTGCAAAAATAGTAAAATATGTACCCTATAATTTGCAGTTCTGTAATAGAATAGCTTTCAGTGACACACTGTGTTTCAGAACTTCTCTAAAGTTACTTATTGAACTATGTGTTCCTAAGTAGCAGCAAAGCTGAAGGCAAATGATTAAATTGAAAGCAATTGCTTGGTCACCACCCAGCAAGAAAGAATTTTAAATGCACTGATGAAAACCTGTTACAATCAGATAGTAAGGACTAAAATAAACTGGCTTAAACAACAATCACCTGAACAAGTTTCTTTCCCCATTGTTCTAAGTTAAATGGTAGGGATACAATGGAGCTTTTAAATTTGAATGATATCATCTTCCTTAATGAATCAGTGGGGGAATGTATCACCCAGTGTGGTATCGAGCCTTTGAGACCAGGTAAGTCCCAGGTTTAATTTACTGATTGTTTATCTCAGTCAGGACAACACATCGACTGACATAACAGAAGAGGGAAAATAAATAACCTGGGTTCTTGCTCTAGATTGCAGCCAGAAAGTGCATGGGTGCTATATGAGGACAAAATAAGAACCAGACATCTTACAAAAATGCCTCGTGAAACTTCATGCATCCTATATCCACTGCAAAATATTTATCCATCTAGTTTTCCAAGTGCAACCACAGTGGCTGTCTTTGACTGACCCACACATTTCTAACTGTCAAGTATAATCTCAATGAATAGATTCTGAAAAGTAAACTTCAATGGAATTAACTCAGCTAGTCTACATTCACCCATTATCCTTCTCTGCATTTTTAAAGAAGAGCATGACATACATTGACCCCATGCTTGCTTCATAATAAGATTTTGTAAAGTTGTGGGCAGCCTTTTAGGAATCCTCTTGATGTATTTCAACAGTTTAAAGTGCATGCCATTTGGGACCCAGTGACTTATCCAGAGTAAGTTCTGTTTATTTGCCAGAATCAATAGCAAGTGTTTCCCTGCCTAATTGCCATCAAGTGTATTATTCCCATGCAAAGGCGGAAGTCACAAAACTGCTGGCCACTCTTCAAATTTACTGACTGTAATCCAATGTTGAAATTCTCATGGAAAAACAGATTGCAGCAATTCCCCAAAGCTTACACTGGGGAATCTACCCATCAAACCTGTGGCAGATGAGACTTAGCACAAGGACCACACCTCCATTCATTTGAATGAAGATGAGGAGCTGCCTTGCACCAAGGCAAGTGTGAAGAAAGTTACACATTTTCTTTCTTAATTGAGTTTCATCAAGTATTTTAATTTTTTTAAATGTTCTTATGTTTTAGATTCATGTGGCTTTAATTCTAAATGATTTAAGTTTTTGAATGACTTCCAATAAATATTTCCAACAGGTTTGACACAGCTAAGATCAAAGATTATCTGAATTGTTTTAGTGGATGGCATCCCCATCCCTATCCCCATCCCACCACCACACTCCCTCCTCTCACTATGCAGTATTTATGTATGTATTCAGCGCCACCAACCTGGTCTTCACCGATGAAAATAATGTCACTTTTAATAGTCGGATGGCAGCAGGAGATGTGCAAAAGGTAAGACCAGATTTTATTTGAAGGTTAACAACAAGCACAACAGACTTGTTCACAGGAAATTCTGGCCCATTTTTCTTCTGAGTTAATTCCATTGAAGTTTCATATCCTCCTCCATGTTCTCGATGCTACCACCAATATGTGAATTTTTTATGTTTCATATATCATACATTGCTACGATAAGCTTTATTTTAATCTTCAATCTCAATATCTAGTGCGTTGGTTTTACCTTGCAGGAATACATGTTTTGTACTTTCCCACCTTATAGTTGAAGATTTCTCACTCACCTGCTCATGGTGCAGGGGCAATATGAGTAGTCTGCAATAACCAATGAACAATGTGAATCAGTGCAGTATCACAGCTGTTTATTTTTACAAAGAAACAAAGCTTTATTGAATAGTTTGCATCTTAAGGCTGCTTCAGAGACCACACAAATATGAATTAATGCTCTTGTTTGGGATCGAGGTCTAAGGTGACTAATGTGACCAATATGTGAAACTGCAGACTCCGACACAGATGGAGTAGGTGTCCAACATGACGGGCGGGTGGGTCGTTTGTGAGGTAGTGTGCTCCTTCTGCTGTTTACACTGGACTTCTATCAGCATGGTAGTGTAGCGTTTAGCGTGATGCTATTACAGCACCAGCAACCCAGGTTCGATTCCAGCTGCTGTCTGTAAGGAGTTTGTACGTTCTCCCCTTGTCTGTGTGGGTTTCTTCCGGTTGCTCCGGTTTCCTCCCATATTCCAAAGGCGTACAGGTTAGGAAGTTGTGGGCATCTATGTTGGTGCCGGAAGCGTGGCGCCACTTGGGGGCTGCCCCCAGAACACTGTATGCAAAAGATGCATTTCACTGTGTGTTTCGATGTACATGTGACTAATAAAGATATCTTATCTTCTCTGTGCCATCTTGAATGCTCCTTCTCCACGTTAAATGGTAATCAGTTACAGATTCCTCTTGAGTAAATGAATAGGTTGATCTTTTTTAAGGAGGCTTTCAGATCATCCTTGAATCTTTTCCTCTGTCCATCTGGTAACTTATTCGCATGACAGAGCTTGGAATCAAGTTTCTGTTTCTAGAGTCTGAAGTACATGTGCACAATATGGCCTAGTCATTGGAGCTGATTGAGTATAATTAGGCCCTTAATGTTGGGGATATTGGACAGGATATTGATGTCGATTCTCTTAATTCTTCCAGTGGATAGGGAGGATTGTGCAGAGATAGTGTCTGAAGTATCTGTCCGATGCATTGTGGTATCTACTATAGTTAGTCCAAGCCTCAGGAGCATATAAGAGAACAGAGATCCACGGCTATCAGGTAGATTGAGCATTTTGTGCTGGATTTGAGGTCCTCGTATTTCCTGCACAATAAGTTCAAGAGAAATGCAGGTAGCAGCATCAATCACTAAACAAGGCCTTTTACCAACCTCTCTTTTGACTCCATCAATCAGCAGGGATTACTGAGCACCCTTCTTAAATTCAGCTGTTCACAGAAATTCATCAGTCTTCCATTCACTTCATTATCGTTACAAGCTATTATCCTAACCAACAGGTCCAAATCAGAGATGATCTCAATGCAGACCAATGTCATGTAAGGCTGTTTCATCACCCCAACACTTTTCTCAATCTTTCTCACTGTGGTGCTGGACCTCACCTCCAGCAAACTTCCCACTAGAATGGGGGAAATGTACAGGACTGTAACCACTGTTCAATCTGCACCACCTATTTTACAAAACCGAGATCACTCCGATCTCAGTAGTTGAACTGCAGTGCATAGAGGACACTTATGTTTGCACACCTTTGGAGGCCGAGCTCTTGATCACTGAGTTGATCACCAAAGCATACAAGAGGATGGATTTGTATTCAGCATCCACAGGATAAAAGCTCTCTGCCAATACGCTCTGCTATACAACACTGCTCTCCAATAATATAGGTTCACGTTGAGACTCTGAAAAATGTGGACTACTTCTTCTATATTGGGAGCCACCCCTCAGTAAAGATAGGCATTAATGATGAAAATTCACCAATGCCTCCAGTGCACCAGCATATGGATATCCATTTACAAGCAACTACTTGTTGCAAGATCTGATTGGCTTGGAGATTATTTGGGAAGAGTTTTTATGAACATTAGTGAAAATCCATGGATGGCTCTCAGGTAGGCTGAGGATCAGCATAATGCAATGCTTTGGGATTTATCAAGGTGATGACACAAGGTATCACCCCACCCTTTTTTTTTGAGGGGACTAAAGATATGTCAAAATATTAAGCAACACTAAATGGCACTGTCCAAAGAAACTTAAAGCCATGGCCATCCCGAAGAAGCAAAAAGTCTGCTATTGCAGCTGTTCTTTATTTTTGAAGAGGAAGTCATCATGGTCTTAGGCACGAAAGTACAATCAGCACACCTTACAGAAGCACCAAAACATAAGATTGAAAAATAAAACCAAGAATAAATTAATACCATACATGCTATTCAAATTAACTATATCTTTTTCCATTTTTTAGGACAAGGTCAAACCTCAAAAAGGAGTCAGTGCTGGGAGGGAACTGATGGAAAGAGGCCAGTTTGAGTTCAGAGAACTGACACTGCATATTTGGGGATGCAACAAATGGGTTTGCTTGCAGAAAACCAAAGTTGGTCAACAACATAATATGTGCACTGCTTTGAGAGCGGCTGTGAACACTTTCCTTGTCCAGGCACTCCTTCTGTTAATGTTACTCAGATCTTCCATCCTTTCCATTCATTTCAGGTCATAGAGTCATGGGCTACATCCTCATCCTTTACATGATTGCTCTTTTTCACATGACTCTGACTATATGGTCGAGAGCAACTGTCTGAGTGGCCTGAGAATTCCACAGTATCTAAAACGTTGGCAGAGGTTTCATGTCATCCATACACCAGTGCCATGTGATCGTTCCAAATTTCATATTTCCTTACAACATAAAAGGCCATTGAGTTAAAGCTGGTTTTCGGAGCAATCCTATTGCCCCAATTATTTCCCTGTTACCTATTCTCTCTCACATGCCTATTACCTACCTCCTGAGTTTCCTATCACCCATCTATACAAAGCACATGGGGGATGCTGTAAATCTCAAGGGAAACGTGTAGTCACAGGGAGCAAGCAGAAAGCGCCTGAGGTTGGGATTGAACCTGGGTCACTGAAGCTGTGAGGCAACTGTACTACCTGCTACATCACTGGCCACCACTCTAACTGTGATCATTAGCCAATAAAGAACCAACTTAAGGTTTGATCACAGAAACATATGCCAGATATCTGGGATCGAGGGAGTCTCTTGAGCAATATAGAGTTTGTAGAAGTGAATTTATGAAGGAAATTAGTAAGACAAAAAGGGGCCTTGAAACAGCCTTAGCAAGTAAGATTAAGGAGATACCCACAACATTCTCTCAGAAGCAAGAGGGCAGCCAGGGAAAGCGTGGGTCCCTTTAGGTACAAAAGGGGTAATCTATGTGTGGAGCTAGGTGATGTGGACAAGGTCCTAAATGAGTAATTTTTATCTGTGTTCACCAAGGATGAAATGAGATGAGATATCTTTATTAGTCACATGTACATCGAAACACACAGTGAAATGCACCTTTTGTGTAGAACGTTCTGGGGGCAGCCCACAACTTCCTAACCCGTACGTCTTTGGAATGTGGGAGGAAACCGGAGCACCCGGAGGAAACCCACGTAGACACGGGGGAGAATGTACAAACTCCTTACAGACAGTGGCCAGAATTGAACCCGGGTCGCTGGCGCTGTAAAGCGTTATGCTAACCACTACACTACCGTGCTGATAGACATTTCAAGGAGAGGTATGTGGATAATCTGGAACAGGTCAGTATTAAGCAGGAGGTGGTGTGAGATATCATGGGATGCAAAAGGGTTGATGAATCCCCAGGGCTAGATGAGATCTACCTCAGCTTGCTATGGCAAGCAAGGGAGGTGATAGCTGGGGCCGTGACAGAAATCTTTACAGATTTCGTTAGGCATGGATGAGGCGCCAGAAGGCTGGAGGATCTCGGAAGAGCATTATGGAAGAAGAGGTGCTTCCTGTCTTGAGGTGAATTAAGGTGGATAAATCCCCAGGGCCTGACGAGGTGTCCCCTCGGACCTTGTGGGAGGCTAGTGCAGAAATTGCAGGGGCTCGGGCAGAGATATTTAGAATGTCCTTAGCCATGGGTGAGGTCCTGGAGGACTGGAGGATAGCTAATGTTGTTCCGTTGTTTAAGAAAGGCTTAAGGGATAAGCTGGGAAATTATAGGACAGTGAGCCTGACGTTAGTCGAGGGTAAATTATTGGAAGCTATTCTGAGGGATGGGATATACAAGTTTTTGGATATACAGGGACTGACTAGGGATAGTCAATGTGGCTTTGTGCATGGCAGGTCATGTCAAATCAATCTTACAGGAGGTTACCAGGAAGGTTGATCAAGGGAAGGCGGTGGACGTTCTCTACATGGACTTTAGCAAGGCCTTTGACAAAGTCCCGCATGGGAGGTTGCTCCAGAAGGTTAAGTCACTTGGCATTCAGGATGAAGTAGTCAATTGGATTCAATGTTGGCTTAGAGAAGCCAGAGAGTGGTTGTCTCTCTGATGGAAGGCCTGTGACTAGTGGTGTGCCACAGGGATCAGTGCTGGGTCCATTGTTGTTTGTCATCTATATTAGTAATTTAGAGGATAATGTGGTAAACTGGATCAGCAAATTTGCGGATGACACCAAGATTGGGGGTGCAGTGGACAGCAAGAAAGGCTATCAAAGCTTGCAAAGTGATCTGGACCAGCTGGGAAAATGGGCTGGAAAATTGCAGATGGAATTTAATGCAGACAAGTGTGAGGTGATGCACTTTAGGAGGACATACTAGGATAAGACTTACACAGTGAATGGTAGAGCACTGAGGTGTACGTTAGAACAAAGGGACCTGGGAATACAGATCCATAATTCCTTGTAAGTGTCATCACAGATAGATAGGGTCGTAAAGAGAACTTTTAGCACATTGGCCTTTATAAATCAAGGCACTGAGTACAGGAGTTGGGATGTTATGTTGAAGTTGTATAAAATGTTGGTGAGGCCGAATTTAGAGTATTGTGTGGAGTTCTGGTCACCTACCTACAGGAAATATATCAATAAGCTTGTAAGAGTGCAGAGAAAATGTACAAGGACATTGCTGGGACTTGAGGACCTGAATTACAGGTTGAATAGGTTAGGACTTTATTCCCTGGAGTGCAGGAGAATGAGGGGAGATACACAAAATTATGAAGGGTTTAGACAGGGTGAATGCATGCAGGCTTTTCCCCCTAAGGTTGGGAGACTGGAACTAGAAGTCATAGGTTTAGGGTGAAAGGTGAAATATTTGAGGGGAATCTGAGGGGGAACTTCTTCACTCAGAGGGTGGTGTGAATGTGGAATGAGCTGTCAGTGGAAGTGGTAGGTGCGGGTTCAATTGTAACATTTAAGAGAAGTTTGGATAGATGCATGGATGGGAGGGGTTTGGAGGGATATGGTCCGGGTGCAGGTAGATAGGACTAGGCAGAAGATCAGACCAGCATGGACTAGATGGGCCGAAAGGCCTGTTTCTGTGCTGTAGTGCACTATAACTTTATGTCTCTATGATAGTTAATGTTGTCCCTTTATTTATTAAGGGGAGCAGGGTTGAGCAAGATAGCAACAGGCTGGTGAGTCTTACATCAGTTGTAGGGAAATTATTGGAGAAGATCCTGAGGGATATGATAAATGTAGATTTGGAAAGACAGGGGCTGATTGGAGATAGTCAGCATAGCCTTGTGCAGGGGAAATTCTACCTCACTAATTCGATTGAGTTTTTGAGGAAGGTAACTAAGAAGATTGACATAGGCAGGGTGGTAGACCATGTGGGCATTTAAAGCATTTGACAAGGACCTGCATGATAGGCTGGATCAGAAAGGTTAAGGCACATGGGATCCAAGACAAGCTGGCTGATTGAATCCAAAATTAGCCTGGTGATGGGAGGACAGAGAGTAGTTTGGTAGTGTGGGAACTTTGGTGCATGTGATATATATTAATGACTTGGATGAGAATGTAGGAGGTATGAAGATTAAGTATGTGAATGACATGAAAGTTGATGGTGTTGTGGAGAGTGAGGAAGTTTGTCTAAGCAGGATAGAAAGTTGGGTGGACTGTTGGCAGATAGAATCTAATCCCAGCAAGTGTGAGCTGATGCATTTTGGGATGTCCATAGGGGTAGGACATTTAAAGTAAATGGTAGATCCCTAAGTAAATAGCGGGACCTTGGGATTCAAGTACACAGTTCCCTGAAAGTAGTAACACGGGTAAATAGGGTGGTGAAAAAGGCATATGGAATGCTTGCCTTCATAGATCGGGGTGTAGACTATAAAAGTTGAGACATTATGTTGCAACCTTACGAGACACTGGTTAGATCGCCATTCTAGTGGCAACATCATAGAAAGGACATAGTTGTGCTGGAGAGAGTGCCGAGGATATTCACCAGGATGTTGCTTGGATTGGAGGGCTTTTGTTATGGGGAGAGATTGGATAAACTGTGTTTGGAGCATTCCCTGGAGCATAGGAGGTTGTGCGGTGACCTGACACAAAGTATATAAAGGGTAGATAGAATCTTTTTTCCCATATTAGGGGTATCAAAAACAAGAAAGCATTTAAGGTGACAGGAAGGAGTTTTAAAGGGGATTTGAGGAGACTTTTTTTTACACAGAGAGAGGTTGATATCTGGAATTCACTGTCAGAAGAGGTGATGGAATCAGATACAATCACTATGTTTAAGAGACATTTACACATGCAGTTAAACAGGCATTGCATAGAAGGTTAAGGGAAAATGGGATTAGGTTGATGGGCATTAGGGTTGGCATGAGCATTGTGGACCAAAGGACCCCTTTCTGTGCTGTACGACACTGTAAGTCTATGACTAAGACAGCACAGAATTTCCAAAGGCCATCCATTTGTTCCCTACCATTCATCAGATTATTTAGGCATGGTGAACAGCTGCAGACTGAAAGATCATGTTGCATTTTAGAAAAGGGGATTGTTGCAAAATCCCATCTGGTTCAAGATTAACAGGGAGAGAAGGAAAGCTGGCATCCTCACCCAGACTGGCCGATGTGTAGCTCGGCATGTTTACTGGCAACTACCTAGTGAAATGGCCAAAGAAGGCAATTAGGGATGATCAATTAACACTGCCCTCACCAGTGAAGTCCATGTCCTGTGGGAAAATAAATAAAGTAAAACAAAGACCAGCAAAAGATTGAAAATATGGTGAGAAAAATGATATTCAAATGTCTCCATCAGGAAAAGAGATTTCAAAAGTCATTCAAACAACAGAACCGGTTTTTTGAAAAGCACTCTGCAACCGCTCAGGGGTGTTTTGCTGTCATGTGCCCACAAAATCAGAGTCTCACTGACCTCTTAAAATTCAATTTTTATAAATAAACAGGATTACCTGGTGTGTGTTTCTTGCTCCAAGTCTTTTTTATTTTCACCAAAATTGCTGTAAACTTATTCCAATTATCACCCAGGCAGTCCCAGTTTGAATGCTGCGAAATGGCAAGTGAAGCATACAAAGGTGTTCTCAGCAGTTTTATGCTGAATCTCTCAGAGCCCTAGTAATAGGTCGACATAGTAATTTGTATACGTTCCTTTACATAAAGATTCCAAAAGCAGGTGCCATAATTAATTATGTATTTATATACGTTAAACATTGGTAAAATGGTGCATTGTATTAATCTAGCATTAATATTGATTTTTGGTAAACAACAGCTTAACAAAACAAATATGATCCTAAATGTAAACTGACCTAAATTTGCCTTGACACTGTGCACACAATACGCATCACTAAGATAAACAATGCTGCCTCTGTTGGAGCAAAGAAGGACAATGAACTTCAGCGAGTTCCTTCCCTACAGCGAGGGCACACAGATACTCCAACGTTCTGAGTATTTTCATCAAATTAAATTTGAGAAATTACTAAAGCAATACAGCTTAAAAATTTCAAGTCAGTCTTGCAACTCTTAGGGTTCAATACCAAAACAGTAGTTTTTTTTTTCCAGTTTAGTACTTGGAATAAGTTACCTAGTGAGGGAAAATCAATTACTGTACTGGAAGAGCCATGGTTGATTTCAGGATGGTTTCATTACTGGCGATGGGTGAAAGCAAGCCTACCACCCTCCAGACCAACTCTTAAGTCAGTGTATGTTAAAGATGCAGAACTTACTTTAATTACCATTTCCCTCCAAGCCCTCTCCTCACTATTACCCTGCAGTACCTCAAGAACTTTCCGCACCGTAACACACCACTGCTCACCATTGCCCTCTGTGACTTCTGGTCACCACTGCCCACCAAGTCTTCTGCTCACCATTACCCTCCAGGATCTCTGCTCTCCAATGCCCACTGGAAACTTCACTCATCATTATCTGTTGGGGTTCTGCTCACCAATGGTGGCCGGGACCTCTGCTCACCATTGCCCACCAGGACCTCCTGGCCCACTGGAATTGCTGCTCCCCGTTGCCTACTGGGAGATTTACCCAAGGTTGCCCAGAAGAACCTCTACTCATCATTGGACAACTCTGTTCACTATTTGTACTGGAGCCACTGTTCACCATTGCCCACTGAGTCCTCTGCTCTGTGTGACCTCTGCTCAGAATTGCCCTCCACAAACTCTTCTCTCAACTGCCCACCAGGACTCTTCTCACTATTGTAGAGTGGGGCCCCTGCTCACCATTATCCACCAGGACACCTGTTCACTGTTGTCTGCCAGGACATCTGCTCATTGTTGTCCTCCAGCATGTTTCAATTTTGGAGCATTGAGACCTGGGCTGTAGCACCAGGAGGAGAGAATGGTACTGTTTAAAGGGAGCAAGGTGTCAAAAAGATTTTTTCATACATACTAATACCTTTGGTTAAGTACTGAGGAAATTGGGCCATCACAGCACTGTTTCTGGAAAGAAGCAAAAATTATTGTCTTGTTTGGCCAGTTCTGCTGCCACACATTTTGATCTGGATGCAGCAAGTCAATTAATGATTAGTGACTAAAACCTGTTGTGTGTTGACATAGGAAAATTTTCAGTAGCGGGCTCAAGGATGAGTATTCACTTGTGACCTTACTGGTTCATTTTCCCTTCTTCTCTACCATATATGGACATGATAATTGAAGGAAATCAAACCATTAACATGCAGTAGGAATAAGCTTTGAAGGCTACCCTATAGCTTTTTCTTATTTATGTTTCTTTGCATTTGCAAAGTTATAAAGTTAGCTTCAGCATATGACAGAATGTCAGTTGGAGCTTCAAAAGAAAATTAAAATCCCAACGTGGATCACAATCTTATCAGCCTTATCTTTCAATCTGAACCAAATTTGAAAATTCATTAATTGCGTATCTAGATCCAAACTGAATTCAAAAGGCCATTACTCTATTTCAAAATTGCAACCATGATTTCAAAAGCTTGTGGCACAGAATTGTTAATCCCTACCTTCAATTTCAGGATATCAATACTTGAATTTCCTTACTAGCCAGAGATCTAAATTGCTTTCTCAGTTTTCGACGGTAGTGTTCAGGTTTAAACAGCTATATGCCACATTCAATTACATCCTAAAGCTACAATCGTCATGCTTAGATTCTGTCAAATCCAACAGAGATTGCAAAGGGTGAACTTAAAAAATAAAATTAAAACTGAATGAATTTCTTTTATATCAGATTAAATTCAAGATTTTTTTGCCATAAAATATATACTGAGATTGTTCAAATCGAGGCTTAAAAATAATACAATATTTCATCCTTATAGTATAATGAAAAGACAGAAAATATTTGTGGTTTTTTTTTCCAATAACTTCCATAAGTGTTTCTGTTGTACAAGTGTACACATAATTGGAAATTTAAATCATTAAATTGTTAAAGACTGGCTTAGGTTTCAGGTACATTGATTGGGAATGAAAGAGATCGAGAAAATTAGATTAGATTTCCTGCTGTAGTGCCTGTAACTAAGATGAGAGAGGCCTTTTCGTTATACTGATTATTGGATCTGCAATCTGGTTGGTGAATGTAAAAGAATTCCACAACAAAACATTCCATTCTCAAGATATGATTGCTTTCTTTTGTCTTCCTGGGGCTGTCATGGCACAGATGTTTAAACATTAATGGGTTCAAGGGATATGGGGTTAGTACAGGAAAGTCAGCTGTGGTGCCACTAAACAGTATGTAGGGCTGAATCGCCTACTCCTGCTTTAATTCTTATGCTCTGTTATGCTACTTAGGCCAGCATATGGCTTGTCATTGGTAGCAAGTTCAGATCTGTTATACCCTGAATGATAACCTTTATCAGATGATAAAAAAAATTCCTCTAAAGAAAAAGTACAAATTTACTCATAAACTTACCTTTTCTCTTTCATTCCATTATCTTTTTCCAACACACATGACACTTAGATTATTTTTAAGTTTTATTGATGTACAAAATATTGGGGGAAAGGAAGGTTTTTAATGAGTGTGCCAAGGAGTAAAATAAGGTGGGAAGTTTTGAGGAGGGAGTTCCAGATATTAGGTTTTAGACTCCTGATGGTGCAGTAATTCAGGAATGCTCTAAGGTCTGAATTGGAAAAACATCAATTTCTTGATTGGGTTTTATGGCTGGAGGAGACTACAGATATACGGAAGAGTAAAAATGTGGAGGTATTTGAAAACAAGGATGAGAATTAAGGAATCGAATAACCAGAAGCCAGTGAAAGTTAACCAGTATATAGGGTTGAGTTTTAGATGTTCTGAACTGTTGAGAATGATGTACAAGAGAGACCATCCAGGAAGGTATAGCCATGTCTAGAGGTTACAGAGGCATAGATGAGCATTTTAACAGCAGTTAAACTAAGGCAGAAACAGTGTCAAGCAATATTACAGAGATAAAAATAGGTAACCATAGAGATGACACAAATAGAGTGTCGAAAACACAGTGGTCAAATATGACCTCCAAGGTTGCAATCTGGTTCAGTTTTGGATGGTTGCCAGGAAGAGACATGGTGTTGGTTGTCAGGAACAGAGTTTGTTACTGGAACCAATGATGATGGCTGTAGTGGTCCCAATTTTTTGTAGAATATTTTTCCTTATTCAAGACAGAATGTCGGGAAAATAGTCTGACAATATAATAAACCAGGCCATTTCAGTCCCATCCAGCTGGATTTCAGTCCCATCTTTGATCAGACCTATCTTGCAACTTTCATGGGGGCAGAAACCCAATTGGCAGGGTCCAACCAAAGAGTTTTGGGTGAAAAGGGCAGGAATTTGGGAGGCTGGAACCAGAATAATGATCTAATGAACAAAGTGAAAAATCAGGCTAAAGGAATGCATGTAGTGATAATTCTGTCCTTGCTTTCCTCTTACCACTATCTCTAGCCAATCAATGACATACTGCTTACTTCCTTTCAAAGCATTCTTTGGTGCTATATTCTATTTTTGCTTTAGATAATTCTGGAATCAACTCATATCTCTAATTCACTCCCAGGCTCTTCTCAGCTCTCTATTTTTCCAGCCATTCCATTCAACCCATGGATTCCACAATCCTCATTTTCTGAAATTAAGCTGTATAAGAACCAGTTAAAGTATGTTAAAACCCCCCTCCCCAGAAAAAAAGAGTATTAAGAAAAGCACAAAATCCAGAAATAATAATAGCTTATTTTTATGACTTCTTGATAACAAGATTTTATTACTTATTTTGATTCTTGCAGTTAAAGAATTGGCTAAGGAATAGAAAAGTTTGGTCATTCCTACAGTCTTCAAAGGCAAGTTAAAAGCACTGTGACACAGTAATTAAAGGGGGAGACAGAAAAAGAAAGTACAGAATGGGAGACAGAGAACTGTTACACAAGTAGAAACAATTTTAAAAAGTGTGAGCAATTAATTCTTGACTTGAAGCAAAAAAAAACGTTGTTGTTCTATAAGGCTGAACATCAGTGATTAAGGCCTGAGAATGGTTGAGTAAAATTTAGATCAGCCTAAAATAGACCAAGTGAATGCACCAATATTAAGTACAAGTTGGCTGTGGAGGTGTCAATATTTTTATATCTATTTCATCCTGACGAAATGCTAAATGATATAGACTAAACAATAATATTAAATCTAAGTAGGTGATGTCTTTAAAAAAATAATTGGAGTATGACTTCTATTTAAAAGGTTGTGTCTGTTACCGAGTCATAGAATCATAGAGCAATACAGCACAGAAACAGGCCATTCGGCCCAACTGGTCCATGCCAACCAAGATGCCCATCTATGCTAGTCCCATTTGCCCACATCTGACCCGTATTCCTCCAAGCTTTTCCTATCTATGCACCTGTCCAAGAGTCTTTTATATGTTTTAATTATACCTACCTCAACCACTTCCTCTGGCAGCTCATTCCATATACACACCACCCTCTGCGTGAAGAAATTGCCCCTCAGGTCCCTTTTAAATTTTTCCCCTCTCACCTTAAACCTATGCCCTCTAGTTTTCAATTCCCTTTCCCTGGGAAAAAGACTGTGCATTCACCCCAACTATGCCCCTCATGATCTTATACATCTCTATAAGGTTACCCCTCAGTCTCCTACGCTCCAAGGAATAAAGTCCTAGCCTACCCAATCTCTCCCTATAACTCAGGTCCTCGAGTCCTGGCAACATTCCATTCTCATAAATCTTCTTTGCACCCTTTCCCGCTTAATGACTTCTTTCCTATAACTGTACACGTTACTCGAACTGCAGCCTCACCAATATCTTGTACAACAGTAGCAAAACATCACATGTCGTTTGTGGCAGGGATTTCAAACAATCACCAACTACAAGCTCCCCCCACCCCGCGGATATGTCATAATGATCCCTCTTTACCAGATAAACTTAATGTCTTTTATGCACGTTTTGAGGCAAATAACACCGTTCAGGCACAGATGCTTCCACCATCATCATCAAGAGACCAGGTACTTCAGCTGTCTACAGCTGGAGTGAAAAATGCCTTCACCAGCATCAACCCATGTAAAGCTGCGGGGCCGGACAACATTCCTGGACGTGTTTTAAAGGATTGTGCAGAGCAGCTGAAGGATGTCTTTGCAGACATCTTTAATATCTCACTCAGCCAGGCAGTAGTGCCACCTGCCTCAAAAGTGCCATCATTATTCCTGTCCCTAAAAAGTCAAACCCAGCCTGCCTGAATAACTTCTGTCCTGTGGCCCTTACACCAATAATAATGAAATGCTTCGAGCGATTGGTCATGCAGCATATTAAGACCTGTTTTCCTGAAAACTTAGATCCCCTACAGTTTGCATATAGAGTCAATCGATCCACAGATGCAATCTCCACTTTGCTCCACCTCACACTGTCACATCTGGAGGGGAAGAATACATATGCCAGGATCCTCTTCATCGACTTCAGCTCAGCATTTAACACGATCATTCCACAACAGCTGGTGGAAAAGCTGAGGCTGTTAGAGGTGGATACTGGCATTTGCAATTGAGTCCTCAATTTCCTGACGCAGCGGCAGCAGATAGTTAGAGTTGGCAGTCATACATCAGGAACCATCTCAGTGAGCACAGGCTCACCTCAAGGCTGCGTCCTGAGCCCTTTATTGTTTAGCCTGCTCACACACGACTGCATTGCTAGATTCAGCACCAACTACATCATTAAGTTCGCTGATGACACAACAGTGGTGGGTCTCGTCAGTGACAATGATGAGTCTGCATATAGGATGGAGGTGGAGCAGCTAACAGCGTAGTGTAGATTCCACAATCTCGCCCTCAATGTGGACAAAACAAAGGAGATGGTGATTGATTTTAGGAGGGCTGGCAAGCATGATCATACACTGCTGACTATTGATGGTGCTGCTGTGGAGAGGGTCAGCAACATTAAGTTCCTGGGGGTTCACTTAGTGGATGATCTGACCTCCACTATTAACACTGCAGCCATCGTTAAAAAAGCCCAGCAGCAGCTTTACCCCCTCCAGAGACTCAGAAAGGCAGGCCTCCCTATTCCCTATTTTGTGTATGTAAATACTCAGAGAAATGACAATAAAGCAAATCTTAATCTTAATCTCCTATACTCAATGGCCTGACTGATGAAGGTCAGCATGCCAAATGCCTTCTTCACCACCCTGTCTACCTGTGACTCCACTTTCAGGGCAAGCATGTACTTGTACTCTTAGGTCCCTCTGTTCTGCAACACTTGCCAGGGCCATACCATTCACTGTGTAAGTCTTACCCTGCTTTGACTTCCCAAAATGCAACACCTTGCACTTATCTACATTGAACGTCATTTGCCATTCCTCAGCCCACTTACCTAGCTGATCAGAATCCCCTTGTAATTTTTGATAATCTTCTTCATTATCTATGATACCACCTATTTTAGTGTCATCTGTAAACTTACTAACCATGCCTTGTACTTTCTCATCCAAATTGTTTATATAAATGACAAACAATTGTTGACTAAAATCCACAATAATATCATGGGAACCCTGGCTGTGACCGCCCAACACAGAAACAGAACACCTGGGAAACTCTAATTTCTTCTTCCAAAGCACTCGAATGCCTGATAAAAATAACAGATTAAGTGCAGCACCTCCATATTAGTAACCTACCTGGCCCCTCAAGCACCTTCTACCCCAACTACACCTGCATTTTACAGATCCCACATTAGTCTCACCAGCCCCTTCAGAACCCATGGATCTGGAGTAGATGACACAGCAGTTAACACTGCTGCCTCGTATCCACAGGTACCCACGTTTGATCCTGACCTCACTCTTTCTCTGCGGAGTTTGTGCATTCTCCCCATGACTGTGTGGGTGTCCTGCAGGTGTTCCAGTTTCCTCCCACATCTCAAAGATACGCTGGTAGGTAAATTGGATACCATAACTTGCCTCTAGTGGAGTTAAAATAGCAAAAGAATCAGCTAGTCCCATTTGCCTGCACTTAGCTTATATCCCTCTAAATCTTTCCTGTCCATGTACCTGTCCAAGAGTCTTTTAAATGTTGTAATTGTACCTCCCTCTACCACTTCCTCTGGCAGCTCGTTCCACATACCCACCACACTCTGTGTGGAAAAAGTTGCCCCTCAAGTCCCCTTTAAATCTTCCTCCTCTCACCGTAAATCTATGTCCTCTAATTTTAGGCTCTCCTACCCTGGGAAAAAGACTGTGACCATTCAGCTCATCTGTTCCCCTCATGATTTTATAAACCTCTATAAGGTCACCCCTCAGCCTTCTGCACTCCAGGGAGAAAATCCTCATCCTATTCCTATAGCTAGGTGACCAAAGCTACCCACAATATTCCAAGTGTAGTCTCACCAATGTCTTGTTCAGTTGTAACATGATGTCCCAACTCTTCTACTCAATGCCCTGACCAATGAAGGCAAGTGCGCCAAATGCCTTCTTCACCACACTATCTACCACTTTCAGGAAAATATGTTCTTGTACTCTGTTCTACAGCAGCTTCCAGGGCCCTCTATTCAACTGCATTTCCTGTAAAATATGGCAGCAAATTATGAACAACTTTGAGGAGATTTTTGACCATAATTTTCTCCAATTTTAATGTTTATAGTTTTTAATTTTTAAAAAAGAGAACTCCATGATGCAGGAGATTCAAGCTATTATCTGATTGTTTTTAAAGAACAGAAAACTTTCATTTCTATAGCGCTTTTCACAACTTAAAGATGTACAAAATTGTTTTTCGGTTAACACTTTTGAAGTGTTGTAACTGTTGGAATATAGGAAACATGGCAGCCAATTTGCAATTTCCACAGGCACATGTTACCGGCTAGATAATCGGATTCTGTAATATTGGTTAAAGCAAAAATAATGTCCAGAGTATCAGGGAGAATTACCATGCAGGGAATTTAAACAGTGCCTTGTAATATACAAGACCTCCGTTTAAAATCCCTTCTGAAAAAATACTACAGAAATTAATACCTGAATTTAAATTGTGCTTTAACATGTGCACCAAAGGACTTGGCATTACAGGGAATACAAGTGACGGTAATCTATGCCATTAGCAGCCTTGGGGGATATTTTCCTCTTCATTACATCCAGGCACTTGCATGATATAGAGGACAGTATGTCGGTTTTCCTGGGATAAAAGGCGATGCTCATGTCCGCAAGCGATACACCCACCCTTATTTTCCGCCAGGTACTGCCCCTCTCTGATCCTATACACTCAAGCGTAGTCACAGGATAATCTGCCCCCTAGTGAATCCACAGTTGGTGAATAAACAAATGCTCTTATGTGGAAGAAATGTTAACGATGTCAAAATAATCGCGCAAAGAAGTGATTTCGGAGATACAATTAACCTAGCTTTAGTACTGCTTGAGTTCTTCGTGCTAACTGGTCATTCATTACAAAAAAATCCTTTCAAAAGAAGTCGCCTGACCAATTACCTGGCCAGGAACACTGACATCAGCGCTCGACATCCGGAGATTATCCTTTTACCATGCTCCTCAAGTTAAATTCGTGCATTCGTGTCAGGTCCGGGTTACGTCCCAGCGCAACGTTAGCGGCCCTTTTTTTAATGCAGCACTGTATGCTCGGCTGTAACACTGCGGATCTCTGGTGAACCTTGTGATGTTACTACCGGATACACAAAAAAGTATCCATCCCGCCTCGGCACACGGGTCCCAGGAAATGCCAACATAATACTTCCATGTTCACTTTCACTTGTAGGTCTATCTCCCCCAAATAATGTGAAACACTGGGGTCTGCACTGAATGATTTAAACTTGTTTTTTTTATTTAAAAAAGCAGATCATGGACAAGCAATGATGTGAAGAAGAAAAGGAAAAATGAAATCCAAAACAATGCGTATGAAATGCATACCTCTGCCGTGCCTGCCTCGCAGCGGTCACTTTAATTGCCCCGTTGCTGCATGCGCTGTAAACACTGAGCACCTACTTCATTCCGGGTCTGGGCTCCGTTCTCCGCCCGCCCATTGGCTGCCAATGATGTCATGCTTTCGTCACCGCGTTCCCCCTCCCTCCGTCCGTCAGCTTAGCGCCCGCCTTCCACGGCCGCCGATTGGTGAACACGTCAGCAGGCGGGTCCATGCCCCCAAAGTTTGATCTGCCGTGGGCTAGCTGCGACGTCAATCATTAGAGAGGCCCCGCCTTCCCTACAGGTTAAATTAACGCGCTGTAGAAGTGCTGCCAAATTAAAGTGGCAATGTTCGTGCTTGTACGTCGAATGAGTAAAAGTCTTGAAATCGTAATAAACAACAGAAAGTAAATAATTAGAGTGAGACGCATGTCGACGAGGTTCAGCAGAAAAACTCTGTGATGTAAGTAGATTTTACCAATGTGCCCTGGAGCCTGGAGGGGACTGCTGCAGACTGGACGTGCCGCTCTCTCTCAGGCTGGGGACAAGAGTGCGCGCTGTGTGAGAGTGAGTGCGAATGTGAGTGAATGGGGGGGGGGGGGGGGGGGGGGGAGCTGATTCTGTCTGGATCTGCCATTAAACCAATCCATCTTGAAGCTTTATTAGGATAATAAATAGCGAGTTTATTTAAAGTCAAGACTACTGGTTGCCGACTGCATGCGTTCTTCATTCCAGTTTATTTTTAGTTGAGTTCCCCGTCTATTTGCAGCAGCGTGCCTTTTAATTTATAACCCCCCCCCCCCCAACATACACACATACACACCCTCCCCTCTGCTCTGATGCTGACAGTACATTTGATCCCGTTTCAGTCCATTTAGTCCTCGGATCGACAGCAGCGCCCAGCACCATTATCCTGATGCCTCCATCCCCTCTAGACGAACGGATTGTTGGTGTGGTGGCATTACCGAGGCCGGTCAGACCGCAGGAACTCCATCTCCGCTTGGATAACACCTACGTGGCTTCTACTCCAGCGACCACTGCCCCGACTTCTAGCAAGCCGAAAATCCAGAGCACGACCCTCAGCCCAGCGGCTAGGGTTTCGTTCCGAAGCGTCAACTTTACGTATATGCCATCATCCAACGGCTCGGTGCGCTCCCTGTCCTGCGGATGCAGCAGCGCTAGTTGCTGCACTGTGACCACCTACGAGAATAAGGGCAACGGGGGCGATCAGACCCAAGGATCAGTGGGCAGCGGCAACCTCGTCCCAGCCTCCGCTTCTAAACTCGGGACTTCTGCAAACTGTGTCTCCTGTGCGAGTAACCAGATGGTGAGCAACAGCAGCAGCAATGAGAACGGTGGCACTCTGACCCCCCCAGCTTCTGCTTCTGCCGGGGGACTTGGAGGACTCCTGTCTCCTCCATCAAGTGGAGCCGCCAAGCACATCGCCGGCGTCCGCACGATTTACCCCACCGAATTAGCCAAGAAATTGACCAAATGCAGCAAGGGCCCCCAGTCACAGAGCCAAGGTCCTGTGATCATAGACTGCCGCCCCTTCATGGAGTATAACAAAAGCCATATCCAGGGAGCCGTCCACATTAACTGTTCGGACAAGATAAGCAGACGGAGGCTGCAGCAGGGCAAAATCACGGTATTGGATCTCATCTCTTGCAGGGAAGGCAAGGACTCCTATAAAAGGATTTTCTCCAAGGAGATAATAGTTTACGATGAGAACACTAATGAACCCAACCGGGTAATGCCCTCCCAGCCACTGCATATAGTGCTGGAATCGTTGAAACGAGAAGGCAAGGATCCAATGGTTTTAAAAGGTATTTTAATATTTTTATTCAATATCTAGAGATAAGAGATGTTAACGACTGGAGGTTTCGGAAGTTAATAGATGTGTCGTTGCGATAGGATGCTGCATATTATAGAAATACAATTACTTCAAGGAAGTTACAGGAGTTGAGAGTAATTTGTAAACAAAACACTTATGAAACTAAATCAGTTCCTTCTAACATTTCACAGTGCTATGGCTTTTACTCACTTCAGTTAGAACATATTCATCCTATACATGAAGTTTTAATGTATAAAGCAATTACGTTTGAATTTAGGAATTTGGCTTGCATTGTTTTTGAATCTGGATTTTGAATGAAAACTATTGTTACAAAAAAAAGCCACTTCCAGGAAATAGAGGAAAGCCTGAAAATGGAATACAGTATGTGTGGCAGGTCCCCCTAACTATTGTACATTAGTGCATTTCCAGCAGTGAAAGTGAGAAAAATGTTCATTAAGGATGATTCATGCAGATATTAACAAGTTATGAAAGGTCCCAATTGTAAGGCAAACAAAATTTTTGATGCAGCATCATTAAGGACATTTGACTTAATGATATTGACTGTTTGGTTTTGAATGCAGTACCGTAAATGCAGTTTCTCAATCTCAATGCATTAATTATCATGGATGAAGTGAGCAGTAACAATATGAAATGCAGAGCAGGTTAGCTACTGCAGCATTGACCTTCCAAATAGATTGATGTAGGTTTGAGTCCTCTGGCATCTTGTCATTCAATCTTCTGGCAACATTTGGGATTGAATCTGCCAGATTTAGCCAGGCTGCCACTTTTGCAAACTGGGTTTCCTTCAAGGGAAATACAATGATTTTGCCCATCTAACCTCACAACAGTATGCTTTCTTTTGGTGATTAACTGCAGAGCAATCTGTGACCTTCACTGTCATTAGGCCTGCTTGGAAGAGAGTGGGCCTCCGATGGAAAATGTGTAAATATGGAAGGATGGAAGAGGATATATTAGAAAACACATGATGGATGAGTAGCTCAGTATTAAAGCAATTGCACCAAGACGTGCATGGTGAAGTATTAAGGACATACACAGAAATAAATTTTACTCAAAATGTCAAACCTGTACTAGTTATTGGTTTAGTCATAGACTAGATAGTTGTGTCAGTTTAAAATGCCCTTTGGGAACACTGAAGATCCAGAAAAGACGCTAGACTGGTGATTTGCAGCTTAAGTAATGAGAATGAAGAAAATGGGGCTTTTTAATTTTAGAGTTAACAAATGAGGGAGTATTAAGTTAAAAGAAGAGAATTGAGAAACGAGAAAATTAAGCGGACACTGTAATGCAAGATCTAAACCATGCAAATAAATCTGGCAAGAGATATCAGACATAATAGTAAAGATGTTTATAACTTTTTTTAGGTAAAATGAGTCATTAAAATTAATGCTTACCCATTGAAGATAAATGCACTCAAGACTGTGATAGATAATGAAATGGTAGACGTACTAAATTAGCACTTTGTATCCCTTTATATAATGCAGGAAGGGGAGAAATATGGTACAAAGGAACTAAGAAGTAAGAAAAGAGGATGAGTTAAGTACATCGAATATGTTTAAAAGTGTTAATTGAGAATATAATTGAACCTCTGATAAACAAGATTTCAGGGCCTTATAAGTGCCATTTAAGGATGTTAAAGAAATACGTGAAGAAATTGCAGCCACGTTAGCCATATTTTTCCAAAGCATTCTACACTCTGGGATTTTACTTTTGGATTGGAAAATTGCAAATGTAGTTGCTCCATTATTTAAGGAAGGAAGTGGAAAATGGGTGACTACAGATCTGTATATTTAACATCAGTCTTGGGGAAGTGACTGGAATATATTGTCAGACACCATAACTGAACACTTGGGCAGATAGTAGCAGACTAGAATTGGTTGGATTTGTGATGGGTAGGCAATGTATGATTAATTACATTCCTTGAGTATATCACATATATGGCATCTATGGGAAGAAGCTATTAGCTAAACAAATGCTAATGTAATTTGGAAGCAGAATACAAACATGGATAATACTTTCTCTAGTTAGAAGGATGACAAATGATGTTTCCTAGAAATCTGGGGCTTCACTTTTCACCTTGTATATGGATGACTTGGATAAAGGAAATGGACTTTGTATATTAAGCTAGATGCCACTAATTCAGGGGGCATGGTAAATTGTGTAGTTTGGGGCAGGAAGTTAGAATAGTTAGTTAAACGTTGACTGTGTAGGTGGGCGATATTTGGAAGATGAATTGTGAAATTTTGGACCAAAAAAATTAAATCAGAACATATTTTCAGAAGCTATGAAATGTAAAGAAACAGATTTGTGACTCTGTTAAAGGGAAGTACACTTTTTTTTGAAAAAAGAACCTTGGTCAAATCTTGTGTGGTTTACCATGATCAGCACTAACAATTGACTACTCAGGAAGAATATATTGGACTTGGTAGAAGTGCAGCATAGACTAACTAGAATGATACTAAAACTTAGAATGTTAGATTATGAGGAAGGATTGCAAAGGTTTGGCTTGTATTCCCTTTTTTATTGAGTAGTCATCTGATCATGGTCTTTAAAATATTAAAAAAATTCAGTAGAATAAGTATAGAAAAACTATTGCATCTGATTGGGAACAATGGGACATAATCTTAAAATTAGACTTCAGTTGCTTAGGAGAGAAATCGAGAGTTTTTTCAACCAGACATAGAAATCGGGTGCTCTCTCCCAGAAGGGTTTTTTGGATGCTTGTACAATTGGAACTTTCAAGAAAGATTTTTCTTTATTATTAGATAATAGTATTAGGGGATGGAGTGGTTCATTGGACTTGAGTGAATGCAAGCATGCTTGACAGTCTGGATGGCCAACAGCTGTTCTTGTGGATCTTTGGGCAGCAACTTGGATCATAATGGTTTTTAATCTCCTTCCTGCAATCTCATCTAGGTGAATTTACTCAGCATAGATTAAAATTACTGGTATATATAGCACAGAAAAAGGCAAACTTCTTCCAACTTGTCTGTGCTGGGTGTTCGTGCTCACACGTTTCACTGCATTATTTCTATCTGGGGTACAATTGTATAGTTGTTGAATTAGCAGAGGCTACAGATCTGGAGAGACTTAGGTTGAAATCCCCACTGAGGCTGCTGGGGAATTCTCATTCAAATCATTAGATAAATCTGGAATAAAAATCTGGTTTCAGTGAATTATTAGATTGCCCTAAAACCCCACCTGGTTCACTAATGTCCATCATTTACCACCCTCGCCTGGTGTGGCCTATATATAACTTTATTTAGTTGACTTCTAACTGTCCTCTGAAATAGCCTAGAGGGTATTCAGAATAAATGCCAGTCTTGTCAGGGTCATCTGTATCCTGTCAACAAATTAAAAACCTTACTATTTCAAAATATCTTTTATCTCTTCTCTCCCATACTACTTTGTTTCATTTTGAAAATATCCAAATTATTTGCCTCCACATCTCCTGTGGCGGCAAGTTCTACCTCCTATCCACACTCTTTCCATGTGGTATTTCTTCAATATTCTCCACTGTATTTATTAGTAACTTTTTTATACACATCGTCATTAATTTTGAATTCTCCCACAAGCTGAAATATTCTCCTGACATCTACCCTTACAACTTGCTCATTATTTTGAAAACTTTTATTGTCCACTTTAACTCCTTCCTTTTTCAAACAAAAGTTTCAACCTGGTCAGTCTTTCCTGATAACTGTAATCTCTTAGTTCTGATATCAGAGTTATATATCATCTTTGCACTTTCTCTAGTTATATAAAACTGACAATGCAGAAATGGGCATACGGGCCTGTAGCTAGAGTTGGAATTCTGGCTCCACAAAAGCCCCTCCCACTCGCCTCCCTTTAACCTAATATCATATTGTTCTATTTCCTTATATTTTGTTCTGATCAAAGTTACCTTGAAAAAGAGCTATTCACCTCACTCACTTCAAATGGTAGCAAGATTAACAATCTAACCCACTCCGAGTAAAGATGCTTCTTGTCAATTTTTTATTACTGACCAAGTTATATTTAGATTTTTTTAATTTAATCTGAAATATTTGGGCCACTGGTTTTGACAAAATGAAACATCTCTAGTTTTACTCAATCAAACCCATTCATAATTTTAAAGATTCTTGTGCACACACACATTTCATCATTGCTGGGTCAAAATCATGGAACTTTGTCCCCTAAGGAAATAAGGGAGTATATTCACCAGAAAGACTGCAATCATTAAAGGGGCACCCCCCCCCCCCCATTTTCATGGCAATTGCAAATGGGTGATAAATACTGGCTTTGCCTGTGAATGAAAACCCAACGTACACACACATCCCATCCTACACTCACAAGCTAAGGAAAACACTAGGGTGTTAAACACCTAGCTGGAGTAGTTAGAGGTTAATGTGTTGGGAATGATCGTGTATTGGTGGCAGACCTCACTCAATTTTCCCAAGCTCTGATAGTGCCATGAGATGTTTACTGCCAGATTCTTCTTTCTGTTGTCCACCCAACAGGTGCTTAGCATCCTAGCAGTAAAGACATATCAACACTTGAGAACATACCCATTGCCTATTGGTGTCTGACATTTAAGCAGGTCAGCATGGCTTTTAAATTGATAGTTTTATAGAGCAAAACAATGTGGCTGTTGGTGAACAAATCTGAAGGAAACAGCTTGCAAGTACCATAAGAAAGATTTTGTATGGCTCAAGTTACATAACATTTAAGAGGCTATAAGGGGAAAGAGCAGGAAACCGGAACTAAGTAGAAAATACTTACAGATCCTGTGCAGGGATGGCAGAGCAAAATGCCTTCTGACTACTGTAAAATATGATTTTTAATGTAAATATATAATTTCAAAATAAAATTATGTGGTATAAACATTGTACGATAATGGTTCTGTGCGTGATACAACACAGCATTGGTTTCAGCTTTATTCTTCAAACTCTTAGAATATTTTATGTACTCTAAATGGCTGGCCAAGCATTCAGTCTCCATTTATGTTTGCAAATACTGTTGCTTAGAGATGGCGTGTGTAAGTCCAGACTCTGGGACTGAATGTCCACTCCAAGTTTGGTATTGGCAGCTAGGCCTAATACTGTTTCAGTGGTGCGAAGGTTTCTGAATATAAATTGAACTGGAGGCCACAGCGTTGTTTTCAGGATTGAATTACTGTTTAAACTGAGGATGGTTTAGCAAGGGAGTATAGTTGGAAAGGCGCTGATAGATGTTCAGGATTGCATAAAGCTCTTATTTTATGAACTGGAAATAGAGAACTTAGATCGATCGCATAAGATGAACAGGAAAAGGGCTGTTTAAGACAGATTTGCATTTAACCTTCTGAGTCAGGAAGGACTTCTGATAATTTGCTTATCTCAGGGCTTTACAAAAAATTTGCTTGTATCTGATTTGTGTATGCATTGACTTTGTCTAGGTCAATCCAAATGATCTCAAACAATTTAAAAGTTGCAGAATTTAACAAGATTGCAACAATATCAGGTTCTTTTGGATTCAGTTCATCTTCTGTGCGTGTTATTGAATTCAGCTAAGTACAAGAAGCACCTTAACTCAATTCTTTTTGGTGTTGTCACCCCAATGCCCTAAGCTCATAAAATTATATTTTACATGGTCTTGCATCAAGTAAAATAATAAAACATTTTTTCATTCAAATCTTCTGCAGTGCATAGGTCAGTATTTCATATGGTTCCCTTAAGTTGTCCAGTATGTACTGCATAACACATTTGCAGGAATCGAAAGTGTCCTTTAACAGACCCCAGTTGAGATTTTGAGCACACGATACTGGTTTACTGCTGAAATGACCTTGATGCTACTGAACAATAGGAGGTAATGGGAAATTAACTGGGTACCTTAGGGAGTTTTTGTACTCAAAAGTAATTGATACATCACATTTTAATCACCAAATCCTAGGTTCTGGCATCTGTAGATATTTCATGCATTGTTGTGTTAGTTAATTATTCCCTTGAACTATCAAAATGCTCTTGTTACTCTAGATTTGGTTCTTCATACAAGAGAAATGAACAAAATGAAAATATTTTCCATCAGAGACATTGTAAATAACATCAATATTTTCTGTGGATGCTGTCTTATGAATGCGCATTGAATAGTTGAAGCTGGAATTTCAGATGGTTAGTCATGAGATTAAGCCTTCACAGAATTTACAGCAAAATTATTTTGGCCATTCTTGCGAAAGAAATTAAGAATGAAAATCCATCATCTCTAGGACATATTTTTAAAATAATAGTTATTTATCTACCTCCTCTGATTAAAGAGACCACTATTGTCCTGAAACGTACTTGCCTCTTGCTGGTGGTTCTGAGAGAGCCATCAACGAGATGTTCTGTGTGGGTCAGCTCATCTCCGACTTACTTCCCTATGCGCTGATTGTTTCAACTGTATTAAGCTGAGGGGTCTAATGTGAAGTGAATTCAGCTCCTCAGCTTTATCGTCCTCTATGGTCAGCGCATGTAATTTTTGAAAGGGGTTGTTGATTTTGATTGAAAAGGTATGTACAGGTAAGAGGTTGTTTTCCTTCTTTATTTTACTTAAACATAATACTTTCAATTAATTGGAATGCTATAAATTTATGAGTAAATGTATTTTTGAGGGGGTTTAAATTATTCATCTTTTTCAATTTTATTTATTTAAACCCCATTTGAACTGCTTTGAAAAAGAATTTAAAAAGGTCTTTGACAACAGTGACTTGTCAAAAGGCTATCCAGGCTGTCCGTGGATACCATATTAGCCTCTGCCATTCGAGGCCTACTTGCCACTTACGGACCACTTCACTTCATGGGATGGCCACTAGAGTGAACCCTTCAGGGTGTAAGCACAGGAGAGTGTAAGCACAGGAATACTGTGGGGTGGGGAAGGAGAACTGCATGAGGAGCAGGCTGAAATTAATATTGCTGTCTGGAGAAAGATCCTTTTCATACCAATATATTTTTACACCAGTCTTCTGCTTTCACACTGACGATGCTTTTTTGAATCTATGTATGGGCTGGCAAACCAAGAGCAATATCAGTGGAGTGTACACCAGATATGCTGCAAAATATAAACATGTTTGACGCATGCTATTATGAATGCACAAATGAACCAGCAACTTATGCCGTGAATTGTAGACTGTCATAAATTACTGGCCAATTTGCTCTGTTGTGCCATTAGCTTCATGAATATGGTATATTGCAATTAGCTTAGCCATGTTTTTTCATGAAGTTGCAGCATTTGCACCTTAATTGCCATTAAATCTACCATTGAAAGCCAAGCCTAGTAACTAATGGTGTGGTATGTGTTAATGACTGCAACTTAACCTCTCTTGCTCATAAGGTAATTGCTTAGAAGAGTGGAATCGCAGTCCTTCATGTTGAGTTATTGTAGAAGATTCTAAACATACTATTTTTTCTTCTTTTCATTCTGTTTTTCATTTCCTTTTTTCATCCATTCTACTTTTCATCTCTTTATTTCTTTTTCTATTTCTCATCTGACATTGAATTTACCAATTCTAATAACATCCTTCTCTCAATTATTCTGTTTATTTCTCAATCCTTGTATCTAATTGGTTAAGATACACCATCCATCCAACTGCTTATCACTTGCTGATATCACTGTGCCATTCTCAGTGTGCACTTCCAGCAACCTCATGAGCAATTTTTTTTTGAAAAGCTAAAGGTGCAAAAATGACAGTCTTCACAATTAGATGCTTCCCCAATTTAAAGTCTGACTCATGTTGAGGAGCACTCATTCTGGACATCATTTCAACCCTCATGCCTGCATTAGATATAACAGGGTTGCCCAGTGGTGCTGCAGGTGGTACTACTGCATCACAATTCCAATGGCCTGGATTCTGATCTCTGGTACTCTGTGGAGTTTGCATGTTCTCCCCGTGACCATGTCAGTTCCCCCCTACCCCATCTGACCCCTTCCCCTTCCCACACCCCTTGTGCTCTAGTTTCCTCCCAAAGATGTGCTGGTTGGTAGATTAACTTGGGGTGGGAGGGGGGGTAGTTAATAGACATGTGAGAGAGAATAGGTTGCAGGAATGGGGAATGGGATTGATGGGATTGCTCTGAAAGTGGGCATAGACTTGAACAGCAGAATAGCCTCCTACATAAGGAAATCCCAGAAATAATTTGTATTGTGCCTTTTTTAAAACCTACTAATATTTTGGCATACTTAAAAATTGACCATATTTTGAGGGAAACTGCCAATGGTTTGGTACGGAATTGTTGACAATTGCAACAATTTGTGTATGTGCATGGTGGATGCAGAAGCTCCAAAGCTCACACAACTGCTTGCCAGCATTTTCCCACCACGCTCCAACTTCAGACATCTCCTGGAAGTCCAGCAGCAGAGAACAAAGTGATTGTTATTAATCCGCCAGCATTTTGTGTTGGGAAATCAGCTCAGTCAACCTGTGCCAGTTTTGACATGTATTACGACCAGGATCACTGTTTATTGGTTCAGTATGTTTAAATGCTCGTTTAAACCCTCATAAGGCATCAGGCCCCAGCAGTGTACCTGGCCGGATACTGAAAATCTGTGCCAACCAACTGGCTGGAGTGTTAAAGGACATCTTCAACCTCTCACTGCTGCAGTCAGAGGCTCCCACCTGCAATCATAATAGTGCCCAAGAAGAGCAGGGTGAGCTGCCTCAATGACTATCGCCCACTAGTACTCACATCTACCGTAACAAAGTGTTTCGAAAGGTTAGTTATGGTTAGAGTTAACTCCTGCCTGAGCAAGGACCTGGACCCACTACAATAGGTTTATGGCAGGCGCAATCTCACTGGCTTAACGTATAAATCGGTAATAACATCTCCTCCTCACTGACAGTCAACACAGGCGCATCTCAAGGATGAGTGCTTAGCCCACTGCTCTACTCTCTTTCTACGCTCATGACTGTGGGGCTAAGCACAACTCAAATGCCATCTATAAATTCGCAGATGACACTACTTTTGTTGGTAAAATCTCAGATGGCAATGAGGAGGCGTACAGGAGTTAGATCAGCTGGTTGAGTGGTGTCGCGACAACTTCGCACTCAACGTCAGCAAGACCAAGGAATTGACTGTGGACTTCAGGAAGGGAAATTCAGGAGAACACACACCAGGACTCATTGAGGGGTCAGCGGTGGAAAGGATGATCGGCTTTAAATTCCTGGATGTCAACATCTTGGAAGATCTATCCTGGGCCCAGCTCATTCATACAATCATGAAGAAGGCATGCCAGTGGCTCTACTTCATTAGGAGTTTGAGGAGATTTGGTATGCCACCAAAGATTCTTGCAAATTTTATAGATGCATGATGGAGAGCATTCTGACTGGTTGCATCACAGCCTGATATGGAGGCTCCAATGCAAGGGACCGCAAGAGGCTGCAGAGGGTTGTAAACTCAGCCAGCTCCATCACGGGCACAACCCGCCCCACCATCGAGGACATCTTCAAGAGGTGGTGCCTCAAGAAGGTGACATCCATCACTAAGGACCCTCAACCATCCAAGATATGCCCTCTTCTCATTACTACCTTCAGGGAAGACCCACACTCAACAATTCAAAAACAGCTTCTTCCCCTCCACCATCAGATTTCTGAACAGTCCATGAACCCAAGAACACTACTTCATTGCTCCTTTTTTTTTGCACTATTTATTTATTTTGTAATTTATAGCAATTTTATGTCTTTGCACTGTACTGCTGCTGCAAAAAAACTAATTCCATGTCATATAAGACAATGATAATAAACCTACTTCTGATAAACCTGATTCTGAAATGCCTCAAATTATTTTTTGTGTTTTTTTAAAACAGTTTGAATATTTCTAATACTTTTGGAATTAAGGCAAATAGATCTTGCCTCCTTCATGTGAGCCCACACTTTCAATTTATTCATCCGAGCATTATATTGTGTGTTGTTTATGGCACATACCCTATTTTAAAATGTCAAAGTACGGTATGCCAATTTGCTTAATAAACAATGACTGTATTTAAACATTACTATATCAGTTGGAAATTATTTGGAAAGTTGCAAGATTGTATGAAAATTGGTTTGTGGTGTATTTTGAAATCTGGTTAAACTTTACTTTATAAATAGATCTCGTATATCTTGGTGAGTCCTGAATCTAATCATTGTTGTTTGAGTATACTGGATTCCAAGTTTAACCAGGTTGTCCTTGTTCTATTAAGATTGTCAGTTTAAAACAGCACTGCCTTGTGAGAGAGTATTTGATAAATATTTCACATAGTTTTCAAGCTTTATTTTCTAAACAAGTATACAGATTTGTCAATTTATGTGCAACTATCAATGAGGCTTTAAATGTAATTTGCCACTTATACCCTTCAAAAACAGGCAAATTACATAAAATATATTTTATCTGAATTGCAAACTCAACAGAAATCCTCAAACTTCACCAGAAAATTTTCAGGTGTTTAGTGTCCATCAGAAAATTCATCTCCTCATTTTCTTGGTGGATTGTCATTCTCCATCACACTTCTGGCATCCCGCTCCCTTAAATGATATCAACAATAGCACAACATGCAAATATCATCTGTAGTGAGATTTTCAAAATAACTCAAATGAAAAATGACGATTTTTACTTACACACAAAGCATATAGGTTTTGCTACCCTTGTTTCCCAGAAACTGTTATGTCAACACACAAAAACAGTTTGCCTGCACCAAAACTTCTAACCTCATTTAGCCACAAATATAGCCTTGATTGCATGTCTCAACTTATTTGTTCCTGGAGGTCAGGGTTACAGACACTCACAATTTCCAAGTTTGAGAATCATTCCTTCCTTCCTAAACGGTCCTTAAGGAATACAAGAAAATAGGAGCAGGAGTAGGCCACCAGACCCATCAAGCCTTACCTGCCATTCAATATGATCCTGGCTGATCTATGCTAGCCTCAAATCTTCTTCTGTGCCAGTTCCCCATGACCCTCAGTCCCTTGATCTTTCAGATACCTATCTATCTCCACAAATATATCGAATGATCTGGCTCCACTACTCTTGGAGGCAGAGAATTCCAAAGATTCACCACCCTCTGAGAGAAGAAATTTCTACCCACATCAGTTTTAAATGACGGGTTTCTTATCTTGTAGCTATGTCCCCATGTTTGTAACTCTCCCACTAGTGAAAACATCTTAACATCTACCCTGTCAAGCTCCTTTGGGATCTTGTATGAATGAATAATATTATCTTAATTCTTCTAAGCTCTAAGGAATACAGACCCAAACTGTCTAGCGTCTTTTGATAGGATGATCCACTCTGCTCATCATAGGCACCCCATTTACAGTTTGCTGCCCACTGTTGCATCACAGAGCTCAGTACAGCTCACGTAGAGAAGACTCCATCTATCTTTTCTTCAGCCCACATGAGGGTTTTCCAGTATTGCCAGTTTTCCAAAGAGAAGACATTCAAAGGTTGCACTCATATACTTACAGAAACCTTGCTGGAAACTGGAGCCAGGAATGCCTCAATCTAAGCCTAGTAGGTCTCCTTGGATTTCTTGAGCACATATGCTTCCTGTGGGCCTTGTTATTCATCGGTTTGTTCAGGGTACTCTGACCCCCAAAAGCCATCTCCCACCCATCCTTGCAGTGCTCATTCATACATTGGCATAGCTGGAAAGGAGATGTTTGTATGGTATAATGTCCCTTTAGGAGTTACCTGCAAAGATTGTACCTGCTGTTGGTTTTTAATCGTAGGACTTACAACACAGCAATAGGGAATTTCAGACTGAAACTGATGATGTCAGTTTCAATACAGCATTACACTGAAACCCAACACGCTGTTCTGTGAATCTCACATTTGAAGTTCTCTATTTGTAACTCTCACAAACAGCATTAGGTAACCCACAGGGTTATTTTAAAAATGGAGTGAAGTATGTGATAGTCAATGGTATCTCAATATTTTTCACTCACCTCTTGAATCGAAAGTCCCTGGGTTCACGTTCCGCTCCAGAGCCTTGTGTGAGTTAAAAGAAAACAAACAAACAAAAAAAATTGGGCTAACACGTAGGCACATAGGAAATGCCAGACTCTTGCAGATGCTGGGCTAGAAATTCATTCATCAAATTCCAAAAAAAATCAGATTAATCCCAAGTAAAGCGTCCTTTTTCGTATTTCAACTGCAAAATTCTTCTCATGTCTCTGCAGATTTTTGTTCCTCCCAGCATTTTTATTTTCTGGTGTTAAACTTCCCTGAATAATGTCAAAATGCATCTTCAATGAGATTTAATCCTCAATGGTTAGAAAAAAATCTGCCCAAAAATTAAATCATGTGGCAGCTTTATTTTTTAGACACTAATATTACAGAAATCAATCTTACCCAATGTAGATGGTGCAAGGAATCATTTCTGGATCAAATTGCATCAGCTGTGAAATTGGACAGTACACGATCCACGTTACCGTTCCTGACATCAAGCATACATCTAACAATATCAAGAATCCCGCACCATATCTTATTGCCTGTACCGACATAAATTGGAGTTTTGAGCTCCACACAACAAATCATCATGGAACAATCTCAATAGGAGGAGGAGCACATCATACTCCTAGTTGTTGCTTTTTTTGAAAGAACACTCTGCTTACTTTGGGAGACCTGACTAAGCAGTTTCAGAATTAATGCTGGCTGCTCGGATATCTTCTAAAACCCCCTCAAATGTACTCACACTAACAGGAATCAGTAATTAGCTGCCGAGATACTCATTCAATGAGTGCTTCAATGGTAAACATTGCTGGACAAATCTGTACTCTGTTACTGGAAGTGTCATGACACCAATGACTGGTCACTCAGGGTAAATTGGAGATATCTGGGCAGGAGGCAAAGTCTTGCCCATAAGCAAAGACCCTACCACCTACCCCCATTTACCGCCCCCCCCCACCCCAGACTGTCTGAAGAGACAGCACATCTTACCTAGACACCTTGAAAAAATCATGTATTTGCAGACTCTGATTTACTAAGGCTGACAGCACTGAGATATGGGACCTTCTACGGGAAGACCTTCAACCATGCTCCTGTGTCTGGACTGCTCTCCATAGTCAAGGTCATATTGACTCACCTCCTTGTCTTAAGGTATCTTTAAGCCATTGCAGTAGATCTTTGCCATGTTTCCCACTTTGTTCTTCACTGCTGGGCATTGTATTAACAAAGAAATAATTTCATCTACCTTGATTTCAGTGACAATGGCATATCAGGCCCTGGTGTTTGCCGAGATTGCTTGCTTCCGATGAGCACAGACAGCAATTGACTGGACTCATATGTCCAAAAGGCCTCTCATCAACAAATGTTCCAACTCCCTGAATGTGGAACTTATTATGGGTCATGAAGGATTACCAAAAGGTGAATGCCATCTTTCTGGGAAGCATACATTTTTCTGGGGAGCAGCTTCATTCTCAGGGAATCCACAAGTACTGGGTTATTTCAACTGTCAGTACCGCCCAGAGGTAGAGATCTTGGGGGAGAAGAGCTACTCTCCACTTCAGTAGCTATTAACACCATTGTGGTCTTCAGATACAGCAGCTGACTGCAGATACAATGACAGCTATGAACATACAAGAACACAAGAAATAGGAGCAGGAGTAGATCATCAGACCCTTCAAGCTTGTCCCACCATTTAATATGATCATAGCTGATCTATGCTGGCCTCAACTCCTCTTCCATGCCATTTCTCAATACCCTTCTAATTCCTTGATCTAAAATATTTATCCACTTCCACTTTAAATACTTCTAAAGATCCAGTTTCCACTACCTGCCATGCATGGCAGAGAATTCCATGTGAAAACATTCGAATATCTACCCTGTCAAACCCCCCTAAGATCTTAAATGTTTGAATAAGGTCATCCCTCATTCTTCTAAACTCCCAGGAATACAGGCCCATATTATTTATTCCTTCTTGGTAGGACAAGCCTCTTAGCCTCAGAATTAACCTGCTGAGTCTCCTTTGTTCTGCCTTCAATGTTACCATATTTTGTTTAGGTAAGGGGACCAAGACTGTGTGCAGTATTCGAGGTGAGGCCTCACCAACACCCTGTACAATTGCAATAAAACCTCCCTATTTTTAAACTCAACCCCTTTGCAAGGTAGGCCAATCTGCCATTTGCCTAGTAGTTGACCTGCCTGCTAGCTTTTTGTAATTCATGCACTAGAACACATCGATTCCTCTGTATTTTACTCATTTTCAGTCTCTACCCATTCAGATAATAATCTGCCTATTTATTCCTCTTACCAAAGTGCATGACTTCATCACCACATTAAACTCCATTTGCCAGTGTTTTGCCCACTCAGTCAACCTATCTATATCCCATTGCAGAATCACAGTATCCTTATCACAACATGCCCTTCCACCTATTTATGTATCATAGGCAAATTTGGAAACCGTGCATACTATTCCATTCTGCAAAGTCATTAATGTAAATAATGAACACTTGTGGGCCAAAAACTGATCCCTGTGGTACTTCACTAGTTATCTCCTTCCAATATGAAAAGAATCCATTTATTCCAACTGTCTGCTTTCTATGAGACAGCCAATTTTCAATCCATTTTCACACACTCTTCCAATACCTGGGGCTTTTAATTTATGCTGATGAAAAATGCCATCAGTCTTGTGAAGATAAGGTCTTGTTGTCTGCAGTACATGCAAGGCATCATGACTGATGATGCGTACTGCACAATCCTACAAATCGAGGCAACAACCAGTGCCAGAGGAAAAGCAGCATGGAGACCTGGAACCTGAGCTATGAGGCGGAGCCTGAAGGGCAGCAGGCACAAGAGGAAGAAGAAATGTTCCTGTTCAACATACATTGTATCTCCTGAATGAGCAGAGGAGGGAAGCAGTGCCAGCAGAAGCTTTAACAAACTCGGAACGGAAAGGGAGCTTTAACAAATCTGGAGAGGGAGGGAGGTGGCGGGGAGGGTGGGGTGGGGGAAGGGCGGGGGGGGTGAGCGGAGAGAGAGAGAGAGAGAGAGAGAGAGAGAGAGAGAGAGAGTTCCGAAGATATAAATTCATAGTTCCTAAAAGAAAAACAAGTGACCTGCTCCATACTCCAATCATTGCCTCTAACATAGTACACAAATGATCAGGTAAGGTAGCCCAAATGATGCATAAAGATCCTTCACATCCTACTTTGCAGTTTCAGCTGCACTGATGATAACGTAAAATGAATGAATTATTGCTTCATTTACTTTACTTCAAAGGGCTTGCTGTGATATCTTGATATTTCTTGCTTAAATAATTCAGACCTGTGCAGTAAATAACACTTTCCTGTGACCATCTCCAATCTGCAGGTATATATAGTGGTGTACAGACCACCCTGATATATCTTGTGAGGATATGACATTCATTTTCACATTGCTTCTAGAAGATAAAGACAACCCTTTTAGGGGCCTTTTGAGTCTCTTGAGCGTTCTCTTTCTCTCTCTCTCTCTCTCTCTCTCTCTCTCTCTGAGACAGACATGTGCATTGCTGTTGTATAGCTGGAATGTGGAGCTATCAGAGCTGATGCAAAGTGTTGGGGGATGCAGTAACTGAGTGAGGCGCTGTCAGGAATCACATTCAACAGTTTGGTGCATGTTTTGGGGTATAAACCACCCTGACATTCTTCAGTGCAGGATTTTGACTTTTGGAGTTCCTGATCGAGTGCACCATTGTAGGTGAAATCCAATTTGTAGGCAGATAGTTATTATTAACCTACAAATTCATTGAATCATTAAATAGTTACAGCACAGAAGGAGGCTCATTGCGTCCACACCAGCTCAATACCAGAACAACTCCTTTGTTCCATACCATAGCCCTTTCTCTGCGGTCTTGCAAAGTTTTCTCCATCATATATTTATTCTATAGTAGGCCACAACTGAACCTGCCTCCACCAGATCTGCAGGCAGTACATTTCCAGATTCCAGTCACCCACTGTTTTATTTTAATGTTTTCTTATTCCACTCTTGATTGTCTTCCCCTAATTTATTCTTGGTTATTTAATAACCAACTTTTTCAAACCCTTTTTCCCCTGAAAGTATGCTATTTAAAACAAAAACTCAAACTGAATTTTTTTGTCCTTACTGAGATCTATGAACTTCTGTGACCTGAAACATAACTTCATGTGTGCCTTGACTGCTTTGCCCATGGCAGCCAGGGCAGGGCCATGACCAGTGTTGGTTTTCTAGCCTCGGGATGATTCCAGGCAGCTGTTACATCTCACAATTTACATCAGCGAGCTTGTCCAGACTACAGACTTCAGGAGAGCAGACTGCATCAACTTTTCCTTCAATAACAGGCAGAGCATGCATTGATATTTGCATTGCAAGCTTCCCAATATGCAGACATTCAGGGATTGCACTCATGTCCTTGAAGAGACCTCCCTGGTTATTCTTCCTTGGTGCCTTATACAATGAAAATTCACCCCATGAGCATTATTCCACCATCTTCTCCAGGTTCCTCTAAATCCCCAGGAGACTTCCCCCAGTGCCATTCATCATTGCAGCGTCAATTCATTCTGCAGCAACTGCTTGTTGCTTATTTTGAGATCCGTCCATTTAAGAGTCAACTGCAAAGATCACATCTGCTGGTCTTCATACTGAGAAATGAAGAACTTGCAATGCACAATGTCAGTTTCAGCAAGGAATTCCACAGGGAAACCTGACAACACTTCTGTTCTCTTTGTATGTGAAGTTTTCATTTTGTGTCCAACTTGCAGAAAACAATGTAAGGGTGACCTGGAAATAATATGTAGAGCAATTTCTAGGCTGTTCTCTTTTGGGTGAGATATTTTAGCATGGCACCTTTTGCCTTCACTGATGGATGTGAAAGATCTATGGCACTATTATCTACAATAACAAGAGGAGTTATACCCAGTGCCCTAGCTAATATTTAATCATTGCTCAACATCACTAAAACAAAAGCAGATTATTTTCTTATTATCAGATTTTGTGGAAATTGGTTGTGTACTTCCTGCTTTACTTCATTAGCTGTATGATACTTTGTGAGACCTGAAATGGATGTGAAATTTTTCCTTTTCTCTAATTATCAAAACACAAAGCTCTTTTGGTTTTGGTTGCAGTCTCAGCTACTTGCTTTTCAATTGAATTCTATATTTGAACCTCAAGGTCTCTCTTTATCCATTGAGTTTCTAGTCCTAGTCCATTGTTGCTTACCTCATTAAATTGGATCAGAGGATTCCAGATTTATAGTGTGGATATAAAAAGAGGAGTCATTGATCAAGGTGCTCCACCTGCGGCCAGTTAGGTCACATGGAACCAAGCAAAGGCAACAGAGTGAACTTGTCAATGAAAGAAATGCAATGGGGGAGTTTTTGCTGTTGTCCTAACAAACATTTAAGTTACTAACTTACCTAACTTACCTTGGTACTTTTCCTGCTATACTCTCTACTTGAAGAAGTGAATTGTTGCCGTATGTTATCACAAAATGAACACTTGAATATTGACAAATCGACTTTAAAAATGCATCTAACATCAAGTTGGGGCAGTTTATAAAATGTTTTGATTAATGATTGATTGATTTGTTTTTAAATAAAAATTAAATCCTGAAGATGTCTTTTAGTGCTGCTGGGAAGCATAAGATAATAAAGCAGATACATGTGAAAGGAAGAACCTTAATGCTCACACAGAACATTATGAAAGGCATATTAGACAGTGTGTCCAGTGTAGCGTGTGCATACTAACAAAAGACTGGATGACTGGACATCACTTCACTTCATGGCTTCACTTTCTTTGTAGGTTATTAGGAAGTGTTTGCAAAGGCGGATAATTTGCTGAACAGATGGGCTTTACCTTTTTCAGAAATTTACACCTGCTTAAACTCTGACTCTAACTTGAAGCTCTCCACCTGCCTTGTCACCATGGAAATGTGGTGGGGCCGGATAATAACAATGACATCAGCTGGCATGACATCAACTTTTGAATACTAATTGCACAAGGAATAATACTTTGTTTAAGCTGTGCTTCAAGTGGGGGTAGATGATATAATACTAATAGGTGGTGCTAGGCATAACTGTATAACTGAAAGAAAGTGCAGAGAAGTTTCATAATATATGTTCTGTGTATATTTTGAAAAAGATCATGTGCATTGTTTGGCAATAACTATTAGCATATCAATCCATTTAGCGTGCACAAAAGTTCAGAACAGAGAACTTGTAACTCAGGGTGTCTGAATTTATTAACTGTAATACATACTAAGAAAAGCATTGGCTCACAATGTGTTTTAATATTTATTTCTGTTTCATCAAAGATAGCTTCAGGAAACAAACATTGTAATTCTGATGAGATGTAGTGATAGTGGGTTTATCAATCAATAATTCATTACTTCCCTATGCATTTTCTGGATTTATGTTCATGATTGCTTGCCAAGATAGATTAATGAACCATAAGTCAACAGTAACTGTAATTTACAGTGGATCATCAAAATTAGGCTGGATTTAAGAAAAAACTTAAAGTTTTACTTACACAAGACGATGTCCTTTATAAGATTACCAATTGGCATTCATACAGGCACTGCCATAAGTGCAGTCAAATGATTTGAATATCTTTTAAGCGCAGCCTGCAATTTCCCAGGTTTGTTAATCAAATCAGGCAGGAGGAAGGCTGGGAACTCTATTCAGAAGCTGGAGTCATGCCCTGAATAGATCCTTGATGGCTAATAATTGCAGTAGGGGTGGGAGAGAAAGTACTTAATGCATACAACTAAAAATAAAAAAAAGCTAGACTTCTTAAAGAGATAATGAAAATATTAGAGGGAAGAGACAAAGATGGTGGCTATAAAAAGTTGAAATGTGTAGCAAGTATCAAAGAAGTAGAGCTGCATGTCCTCTTAAAAGGAATGCAGGGCAACATGAGATGGATTGTTTGGTTCAAAATCCAAGTTGCACCTTTATCATGATCCTGCATGTTGTATAAGGGGGTAGGGAGGTTTCAGTCACTCCACCTTGACTCCTTTACAACATAGGAAGAAATGTAATGACCTTAGCAGAGTAGCCTGCTTAATTGGTATGTTTTAATATTTCATGCAATTATTACAGTGACTGTGCTTCAAATGTTCTTCATTGCCTATTAGGCATTTGGGGGATTTCGAAAAAGGCATATGAAAAGGTACAGTATAAAAGCCAAGTCGACAAGTCTTTCTTCTCCCCTCTCCCCTGACCCCCATATTTTCATTCGTAGCCCAGTGGAATCCAAGGTGAAAGCAGAATTTGCCAATGTAGGATAAAGGCTATACAGGCTATGCAGATTTGTCAAGCCTATGGGCTCAGATTTCCGTGGTCCTGCCCCAGAGAAACGTTAGATGTGTGCCACATTTGTGTTGATATTGAGGAGCATCTTGAAGTACAAGAAAAGAATAGTAATAGCATATCAGAGAAATATTGAACCATAATTACCAGTACCTCATAAAAAATAGGAGCAATGCCAATTTCTCCTTCCATTCTCTTTGATAGTGAGACCTTCAGACAGGTTCATCATTCAAAAGTAGATGTTTTGACAAATTGTTGTTTAGGCCCTGAGCATGCCATCTTCCATTGACTTCATACAAGTTTTAATTAAAAAACAAATTAATTTGTTGGAATGCCTCCTGTAGACTCTTAAAGCACTCTGTGTCTGGAACAAATGGGGTCTGGAAACACCTTCTATTGTTCATCTGGCTTTCACTGAGAACTGTAAATGTGGATCCCGGAACAAGATTTGTATATTTAAACAGCCTCTATTTTTCTATGATAAATGGGTTAATTTAATGGAGAAATTAATATACAAGATACTCACCCATTACTTGCCCATTTTCAGGAAAGGAAAAAGTGGGTGGTAATTGAAAATCTTCCTTTATATGTTGGGCTATGGATTACATACAAAACCTATGAACTCAATCACTTCCTATTGTGACTTGTCACAATGGAATAAATAGTGGATTATCTAGAATAACTTTTGTCCTCACAGTCCTCTCACTTGCATCTTCTCTCTGGTGTTTAGCTAGTATTTTAGAATGCGAGTAACTAACTTGCACCCCAAAATCCATCTCTCACATGTTTATTAGCTTGCAGGCAGCAACACTAATATTGAATAATGCATCAAAATCTCCCCTCAGAATTGTAGAAGTTGAATTGTACTTCAGCTTCTTGCAGGCAGAAATTATGACCAAGTAGCCAACAAAGGACTGCTGTGACTCAGAAATTATACAAAGGAAGTTATAGAAAATGCTGAAAAAAACAGATATTAAAAAAAGATCTGCTACCTTTTTGAATGAACAAGCATGCAGTATAAATGGATTATGTGTTTAAATAACCATCGAATGTTCTCTTTTAAAAGATCT
Source organism: Pristis pectinata (assembly GCF_009764475.1). Taxonomy (NCBI): domain Eukaryota; kingdom Metazoa; phylum Chordata; class Chondrichthyes; order Rhinopristiformes; family Pristidae; genus Pristis; species Pristis pectinata. Next base: position 106,134,922 of record NC_067407.1, read on the forward strand.
TCATTGGGAGCTTTTCATACATTGTTTATGCATCAGTCCAGTGTCACAATATCAGTGTTGCTGCCTGATACTTGATAGAAGATCTGAATGCAAATTATGGTGAATGTGTAAACAGTGTGATTCTTGACATGCTGGTAGCAAATTGGTGTAGGCTGGCATGAACCTGGAGTCATTATAAAATTTATGAAATATTCAACATTATCTTCTGAAAGATTAGTAATGTTTTAAATTCAAGAATTGGAAAATATCAGCTGAAGGAGTTCAACAAAATGTAACTGGATAGAATAAAATAATTTTTAATACAGACAAATGTAAATTCTGCACATTTTAGTGACCTTCTTTTGCATTGCAGTCCATGTTGTGAGAGCAATTCTGAATGTGATTTTAAAATGTCAGCTGTGACTTGATTAGTAGAACTCCTGACATTCTTGAGCTTAGAAAAATCTAGCCTGATGCTCCAGTGTGCAATCTTTTGGATGAAGTATTAAACCACGCCACATAGTGAAAAGGTGGAAGAGGATACTATTTTGAAGAAGATCAGGGGGATTACCTTTGATGCCCTGGGCAATATTTATCCGTCAAATAAAGAGATAATCTGCTCACTTTAGATTGGTGTTTGTGGGGACTTGCTGTGTGCAAATTACATTCCATATTTCCTGTTACAGGAGTGACTACACTGGCTGCAAGGCACCTAGAAAAGTTCTGAAAGTGATGTGAAACACTTTATTTCAGGAAGGGAAAATAGATGTCACTTGTACTCCATTGATTAGTAGCTAAGTATGAAACAGAAAGAGAGCAAGAAGTCTTATTCATGTTGAGAAGAGGAAGAGGACATCATTTAGGAGGATCACTCAGTATCTACAATGTATTTGACTCAGAGTATACTTACAGTCAATAAGAATTTGACCAAAACAATACTGATGATGGGCCTTTTTGGTACATAGAATTTAGCCTTTATTTTGGGATGTAATTTAGTTTAGTCTCCAATCCAGCCTCTTAAATCCTAGAGTGTATGGATGTAAGTTGCTGGTTGTGTGAGCCTGAATTAACAGTCTTTGTGCCACAGATTAAAGCAGTTTTAAATCGACAGGCTTTAGCTCAAAGGATTTCATTTAAGTTTCCCAGATCAAAGCAAGCTTATCCATTTTGTTTATGATTCTCGAAGAATTTAAAATATAGCTCTTCAAAGAAAGTATTTCAGAGCCATCAAGTGGATTATTTTGGCAGGATCATATTTTTATGACCTTAGTGTACATCATTTACACAGTTTCCAAATAGCTGTAGTTTTTGTACTTCTGTATGTTTAACTTTAGTAATTGAACGAAACATTCTCTAAAGAAATTAACTCACTGCTTCAAATCTAATGCTCCTCATGTGCAATAAGAACTTGTTCTCCCTTCTCAAGGGGAATTAAGGATGGCCCTTAAGTGCTGGCCTTGCCAGTGATGTCCATATGAATAAAGTGCTCAGGAGCATTAGAAAACATGCTATTATAATTCATATAGAAGTTCTATAACCACTTGGATTGTAGGGTGAAGGTGTGGGTCATCTTCTGTGGCTGGGAACTTTGGCAGTTAGATCAGAAAAGGATAATATTTGTTTCAAAACTGTGCTCTGGTGTTAGGGGTTGCACAGAAAGGTGAGGGTCATGTTCTCAACCTGAGCCACATCAGGGAAGAACTCTTTTAACAGAAGCAGTTTCATTCCCAGCTGGAAGTATGGGGAAAGATGAACCTGAAGGGGAAAAGTGCACATAGCTTCCTCCCAGTGTTGACTCGTGTCCAATCCAAGGGGTTGTCATAGACATATCAGGCAGTAGTTGCCAGAGAAGTGGGAAAAAAAACAATCTTGTCCAAATATTCATTTTAAAAATAACATTACCCTGGAAATTATATGAACCTTGTAGCAATCATTTGCCATCTGTAATCACTTCATTCAAATTAAGTCCAGCTCTAGCCTGAAGTAATGAGCAAAATTTAGTCAAAATGCATTTATTTTTAAAACAACATAATACAACTTTTTATTTAGCTAAGCAGATTTCAAATACATTTCAGATGCATTTATCTGTGTACATTGTGTCACTGATTTTATAAGATCATCATCTGATGATGAATTGATTTGTTTTCTTCTCATTGTTTCTTGTTCATTCCTCAATAAGATCAAATGCATTTCAAGTTGTGCTCTTTGTTAGTATTTTTGCATCCTAAAAAGACTGGTGCAAATGGTCCCCAGAGACATTTGCAGAGTGAAGCAGCTTCAGAATAGATGCACACACGCATGCACTTCCAGGGCAGCTGATGGTAGGGAAGAGATGAGGATATATAAATTCAGCTTTCAAATTAGCCTGATTCCAAACAGAACTTTGTTTTAATTTAAAAACAAAATAAGGCATTTGGTATTTGATAAATTTTGACCCCATATTTCAGAAGTAAAGCATAACATTTTAGCAGTGACTGGACTGACTGTTGAACTCAGAAGGCCCATTTATTGCTGCATCTCAGCCCAGCAATTTGGGTCTCTGAAATGAAAACAGAAAAAGCTGGAAGCACTCAGCAGGTCAGGCAGGTGCGGAAAGAATAACAGTTTCAGGTCAAAGATCTCGTAAGAACAGAGGTTGAGCTTCTGCAATGAATGAATTAGGGCCTGTTCTATTCTTAACAAAAAGCCTTTGCCCCATTTAGGATTCTTGATTGTTGCCCAAGACACTGCCACTGGGTAACGGCTAATGATTAGTTACTCAGTAACCCGGCAAACCCCTCCATGGGACTTAACTGAGGAAAGATGCTGGTGAGACACATAGCCCTCAGGTGAGCTGAGGATGGCCTAATTATCCCAATTATTCAGATGAAGCCAGAAAACCTGTTTCCATTAATTTGGCAGCATGTAGTTTGGGCTACAAATGGAACTGAACTACTTTCTACCCCTCTGTATTTTTCAAAAACAAAATATCAGTGTTAGGGTCATAATGTCCTAGTATCGATTTTATGTGGACCATTGAATTTAGCTAACCAGAGCAGATGGTAGTGTAAAGGTGACAATGACTCTGAAGATTAGTAACTGAAATTGGAGCTGGTTCTCATCTGCCTGCTCAACTATGTGTTTAAAGGGAGTAGAAGGTGTTAAAAGACCAGAAAATTAAATTGAGATTAAAATATCAGATGCTTGGGCTAATAAACATAAATGAAGGAAGCTTAAAGGGCAAATGGTTAATAGTTTTTGGCATAAATCAGTGCTGTCCAGTAGATATCACTGTCTCCCATACTTAGTGTAATATAGTAACACTATATATATAGTGCCTTTAAAATCTTAGGATGATTTACCGTCAATGAGGAACTTCTTTTTCCAATTTTAGTCACTATTGTGATAGGGGAAAGCAAAGGCCACACATTGCCTTTCGTGGGTTCTCTTTATGTACATGACCAGATCATCATAAGTGTTAATAAAACTGCAGATGCTGGAAATCTGAAATAAAAACAGGAACTGCTAGAAGCACTCAGCAGGCCAGGTAGCATCCCTGAGAAGAGAAACAGAGTTAATGTTTCAAATCTGTGATCCTTAGTCAGAACTGAGAAAAATTTTTTTTAAAAATAGTTTTCAATAGTGGGGGGCAGCAGGGGAATGAAATATCTCTGGGGTGAGAACAAATGAGGTAATGTGGCAGAGTGCGTTAATGTTGCCAGCATTTTCTGTTTCTAAGTGGTGTTGATTAAGGGATAAACATTGGTCCGAACAGCAGGTTTAACCCCCCTGCTTTCCTTCAGAGCAGCATGTGCGACATTCCCTCAGCCTTACACTGAACTGTCAAGCTAATTTTTGAGCTCATGTGTCTGAATTAAGATTTGAAGCCATAATCTGCTAACACCTGAACTATGCCTGTCATTGAAGGAGGGGACAGAAAATTAGAGATCTCAATAGATTAAGTGAGTAGGTATAACTGTCGGAGGTGGGTGTAACTGTGGGAGATGGATTTTAATTCACATAACTGAGGAGATCCATTTTGGATACAGGCCTGAATGTTAATTCCACAGTAAAAAAGCTGGAAACTGGTGATAGGGTCCATGTGAACAGAACACTGAAATGTAGAAGTCAGATTAATCCTGGCATCTGACATTTTAAACTGAATGTTGATATTTGTACCTAGAAGTTTAGAATATAGGTTGTGCTCTAGCTGAGTACAGTGTACAGTTGCAATTACTACACAGATACATTCATCTTGGAAGAAGTACAACACAAATTCACCAGATCATTATCAGGGGTCCAAGAGTTGAGGAAAGATTACATAAACCAGGCTCTGAGAAAGCACCCCTGCCCCACAAATTTAACTGTGGGATCTGACAAATTCCATCTCCCTTTTGCAAATGATTAGTTAAATTGATTTAATCCTTTTGAACACACAGCTGTAAAATAAAAACAACCAAAATAAATATTCCTGAAACTAATTCTGAATAGGGTATAGCCATTACATGAATGTCAATAAGAAGTGTTAAAAGCTATCAATAAACTTTTGAATAGGGTATATTTAGAGATTTTGCATGCCTCAAGTTCACACCAGAGGAACCTTTATAAGCAAATGCAAGTTTAATGGGTAGGCTGTTGGGGAGCTTCTCAGTAGAAGGTTCTGTCCAAAGTAAATTGACCAGCTGTGAAGAACAATCATTGTAAAGAGTGACATGAAACCTTGAGGCTGCTTTCACATGAGTAGATAAAGCCAAAAGGAGATTCGAGTTTTTGTTTAATTTAGAAGAGCTTGGAAACATAGAAACATAGAAAAACTACAGCACAGTTCAAGCCCTTCAGCCCACAAAGCTGTGCCGAACATGCCCCTACCCTAGAAATTACTAGGCTTACCCATAGCCCTCTATTTTTCTCAGCTCCATGTACCTATCCAACAGTCTCTTAAAAGATCCTATCGTATCCGCCTCCACCACTGTTTTCAGCAGCCCATTCCACACACTCACCACTCTCTGAGTAAAAAACTTACCCCTGACATCTCCTCTATATCTACTCCCCAGCACCTTAAACCTATGTCCTCTTGTGGCCACCATTTCAGCCCTGGGGAAAAGCCTCTGACTATCTACCCTATCAATACCTCTCATCATCTTATATACCTCTATCAGGTCCTCCCTCATCCTCCGTCGCTCCAAGGAGAAAAGGCCGAGTTCCCTCAACCTGCTTTCATAAGGCATGCTCCGCATTCCAGGCAGCATCCTTGTAAATCTTCTCTGCACTCTTTCTATGGCTTCCACATCCTATTTTCTCTGGCATGGAATAAATGACAAAGGTCCATTGTTTAAAATGTGCTGAAAATAGAAAGAAGAGAGTTAAGAGCAAAAAAAACATAAAAATGTACTGAAGTGCATCACAGAACCATAACAACAATGGAGTTAAGGAAAAACAAATATGGTCAAGAAGTTTAAAAATCTGTTAATGCAATTCACTGGGATACTATCTTGTGTGTGGAAAAATTAGGGCTGTTTTCTTAAAAAACAGGTTTTGCACAGTTGCTGAAAATGCAGACGGAGAAATCTGCATCTGGAATCAGGGCAAGCAGGGAAGGCACTTGTCTAACCAAAGGCATTGAACTGTTATAAAGTTTTGTCTAATCAGTTGCAGAAAGAGAAATGAGAGAAAGGGCTTATAACACCTTGAGTGCAAATGCAATACAGTTGTACCCTTTGTGTAGGGATGGGAGCAGGGGCACGAGTGGGGCTAAGAGTACAAGCTGGAGTGTTGCAGTGTTCTTGGCACCATATTCACGTGGGCTGCCCTGTTGCTGAGGGAACTGCTTTCTTCTCCACTCCATAACCAAGAAGTCAATAATTTGTGGTATTCAGCAATGTGTGAAAACTGCTGGAAGCCTGTTGGAAAATTCATACAGCAACTTGCCCCGGTTGAATTATAAGTTTGCACCACAGGAGTAATAAATATTAAAAATCAAACCACAGGAAAAGTTGCATATTTGCTGTTTAGCTTTAATATTGATAATATCAGGAAACCTAAAACTACAGAACTGGCTTGCCCTTTGATCTTCTGCAAGCAATACCCATGTTATAAGCAATGCCCATGTTGTACAATACACTAGGGAGCTGTATTTGGATGTTGTTTGCCTGACCTGGAGAATTCTTTCAGTTGAGGCCTGTTTCCAAGGACATTCCTGTACCACTGTGGGGATTTGACAGCTGTAGGATTGATAGTAGTATTTGGGTTCATTTACCGTAAATGCATCCTGTGTAAGTTTTATTCAGTTTAATAGTAAGGAGTGCAGATGCAAGAACCTCATTCCTGCTGTTGTTTAACATACTTAATCTTTGGTTCTGGGCTCCAATTCTGTGTAATGTCTTCAATGTTGAACCAGCTTAGGGCACAATTCAGGTCTCGACTATAATTAAGTAGTTAGGAGCTTTTAGAAGTTCTGGAAATTAAGATCCTATTATCAGAACGTACAATTGCTCTCAACTATTTATTTTGTCTGAAAAATGAAATATAACGATACGAATCATAATAATACAACAGGAAAATTAACTTGCTGATTCTTCCAAAGGTGCAGTCAGCCAATTTTAACAATTTCCACAAAAAGGAGAACAGGAAATCAGCCAGCTTTCACAGAGAGTTGGCTGGCAGTCTAAATCTGACAGGACAGCTGGAGGTGATACTAAAGGGAAGTCACACAAATGCTGGCAGTAAGCTGGAGTAGTTTAATGGGGTCAGCAGAAGCAAGTAGAACTCAAGAATGGTTTGGGATTGTTTTTTGTTGATCAGCCTCCCTTTAAGAGCTGTAGTTATGTTGTTTAATACTGACAAAAATTGGACAGAACGGGCTGTGTGCCCAGTTGCACCTCACAAATGAGGAAAAGAGTATTATATACATCATTGGACCATGCTCTGCAATTCAAAATTGACAACTCAGCTAAGGCAGGAAGATTGTCCAGTTACCTATCTAAAAAATCCTTCTCAAGAAGGCATTGGCCAGACCTCAGGTGCAAACAGTGGTGGTGAGGGAGGGGTGGCTGGGGGCAGGGGATTTAAGTTTCCTGTTTTCAAAACAGTGCTGCTCCATTTTCACTGGAGTTGCCATCTTTTTTTTAGTCTAATTGAAGTACCACAGCCAACAGGGATTAATTGCGGAACAGTAAAACGAAAACAAAAGTCAATTACTAGCTCAATTTGTTTTAAGAGAGAAGTCCATTTGAAAACATTGGTGAAATAATTGAGGAATAATAAGTAAACATCTCTCTGTAGTTGGATAAATGTTTGTGCAGTGAAGATTAAGCATCAGCACCCAACCGGGAGAGAGCAATTTGCGGACAATATATGGAAAGGTCTCCTTCAATGCCATATGCCCTGTGATCCAGACATGGCATTGCAACAGAAGAAATAGTCAGCTTGTTTGACATTTACCTTACAGTTAAAAAAAAATGCCTGATACACCTTGCTTGGGGGTAATGTGAATTATTAGGCCAAGACTTGTTGGGAGATGCCAACAGCATTCTGCTAGCATTTAAACAGCAGCACAGTGACACAGCAGATAGCTCCAGGAATCCATGTTTGATTCTGACCTTGGGTACTGTCTGTGTGGATTTTCATGTTCTCCATGTGACCACATAGGTTTCCCTTGGGTGCTCCAGTTTCCTCCCAGATCCTAAAGACATCTTGGTAGCTTAATTGTCTATTGTGAACAATTCCATAGTGTGATAGGTGGCAGGAAAATCCAGGAGGAATTGATGCTCATGAGAGAGAAAATAGGTTACAGGGAAATAAGTCAGACGATGGGATTGATAGGAATGCTTTCTGAGCTGCCATACAATTGATGGGCCATTAGCCTCCTTCTAGCTTGTAAGAAATATAAAAAAAATGAAACCCTGCAAATGTCAGCAAGACGTGTTGACCTTTATGGCAATTGCTGCTTAGACAGGAGCTTCCAACAAGTTCAGTACCATTTGGTAGCTGGTACAGGCCTTCTACTTGTGGCTAACTGTGTTCTTTTTTTTTCTTTTTCAAGGTGGACACAGCAGTTTCAAACAACACCATGAGAACCTCTGTGATCACTCCCTGCAGCTTCAGGAGTGCCCGGATGCAGGGGGAGCCTCAGCAGTTCCAACACAGCTACCTCAGTCCATCCCCACCACCCCTGACATTGAAAATGCTGAGCTGACCCCCATCCTACCCTTCCTGTTCCTAGGAAACGAGCAGGATGCTCAGGATATAGAGAAAATGCAGCGGATGAATATCGGCTACATCATTAACGTAACTACCCACCTGCCTCTTTATCATTATGAGAAAGGTATCTTCCATTATAAACGGCTACCTGCCACTGATAGCAACAAGCAGAATCTCAGGCAATACTTTGAAGAGGCCTTTGAATTTATTGGTAATTACTTCTTAATAATCTTTTTTAACCAATTAAAGAATATTGTCTGTACATGTTGACAAAAAAACTTTATTAAAATGCATAATTCAATAAAGAGAACAGTTTGGAAGACTGAGCAAACAAGTAGTAAGATATTAACTGATTTAAATATAAAACATGCTTTCCCTTGCAGGAAATTCAGAATCAGACTAGCCTTCTTCAGTCAGTACAACTTCTCTTTGCAAATAATTATCAAATATAAAAAACAAAATGTGCTTCTCAAATGTCAGATCATTTTGATTTTAAGAAGATATCTTCCAATATTCCACTCTCCCATGGTTGACCAAATTAGCCAGTAATCAAATCTGTCACCTCATCATTTTTTTTTCACCTTCATTGCTAAACACAATGGGGAATTAAATCCTTTCACTCAATGGAGTAAGTGTTTCCTGAACCTCCCTATTATTCTTGATCCTACCAGATAATATTATCCATAACCAGAAATAAAAAAACAGAGAATGCTGGAAATAGGTGGCATATATTTAGAGAGAAACTGGTGTTAATGTTTCAGATCAAAGACTCTTCATCAGATTAAATGCTGCCTGACCTGTTGAGTATTTCCAGGACTTTCTGATACTATTTTGCTTATTCATCACCAGAAATTCAACTGTCTGTCAAAGGATTTGGATAATTTTTTTTAATATAAACTTTCATTACCATATTGCATTAGCATTGATATATTTAGAACCATTAATTGCAAAGAAAAGAAAATATCTACTGCAGAAATTATTAATTTTACAGTAAGACCTTGGTGTTGCGCATCACATTTTCTACTCCAGATAATTCACAAATGTCTTGACCTTCCATAAAGGATTTCAGCATAAATACACTTACCATTTTGGGCTTGATTTCATATTTTGGTATGTTAATAATTTTAATGTTTCACACCTCTTAATTACACCTCAATTATCGATAATTTAAATGAGACTTTTTGTAAAGACACAAGAAATTCTGCAGATGCTGGAATCTGGAGCAATACACAAAAAGTGCTGGAAGAACTCAGCAGGTCAGGCAGCATCCATGGAGGGAAATAAACAGTCGACGTTTCAGGCCGAGACCCTTCATCAGGACTGGAAAGGAAGAGGGCAGAAGCCAGAATAATAAGGGGGGAGGGGGGAGGGGGAGAAGCACACGCAGGCAGGTGATAGGTGAGCCCAGGTGATAGGTGAGTCCAGGTAAGAGGGGGAAGGTAGGTGGGTGCAGGAGAGTGGGGGAAGATGTAATAAGCTGAGAGGTGATAGGTAGAAGAGGCTAAGGGCTGAAGAAGAAGGAATCCAGTAGGAGAGGGCAGTGGACTGTTTATGAGTCACATATTTGGTGAGAGCCTGAGGTCCATTTGGAAAAATCACAGCAGTATCAGTTAAAGTACTGACTAATATTCAGCCAGATTTTGCAACTATGACCCCATAAAGCTTCATTTTGTATCCCACCTTCTTTGTGGATGGAATAATGCTCATCCTTCATCCATCTCTGCAGAATGACAGAAACCAAATAACCCTTACATCAAAATTAACATGCATAGCCCCTCAAGGATAATCATTAAATTCTTCCGTTTGATCCTGCAATATTCAGGGATATTTAAAGTGAGGTATTGTAGGTTAGTGTGGTTGCTTTGCAATTTGCTTCAGTCATGCTGTTGATTAAATATTATCCTTTATTGGTCTCGTTTATTTAACTGATCTTTTTCTATTCTCGTGACATGAAAAAAATCATGCTTTCAAAGTCATAAAGCATTCCAGGATATGGGAAATTTGTTGAAAGTCTTACAATTTAATTTACTTTTAATTGAAGGCATTAAGAGTATAAATCCTAAAGCTGTGGGTGGCTATAAGATTACCCAAGCTACTCAGAAATGCTCACAATCAACATCACAGGCAAATGTAAAATAATTGTGAGCTCATTTGAAGTTTCTGCAGGTTCACAGCATATCAATGATAAGTTCCTTTGATACTTCTCATATACCACTGCTTTAAGCATCATGAAGCACTGATTTGGAAGATTGCAGCTTTAAAGAATGATTTTGCTCTTTTATTGATTTTTATCAGCTAACATCTGTCGTCATTGCTGTCAGCAATTGGATAGGACTGATTATGTTTATAATGCTCCAGAGGTCTGTTTGTTCAGTTACTTGCTCAGCCTAGCAAACAACCAATGCCTTCAATTATTTAGCACTCTCCATAGGACTCCCTTTTTATTACCAAAAACAGTGTTTTACAGTGAAGATTGGAAACCTGAAGATGCAGTTGCATTTTTGGTGAAAGGGGAGAGTCACTTGGATATGCATTGATACCTTTGTTCAGCCATTAGGGGACATCAGGAAACTGGACATGTCTAAGGAAACAATAGTTTGGAACAACTGAGGATGCAAGTTGACTGGACCACCAGAAAATACATCGTAACTAGGGCAGTGCTGAATACTTATGCACATAGATGTGGGCAGTTTCTTATCCATGCTATTAAGAAATTGCCCTGTACATCTCTCAATATAAAGTTTGGGATTTCCGGCAGTTTTAGGTTAATAGTCACTTGTGCTTGGATGAATCATTGAATTTTTGACAGTTTTGAGCTTCAGTTGGATACATTTGTAAAAATACATTTCGGTAGCTGTTAAAGATTATTGTGAATTTTAAGTAACCTGTATGTAGATGCAGCCTGATGAACAACTTTAGGTTTTATAGGGACTAACTAAATTCAAGTCTGTAAAGTTCCCATGCTCCATTGCATTCCATAGGACAATGTGATTACAAAATTCAGAAAGAACTCTTTACACAATGAGAAACAGAATTATTTAACTGAACAATATTAAAATTTGAACTAGAGAATGCTAATAGAAAAAAATGTTATATAATGTAATGATAATATCTATAAAAATAAATGATTTGAAGCACAGGAGTCATAATTTGGATTCAGAGAAATTGGTAAAAAGAAAAAAATAGCTTATTTCTTGTTAAATACTTAAGAAGCCAACCATATTATTTGTACTGAACATGTTACTGAATTCAAATGGAACTCTCTGTCCTATATTTTGAAAGTGGAAGTTTAGTTGAATGCAGTAATGTGTTTATTACAGATATTGTTGCTATTTCACTCCTTTTTTGTGTGTTACTTGTTCGAAAAGTTGCTGCTTCCAAATTTCTGCTTGACCTATTTTAACTTCCAGGTGCTTTGACAAATTCCTGTGTTATAAACGCTCAGTTAAACAAAAAGCTGCGATTATTAAAACTTTAGTAGGGATAGAACATTGTTAATGAACAGGAAACTGACAGATTTATCAAGTAATGTCTGCCTGGTGAAAAGCTATATAGAGTCCCACAGAAACCTGTGCTTGGACACCTAACATCTAAATCTTTTATGCGCCCTTTCCAGTTTAATAACATCCTTCCTACAGCATGGTGATCAGAACTGTAGGCAGTACTCCAAGCGTAGCTTTAACAAAAGTCTTGTGCAATTATAACATGACGTCCCAACTCCTGTACTCAATATCCTGACCAATGAAGGTAAATGTGCCAAACACTCTTCTTCACCACCCTGTCTACCTGTGTCACCACTTTCAATAAACTGTGTATCTGCACCCCTAGGTCTCTCTGTTCTACAACACTCCCCAGGGCCTTACCATTTACTGTGTAAGTCCTGCCCTGGTTTGTCCTACCAAAACATAACACCTCGCATTTATTCGAATTAAACTCCATCTGCCGTTCCTCGGCCCACTTTCCCAGTAGATCAAGATCCCATTGTAATCTTATACAAACCTTCTCCACTGTCCACCATACTGCCAATTTTAATGTTATTCCTGTTAACTCGTCTTCAGATGCTGGAATTGAATTCTGATTATTTTTGGTCTCATTGGAAAATGATGGAAGAGTAATTGTATTCTCTGCCCTGCCAGCCAACAAAGTGTAATGTATTTTGTTTCCTTTGCTTTCAGAGGAAGCACACCAGTGCAGTAAGGGGCTACTCATTCACTGTCAAGCAGGTGTCTCACGTTCTGCTACGATTGTTATAGCCTATCTGATGAAGCACACACGGATGACCATGACTGATGCCTACAAATTTGTTAAAGGAAAGAGACCAATTATTTCTCCAAACCTCAATTTCATGGGACAATTGCTAGAGTTTGAAGAAGACTTAAACAATGGAGTCACTCCACGAATTCTGACACCAAAGCTGATTGGGGTGGAGACAGTTGTCTAATGTGGCTTGGCCAACTTTTAGGAGTTTTTTTTTGACAGGAGATATTTTTCTCCCCTTGATGCTTTGAAGCATCCAGTATGCTGGAACTGAGAACCTAAAAAAAGACTGCACCATCATTGATGGGGGAATTATGGAGTTGGTGGTCTGTGCAGGTTCATAGACAGCAACAAAGAACTGGAAATGAAGTGAAGAAAATGATAATGAAGCTATGATCTGGAGATTTCCTGAGGAATATCCTTTCAACTCATCTAAAGGATGCCAAAGCAAATTGGTCACTGGTCACTGTGAGGGAACCCAACACACCACATAGCTGTGATTAATCTCCACCTAGCTAATGAAGAAGGACAGAAACCTGATTATTTTGTGTGTTCAGGGCCTGTTGATGCCAGTTATATTTTTCTATAAGGGATAAAAACAATTACGGGAATTAAATTAAAATGGTGTCCTCGATAACATGCCATTTGAGGCTCATTGTGCAATAATTGATTTGGGAGTGAAAAACCAAATGGATTGAGATGGGTGCATTTTCCTTATGTAAATATGCAGTAATAAAACAGTAACATGCACCTAGTCAGAGCTGGGGAAGAAATCAATAAAAAGCAATTTTAGTTTTGATTTAAATTCTGGTCACAGTGCCATATGTACTGGTGCAATTTCTTAGAAACATATTGGATCAGAATGTTAAGGAAAAACATTATTTAATATTTTTCACACAATCTCAGTGTGTTACTGTTGTCAGTGTATAATTTTCTTTATAAAAAAGTTATGAATAACCACATCTTGTTAATTTTTATGTTTCCATGTGTCATGTTTTCTTATTGTGCAAAACACCTCCACAGGAGTGATGGGGACGCAGATAATTGAGCTGTTTCCTGTAACATAAGGCAGAGGAGAATGTAGTGCAAAACACAACGGCCCAGAAAATGTTTTCCATTGGGAAAGATGAATTGGGCTGCTGTGTGTTTTGTGTATGGACCTCCCCATCCATTTAATAATCTATTGTGCTCAATGTCTTTCTTGAGCATGCTCTTTTATTAGGAGTGGCCCAGTCCCAGATAAAGAGGGTGGCAAATGGGTTCAGTACTTCAGTCACTGGGAGTACAGAATCTCCCAGATGAGGCTTTGGAATTGGAAGTGGGCTTTGTTAGATGATCGGGGGGGGGGGGGGGGGGGGGGGGTGGTGTCAAGGTCATGATGATGTTAGGGAAGGGGAAATCAATGATGAGGAATGCTATGAGGGTGGGAGCAAGAGACCTGTATAAAATTTAAAAGGGGAGAGAAAAGGGTGGCCAGGCAGGTCCCCTTTAATTTATGCTGAAGGAGGCCTTGTGTTTCATGAAAGTTGTGAGCATGAGCAGCTGGTGCTGCACCAATGAATATGATGGAAGTGAACATCAAATTATGTATTGTACATAATTTGATGGTGTTGCTTGTGCATGGATTGTACCAGATATAAACACATCATATGCATGGAGAATCCAGAATGCATATGACATTGCATAAGTAACCACTCAATTTCATTGTGATCAGGTTTTCACTAAATTCTTTCATGTGACAGACATAAACATGAAATAATTCCAAGAATGATTACGCTAGGCAGCCCATTATTGGCAGCATGCATTTCATATATGTCACGTAATATTACTGAGAGACATTCCCTCTAACGTTGAAAGATCCAAAATTCCATTCTTGTTTGTTCCAAATATTCTCACCAGATCCAGCTGCCTACATTCATCTTTTAGCCCCATTCTTTCTCTTTCCAGCTGTGAATTCACTTATGTTTAAATGTGCTTCAAAACAAAGTCATTTCCCCATCTCTTCTGCAAACAGAAAAAGTGATTATAATATTTAGTTCTTTTTCAAATAGCTAATTAATTTTTAACATCTTTATGATCTCTCCTTTCACAACATTTTGAAGCAAAATTATCTTCACCATCTGCTTTAGAGCCTAACTTTACCAGGCATTTAATTATTTCTGTTGCTTTCTGAGGAGTATTCCCTCTGAGAGCTACCGAGTTATACAATATGGAGCCATATGATGCATTATTTACTGCTCTGACCTTTTCTCAAAGCAGTTCTTTACCCAGAGAGTGCTTAGATTGTAAAACTTGCATCCTCAGGGAGTAGTTGATTGAATGGTGGAGATGCATTAAAGTAGAAGCTTGTTTGCACGTGAGTAAAAAGGAAATACAAGGATATTTGGTGGGAATAGAAGAGACACTGGAGGAGGTTGGATGGAACACAAGCATCAATTTGGTCCTGTTGAGCTGCCCGCTGCTCCTCTATGCTGAAAATACTTTCTAATCTAAAACTTGACCTGATAGGTTTCTCTGGCTCTTTAACCCTCTTATTACCTTGTCAACCAGCAATTGTCCTATCAAAACCACTAAAAATTTTGAAGTTCTCACTTAGTTTGCCACTTAAAATTTTCATCTATGAACTAAAAAACTCTCATTTTTTTCCTTTGTGGTTCAAAGTGTTTTGACTGATACCTCCTTCATGATATAATGTGTACCTATTGTTTAACTTTGGTCCCTGTCTCTCTCTGTGTTTAATAGGATTATGATATATCTCTTTTTAATGTGCTTTCGATCTGTCTTTGTTTCAGTGTTAGTGATCTTTCTCATGGGAATATGCTGTGAATTTGTTTAATGGGTTTGTGATCAGTTTCCTTAATGTAACTGTGATCCAGCATACTTTATTAATTAGCCTTTGATCTGTTTCACTCTTTGTTTAATGAGGACATCATCATCTTATTGATGGTGAAAATTGGCTTGAGGGAAGTGCAAAATGGTTGCTGGTGAATCAATAAGTGGTTTTACATCCCAAGAGGGAGTTGTGGGGGGGGGGCGGGGGGAACAGTCAGGAGCCAGTATTCCCACCAACAGATCCTCCTCCAATAATCACAACATTTAATTAATTAGTCCAGTTGGGTTTGTAGTTAGTGGAATCTCCCAGGATGCTGGTAACAGAGGATTTAATGATGCCAATACCACTTGATTGTCACGGGGACCTGGTTAAGCTCTCTTGCTGGAGATGGTCACTGACAAGTTCTTGCACAGCTCAAGTGTTACCATGTTTCAGTTCAAGCCTCAACATTACTCAGTCCTTGATGCACACAAATGCATAGACTGCCTCAGTACCTGAGAAATTGTGAATGGAACTGCACACTGCAATCATCAGCAAATAACATCATGACTGAACTTAAGATATTGGGAAGCTGTTAGCCTAGAACGCTACTCTAAAGAAATCCTGTCGGATGGTTGGAGTTGAAACTATTCACCACCGTTAGCCGCAGCCATTTCATAATGCATCAGAAATGACTGGGAAAAGCACTGCAAAGCCAATAATTTATCTCTGATTTAAATCTGATACTCTTGTTATTACATCTGCTAAGCAACAATGATTGCATTTTAAAATATTCAGTGTGTGAAGTGATTTAATATATCCAAGAGGTGTGGCACTTCAAAATCCTTTATTCTTGCTTTGCTGCATTCCAAGTCAAACTTCACTGCAGTCTTCTACTCTTAACTCAGTTCTTTCCAATGACAGAAAAACATGCATGGAAAGTGTAGTACGGTGCACCCCCACATTACAGAGGGGCAGCAAGCCTAGAAAACTGCCTGGACTGCAATTTTCCACAACACAAACCCTTTTTTCCCTATTGAATCCCATGTTACAGGTGGAGTTGTGTTCCTACAGGAAGTTTTTCTCTCAACAGTAATGTCCCACAGGTGCACTGTCTATAAGCAAGGAAATTCAGATTGCACTGAAGGCAGAAGAGTTATAGTGTCATTCAGCATGAAAACAGACCCTTCAGCCCAACTCATCCATGCCTATCAAGATGCCCCTCTAACCAATCCCATTTGCCCGTGTTTGACCCATATCCCTCTCAAGAGAAGGGGCTGTTGTTTTAATTAACTAGAAATAAATGTTACATTGTTTGATAAAGAATTGTTGTACAAGTATCAATAGAAGAGATTGCCTTGTCAGTTTCCAAAGCAAATCTCTTAAATGGCCACCCACTGTGAACCGGCAGCCTGCAATTGGTATCCTTTGTAAACTAGTTCAGTTCTCTGTATTCACTCCGAGTTTATTTTTTGCACATAAATTCCCTAAAACCGAATTTTTATTCTGTATCTCAAATTTTTTTGTTAGTGATTTATGAATTCTATTATGGTGAACTTCTGTTACCCAAACTGCAATAACCCAGGGGTACACTGCATAATGATAAAACTGCTACAGGAAGCATTGCATTTTATGGTTGTGCATTGAACCTTTGTATCACATTCAGCACTATCTTAAAGTTACCTTCATAAATGAAGTTCTTGTCATGTTTAGCTGAAGATGGCAAACCAGAGAGAGTGTCTCTGAATATAGGCAAGAGGGCTCACATGGAAAGGAGACAGGGGAAGGGGACCTGAAAATAAGATAAAAATTATAGCAAAAGAAAACATAGTCGGTTCAGAGGCAAAAAGAAGCGAGGACAGGAGACTATCTCAATGACAAACCCAGAATGGGGCTTGGTGGACAAATGCTATAAACAGCATGGACAAACTGAGGGTGGGGTTGGCAGAACAAGTGATGTGGCTGGAACACGAAAAGAAGCCAGAGGAATAGGGTTGGTGAGCAAGGTATGAACTGGTAATAAGGTGTAACACTGCCAGCAAGCAGTCTGAGCAGGGAAGCTGGTGTAAATTATAGCAAGGTAGGAAGACTTTAAACCTGAGTGAGATATTGTCACCTTTAAACCATGTTTCAGTTAAGGTACACTCAGGTTTCCACTGTAGCTGTTCTTGAGCTAACTGCTGAAAATGTACAGGAGTTCCAATTAGCATCCAAGCTCTTGTACCTATCATAACATAGCAGAAATACTAAAGGAAGATATGTCTAAAAAAATCATAAAGAGGAAGAAGGTAAAGTATGAGAGTAAAAAAATATATATAATAGTATAGCACAGTGACCTGGGTTTGATTCTAACCTCAGGCATTGTCTGTGTCGAGTTTGACAATCTCCCAGTGACTGCTTGGGTTTCCCCAGGGGCTGCTCTGTTTTTTTCCCATATTCAAAAGAAATGCTGGTAGGTTAATTAACTCCTGTAAGTTATCCCCAGTGTAGGTGGGTGACAGAAAAATGGGGAATGTTGATGGACATATGAAAAAATGATTAAAACAAATAAGTTGATGAATGGGACTAGTGAGAATGCTGTATGGGCTGGCATTAACTAAATGGACCAAAAGGGTCCTTTCAATACTATAAGAAAATATGAAATATAAAATATGAATAAAAGCAGAAAGCAATGACTTCTGGAGTCATATAAAAGGAAGGGAGTAACTGGCCCTGTAAAGGATCAGACCAGTGAATTAATAAAGAAAAATAGAGAAATGGCAGAGATTCTAAATAATTACTTGGATCAGTCTTCACAGTAGAAGATACTATCCCAATAATTATAAGAATCAAGGGCTTATAGGGAGGGAAAAACTTCATACAATTTTTTCTATTACTAAAAAAAATTACTCAGCAAACCAACAGGGCTAAAGGCTACCAAATCTGGACCTGATGACTTACATCTTGAGGTCCTTGAGGTAGTGGCTGCAGACATTATGGATGCATTTCTTTGTAATCTGCCAAAGGGATCACAAAACTATAAACATGTCACTATTCAAGAAAGTTGGGCAAGAGAAAGCACAAGAGTAAGCTTAACATCCATCATTGGGAAAGTACTGGAATCCATTACTGAGGTGGCAGCAGGACATTTATAAAATCATAAGGTAATCAAGCAGAATCAACATTGTTCTATGAAAGGGATATTATGTTTGCTAGGGCTCTTTGGGAATGTAATAAGTAGGGTGATTAAAGGGGAACCAATAGACAGAGTTTATTTGGACTTACAGATAAGGTGTCACATGAAAGGCTACTGCATAGGATGGGGTTGAAGGTACTGTATTGACACGGATAGGGAATTAGTCAAATAACAGAAAAGAGAGAATTGTGATAAATGTGTCATTTTCAGAATGGCAATCAATAACAAGTGGGATGCCACAGGAATCATTCCTGGACCTCAACTATGTGTTATCTACATTAAAGACTTTGATGAAGGGGACCAAGTACACTATAGCTAGACTTTCTGATGGTACAACAAGTTGTGAGGAGGGACAGCAAAGAGAAAGAGATAGGTTAAGTGAGTAGGCTAATGGTTGACAGAGTAAATCGTGGGAAAACGTGAGGCTATTATTTTAGAAGTAAGAATGGAAAAAAAGTTATTACTTAAATGGAGTACAACAGGGATCGTTGAATATATTCAAAGCAATGATTGACAAACACTTGATCTATAAGTCAGTCAAGAGGTATGAGGAGAGGGCGGGAAACTGGCATGGAATCTAAAATTGGATCAGCTGTGATCTTATTGAATGGCAGAGCTGGCTCAAGGAGCTCTCTGGCCTACTCCTGCTCCTGGTTTTCACATTTGCATGTTCTAAAATACTGCAGGTGTTGGAAATCTGAAAGAAAAACAACAGAAAATTATGGAAGTAAGCTGGGGTACGAAACAGAGTTCACAATCAGCTGGGAAAGTTAGCTCTAACACAAGGTCTTAAAATGCCAGTGAGGAGAGATTGGAGGAAATAATATTTTGAAATGTTTGTGATAGAGATTAAATAACAAAATGGATGCTGATGCAAGACAAAGGGGAATGGGTCAGTAAGGAAGTCAAAGCAGCAACATTGCATCAAACCAAACTACTGGTTATAAACCTCTTTAAAGCAAATGAGCCAGTTTCTACTCATGTATGATGTTTCCTGGATTCTGCAGTTGTGAGAGATTTTGTATTGAAATTTATTTGTGGCATTAATGTAACATCGTATTTAAACTTAAGTTCGAAAATTTCATATTAGATTGTTTTTTGTCTCAATAAAAATGCCCTGGATACTGTGTTGATTCTGTGCCAACAAACTATATAAAGCCAGCAAATGCCTCCTTCCTGTCCTTAGAGGCTCAGGCAAAGAAGCTGCATTTCCAAATACGTCGAAAAACAAATCCAAGGCTGGATGCAAAGCTGTTGAGATCAGGGCTATTCTTGCACAGATGGGTATGCACTGCTGATAGCAGAGGATTAATATGATGGACTGCTCATCAGTTGCAATTAGAAACTCCCCTAAAACTATTCTGGTGCTCTTTACAAGCAAAGAACTTGACCTGTTTATCGGACAAGCCATGAACTAGTCAATGCTAATCGTTAATAAATGCCATTACTGAAATAGAAAGCTACTAAGTATTTGGGGTCTACTGCACTCCGAAAAGAACAACAGCCGAGAAATTGGATGCATTAACACCTTTTTTTATGTACAAACAGTGCATGAAAGCAATCTAACTTGGGTTGGATTGCACGAACAAACATTTCCGCACGAGATCATGTCCATCAGGAAACTGGCCTGGATATTTATGCCCACAATTCACGTCACTGTATTCAAAGTTTTTCCAAGAACCAGCTGCACACCTAATGATATTAAAGATCATGCACAGTTCGCTTCCTCCCGCATTGCATTAATTGGGGCTTTGGAGTAATACCCATGACCTTTATTGAACAGCCACAGTACCACAGGAGCACATCGCACTGCTTGGTTCCATGTGTGTCTATTTAAAGGGACACTTTGCTGACATTAGGTGACCTGACCAAGCAGCTGCAGAACTGACCGCAGGCTGCTCAGACACCTTAAAAACTCCATACTGTGGGCTTAAACTGACAGTATTTCGTTGCTGTGACAGTCATTGTGAGGCCCCAGTAGCACTCCTTGATTCAAGGCTGAAGCAAGGCTTTACTGGCCACACAGAGTAGACCAGGGACCTTGAGACAGGAGGGAAAGACGGAGTTTTTGTCACCACCACCTTCTACCTGGACTTTATCTATGAACAATGCATTTGCAGGCCTAATTCTGCAGGAAGACCTTCAGCCATGCTTTCATGCTCAGATTGCCCTCTCCATACAGATTAGGAATACCTTGACTCTGAAGTTCTGACAACAGGATCTTTATAAGTGCCTGAGAGGAGTTCATCTACTTTGATTTCATTAATAGCCAGGTAGTTTCTTGGGCACTGGGAATTGTCAACATTGTTATCTTCCCAGGAGACCAAGCAACAATTCACTCCACTTGTATGACCAAAAGTGCTCTCATTAATAACCAGTCCTCAACAGGAAAGGTTTCTCAATCTGTAGGTGGTTGTGAATCATCAGATACTCTCACAACATTTAAGAAGTATCTAGGGGAGCACTTGAATTGCAAAAGGCACAGAAGGCTATGGACCAAGTGCTGGTGAATGGAATTAGTACTGATAGGTACTTGATGGTTAGCATGGACACATAGGTCGAAGCACCTCTGTGCTATGGGACCCCTTGACTCTAATTTCCTCAGAGTTAATCCCGCGTCTCTTACAAACAGCCATCAAACTTTCAAGATAAGAGAAATTAAACTACCAGATGTTTTTCAGGGGCCAGTACTGCCTGGAGAGATGGATCCTACTTCCATGGCTACTCAGAGCTCTTCGCAATGCTACCATAGTTGCTACACTGAGAGCCGTGGGAAGATCAGAATAGTATGGAATATGTCATATACTTCCTGAAAATAAAATTCCAGTTTCTGCACTGGACTGGGACCCCTGCCGTATGTGCCCAGCAGGCATGGAGACTGTTGTGTGCTGCATACTGCACAATCCAACAAACTGCAGACAGCAGCTGGTGCCAGAGGAAGAGAAATGGGCTGAGGGACATGAAGCACAGGCTAAAGGGCAGGGGGAGGAAGAGCAAGGCAGCCCGGAGAAAGCCTCGTCTTCTAGCAGAGTGGAGTAGAAAACCATCGAACCATCAAATGTCTTCCAGCAGAATGGAGGAGAAAACCATCAAACCATCGAAGGGCAGGCACGGTAGTGTAGTGGTTAGCATAACGCTATTACAACGCCAGCGATCAGGTTCAATTCCCACTGCTGCCTGTGAGGAGTTTGTACGTTCTCCCCGTCTCTGCGTTGGTTTCCTCCGGGTGCTCGGGTTTCCTCCCACATTGCAAAGACGTACGGGTTAGGAAGTTGTGGGCATGCTATGTTGGCGCCAGAAGCGTGGCGAGACTTGTGGGCTGCCCCCAGAACACTCTACGCAAAAAAAGATGCATTTCACTGTGTGTTTCGATGTACATGTGACTAATAAAGAAATCTTATCAAACCATCAGCAATAAGGGAATCAACAACAGTAAAATGTTTTTATAAGGTGCATGCTAAATCATAGTCCCCAGCCCAAACAACTTGTCCTACTCTACAGACCAACCCTTAATCCAGTAATCAGCCATAGGCACCCAATGGGCATTGAGGAGTGTTGTAGAACAGTGAAACCTCGGGGTACAGGTACATAACTCTCTGAAAGTGGAGACACAGGTAGACAGGGTGGTGAAGAAGGTGTTTGGCATTGTTACTTTCTTCAGTCAGGACATTGAATGCAAGAGTTGGGACAACAAGTTACAACTGTACAAGATGCTGATGAGACCACTTGGAGTATTGTGTCCAATTCTGGTTGCCAAGCTATTGGAAGGATGTCATTAAGCTGGAAAGGGTGCAGAAAATATTCACAGGGATGTTACCAGGACTGCAGGGCTTTAGTTATAAGAAGAGACTAGATAGGCTGGGTCCTTTCTCCCTGGAGTGTAGGAGGCTGCGCAGTGACCTTACGGAGGTATGTCAAATCATAAGGGGCACAGTCTTTTTCGTAGGGTTGGGGAGTCTAGAGGGCATAGATTTAAAATGAGAGGGGAAAGATTAAAAGGGGCAATTGTTTCACAGGGAGGGTGGTGGGTATCTGGAACGAGCTGCCAGAGGAAGTGGTAGAGACAGGTTTAAAAGACATTTGGACAGGTACATGGAGAGCCATAGAGCACAGATATAGGCCCTTTGGCCCAACCAGTCCATGCCAACCATGGTGCCCACTCAGCTAGTCCCAATTTCCTGCATTCAGCCCATATCCCTCTAAGCTCTACCCTTCCATGTACTTACTAAGTGCTCGATTCCATGGGACCTGACCTTCCAGACAAGCTTACCAAACAGGACCTTGTTGAAGGCCTCACTAAAGTCCAAATAGATAACATCCACTGCCCTACCCTCATCTACCTTTTTGGTTGCCTCTTCAAAGAACTCTAAAATGTTTGTCCAGCATGACTTTCCATGAGAGGAAAGGTTTAAGGGGATAAGGGCCAGACACAGGCAAATGGGACTAGCTCAGGTAGGCAACTAGGTTGGCATGGACATGTTGGGTTAAAGGGCCTGATTCTGTGCTGTATACTCTGTGATAATCCCTCTTATCCACCTTTGCAGGAGCTCTCTGCACTGATCATAACATACCAGTGAATGAATCCATGAACTGAAATAATTTGGTACAACAGTTTTCAATAATGTGCAGCTTACCCCGACATATCTTGTGAGAACATGATTTTATTTTGGCTTTTCTCAAATGAATGGACATTCTCACACCTGCAGGAGGCTGATAGGACCACCTTAGGCCAGACTTTTCCTACAATGGCCCCAGCAAGTCTCCCAACCCTGTAATACCAAGGATCTCCTCCTGGCATGTTGTGAATGCCAGATTTCTCTCACTAGATCCAGAGGCTCTTCCCCCTCTCCATCTCCTTCTCCCTTGCACCCTCTCTCTGTCTATGGCAGCCAGAGTGTGTGTTGTTGATGACATGAGGTGTATGTCTTTAACGGTTGACATTGGTTTTGGATAAGTATACAGCAAACTGTCAGAAGCTGTATTTAATTAAAGCTGGTCCTATTGTGAACCACACAGATCCCGTCATGAATTTGGGTGTTAACCATTATGCCACTTTCTCTGAAATATTTTTGGCCAATTTCCATTCTGAGTGGGATCAACTTGACATTAACAGACTCAAAAAAGGGTCTAGAAATCTAATTTCTAGACAACGTTTTTTAAAATAATTTCAAAGATTTTTTAGTAGAATTTCAATAGACTGGATTTCTTCTCATTTACATTTTATGATATTACTTTTGCACCGCTGATACTGTTATATATTTCATAAGTTGCAAGAATATCAGGAAAACTAACCATGGAAATAAAGGAAGAGACCAAACATCTATATGATGAATGAACCACTTTATTATAAACCATTTACTGTTCATAATACTGAAGTACATCTTTATCCAAATTAAATCGTACAAAGGTTGGAGAGCTATGGTGAAATAAAGTAAGCTTTTAGTCATACAATGTGCAGTCAATAACCTCAGAAGGTTATTGACTGCACACTGTATCATGTTTTTAAGAAAACAAATGAATGCATTAGGATCCAAAACCCCTTCTGGCATTTTTGAGCAGACCTTTCCTTTGGCTTCATGGATCCTCTCAATGCAGTCCTTGAACTCATTATACACATTCCACTCACACACTCAACATTACCCAGTGTGTTAACGTGCTGCAAGAGACTGTCTCCAGCGGTATGCTTGAGTGTCATGACTGTGGAAAAGCAGAAACTATCCACTTTATGTGCACACACACGCACACACAGTCCCTGAGCAATAATATACTCCTCTAGTTATCTCTCATGGTCACAAAGGAGAGAAGTAAATATTTTTTAGTAAGGTAAGGAAAGAGAAATTGAGAGAAGCATACATCAAACATCACAGACGTCAAAGATTGCAAACTTCAACAGCTCTTGAATTCTAATACTCTGGATTTTTCTCCCCCTTAATTTCCCTCTGACCTCATTTCTTCCCATAGGCCTGCCCTTTGCCATGCTTTTACTATTCCTTTTAAGATCTTCTTCTCTCTGATCTCAATGACTAGTCCTCAGCAGAGGCCTCAGCCTCATCCCCTACGGCCCCATATTAAATTCCCCGTCACAGACATTCCCTTTGCTCTCTTTGCAACTTAAAATACATTGGTCTTTTTACTTTTCCAGTTTAAGTAAAAGGTCATGGAGTCTGTCACAAACCAGCAACAAAAGAAACACACTGAGCATGATTCAGTGTTAAAAACTATTTTATTAATCACTACTTATGATAATACGTAAAATAAAAGTAAAAATGTTAGTATGTTAGAATTCAAAAATGTTAAACCTTGAACGTTAACCCCAAAACTAAACTCGTCGTGTGTGTGTATGACAAAGTCCAAAACTCCCAGTTCCGGAATGGTTCTTAAAGTTCAGTTCCGCAAGCCATAAGGTGAAACATGAGCAAGGGCTTCTTCAACAACCACCGTTGTCTGAAGATAAGACGTAGACGTAGAGAGACATAGAGAGAGTAAATACGAAATCCAAATGTTCCACGATGGAACCCAAACGACACTCCAGTGTTTACTCGGTAGTGACTTCCTCACCCCGAAAAGCATCCGAACCGTGGTCGTCCACACACAAATACCTGTTTCCTTCTACAGGTCAGCAACAAAGTGAACTCCACCGGATTACTTCCAACTTCCATACATGGATTTCAGTGGCAAACACAGTTATTGTTTCTCATCCATCGATAGAGAAAACAAGCAGGCTGGTGTCTCTCTCCCTTCTCTCTCTCTCTCCTTCTTCTTCTTCTAACCTCTTCAACAACGTCATTACGTCCTTTATCTTCTATTGACGTTAGCACGCCCCACACACAAATACACACACACTCTCTATCTTAAAGGGACATTCACTGAGTCCGTAACAAGTCAGAGAATCATACAGCTCAGAAATAGGTCTTTCAGCCCTCTCATGTCCATGCCAACCATAAAGTACCCATCTATACTAATCCTATTCACCAGCATTTGGCCAGTATCCTTCTCTACCTTGATTCAAATGCTCATCTAGATATTTCTTAAATGGTGTGAGAGTCTCAGCCTCCATTGCCATGTGAAACATTGTTTCTCTCTCCATAAATGGTGCTTAATCTGCTGAATATTTCTAGTGTTTTCTGTTTTCATAACAAACAACTAATTTGATTTTGCTCCATTTACACTGTTGTTTGTAAAAATTAAAATGATCCTCATGTTTCCCTATTTAAAGTTCTTGGCCTTGCAAACTTAAACTTCGTCTAAATCTGCATCAGTTCTAAACTTTCCTTATTTCATAGAAATGTAATTTTTTCTCTTAAAAATGAGCTGATGTTATAACATTATACACCTTCCAAGAATTTCCTTCTGCATCATACTGGTGGCACCTAAGGGGATAAAGAAATGGCCTTCTCTCAACAAGTCAGCTAAGGATCAGGGTGAGTGATTGAACAGTTTTTAAATGCCATTGTAAGTCATAGCTTTTCTATTCAATCCTAAAAATGTATCCCATCACCTGGAACTGCAACTTTTAAAGTACGGCCTTTTGGGTGATTTAGATACCAATAGAAGAGATCAAATGACAATAATGTGTGCAGAACTGGGTGACACTGGTCTAAGTTGAAAGTATATTGTCCCCAGAGTGAGGCTGCAAGATAGCACCAAGCACCCATGATCTTCAACATGTTTCTTATAGGGAGTCCTTACGTTCTGCTCCTTCACAGAGTCATAGAGTTATACAACACGAAACAAGCCCTACAGCCCAAATTGCCCATGCTGACCAAGGTGCCTGCCTGAGCTAGTTCCATTTGCCTATGTTTGGCTCATATCCCTCTAAACCTTTCCTATCCATGTACCTGTCTAAATGTCTGTTTTAAATATTGTAACTATACCTGCGTCTGCCACTTCCTTTGGCAGCTCATTCCATATGCCCACCACCCTCTGTATGAAAAAGTTGCCACTCAAGTCTCCATTAAATCTTTCCCCTCTCACCTTAAACTTATGCTCTGTAGTATTAGACTCCCCTATCCTGGGAAAAAGACTGTGATCATTCACCTTATCGATACCCCTCATAATTTTATATACTTCACTCAGATGACCCCTCAGCTTCCTATGATCCAGAGAAAAAAGCCTAAGCCTGTTCAGTCTTTCCTTAAAACTCACGCCCTCCAGTCCCAGTAACATCCTTGTGAATCTTTTCTGCAACTTTCTAGCTTAATAACATCCTTCATTTAACTAGGTGACCAGAACTGCACACAATCCTCCAAGTGCGATCTCACTAATGTCATGTACACCTGTAACATGATGTCCCAATTCTTGTACTCAGTGCCCTGCCTGATGAAGGCAGGTGTGCCAGATGCCTTCTTCACCAACCTGTCTACCTGTGTCACCATTTTCAGGAAACTGTATGCCTGTACCCCTCGATCTCTCTGTTCTACAACACTCCCCAGGGCCCTATCATTTGCTGTGTAAGCCTGGACCTGGTTTAACTTCCCAAAATGCAACACTTTGCACCTGTCTCAGTTAAATTCCAACTGTCATTTCTTAGCCCACTTTCTGAGTTGATTTAGGTCCTGCTGTGATCTTAAATAACTGTAATGGATGAGGGCACTCCAACATTTTACCCACAATTATCTGACCAAAATACATAAACAATCTTAAATTCTCAAACTAAACTGAGCAGCAGTTTCAATGGGCTGGATTTTAAAGTGTGGGCAAGTCAGGCAACAGCAGGTTGAGGGCATTGAAGCTAATAACATTGTGAACTCTGAATGTATTTGCAGCACATCTGTCAGTGGCTTTTAAAGCAGCTCTTTCACTAAAACCTAATTCCCAGAATCCACTTGCATTTAGCATCTGAAGGATATGATAATGACTGAAATGGCGCAATCAATACACACCAGCTTTAAGATTTTATCCCTTCTTGTAGAAGAGAATGCAGAATGTTAAGGAGAGACAAAGAGGTGGTCCTCCAGCGATTGTACAACTCGACGTGCTTGGCTGGCAAAGATGGGGAGAAAGGGGTCATCACTGTTACTTGGTAACAGAATAAAATATAGATATCCACTTGGCTTATTATACTTGGTCATGTCGACTTTGTCTTTTAAGTAAGTGACAAAAAATCAGGTACATAATGACAGCATCAAACATTTTTGACGTAACAGTTCTCATTCATGTTTGTTAGCTCCCACACAGCTTTCACAAGTCAAGCACGAGATGGCTGAGATCACAAACAATGATGGCAGCTCTTCTAGGAGAGTTCACTTATTCTGAGAGTGTGACATAACCAGATTTGTGGAGACCATGCATACACTTTGGTGGGATTAGAGAGAGACCATTTCAGTTTTTACAAGCTCCTTACACTTCATGAATGATGAAGAATAGACGGCGGAGCCAGGGTTATGGAAGTTGGCAGGGGCTCTCCAAATTCAGTTCAGCAGTACTCAGACACCTTAGCCCAGGGGGTGTTGACAGGGAAGATACTAACTGAGCATTTGCAGAAGAATGTGCAGTGTGCTGGCAGGGGCACATTGAAGAAGCCCATCTTGGGACATGAGTGACATCCTGTCAGAGGCCCTCCTCTCTGAATAAGAGGGCAATTGTAGGATCAATGGTGATGGTTACACGTTCGTAGATTCTTTAAACAGGAGCTTGTAGGTTGTGGATGCAGCATGGTTCATAACCTAAACTTCACTGCTCTATGGCAAAGTGAACTCCAGCACACTTTCAGCGGGCCAAGAGAAGGCTGATGGAAAAAGAGTGCATGGATATGGACCTTCCATTCAAAGCACCTCCACTGCTCCCCACTTCACACCTCACCCAGGCTCCCTCTGATACTGCCTTATTCCCAAAGGCTAATTCTGGCCTAGTGTAAATATAGGTGGGATAATTTATGGCTGGGCCCACATGGGTCTCAAAACTCAGTGGATGTCAGACAAGAGTTGCTTGTCCATCAAGGCAGTAATATCAGGAGCGTGGATCTGCTTCTGCAGAAGACAAAGGGATTGGAAGTAATAGGAAAAGTTGCTGAACATTGGGGGGAGGTGTTACGTGGAAAGAAACACAGAGAGGGTAGGCAGGGCAAACCTGGAGTCAAAGGGAGTGGGTTGTCAAGACAGGAAATCAGAGGACATGATGTCAAAGATTGGGACACTCAGGAGTTATTCTCACAATAAGTTGGTTGGAGTGGTCAAGGCAAAGGACAAAGATTCATTGGGGATCCCAAAAGGCATTGAGGATGGGAAGAGGGCAGGAGTGATGCGTTGCTGAAGAGAATGAGGAGCTTATAAAACTAGGTCGACCTGACTGAAGAGTGACAAATTCCCAGCCACAGCTGGTCCCCTTTAGCAAATGCTGGCTTCAGCTCATGGGAATTGGATGCAGAAACGAATTGTGCAGGGGTTACATCACAACCCATGTGACATGCAGTTTGAGGTCACTGCGCACACCTGCCAGCTAATATGAAAATGCTTGGAGGGCTTAGAATGACTTTGGAAACCATAACACCTGAACAGGGGGACTGATTAAGTTCAGTGACTATGTTTTTGATTAAGTTCCTTTGTATGACATTCTGCTGGGCAAAATAATTTCTGAGCCCTTGTTTGTAATGTTGCGAGGTTCCTTATTTCATGTTAGCTGTTGCTGCAGTGACACATTTGGGAATACAATATTTTATGGCCCCAAAATTTATTTTGCTACTGAATTAATTAATCAACACTATGTCCATTTACTTAGCAGAATGCTTCCATGTTGAAAGTGTCCATTGTGAAATGGCCCAAATGAACATTAGGGCAAAGCTGTTTTCATTTCCCTTCATAGTCAGTTGTCCATTAAGAGCATGAACCCAGTCTGCTCTCACACATATCCCAGTACAAAGTTATGCATCAGCATTTGCCAAGGGGGGGTTCTATAGGTGATGCAGACAGCATTGCTCTTGCTTGCTTCTTGGGTATGCTGCATTTGAAAGTGACTTTCAGGAATGAGATAAGAGTCCACTTAGCTTAAAGTGACCATTCTTGCTTTTGGTCTTTAGGAATCTGTAGTAGGAAATCCAGTCTGGGAGTTCACTGTGTGATACTGTAAAAGGGCATAGTTGACTTTCAGTTCCTACTGATTAGTGTTAAAAGGGGTTGGCATGACACTGTCCTAAACAGGTTGAACAATTCTCCTTTATACTAATCCAGAGCTCTGATAAACTTGAATCAAATGCAAATTCAGCAAATGTTCTCACAAGTTGATGCATTGGCATACACTCATCCATTCTGTTCCAGTGGATCAATTCCACTGAAAAGAACATCTATTCCAGTGTCTTTGCAGACCTCAAACACATCTGCAGTATCATGCAGCAAATAACTGCCAGTGAACAAACATAAACAGTGCAGGGAGTTAATAATTATATTTACTATGATACTGTAGTTATTTTTGTATGACTGTTTAAACAAGCTCATATACTAGGGAAAAACAGGCATGGCAACACTTCCACACTTTTAATTAGACATTGAGCTCATAGGGTGTAAACATGGCACAAAAATAAAGATATCAGATCTACAATCCATTTCACTTCTTTCCCTTTTCACCTTGCACTGTCTCTGTTGAGATCTGTTTTGATTTAACCATTCACCTCAGTCTTTACAGATTATTGACTTATTTTTCTCTGAGCTATTTACCTTTCATTGGCATTAATCCAGACAAAGCTTTTGGGCAACATTTATTTTAAGAAACCTTCATTAAAATTCCCACAGAATTGCAGTGCAAGCTTAAAACCAGCCAGAGTTCAAGCCTGCTATATGTGCTGGTGTGTTTAGAATCATTACCAACAGGCTAATCAAGTTATCAACAAGTCTAATCATGCAGTAGGTTTTATCTCAAGGACATTTTATTAAAAGTACAAACAAGTTATTTTAACCATGGGGCCACGTTTAAATGTTAGCTATAATTCCATCATCCTGCACTCTCAGTGTGATAAAGCTGCAAAGTTGTAGCCTTATTCTCTAATCCACGAACATGTGCAGTTTTCGGCACCCTACTAAGAAGAGGACACTGATGTATTATGAGCAATCAGAGAAGAAAGACCTCAGAATCCTGGAGCTTAGCAACTATGGAAAGTTGGTGTTTAAGCCACTGATGAGTTTCATTAAAATTTAGAGGGGGACAATTCTTTTCTTGTCGTCCATAGCAAATGCTGGCTGAAATAGGGCATAATGGGCATAATGTTTGTGTTACCGGACTAGAAGTTCAGAAGGCTCAATTGATAATCCAGAGACATGTTCAAGTATCTCCACAACATTTAAATTCAGATAAATAAATAAATTCTGGAATAAAATCCATACTTTAATATTAATAACCTTGAAACTACTGAACTGCCTTAAAAGTCCAATTGGTTCAGTGACGTCCTTCAGGAAGGAAAATATATTCATTTTACCATAAAATGTGGTATTCCTGTATGACTCCAGACTCAGTCAAGAGCTGAAAATGCCCAGCAAACCAACCAGCTCAGAGCAATTTGAACTGCCCATGAATCAAATGAATGGATAAATTTTGAAAACTTGAATAAAATGGCATATACTACAGGAATTTTCTGGTAACTTATGCCTGGGAAATAGTCTCACTGCATTGGCAGTTGGCATTTAGCCACAAAGATTCAAGTAAGTGATTTAATCCTGATCTTGTGCTATATCTGAATTTTTCATTATATTGGGCCTCCACCTGCATTTCTCCAATTAAAAAGAATTTAACCTAGAAATTTTCTGCAGATGCACAAGAGCTGAATGAGTGCAACTTCCAACTCTTAATTTTAGATGTAAAAAACCCCTTTGAATATGTGTTCTTTTCAGAGAGATTGGTAAATACTGTCCTGGAATTCATGCAGTCCCATTTCCACAAGCCACTTCCAAGTTTTATTTCAATTATTCATACACTGGTTATGAATGCCTTTGCTAACAATCCATTGCAGGCAGCCCTGGAATTAAGCAACTTGGAAGACCAACTTAGAGGACAGTTAAGAATCAATCATATATCTGTCCCATATGTTGGCCAGACCAGGAAGGGATGGCAGATTTCTATTCCTAAGGACAGTAATGAACAACAGTCCAGTAATTCCTTACTGTCATCAGCTAATCCTAGAATAAGATATTGAAACTTCCATGTTTTAGGGTCATAGAATTGTACAGCATAGAAACCGACCCTTTCGGCCAACGGTGTCTATGGCAACCATCATACCTATCTGTACTAATCCCACATCCTTCTGTACCCTGCTAATTTGAGTACAAGTCCAGATACCTCTTAAATGTTGTTACTGTTCCTGCCTCCACCACCTCCTCTCACAGCTCATTCCAACTACTTCTTGTGTGAAAAATGCACCCCTCAGATCTCCTCTAAACCTTCTCTGTCTCACCTTACACTTACGTCTTCTATATTTAGATACCCCTACCATAGGAAACAGACTCTGGCTTCCTACCTATCTATGCTTCTCATGATTTTATATACCAGTACTATGTCACTCCTCAGCCCTCTTTGCTCCAGGTAAAACAGACCCAATCTCTCCTTATAACTCAAGCCCTCCAATCCAGGCAACATCCTTGTGAATCTTGTCTACATCCTCTCCAGCTTAATCATATCTTTCCTGTGGAGTGGCAACCAGAACTGCACACAATATTCTTAGTTTGGCCTAACCAACATTTTGTACAGCTGTAACAGCTTTATAATTTAATTTAGATTGTAATTAATATTCTGCTTAGAACTATTGACTGACACTTCATTTGCTTTAAACTAGTTAGCCGTCCTTTCTCAATGAAAACATAATCAAATATGTCAACTTCATGTTGTCAGAGTGCCTGTCTGTGCATCTCAGAGCAAAAAGTGATAATTACAGTCTTCATGGATTAAACATGATTAAATTAGATACAGCTGTCAAATCCTGACAAATAAGGATGCATCTAATCAAGTAAATAATTCATTTCAACAAAGAAACTGTTAACCATATTTTTTTGTGATTTGTACCCAGGTGCTCATTCCATTAAAAAAGCATACCACTTATTGAACCTTAAAATACATCTACCATTCATTCAACTCAAGCACAGCACTAATAAATTAGATTGCACGACGAAAACTAAACCAAAAGTGAAAGTGTCACTGTAAACAATGTCTGAAGGTAGCACTTTTCAACTAAGTCATTGTGAGCTTCATTTGTCCCACTTGCAGACATCAGTTGGAATAATATTTGTAAGAAGGACAATTAACAGAAGACAATCCAGGAAGGAGGAAAGTAGAATGACAAATTGAAGCATGCAATTCTGTGCCTTTTTAAAAGAAAACTTTTATTTGCTCAGTGATCAACCTCTATCGCTTTTTTATTTTTTAGATTGGCATCTCATTCAATAATGACTTGGCTTAACAGTTAAGTGCAAATTCAATTTTTGGGTGTTACCACCAGAGTCTAGCTTCCTGAAAACCATTTACTAAGA
The DNA here is from genome assembly GCF_009764475.1 of Pristis pectinata. Lineage (NCBI taxonomy): Eukaryota > Metazoa > Chordata > Chondrichthyes > Rhinopristiformes > Pristidae > Pristis > Pristis pectinata. The sequence continues at coordinate 106,167,767 of NC_067407.1, forward strand.
AACACAATTTTTTCCTCTCCATAGCACCATTTTTCAAGCATAAATCTTCCCCCTCCCACAAGTGATGTCAATGATAGCGCAACATACAAAATTTGCCTGCAGTGAAATTGGCCATTCTTCTAAACTGAGAAAGGACCATTTTTATTTACCCACAGAACAAACAGCTTTTATTAACTCCATGTCCCGTGAAACTGTGCTATTATAAAAGGGTCAACACCTAACTTGCACACCCCTCTGAGATTTATGACCTCCTTGGCATCAAATTCAACCTCAAGTGTTCCTTTATCCATAGACGCCGAGGTTACAGTCATTCTCAGCATCCTAGCCTCAGGATCATTTTGATCTCTGCTCTTAACATATGAACACAACTCACAGTTTACTGCTCATTGCTGCAGTAGAGAGCTCACCCTAACACCGCAATGAAGGAAGGAAGAGTTAATCTGCTTTCCGTTGGCTCCACAGGAACAGACGGAGAGGACATAGGTATCTGCCTACATAGTAGGTTTCCCAGAGATCGGAGATTCCTAGACTGTACCAATGTCCTTACAGAGACTTCCCTGGAACCCTACTAGGAGAACCCAGCTGCAACCCTAGACAGCCCGCATGATGCTCTTTTCCAGATATGGACATGTCATTGTCACTTCCTGCACCGTATCCACGAATTAGGATGATTCTGGTGCTCACCTTCACAGCCACTAACAATCACAGCCTAGTGAAATAGATTTCTTCCTCCCATCACTCAGGAAGATGGTCACGTATTGGTATTTGTTTATTATTGTCACTTGTACCGAGGTACAGTGAAAAACCTGTCTTGCATATCGATCCTACAGGTCAATTCATTACACAGTGCAGTTACATTGAGTTAGTACAAAGTGCATTGATGTAGTACAGTTAAAAACAATAACAGCACAGAGTAAATTGTCACAGCTACAGAGAAAGTGCAGTGCAATAAGGTGCAAGGTCACAACAAGGTAGATTGTGAGATCGTGAAGTCATAGTCCATCTCATCGTATAAGGGAACTGTTCAATAGTCTTATCACAGTGGGGTAGAAGCTGATCTTAAGTCTGGTGGTACATGCCCTCAGGCTCCTGTATCTTCTACCCGATGGAAGAGGAGAGAAGAGAGAACCTGCTTGCTGCTCCTAGTTGTAAATGACGAGTGCATTGTTAAAATGGTGTGATTTTTTTCACTGTTCTGACTCCACCTTTAGACTTCATCACTCTGTGCTCAAAATTCTAACTTGTTTAAATGGTATCTTTGTATCGGTCCTGTAAATAATGGGGTTGTTGAGATTACTCCTTGGAGTCTGCACCAAGACCATCATCACACACCCGAGATTCGAAAACTGAAAGTAAAATCAGAATTAGGTAACTGTATCGAAAGAGGGATTCCTATACAGCAAAATGTCTTCTAATTCCTTCTCTCACTCCACCTAAAAATCAGCCTTCGGATTATTGGTCCCACAAAAAATCATCTCACAAGATCAGTTTAAAAAAAGGGATTTACTATTATTAGAACAAAGATTGAGTTGTGTAGCTACTGAAGAGGAACTTTAAATTTAGCACCAAAAATTCCTTAATTACCAAAAGGGCAACTCTTCCTGACTTACATCATGAGAAAATTATTAATACTGATTTTCTATTGAACAGATTACACATAATATTAACTGTTTTAGGTCGGTTCTTACTGTCTTCTTGTGAAATTAGCATCATCCCAATTTAACCAGAGCTTAACACAAGCCAACAATTTTAAGCGGCAGCATCATATGAATAAATTCCTTTTTGTGTAAAACATAGGATTTATGATATAAATCACAATAAATCTCAGCATTAATTAAAGTACACTCATCAAAGGAGTGTAGCTGCAGAGAGCTATTGTGAGAGAGATGGGGATGGAGCAAGATTTTGGGGGAGATAAAATGCCATAGTGAAAGAGGAGATCAGGACTGGAAATGAGAGATCTCTGTTATCGTTGCAAGGGAAGAGTGAGGCCATGAATGGCAGAGGTAGGCTGGACGCCCTTTGGATGAAGTGAAGAGGAGCACCCCTGCTTCTCACACCTGCAAGCATTGCTGTAAAAAACATTCACCCCTCTTTGGCTGCTCAAGCACTGTGTGCTGAATGGCCACAACCTGGGTTGTAGCACTCTACAAACATCTTTCACTACCTTTTGTTTTACAATTTTTAGACTATTTTGTGGTTACACTTTTTCTTGTTTCCAAAATGCTTAGGTAATATCAAAAGCGCTTGATTATTAATAGAAATACCTAACTTCATGATGAGCAGTAAACATTAAAATCACAGGAGACACAACCGAAGCTATGTAAAAATAAAACATCACAGAACTCAAAGGAGGCACCTGCAAACACATGGTGTGGTAGCACTCATAAGGCAGTCCAGAGCAGTACTGAATGTGGACTGGAACATCCTGCTTTGGACCACTTTAACCCAGTCCATTTTATTGTTTGAATGTTGGGACACAGCAGGTCCGTGTGGGCAACTGGCAGGGCAAATCAACAACATGGAAAATGTTAAGATATCTTACTTCATGCCCAGGTGAGGAGAACCTCCCGCAATGCCTTTGTAGAGGCAAGAGATAAGTGAACAATCAAAGAACCGATGATTCAGAGCTGCAGTTGGCCGTCCCCTTGGCTCTTGTTACACTGAGGTGAACTTGGAGAATAATCTTTGCGAGGTCCTACACTTGTTTAGACAATTGCCTTCCCAACACCACTGGTGCAGACATTATGTGTTGGTCTTCCTTGGAGTCAAGGAGTGGGGCTGGGGCCAGCACCAGCAGCAATGCAGATGCATGAAGCTGTCCGTGGAGGGTATTGGATGGAAAGGCAGAGGATGCTTTGCGGCATGAGTATCAACAAGAAATGAATTTCCTGCCTCAGCTTTATAGAGAGAAAATCTTCAGACCTCTCCAATTCTCCTTCAAGGAAGGTCCTGATCTCTGCTGCAGCTCAGCCAACAGAGGCACCACAGCAATATGATCTGGACAAGTATTACCTTTTTTCATTACTGCTGAATCAAAATCCAAGTCCCTAATATTATCACCACAAAAGACTGCAACGATTCATTGCCATCTCAGCTGGGCCACTCAGTTCAGTGAACAAATATCAATGGACTATAAATGCCAGCCTGATTCTTTGAATGAATAATTGCCTCCTACTCTATAGTGCTTTAGTCAGCGTTATGGCCGTCCTCTTTAACCTCTTCCCTCTTCTCCCAGGTGGGATGCACAACCAGCTTGTTGAACAAGAGCAGGCTCTGTAGTTTCTCCTCCCCCACAAGGATCCACCTACTCTGCTGACTGTTAGTCACACACTGCATTATCTGTACAGGCACCTTTCTACGTCCTTCCTGGATTAAACTGTTCATCCTAACTCTTGTGTTGCATTGTCTCTAACTCACACTCTGGCCTAAGGATTCTGAACCAGTGGGAACCTTGACTCAGGCATTTCCCACATGTGACCACCCAGGATAGGCACACTTTGCGCAAATTTCTATATGCAATCCTAAAACACCACCTGTGCTGACATTATCCATTTATATATGCCACATTTTAGTAAACCATTTATTTATTTATAGTGCTAACTCATCTACCTTTGGAGTGGATATTTGATTAACAGATGGATTTAACACTTTCTTTAAATTACCACATGCTTAATTCAGGTTTAGTCCAGCGCTAATAATAATTCTAAAAATGCTAATAATAATAATTCCTACATAATGAAAAGTTATATAAAAACACTAACATTACTGTAACTCCTTTAGCACACTGTCAAAGATAATGGTGCTGCAGCCTCACAGCTTGAGTGACCTGGGTTTAATCCTGATCTTGGATATGGTATATCTGGGGTTATACGTTCTCCCTGTGACTGCATGGATTTTGGGAAATTGGAATGGGCAGCCAGAGGAGGTAGTGGAGGTAGATAATATTACAATGTTTGAAAGGCATTTAGACAGGTACTCGGATGGGAAAGGTGTAGAGGGTTAAGGACGTAATGCAGGCAAATGGGATTAGTATAGATTGGCATCATAGTCAGCATGTATGAGGTGGGCCATAAGGACCTGCTTCCGCGCTGTACATTTCTATGGTTCTATGATTCTATGTCTGACATGTTTGCCGAGTTAAATTCATTTCCCTGTTTTCCCATCTGATAGGGTGTTAACATTTTTTCACCCCAGAAGTTCTGTAGCCCATTTTTTTAAACATTCAACCTTTTACAGATAGAATACTCAAGAATATTAATGTATTACTAAATCCAACTTTTCATTCTGTTACTTTTCCAACTTTTCTTCAATTTTTGTGCCACACAAGTTTGTACATTAAGTAAGTGTATGCACTTACAATAATGCTCGCTGTGCCAGAATTAAACCATTTTCCACTCAATAAATTACTTTCCCAGATCTAATATAACATGGGTCAAGTACAATTCAGAGTTCTTTCTTTATCATCCTAAGAACAGGTTGAAATGCTCAGAACAACTGGAATTTTCATTTCCTGAATTGTCCATATTTGTACAGTTGCTCCTGGGTTTTCATGAAACTTCAACCAAATATTCAAAAGGCAATTGGGAAAGCACTCCTTGGAATTCAACCATGCTTTAAAATAACCAAAGCACCATAAAAAAAATGAAACTTCTATCTCCTCTTATTCCTTGCCTTCAATATTGTTCTGTAAGCACTGAAAGCTGAGTGGAAAAGCTTCAGTTTAGTTCTTTCTTCCACTTTAGTCCAATGTTGATGCAGATTGACTGGGCGCTGTGCATAGTAAGCTGGCCATCTATTACTTGAGAAATCCACCAAATTTTCACCTCACAATATTTTCAACTATCTTATCTAAAAGGTTGAGGGAACATTCATATAAGCTGGAAGTTGGTTACTGGCATATTTTTGGATGAAAATCATTGGTGCATTTCCATTCCAAATTGGGGCCCAGCTGTCATTAACCTTCTCTTCGTGAGATGTTGGTGACAGTCCACTGGATGCCGTCGCTCATGTTGGGACCCTTAATCATCCCTGTGGCTTATGACTGCTCAATATTCCAGCCTGTGAGAGCATGACAAAAACCATTGTATCTCTTCTGTGCCCCAGGCAGCCTGGCTCAGCTGACTTCTTGGCAGCATGGTAATTTTTAGTTGAGGGCATGGCAAAGAAGTAGAAATATCAGCCTTTCAAGATAGGACAACAAAATGCTTCCATGCTACCACTTTCTCATCCACTTGCCTCCTTATAACCCCTAATCAATTCACACCATCAGCCGGTTCATGGTGAGTGCCTGTGGAGCCCAGGGCTCATGAGATTCTGTCGGAATATGAAGTCTGGTGCCTGACTCTGTTTTGTGAGGTCCAACTTCAGTTTCTCAGATGAGGACTGATGGACCTCACTATAATGTTGGGCACATAGAAAGAAAAACTTGATCCATCAGTTATGCAGGGATCAGGAGCAAATAGCACAGGATTCACACAGATCTTACATCCTGCCCTTTCTGGTGTTGAAATTGCAGCCAACTCCATTAACACTCCTGTGAAATAAAACGTAATTTTTCATGTGACACTTGACATCTTAGCTTCTGAAGTTGCACGGGCAAAGGCCGTTAGTGTAACGCTTCACAACGCCAGCGACCCAGATTCAATTCCAGCCACTGTCTGTAAGGAGTTTGTACGTTCTCCCCATGTCTGCGTGGGTTTCCTCTGGGTGCTCTGGTTTCCTCCCACATTCCAAAGACGTACAGGTTAGGAAGTTGTGGGCATGCTATGTTGGCGCCGGAAGCATGGTGACACTTGCGGGCTATGTCGCCACTCTACGCAAAAGATGCATTTTACTGTGTGTTTCGATGTACATGTGACTAATAAAGATATCTTATCTTGTCTTCTCTGTGCCATCTTGAATGTTGGCTCGTTGCAATGGAAGCTCAGAATAATAGTTGGCTTGCTGTCAAATAAGCTTGGACCCATGGCAACAGTGGACATGGGGACTTGTAAATGTTCAACAGTTTGTTAGGATTGCTAGTAACTGCTCTGGAAGTACAACAGTGGCTCCATAGAGCACAAAATGATGGTCTCTGTGAGGGAGACAGATCACATGATCTTGCTCTTATTCCGCATACACTTGCTACCACACTTTCCAATTTGCAGAGCAGCATGAGTTGAGCACAAAATGTGAGCCTGCACTTGCTGAAATGAATTGGAACAACAGTGAGCCTACAACATCAAATTTCACGGCCAATGTGTTTCTCATTGGGTATATCCTTCCAGTTTTGTTGATTTAGGAGAAGAGGAGCAACAAGAAATGTCTCTGTCCCAGAGGTACACTTTACCCAACCCCCAATATCCCATGCCAGGCGATACAGAGAGTTGTGCTCCTACCAACATTGACCTACAAGTACTGTTGAAGCTTTGTTTCTCTAAGGCAGCTGTCAGAAAGTTATGCCTCATCCTGTAAGCAGAACTGCAGGCTGTCTCTACCACATTAGTCAGCTTGTCAGAAACAGTTACGGTCATTACTGCCCTTAAGCCTTATGCCATGGGGTTATTCCAGGCTGCCACTTGGGAGATTTGTAACACAAGACAAACAGCAGATGCATCAAGCAATCTTGAATAGATTGAATCAAGAAATTCCATACAAGTCCCCTTCAAATCGCCTTGGCATTTTATTTAGAAGTAGCATTCTCCAAAGTCTAAAGAGCCCTAGATAGAACCACATGTCCTTTCTGATTACAGGAAAAGGTAACACATTATCCGCATACAGCTCCTTTTAGGCAACTGATTGCTGAAGAGAAAAGGAGGTTGAGATAAGCCATTTTCATTGCACTTTATAATGGACTATGAGATAATTTGGGGTAGACGTTATCTTGTATCTTCCAAAAGCCCCCAAGCTTTGTATCTTCTGCCCGAGGTGAGGGGGTAGGAGAGAGAATGACTGGGGATGGAGTGCTCTTTGACTATGTTGGCTGCTTTCCCAAGGCAATGGGAAGTGTAGATGGAATCAATGGAGGGGAGGCAAGTTTCCATGATAGATTGGGCTGCGTTCACAACTATCTACAATTTCTTGCGATCTTGGGCAGAGCAGTTGCCATATCAAACTGTGATGCATCCAGATAGGATGTTTTCTATGGTGGATCTGTAAAGATTGGTGAGGGTCATCGGGGAAACGCTGAATTTCCTTAGCCTTCTGAGAAAGTAGAGACACTAGTGTGCTTTCTTGGCCATAGCATCTATATGGCTGGACCAGGGCAAGTTGTTGGTAATATTTACACCGAGGAACTTGAAGCTCTCAACCATCTCCACCTCAGTACCATTAATACAGACAGTAGCATGTTGTAAGACAGACAGTAGACTGTTATAAGACTCTTGAATAGACCTCTTATCCAATAAAGGTGAAACCTTGATCTCTCAATCTACCTCGTCATGGCCCTTGCAGTTTTGCCTACATGCGCTGCACTTTCTCTGTAACTATAACGCTTATATTCTGCATACTGTTTGTTTTCCTTATGTACTTATGTATGGAATGATCTGTCTGGATGGCAGGCAAAAGCTTTTCACTGTATCTCAGTACATGTGACAATAATAAACCAATTAAATTTCTTTCTTAAAGGCACAATAGAAGTATATGTTATTGTTGTCAATTCAGTGAATATAATGACGTGGCAATGCAAGATATGGTTTGCTAACAGGTAATGCAGATGGAGGATGAGAAGAGTGAGGAGGAAACAAATCTCATGGTGAAGACAGAGTTGGCACCTGACCTCTGACTTCCCTATCCCTGATAACTGCTGTGGTTCCATGTTCAGACGTTGAAGAGGTTCTGCTTATTGGAGTTAGGTGATTTGTCACTTATCAGCATTCTGTCTCTGAAATGAACAGCTGTCCTGTCTTTGAAAAAATGTATAAAAAAGTGAATCTTACTTTGATTACCATGTTGAATTTTAAATTTTGTATTTCCTTACAAGATGGAAGGAGACCAACTCTCAGAGCAACCGAGCACACAGAGGGTGGTGAGTATATGGAATGAGTTGCCAGAGGAAGTGGTTGAGGCAGGTACAATAGTATCATTTAAGAAGTACATGGAGAGGCAGGGCTTAGAGGAATTTGGGCCAAACGCAGGAAATTGGGACTAGATGGGTGGGCACTGTGGTCGGCACGGACTGGTTGGGCTGAAGGGCTGTTATCTGTGCTGTATTACACTATGACTCTACAACCCCATCGATCCCATTCCCCACTTATTTCCTTATAACCTATTCTCTCTACCATGCCTATTAACACCCTCGGATTCTTCTACCGTCCACTTACACAAAGGTTCATTTAAAACAGCCAATTAACCTAAACGCCAGCCATTCTTTGCAAAGTGATCAAGGCAGGCATTGACTTTATTGGACCAAAGCATAGAATATAGGGGCAAAGTGAATATTGCGAAGTCTATAGAACATCAGCTATACCACAGCTGCAACACTCCTGGCGATCACATTACAGAAATAGCACTGGAGAAAGTGCAAAGATTTACAGATGAAAATGCTGCATGGCAAAACCAGAGCACTTGGAGAAAACCAAAGTGATCACCGGTAAAACATGCAAACTCCACATGACAGCACCAGAGATTGCCAAACCCAGGTCGCCATTGATTATGTCCACTTACACTGCCATTCTCTCAAGATAATTTGCAATGTTGACAGTCTGGTCATCCTGTTAAACCCTCAGCTGAAGCTTAAACTGCACATCTTATCCATTGTAAAGATTGCTTTATTCCACAATCATAAACATTGTCCTTTTACCTTGCTGCAATCTCTACTGAAATCCTTATATTTGCTGTTGTTGCATCCAGATTCAACTACAGCCATCATTCCTGGCCTCCCAACCTTCATTCCTTTCAGTATGGTTGGTGTACGTATCAAAAAGTGCAGTACTGCAGTGAAAAGTAAGTTCATCTTTATCATCTGGTACAATTAAAATAAGCCCCAGATAATCATTTGGCTGCACAGTACTATATCGATTAATGCCAATGCTGCAACAGTGACCTCAAACTCATGTAGAAGCAAGCTGCATGGATCTATAGTTTATTTGTGTGCTTACAATCATGCATGGTGAAGGTTCAGCTTCATTGAGCAACACAGTCAGTTTAATAACTCTCTTACAATGACCAAATGGTAGCCTTTGGTTACTTACAAGGCAAATTTCAGGAAGTTCTCATTGAGTAGAATGCTCGCAGCTACCATCAGGCAGGAGGTATAGAAGCTTCAAGTCCCACATCACCAGGGTCAGGAACAGCTACTTTCCTTCAACCATTCAGTTCTTGAACCAACCGGCACAACCCCAATCACTGCAGTTTAGCAATACTATGATCACTTTGATTACTTTGCACTAAGATGGACAATTTTTTGTTCTAATCGTGTTCTTTTTTGTAAAAATTGTGTATAATTTATGTTTAATTTATACTTTTCTTGTGAATGCTGCTTATCTGATGCTATGCGCCTATGATGCTGCTGCAAGTAAGTTTTTCATTGCACTTGTGCATACATGTATCTGTGCATGTGACAAAAAACTCGACTTTGACTTTTAACTTTGAGTTTGGAGAATTGCTGTTGCTGTATTACAGTCCTCAGTCTCTGCTTTCCATGAGCATTGAGAACTCAGAACTGATGCATTTATTCCATCATTTAAATATATGAATGCATGATCTCTCAGTTGTGAACATAACCAACAGCAGCTTCCAAACCTGTGTTTCTGCAGAAGAGCAGCAAGCTGACCTGTTTCCATACCTGATTTCCCCTTGCCACAAAAGTTTCTTAAATTAACTTCTCTCCCCAAATGGCTCAACTGATGTTGTCGGTCTCTTGATATTAAATATTTACCAGGTGAAACACTCTCCAAAGTAGCCCAAACACCCAAACTATGACTTTCTGCATGTTGATAAATGAACATAGAAGCACACAGTACAGTGAGACCATTCAACCCTTCCCATATATTGCATTTCTTTTCAAAAGTTAACCAATTAATCCCACTCCTCTGTTCTTACCCCATAGTGGTGCTTTTTTTCTTCTTCCAGCTGCCTTTGAAAGTAGGTATTGAATTTGTTTCCAACACCCTTTTAGGTTGTGCATTTCAGGACATAACTCACTGTATAACAGAATGTTTTTCTCATGTCACTTGGTTATTTTTTTTGCTAATTTTCTTAAATTAGTCTTCTGGCTACCAACTTTCCTACCAATGGAAACAATTTCTCAGTATTTATTCTATGAAAACTCTTCATATATTTTTCTCATAATCTGAACATGAATGTCTTGCTTTTTTAGGGGTTTGAAGAGGAATCTTCCACCATACTATATGAACAATGGTAGATGTTTCTCTTTGAGTTCAGTCAGCACTTTGGGCACAAATTCCACCCAAAATTGTCTTTATTTTGAGAAGTTCCCCCTGCCCCATACCCCCTCATGTTCGTGAAAACCTATTTACATTTTCTCAAATGTAAGTTTGCCATTATCCCATACAATTAGCCAGGCATTTGGAACACTTACTTCAGCAGAAACAGGTTCATTGAAATAAAATCATTTTAATCAGTCATTAGCATCTATGAGTAATCCAATTTTAAGTTTTTGATAATTGCTTAATAGTTACTTAATGGAATTCAGTTTCTTAGTATATTAAACTTCTACATATTTGAAAGTTTTTAAACCAAGCTTTTTAAATATCCTTGCACCCAGTATGAGTATTAAACTTCAGAGATTCTGTGAAGGCCTTGAAGTTAGTGCAGTTGGTGAAAACCTACCATGTTGATTTCTTTGGTCTGTAGGTTTGGCCAGTTTTGAAGGCAGAGTCTGCTTCCAGCTTGATTCTTTTCAAAATAGTGCAAAAGATTGCAGAATATGCTTGCATTTGTACAATATGTGGTTGCAATTTTACAATTTTTTTCACTAGTTTTCTGGGTGAATTGGGCAGAAAGAACAAAGCAGACTACCTGAAACTCCAAACTATGTCATTTTTGAGAGGAGAGTTTGTCCTTTTAGTGCATTGCTAAGGGATGAAGGGAGCATGGAAATTTTTTTGTCATACAGGAGTGAGGTCATCTGAAGTCCTGATGCAGAATAAGAAAAGGTGCTTTGGAAACTTTCCATAAATAACTTCCTTGCTTATTGATGGATTTTCAATGTCTTACACCAATCAGATTGTTAAAAAAGTCATTACACATATAGTGGACATTCAGTGACAGATTGTTGTGATCTGTGAACTGCAACAGTGTAAATAAACACAAAGTTATCTTTAACTTATTCCTTGCGATTGATATATTTTATATATTATAACAGTAATATGCTGTTTCAGTATTTTAGACACTAAATATAACATAAATGTTTTAATATTTCGAGCTTGTCTCATTTTGCTGTAGAGCAGAATGTAAGGACATATGCTTTACATCACTATGTGTTACTTGCTTTGTTTAAGAAGAACTGAAGGAATCAATGCAGGAATAGGCAATGCGATGAGCCTTTTAATGCTGGCATTGCAAAACAAAATGTCAGGGCTAATATGCACAAAATGCAGCAGCAGTTAGCTTTGATGTACATAAGTGATCCCAGAAGGGCAAAATGCTTGCATCTTGAATTAAAATCCACAATATGGAGCTGAAAAAATAAAATATAAACTGGTAAGATGTGACATTTTATTTTGGTAAATGTGTCCTTAACTATAGAGATGATATGACATTGAAATCCTACCCAAGGGGCTTTCTCCCAGAATGTCATTTGAAGTGGAAAATACATAATACCAAGCACTTTTCCTTCCTGTTCCACATACCCACCATGCCCTGAAAACTATTTTGGCTAGAATTTAGATTGCACCCTATTTAGTGTATAGAACGTTGTCATTTTTGGCACTATGCCTTAAAGAGGACCCCAAAATGATGGCAAAATTGGCTAAAAGCATGCACTAGTCTGGTTTTCACCATTAAAGCACGTACTGCATCATGACCTGCAGGTCACAATGGGGATCAACAGCTTCTGCCACCTTACTGTGCATCACTCAGAAAAGATCTTCATCTCTCAAGGGCAAACCCCCATGGTATCTGGACACCAGTGGCACGTGGGCTGCAGGTTGAGAGGGTTTTCACAATCATGCATTTCTGTGTTTCTTCCCCTGGGGTCACTACCCTCCCATTATCACCTGACACATATAGCCCCTTGCACTACCACTGGGATGATGATTGAATTAAACACGGCATTATTTTTCATCAGACACAGATGGGCATTGATATTACTTAATTTTCCCTTGCCAGAGATCACAGGGGAATTGACATGTGGTTAGTCCCAGAGGCAAGGTAAAACTTGGGACTGTTGTTGAATGGCAAATGGGAGTTGCAATCATTGGCATTGGACTCAAGTCAGTTTTTCACAATCAGCCCAGACAGAAAGGGATTGCCTGGGTCATTCGCTGCCTTCTTCTTCTCTCTTTTCCTACACTGGCTCCCTCTCAGCTCCTGCAACTGCTCTTCAGCTGATCCACACATATCCAGTGGATAGATATACCTGGATAGATCTACCCCCTCATGATGATGAGGTCATGCAGCTAACAACAAACTACCATGGATCATATTATCCTCTATGCTAACTCACAAAAGGGCTCTCCACATTGATTCAGGACGCAGATACATTGTTTCAACAAACCCGCCATCTGCTCTATTCCATTTCACACGGTAATATAGGTACTTCTCTTTGAACAAAGAGGCTCACTGCTCTTCCTTAGGCAACATTGTTTTCAGTTTGCCCATGGTTCCACCTACCACCTGCCAGCTCTTGCTCCTCCCCCTCCCTCCACCTCTTTATACTGGCTATCTCCCCTCTGTCTTTCAGTCCAGATGAAGGGTCTCGACCCAAAACATCGACTGTCCATTTCCCTCCAAAGATGCTACCTGACCTGCTGAGTTCCTCCAGCATCTCGTGTGTTGCTCCAGATTTCAGCATCTGCAGAATCTCTTGTGCCTCCATTGTTTTCATGTTGTCCATGGTTGTGTGGTTTGCACATTAAAGTGAAATTCATTTCATCAGTGGCTGGGACTTATTGTACAGTGCTTACCCTTCAACTAACCACGACATTTCAAATGAAGGTGATGTAATAGACTGTGCAGAATAGAAGACTTATTACAGCAGCCGGAACACTAGCCATTTGCTGGAAGCCGAAGGACAAGAATCTATTTTGGTATGCTAACTGTTAACAAAGATTGCTAGTTTCTGACATGTGAGAATGGAATGCAATCAGCCTCAATGACCTCTCTCATGCCACAGCTGATGGTAAACTGTAAGGGGTTATAAGTATCTCCAAATTCATCCTGGAATGAGCCATATGCATAACAGTTAATTGTCACTGTCTCCTGTCACCAAACTAGCAATGAACTCCTTGACCTGAACTCAGTTTGCAGTTATGGCTGGTTCAGGAGGTAGATTTCAATGAGAATGTCTGAAGTGAACCACAATCATTGGTTCCCTTAAATGATGAGATGAACTCTGACCTCACAATCTTCCTCATTGTGACCTTGCACCTTATTACACTGCACTTTCTCTGTAGCTGTGACACTTTAGTCTGTACTAGAAACATAGAAACATAGAAAAACTACAGCACAATTCAGGCCCTTTGGCCCACAAAGCTGTGCCGAACATGTCCCTACCCTAGAAATTACTATTTTATTCAGCTCTGTATACCTATTCAACAGTCTCTTGAAAGACCCTATCGTATCCGCCTCCACCACTGTTTCCGGCAGCCCATTCCACGCACTCACCACTCTCTGAGTAAAAAACTTACTCCTGACATCTCCTCTATATCTACTCCCCAGCACCTTAAACCTATATCCTCTTGTGGCCACCATTTCAGCCCTGGGGAAAATCCTCTGACTATCTACCCTATCAATGCCTCTCATCATCTTATATACATCAGGTCCCCCCTCACCTTCTGGGTCTCCAAGGAGAAAAGGCCAAGTTCCCTCAGCCTGCTTTCATAAGGCATGCTCCACAATCCAGGCAGCATCCTTGTAAATCTCCTCTGTACCTTCTCCATGGCTCCCACATCTTTCCTGTAGTGAGGCGACCGGAACTGAGCACAATACTCCAAGTGGGGTCTGACCAGGGACCTATATAGCTGCAACAATACCTCTCGGCTCCTAAATTCAATTCCCCAATTGATGAAGGGCAATACACCATATGCCTTCTTAACCACAGAGTCAACCTGCGCAGCCGCTTTGAGCGTCCTGTGGACTCAGACCCCAAGATCCCTCTGATCCTCCACACTGCCAGGAGTCCTACCATTAATACTATATTCCGCCAACATATTTGACCTACCAAAATGAACCACTTCACACTTATCTGGGTTGAATTGCATCTGCCACTTCTCAGCCCAACTTTGCATCCTATCTATGTCCCTCTGTAACCTCTGACAGCCCTTCAAACTATCCACAACACCCCCAACCTTCGTGTCATCCACAAACTTACTAACCCACCCCTCCACTTCCTCACCCAGGTCATTTATAAAAATCACAAAGAACAAGGGTCCCAGTACAGACCCCTGGGGTACACCATTGGTCAGCGACCTCAACTCAGAATACGACCCTTCAACAACCACTCTTTGCCTTCTTTGGGCCAGCCAGTTCTGGATCCACACTGCAATGTCCCCTTGGATCCCATGTCTCCTCACCTTCTCCATAAGCCTTGCATGGGGTACCTTATCAAACGCCTTGTTGAAATCCATGTACACTACAACTACTGCTCTCCCTTCATCGGTATGTTCAGTCACATCCTCAAAAAATTCAATCAGGCTCATAAGGCAGGACCTGCCCTTGAGAAAGCCATGCTGACTATTCCTAATCATATTATACCTCTCCAAATGTTCATAAATCCTGCCTCTCAGGATCTTCTCCATCAGCTTACCAACCACTGAGTTAAGACTCATCCGGTCCCGGCGACTTATCTAACTTGATACTTTCAGCATCACCTCTTTTCTAATATCTACATGCTCAAGCTTTTCAGGCCGCTGCATGTCCCTACTACAATCCCCTAGATCCTCTTCCGTAGTGAATACTGACGTAAAGTATTCATTAAGTACCGCCGCTATTTCTTCCGGATCCATACACACTTTCCCACTGCTGCACTTGATAGGCCCTATCCTTTCGCATCTCATCTTCTTACTCTTCACATACTTGTAGAATGCCTTGGGGTTTTCCTTAATCCTGCCCGCCAAGGCCTTCTCATGTCCCCTTCTGGCTCTCCTAATCTCTTTCTTAAATTCCTTCCTTTTAGCCTTGTACTCTTCCAGATCTCTAACATTACCTAGTTCTCTGTACCTTTTGTATGCTTTTCTTTTCCTTTTGACTAGATTTATTATAGCCTTCGTACACCACGGTTCCTGTATCCCCTCATGACTCCCCTGTCTCATCGGAACATGTCTATGCAGAACTCCACACAAATACCCCCTGAATATTTGCCACATATCTTCCATACTTTTCCCAGAGAACATCTGTTCCCAATTTAATCTTCCAATATCCTGCCTGAGAGCCTCATAATTCCCTTTACTCCAACTAAACGCCTTTCTAGACTGTCTGTTCCTATCTCTCTCCAGTTCTAACGTAAAGGAGATAGAATTATGATCACTATCACCAAAATGTTCACCCACTGAGAGATCTGACACCTGACCAGGTTCATTACCCAATATCAAATCAAGCACAGCCTCTCCTCTTGTAGGTCTATCTACATACTGCGTCAAGAACCCTTCCTGAACACACCTAACAAACTCCACCCATCTAAACCCCTCACTGTCTGGAGATGCCAGTCAATGTTTGGGAAATTAAAATCCCCCACCACAACAATTCTGTTATTCTCACACCTTTCTAGGATCTGCTTCCCTATCTGCTCCTCAATAACCCTGTCACTATTGGGCGGCCTATAAAAAACGCCCAGTAAAGTTATCGACCACTTCCTGTTCCTAACCTCCACCCACAGCAACTCCATAGACAATCCCTCCACAATGTCCACCTTTTCCGCAGCCGTGACACTATCTCTGATCAATAGTGCCGCTCCCCCACCTCTTTTGCCTCCCTCCCTGTCCTTCCTGAAGCATCTAAAACCCGGCACTTGAATCAACCATTCCAGCCCCGGAGCCACCCAAGTCTCCGTAATGGCCACCACATCATAGCTCCAAGTATCGATCCAAGCTCTAAGCTCATCTGCCTTGTTCACAATACTCCTTGCGTTAAAATAGACACATCTCAAGCCTGTCTGAACACTTCCCTTCTCTATCACCTGCCTATGGTACTTACTCCTAGTTTCCTCTATTTGAGAGCCAAACACCTCTTCCCCAGTCTCTCCAGTATGGATCCCACTCCCCAACAATTCTAGTTTAAACTCTCCCCAGTAGCCTTAGCAAACATCCCCGCCAGTATGTTGGTCCCCCTGGGATTCAAGTGCAACCTCTCCTCTTTGAACAGGTCATACCTGCCCCAAAAGAGGCCCCAATGATCCAGAAGACTGAATCCCTGCTCCTATTATTGTGTTTACCTGGACGATCTCAATGCACTCTGTACTAACTCAATGTAACTGCACTGTGTAATGAATTGATCTGTACAAACGGTATGCAAGACAAGTTTTTCACTGTACCTCAGTACAAGTGACAATAATAAACTAATACCAATATTCTGTTCTTCACTGAAGTCCAGGTAGGAAAATTAACTCCGGAATACACAGAGAGAAATTGATCTCCTGCTGAGAGCCTTCCTTCCTCTTTTTGTAGCTCATCCTGTTCTGCCCTTTCTTCATTCTCTGACTTGTGCTCCAAACCAAGCAGAATGCTTAACATTTCACACATGCCTGGCACTAACCGGTTTGTAAAGGAGCTTAGAAGTCAGCAAAAAGTCAAGCACCACTCCCTATGAATCTTTGCAACTTGAAACAAGTATGGAAAGCACCAAACATTTCTGAACCTTAGCAACAGCAAATAAAGGGAAAAACAGCAACTAAACCACAACTAGTTTATCTTATCAATTTAACATGAAGTCAATTGAGTGAAGTTAAGATAAGATGTAAGATGGTAGATTGAGCTCAAAAAGCAGCAATGGGATCAGATCAGGTTTGCTTGCTTCCTGACCAGGACCTGCCTTCTCTGCATAATTCTGGCCAACATTAACTACATGTCTTCATCAATATGCTGCCTGTTAACATTCATGGAAGAAGTGTGTGCACCTGGGCATCATGTTCTCCAGTCTGCACTGCATCACACCCAAATGACTGTCTTTTCTGAACCCATTTAAAGACATAGAACTCATCAAAATGGGATTCAAACCTAGAACAGAAAGACTATATGTAGCTATACAAGGTCAATAATTCTTGAAAACCATTTGGCCCCAGGCTGTTTAGTGTTAATAAGGATGAGTGTTCTGTTTTTAAACATTTATGTCTCTGATACCAGATAATGTCTCAGGGATGTAAATTATGCCTAAGAACTTTATAAATAGTATTCATGCACTATTGGCAGTGATGTAATTCAGCTTCCCATCCCTTCTTTTCCCAATTTGTTTTCAAGCTACTCATTTAATGGTTCTAATTTAATGAACCGCTTTCAGTGCATTGGTTGCTTTAAAACATGTAGGAATACTGATGGTACAAAGCTTGTAAATTAGAAGTATTAAGAGTGAGGACAACCAACATAAGACAATACAGTTAGTACAAAGTAAGGATTTGTTGTTGAGTTTTCATGTGTTCATTGACAGTCATGACCAGATTACTGTAGCCAAAATCCTACACAGGCCAACCTTCCATTACTGATATCTCCAGTCCACATGGAGCAGCTGTCATGCCAATGATGTCCCTGTTGAATTACATCCACCAGATATAGTAAATGTTAACTCAGCATTTGTCAACACTGAATCTTCTGAAATAGCAGCTCAATGCAGGTGATAATTTTTGAATATTGAAATCCACAAGCTGCAAATAACAAACAGTATGGAGAAGATATGCAAGTTTTCAAATTCAGAATCAGGCTGGGAGAAAGTGCCCAGAGTCATTAAGAAACTCTGACTAACTACAAAACTTGTAAAATAAAGATAATCAGTCATTTGGAGTTACTTGCCCTTGACATTCAATGACATTTCCATCACTGAGTCTCCCATTGTCAATAGGTTGGAGGGTTACCATTGACCAGAAACTCAACTGGACCAGCCATATAAATACAGTGGCTCCCAGAGGTGATCAAAGACTTGGAAGCCTGAGGTGGATAACGCACCTCTCGACACCCCAAGGCCTTTCCACTATCAACAAAACAAAAATCAGGAGCTTGATAGTCCTTTAACCAATTTGAAGAAGACCACAGGAGCCTGAGGGCACATACCACCAGACTTAAGGACAGCTTCTACCCCACTGTGATAAGACTATTGAACGGTTCCCTTATACAATGAGATGGACTATGACCTCACGATCTACCTTGTTGTGACCTTGCACCTTATTGCACTGCACTTTCTCTGTAGCTGTGACACTTTACTCTGTACCGTTTTTACCTGTACTACATCAATGCACTCTGTACTAACTCAATGTAACTGCACTGTGTGATGAATTGACCCGTACGATCAGTATGCAAGACAAATTTATCACTGTACCTTGGTGCAAGTGACAATAATAAACCAATACCAATACCATGAATACCGCTGCTGCATGTGTATTCCATGCATCCATGGGCAAACAATGGAAATGGCACCCAGACATGTATCATTTGCACACATACCCAATATGATACTGCTTCAAATACATTCATGGAATGCGGTCATTGCTGACAAGGCTGACATTTAGTGTCCATTGTGAATTGTCTTTGCAGCAGTTAATCACTTTGATGGGTCTGGGGACACATGTAAGCCAATCTGGAGAAAACATAGCAAATTTCCATCCTAAAAGAACATTAATGAATCAAATCAGTTTAAGTTAACAATCTGGTAATTTCACAGTCACTTCTGATGATAACTTTTGTTGTAGATTTCATTAATGCCCTGGTGGGATCCAAACTCATTTCTATACAGACCCAAATAAAGTCATGTTCTTAATACAATGAGGTTAGGCATCTCATTATATAAACAAATACACTGATAAATATAAAATAATTAGCGATCACAGAGTCGTAGGATAATGGCTAATAATTATGAATACTGGTTTTAACATCCGAGAGAATAGAGAACGATGGTCTGAGTCAGGAAATGCTGAACGGCTGCTCACATGTAAACCAGACAAAAGTGGATTGGAGAATATGTCTAGAATATGTAGACTATAGGTGTGTGAAGATCACATATACACACACAACCAACATTAGTGGTGTAACCTTTCTTTCTGTAATCAAAAGACACTGACCGTCTCCATGTATTTTTGTTCTGTGAACTTTTGATCATGTCTTAGGATATAAAATTTATTTTCAACATCTGTGATGAACAAGGTGACTGGAATAGCTAAATGTTCATTTATTGCAAATGTTAAAACTGTAGAATTGGGGAGAAAAAGAATATCTAGTAGGTTTTCTCTTGTGAATTTATATTTCCTAGATAGTGAAAGGAGCAATTAAAGAACCTGAGGATTTACACTTTTCAAATCATGCAAGATGATGAGTGACAGTAGGAGACTGCTGTGAGTCTTAAGTCCTGCACATTTGGAATGTTTAGAGGAAGAAGGAATAAGCTGGCATATTTGGAGCTTAAGATGGAAATTCAGAGTTACAGTGACCAATTTTGCAATGCAAAGATATGTAAAAGAAATTAACTTTGGCAAAGAATACATAATTGAACTAGAGTTATCAAAAAGCAGATACATCCCTTGATTTGCGAGATAGCAGCTTGTGTCTCAGATGAACTTATACACTACATATAGCCACCAAACACAGATATGGTTTAGGAGCAGTGAAATATAAATCATGCAGCATCTTCTGATAAAATGTCTTCGGTCTGAAATGTTAACTATTTCTCTTTCCATAGATGCTGAATATCTCCAGCATTTTCTCTTTTAATTAGATTCATGTTATACCATAATGTTCTGTCACAGTTAGTTTTCAGAAGGTATGATTCTGTATGAGCCTGTATCAAGACCACTCACAGATAACCAAGATCCGTAAATGACAGGAGGATCTGTCTACCAAACACTGATAGATTAAGCAACATATGAGATGCTGGAGGAACTCATCAGGTTACGCAGCCTCGGTGGAGGAAAATGGACAGCCAATGTTTCGGGTCCTGGTCTTGTAAAAACTAATTGGTAACTACTAAAGCATGCAAGACACTAAAGGGGAATTTCTTACTGTGAGCAAGACTGTACCCCAAAAGATTCTTCCACAATCCAATTCTGGGAGGTGTCTTTTTCTTTTAGCTTCACCTTCTCCCTCAAAAATGTTGTTTAAATCTAGCATGGTGGTGATGGAAGGAGCAGCAGCAGCCGGTGGCACTCACCCCACTCATTTACTCACAGGCCAAAGTGAAGAGTGAGAAATATTTGTCTTTCCGTTGAATGTGATCTGCAACCAAATGGAAAGACAGATATTATCCAATTAATCTTTCAAATCTCGTAGTAATATCACAGGTCTTGGAAATGCACAGTAAGTGATCATCAGCCACAAACACATATGCTGAATTCTCTGCCTTCGAGGGCTTTGAGTGCTGAGTAGCGGAGTAGTTTCATGCCTAAGATTGAGAGGTTTTTCCCTATTAAGAAGATCAGAGGAAATGGTGGTTGGACAGAAAATGGATGAAGCTCTCGTTAAGTTATTGAATAGCAGAGTAGGCTTAAAGGACAGTGTGGGCTATTCCTGTTCCTTTTTCTTAACTTCTTATAAGTGAGCCAGCATGAAAACAAGTTTTAATTGGCAAAGATATGAATAGGTTGTTTATTAAAATTATAATATACACACTGGGACAATTTATCATGACACCATATTTAAGGCAATTACGTTTGTATTGCATATTTATAATTCTTGTCACTTGCCATTTTTTGAGGTAAACTATATGCTTGCGAAACTAAAGAAATGTCTCATGAACTGATTTTAATGGCCTTAATCCATCCAAAGTGTATGAGGTGCAATATTTCACTAATATTACATGATGAAATAGATTTTAATGAAATACAGTTTAAATAATATTAAATAGCATTAGTTTAAAATATTACCTATATTCCGAATAAATATAATATGTATCCTCCGCTTTTAAGTCTTTTGTAAAAGTACAGTTTTCAGCTTTCAGTCAAAGCTTAGCTAAAGCTGGATTAAGATCGCGTTTTTCATGATAATACTTTCCTTATGCAACAGCTATATTCTTTCTGGTAAAGTCATTAATACTTAACCATTAACTTTAATAACTGTAACATTTCACTCCCACAAGTGTTGCATTTGCTGAACACAGCTTCACGTTATAACTTCCTGAATTAATCACATCTTGGACTGTGTCTGTGGACAACCTTATACATTACAACATAGCCACCAAGTGCAGATCGAGTTTGAGGAGCAATGGTGAATATAAGTCAGGCAGCAAGGCCACCTTTTGAACAAGATCTATCCCATTCACATGTGTAAAGATTATGGATGTTAAACTGGGATGAGCAACATTGGTTTATTTTATACCTTGTGAGAAATTAAGACTTTAAAAATAGGATTTTAGGTGCATGTACACACTTTAATTGGAAGCAGAATACCATCTGAATAAATGGATTGAGAAATATCAGCTATCATCAATATGATGTAAACCAGTGCACAGTGTTCTTTCAAAGCCATTGCTGCCACTTTCAGACAC
Source organism: Pristis pectinata (assembly GCF_009764475.1). Taxonomy (NCBI): domain Eukaryota; kingdom Metazoa; phylum Chordata; class Chondrichthyes; order Rhinopristiformes; family Pristidae; genus Pristis; species Pristis pectinata. Next base: position 106,189,544 of record NC_067407.1, read on the forward strand.
TAACAAGATTGCCTGAACTTTATGTTAAGTGGAATGGAGGAAACCCAATCACTACTATTTAAAGGGATCATGAAATACTCGCAGGCTAGATACTGGATTACTTTTCCTGGCTACTAGTGCAATTATATATATAAATATTTGGAGGATTCCTACACTTGACTGAAACTATACTGTACAGGGAGTGATTTGACTGGTCTTGCTGTATGGTTTTTGCAACATAAAATCTGGTGCTGAATGAAGTTGCTTCCAGATATAGTGTGGCCTGATAGGGCTTCCTCTGGGAAATAAACATGTAGAATAAAGAGAAGGCACATGGAACAGGGCAAAATGCTGGAAGAAGAGGACAAAGAGGGGAAGGGAGAAGGGCCCTCTGTTAGGAAAGCAAATCCACCCAGATGTTTAGGGTGGTGAAGGAGCATTGAGTATAAGATTTGGGAAATTATGTTACAGTGTACAAAATATTGGTTAGGCAGCACTTGGAGTATTATGTACAGTTTTGGATGCAACACTACAGGAAAAATGTGATTAAGCTAGAGAGGGTGCAGAAAGATTCACAAGGATGTTGCCTGGCTTGGAAGGTTCGTGAGGTTTGTGTTTTCCCTAGAGCAAAGGAGGCTGAGATGTGATATAATAGAGGGATATAAAATTATGAGAACTATAGATAAGGTTGATAGCCAGAGTCTACTTCCCACAGTGGAGATGTCTAAAACCAAAGGGCATAGGTCTAAGGTGAGATGGCAGAGGTTTAAAATGGATAATTTTTTTCACACAAAGGATGGTTGATATCTGGAAAGAGCTCCAGAGGAGGTAGTGGAAAGCACAAGTAACAACATCTAAGAGGCATCTGGTAAGGTACTTGAATGAGCAGGGCACAGAGGGATGTGAAATTAATTCAGGCAAGTGGGATTAGTACAGATAGGCATAAGGCTCAGCATAGGTGCAGTGGCCAAAGTTCCTGTTTCTATGCATCAATATCTGTAACATCGATAATGACCAATTCATGAAATATTTTTAATTTATAAGGTAAGCCAAAACTAAAATCTGCAACCTCAAAGGAGGGAAAGGATAGCATGGCCTGTGGTTGTCAAGGTGACTATAACACCAGATTTCTGTGCAGCCCTTTTCCTTTCAGTATGCTGCTAGGCATTTAACCAACATCTCAATTTGAAGGGCATTGCTGTACAATCAAGTTCACTGAAACTCTCCACACAAAAGGAAACATATTCATCTTGTCTGCTCTTTTGGAGACAAGCAGGAGGAGAGAACACCACGCCCACAGGGAAATACGCAGGGGTGGGGGATGCTCTGGGAGCCAGCATAGATTCCATGGCCAAATGGCCTCCTAATATGCCATTAGAAAATACGAAATATATAATAGAATGCTGCAGGCAGTGCAATGTTACCATAAGATAAAAAACCTTGAGAAGATGAGAAATGGAGGAGTGAGGAAGAGGCAGAAGTAAGAGGGGTATATGGAAATGGAACATCGCATACAGAACAAAACAGCACAGGAACAATCTCTTCAGCCTGCACATTTGCACCAACCATGAAGGCCCCAGAATTCTCCTCTCTTGCCTTTCTCAATAACCTGGGATAGACCCCATCACGCTCTGGGGACTTACCACCTTAATGCTCTTCAGTAGACCCAACACTACCTCCTTCTTGGTCTCAAAATGCCCTAACTCTTGGGAATTCTTGGCCCATGATTGCTCAAAGTGGAGATGGAGCATTCAGGTTGGCACTGAAAATCTTGAGTCCATGGGTCAGGAGCACGCAGGAGCCCAAGCAAATTTGCAGGAGCGCAGACCTTACAAACCACTTCACCACCCCGCCAAGCCCCTCTGTCCCGACCTGTGGCAGAGATTGTGGGTGCCACATCTGCCTCTCCAGTTACCTCAAGATTCTCAGAACTGGAATAAAAGCAAGTCATCCCTAACTCCCAAGCGATCGTCGAAGCAGTAAAAAGAGGTTTGTAGCTGAATTCCCTTCACATTGAGCAAGCGTAATTTATTGTGATAGTTATCAGATTGGTTGATTTTGGCTAACAATGACTAATAACTTGGTACTACATCTTTGTCAAAGTTAAAAAGTCCACCCAGTGAGTTTTTAACAGTGAAACTTTCTGTCAACCTTCTTGTTATATTCATCTCTGAGAGTGCCTGCATTGCTTTACAAATAAGATCAGGAAGTTCCTTCAAAAATAATCTATATATCATACCATGCTTTAGATTCAGAGATGTTTGCATTTACAAGCCCCTCATTAGAAAGGGAATGTTTAGTAAACTTTTTATTGTTTGGGGAGGACGAGAGTCAGATGGAAGGGTCAAGTAGATTTAGCAGGATGATATCATAATCTGTGTGACACATTGATGTGTTTCATTGTGATTTACATCATCAGATTGTGTTTATGGACAAACAAAGAGAGTTTATCTCACATTTTTCTCAAAAGCATTCCTTTAAGGTGACACATAGGAATGCAATAGGGCCCTAACTATTGAAAGCACTGCCTGGCAAAACATTGATCACAAACCACATCCTCCTGTCATTAGTAAAAATTATCTCTGTGGTAAACCACACAGCAAAAGTTAATTCTTCTGAGATAATGTACTGAATACTTTGTGAGCATGAAATTGACATCAAAAAGCTTGTACAGCAAAAAAAAACACACTAAATGTTCCAAAAACATAAGACTTGATTTTAACCCTCCGCAACAGAAATGGTGTGGTCAGATGACTAAAAGAGTAGTGGCGTGTTTTTGGTGTGTTATATTTGCTGCCTTTGTTCACACGAAAAGGAGCCATCTCCAGGCAAGGGCTTTGTTACTATGGAGCAACACACACAAAATGCTGGAGGAACTCAGCAGGTCAGGCAGCATCTATGGAGGGAAATGGATGGTCGATGTTTTGGGCCGAGACGTTTCATCAGGACTGGAAAGAGAGAGGGCAGAAGTCAGAATCATCAGGACTGGAAAGTTGCCATGTAAGGTTTGTTGTTCTTTAATACAATTTAGATTCTGAAGAATTTTTAACTGTTAGTTGCTTGAGTTTTATCAATTGCAGGACATGCCAGTGATATCTGATGGGGTCAGAAAGACTCTAGGAGCTGCATTTCAAGTTTCTTGTTTTTTGGTGTGTGTGCCAGTGAAAGCAGTAGTATTACCATGGAAAATCTGTCGTTTTCCTTTTCCAAGCATGGACCCCTGCAGTTGGAGTGATCAAGGGACAGGTAGTGAAGAATCACCACCACTGCATACAACAGACCATCTAAACATGTATGTTAACCTTGGGTTAAAAAGCTGGCTAATCAGTTCAATGAAAAATACTCCTGAGAGGAGGTAAGCCAGAAATTGGTCAATATGTGCAGTAATAAATAGATCAAGAAACGATGAAGCAACAGAGAGCCAAGAACAGTGGTGAAACTGTATGTAGTTGTGATGATTAGTAAGTTTGTGGATGACAAATGATGGGTTATACCTGAACTCCAAGGGGTCCAGTATCATGGTGGGAATGTTTAATATAGCTGTTGGGGAGGGTTTAAACTAATTTGGCAGGGGGAAGGAAACCAGGATGTTCGGATAGAAGAAGAGGTATATAGGAACAAGTCCAAGACAGTGTGTAGTGAAGATGGTAAGGACAGGCAGGTGAAAAGACAGGATAATTTGCTGAACAATAGAGATACAGTGAAATTGGTAGCAGATACTGGTCTAAATGTACTATATTTAAACACATGTAGCACTAGAAATAAAGTGGATGACCTAGTGGCACAGCTACAGATTAAAAAATATGACATTGTGGAAATCACTGAGTCATGGCTTAATGACGGATGTGATTGGGAACTGAATGTCCAGGGGTACACAGTGTATAGGAAAGATAGGCGGGTAGGCAGAGGGGGTGGTGTGGCCCTGATGGTTAGTAATGATATAAAATCAATGGAGAGAAGGGACATAGGGTCAGAAGAAGTGGAATCCTTATGGGTGGAGTTAAGAAATAGCAAGGGTAAAAGAACAATAATAGCAGTTATATATAGGCCCCCCAACAGCAGCCGGGATGTGGACTATAAGTTAATAGCTAGAAATAGAAAAAAATGTGTCAGAGAGACAGTGTCAAGATAATTATGGGGGATTTTAACATGAAGGTGGATTGGGAAAGCCAGGAAGGCAGTGGATGTCAGGAGAACGAGTTTGTGGAAGGTCTATGGGATGGCTTTTTGGAGCAATTTGTTGATGAGCCCACCAAGGGATCAGCTGTTTTGGATTGGGTGTTGTGTAATGAACTGGAGGTGATTAGGGAACTAAAGGTAAAGGAACCATTAGGAACCAGTGATCACAATATGGTTGAGTTCAGTTTCAAATTTGAAAAGGAGAAGCTGATATCAGATGTGTCAATATTTCAGTGGAACAAAGGAAATTACAGTGGCATGAGAGAGGAACTGGCCCAAACTGATTGGAAAAGTAAGCTAGTTGGAGGGACGGCAGAGCAGAAATGGATGGAATTTCTACAAGAAATAAGGAAAATGCAGGATAGATATATTCCAAGAAAAAAAGGTTATGAATGGAAAAATAGCACAATTGTGGATAACGAGAGAGGTGAAGGCTAAAATAAAAGCAAAAGGGAGGGCATACAAATAAGCAAAAATTAGTGGGAAACAGAAGACTGGGAAATTATGAAAGGAAGTTGGCAGATAACATTCAAAAAGATACCAAGAGTTTTTTTAAATATATGAAGAGTAAAAAAGAGACACGGGTTGATATAGGACCAATGGAAAACGGTGCGGGAGAGACTATAATGGATAACAGAGAGATGGCAGAGGAACTAAATGAGTATTTTGCATCAGTCTTCACTGTGGAGGACATCAGCAATATATGTGATAGTCAGGGGTCTCGGGGGATAGAACTGATTTCAGTCAAGATCGCTAGAGAGAAGGTGCTAGGGAAGCTAAATGGACTAAAGACAGATAAGTCTCTGGGACCAGATGAGATGCAACCCCAGGTTCTGAAGGAGGTGGCTTTAGAGATTATGGAGGCATTGGTGATAATTTTCCAGGAATCAATAGACTCCGGCATGGTTCCGGAGGACTGGAGAGTCACAAATGTAGTTCTGCTGTATAAGAAAGGTGGGAGGAAGCATAAAGGAAATTACAGACTTATTAGTCTGACATCGGTGGTGGGAAAGTTATTGGAATCGATCCTCAAGGATGAGGTTATGGAATACCTAGAGGTGCAAGGCAAGGTAGGTCCAAGCCAGTATGGTTTCATGAAGGAAATATCCTGCTTGACCAACCTATTGGAGCTTTTTGAGGAAATCTCAGGTAGGGTGGATAAGGGAGAGGTTGTGGATGTTGTGTATTTAGACTTTCAAAAGGCCTTCGACAAGGTGCCGCAGAAGAGGCCGATTAATAAGATGAGAGCTCATGGAATAACAGGTAGGATATTGGAATGGGTGGAGCATTGGCTCGTAGGCAGAAAGCAAAGGGTGGGAACAAAGGGATCCTGTTCTGGTTGGTTACTAGTGGTGTTCTGCAGGGGTTGGCAGTGGGGCCGCTTCTTTTTACTTTGTACATTAATGATTTGGAGGATGGAGTAAATGGTTTGGTGGCTAAGTTTGTAGACGACACCAAGATAGGTGGAGGAGTAGGGAGTACTGAAGAAGGAGGAAGGTTGCAGAGAGACTTAGATAGTTTAGGAGAATGGGCAAAGAAATGGCAGATGACATTCAATGTTGAGAAATGTGCCATTGTACACTTTGGAAAAAGAAATAAGTGGGCAGATTATTATCTAGATGGGGAGAAAATTCAAAGTACATAAGTATAAAGAGACTTGGGGGTACTTGTGCAGGATACCTTAAATGTTTAGCACCAGGTCGGATCAGTGGTAAAGAAAGTGAATGCTATGTTGGTATTCATTTCGAGAGGTATACTGTATAAAAGCAGGGAAGTGTTGATGAGGCTCTATGGAGCACTGGTGAGGCCCTATTTGGAATACTGTGTGCAGTTTTGGGCCCTATATCTCCTGATGTTGGAGAGGGTTCAGAGGAGATTTACGAGGATGATTCTTGGAATGAAAGGGCTTGGACTGTACCCACTGGAGTACAGAAGGATGAGAGGGGACCTCATAGAAACATTTAGAATGTTGAAAGGACTGGACAGAGTAGATGTGGTTAAGCTGTTTCCCTTGACGGGTGAGTACAGGACTAGAGGGCACAATCTTAGAACTAGAAGGTACAAGTTTAAAACAAATGAGGAGAAATTTCTTTAGCCAGAGGGTAGTGAAATTATGGAATTCTTTGCCATGTACAGCTGCAGAGACCCAATCATTGGGGGCGTTTAAGGAGGAGATAGATAGGTATCTAATTAGTCATGGTATCAAGGGATATGGGGATAAGGCCGGAATTTGGGGCTAGATAGGAATAGTTTTTAGTTTGACTCATGGAGCAGACTTGATAAGCCAAATGGCTTACTTCTGCACCTTTGTCTTATGATCTTGTCGATGACACCAAATTGGTGGTATTGTGGACAGTGAAGAAGCTTATCTAAGATTATAACAGTATCTAGATCATCCTGGAAAGTGGGTTAAGGAATGGCAGATGGAATTTAACTTGGACAAGTGTGAAGTGATGTACTTTGGTAGGTTATACCAGGGCAGAACATACACAGTAAATGGCAGGGCCCTGGAGAGTTGTAGAACAGGAGTACAAGCACCTAGTTCCTTGAAAGTGGTAACACAGGTAGACAGGGTGGTGAAGAAGGTATCTGGTATACTTGCTTTCATTGGTTAGGGCATTATGTACAAGAGTTGGGACATCATATAACATCTGTACAAAACATTGGTGAGACCTCACTTGGAGAATTGTGTGTAGTTGTGGTCACCTAGCTATAAGAAGGATGTCATTAAGCTAGAAAAGGTGCAGAAAAGATTCACAAGGATGTTCTCAGGACTGGAAGGCTTGAGTTATAATAAGAGAATGGATAGACTGGGGCTTTTCTCCCTGCAGCACAGGAGGCTGCAGCGTGACCTTATAGAGGTATACAAAATCATGAGGGGCATAGATAAGGTGAATGGTCAGTCTTTTCTCCAGGGTGGGGGAATCTAAAACTAGAGGGCACAGGATTAAGTTGAGAGGGGAAAGATTTAAAGGGGACCTGAGGGAAATCTGTTTCCACACAGAAGGTGGTGGGTATGTGGAACAAGCTGCCGAAGGAAATGGTGGAGGCAGGTACAATTACAACATTTAAAAGACATTTGGACAGGTACGTGGATCAGAAAGGTTTAGAGGTATATGGATCAAACACAGGCAAATGGGACTAGCTCAGGAAGGCAACTTGATAGATCTGGATGAGTTGGGCTGAAGAGCCTGCTTCTACATATGCCTACTTCTACGCTGTATGACTATAACTTGATGATGTGAATGGAAGGAAGGATTTAATGCAGAATGGTAGTGTCACATAGAGTACAATCTCCATGACATAAAGAGAATATTCTGAGAATTTGAAAGCCATGGATTTTTAATACTAATTGTTCTGATGTCTGTCAGCAAGAGTGAGCATGTCCCTAATTCACTACAGGTCAGGAGGTGGAACAGGTATTGCATAATGAGACAGGGTGTCAATTACTGAAATTTCAGCAGGAGTTACACAAGGGTGTGAAACAAACCTGCTTGGCAGGTCAGAGAATTAGGCCAAGGTGAGATGTTTCATAATGAGCAGCCCTGGTCCTGAGCATCAGGTAGAGAGTGATTTAGCATTTTCAGAACAATGTAACTATTCTGAATTCTCAATCGCAAACAGTTCAGAGAAAGAATCCATAATCTGCTTGGACTGTATGATAGAGCCCATTCACTGGAGTCTCAGGACAATGGCTGTGTCATTACAAGAATCTGCAGATAAAAAGGAAGCCGATAAGCTTCACATGGGGTCCTGTAGCAAAGTAATTTTAAATGATCCCAACTTGGTATGGCAACTGCTCTGCCCAGGACTGTAAGAAACTGCAGAGAGTTGTGGACACAGCGCAGAACATCACCGAAACCAGCCTCCTCACCATGGACTCTGTCTATACCTCTCACTGCCTTGGTGAAGCCGCCAGCATAATCAAAAACCCCACCCACCTGGGTCATTCTCTCTTCTCTCCTCTCCCATCAAACAGAAGGTACAGGACCCTGAGGCCACATACCACCAGGGTCAAGGACAGCTTCTATCCCACAGTGATAAGACTATTGAACAGTTCCTTTATATGATGAAATGGACTCTTGACCTCACAATCTACCTTGTTTGACCTTGCACCTTATTGTCTACCTGCAATGCACTTCCCTGTAGCTGTGACACTTTACTCTGTATTCTGTTATTGTTTTACCCTGTACTACCTTAATGTACTGTGTAGTGAATTGATCTGTATGAAAGGTAAGCAAGACAAGTTTTTCACTGTATCTCGGTACATGTGACATTTATAAACTAATACCAATACCAACATAGGCAATACTGCTTCAGAAGATGAGGTTGGGAAAGAGTGTCTATGACATTTTTGTTGTTTTTAGAACTCTTAGTCAAACGCAGACTGAGTTGGAGAGCGTTTAAAAAGAACTACACTGTGATGTAGAAATAGTTCAAAAGCTCTGAAGATCCTATGAGAGGTGTGTCACAATAGGCAGGAGGTACTTGGTCAATCCAATACTGTACAGCCAAGGTGCAACAAGACAAACTGACAATAGTCACAACAGAATTGCAAACCATGGAGAGAATTCAGAGGTGAAAAGTCAGAGGTGACTTTGTGACTTTAAAAGGAAGAGAACACAAGAGAGAAGGCTTATTGTCTACAGGAAGTTAACATGAGAGTCAGAATACAATGTGGACTGAGAACAGATGTACAAAGATGGACAGCTTTAAGGAGCAATCAAACTAAAAATTATTGTGAGCGAGTTCATGGTAAACAGTGATGTGCCAAATACAGCTGCGTAATGGTACCTATCATAGTTGTCAATAAGAACTACTAGCTCTGTGTTAAGTCTAATGTTTGGAATATGCAATGCAATGTTTTGCATAGTTATGGAGACAATAACATTAAGGTAACAATTGCAGACCAGGATGTGAGATCAGTCGTATGGGAATTCTATCTGGAGAAACAATCGACTGGAGTTATCAGCCCCTTTAGAAATGTTAAATTCAGCTATGGTGCAAAGCTTGTACTCAACAAGTCTAAGTGATTGAGTGAACATGATATGAGGGAACAAGAAGGACTGCCCCCATCCAGGGATATGTAAAAGGTCCATCAACCTCTTGTTGTTGGATTTTTTCTGCCATCTTCTGCAATCCTACAGATTTTCAGTGCTTTTCATTATTGTTTCAATTTGCAAACATTTCCAGCGAAAGGTGTGGCTGGGGTTGAAGGACTTTGTGGTAACTTCAAGGCTTCTGGACAAACCAGTTATTCCAGACAACCCTGTGCAACATCAGTCCTTCCTCTGAGCACAGTATGCCAGTGAGAATGAGGAGACAGCACTTGGAAGCTTGCTGGAAAGAAAGGAGGACTCTGAGCAGTCCATGTCCACCCAGGGTGGTCAGGAGAAAATATGCCTACTTGAACTTCAGCAACAAACAATGCTCACACTAAAGAGAGTGCCAGTGAAATCAAACAAATACTGCAGCCAGACTCTAAACTTACAGCAGGGCAGGAAGTGCATTGCCAATAATTATGAGGGTGACTTTTGCTTTGAACTTTGATGCATCTGGTTCTTTCCAGTCTGCCACTGGATATATTATAACATCCTGCTGTTTGATGACAGAAGGATAACTTTATTGTATTCACCTTTGTCAGAGAGAAGTATCAGTCTGAGTCTCAGGCTTAAAGATTTCCTCATGCTGCAGGGTGCCATTAGTTTTGATTACCCGTTTTCCTGTATGTTTTGCACGGTAACTTTTGCACAGTAGTGTAGCAGTCAACGTAATGCTATTACAGCGCCAGCAACCCGGGTTCAATTCTGGCCGCTCTCTATATGGAGTTTGTACATTCTCCCCGTGTCTGCATGGGTTTCCTCCGGGTGCTTTGGTTTCCTCCCACATTGCAAAGACGTACAGGTTAGGAAGTTGTGGGCATGCTATGTTGGCGCCGGAAGTGTGGCAGCACTTGCGAGCTGCCCCCCAAAACACTCTATACAAAAGATACATTTTACTGTGTGTTTTGATGTACATGTGACTAATAAAGATATCTTATCTATCTTATCTTATCTTATCTTATCTATCTATGCTCTGGGAATACCAAGGATTTGTCTCCAGAAGGGTCCAGTCCACAGCTCAAGTCAGCAGTCATGATGCATGCATTCTATGGCAGTACTCGCTGTATTGCTGCGATAGATTGAAAAGTGCTATCTGGGCTCTTCATTGACAACATTGCTCGTATTCTAGTCAACAACGTGCATGTATTGCAGAACATATGGATAATCAGAACCTGGGAGTATTCAACATTAACCCTAGACCCAACAAATCTCATGGCATTAAGGAAATGGCTTGCAAATTGAATTACTGCTGGCAGTGCAGAAATCCTGACTAGATATTTTTAGTGTATGACATAAAGCCAGATATCCTTATTCTGTGATGAAATGCCTTTGCTTGAAGTTGAGAGATTACAATAACCTTAACTTGTCTGCTTACTCTGGGACATCCCTTTCTCCCTGTCCCTCTATGCTAAGAGCTGAGCCCTGTATATCCCTATGACCTCCCAGTGGTCAACCTGCACACAATTCAATGAGGCACAACTTCTAGTGGCTGGGCGCCCTTGTCCAATTGCAACCTCTGTCTTAATAGCCTCATTTGCAAGTGACTGACCAAGTCACCCCTCACTTACTGTAGTAGTTTAATGGCTGAGACTTCCTACCTTTAAGGTAAAACCCAAATTACCATAAACAACTGTAATGCAGCTTTCTTTTTGATATACAATTAAGTTTCCCCTTTCCTTCCTGGCCTAAGCAAAGGCAGTTTAGCTCCCTCTTCTTCTGTCTGGTATCCATGTCAACCATTTGTTACAATTATCAAGATGTTACCAATCCATAATTCTGAAATGAACGATTTCAAAAGTTACATTTTTCACTTCAGTGGGGTTTCAGCTGGGAAGAAAGTTTCAAAGGAATTGTATATTCACAATAGAATTCCATTTTAGGTGGGAAAACACAAACTTTAAAACTTCTCTACCTGGTGTCTTCAATGAAATGAGCTGACAACATATTGACATGATATGGCTTGTGTAAACAAACAAGACCTTTAGACGCACAGCGGGAGTTTCCAACTGCAGCCTTTTGTTAACTTAAATAACTGGAGCATTCTTTCCAAAGGTTTTCTTTTTCATCTCAATAGTTCCTGCCAATAATAGCATATAAAAGGCATCTGAGGACACGGAGCCTCTTTTATTACTGTATTATGAATATTATAGTCATGTAACCAGTTAATAGAAAAAACACAGGAGGCAGAGAGGAAATGCATGAATAAACTTTCCCTCATTCTCATTCTGTTCTTACATTCTGTACATTTGGTGCACTGTGGTTCTCCCAATGCATAACGGGATGTCATACTTTTGGTCAATTTCTGGTTTTGTGGACCAACAATGTAGATACAATTGGCCATTCTTCCTATTGTACTGCTACAATTCCAGATATTATTTTCACATCATTTGTGTATTTTTTATATGTATCAAATTGCTGTTGCACCCACCAAAATCATTGAGAGTGCCTGATAACTCTTGAAATGCTTATCAGCCAACAAATAATAATGTCCATTATACTCCATCTAAAATGAAAATGGTCTAGTTTTTAAACTAGACCATTTGAAAGAATACAGTGAGTGGTCACAAGGTAGAGAGGCTTGGAACAGAATGCCAGTCAGTAATACCAAGACAGGTTGACAGAGAGCGGAGGTGGTGTACAAAAGTTCAATATCGAAACATCGAAGAGAACATAGTGTGACAATAAGGTGAAGGAAGTCATAGCATATGGTGAAACCATGGGAGTTTGTATGAGGATTTTATAGTCAACACATTGGAGTTGCAGCTCATAGCTGCATCTACTGTTACACTGACACCCTAAAAGTGGAGTGAGTTTTGGGGTTAGTGGTAGCATTCCTGTCTCTAACTTTCAAAGTACAAGGTTTGAATCCTCACCTGGATGGTCCCAACACTTGGGTAGCAATGCTCTGTCTTTGGATTCTGGGTCAAAATGTTGACTGTAAATGGCTTTCTTCATCAAATTGTTTCTAACATCCAAATAAAACCTCTTAACTTACAGGAATAATCAGTTGCCAACTAGGATGAAGGTAGATGCAGTCAATGGAAAGACTGCTGTCCTTATGCCTTTCATACTGTTAGTCAGCCTGCAAATCCTGCGACTACTGAAGAGGAGAGTGTGAACGTACAAAAGCAACACCACTGTAAATAAATGCAGATGTGATTGTGACAAAAAGCTTCTTGCGTCATACATGCTAGTACACTCACATGCGACAGTACACTTACAGCATGTCATTGCAGGATTTTCTGTGTGTGCTACTGGACTGTGATAGTGGCTCCTGTAAAACTTCCATTAAGCTCAGCTGCAGAGTCTTTACAAACTTGCCTTCTTCAAATAACTCAGGTATAAAAGAATGCCATTAAAAATAAGTGCCAAGATAAAGTGATTAACCTTTCGTATCCTGTGTTGCTAGTCACTCACTTCGTCAAAACTGATGTGTGGAAACTCTTGAGATTCACGAATGCTACAGTATTGTGATCATTGGCCAACAGTCTCAGTGAAAAACTCGGCTTTGTTGAATTGTGTAAAGTGGATGAATTGAACTATCTGGTATTTAGAATTGTTTTTATTTTAAGAAAAGTGACATGGGTATTCACACAAGTGAGCAAAGGATCAGTGGTCAGTTTGATCCATTTCTAAACCATTCAGTTTCTGATGCTCCAAAAATTCTCTGAGAAAGTGAGGATGGTTGTGCTTTTGGTTTCCACAGCCACTTTAGTTGAAGGTCTCTGCATAATAGCTTGCAGCAGATGGCACAATTCTGTTATTACATTCTTGGTGAACAAAAACAGTTCTCTCTTGACATTTCCAGGTGGTTGGCCCGTGTTCATCAACATGGTATGGTGGACAACAGCCAGTGTAGGCAGATTACTTCCAGTGCAGCCTTACCTTTTGGCATTGCTTCATTTCCTCTTCAGCCTTTGAAAAACTCACGGTTAAAGGAGCACAGAATGCTATTTTTTTTCAATTTTGATTAAAGCAATTGAACTGTTTAGCTTTTGAAAGACAAAAAATGGATATATAACAAGGCAATGTAAAATTCAGGAAATTGTACGAGTTTGTATTAACATAAGCTCTGAAACATACAGGCTATGCTGGCCCATACAACTAAAAATAATTTTAAAATGTCTTCTTTGGGAGTGCATCGGGAAAATGGGACTTATTACGTTTGTGCCCCCCAAATGTCCCAGTACTCAGATTTAGATTTTGATTTTTTTTAATAAATTAATCAATTCTTCAAACATTGAGGAAGTACGGTCACTTTATTTAAATGTGTATTGCTGAGTAATAGGACAATTGTGATCTTCAACAACAAATAGCCATAAGAAACTGTGTTGTGGGAAGCTAGTTTACTATTCCAGTAACTAAGAATATGTCTGTTGATAGCTGCTGGCAGATTGGGATTGTTGGGGGTGGGGGGGGGGGGGGCGGAGTGTGGTGTGTACAGATAGTTTGCTGCTTGCATGCTATGAGCACAAGTTGAGAAATTTTTCATGTACTGTCAATTAATTCCTTTCTGTTAAAACTAGTGAAGGGAACACTTTACGTTGGAGTGTATTTGATGGCACACCTGACAATTTTAGTTACCTAAATTCAAGTGATGAAAAACTATAATTAAGTAAATTGATTAGTAAAAGTCATCATTTATTAAGGCTGCATGCTTCTCCACAGCATTTGGTGATATGTAAATTCTGCTCAGTAGAAAAATACCGATGAAGGCTGAAGTGTTCTGAAAAGGCCTAAATGGACAATTACATGAGAAATAAAATCAAAAGGCTTTCACAAGCTTTTGGAATGCAGAAAACAAAACGAAATAATGATCTGAAATGTTTGAGGGCTAATTTAGGAATAGAGCACAGCAATAAATTGTAAATGTATTACTGATGAACAACCATAGTGACATGCCAATCAGAAATGAAGCCAGCAGTAACTGGTTGCACATTTTTTCTACTTAGAGGGTAGAGTTCTGGTAAACAATGCATTTTGCTCTTTTTAAAAAGAGAGTAGATGTAGATTGTTCCATATGAGTCCATAATACTCAGTAATATCTTGCAAACCTAATCCTTTATGCTTATTATCCTCAATGGCCTCCTGTGTATGAAGTAAATATTTTGTTGGAAACAAAATTAAAAATTGCTGGAAATAGTCAGCAGATCAGGCTATATCTGTGGAGAAAGAAAGTTGATACCTCAGATTCATAACCTTTCATCAGAATGAGGAAATATTAGAAAACAAGCATGTTTTACATTGCAAAGGAGGGGAAAAGGTGGTGAGAACAAAGGAAATATCTGTGCTAGGGTGGAGGCCAACAGACAGTGTCATGTAAATAATGGTGGTGCCAGCAAAGAGAGGGTGGTGAAGGCTTGTTAACTGAAGCCGATCTGTCCAGAGGAGATGTAAATAGAAGGAGATAAATGAGGACAGAAGACAGGAGAAAATCAGTGCTGGAACTGTGAGATGCAGAACACTACAGTTGCTGGAAATAGAAAAGAATGCTGATAAATGCTAGTCAGCTCTGAGGCAAACTGAAAAGATTGATTATGTAAAATTTCTGATTTCCATGTTGAGGGCTGGAATATGTCTAGTCAAAAGATGAAATTCGGTTTCTCATGCTTATGTTGGGTTTCATTGAAATAGTGTAAAAGTCCGAAAGGCAGAGAGGTCAGACTAACAGTGAGATGGAGAATTAAAATGATGGGAAACTGGAAGCTCAGGGTCACCTTTACAGACTGAACGGAAGTCTTCTGCGAAGAATGACCCAATCGATGTTTTGTTTCCCCATGTGGAAGAGATAGCATTGTGAGCACCGAATGCAGTACATTAAATGGGAAGAAGTGCAAATGAATCAGTGGAAGGAGTGTTTGTGTCCTTGGATGGTGGGAAAGAAAGGTGAAAGGGAGGTGTTGCAACATCTTTTTTCATTAGCACAATCAAATAACTGAAGCACACTGGAGAAAACTTGAGACAAGCAAAACATTGTGGATGATACAAAATTTGGCAGTATGGTTGACAATGAGCTTTAGACTGTTCGGCTGGGCAGAGAATGGTCACTTAAATTTAGTCAAGGGAAATGTGAGATAATCCATTTGGGAAATGCCAATGAGGCAAGGGAATACACAATTAAAGGGAGGATGTTGAATGATGTGGAGGAAAAGAGGAATATCAGAGCAAATGTTCTTAAAGATAGCAGGACAGGTGAATAAGGTGATTACCAGGCGTAACGAAGCGATAATTGTTTGTTTCCTTAGCGTTCGAGGATAGCGGGGAGTGACTGCGCAGGCGCGTGACGTCACTCGGTAGCGCGCAGTTTAAAAAGAAGACTGCCATATCCAGCGGGCAGCGTTCGGAGTGGGCAGCGGAATGAGAGGGACCAGAGTGGTTGGGCTTTGGCTCAACGGGTTTAGGCGAGAACGGGTAAGAAGCGAGATTTATAGAGCGGGGGTAAGTTACTACTTTATTTATTGTAGTTTCATTAGACAGTGCCATGGCAGTATGCACCTGGGATTAATGTTATGTTTGGAGTGCCAGATGTGGGGACCCTGGAAGACTACCAGCCTCCCCGAGGACTACATCTGCACAAAGTGCATTGAGATGCGGCTCCTCAGGGATCGTGTTAGGGACCTGGAGCTGCAGCTTGATGACCTTTGGCTGATTAAGGAGAGTGAGAAGGAGATAGACAGAAGCTATAAAGAATTTGAAGAGAGTACCTCTTGTGGCGGTCCCCCTCAAAAATCAGTATCTCATTTTAGATTCTATTGGAGAGGATGACCTGACAGAGAAAGACTATGGCAAATAGGAGTTTGGCACCGTACCTGGTGCCGTGGTCCAGTGGGGAAGGAGAAATGCAGTGGTCACTGGGGATTCTATAGTGAGGGGAACAGATAAGAGATTCTGTGAACCTGACAACAGTACCCGAATGGTGTGTTGCCTCCCTGGTGCCAGGGTACGGGATGTCTTGGACCAGGTCCAGAATATTCTCCAGGGGAGAGGGTGATCAGCCAGAAGTCTTAGTACATGTAGGTACCAATGACATAGGTAGAAAAAGAGAGGAAGTCCTGAAGGAAGATAACAAGGAGCTAGGAAGAAGGTTGAGAAGCAGGACCTCCAGGGTAGTAATCTCAGGATTACTACCTGTGCCACGTGCTAATGGAAGTAAGAATAGAAAGATCAGGCAGATGAATGCGTGGCTGAGTGACTGGTGCAAGGGGCAGGTCTTCAAATTCTTGGATAATTGGGACCTTTTTTTGGGAGAGGTATGACCTATTCACAAAGGATGGGTTACACCTGAACTCCAAGGGGTCCAATACCCTGGTGGGAATGTTTAATATAGCTGTTGGGGAGGGTTTAAATTAATTTGGCAGGGGGAAGGAAACCAGGATGTTAGGATAGAGGAAGAGGTATATAGGAACAAGTTCAAGACAGTGTGCAGTGAAGATGGAAAGAAGGACAGGTAGGTGAAAAGACAGGATAATTTGCTGAACAATAGAAATACAGCAAAATTGGCAGCAGATACTGGTCTAAATGTACTATATTTAAATGCATGTAGCATTAGAAATAAGGTGGATGACCTAGAGGCACAGCTACACATTAAAAAATATGATATTGTGGCACTCACCGAGTCATGGCTTAAGGAAGGCTGTGAGTGGGCACTAAATATCCAGGGGTACACAGTGTATAGGAAAGATAGGCAGGTAGGCAGAGGGGGTGATGTGGCCCTGATGGTTAGTAATAATATAAAATCAATAGAGAGAAGGGACATAGGGTCACAAGAAGTGGAGTCCTTATGGGTGGAGCTAAGAAATGGCAAGGGTAAAAGGACAATAATAGCAGTTATATATAGGTCCCCTAACAGCAGCTGGGATGTGGACTATAAGTTGCAGCTAGAAATAGAAAAAGCATGTCAGAGAGACAATGTCAAGATAACTATGGGGGATTTTAATATGAAGGTGGATTGGGAAAGCCAGGAAGGTAGTGAATCTCAGGAGAGTGAGTTTGTGGAAGGTCTATGGGATGGCTTTTTGGAGCAATTTGTTGATGAGCCCACCAGGGGATCAGCTGTTTTTGGATTGGGTGTTGTGTAACGAACCGGAGGTGATTAGGGAACTAAAGGTAAAGGAACCTTAGGAACTAACGATCACAATATGATTGAGTTCAGTTTCAAATTTGAAAAGGAGAAGCTGATATCAGATGTGTCAATATTTCAGTGGAACAAAGGAAATTACAGTGGCATGAGAGAGGAACTGGCCCAAACTGATTGGAAAAGTAAGCTAGTTGGAGGGACGGCAGAGCAGAAATGGATGGAATTTCTACAAGAAATAAGGAAAATGCAGGATAGATATATTCCAAGAAAAAAGGTTATGAATGGAAAAATGGCACAAATGTGGATAACGAAGGTTTATTTGGTAGGTCAAATATGTTGGCGGAATATAGTCTTAATGGTAGGACTCTTGGCAGTGTGGAGGATCAGTGGGATCTTGGGGTCCGAGTCCATAGGACACTTCAAGTGGTGGCGCAGGTTGACTCTGTGGTTAAGAAGGCATATGGTGTATTGTCCTTCATCATTCAGGGAATTGAATTTAGGAGCCAAGAGGTATTGTTGCAGCTATATAGGTCCCTGGTCAGACGCCACTTGGAGTATCGTGCTCAGTTCTGGTTGCCTCACTACAGGAAAGATGTGGAAATCATAGAGAGGGTGCAGAGGAGATTTACAAGGATGCTGCCTGGAATGCGGAGCATACCTTATGAAAGCAGGTTGAGGGAAATTGGCCTTTTCTCCTTGGAGAGACAGAGGATGAGGGGGGACCTGATTGAGGTGTATAAGATGATGAGAGGTATTGATAGGGTAGATAGTCAGAGGCTTTTCCCCAGGGCTGAATTGGTGGCCACAAGAGGACATAGGTTTAAGGTGCTGGGGAGTAGATATAGAGGAGATGTCATGGGTAAGTTTTTTACTCAGAGAGTGGTGAGTGCATGGAATGGGCTGCTGGAAACGGTGGTGGAGGCTTATATGATAGGGTCTTTCAAGAGACTGTTAGATAGGTATATGGAGCTGAGTAAAATAGAGGGCTATGGGTAAGCCTAGTAATTTCTAGGGTAGGGACATGTTCGGCACAGCTTTGTGGGCCGAAGGGCCTGAAATGTGCTGTAATTGCTCTATGTTCTATGTAACAAGAGAAGTGAAGTCTAAAGTAGAAGCAAAAGGGAGGGCATACAAATAAGCAAAAATTAGTGGGAAAACAGAAGACTGGGAAACTTTTAAAAACTTACAGAAAGAAACTAAGAAGGTCATGAGGAAAGAAAAGATGAATTATGAAAGGAAGTTGGCAGATAACATTCAAAAAGATACCAGGAGTTTTTTTAAATATATGAAGAGTAAAAGAGAGACACAGGTTGATATAGAACCAATGGAAAACAGTGAGGGAGAGACTATAATGGATAACAGAGAGATGGCAGAGGAACTAAGTGAGTATTTTGCATCGGTCTTCACCGTGGAGGATATCAGCAATATATGTGATAGTCAGGGGTGTCAGGGGACAGAACTGAATTCAGTCAAGATTACTAGAGAGAAGGTGCTCAGGAAGCTAAATGGACTAAAGGCAGATAAGTCTCTGGGACCAGATGAGAAACAACCCCGGGTTCTGAAGGAGGTGGCTTTAGAGATTACGGAGGCATTGGTGATAATTTTCCAGGAATCAATAGACTCCAGCATGGTTCCGGATGACTGGAAATTCCGCTGTATAAGAAGGGGGGGAACAGCATAAAGGAAATTACAGACCTATTAGTCTGACATCGGTGGTGGGAAAGTTATTCGAGTCGATCCTCAAGGATGAGGTTATGGAATACCTAGAGGTGCAAGGCAAGATAGGCCCAAGCCAGCATAGTTTCGTGAAGGGAAGATCCTGCCTGACCAACCTATTGGAGTTTTTTGAGGAAATCTCAGGTAGGGTGGATAAGGGAGAGGCTGTGGATGTTGTGTATTTAGACTTTCAAAAGGCCTTCGACAAGGTGCCGCAGAAGAGGCTGATTAATAAGATGAGAGCTCATGGAATAACAGGTAGGATATTGGAATGGGTGGAGCATTGGCTGGTTGGCAGAAAACAAAGGGTGGAAATAAAGGGATTCTGTTCTGGTTGGCTACCGGTTACTAGTGGTGTTTCGCAGGGGTCGATGTTGGAGCCTCTTTTTACTTTGTACATTAATGATTTGGATTATGGAGTAAATAGTTTTGTGGCTAAGTTTGCAGACGACACCAAGATAGGTGGAGGAGTAGGGAGTACTGAAGAAGTAGGAAGGTTGCAGAAAGACTTAGATAGTTTAGGAGAATGGGCAAAGAAATGGCAGATGAGAGTCAATGTTGAGAAATGTGCCATTGTACACTTTGGAAAAAGAAATAAACGGGCAGATTATTATCTAGATGGGGAGAAAATTCAAAGTACAGAGGTACAAAGGGACTTGGGGGTACTCGTGCAGGATACCCTAAAGGTTAACCACCAGGTCGGAACGGCGGTAAAGAAAGCAAATGCTATGTTAGCATTCATTTTGAGAGGTATAAAGTATAAAAGTAAGGAAGTGTTGATGAGGCTCTATGGGGCACTGGTGAGGCCTCATTTGGAGCACTGTGTGCAGTTTTGGGCCCCTTAGGAAGGATGTACTGACGTTGGAGAGGGTTCAGAAAAGATTTACGAGGATGATTCCCGGAATGAAAGGGCTTACTTCTGATGATCGTTTGTTGGCTTTTGGACTCTACCCACTGGAGTACAGAAGAATGAGAGGGGACCTCGTAGAAACATTTAGAATGTTGAAAGAACTGGACAGAGTAGATGTGGTTAAGCTGTTTGCCCTGGTGGGTGAGTCCAGGACTAGAGGGCACAATCTTAGAATTAGAAGGTATCGGTTTAAAACAGAAATGAGGAGAAATTTCTTTAGCCAGAGGGTAGTGAAGTTATCGAATTCTTTGCCACATACAGCTGTGGAGGCCCAATCACTGGGGGCATTTAAGGAGGAGATAGATAGGTATCTACTTAGTCAAGGTAGCAAGGGAAATGGGGATAAGGCCGGAAATTGGGGCTAGATAAGAATAGTATTAGTTTAGCTCATGGAGCAGACTCAATGGGCCGAATGGCCTACTTCTGCTCCTTTGTCTTGTGATCTTATGATCTTGTGATGATAAAATACATTTTCCATTGTTAGCTGTAGTATGGTACGTAAGACCAGAGCGATTATGCTGGAACTATACGAGTTAGGCCACAGTTCGAGTACTGCATATGTTTCTGGTCACCACATTCCAGAAAGGCTGTGACTGCACTGGGGAGGCTGCAGAAGAAAGTTATGAGAATATTGCCAGAAATTGAAAATTCTAACTATGAGGAAAAATCAGATAAGCCAGGTTATTTTCTGTGAAACAGAAGACACTGAATGGAAAGTTAATTAAGGTGTATAAAATTATGAAGGATCTATTTCCTTTAGCAGTTGGGTCAAAAGTAATGAGGCAGAGATTTAAATGAATTCGTAGAATTCATCATTAGTAGAATGCTCAGCACAACATGGTGGGCCGAAGAGCCTGTATTGTGCTGAGCTGTATTGTTCTAGAAAGATTAGAGTGTAGAAAGGAGATCTTTTCCCTCAAGGAAAATAGGATTTTGGAGTTCAGTGTCTGAAAGAGGGGTAGGGGCAGAAATTCTCACCACATCTGAGCAGTCCTCGAACATCTGCTTGAGGTCTGTGATCTGTACCACTGAGAGCTGCATAGCTTTTTTTTGACCGCACAGACATAATGATCTCTTTTTCTACCATAAATGTTCTATAATTATTGTTAATGTCCAAACTTCAATAGTGTTGTTACTAAAATTGCTCTTCTCTGTCATTGGAAAATGGAATGACTTACAGCTATTATTGTCATAATTCAATGAAGTGGTGCTGACACTTGCACCATTTATTAAGATTACCGAGCAAAAGCCTTGCACATTCCATGTCAGGTGCAGACTTTTATAAAGTTACAACAATGAAAAATTACATTTACATCACATCCTCAATTTCTTGAAAACTTCAAATAATAGACCCTTAACCTTCCAGATTTCAGGGTATACAACCATAGTTTGTCCAACCTGATAATTTAAAGGATAAACTTGAAGCAAATTTATTCTTCTTAAGGTATTGTGACCAATACTGATTGTTTCACTCCAGGTGTAGTTGAGCCAGAGCTTTATATAGCTGAATTGTAATTTCTGCCTCTTTTGTAATGAGATCAGTTAGAATACAAATGCTAGTATCCCATAAGGCCTTTTGACTGTTTTGTGAACATGATCTAAGTGCATGGACCCCTTACTTCTAGCTTTCCACCATTCAGGAAGTATTCCTTTTACATTAAAAGTCGATCACCACACATTTGTTTGCATTGAAACTCATATGTCACAATTTTGGCTATTCACCCAATCTATTATAATCTCTTTGTAAATTAATCCTGCTACCTTACAAGCCTCCTATCTTCAAACCATCAGAAATCAACATCTTGCTCTATTTCCAAGTAATTGCTTACAGCAATTTCCATTTAACTTAGCACATGGGGAAACAGATTCATTTTAAGAACAATGAATGACCTTAACAAAAAATATCAGTATGGACCATTTCCAAAATAAGTCATATATTTTATAATTTCCCTTATTCACAAATGGTTTGATAATTCAAATCTATGCATCCAGCCAAACTTTGTACCCCACAGATTACTGTCATCCACCCATTATTTTTCAGCCAGCAGGGTTTTGGATAGTTGCAATTGATGTGGGTAGAAGTTAGGAGGGTAAAAAGGAAACAGCAGAGATATCAAGATAGGAAGGTAAAACGTTAGGGATAGCTCTGGGCAATGCCATGGAGGTATACATAAACAGTGAATAGAATGTGGGATTCATACAGATGCTGAAGTTACTTACATTCTCATCTTGTCTAAGTAAGAAACTAAGGAGTCATTGATGAAAGTGCCCACAGATTCAGAGAGGGGCAAGCTACTGATAAAAAATGTAAATAGCATAGAGCTGACTGGACTTGTAGGGCTCGATATGTGCCACAAGGCTTAGCTTTGTCACATCTGGTCCACACCCATTTATCACAAATTTCTGGTTAGGTACTCTTTTGAATGCTGCTAAGTATGCTTTTCACTAGTGCAACATTTTAAACCAACTTGGAATTCAACATAAAACATCACTGTTGTTTAGTTGGTGTATATGCTTCTCAGATGTCTTCTGTAAGGTGTTATTAACAGCTTTAAAATTGTGAACTGATGAAATGATGATGTCACTGTGCTGGGAGTGCCAGCAATGCTCTCATTTCAGTATGTTTTATCCAGTAAATTTCGTTCAGTAAATTCTTCTGATGTGATGAAATTAGATTGCTCCTCACAAAATAAAACAACAAGTTTGTTATATTAAAGTGCAAACTATTAATATCCAGCCAGCACATCGAAGGTATCTCGTTACTCTTCAGAGGTCATGAAAATGTGTCACATGTTTAAACAGCCGTTAGTTGACTCTGTAACTTTCATGGTGCAAGCTCTCTTGTTACATTGGAGGGAATTCCAACAGCCAAGAATGACTGGCTAACAATTGGGTGCATACTTAACTCTAGGGAAAAAAATAATATTGTTAATAAAAATAGTAGCATTTGAGTTCAAGAGTCAGGAAGTTATGTTTCAGCTTTATAAAACTCTGGTTAGGCCGCATCTGGAGTATTGCATTCAGTTCTGGTCACCCCATTATAGGAAGATGTGGAGGCTTTGGAGAGGGTGCAGAAGGGGTTTTCCAAGATGCTGCCTGGATTAGAGGGAATGTGTTATAAGGAAAGGTTGAACAAACTAGGGTTGTTTTCTCTGGAGTGGCAGAGGCTGAGGGGATACCTGATAGAAGTTTATAAAATTATGAGAGGCATATATAGAATAGACAACCAGCATCTTTTTCCCAGGCTCGAACTGACCAATACTAGAGGGCATGCATTTAAGGTGAGGGGGGGTAAGTTCAAAGGAGATATGTGGGGCAAGGTTTTTTTTACACAGAAAGTGTTGGGTGCCTAGAATGCACTGCCAGTGGTGGTGGTGGAGGCAGATACAATAAAGGCATTGAAGAGGCTCTTATATAGGTGCATTTATATGCAGAGAATGGAGGGATATGGACCATGTGCAGGCAGAAGGGATTAGGTGTCATTAGCTTAATTAGTTTGACACAATATCATGGACCAAAGGGCCTGTTCCTGTGCTGTACTGTTCTATGTTCTATAATTTTGAGATTCATTGAGGTGTGTTTGGCTATGTATGATCAGCCTCCTTACCAGACACAACTTGATTACTGACACAAGGCAAGGAAGACATAAGGCGATAACTGGATGCAATCGAGTATCCATTGATGTGATTTTAACATGGTGTCTGATTTAGTACTCCCAGGATAGGTTTCTGAGTCTCAGGGAACTGTTAAGTCAAAAGGAGGCAAGTTTGAGGTACTCGCCATGGAATCTGTCAGCTTCTGAAAGCCTAAGCTTACAGACTCAGTTCTTCCAGGTATTTTGTCAGCTCTCAATAGCAAATGTTTAGCAGAGAATTCTTGTCACACAGAGGGTCAGGAGAAAATCATATTACAAAATAGAATGAAGGGATTGGGACTTAATCCACAAGAGAATCAGCAAATGTACTAATTTTCCTGATCCGGTTAGAAAAATTTCCTGTTCTGCATCCATGACCAGAGCACACAGTTCCCGCCACTGACCTCCTCAGCAAACTGCAACCACACTCTCTCACAGGGCTGTAGGTTTCTCTCCACCCTCCTCCCCCCACTCATCAACAATTGCAGTATGCCTCTTCTGCTCCTGATTAAACCAACAGTCAAGCCCAGGGCTGCACCATTAAATCTGGATTTTTGATCATTGTGCATCCAACTTGAACACCTCCTAGCCCCTCCAATTTCCATTTCTACGCTATCCCTTTAAAGGCAGCCCCGACTGCATCACACACATCAAATCCACTATTCAGTCTGAAGGATCAACACCTCAAGAGTCAAAATTTATTGTCTTAAGCAAGCTGAAACATGAAAACCAACATGCTAACTTGGTTAAACCCACACCCTTATCCTCACTTTCTTCTTCACCAAACATGGAAGCCACCTTCATATTGCACATCCTCTTACTACAAGTGGGTACACTCAAAATGAATTGTTATCTTATTTATAAAGGCTGGAAATGTTTCCATGAGCTGCTTTTAACTTTACATTTTTATGTCAAATAAGCTGTGAAGTGCTTTCTGGAGGACAGCCACTTATGTTATCTGTTGGCAGATAAGCTTAAAAATAGGACCAATGTTCGTGTTTGAAAATCATTTATTATTTATACTTATAATTTTAAAACATCCTATTACATATAATAAAGAGACTTCTTTATCTGTAAATATAGTATATTCAAATTTCTTTTTCAATCTCCCAGCAGGCAAGACTTCTCACCAAGAACTACCATCAGAAAATCATTCATTTACTTTCAGCTCCATTGAATTGATATAAATTTATGAAAGAACATTGCTGCAGGTCTGGTTAGTTCAATGTTTCTTTCAACACCTCATGAGTGTCAGAATTGTTAGGGATCCAATATGAAAAGCACTCACACCATAATATCTAGTTGACACAGAACATCGGTACAGAAACCATTACATCAGGAAAATGCTTGAAACAGGGAGGTGATAAGGGAGCTTTAATAGGTTCAGAATTGAGAGAGCAACAAGGGTAGATTCATGTACAATTTGTAGGGCCCAGGACCAGGGCTTCTGTTGATCAGGAACACCTTGGAAAAATGTGGCTTTAGTCAGGAAGTAGCTAAAAGGGGAGAAATTCAGCACTGAGTCTGTGTGCAGTTGCTGGGCGCATGGCCTTATACCCAAGGCCCTACCTGGCCATGTACACCCAAAGGTCACAGACCAACCCACAGCACATGAAGGAGGAGAGCAACCGGACCAGCATCAAGGTCAGGGCTGGTGTGCGCCTTCCAGCCACTCTGGCAGGGCCAAAGGCACACAGGGTGAGGGGAGTGCAGTGATTGTGGTCTGTGGTGGGTAAGCTGCTAGAAAGGATTCTAAGAGATAGGATCTATGATCATTTAGAGAATCATGGACTGATTAGGGACAGCCAGTATGGATTTGTGAAGGGAAGATCTTGCCTTACTAGCCTGACAGGGTTCTTTGAGGAGGTGACCAGGAAGATTGATGAGGGTAGTGCAGTAGATGTGGTCTACATGGATTTTAGTAAGACGTTTGACAAGGTTCCGCATGGTAGGCTTCTTCAGAAGGTCAGAGGCCAAGGGATCCAGAGAGGCTTGGCAGTGTGGATTCAGAATTGGCTTGCCTGCAGAAAGCAGAGGGTTGTGGTGGAGGGAGTGCATTCAGATTGGAGGGCTGTGACTAGTGGTTCTGGGACCTCCACTTTTTGTGATATTTATTAATGACTTAGATGAGGGGGTGGAAGGGTGGATTAGCAAGTTTGCAGATGACACAAAGGTCGGTGGTGTTGTGGATAGTGTGGAGGGCTGTTGAAGCTTACAGAAGGATATTGATAGGATGCAGAGCTGGGCTGACAAGTGGCAGATGGAGTTCAATCCGGAGAAGTGTGAGGTGGTACACTTTGGAAGGACAAACTCCAAGGCGGAGTAATAGGTAAATGGCAGGATTCTGGGCAGTGTAGAGGAGCAGAGGGATCTGGGGGTTCATATCAGCAGAGGGATCTGGGGGTTCATATCCACAGATCACTGAAAGTTGCCACACAGGTGGATAGGGTAGTTAAGAAAGCTTATAGGATGTCAGCTTTCATAAGTCGTGGGATCGAGTTTAAGAGCCGCGAAGTAATGATGCAGCTTTACAAAACTCTGGTTAGACCACACTTAGAATACGGTGTCCAGTTCCGGTCGCCTCATTATAGGAAGGATGTGGAGGCGTTGGAGAGGGTGCAAAGGAGACTTACCAGGATGCTGCCCGGATTAGAGAGTATGGATTATGAGGGGAGACTAAAGGAACTAGGTCTTTACTCATTGGAGAGAAGGAGGATGAGGTGAGACATGATAGAGGTATACAAAATATTAAGAGGAATAGATAGAGTGGACTTTCCCAGGGCACCAATGCTCAATACAAGAGGGCATGGCTTTAATGTAATGGGGGGTAAGTTCAAGGGAGACATCAGAGGGAGGTTTTTCACCCAGAGAGTGGTTGGTGCATGGAATGCGCTGCCTGGGGTGGTGGTGGAGGCTGATACATTGGTCAAGTTCAAGGGGTTGTTAGATAAGCATATGGAGGAATTTAAGATTGAGGGATATGTGGGAGGAAGGGGTTAGATATTCTTAGGAGTGGTTTGAAGGTCGGCACAACATGGTGGGCCGAAGGGCCTGTATTGTGCTGTATTGTTCTATGGTTCTATGCAAAACACATGGACTGGTTATGGTGGGAGTGAAACATGCAAAATGTTTAGTGAAAGTAGGCAATTGGTTTTTTTTGCAAATTTATTCAGCCTCTTTCTTCAGGTAGCTTTAATCTTTGGAAACCTTATTTTTTTTTCCAAAAAATGTGGAGCACTTCAGCCGTGAGAAAGTTCAGATGGAGTAGAGATGTTTACATTGGAAGATGAGAAATAAAAGCAGAAGAAGGCTATTTGGTCCCTCAATGCCTGCTTTGCTATTGAGCAAGATCATGGCTGATCTTTTACCTGAGTACCACTTTCCTACACAGACCCGATATCCCTTGATCCATTTAACATCCAAAGAAAATTTAGGTCTTTGTTTTCAGTATATTTAATGACTGACCCTCTACAGGTCTCCTGGTTAAAGAATTCCAAAGATTCACTATCCTCTGGATAAAGAAATTCCTGCTCATCTCAGTCCAGAATGTGAGACTGTGATTCCTGGTTCTACTCATAGAAATATCATCCCTGCACCTACCCATGTCAGGACCCAGAAGAATTTTGAATGTTTCATTGAGAATCACCTCACCACCTCTCATTCTGCTAAACTGAATAGGCCCAGTCGACAGAATGACGAGTTTACTTCTACCATCTGTTTTTCTATCAGTTAACTATCCACGATCCATGTTAGCCTGAATTCCATTTAGTTTTTCAACATCTTGTGTAGCCCTTATTGAAATACTTCTAAAAGTCCAAATACACCAATTTGTGTTTCACCCTCATCTTTCCTGCTGACTACATATTCAAAAACATGTTTTCAGATTTTTCAGACCAAGCCATACACCTGATGTTGAGCAGCTTGATATGAAAAATCTGTTACAGATTTTTTGGTGTACTATAATGTGTACTTCAAAAGCTGTGATGTGCAGGGCTACACACCTATTAGGTCAGGTAACTCTTCTTGACCAGCGTAGATATGATGGGTTGACTGGCCTCCTTCCATGTATTCAATTTTCAACGATTCTATGACATTCTTGTTTGGTTAACAGTAAACGCTCCCCGTTTGTTTAAAGATACATTTAAATTGGAGTGCACAGAGCACACTGAAACTAATAAAGAAGAATAAAGATTGCTTCAGAAGATACCAACTATTGGTCATTATTTCAACAAGAAAGAGACAAGAAGCAGCTGACTTCAAAATTTACAGTGCTGGTCCACAGACTGTGCTTCTGACAGTGTCAGCATCAACACTGAGGATGAAATAACAGGGTATGAACGGTAGGAAACAGATGAACCAAGTAATGCAGGTGAAGCAAAAGCAACTGAAGCAGTTCAATTTAGCAGTGATCCTGCCTTGTGCGCTAAAGTTGTTGATGCTTTCATGACTTTCAGGATTGCTACGGGTTCTGTTGATTGTCAAAATACAATCTTTAAATAATTCACTGCTTCTGCTTGAGGGAGTTGAGAGGAGTTGAGGAATAGCAACTGCTGTCTGAAGATTTGTTTTCTTTGCTGCACAATGATGAACCTGTTGTGCAGTGCTGACTTATAATTTCACCATCTGTTGGAAATGATGATTGATCCTTCTATGAAAATTCTTTCTACCAAAGTGCACATATTTATGGAAGGATTTAATGGCTGAAAACATTTTGGATGCCTGCTGGAACATGAGAGAAGCCTGGAAATTCAAAACTGTATGAAGGCAGGAATACAATGTGTGAACTCCACCGGTAAGGTCAATGTGCATGTAGGATGACATCTCAATCAGAATATCTCTACAGGAGAGAAGTCCTTCAGGAATTGTGGACTTGTGGGCTTGATGAGCAATTAGATCATTACATAACAGAAACTCTATGGATTTGAAGTTGAATGCTCAATTGAATTTAATGTTGGTAGATCATGTGACTACATTTGAACAGAAAGGCAATCATAATACTTTGTCCTACAATTAAGAACTTCTAAAGAACTTATAAGCGTGATAGAGCAGTAAGTTGAGAGCACAGAAGTAACAGAACTGTAGCCAACCAAATATTTTTCAATGATCATGGACTCAGTACCATATTTATTGCATGTTGATGAGCTGATATTCCTATTCAGATCTATTGACTCAGGGGGCAATCTGTGTTACACGTTATTGGACTGGATCTGCAACTTGGATTTGGACATTACTATTGCCATGGGCAATCATATGACAATGCAGGAAAATGTTTGGGGTGATACAATGGTCTGCATGTACTTCTAAAATAATCAAAGCCATTTATTTGCTACTCTCCTTGAGTAGTTCAGTCCTTAAGTTTAGTGCATGTCAACAGTATTAACTACAGCTGTTCAAATGCTATTAATTTTTCCTGGTATCTCCTGTCACCATATTCTTTCTGCACAGTATCCACATATTGCTGGAAAGAGGTTTTCTGATATGATTGTCGCCAGTCAGTCATTCTTGATACATAAACGTCTGTCAGGCTGGAAGCTGCTTCCCTTCAGAGCAAGATGAAACAATAGGAAGCTGTCTTTTAGGGCAGTATTCTCCAATGGTTTAAAATGACTGGATTGCAGCTGCAGGAAATTGACATTGACCTGAATACAGCTGCTTACTTCCTACAATCACTTGAGTCATTTGTGGCTTCTCTAAGAGATCAGTTCCGGAGTTATGAAAATGGTGCTAAAGGTGCACGTAAAGATGTTTCGCAAAATAATCAATGAAATCTGACTTGTACCCAAATACAAAAGTGGTGTGTGGATGAATCGGTGGAACATGAGGTCTTCCTCAAAGGAAGCCAAAAATTTTTAACTGCAGTTTTCATAATTGTAAATTACCTTTTGCTATCCAATCTTTGTTGCCCAGTGGATGAATTAAGTTTCTGAATAATTGCTTTGAACTGTATGAACACAACTTGTCAGATATTGCTGAAGTTCAGAATGATGCTGCTGAACTTTGTGCAGTTTATCCCAGTAACTTAGAACAGAACTTTTCTAATGAACTCATACAATTCAAATTCTTTATATAGTCTCAGCCAGACAAATATCCTTCAGGTTTTAGAGGAAGGCAACCATCATTCAACATTCCCTGACACATGCACTGCTGGTGTTAGACTTTTTTCTGACTATGCTGGTTGCAAACTGTAAAGGAGAACATGCACAAAAAAACCAGGATGACTATCACCCAGACAGTAATGAAAAGTTAGAGGCAGTGTGTCCAAGATGGGTGGTGGAAGAGGAGGTGCCAGTACAGTGCCTCATCCTGTGGGCTGCATATATCAAAATGGGTTACTTTACTGTATTCCTCGCCAGTGCTTCAGAAGGCTACAGCTTCTTCACAAGCCAACAGCTGAGTCGTGTCATCTGCCAGGAAACAGTGCCATGGCTCATATTGAATATCTTCAGCTGATTAGGAACTGACCCCACTGCCAGAGGAATCCTTTTCATCGTGGCTCCTCTTTGGCGCAAAGTCACGTCAGTTGTTTTTTTTGACACTGAGCTCCGTAGACAGTTCAGCTCCAGATAATTCAACACATATTAGTTCATTGTTCCTGAGAGGTATTTTCTTTCCACTATCCTGATGTAGAATCTTGCTGTTCCATAAATAATTTCGGAGTTTTGCTGATTTGCCAATCCAGGTCCTACAAAGCATTTCCCTGGTGAATTTAGCCTGGGAAATGAAAGGTTGCTGAGCTTCCATTCAGGATATTCAGGTGACCTCAGTGACTGCGCTTGAGCAGTTGTGGGCTTTGAATATCAAGTGGCAGGTTGCAGCATCCCAAGGGCCATGTTTGATTCACATTAGTAAAGGCACTGATAGAATGGATGGCAGGGAGCAGGTATGCTGTCACCCATGGAGAAGAGAAGGTGTCAACCCCATGGAATCAAGGACATTTCCTGGAACACTTTAGCATTCCTAAGGCTCTGTGAGAGATTGGAGTGCAGGACTGATGAGAAGCTCTGAAAGTCCTGTCAGTACTGGGATCGGGAGTCACCATGGCAGCTGCCAGAGCAGTCACTAGAGACTGCATAATGGCACAGCCAACTGAGGGCATTAGTTGAGTTGTGCCTTATGTTACCAGGTATGCATGTCTGCCTCTTCCCCGGCGTACAAAATTTAAAACATGTTTGGATTTCTAACCTGCACATCTCAAGCAAAAACTATTTGGTTTTTGATGGTTTGTAAGTGCACTGTGTGGAACTCCAAATGCATTGAGACATATAGAGGGAGTTGTTATGACCTTATGTGATAATGTGAAGTGGGCTGCCAATTCTATCACTCATTTTACATCATCACACAAATGCAAAGTAACTCGATATTTTGCTAGTTCATTTTTCTACTGAAATCTCTTTGAAGAGTATTGCGAAATTATTTTTGCATATACACAGTATCATTTTATGTTACTGGGAAACGATCTGTGGCTGAAGACAGTTGTGAATAATAGGATCTTTTGGCAATTTTGAGTCACCCCTGTATTTAGTGATGGTCTGGTTCCTGAGTTCTAAGGCTTATTAGATAACACAGGCAATTTCCTTATATCTGTAGTCCAGGTGTGAAATCAATGAACTACTAGAAACTCACTGGTTTCACTGCACCAAAAGCTCACTGCATGACATGCCATTGACTGTTAAACCATAGGTCTGCCTTTGCGAGATTCACAAGTGCCTGAGGTCCAAGATGTCATATGCCATTAAATGGCGCAGACACAATTTCCTTCATATGCTGCACCACTGTAGACCACACAAAGGAAAGTAGCAGTTGAAATTGGGACTGGAGCCAAGTAATGGAAGAGACAGGGCCAATAGTTGTAAGTTGAGCCAGGGCACTTGGTCAGTCCAGAGTCTGGGGTGAACAAGGAGCTGGAAGGTGAAATTAATGCCTAGACTAGGACCTATCACGGAGCAGAACCATCAAGTATGTTTGTGCTCAACAACAGCCAAAATTTAGAACAAAATGACCTGATTCCTGGGCAAGATTTTATAGGAGTTTGGCATGGGGGAAATGATGTCACCTATATGCATCCCAACCATAAATCATGTTGTCACATTAGCATGATTTGTGGTGGAAGTATGTTTCAACTCACGTATCACTGACATGTCATACCCTCCAGCAGTAACCTGTCTACATCAGCGTGGGACTGAAAAATGCTACATGTATGAATTTCTAGGCCCCTTCCTCAAATGTAGATCCTGCTTATTGATCCCCTCATTGTTTGTTCCCCTGCCAAGGAAGTAAAACTTAACATTTAATCATGAAGTGCTTATTACACAACAGATTGTTAGCTTTAGCATGTGGATAAAATTTATCCTGAATGCAACATCACAGAAGTTAGGAAGCTCTCGTCATGTCCAAGGGAGAGAAGTTATTTCATACTTTTTTCTTGAAGTTGTATATGGCTTTTCATAAGTTAACATTCTGGGAACTCCCATGAAGATATTTTGTTCCCAAGGTCACATTTTTGAATGACTTATCGACACGGTCATTCCACACAGCTAGATTTGAATACTTTTTAGGTGATAATGAAGTGATATCATCATCTCATTTTTATATGGCTCAGAACCAGACTAACTGGTACAACAAGTTCAGTTTTCTTTCTTGAATTCACAGATAAAACTGCTTTTGTTTATTTTGACATTACATTAATCTACTCTAGTAGTCACTACCTCTGAGCTATTTCTTCAATTTATCTGTAACATGCTTTCAGTTCACCCATGATGATTTAAATTTATGTTTTTTGATTACTAATTCACCTTCAGGATTTTTCTCAATTGACTCATCAGAAGACTCTTCAGTTTTAAATACCGCCATCAGATCACCTTTGTATCTTTTCCATACTCTTAATGAAAAAGAAGGCTTACATTTTATCTCTGGTATCACCCTCATTAGTCTGTTTCTGTGGCAGTGATATCTTTCCTAAAGTAAGATGTACCAAACCAGAAAAAAATGGGGTTGATTTTACTTCCTGGTTTTGGCAGGTGACACTATAGCGTGCTATATATAGTTAGACTGATCAGAGTGGGAACAAGTGCATAAGCTTTCTGTTCCTTTTTGACTGATCTTTACTTGATTTCTATGAATGGACTGTGGAGCTGTGGGGTTGTGGGTGAATGGGTGGGAACAGATGATATTCTTCCCAATATATTTAATTTACTGTGGCCTAACCAATGTTTGGTGTAATTGCCTCTGTATTTTAGTGCTCAATCGCAGAACACACACACACACACACACACACACACACATATAAAACCTATGATTCCACATGCACTTTCACAGCTTTAGCAGTGTATTCTCACATATTTAAGTAACTTGTATATTTGAATCCTTCAGTTTCTCCGCCTGTCTACCTTTTACAAGGTTTCCCACCTTCTCCATGGAAAAGAAAAGGGGGCTACCTGTTCCCAAACTGAGCTGGTCCCCTTGCTTTTGATCTCTGTTCAGTCATCTTCTTTGGAAATACAGCCGTTTGGACATCTGATGTGGGCAGGTTTGCCTGCAGTTCAATCTTGTCTGTTGTCAGATAGATTGGCAACATTTAGTGCCCGGGGTTCATCACTGCTTGGTTGAGGCACTAGAGGATAGCTCCCAACTATTAAATTATGCTCCAGTAGGAGATGATGCCTTCATGAGAAGAAAAGGGAAGAAATAGGGCAATTGATATCACAAAATGGAAAGCTACGATCGTGTAGTGGTTAGTGTAATGCTATTACAGTGCCAGCAACTTGGGTTCAATTCCCACTGCTGCCTATAAGAAGTTTCTATGTTCTCCCCATGTCTGTGTGGGTCTCCTCCGGGTGCTCTGGTTTCCTCCCACATTCCAAAGGCGTACAGGTTAGGAGCTGTGGGCGTGCTATGTTGACGTTGGAAGAGTGGTGACACTTGCGGGCTGCCCCCAGCACATTCGCAATAATGCAAAAAGACGTATTTCTCTGTGTGTTTTGATGTACGTGTGACTGATAAATAAATATCTTTTCTTATCTTAAATCATTGGTGTCCTGTTCCTTTCAAACAGCCCGGTGAAGTGCTGAAAAATAACCTTGTCCCTTTAAGAGCGCTCTGTGATATGATAAATGTTTGCATACCAAGTGAAAGGTCATAATCTTGGCCTTCTGCAACTTTTTTTTGGAAAATTTGCATTTAAAAGTTATGATCTCACCAACAGCCAATGGGAATCATACATTTGTTTGGATGATAACATCTCATGTGTGGTGAATTCCCCAATAGCTGCTTTACATACCTAATGCTAAAAAAATTTTCTGTGGTTGGTGTAAGTTATAACCCCACAGTCATTTGTACTGTATCGGGGATCCATGCAAATTAGCTGCACCATTTCTCCTGGATGGTCCAGGAATCACAAAAATGATAGACTAGTTTCCTTGACATAGAAAAGTGGAAAGCCAGAGCAGAAATTGGAATGCCTATTTCACAGATGTAACACAAATTTAAGAGGTTGCCTGCTTAGCTGTGGTACAATCTGTGGCCAATCTATCGGACAGACACTTGGAGCAGGCATTGAATCCCCAGCACATTAAAGAGGAGACTACCTCCTTCCTAAATTGTCACTGGATCACTACATTCAGTATAACCAGATGTACATGTAATCTAAAAGGACCAATGGAAGCTCCTGATAATGACAGGTTATTTCCTAAAATAGCTGGGAGGATTTGGTGTACTAATGAGAGATATGGTGATCTCCTGCTCAAATCACTGATATCTAGTATTCAGAAACTTCAAC
The DNA here is from genome assembly GCF_009764475.1 of Pristis pectinata. Taxonomy (NCBI): domain Eukaryota; kingdom Metazoa; phylum Chordata; class Chondrichthyes; order Rhinopristiformes; family Pristidae; genus Pristis; species Pristis pectinata. Next base: position 106,223,915 of record NC_067407.1, read on the forward strand.
TACTACTATTTTGGAGATGTGAGTTTGGATCCTACCATAGTACCTGAGGGATTTAAATTCAAATAATAACATATATCTTCTTTAAAAACTAGTATGAGTAAGGGTGATGATAAAACTACTTTATTGTTGCTTAAAACCTCACATGGTTCACGCATGCTCTTTAGAGAAGTTTGGACTGGCTTGTATGCAATTCCAGACTCACACCAATGGTGCTTGATCATTAGATGCCCTCTGGAAAAGCCAAGCAAGCTGCTTAGGGGCATTAAGAGATAGCCTTGCCAGAAACATCCTCATCTGACATTAGAAATGGAATATATTGAAACTTTTGCCGAGGGGTTGACAGGCTAACTTCACTGCTTTTAAAGCCACTGAACACATCAAGAGCCAGGTTTCCCACTGTTGATCACTCCCTAGTGGTTCCATCTGGCAAGTGAACACTTTTTGAAGGCATAATATGGTTTGGCTATGTTATTGCCTTTGCTGACTTCTGTACCATCACTGATTGCATTGACTGACAAAAGAAGTCATTTGAAGTAGTTTTGGGCTGACTAAACCAATGGAATACACTCTTCATATTTTCACAATGAAGTAAAAATTAGACTTCAATGAAAGGACAGAAAGCATGGCATGGAGGTGCAACAGCTAACACTGCTGCTTCATAGCTCAAAGGATCTGGGTTTAATCCTTGGGTGCTGTCTATATTATCTCTTAGACTGTGAAGGTTTCTGCCAGGTGCTCTGATTTCCTCCCACATCCCAATAACATGTTGTAGGTTAATTGACTACTGGACATTATCCCTCGTGTAGGTTAGTGGTAAAAGAACCAAAGGAAAGTTGATGGGCATGTGAGAGAGAATAGGCTGCAGTATACAGGGGAATGGGACAGGTAGAAATGCCCTGCTGTAAACTGGCATGAACCTGATGGGCTGAACAGCCTCCTTCTGCGCAAAAAGAAGTTGAAATAAGAACATACTGTGGATCAGGGGCGACTTTCTCCATAATGTGGACAGTCAGCTGTTTACTCTGATCCACTTTCTCCTGTAGAAGCATGACAATATTATAAACGGGTGGACAGTGAACAAATCTCATTCAAAGACGTAATTTTACATATCATTTTAGGGTCTGTATCCCCAGTATGAATCCACATTTATAAACATTCTCATTAATGTTCTGTATTGTACTGTGCTCTTTACTTTTTTCTACTACTTGCCGCTATTAGGATATTAGGATAGTGTAGCGGTTAGCATGACGCTATTACAGTGCCAGCGACCCGGGTTCAATTCCCGCCACTGTCTGTAAGGAGTTTGTACGTTCTCCCCGTGTCTGCGTGGGTTTCCTCCGGGTGCTCCAGTTTCTTCCCACATTCCAAAGATGTACAGGTTAGGAAGTTGTGGGCATGCTATGTTGGTGCCAGAAGTGTGGCGACACTTGCACTGCCCCTAGGACACTCTACGCAAAGATGTATTTCACTGTGTGTTTCAATGTACATGTCACTAATAAAGATATCTTATCTCTTATCTCTTATTTTGAAGCCTGTTAAATTTGCAAAAAAAAGTACTGACTGTGTGAACCCAACAACAAAACTATACTATTTATGTGCATAGCGCAGGAGCTTGGACATACTCTTTGTATTAATTCCAGAAGTAAAAATATACTAAGTTACTAGAATTGATAGATCAGCCCATGAGCCTGTGTATTGGGGACCCATGCAAATTAGCACAACCACTTCATCTGGAATCATCAAGAATTTTTGATGTTGCTAATTAAAAAATGGCACCACGGTGGCACAGCTAATGGAGCTGCATCCTCACGGTGCCAGAGACCTTGGTTCAAATCCTGACCTTGCGTGCTGTCTATGTGGAGTTTGCATGTGGAGCTCTTCCTGGGTTTCTTCGAGGAGATCTGGTTTCCTCCGACATCCCAAAGACAATGGAGTTAGTAGGTTAATTGGCGAAAATAGATTGCTTACAGTGTGTAAGTGAGGGGTAGAATCCAAGGAGAGTTGATGAGATTGTGAGGAGAACAAAAAATGGCATCAATGCAGGATTAGTGTGAATGGGTGGTTGATTGTCAGCACAGACTCAATGGGCTGAAGGTCCTGTTTCCGTGTTGTATCCCTCTATCACACTATGACTCTAAAGCTATTACAAGTTTTTCTTAAATGATTTTAACAGAAAACTGGCCCATGGAATTATGTAAAATTTCAGTAATATCTGAACAAATTATCACCTTGAACAAGCATTAGTCATCTCGGGTATGGAAATGAAGGGTCTAAAAGCTATTTCAGGACACTCTTCAGCAAATTTAGCAGTTACTGAGCCTGCTCCACTTAGCTTTAATTGGATTGCTACAGTGTAATGAGCAGTCATCATCAAAAATAAGTATGTGTTTTAAACATTTACTGTGAAACTGGATGGAATGGTTCTGCAGCATAGGGTAGGGGACCACTACTGTGTAGCCATTGAAACAGTGGGAGATGTTTCTCATGCTGTGCTGGTTTGCATTCCCATTAGTTTACAGTTTTCAACCCATCAGTTACATCTATCCTTTAAACGCAACATTTTTCAGTTTTTCTGATAATTCATTTTTGTACGTCTTTTCTTGCACATTTGACCACAACCTCAAAGCAACTTTCTGCCATTTTGGAAGCAAATTAACAGAGTGCTATAAAAAGCTACAGCAACAAATGGAAATGAAAAATAAAATCAAAGCAGAATATTTTTAAGTAATTAAATGATAAAGCAAATTTTAAAGATACAGTTTTCTCCTTTCTTCTTCCAAAATCACCTGGAGCCCAACAGCTCTCTGCTGCCTCGCTCAAGTGGCCATCATTGTGTGGACCAAGACCAATAAATGTCATCAAGATATTTGGCCACAGGCACTTCTCGACAGCATTTGACTCTATACCCTTCTGACGTCTAGTTTATACCTTCTTTCCAGCTGGCCATTAGACAACAATCAGGAGCAGGAAATCTGGTTAATTTAATTTTTCCCTTCATCCCTAATGCAACTTCAAAGATGAATGCCATATGGTTAAAAGACACAGTAACTCTGCAGATGGTGGACTTTCATCCAGTCTTCAATGAAATAGATAAAATGTTAATATTTTTTGATACATTTATGTTGCAATATCTTACATGAATCAATTTACAACAACTTGCATTGCTATAGCGTCATTAATCAATTGGAGAGACATCAAACTTAACTCCAAAAGATGTAGGCGATGATAGGATAGGTGATGTAAATCTTAAAGAAAGCAGATTGGCAGAAAGGCTCAGGAAGAGAATTCCAGAGTTTAAAATCCCAGCAGCTGCAGCTGATAATTTTGATATGGTTGAAATCAGAAATCCACAAGAGGCTCGAGCCTGAGGAGAACCATGATAGTTAAACGAGCTCATCCATTGGAGTGTCTACCAGAAAAGTGAGAAAGAGGCACATCATCAAACCCTTTCAATCTTCCACTCACTGGGGTCTGAATTTGAATGTTTGATGGCAAATCTGTAGTTATTTCATATTGAAAGAGAGTAAAAGTGAGCAATTGACTTGTGTCAGTTGTAGAAAATTAATGCACAAAATCAAAGTGTAATGTTTCTGCTTAGCAATTCCTTAACGCATACTGTTTGTCCAGATGTTTTAATTGGTGCGTGTGTTATTTTATAGCTCAGAACACTAATTTTAAATGGCATTTATTGCTAAAATTAACTATTAGTTAAAAAAAAATTCATAATCACAACAACACGGTAAAACATCTGAGTGCTGTTGTTGAATCTGGTGGACTCTTGGATACTTACTAGATATGGTATGCCAATACTTACAAACATACACATAGTTAGTCATGTTATTAATAACCATGAATTATAGGGAACACACTAAAACTGCCATTTTACATTTACAATGATGGGGCAGTTTAACATACTTGAAATAACGTTTATGCTTGATAAACTCTAATAGTGAGTGAATAATGGGTGTTAGCCTAATCTACTTCCAAAAATAAATCACCATTTGCAAACGTAAGCCATGAGCTATTAATCAGCTCTATAAACATGCACGGTGTGTGTGGGCTGCAAAACTATACACTTAAGAGAACAACCTTGTACAATAAACATGGTGCATTGACAATGAGGTTATAAAAATCACCACACTTCAACAGACAAAGTCTGCAGGTGCCCATTGTGGTAGAATAGTACAAGGAAACATTTAAGCCCTATTAAATTTCACAAGCTTACAGATATTTCATGGAAAATTCTCACATATAAACAACTTATTTCTCCCATCTGGGTAAAAGCCTATCTATCCAGATCGAAGTACATTGCAAATCAGGAATTTCTGGAAGTCCGATGATGCAATTATTCAGTGCAGAACTTAGTCCTCTGTAATTGCCCATTAGTTTGGGGTTTAGCCTACAAATTGTAATGTACATAGCATGTTGCATTTCCTCAAAGGCTTTTGTTTGGCAAGATGCTTGAGTCAAAAATCAAAGAGGGAATAACCAGTTAAGAAAACTGAATATAATCAAACCTCATCAATGTAGCTTTATGAAAGGAAATCATAAATCATGACAAATTTGCTTGAATTCTTTGAGGATGTGAGAGGGAACCATAGAACAATACGGCATAATACAGGCCTTTCGGCCCACCATGTTGTGCCGACCTTCAAACCACACCTATGACTATCTAACCCCTTCCTCCCACATATCCCTCTAACTTAAATTCCTCCATATGCTTATCTAACAATCTCTTGAACTTGTCCAATGTATCAGCCTCCACCACCACCCCAGGCAGCACATTCCATGCACCAACCACTCTCTGGGTGAAAAACCTCCCTCTGACATCACCCTTGAACTTCCCACCCAACACCCAATAAGAGTTAACAAAAAGGAACCTGTAGATATAGTATTTAGATTTACAAAAGGCTTTTGACAAGGTAACACCTAAGAGACTGTTGCATTGGAGAAAGCATGTTATCATGGATTGAAAACTGCCTGTCACATAGAAAAAAAAGTTGAAATAAATGGGTCCTTTTCAGGTTGGGGGTGTAACTAGGTGATAGTTATGTCTGATGGAGTCATCTGAGCCCCATGCTATCACTGCAGGAATTCTTCAGGGCAGCAATAACAAGCTCATCCATCTTGAACTGATTCATTAATGACTTTCTTTCCATATTAAAGGCAGAAGTGTGGACATTTGTTGATGATGACAGTGCTCCATTCCTTTCACAACTCCTCAGATAACCTTTCAGATCAGTATGCTTGTGCTGTACCCCTGGATTTAATGTGACAGCATTTGACCTTCAGCTTGTCCCTGACTTCTACATTGCTAGGCACAGTCAGAGAAGCTGAGTCATGGGGAGGAGGTCACTAGTGGTTTTCTATGGAACCACTGGCCACAAGTGTCTACTTCTTCATCCATTGAAAAAAAAACATGTGCAAAAGACATTGTGCAATTGGCAAAGTTTTCTTGAGGGTGAAGTTGTCAGCTGAGCAGCAACAAACAGATGGTAAGATGTTCATATCAAAACTCTCCTCACCTGTAGGGATGACAATGGAGTGATGGTGATAGATGCCAAGGCCAGCTTCGTTCACCTTGGAACCAACCATCTGGTAGTTCCTGCACAAATAACAAAGAATTCTCCATGGATAATTTTCACTGCTGCACATTAAGGAATTTGTAGTCAAGCAGTACATTTACTTCTTTGTGATTGAGGATGATATGCTTCTATTCCATTTTTGTGGATCCTGAGATGGGTGTTGAGACCATTGTAGAGACTGCAGATTCTTCCACAGATGGGCAGGAGGTGGCTATTGGGGCAGGCAGGTAGATAGCTTGTGAGGTGGTATGCTCCTTCCACCGCTTTTGCAAGGTTTCTGTGTCCTCCTGATGCATGATGTTGAGGCTTTCACTGCCATGTCAAATGTTCCTTCTCCACGAAGGATTCCCAGGAGTCAGTGCGCAGTGGGGATGTTGCATTTTTTCAAGAAGGTTTTGAGCACATCCTTAAATCTTTTCGTCTGTCTGCATGGTAGTGTCTTGTTGTGAGAGGATCTGCAATAGAGCATCTGATATCAGGCATATGAATAATGTGGCCTGCAAAACAACTCACTGAGAGTAATTAAGACCTCAGTGCTGGGCAATGGGTCTGGAGGAGAGTGCTGATGTTGAATTGCTTACCCTTTCAATGGATTTGGAGGATTTTGCAGAGTACCTTTTAGTAGTAGCTAAAGATATCTTGAGGTGCCTGCTCCAGGTAGTCCAAGTATCAAAAGAATATTGGAGCACAGGTATCTCTGCTGCCCAGTAGACCCATGAGTTTTGTGCCAGCTTAGTGATCCTGATCTTCAGAAAGCCTTTTCCTCAACTGACCAAAGACTATCCTGGTGCATTGAAGATGACAGTGAATTTCATCATTGCTGCCTTCACTGAGAGGTCACTCCCAAGATTCACATGAATCTTTACTGTTGAAGAGCAATGTTGTACAGCAGGGGAAGGGAGGTAGAGGACCTTGATTTTGCAGATGTTGAGTGTCATGTGCTTCGATGAACAAGTTAACAATGGCTTGGAACTCAGTCTTCAAGCACACAGAAATGCCTGACCCATCTGCATACTGCATTGAGGTTGGGCTGACCTTGGTTAACATAGCTTAGAGTGTGGTTAACATAGCTTAAAGTCATTATTTCTGAAGATTAGCTCTACACCTACAGGAAGTGTGTTGGAGATGAAGTTCAGCAAGAAAGATTGAAAGTGCTGTGGCATTGTTTGACACTAGTCTTCATGGAGATTGGTTCTGTTGCAAGCCCTTTGGTTAGAATCATGGCTTACATACTGTAACGAAGCAAATGTAAAATGGAGACAAATTTCCATAGGCAATTAAATTTCTGGAGAGTGCTCCACCATCCTATTCTGTTGATGGAATCAAGGGCTTTTGTATAGTGGCTGGTGCAGCTTCCTGCATTTCTCTTGTACTATTTGTACACTGAAGATCCTGTCCACTGCGTCTCCAGGTAGACAGAATATTCAGAGAGCAGTTCTTCTGTGACGGGAGAAGATAGTTGAGGAGGACCCTGGCAATGACTTACCCTGTGGCAGAGAGCAGGGAGACTCTTCTGTTCTTATCACAGTTGGATTTGTCTCCTTTCTTGAAGATAGGTAGGTTTAGGGCATTTCTGAATTCCCCAGTACATCCCCCTCTTCCCAAATGTGGAAAATGAAATTGTGTATTAATGACGCTACCTCTTCGTTGCAGAATTTTAGAATTTCAACGGGGATACCATCACTTCCTTTAGTGATTTTTTTAGTTAGGATATGGCCTTCTCAGCTTTATGTTGCTCAGGTTTGGCGGCAAGGCTGGCTTGATAGGTTGCTGTGGGATGGTGTCAAGGCCACTCATATCAAGATTAGAGTTGAGGATGAGGAGGTCGTGCTCTTTCCAGGGGATGTTAATGTCCCTTTGTTGTTGATAAGTTCAGCTCCATTCTTGGCTTTCACTAGGGTGCAGTTTTAGGTGTTTGGGATGTAGGTGGCCATGACTCCACTGAAGAACCTTTCCACCCACATCTGTTCTTTGGGTTTTCTGCTGGACCCTCCTGAACATTAAATGGGAGTAAGTTGTCTTTATGAAGACTATAGGGTTGATATGAAGAACGTTGAAGACTGTTCGAGTACCAACCAGGTCATTTTGTATTGAGGTACATTGCTCTTGATGAAGTTTGGCCACCAATTTAGCTTATGTTTCCTTTTTAGAAGAAAGGTGATGAAGGTGTTGAATTTGGCAAGCAAAGTGCTTGTTACTTACTTGATGCACATGTGATTTGCAAACTGACTGATATTGTAATTCTACCCTAGGTGTTGAGATGGATCCAATAGTATGAAAATTGTCTGGTGTGATTATTTCATTTTCATAGAAACCCATCAAAGTGGATGGCATTTTTATGTAGCCAGTCTTGTGAAGCCAAGGCAGGCAAACGAGCTCACCTTTGATGTACATGCAAAGTGGATAGTTAATGGAGGTGATGATGGGCAACCTCAGATGTTGCCCTGCTTCTTTTATTGGACATTCTGTAGAAGACAATGGGAAGGGAGCTCTGGTGAACAAAGGGTTACTCTCTCTCTCTACTGGTAAACAGCTTGAGCCACCTGCTCGTGTAGTCAGCTTGGTTGATAAGGAGTTGCTGAGCTTCAAGGCCACAAGTAAACAGGGTTGTTTGTGACTAACTGTGAAAGATGTGTTAACCTGTCTAACTGCACACAGCAGCCTCGGCTTGATCAGTGGTAGCATGAGCTGGTCAAGCATACCAAAATATGGGTATGCCCATGCAGTAGGTGGACACCCATCGAAAACAATGTATTTAAGTTTGTTAGCAACCTGTATTCCTTGAGTTGGACCACGTGCGGGGAAGAGCAGAGCTGACTGTTTTCTCCTCCATGTACCCCCACTCCTGCTAGTGTTAAACAATAAAGAACTTTTTGTACGCACCTTGGTTCTGCTGTTATCTGCTTTATTACAGTGCGGGTTAACTTTCACACTTCCTTGGCTCATCCTGAGCTCTATATAGCCTGTCTGGAACCTCCAAAGAATATTTGTCCTGAGTCTTTTGCATTGTGTAACATCAAATGCACAAGTAATCAAGAATAATGAAGAGAAGTGTTGAAGGAAAAGAAATATTAAGAAACCACCAAGTAAAGTGAACAACCACCTGAAACAGAGTGCAAAAGAAAATATAATAATGAGAAACAAGCCATCAAACAGCTGCCTCAGAAATCAGCAGCCCAGATCCATGATTCCCCTGTGCACATTTTGTTTAAATATCATTTGTCATTATGCCAGGAGCAGAGACTAATTATTTGCAGACAAACTGTCCATTTGAAAATGGTACACCTCACAAATCAGTCATGTACGTAATTCAGTGGGATGTTGAAAGATCAGAGCAGTAGAACTGAAGATCCTTAACCATGGTGGGATGGACACATGACAAGAGATATCCACTTCCCCTCATGTGGTTTACTATATTTCCACCCAGGTCATGCTGGATCAAAAGATTGAGTGCTGCACCTAATTATACATGCATTTTGAATTTACTGTGGCCATAGCAAGAAATTTCAGCACCTTGTACCATTGGCACAATCTCCATAAAAATTCAAAGCACAGGCCATGCTTACTGGTGCACAACCATTGGAAGCTCAAGGTGGATATTAAAGGTGTACCACCTGAGCCTGTATCTAAGTTTGATGAGCTTTTTGTTTATTGAAATGTACTTATGGCATGCAAACATTGCTATCAGCTTTTATTGCCCTGATGGCAATGAGCAGCCTCTTGAACTGCTGCCATCCTTCTCCAGGAGCACCAGCAGGAGTTCCATGATTTAGTCTCAATGATGATATTTCCAAATGTTTTTTCACTTTTGCCAGTTTGTGGCTTTCCTTTCAGAGACTTTGAGTGTGCTTAATTCCTGTTTGAATTAGACTCAGTATCCATTTGCCAGTCTTTGCTTTTTAAACCCGAAATATCCCATTACCCTAGAGTTATAGTAGCTATACAGCATGGAAACAGGCCCTTCAGCCCAATTTGTTCACGCAGACCAAATTGCCTAACTGAACTAGTCCCATTTGCCTGTGTTTGGCCCATATCCCTCTTTCCTATCCATATAACTGTCCAAATGCCCTTCAAATACAGTTAGATTTCACTTTTGGTGACTGTGCCTACTTGCTGTATATACAGTAGGCTTTACTGTATTTAGATTAACTTGTTTGTGGTTACTATTATCTGTACTTGGAGATAATGTACAGTGATATTTCTTATTTTAATTCAATGTGCAATTCATTTTGTTGTTAATTTGGATTTAAGGCTAACTTGGGTGCAATGTTTTACAATTTTGTGAATGTCCCAAACTGCAGTTCTTTATTTGAAGGAACAAAAGGGAAAGTGTAATTTTGTTTCCAGTCTGAAAATGGAGAAAAAACAGCAGCAAGATGTTTACTTAGCATAAATTTAACAAAAATGACTACTTTATTTTGCCTATATATTGCCTATATCTTTGCAAAAGGAAAATGGTACTGAACTGTGTATAACAATATTGAACTGCCAATTCTGTACTCCTAGTAGAGTGCCCCGCTAGAATTGCACTGTATATAGTACTGAACTGCCAGCAGATCTAGGAAATTCTTTACACCCAGTGGAGTGCTCTGGTGGAATTGTATTTTTTAAAAAAAGCACTTAGCAGCTTGAATTGTCACTAGGATCTCATGAGAAGTTGTGGTTGGCACAGGGAACTGAACATTGCAGTTCTATTCAGCCTGGTTTAAATTGGCTGCTTGGAAACATTCAGTGCCTATGATCTCTGGTTTATGTGATTTATAAACTTGGAATTATTTAACATGAACCACCTTAAACTGTATCAAAGAGTGTCTCGCACACATTGAAGAGGTATTAACTAATTGCAGATTTTTCTTCCATGTCTCTATAGGTAAAAGTATCTGAAGTTCTCTTTCCCATTCGTTCTTAATTTTATCAGATATCCCTAAACGTATTTTCATAATCAGATCCTAAATTATTGCTGTCAAACCCTTCTGATAAGCGTTAAAACCTAAAATTTTTTCTGTAATTTCAATTTGATGTGGTATCGGAAAAGTAGGTAGAGTAACATTTAAAAAGTTTCTAATCTGTAAATATCTTTTAAAAAAAATGTGATCCAGGCAAATTGTATTTATTAGACAACTGTTCAAAGGACAAGAAACAGTTATCAACGAACAGATCACGAAAACATGTCATTCCCTTCATTTTCCATAAGAAAAGCTAGATCAATTCTAGATGGTTGAAAGAAAAAATTAAATAGAATAGGACTTGATAAGATAAATTTATTCAATCCAAAAAATTTATGAAATTGAAACCATATTCATATTGTATGTTTAGTTATTGGATTAATCATTTGTTTATTCAATTTAGTAAGTGCAAAAGGGAGCGAGACCCCTGAAATAGAAGCCAATGAAAACCTTTGTACTGACTCACACTCGAGATACACTTGACATTGTGGACATTGAATTACATCTAAATCTTGTGTCCAAAAAATTAAATATCGAATATTACTTGCCCAATAGTAAAATCTAAAGTTAGGCAAAGCCATACCACCATCCTTTTTTAATTTCTGTAAATATTTCTTACTTAACCTTGGGTTTTTATTCTGCCATATATATGAACGAATTTTAGAATCAATAATATCAAAAAAGGATTTAGAGATAAAGGTTGGAAACCAAAAAAATCTTAAATGGACGATATATGTTTTTAAATAACAACATTGTTAGTTTTGTCACAGTTTTGAGTCCCTAACCAGTATAATCTGTTTTAGAAGCTGTTGCCAGTTAAAGATATAGAATTTTCTTTGAGAATTATAGTTTTCATCAAAAACATACTAAAGATTTAAGCTGTTTTCAATGTAATAAATTTATAGTTATGAGGCAAAATATAACTTATAACATTGATTATTGGTCTCCTATGTGTAGAAGCCACAAAGTATGCTTTTGTAACAACATGGAGACAATGAAACATGTCTAATAATAGTACAAAGTTATTTTTCTTTAAAAAAAAACAATTAATATAGAGTGAGTCAAAGGGTGCAATTAGTCCTTGTTGGGATCCAGGGAAACTTGGCTGTGTGGATTCAGAATTGGCTCGCTCATAGAAGACAGAGTGTGGCGGTAGATGGAGCGTATTCTGCCTGGAGGTCGGTGACCAGTGGTGTTCCACAGGGATCTGTTCTGGGACCCCTGCTCTTTGTGATTTTTATGACTGACGATGTGGAAGGGTGGGTTAGTAAGTTTGCTGATGATACAAAGGTTGGTGGCGTTCTGGATAGTGTAGAAAGTTGCTGTAGATTACAACAGGATATTGATAGAATGCAGAGCTGGGCTGAGAAGTGGCAGATGGAGTTCAACCTGGAAAAGTGTGGAGTGATACACTTCAGGAGATCAAATTTGAAGGCAGAATACAAGGTTAATGGCAGGACTCTTAGCTGTGTGGAGGAACAGAGGGGATCTTGGGGTCAAGGTTGTGATGCAGGTTAATAGGGTTGTTAAGAAGGTGTATGGAGTGTTGGCCTTCATTAGTTGGGGTATTGAGTTCAAGAGCCACGAGGTAATGTTGCAGCTCTATAAAACTCTGGTCAGACCACACTTGGAGCTTTGTGTTCCATTCTGGTCTCATTATAGGAAGGATGTGGAAGCTTTAGAGAGGGTGCAGAGGAGATTTACTAGGATGCTGCCTGGATTGGAGAGCATGTCTTATGAGGATAGTTTGAGTGAGCTTGGGCTTTTCTATTTGGAGAGAAGGAGGATGAGAGGTGACTTGATAGAGGTGTACAAGATGATAAGAGGCATAGATCGAGTGGACAGTCAGGGACTTTTTTCCTGGGCAACAATGGCTAACACGAGGAGGCATAATTTTAAAGTGATTGGAGGAAGATATAAGGGGGTTGTCAGGGGTATTTTTTTTAAAAACACAGAGTGGTGGGTGCATGGAACACACTGCTGGCAGAGGAGGTGGGGGCAGATTCATTGGGGACATTTAAGAGACTCTTAGACACAAATGATAGCCCCCCCCCCCATTTCTCTATGTGGGAGGGAAGGGTTAGATAGATCTTCGAGCAGGGTAAAACGTCGGCACAACATTGTGGGCCGAAGGGCCTGTACTGTGCTGTAATGTTCTATGTAAATGTTGTAATTGTGCCCACCTCTACCACTTCCCCTAGCAGATCGCTCCACCCCCTGTGTGGAAAAGCTCCCCCCAGGTCCCTTTCAAACCTTTCCCCTCTCACTCTAAACCTATGGTCTCTAGTTTTGGACTCCCCTACCCTTGGGAAAAGCTGTTGGCTAGTCATCTAATCGATGTCCCTCATGATCTTATAATGACCTTGCTGAATTTAAACTAGAAAACTGGCCTGATTTATGTGTGCATCATTTACAATTCTATGACCTGCTCATGAAGATTCTTAATGAAGAAATGCACCACTGGGACCACATGAAATGTGTCCAAATGGAGGGAGGGTACAGTACATGTTGAACCATTCCAAGGCCAGGCACAGATACTTAAGATCTTTATTAGTCACATGTGCATCAAAACACGCAGTGAAATGTATCTTTTTGCATAGAGTGTTCTGGGGGCAGCCCGCAAGTGCCACCACGCTTCTGGAGCCAACATGGCATGCCCACAACTTCCTAACCCATACAGTACGTCTTTGGAATGTGGGAGGAAATGGAGCACCTGGAGGAAACTCACACAGACACGGGAAGGACATACAAACTCCTTACAGACAGCAGCCAGAATTAGAAGTCAAAGATGTTTGAGGAGTTTGCTGTTCAGAGAGCTCTATGGTGTCTTTCCAAGATGTGTTCTTCTTGTGATAAAGGTTACTACTGACGTAAATTTCTGCACTACTCCAAGTGCCACAAGAGACATCTGTCAGATAAGCCAGTGCATTGATCAAAAGCACTGTTTAACAGGACAAGCAAGCTCATCACATATTCTGAGGAAAACCTGCTGAAGCAGCAGGGTGAGCAATATTTTTTACACAGCAGCAAATGCACTCAAGGTCTCATTTAATCCATGTAATCAAATGGACTCCTTACCACATAGGCCATCAGTGAAAAAATGATGCAAATCAATAAACCTCATTTTTTTCAGTGAGTACAATAAAGTCATTGTGCTAACCAATGCTAGCTATACCCAAAGGATCATGGCTGTTCTCTCCTACAACAGCTCATAGTAGCACCCTTTTCCAGGTAGAGCCAGCCTTCTCTGAGGTGAAGTCTGTGCAACCAAGGATACCCAGTGGAGCAAATCATAAAAAAAACAGAAAATGCTGAAAACACTCAGCAGGTCAGGCAGCACCTATGTGAAAAGAAACAGAGTTAATGTTTCACGTCAAAGACCTTTCATCAGACAGGGCAAATGAGAAAACAAGTTAATCTTAGGCTGCAGAGATGGTGGAGGAGGAATGGGCAAGGCAAAGGAAATACCTCTGATATGGGAAGACCAAAGTTGCTGCAGTGATCCTAATGTTTACAGAGCCACTGGTTAATAGATTAATGAGGATAGTTAAAAGAATTGATCTGTTCTGTTGTAAGGTTATTCAGCTCTAAAATTAACTCTTTTTTCCTCTCTTACAGGTACTGCCTGGTGTTCTGGGTGCTTCAGCATTCTTCATTTGGTTGTTGGTCCCAACAGCAGCTCTGACCTACATTACACAGCTTTACATGTTCCTTTGTTTATTTTCTCTTCTGTTCTCATCAAATGCCCTATCTAGCCTTGTCCATTGGTTCTTATAACGAAAGCCATGAGCAGCAATAAAGGTCCGTTTGGTGCCAAGGCTCAAATCAATGGGCTTCTGAAGCAATGATATTATTATATGGTCAATTTGAGTCCATCTTTAATGCAGACTCATTATAGTCTATCAGCCACCTACATTAGAGGAAATTTATAATAGCCCATTAACCTAACAATCAGCTCCAGAGGAAACTGGAGCACCCTGGGGGATCTCATCCGATCACAGGGAGAAAGTACAAATTTCACACAGACGGCACCAAAAGTCAGAATTGAACCTTGCTCCTTGGAGCTGTGTAATAACTGCACCACTTACGACATCCAGTATCTGCCAAGATTATTGTGGTCTACATTTCAAAATTTTGCAATTTAGAGCAGAATTTTCATTCAGTCGGGCAGGAAGAGACATGGGAAAAGACTGCAAGTCGACTTGACCATGGGCAAATTCAGTGGATTAACCACCCATTCCTGGAGAAGAAAATCTGCTGGTTATTTGAGGCAAAGATGGCTCTTGATCTGGATCATTTAAAGAGGTCATTATCCCCAGAAAAGCAATCCTGGAGCAAACAGCAGATGCTAGCTCAGCAGGTCAAGCAGCATCTGCAGAAAGAGAAACAGAGTTAACATTTCAGGTTGGTTCAGCCTGAAGGCTTGGCTTCTGTCTCCTGGCACAGGGACAATTTTGGATCTAATTTGTAACTTTCTCTTGGATCCCATGGGTTTATACTTGATCAGCCTACTCTGTATAACCTTCTCATATACACTACCCTCATTGACCCTCCTTTTAACATCCTCAGAAAAAAATGTTTGTCAGATAAGACATTCCCTTAACAAATCCATGCTGATTGCGCCCAATTAATCAGTGCTTTCCTAAACAAAGCCTTATATTGTCCCTTAGAATTTATTCCAATAATTTGCCTAACACTGAATTTAAACTAACTCATCTGCAATTATTCAATTTATCCTTTCTTCCCTTTTGATACAACAGTGCAACATTAGCAGTACTCCAAACCATCCTTCTCATTGTGCCAGAGACCCAGATTCAATCCTGGCATTGAGTGCTGTCTGTGTAGAGTTTGCGCATTCTCCCTGTGAGTGTGTGGATTTCCTCTGAGTGCTCTGACTTCCTCCCACATCCCAAAGAAGTGCTGATTGGTTGGTTAAGTGGCCACTGTAAATCATCCCAAGTGAGCAGTATAATCTAGGGGGAGGAGAAAATGGGATTACTGTAAAATCAGTGTAAATTGGTGATTGATGGTTGGCGCTGACACTGTGGGCCAAAGGGCCTGTTTCTGTGCTGTATCCCTCTGACTTTGTGACACTCCTGTAGATAGGCAAGACTGAAAAAATGTATTGAAACCTATGCCATTTCCTCCCATAGCAGGCAGGGCATTTTTTCTGGACCTTCACATATTATCTTTTAAATCCCCGAAAGGCCCTACTCTTTCTTTGTTATCCTCTTGCTCTTTATGTATTTCAAAAATAGCTTTGGATTCTCTTTGATTTTACAATGTGTTATCCTCAAGTGCATAGCCCAGGTTACTCTAAATTCATTTAAATTCAAAATGGTGTCAGTTTCATCCATTATTTTATTGGGATATGAAACTGCCTTCATCTGGGGACTGAGATGTGTAAGGCCACAGGCTGGTACACAATGTTAGTTTAGATCAATTGGGTGGTAGAGGCAGCTCAGAGAGCAGGTGATAACATTAACAGCAATTTGTCCCTAAACTGAAATGGAACAGGCAGACTTCAGAGATTTGGTCAATAATACCATTTAACAGGATAAGTTAATGTCTTCAAATGATATTCAAGTAATTGGAAGTTACAAGTAAATG
The DNA here is from genome assembly GCF_009764475.1 of Pristis pectinata. NCBI lineage: Eukaryota > Metazoa > Chordata > Chondrichthyes > Rhinopristiformes > Pristidae > Pristis > Pristis pectinata. Next base: position 106,240,056 of record NC_067407.1, read on the forward strand.
ATTTGTAAAGAAGGTTTTTTTTAAACAGTTTGTCAGATCACCATTTAAAAGGAGCCCACAGTTTTTGCCCGTCATTGGTAGGGATACCAAAGGAAAAGATAGTCAACTTATCCTGCTTCTAGTACAGATTCATTGGAGAGAACAGAGTTTTCAGAGCTGAAATACAATCATGGAAACAGTATTTTAAATCTGAGTTTGACTGAGCTTTGAGTTGACACACGTCCCCCATACAAGAGTTTATTTAACTAGTTGCATAAGAGAGAGCGAGTTGAACTAGCTCTCTTATTCTAGTGCAAGGAAACTGATGAACCTGTCTTCAGAGAGTTAATCTACTTCAGGAAGCCCAGTTCCAGTACATTGCACAACTATTGGAGAAATGGATATGATAACGAAAAGAGGGTAGTTAAAGAGATAAAGACAAAAACTGCAGGAAACACTAAGCATGTCACACGGTGTCTGTGGAAAGAGAAACAGAGTTAATGTTTCAGGTTGGAAACCTTTTATCAGAGTCTCTGACCTGTAATATTAGTTCTGCTTCTCTTTCCACAGATGCTATCTCACCTGCTGAGTGTTTCCAGCAGGTACTGTTTTATTTCAGATTTTCAGCGTCTGCAGTTTCTTCTTTGAATTTCATTTGCTGGTTGAAGAAATATCATGTAGGAGGTAAAAAAAAAAGTTTAAAAAGTTAGAACTGGTAGCACAATACCTCCTGGCTGAAATTCTGATGCCAAGCTCTGCTTTGACTCTAGGCTGGTGTCTACAGCAATTACATTATCCTTAACCATTTGAGCAATTTCATAGGATTACAAACAGCATTACAAAGAGTAGTTGATGTAAAGTATTGGATTATAAGTTCAAGAACTTTGGCTAGCTATTGAAGGGCAGATCCTTAAAAACACCAAAGTTTCTCAGAAGAAACTTCACAATTTATGTGTGTAATCAGTCTGTCAAAGCTAGTTGCTAGCTGATGAGAAGGTTGAGGATTTATTGGTTTTAAATTGAAAACTTGCCTTGGAACCATGAAACACAAAAGCTCAATCAATCATGTTGTGAATGTCCCCTGTTGACTGACCCCAAAAAAACAGCAACAGTGCAGTGTGGAACCTCCAGTAAAATCAGTCAGCAAGTCAAGCTGGACAGTTGCCAGCGTGATTGCTCTTATATCCCAAGTTAGTTTATTTCTCAGAAGCTGGTCTTTGCAAGATATAGAGCTGAGTATTATGGGTAACACACATTGTTACAAAAACTGCTTTGTATATCTGAGACCTCTGCTTGAATTTAGCATTGACAGTAGTGATAAAGGTGCCACTTTCTTTGATTGCTATTTAAAGACCTCTTTCCTGAATTGTGGTTCAGAAGCCAGAAATTCTTTCAAGTTAATAGAGGCCAGTTTTGCAGTTGTATAAATAGGCAGGAGTTATATTGAGTCCAAAAACAATTTCATGATAATATTTTTGAAAAAAAAATTAGCTAAGCAAATTGAAATTGGTGAAAACTATTCAAAATAATACTCATAGTCCCAAGTGACCCAAATTGAATCCTTTGCCAATTCACTTGTATAGGCAGCTCAAATATTTGATATAATTTGATACAACAGCAAGAGAAATGGGACATAATATTTCTCTTATTGTTTTGTGTTCCATTTTTCCTGTGCCATCACTACTGTACATGCACAGACAAATATTCAACATCCTTACAGTTTACCCAATCAGGATGATCAGACACAATAGGCCTAGAATGGAGAATGAATAAGAAAGCAAACATATTTCTTATTAACTTCTGGGGATAGAAGATGGGTGGATAACTGTTCTACCACTTCAAAGAACAAGCCATAAAAGTACACTTTGCAGACAAAAGATTATTTTTATTTGAGATTATCGCCATTATCAGTCTGAGAAAGAGATTGACGCTGTGCCCTGCACTTTACATTCACAAGAACACAAGAAGGTAGAAGTAGGAGTAGGAGTAGGCTCCTAGACCTTCAAACCTGCCCCCTCATTCAATGTGATCATGGCTGATCTACCCCATGCCTAGACTCTTCTGTGCCATAGCTCTCAATTCCCTGATCTTTCAAAAAGTTATCTACCACCATAACTCTTTTGGGTAAAAAAATTCCCTTATTCACCACCATACACTAACTCTGTCTTGTTCAGTCCTCAAAGTGTCCAGTGCCACAAAATTTAATATGTAATATTAGAATCACAGAATGCTAGATCACAAGAACAGGCCATTCATCCCACTGTGTGCATGCTGCTCCTTATAAAAGCTATCCCATTAACCACAGTGTCCTGATGCTTCTCGATCACTCTGCTATTCTATTCCTTTTAAGTGTGGGGCACAGAGGTACAGCAAGCAGAGCCTCTGCCTCACAGCACCAGAGACCCAGGTTCAAATCTCATTTTGGGTACTGTCTGTGTGGAGTTTGCATGTTCTCCCTGTGACTTTCTGGATTTCCTCCTGGTGATCCAGTTTCCTCCCACAGCCCAAAGACATGCAGAATGGTAGGTTAATTGGCTGCAGAAAACTTCTCCTAGCATGTCAGTGAGTGGTAGAATGTGGGGGAAGTTGATGAGAGAGTGGGAGAATAAAAGATAGGATTAATGTAGGACTAGTGTTCATGATTGGAACAGAATCAATGGGCTGAAGGGCCTGTTTCCATGTTGTATCTTTCTGTGATTCTTTCTCTCTCTTTCTCTCTCTCTTACATATATAAAGGTATACATCCAATTTCCATTGGGAAATTACTGTTGCAAACTTAATAATCTCTTCAATGATTGTTTACCTGCCTGATAAATGAAGAGTTTTCAACTTGCTGGGAAGCTGGCCTTTTAAATTTTGATTTAAGATCACCTTGAAGATGGTATGTGATTGTTCTCCATTTGCTAAATCATTTTTGTTTGTAAAATAAAATTAACATAAAAGAAGTTTCTTAATGTCAAATTATCATTTTAAGAATAACAATGACTTTGCTACATTCCACTGAGTATATGAGAAAAAAACTAATCTTTGGGATGAAGAATGGTTTAAGTGGTTCCCAGTCTGATATTATCAGCAGACATATTAAAATGCACTGATACTTTTATAGGTATTTAGATATAGGCATAGATGCTGACATTTAAGATACTTTTCAATGTACAGAAACAATGTTTATGCTGTTAGCTTTGACTAATGTACTTTGTAATCTTAAAATGCAGCTGACAGTTGATAAGTGGGCTGTTAGGCTTTTCCAAGTCACATAAGCTTGGATGCAGAGTTTTAAAAATTCCAATACCACAGTAGATTAAAATGTTTAGAAAGAACAGACTAGACAGGAAAAGAGGTGAAATAACTCATTTCAAGAAGGCCAAAAGTAAATGAACTAAACCCACAGTACATGGCATGCTTTTACTGAGATAGTCTGACTTGAAATTATGCAGGTAATGCAAAGCAAAGGAAGATAACTCTGAGTTCTCACGGAACACTGGGTGAAAACAAGTAAATCAGATAACTTTGGGTGGGAATAACAATATTTAGGCAAAGAGAAAAACATTCTGTACAGGAATTTTAATAAATCTAATGCAAAATAGGAATAAACAAATTATCTAGAATATAATCAAATAAATCTAGGGCGTGATCATGTTCTGATTCAATGCAGTGAAGTACTAGTAAAGTTAACATTCATTTCAACATCAGAGTGTAAAGACATTTCAGGTAGCATATACAGTGTCAAATTAGTGTCATCCTGTACAACAGTGACAGTAATGTGAATAGTATAGAAGGAAAACTGAACTGAGGAAAACTTGAATACTTCTCAAGGGCATGCTACTGACAAAAATAGTATGCCACATAAAAGAATTATGACTCTAATGGCTTATCAAAACAATGAAAAGTGAAGGAAAGACGTGGAGCCACATGGTCATAGAGAACAGCAATAGGCCCTTCGAACCACCATGTCTATGCTGACTATCAAGTACTTATCTGAACTAATTTCATTTACCAGCACTTGATCCATAGCCAATTCAAGTGCTCGTCCACAGTTTTCTTAAATGTTGTGAGAGTACTTGCCTCTGCCACCCAGTCAGGCAGTGAAGTCCAGATTTAAACCATCTTCTGGATGAAAAAAATTCTGCCTCAGATCCCCCTCTAAACCTCTTATGCCTCACCTTAAACCCGTGTACTCTGGTCTTAGATACCACTATCTGCCTTATCTATGCCTCTTGTAATTTTGTGTACCTCAATCGGGTCGCCCCCCCAGCCCATCCAGTCGAAGGAAAATCAGCTGAACCTATCCAATCTTTCCTGATAACTGAGAAGTTCCATCCCAGGCAACATCCTGGTGAATCCCCTCTGTCCCTTCTCTGGTGAAATCGTCTCCTTCCTACAATGCGGGGACCAGAACTACTCACAATATTCCAGCTGTAGTCTAACCAATGTTTTAAGAAGTTGTACCAAGACCTCCCTTCTCTCATATTCTTTACCCCAGCTACTGAACACAATACTCTCATGATCCTTCTTCACCATACATTTTACTAGTGATGCGTCCTTTGGGAATATTTGGATGGATACCAAGTACAACTTTGTTCCTCAAGACTCCCAAGGGAACTATTGTGTATGTCCTACCCTTACTCAACTCCCTAAAGTGCATCACTTCATAATTATTCCATCTGCCATTGCTCTGCCCAATGTACCAGCTGATCAATCTCATTCTGTGACCTTAGACTACTCGTTTTGCTACCTGCAAACTTACTAATTATACCTCCTACATTCCCAACCAAATCAAAATGTATATTACAAGGGTACCAAGCACCAATCCCTGTAGTACAAGCTGGTCACTGGATTTCAATCAGAGAACGCAACCCTCCACCTTGACACTCTTTTTCCTGTTATCAAGTTAATTTTGAGTTGAATTTGCCAAATTGCCTTGGATCCCATGAGCTATAAACTCTTGTACCAGCATTCCAAGTGGGACCTTGGGAAAGACCTAATTAAGGTAAGACTTTTAAACGACATCAACTGTATTATCCTCATCAATATATTTAGTTACCTCTTCAAAAACTCAAATAAATTAGTCAGACAGAATCTCCCACCAACAAAGCCATGCTGACTAGCTTTGCTCAATCCCTGTGTTTCCAAGTGTAGATTAATCCTGCCCTTGGAATTGTTCACAATAATTTCCCTACCACTGCCATTAGATTATCTAGCCTGTAATTTTCTGGCTTATCCTTATGGACCTTCTTGAATAAAGATACCACATTTACTGTCAGTTGGCACTTCGCCTGTGGCCAGTGAAGATACGTCTCCCTCAGGGCCTCAGCAATCTCCTCCCTTACCTCCAAAATCAGCCTGGAATACATCTCAGTATCCCTGGGGATTTATAGCCTTCTGAGACATCTAATGCCTCCTTTTTAAACTTAACATGATATAGAATCATAGAATCATAGAACAGTACAGCACAAAACAGGCCCTTCGGCTCATAATATTGTGCCAACCTTTAAAACCTCTCCTAAGACTATCTAACCCCTTCCCCCCACATATCCTTCTATTTTAAATTCCTCCATATACTTATCTAGCAATCTCTTGAACTTGACCAATGTACCCGCCTCCACCACCACCCCAGGCAGCGCATTCCATGATCTCAAATTTTACCATTCCAAATGAAATCTAAATCTACAATATCTTTCCCTTAGTGAATGCAGATGAAAAGTGTTTATTTAAGACATCACTCACATACACTGGCTCTATGTTCTTGAAGAGCTTCCGCAGTTTTAGTGTTCTGTACCTACCATATGCCTCTTTTCCTTTATGAAATCCTTGATATCCCTTAATAACCAAGTTCCAAGGACTTGCCTTACTTATTCTTACCCCTTATGGAATATGTTGGCCTTGAACTCTCACTACTTCACTTATAAAAGATTCCCATTTGTTGGATGTAGAATTACCTACAAGTGCAGCTCCTGTCTAATGTTATTGAAATCAGCCTTCCCCCAATTCAAACACTTAATTTCTGGACTATACTTAACTTGTTCCGATAATTACTTTGAAATTTATAGTCACTTTTCCCAAAGTGCTTGCCACTGACATTTCATTTACTCCCCATCTTCACTTCCTCAGATTAAGTCTAGCAGTGTCCAACTCTGGTTTTTGTTGCAGTACCACGCAACCAGGTGTCCTATCTCACTGCTGTGCGCTGACTCATCACCACTTTTGATTCGTCCTACAACAGTGGTGTCCCCGGAAAATTTGTATATGGCATTGGAGCTGTGCTTAGCCACAGAGTCAAGTGTGAATAGAGAATAGAGCACGGGGCTAAGCATGCAGCCTGGAGGTGCACCTGTGCTGATGATCAGCGAGGAGGAGATGTTGTTACCAATCCTCACAGATTGAGGTCTGCCGATGAGGAAGTCAAGAATCTAGTTTCAGAGGGAGGTACAGAGGCCCAGGTCTTGAAGCTTGATGATGAGTTTGGATGGGATGATTGTGTTGAATGCCAAGCCGTAGTCGATGAACAGCAGCCCGACGTATGAGTTCCTGTTGTCCAGATGATCCAGACCAGAGTAGAAATCACACCTACTGTTGACCTATTGAGGCAGTAGGCAAATTGAAGTGGATCCAGGTCATTTCTGAGGCAGGAGTTAATTCTCACCAAAACCAAACTCTCGAAGCACTTCATTACAGTTGATGTAAGCGCTACCGGACAGTAGTCACTGAGGCAGGTCACCATGCTCTTGTTGGGCACCGGTACAATAGATGCTTTTCTGAAGCGGGGGGAACCTCAGACCACAGAATTAAGAGGTTGAATATGTCCATAAATACTCCAGCCAGTTGGTCAACACAGATCTTTAGTACTTGGCCAGGTACGCCGACTGGACCATCTTGGCCTTTCTTGGGTTCACCATCTTGAAGGATATCCAGACGTCAGCCTCAGAGACTGAGATTACAGGGTCATCTGGAGATGTGGGGACTTGTGTGGGTGTGTCATAGTTCTCCCCATCAAAGTGTGCATAAAAAATATTGAGCTCAACCATGCTAACCAATCTCGCCTTGTAGGAAGTAATGTTGTGCAAGCTCTGTCATGGCTGCCAAGCATCCATCCATGATTCCATTTTAGTCCAAAATTTGCCGCTTTGCACTCGCAATGGCCTTCCACAGGTCATATGACTCTGGGTCGCCAGTCCTAAATACCACAGATCTCGCCCTCAGCAGATTATTAATCTCCCGATTCATCCAGGGCTTCTGGTTGGGGAAGACTCAGAATGTTTTTGTGGGTACACACTTTTCCACACATGTCCTTATGAAGTCGGTGACAATTGAGGCATATTTAATTGGGTCCACTGACAAATCCTTGAGCATGGTCCAGTCCACTGGCTTGGAGCAATCCCAGATTCATTCCTCTGCCTCTTCTGTCCATCTCTTTATAGTCCTCTTCACCAGTGCCATGCTCTTCAGTCTCTGTCTGTACACAGGCAGAAGAAGCGCAACCAAGTGGTCGGATTTACCAAAGTGTGGGTGAGGGATGGAGCAGTGGGCGTTCTTGATGGTGGTATAGCGGTGGTCAAGTGTGTTGAGTCCTCTAATATTGCAGGTGATGTGTTGATGGTGGTTAGACAGAGATTCCTTCAAGCTAGCCTGATTAAAGTCTCCTGCCACGATGTGATAAGCGTTGAGGTACGCCACTTCGTTCTTATTGATTACTGCATTTAGTTCCTCAAGAGCTAGCTTAATATCTGCTTGAAGTGAGATGTAGACTGAAGTCAGGATGACTGTGGAAAACTCTCTTGGGAGGTAGAACAGTTGGCATTTTGCTGCCAGATGTTCCAGGTCAAGGGAGCAGGAATGGGACAAGACCGCCACGTCCATGCACCAGGATGAGTTTATCAAAAGGCGGCACCAGGATGAGTTTATCAAAAGGCGACACCATTTCCTTTCCCCGACACTGCCATCCAGTTCACGTGGTGGATTGAAAAATACCCCAAGCCAGAGCAACTTGTCAGGAGACTTGGGGGTGAGCCATGTCTCTAACACTGAGTATAAGCAGACCCTTATATCCCTCTGATAAAGCAATCTTGCTCTCAGGTCCTCCACCTTGTTTACTAATGACTGCATGTTGGCCAAAAGGATGCTAGGGAAGAGGGAGGTCTTAAGCCCCTGCACTTCAGACCTCCCTGGCGACCACGTTTTCTGGCACAGTAGAGGCTTCCCCAATAATGTGCTTGCGTTCTGGGTATGTCACAAAGGAAGACCCAAAGGAGGGGGGTTCCCCAGCAGACTCCACAGCCTGGGGCCTGCAAGGGAGAAAGTCACCTGTAACAGGCTTAATATGTTGAAAAAGGGCATTTCAGCAGGCGTGACCTCCTATAATGGTGAGCCATTCATGTGTGAAGAAAGATTAGCATTACTTGCCACTATGCACATCCAACACATCTGCACATCATTAAGTCAGATGCGCCAAGTACCAGAAAGGGAAAATGTTTTCTGGAGTTTACTATCCATGTGATAAGTCCACTGCTCACTTCAATGATTGTTTCCTCAGAAACTGCATCATGCTTTCCATCTTGTGACTCGTTCTTGAATTTTCTAGGCACAAGTCCTTTAAAAATACAATTGATGTTAAAACTGAGAATGAATTCAAATTCTTGATATACCGAAGGATTACTTCCTGGAAATATTTATTAAATAATTCATTAATAGCCTGCCTGCCAATGATAAGAGGTTTATAATTAAACTTATCATCCTTGAAATTGGATTGGTGACAACACTGGGGGAATTTTAGTTGCAGTGCACTCTGCTCACACCCAGTGAGTTGGAAACAGCAGTAGGCAGATGGTCCATCAGATTTTTTAGGATTACACAAGGGAGCCATGGACACCGGCCATCACCCCAGAGGAAGTTTACTATACATGGAGAAACACTTAAGTGACAATACAAGACCTCAAGTGAGTTAATGATATGGAATCATGTGGGAACCAATTGTGATCCAATGTTGAACTAGAAGGGATACTTGTGTTTCCCTGCTGGTCTCCTATGCTCCATGTATGCAGATTCCAATTCATTCACGATGTTGTTTTTGGCATCAAGTCTCAAATTAAGTTTTTTCATTTTTGTTCTTGCCAACCTTATCAGTTCCATATTCTCCAAATTTGTGAGATCCAAGTCCCGTCTTGCACCTGCCTTCAATGCTTTATCTTTTCAAGCATTTCCCCCATTGAACCTCTTCAGTACAGTCCATATTTTTCAATCCTCTGGCTCTGCCCTCTGTTCTTCTGCGCTCTCATATTTCACTCCATTATTGGTAGGAGAGATTTCATCTGTGCTTGGCCTGATCTCTGAATCTCTTTGCCTGAACCTCTCTGTCTAGGCTTTCCTCAAAACTACTGTGGCCATCAGATCTTTTTTTCCCCCTATTTCTTCATTTTTCTTGATATCCATTTATTTTGTGTGAAAAGCTTTGGGCGTTTATGGTACTAAAGATACCTACTATACACACTGCTGTGTCCAGGGTTAGCAAACCATTTACCTTTCCATCAATGTGAAATATTTATGAAACCCATGATTCCTTCCCATGCCACAGTTGTAGGAACTCCCTAGCAACAAGGTAGCTGCATGAATAATTATTTTGTGATGGCCATAGATCAATTGGAGACACAGAAGTGCATCTACTTCTGTTGATGAATGGTATGGGATAGTCTCTTGGGTTCAAACACTCGCTGCATACATCCTGCGAATAACAAGCATTTCAAAGATCCTTGTCAGCATTTCCAGCTACTGCTGCTGAAGCTAGTCAGTACTGATGTTCACCACCTCCACCTGCTGGGATCAGGGCAGTAAGTGGATAAGAATATAAGTAAGCCACTTTCAAGCCATTTCTCACATCAGTTAAGGCCGCTGACAAATTAGTTGGGACCTTTACATATGTCATGTAAATAGTTAATGTGATTTAAGCACAAGATCTGAAGTGATTTCTGAATCAAATTTGTTCTAACCTGAACAGAATGGGTTTACAGGATTTATTATGTAATTTACTTACAGAAGGAGGCTATTCAGCCCATCAGGTTCATACTGGTTCACAACAGAGCAATCCTGTCAGTCCCATTGCCCATCTCCTTATTTCCCTTTGACCCGGCAACATATTCACTCTCACATATCCATCAACTGCACGCACACCCTCCTGATACCTCACCCCCATTTGATTCTTTACTGTGGCAATTAACCTTTCAGAATGTCTTTTGGATGAAAGGAGAAACTGTAGCACTTGCCGGAAATGTGTATGGATGCATGAAGATAGTGCAAGCTCATGACATAAAGCAATGGAGATTAGGATCAAACCTAAATCCATGGAGATATGAGGCAGAAGCAGGTACTGCTGCTCCACTATATTAGTTTCCATAGCCACATATTTTATGTTAGAATTTGTGATAAATATACATTTGTTTTTGTAAATTTTAACTGAATGCTGGTCTATTTTTGTGCATTTTTCCTGGACAAATTTGATTCCTGCTAATCCAAGATTACAATTAACTATAGCCCCAATTTTTTTCATATTGCATGTACACCAAAGTGTAAAAGCTTCTTCAAGCAACTTTGCCTTCAGGAAGTTAAATCAAAAATTTCTGCATAGCTTTAAGTCTCTGCTAAAGCTTAAAAACTGGAGTAAAACAACTAGAAGTACCCCATCACCAAGAGCAAACTATGCCTCACTCTCAGTGTCTCTTCGTCCCTGCTGCTTTCTTCCAAGTTTATTATGCAAAAGAGGAAATACACATGGGGAAGGTTATACCAATTGCCCAGGCATCCTGACTACATCAAGGCAGAAAGAGTCCAAAATATTGAGTGCAATGAGACTGAGAGCACTTAAGTTAAATATAAAGTGTAAATCAAAATATTTTTTTAAAAAAGCTATCCAGTTTAAAAGCAAAGCCACTGGCACTTTCAGTATTAGACCTACTGCCAGGCTCAGTTTGGGTGAAGCAGATACAAGTTTGATGCCAATTTAAACTTTTGGCACTTCTGCATTCCCTGTCTGACGTTGTTGGCAAGAAATCTGAGCCATTACAATAATCAGTCCAAACTGTTTGCAAATAGCTAACTGTGAATGCTGAACCAGAGTTAACGAACAGATTACTGATCAGGGAGGGGAGAGAGGAATGCCGGTATGCACTCCATGGAACCAAGTCACAATGGACAGGAGTAAGTGAGGGTGTCAGGCATGTGAGGAGGGTATGGAGGTGTTGCAAGTGGGTGGAAAGATTTCCTTGGAACAAGGAGGAAATTCCATGTTTCATCAGATTCCACAGGAATCTTAAAAGCAAATAATTCTCTCTGCTGCTTCTTTGTGAGTGGCCTGCAAAATCTCCAATAGCTCATTAGCTAGCCTGCTCTACCCCAGCTACCTGTGGGTGGAGGATGAATGACGCACACTTTACCAGTTAGTTATGTTGGGGTGCCAGCACACCTTAGCCTAGTGTTAATGTGGAACACCCTTTCCTGACTGGCAAAGAGTGACTCCAGAAGTTTTAACGAGAATAAAGTGAATTGAGAGGTAAAGCCAATGGGCATCAAGTGGGTATGATAGAGCTTGCTATTGGGACTAGTTGTCAGCAGGAAGTGAAAGTCAAATCTATAAAGCTTGACTCCATAAAAAATGCAAACCTCAGCCACTTTAGTTGAGTTACAACCAGAATAAGTACCAAGGACAAATTAGGTATGTTACTGAATGACAAATCTTTCTGATTTGTTGCTTCAATGAACATGAAACTTTAATGATCAAATGAACATCAGGAAGGAGCTCGACCTCACCACGGCATGATAGAAAGCCATCTTATAAATTTATCTCATTGCTTAGCAGGCTACACAGACACATTTCAGCTATTTCCTCTAATTTTATGCTTCATTTTAATCCCTGCACATAGCTGTACTGGAGAAGTTAAGGTCACTTCATCCTGGTTTTAAAAAAGGTTCATTTCAGCCAAGATGCATAGGGTCTTGTTGAAGTGTTCACTTTCTCAGACATAAATTTCATACCGTATAAGACTATTTTTCAGCTACTAATGGATTTTGATAGCTTGGGTGCCATTACTTGAACAAGAGCCAATTAGATGACTTGTCACTTCATTATAATCCTCCAGAAAATAAAATTCTCCTTTGAAACAAAGCAGTGCTTTGCATCAGTGGCATCCCCTCCTCCTCCAGCATTTCAGTCAGTGATGTGCAAAGTTTTGCGAGGCTTATAGATTCAAGTTAAATTTTTATCAAATTCAGACAGATGTCAAGGCTTCCCCAAGCATCCTGCCCTATAATTTTACTTCAATAATAGATCAAATAATTTCTTTCACAGCCTGTAATGCATTTTGTAGACATTCATTTTTGCCTGTCTGCATAGTTCTGCTAAGCTGCCAAAAACGCTTACAACCAATCCTTTTTATATTCGTCCCACTGAGATTTATACTGTACTGCTGGCAATGGCATCATATTGACACCATTTTGGGAAAAGATAACACAATTCATCTCGAAGTCAATGGAACCAAATTTCAAAAGTGTCATAAGAGGTGCAACCGTTCAACATTCCAAACAGAGGATAAATTTCTCCCTTGCAGCTACTTTTTCCTCTAACGCCATTCCAATGAATTCATTCATGTCCAATGGATGATTATCACCACATATCCTGTCTTTAAGTCTTCCTGTGAATACAAGCCTGTTGATTTAAATAATTCTAGCACGACACTTAAATAAACTTACAGACCCATTCGTACAGTAAGAACAACCTTGGGTCCTCCTGCCACAAGATCAACGTGGGCATATGTAGCTGAGCATATAACATCTACATGTGCAATGTGGAGCACCTCAGCACTTAAGTTGGCAGGAAATACCAAGGGGTGACTCAAAACAGGATCTCTGGTGTTCCTCCCAATTTGTTTCCTGTATGCCTTGCATCTTCTCAGGGCTTCACCTGATAACTTGGCTGAAATCCTCAACTTGCCATCTGGGGTAAGCTTGTGTCGCACCTTCAGTCAAGGCTTGGCTCTCATCTAAGTTTTTCATTTCTTTATTGCAGCAATAATTTGATTAGTAGTCATGGCTCAGATGAAACAATGGCAATTACTAGGGTTGCCCACAACAGCTAAAATACCCATTATTAATAAGATGACAAATATTATGGGTACATCTAAATTTTAGACATCCATGTAAGCAGGTTCAGTAATTTCAGGAGTCAATCTGGGGCAGATCAGCTATGGTCAGGCTTGAGGGGCCAGGTGGCTCACCCCTCTATTTTTTTGTGTTCTTATTAAATGAAAGCACATAGCCTTTTTCCCAGGGAGAAGGTGACTATTGAACGGTTCCCTTTTACAATAAGGTGGACTATGACCTCATGATCTATCTTGTTGTGACCTTACACCTTATCGCACTGCACTTTCTCTGCAGCTGTGACACTTTACTGTGTACTGTTATTGTTTTTACCTGTACTACCTCAATGCACTCTGTACTAACTCAATGTAACTGCACTGTGTAATGAATTGACCTGTACAATCAGTTTGTAAGACAAGCTTTTCATTGTACCTTGGTACAAGTGACAATAATAAACCAATACCAATAAAAAACAAAAGGGCATAGGTTTAAGTTCATAGGTGAGAGATTTAAAAAGGACATCGGGGCAGCTTCTTCATGCAAAGGATGGTACGTATTTGGAGTGGGCTGCCAGAAATAGTGGTTGGGGCGGGCACATCAGCAACATTTAAAAGCCATCTAGATAAGTACATGGATAAGAGACACTATGGGCCAAACGCGGGCAGATGGGACTAGCTCACTAGGAAACACGGTCAGCGTGTACGAGTTGGGCCGAAGGGCCTGTTTCCATGCTGTACGACTCTATAATTGTTTTTGATAGTCCAAACTCGATTTTTAAATGACACTGAAAACTTAATAGCTCAGATTTTTCTGAGTTTTACCAGCATTTGCGTAGTGATCTGCAGGCATTAACTGACTGAAATGACGACTTTGGCACGTGCGTATCTGAGCACAGAAGTTCGGAACCTTACAATGAATCTATCAGCACGTTCTGCTGCTAGACTGCACAGTTGAATCCAACTGCAGAGAAATGACTACCTGGAATTACCCAGCTGGGAATCTGTTCATGGATCTGGATAGGTGAGCCTATTGATTTCAGTGGAGATTTTACAACTGAATGAGATAAAGATACAAATAAGTGGCTAGAGATTAGATGCTATAATGCTCTAAGAACAAAAATCAATCTAGAGTAAAACATGTTGGTGATCATTTCAAGGTGAAATTACACCTATTGCAAAATTGGACCATTGACTTCTGGTTGTGATTCACAATGGCACTTCTGGTAATTCCCCAGTGTCAAACTAATGAGGTAAGGAAACACAATGTACACAGCAGGTCAGACAGTTAACCCTTCAGGCAAATGAAAATTTCTGATGAAAGATCATCAACAAATGAAACATTAAGTCTGTTTCTCTCTTCAAGGATGTTGCCTGACATGCCAAATATCTCCAGTAATCTCTGTTTTTGCTTCAGGTTTCCAGTAATCTGCAGTTTATTTGATTCCTGTGCACTTAATGAAATTGTCATCATGGAACTCATCTTACAACCTGTCCCAACAGGTAATGGAGATCCCAGTCCCAGAAAATGACGATAGTTGAAAAGTCACAATAATGCAAGGAACATAATATGCTGCCTTCTTCATTTGGTTGAGACTTAAAGCATCACTCTACTGACATTAGAGCATAACACAAGACAGTTCCAAAAATGTTGGATCATCTCCCATACTGCTCAGTATGTAGTCACACTGCAAGGGAGTGCTTGCATTAGCACACAGTTACTGAGCAGTTCATTCAATAGTACAATAGTGGCCATAACGCTGGCAGCATTTTCTGAGTGGAAGCTTCAGGCTTGGCAATGCAACTGACTCAGGATGTATGAGGAATCTTGGGACAGGAAGCACAATAATGCATATGTGCAAGGATCCTATTCTCAGCGAGTTTCCTGAAACACAAAGTCCTGGTTTGACCTGTCCATGGACCAACATTGACTTTATTGACTACAGCTCCACCTTTATTGACTACAGCTCCGCCTTCAATACTATAATTCGAAGCAAACTCATCACCAAACTCCGAGACCTGGGACTCAACACCTCCCTCTGTAAATGGATCCTTGACTTCCTGACCAACAGACCGCCATCAGTGAGGATAGGCAGCAACACCTCCAGCACGATTATTCTCAACACTGGTGCCCCACAAGGCTGCGTCCTCAGCCCTTTACTCCCTATATACTCATGACTGCGTGGCCAGATTCTGCTCTAACTCCATCTACAAGTTTGCAGATGATACCACCGTTGTAGGCTGTATCTCAAATAATGATGAGTCGGAGTACAAGAAGGGGATAGAGAGCTTAGTGACATGGTGTCATGACAACAACCTTTCCCTCAATGTCAACAAAACAAAAGAGCTGGTCGTTAACTTCAGGAAAGTGGGTGGTGTATTTGCACCTGTCTACATCAAGGGTTCTGAGGTCGAGAGGATTGAGAGCTTCAAGTTCCGAGGAGTATACCCTGTCCTGGTCCAACCATGTAGACACCACAGCCAAGAAAGCTCATCAGTGCCTCTACTTCCTCAGGAGGCTAAAGAAATTTGACATGTCCCCTTTGACACTCACCAACTTTTATCGATGTACCATAGAAAGCATCCTATATGGATGCATCATGGCTTGGTATGGCAACTGCTCTGCCCAGGACTGTAAGAAACTGCAGACAGTTGTGGACACAGCCCAGGCATCATGGACACCAACCTCCCCTCCATGGACTCTTGGTGTAGCAGCCAGCATAATCAAAGACCCCACCCACCCAGGTCATTCTCTTTTCTCTTCTCTCCTCTCCTCTCCCATCAAGCAGATGATACAGGGGCCTGAGGACACATACCACCAGGCTCAAGAACATCTATCTTGCTGTTATAAGACTATTGAACAGTTCCCTAGTATGATAAGATGGACTCTTGACCTCACAATCTACCTTGTTATGACGTTGCACCTTATTGTCTACCTGCAATGCAGTTCCTTGTAGCTCTGACACTTTACTCTGAACTCTGTTATTGTTTTTACCCTGTACTACCTCAATGCACTGTACAATGAATTGATCTGTATGAACAGTATGCAAGACAAGTTTTTCACTGTACTTCGGTACAAGTGACAATAATAAACCAATACCATTACCAAGATCTACACAAGCTTGGGCTTTCAAATGCTTTTATCACTGAGATACCTGACGTGCTGCTGGATGCCCATCAGTCCTGCCACTCAGTCAGGACTGCCCTTGCCACAGCTCTCAGTAACTCAGCTGCCACTAATCTCTGCTCCGTATCTCAATTAGCGACTCATGCCAGCAGCATGGAAAGAGATATCCAGCAAGTTTAAAGAATGCTTCAAGAATGTTCCCAAGCTCTCCTTGAAAAGTGCAGTGTCGTCACTAATTCATGAGTTCCCTGCCCACTCTTTCTCAAAACAGGGAACTAGCATTTGGAAGTCATCGAACAGCCCAAGGCCTTATGGCAGAAGGACATGGAGGCCATGCACAAAGAGTGGAAGGAACACGCAACATCCCACCCATCCTCCTGCCACAGCTGCAGCAGAGTCTGTGAGCCTCACTTTGGACTCTTCACTTCCCCACCCAGAGAACTGGAATGGAAGCAGATCATCCTTGCCCACAAAGAACTTGAAAAGAAGAAGAAAAGGTTGGTAAGGTGAGCACAGGGTTGGGGATCGGGGAAGGAGAGAAGAGGAGGCCTCCCACACCCTGCAAAAGGCAAGTTGCTCCGGTTCCACCTGCACAGTGATGTAGCCACACACATGGCCAAAAAGTGTACACTGCTGACCAATATGAAGGGAATGCAAGAGAATGAACCACCATTCCCAGCCATGCCTGGCAGATCCATTCAGGAGGGCCTCAGTGGCCCTTGTGCCCATGATGAAAAAGACCATCTCCTCCAGTCACATGTGATGAAATCTATCCCCCCGCCCCACCAACTCACCCCTGTCTGCGTGGCCTTCCTCCTGTTATAGTCGAAATGGAGAACATGAAAGAGAATGAACATTTTCACTTAGAGGCTTGACTTGTGTGTGAGAGAGTGAGAATGAGAGTGAGAGAGAGTGAGAATGAGAGTGAGAGAGTGAAAGGGAGAGAGAGTGAGAATGAGAGTGAGAGAGAGTGAGAATGAGAGTGTGAGAGAGTGAGAATGAGAGTGAGAGTGAGTGAGAATGAGAGTGAGAGAGAGTGAGAATGAGAGTGAGAGAGAGTGAGAATGAGAGTGTGAGAGAGTGAGAATGAGAGTGAGAGAGAGTGAGAATGAGAGTGAGAGTGAGTGAGAATGAGAGTGAGAGAGAGTGAGAATGAGAGTGTGAGAGAGTGAGAATGAGAGTGAGAGAGAGTGAGAATGAGAGAGAAAATGAAAGAGCTCATTTTGACATAGTCAGTTAGGTCATGAAATTCTTTTAGCATTCCTAAATTGTCTGGGGATCTTCGCGTCTGCGTGTGACAATATGAATCTATTCCTGCCAGGACATTTCTCCTGGCATCTTTCTTGTGAAGCTTTCTCCCTCTCCCCTGCAGCTTCTCTCATCATGTCATCCATTTTGTGTGTTTCACCTGTCTGGTTACCAGGGAAAGTGTGCCTTTAAGCATGGGTGCTCTTCTGATAGCTATGCAGCTAAGTATTGGCAGCTGCATTGAATCTATCCTGGTCTTTTTGGGAATTGTACAGGTCATACATTAGCATTTCTATCTGGCAGGAAAACACGCTAACACTGTTACACATTTATTTTTTTTATCTGTGCCATGATCATTTTGGGGTGACCCAGTTTGGTGTTAACATTGCACACAATGTTCTCTAGTCAAAGGTAAGTTATGTTTTTTTAAAAAAAATTATTTGTGCTTGAAGTGATATGTTTAATTATTTAGAAGTTTAAGTGTTTAAGGAGCTTTCTTTTCAATATTTAAATGATGATTTCATTTTCAACCTCTCTTGAATGCTTCTGAATTTCAGATATATTCAGAAAGATTGAAAATCTTGACAGCTTTGACAGATGGGGATGGGGTTTTTCCATCTGTCAAAGGTTTTCTCCGCAGTAGCAGGCTAGGGGGAAGGGAAGGGGAGCTTGTTCTGGGGGTGGACCGTGGAAGGGGAGCTTGTCCTGTCCCACTCATATGCTCTGAATACATTGCACAAGGTCATAGTGCCACACAGGGCCACACTGACCCTCTAGGAAGGTTGTGCCCAGAGCTTTCTTGATGGATACCCAGAAGTTACAAGTGGAGGACAACTGTGTACCTTGGCCATGGACATAGATGATGAGGTGCACTCAGCAAAAGCCAGGCCCATGTAATGTCCTTGAGCAAGGGCCACTCAATCCACTGCCACATGGCCACAGCTGTCAACATCCCATTTTAAGGCTAAGACGGTAACTGGGAACTGAAAGCTTGGCATGTCAAACATTTTCCTCAGTAAATTGACAACAAGCGTAAAGCAGAGACCAAGGAAGCCAAACATGACTCCCATTGAGAACATAGTCATAAAAGAAACATAAAAAGTATGAGATGACCCAGTTACAGAACTGGATTAGCAACCTAGAGGTCATAGGTTCTAAATTTACTAAATTAGGAGATTGGGCAAGCATCAGGAAGATTGAAATCAATGATGCTGAACAGTTATTAAATGGTGAACATTGTCCCAATCAGAGTGGATCTTGCCACCATGTATAATGTGGTTAACCATAAAGCTGAAATGGCTTCCAGATTAAATTTATAGGAAACATGCATCTGTAACAATGTAAGCATTGGCCCAGAATATGGCTTGAACCCAGTCACTCTGCAAAGTAGTTTTCACTACGTATAGGCATCAGTAGCCTGTTGTAGTTATTCATATAAAAGCCTGATGGAGTTTCTGCAATCACTAGTTTTAAGCTCAAATAACAGGATATGTTTAACAGAATTGGGGACACAGTGGTTTACAGTTGAGTGGGAGCCTTCAACTGGATCTTATAGCTTCAGATCAAACAAAAACCAAAAAAAATTCCACCTGGTTGTTAGCTGCCACAACACTTCCAAATATATTTCTACTCTTCACTCAGGATCAAATAAACCTACAATGGAATTTGTTATTCTCACTAACTAGAGAGCACAATTTGTGATCTGCTAATGGCATTGACTCTCAATATGGGTTTCACACATCCAGAAGCAAACTCAACTTGCTGCTTTACTACAAGGTCTTTCTGGAGACCAGCTTTAACAAGTCCTGCATTTATTTTCATAAGGCAGGCACATGATTCAAAAAAAGACACAATATATAGACAGCTAATAAAAAGCTGAAAGCAAGCAAAAAGTCAAGTGTTCTTTCAACAAATAAATTGAAATTCTCTTTATAGTTATATGATTTTGCGAAAATTGAAAGGAAAATGCTTATCATATTCTACTGATGTTACTTTGCCTGCCATTTTAATAGTTTATTTTGTATTTCCATTAAAAAAAACAAAGTAACATTAATATTTTACACCACTTTTCTAGACTGTAATGAGATTTTGATTATTGTATTCACCTCAACAGTTCATAAATGTATATATAAAAGAGTAATTTTCAGCAAATCCACAATCATGAATTTGCAATGAATATTGGAGGTGACTTATGATTTGAAAAGTCATCTTCACATTAACAAGCACTAATTTGAAATGTGTATAAGCATTTTGTGAAATAACAAAAAATCATAGCAAATGTAGGTGGTTCAGTATTCCTGAATTTAACTTGCTTCCATGTCTGCACAACTGAAACATTTTTCCTTTATATTATTCATTTGTATTTACTTTTTAAAGGTGCACTTGGCAAGAGACTGAAAAAAAGCAAGTATTCTATGCATAAACATCTTTTTCCTGCCATTGGATCATTTTATTGGACATGGTAAAGTGCTTTGTTTTAGTAGTTCAGCTGATAAACGTGTGTTCATTTGCTTCAGCCATACACTCAGAAAATTTCACACTTGTCTTTTTTAAATTCATTCATAAACCATGAAAATCACCAGTAAGGTCAGTATTTATTGCCCATTCCTAATTGCCCTTGAACAGAGTAGCTTGCTAGCCAATTTCATTGGACAATTCAGTAGTTTTAGGAAGCAAAAGTTATTGGGAATAGATGAGAAAGTAGGCTTTAGACCAGGATAAGATCAGCCATGATTTTATTGAATGGTGCAGCAGGTTCAAGGAGCTACATTACATACTCCAGCTCCTAAATTTTATGTTCCAATATTCAATTAAGAGTCAATCACATTTTCATGGGTCAGCAGTTACTTGTAGACCAGAGCAGGTTGGTACAGTCGGTTTTCTTCCTTATCAGGACATAAGTGAACTAGATGGGGTTTTAACAACAATTTGGTAGTTACATGATCGTTCATGACAGAGGTTTAATTAATTGAATTTAAATCCCCCAGCTGCCTTGCTGGGATTTGAATTCTTTGGATCATTAGTTCAGATCTCTGAATTGCTAGCTGCTAGTCCAGTCATTTAATTACTATGTTACTTTACCCCTTAAATATCAAATTCTTAGCCATAAATATATATTCATAGTGATCTTAGCTAGACACTAGCTCATGTTAAAAAACTGGACATTATACAAAAATATTTATCTTAAATATTAAGCTGCAGAAAGGGTAGATAATGTAGAAGGATCCTCTCTAGAGTCAATATGGGTGGAAGTTAGGAACAAGAAAGGAGCAGTTACTCTCCTGGGAGTATTCTATAGGCCCCCCAGTAGCAGTAGGGATACTGAGGAGCAGATTGGGAGGCAGTTTTTGGAAAGATGCAAAAATAACAGGCTTATTATAATGGGAGACTTCAACTTTCCAATATTGATTGGCACCTACTTAGTGCAAAGGTTTAGATGGGGCAGAATTTGTTAAGTGTGTCCAGGACGGATTCCTGACACAGTATGTTGACAGGCCGACTAGAGGGAATGCCATATTAGATCTAGTTTTAGGTAATGAACTGGGACAGGTGACAGATCTATCGGTGGGTGAGCATTTGGGGGACAGTGACCATTTCTCCATAACCTTTAGAATTGTCATGGACAGGGATGGGAGCAAAGAGGACTGGAAGATATTTAATTGGGGAAAGGCGAATTATGAGGCTATAAGGCGAGAACTTGGGAGTGTAAATTGGTATGACATTTTTGTAGGGAAATGTACTGCGGAGATGTGGTCAATGTTCAGGGATCTTTTGCAAGATGTTAGTGATAAATTTGTCCTGGTGAGGCAGAGAAGGAATGGCAGGGTGAAGGAACCATGGGTGACAAGATAAGTAGAACAACTAGTTAGGAAGAAGAAGACAGCACACATAAGGTGTAAGCAGCAAGGATCAGACAGGGCTCGTGAGGAATATAGAGTAGCAAGGAAGGAACTTAAGAAAGGGCTGAGGAGAGCGAGAAGGGGACATGAAAATGCTTTGGCAAATAGAGTTAAGAAGAATCCCAAGGTTTTTTACTCATACATGAAGAGTAGAAGGATGGCTAGAGTAAAGGTAGGTCCGATTAAAGACAAAGGTGGGAGGATGTGCCTGGAAGCTGTGGAAGTGGGTGAGGTTCTCAATGAATACTTCTCTTCAGTATTCACCAAGGAGAGGGGTCTTGATGATGCTGAGGACAGTGTTGGTAAGGGTAGTTATAGAGTATGTAGATATCAAAAGAGAGGATGTGTTGGAGTTGTTAATAAATATAGCACAGATAAGTCTCTGGGGCCTGACAGAATATACCCAGGCTGCTTCGTGAGGTGAGGGAGGAGATTGCTGAAACTGTTGGTTAGGATCTTTGAGTCCTCGTTGGCCACGGGGATGGTACCAGAGGATTGGAGGGTGGCAAATGTTGTCCCCTTGTCCAAAAAAGATAGTAGGAATAGTTCAGGGAATTACAGCCCAGTGAGTCTTACGTCTGTGGTGAGTAAGCTGTTAGAAAGGATTCTAAGAGATAGGATCTATGAGCATTTAGAGAATCATAGACTGATTAGCGACAGCCAACATGGCTTTGTGAAGGGAAGATCTTGCCTCACAAGCCTGATAAGGTTCTTTGAGGAGGTGACCAGGAAGACTGATGAGGGTAGTGCAGTGGATGTGGTCGACATGGATTTTAGTCAGGCGTTTTGACAAGGTTCCGCATGGTAGGCTTCCTCAGAAGGTCAGAGGCCAAGGGATCCAGGGAGGCTTGGCCGTGTGGATTCAGAATTGGCTTGCCTGTAGAAAGCAGAGGGTTGTGGTGGAGGGAGTGCATTCAGATTGAAGGGCTGTGACTAGTGGTGTCCCACAGGGATCAGTTCTGGGACCTCTACTTTTTTGTAATATTCATTAATGACTTAGATGAGGGGGTGGAAGGGCGGGTTAGCAAGTTTGCAGATGACACAAAATCGGTGGTGTTGTGGATAGTGTGGAGGGCTGTCGAAGCTTACAGAGGGATATTGATAGGATGCAGAGCTGGGCTGACAAGTGGCAGATGGAGTTCATCTGGAGAAGTGTGAGGTGGTACACTTTGGAAGGACAAACTCCAAGGCGGAGTACAAGGTAAATAGCAGGATTCTGGGCAGTGTGGAGGAGCAGAGGGATCTGGGGTTCATATCCACAGATCACTGAAAGTCGCCTCACAGGTAGATAGGGTAGTTAAGAAAGCTTATGGGACGTTAGCTTTCATAAGTCATGGGATCGAGTTTAAGAGCCGCAAAGTAATGATGCAGCTTTACAAAACTCTGGTTAGGCCACAGAGTACTGTGACCAGTTCTGGTCACCTCATTATAGGAAGGATGTGGAGGCGTTGGAGATTTACCAGGATTCTGCCTGGATTAGAGAGTATGGATTATGAGGAGAGACTAAGGAGCTAGGGCTTTACTCATTGGAGAGAAGGAGGATGAGGGGAGACATAATAGAGGTGTACAAGATATTAAGAGGAATAGATAGAGTAGACAGCCTTGCGCCTCTTTCCCAGGGCACCAATGCACAAAAGAAGAGGGCATGGCTTTAAAGTAATGGGTGGCAAGTTCAAGGGAGACGTCAGAGGGAGGTTTTTCACCCAGAGAGTGGTTGGTGCATGGAATGCGCTGCCTGGGGTGGTGGTGGAGGCTGATACGTTGGTCAAGTTCAAGAGATTGTTAGATAAGCATATGGAGGAATTTAAGATAGAGGGATATGTGGGAGGAAGGGGTTAGATAGTCTTAGGAGTGGTTTTGAAGGGCAGCACAACATGGTGGGCCAAAGGGCCTGTATTGTGCTGTATTGTTCTATTGGTTCTATGGTTCTGCTAAAGCAGAATTGTAAGCTTATTGGGAGTCTGAAAAGTGACTAAATATCTGGATTTTTTTTTTTTGCATATCAACAAAGGCATTCAACATCCAGTTTGTGGTACTGAAGACTTATGCAACAGAGTTAGCCATGACTCTAGACAAGCTCTTCAAGGACAGTTACAGCATTGGCATCTATTCAATAAAGTGGGAAATTCCTCTCCACAAAAAGCAGAGCAAATCCAATCCAACTAATCACTGCCCAATCGGTCTACTTGCAATCATCAAAAAAGTGATGAAAAGTGCTATTGTCACTGCTATCAAATGACATTTCTCATTAATAACCTGCTCACTGTCTGGTTGTATTTTGCCAGGACCACTGACCTCCAGACCACATCACAACCTTGTTCCAAACATGGACAAAAAAGATGGGCTACTGTGCTTGACATTAAGGCAGCATTTGATCGAGTGTGGCATCTAGGAGCCCTAGTAAAATTAAAGTCAATGGCTATCAGTGTGAAATACCTCCAATGCTTAGAATGATACTTGTCACAGAGGAAGATGTTTGCAGTTGTTCCAACCCAGGCTATTACTAAAGGAGATCCTCAGTCTTGGATCCAACCATCTTCAGCTACTTTATCAATGACTTTCCTTCTATCACAAGGTCAGAAGCAGAGATATTGGCTGATATAGCAAAATGATCGATTATATTCACAATCCCACAACAATTGAAGCAGTCCATGTTTACATGCAGTAAGACCTAGACAACATTCAGGCATGGGCTGATAAGTGGCAAGGAACATTCATGCCACAGAATTACAAGGCAAAGAGAGTGTCTAACCACCTATTCTTGACATTCAATGACAAGAAGTCTCCCCACCATCAATATTCTCTGTGTCACCATTGACCAAAATTCTCAACTGGACCAGCTGGAGTAGTTGCGATGGCACAACCACGAAAACAAGATTTATTCGGAGATATTGAAGGCACTTATTTATTTTTTTGTGTTTAGATAGGATTGGTGACGTCATGATGTCACCACAGTGTTAATCCAGAGTTTCACATCTCATTTTGCAAACTATCAGTTGGGTAGCATTTTAATTATCTTATCTGTCAGTCCTGCCTTCCACCCTATCACTGACTTTTCCACATGCTTTGCTTCAGAACTGGTTTAGAACCTTTTACATCTCTATTTTTTTTTCCCAATTCTTATTAAGTGTTTTGGTTTTCTGTCATTTATCCAATGGCTTAAAATAGAGAGTATGCATTTTGAATTAATGCATCATCCCAGGTGTAAAAAATATCACTCTTGCATAGTTAATTGAGGCACATGATACCTGATGGGACTAAACGCTGTATCAATGATACTTCTCTGTTCATCTGCCTTTATTTAATGGGGATGTTCTTGAAGGGCTGGAAAAATAATGCAGTTAATTGATTTTAAGTATTAATTTCAATGGAAAAGATGTTCATCTTGTTCCAAGATATTATCA
The DNA here is from genome assembly GCF_009764475.1 of Pristis pectinata. Taxonomy (NCBI): domain Eukaryota; kingdom Metazoa; phylum Chordata; class Chondrichthyes; order Rhinopristiformes; family Pristidae; genus Pristis; species Pristis pectinata. The sequence continues at coordinate 106,264,828 of NC_067407.1, forward strand.
AGCAAAAATCCAGATTGAAGAGCTCTGGGAACATTATAAACTGGAGTTGCTGTCTTCTCCTTTAGATTAGGGGTAACCAATGACCTATTGGAGTATTTTCTGCTTTCATTTCACTTTATGGTCTGATGTTTTCCCCACTTCAAAAGAGACTTGGCTTTCAGAAGTGTAAGTCTACCTAATAAATAAAATTGAACTTGAAGTATTTGTATTTATAGACCTATGAAAGTTTCCCCACCAGACAATGCTGCTACTGCCCACACAAATAATTGCCCTGTAATTAGAAAATTGAGTTAATTGGAAGGTTGACTTTAATTTTAGTGAATTCTACAAGCAAGTTACTGCCTTGATTATATCAATGAACTAGTACATTGACTGAATCCATCGTGAAGTAATGCCATAGGTGACAATATTCTATAGTCAACATATTCCTGTTATTCCCAGGCATGTGTGCTTTCAGCATGCTTGTTGATGGTTAATGTGCAACTAAGGGCAAGCTTCACAGACTCACACTGATGGTATTACATGACTGCGTTTTCCAAGTCACCTCACACTAATGTGAATTCTAAAGTAAAATAATTTGGGAGGATGATAGTGGAAGTACACACAGACAATTATGTGGCATATGAAAAAAAACTCTGATTAGAACCTGTGGATGTAACATCCGAGGCTACTTTCAATGGAAATTTAAAAAATAGCAGCCAGCTTTATAAAGTATAGCTAATCTATTTATGTTAACTTCCAATGACACAGATTAGATTAAAACAATGGCCAGTACTTTAGTGGTCTTTTAAAATGATGTTCAAGAGGCAAAGTCTAGTCCAACTGTTGAGAGTCCAGGGACGAATGTTATTAGAAGTAGTGAATGTAATACAATACAGAACCTAACCTTGAACCATCTGTGTATTCCCTATTAGTCCTTTATGCTGAACTGTTATTTTTGAGGGCAAATCCTTTATTCTGGTCCAGATCCTCCATATTATAAATTCAGTTTAAGTGCTGATTGATGTATCAGTTTATTATTGAATTTATTGTAGAATACACATAGGAAATAACAAACTGACAGATAACATGGGGTGAATCACACAGCGATTGCCTCTGCATTAGGGGATCAGGACTGGTAACAACTGGTATGTTCTGAGATCCTCAAGCTTTGTTTTGGGGGGAGGGGGGCGTTTAGCCTAACTTACTGAATGGCAATGAGGGATAGTGCCAGCCACCCAAGAGGAAAATCCTTCATTGTCAATATCCTGCCTGCTGGATCAGGTTAAGGTCCATTACCATTTTAGAAGAAACCTTTCTTCCCCTGGATTTTCTTGAAAAATCAGGGAAAAGAAGCAATAGGTTTGTGCATGAAATTAACAAAGTGTAAGTCAACTGTATTGTCCAATGAACATTTAAGATTCAGTGTTTAATGCCAAAACTTTGTTTCTATATCATGCTGCCATCATCTGGTAGCACATTGTACTGCAGCCTAATAAAAAAAATTTCGACCCACGAAGTTACTTCATTTACAAAAGCAGAGAATACTGGAAGGGTCCAGCAGGTTAGGTCAACCATTGATGCTGCCTGACCTGCTGAGAATCTCCAGCACTTTGTTTTTTATTTCAGATTTCAAAGACCTGCAAATTTTCTTTTTGATTTTCAAATCTTACTTTAGTGAGTTAATAAATTTCAACATTTAAAACAAAACTGGTGATCTGTAGGGTAGCGCCAGCAAAGCTCGTCATGAAATTTGTTGAACCGTTGTGAAATCTTAGTGATACATCAACCTTGTGCAGGAAGGGATCCACGTGTGACTCCAGTCCACACACAATATAGTTGAATCATAATGACATGTTAGAAATTACAAGTCAATCTGGAACTATATAATTCTTGGGACAGGAACAAGACAGGCATTTGTTGCCCATCCATTGTGGTCATTTAGAAGGTGATGAATGGCTTTTTTTCCCCCAAAAAGCTGCCAGTTCTCCCACAATGTTAGTTAAGGGGCCCAAGGTTAAACTGAAGTCAACTGAAAGAGAAAAATGGGCAGCAGTCAAATAGTGTTCAATCAACTTCCTCTTGTTTTATATTTTTGTGCAGTCTCAGGAAATGCCTCATCCAAGGTATTTTTCAATCATGGTTCATATTTTGGCATTTCTAGTTAGGAAACCCTTGAGGTAAGCTGGGTTACATTGCTGTGTTAAATTTAATCCTGACCTAAAATATATTCTACAATATTACTAACATGACTCATTAACATATTTATGACATTCCATGGGACTACTCCAGCCACTTGTGGTAGATTATGCAAACTGGCCAGAAACACTTTAAAGTTCAGAAGAATACAAGATAACCTCATTGCAATACAAAATTCTTTGGGGACATTATACGGTAGATACAGGAAGGATGTTTGCCCTGGCTGAGATGTCCAGAACCAAGTATCACAGTCTCAAAATAAGGGATTGTCCATTCAGGACTGAGCTGAGAAGAATCTTTTCACTCAGAGTGTAGTAAATCTTTGAAATTCTCTACCTCAAAGGGCTCTGGAGGCTCAGCCAGTGAATATATTCCAGGCAGAGATCAATAGAACTTTGGATATTAATGAGAACCATGGGAAGTGGGGTTACTGCAGTAAAGTGCTGCAGCCATGATCTTATTTGAAATGTAGAGTAGGTACAAGAGGCTGAATGGCCTAAATCTACTTCTATTACGCGTGTCACATGCTACTGTGGCATTCTCACCTTTGCTTGACGATTTACATATGAATGGCTTCAATTGAGAATCATTGTACTGCTGCAAAACAACAAATTTCACATCATATAAGTGAGTAATAATAAAACTTATTCTGATAATTGGAATATGCTCTGATTGCAAAATGGTGCCTCCAATTAAACAGTCAAACTCAAACAGGATTCCTTTTTGGGTCTGCAAACTTCAGTCTAAAGTTTCAAATATCTTAGTATCCTTTTCTGTATTTTAGTTATGCAGAGAAGGAGATCAAGTGCTTCCAAGTCAAGTTGAGTTTATTATCATGTGCACAAGTACAGTGAGGTGTTGGTACAATGCAATGTTTGCTTGTAGCAGCACCAGAAGCACATAGGCTGAGAGCTAGCTTCAAATTTTAATACAATCTGCACTACTTGTCTGCTAGTATGGCAATCCTGCCCTCCACTTTACGCCTAGTGCCAGCATTTGAATATCTAGCTTTGTTATTGGGTAGGAATTGGGGGGGTGGTGTGAGGAGTAATACAACAAAAATAGTGTTGTTGCACTTATCAACTCTTTTTGATTCTACCTTTCATAGAGGTGGCATTCAATCATTGAAACAAGTAAATAATTCTAGTAAATGAAAATCAAAGAACCAGCTGATGCTGGAAATCTGAAGCAAAACAGAAACACGGAAGTACTCAGCTGTTCAAGCAGCATCTGTGGAAAGAGAACAGGGTTATCATTTCAGAATGAAGACCCTTTTGCTGAAATTATGGAAGAGAAAATGAATTATTTTTAAGTTGCAGAGAGGAAAGGGAAGGGATACTCAAGTGAAGCAAATGCTGGAATCTGAAGTAAAAACATGAGCTGCTGGAGGAGTTCAGACTGCCGAGATGAAGGGTCTTGACCGATATTGTCGACTATCCATTTCCCTCTCAGATGCTGCCTGACCTGCTGAGTTCCTCCAGCAGCTCATTTTTGCTGGGGAAGGGATAGATAGGACAAAGGGAAATGTCTCTGATAGAATGAAACCAGGGTGCCTATGGTGAAATTGTCTGGCTGGTAGATTACGAGGACAGCTCATGAGAGAGGAAAAACACTCACAAAGGAATGTAATAGGTGTGAAGTGAAGGCAGTTAAAGAGAGAGAAATTAAGCAAAGGAACTTAAAAGCTGTGAAATGCAGAGCTGTAGGGAATGCCCATCAGGTCAAGCCACGCTGATGAAGAGAGAAGAACTGAACCAATATTTCAGATGGATGTCCTAAGGCAGAACTGACCATGATACAAAACAGAGAGAGCAGTTTAACTGAAAATGTTGAATTTGATCTCGAGTTCAGAGGCTCCAGTTTGATCCTAGAAATCAATAGAGCTGAAGCAGCTTTCACATTACCAGTGAGTTGAGTACATAATGTGAAAAATCCATTTTTTTTTGATCAACCCAACCTGTAATCCAAGAAGAGGCTGTTGCAGAATGCTCCCAAAAATCAGCATTAAAGATTTTTAAATGATATATGTGGGTCTGGCAGAGAGTTAATTCTCATCATGAATGCACTAAAGTTAATCTCCTTGTTGTCTGACCCTTCACAGTCCTCCCTGCAACTTCATAAACCTCCATTAACTTACTTTCACTACCTGATCTCCACAGTGATGGCACAGCCTCAATTGTGGGGACATCCAATCATCAGATTGCTTAAAATGTGGGAGAATCTCACCAATGGAGAAATAACAAGGCTCATCTATAAACAAATAGTAAATAATCCATATTGGTAGCATTGGGTAGGCAATTTGTTTTCACTGCCCAGCCAATTTCACCCAAAACCCAAGATTACACCCCCCCCCCCCCCACCACAGTATTGAGAAATGCCACCCTTCCATGGGTCACAATAGAGCTTTGGCAGCTCCATGAAGAAACTGTATTCCTGGAATCCTATGCATAGGGATCCGACAGAGATCTGAGCACCCCTGATTTCAGAACTTGTTGCACTAGAAACACATTCGTGTTTATAATAAAGCTGTTTCAGAGTTACCTTGGCAGTGCATTTCTAATTATTAAAAATTATATAAAAACATTCTGAAATTAGATTATTTTAAAGGGTCAAGTTTCAATGTGTGATTTTAATTGTGTCACATACACAAATATTTCAGCCAATAAAATGATTTTGAAACAATCACTTTGGTGCTGCAGGTTCACTTTTCCAAAGGATTGTTTTCCAACTTGTAAAATTAAGCTTCTGGCAATTTCTTCCACCATAATTACCTGATTTTCTTGAAGATATGACTATTTGCCATAAAAATAGGGAATCCCTTATGAACATTAAGTACATATCCTTCAGAATTTGGTCAAGAGTACAAATGGCACAGTCCTGAGTGAATTACACAATTTCTTTCTATTGTTTCCTGTTAGTCTCCTTCTTTAAAATGTGAGTGTATTTCCAATACCTCTATTAATGTCCGAAAAACGTTACATCTGCATCAAGTTTCTGGGGTACCTTTATTTTTCACATTTGCAATAAGGGTCGTGCATATAATTGATCAGTTGGGAAGTAAATCTGTTTCTATTCTCATCCAACAACACATTTTAATTACAGCTAAAATAAGGATTCCCTCAGCACTGCACCATTGTGACATTTCCATTTCCTTTGTGGATCCTTTTCATAAAATAGCATAAGGCAGCACAGAATGGGGAAAGGTGCACTTAGATTAATTAATTAATCCTTTTTCCTTCCCCACAGAGCGCATATACCAAACTCAATTGTTAATAATATTATGTAATAATATTTCTGTTCCCAGAATGTCAACTAATCTGCCCTTGCATCTTGCATTGGTAACATTTTTATTCATGTGTTATCACTCATTGTTCATTTGTGGGCAATTGACAGGAAGTAGCTTTCCAGAACATTGTCTGATGAAACAAGTGAGATTTATTTTAAATTACATTAAAGCAAAGTCCATTGTTGGAGATTATTTACAATGAACTAATTACAATCCTCTCCTCAGAATGGGTGAATGTTGATGCTTTTAACAGACCTTCATTCAAGCCTTCTGTTTGACTAAACCTGAATGCTCACGTGCATTATCATGAACCATAAAAAGACATGCTTCTAACTTACTGATGCCTTAATAGAAACACAAAATGAGTTTAGCATATTTAATTGCAAATTAACCAAAAGAACCTGAAGTCTTGTGTATTCCACAGAAGTCAATGCAATTAAAAGAAACCAGCTGCAGAGAGTTTGAAATCCATCCATATTACTATTGTAAAGTATTATGCTTCCGGGCTTAAAAGAATAAATATTACCAGTCACCTAGACAAAACTTGGATAGAGTTCAGAATTAAAAAATGTCTTCTCTAAGAACAGAAAGAATGTACTTGGTCCTATAAACTCATTCTTTTTTTATTAATCTTGGTGCTCCAGTCTCATCAGATCCATTCACTCTCCAAAACCACAAGTATTAATCTCACTACTTCAATGGTTAGCCTGTGTTTTTCCCTATTTTAGGCTCATGGCTGATCTAACTAGTTACAGACCTAAAATGGGTCCCTCCAGATACCTGTCCAGTGAAGAAAGATGGAAACTGCCAAGAGGCCAGTTGTAATTCGTTGGGTGAATGTAACATACCGAGGGACAATTAGGACAGGGGCAAGTGGATGGAAAGATATTAGGATTTCACATGAGCAGTCGAAGTTAGTGAGTGCACTTTCAACGCAATTCCCTAAGCCTACACTACAGCTCAATACACCACATCCCATCCTTAACAACTAACAATCACTATCAGGTATTGTATTTCAACACTCTAAACTTCACTACACTCTCCCACACTTAACACTACAACAAGTCTCACACGCACATGTAATAGCTTGTATGCACCTGACCTATTCAAATCGCACCAGCCTTGTCACCCAAATATTTAGCATAAGAATTATTTAATGTCTCAAGTCACTTCATCGTACTATCAACTACAGCCACATTAAATATTGGAATAGATAACAGGGAGGAAAGGGGTACAGACCAATGAATAGGTCTAAGCAAGAGATTCCTGAGGTTAGGACCATATAGATAAAGACAAAGCCACAGATGCAATTAACTTCAAGTTCCAAAGAGGGCAGAACTGGAGGAACACCAATACGTCAGGCTTGTAGGGCTGGAGGATATTGGCATTCCTCCAGGTGTTACGGACTCAGTGAAAGTCCCTTTAAGATAGAGTGTGTGTGTGTGTATGTGTGTGTGGGGCGTGCTTACGTCAATAGAAGATAAAGGACGTAATGACGTTGTTGAAGAAGTTAGAAGAAGAAGAAGAAGAGAGAGAAGGGAGAGAGACACCAACCTGCTTGTTTTCTCTATCGATGGATGAGAAACAATAACTGTGTTTGCCACTGAAATCCATGTATGGAAGTTGGAAGTAATCCGGTGGAGTTCACTTTGTTGCTGACCTGTAGAAGGAAACAGGTATTTGTGTGTGGACGACCACGATTCGGATGCTTTTTGGGGTGAGGAAGTCACTACCGAGTAAACCCTGAAGTGTCGTTTGGGGTTCCATCGTGGAACATTTGGATTTCGTATTTACTCTCCCTATGTTCTCTACATCTACGTCTTATCTTCTGACAACGGTGGTTGTTGAAGAAGCCCTTGCTCATGTTTCACCTTATGGCTTGTGGAACTGAACTTTAAGAACCATTCCGGAACTGGGAGTTTTGGACTTTGCCACACACACACACGAAGAGTTTAGTTTGGGGGTTAACGTTCGAGGTTTAACATTTTTGAATTCTAACAGACTAACATTTTTACTTTTATTTTACATATTATCATAAGTAGTGATTAATAAAATAGTTTTTAACACTAAATCATGCTCAGTGTGTTTCTTTTGTTGCTGGTTCGTGACACAGGTTACAGAGACAGGAAACAGTGAAACCATGGTGGAGTGGAAAATAATGTTGAGAATATCAGAAGCATGGCTTGACTGGGATCCAGCATAGGCCAACAAAGAATGACGGGCAGATTGGATTTGATGCAAATCAGGGCTCATACTGACTTTTGGTTGACTTCATATTTGTGAAGGGTAGGATGAGGAAGGCTGGGCTGGAGTGTGTTGAAATGAGTAAGACTGGAAGTAGCTGAAGTACGCGTGAGGAATCATTGCTGGCCAATGTTGAAAGATTCATTGCCACCAAAGAGCTTTGCATATTATCTTAGCATATTTTTGACTAACAATAACATATAAAGCAGGCTACACTGTATGTTGTTTGTGGACCTTGGAGTAAAATTTGGAGCAACTGAATTTTTCTGAAAAAAAATAGGTTAAGATGTTGCACAAGGTCATGCTTTCCTGTATCTGGAATATTTTGCTTCTTGACATAGTTCTGTTTGTCTGTTTCATTGCCTGTTTTCCTTTCTCTTTATTTGTGTTGCTCAATTCATTTCTATGGAATAACTCTGAATGTTTTAAATGGAAACTAAGCCCATTTACAACAGCAAGTTAGTTAAAGGTGCCTTTAATAATAAGAGGCAAAAGAATTTAGTATCAATTGCTTAGACATGAATATTGAGGGCAATATCAAGGTAATTGTTTCTGACTTTCAGGCTGGGAAATATTTAACACTGTCAACCTTATTCCTTCCTGAATTGAAATGTTAAATTTACCAAGACTCATAGAAACAGTGCATTTGTCAATGTCAGGGAAAGACAGGATCTGCTGAGAAACACCGCTGCTCACGGTTGAATAAAATGAGGATACATATTTCTGATGGAGCTCAGTTCCACAAGTGTGAGTGGTCCTCTGTTACCTCAGAATTGTGGTTATACCAATGAGTTACAGGTCCACCATGTGCATTTTACAGTTTGTAACAATTGTCCATCTATACTGGTCCTATTAATTAGCACTTGATCCGTAACCTTCTATGCCTCAGGTGATTCAAATGTTCTTCCAGATAGTTCTTAAATGTTGTGAGATTATCTGCCTCCACTACCTTCTCAGGCAGTACGTTCCAGAATGTGGATGGACTAAATCACAGGAGAACCTCATTGATCAGTCTGATCTGTCTTTAGTAGATACCAAGGCAGCCTCTTTCTTGCAGTCAAAGGATGGCGAACTGAAGCAAAAACCATGGCTAATTTCTCCACTCCCTTGCTTAAAAGGAAACAGCAGAGACTGAAAGGAGAACATAGATCAAATTTAAGACCATCCTGATCTTGACTGCACAGCACATCGGATGCTGCCTTTAATTATGAGCCAGAAGCAAAGTGGTGAACTGTGGTGGGCTAATTTCTAATTATGTTAAGACTGTTAAAATTGCAGTAATCAGCATTTTACAGTTTGTAACAATTGAGCTAACATCATGTCCAACAAGGACAGAAGATCTTAAAAATTATATTAACTCAATTGTTCATTTAAACAAGGTTGAATATAATAGGTATAGTATACGTATAAAAGATGCTTTTGGATTGCGAGTTGGTATTCAGTTAACTCATGCATTTGCTGAAATGAATATGACTCTTTCTAAAACCTCTTGCACAATTCCACTTCAATTATAACAAAATAACCTGAAGATTAATGTGTCTTTCGGTGCAGGATTACTTAGCATCCACTGGAAGTAGTTTTATTTCATCTTTAGTTAACTACCCACATATATTGCACACATAAAGATTCCCATAATCACTTACACAATGGCAAGCTGACAGCCTCATATAGCAGAACTGAAAGAGAACCACATAATCAAATGTCAATTGGAGGACACCTGAAGGAGGGCAGTGCTGAAAGAGAAAATAGAAATCCATCTTTGTGCAATTTACTTAACTTATACAACTGCTCCTAAAACAGTTTTATACATGTATCTTTCTAAATATTATAAATAAAATGTCAAAAAGTTGGATTCTTTTAACTGAAGTGTATATTTAATTCCACTTTACAGCAGAACTACACATGAAAGGAACCATTTAGATTCAACTCTGTTCTCATCTATTTCCAGTCTAATTTGGATATGTTAAATCTAGTTTTAAAATATTGCATAAGTAATTGTATAACTATAAAGCACACATAGTGTTCATATTTCTGTTATTACCCTTGCCTCTAAACTCATGTCCTCATGGGATTAATAATGAATTTAAGTCCAGTACTCAGTGATCTCAGTTATAGATGTCCAGAGCTTCCATTGTGATTTGTGAGTTGGTCACTCTTGAGATGACAAATATGTTTGCTATAATGAAGGATATAAAGAAATCTTAAAATAATCTGTTTCGATCTTGTAAAAATGTACACATACAGTACATACACACACTGTTTGTCCTATTTGCCCAGCAGGCTTGTATATCACCAGCTCACCAAGCCTAGCAATAAGAAAATATTATAATAAAAATGATTGGTGGAATAATCACATGTTACTTGGTGGATTCTGTGGAGTGGAAATTTAGGAAGTTAAAGGACAAAGGACGAAGCAGAGTAGCAAAATGGCCAGTGATAACCAAAATCTGTTGAAAAACTATGTTCATACAAACTTAAGAGTATATTCCCAATTAGATTCAGAGAGGGGAAAGATAGTACAAAGACAAAATTGTATATGGCATTCGGAACAAGATAGGTAAATTAATGGCAAAAATAGAAACAATTGGGCATGATCCAATAACCATTATAGAGATGTGGTTGCATGGCGACCAAGGTGAGCAATAAATATACCAGAATTTTGAACCCTTGGTGGGCTACGTTTCTTGTAAAATAGACAAAATGGAAAAGAAGATGAGGTAGTCCTGATTTTTAAAAAAATTGGATGAAAGTAGTGGAGAGAAACACTCAGAAAATCAAGTAGTAGGGAGAAATAGTAGCTGTTTGGGTGGAATTAAGAAATAAAAAGGGGGAAATTACTAGGAGGATTTGTATTAGGACCACAAAAGAGCACTGGGAATGGAAGGCATCGTACAAGTAAGGAAATTAGAGGTGCGTATAACAAGGGTAATACAATAATCATGAGGGACAAATCTAAATATAGACTGGGCAAACCAAACTGTTAGTAATAGTGTACAGGATGAAGTTATGAACTGTATAAGAAAATAGAAAGATGGAGAGTTTTTTTTAAGTTTGGAGATTGAAAAGGTGAGTATCCTTGTACACGAATCACTGGCATTAACCTGCAGATTCAACAGGCAAGATGCAGGTGAATAGTATGTTGGTCTTTACTGCAAGAGGATTTGAGTATAACAGTTGAGACTTCTTGCTCCAATTATATAGAACATAGAACAGTACAGCACAGGAACAGGCCCTTTGGCCCTCCATGTCTGCGCCAACCATGATGCAAATCTAAACTAATCCCATTTGCCTGCACCTAGTTCATATCCCTCTACTCCTGCCTGTTCATGTGTCTGTCTAAATGCTTCTTAAATGTTGCTGTCATATCTGCATCAATACCTCCCCTGGCAGCGCATGCTAAGCACATACCACAATCTGCCTCACAAATCTCCAGTGAGAATATGGCAAACAGAAGAGAGTCAGAAAGCAGGCTCCCATATTTCCAATACAAACAGAAAATGCTGGAAACACTCAGCAGGTCAGGCAGCATCAGTGGAAAGAGAAACAGGATTTTATTATGGAAGTTATGATGCAATAGATTGACAAGGATTTGTGAATGTTTTACCTTTCTATATTAGTTACCATTATTGAAGTCCATCTTTATCACTGAGTATTCCCAGAATTTTATCAGAGGGTAAAGTAAAATATCAAAGGACAAGTTGCCATGTGGCACTCTCACAGCTGGGTACAGAGCAGTTTTGGCAAACATCTGAGAATATAGCATTTTCTTTTCATAAAAACAGTAAACAGGGAATGCAGGTTTTAAATCACAATTTGCCAAACAAATCCCTACCAGGTAAAATCCTGTTATATATCTCTCATTTGTGCTACAGACGGGCACATGAATTTAGCAGTAACAGTAACAATGAAGACAAAACTGAATCATAGTAAAAATGCAAAATAAAAAAATTGAAGGTGGATTTATATGCACTCAATCCAAGGGATTAAATTATAAAAACATTACTGTCATGCATTTAATCTACATAATTAGCAAAATTAGAACATGATAAATATCCATGCCAAATGGTTGTTAACAGGAATGGTTATGGTATTGTCTGAATCCTTCAACAAAACAACTAATTTTGTTAAACTGTACAAGTTCCTTTCTACCACTAGATGGCTATCACACTATTACAATGGCTGATTTCTGTTACATCAGTCAGCCAGCAGGGACACGAAAATGTTGATTGTAACAAAGGGGCTGTACCATTGCTTTCAATACGAGATTATTGTTCCTCTCTCCAAGCTTCTTAGTTGTATTGAAACTTTAACAAGAAGGCATATATGTGGTTATGATACTTTGTAGCCCAGAGTTACATAGTTTGGAAGTATGGTTAAACACTTCATCAAATTTATTCTGTAACACGATGAACTAATCAGCTAGCATTTCACAACAAACAGCTATGGAATTTTCCTATTAGTGCATCTGATATTCCCAACTGCAAAGCCACTAGCACAAGTGAAGTCTTGGCAAATCAGGCAGTAATTCAATATAGATTACTGAATATGGCTTAATATTAGGTTTGAAACATTAGAAAGCTTGGAGCGGCTTTTGCAAGTAACTGTTTTTTAATTAGTTCTTAATAGGGGACCTGTCTGTATTGAAAGTATGTTAATGAAAGGGTAGATCCTTAAAGGCACTGTAATTGGATTTCCCTGAATGTGATGCAATTATTTTATAAACTTGGCCAAGACAAGCCTGGAATAAAGAGCTAAGTGAAGTAGCTAAATTTAATCCTGAAAGATCTTTGTTATTAATTCACTTTACCCAGTTTACTGCTGCTAATTCGACAGTTTAAAAACACCTGTTTGGAACCCAAGACATAATAGGAGGACTTAACAGTCATTCAGCTGTTTTCTAGAAGTCCTGTATAATGAAATCTAACTGCGTGACCTTTTTCTACACTTAGTAAATACTGATGATTTAAGCAGCTAGAGTTACCAATTTTTTTTAAATTCTAAGTGTCCTGTTTTCCAACAAGCGGTAATGTGGTACTGACATGCTAACAGTTGAAAAGGGGAAGACGTATATTTTTGTTTTGATAATCTTACTGAAGTCCGGATGAGTTTAATCAAGTTACGGGCTTGCCAATGTTTCTCTTGTTAAAATTAACAGAAGAAATTCCAAGCCTTACAATAATTTCCATTGAGGTGATGCTGGCAAAATTGCATTTTTTTTAAGTAGCTAGTAGTATTTACCATGAAACATCTTAACATCTACGCTGTCATGTACTCTAAGGATTTTATGTGTATCAATAAAATCACCCCTTATTTTCCAAAACTCCAAATAACATAGCCAGTCATTTTAAGTCAAGCCTTTCATGCCAGGAATTAGCCTTTTGGACTCTTATACCAGTATATCTTTTCTTAAAAAAGGGGACCAAAATTGTGCACAGTACGCCAGGTATGGTCTCACCAGTGCCCTCTAAATGTTACAATACTTCTCTATTTCTAAATTCATTCCCAATGCAATAAAGATCAATAGGTAATTATTTGCTGCACCCTCCTGCTAACCTTTTGTAATTCATGTACAAGAACACCTAGATTCCTCTGTACATCACTCATTTGCAATTTTCTCCATTTAGATAACAGCCTGCCTGTAGGTTTCTCTCACGGAAGTGTATATTTTCACAGTTTCCCACCTTAAACTTCATATTACGCTTTTCCCCACTCACTCAGCCTATCTATATCCAGTTGCAGAGTCCCAATGTCATCATCGTAACATGCCCCTCCCACCTATTTTCTGCCATCAGCAAACTTGCATACCTTACAGTCTGCTCCCTCCTCCAGGTCATTAACATAAATATCAAATAATTCAGGGCCACGAATTAATCCTTGGGGCACTCCAAGAGTTAAATTCTTCCAGCATGAACAAGACCGTTTTATTCTGAATTCTATTTTCTACGCCATAAGCAATCTTCAATTCATGCTCACACACTTCCTCTAATACCCAGAGCTCTTACCTAGTGAATCAGTATTTTATGTGGCATCTTGTCAAATGCCTTCTGAAAATCCAAATACCCTACATCTACTGGCCCCCTTCTATCAACTTTGCTTGTCATATCCTCAAAGAACTCTAGCAAATTTGTCAAAAATAATTTACCTTCCATAAAACAATGCTAACATTAATCTTCTCTAAATGACCAGCTATTTCTTTCTTAATTTGCCAACAGTTCCACTGTTCGCCTTCCTAATTGCCTGTGAAACTATATACCAACTTTCAGTGATTCAAGTACAAGAACACATATCTCAGTGAACAGCTACACTTTTCAATCACCCTCCTTTCTATTTTGTTCTAGCAAAGCAGATGACCTCACACTTACCCATATTGTACTCTATTTGCCACCTCCTTGCCCATTCACTTAGCCAGTCAATATCCCTTGGTGCATCTCTGCATCCTCCTCACAGCTAGCTGCCAGTAAATTTGGATATATTACACTTATTCCTGCCATTCAAATCAAACACTGAGCTCTAACACTGATCTCTATGGCTGTCAGGTCAGAACCTCCCATGTCAAAAATGACCCATTTATTCTTATTCTGTTAACCAATACCAAATCTATATCATCATATTTCCAAGTACCACTTGGTCTAATTTTGTTTAAAAATCTCTTGTGTGGGACTTTACTGAAGTCCAAATGCATCACCAATTATCTGGTCTGCTAGCTGTAACCTCAAGGAATTCCACAGATCTGTCAAACAGGATTTCCCTTCCCTAAATCCATGTTGACACTGCCCAGGTCTATTATTTTCCAAGTCCCTTGAAACGACTTCCTTAAGAACAGTGAAGTTATGTTTGAATTGTATAAAACACTAGCTAGACTACAGCTTGGAGAACTGCAGACATTTTTGGTCACCACGTTCCAGGAAAGGAGCGATTGCACTGGAAAGCTTGCAGAGGAGATTTACAAGGTTGTTCCCAGAAAGCTTTAGCTATGAGAAAAGATTGGATAGGTTGGTGTTGCTTTCTTTTGAATAATGGAAGCAGAGTGGTGACATAGGCATATAAAGTTATGAGAGGAAGGAGCTGTTTGCCTGAGCTGAACAGTCAAAAACAAGGGGAGCACAGATTTAAGCTACTTGGTAGAGGGCTTAGAGAGGAAATTAAGACATTATAGGGAGCAAAATCACTGCTGAAAAGTTTGGATTTCTGTATGTGAAGAGTTGTGACCTGTGTTGTTACACACCTAGTGCTGGAAGGCAAACTTAGGCTGGATAACAGTCTTTTTGATCTGCATGGACATGATAAGCAATTGCCCTCCTTCTGTGCCAAACATGTTCTATGATTCAAATTGCTTATCTCTAAGGTAATACTGGTTTCTTGATAAGTCTCTCCACACTGTTAAACAGTAAATTTTAGACTGAGTAACTATTCTGTAGGAGGTTGGGAGAAAGCACCCTGAGCATAAAGCTACACACCTTATACCCAATTATAAAATTTTAATAAATCATTTATTAAAAACAGTATGGACTAGAAATTGTTCACCTCTTTTGCTGTGCTAAACCATTGTTGCACTTTGCAGCAATGCCAAATCTAATCTCCTGCAAAACAAAATCACAGAAATTGCTATAAGGATGTTTAAAACAATGATGTTGTGGTTTACATTCAGAAATATGCCCAAAAATGGACCTACATTGCTCTTGACGGGACCATACTCAATTTGGCACGGCTGCCATCACCTAGCTATGTACCAGTAGGATATCAGGTCTTAAAGGCACATTCCTCCTGGCAGCCAGACACCAGCAACAAGGATGCCCTGGCAGAAACAAAGGCCACAGGGGAGAGAAGGAGAACTTCCAGTTTCACGTGACATGGCAATGAACTCCTGATGCTAGAGATGGAGGTTGGGAGGGAAACCCTGTTCACCAGATGGGTGTGCAGGGGGTGGGGGTGAAGGGGAATGGGGAAGGAGCCCTGATAGGGCCAGTTTTAGTGGAGTCTGGCAGAAGTTGGCTACAGTAGTGTCAGCCAAGAGTAAGAATCACCTAATTATGAAGGAAGGTCAGAAAAGATTTTATCATCTTCCTAGAAATGTAAACTGAGTTCTAGACCAATATGTGGGATTAGTTTAGGTAGGCATTTTGGCTGGCATGAACAAGTTGAGCCGCAGAACCTGTTCCCATGCTGTATAATTCTATGGATCTGTAAGTACTGCTTCCTCATACTGACACTAATTAGCTCTAGGGCTGGAGGCTGAAACAATGTGGAGCGGTCAGAATGCCAGGAGATTGTTACACCATTGTCTACACAGATCCCCAAGAAGTTATCTCAAGTGCAGATCCCTCACCAGGGCACCAGTCCACCTCCCATCATGTCCTCTCAAGTAGCACGAGCACCTCTAGGACCCTGAAATTGGCCCTGAGCAGCACACTGATGCCAGCTCATCTGGGGTAAAAGCTCGTTAGTGACTCAAAGGGAAAGGGAGCTGCCATCCAACAGTCAGACTGGAGCACGGATAGTGCATCTCCTGCATCAGGAGTTCATTGTCAAGTCACATGGGCACTGCAACCTAACACTGGGACTCTAAAACCACATACAAAACCGTGACATGGGGAAGGCAGTAGAATTTTAACCTATAGGCCCAAATGTTATGATTTTTGATTTTTAAATTACTTGACATTTTTGTTGTATAAATGCTCTAACACTGGACAAAAGCATACTCATTTTGGACAGATCACATCTCTAAGAAATGAATGATTGTATGGCAGCTGCTGGCTTTGATGCAGACTTTGCCATACAGCACCTAGAAAAGTTGCTCATGGAGGGCTGACAGAGTCACCACTGATCCACTTACTGAAATCAATATGTCAGCTGTTAAATGCCGTAAGAAGGACTCCCTATTAGTTGCAGCCCACTCCCTAGTCTTCTGAAAGTCTCTCAACAGCTTGCAATGCCCTGATGTCAGCAGACTGTCCTTATAGGTAACAGTAAAATAATATCTAATTGTGCGACCACTGATGGTCATAGTTTGCAGCTTTGAGCTCCAATTTATATGGTAAGCAAGAAAATGAATGTTGCACAAAAATTGGCATAATTAAATGTGCATCTGATGATGGAAGAACATAAAATATGCCAAGGTGAATAGTACACAGAAGTACCCAGTCCAATTTCCCGATGGGCATAATTTCACCAGGACATGAGTTCTAGTGCAATCTATACTGGATTAACTCAGTCTCTGTGGGACCTGCACATAAAGAAGGAAGCTAATCAATCCAATTTCTAGGTTAATGTGTTCGAGATGCTTTGGGAAAACAATCTTGCCAAATTTAAATACATATAAGATATCTTTATTAGTCACGTATGTATTGAAACACACAGTGAAATGCATCTTTTGCATAGAGTGCTCTGGGGGCAGCCTGCAAGTGTCGCCATGCTTCCAGCGCCAACATTGCATGCCCACAACTTCCTAACCCGTACATCTTTGGAATGTGGAAGGAAACCAGAGCACCCGGAGGAAACCCACGCAGACACGGGGAGAATGTACAGACTCCTTACAGACAGTGGCTGGAATTAAACCCAGGTCACTGGTGCTGTAATAGCGTTACACTAACCACTACACTACTCAATGCCTTAACCTGAAATTTGTGTTGGAATACACTCTGCCTGAGGCCCACATTCAAACAGCACGGTAGCGTAGCGGTTAGCGTGACGCTATTACAGCGCGAGCAATCGGGGTTCGATTCCCGTTGCTGTCTGTAAGGAGTTTGTACGTTCTCCCATGTCTGTGTGGGTTTCCTCCTGGTGCTCCAGTTTCCTCCCACATTCCAAAGACGTATGGGTAGGTTAATATGGGTTTAAAATGGGCAGCACAGACTCGTTGGGCCGGAAGGACCTGTTACCACACTGTAAATAAAATTTAAAAAAAATTTAAACAACCTCTCAGTCTGTTGAAGCTTTTCGAGTGATGAAAAGAGCCCCAAGGATTGTTAAGCCATGCCATGAAAATAGATAATATAACTCAAAACACTGAAGGGAGCTGAGAGTTAGACACTTGGGTGCAGTTACTCACTCTTCAGTCAATGTGCTCTTATACTAACTTTGTCCTGGAATGGTTTTCAACAGGTGACATTACCTTTGTACTTACTTTTTTTTAAAGTTTGCAGTCAGATATAAGTTTTTTAATCCCAGTTCCACTGACATACACAAAAAGTCATCTAAAACTATTAAGTGCTGGTGTTACTAATTTCCTGCTATTTTACAGTTTAACACAAGCTTAAACTACACTTCCAAACACAGTGACACAAAATTATGGTGGGATCCCAATAGTGACAATATGTGTGTTATTTCTGTCCATGTATTTGCCCTTTCCTCACTTGCCTTCATATTTTTTTAAACAAAAAAGCAGTACATTAAAACTTGTCTCATTCGGGAAGATCTCAAATGAATCTTGATGTCACCTGAATATCCAAGTTTATATTAATGTTCAAATCTAGATTGCATGAATTTCAATCAATTTTATTTCAATTTGTTGACTTATGCTCTCATTATTTAACTCCATATATTCCAGCTCAGCACTCATCTAGTGTTCCTGTGTTTAGTTTAACATTCACCAGATGTAGAGCATAGCCCTAGGTTGTTAACCACAACAACATTCCTTAACCCCAGCTTCAGAAAAAGCTCCCCACCCCACCCCCTTAACCCTAGAGTAACATCAAGCATTCTTTCAGTCTTTTCCAAAATTATTATTTTTATCTTAATTTTGGTTAAATCAAAAAGAAAAAGATAAAGACTGTACTGCAAAGATTCAAGTCTCACCCTATATAAATATTTGCTGGATATTTAGAATTAAGGGCTTTTAGGTTGAATGTTTCCCCAACCCCTATCAAATAATCCACTTCTTTTTCAATATATCAGACAATTCTGGAATTACTCAGCAAGTTTATTTCATTTGCAATGTTATACCTCTCTGGTTAGAGATCTATGGTCGTAACAGATGGGTCTGCTCCTTCAGGAGAGCAAAAAGCTGTTTGTTAATGGAAGGGAACCATCTGCTTCATTGTCAATTCACTCATCAACAAAATGATCCTAATGAGAGGCATAAGAAAAAGGTAATAATAACTTGAAACTTCATTAGTCCAGAACTTCGTTAGGTCGGGTGGCTAATATTCTACTGAGCCAAAGTTTGAACTTCTAATCTGCTGTGTTAACTAGCAATTATTCATCAGAGGCTCAATGAGGCAAGTAGGAAAGGCATGCCTAGAAAAGTATCCCCAGTCAGTTATCATAAACATTCTATCTAGTCATGTTGGTGCATTGTGATCTGCATCCAAAATTCATTTCATTGAAGTCATTTTTATTTCTCAGCACTTTTACATATGCCATTTATTCCAGGAATTGAGATAGCACAGTGCTGTAAGAACCAACAGCAGCTTCTTCCCTACTGCCATCAAGTTCTTGAACCAACTGGATGGAGATGGACTCTGACCTCACAATCTACCTTGTGGCCTTGCACCTTACTGTCTACCTGCACTGCACTTTCTCTGTAGCTGTGACACTTTACTCTGTACTGTTATTGTTTTACCTGCACTACCTCAATGCACTCTGTACTAACTTAATGTAACTGCATTGTGTAATGAATTGACCTGTACAATCGGTATGCGAGACAAGTTCTTCACTGTACCTCAGTACAAGTGACAATAATAAACCAATACCAACTTGAAAGACCCTAATTCTACATTGGACTGCATTTCCCATAACTTGCACTAACGTCATTGTGTTATTTTCATTTATTATGTTGTGTAAGTTATGTAAAATTTCTGTTAATTTAAGTTTGTGTGATTTTATGTTCATTATGTTTGTAATGTACTGTGTTGCTGCAAAAAGCTGATTTTCATGGCAATTATGGCATTGGTATGTATGCCCATGACAATAAAACTTGAATTTATTTCAGTCGTATATAAATCTTGGAAGGAGTGAAAGTCTGATAACAACCACATTTCAGCTGTGCAAAGGCACTCCAGAAATTTGACCTGGTACCCTCTAGTGTGAGTTAGGTTTGCATCACTCCTTTTGCAACATTTATTTGGAATATTAACAGGGAAATTAGTTTACATTATCCCAGGAACGACTGCAGTTCGGTAACACTGAGATCTTGGGTGACACTGAAGTCTGCAAGTGAAATGCCATTCTATGACCAATGTGGCCATTGGCATACTGTGGACAAGCATATTCCAGCACCCCTCCATTTCCCAGCCCTGCGCTTTTTCCCCAAGGATCAAATGTGGCCCAGGCTTGTTACTATGGATCTGCACTCTTCAGCCAAGAAAGAAAAAGAAAGCCCTATTTTGTTTTTTTATTTCTCCAATTATTCATTCATGGGATGTAGATGTCGATCCTAGAATTGCCTTCTGAACTTTAGAAGACAGTTACCACATTGTTGGGTCTGGAAACAAATAATTGCCATCCAGAGTAAGACTAGCAGATTTTCTTCCCTAAAGGGCTGAATGAATCTGACAAGAATTATGATCACCATTACTCAGGCAAGATTTTTAGTCCAAATTTATTTGATCATTTAAATTTAAGTACCCCACTAGTATTATAGAATTTGACTGTATTTGCTTCAATAGTCCAGTAATTTTATGTTACTGTAATTTAAAACTGATCAAGAATCAAATAGCTTAGATCTACAGCCATTCACGTTGTTCATATATGCCAATAATATGGATAAAGTAACAGCAGCATAACCTCTCAAGTGCACTAATTGCACCAAATAGAGGACTTTTAAGCATCAGGGATTCAGTGAGAATGTTTGGATCCCAGAGGCTTACAATTTTCTCTCTGCATTTGCAATCGAGGCTGGGGTGGTGGAGAAGAAAAGTAACAAAACTGTGGATTGTCTGAGCCTAAGAATGTTTGCAGTCCAGTGAGTCATAGGTATCATATGCAACTAAGCTGACCAAATCCCTTCCTGTCTCAATACAATGGAATACAAATATCTACAACCACAACATTGATCACTCCCTGGGACCTTGGAGAGTCAGCCTGATTAAAAGCCATGTGTCCATGCATGTGGAGCCCTGAGAAATAATTTCCTCAGCTTTAGAACACTTTGCAAATGTGCCTACAGGCAGTAGACTGGCTAACATTATAGATATAGTCTTTGAAAAAAAAGTAACCATGGAATAAATATTGTCCCAGAACTTACCATTGTACTTTGAAAAAAATGCCCAAGTTGTTTGTGCTTTTCAGACAGGCAGACACGGATTCAGTTTATTGCATTATCTAAGGGACAAGGTCTCTGAAACACAACATTCCCTCCGTGCTACACTGAGCTATTGTGTCCAAATACTCAGAGGTAGGGTTTGAACCCCAAACCTAACTCAGAGGTAATAGCTCTATCATCAAACCAGTTGTAGTAGGCCCCAAAGATAGCCTTCACCACTGGTGTCAATGGTCCTTGTCCCAGATGAGTTTTCTACACATCCTAAATATTTCCATTTCTTATAAGTCACATATAATGATGACAGATATAGGAATATTTGGCTTCTCCAACACCAAGAGCCAAAAATTCTAGAGAATGAAAATTCAAAAATAGAAAATTAACAAGACCACAAAATGCAAAAAGAGATGAAAAACTAATTTGTGAAATATCTCCTGGTAGCTCCCCTAGCCTTGCTTTTATGAAAGGGAGAAGGGGGTGGGGAAGAGGTGGGTGTTGTTCCTGATTTGCATGTGACCTGTGACCGCCAATAAGCAGAGGGAAACCGGGGGCTGGATGCTGCTGACATCATCAGAATGTAATCTAATTAAACTGGAAACATCTGGTTCAGAGCCTATACAATTTTAAGGCCATTAGAAATAACAAGGCAGCACAAAACAAGAGGAAAATGAAGAAATTTGTCTTCTCAATTGCAGCCAGAAACAGGTGCACTTAAAAGGCTAGCAGACTGTTCACTTCCCCTTCACCACAAACAATTCAATATGGGCAATGGTGATTTTCCCAAGCCTGAGCAAAATTAAACCAAACCTGAGCCACAAGGTGGTGCTTTCTTATTTCTGTTCCACCCTACAATTCATGCTAGTGGACCTGTAGCCATTTTACTGAATATAGAGGAAAAACTTAGCCAAAATATTTAGTTCAATATTAAATTTAATCATGTTATGCATCTTATCTACCATCTTGTTAAACTTAATAAAAGTGTATTGGATTGTACTCCTTCAGTTTCCTGCTAGAATGTAACCCAGAATATAGAGAGACAAGCTTGAGAAATGTGTCAGCAATATTTTTCTTTGGTTGCAGTTCAAGATTCTTGTTGCTAACAGGACTGCCAAGTTCCAGAACTAATTTTCAGTGGTATTATTGGATAAGGTGGAACAAACTGTCCCTCCCCCACCCTGGCTTCATTCCCACTGCATACCATTTCTGGAGATGTTGGTTGTCAAATCCCTGTGTATGTGCTTTATTTGGGTTCATTTATAGTGAAAGAGCTACTTGCATGTGCTTTGTTTACTCTAATGTAGAAATTAGATTTGGGAGTTGGGCCAGACCCAGGGCTTCAATTGCAATGAATTAAATCCAAGCTTGATGATTTAGGTCTGGAGTCTTCTTGCTTCCTTCATTTTCAGCTTCTACAGTTTATACCAAGGGTATTGGTAAAAGAAAGCTATAGCAGGTGATACTGGCTCACTCATGGGCACAAGGTGATCATGGGTCATAGCAATACCTAATTTGTTATGGGAAATAATAGCCAAACTTTCATAGAAGTAAGATGTCCAGAATACATAAAGGAATAGATAACATCACTGAATCTGAGGAAATATTCACAGCCATTGTTTCTCTTTCCACAGATAAGTATTTTCAGCATTTCTCAAGGATACTAACACTATTGTTAATCTTTAAAAAAAATCAGCAAGGCAGGGTCTTGGGATGCCCTGACGCAGCTGAAAAAAAGACTTGTATCTCTCTTTTATCCTTTTGCAGTCTTCTTCTCTTTCCCTATTGTGAAACTCATGATCTTTTCTTACTTTCCTGCTCCTCAGTATTCAGGTTTGCTGCCCTTGTATCCCCTCCCTGATATCTATCATATATTGGAATCATTGAAACAACCTGTGAAGATTTTAAACATCCCAAATCAATAAAGGGGTAGATTTTACAGATGAGCACTTCTAGTGCAGAGCTGGAACTCCTAAGAGCTTGAGTGCTTCTGTAAAAAGTCGAGTTTATTGTCATATGCACAAGTACATGTATGCATAGATGCAATGAAAAACTTACCAGCAGCAACATCACAAGCACATAGCATCATATAAGCAGCACTCACAAGAAAAACATAAATTAAACATAAATTATGCAAAATTTTACAAGAAACAACACAATTAGAACATAAAAAAACAAAGTCTATTTTAGTGCAAAGTGATCAATAGTTGCTGAACTGTAGTGATTAGGGTTTTGCTGGTTGGTTCAAGAACTGAATGGTTGAAGGGAAGTAGCTGTTCTAGGACCTGGTGGTGTGGGACATCAGGCTTCTGTACCTCCTGCCCGATGGTGGCTGCAAAAAGATGGCATCGCCCAGATAGTGGAGATCTTTGATGATGGATGTTGCCTTCTTGAGGCAGCGCCTCCAGTAGATACTACCAATGGTGGGAGAGATGTGCCCGTGACATATCGGGCAGAGTCCACGACTCTCTACAGCTACTTACATTCCTGCGCATTCGAATTGCTGTACCAGACCATGATGCAACCAGTCAGAATACTTTCAACAGTACACCTGTAGAAGTTTGTGAGAGTGTTCAGTGACAAGCCGAACCTCCTTAACCTCCTAAGAAAGTAAAGATGTTGGCGCAACTTCCTTATGATTGCATCTATGTGCTGGGCCCAGGACAGGTCATCCGATATGGTAACACCTTGGAATTTAAAGCTGCTGACTCTCTCCACTGTCAGATCCCCAATGGAGACTAGTGCACGTTCACCCTCCTTCCCCTCTTGAAGTCAACAATAAGCTCTTTAGTTTTGCTGAAGTTGAGTGAGAGGTTGTTGTTATTGTGGCACCACTCAACCAGGTGTCCTACCTCATTCCCGTAAGCTGACTTATTGCCACCTGTGATTTGTCCAACAGCACCAGTGTCATTGATGAATTTGAAGATGGCACTGGAGCTGTGCTTAGCCACACAGTCACAGAAAGTAGAGCAGGGGGCTAAGCACTCAGCCTAGAGGTGCATCTGTGTTGATAACCAGCAAGGAGAAGGTGTTGTTACCAATCCTCACTAATTGACATCTGCCGATGAGGAAGTCAAGTATCCATTTGCAGAGGTAACTGAGTTTAGTATGTGCAAGCTATATTACAGTTCATATTTCATAATATTAGATTGTTATTTTGTTAGATAAATATGGATGCAGGATTTCTACCCTGGTAGAAAACAAGAATAATACTTGGGTAGCATCAGCAACCACCCAAATCCAAGTGGGCTGATCCCTGCACAACCACCAGTGGGCCTGAGTTCAATGGGCTACCCCCTTAAATATAGAGGGTGGTGGAAGATTATCTCACAGGCCAATCACTGTAATTTAAGAAGTGATCAAATCTTCTGGAACTGGGTTTATCCCAAATTCCAACTACCTTGGATAAGACTCAGATCTTCCACACTCTTCAGCTACAAAGGAATTCTGCAGAGTCAATGTATGACCAGGAATTATCACAGGGCCCTTATACCCCAGGCCACACCCCAGGAGCATTCCTTCCCCTATAGCCATGCATGGAACAACTCCACAAGAAATTTTATATTGATTAAAAGCAAAGCATTCACACCCTTGTGATTTACTTCACACATTTCTGCCATTCATTTGCCCCTAAAGCAAAGCATAAAATTTGATCTGAAAGGTTATATGTAAGAGATGTAATTAACACTAAGAAGTCCACTGCTGAAACAGGCTCAGACCTTTTCATATAGGAGCCCAAATCAGTCAAAAATTAATGATTAGGCCCTATTGTAACTTGCACAATTTTCTTTTCAATTAACTTCAAAAATAAAATGGGTGGATTGTGTAAAATGTGTTGCAGTTTGCTATTGCCTTTTATAAGGACTGATTTCGCGCTCATTTAGTTTGATCTTTTTCTAACACACTCACATCCAAAAGCAAAAAATTTCTACTCCATAGCAATGATATTATCAATGACACAGCATTAGGTATCCTAGGCTTTATACAGAGAGACATAAGATGCAGAATCTGGGAGTTAATGTGGAATTGTCTAAAACACAGGATAGGCCCGAAATGATGCATTGCATCTGATTCCGGGCACTGCAATTTAGGAAAACTGAAAGTCCTGGAGAGACGGCAGAAATTTACTAGAGTGCTTCCAGAGATGAGGGATTTCAGCAGCTGGAGAAATCGAGTCCGATCCAGGGTATTCTCCTTGAAGCAAAGAAAGTTGAGAGCACATTTGATTGAGCTGTACAAAGTCATGATGGATTTAGATGGGTAAACAGAGACACGTTATTCTCATTATTTGATGGTTTGAGGAGGCACGAATTCGGTGATGTGCCATTGACGCAGGGAGTGGGGGGGGGGGTGGAAATGTGAAGAGAGGTTTTTTATGCAGAAAACAGTTATGATCTAGAATCAACACCTGTGAAGTTAATGATGACAGATTCGATCAGTGCCATCAAAAGGAAGTTGTGTCAGGGAAATAATTTGTATAGAGTGGTGTGGGGGAGGGGGACCGTGGGGATTCAGAATTAATAACTTGCTCTTCAGGGACCTAGAATGGGCTCAATGACCCAAAACACTTCCTTATGCCTATGACAATTCTTTGATTTTGATTCAGAGTTTAGTCCTTCTTATCAAATTATACCTTTCCCCCAAATCCTTGCAAGCCACCTCCACACACATAACTCTTCTTTATGTTCATATCTTTTTTCCTCTTCAGTCCCTTGGGATCAAGGATGCCTTGCTTTGACTCTGGTTCTATGGGTTCTCAGGTGGCTAATGAGGCATGATAGTCACTGCTCTGTATCCAGGAATCAGTCAGGATGTGTTCATTCCTTACCTTCCATACTTGAACAACCTTTCTGAGAGGTTCCTTATGAGCAAAAGGGATAGAATTAATTAGACTTGCATTTATAACACAATTATTTGGACTAAACCATAAAGCAAACTTATTAAATAGGTAGCATTTACCCCACAAAGAAAAATTAGAAAAATAACAGAATAGTGATGATATTGTTGGTATATTAGTTTATTTTTACTTAGATTATGAACATATTCCAAGTATTTTTATGTAGTTATGGTTATTAGAAGGAAACTAATGGACAGCCAACAAGTAAAGTGTGCAAGGTTGCTTTAAACTGCTGAGAGTGCACTGGAATCAAATTATAAACTGTTTATAAGTGAAACAGCTTGTATATAACAGAAATCTAGTGCCAGAAATGAATGGGAAAAATCCATATGTGCATTGATCAAACTTGCTGTTCTCTGAGTGGTAAGTTCCTCAAGGGAATTCTATATTTAACTTTAATGACATGTACAATTATATTAATATGGCAGTCAATTTTATAAAATTTATTTAACCCTGCCCTTGCTGACTAAACATTTATGGCTACCACAAGAGTGGTACTTCTGAAACATTTATTTCTTCCTAAAAGCACAAAAATGGTTAAGAATATGCCTTGATGCCCTGTTATTCTATTTTGTTCTGCAGTGCAGAGATCTTAATTAAAGAGTTATTTGTATCATTAGAACAT
Organism: Pristis pectinata; assembly: GCF_009764475.1. Taxonomy (NCBI): domain Eukaryota; kingdom Metazoa; phylum Chordata; class Chondrichthyes; order Rhinopristiformes; family Pristidae; genus Pristis; species Pristis pectinata. Next base: position 106,291,250 of record NC_067407.1, read on the forward strand.
TCACTAAATGGCTTTCTGTAAAGGGAACAATATGTTCCTATGTCACCTTCTATAATTACATTGCTTTTAGGCATTATGACTTAAACTGCCATGTCATGTGGTTATAAACAACCAACATAATAACTATTTCATATAGTTGGCAATGACCTATTAATTGGTGAAGTGCATGCCATTGTCAAATCAGCAATAGGTTCCCTTTGAGTTTACAAGGATCTTTGACAAGAAGAGATTTCAATGTTAGATTTATGGTCCTCTCAAAATATTCTATTTTTCAATTAAAATACATAATTTAGTGCATATCTTTTGTAATAAATGAAGAGTCCTGATTTGAAAATGTTTCTTATTTATGTAAAATGATGTCTGTGTTAACTTAAATCTTCAATAAAAGAGGGTAGACAAATGGTTGGATTGCAGGGTGAAGTGAATTTCTCCACATCAACCATCATCTCCATCTCACACAGTTTCAATTGGAAAGAGGATCCTTCTTGCACTTGTTGATGTTTATTAGCAATAACATGCTAAAATGGTCAGTCCAGCCTCACAGTGGAGGATAGTCAAACACAATAGCCATGAAATGTTAACGTGTCATGGCAGCATACAGGCCATCCTTGGGTTACAAATGCCTGACTTATGGACACCCCTACATACAAACAAACTCCCAAAATATTATTAAATTCAGAAGTTCCTACAAACGGTAGAACTAGTTTCCTCCCTCTCTCCACTTTTAATAATTGTTGTTTCTTATCAGTCTTATGTGCTTTTGATGGCATTCATTACAGTACTGTGGAGGTATGATTACCATATCCAGTGATTTTTCTTTTGTGTGTGTGTATTTTATGGGGAATTATACAATGGCATCCATCATTTCCTTTCCCACAGGGTCTCGAGGATATTCTGTGCAGAACCTGCCTGGGTCAAAGGTGTTCCTATGCACAGATCTAAGTCACAAATACAAGTGACAGGCCTGCTAAAAGGAAGTTCCCCAGCAACATGCCAACATCCATCCATTGCGATCCTGGGAACAGACAGAACCTCACCCCAAGGTGACACTTGGCATCTGTGTGCCTGAATCTACACACAGCTTGATACAGCCAGATGCCAAAGCACAGTATAGGACAGTAAAGATATCATGCTAGAACTGTACACAATTTGAGTTAGGTCACACATTGAGTACTGTGTACATTTCCAGTCATGGCATTGCAGGAAAAATGTGATTACACTGGAGAAGAGTAGTTGTCAGGACTAGAAAATTTAGCTTTGAAACATTGGATAGGCTGGAGTTGTTTCCTTTTAAATGGAGTAGGCAAAAGAAAGGTTTAAGTGAGATATATAAAATGATGAGAGACCTGGATAGATTAAAGAAGAAGGACTCATTTCCCATAGCTGAAGGGTCAAAAACTAATGGTATTGATTTGAAGAATGATTAGAGGGGAGGTGGGGAAATTCTTCCCCCCCCCCCCCAAAAAGAATGCTTGTGGTTTGGAGTATTGTGCTTGAAAGTTGGTGTAGAACAATGACCCTCATCATATTTTGAAAAATACATGGATATATATTTGAAGAGCCATCACCTGCAAAGCAATGAACCTGGTGCTGGAAGGTGGGATTCAGCTGGATAGATTTCCTTCAGTGCAGATTAGTTTTAAACATTTGCTCACCCATTGTGAAACAGAGAGAGTTCAAAGAATTCAAATGAACATCGTGCATTTAGCAGAACAGGAATACTGGTTATCTTGCTACCAAGCTAATTAATTCAAGGGAAAAGTAAGAGACCCCAAAATGAATTAGCTTTCTTGAATATAGTTTATTGTTATCGCAGTGCAAGCATATGGAGTCAGTGATTAATGAGTCATTCCTCCAGACTGCCTGGTGTTATCAACTAATTGTTATTGCTTTTATTTTTTTGTCTATTTATGTCGCAAGCGATGTGTGTGAGAGTTATTTTCCTTTTAAGCTAAACAGACCTTTTGCTCACGCACAGCATGCTATGCACTTAGTTTAAGTTCAAGATAAAAGGGTTCAAGCTGTCTCAAAACATCAATTTATTTATTATTGGATTTGATGTAATACGTGTGTGGGGGGCGGGGAATCTGGTGCTTTTTTAAAAACATTGTGGCTGCAACTGTTATGTGTTTGTGAGAAAGGAAACTAAAGGAAGATCGATACATCCTCTACGTAAATTTTAAATTGCTTCTGACGTACGCCCACAGAAGCTGTTTTTAGTGAGGATACTCCAATTATTATGGGTTTGACATGAACTTGGCTCTGGGCCCTAGGGAATGCTATGTATGCATAATTTAGTCTTCCTGTGATTGTCTATTTAACTTGGCAATCTAGGACAATTTTTTGCCTGTGAAAGACTGGGACGTCAATAAAGTAATGATCAAATTAATGAACCATAATACTTGTATATTTGGCCATTACATTATGACCCATCCCATAGGAAAGTAACAAGTGGCTGCACAATGTTCAGATTTTTAATCATCTTTCAACAACATATGGGGAGTGTTTTTGTTACCTAAATAGTTTGGCTGAAAAGAAAGTAAAATAATAATTGCTTAGCCACCTGTTTGGCTACCGCCTTGACTGTTCTTCTCGATTTTTCCTTCTTTAATCTGGCCGGAAATTCATTTTAAAAACAAAGCATTCCCTAATAAATCTGAAGTAAACATGCACAGAGTCTCAAAACAAGCAACTTCGAAGCAACATTTCCCTAGTTCTGTGAATTAGGTATATTAGTGAAGCAATAATAGGTACCATTTTGGTATATATAATTGTACATTGAGCAGTCTGAAGCTAGTATTCTTCACCATTCATGGCTGTTCTGTATGCTCTGTGTTTCATGTACTTGTTTGCTAATCAAAGTGAGGAGTAACAGTTCTGTGTAATAGAACATTTGTTCTACTGTTCACATTGTTCAAATATCAAAAACTCCAAGGTCAAGGTTATAGCAGTGAAACAAATGCCAAGTTGAGTTCCTGGTGTCAGTCTGACATTGTACCTCAAGTCCAGTCCTGGAAATAGTACCCAGGAGACTCTCCCATTCTCTCTTTTGATACCCTATTGTCTGTCTGTGATGTTTGAAAGTGACATAACCAAGTCAGTGGCAATTATGCTAATTCTGAGAAAAGTTTTGCACAATGGAATCGAGTCAATCCAGAGGATGGATGATTCTTATTAAGACCATAAGATATAAGAGAAGAATTAGACCATTTGGCTCACCATGTCAGCTCCACCATTCAATCATAGCTGATTTTTTTTCAACCCCATTCTCCTGCCTTCTCCCCATAATCCTCAACCCCTTTACCAATCAATAACCTCATTATTTCTCTGTAGGCTTGACTGAAATATGTTTTCCAAGAGTGATAAGGCTGCATTCTAAACTCCTGAAATAATCTTGTCTATAGTTATCACTGGTTATAGTTATAGTACTACTAGGGCAAGCAACTTCTAATCAAAATGCCCACAGACTGACAGGAGGTCAAAGAGTACATATCATCAAGATATATTTCTAATGTTTTGATTTAAAATGTATGGAAAAATATCCTATTGTCAGGTTATGAGCTAAACTGTTGAAACATCATATTGTTGTACTGAAGTGTATGATGACACCAAAGCTTTGCTCTAAACAGCTTATTATAGGTACATAGTAGAGTACTGCAGATGCTGGAAATCTGAAATAAAAACAGAAAATGCTAACATTAATCAGCAGGTCAGGCAGCATCTGTGGAGAGAAGTGTTTACATTTCAAATCATGAAAGGCCTTCTTTCATTTTGCACCATTATCCCTTTTCTAATTTAAACTGCACTTTCACCCTCTCACAGACTTTCCTGTTTGTTCTCTCTTCTCAATTCTCTGCATTTTAAAACCTGTTTATCTGTAACCTATCCAAATGTGATGAAAAGTCATCCACCTGAAACATTAAATGCTTCCACAGATACGATCTGACTTGCTGAGTATTATGACCACTGTCTTATTTCATGATGGGTATGGCCAGTCAGAAAAATAAAGTTGTTGCATAATGATCAAATTTATATTCTAATTATATTAATAAGCACATAATTAGTATTTGCACTGCAACCGTTGCTCATAATTTTTTGTCTTTGTTTTCAATAAATACCTTAAATTCTGCTTTGTGGTCAGTTGACATGAAAGGAGCAATTATGTTTGCACATTGAAGGGTCAGAAAGAAATGAAATGGATACTGATAAGATACTCTTTATTTGACACTGCCCTCCAAAATACACACATTCTTCTTTAGAATTACCTTTCATTTATCAACTTCATGCAATGTATTAATTTCTATGTATCAAGCTATTTCAGAAAGCAGACTCACACTGCATTGATATGGTCAATTAGAAATATGCAGGTACCTTTTCCATCTCATGAATCTCAAGAGTCATACTTAGTCGTTGAAATCAATGCTTCAGAAACAAAGGATCCATTTAGCACAGTCTGACTAGGTTTTATTTTTTAAATAAATTTGACAAACAATGAAAATGGAAATAACATTTACAGAGAGATTGTAACAGTGTACCCAAAGGAAAATATTTAATGCTGCAAGTGGAATCAATTCAGTTAACATTTTTCTTCATTCTGAAGACAATAAACCAACCTTTATCTTCTATATTTATTTCCCTGGCACCTACTGTGGAAATCTGTAGTATATTATGTTGTAAGGATCAGCTTGCCTAAAATGAACAGAGGGCAATTTGCTTTAACATGACAGCATTTCTAGTCTAGCTGCTAGACTGCAGCACTAAAACCGCTAAATAGTTCTGAGAGGTGGTTTATCTACGAACCGCCGATAAAAATAGAGTTTCAATTCACGAGTTTAAACTCATTTCTTCTAAGTCTAATTGAATCAGTTGAAAATAGCGAACTGTCTTGGAAGCTTCTTCTTTACAGGATGGAAACCTTTGGATCGGATAATTAAGGCACACAGATCCATGCATCCTGTTTTGCTATTACTTTTCCATGTCAAGGCACAATAATTTGTTGCTTTTTATTGTCCAACCAGATGAAATTGTTGGGTCTCAAAGACAGACACAGAAGTGTAGTTGCAATAGAAAATAATTTTCCATCAGGATTTAAAGGAAATTTAAAAATAGATTAAGTTTTCCTGCTTAGATCCTTACAGTTGAGAACTACTTTCGCTCTCATTGTTAAGGGAAATAACTGTTTTTTTATGACAAAGGAGGCAGTTAAATTATTGGACAATGCTTTCCTGAATGAATTGCTCTTCTAAATTGCATTCACAATGAACATTTTTGTCATTTTTTTACTTACCATATGTGGAATCATGAGATTTTCCTTCATTAATTTCCCTATTTTATATTTCCCATTCATTTATTCGTGCTTTAGGATTGCTGGGAAAGCCAGCATTAATTGCCCATAACTAATTAACCCAGTTTTTAAAACAATATCAAAGCAATGCTAATGTATCAATCCATAGAATTTGAAAAGACGAATGGCATTTTTGAATCATCACTTCCAGAAAGAGTGCAGGTGAATGGGTGGGGAATATCCCAAACCCCAAACTAATGAGGTCTTGAATACATGACTGAAAAAAAGCCATGTTTATTAGTAAACTTTTTGGCCCCTTAAGAAAGCATGTGGTATTGAATTCGGTTAGCAGGATCTGAAAATTGTTTCAATGTTACCAGTCTGACCTCCAGCCGCCTTCATTTGTACTCTGAGTCCCATATAATAATGCCCAAGGGGAGATCTTTCCAAAGGAGAGTTTTTCAAGCTTAGGCCATGAAATTCTGTCTTTGTTACTCATCGGTGTCACTCTTTCTTTCTTCAGCTCACATCATTGGCTGCAGGAGAACTATCTCATCAAGTAACATCTGTCATCAGGATCCATGTTTACTACAGCATTGCTGTTCCCTCACTTCCCGCACTCCTTGTGAACCCTCCCATCCCCCTTTCACATACCAACCACCTGGTGCTTCAGTCACCACCCACAGCTGAGGTGGGATAAGGTAATCTCCCACATATTTTCATCAACAAACTTCAGAAGAATGAGTTAATTATCCCATAGGCATGGTGGCCATGGCTATGTAAATCTAAGTCAATTTGTCAGTCTGGCTCTTTGTCAAATGCAATGTAAAATGGTATTTGAAAGCACTGGGTAATGACAGATCCCTTTCATAATGTGACCAATATAATTTCCAAGATGAGTTTACAGATTCATTATTTTTATGCCTACTTCTCAAATTAATGAAGGCAGTATTTGTAATAAAAGCTTAAATTGAGAAGTGCATATGTGACCTTTTATTAAAAGGACAATTGCATTAAAAAATAATGATTCAAGAAATATTCAAAGTTATCAGCAAATTTAATAATTTGATGAGATTAACTTCCCATTACAGTATCATTTAAACACTTTTTAATGGAAACTGCCCCCAAATAAAGTATTATATGCATTTTTTGACAATAATTAACACTGGAGAGCAAGTACATGGCAGAAATCTAATCAAAGGGTTCAAAAATTTGGGTGACTTGTTAACCATCCAATTATTCATAGCATGCATTTAAGGTGAGAGGGAGTAGGTTCAGAGAAGATGTGAGAGGTACGTTTTTTTTTACTCAGAGTGGCGGATGCCTGGAATGTGTTGCCTGCTAGAGTGGTGGAGGCAAAGTCTTTGGGAGCCTTTAAGAGGGGCTTGGATGGGCACATGAATGAGAGGAAAATGGATGGATATGGGTATTCTGTAGGTAGGAGGGAATAGCTATGTCGGAACAACATTGTGTGCTGAAGGGCCTGTTTTATGTTCTATGTTCTATTCGGATGTCCTAGATTCTCCTTTGCCCTATCAGTTCACACTTCCAACAAATTACAGGGAAATTTGAAGGGTATAAAAATGATCAAACTGGAAACATCATGAGTTGCCTGCTCCAGCAAAATCTGAACCATTGTTGAGAACATTTAACAGAAGGTATAAATTTATGAATGAACTACTAAAATGTATTACTTTCATTAATCTGTGTCAGATCCTCTTTAATCTTGAAGTTCAGATTTCAAACATCATATTCATCAATAAATATTGATGAAGATGTATATTCTCAAGTACAGTATTCCTCCTCCTGCTTGATGAGAATTATTGTGTATTTTGGCCCATTTCATCTCCTTTCAGTTATAATAAAACTCTTGATAATTCATTAAGAGGCAAGTTTTCATATATTGTTTTAGACAATGCATGTTACATGGTATTCAGGCAACTAATCCATCACCACTCCAGGGATGTCTTATTTGCTGCATGTCGAAACACATCCACCTTCCAGTTGAAATGACTAGTGAATTACTAAAATTGGGATTCTGCCAGGTTTTGTTTATCTATCTGTAATTTATGGCAGCTAAAATTAATTGTATTATTCTTACTAGCAGTTCTAGTGGGGCCAGCACTGAATGCGTTTTAAGTCTGGAATCTCCCCATTCCCTACAACTTAGTTCCAAACTGAAAAGTGCATTAACCAAATGAACCTCCATGGAAGGTTTTATTCTTTATTTAACCTGCCTAAATCTTACTAGAATTCCATTAGCAGGGAGTTAAGAACCTAGAAGTTTGCTCAAGTTGCACAAAACTTTTATGTGCTCAGCAAGTGAATTTTACCTAAAGCCTGTGGTGATTTTTGTAACGCATGGTTCCAGAATTGCTAACTATTTTAATCCTCATTTATATCCTTCAGACAAAATCTGCTGTGATTAACAAGCCTTCGCCACCCTCTCTCAACCAGCACCATCACCTCTTGCTTCATTCAGTCTCCCTTGGTCTCCAACTTATCACAGGCATTCCCTATGTTCTCTCTCCCTCTCTGTCTTCTCTGTAACTTAGAATGTATTTGATTTCTAACTTTTCCTAGTTCTGATGATAGGTCATTGACCTGAAATCTAAATTCTATTTCCCTGATCTGCTATGTATTTCCAGCATTTTCTGTTTTTATTTAATTCATGCAAAAACCTGATAGCTTAAAGGAAACAGATACCTGAGTGTGCATCCACTGAACTTAAATTTGATCCTGATCCTTTATATATTAGGGCGGGGGGGGGGGGTGTGCGGAAACGGAAGATGTTGAATATGTACAATGATGTCAATCAAAATACAACCCATGATTCATATCACCTGAGTGATTATTTTACTACATAGTGCTGGCTCACAACAAATGTGGGATAAAGGGTTGAGCCTTTCTCCAGTCTTAGTTAAAATTCAAGATCCAGTCCCTACCCAGTATATTGTTGACAAGTCCAAGGCATTGATCTTCCCTAAGGCAAGTTCTCATTTTACTTTCACACCTGGAATCCTTTTTTCCACCAGTCTCAACTTACCACCTCACCTCCCCATTCACGAGATCATAGGATCATTCTCCAATGTTTTCAGGTATCCTATATGGTTCCTTGGATCTTTCTATTCTTCACTATCCCATCCTCACCCAATCCACTATGGTTTTCTCTCTATTCAATTTTCTGATATCCTTCCCAAACCTCTCCCTAAACTTCTCTTGGGGTGCCTTCTGATCTCCTCCCTATTTCCCATTTATTGCCCACCAACCTTCCTGCAATTATCCTTCTCCCACTCTCTATCATCCTCACTGATGGTCTACTCACTCACCCCTGCCTGGGATATCCTTCTCCTCAATCAATCTTTGCAACCCTTTCCTCCCCCATCAAAACTGCCACATAGCATTCTGTCCAGTCTCCACCCTCTTACTATGGTGGGAGATTACAGAGGAATGGCCTTTACAAGCACTTGAGTAAACAAGCTTGGATCTGGCACTTTGGGCATCATGCACTATAGAATATGGCACTCTCAGCCCTCACTTGCAGTTCTTCTTCAATGAAAAAAACATGCTCCATAGGATTTTCTAGCCCAAGCTGTCTGAGGGGGAAAAAATGCCTTTACAGCCTCAGTGTTTGGATAACTAGTGTCTTCACAAGTGAAGTAAGGAGGGGAATTCTGTTCTGTTTTCATTCCTCTGAGGTGAAATGTTACATCTAAAGACAGTTCCACCTGACAACATGGGTGATATCTGATAGAGGCTATCACACCACTGTGGGTAACAGGGGAACTCGCTGTTCAACCACAGTATGGACTTAATCTACAGCTGTGGAAATGGAAAGCACATGTTTTACCAAGTCCTTCACAATACCAACTGTAGCCTGATTATTTTGTCCCAAGGAATAATTGTAAAGCATATGACTTTAACTAGTTAAAACATTGCTTTTCTCATGATGTGGCACTTTGCGATATAAAACAGCACTCATGGCCTCGGCCACTCAACCCGAAAATTAAAGTTAGTTTTCTTGCTTTAAAAAAATATTTATATATCTGTATTAAATCAGACCAAATAGAAACATTTTCATCAGCACAGTTGAAATGTTATAACTTTCAGATCACATTTGAGACTACATTGTCAACATCCTGAGTTTTAGTCCAACAATATTTAATCTGTCCTGAATCCTTACACTTTAACTAACTTTTGCAATAAAAAAGCAGATTAAACTACAAAGCATCATTTCTCATTTCTTCTCTCAATTGTTTTTTTTATCACAACTTACGTTCAAATGTATTTTTACTTAGCTTAATTATCACAAAAGATTCTTACCATCAAATAACAGGTGCCATCATCAACAACACTTGTTCAAGTAATACACTTTGCTCACAGCCATAGCAGATTGGGACTCTGGACAGCCATACCTTGTAGGCTCAACTGAAGGGAACAGAATGTTATGGAGATTATAATGGTAAAATGGAAATGGCAACATGCTCAGAGGAAAAGGAGCCTAGAGAAAAACATACTTAGGGAAAACAGATGGGATGGGGTTTTTGAGGGAGAGAGGGAGGTTTGACATTTTGAGCAAAGACAATAGCTAAAGGAATATTTAACAACCTTGGAAAGCAACAGAGCCAGGGAAGGTAACTATGGTGAGGTATATATGGAGTGGATAAAGAGAGCAGCAGTGGATCTCCTGGACAGAGTGGAGAGAGATGAGAGAGAAATCACAAGATGAATGGAGATACGACCATAAGATGAAAGGAAGAGAATTAGGCCATTCAGCCTATTAAGTCTCCTCTGGCATTCAGTCATGGCTGATTTTTGTCTCAGCCCCATTCTCCTGCCATCTCCACATGACTCTTAATCCCTTTACTAATTAAGAACCTATCAATCTCTGCCTTAAATACAACCGATGATTTGGCCTCCACAGCCCTCTGTGGCAGCAAATTCCATAGATTCACCACCCACTGGCAGAAGAAATTCTTCCTCATCTCATTTCAAAAGGGACATCCCTTTATTCTGAGGCTGAGCCCTCAGATCCTGGATTCTGCTGCTAATGGAAACATCTTCTCCACGTCCACTCTATCCAGGCTTTTTGATAAGTGAGAGGAGAATTCACAGATCAGACATCTGCACAAACAAAGCTTTTCTTGCTTGCATTGGATTACGGTTCTCTCCAACTGAGAACACTTGTTTTGGACTCAAGGTGTTCTCTCTCAGAATGTATCTGGAATACTAACATGTTTGTGATCACTTCTCCCTGGAGAATTCTTAACTACAAAAACTCTTTTTAATCTTATCTTGTTACACATTAGCAAATCTAAAATAGCCTGTTCTTGGGTAGGTTCCATATCATGTTGCTCTAAGAAACCATCCTTGATTACTCCACAAATTCCTTTTCCAAGGTACCCTTGCAAATTTGCTTAGTCCAATCAACATGCAGATTAAAATCACCCATGATAATTGCAAGTCCCTTCTTATATGCCTTTGATATTCCCCCATTTATGCTTTGTCCTACCATGAGGCATATTTACCACTCCCAATGTCTTCTTTTCCCTTGCCATTGCTTATTTCCACTCAAATCGATTCCACATCATGATCCACTATCTCAATAACCACTGCACTAATACCTTCTTTATTTAACATTGTTACCCCACCTCCTTTTCCTTTTTGCCTATTCTTTTGGGACAGCAAATGACCTAGAATGTTTAATTCCCAGTCCTGGTCACCCTGAAATCACTTCTCTGTAATAGCTGTTGAATAAAACTCATTTATTTCTATCTGTGCTGTCAGCTCTTCTGTTTTGTTAGAACAATTACATGCATTCAGATAAGAAGTCTAAGTTTTGAATTTTTATAACTTCTATTAAATTTCTAATTTCCTCAATGCACTTTTGCTCAGATATTCTGCCTCTTCCTGTCATGCTTTCATTATCTTGTGCTGCTGCTCACTGTCATTTTTTTTGATTTATTAAAATTCTGTCACTTGAAGCTCACCCACACTAACTATTTTAAAGCCTGGCTATAACCCTAGCTATACAATATGCTGGAACATTTGTCTCAGAATGGTCCAAGTGAAGTCCATCCCCAAAGAAACAGCTCTCCCTTCTCCCATTACTGGTGTCAGTGCCCCCTGAATTAGAACCCATTTTTCCTATAGCAACCTTTGAACCACAAGGTTACATCTCTCATCTTAGTTATGCTCTACCAATTTGCACTTGGCTCAGGTAATAATCTGGTAATTATTATCTTTGTGGTTCTGCTTTTCAATTTTCACATTCCAACTTTCTTCTGGCACATGAATGAGAGGAAAATAGAGAGATATGGGCATTCTGTAGGTAGGAGGTAATAGCTATGTCAGCACAACATTGTGGGCCGTAGAGCCTGTGCTGTGCTGTACTGTTTTATGTTCTATATTTAAGTGTAATAATGATCAGTTTTGGGGTGCCCAGCCAGCAGAGCGAAAATAGCCTTGGAGAGGCAGCCCAACAAAAGGTGTATTAAAGGGGGACTTCTTCAGCTTTCAACTGTTTAACTCCAATGTAAATGTAATTGCACATCCTGGCAATGACTGCTGTTTGGATCCTTCCTGGTGTATCTTTGTACAGGCACAGTACTGCAAACTGCAGACATATGTGAGTGGCAAAGAAATATATAAAAACACAAACTGAACTTAGAATGTGGGAGGGTAGATGGACGAAGTGCCTTCCTACACCTCAATTGGAATTATCTAAAGGGACGGTAAATTAGTTGACTGCCTGGGTCCGATGGTGGTTGATGGACAGGCAGGTCAGGTGAACATTTGCAGAGAACAGAACAGGTGAACAGATTGGTGAGTGCTGGGGGTAGGGTGAGGGTTATGAATTCTGGGGTGGAGGAATAAAGAAGAGCCAGGTAAGTTATTAACCCGAACAAGACCTGTTTGTGTTGGGCAGCCACACTGCTCAGGTAAGTTCCACTTCAGTCACAATTAAGCTGGCACTGTGAAAGGTGGCTTCTGCATGAGTTGCCCACAGATAGAACTGCCCACTTATGCACAAACAAAAATTACAGAAGCAATATCCAGGTGTGGATACCACACCATTAGACATTACTGCACATTTTCAGGGTCCACCAAGTATTCACCCATCAAATGCCTGGAATGTTCAGAATGAAAGTCCTGGGCTTCATGAAACTTGAATGGTAATCACAACTTTCAATTACTTTTGCTATTTTTACTTCAATTGGATCATATAGCACTTGAAAACATAACACAATGCAACACAACTACCAGGTAAAAGAACCTTCAGTTGTCCAATGAGAAACGGATCATATTGGTGTGTGTAACATTCAGCAGATGATTGTGAGTTTCTATTCTCAAGTGATACTGCTTCACTCCAAGTGCTGGGTGAATACAATATAAACCCAAGACCTGCTGTGATTTTGCTGCACTCATAATGTGAGTAGAAACTACCTCTGCTGCTGAGGGCTTGTTCACAAGTTAAGAGCAAGCCTCATTAAAGCCTCAAATTTCACACAAACATACATTGCAAAAAAGATGTGGATTTGTGGCAGTTTTGCTCACTGTTTCTTCAATGCACATTTCAAATACAAGCAAAGGAATATCCATGAGGGTCAGGGTTCCATAAGCGATGATAGCTTTATGCTTATTTTTCGGGGTTTACAATTTATTTTAATGCCATGCATCTGTTATCACAGATTATTTCAATGCAAATTTTACTTTTTTCATGCCTTAATATTACTGGAAGTGGGGATTGTTGGCAAGGTCAGCATTCATTGCCCATTCTTAATTACCCTTGAACTGAGTGGCTTGATAGGACAAAATCAGAGGGCCGCTAAGAATCAGCCATTGGATGCACATGTGGAACAAACTAGTTAAGGACAGATTTCCTTTCTTAAAGGACTTGGTGAAGCAACTGGGTTTTTACAAAGGGAAAGAGAAGTAAAGTGGGCTTTTTAGGTTGATGACCATTCATCAGTCTAGGAAGAGTTAGGACTTGAACATATTTTCAGTGGCAAAGAAGAGGGAGTGCTGAAGAGAACAAAGGGTGGAGACCCAAGAGAGACTGAATGATACAAGTGGTGGTGCCAGGTGGGAAAAGGTGGTGAAGCCTTGTAAATCATGACTGATCTAAATGAATGAGTTGTAAATCAAAGGAGATGATTGTAAACAGGGAGGGAGAGAAGAAGAGATGGAATTGTGCAATGCATAACATGACAGTTGCTGGAAACCTAAAATAAAAAAGTAATGGAAATACCCAGCAGCCATTTGAAAATAGTGACCATAATTTTATATGTTTTAAAGTGGTTATGGGAAAGGATAGGGATGGATCAGTAATAAAGGGCTTAAATTGGGGGAAGCCCAATTTCATTAACATAAAGTAGAACCTGCAAAAGTAGACTGGGAGCATCTACTTGCAGGTGACTCTATATTTGCACTGTGGGAAGCATTCAATGGACTAAAAGCAAGAGTTCAAGCCCAATATGTTCCTGTAAGGGTAAAAGCCAGGGGTAATAAGTAGAGAGAATCCTGGATGTCGAAGGACAATGAGGGTTGGATAAAGAGAAAAAAGGAAGTATCTGACAGGTCTAGGGAATTAATGACAGGGGAGGTCTATCAAGAGCATAACAAGTGTAGGAAGGCACTTAAAAAAAGGATATTAAGAAGGCTAAGAGAGGTCACAAAGTTTCTGGTAGACAGGATTAAGGCGAATCCAAATTCATTCTGTAAGTATATTAAGGAAAAAAGAATAACCAAGGAATAAGTAGGGCCAATTAGAGACAACATGGGTAATCTGTGTGTGGAGCCAGAAGATATGGGTTATCCCTTAAATGAATGCTTTTCTTCGGTATTGACAGACTCTGTAGTTGGAGAATTCAGTGAAAGGTTATGTGAGAGTCTAGTGCAGGTCTCTATAAATAAAGAGGAGGTACTCAATGCCTTAGCAGGTTTAAAGATGGATAAATACCCAGGACCAGATGGGATTTATCCCAGGTTGCTATGGAAGGGAAGGGAAGAGATTCCTGCGGCTCTGGCTGAGATTTTCAAATCTTTGCTGGACACAAGTACTAGATTTCCCCTCCACAATGGGGTTTTCTTCAGATTAAACGCAATGCAATTGGAACTCTACATTTACTGCCAGGGGTAGTAAACTTAGAGTTACAATTGCATGGTCCTGCTAAGTATTCTTTTGATTGACAGGGTTTCCCTCCACACTATAGACAATGTTTTTGGATATCCTCCTGCCTTCCAGCACGTGCTGCGCATGAATATAACTATGTATAAGTTGAGTAACATTATTGTAAGTGCTTTTCATTCAACACTTTGTTGTTGCTTCCTTTTAGCATCCCAGTATACATTAAATGCATACAAAGTTGCATATGTTGAACAGTGTTTTAAGAATCATAATATCAAATTTCCATTTAGAATTTTGGCACTATGCACACATGACCCCGTTGCTCCTCTCTCCACCCCACCGCCAGCCCCACTAACCAGGTCACTGTGTTGGGATCCAGGAAGTTCATTGTCTTTTGTGGTACTTAAGTGAAAAAAACCAAGTCACCAGTGATAATTACTCTATTGATACTTAATTCTACTTTGTACTGGCAGTCACATTTTGAAAGCCTAACATTCCTTGGACAGACCTCCCAAGTCACTTCCTAAACTTAGAGAAACAGCAATATCTCTTAAGGCACTGTTACATTTGAGAGTTTAAGTATAACTGAGCACAATGGATTCAATTTTCATGAGATTTCTCCTGTTATTGGAGCTGATTAGTGCATTAGGTGTACATGCTCACTACAAAATAAGAGGTAGGCAAGGGATTTATTTACTAAAATTTTGTAAGAATCTATTTTACATTATTTTTTCCTGCTCTCTGTAATGGTCTGCTCTCATTAACAGGTTCATCTGATTACATCCATGGGAATTTTCAACAGTTTGCCCCTTATCTCAGGGCAAATAGCTCATAGCTGACCTACCGGATGGTGCTCATTAACCACCGAGTCCCAGAGGAATACTGAAAGCTCTTAATTAGGATGTTCAAGTAAAGATTCCAAGTGCTTGAAGATGGCAGGAGGAAATTGAATGAAAAACATGGGCTGCTCATCTCTCAAAGTTCAAGGCAAGCTGCAAAATGGTGCACAATGAGTAATCAAAGAACAAAAAGATTTGACCGGAACATACACTCCAGTCACTTCTCTGGAACAATCAAATGCACAGCTGGAAAAATGGGATCTCTTCAGTAATTCCAATTATTTTGTTTCCTATTCATTCAAAAAAAATTCTCATATAAATCCTCTTATAAATATTAACTTAGAGATCCACATGTTTTGCAGTACATGGCCTTCAATGAAGGAAATGAGAAGAACTTAGCTGGCAGTAAATATTTGAGAAATGGGAAGTGATATTTTACATCTGTCAAAGTTGGGAGAAATATTAGTTATGACTAACCATTGACAATCAAAGTCCAATGAATTCTGTTTTAATCAGTTTTCTAATATCTACTCCATCTTCCTCATTCCATTTCTCACAGATCCCTCAATTGCTTCTGAAGCCAAGTTGCAGTTGATGTGAGCATGTACCTCCTACCGCTGTAACAACCGGCAACTCCCCAACAGCCACCCCCCATTGTTGTTAATCTTAACCTTGTGCTTTAGTTCCTTTAAAGAGCCAGGAGCTGTGACCTGATCTAATGATGTGAAGACACACTAGCAAATGGGTGGGTACTCACAGACACCATTATTGTCACCGCACATACTTGTGAGTTAGCTTAGAGGTGGGGTCTGCTAATAGTGAGCCATTATGTGCATGATTTGCACCAGGGCAGATGGCAAGAGTATGACAGATGCCAACTCCCCCTCTGACAAATTATGCTGCAGACAACACTGATGAGCACTTTGAGGCAGTCTGCACAAGAAGCCTGATGGGTTTGGGCATGTAATAGTGCATTGGCAAGCCTCCTTACAGTATCAGGCAGAATCAAATACCAACCTTGTGGAGTACTTAATATCCATTTTTTGCAGTGTGGAAGTCATGGTTAACACTGTGAGCACGAAGCAGTCCCAGATAGCTGCTGTCTCAGCTTTCATTGCAACACAGGCAGACATCACTCAACATGTGAAAGTTGCAGGAAAAGCATAGGCTTCTGTCATGCAAGCTCAATTTTTTCTGGGTCAAGAGTAGTGTTGGAGCACCAGAACAGGCAAAGAAAGTAGGTGCTCAGAGAATGCACAAGGGTGATCCGTTGATATTTTTGCATGATATAGTATGCTTTGCCTTACAAACTCAGTCTGGAAATTGAATTTTCTGGTGGCTTTTTACTTTTGCATTCTGACTGAGCAGATGCTGTGATGATCAGTGACAGGGGAAGGTAGGATGTGAAAGGGGAATAAGTTGTTCAGAGATGATCTGGAGAAGGTTGTTAGCTAGCTTGCCTCTCCCTATTCCGATTCCTCTTCACATTCTTTCTCTTCCTCCTTCTCTTGTAGGTCACTGCCCTATCAGCAGCAGAAGATGTGCCCCCATATGCTTCGGTAAGCTACCTCTAATTTTGACACAAGTTTTGCTGCAGTGCTTCCAGAACACTCCAGGCACAGTCCAGGCACATGCTTTATTTCATATCATGTGGGATCAAGGCATTGATTGTGTGCACATTTCCCACATTTGCATGTAATGTAAAATAAGACAAGAGCAATGTAGCCAATGGAGAACTCTTCGCACTTAGAAGCCACTCTTTGGTTTCTCTTGATAGTTCAAATATTAATGTCACATTGAATTCCACAAAATTAAGGTCCTGTAACTGCTGCCAGAAAGCCAGGAATTGATGTGATTTATTGCCTATCATAACATTGAGATGGTGCAATAGCGCCAGGCACCATGAGAGTAGCACGTAATCCTACAAAACCATGTGTTCATTCTACGTCCTGCTCACTGCAGAGAAAGAGTGAAATGTAAGTATCGCTCTTTGAACAGAGAGAATTGTGATCTCCCTGCCGTGACAGTGGATAGAAAATTATAAGATGCTGAGAATATCTCCAGCTTCAGCCTTCTTGACCTTTGCTAGCAGAGCCAATGCAGTCCTCTCCTTGCTCTGAGGTAGTGGTTATAATGAACATCTGGCTGATCTCGTGAGAACATCCTTACTGAAGCCTGACACATTGACCCTCACTGAGTTCGAGTAGGAGAATTGTTCCTTGGATGGACATGCTCTTCTCCCGCTCTTCCTCTCCCCTCTCCTGGTAGCTTGTCCTCCTCTGTGTGCCCTCTGCTCACACTCCAGTCATGCAGAACTCCAAAGGGAACACCAACTAATGCAGCCAATGTCTGGAAGCAATTGGTGCAGAAGCCTTGAAGTCAGGACAAGATCCTTCAACACCTATCACATGACTCCCTGTAGACTTTACAAACTTTATAGAACTCCAGGAAGCACCAAAGGTTTGTACAATTACAGCAACAGCCCATGGAAATCAATCAGCAACTAACCTGGAAGTAAACTTAAAATAATGATGGTAAGGAGAGGATTAGGAATGATGGGGTGAGGGTCCTTCCTATTGTTGATCTTGCATTCAGCTGTGTGAGATTAAGGGAGAAAGTTAGTCAGAGCAGTGAATTCTAACACAGCAGAAATCCATGCAGCACAATGACTGACAACTTTGTGGACTTCCATTGAGTGTTAGATGTTACACGATGGCAACAAACTCAATGGCGGTTGCTGGCTGTTGAACTTCTTACCCTATAGAATTCTAGAGTGGGCTTTGCAGCCAGACAGAAAGGAAGGGAGACAACAGTGTCCATCTCACCTAACAGGAGGAGATAAGAGAAACTGTTGGATTCAGACAGTCTGTCAACACATGGAGCACAGGGGCTGCACTAACTGTGCCGGCCAAGATGCTTCTCTGAGCCCCACATCTCAGTACTGAACATCTGCGTCATTCACCCCAGCCCACCCAACAACAACCATTGTACTTTTCCTTGGTGACTCACTCAACATCAAGCCATGTGGAATGAGATTACTTCAACCATTTCATTGTTGCAAGATTACCAGCAGTGGGTGAGTGAGGTGGTGGTAGGGAGATTGTTGTTTTGCACCAGTTTCCCAGTACAACAACAGTCAGTAATTTTTTTCTTTATATACAAGATAAGGTAAGATAAGGTTTCTTTATTAGTCACATACATCGAAACACACAGTGAAATGCATCTTTTGCGTAGAGTGCTCTGGGGGCAGCTCGCAAGTGTTGCCACGTTTCCGGCTCCAACATAGCATGCCCACAACTTCCTAACCCATAGGTCTTTGGAATGTGGGAGGAAACTGGAGCACCCAGAGGAAACCTATGCAGACATGGGGAGAACATACATACTCCTTACAGACAGTGGCCAGAATTGAACCTGGGTCTTTGGCGCTGTAATAGTGTTACGCTAATCACTACACTACCGTGCCTGCCATATTTTATGTATATTTGATCATATAAACATATATGATGTTTTAATGACCTATCTTAGCACTAATTCCGCTTGTACTCTCATTCCTGGGAATGTATCCTGAGCATAAAATGAGGTACCAGTGTACTCTCTATAACTCTCTTCTTGTTGTACTTGCTTTGATAGTGTAGCTGCAAGAACGCTCTAGTATCCTAAGCAACAACCAAGGTGAATTAGTTTGCTTGATCCACAACCCATCCACTTGTCCACCATTCACGGGATACACCAAAGCTTCTTTGGCAGACCTGGAACCTCAGAAGATATTAGTAGAAGATGGAATTCCACTGTGCAGTCACGATACACATCATCCCACCTTGGATATATAGCATCCTTGCTGGAAAATAATATTGGAGCTGCCTGTCTCACAGTATTGTGCAAGTGAAAATCAAAACAATTGCAGATACTGAAAATCCAAAATAAAAACAGAAAATGCTGGAACTATCAGTAGGTCGGGCAGCATCTGTGGAAAGAGAAACAGGGTTTAAGTTTCAGGTTAAAAACCCCTTCATCAGAAGTTTTTTTCTATCTTTCCCAATTCTGACAAATTCTGAAACGAATAATTTTGAAAGAATAATGCAGCATGTGATGTCATTGTTTTAAACCCATTTCAGTATTTTAGTAATACTTAATTTTAAGAAATGGACACTTAGTTTCTTTATTTCTAAGAAAGAAACATTGTTTCTCTTTCCACAATATTGCACAAGCAAGTATCAAAATTCAAGCCACTATTTATTCCCATTTGTTCTGTTTAATTTTTATCTGTTTTAAATTTCATTGCCACGGAGCCATTGGCAGCAACTAAAATTTATCAGTTAGTTTACACTGACCTGCAGGAAGACCCTGCTGAACTCATTATCATAATCTGGGTTATGCCAAAATCACATGGATAAAGCTATTTGCAATCTATGGTATAAATTGACAGGTTCTTTGAAATTTCACAGGTCCAGTGTCTTAAATCCATTCAGCCAATGCTATAAATCCAGAAGTCCAGGTAACTTCCTTTACTTCACCTATGTGGCTATTTTTTATGTGCATACCTAAACACAAAGGTGCCAGTGTTCCTCACTATTTTATTAGGCAGTGCCAGCTAAGACAGAAATTACAACAGGATTAATTTACTATTGGGCTCTGCCATACCTTGAATGAGCCAATATCTCCTGGAGGGAGATGATGTTATTTTGCCCTTAGATGCATGCAAAAAAAGGTGGGGCTAGTGGTCTGAGGGGAAACAACAGCAAATACTGTAAGGCTTTGAAGCACAAACCTTGCAGGCAGCAGGAGTATGGTCTGATAAATCTGGAGTGGTCTCTTCCTTATGAGAGCCAGTCACGGTGTGATAACCTGATGCAAGAGGAGCTGTTCCCTTGCGCTGGACCAGTTCTTTCTTCTTGAGTGTGACAATTCAACACTGTAGTTATTTTTTCCTCTTTCCACCTCTGACTAAATTGGATTTTAGACAAATTTCCTGTTTTCACATTGCAATGGATTTGGGGTGTTTGGAGTCTGTGGGCAAAGGTTTAGTTCACCTTGTTCACAAAGGCATCAGGGATCATTTGAGGGAAGATTGTTAGCAGGCTTTGACTGTGGGGGTGTTGAGCCCAACTTTACCCCTGCTGGCATTGATGTAGCAGTGTTTTCCATTGGGGATCAGCAATAAGACTCTACTGTTTCTCAACTCTAAGTTTAAGCCACGAGTATTGACCCTACTGTCTCCCAATTAGCTGACTCAGAAGCTGAACCTAGTGTCTATCCAAATCTGTATGCCACAGAACGGCATATCGAGAGGGGTCTCACGATAACAAATAGCATATGGACTAACTATGTGCTAAGTGCCCAGTTCTTAAAATTAAGTATTACTAAAATACTGAAATGGGTTTAAAACAATGATATCACATGTTGCATTATTCTTCCAAGATTATTTATGGCAGTGACCTCTGCAAACTTTTAACAAAAATGAATTCCAAAACCAGACTTCAGACTTCGAAACACCAATAATAATTCTACAAGATGAATCGAATTGTGGTATTAGTTGGGGTGGCAAATTGTCCATAGAGGTTATAAACAAACTGGAACTGGCTGTCAGTGGTTGAAGGGTTAAATACATCAGTCTCTAAACTAACTGCCTACATTGCAGCTGTTGCTGGATCTTGTTTCAAAATCACCTGCAATGACTACGAATACAGGAAGGGACTGTCAAAGAAAACCAGGATAATTACCTCTAGTCATCCACACTTCTTCTCTCCTGCCTAATTGAAGTTTAAATAGTGTCAGCAGAGTATTTTCTTACACTTTTAAATAAATCTGTCTCATTTGAACCACAGACCCACTCATCTGAGCATTTGGATGCGTTAAGTATGACCCCTTTATAATCCTCAGCCCTACTTGTTTCATTAAGGGTGCTTTTCTTTATATACAAGTTTTCCAGGAAGCATTAATCATGTCAGATAAAGCTCTAGTTTAATTTTGTGACCTGAAAGAAGCTAACTGTTAAGTTTGTGCTGACGCTAGGGCAGATTGTTCCACTGGGAGACACTAAATTGAAATTAAGGCTGTTGCTGATGACCTACAGGATGTGTCTGTGAATGTAGCAATATTCGAATGGTGAAAAAGCCTGTTCGTGTCTATTCATACTGGGTGAATGGCCAGTAATGTTCTTTACCCCGTGGGGATGGTGGTTGCATTACAAATGAGGAAAGAAGGCAGGAAGAAAGGAATGGATATGACATAACTTTATTTCAGTGCACTACAGGTTCTCTCCTCCCTGTGGCCTAATGGTATGCTCCTCTGAGCCCTGTTAGGAAGGAACAGACTGAACTCCTGCACCTCTGGTTAAGGTCTTCAGGTTAAAGATCTGACCAAATGTCCTCAATGTGCCACCTTTATAGCTGTCTGAGAAATAACAAGAGAGCTGCCTACCTTAAATTCCTCTGTCAGTTTACTGGTTTCTTCAAAGAGCAAATATCTAAAAAAATTTTTAAAAATCATAATCAATCTGACAAGCTTACAGCAGTTTGCTGAATTGTTCTGTAATGAATTTTAAAACATCATAGATTTTATTACCCTCATAAAAATCATAAAACTACCTTGCAAGGTATTAAATTTCACAAACATTTGAGAAGGTCTTAAATAACATTTGCACAAATGTCAGATTAATGGTCGACAACGTGAATGTACTTTTCTTTCAGCTGAAGTGTTTTTCCTTGCATTTTGGTCTGCCAAGTGCAGAAAAGTGCAACTGAAATCAACTCCGGGACTATCTACATTACACAGTTTTGTAATATAAGATATGAATTAATTTTTACAGTAGATCTTGCCTTTAAATTTCACATTATAGATCAGTAATGAACATTGACATTCTACAGGAATAATATCTTGTTATATATCACATTTAAGCTTGAAGCACTTGAGCTTTAAGCCAAGTAGCTACATTATTAAAACTACAAGCAGATAAATGGGAGGAATGGAAGAGGTCAACATTTAAAATGGCAATCCGACACTTTCCATTGTGTTGTCAATGTTATCATAAGTGTTGGATTTCAGCAACTTTGGGATATCTAACCAAAGACAACTTTATTAATATTTAAATATTTATAATGGGGCAATGATACCATTCAGACTCTAATGTGCTTTTAACACCTGATTGTGCCAATGGTGCCTTATGCTGTAGGGCAAGTGAAATCTGGTGGCAAGTAGACACGGGTCCACAAGAGCCCATTACCTCCATGGCCACCTCCTTCAGAACCTGGCAAAGCAGGTCATGGGGTTTTGGGAATTTATTGGCTTTCAGTTCCATTAATTCCTCCAGAACTAATTTTTTACAAATGCTAATTTCATGCAGCACTTCATTCACTTTTGACCTATAGCTTTCCAAGTGTTTAGTATCACATTGTAAAGGCAGACGCAGAATATTAGTTTAATTTCTTTGCTATTTCCTATTCCCCAATACAATTTCTCATGTCTCAGTCTGTAAAGAATCTATATTAACTTGTTACATAGCTATAGAATCTCCTACAGTCTGTGTTTATGCTTATAGAGTCATAGAGATGGGCACCTCTGCGTACCATGTCCATACCGACCATTCTGCCCATCTACACTAATCCCATTTGCCTGCATCAGGTCTGCACCTTTCTGTGCTTTGCCTATTTAAGGGCAAGACTAAATGTCTCTTAAACATAGTGATTGTATCTGATTCCATCACCTCTTCTGGCAGATACCTACCACTCTCTAGATCAAAACTTTTCCCCTCAAATCCCATTTAAAACTCCTTCCTCTCACCCTAAACTTATGCCCTCTTATTTCTGATATCCCTCCCATGGGGGGAAGAAAAGATTCTGACTATCTATATCTATGCCCCTATGCCTCTGTCAGGTCACTCTTGGCCTCCTTCTCTCCAGGGAAAATAAACCCAGCCTATCCAATCTCCCCATAACTAGAGTCATCCAATCCAGACAACATCCTGGTGAATCACCTCTGCATTCTCTCCAGTGCAATCAAATCCTTCCTATAGTGTGGTGACCAGAATTGCAAACAACACTCCAAATGTTGTCTAATCAATGTTTTATAAAGTTGCAACATAACATCCCTATTTTTATACTTCTATGCCCTGAACTTTGAAGGCAAGCTGAGGGGTGACCTTATGGAGGTACATAAAATCATGAAGGCATAGATAAGGTGAATGGTCACAATCTTTTTCTGAGTGTTGGGGAGTCTAAAACTAGAGGGCATAGATTTAAAGTGTGAGGGGACAGATTTAAAGGGGACCCGAGGGGCCATTTTTTCATACAGGGGTTGGTGGCTATATGGAACAAGCAGCCAGAGGAAGTGATAGAGATGGGTACAATTACAATGTTTAAAAGACATTGAGACAGGTACATGGATAGGAAAGGTTTAGAAGCATTTAGGCCAAATACAGGAAATGAGACTAGATCAGGGAGCCAACTTGGTTGGCATGGACAAATTGGTCCAAATGGCCAGTTTCTGTGCTGTTTAACTCTCTGATTCTATGGCTTTATAACTCTAAGCATGCTGTATGCCACCTTCACCGCCCTATCTACATGCGTTGCCACTTTCAGGTAACTATGGACTTGAACCCAAAGATCCTTTCATCAACATTCCTTATCTCCCAATCATTTACTGTATATGCCCTACTCCTATTTAGCTTCCTAAAATGCATCACCTTGCACTTGCTGGGATTAAATTCCATTTTCCAATGTTCTGACCAACTTTCTAGCTGTTCTGTATCCTGCTGTAGACTTGTACAACCTTTCTCGTTATCCACACCACCAACTTCCAAGTCACCTGCTGACTACAAGTCACACCGTCTACATTCATGTCTAAGTTGTTTATATATATCACAAACAACAAAGGTCCCAGCACTGTTCCCTGTGGTACACCACTGGTCACAGACTTCCAATCAGAAAAGCATCCTTTCACCAATACCCTCTGCCTCCTATCACCAAGCCAATATTGAATCCAATCAGCTAGCTTGCCTTTGATCCCATGTGCCTTAACCTTCTGGACCAGTCTACCATGAAGTCCATAAAGACAATGTCTACTACCTACCTTTGTCAATCATTTTAGTTACCTCTGCAAAAACTCAATCAAAATAGTGAGGCAGGATCTCCCCCATGGCAAAGCCATGCTGACTACCTCTGATAAACCCTTGCCCTTCCAAATGTACATAAGTCATATCCCTTAGGATTTTCTCCAATAATTTCCTTACTACTGATGTAAGGCTCATCAGCCTAGCTTTTTCCGGCTGCCCTTCTTAAATAAAAGAACAATATTAACTATCCTCCACTCTTCTGGCACCTCACCTTTGGTTAACGGAGATGCAAAATTCTCTGTCAGGTACCCAGAAGTCTCCTCCCTTACTTCCTATAGCAAACTGGGATCGGTCTCATCTGGCCCTGGTAATTTATCAACCTTATGCATTCCATAATATTTAACCTCTTTTAATTCTGATGATTCACATACCCCTCCCTGAACTCACTATCTTTCATGTCCTTCTCCTTGGGGAATAGAAATGAGAAGTACTTGTTTAGGACCTTGCCCAAATTGCCTTGCTTCAAACATCGATTAACCCTTTGATCCATGAGGAGATCCAATCGTTCCCTGGCTACCTTCTTGCTCCTGATATGCTTATAGAATGTCTTGGGGTTCTCCTTAATCATACTTGCCAAAAATATTTCATGGACCCTTTGTATCTTCCTGATTTCTTTCTTAAGTTTTCTCTTACACACTTTATATTCCTCAGAAGTATAAAGGAATATATCTGATCCCAGATGCCTATATCTGCCATATGTTTCCCTCTTCTTCCTGATCAGACCTTGGTTTGCTAATTTTGCTATCATTGCCTTTCACCCCCACTGAAACTCTTGCTGGACCACTCCTGTATTCTACCTTTTCTTTCCTTATCAATGTTTTGGTCCACCTGAACTGAAATTTTCCCAATTCTCTTCGAAGTCTCTTCCTTTAATTTAATACTACCTTTAGCTTCCATTGGTAGACAAGGCTATCTACTTTTCCTTGGATTTTTGTGCCCTGGAAGGATATATATTTGTTGTAAACTATATATTAATTCTTTAAAAGTTGGCAATTTCTCATTCACTGTCATATCATTTAAAGTATTTTCCCAATCTTTCATAAGCAACTCTTACCTCATATCTTTGTAGTTTCCTGTGCTTATATTCAAGATCCTTGTTTCAGATTGAACTAAATCACTATCAATTTTTATATGAAATTCTACCATATCATTCCCTAAGGAGCCCTTAACTACCAGACTATTAATTAATCTTTTCTTATTGAACACCACTAGATCTAAAAAAACCTGTTCCCTTATTAGTAAGTCATCTTGCCGACTTAATAAACCATCTCCTAATATAATCCATGACTCTACACCGGAACTACTAATTTGGCTTCCTCAGTATACATGTAAATTAAAGTCCCCCTTTGCACATTTCCTAATGGCATAAAAGGAGATCATTCAGCCCATCAGGTCTATGCCAACTCATAGAGCAATCCTGTTCCCCAAATGAACTTCATTTTAAACTATTTCCCCCACATTCACATCAACTCCCCCATCACCTACAACCAGGGCAACTTACAGTGCCTAATTAACCTACCAACCCACATTTTTGGGAAATGAGAGGAAACTGCTGTAAATGGAGGAAACTCACAGATCAGAGGGAGAACGTGCAAACTCCACACAGATAGCAATGGAGGTCAGGTTTGAACCCAGGTTGCTGGAGTTGTGAGGGAGCACCAATGTGTCATCTTGTTTTACGTCTAATTTTCTGATTTATGCTATGCCCTATATAACCAGTTCCCAAAAATATTTCTTGTCCCTTGTTCCTCACTGATTCTTAGCCCCACCCAAGCTAATTCTACTTCTTAGTTTTCCAGGCTAAGATCCTTTTTCTCTGCTGACTTTATCCCATCCTTGATTATCACAACCACTCTTCTTTTTCCAATTTTGCATATCTCTTCTGAAAGTTAACTATCCTGGAATATTTAATTCCCAGTTTTGGTCACTATGCACCCACTTCACTGTAATGGATATTAGATTGGACCTATTTATTTCTATTTGTGCCAGTTATTTATCTATTTGGTTATGAGAGCTACACACAATTCAATTTTGTATTCCATCTTCCATCTTCCCCTGGTCTGACTGTAATTGGAAGTATTATGTTTGTATGCTGTGTCCCCAATTCTGATAATTCTGATTATTATCTATTTCTTTGCTATTAGGCACTATAAGTTGCCCCTGTTGTAGATGATAGTAGAAACTAGGGGGGAGTTGATGTAAATGAGAGGGAAATAGTTTTATGTGAAGTTTAGTTAGTGAATGGGATTGCTCTGTGAGTTGGCATAGACCTGATTGGCCGATGATTTCCTTTTATGCCATTAGGAAATATGCAAAGGGAGACTTTAATTTACACGTAGATTGAGGAAACCAAATTAGTTGTTATGATAGGGTCATGGACTATATTAGGATAAGGTTTATTAAATCAGCACTATCACTTTGTCCTTTTTCTTAAATTCTGTGAATTCTGCAACCCCCCCCCCCCACCAATTCCATGATTTAGTTTAAGCCTGTATCTAGAGCACTAGTTATTTGATTCACTCAGACATTCGTCCCACCACTGATCCATATGAAGCCTATCCCAGAAGAACAATTTGCTCTTTCCCCATTATCGATGCTCCATTTCTCACACACCAATCTTTGAGCCACATATTCAATGCTCTGATCTTACTTTGCACATGGATGAAATGGTTATTATTGTTGTGGTTTTGCTTTTTAATTTGAACCTTTGCTCCTACTTCTTCAACACAACCTCTTTTTTTGTCTTGTCTGTGGTCTTAACCCCTCCTGCTCCAAGTTCCTCTCCACCCGCAATGAGATGAAATTAACCCTGGCACCAGCAGGCCTCACAATCTTTGGGTCTCATGCTTTTTTCTACAGAGAGCAGTATATATGCCCCTAACTATGCTACTACAACAACTACAACTACTACAACAACTACAATTACTACAACAAACCATTTCACTGCCCCAACTTGAATGGCCCCCAGTACTATGGTCTATTGTTGGTTTCCTTATCCTTCGCAGTCTTTGCTCTTGTCCACACAGGAATTACACACGTGTTGTTCAAGTACAAGGGCTGAGGCTCCTGCAGTGCTATCTTTTCGATCTTTCTGCCTGCCTCACTTGTAGTTGCATCTTCCTGTCCCTTTTTAACCAAGTTCTGCAATACTTAATCTAAGTGCTGTGACTCCTACCAGGAACAATACGTCCAAGTAAATTTCCCCCTCCCTGGTGCATCAACTCTTAGACTCCAGCTCCTCAGCACTGGGCTACAGTTGCTCAGGCTGCAGATGATTGCTATAGATGTGATTGCCATAGATCACAATGGTTTACATCAATTCCCACATACTGCTTCACCAACACTGAATCTACCCTACCATGGTTGTCTTAACTTAAATAATGTTTCAAATTTAAATGATTTATTCTTTTTTTAAATATAAAGCTTCACCACTTCCAATTACAATAACAACATTCAAGACATTTGAATAAGTGCATGGATATGAGGGGTTTAGAGGGATATGGACCAAATGCGGGCAAATGGAACTAGCTTGGTGGGCACCTTGGTCAGCATGAATGAGTTGGGCCAAAGGGCCTGTTTTCCTGCTGTATTGCTCCGACTTTCCTTATCTCACCGAAGTCCCTTACTCACCAAAATCAACACTCTATAGACACAGCTAAAACATGAAGGCTTCCAAATGCTGCATTTAACACCCGAATTAAAATTTACAAAATCAAAAAGTTTTGCCAGTTCACCCTAGCATTATAACTATAAGGGTCACATATTGCAAGGAAGATCTTTACATGAAATTATTTGAGTTGCAGATACCTGATCCTAGCAAGCAATCCCAATGGACCGATTATACCTATTGCATGCAATTCCTAATCCTTGCATAACACTGAATAGCAGATTCTAATCTGTAGAATAAAATATTTTTTTTCATCATAACTGCCTTTTACTTGAAGTCAGTCCACTTTGATTGGCATTGTACAAACCTAATAATTATTTTACACCATGTTTTGTTCAGCAGGCTCAGTTCCTTTTTAGATTGAATTACTGAGTAAGTTCTTTCCCAGTGAATGGCTAGAATGTGGAACTCACTGCTACATGGAGTAGTTGACGCAAACAGCAAAGACTACAAGGCCCTTTAAGGAGAATCCGGATATAAATATGAAGGTAAAATTAGTAGACGATAACAGAGTTAGATAAAGCAGTTAAGGAGGAGCATCGTGAAGAATATACGCACAGACTGCTTTGGTTGTATGACCTCCATGTCTAGAAATTCTATATTATTCTACACTACTTTTCTAACTCAGGCATGTTACAAAGATCACAGACAGCTACATTTTTTCTGCTTCTGGAATTTTGTAATCATCAAAATAATTTTTAATAATCAAAGTAAAGGAGAATTAAACCCTTTCCCATTTCCCTCTTATGTAGTGGAATGTTATCAACCTAATAATTAAGACAAATCTGTGAAATTTCTTTTTGATAGTTAACTTCTAAGGTAAGGTGAATGATTCCACTGAAACTGCAGAAAAGAGCAACTTTTAATGTTAAATGTTCATGCACCATAATGGTGTAACTTTAAGATCCAAATTTCAACATCAAAAGTCACTGATCAGAAGAGTACCATTAAATGGAGCATTATGTGGCTCAACAGCAAACGAACAATACCTACTCTATCAATGTGACATTTTTGGCACACAAACCAACCATCCTGTGTCTTGAATAAAGAAGACAAATAAAGGATGCTTTGATCCAAACAGTCAGAGCTGGATTTGCACTTCAAATCCAAAGATGGTAAATAAATGTTTATTTTTATTATCCCTTGCACATGATGTGGGCACCATTGTCTATACCAATATTTATTGCCCATCCCTAATTGCCCCTGATATGATGGCTTTCTGGTCCATCTCAGTGGTCAATTATAAACCTACAATGTTGCTGTAGATCTGGAATCACGTTTCAGGTGGACAGGGGGCTTCCTTCCCTAAAGACAAACAATGGTCAAACTCCACTGTGTATTGCAGTAAGTTGTTACTAACAAGTATTTCCTATAATATTAACTTCAGTGTAAAATGAAGGGTTAATTATGTGTGTGTGGAGTTTAAAAGTTCTTCCTGTGACCACGTGGGATTCTTCCGGGTGCTCTGGTTCATCCCACATCCTGAAGATGTCTGGGTTGGTAGGTTAATTGGCCACTGTAAATTGTCCCCAGTGTATAGGTAAGTGCCAGAATCTGGGGGGAGTAAATAGGAAAGTTATTAAAAATGGGATTAATGTAGGATTAGCATGAATGATGTCAACTTAGTTGTCAAAAAGGCCTCTTCCCATGCTGTATAACTCTATGATTCAATAAAACATTTCAGCAAACCATGCTGACAGCATACATTGTGATGGAATCTCTAACTGAAAGAGCAATCAAATGGTACTTACTCATCAATAACCTGCTTAGCGATGCTCCATTGGGATTCAATTAGGACCACATGTTTCCAAACTTCATTGCAGCCTTAGTACAAACTCAGAGAAAATAGCTAAATTTCAGACCAAAGTGAGAGTGACTGGTCTTGACATCAGGGCAGATTTTAACTGGGAGTAGCATGAAGAAGTCCTGTAATCTGAATCTGGGTAGAATTCTCCACTGACTGGAGTCATACTTCACACAAAGGAAATTGGCTGTGCTTGTTGGAGGTGAACCATCCCAGTTTTAGACCAGCTCCAACACTTCCTCAAGACAGGGCAGCGTACTGGCACACAACAGCTGGAGCTGGAGCTGCACAGATCCAGCGATTTGGGTTCAATCCTGACATCCGGTGCTGTCTGTCTGGAATTTGAATGTTCTCCCCATGATTATGTGGCTTCCCCCAGGTGCTCTGGTTTCCTCCCACATCCTAAATGTTATTTGGCTATTGTAAATTACCCCTAGTGTCGGTGGGTGTCAGGAGGACTGAGATTTGATGGGCATGTGAGAGAGAACAGGTTACAAGGAAATAAGTAGGTGAATGGAATTGATGGGAGTGCTGTGAGAATTGGCATAAATTCAATGGCCAAATGTTATATAAGAAGACAATAAAGAAATGTGAAATGTAATATGAAGTGTCCTGGATCCAATCATTTTAAATGCATCAGCAATGACATTCTCTCCATCATAAAGTCCATTGTGGGGAAATTCAGCAGTGATTGTATAATGGTCAGTTACAGAGCATGAGGCAGTCTGTCCCTGCATGCAGCAAGACCTGGGCAACATTCAGAAAGGGCTGATGTGTCAAGTAATATTTGCATAGTTGAAATGACGGCAGTGGGGACCTCTCAGGAAGTCTGGGATTTGTGCATTAGTCCATGCTTATGGGGGCATCCTTAACTTCCTGACAGTTACCTGTGGGAATTCAGGCATTTGCACATCCATTTGTCAGAATTTCTCAGGAAAAGCAGAGCCTATCATATCCATGTTTGGTGGAGGCAGATCACAGAGATGGACAATGAGCATGATGTAACACTAAGCTAGCATCCAAGTGTGTGACAAATAAAATAAAAGATAAAAAATACAAAATTCAGCAGTTTAAAGTAAATGTATTAACCTGCATTATATGGTTAAGGGTGAAGGAGTGATTTTCATTGTTAATCACACCCTTGGCTGCTGCAGTTCTTCCCTGAGCTCCTGAGTGACAACAAGTGAAATTTCTTTTCAGTGTGGCACCCTCTACATGATCTGTACATGGAAATGTATATTCTGAACTGTTGTTCTTCATTGTTCTCACAAAGTTTAACTGGTAGTTTTTATGGGTGCTTTGCTTAAAAAAATGTGAATGCTACCACATTTACTCAAGCAGTTATGTCAGTCCTATTCGTTGGATAGATATCAATAGTAGTTGAGACGGGTACAATAATGACACTTCCAGGACATTTGGATCAGTATGTGGATAGGAGGTGTTCAGTGGGATATAGGCCAAACACAGGAAAATGGAACGAGCTTGGTGGGTACCATGATCAGCATGGATAAATTGGGCCAAAGGGCCTGTTTCCATGCTGTATTACTCTACAACTCTGTATCTAGAGAGATGTTCCATGTATTGGGGAAACAGAGGATCCACCAGGTCCACCATAAGAAGAGCTTGTCATGAAGTGGCTACCGTAGTCTCCGCCTGGAGTGACAGTCCCCTCACAATGGAGATTTGCCAAAAGACATTTCAGGAATTCACACATTGTTCGCATTCAACACTTACAGGGTGCAGATACTCACAGATTTTTTTCTTATATACAGAGATCTGAGTTCTTTCAACAAGGTGCCATTCATCAGGAAATACAGAGATGTTGTAACAAACTATTAAAGTTGCTGGGTCAGTGACTCATTTATTTAGCCCAGTGGATATGCACAGCAAGATGTGAGTGGATCTTCTGGGTGATTATTGCCATGCTATGTTGATATACTGGGTGATTGGTATTGGTTTATTATTGTTACTTGTACCAAGGTACAGTGAAAAACTTGTGTTGCATACTGATCGTACAGGTCAATTCATACACAGTGCAGTTACATTGAGTTAGTACAGAGTGCATTGATGTAGTACAGATAAAAACAATAACAATACAGAGTAAAGTGTCACAGCTACAGAGAAAGTGCAGTGCAATAAGGTACGAGGTCACAACAAGGTAGATTGTGAGGTCAGAGTCCATCTCATTGAAAAAGGGAACTATTCAATAGTCTTATCACAGTGGGGTAGAAGCTGTCCTTAAGTCTGGTGGTATGTGCCCTCAGGCTCCTGTATCTTCTACCTGGTGGAAGAAGAGAGAAGAGAGAATGACCCGGGTGGTTGGGGTCTTTGATTATGCTGGCTGCTTCGCCAAGGTAGCGAGAAGTAAAGACAGAGTCCATGGAGGGGAGGTTGGTTTCCGTGATGCGCTGGGCTGTGTCCACAACTCTCTGCAGTTTCTTGCGGTCCTGGGCAGAGCAGTTGCCGTACCAAGCCGTGATGCATCCAGATAGGATGCTTTCTATTTTGCATCAATAAAAGTTGGTGAGTGTCAAAGGGGACATATTGAATTTCTTTAGCCTCCTGAGGAAGTAGAGGCACTGTGAGCTTTCTTGGCCATGATTATTGCCATGCTATGTTGATATGTTGATAAGGATAATGGTATGGATAGAGTTACTTGGTTTGCATTGGGGAAATTTATGTTGCATGCTCCTCCTGATATTTGTCTTTCTATTAGTGAGTCCATTATATCCCCTTGCAGCCAATCCCAGCCTCTTACACTCAGCTGGTGAATGAGTTTGCAGAGGCTGAGCAGGGACATCCTCTGGATACCCCTCTTGTCCCTCTTGCTCCTGCTTCCTTTCAGCCTTCTCCTCAGGACCCTCAGGCTTCAGGTCTCCTTGTTTCTCTTCCTCTGGCACTGGCAGCTGGCCACAGTTTGCTAGTTTATGCAGCATGCAGCAGTTGATGATGAAGCCTCGGCATCCACTTGGTAGGCAACAAAATCCAGTCTTGGGGAAACTGGCATTTTCCAAAAGTATATTCCATACCTGCGTGGCTCTCAGTGTATCAGAGCTCAGCAGCTGCGACTGGGCAGAGCACTAGTGTCAACTGCCAGAGAAATACAGGGTACTCCTTCTTCTCCAGAATCCACTCATCTGAGCCGTGGCAGTTGCTGAAAAAAATCCCTCAGGATGAAGGAATCAGGGGCACTTTCCAGCATAATGGCATTCATCAGGAAGAAATTCTTCACATGATCCACAATGATCTATATATTGAGGAAGTAGAAACCTTTCCAGTTGATAAACAGGTCCAGGTTAATAAGGGGAGCTTTTAGGGCAGGAGTGCCCTCAATGGCTACCTGGACTCATGGGAATCCAGCAATGCCGACAAATCCAAGATACAACCTGTTCTTCACAAGATAGATAAACCATTTCTTGGTGTAAGTATATCCTGAGTGACTTCTCTGATATGATGGTGTACAGTGAATTGGGAGACATAGAAGAGGTCACCAGGATCATTTGGAATGATCCTGTGACAAGAAGGTTTGTGAATCAAATTGACCTTGATTTCCACAGACAGAGCAAACCAGGCACAAAAGTGTGGCCAAGGATCTTCCTGCAGAATGTTACATATCTCAGTGAGGAGAGATTGCAAATGCATTGCTTATCAGAGAGATCTAGGTAGGATGTAATGTTTCTGAAGGACTTGTGGAATATTCTCTTCACCTAAGGCCATGTTTTTGCTTCCTGCTCCAGAGTCCAGGACCCATCCTCTGTGGCCCAAACACATCCAACAATGAAGTGCCATCAGTGTTGTCACGTGTGAGGACCCTGATGAATGAGTATGTCAGCAACTAAATTCAGGGAAAAGAAAACACCCACTCTTGGTTAAGGTACACTGGGAAGGATATTTGAAGGTGCTTGAGTATTCCACAATGATCTTTGAAGCTATCCATTTCTATCCAGTCAAGTTCCTTAATGCCAACAGAGTGTCCATTTAAATAATAAGAAAAGGATCAGACTAGCTCAATGTGCAGCTAGTTCTACTGAACAGTTCCACCACGTTTGAGTTTCAGTACTGGCCAAACAGGCATTGCATAAGAAATGAAGTTGTTTCAGAAGCGCCTGACACTGGGAAAAGTTCAACCACACTAACACAAAAAGTGCATGGAAGTGCCCAGTCCAATTTCATGTCTAGTGCAGTTTCACTGGAAATAATCTGCAGTATGATTTTCCAGTGGTCCAATGTCCATTCTTGCCTCTCTTTTACTCTTTATATATCTGAACAAACTTTTGGTATCCTCTTTTACGTTATTGGCTGGCTTACCTTCATATTTCATCTTTTCTCCCCTTACTGCTTTTTTGAGTTGCCTTCTGTTGGTTTTTAAAAGCTTCCCAATCCTCTAGCTTCCCACTAATTTTTGCAATATTGTATGCCCTCTCAAAAGAATTTAATTGCTTAGACTTCATTATTTCAGCATTGTACAACTGAAAATGCGCCTTTCCTGGAGTAATACATAATATTGTCTATTTTACCACTGGCCTCAACTCTCTGATTTCCCTGCTGTTCTGACCATCCGGAAATGAAAATCAAAAAAAAACTCCAGATGCTGGAAAGCTGAAACAAAACAGAAATTGCCAGAAACACTCAGCAGGTTAGGCAGTGTCTGGGGAAAGAAAACCAGAGTAAGCATTTCAGCTCAAAGACCCTTTGCTCTGACCACTAAATCCTCAGTTGCCAACCTCATTCCCCAGTGAAGCCCCTGAGCCACTAGTACTGTCTCTAGCTCCACAATGCACTGATATTTCCAATGGTCAAACCTAATACTGGCCTACCAAGCCTCAATCCACCAATGACCAAACAAGAGGCCCTCGGCCCTGATCCTTGCAAGAGCCAAACTAAAACTCCCACTCTCTCACGCCTTGAACGCGACTCCACCTTTGGGAATTTCTTCCCTCCCCTCCCCACCCCAACCCCCAGATCCAGCCTCAGTTCTGACAGCACATTTTCCGTTCCACATGAAGAAAAAAATACACCTTACCTGTAGCTATGACACTTTACTCTGTATTCTGTTACTGTTTTAACCTGTACTACCTCAATGCACTGTGTAATGAATTGATCTGTACAAACGGTATGCAAGATAAGTTTTTCACTGTACCTCAGTACAAGTGACAATAATAAACCAAAACCCAATACCTAATGCCAGTTCAGTGGCACACAAAGTCTTGAACACTATGTAATTTTGCAGCTGCAGAATCACGGCAACGTAAGGAACATATGACACAAATATATTGGTGCATTATTATTTCTAGGCCAAGCTTTTAATGACTTGCTTCAACTTTAATGTAGAAAAGCACCCCAAAGTGCCTTACAGAAATATAAAGGAACCATAGATAATGGTCCAGAAGA
The DNA here is from genome assembly GCF_009764475.1 of Pristis pectinata. Taxonomy (NCBI): domain Eukaryota; kingdom Metazoa; phylum Chordata; class Chondrichthyes; order Rhinopristiformes; family Pristidae; genus Pristis; species Pristis pectinata. The sequence goes on from NC_067407.1 coordinate 106,326,474, forward strand.
AATTTTAGGAATGATAACTATTAGCTTGGTCAAAAAGGTGCATTTTAAGGAGTGTCCTAAAGGAGAGGTGGAAGAAGCAGAACATTTAAGGCAATTTCAGAAAGCTGAGGGGCTCAGCTGAGAACAAGGATTGGTATTCATAAAAGTCAGAGGAAGTTACATGATGTATGAGGGAAGTGTATTGTGACTATTATTATAATATATTTCTTTTCAAAAATGTTGCAATTTTGTAACTCTAAACATAATTTCTATGTTAATACTTATTTAAGGCTAGTGAGCTGAGGACTCCTGTCTTTAGGGCCATTTCCGATAAGTGAAGTTGTGTATTTTGAACTTTCCCACTTTTAAATCACAATTAGTATGAGTTAAACTTGAGTTCATTTCGAATGGTGACAGAATGCACTACATTCAAAACATTGGCAGCAGCTATAGTGTCGCCAGAGGTGATAGGGATGAAACTGAGCGCATAGGAGAAAATAAGCAGGTTTACTCATGGAGTAGGTTGACACGTCTCGCATGATACATTAGCCCTATCAACCCAAATGCACATTTGAAAGTTCAGACTGTTTGATGACTGAATATCTTAGTGTGCTCGTGGTGTAACATTGGTACAATTCAGATATATACCTTAACAGCTCGATAGTATGCAATTAAATTTGAATTATAGAACTGCCTAGGTTGTCTTTCAATCCAAAACTCCCAAAAATTTCTTCAAACAAAAATTATATCATTCTCTTAGGTCCGCATCATTTCTGGATTATCCATTCTCCACACAAAAAATAAATTCTCTGATATGGTTTACCATAATTTATCCTCAAAATGTGTGAAGAGCCACATCAGTCTTATGCCAAAAGATCAAAGTGCATATTCAATAAATAGCTATGAAAAATTCTTCCCACATTAGTTCATTTGTGAACCCCATTAACAACCGATACTGTAACCACGTGCCTTAACTACTTCCTGGCTGCTAATGCTTTGATTCTCCTACTGCAACAATGTAATTTAACTCCTTCTCACACAACTCATGTTGTGGACTTTCCAAACTAAATCGTCGAATCTATGCCAGTGGTTAAAATGGCAAGCCTTATTCAACTGAGACATCATAACAGACTTTGGGAAAGTGAAATCCACTCAGTATTCCCTTTGGGATGGCTGAGTGTCCAGATGTAAGAGGTGAAAGGACAGTGTTCCAGTCCACTAGTTCCCTAGATTTTAGTTTGAAGGAAATTCAAGATTAATGTGATGTCGTCAACCCTAGCATATCCTCCAAATCTTGGATTGTTGAAATCTACTTAAAGCACTTAAGCAAAAAGCTTTTATTTTGGAATGTGAGGTAGGAAAGTTTCAGTAATTTATAAAGGATAGAATCACACAGAAAATGGGCAAAATTTCAATTGCATTTTTATGGCATCCAAAATCTTCTGTAGCCTTCACAAAGCTTTATTTGGTCACTCTGCAATTTCTATTTTGCCTCTCTCTTTGAATATGTTCTTGTTGCTCCACAGGGTGTGGAATGGGTGCAGCATCCACATCAGGAGTAACGGCAGGGATCCTAGCTATGCATTGATGCTGGTCAAACTGTGTGGTAGTACCATGGTTATGTTACTACATTAGTAATCCAGTACCATTTCAAACGATCCCAAAATGCATGAACTTAAATCCTACCAAAACAACTTGAGAAATTGTATTCAGTTGAGAAAATAATAAACTAACCAAATGATGGGCAAGCATGGTAGTGTAGCAGTTAGTGTAACGGTATTACAGTGCCAGCGACCTGGGTTCAAGTCCGGCTGCTGTCTGTAAGGAGTTTGTATGTTCTCCCCGTGTCTGCGTAGGTTTCCTCTGGGTGCTCCGGTTTCCTCCCACATTCCAAAGACATACGGGTTAGGAAGTTGTAGGCATGTTATGTTGGCGCCAGAAGCGTGGCGACACTTGCAGGCTGCCCCCAGATGCATTTCACTGTGTGTTGCGATGTTTATGTGACCAATAAAGATATCTTGTCTTATTTTGAAGTTATTGGATTGTTATTAAAAATTCAAAGGCTTCATCTTAGGATGGAAACCTCTAATTATTTATATTAGTCCAAAATAAAGTAGTCAACTCTTAGTTGCCTTCTGAGGACACTAAGTTGGATCACACTGCTATAATCACTTCAGGAATAAAAGCCACATTATCACAAAATAAGGATGAGCAATAACTGTTGGCATGGCTAGCAATGCCCACATTCTATTCATAAATATGTGGATCACATGGAAGTCATTAACCTGAAACATTAGTTCAGGATCTCTCGACACAGATACTGCCCAACCTGTTGGGGTGGACTTTGTTTTTAGATTAGAATCCACAGTATTTCACTTCTGTTGTCAATATGCACACTTATTTTATGATAACCCACAGTGGTGAAAGCTGTAGGTGTGGAATGTGGAGGAAGAATGATGTTTCAGTGGAGGGCTGAAAATAGTGGACAGCTTGACTGTGAGGTTTCTCTTTTCGTCAAGGTACACCAGAGGGATTGAAATTTGTGGTAGAGAAGCCTTTGTCTGTGACCTGGAGAAAGATCAGATGAATTTTTTCTGCAGCAGTGGTTCCTACTTTTCAGCTTGGTCCAAATAAACCACATTGTAAAGTGAAGTGAGGAGAAGGAGCAGAGGAATGAGCATGGCAGAGGTTATTACAGTCAAGCAGCACTTAGTAACAAAGATGGGAGAAACAAAACCATTCTCAGCACCAACAGCCAAAGCTGAATAATTTTCTTGACAATAGTAACCTGACCCTATAGGCTTCAAGTAGCTAAACAGCAGCTCAGGAAACAGTGACCCTGAGATATTAAGAGGGAAGTCTTCTCCCAAACTGCATCCAGTATTAGAGGAAATCTGGGAGTATGCCCAAGGGACATCAATTGGTGTCTATTTGCTTGGAATATAAATTACAGCATGCTTTTGGGCAGAATCAACTATCAGAAAAACCATTCAGGAAACTCTAATGTTGTATTATTTAGTTGCAAAATCATTGAGAAGGCAATATTTATGAGGAAAATGGAAGGAAATCCACCCTAACTCTTTGTGTGCCAACACATCTCCAAAGCCAATAATTTAAAGCTTACACTCAGAATAGGAGCACAAGCACAAGCAGGTAATTGAGACCCCAGGACGGCTCTAGCACTCACTCAGATCAAGGAAGGTCCATATCTTAATTCAGTTTATCCTTTTGGCATCAAAACACTGACAACTATCATGAAATAAACCTTACCAATTCCAGTTTTTAAATTATCCTCATCAGCTTTTTGGAGGACAGACTTCCAGATTTCCACGTCTGTTACTGGTAGTACCAATTTATTTTTGGTGCAGAAACACATGTGCTCGTCAATATAGTGACTGCCCAATTCTATTAATAAAAATACGTGAAGTAGCTCAGCAGGACTCTCAGCTGATCATGCTGCTAGCAGAAGTTCAATGAGACCAGTCAAGAAAGTTTGTTAAGTTGGAGGAACATATGAATATTTTCTTCAAACTACTTTTAGCATGGTACTAAGTTCCCATTGATTCTATTTTTGTGCTGTTATTAATCCATTTGTTTTAACTAGGTTTGGCAAAGGCAATCAAGGCCTTTGGTAATTTAACTGGGTATCAGTGCTAACTTTACATAGAACAATTACAGCACAATTCAGGCCCTTTGGCCCACAAAGCTGTGCCGAACATGTCCCTACCCTAGAAATGACTAGGCTTACACATAACCCTCTATTTTACTCAGCTCCATGTACCTATCTAACAGTCTCTTGAAAGACCCTATCGTATCAGCCTCCACCACCGTTTCCGGCAGCCCATTCCAAGCACTCACCACTCTCTGAGCAAAAAACTTACCCCTGACATCTCCTCTATATCTACTCCCCAGCACCTTAAACCTATGTCCTCTTGTGTCCTCCAATTCAGCTCTGGGGAAAAGCCTCTGACTATCTAACCTATCAATACCTCTCATCATCTTATACACCTCAATCAGGTCCCCCCTTATCCTCCGTCTCTCCAAGGAGAAAAGGCTGAGTTCCCTCAACCTGCTTTCATAAGGCATGCTCTGCACTCCAGGCAGCATCCTTGTCAATCTCCTCTGCACCCTCTCTATGGCTTCCACATCTTTCCTGTAGTGAGGCGACCAGAACTGAGCACAATACTCCAAGTAGGGTATTTTACATTGGATAAAAGATAATTATTACCTTGTTTGCAGGAACACAAAGTTTTATGCATAATATTCGAGGAGCACATGTATGTTACAGTTAATTAGGAACATCAAATGGAAAGTTCTCCAATAGTAGTTAATAGGTCACTACTGAGCCTGACTAATGGATAAAAGCACTGTGAATAATGTTCTGTTACACAAGCTCTGGATTATTGAAATTACAGCACTGGTGGAGAAAAATTAAACATGATTTTTTTAAAATGATCTTTCCAGCTTGTCTTACTGTGGCACAGAATGAGGCCACCCACCTAGGAGGGGTTATGGGATAGATGGAATTGCTCCATTTGGAACAGTAACTCCATTTCCATCTCCACTGCTGCCTTTTTTTATATTCACATTTGGGATTGGGGCTACAATGGCAGGGCCAATGTTTATTGACCATCCTTAAATGCTCTTGAAAAAGTTGTGGTGATCTGCTCTCTTGAACTGTTGCAGGTCTTAAGGTAAAGGTCATAGTGCTATTGGGCAGGGAATCCTGGATTTGGATCCGGTGACAATAAAAGTCCAGCAATATATTTCCAAGTCATGATGGTGTGTCATTTGGAGGGGAACCTGCAGGTGGTGGTGGTGTTCCCATGTGCCTGCTGCATTCATCCTTTTTGGTGGTAGAGGGATCAAGGGACATGTTGAGGAAGCAAGACAAGGTACTAAAGTGAATTATCAGCTATGATCTTATTGAATGGTGAAGCAAGTCCGAAGGGCCAAATGATCTACTCCTGCTCACAATTTCAATATCTCTGTGTGGAGGTAGCAGGCTTTGTAGTTGCTGTCAGAGCCTCCTGGGTGAGAAACTGCACTGTATTTTGCAGATGTTACACATTGCAGCAACTGCACCAGTGGTTAAGAACATAAGAAATAGGAGCAGAAGTCGGCCATCTGGCCTGTCGAGCCTGCTCCGCCATTCAATAAGATCATGGCTGATCTGGCCGTGGACTCAGATTCACCTACCTCCCTTTTCACCATAACCCTAATTCCCCTACTATGCAAAAATCTATCTAAGTGTGTCTTAAATATATTTAATGAGGTAGCCTCTACTGCTTCCCTGGGCAGAGAATTCCATAGGTTCCCTACTCCCTGGGAAAAGCAGTTCCTCCCTATCTCTGTCCTAAATCTACTCCCCTGAATCTTAGGGTCATGTCCCCTGGTTCTAGTCTCACCTACCAATGGAAACAACTTTCCTGCCTCTATCTTATCTATCCTTTTCATAATTTTATGTTTCTATAAGATCCCCTCTCATTCTCATCTCTGGAATCAACCCAGTGAACCTCCTCTGCACCACCTCCAAAGCCAGTATATCCTTTCTCAAGTAAGGAGACCAGAACTGCAGGCAGTACTTCAGGTGCGGCCTTACCAGTACCCTGTACAATTGCAGCATAACCTCCCTGCTCTTAAATACAATCCCTCTAGCAATGAAGGCCAACATTCCATTTGCCTTCTTGATAACCTGTTGTACCTGCAAATCAACTTTTTGTGATTCATGCACAAGCACTCCCAAGTCCCTCTGTACAACAGAATGCTGCGATCTTTCACCATTTAAATAATAATATGATCTTTAATTTTTCCTTCCAAAGTGGATGAGCTCGCATTTACCAACATTGTACTTCATTTGCCAGACCCTTACCCACTCACTCTTAACCTATCTATATCTCTCTGCAGATTCTCCACATCCTCTGCACAATTTGCCCTTCCACTCAATTTATTGTCAGGAATGGAATGTTTAGAGTGTTTTGGTGGGGTGCAAATCAAGTACAAAGCTTTGTTCTGAATGGTGTCAATCTTCTTGAGGGTTGTTACTACCATACTCATTCAGCCATGTGGACAGTATTCTATCATGCTTTTGATTTGTGCTCTATTAATGCTGAAAGGCCTTGGGATATCAAAAGGTAGGTCACCCACCACAGGATACCTAGCCTCTGACCTGCTCTTGTAGCTTAATATTTATAGCTGGCCCAGGTGAATTTTTGGTCAATAGTGATCCTCAGGATATTGATGATGGGGAACTTGGTGATATCAATGCCCTTGAATATATCTAAGATAAGTGTCTAAGTTCTAAGATCTTTCTTGCTGGAGATCTCATTGCTTGGCACTTTTGAGGCATGAAGGTTACCTGCAACTTTTTAGCTTATGCCTGAATGTTGTTTTGGTCTGCTCCATTTGTTGAGGAGTTGCAAATGGAACTGAACATTGTGCTACCTTCAATGAACATCTCCACTTCTAACTTTATGGTGGAAGAAAGGTCATTGATGAAACAACTGAAGTTGGTTGGGCCTAGGACACTGCCCTGAGTAACTTCTGCAGTGATGTCTGGGCCAGGGATGATTGATTAGCCTTATGCTGCCTGACCTGCTGAGTATTTCCAGCATTTCCTGTTTTTACTTTTAATTATGTAACAATGATCCTTACTTAAATCTAATTAAAGTCAATGATACATATGAAAAAACTTGATCTAATGTCCCAAAGGAAGAATTATCCATTATTTTATCCTCAAGATCAAAATTCTTCTGCTTTGAGAGTTCAAGGCTATCTCTGCAGCATAACAGACCTGTTGTAACTGAGGAAGGAATGAACCAGAAGATCTACGAAGGAATTTGAATGGAAACCTCTATCTACATAGTGCAGATTGCTGTCCTGGCCCCAGCTGGGCCAACATAAGAGGGGCACAATCAGCCAAAGAGTGTATGAATATTACCCGATGCCCTTTATTGTGCTCTGAGTGCAAAAGAATGGTTTTTGTTACACCAATTTTGACTAAACACACTTTAGTACAGATTTAGTAACATGTGGAAATGTCTGCATTTTTAAGCATTTTACAATCTCACGAGACTCATTTGTTGCCATGATATCAATTTCCATGCAGAAAAGCTGCACACACAGTGGTAACACTTCTGCATCCCTCTATACTGTTCCAGTATGTTTCCATACAAACTTCCACCAGTAATTCTAATATTGTGGTGACATTTTATTTCCTGAGATTGACCCTCTCGGTTCAGGATTTTGCCCAAGACTCCTCTTACACTGATGGGTGCAAGAGGCAAAAAGTGTGCATGTACCTTGCATGCTGTTACTTATCCACCTTAATGCTGCTAATAAATATAAGCATCTAAAATGACATACAGATAACTTCAGATTAGCACTGCTCTCTGCAACAGTGCTTCATCATTTAACATTGCCACGTTTTTTCCTGAATATTTGCACCTTTGAAGATTGTCAAAAATATCAGGGCATATTCCATCCCCTGTTTCTCCATTTACAATAAGATAGGCTGATTCCTCTCCATGAGCTATCCTTGATCTCTGTTGCATTCTCATCACTTGGTATGCAGATTTGAAAGTCAGGATACTCTTGCTAGTTGTGCATAACTTCCCTCTGCAGGAAGACAATGAAGAGAAGTCTCTCAGTTAGGGAGTATGCAGCAAGTGGCATGAGAGAGCTGAAGTAGGAGATATGGTCTAATGGCCTTTTAATTATAGGAAGTGGGTATATGGGTAGTTCAGCTCAGTGATTTTTATAATAGAAAATAGGAAGCTACATGGCAAAATATTAAATCAGAAAGCACTGTGATGAGTTAGTTGTGCAATGTTCTTTCGAAAGGGTGCTTTCAGCCAGAGAGGCAACTGGATAAAGGGGATGGTCTGAAGGTTAGTTGTATGGTTTTAAAAGGAGAGTTTCCAGCTGCCATTTCACATTCATTGCCTGACAACTGCTCTGTGAGTGTGCTATGTTTATTATGGTAGATATTCTTGCTTCTTTGCCCTGGATGGACCGTGGCTTAAAAGGAACATAGAAATAGAAGGAAATGTTGGCCATTTGGCCCCTCATGCCTGTCCACCATTTGACAAGGTCATACCTGGTCTTTTCCTCAGTGCCATTTTCCTGTACTAACCCCATAATCCCTTGATTTCCTTCATATCCAAAAATTAGTCAGTATCTGCCTTGACAGTACCCAATGAATGAGCCTTCACAGCCCTGTTGGATAATGAATTCCAAAGATACACAGTTGTCTGTGTGAAGAAATTTCTTCTCATCTCAGGCCTGAATGGCTAAGCCTTATTTTGTGATTCGGATTCCTTTTTCTTGATATCCCAGCCAGAGGAAACATAAACTCCCGATCTACCCTGTCAAGTCCTCTAAGAATTTTGTAAGTTTAAATGAGATAACCTCTCATTCTTCCAAACTCAAGAGAGCACAGGCCTAATCTGCTCTCTCCCTACTAACAGGACAAACTGCTCATCCCAAAAATCAATTGAGTGAGCCTTCACTGCATTCCCTCTGTCATACGTATATCCGTCCTTAAGAAGGGAGACCCAACTTGCAAACCATATTACATTTGCACTTTCACCAGAGCTCTGTACAATTTCAGCAAGATGTCTCTATCTTGTACTCAGATCTTCTTACAATAAAAGCCAAGATACCATTTTGCTGCCTTATTTATTTTACATTAATTTTCAGTGATTCATGTTCAAGGACTCTCAAGTCCCTTTGAACATCAACTCCTTTCAATTTCTCATAGTTTTTGAAAAATCTGTCTTTCTATTTTTCTCCCAAAATACATGACTTCATATTTTTCCTCATTATATTCCTTCTGCTATGTCAGAGTCATGTAGTATGGAAGCAGGCCCTTCAGTCCATCGAATCCATGCCAACCATCAAGAACCCATTTACACTAATCCCATTTTATTTTCCCCACATTTCCATTCATCTGGCCTGTATTCTCCCTCAAACTTCTCCACATCCTCCTTGCAGCCCACACTGCCACCTAGCTTTGCATCATCGGCAAACTTGGACCAATTACACTCATTCCTCTCATCCAATCATTGATGTAGAAACATAGAAAAACCTACAGTAGATGTGAACAGCTGGAGATCCAGCTCTAATCCCAATGAAATCCCACTGTTTACAACTACCCAACACAAAAATGATCCCTTTAGTTCTACTCTGTGTTTCAATTACTAACAAATTTATAAATTAGCCCAAATACAGGGCACTGTTCTGCCACTTGCAGCATCTAACAGATTTCTTATTCATAAATCAACAATCTGCTGGAAGAACTCAACAGGTCGAGCAGCATCTGTGAGAGGAAAGAATTTGGTGATGTTTCAGGTTCAACCTCCTGCATTAGGGTTCTCTTTCATAAATCTGTAATGATGCTGTCCAATCCCATTATTATTATCCAATTGTCCTGTTATTATTTTCTTAATAACAGATCCCAGTATTTTGTCTGCTACTAATATCTGGCTGCCTCATTTGTTTATTCTGTTTTCTCTCTCCTTCCTTTCTTAAATAGTGGGGTTACAGCTGCTATCTTTTCTTTGATGTATTACCATCGTTAAATTCTCTTGACAGCCATGGCAAGACCACATTTCCTGTTGCAGGTTTCTTGCCTTGAAGAATTATATATTACTTGTAGGCTGTCTATTTAATTATTTAATAGGTAACTATTGTTTGTTTATCATCATATCTTTTAATGTAATTTCCCAGTCTACCATAGCCACCTGACACCTCATGCCTTCATAGTTTGCTTTAATCAGAATTAACATCCTGGTTACAGATTGAATTACATCATTTTCAATGTCTAAATAAAGTTCTATTACATTACAATCATTGTTCTCTCAGGGACCCTTGCATACCAGGACATGGGTTAACCCTTTCTTATTATACAATACTGAATTTAAAATGGCTTATTTCCTCACTGGTTCCTCAAATGAAGAAAACCATTTCTTACACATTCCATAAATTCATACCCCATCCTATTACCAGTCTATATGTAGCTTAAAGTCCACCATGATTACTGCATTGCTTTTGTTATGTGCACCACCCCTACTTTCCTGATATATATGTGCCCTACATTACCATTATTATTTGTGAGTCTACACAAAGCTTCCACCAATGTTTTCCATCTAATGTTGTTTCTATCTCATGCGACATCCAGCTTTCTACTGATTCTATTTCTAATTTTTTTAACCGAGTTTCTTTATCTCTACTTCTTTAATCCAATTCTTTAAAGTTAGTACTTCCTCATCTTTTCTATGTTCCCTATCACTTCAAAAAGTTAGGTATCCTGGAAAAGTTAATTTCCAACCTTGGTCACTGTGTAATCATGGCTCTGTAAAAAAAAAGCTGTTAAATTATCTGTCTTGTTATGAATATTTGGAATCACAGGAACAGCAGAAAGCTCAGAAAACATATCACCGGCACAAGGGCCTCTCAGAAAACAAAAGACAAAAGTAACTGTACGCAGGAGACCACAATTGCTATGCAAGATATAAAGAAAAATCATCCACAAAAATGTCAGAAAAGCCTGCATTTCTGAATACAGGCTATCAGAGACTTCTCTCCCAATGGAACTGCTATTAGATTAGGGAACCTATCATGGTAGTGACCCTCAGGATTATCATAAGAGTAATTCAGTCTGTTGTAGAGTACAACAAGCTCATCTTCCATCCTCCAGAGTATACCACATTTAACACACTTGTTGCCTTGTTTGAATTTTTTTCCCAACTCACCATTGATGTAAATATGCTTTTTTTCCTAACTGTTTTTTGATTTATATTGAGACCAGAGGAACATAAGAAGAAGAGACCATTCAGTCTGATCTGGCATTCAATAAGATCATCAGCTTGAAATATCAGTTCTGCTTTTTTTTGATTCACAGATGTTGCCCAATGTGTTGTGTATTCCCAACATTCTCTACCTTTTCCAGCATCTGCAGTGATATAATTTTACAGTATTTGGAATCTCACTGTTGCAGTATTTTTCTCTCTCTCCCCTCTGTCTTCACTTGTCTCCTTCTACTTGCACTTTCTCAATACAGATCATTCACCATCCTCTCTCACCTGGCACTAATACCACTTGTGTTATTCAGTCTCCCTTGGTCTCCACCTGATTACAGACATTACTTTTGTTTCTCCACCTCTTACCCTTCTCTACAACTTAAAACATCTTGATTTATAACCTTCATCAGAACTGTAAAACGTTATCAGCCCAAAATATTGATTTTGTTTCTTTGCTCAACAGGTAGTATTTTTGGATATTCTCTCATTTTATTTCTGATTTCTAGCATCTGTATTTTGCTTTTCCTGTGCACCTGGAAAGCCTGGCTCTGATTCTTTAGATCATCTCAACTATTCCTATGCTCCAAAACCTACAGATATAATTTCCCTCTATCTCCCTTGTCAGTTCTGTCAATGTGCTGAAAACAGATCAAAGCCCCCTTAACCAACCTGGTCATTGTAAAGTACAAAAATTGTCGTTGTCTTGTGTGAAGATGGATCTTTTCCCATTTTATGTTGGTTCCTGATCTACATTTGGGTTTCTCTCTAGCCCCATCCCTGTCCCCTCCATCACCTTCCCCATCCCGGTTCTCTCCATCACCTTCCCCATCCATAATTCCACTCTACCACCAAACCTGACATACGACATTGCCACTTTCTTCCTCAATTGCTGCTTGCTGCTCTGCAATGATATGAGGAACCAACACTCCCTTTGTTTTCTTAATTTCTTTCCATGACAGTGTTTTCATCAGATCTTCATGCAGAGATCTGGAGTCAACTACCAAGGAAGATTTCAGACAAACCTAGTTTACTTAAGTGGATTTTCCATGCTTCATGTAGATGGTTCAGTTCTGTTGGCAAGCCTCGTCTCTCCGCAGAATGTGACCTAATGCGTGAGGTAATCTTGGGTTGCAGTGCTGCAGGGTGAAAAGTGAAACTTTGTACTGATAAGTTTTCAAAAATACTAATTGAAACATGAACGGTAAATGGGCAATGTGTTAAAGCTGATAGCTCTCTCAGAGGCCCAGCACAGGTATGATGAATTGAATGGCCTCTGTTGGTACTGAAAAATTCTAGACTTCTTTGAGTCAAAGAATAGTCAGGAAGACTTCCTGACTTATTTACATGATTGCCTTTTCTTTGATGATGGCTGGGACAAAGGAAAATAAAAAGATACCTTCACAATTAATCAAAACTGTCTGCACAAAATGAAGTTCAAAGACTCAGTGTGCATTAAGCACCCTGAACAAACAATAGAAAGTCTAAATCAAGCTTCAAGAGTCTCAAACTTGAGTGGCTTTTCAGCTTCGAACATGAATACAGGAAGAAAATTAACTTGATCTTAAAGTACCATTTACGTCTGTTTCATCTGGGATACTCACAGGAAATTAACCCTTCTGTCCCACTTAACTATGATAATCTGTTAATTGACCAACCTGCAAAACAACAGCAAGGGTATTTCCCACAGTTGTCAGCAATTGAGAACAATCATGAGGGACACAGATTCTAAGAAGAAATGATAGGGTGGGCAGTTGATAGGCTGGTTCCTCTGGATGGGGAGTCTACAGGCAGGGGATATCACCTCAGGATTACAGTGTATTTATTGACAATGCCAGATCGGCAAATGAGTCATGGGCGAGAAAGTTATTTATACTTCAAGGTGATTTTTATATTCTGGCTTAATTAAACTAGCCAAATCCAACATCATATGTCATTAATTTGAAAGGGTAATTCAACCCCAGCATAAATATCAACTAACTCTGTATTTGCTAAGAGATATCTTGTTCATCCTGTTTTGTCAGCATGTTATCTTGCTCTAAGATCTATCTAACCCTTCCCTCCCACATAGCCCCTTATTTTTCTATCATTCATGTGTCTATGTAAGAGTCTCTTAAATGTCCCTAATGTATCTGCCGCTACAACTTCTGCTGGCAGTGCATTCCACGCACCCACCACTCTCTGTGTAAAAAAAGCTTACCCCTGACATCCCCCTCATACGTTCCTCCAATCACCTTAAAATTATGTCCCCTCATGTTAGCCATTGTCGTCCTGGGAAAAAGTCTCTGACTATCCACTCAATCCATGCCTCTTATCATCTTGTACACCTCTATCAAGTCATCTCTCATCCTCCTTCTCTCCGAAGAGAAAAGCCCTAGCTCAACCTATCCTCATAAGACATGCTCTCCAATCCAGGAAACATCCTGGTAAATCTCCTCTGCACCCTCTCTGAAGCTTCCACATCCTTTCTATAATGAGGCGACCAGAACGGAACACAATACTCCAAGTGCGGTCTGACCAGAGTTCTATAGAGCTGCAACATCACCTCGCGGCTCTTGAACTCAATACCCTGACTAATGAAGGCCAACACTCCATACATCTTCTTAACAACCCTATCGACCTTCATGGTAACCTTCAGGGATCTATGGACATGGACCCCAAGATCCCTCTGTTCCTCCACAGGCAATGATTATTCAAGTAGCTTTTGATGCAGTCAGCTCAAATTTGATAGTATAGCATTTGTAGAAAGCTAGAAGTACATTCTGATACCTCATTTTAAGATTCTCATCCTCGTGTGTTAATCCTTCTATGATCTTGCCCACCCCTATCTGTGTTTCCACTCACAGTCCTACATACACCACTCTCTAATCCTACATTACTTTTCTCTGAGCCATCTTCCTTACCTAATGCTTTCAGCAAACAAGATCCAACACTAAACCTTCAATCCTTCCACCTCTGTCTGCCCTTCTTTAAGATCCACTTTAATGAAGCTTTTGGTCACCATTCCCAACCTCTCCCTTTTCGTCAGCAACCATTCCTACGCATCCACAAAGCACTGTCTTTTTGTCTGTTAATGGAACCATATGGCTGACATTGTTTGTTTTGTTTCATCTCACTTTGCAGTACAATTCTAAATGCATTGACATTCCACAAGCATAAGGTATTTGTCCGACAAATTAAGAATGATGAAGGACCATTTAAAACCAAAGCAAGACTGTTCTATTTCCAAAATGCAGAGTTGTCAGGAGGCAGAACAAGAGTCCTTTTGGCCCATCAGACTGGGTCTTTTCAGAGCACTTCAGTCAGTTTCATTTCCCACTCTCTCCCCTTGGTATTTGCCAATTATTTTTCCTCTACCAAATCCCTCTTGATTGATTCTGTTTTCACCACACTTCAGGCCTTGAATTCCAGCTCAAAAGCACTCTCTGGATAAGAGAAGCTTTTCCTCCCAAACCTGCAGGGTACCTTTTGCCCATCATCTTAAATCTGTGTCCATTGCTCTTCGAAAAATGCACTAAAGGGAACAGATTCTCTCTCTTGCCCCTATCCAAACTAGCCATGATTTATACAGCTGCATTCATTCTCTCCAAACTTCTTTGCTCAAAGGAAAACACTCCAGTTTAACATTGTAGTTTGAATCTTCTATCTCTGGAAATATTTTTGCTAATCTTTCTGGATTATCTCCAACATCTTCACACCTTTCCTAATATGTGGTGGGCAGATTTTAATGGAATATTCCAGTTGAATTTTTAAGAGGCTGAAGTTTCTCATGTAAAATGTAGTAATTTTAAAGGTGCTACGTTACTAACAATTTATAAATTCTTGCATGGAAAAGTAAGATGTAGCATTTTGTGATCTAAAGCAAAGTCTACTGTGTCAACCATATATTATCAACATATTAGAACACCAATGCATGGCACCAATAAACTGTCCAACCAAGATATCCTATTGAAATGCTCACAATTTTATATCTTGCAGTGTGGTGTCCTTTGTTTATCAAATTACAATTACTCTTTTAACTTACTCCGTGAATATTTAAAGAAAGGTAGTACAATTACTCTTAATTTATTATGTGAATATTTAAAGAAAGGTAGTATTTTAAATGGATATTGAAATATCATTTAATTATTGAAGGGAACTTAGAAGGAATAACTGTCACTTCACTTATGCAGGTCATTTAGGATTGCAATGCACACAAAAGAGATGGTAAGAAATGGAGACAGCAAGGTGTTGGGATGTATCAAAGTGCATACAGAGGAGGCAGCGTGAAAAGTATGACAATATCTTTCTGCTGTTTTTATTTTAACACCAGAGTAACACATGGAAGGAAATCTGATATGATTTGTAATGAAGTATGTTTTTCTCCACTTTTAAACCTTGGTGTTTCCATTGTACTGAAGCATAAAAAATGGAGAGATAAATTAAATGGTCCTTAGCTTTTCCCTGTGAATCCTGCTTTGGAGAACTGGTAACTATTCAAAGGGGTCAGAAAGAAAACCATTTACAGTACTTGGCAACATCCATCTTATGAGGGTTCAGATAGAGCTACAATCCATTCTCAGGGTCCGCTATGCTAGTTACATTCCTCAATATTTGCTCATTCATCTTCCCTCCCTGTGGAACCACTGCCTAAGTTTCCCAAAGCTGGTATTAATATCACAGACCATTGTAATACAGTTATTTTCATGGAACCCTTTAAGGAAGTCATGTGGCCTTAATTGGTCCCCTGTGTCCAGGAGGTCTCCGTTTAGCTCGCTGTTTTTACTCACATAATCATCAATGAACTGGAAAGCTGAGGAAGTGGTGATCATTGCCTACATTCAGTTGGTAACAAGGCTGTTTTGTTAAAAGATCTAGATTCTTCCTACCTCCCCCCCCCCCCACCTCTTAAAGTCTCCATCTGCATGTATGTATGTCAGTTCCTCTGACAGTGATTTAGCAAACTTATTTCTATTGCCCTCCTTGATTTTCATAATGTTCCAAAATCTGTAATGAAAGAATTCTAAGGCAACAGGATTGCAGATTCAACTTTATATCTGTGTTTTTTTTAGGATTCCTTCAAGGTAACAGGTGCACAACAGCATTGTTCCGTTTCTCTCTGCGGACTGAAGGAAATCATAAACCAAATATGTGGCTGCAGGATGAATGCAGGGTGCCCCACGAGCAAACTGAGAGGGACATGGATCAACAAACAGTCATCAGGGACTGTAAATCAACAGCCTAAAAGGGAGCTGAATGTACTTACTTAGCCTCATGAGCTCAGCCCAAGGCCGACTCTCTGTCAGTCAGGCCCTTCACTAATGTCAAAGCCAGCTGTAGCTGGAAGCCTGCAGCTGAGGAAATGATTGAGCTATATCTGTCAATTACTAGCAGTCCACTAGAGGCCATTGTACTGCCATTCCATGTAGACCTGGAAAAGTGCTGCCTAAAATACAGCCGCCCCTAATCTATAAATCTATTCAAACAGGCACCATTTCCCTACTAAAAGAACAGTTATTATTCCTCTTGTGACATTCATCACACCTGAAGAAAAAATATAAAAAATGAGCTATGCTGTTGTAAATTGATGTCCCTTATTAAGCAGATAGTGCCATCAGCAGAAATTGAAAAGAAACATTAAGTTCAGCAAAATTCACTTCTGACATGGAAGTCACTACTGTTAGATGCCAAGATGGACCACCTTTGATTTATGCAGCTCATAAAATATAAACAGGGCCCTATGTCAGAAATATCATCAATACATTTTGTGATGTTTTCCTCTGATGGTAGCATAAATAAAATCTTACCCTTGGTAATTGGGGTCTTTCATATCCATGTATATCTAAATCATCCTGTGTGTTCTATCACTTTCATTAATCATTTATGTCACTCCTAAATGATTTGCACAATAATACCTTCCATATTTAGCCAAATTTTCCTCTGGGTGAGGACACTGGCAACATTGACAGCGTCAAATAGAAGGAACATCAGAGTCCCCAACCAGGTGAAATAATTGGCACAGCTTTCAGGATTTCTCTTGTTTCTGATGTGAAATCATTTGGGTCCAGAATCTGAAATGTGATTAAGGTCACTTAAAATACAATGGGGATTGACATCATCAAAAGTTCCCATGATTATTTGTACTTCCTGCCGAAATATAAAAAGTACAATGATCAGTGTTGATACAATACCAAAGTGAATGCAGAAATGCAGTTTGACTCTGTTCCTAAGTCCTGCCAATCCTCACTGTTATATATTTCTGTCCAAGTAATGGATTATAGCAAAAGCATGCAGGCTCCCCTCCTGCCCCTCCCTCTGCCATCAGTTGGCATCAAGCAGGCTATTCCTGTCACTCATACAGAACCATCTGGATTTGTAATAAATATTGTTAAGAAATGAGTAAATTTGCAAAAAGGGCAAAGGAATAAAATGACATAACGTCAAAATCCACACCTGCACTCTAACATAAACACAAATGGCCAAGTTGTAAAGACTGCACAATTACTGAAGGCATCCAGCACAATATAATTTGATGTGAGCAAATTGGTTGAACACGCTTAATAGGGGGTGCAAGGAAATTATTAAAGACACTGTTGATAAAAGTCTCTAACTTCAGAATTTCTGATACTCATAAATGCCTGACCCTTACATTTTCATGATTTTCAGCTCACTTCAGGATTGCAAAATTAGCTAGTACTCTGTGCTTTACCCCAAACTCCCCACTCACTGCTCCATCTCCCCACAGAATTATTGTGAACTCTCTTGTCCCACTGAGTGGTAATCCAAAAAAGTAGTGCAGCATTGTGGGTAATGAGCTTAATGGTGCACGAGTCAAGTTGGAGATAAGTGGGAGGATGAGGAGTTAAGTTGGAGGGAATTCTTTGGAGTATGAAGCATGTAAGTTAGTAATTGTATAAGTGCTAACAAGTGAGAGGTGAACGGTGCTGGGGGCTGGTATGAAGGGAGGAGAAAAAGGTGTGTGCACGTTTGTAATGAGAATAAAAGATGATTATTTTGTGCTAGCAATGGTAGGAATGATGGAAGTAAAAAGAAGTAGAGGAGGAGAAGACTAAGATTTTTGTGTGGCATTTTAGGATAAATGAAGAACAGTACTCTTCCTTCCTTTGGAGTCATTGAGGTAACTGATGTGGTTCTTACATTCCATCCAGATCATACAGGTGACAAATTTTCCCCAATCAGCTCTTCCAAAACACCTTCAGGAAGGCTTCCAGGAACCTATGCACTTGTTTGTTGTTAATTTAAGTTTGATGGGTTTAACGTTTGGCTTCAACATCCAGCTTGTATCCCCAAATAACCTGCCCCTCCTATAAGTTATTTTTTTTAAGGGTTGATTTTCCAATTCAACACCAAGTCTGGATCTTTGTCTGTTGCTGATGCACATTCTAACTTCGGGTACACACAGGATAATATTCTGATCAACTTAATCAGAAAACAGTACACTGCATATACCCAAATTTTAAAAAGTACTCCCAGAAGGCAGCCTCTTCCTCAAAAGCAGAAGGTGAAAGTGTAAGCCTTTTGGTGATCCCTATGTGTTCACCATTTAAAAGCCAAGGGAGAATTTCTGGTACAATTAACATAGTAATTTCCCTCTGAGAGATCAGCTGGCTACACTTTATATAATTTCCCTTTCAGCTATCTAAGATTAGCTTGAGCATGCATTCCCAGATGTGAAACTTCTTTTATGTAATTAATATGATAAATGTAAAAAGAGAAAGCAAGATAGAAAAGAAAGTAATATATTCAGATCATATAGGTGACAGATATTTTAATGAAGGTTTGTATGCTTTGGAACAAGGATGAGCTCAGCTTCTGTCACAAGATGTGTGACATTTAATGTCATTTTGAATACTTATCATTAACTATCTTTAAGATCAAAATCATATTAAAAATGATGACTGTTTGTATTCTACTGAGCAAACACGTTTTTTATTGTTGTCTCATTTTTCAAAGTCATTGTAGCATTACTATTTAGAAGAGAACAGATCCAAAGTATGTTATTTTCATCCAGTGAAATGTTATTTTCAATCCAGTGAAATCTACTGAGCAGACAAACATGGTTTACATTTGGTTTCCTTGGCAGAATGGTGGTGTGTGTGTGTCTTTCTATGTGCTACTGAGAGATTCATACACTTCCTGGTAATCTAGTGGGAGGAGAGAAGAAGTTGTTAACATGCACTAACTTTCAAAATCAAATCTAAAGGAGGTTAAATAATGGCCATAATACTTTTTATTTTGCTCACCCATGACACAAATCACAACTGGTTTCTGTAGTTGTCACATTCTGTTAGATCTGAAATGTCTTTACCTTAATGGCAAAAATCCAGTGAGCAAAAGGAATTGAACTGAAGCAAGTTTCATTTTGACAGTTTAAAAGATTCAGTGTAAATATATCCACAGCAGGAAATAGTGGGCCCAATTTTCATAATTTTTTCCACTCATTTTTCATTCCTGTGGGAAAAATTATATTTTCTAAATGTTTTTAGCAGCCCAGAAGACATACGCATATGTAATAGAATGGCTGTAATGAGGGGATTTGGGAGATGATTTGTATAAGTTTAGCCAAGAATACATCACAATTTTCTGAATTTCTAGAGCAAAGAATATTAATTCCTCTGTAATAACACTGTAAATCCATTCATAAAGATTTTATCTGTTCATTATTTCTGCTGCATCAGTAAATGCAATCTGCAGGCTGTAAAAATTAGAAAAGGGAGAAAAGCATCATGAATAGATTTTGGATTCTGTGAGACATAGAAGTCTATTGCCAGTGGTAATCTCAAAGAGCAGCCTTTTTCTAGCATTGTGTGGCCCATGGATTTAGATTGGGGGTAGATCTCAGGGCATTAAGTACTGAACTCCAATTACGCAGAAGCACAAGTCTTATTAAGTTTTTAACACAGTATTATCTGTGTGCAATGACCTCATTGATCTTACAAAATTATGTAATTAATATTGAATTGACCATCTTTTTTCATTTGTTCACAAGATCTGAATACCACTGACAATGTTACCCATCCCCTATTGCCCCTGAACTGATGAGACAGGGAAGAGTGAATCGCATTGGTAGGTCTGAACTTGTGTAGGCTAGGCTGGATAAGGACTGCATATTGCCTTCTCTGAAGGACATTAGCGAACCAGATGGGATTTTACGACAATCCAGAGGTTTCATGGTTACCTTTACTGAGACTAGCTGCTTTTTTTTCAAATTCCAAGTTTTTTAACGACTTGAATTTAAATTCCCTAGCTGCCATGGTGGGATTCAAACTCATATCTCTAGATCAATGACCCAGAACCCTTGCTGCTGATCCTGTTACTTAACCCCTACACTACCATATCACTTATCATGTGTCTGTACAAGATAGTTGCTGGAGGCTGGAACTGCATACTCACTGCCACCTCAGATTTGATAAGTTGAGTAAGTTGTTTCCTCACTAACACTCAACAACTGACCATCCCCGCCATTTGCCAATATTCTTCTTTCATTCAACATTTCAACATTCAACACAAATTTCCATTGCAACCATACACAGTGGGAGTGCTTTTGGGCCTGTCATATGGCCCTAAGGGACTTGGGAGGAAGGTAAAATGCATGCTAAAGAGTAAAGACATTGGAAACAGTCATGCCAGGGACCTTGCTCGCATCCACAGATGGCAATAACTACTTGGACAAGTTGAAAGCCTTCTGTTACTGTCAACTAGTCATCAGGAGATCACCAAACTATTGTGTTTCTACTTGACGACTGATCTCCTAATGAAAACTCAAAGGAAGGACAAGTCTACTTGCTGTGTTTGATGTCATCATTGTATTAAACTCCATTGCTATCAGTTAATCTTAAGAGTAAAATAAAATTACAAATGCTGGAAATACAAAATACAAATAGAAAATGCTAGAAACACTCAGCAGATCAGGTAGCATCTGTGAAAAGAGAAGAAGAGTCAACATTTCAGGTCAAAGAACTTTTACCAGAACCGAAAAGGAGTGAAACAAGTTTGTTTTAAGATGCAGAAAACACCCTCTGCAAGCTAAAGCTGATGAATTGTCTCTTTCCCAATTCTGACAAGGAACCTTCATTCTGAAACATTAACTCTGATTCTCTTTCATAGATGCTACCTGACCTGCTGAGTATTTCCAGCATTTTCTGCTTGTATTTCAACTACTGTCATTGTCCAGCAGTGACATCTGTCAACCCATCCAGTGAGGACTTCATTGGTAACATACATGATATCATGGGACAGCTAAGTGCTTTGGATACAAAAATGGCCAGAGGATCAGGTAACATCCCAGCTGAAGATGCCCTCTAAAACTAGCCAGGCTATTCAAGCAGTATTACAAACTGAAGTTTCTATCCGACAATGTGTTTTCCACAAAATGTAGACTAAATTAAATCAGGAAATTACCACAGCATCCGTCTATTCTCATTCATCAGCAGTGTCACCATCAGTGCTATCAAGCAGAACTTATTCACCAGTAACCTGCTCACCAATGGCTCCTTTGGCTTTTTGCCAGGAGCAAGCAACTTCAGGCCACATTGCAGCCTTTGTCCAAATGAGGACAAAAATGGTAAATTCCAGAAATGAAGCAATGATGACTTTCATTGTCATGAAGGGTAAGACCAAGGGTAGCACAAAGGAGTTTGGTAAAACTAAAGTCAATGGGCTTGAACTGTATGTTGTACAGAGGAAAGATATCTGGTTATCAATCAATGCCCCCCTACAAAATTGCTGCAGAAGTTCTTCAGGGCAATATAAATGAACTTCACCTCAATTGTGGATTTTGATGATAATTACACAATATTCAACTGCTTTTGAAAATCCTCAGCAAATGAAACAGTCCATGCTGGCAGCAAGACCTGGATAACATTCAGGCATGGATTGATATGTAGCAGGAACACTTGCTGTTAAGTAACATTCATGCCACACATACTAGGCAATAACCATCTCCAACAAGAGAACGTCTGACCATCTATTTTCAATATTCAATGGCTTTACCATTAGCAAGTCTACCACAGTCAAGAACACTGGGATCACCACTGACAAAAAATTCAACCAGAAAATCCACATAAGTGCTTGGCTACAAAAGCAGGTCAGAGGTGGCAAGCAACTCCCTTCTTTCCTGAAGACCTTCAACTATCCACAAGGCGCAACTCATGTACTCGAATGTGGAAGCTCTGTTTGACTAGAACTTCCAACAAAAAGAAACAAAAACAACAAATTGTAATAATAATTGTTGCAAGAGCTGTTCTAATAAAATAGAAAGCACAGCTGCCGCCACTTGGACTTGCATATGTGGTAGCACTTCCAACCAAGCAAAACTTTCTTGGCTATATTCTTTTAATCTAACTACACTTTTAAAATACAAGTAACTTGTGTGCTTAACACCAACGTTGGTAAATTTAAGAGCTTGATGTCACAAAGAAACCTGGCAAATGTAATTTGTGTCATACTTCGGTAAGTGTCCGCAAATGTCATACAAATGTTTCAATAACATTTAAATCCTGCATGTAAATTGCACTACTTTAGACATTTATTATTTATTGCTTTGACACTCTTAAATGTTGCTGTTTTTTAATGGACTGTA
Organism: Pristis pectinata; assembly: GCF_009764475.1. NCBI lineage: Eukaryota > Metazoa > Chordata > Chondrichthyes > Rhinopristiformes > Pristidae > Pristis > Pristis pectinata. Next base: position 106,348,833 of record NC_067407.1, read on the forward strand.
GAATATTGTGTGGAAATTTCAAACTGTATGTGACATTCATAAATTTTGTACATTTGTCGTACTGAATATATATTTATTTAAAAACCATAACAAAATTTTCTGACGTGCATGTTAGAGTTCATGTTCTCAGGCACCTACAAGCAATAAATTATCTCACTAGAATAATTTGATTTACATTTGTCCCCCTTTTCTTCATGATTAATTAGTCATTTTCTCACATTATGTGCTGAGGACGATAATTTTCTTCCATCCCTACATCAAAGAGGTGCCCTAAAGTGACTCAGGTGAATAATGGATAATAATAACCACCATTATTATTATGTGGTTTTGTGTAAAAGAACATCACAGAGTGCAGCACTGAGTATTGATTGTGTTTAAAAGCTAAAATCAATTATCTTACGCAACTTCGCACTGAAAGCCAAACTGCAAACCAAAATTGTAAAAACTTTCTCTGAGTGGTTCCCAATAATGGGCATTTAACAAAGTTTCCATTTCAACACACGTAGCTTTTCTCATCACAAGAATTCCCTGGTGTGATGGTAACAGCCCTTTGAGTTACTGCCAGTGCCAGCCAAAATCACACCACAGCTATCACCAGGTAACTACCAGCATAATACTCCAGCAGTAATAAGATGCTACACATGTTTTACATCAAAGGGTGCCTGTCCAGAGCTTCTCTACCAGTTCTAATCATGTTGTTAACTTGCATTGTGCAAAGTGGTCCCAAGAGACGAATATTGTCTCAGGTGTGCCACAAAATAGGATACTGTAATCATGAAGGACAACACGATAGAGTTGATTAAAATAAAACAGCCTACCATACTGAATAGGCTATTGATATGGAAAGGAAGCAGAAACTGTTCAAATTTGTACTCAAATCTGGGCCTGTGGCCACTTCTTATGGCCTCTATGAACAAAGTCTGCAGTACTATAAACAACTATGCTCAGTCACATTTGAAATATGTGACCTTTGCTTCTTACTGATCTGAAATAGGAAGCAGAATTTTATAATGATATTAATTCATTTTACAAATATGTTTCAGCTGGGAAGTTCCTGCTTTTGTCTTACTGAAACTGCTTGAGTGAGTGGATTTTTCTTTTCAATCAGCATTTATTTTAATCACTTCAAGATTACGATTTATTAGACCACTAAAAGATGAATAAGATCTTTTCTTGTTAGAATTGTGGAATTGAAGAATATTATATGTGCCATTGTGAAAACCCCATCATGTCGTACAGGCCTCATAAACGTTTAAAAGTCATATCTTTCCAGGCTTGGCTAGCATCAATCCAATTGATCTAAACCGTGGAAAATCATGACATTCAATTGGAACTTCAGTAATAAGGATTATTAAGCCAAACTAATCAGGCAAAAGTTGATTCTTGCCAATGATGGAACTCCTCCTTCTTTAAGGTTTTCAATACTGGTCTGCAAATACTGCTTCCCATCATCAAAGCTGTTTCTATGATTTGTGTGCTAGAACCTACAATACCACACACCACTTTATCTTTAGCACATGTGATGACAGGCAGGCTTGATCTGGAGTGAGATAATGACTACTTCCCCAATTTTTATTGGCTTTGTGTGCCAAGATCTTTGGCTGTTCACACAGTTACCGACGGATCCGATAGCTAAGACTTCCTTTCCAAAAGAAACACCTATGAATAGCATTCAACCATTTGCAAAACCCACCATTTGCTTAAGCAAAAATAAAAGTGATTTTTTAATTTTATTTTTAGCTGAGATTTAACAATGCATTCCTGTGAAACTTTTCCATTTCCAAAGCAGCCTGAGCTCAGCAGGGCTTCTCGGAATGACTAAGGATCTGGACACAAGTGCAAGAAACCACAGTGATATTTGTAACTTAAAAGTGTTTCAAGTAACTGCATTAATACCACAACACATTCTTGCCTTCCTTTTTTGCTGATTGCACATTGTCACCACTTCCTAAATATCCACTGTTATTGAAATACTATGAACTTCACATTTTTGCATAACACTCTGGTGATATCATATTAAAAGAAAACTGTTTCCATCCTGGTCCAAAAAAGTAATGAAAGCCAACTATGTTAACTCCATTATACTTCTGTTGCAGTTCCTCCTCATTCTTCTGGAAGCAGCTGCAGCAGCAATCTCCCTTTAGACACATAAATTTGATTTGTGGATTTTGTGAGATTTTTGAGTAAAAGAAACTGTTCCAGGAGTGGAAAATCAGAGGCAGTGTATTAAACTCCAGGAAAACATAGCACTTAAAAAAATTAGCTGCTCATTTCAATAGTCATAAATGTGTTCATTTGTAGAATGATTGAAAAATGGGCTGCCATTTTAAAATTAAGATCTATAAACAGGAAAACATCCATTATTTTGGATTCTGGCACAGATTGCAATAACATTAGCAAGTACTAAAATGAATTTGAAGGTGTCAAAGTGAATAGTGATATATCATAATATGTTACCCATAGCCACTACACTGCACTCAAAGACTGGCTCATTTGAAAAAATGCCATAAAATGAGCTGTAAACCTTAGGTCAGGAGTAAGCTGACTGTACAGTTCAAGAATTCATAAAAACAGAGAACTCTGTGGAAGTTTGGCAGCACCAGCTTCAAGCATGAAGACAATAATACACCGTAATAGACACCTGAATTTGGCTGAGCCCAAATCCAAACTGGTTTTCTAACCTCAATATGACACTGAACTGCTGGCAAGTGTTGAACCTTTATAGCTTTCCATTTAGTGGCCACAAATTCCATTGCACCTGCCTTGTTAGCAGTAAAGTGCCAGGAAAAAGAGGGAGGACAGAATTACTTAGATTTAATAACTTATCCTATGACTCTCACTCACAAGCCCAGTAGCAAATTCAGCCATACTACTGTCACCATTCGTAAAATGCTCTGCACCCCTAACATCGTTACCTCGTTCTGATCTGTTGCTCACCATTACATCGAATGTGACCTGTTCCACATTGATTCTGAAACATATTGCGCTGTAAAACTGTTCTCAATACCTCCCCCACCCCCACCCCCCACCACCTTCTCTTTCTCCTCTCTGAAGTGGTGCCCCCACATGGTATAGTGGTGCTGGGGGATACTGAACAGCTAGACAGCTAGTGTCTCTGGAGGCTTCAGTGCCGAGAGCAAAAAAGAGAGTACAGTCATGGAAAAAGCACAGTGTTCTTAGAGGCAGAATAGATATGTGCACTATGTAGACAAATTATTCATTTCTGTAAGGGAAGGAGGCATTTAAGAATTATTTTGATAATACTTGCAAACCTTCTATACCAGTTACATTCTCAGCTGCAGCAATGGTTGCAACCTGAGCGAACCCAATGCCCACAAGATGGAGGAACATTTCCTCTATTTTTGTGATGCTTTGGGTCTGGAATTATCTCCCTGTAGTTTATTGTGACAAATTACTATTGTGGGGTGATTTATCCTACAAGACAGAGGTAAAAATTCTTTTTAAAGTACTGTAATGATATGGTAGTCATGGTTCAAATGTGTCTGCATACATGATGTGTGCTTTGAGCTGAGGGAGTTGTTGAAAAGGTTTAAGACAGGGAGGAGTGCGTGAAGGCAGCTGCAGAGATGACTGCCATGATGGAATGGGTGACCACATGGTCAGTTGAGTTATAAGGAGCTTGAGCGGTGCAGCTGTGAGTGTCTCAGGGCAGCATAGGTGAGGTACTGTTCAAAGTGTCAGAGGATTAACCTTGACGTATCTTGTAAAGTCATGGAATTTCTTCCTATGTCATGTCGGATCTGGTTATTTTCAAATCCGCAGGTTCTTTCAAGAGTCCAGGAATGAGTTGAAAACAACTTGGTGCTTCACAAAGTTTAATTGGAAAAGTTTAAAACAAAAGAAATGGTCACAGAGCACATGACACTAGCTTTACTACTGGGAGATAAGCAGAGCCAAAAGAAACTAAAGATGAGTTTAGGGCTAGGGCTGGGGGGGTGAAGACAGCAAAAGAGTGATTAACAAAAAACAACACCTTTTATACCTGAGATAAGAGGTACTCTTTAGCTGATAATAGTCCAGTCAGGAAACCCCATAGGTAACTGTGGCCAAACCAACCAATGAAAAGACACATATTCACCCAATGGACGAACCAATAAGCTATGAAGCAGCCATTCCTTGTGCAGCCACTTCAGGTATATTAAACACCATACATGTTAAAAAAAACTAATTAAAACAGTCGAATCCAGCAGTTGCTTCACCCAGAGGTGAGGCAATTAATAAACATATTCAAATTGAGCTCCCATTGTACAGTTGAAATTGTTTGCTGTTGCTAGGATGTACCAGTGTTTGGGATACATGGCAAAGAAAGGGAAATGGGAAAAATTATATTGTCCAGCTTTTTTTCCAATGTTCCTTGTCAACCACAAGGAGCTGCTCTGCCTACCCAAGCCTGTCAAGGATGCTTTCGCCTTCCCATCCACCGCAGAACCACATGTAACTGCCAGCCTTCCACTGGCCTTCTGGACAATGAGGAAGCCATCCCCAATCATTTCTATCTGCAGCCTGCTGCCAAGGAACCACTGCTCAGACAATGGGGAAAAAAATTAATAAAACCTTCCCTTTAAGTTCAGTAGCATGTTTGATCCTGAGTTTTACCAAGTGACTTGCAAAAAACAAGCTCCTAGAGGAACTCAGTGAGTCAGGTAGAATCTGTAGAGGGAAATGGACAGTCAACATTTGAGTTGAGATCCTTCATCTTGACTGAAGGAGGAGAGATGGCCTGTATAAAGAGTTGAGGGGGAGAGGTGGGCTGAGAGCTGGCAAGCGATAGGTGGATCCAGGTGAGGAGTTGATTGGCAGATGGAGTCAGGTGGGAGAGGGAAGGGCAGAGATAAAACAGAGGCTGGGAGGTGAGAGATGGAGGAAACAAAGGGTTTCAGATTATGGAATCTGATAAGAAAGGAAGGTAAAAGGAACCAGATAAGGGACATATAGTGGGCAGATGGGAACAGGAGGGAAAGGGGAACCCAGTGGGAGGAGCGTGTGGATGATGGGGGATCTAGGTGGGGGAGGGGAAAGAAACTGGGAGATGGAGGGTTTGGGCTTGGAAATAAGGGTATGTGTGAGAAGGCCTGGGTAGATCAGAAGTAGAGAGAAAGGGACAGACAGGGAGCAGGTTACCTGAACTTGGAGAATTCAGTGTTGATGATGTTCGGTTGTAGACTACTCAGGCGGAATATGAGATGTTGTTCTTCTGGGCAGAAATGTTGAAGGATAATGTGCTGGATGTGGAGGCTGGTGGGGTTGAGTCTCTTGTCCATTTTCAGCCTCTTCCACTTCTACCTATTTCCCTTTAATTGTTGGGACCTTGATTGCTGTTTGGCACAATCTGAAGACGGTGTTCTACACCCTTTAATATGAATCATCACAATACTTTGTTAAATTATTTTTCGTGCATTTTTTTTTCTTTTTGGTATTATATGCTATCAGATTTTCTTTCATTTGATTCTGTCTCTTCATAACATTCTTATTTGACCCCCATAGACCCCAGAATTCAGAAAGGAGCTCACATCCGCTTCTCATTGCTCCAGCTATCAAGTCAGTAAATATTCCACCAATTTCTCCTGCCTGTTAACTAGTGATAAAGACATTAAGAGGGCAATTACTTTAACCCTAACCTTCCTACAGGAAGCCAAGAGATTGGACTGGACTCTCAGTGATCATTTCCAGCGCCAACATAGCAAGCCCACAACTTCTTAACCTGTACATCTTTTGGAATGTAGGAGGAAACCGGAGCACCCAGAGGCAGCCCACGCAGACACGGGGAGAACGTACAAACTCCTTACAGACAGTGGCCGGAATTGAACCCGGGTCGCTGGTGCTGTAAAGCATTATGCTAACCGCTACACTGCTCATGGTGCACTCAGTTCTTAAAAGCACTGTGGATGCCTCTGTCCCAGAGTTGTGTGGAAGGAGGGGTAAGCATGGGTGTGGGCCCCCAATAATCATTCAAAAAATTGTATAACCTGAGGTTATTGACGTGCATTTAGCCTATAACTTTCAGGACACATGTTCATGCCTCTGCCTTTCCAGAAGTATTCAAATTTAAGCACATGCCCTGCTGAGGATTCCCCACTGAGGCACATGGAGTGTGTCCTGCACCACTTCTGCACATCAAACATGTATAAAACTGAAGTTCTAGCCCAAGCAGCTCAATTAAATTGCTGTATAATTCCAGTAAACCAGAGTTGACAGAGGACAATGATAAGTACTCATATGCAGAGTAAGATAAAGGGCAGGTTGGAGCTGATCTGCTTCTGTATTTCTCAAGAGACAAGAAGTAAGTGATTAACTTGGGTGTATAAGGTTGCAGTTGATTGAAGTATGATAGCAAGAGAACAATTTGAGCTTTTGCCTTCACTGCCCAACTTTATGTTTGAGTGACATATATTTTTGAACTGCACAATGAAAGAGAGAACAGAGATGTATAAGAGAAAAGTAGGAACAGTTCATTAAAATGAGAGGATACTCATATGGAGGATAAAGGCTGGCATGGATCAATCTGGCAGAATTTCTAAGCCATGAATTCTAAGTAATTCTATGTCAATCAATATTAATAACATGGGATATCTGGGCATTATCCTTTTGTTTTCTGTAGGCCCTTACAATGCATAAATTAGCTGCTATGTTTATTACAATATAAAAATAACCATCCATCAAAAGTACTTCATTGAATATAAAATGCTTTAGGCGATTTTGAGCCCATGAAGGCATTATATAACAGTAAGTTTTTCGTTCATTTTCTGGAACCTAGTCTAGTTTTTTAAGGCAACACAAAAAAAAGACTGAAATATACTTATTTTTTGTTCAAGATAAAGATTTAGTTTGTTTTCCAATTTATTAGACAACTGCTTAGGATAACTAAGTGGCTGGAAGTCAATGCTAAATGATATTTTGGATGCATTTTTCAGCAACTTAACATCAGAGATACAGTATATCTTAGTTTATATCGTCGAAACTTGTACTTAAAAATAAAGCTTTGAAGCACCAATCAATGAGTGAGAACTTAGTCTTTCTCTCAAGTTAGTGCAGTTCTAGCACTGATAAAATATAGTGTGCCATAAAGTATACTGAACCAAAAATTAAACAAAGATAATTACAAGAAATGTGCCAGGTGATGAATTACTGCCAAGATGCCAAGAAATAGTCAAGAACAGTAGAAATCCAAAAAAAAGTTAATATTCTGATTTGTCTTAGTTCTGGACTCGATACAGAAATTAAGGAACAGAAGACTGGTGTCCATTGTCGGTAGTAAGCTAAAAACAAAAAAAAAACCACAAATGTTGCAAATCTGAATAAAAATGCTGGAAATACTCAGCAGGTCAGGCAGCACTATTGGTGAGGGAAAGAGTGTTAACATTCAGACTGACCATCTTTCATCTAAATGGGAAAAGTGAGAAAACAAGCATAAAAGCCAGAGAAGGGATTGAGACGAGGGGCACAGTGGAGGGAAATAGAGGAATGTTTGTGACAGGGTGGAGACCAAGATGATCTATGGCACACAAGTACTGTTGGTGCTGTTCAATAGAAGTGTTTGAGTGCTTGTTAACCGTAGCTCATCTGTTTGAAGGACGTATAAATAGAGGCAGATGAATGAGGCCAGAAAAGAGAAGGAAAACAAACAAACAATGTTGTGACTATGAGGTACAAACAGGAAAAGGCTGGTTATTTAAAATTTGTGAATTCAGTTTTGAGTCCCAGGAGCTGCTTTGTAGGAGATGAATTACTGTTGCTCAAGTTTGCACTGGGCTTCATTAGAAGAATGTAAGAGCCCAAAGACCGAGGTCAGCATCATAGTGGGATAGAGAATTACCTCTCTCCTTACCTTTGACCCATTCCCTGGTGGATCTGCTCTCCCCTCCTCCCCCGCACCTGCCTATCACTATCTCTTACCTGCATCTACCTATCTCCATGTTGAGCCCACCCCGTCTCCCCTCATCTGTCCACCTATCACTGCTCTGCTTTTCCCTCCTATATACAGTATTGGGCTTCCCCTTTTCCTATCTTCAGTCCTGAAGAAGGGTCCTGACTTGAAACGTTGACTGCCTGCTTTTCTCCACAGATGCTGCCTGGTCTGCTGAGTTCCTCCAGCATTATCATGTTTTTTATCATTGAGAATTAGTGTCAGGAAACTTGATACTCATGGTTACCCTTGCAGACTGAATGGAGGTGCTCTGCAAAATGGTCACCCAATCTGCATTTGGTTTCCCCAGGACACAGGAGACCACATTAGAAGCACTATTTCTTTCAACATTAACTCTCGCTTTCTCCCCTTGTCCAATTCCATCCCACTTACGTCCAAGACATTTCTGATACCCTCCATCACTTTGACAGTTTCCAGCTGCCTGCACCCAACCAGCTCACCTTGGATGTCCAATTTCTCTACACATCCTTTCCATACCAGGACAGCCTGACAACCCTACATTGCTTCCTCCAACAGAAGGCTAACTAGTTCCCCTCCATCACAACCCTCATCTTACATTGAACAACTTCCCTTTTAACTTCAACCATTTTTCTACATCAAATGCATAATTACAGGAACCTACATGGATTGAAGTTACTGTATGCATATCTCTGTTTGGGATTTGTAGAATGGTCCTTGTTTTGTTCCTACTCAAGCACTCCCCCTCACCTCTTCTGGCATATTGAGAACGGTACTACAGCCTCATGCAGAACCTGAAAATTTAATTTTTCACCTTTCCATTTCCTCCCTGCTCTCCCTTTCACATGGTCCTTCTCTAACTCTTCCCTTCCCTTTTTTTGACTTCTCTATTTCTTTCACAGGAGATGGATCAGTGGCCAATATCCATTATGAGCCCATGGTTGCCTTCTCCTCAGATCTTCCTACTCCACTTCCTCCAAGGATTCCATTCCATTCTTCCAGTTTCCCTGGTTCTATCATATCTTTTCTGACAATTCCCACACCACTTCTCCTGTGCTCGCTTCCTTTTTCTTTAACGGTGACACCCACTCTACAACCATATTTGACATCTGCTTCATTTCCTGCACTTCTACATCACCCCCTCTCCTCCCACCCAGGACAAGGATAGAGATTTCCCTCTTGATCCCACTTTCCACCCCACCAGAATCCACATTCAGAAAGAATTAGCATTCCACTGGCAGTCTGATTAGGATTCTCTTTACTCTGATAGGCTTCCTCTTTGGTCCCATGAAACACAATGAAATTCCGCAGTGCTCTGCATATGACTCAGCCAAAAAATTTGACTGGGATTTCAAAAGTGGAACTCCCATTCTGCTTGAGCTCCGCCTCATACTAGACTCAGCCTTTCATTCTGTTTGAGGAGTCAGATCATTCTGACTCAACAGCTTGTCCTTCCCCACCATCCATGGATCCAAGCACACCTTCTGGGTGAAGCAGGAATTCTCCTGCACTTCTTCCAATTTACTGTGTCATTATTTAACACTCAATATAGTCGTCTATTTATTAGAGAAACCAAATTCAGATCATGCGACCATTTTACAGAAGACCTCCATTGTTTCAGCAAGCGTGATTCTGACTTTTCAGTTGTCTGTCACTATAATCCCCCATTGCATTCCCACTCTGACTTCTCTCTTCCAATGAAGCCCAAGGCAAGCTCGAGAAATACCAATTCATTTTCAATCCAAGCACGTTACAGCCCTCAGACCTCAATACTGAGTACAATTTCAGATAATCATCCTTTCCTGTTTGTTCTAGAACTGGCTAGTTCCGATATGATGTCATCCACCTGTAACATTACCTCAGTGTTTTTTTTTCTCCATAGATGCTGCCTAACCGTCCGAGTATTTCCAGCATTTTCTTCTATTTCACTTTTCCAATAACTTCTGTATTCTGTATCTCACAACTCCAGCAGTTTTTGTTTCACTCTTCATTCCTCTTTCTCTCCTCGTACTCCTCCACACAAGTCAGTTATAATTAAGAAGCAATCGCCACCCTGTCTTAGACAACAGTGTTTTGTGCAGTCTGCATTCTCTTGATTTCCACCTTCTCGCAAATATCCCGTTTGTTCTCTCCACCCCACCCCTTTATTTTGGCAACTTCAAATATGTTTATTTTATCATTGACCTGAAATATTAACCCCATTTCTCTCTCCATAGATGCTGCCTAACCTGCTGAGCATTTCCAGCATTCTCTATTTTTATTCCATTGTTAATATATAGGTTAATCTTTGATCCATAAATGGAAAGAAGACATGGTGGGTACTTCACATTAGCAATGTCTTCAATCCTACTTTAATCGTCTTGGAATGATCAATGTTAAGATTGCAAAATTCAGTGCAATCACCTGAAGAGTCAGAATGATCTGACTCCTCAAGTAGAATGAAAGGCTGATTCTCCTCCAGAGCAGAGTTTGAGCAGTAGTTTCCTTGACTGAGTTATTTGCAGAGCACTGCAGAACTTCATTGTGTTTCCTGGCGCCAAAGAGAAAGCCCATCAGGGAAAAGAAGAGAGACCTCATGATGTTGCCACTGGAATACTAATTAAACACCAAAAAAAAGATGCAAAAAGATCTTCAAGCTGCAGCAGATCTCTGAAGGTCATAAGCCTCTAATATCTTCAAAAGAGAACATTTAGTGTCTACATCTGATAACCTACCATGTTTGAGCCATAATTATGAATCACAAGGTCAATGTGTTCTCAAGTACAGATACAGTATTTATCTGATTAGAGAAGTTCTTTGTATGAATGCACTGCAGGCATTTGATGATTTCCAGCAGGCCTCAAAAAAGCTTCACATGATATCCTACTCTAAGTTAATATTTCTTTCATTCTATCAATACTAATAGAGTCATATTTAGGTCAAGAACTTAGAGAACAAAAGAAATCTGTTATTAATGGTGAACATAAATGGCTCAATAAATAAATCAAAGTTATGAATTATCTTATGGATTGTAAAAGATTAAATGCAATTTCCATGAATGATAAATGTTGGGCTAATATTTAGTTTTATTGTATTTTTAATTATAATCCAGAGATAAAGGTTGTCAAAAGAGCTGTGTGCATATGACACCAGGAAACAACATGATTAAAATGCATAGAGTGAGCTGTCTTGGTAGCACCAGACCCCATCCAAGTTCTACGTTCCCTCCCTAATCCTTTTGTCTCCGCCTTCCAAGGCCCTATTTAAAATTGATTTCTTTGACCATCTTTTCTCCTAAATTTTGGTATCTCCTTGTCTTGCTCTTCACTTTTGTCCAATTTCATTTCTGTGAACCATTTCTGAGTGCCTTCTCCACATTGCTATTTTTACTTTGTATGGAATTATTATAGTGAAAAATTACAAAGCATATAATCCTTACTGATTAATATCATGAGATTACCCTGCTGGATACACTAATATGGAACATTAGTTTTAGCTTCCCAATTGAGAACTGGTTCTTTGGCCTATCCAAGGAGTAAAAGAACAAGAAATGTGTTTTAAGACAGAGTGGAGGACCTACAGAGAGTCCAAAAATATGATCACACTGGATGTACTTACCATCCAGTCCAGGTCTTACGAGTCTGACCCTAAACAATAACTTACCTGGTGGCTCCACTTCAGGACCGAAGAGTCGCCACTATGTATCTCGGAAACACGGCAAGAGGGCTGGGCTGCAGGCGAGGCTGAAACAACGTGGTTGCAAGACCCCCCCTCCCCAGCATACTACTAGCTAACGTCCAATCCATTGAGAACAAAGTTGATGAACTAAGGGCAAGACTGACCTACTAAAGAGAACTGAGGGACTGTTGTGTACTATGTCTTACTGAAACGTGGCTCGCACCTGCCTCACCTGACTGTGCTATTCAACCTGAGGGCTTCTCAATTCGTCGAATGGACCGTACAGTGTCCTTAGGCAAAGTTAAAGGCAGAGGGGTCTGCTTCTTAATCAATAACTTGTGGTGCTCGGACGTGACAGTCCTGACGAGCTCCTGCTCACCCAGCCTGGAATATCTAATGGTGAAGTGTCAACCATTCTATCTGCCAAGGGAGTTCACTTCAGCTATCCTGATGGCAGTCTACATCCCACCACAGACGGACATGAAGCCTGCACTCTATGAACTATACTCCGTGGTCAACAACCTTGAGACAGGATACCCTGAGGCCCTCTTCATTATCGCAGGTGACTTCAATCAGGCCAACTTCATGAGTATGTTACCAAAATACTACCAGCACATCTCCTGCTCCACCAAGGGTGCCAATACCCTTGACCAATGCTATGCAACCATCAAAGGTGCCTTCCGAGCCATCCCTCATCCTCACTTTGGGAAATCAAGCCACCAGGCTGTGCTCCTTCTCCCTGCATACAAACAGAAACTGGAACTGGAGGATCTGGTACGGAGAGTCGTGCAGTGCTGGTCTGAGGAAGCAGATGAGCTCCTGCGTGACTGCGTTGAGACAGTGGACTGCTCCATGTTCAAAGACTCAGCTGCCAGCCTTGATGAGTATGCCACCACCATCACAGACTTTCTCAGCAAGTGTGTGGAGGACTGTGTACCAGAGAGGACAATATGGGTGTTACCAAACAGGGAACCACGGATGAACCGGGAGATCCACTCCCTACTGAAGTCAAGGACTGCTGCACACAAATCTGGTGATCCTGATCTGTAAAAGAAATCGAGATATGACCTTCAGAAAGCTAGCAGGGATGCCAAGAGGCAATACCAACTTAAAGTAGAGTTCCAGACCAGCCGTCAGCTATGGCAGGGCTTACATTGCCATAACAGGCTACAAGACGAAGTCGGGCTGCATAGTTAACAACAGCGCATCCCTTCCTGATGAACTTAACACATTCTATGCGCATTTTGAACAGAAGGGAAGTGGATGGACACCACCCACCCTGACAGCCTCCAATGCAACTGAACCTGTGATCACTGTTGAAGACATAAGATCAGTCTTCCGGAGAGTGAACACGAGGAAAGCACCTGACCCAGATGGTGTCCCTGGCCGTGTGCTCAGATCTTGTGCTGATCAGCTGGCAGAAGTATTTGCGGACATATTTAACCTCTCCCTGTTTCAGTCTCGGGTTCCCACCTGTTTTAAGAAGACCACTATCATCCTGTTACCGAAGAAAAGCAAGGTAATATGCATCAATGACTACCGACCAGTGGCTCTGACATCTACCATCATAAAATGCTTTGAGAGGTTGGTCATGGCACACATCAGCTCCAACCTCCCAAACAATCTTGACCCAATACAATTCGCCTATCGCTGAAACAGGTCCACAGCGAACGCCATTGCCCTGGCGCTACACTCAGCTCTGGAGCATCTGGACAGTAAAGACACCTACGTTAGACTACTGTTTATTGACTACAGCTCTGCCTTCAATACAATAATTCCAAGCAAACTTGTCACCAGACTCTGAGACCTAGGACTCAACACTTTCCTCTGTAACTGGATCCTTGACTTTCTAACAAACAGACCGTAATCAGTGAGGATAGGCAGCAATACCTCCAGCACAATTATTCTCAACACTGGTGCCCTACGAGGCTGCGTCCTTAGCCCTCTACTCTACTCCCTATACACTAATGACTGTGTGGGCAGATTCTGCTCTAACTCCATCTACAAGTTTGCAGATGATACCATCATTGTAGGCCGCATCTCAAACAGCGATGAGTCAGAGTACAGGAAGGAGATAGAGCGCTTAGTGGAATGGTGTCATGACAACAACCTTTCCCTCAATGTCAGCAAAACAAAAGAGCTGGTCATTGACTTCAGGAAAGGGGGTGGTGTACATGCTCCTGTCTGCATCAACGGTGCTGAGATCGAGAGGGTTGAGACCTTCAAGTTCTTGGGAGTGAACATCACCAACAGCCTGTCCTGGTCAAATCATGTAGATGCCACGGCCAAGAAAGCTCACCAGTGCCTCTACTTCCTCAGGAGGCTAAAGAAATTCGGTTTGTCCCCTTTGACTCTTACCAACTTTTATCCAGGCACCATAGAAAGCATCCTATCTGGATGTATCATGGCTTGATACAGCAACTGCTCTGCCCAGGACTACAAGAAACTGCAGAGAGTTGTGGACACAGCCCAGCACATCATGGACACCAGCCTCCCCTCCTTGGACTCTGTCTTTACCTCTCGCTGTCTTGGTGAAGCAACCAGCATAATCAAAGACCCCACCCACCTGGGTCATTCTCTTTTCCATCGGGTAGAAGATACAGGAGCCTGAGGGCACGTACCACCAGACTTAAGGACAGCTTCTGCCCCACTGTGATAAGACTATTGAATGGTTCCCTTATACAATATGGACTCTGACCTCACGATCTATCTTGTTGTGACTTTGCACCTTATTGCACTGCACTTTCTCTGTAACTGTGACACTTCACTCCGTACTGTTATTGTTTTTACCTGTACTACATCAATGCACTCTGCACTACCTCAATGCACTCTGTACTAACCCAATCTAACTGCACTGTGCAATGAATTGACCTGTACGATCAGTATGCAAGACAAGTTTTTCCGCTGTACCTCGGTACAAGTGATAATAATAAACCAATACTAATACCAAGTGTGCATTTAATAGCAATATGTGAGAGATTGGTAGTGTAGTGGTTAGCATAACACTATTACAGCGCCAGAGACCCCGATTCAATTCCAGCCGCTGTCTGTAAGGAGTTTATACGTTCTCCCCGTGTCTGCGTGGGTTTCCTCCTCATGCTTCAGTTTTCTCCCACATTCCAAAGACGTACGGGTTAGGAAGTTATGGGCATGCTATGTTGGTGCCGGAAGCATGACGACACTTGCGGGCTGCCCCCAGAACACTCTACGCAAAAGATGTATTTCACTGTGTGTTTTGATGTACATGTGACTAATCTTATTTGTGTCTGCTGGTCACAGTGCTGTTTACACCTGAACATCACGCACATCTCATGACACAATATGAGAGGTTTTGCATTAGTGCAACGTGACAAGGAGTGATGCCAGCCATCAGCTGAATATGACTGGCACTGACTGACATTATATTTGCACCTCCTAAAGTGGAGTTGACCACTGACCCCCAAACACTGCTGGAAGTCATTGGGCTGACTGACCAGTGTTCTAAAATACAGAGTCAGACATGGGAGTGGACATCCTGACTTTTGGGCATTGCACAAGACATCTTAGGCAAAGGAGTACAAACAGGAGAGAGGAACTGCACACTGAGGGTCCATGGAAGCCTTGTCTTTCACAACTCTCCCCTTATTCCAATTCATACTGAAGTCTGAAGAGGAGCTTTATGAAAGACACCCATATCTGATACAAAATATAGAAGGCTACACCTCAGCTCTGAGTGAAAGCAACTGCTGTCCTGGCAGCTCCGATGTTCAGCTCAACACACCAAACTCTCCTCCAATTCAATTCCCAACAAACCTACAATTAGAGATTCCTTTAAAAAGCAGAGATGCAAGTTTCTCCCTTGCAACAACCTGATTTTTTGGGGCCAGCCGACACCAACAGAATAGGGCAGCCATCAAACGAGCAGTGCCCGAGGATTGGTGTCACTACTGTGTCTTCTGCATATATCAAACATTCACAGTTCAATACAATTCAATATTACAAGCAACGGTGATATATCATTGTCAAAAGTTGCAAAGGAAATGATGCACAAATTCCTTAAAAAAGGGATAATGTGGACAAAGTTTTACAGAACACAGAACAGCACAGGAACAGGCCCTTCGGTCCAAGATGTTATGCTGAACATTCTAAAATTCTTTCAGGCCAAAGAAGTTTGGTTAAGTTCATGTCTAAGCACTTTCAAAGAATTCTCTGACCAGAAGTGTGTATTTCATTACCTAAAAGGGAAATTTTGAAGCACTTTTAATATTCTGAGTAATATTCAAGGATTTATGTCACAAGAGATATTGTCCAAAATGTTATCCCATCTTTTCACTTGTTGCTAGTAAACTAAACCAGTTTTCTGATAAGAGCCTGGCCTCATCCCACTAAAGCGTTAGCCAGTATGGAGTTTGGAAGATTGGCAAACTGCCTGTGGCAGTGTGAGCCAGATTATGGGGTCCAGTATGTGGAACAAGGGCTTTCATTGTCACAACTCTGAGGTCATGTTATGGTAAGGACTAGATATCAGGCAAAAAGCAAACCTGTGATTGCATGGGGACAGGAAAGACCAGTAGTATTCAGTTTGGATGAATGTCTGGTGCAGACCCAAAATTTCAAACATCACCCCAGGCATCAGGATAAAGCCTCATTTCTCTCCTGGCTGTCTGACTTTGATACTAAATGTTGATACAAAGATTGCATGATTTAGTTCAATATCACGGCATGCATTGGGCTACAGCAGGATTTTTTTTAAGATTCAATGAAAATTGACCCTAAATTAGCCATCTTACTGCAGAGGCCTGATGGAGAAATTGCAACTGCTAAACCAGAGGAACAGCAGCTGCTTTGGGGAGTGGGGATTAACCAGAATTATCTGTGATACTTAAGGTATTTGCAAAATAAGACAATCGTTTTCATTCTTTTACATCCAATATATTTTCAGGCATTTTAATTGTTAACTGTTAAATTAAAAGTGATGATTGTTCCACCATAGGCTTCAAAATAATGTAATAAAGAGACAGACCATTGGTGGTAATAAATGGATTACAATTACAATACAATGAAGGGCCTAAGTCAGTGCTATGACACCATGAAAAATCTGTGATGACTTGACATGCAGATATTAATCTTAGGAGCAAGAAGTTTGTTATATTTACTGCACTCTAGGGGATTTTAAACTTTAAAAGATTAATTGGAGTTGACAAACCAAGAGTGCCAGGATAGATTTGACATTGTACAATGGCGTATAACAGCTAATAATCCATTGGCAGTTCACCATATTGCACTTGAGGATAATAAAAATCATAAGTGATATGAAACCATTTCAGCCATTTTTAAAAACTGAATAAATCCAAAGCCTATCCCACAAAACTTGGAAAAGAATTTTGGTAATTACATTTAAACCATAGAACCATAGAACAGTACATCAAAGGAGCAGGGCCTTCCACCCACAACGTCTTGCTGACCATTATTACCAATCTAAACTAGTCCCATCTGTCTACACATGGTCCATATCCCTGCACTCCCTTCCCATTCATGTGCCTGTCTAAATGCTGCTTAAATTTCATAAATAATTGGTTTTAGTTCAGGTGAATTACCTTCCATCAGAACAGAGAAAAGAATTTTTTTTTTAAATTTAAGAATCAAATTTGCATTAGCAGCTTTTTGCTCCCTTTGAAACACCCCACCCGAAGCCACAATTCCTTTAAGTGATCCAGTGAACTCACTGTGGTTGGTGCTGAATGAAGAAGGACTGTGGGTCTTGTAAAGTATCCCAGGTGCACTGATGGCAGGATTCGGATTACCAGTAATCAATTGAGGTTCAATCACATTTAACTTATCATATCCACTTTTCAGTTGTATAACTCTGGAAGTAAACTTTTGATTTGATTTTATCTGAGACCTTATTAAGTTGTGCTATGTGCAATGTGTGCATTTGTGTTCAGTAATCTCTTTGTTCCTTAACTGTATTTAGATTCTTATTTTGCAAGTAATAAATGGCCTCTTTAGTTTTCTTAAAATCTCACAAGCCTCTCTGTTGAGATTAATTGACTGATGTGATGTACCCATTTTGATGTACTTTGCCAGTAAAATTGATTCTTTTAGTTTGATATCATCTGAACTACTCTGTTGTTCTGCTCTACATGTTCTATTTCCCTTTTCAAATATAAGAGTTATGCTCACTATCTGGCAGAATTCTGGCACTACATATTTTTGTAATGAATTATTATATAATTGCATTAAAACCTCCATTTATTTTCCCTGGATTATTTTAAAGTACACCAATGAAAAACATTTGGTTCAAGGATCAGTTTGATTAGTTTATTGTTACGCTTAGGCTTCCTAGTGAGCTATAAATCTAGCTGTGTCAAATGCTGTTTATAGCATCCTTTATTATTCCTAGTTGGATTGGTGAAAGAAAGTGTTAGGGCTCATTATTTGCGAAGACTGCGGGTTATCGAGATATCAAGAATCAGCTGAATACTCTGGATATAGCAATGGTTATGGAACCCTGGTGGCAGTGTGGAAGACTTATGCCCCTGAGTATACGAGGCCTATCACCAAGCTGTTCCAGTGCAGCTGCAATACCAATATCTACCTAACAATGTGAAGAACTTCCCAGGCATGTCCTGTCCTCTAAAGGCTGGATAAATCCAATCGGGCTCATTCTTGCTTATCTGTTGGCAGTCCGTCCCATACCCAGCTAGATCTCAAAAACATTCTGACATCTGCTGGTAGGTGGCACACAGCAATGTAATAATTGTGCCTCATAAATGTAGGAATGACGTCTTTGTCAAAAAGGAATCTAATTACCTCTCTTTGGCATTCAGAGGCATTACTATGACCATCCACCCCAATCAACAATCAGGGGCTACAAGTGACCAGATAAATTCTAGGCCAGTCACATCAGCAACTGTGGCTACAGAAGCAGACTGGTAGCTCACCTCATAATTCCCCAAAGCCTTTCCACCAACTTACAAGGCACAAAGCAAATGGAGTACACTAGAAGTTCAGCACCATCTGGAACAAGGCAATCTGCTTGACTGGAAGCTCATCTATTACCCTGAATATTGACTTCATTCATCAGTGGCACACCATGACTGTAGTGTGCACCGTTTACTAAATGCAGTGCAAGATGCATCAAGATTTCTTTGAGACAATCTCCCAAACCTGCAACCTCTACCACCTCGAAGGACATGGGCAGCAGACACATGCGAACAAACCACCTGTGAGTTTAAGTCATGCACCCTCCTGTCTCAAACATGGATCTCCCTTTCCCAAAGTACCTTGGGATTACTCGAACCTCAGGGACTGCAACAATTCAAGAATCAAGGAAGGCAATACATGTTGTTCTTATCAATGACACCCACTTCTCATTAATTTTTTTAAAATGGCTGTTTTATAAATCAGCAATATCTTTCTGGCTTGTGGCATCAATAGAATTAGGAGAATAAGAAATGGAGCACTTCTTCCTTTTGTGTTAGGGAATGAAGCACCTCATCTGCATGTGCCTCTTCAGTGCACCAGGCACAGTGCAGTGCAGCCCCTCAATTCCTGCTCCCCCAACACCTTGCACACCTTTATTTCCTACAGCCACAAGTAAGTTAGAAGCCAAGCTCTGCAGTCCTGACCATTACCGGCAGTTTCTCTCAAAGAAACGAAGGACTGAAGAAGGGTCCTGACCCGAAACGTTGACCACCTGCTTTTCTCCACGGATGCTGCCTGGCCTGCTGAGTTCCTCCAGCATCATCGTGTTTTTCATCAGAGAGTTTCTCTCAGCCATATATTTTCCAGGTCTCCCTGAAGAAATGAGCATTTACTAATGGGAAATGTGTATTAATTCCACAAGTACCACCCACTGCCTTTATTTAAATTTGATAAACATGGACGTGATTAGCAGTGGGATAACCGGGCAACAAGAATCTCTCTCCACCCTACTTACGGCAGCAGATAACAGGGCCTCACATCTTCTGACCCTAAAAGGGACCCTGTACTGATCATTAAAACAGCCATAGATGGTTGAGACGAAGATCCTGCCCAAGGAACTCTTGCAATAATGTCCTGGGCTGTGACCATTGACTCCAACAACCACAATCACTTTCATCTTATGGGATATGGCTCAACCCATTGGAGGTTGATTCCCTTGATTTCCACTGACCTGTGTTAAAGGGCAGGCAATGTCTCGATGAGTAGGGCATTCAAAGTGTCACTTCATTTAGAGAAGAAAATTATAGTTTGAGCAGAATAATTCTGGTTTTAGTAAATTAATTGTGCATGGAAATTCATTCGGTTAGCAATATGCTTTAGTGCGACGTGACTAAAAACTAACCTCTCCCAAAATAAAATGCAATAAGGCACATTTCTGGGTTGTTTTGCATCACTCTGAAACTCTGAATGGTCATCTCCCAGTGTGAGCCAAACTTCTGCATTAAGTGCATCAAGTGCCGTCCTTCCTTTTGCAAGATCCTTTTTGGAGCAGCACAAAAGAAATGCAATCGCATTACTCTGAAAAGTAACCATTATTGGTCATTCCTAGCACAACTAGATTACGGGCTTTAATAGTCCTGTGCCAGACTGGGAGCCCTGTAAGGTATACTCCATGCCCCACAGTACCAACCACCATCTGACCCACCAGTCTCATCTCGAACCTCTCCAATGACCCCTGATGCTCCAATCGTTCATGACCTTGTGATTCTCCAGTCCCCTGTTGAAGGCCATGATCCCAACACACCTAATCTTGCTGTACAATGTATTCTGGCCAATTGAAAGTTCACCAAACCCACCCCTGCCATCTCCCAAAATTGCTTCTTTTCCAACCAGCATAACCTTCACCAAATGAGAATGCCACTCTCGAATCCCACACCTTCAATGGCTGAGCCCCACTCCGCCCATCCCCTCTCCACTATGTCCTGTTCCAGCCTCTAAAAGCCAAATCCCACCACCCATAAGCCCAGGTCAGATGCTCATATAGCTATATTCTCATATTTCATAATTTTATTCAAGACTTCAAATCTATGGCAGCTCTAAGGTCAATCCCATCAGTCCCATTCCCCCATTGATTTCCTTGTAACCTATCTTCTACCACATGCTCACTACCACTTCCCTACACTAGGGGTAAAATTTACAATTGCCAATCAGCCTAGCAACCAACAAAACTTTGGGATGTGGGAAGAAATGAGAGCAGCTGGGGAAAACCGATATGCCCACAGAGAGAATGTGCAGGTAGCACCAGAATTCAGGGGTGAACCCAGGTCGCTGCGAGGCAGCAGTACTACCTGCCACATCATCATGCCTCTCTTGTGCTGAACACCAGTGTTCTCTCCAGTGCCCAAGTTCCTGGACAGGGGACCTTCCTTTGTGCTCACCGATTCAGTAGCCTTGGGCTTCAGGCTTCAGTGGCGTCCAAGGATTGCAGTGGTGGGCACATAAGTGAAGTAGTCATTGACACACCTTGCAATGACCATGTGGCACATCTTTAATAGTGCACTACAATTCTTAGGCTTCCATCTCACTGGGCACATTTCTAAGCCCACTGAGGAAGCCATGCTATACGTTGAACATGGAACATAAAACATGACAGCACAATACAGACCCTTTGGCCCATGATGTTGGCCAACATTTTATCCTGCTCTAAGATCTATCTAACCCTTCCATCCCACATAGCCCCCATTTCTCTATCATTCATGTGTCAATCTGACAGTCTCTTAAATGTCCCTAATGTATCTGCCCCCACAACCTCTGCTGGCAGTGCGTTCCACGCACCCACCACCCTCTGTGTAAAAAAAACTTACCCCTGCCATCCCCCTATAGGTTGGGAGTCCAGATTTACTTTCTTATTGTACATAACCTTGGGATCACAGTTTGCCAGCATCCTAGCTATCCTGAACTGAAGAAAATGCACACTTTCTCAACAAGTCTGAATGGTATCAATTCCCATATTCTGATTTGATATATATTTTAATTTTTAATCACTGGTCAAAACCCCTGAGTCCAAATTATGGCAATGAAATGTTTCAGGGAAAACATTAAAAAAAGAATCTGAATATTGCTGAATGCAGAAGTTTGAAATTTTTGTACTGGTTAGACTAAAACTTAAATTAAACTGCCACCTCATTGTGAAACTAACAGTCTCTGTTCATCTTGGTTCTCATTGCTGACATAAACCACATCATAGTTTTTATTTAGCAGCTTGGAAAGTTGGAGTTGTAAAAATTGTTTATCACCATACTTATTTTCCATCTTTGGCAGACCTATACCTTGCACACCAGGTTTCTCAAAAACCTATTTGACAGCATATTAGCTAAAATAAGCATTAGTGCTTTGCCAGTAAGAAGCCTGGTGCCAATTTAAGAACCTCTCAGAGAAATTGGTTTGCCTGAGTGCAAGAACCTATAACTCTGACCCTTCTTAGGTTAGCTGGCTTAAATGTTGGTACCAACTGAAATGTAAGCAAAATCATGGAGCCAGGATGAATGGCAGTATGAGGTAGATAGCTCCAAATTCAATCAGGAATACTGAAATATAATACAAGGTTCACTCCCAGTTCATGTGCACTTTGTCCAGATAGAGCCAAATCTTGTGTCAAAAGTAGACCTTTATTTTAGGAGCAAGAAATAAGGCTCCTATTTGGTTATGTATTTTTAAGAAATAGTTGTCATCTCCAATTATTCTTCAGATATTCCAGAAGAAGAGAAGTTCATTTTTGAGCTCTAGCTCTGAATGCAGTGCAAGAGTATCAGCTACCTGTGGTACTCAGCTCCACATATTTGGTTCCAATGAATCAACTGAGCCAGTGGAACTGAATACACAGAGGCAAATACAACAGGCAACTGATAGTCTCACATCCACTTTGTTTTAGTGACTGAGGACTGATATCTCATCCAGTATTCCCAATGTAAATAAAAAAAATACATGGAATAAATTTATAACCACTGTGGGTTTTACTTATGTGTTTATTTATTTTTATTACATTTTATATTTTTATTATTTAAGTACTCATACTAATATTGTCACAAAATTCTAAATCAATGAGACAGAAGTTTGTTATTCAATGCGCCTGGATTAATGTGCACAACCCATTAATTCTTCAACACAAACCTTCAGAAGAAACCAAGAGCATGTTTTCCCAAGTGATCTATAAAATTAGAAACAAGCATTATGTCATCACATATCATGCTAGCCTGTTTCATGGTAAATGCTAAAAACAGAAGAGGAACACATCATCATATCTATTGACTAATGCTCCAATAATACAGTCTAACTGTATAGATATTTCTGATCCACTAACTACCTCTGCTTTCTACATCGAACTAGAGAGAGCTCACTCATCCATTTCAAATGCTCATTATTTTCAAGTTTCCCACTTTTATTTCTCCCAGTTGGCTTGAAGTACACATTTGTAATTGATCGAATCTAACAGCAGGGATCCCTGAGGCTTTGCTGTGTAAAGTTTCTTTTCATTGCAGTAATGTCAAATGTGGCCAACTCCTAAGTACCCTCTGAAATAGCTTGGCAAGCTATGCAGTTAAAAGGCAATTAGGGATAGGAAATAAGCGTGGGTCTTGCCAGCAATGCCCTGATCCTGCCACGTGAATAGATTAAAAAAATATATAAAAATGAATAAGAAAGAGAGATGCCAAGATCCAGTATCCATTACAACTAAGTAACTGTGTAATGTCGTATAATTTTGCTCAAAAAAAATAAATACCAAATTAATTTCCTTACCTTGAAAGAAGTTGTGAAGACCTTGGCTCATTTGTATGTTAATTATTCATCCACTAAGGAGTCATTATCACTGTGATTTATCAGTAATGTTAACTGATATGCATTTCTAAGGATACCTTATATCTCAAGTTTATTCAGCTGGCTTTTAAAATTGCTCATGGTCTTTGCAGAAACATAAGGGTCACTTCTAATATACTGTAACTGCAGGTGTGCAAATGAGTGCAGGTAGGAAGTTAATGGACCAAAGTTCTAAGCACATCAGGAATGTGCCTCCAAACTACTCACCCCAGCTGAATTGATATAACAGAAGTGTAACAAGAAGCCAAGACTCATTTTTAACCTGTTTTGTGGCTAACATTCCTTCATTTAGCAACACCATGGGTTGCTTGGTCAAAGTAAGAACATGTGAAAACATCTGTTGCCTCAATAACAATAGAGGCAATGTTCCAAAAATAATTCATGTTTTGCCTTCTGGTATTTGGAGAATGTGATAAGGCCCTACAATGGTACAACCTCATCTATTTACATCAATAAGAACAATAGCCATGATTTTAAAAATCCTCCTTCCTCCCCACCACCCCCTAACTTTGCGGAGACCAGAGGTAGATTCCTGGTCCTAGCAACCTGTCTGATTAAGGAGAGGCCCAGCAAGGTATGTGTGGAAATATTCCTGGTGGTCCCGTTACAAGTGAGCTCCACCGACTTTCCTGATTCACCCAAGGCCCCCACCAATCACTTTGCAAACTACCAGCCACTCACACACCGGCTGACGGCTACTGATTGCATTACACCTTGAAATTAGGCTTCCGAGTTAGACTCACTCCAAGTCTGGATATACGAGCTAAGTGCTCACATGGGGCTGTTGTGAGAAAGGTTCTTTTGGTATCTTAAAGATAAAGGTCTGGACACACAGTCTTTGTAATTTAAAAATGGTTTATTAACAAAGACAAATGCGGGGACAGAACAAATGGGAACAGATGCACACTCACACACTCTCAAGCACGAGATTGCGAATGTGAAGGGAAATCACAACAGGGGGTGAGATACACACACACACACACACACACACACACACACACACACACACACACACACACACACACACACACACACACACACACAATAACTGGGTACAAATGATCAAGGAATAAACAATACAATGGTTGGACACCCTGATTCTGGACAAACATTGGCTCTTTGGTCTCAGGAGTCCTTAACTAACTGTCCTGAGATAGTGCACAGCTTATCTCAACATTCTCGGAGACAGAAAGAGATAGAAAACCAAACATGCAGCACTTTTATACTGCTGGGGGGCTGGGTGGTCCAGCAAGGACAAAGGTGTTTACCTAGTGGGGTGGAGCCAGACCTTGATTGACAGTGGTGTCGCTTTCAGTCATGTGCTCAATGGTGTCATCTCAGCCAGAGGGGTCAGTGTTGTCACGGTCACATGAAGGCCATGACCTTTTACACTACATTCCACCTCCAGAAAGCTACATCACTCACCAATCAAGGGAATAACTAGAACTAAACTAAGAAATATACATCAGGGTGCAGTACTAATGGAAGGCAGAAGTGGTTCTAATAACTTGACAAGCACAGCACAGAATACAAAAAAACTATAACAACTGAAACGAGGGCGAAAAACTATAACTAAAACGGGAGCAGTGGCCCAGTGGGTGACAGTTGCCCACTATCCCCCCAGTGACCCAAACAGCCACCTGTTTCCCCATGAGGTGTCGTGTTGGAGGAGCTGGTCCCTCGCTTTTTGAATTTTGGCCACCGAGTCCCTATCGTGAGCAACCAGGCTGGTGGTGTTGCTGGATTCATCAGGGATAAAAGTGCAGTACTCCTTACTGATCACTGCACACGTACCACCATCCGCAGCAAGAAGGTAATCCAGGGCTATCCGTTTCTGCAGGGCTACCAGCCTGACAGCAGCCAGCTCCACTGCCGTCCTCGTTTCGTCAGCCAGCGTCTAGAGCACGCTGGTCATTTGTATGACCTTACAGGACAGTCGGGCTGTGCCATACGTGGGGAAGGCGATCATCCAGAAGCTCCCCGCCTCCACGATGGCCCTCCTGTTTCTGTGGCCGCTGCATGCTGGGTGATCCCCAAGTTCATCGAGAGCGTGGATATAGGGCACCATGAACACAGGAAAGCAGCCGCGTACCAGCTCATGGGGAGCCACCGGTAGGCACAGTAGCCGCAAATCCAGTGGTTCCCATTCAAAGTGCAGGGAGCCCCCATCTTAACGGCACCATCGGCAGTGGTCACGGAGGCACTTGGATACCAGTTTCGCTCACACTCACTATGGCCAACTGAATAAGTGGAACTGTGCTCATAGTGGAGTCTGCACCAGCATTCCCTTGGCTTACTCAGCGTCTGTGGGGTGGCTCTGAGGGTCAGGACTCGGGTGGAGGTCAAATTGTAGGAAGGGAAATACCAGCTCCTGAAACACCCACCCCATCTGGAATCTCTGGAAGGACTGTGCTGCAGTGGTGGGGAACTGCTGTCCGTCTCCCCTCCCAAACCGAAATACCGAACCTGACAGGCACGAAAGGAAAAAGAAAGTCCACGGAAACAGTTCATTCGAAGGGTATCCAAGGGAATCTGTGTTAGTGGTAGAGCTTCACCAGTGTGCGCAGGGGTTCGGACGCAAGTCCCACAGTCTGATTTATTGGCGGTGCTGGCGAATTCATAAGCAGCTCTGCGCCCTTGGATCTTCCGCCAGAGGCTCCATTCAACGACTGTCTCACTGGCCGAGACCTGCAATTCAAAAGGGACACCTGCCTGGCGGGGAGCAAGTGGCAGTGCTTGTTCCACAGCTTGCTTTGCTGCTTCAAAAGCGGCCTGTTTGGGTCCCCATAAGAACGTGACTGTTTTACGAGAGATTAAGCCATGGCAGATAGTGGGGCTATGAATATCTAAATCTACCACTGCATGCCAAGGCTTGTCCGGGCGCCCTGCAATGGCCTCAGTGATATCTTGGCATCCCCCTGGCACGCTGTACTGTTGGCTACAGCCGACCTTGGAGGGAGGGGGAACAACAACTGGTTCATATTTGGCTGCCCTGACCACGACTGTAGCCCGCGTGACCCCGAACGTAAACTTGCCCCAGTTAGTATGAAGAGACTGTCCCTTTAAGACATTGATTCCTAGGATGCACTCGGGCAAGTTTGCTATCAACACTGTTATGGGTCAAGGGGGTTGGTTCCCAATGGCCATGCAGACTGTGACCTCTCTCGCAAGCAAAAGGGAACCCCCCAACCCCTCTATCTGCATCTGTGCCCCTGTCCATGCGGCGGGATTACCCGGGATGATGGTGTGTTGGGCACCCATGTCGATGAGTGCCATCCACCTCTGTATGTTCCCCCTCCCCCAATGTACAGCAACGGGTATATGTGGCCTCAGGTCTCCCGGACAGGAGAGGGTGGTGGAACAAATGTGCCGGGACCCCTGGCCTTCATCCTGTGGGAGGGGGATAGGGATCTGCCACCCCGTGGGTGAAGGTTCCCACGGGCGGAGATGGGCTATTTCCTGTCTCAGCAGGTCCCGGAGCTCAGCTTTGAGGGCAGGAGAGACTGCTTCGAGTGGGGGAGGGACAGAGGCAGTGTCGTCAGGGGCAGCCCGTGTGGCCTGGAAGTTAGGGGTGCCCCCTGTGTTGGGCTTGATCCCAGGGTGGTTATGAGTTTTCCCCTGGCCAGATGTCCCCCCGCACTGCTCTTTCCAGAGCGCATAAATGGCGGAGGTCGGGATCCCATCTATGCTGCACAGTCCACCCCCGCGCACAGCAGATCCGAGAATAGCCATTTGCGCGCAAAATGGGGGGTTGTGTCTCCAGCCTTCGTCTTTGCCCTACGGACCTGGGTGGGCTTCCCCCACTGCAAGAACTCTAGCCCTTCCAGGACGGTGATGGCGTCCCGCACAGTCTTCCCATTAGTCGATCCCATGAGGGGCAGGACCACTGGCCTCAAATCAGGGCACGCGGTGGTGACCAGGTATCCCGTTAGCGCTCTGGTCACCCTGGTGTTTTCTAACAACACGTGATTGCCGGGCCTCTCATAGATGCCAGTCACCAGCGCCCATTCCCTGACGAGCCCGGTGCCCTCACTGACCGTGCTCCACTGCGGTCGCCCATATAAGTCCCATTCGAGGAGGGTAGGGTACCAGACCCTCACTGCGGTCACTACCCTATCCCACAGGGTAGTGTTGTTCCCAGTCCCTCCATGTGGCGCCCGCAGGGCATTGTTAATGCTCTGTTGGTCAGACAAGCTCCATAGGGCACTTGCTTCCTGGTGAGAGGGGCTTACATTGGGGGCCCCCTCATCCCACAGTCAGAGCAGCCATGTAGCCAGGTGCTCGCCCGGCCGCTGGCAGTACCGGTCTGCCAGCTGGGTTAGTTCCTTGATGGAGAACTCCCGGGTCTCTGTAGACTCGGAGGGACCACAGGCACATCCCCCTGCGGGGGCCTCATCCTGACTCCCCTCCCCTCTGTGGTGGACCTGGGACCGCATGGTGACAGGTCGAGCATGCAGGGGTTCGGGTGGGTAAGGGGGAGGGCAGGCGCGATGGAACCCCTTCTCGTCGAGCGCCCCCTCATCATCTGTATCCATCCATATATCCCCATCCCCCAGCCATGCGTCCAGCCCGTCACCATGCCGGACCAGGGCTCGGATTTTAAATGGATCTGGCTGCCAGCCAGCCCTGCGGGTGGCTTGTGCCTGCTGTGCCTGGATCAGCCGGCAGGCGACCTCGGTACCCCGGACCTCAAGGTTATTGGCCCGGGTCTGAGCCGTTTGGGCTGCCTCTTGCAGCGTGCAACATCGTTGCAGGAGGGTCTCTATCTCTCTTTCCCTCTGCAGGCAGGTATCCTGCAACTGGCCAGTAATCTCGACCTGGCGCCTCAGGAGGGAGACCAGGAGCCAGAGGGCCCCCCTTCGGCTCCCCTTGGCACTGGGGAACCCTGACTGCTGGAGGAGGACCACCGCATGGTGTCCCAGTTTTTCACCACGTGGATCTAACTGCTCGGCCCAGTCCACTGGCTTACCGTGGTCTGCCAGCATGCTGGCCAAGCTCCCAAATCCCTCACTCTCATCTGTCCATTCTGGGATCCTCTCCTCAGTGCCTACACTTTCTTCCTTCCCCTTGATCCAGAAAATCCCACCCGTGTCTGTGTCCAGCCAATACCCTCAAGACCCTGCTCGCAGCGCCAAATGTTGTGAGAAAGGTTCTTTTGGTATCTTAATGATAAAGGTCTGGACACACAGTCTTTGTAATTTAAAAATGGTTTGTTAACAAAGACAAACGCGGGGACAGAATGAATGGGAACAGATGCACACTCACACAATCTCAAGCAGGAGATTGCAAATGTGGAGGGAAATCGCAAGAGGGGGTGAGGTGCACACACACACACACACACACACACACACACACACACACACACACACACACACACACACACAATAACTGGGTACAAATGATCAAGGAATAAACAATACAATGTTTGGACACCCTGATTCTGGACAAACATTGGCTCTTTGGTCTCAGGAGTCCTTAACTAACCGCCCTGAGGTAGTGGACAGCTTACCTCAACATTCTCGGAGACAGAAAGAGATAGAAAACCAAACATGCAGCACTTTTATACTGCTGGAGGGTTGGGTGGTCCAGCAAGGACAAAGGTGTTTTAAACGGGCCAATGGTAGGTGTACCCAGGACAAAGGTGCTCGCAAAGACCAATCCAAGTGGTCCAGCAAGGACAAAGGTGTTTACCTAGTGGGGTGAAGCCAAACCTTGATTGACAGTGGTGTCACTTTCGGTCATGTGCTCAATGGTGTCATCTCAGCCAGAGGAGTCAGTGTTGTCATGGTCACATAACACTACAGGGGCCCTGAGTGATCTGACCTCACTAGCAGCAGCCATGCTTCACTCAGGCAAAACAACCTTTTAAGAAAGCCTGACCATGCCATGACATAAGATATATTTATTAGTCACATGTACATCGAAATACAGTGAAATGCATCTTTTTGCGTAGAGTGTTCAGGGGCAGCCCGCAAGTGTCGCCAAGCTTCCGGCACCAACATAGCATGCCCATAACTTCCTAACCTGTACATCTTTGGAATGTGGGAGGAAACTGGACCACCCGAAGGAAACCCACACAGACACACCGGGAGAACGTACAAACTCCTCGCAGACAGCGGCGGGAATTGAACCCAGGTCACTGGTGCTGAAATAGCGTTATGCAAGCTTCACCAAGAGGGAATTGGGTAGCATTAACACTGACCTAGCTGGTCCAGTCCTGGACATAGCTGCCATACTGTGTCTGTGGTAGATAGTGAATCAATCAAAGTAAGGAATGAACCTACTTGACCTCACCTTCACCAATCTACCTGTGACAAATGTATCTGTCTATGACAGCATTAGTAGAAGTGACTACCACATTGTCCTTGTAGAGACAAAGTCCTCTCTTTACACTCCATCATATCGTGTGGCACTACAATCAAATTAAATGGGATAGATGTAGAACAGATCTGGCCATACATGATGTGCAGTGGACCATCAGCAACAGCAGGAGAATGTGCACTACCATAACCTATAACCTCAGGACCCAGCATACCCATCACTCAACCATTACTATAACATCAGGGAATCAGCCATGGTAACGAGGAGTACAAAAAGGCATGGAAAACAAATGAAACTGCAGATGCTGGAATCTGAAACAAAAACAGAACTGGTGGAATAATTTAACCAGTCACACAGCATCTGTGGAAAGAGAAACCAGTTAACAGTTCTCTTAACTGGCTTGAGTTTTTCCAGCAATTCTATCTTTATACAGAAGTGCATGCCAGGAGCA
Organism: Pristis pectinata; assembly: GCF_009764475.1. NCBI lineage: Eukaryota > Metazoa > Chordata > Chondrichthyes > Rhinopristiformes > Pristidae > Pristis > Pristis pectinata. The sequence continues at coordinate 106,378,946 of NC_067407.1, forward strand.
GCACCAGATGTACCAAAAGTTGATGAGCTTTCAGCCCAATAAAGCTTGAAGACAGCTCCATGTACATGCTAAACCTCAAAAGCACCTTGCTCTCAGGCACTTCTTGATATCATGTAAAGTGAATCAAACTGGCTTCTATGATGGTGGGGATCTCAGGAGGAAGTTGGGACGGATCAGCAAAGTCCTTACAACAAAGGAGGCTGTTCGGCCCATCAAATCACTGACACCTCTCAGAACAATCCCATCAATCCCAATCCCAATCTTATTTCCCTGGAGTTCATTCTCTCTCTCAACTCCCCCCAATTCTCCTATCACCCATCCACATTAAGGGGTAACTTACAGAAAAAATTAACCTAACAAGTAATACATCTGTGCAATGTGGGAGGAAGCCAAAACACCCGGGAGGAAACCAAAGCACCCAAGAGGAACCAACACAGTCACGGTGTGAATGTGCTAACTCAGTTCAATGGGGACCGGAGATCAGGATCAAACCTGGGTCACTCGTCTGTGAGACAGGAGTGCTACCTCATGTTCCACTGTGATGCATCCACATAGCATTTGCAGCTGATCATGGGTGTTCTTTCAACTGCTTCCCCAATTAACTCTTTAATTTTCCATCACCATTCACAACTAGATGTGGCAGGACTGCAGAACTTTGAACCGACCTGCTGAGTCATTGAGTCAGACAGCACCGAAACTGGTCCTTTGGCCCAACATGACTATACCAACTATCAAAAGTACTAATCACATCTACTAGCCCTGTAGTCATCTATGACTTGGCAATTCAAGCACTCATCCAAATACTTCTTAAATGTTGTGAAAATACCTGCCTTCATAAACTAGGCAGACCATCCTCTGAGTGAAACAAGTTCCTCCTCCAAATCCATCTAAACCTTCTACCCCTTATCTTAAACCTATGCCCTCTGGGTTTTAGACACCTCTGCTGCAGAGAACAGTTGCTTACTATCTATCTGCCTAAGCTCCTCGTGTTGGTTATAGGTTTATTTATGTCTGTGCATTGTATGCTCCTTCAGTCACTTAACACACATGAATTCCTGTGCAGCAGTTTCACCAGCTTGGCACTTGTTTTTAGCTACATCTTCACAAGAAAGCATGAGCAATTTGCATCTCACATACAAAGGGGGTGAGGGGTGCAGTGGATGTGAGAAGGAGAAAAAGATAAAAATATGCAGTCATCTCTAACCATTTCCACTCGGCTAGGCTTTGGGCGCAATGGTCTGAGGTTGCTGATGCCAGTTATGCACCACCTTCACCAGCATAAGACAAAGGGAAGAGAGGTATTATGCGCATTCTTTTGTTCACTGTGTACGCCTCCATAGTTGAATGGTTGACAGTAAAGGTAAGTTGTGAGATATATATATATATATATATATATGAGTGTTGGGACAGTGGAAATAAGTAAGTTTGTAATGAAGTGTATAAGAATATGAGTTATGAATGGCAATTGTGACCATTTTTGTGCATGTGTTTATTTGCTACTTCTGCCATGAAAAGAGCTTCCACAAGAATACAACAAATACAAAATATCTGCACATTTGAGATGTCAGCAACTTTTAATATCACCATCCTTTCAGATGATTTCAAATCAAGAATAAACTGCTAAAGTACAAACCTTCCCCCAGTTTACAAGTACAAGCACGGTAGCGTAGCGGTTAGCGCGACGCTATTACAGCGCTAGCAATCGGGGTTCGATTCCCGTTGCTGTCTGTAAGGAGTTTGTACGTTCTCCCGTGTCTGCGTGGGTTTCCTCCGGGTGCTCTGGTTTCCTCCCACATTTTCAAAAGACGTACAGGTAAGTTAATTTGGGTTTAAAATGGGCAGCGCGGACTCATTGGGCCGGAAGGGCCTGTTACCACGCTGTAAATAAAATTTAAAAATAGAATTACGGCAGTGCAAAATGTCTTCCTTTAAAACATCAATTCAAACACAAATTGTTCCCCCATTTAATGTGCAGCAGATTAGTATTTACTGCACAAAGCTACACACAGTCAAGAGAGTATATAAGGAATCAAATCATGTTTGGGTCCAATACTGGTTAAATTAAATGAACGTATGCATTCTGAAATGTGGTATGGTGCAATGTTTTATCAAGTTATCAAGTGACTTTTTTTATCAAGTATTAACAGAAAATCTAATCTAAACAGTATATTTCTTGGCAAATAAGCAATGTGTTTATCAGAACCGAATTGCGATGCAAATTGCATTAAGGGCTATGAGGCACTGTAATATAAAGCAGAGCAACTACTAAAATTTTTAGTTTTCTTCTATAAGTAAAGGCAGGTTGATGACATATGAATGACATGTGCCAGGAATTTCCTGAGAGCTGCTGATCCCATTCCACTGATATAATTTTTGGAAAAGTGCCAAGGAAATTTCCAACAAGTAGATTATGAGGTAGAGTGAGAGGTGGCACCAAACTGCCTGGGAGCTTAACTCGAGGTAAGGACAAAGCTCAGACCCTGACCTCTGAACAACAAGAGCCAACCATTTCTGAACGTGATGTAAAAGTGAACGAAGGAGCATCCCTGCACCTGTAGGGCCACCCCATTCCCACCCTAATCCCAATGGCAGACAAAATAGATCAAATAGCCGGTCTTCACTTCCAGATATTTTCTGGAGTAAATCTTTAAAAACTATATCCTGGATTCTGTTTAATAGACATAGAATTGAGGAAACTATCTGCAATTAATTTAGGTTCCATTCAAATTCATTATACTTCAGTAACAAACCACTAACCAATGTGGAAGAACAGGTTTATCGGTCTACAAAATCTATTTTAAATTATATTTTGCACCTTTTACCATGGAGACCAACTGCGTTTGTTTCTCTGGTTATAATGTTGTAAGTTATGATTAGGTGAGAATCCTAACCCAATGCAGGCTCTAAGATTCAATTCACATGTAGAGTCCAGCAGCGGTGCAATCAAACAGATTCAACATTCCAAATCTGTCAGTAAGTCTGGGAGTTCTGTGGAGGCAACACATATGTCTTGGACTTACTGTTGTTTAAAAGGTTAAAGCTGACAGTTCCATGCAAAGTGATGGCATTATTGAGCAAGATTCTGCCCCATATGTTAAAAAATTATACTCATAACTCTCTTTAGCTGAGTTCATTAGTGAGATAGGTCCTGAAAGTGTAATTGCTGAACAGGCCATCAACCTAGCGGAGAGTAACATGACATCCAATGATTTTAGCTTCCCTCACCATTAGGCCCTGGCACCAAACAATGTCATAAGTTGTGGAGTGGTCAGTCAATGCAAATTAGAGGGCTGATCGAGGTATCAAAACTAATTGAGCAGTAATAGCTGAATGAGTAACATCCCCTTTGCTGAAATCTAGTATCACAAAAGAGACTGAATTGTAATTTTCATAAAGCCAATATGAATAGGAAGAAAAGGAAATAATAGCCATTATCAGCTTGCAACAGCAACACAACAATGAAGCAATCACAAAGATAAAGCAATATGAGCAGTTGTCTGAGCCAATTGTACTTCTGAATCAGAAGATCATGGGTTCAATTTCAGCACAGAAGTTGAATACATGAAACCTAGGGTTATAATCCCATGTTGTGCCAAGATTGGTTGCAGCATCAGAGATGTTATGCTTTAAATGAATATCTAATTAAGCTCCCCCTGGAATTCTCATACTCCAGATACATGTTAAATACTTCATGCTTCCCAAAAAAAGACAAAGAAATACCATGAACATCCTTAGTAATATTCATCCCAATGCAAACATAGTCAAAAAACAGGGTTAACTATTTATCCACTTCATTGCTCTCTGTTGCATGCTGCTCTGTGCCCAATGGCTACTATATTTTCCCGCAGGATAAAATTAATGTCTGAACTCAAATCTAATCCATGTTATGTGAAGCAGTTTGAGACGTACTGAAAAATATGATAAAGTTCTGTATAACTGCCAGTTCATTTTTTACATTAGTACTTTCTGAAAAATAGAGTTGGTTCCTTATTAACAATGTTGGCTAATTACAGTTGGACTGTGATAAACAAAAATGTGTAACTTTGATAATGTCTTTATGAAACTGCAGGCATATAATAATACAAACATCTATTTTTGAATTTTCATTTTAAAGAAACTAGTTTGTTCATTTATGTTTCAAAACTATATTTGTTTGTGTACAACGGTTAGCGTAACACTATTACAGCGCCAGCGACCTGGGTTCAATTCCAGCTGCTGTCTGTAAGGAGTTCGTACGTTCTCCCCGTGTCTGCGTGGGTTTCCTCCGGTTGCTCTGGTTTCCTCCCACATTCCGAAGACGTACGGGTTAGGAAGTTATGGGCATGCTATATTGGCCTCAGAAGAGTGGCAACACTTCCGGGCTGCCCCCCAGAACATTCTACGTAAAAAGATGCATTTCACTGTGTGTTTCGATGTACATGTGACTAATAAATAAATCTTATCTTATCCTATTTCCCTTTAACCTATTTATTTTAACCTGGAAATGACATTAAAATTATTGTTTTTACAACTTTACATGCAAACGTGATAATTTCGAGGTTTAAATTCAATATATTTTTGCTTTTGTCTTTCATCTGTTTTCAATCATGTTTACAGTTCATTGAATAAATACATACAGTAAATTATGAAAAATAACAATTCAGATTGGTCAAAAGCTCCAGAATCAGTTTGGATGAAATATCCTCTGGTCATTTGATCTCATATTTTCCAATATTTGAGCAGTTGTGCTGACTGCCTCCCCTCACCTTCTCCTTCCCCCACCAACACTTTAACTTTGTACTCCATATTATACAAAAGGGAACCAGCCAATCAGCCACAACCAGAAGTAATGCTGCTGTAACGCATCTCAATTTGACACTTAGTTTACAAAAGCGGAGAAGTTTTTATTCATTCATCTGCAAAGAGCAGAGAGATTAGTTGAAATAGAACAGAAAAAAAGTTACCATCCTATTTTTTTCCAGAACATTCCTTGAACAAGGCAATTAATTGGCATTTAAGGCTAAATGTTACTAACACAGCATTTGTGTATTAGTGAGCATTAATCCAAAATACATTGTAAACTCCAAATTAACATTCACTATCACATCCATGCAAATGCTTTAATATGCAGTCACTTCAAATCAGAAGAACATTACTTCACCAAATTGTTTCTATGCACAATTTGAGGTCTGCCAGTCAAATTGCTTTTGGCAAATGGCACAGAGAAACAGGCTACTTCTAGCCTCGTAATTGTATGTAGTCTGTCATGAAGTGATTCTGGTCTCAAGGGACCTCATCAGAGCATGTATATCAGAGATGGGAAAGAGGAACTAAATTCCACAGTTTTCCCCAATTTTAAGAATCCTGTCCATTATTTTTATGCTCTATATTGTCCTAAAGAACATTCCATGATAGCAGATTTGACACTTTTTACTACCCAGATATCACTCACACCTCATGGTCAGGAAGTGAGCTGAACCTTTGGCTATTACAATGGAATAGTTAGATGTCTCCTAGAGAGACTAGTCATCGTCTGAAGGTGATATTTCTACCAACATCAGGGTATGATCGTGCAACATGAAAAGTGCATTTGAAAAGGCTGCAATTAAAAGCATATATTCACTGTCTTTGTCCTGGTCTCCATTATACATAATTGCGAGATGGCATATGCAACAATAAGGCTTGACAATAGATCTGGGAATTAAGAGTACAAACTTACTTAATAGCTGCTGCAAATCCAGAGTTATCATGGTCATTCTCAGATTGTCCATCATTCTGAAACTTCTGTTCAATCTGTGATTGTCTTTAGCTTTTGGACTGGCTTTTCCAAGCAAGTTGGTGATTTTGCTGCCCACCTTATCTGTGTTGCTTTCATTTTCTCAATACTTATTACAATGTTTGGCACCTTAGACAGGATTTGGCACTTTACATATTTAAACCCTAAAGGATCACATGTTTATGTTAAAACAAAATCATATCATTTGTTATTGCTTATCCATTAAATTTGGCTTTACTCCCATTTGACTCTCTTTTTATATATTCATGGCCTCTTCAAGCCATCATCCAATGAAATTCACTGACTAGCTGACAATAATTTCCCACATTTAACAACTTCCCCTGGATTGAAGGCACCCTCATTTCTTTAGTCTTAGAGTCCTACAGCATGGAAACAGGCCCTTCAGCTCAACTCGTCATGCTGTTTAAGGTGCCTTCTTGAGCTGGTCCCATTTGCTTGCATTTGGCCCATATCCCTCAAAATTTTTCCTATCCATGTACTTGTCCAAATGTCTTTTAAACATTGTAAGTTTACCCGACTCTATCACTTCCTCTGGTAATTTGTTCCATATACCCAACAGAGTCCTAGTCACCAAACAATTCTTATTATTTGCATAAATGTTACAATGCTGAAAGATTCTTTGAGTATTTCTCACTTGTCCTTTCTCAATTCCAAAAGTGTTCATCCCATTTATCATCAGATTGAAAGCTAGAATTTAGCTAGCTCTAATCAATCTGTCACCACTTAAAGAAACTTAATTACAGCATTCATGACAACTTCATATAATTGTTCCCAACAGCTGAAGCTTGTATCAAAAACCAGTAACCTTTGTCCATGCAGTTGACTAATTCACTAACACTTTTGTTCAGGAATGTTATGAAATCTTTGGAAATATTGCCTGGAGATTCAATGTGTATTATTATCTTAACATATTTACAATAATTTTCCCACCAAAAATTTAAGCTATACAATTTTAAACCCTATATTTGAAAATATATTCAAAGCTGAAACAAATCATGTGTATCCATTGACACAGTAAGTAATCTACACAATTCTAGAGCCAAGAAAGACAACTCCAATGCATCACGTCTTCATGCACCTTGCATTTCTACTCCTCTCTTCAGTGATATCTTGTATTATGATGCTTGGATTTTTATTAAGGATTTTCAGAAATAGCAGGAATATTATGCTAAGCCTATGTTCCTTGTTGAGGACTAAATTGGTATCAACCCCAGTACTTTATTGCAGAAAGTGCAAACTTGTTTTAACATCATTATAGTTTCAGTTCTCCCAGCAACTCTTGAAAAAGGCCACATCACTAGATTATCATTTACAGAAGCAGAGTCATGGAGTTATACAGCACAGAGACAGGCTCATCGGCTCAGCATGTCCATGCTACCCATTGTACCAACCTCCACCAATCCTATTTACCCACATTAGGTCTGTGGCTTTTTTGCTTTGATAATTCAAGTACTTGTCTAAATGCTTCTTAAATGTCGTGAGAATTTCTACCTCCACCACCTCTTGAGGAAGCACATTCTCTGTGTGAAAAAATTCTTGCTTAGATCCTCTCTGAACCTCACATAATAAGTATATCTCCTCTTGTGTTTGACATATTCAACACTATCCACACTGAAATATAATCATAAAGGGTAATTTTGCAAGGCTCTTGTTGATAGCAGGCAACCTCCTCAGTAGTACACATCATTGCAACAAGACTGAGCCAGTGGCAGACCCAAGCCAAATTGCTCCTCAAGCCATGGAAGACATTCATGAATTCTACATTCCCAGAAGAGATCCATGGTCAAAGGGAATGGAGCAAACGACAATGTAGCAGCACGCCACCTCCCCCACTCCTACCCCCAACACTCCATCCCATCCCCAATAAACATGCTCTTCAGTTATTGCTAGCCTCTGCAGATTATGAAAGGGTGTAATTCCATGCATATATTTCCATTACATGACTTTCTAACCTTTGATTCAGAGTTCGGGTCAATAGATGGGCCTTTATTTGTATTGTTGAATCATGGAACTTCACTCAACAAATTAACATCATTTGACAAGGCATTTTAGACAATGTCATTTGGTAAACAAATATTATGCAGTGTGGTGCTGATTAGTGATTCAGTTTAGATTTTGACATCCAGCCCAATATCCTGACAACACAGTTTCAGTTTCACTCATTGTCACCTGTTTATTAGGAAGTTGATGTTTTATATGTTATAATAACCTTATAAGGTTCCTTTCCCTTAAAAAATTGAGAAGTCAAAAACCGTGCTAATACTGCTGTTGTATTTGTGAACTGTACTTTATAAATTCCACATGCTCAACTTTGGTGTCAAGATCTTAATTTCAAGCCTTGTGGGATAGAAATTTGTATATGCACTACAATAAAAGTTACAACTTTAAGTCTGAGTTTTTTATTACAAGCAATACTGTAGAAAGCTGTATTTGTTCTCTATTATATCAATATTTGACATCACCACCACTTCATCTGTAGTTGCTGATGCTGTATTTTTATCTATCACTTACTTACCAGGACACAGAAGGAGACTCTGGCCCATCAAGTCCATGCCAACTTGCAATGAAGTAACACCATCAATCCTATCCCTCCTCCCAAAGTTTTCCGATAGCTCTGTAACTTACTCTTTCTCACACATGCCCATCAATTCCCCTGTGATCCTTTCACCTATGCTGAGGGTAATTGAAGTATTCAATTAACCTACTAGCATGTCTATTGGATGTGGGGAGAAACCAGAGCACCCAGTAGAAACACACTTCAAAAACATGCAAATTCCGCAGAAACAGCATTCGATGTCAGGATTGAACCCCTGTCCCTGAAGTGATGATGCAGTAACCATTAATTGCTGTACCTCTGTACAACCCTCTTAACTCTTAAACAAAGGAAAACTTCCTAGCAACAGTAACCACGGAGTGGTTACTGGACATTGGAGCAACCAGCGTGGAATTAATTGTGGAGGTGGATTTACTTGCTGTTAATTAAAGAAAATAAGGAATTATTTTTGTGATCTATGAATTCACAATTGCAGTTGTTTTAAATATATACTCCTTTTTAAGTAATATGCACTAAAGAGGGGAAAGGTAACTTGGGCCCCTACTGCAGATGACTGGACCACAATTCAATCAGTGATGAACGTTGAGCTAAAACAGAATTGGACTCTTCAGTAATCTCTCTCTAACTGAATTTACACTGAGACACACATCAATGACAATCACTTGAACAAGGCATTGGAGGTTCAGTAGTATCCATGGAACCTTACACATCAAAAAGATCAGCATCTTCAGAGGAAGACCAGGAAAAAAAATGACAAGATAAACAGCAGATTGGAAATAGCTGTAGGATTCATCCATTACTTGTTGCCTTTGACAAGTGAGAATGCCTGGAACTGCTTGGCTTTTATTATAATGGAACTTAAGACTGATTTCAAGTGTAAAATGTACATGAACAGGATATTAAAATTATGTGGTGTTTGATGGAAAGGTTAAGCAGTGGTAACTCACAACACATGTACTGAAGTGCGAGAATATTGCCTACAGGTTGAAGACATTTAAGGGTTTAAAACTTAGCCAAGGTCCAAGTAAGTTGGGCCAGCTATCTCCATGGGATGAAAAGAACCCCAGGAGACAATTTTGTAACTGTGCAATAAAAGTACAGTATTATTTGCCTGTTAATGAAATAATCTAAAGGAATTCAAGGAAGATATTAGACTGGTTCAGTGTAAACATATTCCCACAAAGCCAAATGTAGAGCCCCATGGATGGCAAGGTGTGTGAAGAATAAAACAAAGCAAAAAAAAGGGAAATTTAAGTCAGACACTGAGAGCTCAATAATACAAAAGGCTGAAAAAGTGAAGAGTATTGAAACTATAGGGGTGAAATAGAATTTTGGAAAGCTGAGAGAGGACATGAAAATTACTGGCAAGAAAATAAAAATAATTTCAAAGGTGTTTTATAATCACATAAATAGAAAGAGGTTTGCAAAGGAAAAATAGGACCTTTAGGGACTGAAGGTAACCTGGATGTGCAGGCAAAGAATGCAGGTAAAATTTTTAATGAATGTTTGCTGCACCTTCACAGAGAGGGGCAATGCCAACTGTCCAGTTAAGGAGGAATAGTGTGAAGGTTTGGATGGGATAAACACAGTAAAACTGGAAGTGTTAAGGGATTTAGTATCTTTGAAAGCAGATATATTGCCAGACCTTAATTACACTCTAGGCTGTTTAAAAAAAGGCAGGATGGGCAAATGTGGAGAATCTGATCATTATTTTGCAATCATCTCTGCCTATAAGAGTGATACGGAGTTGGATGACTATTAATGTGGTATCATTATTTGAAAAAAGGGAAGGGATACACTTACTAATTACATTCCTGTCAGGGCGACAGTTCAAGAACTGCAAGATGGGATTAGACTGGGCATCTCTAATTTGGTGGACAAGTTATTGGAATCTATTCTGAGGAGCTGTATAAAATGTGTCTGACTAACTTGATTGCGTTTTTTTGAGAAGATAACAGGAAGGGTCGATGAGGACAATGCTTTTGCTGTAGTCTACATCAAAAAAGCAGGTTGGTCAAGAAGATAAAAGACCAAGGGTAATGGTAGATTGCAGTAGTGAATTTCATCATCAATATCTGCCCACTGAGAGGTGGCCCCTAAGATATAGAAAAGGATTTATGTTTCCAGGGTATTGTTATAGACCTTTGCTGTTGAAAGGTGATGTTATACAACTAGGGCAGATTGGAAGAGGATCTTTGTTTCAGTGAATGCATTGATGATGACTTGGAGATTGACCTCCAAATTCTCACATATCCAAATGTCATCTGCACACTGCAATGACTAAGATTAGGGTAACGTTGGTCCAAGAGTAGAGACAATGTAGTTTGAATAGATTTACATTATTCCTGTAGATTAGTTCCACTCCATTAGGAGAATTACTGCAGGTAAGGTGAAGAATTGTGGTGAAAAAGATTGAAACAAATATCAGGGCAATGACACAGCCTTGTTTGTCATTGTATGCACTGAGACTGAATTTGTTGTGGGCCTATTGATTATGATCACATCTTACATGCTACCATGAAGCAAAAGTAAGATGGAAATGAAATTCTGCAGGCAGCCCAATTTGAAGATGATGGAGTCAAAGTCTTAAGTGAGGTCAAAAATGTAATGTATTGCTGGTGCTCCCAGCACTTTTCTAGAGTTGTTGCGTGGTGAACATCATGTCCATTGTTTCCCTAGTTGGATGGAATCTACATTCTACGGCTCTACGGCCACTGGTGGGAGGTGGATGACGTGGAGGTGACTTTTCCTGTGGCAGACAGACAATCCTTCTGCAGTTACCACTGCTGGATTCATCTCCTTTCTTGCTGGTTGTCCTGATTACAGCAGATCCTCTGTTATGTCCTCCTACTCCACTGTTTGCAGTAAACTCATGGTCTGGCACATTCGTCATTATACAGTTACCATTAAGCCAGGGAATTGACACAGGATCACTGAGAAATGTGCCTGGAGCAACACCGAGCAAATCAAGTATTAGGTGCTAAGTAGGTGAAGCTACAGCACAGAATTGCCTGTGTGTTAAACTCTGGAAGCGACATTCAATGGGCAAAGCTAAGCAATTCCACAAGCAGTTGAATTCCACAACCTGTAGTTCTGATGAAAGGTTCACAGAGTTACACAGCGCAGAAACAGGCCTTTCGATCCAACTCGTCCATGCCGACCAAGTTGCCTACCTGAGCTAGCGATATGCGTTTGGACCATATCCCTCTAAATCTTTCCTATCCATGGTCCTATCTAAATGTATTTTAAACATTATAATGGTACCCACCTCCACCACTTCCTCTGCCAGCTCATTCCACATACCTACCACCCTCTGTGTAAAAAAGTTGCTGTTCAGGTCCTCTTTAAATCTCTCCTCTCTCACTTTAAATCTACGCCCACTAGTTTTAGACTCTGCTACCTTGGGAAAAAGGACTGTTACCATTCAGCTTGTCTATGCCCGTCATGATTTTATATATCTCTATCAGGTCATCCCTCAGTTTACTAGCCCCAATCTATCCGGGTCCCTCCTTATAACTCAAGCCCTACTGTCCCAGTAACAACCTTGTGGATCTTTTCTGTACCTTTTCCAGCTTAATGACATCCTTCCTAAAGTGAGGCAACCAGAACTCCAAGTCTCACCAGCATCTTGTACAGCTGTAACATGACACCCTAACTCTTGTACTCAGTGTCCTGACCAATCAAGACAAGTGTGCCAAACGTCTTCTTCTTCACCCTGTCTACTTGCATTGTTGCTTTCAGGAAACTATGCACATAGAACATAGAACAGTGCAGCACTGCACAGGCCTTTCAGCTCACAATGTTTTGCAGATCTTGATGCCAATTTATACTAAATATACTTGTACTCCTAGGTCTCTCTGTCCTACCACACTCTCCAGAGCCCTGCCATTTACTGTGCAAGTCCTGCCCTGGTTTAATTTCCCAAAATGCAACACTTCACTCTTGTCAGAGTTAAATTCCATCTGCCATTCCTTGGCCCGTTTTACCAGCTGATCTACATCCTGTTGTGATTTTAGATAACTTTCTTCACTGTCCACTGTATCAACAATAGTGGTGTCATCTGCAAACTTACTAACCATGCCAACTACATTCTCATTCACATTGTTAATATAGACAACAAACAACAGTGGACCAGCACCAGTCCCTGCAGCCCATCACTGGTCACAGGCCTGCACTTTGAAAAACAACCCTCTACCACCACCCTCTGCCTCCTTCCACCAAACCAATTTTGTATCCAATTGCCTAGCTCACCGTGGATCCCACCTGATCTAACTTTCCAGACCAGCCTACCATGTGGAACTTTGTCAATGGCCTTGCTAAAGTCTATGTACACAATATCTACCACCCTGCCCTCATCAATCCTCTTGGTCAAAAATCTCAGTCAACTTTGTGGGATACAATTCCCCAAGCACAATACCATGCTGACTATCCCTAATCAGTCCTTGCCTTTCTAAATTCAGGTAGATGCAGAATACCCTCCGGTAATTTCCCCACCACTGATATGAGTCTTGCCTGCAGCCCCAGCTTGTCCTTGCAGATCTTCTTCAATAAAGGCACAACATTAGCTACCAGCCAGGCTTCCAGTACCTCACCTGTGGCTGGCAATGATAAAAATATCTCTGCCATGGCCCCAGCACTTTCTTCCCCGGCTTCCCACAATGTCTGAGGACAAACTTGTTCAGGCCCCAGGGATTTTCCACCTTTATGCACTTTAAGACTGCCAGCTTTTGTTATGTGGATATGTTTCAAGACATCACTGTTCTTTTCCCTGAATTCCCTAACTCCCAAGACCTTCACCACAGTAAATACGGATGAGAAATACTTATTTAAGACCTTGCTCATCTCCTGTGGCTCCACACATAGGTGACCGTACTGATCTCCCTCTAGTTGCCCTTTCGCTCTTAATATACTTAAAGATTTTCTTAGGATTCTCCCTTACCTTATCTGCCAAAGCTATCTCATGTCCTCTTTTTGCCCTCTTAAGTATACTCCTACATCCTTTATACTTCTCAAGGGATTTGCTTGATCCCAGATGCATATGCCTCCTTTTTCCTTATCAGAGCCTCAATATACCTCATCAGCTGGGGCTCCCTCATCCTGCCAGCCTTGCCCTTCACTCTAACAGGAACATGCTGGCCCTGAACATTTCCTATCTCACTTTTAAAAGCCTCCCACTTGCCTGATTTCCCTTTACCTACAAACAGCCTCTTCTAATCAATCTTTGCAAGTTTCTGTCTCATGTCATCAAAATTAGCCTTGCCCCAATTTAGGACTTTAACTTGTGGACCAGTTTTATTTTTTCCATATCCATTTTAAAACGAATAGAAGTATGGTCACTCATCCCAATGTGCTCCCCCACTGACACTTCAGCCACTTGCTCTGCCTCATTTGCCAATAGGAGGTCGACTGTTGCCCCTCTTTAGTTGGGATATCTGCACATTGCATGAGAAAACTTTCCCGAACACACTTAACAAATTCCACCCCGTCCAATCCCTTGGTGTTATGGCAGTCTGGGTCAATATTAGCAACGTTAAAATCACGTACTATTGCAACCTTATTATTCTTACTGCTATGGGCGATCCCCCTACATATTTGCTCCTCTAATTCCCGCTGACAATTGGAGGGCCTTTATTACAATCCCATCAAAGTGATTACCCCCTTCCCCTTCTTATTTCTAACTTCCACCCATAAAGCCTCACATTTAACCTCCGACTCAACATTTACTGGTTTATCTTTCCACAGATGCTGCTAGACTGGCTGAGGTCTTCCAGCATTTCTGTTTTTTTCTCAGATTCCAGCATCTGAAGTTCTATTTGTTTTTCACTACCAGTGGATCAGATCAAACTTTAAGCCCTGCTACATCAAGTCATGGATGATGGTGAACAATTACAATGCTGACAGGAGTAGAAAGCTCCTCAAACGTTCTCATCTTCAACACTGACTCAGGGTGTTGATGTCAATGGCAAGTATGAAGTATTTGCAAACAATATTCAGCTGAGCACAATCAAGTGGACGATCCGTCTTAGCCTCCTGCAGTGATCACCACTATCAAAGCTCTGGAGGCTTGCTCTTCCATTACAGCAACAATACAGGTATCCACATGATAATAGGGAAGATTAAAGTAAGTTCATACAGTTAAGCAACTGAAAATTGAAAAATCTGAATAATGTGCTGGATGCATGCAGGTCATTAAACCAAGAAACAAAGAGATTGGTCCATGGCACTCCAGCCTCTGGAAATGGGCAGCATTTCACCTGCCCAGTTTGTGCTGAACTATCTCACTGGCACTTTAAAAGTGAACTTTGTCTTTATTCCTGTGATGTGTGAAGTTCTTTATTGATATTTCTAAATATAGGAATTTATCTGTGGATCACATGCCTTAGTTCCTAACCACACAGCATGAGCCAGAACTTCAGTGGTGGTAATTTACCTTGTTATTTAATTTTCTTTGGTATAGGGTCAATGAACTGGCCGTATATGTCCATGCACAACCTAAGACATCCATCTCAGAACAATATTCTACTTACCAGCAAATAAGAAAAGACTTACTCTTTTCCTAGGACAAGACTCTATTTTAAGAAATTATAAATTTGAAGATTGCATAAACTATACTATTTCATCCACCACTTGGATTTTAAAAGGGTAAATTAACTTCTCATTCCCAGTTCTTTTATAGAATTGCCATGATATATAATGTTTATCTAATATATTTGCTTTTGCAATATAATATTTCCTTCAAATCATATTGAGTTAATTGTCCTAGCTCATCTCAATTAAAGTCTGAGAGTAATATTTCTCTAATTTGAATACACAAATGTATTTTAGATTGCAAATGTCTACAAAATATGCTCAAAATATCCACTGGATATACAACCTGTTTCCAAGCGATGCCCTTCACTTGAATCCTGAAAGAAAAAATGCTCCAAAACCCTCAAATGAAGCAACACACTGTATCAATCAAAGGAAAATAATGATATATTGTAAACTTCTAGGACTACGGATTCCACAGCACATGCAATTGACAGCATTTTCCAGGATTCTTTGTTAATGAATGCAGCAGGAATGACTTCATGGGACATTGGTTCAAAAAGCTGAAATTATAAATAGTCAATTCATCACAGAAACACAAGTAAAGATAATTTATCAAACATATTATTTATTGTTATGTATGAGGCAAATTTAACTCGTACACATCAAGACCACAAACTTGATCTAATGAAGTTAATATTATAGCAAGCACTTCAAGTGTAAATGTACTCTGTGACACTTTTATAACTATATCCATTTATCCTGTATTGGGGATTTTTCCCTTGATGAGTATTTTAACTTCTGGTATACCTTTGCAATCTGTTATTTAAGAATGCTTAGATGAGTTTTATGAGTTTTAGGATGGTGAGATCTTTGCAAGTTATTATGATTGAGTTCCCCCATGGAAATTTATTGTTCTAAAATTTAACAATTCTTAAGGAGCACAAAATAACAATATGTCCTCATCTAACATAATCCAGTAATTTTGTAATCTAGTAATCAATTCCAGTAGCAACAGCAGCTATTGTACCATCAACTACCGAGTTGAATTATTTTCAAGATCCTAATCGTACCACAAGTGCTCTGTGAAACAGCAGACATAAAAAATTCCAAAGCGTCAGCACTTCGTGGTAAACAAGTGGTGGCTGATTTCTTTAAAACAGATGTCAAATAATACAATTACAATGAAATCCCTTCTCATTTTTGTCCTAAGAAATTTGCTCCTTCCTGTTTTATTTCCCCTTTTTTGTTTTGCACTGACAGCAACAAGAAGACAATTATCTGACTATAAAATACACTTTGCACAATGTGTTTCCCTTTTCTAACTACTGACAGAAAATATCTGGGAGTTTCAGCTTTATAGATGTTTAATTTAGGACCTGAGTAAATACTGAAACTTAAGCTTAAAAATCTGGTTCAGATACTGTGGATGAAGTTCAAGTAGTTGATTTAATTCTAAGTAGATGTGTAAATTCATTGTGACAAAAACAGCTGACATTTACACAACAACATCACTGGAAGAGCATAGAATGAATCAAAATCCAAAATTATTTTGCCAGAGCTAAAATTATTGTTGATATTTAGGCTGATTCTATTGAAGCCAACCTGCATTAGCTTCCTTCAATGATCATAACTGAGCCTTTTGCAACAGGCCTATTGTGGAAAAACAAAACTAAAAAGAGCTGACAAATATTTATTCTTCCAATGAATTAAAGTGCTAAAGAAAAAAATCATATGTTCATCTTAATAAGAGAATGCTAATTTTCAGTGTTCATTTAATGGTTGAAGCTTCCTCTGTCAGAAGTGAGGAAAATTGCTCTTTGCCCAAATTTTTTATGCATTTATAAGATGCAGTTTTACATCAGGATCTGAAAATATAAAAGTTATTTTTTATATTCCCTCCCTAACAGAGTGCAGAACCTGATTCTGGAGTTATAAATCTGAATCTTAACTGACAGCACGTTTCCAGCGGGGATCAGCCTGTGGTGTTAACCACAGCAGAATGAGACCCAGCCAATCTCCACTTCATCGCCAACAAGAAGTTAGTGAACAATGGTGGAAAATTGCACAGCCACCAGTAGCCAATGGTGATAGATCCAACTTCAGACTTTCATTCATGGTTCTGAAGATTGGAAGAGGGTCATTGTTCTGTGCATAGGGGGCAATTATCTTTGCAGAAGTAGCCTAGAGAAACCCTGCAGCCCTCTTGTTCATCACCAAAAAGGTAAACAAAATGAAATTGAAAAGCACAGAAATGCAAACACTGGAAATCTGTAACAAAAACAGAAAATTGTGGAAATACTCAGCAGGTTGGGTAGCATCTGTGGAGAGAGAAACAAAGTTAATACTTCAGTTTGATGGAGCTATCATCAGAATTGGGAAAAGACAGAAGTAAATGAGTTATAAGCTGCAGTAAAGAAGAGAAGTGTGGAGACAAGAAAAGGGAAGGTCTGTGACAAGTATGACACAAGCGGTGGTGATGTCAGCTGAAAGAGGGTGCATAACAGGGCTTATGAATAATTAAACATATATCTGAGGAGGAACATTATATTGGAGGAGATGACTGAAAGCTGCAATTATCAGGAAAGAAAAGTATTAAATGCTGGAAATGTGGAATACAAGGCTGTTGGTCTGAAATAGTGAATTCAATGTTGAGTTTTGAGGGCTTTATAAGCTTAGTCAAAAGATGTTGTTCCTTTGACTTGTGTTAAGCTTCATTGGAACAATATAGGTGTTCAAATCCAGGAGTGGGATGGAGAATTAAAGCGAGGCAACTGAAAGCCCTGGATCATCCGAGCAAACTGTTTTGCGAAGCAGTCAGACAATCTGCATATGGCTTCCCCAATGTAGAAGAGACCACATCATGAGCACTGAATGCAGTAAGCTAAAGTAGAAGAAATACAAGTACATTACTACTTTTCCTGGAAAGAATGCCTGGATTCATGTTCAAAAGGACGACAAAAGGCTGATATATCTCCTATTTTTGCATGGGATGGTGTTGAGAGAGGGGGAAGTGAGCACTGCTGGAGATGGAAGAGGAGGCCAGAGTGTCCCAGAGGGAGCTGTCCCTTCAGAAAGCTTAAAGGCGAGAGAAAGAGAAAATGTGGAAGTCATGTCTGTTGGTGGCATTATGTCAGACTGCTCATGCTCCAGTTTCCCATGGATAAGCAGAGGTAAAATCACCTCAAAATATCACCTTTGTCTTAGTGCAAAATGCAAAATAATTTTGGTATAACGGGTCACTTATTTAGTCAAGAAATCATTTCTTTCCTGTTAAAAGCAACTGTCATTTATCTGAATGTACAATGTTAAATAATGGTTTAAATTAGATTTTTTATATATAATACATCTACAAGTGCTTCAGATCTGTCTACTTATTTCTCTGAAAATCTGCCAAATTTCACCCTTTGAAATTGAGCAGGAAGTTGTAAGTTCTCATTCATCTGAGCTAATTTCTTTAGAACTGAGATAAATTGTCAAAGGAAGTGCAGAATTTCACCAAAAAGTGACTTTCATAAGAAGCAAGTTTCTTTGCATTCTCACCTCAATATGAAGCTTCCAACAATAAGCTTGCAATCAAAACCCTAGCTTCTGTACTGTGTGATGAATCACTGAGCATTACCAAAATTAAGACCACACTTCCTAGATTACTACTTTAGGAATACAGATCAGGTGACTGCAGATCCAGTGACTGCAGAAGGGTTTCTCATATCTGATTCCTGTAATTGAAAGTGAAGTTTCTGCTTCACACAATTCTCCGTTAGTCTGTAGACAGATACTCATTAGTCATTTGAACTGGCCTCAGAACCTGAGTTAATTGTAGCTCTGGCTCCTCTGAACCATATTCTCAGTGACCTGAGGTGACTAGATCCAACAGTGCAGAGGAAAAAGGATTGTTAGGACCAGTTCCAAAGAACAGGAAATCCCTTTGCTGTGATTGATCATCTGCAGCTTGGAAGGCACGTCTCTGATGGACTTGTCAAAAGGTTCACTACAATACACAAACAAGACAGAGGTGTGGGGGAAGCCTTCTCCAACTCTACATTTGATTGTGAAGCTTTCTATTTCCCATTCATTAATTAGGATTCCACTACTTGTATGTGTAGAGTGGTCATTGTCAATTGTAGATTGCCACTCTGAACCTCAATTTGGAGACCACATCCATCATGATGTTCTGCCAATGCTCATCATCTGGTCTTAGTTGACGAAGTAAGTACCCACCATCCGCAGCCCTATGGAGGTGATCATATCCCAGGTCAATTGGTATTGACTGTGGACAGCATTTTGTCATTCACTTTAAGAAGTGAGATGTGCCACCAATTTCTGTTCTCTTCCCTCTTGCCCTTCTGCTTATAGGTGACATTGATGATGCTCTTCCTCAGCCACCATGCTATACTTTCTAGAGATTTTATTCATCTTGAAGGAATGGATTGACCATGCCAGATCATCCAGAGCATGGTCCAGACTCTCCTGCTTGCTGCCGTGTAAAATCTCCAAGATGGGGGACAGAAATTCTAGGCAGCTTTGTTGTCTGTGGCCTTCAGATCATACAGCCTGGCAGAAAAGAAATTGCAGATGCTTAATATGTCATGCCTTGTGGACATTACTGACCTGTCTGCTACCTAAAGGCTACTGATCACAGAGCTCATTCTGTGGAAGAAGAAACATTGAGCACGTCCCATCCTGCTTCATGGAGTAGATGCCAAAATAGATAATGATCTTTGAAGGAGTCTGATACAAAGACTGAGGCTTGCTGAATCTTTACCTCCTAGAACTCCTCCACCATATGCACCCCCATTGCCTGCTCTTCCAGGGATGGTGCATTTCCCTCTCTCTCCCTCACTTTCTGAATACCTTTGAGGGTGAAGAACCTCTTGAGGTTCACCAAAATTGCTTCCCACCGGTGTTTCAGGAAATCACAGAGGGGTTTCATCAATCTCCAACCAGGGCAAAGCCTATTAAATTCCTTGGTGTTTTCTGTGGTCATTACTTTCACTTTCAGCTTCTGTATCTCTTGCAGCCTCCTGGTCTTCCTCTAGGTGGCAATCAGCCAGCACAAGGCAGTGGTCAGAGAAGAACACCAGCGTGACATCAGTGGTTCAAACCATGAGCGTTTGAGGTTCACAGTGGACTTCTATCCTCGATTGGTCTGACCTGTCAGCTTGCAACCTGGGATGTGGGAGTCATGATACAACTGAGTGGCTTGCTAGACCCTCGCCACTGCAGGTCTGAAGTCACATATTGGCCGGATCAGATAAGGATGGCAGATTTCCTTTCATGAAAGACGTTAGTGAACAACACGGCTTTTTTTTAACAACAATCTAGTCATTTTGTGTTACCATTGCTAGATTTTATTACTTCATTAACTGAATCTCTCTCGGTGAATGAAAGAAGGTGGACCAAAAGATCTTTCTCTTCCACAACCACCGGTCATCCTGAAAATGTCAATGTAGACTACAAGCATATGGAAACTGAGACTTGGGGAATTGATTCACCCCAGAGCTAAAGCATGCAATTTTGTTCCTCAGTGAATGAAGAATATATTCTCTATTGCTATTTCATTAGCTTCAGCTCACAGAATGAAATTCATACCTGCTGTGTAAAGCCAAATTCCTGACATAGGAAGTGTGCTCTGGTTTCAGTACTCATAATCCCTTTGAAAAATAGGTAATTAATTTGAAAGCCAGTGGAACAATACTACAACACTTACAAGCTATAAACACAGGCATGAGTTTTACCACATGGGTGTTTCAGGAGGAGTGCATGCATTCATCACCAGGCCCAAGGAAATTGCAATGTAGCTTTAATCAACATTAGATGTTAGATGTGTTCCATTCATACCTGGTTCATAATACCTTTAACTTCATTGATTTTTTATAAACAAATGTAAATTAAGCCTCTCAAGTCTTCACCCAAAACATTAACTTGTCTGTTCTCCTCACAGATGTTGAATATCTGCTACATGTCCAGCTATTTTTCTTTACTTTATTATTTCACTCATTGACCACCTGCAGCGTTTTGCTTTTAACCATCTTTTTACTAACCCTAGCATATACATTGTTTTGGCAACATATATAACAGCAGTGAACAAGACTTCTTATTCCTGAGTAAACATGATGAACTAGATAGCATGCATTGAAGTAACAATTCATGGAGACAGACAGAAATTTAGCTCAGGGCCTCAGAACATGTAATTCTAAGGTGCACAAGGATGCAAAGTGTAGTGTAGGTGAGAAAGAGCAATGCAGCTTTGCAAGCATTAGTTGGTGGCCAGCCAAAATGATGCTCTAAGTGCAACCTGGCTTCCACCAATTTCCTGCAGTAGTGTGAGATCAAAAAGTAACAGTTCCCAAGGGGAAACACTGCCTAAGCAATTGAGGCTACTTTGGGACAACTTTGCTCTTAAATTGGGTGGGTGAGATGCAATGGTGGAATATGAGTTGGGGTGCTATAACCGAAGGAACATTCTGAAATGCAGGAAAAAAGGGAACAGTTGATCCCATCATCAAGAAAGATCAGAACAACCCCGGTGGAATCTTCAGCACTGGGCTCACATTGAGTGTGATATGCATACAAGGTGCCCAATTGCATTTAGCAATCAGGTTTGGGATAAATAAGATAAGATAAGATATTTATTTATTAGTCACATGTACATTGAAACACACGGTGAAATGCGTCTTTTTGTGTTACTGAGAATGTGCTGGGGGTAGCCCGCAAGTGTCGCCACTCTTCCAGCACCAACATAGCATGCCCACAGCTTCCTAACCCATACATCTTTGGAATGTGGGAGGAAACTGGAGCACCCGGAGGAAACCCACGCAGTGATGGGGAGAACATACAAACTCCTTACAGACAGCAGCTGGAATTGAACCTGGGTCGCTGGCACTATAATAGCATTACACTAACCGCTACACTACTATTGTGCCACCCATACTTTGTAGCATGCACTAAACTAGCAGCACATTGGTTATAAATAAGATGTAACCTCAAATTTGCTTGAGGTACTTTTAATTTGCTGCAAAACCATGGGCAAAATTTTGTCATATCCTCTATGAGCTAGGAATCCCAAAAAATCTACTTACAAAGCAGTATATTAGGCTTCTCTCTTGGTTACCATATTTCCACATTCTAAATTGATTCAACAGCTAAGATCACATTATTTAGTTATTGTAGTTAACAATACTAAAAAGAATGCAAGTCTGAGTGCAAGCTGAGTAAACTTTTGATGTGATTAATAGATCACTATTCCAAATGAATGAAAAGCATCAGCCTGGATTTTAATTCAGCCTCACACAAGATGCTACAGGAAGTCAACTGGTCAGGCAGCATCTATGGAGGAGGTGTCTGAGGAGGTGTCTGAGAGCTGTCCTCTGGCCTGTCTGGCTGTCGTCCAGTCCAGATGAAGGGTCTCAATCCGAAACATTGACTATCCATTTCCCTCCTCAGATGCTGCCTGACCTACTGAGTTCCTCCAGCATCTTGTGTGTTCCTCCAGATTCCAGCATCTGCAGTCTCTTGTGTCTCCATTTTAATTTAGCCTGTCCACAATAAAGAACGGATAATTAAAATGATGATCACAAGCATTATGCTGCTTTCCTCCACACCATCTCTTTAACTGATCAAAAAACCACAAATGGGATAGCTTCCCAGTCCAGCCAGACAGGAGTTTTCAAAGGTCACAACCAATGATTAAGTCACTGTAAGATAATATTTACTTCAAATCACATTAAGCTTGAGCATTGGCAAACCCACCAAAACAACCTAGAGATGGATAATGTTTTGTCTGTGTGTTCCAAGAAGTACTGGCTTGAAGAAACAGTTTGTCAGCATGTCGAGAAATCATCAAGAAAAATAAATGTTAAATGTTCCCATCAAGTACTTGGAAGAGAAATTTGAGTCATGAAGAAATTTCCCAATTTAGTTGAACTGGCATGGCCAAGGTGCAAATATTAAAACTGATGTTGTTCAACAAGTTATGGATCTAAGTATTGATTTCCTTGGTACACTATTGATTTCTTTAGATAAAAATAAAAAAATGCTAGCCCAATATTTAAGTGCTTAAATAAGGAAATTCCATTTATGATGTGATGACTGGGTTATGTTGACCAATAAAATCTACTTAATTAGGATTAATAAAATAACATCTTCATTCAGTGGTTCAAGTGCACCAAAATGAGAATGAAAATTACATTTCAGTCCCAGTGAATGATTTCCTCCATCTAAACTGATAGGAGGGAGATGTACACTGTATTCACAGAACAGGGTGTGCCTAAGTAGGTGAAAAGACCAGGAAAAAATGAGGTAATGACATTACAACCAAATACATTTTCACCGTAAAATATTTAGTAACTGTAGGTTTCCTTCAGCAAAGCCACACACTGGGTTCCATTTCACTGCCACCACACTATTACAGCTATACAAAGCCAGTGGAAGAGGGACTAAGTTAGAATCAAAAATGCTAAAGTACAATGAATTATGTTGTAATAGGTTTGTATCTGAGCCACATAAAATTGAATTCATATCGTTTTGGCTCAGGTCAGAATATGACATAAATAGTAAGATTTGCAGGTATAGATTATGTTACAATACTTTGAGAAGGCCACCACCATTTGCTCAGTCCCCAAACCCCAGACTGTCCACAACCTCAGCATTCTATTGGATGCCAGGCTGAGCTTCTGATTCCATATTCTTTCAGCAGATTAGCTGTCCAGTTCTATTGTCCATCTTCCCCCCTGCTCTCAGTTCATTTGCTGTCTATATTTGTTATCCAGGGCCTCAATTATAACAATTGTTACAATGTTTTTCTGGCTGACGTCCATAAACGAATTCCTCTGTTCCATTCTGTGTGAACTGATGCCTATCCATTGCTCCCATTACCATCTATTGCTTGCATCCCCTTAAAAAATCTCCAAGTTTAACTTCACCTCTTTCACCGTATAATGACCTTTTTAAAAAGGAATCTGATGTTATTGGAATATTTATAAAACAAAAATTGGATTCATATTCCTTAGATGTATTGTTATGGTAACTGTTCAGCAGCCAAATAAAAATGAACTGCATTTCTGAGAAGGAATCCATGCCAAAATGATTTAAGTCACCTGATTTGATGACTATTAAAGGTCAAAGCATAAATTAACAAAAGATTCTGGAACTTTATCCTTCTGTGAACCATGATATTATGGCAACATATGAAGCAAACATGTCTGTTAAAAACACAGCTCTTACTGTTTACTCTTTATCTGCTCCCACACATATGTTACAAGATGTAAGAAATGAAGAGGCCAAGTAACAGTGCAATGCTTTATTTTAGGACTGTGGTAGATCACATGAGGATAAATATGATGAGCCAAAGGTTTAATTGGAAAAGACTGCAACATATAAATATTGAGTTGTTTACAGAGCTTGTGACAAAATTATAAAACATTACTTGACGAAGAGTGAAAACACCATGAGAGCTTTGAAAGACATGCTGCCTCTGACCATTCAAAGTATCTTGATAATATGCTTGGAGTATGGCCTCGTCATAATGAGTGCCCGCGATAACCCAGATTGACCACTGCCTAATCTGTTCCATTATTCCCATCAATTTGGCCCCAAAAAAACAGTGTCAGTGCCAGAGGAAGATTAATATTGAAGCTCTTATGGGCCCCACAAAGGCAGATCAACTCAGATAATGCCTCACAATTAGCATGTCAACTCCCAGCCGACATGAGCTACAGAGTGCCCAGAGCTTGTGGGCTGCCCTGAAGTCTGGCATAATTAACATCTGCATAGAAACTCTTGGCTACTCTACCAGGAGGAACCAAGATTGGTTTGATGAGAATGAAAAGGAAATGAAGGAGCTAATCAACCACCAATGTAAAGCATTCCTGTACAGTTGCCAATTTAGATTCCCCTCTCCTGCTTTTGCACAGTAATTCCTGAATAACTAATTGAATAGTCATTGATTCAAATAAATTAGATGCATGCTCACTGTGATCTTTGCTGGAGAAGTTAGTACACAGGACACATGTTTGGACTGAAGCAGCAAAGCAGCTGGATAGGTCTGGGAATCTCCTACAATACAAGCCACTGGGGTGTCAAAGGCTGTGGGTGATGGCAATATGCTGGAAGAAGCATAATTTAGGAAAACATATGAGAGGAACAACAGCAAAAAGATCATGAGATAATTAGATTCTATTCCTAGAATTGTGAGAAATTTAAAACAAAATCTTATACAAGAGAATGCCTCAGGTCCTTTATTAAAAATGAATGAATGAATAGAATGAAAAAGAAAGAGCAGTCTGAGCTGGCTGCATTTCTTCAATTTCCATATTCTGCTCACTTTCCATTCCTACACTGCAGCGATTCAAGAAGGAGTTCACCACCATCTTCTCAGGGACAGCTGGGGGTGAAAAATAAATGCTAGCCTCACCAGTGATGCTCATAACCTAAAAATGAATTTGTTTTTAATCCCAGCAGTTACTCTTGGATCATGACCTCGAAGAATGTTTTGTTCATGATCAATTCAGTAAATATTTGTGTATTGCAGTAAAGATGAGTGCACTCCACCAGTACAACAGAACTTTCATCTAAACATGTCATTATACGGAATCCTTCCAATGTGCAATTTATTGTAAAACTATGACAGACTAATTATGTCAGCTGCCAAATGTTACTGAATGTATATCTGGTTCCTGTGTGAAATATGCGTTCATTTGGATTGGAAGTGGTGTCAATGCTTTTTGTAATTACCAAACTTCAAACCAGAAAACCAAAACAACATAACGAAGCAGATTATTACCGGATTACAGAGAAGTCTGTGGCCTGAGCATTTGGACATCATCACTAGACCACAGCATCCAACTGAAAACTCATACCCAGGGTATGAGTCATTGTTGGGATGCATCTGGCATTCTTGAAATTCAAGTATCTCAATTCTTAAGCCAGATTCGTTTCTACAATGGGCTGACCTCACCAAATCTAACCACTGTATGTGAAATATTCAAACTTTTGTAGGTTACAGCTCTATGAAGATGCAGATAATTTGATAGGGCAAGTAATTTAAAACACAGCTTCAAAAATATTAAACTTCATACATATTGGAAAATCACATATATGTTGAGAGGGAAATGCAAAAAGCATTTTCCAGATGCAGCTTTTATTAGAAGGCAGGCATATATAGATACATAGAACAGTACAGCACCATAAAGGCCCTTCAGCCCACAATGTTGTGCCGACCTTTAAACCTCACCTCAGACTATCTAAACCCTTCCTCCCACATACCCCTCCCTTGAACTTCCCACCAATTACTTTAAAGCCATGCCCTCTTGTATTGAGCATTGGTGACCTGGGAAAGAGGTGCTGGCTGTCTACTCTATCTTTTCCTCTTAATATTTTGTACACCTCTATCATGTCTCCCCTCATCCTCCTTCTCTCCAAAGAGTAAAGCCCTTGCTCCCTTAGTCTCTCCTCATAATCCATACTCTCTAAACCAGGCAGCATCCTGGTATATCTCCTCTGTCCCTTCTCCAACACCTCCACATCCTTCCTATAATGAGGCAACCAGAACTGGACACAGTACTCTAAGTGTGGTCTAAACAGAGTTTTGTAGAGTTGCATCATTACCTCACGGCTCTTAAACTCGATCCCACGACTTATGAATGCTACCATCCCATAAGCTTTCTCAACTACCCTATCTACCTGTGAGGCAACTTTCAGGAATCTGTGGATATGAACCCCCAGATCCCTCTGCTCCTCCACACTACCCAGAATCCTGCCACTAACTTTGTACTCTGCCTTGGAGTTTGTCCTTCCAAACTGTACCACCTCACACTTCTCCAGATTGAACTACATCTGCCACTTCTCAGCCCAGCTCTGCATCCTATCAATGTCCCTCTGCAACCTTCGACAATCCTCCACACTATCAACAACACCACCAACCTTTGTGTCGTCTGCAAACTTGCCAATCCACCCTTCCACCCCCTCATCCAAGTCATGAATAAAGATCACGAAAAGCAGACATCCCAGAACTGATCCTTGTGGGACACCACTAGTCACAGCGCTCCAATCTGAATGCACTCCCTCCACCACAACCCTCTGCTTTCTACATGCAAGCCAATTCTTAATCCACACAGCCAAGCTTCCCTGGATCCCAAGCCCTCGGACCTTCTGAAGAAGCCTACCATGTGGAACCTTGTCAAATACTATACAGTATGGCCTGCCCAATACCACTAGGTAAGGACCTGAACTATTTCCATGATAGCTCTCTGTCAGAACTTGATTAGGCAACCAGCCAGTCTGCGGGGAGATGAGCAACATGCAGAAATCTAATAGGTTCTCAATGCAGCTGAGCTAAACAGTAAAGAAGGGAGGGAGAGGTAGAACATAAAACAGTACAGCACAGGAACAGGTCCTTCAGCCTGCAATATCTGTGCCGACCATGATCCAATCCAAATTAATCCCATTTGCATGCACATGGTCAATATCCCTCCATTCCTTGCTTGTTCATGTGCCTGACTAAATGCCTCTTAAACATTGCTGTTGTATCTGCTTCCAACACTTCCCCTAGCAGCACGTTCCAGGCACCTACCACTCTGTATATAAAATAATACTTGTCTCGTAAATCTCCTTTAGATTTACCCCCTCTTGTCTTAAAGCTTTGCCCTCTAGTATTTGTCATTTCCATTCTGGGAAAAGAATCTGACTCTCTCCCCTATCTAAGCCTCTCATAATGTTATATGTTTCTATCAGGTCACTCATCAGCCTCCGATGCTCCAGAGAAAACAATCCAAGTTTGTCCAACCTCTCCTTATAGCTAATACTCACTAATCCAGGCAATATCCTGATGAACTTCTGCACCCTGTCCAAAGCCTCCACATCCTTCCTGTAATGCAGTGGCCAGAACTGCACAGAATACTCCACATGTGACCTAACCAAAGCTTTATACAACTGCAACACCCCAACCGATGAAGGGAAGTATGCCATACACCTTCTTTTTCACCCTATCCATTTGTGTTGTCCCTTTTTAGGGAGCCATGGACTTGCACCCCAAGATCCCTCTGTACATCAATGATCCAAAGGATCCTGCTATTTACTATATACTATTCTCTTGTATTTGAGCTCCAAAAGTGCAACACCTCACATTTGCCAGGACTAAACTCTGTCTGCTATTTCTCTTCCCACATTTCCAGCTGGTCTATATCCTACTGAGTCCTTTGGCGAAGTTCTGGATAGTGAGGAAAGTTGTCAGTTTTTGTGGTGCCTGCAAACTTACTAATCAGCCCACCTACATTTTTGCCTAAATCATATATATCATGAATAACAGGGGTCCCAGCACTGATCCTTGCAGAACACCACTGGTCACAGACCCCTGTCAGAATAATACCCCTCCACCACTACCCTGTGTCTTCTATGGCCAAGACAATTTTGAATCTACCAAATCTCCATGGATCCCATGTGCCTTAATCTCTGGATCAGCCTACCATGAAGGGCATTGTCAAATGCTTTGCTAAAGTCCATGTACACAACATCCACTCCCCTGCCATCAAGCATCTTCAGCACCTCCTCAAAAAACTCAGTCGTTTGAAAGACATGACCTCTCCTGCACAAAGCCATGCTAAATATCCCTAATAAATCTATGCTTTTCCAGATGCGAGAGGGCCCTATCCTGAAGAATCTTCTCCACTTCTCCAATAATTTCCCTACCACTGACGTAAGGATCACTGGCCGAAAATTTCCTGGTTTGTCTCTATTGCCCTTCTTAAACAAAAGAACAATATTGGCTTTTCTCCAGTCCTCTGGGATCTTGCCTGTGACTAAAGAGAAAATGAAGATTTCTGCCAAAGCCCCAGCAATCTCCTCTCTCGCCTCTCTCAATAACCTGCGATGGATCCCATCCAGCCCTTGGGACTTAACCACCTTCATGTTCTTCAAAGACCCTCCTCCTTCTTGATATCAACATGCCCAAGAATATCAGCATACCCCTCCCTGATCTCCCTACCCTCCATGTCCTTCTCTGAGACAGTCCTGTGGATGGTGGGTGGGAAGGGATCAGATGCGAAGGAGCTGACAGTAGGAGGGAAGATTCTGTTTAGGTCATGAGAACCTCCCCTTGGTCACACAAATGTCTTAAATATGAAATAAACAGGATCCTTTTAGGGCAATGGATTAGATCACAATACGTCCAGTAACACTAGGCACGGCATGTGCAAAGCTTTGACCCTGACACAACAATTTTATTAAGTCTCTCACCAATTTGGTGACCACTTGAAAAATGTGTCTTGGGCAGTGAGTTGGCAATTGTTTTTATTTTCAAATGTTCACCTCTCTTCCAATTTTCCAGCATGATCGGGGTGTAACTTTAGTTCTATTACTGTTTCATAATATAGGTTGAACAGATAACTAAAAGAGATCAGACATGAAAATGAAACCCAGATCTCCTGCCATAGCAGCTAGGTCATACATTCAAATTGTGATTAGCGTTTCAAAGCAACGTGGTGTTTTATTGGAGACTCTGGTGGATTTCAAAGCACTCTTGCCATTCTGTGATAACAACTATTGGTACTAAAAACGTTCCATTGGAGATAATAGCACCAAAGCAGAGCTTTCTTTTCAGAGTAGAAATGACATAATCAGCGTGCAGCTTGTTTTAAAATTCCTGAAGAATGAATTGTGAGTGAAGAGATTAATGAGGAGTGTTGCTATTGTACATGCCTGCTCAAATACACTGTCAAAGAATGTTCCTGCTACTTAAAAAGGAGTCTTTGATAAAGAAACCCACCAGCAATAGAGTAATGCTCTCTGCTGAGGACAAGTGAATACAAGTAATTGTTTGAATTAAAACTGCATTCACTGGCAAAATGCTTGGATGTATGGAATAGCTGCAGCAAAATTGGGGTGATTACTTAATTTCTTAAGAAACAAACTGCCAAATTCAAAAGATTGATGGTGTCGCTGTGTGGATATTACTCCTACACATTGCAGCAAACGGTTATGGATTCAAGTTTCTCTCCACACACCTGAGAACCAAACCCAAGCAGCGCTGAGGGAATGCTTCTGAGGATGCCATTTTCCACATGAGTTATAAATCTGCCTTCTCACGTAGATGTGTAAAAACCAGTGACACAATTTTGATGAAAGATATGGGAGTTCTCATTTATTCCTCAACCAACATCACTTTAAAAGATCAGATTACCTGGTCATTATCACAATGCTTTTTGCAAGAGCTTGCTGTTTGCAAACTGGTTGTTGTGTTTCTGAATTTTCAACAGTGATTACACTTCAGAAATACTTGTTGAATGTAAAGTACTTTGGAATGTCATGAGTTTTCGAAAAATCATATGCAGATGCATTATTTCTTTCTATGTACTGAGATGTCTCTACTGAAGCCAGGAATGAGCCTTCCAATCACTTTCACTTGGTACAAAATGTTTGCATCTGCACAAGACTTTCAAAGGTTTAAGGTGAGAGGGGAAAGATTTAAAGGGATGCTGAGGGGCAAGTTTTTCCCACACAGAGGGTGGTGGGTGTATGGAATGAGCTGCCGGAGGAAGTGGTAGAGGTGGATGCAGTTACAACATTTAAAAAAACATTTCGGTTGGTACATGGATAGGAAAGACTTAGAGGGATATGGGCCAAACACAGGCAGATAGGACTAACTCAGGTAGGCATCTTGGTCAGCATGGACAAGTTGGGCCGAAGGGCCTGCTTCCATAATCTATAGCTATGACTCTATAACTCTAATGTATATTAGATTTTTGAGGCTTTGCACTGAATGTCAATTTGTAAAATCTATAATCAACATTTTTAATTAAATTCATGGTAAAGTTGTTCCAAAAACATTCCCCAAGCAGAGCAAACCATGTACATAATCTTGAATTTGTGGTACCCATACAATTAATTTCTAAATTATAGTGCCAACACTTGATCCATAGCTTCTATACCTCAGCAATTGAAACTTCTGATGAGTACCTCTGAGAGCATCATTCTCCACCACCTATTCAGGCAGTACATTCTAGATCCCTTAGGGTAAAAAAAATTCTTCCTTGGATCCTCTCTAAACCTTTTATGTCTTACTTTAAACCAATGTTCCGTAGTTTTAGACCCCTCTGCTATAGGGAATTGTTTTCTGCTATCTATCCCAAGTATGCCACTTCTAATGTGCATTAATAGCTCTGAACCTTCACCTCAGTTCTACCAACTTCAAAGATCACCCCTATCATTTTTCTCATGTTCCTGAACTCTACTCGCAGGATAACCATAATTTTTTGGTTGTAAGAGGAAAGGTAGCACTGATCAGCGACCAAACAGGAACTTTACTCATTGAGGCAAAGGGTGTGTGCTGAGGTACCAAATAAACACTTTATCTCAGTCTTCACCGAGGAAGAAGATGCTGCTGGAACCTTGGCAAAGGAAAATGGGTAAGCTAAAAAATGATGAAGTGGAGGTTATAGAAAAGCCAACTGCACTTAAAGAGAAGAAATCACCTAGTCCAGATGGGGTGTATCCTGCCTAGGGTGCTGAGCAACGTAAAGGAGAAAATTGCAGTGTCAGAGAGCATGGGCTGTGTGGAGGGTGCAGACTAAGTAACGGTTCGTGTGAATGTGTAGATGTGGGTCTGGATAAATGTGACTAAACAAGAGAGTAGTATTTTTATCATGTGCAGTTTGTCTTGTAAGATCATGAAGTTTATTTCAATATTGTTCCATAGCGTGGATATTTGCGCTCACAGAGGACACAATGTAGCCATCTCCGTACAGGCTTTTGTAATGATGATCCTGTTGGGTTTGTTCCCCCAACCTGATGCACCAGACCTCCATCCTAGCATGTATGTTGTGAACTAGAACTTCCATATTCTTTAAGAAAATCATGGATCTCTAGCCTGCTTCTCTGTAATCTTTCTCTCTCCTTTCTGGCAGCCATAATCTGTGTTACCTGCTCTCTATCTGACCCATGGAGACTACACTTATAAGGTCTGATGCCTTTTTCTCATCAGTGTTTAGCAAAGCTTATCTGTTGCATTTAGTTGAGCCTGATCCTGTATCAAATGTCTTTTTGACTGATTTCTCTTTTTTTAGGGGAACCCCACCTAGGAATTGTACTAACCACAGCAATGTTTTAGCACACCAAAAAAAGTGAAATTCAATTCCTGGCCAGATATAAATGCAAACCTTTTCTTTCTTTTTTTTCTGTAATGCTGCTATCATATACATGCCTCCATCTTGTAGATCTCTCCTGCAACCTGTGGTCTGTACAAAATCAGAGAAAAATTGAAAGGAAAGATAATTACTCATAAAACTAAGTCAAATCCATTTTTTCTCATAATTGTATTATATCTCACAGAAAATGGAATCAGGCAAATCAGATGGAGGTAAAATTCTAGATTACAATCTACTGAAAGACAATTTGACTTATTCAATCAGAGTAAAGAGTTGTACAATGTGTTCCACAGCACCCTTAATTTGCATGCAGCTCAGACAGATTTTCAAATTTCTGCCCAATCTTAAAACTGGTTTCTGGGTCAATTACCTGTTTTGTGAAACCTCCACACTTCTCCCTTTGCCCACACCAATAACTCCCCAGATTACCCATAGAACCATAAAACAATACAGCACAATACAGGCCCTTCAGCCCACCATGTTGTGCTGACCTTTAAACCACGCCTAATACTATCTAACCCCTTCCTCCCACATATCCTCCTATTTTAAATTCCTCCATATGCTTACCTAACAAACCCTTGAACTCGACCAACGTACCTTCCTCCACCACTACCCCAGGCAGCGCATTCCATGCACCAACCACTCTCTGGGTGTAAATCCTCCCTCTGATATCTCCCTTGAACGTCCCACCCATTACTTTAAAGCCATGCCCTCTTGTATTGAGCATTGGTGACCTGGGAAAGAGGTGCTGGCTGTCTACTCTATCTTTTCCTCTTAATATTTTGTACACCTCTATCATGTCTCCTCTCATCCTCCTTCTCTCCAAAGAGTAAAGCCCTAGCTCCCTTAGTCTCTCCTTATAATCCATACTCTCTAAACCAGGCAGCATCCTGGTATATCTCCTCTGCACCCTCTCCAACACCTCCACATCCTTCCTATAATGCGGCAACCAGAACTGGACACAGTACTCCAAGTGTGGTCTAACCAGAGTTTTGTAGAGTTGCATCTTTACCTCACAGCTCTTAAACTCGATCCCACGACTTGTGAAAGCTAACATCCCATAAGCTTTCTTAACTACCCTATCCACCTGTGAGGCAACTTTCGGGGATCTGTGGATATGAACCCCCAGATCCCTCCGCTCCTCCACACTACCCAGAATCCTGCCATTAACCTTGTACTCTGACTTGGAGTTTGTCCTTCCAAAGTGTACACCTCACACTTCTCTGGATTGAACTCCATCTGCCACTTCTCAGCCCAGCTCTGCATCCTATCAATGTCCCTCTGCAATCTTCGACAGTCCTCCACACTATCCACAACACGACCCACCTTTTTGTCATCTGCAAACTTGCTAACCCACCCTTCTACCCCCTCATCCAAGTCATTAATAAATACCACGAAAAGTGATATTCCTGATACTTCTTGCATTTAAGTAAATGCACTTTAGCCCATCCACCTTTCCACTTTTATACGCTGTACTCTGCTTCTCCTTCCTCAAAGCCTCTCTACATGTTAGATCTGACTTTTCCACATCCACTTCTTCCTCTGACCTACCCTTCTGCTTCCCATCCCCCTTGTAAACCCACCTCCACATATCCCACCCTCCACCACACTGACTTGCTTTGATTTTGGTAGAAATGTAAAAATGTCAGCAAATTTATAAATGCTGATTGCCTACCTCCATGTCTGCTGACTCCTGGCTACACCTTAAGAGAATTGATATTATATTAATAATGTGTTGGTGAGCATATTTCAGCTCGACACATTCAACTGCCCACAGGTTTGTCTCTATCTTATGTATGCAAGCTATGATACTAACCAACAGATCTACAACAGAGCCAATCTCAGTGTCAAACGAGCCTGCATCACAGCCCCAACATTCTGTCAATTTTCCTTGCCGCAATGTAGCATTGCACCTCCAATCAGCTTCCCATGGGAGCAGAGCTAATCTTCAGAGCTAAAGGGAAACTGTTCAGTCCATAATATCTATACTCCAAAACCAAGGTCATGCAAACCTCAGTAGTCAAACTTGCCGTATACAGATAATAATTGCATTTGCAAATGCTTAGAGGCCAAGCTCTAAGATATCATCATCTCACTCACTGTGGTTTACAAAAGAATGGACCTCACACTCATATTGAGCAAAGTGCTCTACCAAGCTGCACCACCCTGATCCCTGACGATGGAGGCTGACATCAAAATCCTGGAAAACGTGGGCAACTTCCTGCATCTCAAGAGCCACTTCTTGGTGAAGGCAGACATCAGTGATTCATCAATCAACTTTTACTGGAGTCGGGATCTGAAAGCGAGAGCGGGAACTTGTAAAAAGGCAAGTCTTATTGATTGGTCTAATTGGAGGGCATCTTAACTAATAAAAGGAAGGTGAGGTTAAGTGGAGCAGCTTTTGTGAGATTGGGTCAGTGAAAAAGCGAGGAGTTGAGGCTTTGGCTAGAGAGGCTTTGACAAGGAGGTACGGGTGAGGAGCAAATAAGGTTTTTAATTTCTTATTCATCCTTAGCACTTGACTCAGTGTAGACAGGATGGCATTCAGGGCAGTGGAATGCTCCTGCTGCAAGATGTGGGAAGTCAGGGAACCTCACAGTCTCCCTGAGGACTACATCTGTGGGAAGTGCACCCAGCTGCAGCCCCTGATAGACTGGGCCAAGGAAGTGGAGCTGGACTTGGATGTACTCAAGATCATCCGGGATGCTGAGAACATCATAGGTGAGACTTTTACTGAGGTGGTCACACCTAAGGTACAGGCTTCAGATAGATGGGTGACCACCAGGAAAATTAAGGGCAGTAGGTTGACAGTACAGGGTTCCCCTGTGGCCATTCCCTTCACTAACAGGTATATCTCTTTGGATACTGTTCAGGGGGATGACCTTTCAGGGGCTTGCAGCAGCAGTCAGGTCTCTGGCACCATGACTGGCTCCGAAGCTCAGAGGGAAAGGGTGCAGTCAGACAGGGTGATAATGATAGAAGACTTGGTCGTTAGGGGGACAGACAAGAGATTCTGTGGCCACAGAAGGGACACCAGGATGGTGTGTTGCCTCCTGAGTGCCCGGGGTCAAGTGTGTCTTATGTATAAGTTGTTGGTGAGGCTACACTTGGAGTACTGTGTACAGTTTTGGTCACCCTGTTATAGGTAAGGTGTAGTTAAACTGGAAAGAATGCAGAAAAGATTGATGAGGATGTTGCCAGGACTAGAGGGCCTGAGTTATAGGGAGAGGTTGGCCAGGCTTGGTCTTTATTCCTTGGAACATAGGAGAATGAGGGGCGACCTTATAGGAATGTTTAAAACTATGAGAGGCATAGATAAGATGGATGGTAACTGTCTTTTCCCCAGGGTCAGGAAGTCCAAAACTAAGGGGGGTGGGCTATAGGTTTAGAGTGATAGGGGAAAGATTTAAAAGGGACTTGAGGAGCAACTTTTTCACACAGAGGATGTTGAGTATATGGAACAAGCTGCCAGAAGAAGTGGTTGAGGCAGGGATAATAATATCATTTAAGAAGCATTTGGCTAGATACACGGAGGGGAGGTGCCTGGACATATATGGGCCAAATGCAGGAAACTGAGACTATCTGGGTGGACAATGCTGTTGGCATGGACTCATTGGGCCAAAGGACCTGTATCCGTGCTGTATTGCTCTCTGACTATGACTCTAATGATGAAATTCACGACCGCTTTCAATGCTCCAGCACAGCCATTGGTTGATTGGGGAATAAAAAGGGTAATTGAAGATCGACCTCAGATCTGACTCTAAACTCGAGGTCTGCTGGGCAATAGTGAACCCTGCCTTCCCATATGCTTCTGAGACCTGGACTACTGACAGCAGGCATCTCAAGGCACTGGAGAAAATGTCACCAGTGTTGTCTTTGCAACATTCTCCAAATCCACTGGCAGTGTCAGTGTCTTCTTCCAGACTAACGCCACAGCATCGAGGCATTGGTTACACTCAGTCACCTACATTAGTCAGGCCACATCGTTCACAAGCCCAGCACAAGACTTCCAAAATAGACACTCTATTCCGAACTCTGTCATGGGAAAAGAATACCATGTGGACAGAGAAAAATAATTCAAGGATGTTCACAAAGCTTCCTTGAAGGTTTGCAACAACCTCTCAACGTGGAGAAGGAACATTTGGTATGGTAGTGAAAACCTTGAGGCCATGCATTGGAAATGCTCAAAAGTCCTGTATATGCAGTGGAAGGAGTGCACCACTTCACAAACAACCCACACACTTGTCTTATCAGGTGCCTCCTCCTCCATCTGTGGAAGAGTCTACGTTTCCCACATTGGTCTCATCAGTCACCTCAGCACCCACAGAATTAGAGTGGAAGTAAGTCATCCTTGATCCCAAGGAACTATCGCAGAAGAAGAAGAAAAAGAAGCAGCTTTATCTCAAGACATTCAATATTATGTTAATAATGTGTTAGTGAGGACGTTCTAGCTCTATGAATTATTAGCCATGATGAAAACTTTATTTTGACTTTAGATGTCCGGGACAGAGTTTCTGTGAGGATTCTGCCAACGTCCTGTCGTAACTTAGATGGAAACCAAGGAGAAGTCGTGTAAACAGGATTTTTATGCTTTGTTTGTTTGTCTATTGCTTCAGAAAATCAAGTTCGCCTGATAGAAGCTTCAGATAATGTATTTACATATCTTAACCTTATAATCCAATTCTATAGAACCGTCAAAAATAATACATTGTTGCATCTACATTTCCAAGAATTAGACAGATACATCCCTCAAACACACATTCTTCTAATTCCATCAATATTACCAAAAAACAAAGCATGATTATGAACTAGGTTTTGCTAACATGGATCTTTGCATGTCTAAGAAAGGATGTCATTTTAGTCAAAGTCGAGTTTATTGTCATCTGCACAAGTACAGGTATGCACAGGTGCAATGAAAAATTTACTTGTAGTAGTATTATAGACACATAGCATCAGATAAGCAGCATTCACACAAAAAACAGAAAGTAAACATAAATTATATACAATTCTTACAAGAAAGAACACAATTAGAACAAAATTAAAACAGCCCAATGTTTTACAATCCACCACATGCACTGGACAGCAGAGTCAGATAAGGGCAAAAGCAGCACTGTCTGCTTTATGATAAACTTGTCGTCATGCATGGACATGTTGGTCTTGTCCTATTCCTGCTCCCCCTGCCCTGGAACACCTGGCAGTAAAGTGCTGACCATTCTACCTTCCACAGGAGTTCTCCGCCATCATCCTGACTGCAGTCTACATCTCACCTCAGGAAGATATCAAGCTAGCACTTGAGGAACTAAATGCGGTGATCAACAAGAACGAAGCAGCGTACCCCAACACCTGTCACATCGTGGTGGGAGACTTTAATCATGCTAGCTTGAAGTCCCTCCTATCAACACATCACCTGCAGTACTAGAGGACTCACCACACTCGACCACTGCTATACCACCATCAAGAATGTCCACCGCTCCCACACTTTGGTAAATCCAACCACCTGGCTGTGCTTCTTCTGCCTGCATACAGACAGAGACTGAAGACCGTGGGACCAGTGAAGAGGATAATGAAGAGATGGACGGCAAAAACGGCAGAGCGAATTCGGGGTTGCTTCAAGTCAGTGGACTGGACCATGTTCAAGGATTCATCAGCGGACCTAAATGAATATACCACAGTCGTCACTGACTTCATAAGGACATGAGTGGATGAGTGTGTACCCACAAAATCATTCCAAGTCTTCCTCAACCAGAAGCCCTGGATGAAGCAGGAGATTTGTGATCTGCTGAGGGCTTGATCTGTGGTGATCCAGAGTCATAAAAGAGGTCCAAGTATGACCTCCAGTAGGCCATTGTAAGTGCAAGGAGGCAATTTTGGACTAAACTAGAATCACAGATGGACGCTTAACAGCTGTGGCAGGGCTTGCACAATATAACTTCCTACAAGGGGAAATCAGGTAGCATAAGTGGTAATGACCTATCTCTTCCAGATGAGCTTAATGCCTTTTATGCGTGCTTTGATAGAGAAAACTATGACACACCCACACGAGCCCCCATATCTCTGGATGGCCCTGTAATTTCAGTCTCTGAGGCTGATGTCTGGGCATCCTTCAAGAGGGTGAATCCATGAAAGGCATTTGGTCTAGACGGCGTACCTGGCCAAGTACTAAAGATCTGTGTGGACCTACCAGCTGGAGTGTTTACAGACATATCCAACCTCTCACTTCTGTGGTCTGAGGTTCCCAGCTGCTTCAAAAAGGCATCTATTGTACTCATGCCCAAGAAGAGCATGGTGACCTGCCTCAATGACTACTGTATGGTAGCGCTTACATCAATCGTAATGAAGTGCTTCAGGAGGCTGGTTATGCCACAAATTAACCCCTGCCCCAGAGATGACCTGGATCCACTCCAGTTTGCCTACCGTCACAACTGGTCAACAGCAGATGCGATTTCTTTGGCTCTTCACTCTGCTCTGGACCATCTGGACAACAGGAACTCATACATCAGGCTGCTGTTCATCAACTACAACTCGGCGTTCAACACAATCATCCCATCCAAACTTATCATCGAGCTTCAAGACCTGGGCCTCTGTACCCCCACTGCACCTCCTCTGCAACCGGATCCTCGACTTCCTCATCGACAGACCTCAATCAGTGAGGATTGGTAACAACTGTTCTAACATCTCCTCCTCGCTGATCGTCAACACGGGTGCACCTCAAGGCCGTGTGCTTAGCCCCCTGGTCTACTCTCTATACACACATAACTGTGTGGCTAAGCACAGCTCCAACGCCATCTTCACCAATGACACTACTGTTGTTGGATGAATCACAGGTGATGATGAGTCAGCTTACCAGAGCGGTTGAGTGGTGCTGCAACAACAACCTCTTGCTCAACGTGAGCAAAACTAAAGAGCTGATTGTTGACTTCAGTAAGGGGAAGGAGGGCGAACATGCACCAGTCTACATTGGGGGATCGGTGGTGGAGAGAACCAGCAGCTTTAAATTCCTCGGCATTAACATATCAGGATGACCTGTCCTGGGCCCAGCACATAGATGCAATCACAAGGAAAGCATGCCAGTGTCTCTACTTTCTTATGTTAAGGAGGTTTGGCTTGTCACCAAACACTCTAACAATGAAGCATATACAGCTGATGGTGAGGAGGGAAGTGCCCATGATGTATTGGGCTGAGTCCACTACTCTCTGCAGCTTTTCTCGTTCCTGCACATTCCAATTGCTGCAACCAGTCAGGATACTTTCAACAATACATCTGTAGAAGTTTGATAGTGTTCGGTGATGTTGAGCAAGAGATTGTTGTTGCAGCACCACTCAACCAGCATTTTATCAGGTCTCTCAGATATGGAAATGTATCACATACTCTAATGTATTTTGAAAGGCCATTACTCTTCCCATGTGGTTGGTAGCTGAATTAATTCAGGCCTTACTTGATCAGAATGGGTTTGGTGTTTATCCCAAGATGCATGTCCTTTTTTTATTTCCTGCATTTGTGAAGAAGCAGATTCTTGACTTCCTTAACCTTGACACCTTTCACTATTGATGAATAATGATACCATAGAACCATAGAACCATACAGCACAAAACAGGCCCTTCAGCCCACCATGTTGTGCCGTCCATTTTTCTTTTTTGCGTAGAGTGTTCTGGGGGCAGCCCGCAATATACCTGATGATATCTTTTCTCTGCACAAGTACTGACTGAACTTCTGTGTATTTCCAACAGTTTCTATTTTTAGAGTAACATCTGCAACTTCCAGAGTAAATCCTGAATGGACTGAAGGGTCTCAGCCCGAAATATCGACAGTTTATTTCCCTCTATGGATGCTGCCTGACCTGCTGAGTTCCTCCAGCACTTTTTGTGTGTTGCTCCAGATTCCAGCATCTGCAGAATTTCTTGTGTCTCAGTTCTGGCCTGTGCTTTATCTTGAAATTGAACCATACCATAGAACCATAGAACCATACAGCACAAAACAGGCCCTTCAGCCCACCACATTGTGCAGATCTGTTATGGCAGAAATATTTTATCCAGGTGGTTCTAATTTGATAATTCGATCAAGAAAATGAAAATTCAGAGGTCAACTCTCAAAAGCAGCTGATTTTCAATAGATATGCAATATGTCTCATTTTGACATCATTAGAAAAACAATATTCAGGAACTTAAAAAAAAGCTGGTTGTGAATAATTCATTTAATTGGAAGAATGACTAACTTCACCATCCAGATATCCTTCGCTGTAGCCTTCTCCCAAAGCAGTATAACACACCAGCAGGATGCAAGGCAAATTCAGTGATGAAATATCTTATTCATACTTTTATTTGTTCAGGTTCAAATTCAAAGACGGGGTGCAGTTTGCAGCAGTGTCTGTGCGGTCTCAAAGCCAAATATTTTCTTGTTCTTTCCATTGCAGAACATAATTTGTTTAAAACGTTGCTGTAATTAGAATCTGTGAAAAAAAATTTAAAACAATGTGCCCCGGATCTTACCTCAGGTACTTGTTTGTCTTCCTTAACCACTCCTCAATGTTAGTCAAGGCACCCAATGAACCAGAGTTTGACGTCCTTTGCCTGCACAGTGTCTAGGTAATTATAGTGATCCCAAGGGTCAAGCAGAAACTTTTGTCTTGGTGAAAATGTCACATGCTCTCACATTATCTATTCTAAAGCAAAAGAAGAAATTTGAGCAAACTGTGGCTTGTCTTATAAATTTCAGATCAAATTTGTTAGTGAATAAGAAGGCAATCTCAAAAACAATTGCAGATTTAGTAATAATCAGAATGATAGGTTTCTCCATTCCTTTCTCAAATAAAAGAAACTTCTGTACTTCTTAAGTAAAAAACTTAATGTAAAACTAGACAGGCAAAATTCCAAACTTTCCAACATTACTAACAATATGGAATATCCTTGACTCTTGTTTTTTCTCTGCTCGTTCCAATTCTTAAGTGGCAACAAAACAGTAGTGATAATAAAACTTCAAATTTTTAACTCACACCAGCTTTCTACCAGAAACTAGCCCACTGACCTTTTGCACAGGCCTGATATAAGAAAAATGGTTCAACCAATAGTTGTGGCAAGCAAGCTCATGAAGCCATGTCAGTCAAAGTCTGATGATGTAATTAGGGTCTCTAATGCATTTCCAGTATCTTTAAAAGGGTATCAGCAGAGGTGAGTGCCACGCATTACAATGAGAAGGCTAGAACCAGATTCACCGAAAGGGACTATTGGAAGAAGTTCGTCTAAGAATAAAAGAATTTTTGTTTTGATTTTTTTAGATTCAGGATAACTTCACTGCTCTCCCAAACCTTTGTGGATAAGTTTCATTAGTGTTACTTGCCACCATCACCAGCAACTCTTGTACCCCTACAATCAGCCCTGCTCTCCTATTCAACCTGTTGCTGAAAGTTTGTGAGCTGCCTAGATTTTCCCCCTCCTATGTGGCCAACTGCCCACAAGTGCTCAGTGTGTGCAGGGAGCTGAACAAAAATGTTGAAATGAAGCCCATTCATCAAAATGGTTTGGGCTTCTTTCCAAAGAAAATAGTTGGCTGTTGCAATCACACTGAAGACAAACACGGGGGAAATACTTCAAAGCAAACTAAAAGAGTATCATTTAAATTCTGCAAATCAATGTCATAAGATAGTCAGTCTACAAAATAGAGCTGCATAGGACTTGTTATGATGGCAAGAATTTCACATGCTGTTGAACTCACTTCATCTGCCAAGTGTGGCAGGCTGGCAGTATATGTATTGGTTACAAAAGCCAAATGTTTGCTGTGAAGGCAGTTCATAACACCGCAGTATCTATAAACATGAGTGTACTTCTAAGAATTGCATTACAATGTGGTATGACTTTTATGCTTTATTATACCAACCACAGCTATTAATCAAAGGTTGACTGCTTTCAACAAAGGATATTCTGTTGGTAGCTCTATTCTTGTTGCTTGCATTCATGCAGAGTAACACAAAAGCCTACAGATATACATTGTCAACAATGTTCTGGAGTGCAAACAACATGTGGCAAAGGACACAGAACAGAGTAACGTGGCCAGATGCAGAAAGAGGAAGGTGATACTACATCTGCTCAAGGGAGTCACAGGGTAGGTGCATGGACTGACCAATGAGGGAATTCAGGTTTGATGTGCTAAACTTCATACTTGTGGCAGCCTGCAGGTTGTCCTCTGCCATGGAGATGATGTCCAAAAGCGTCAGGCTCCTTTGCTGGTGGGTAATTCTGGAGTGCAGGTGGCAGCAAATCAAAAGAGAGAAGTAATGGTGGCACTTATTTCTTTGTCCACAGCATCATGTCCTGTGTTCACAGAAAGTAACTTCAGCAGGAAATCCTTGGGTCAAGTTGCCTGAAAGATGGGAAAGACTGGTATAGCTATGATTACATGCAGCCAGGGATGCTCCACAGACAGAAGAGCTGCAAGCATGTTGGGCAGCCCCCAAAATTAATAGTGCAGTTGTAGTCATAGAAGCAGCCTGGAGCATGGTGGTGATAATAAGGTCACTGTTGCCATAAATGATCATTTGATGAAGATGGTGATTATCAGATGACTTGTTAATGAGTCATGACATACCTGAGAATTTGTACAGTGCAACTATCTACTGGTGAGCTGCAGGATTATTCTGTGTGTCCTCCGGAGAGCTCTTTCAGAGTCTCTAGCCAATGTTATTCAATGTCTGACACAAGGCACAAGGTCTGGAAGCTATGAATGATTGCAGCTAATTACAGCCAATTGTGATGTGAAAGGACTGGGTGCACAGCTTCATATTAACTCAGTAAAATTCTACAGTCTTGGTTGTAATGAAACATTTGGCACGATATGAACTCCTTTTTACTGAAAAAAGAACCCAGCATAGTTTAAAAGACAGTAAATAAACTGAGGTTACTTCACAGAGAACATTAGCAATTGACCTTTGTAAATCAAAACCTTCCTGGGCTGCTCCAACAGAGCCCAGATTTTAAATCAGGATGAGGCATAATGTGGTGGTTGGAGTGGCAGGCAGAGGTCTCCACCAGGGCCTTGTGGGAAAGGACACCAAAAGGCCTACTAGACTGCATACTATTGTGCTGCTCATGAATCTGGGACTTTGGTTGTGTGCTATAATTCCATGAGTACAAATATATCAGGTTGTAGTTTGACTAGTGTTTAGGAGAGCTCTCACCATTTAAGCAAAGGTCCCCTGATGTTTGTGAGAAACTCCTTGAAAGATCAATTGGGCTGACAATGACCTTACCATGACTAATCTAATGCTGAAATCAAGTGTACGTGTAGAGAAATCCACAATGTACTCTGATTATAAATGGAAAAGTGCACACTGTATTCCATCGCCTAAGAATTGTTCAACTTCTTTTAGTGCTCTAAACATGTTCTGTGTACAAGCTAACTCCCATTCTCACTTCCCAAAATAATAAAGGTCTTCCCTAAAAGCTCCAATTTCTGCTGGCAGCGAAGTAAACACATGGTGCGATCCATAATGTCATTAGCTGTGCAGTTGACACTTGGCACTTGGCAAACATTAGCCACACTAAAATGAACAGCACCCAGAAATGCCTGGCCCAGTTTTCCTGAGGATCACTAATCAATGTGTAAATGACCTCCAGTGACCGCTAGCAATATTTCCTTCAAGGCCCTGGTAACGGCATCTGCTTGTCTTCTAAACCACTGCATCATTTGGCAAATAGGTCATACAGTTTCAAGGTATATTTATGGGAAGGTGCGTATTATGTCCTGTGTGTATATGTGGCAAAATATAGAGAAATGTACACTATAAGCAGAGGTTTTCATGCCATCATGTGATCAAATTAAGATTTCACTCTTCCAGAAAATAACTCACTACATCCCTTGGAAATCTATTGCAGCCAGAGATAAGCCTCTGAATAAAGGAATGCTTCCCGTTAGCTATATCAAACTATTGTGTTAAATCTGAAAAAAAAAATCATCTGTAGATGCTGGAAGTCAGAAATAAAAAGCAGAAAATGCTGGAAAGACTCAACAGGTCAGGCAGCATCAATGGAGAGAGAAACGGAGTTAACCTTTCAAGTCCGAAAACCTTTGCCATTTTGACTGAGACATTTTCTCTTTCCACAGAAGCTGTCTAACCTGCTGAGTTTTTCCAGCATTTTCTGATTATGTTAAATCTGATATTGAATATGCCATCAAAACTACATAAAGAACAAAGATTGCAAGCAAGCATACATATTAAGATATAAAATTATGATAAATAGTTAATAAAAGGAAGTTTTGATCTTATTTTTTTGTATACATTGCATCAAAATCCGGCATATCTGAGCAAAGCTGTCTGTCTGAATGTTTATAATTGTAACAATTACATTAAAATGCGGGGAGTCTGTAATCCCTAAAATTGCAAAATATTCTTTGTCCTTGACACTCAATAGAAAATCTATTATTATGCCACAAGGGAACCTAAACATCTTTGGGGTCAAATGTGTGCAAAGCCTACGGTGAGTAACTTTATACAGGGAATCACAATGGATTTCAAAATTGAGCAAGGCATACTCACCATCTACATGCTTTAGCATAGGTGAAATCTTGGTTTCACATACCCTTATAAGCAGAGGGGTAGAATTATTTTGAAATTAAAGAAGTAACACAGAGAAGGAAATTTGGGCCACATTTTACGATTGCCTAGATAATCAGCAAATATGTCAATGCTTTCTACATTCTATTTTAGATCATAGCTATTTGTTATTTATGTTGTATTAATTTATGTACAAGGAAAGAAAGTGTTTAATACAGTAGCTCTCACATCCCAAATGGTTCCAACTATTTTTAATATTTCTTCATATATCTGTCTTCAAATTGCA
Organism: Pristis pectinata; assembly: GCF_009764475.1. NCBI lineage: Eukaryota > Metazoa > Chordata > Chondrichthyes > Rhinopristiformes > Pristidae > Pristis > Pristis pectinata. Next base: position 106,423,772 of record NC_067407.1, read on the forward strand.
CTTGTTACAGCAACAACAATACTGTATTTCAAAGAGTCATTTATTCGATGTAAAACACATTAAAACACCATGAGGTTATGAAAAGCATGCTATGAATGCAAAGCCCAAGAATTCATACCAATATCCTTGTGCACCGCACGTCAGAACTTTATCATAAACGCATTTTCTAAACAAGTTCAGGCACTTATGGATGATAGGGTGCTATATTGCTACTGAGTCCTCCATGAACATGGAGCTGTTGAACATATGCAGTTATGTCCACCAGAGTTCAATACTTCTGAATAACTTAGCTTGAAGCTGGCTTACCCGGTCCTTTGCCATGGACTTCAATGTCTGGCCCCTCTTGCAAGTTAGTCCACATTAAGATTTTAAATTATCCCTTCCCCACCCCATCCCTGCCTTGTTTGTGATCCCCTAGTGCTCTCCACCACCTTGTTCCTATCTCAGCCCCTGGCCCCCTGTTCCCACCCCATCGCAACCAATCACAACAAAACCCACACCCACCAGACAACTGTGAAGTCACCAATAATTTGACATGATCTTTGAGGTACTGATTCTTTTCACTCTGAACATTCCTCCTCCTCCCTCCCTCCCTGGGCATCTCTCCATTGTGTCAATCTTCTAAGTGGCTTAGATTATTTCTTACACAGTATTACAGCTAAATAATAGCATTGCACTTCCAGGGAGTAGAGCACAAGCTAAACAAGGAGTAAATATCCTCCCAAAAGTCCTCTAAGCCTAGAAATTCATCCCTGATCAGCTGTATTAAATGTGCCATGTAGCTAGAACACCACAGTTACTCTGCCTCTGGAATTCATTCCACTTACTATTGACTAGAGTACATTTCTGGGCACTGTGTTCTCAGCATGAAATTACAATTCATTCGTAATTGGTGGGCATTTTTCTCTGCAGGCCCTTACTCTTTGAGAACTGAGTTGTCACCAGCCAATTTATTTGTGGAACAAATTACCATATGAACTCAAAGTCCCAAATGTGAGGACATGGCGCTAACTCACAGCGTTATCTATTACCCACTCACAAATAATGAAAACAGCGCGAGTGGACTTCTGATGCAGTATGAATGCATGCCTTGTACCCAACCTCTTGCACTATTAAATGCTCATTCTACGATTGTAAAATAATCCTGGAATGATTGAATTCCCAAACCTTAAATTAGTTAAAGCATCACACTCAATTATGTTTGCAGCAAATAAAAATATTAAAAATTTTAACCAACAATGACTAAATCATGTCAATATCAAGAAACAAGGCACATGAAAATAATTCAAGTTTAAAGTATGTATCCTTAGTTGATATTGAGGGGACTTCAGTCTTGCCATTGTTTCAGGAGAATTCAATCACAAGATCACAAGATCACAAGATAAGGGAGCAGAAGTAGGCCATTCGGCCCATCATGTCTGCTCCAAAGAAAAGGGAAAAAAGAAAAAGAAATGAAAAATTGGAGGGGGGGGCAAAAAAAACACACCATTCTAACCCCAATTTCCGGCCTTATCCCCATATCCCTTGATACCCCAACTATTTAGATATCTATCTATCTCTTCCTTAAACGCCTCCAATGATCTGGCCTCCACTGCTGTAAGTGGCAAGGAATTCCACAAATTCACCACCCTCTGGCTAAAGAAATTTCTCCTCATCTCTGTTTTAAACCTGTACCCTCTAATTCTAAGATTGTGCCCTCTGGTCCTGGACTCACCCACCAAGGGAAACAGTTTGACCACATCTACTCTGTCCAGTCCTTTCAACACTTTAAATGTTTCTAGGAGGTCTGCAATGCCCACTGGATGAACTGAAAACTGTAATTTGTACAGTTCATTTAACTGGATTGCACAAATACTTGTGTACCGGATACAATGTTTGCAACTCCAATTCACAGCCTGGACAAGAAAGCTCTCCTGGATAAGGCTGAAAGAGCCATTTAGTGTCCAGTTTTGCAATCAATTTACAATTAAAATTTATGAGGTGCCAAGGGGAACTGGTACTACCACTGAACTTTAACATTTTCCAAATGTACTGTTATAGTCCTTGAATGCTCGAAATGGGTCAATCATCAAACCCATGGATAGATTAGAGTCTTTAATAAATCAGCTAGTTTTGCTGACAATTAAATTTTACTGTTTACACAAGATATAGTTCTGAAAATGTAATTATATTGTATTTGATCAAATTCATAACATAGAACAGGCATCTTATGGACTTTACATTGTTTCTGGCAAAATGTACCATTCATTGTTTATATATTCTTTTCCCTTCTCAGTCTGGACTGTAAATTTACCTGATCCCTATATAAGAGGTGTGAACAGAGCCAGGTCTGTCCCAATTGTGCTTTATGAGGTGAGAAATGCAGTACCACAACATGTTGTTTTTGTTGCTGCCTACTTCTGCTTTGAAGCAGTTGTACATCCTGCTAAGTGTCATTTTAATCCCGTGGCATCCAATGATGGACTTTGGATAGCAAAATTGCTGGATGTGAAATGACCTAATAACAAAATGGCAAACGATGGGGTTTGCTTCGTCATTACATTTAGTTATATCTACTAAATGTGCCACCAGGGCATTAGAGTATCACTGAAGTAGTTTAAATATAGTACATCAGGATATAACTAGCAGCATAAAGTTGGGGAGTGGGGGGTGGGGATCTGAGTGCGGCTTGGCACAGCCTGGTATCTAATACAAGAAAAATGTGTAAGCATGATATACAGAAATCATTTGACCCCTTCAGCAGGGTTGGGTCTCACAGAAGACCCACCTTAAAAGCTGAGGTCTAGCAAAGGGCCTTCGAACTGAGACATTAACTCTATTCCTCCTCCCACAAATCTGGCCTGACCTGCTGAGTATTTCCAGCATTTTCTGCTTTTTTGTTATCTTACGTTTTCAGCATCTGCAGTTTTTGATTTTCCTCTCCTTAAAACCTTTCTACTTGACCAAGCTTTTAAGTAACTTGTCCTAATATCTCCTTCTTGAACTCTATCTCACTACATGGCTGATTACAAGCCGGTAAAGTGTCTTGGGACAGTTTCCTACTTCAGTGGCACTATATAAATGCCAATTGTTGTTGTGATAGCCTTCATTCATAGAATCTGATTCACCTGCCAGAACTGAAATAAAAATTCTCTCACCAGCTGTGCTGCAAAGTGGCTGCATTTTGAAGTTGTCATAATAAAACACAGGGCTGATTTTAAAACAATTTTAAGAAGCTCAAATAATTTCTAATGAGGTATTTTTTCCACAGCTGATAATGTCTGGATTGTGAAAGGGACAGAGCAGCTGTGGCATGGAATATGATAGTGTGAGGAAAGTGTATAATGTTGGGGAACTCACCTACTCCCACCCACGGCAACACACTGGATAAAGTCAGGTCATACTTTTTTCCTCACTCTCCAGGGGTTATTTACCCCAAAACAGCTCCTCAATAATTAATCTGCTCAAAAGTCTGCAAATGTACTTTAAATGCATTCAATGTTTCTCTTTATCATTTAATGTCTATAATCAAATAAAAATACTTTAAGTCAGTGTGGGTTTGATTTGGAATTTTCAGCAAAAATGTTTTCAATAGCTCAACCAACTGTAGCAAAACACACAATTTCCATCAAAAAGAGGAAAACATTCTGCTTTTTTGATCTTTTGGATTGACAAAATAAATGTGAATTGAGGTGTATTTTTCTCTGCCCAAACAATTATATAAGCAATTTAAGCTAATTCTGAGGAAGAAGCTCAAAAAAAACATTGGATTAATTATGTAAGAGAACAAAGGATTGGCAGGTGAAATTGAATTAGATGAAGTGCAAAAAAAACTGCACACAGGAAGGAAAAATTGGCAAGCAAATTACATTATAAAACCTGTTGAGATAGGATGAAATTGAAGGAGGTCTGAAGTCTTGGTATTCTGGCACAATGTGGCAGTACACAGTTGGAGCAGCAGAAGTCATAATCAAACGATAAAGATACCTGGCCAGGAATATTTGATTGAATCAGGCAGGATTGATCCCACTTCCCAGAATTTTTGCTTACGGTCCCAGCACAACCCAACTTAATTGCACCATTTCAGACCGGGTGATGACTGGGCCAAGGGTCAAGTAATGCGGAGGTTCCACCCCCAAAACACCCCAGACATGTTGTCACAGTGGGCAAAGCTGGAGATGGAAATCATATTTGCTTACAACATAGAAGGAGGCCATTTGGCCCATCTTAAATGTAATGCCAACTCTCAGAGCAATCCCAATCGTCCATTTATTTCCCTTCCACCTGCCCAGTAGCCAATTGTAAAAGCTGTGAGGCATTTTCATGACTTTTAAATGTCTCTTGCATTTACAGACATTTAAACCTATTAAAGTTGGTAAATAACCTAAATAAAAATAAATGAAGCATCTTAGAAAATAAAAAAATTGATTTGTTTAAAAACACATAAATAATTGAAAACAATAAACTCAATAAAAATAACTTAAAAGTTAAACTACTTTCCTTTTGCCTTCAAATTTGCTGGTTGGGAATCCCCATTGGATCTCAGATTCTGCACCAGGTCAGACCCAGTACTGGATCCATATGATAATTCTCCAGCATAATGCTAGGGAATCCCAGCAAGGCAGGCCTCATGTGGAGCCCAGCACCAGGCTGATGAAACAGTATCCGTCTTCCAGGAAGTCCAGGACTTCCATGCTTCAAAGTGTATGTGCAGCAACCAGTGACTTCCAGCCAGTTAAGCAGCTGAATACCATCGGTTGCAATCAGGATTGGAACCAGTGGTATTCAGAGGCATTTAGACAGACATTTAAATAGGCAAAGCATAAGAGGATTCGGTCCTAATGAGGGCAAAAAGGTCAGCATAGACATTGTGGGCTGAAGGGTCCATTTCTTTGCTGTACAACTCCATGACTCTAGAACTACCACTGACAATGAGTCAGCAAGGTCTGACTCATTAAGCCCAGTCATAACCATAGAGTCACCAAGGAAGTATTCAAATTTTATAGGCCAGTTAAACAGACACAAAGTAGATCCATAATATCAAAGAGCTGACCTTGTCCCATATTGAACCAGAATGATTATTACCTCAGCATATTATCCAGCCCTGAACCGATCTACCAACACCACACTCTATCAAAACAATCACCTACCCAAAAAAATCTTCCACCTCTGCTATCAACCAGTGAAATTGTTATGCTGTAATCATCAGCTGCAAATATTCTGCATGTTTCCATCTGGCCAGCTTCCACCTCCATTTATCTGGCCATTCTCCTGTAAATACAATTGAGCAAGTTATGCAAATTTAGTAAAATCAGATATTAGTTAAATTATACACATAGAAGTTGGGCATTCTTAATAAAGTGGAATAATTCTACAATTGGCTATGCCTCTGCAACAAATATTTTCCTTTGATTGGATAGTTAGACAAATAATACCTCATCTATTTTTTTGAGGACCATTCATTATTTCATTGACATTGAATACTGGCTTTCATACTTTATTCCAGACTTGGACAAATTTTGATTGGCTCAATTCTTAGGCACTGATGTCTGTGTACCAGTAAAAACCAGGCACCATGGCATTCACTCGTGCGAAGCAGAGCCTTTTAGTCATGAAAGTATGTGAAACTGTGCTAAAGTGCAATGTGTTACAGGAGACATAGTGTGAGTTCGACTTTATTTAGCAACTTTGGCCTACTGCCCACCTTGCATACTGTCTTTATAAGTCAGAACTTGGGAGGGATGGATTCAAAGCACAGAGATCAGCACAAAATGTGAACCTACAGTACAATGACTTCATCAATACTCCATTTATCAGTAATTACTGAGTCCATTAAAGCAAAGTTTACAACATAGAAAGAAACAGAGCTTAAAATATGCCTCAGCAGATGGACAAAGAGTGTCAGTGATGCCATATTTCAAAGGCATCTGCAAGTTTGTTATCATTTAGTTTGGAGTCAGAAAGACAGCATAAACCAGGGTTGGTTGGGAAGAGAATGATTTACTTGACCTTGCATTTGTAGAACTGACAGCACGAACCTCATTAATTCCCTGGGTCACTCTCAAAGACATAAATTGGTTTGAAATTGAAATAAGTGGAGATTTACCAGACCTGCGCAGGGGATTATGAAATCTCTATAACCAGGGAAAGCATTTCCAAATCATTCTTATAATAAATCAAAATGACTTTTAGGAGAAGGCTAATAAGTTTAATCAGGGAGTTTTGGAACTTTCTGTTCATATCAAACAAAAAATATAGTTATATTTCATTTGAGTATCAACTAAGAGTGATAATTCACTCCTATTTCTTCTTGGCCTGCTTATTGCCGTTGTTAAAAGCCACAGGCATTGAAAGAAATGGAAACATAAATAACATTAGTGCACTCAGCTATTTTTAAAAGTCTCAAATATCTTTTGGCTGTTGTTCAAAATTCTCAGCTGAAAATAAAGCTTTACCTTTTTCCATTTGAATCTTTAACTTCAACTTTTCTGGAAATACAGATATTTATATAATGATTTTTAAGCCAAGCTAATTCTTCTGGTCTTTCGTGTTGTCATTTCTGCAATTTTTTTGCTATTATATAAAAATGGGAGAGTCCTGGGCCAGAGGCCAGACTGCTGGCAGTGGTTCTGCTAAAAAGAGCATCAAGACCTGGAGACCTTCCAGCTATAAACACTATTCTTTGCTTATTTTTGACTCTTTTGAAGTCTGTTACTTTCAGTTATAATAAAAAAACAAACACCAATTAAGCGGGACAATCGGTGCACTTTGAGAATCAGGAAAATGAAACAGAGGCAAAAAAAATGTGTCAGATGCCTCCATAATTTAAACAAACAAAATTTTGAAAAACAGTCAAAGCTTTGATTTTTTTTTGCAGCCGGAATTTGTGACTAGAGGAGGGTTATCTCAGTTTGCAAAAACCAAATATTAATAGATTCTCAGTCATTCAACACTGAGCACACACCATCAATAATAGCCTACCTTAGAAAGATCAGTGATTAAAATAGACAGTCAGAAGGAGTGAGAACATAAAAACGACTTCATTAGGAGGTCATTATGGGCATGCTGACGGTGTACCCTTGTTGCAACGATCCTCCTTAGAAAATTGCCCTACTCAAATTGTTAGATAATTCCCTCCCTTTTCCCAACACATGAGTCAATGCTTAAAAACAGAGAATAGCAAGGATACTACATGGTCGAGCAATCATTTGTAACTTTGTTGACAGGGATGAAGTGTAGGTTGTTGAAATTTGTTTCTGGAATGTTAGCAGCTTTCTCTCACATCTGGAGGCCTTGGTCTTTCTAAAGTTGTTCCTGCTGTCAAAGGGCCTCACACAGAGTGACGATGGGCTGCAAGCCTCCCATCGTACAGACGGAGGATAAAGGATTGTAGGCCTGTTGCTGTCATGATTGAGATATAGGTTACGTTCAGATCATCACATTATCAGGCCTGTCAATCATTTGTCACCTGATAAGATGGACAACATTAAGCACTCGGAGAGTGATTGTGTGCCTGTAGGGAGGGGCAATGAAGGGCCGATAAATGGGCTGCCTGAGAGGCCACAGATTGAGTTAATTAGCGCTATCAGACGTAATGTGAATTAAAGGGGAAATAATGAAAAGCAACCTAATAAATAACAGATTTAAGATTTGAAAATGTGATGTCAAAGGCAGAACATTAAAGAAGACAGAATACTGGATGAGACAAAGTTGGACAAAATTCAAATGAAGCTATAGTACAAGCTCCCCAAAGCCTTGCTGGGTAAATTCACCAGGGCCTGCAATGTATGTGACAAACCAGCAAGTTCTGTATACAATCTATACTGAGATAACTGATCTCTTACATGACAACAGAGGGTTCTATAATTGGCCTCAGCTCGGTGAACACTAATTGAGTCCAATTGTGACATCTCCACTGTAAAACAGCTAGCCAACAAATTTTAACATACCCTTACAATACCAAGCGCTGGGCCAGAATTGGAAGTAACTTAAATTTCCTACCAGTATGGTAATACTAGTAAACAAAGCCTGTTTTGCCCATTTGAACTGAATACTTTGGCTGCTTTCTTACTAGTATGCTGTACCAGCTTACTTTCACCCTTGCATTGGGTGAAAATGTCAGAGACCCTTGCAAGAATACTGAGCATATTCAGGAAAGGGAAGGAAAGATGGAAAATAATGAAAACATAATACTGTAAAAACTTGAAATATGAAATAACATTCGAAAATACTCAGCAGCATATGTGAACCGAGGTAACAGGCCTATACCTACCTACCGATACAGTTCTGCAGAGAACTACTGGTGATGTCTTTCTCAAGGGTCAGCTTGTCTATGATTTCTGCACTTACACATTGGACTGTCCCACTCCATGACTGGACTCACACTGAGTCGAGGGGTGGAGCACAAACACACTGAACTGAGGAGCTGAAGGCAGTTTACATTGGCCCCTCACCTTTCCATCTTCCATGACTGGCATATGAAATTCAACTCCTTTCATTTGAATGAGGTTGCCAATTTTGATTGAAAGATAATCGCCGATAAGTGTTTGTTTATTTTCTGTTTGTATTTTAGCTTTATATTTTAATTAATTTCTGGTACCTTTAGATGATTATAGATAAACTAATTATTCTTTTATATTTTGCATTTCTATTATTAAATTATTTAAATCAATTTAAACTGCTTTTAAATGTCAGATTGTTGGAGACATATTAAAACACTGTTAAATTCTTTAACAGTAGTGTCATCTCATAAGAACATTAAAGTATAACAGCATAAAATTAAAATCATTTGACCCCTCATGCCAGCTTTATCATTCAATAAGATCTGTCGTCTCAATTTCACTTTCCTGCACGAACCCTACATGCCTTGATATCAAAAGATAAGTCAATGTCTGTCTTGAATATGATCAGCAACTGAATCACCACAGCCCTGTTGGCTAGACAATTCAAAAGATTAACTACTCTCAGGGAGGAGAAATTTCTTCTCATATCTGCACTGAATGGCCAGCTTCTTATTTTGAGACTGTGGTCTTCTGGATACTCTGGCCAAGGGAACATCACCTCTGCATCCAACCTGTCAGACCAATAAGAATTTTTTTTGTTTCACTGAGACTATATTTCATACTTCTAAACTCAAGTGAGTACAGGCCTAGTCTACTTAATGTCTGCTCATATGACAAACACACCATCTCAGGAGTCAATCTGGGGAGCCTTCACTGGATTCCCTCTATCACAATATCTTTCCTTAGATAGGGAGACCAGACGTGTACACGATATTCCAGATGTGGTCTTGCCAAGGTTCTATATAATTGGAACAAGTCATTATTACTCTGGTATTCAAATCCACCTGCAAGAAGGACCAACATACCATTTGCCTTCCTGATTGTTTGCTGAATCTATATATTAACTTTCAGTGTTTCATGCAAATAGACACCCAGGTCCCTCTGACACCAACACCATTCAATACTTCATCTTTTAAAAAATACTTTTCTCTCTATTTTTTCTACCAAACAGAATGACCTCACATGTTTCCAGATTATATATGTCTACAACTCACTTCAACTACCCTGCATCATCCTCAAATCCCAGATTACTGACTATTATCATCATACTTGGATATATTACACTTGATTCCCTCATCCAAATCTCTGATATAGATTGTGAACTGTCAAGGCCATAACCACTGATCCCTGTTGTACTCCACTAGAGAAAAACAAACAAAGCTGTCTTTCCTATCCTTTGTTTTCTATCTGTTATCCAATTCTCAATCTGCACTATATATTCCTCCAATACCAAGCATTCTAATTTTGTTTAGTAATCTCCTGTGTGGCACCTTATCAAACATCTTCTACAGGACCAAATTAATCACCTCACTGGATCCCTCTTATCTATTCCAGTTGTTACAACCTCAAAAACACAAACAGATCTGTCAAACATGATTTCCATTCATTTGCCCAATCACTTTCTAAGTGAACTGTTCCACTTCCTTACTGATTGATCACAGCAGTTTCTTTACTACAGATGTCAGGCTAATTGGTCTATTTTCCCTCTGTTCTTTCCACCTCCTTTCGTAAATAGAGGGGTTACCTTTGCTACATTCCAATCCGTGGCAACCATTCTAGAATTTGTGGAAGTTTGGAAGATGACAAACAGTGCATTCACTATCTGCATTGTCCTCTCCTTCAAACCCCATAGACACAGGTCATCAGATTTTGGGGATTTATTTGCTTTCAGTCCCATTAATTTCTTCAACTCTCATTTTGTACTAATACAGATTCCTTTGAGGATGTCATTCATTTTAGGCCTGCAACTCTCCATTATTTCCAAGAAGTTGCTCTGTTCTTCTTTGAAGACAGGCCCAAAATATTTGTTTAATTTCTCCTTATGATTTCCTTATTTCCCTAATTGCCTCTGTAAGTAAGGATTCCACAGAATCTTTAGCTAATCGTTTCTTTAATACGTATCTATAGAAGCTCTTACAATTTGTTTTTTTAATTTCTTGTTAGCCCACTCTCGTGTTCTACTTTTCCTTGTCAATGTCTTGGTCTACCTTTACTGAACTGTGAAATGTGCTTTGAATGTTGGCCTTTGCTAGAATGCCTCCTGTTGTTCCCTGTCAGCCAGCTATCTCACACTGCTCTTGCTCATAGCATCTGAAGATCAGCCTCCTAGCCTAGATCTGGTTGAGGTCTTCCTCGAGGACCATCTGCCTCCCCTCTTCCATCTGTATCACAAATACTTCACAGGAACAATCAGACAGGCAAAGGCATGCAGAGATCAAATGCAAAGGGTATACCAAAGGTCGATTAGATGAGAGTTACAAACTTTTTGTCATGATTGGATGATTTGATCTGGTCTTATCTTCATGAATTGTAGCCAAGCAGGCATCCCACAGGTTACCAGCAGAAAGTTTAATTTCTCGTATACTTTTTATGACAGAGAAGACAGGCAATCAGCCCACCAAAACTATGTCACTTCTCAGAGCAATTCCATGAATCTCATTCATAGAATCGTAGAAACATACAACACTGAAACAGCTCACCTTGTCTATTCTAAACGTGAATCCTATCTCCCCCACTTACTTCCTAGAAATGTATTCTCCAAACGCCCCCTGATTCTGCCACCACCCACCTACTTCAGGGGTAATTTACAGTGACCAATAAATCAGCACATCTTTGGGATGTGGAGGAAACTATAGCCTCTAGGGAAATACACAGGGAGGACATGCGAACTCAACACAGACAGCACCAGAGGTCAGGATCGAACATGGGTTGCTGGATCTATGAAGCAGCAGCAATACCTGCTGCATCACGATGATGCCCTGGGAAGGTATGGATTGTGATATATTTTTTCTTTATTTTTATTCAACTCCCGGGACATAGTGCAACTGGCAAGCTCAGCATTTAATGATCAACATCTGGAATGGCCAGGTTCTTCCAGAAAGGATGACCAATCATTCCCCTCTCTACCATGGTTTCATAACAGTCCGGATCAGTAATTCACTTCTAACACACTGAGTCATCCCTGGTGCAGAGGTTGGATTACAGAAATCACATTGGTGGTAAAAATTTGACAAAAGTATTTCCTTCCTCTGATGTTAAAAGGTTTTTGTAAGGTTGAGGAGGGGCACTATCCACCACTGGGACAGCCTATTCTGGCAAGCATTTCAATCACAAGTATGCCTGGGTATAAGAAATAAATGTCATGTCCAACCACTCTTTGGAAATGCCATGTTCCATCCATACCAATTTCTAACTGAAATAATTCACTGGCATATCAGTAGTTTCAGTTCCTTTGACTGAGTGTGGTTTTCCCACAGTTTGTCAATCCCACAGAGTTTCAATTTATATGAATCAGCATTTGCATAGCACCCGAATGTTGGCCTCTCTTTAGAAATGGCCACGAGCATTTTGTCAGTCTCGAATGCGAAACTCTTTGTTAGTAAGCAATTGCAGTGGTCCGGTTTCATCTGCATTGAAAATCTGCTCAGGTTGCAACTGTTCATTTTCAATGAATGCCTCTCGGAAACTGTTAGCAGCTGACTTGTCTGCACTGAATTTGTGTCTTGAATGTGGATCTCATTGAAGCCATGCCATTTTTCAAACTGGATCACCTATCCAAACAAAATGCTTAACCTCCCTTCCATTCCCAAGGCAGTAAAATAAAACTTGATCTGATTTGCACAAATGGGATACCTTCACCTCTTAGTTTGCCCAGTGCTTTGTTCAAATCGTCTTAAAATGCATTCTTCCTTCATTTTCCATTAGAAAATCTAATTGACAAAAATCTAATTACATCATGAATCAGTGTGGCCTTGATCTGTTTTAACTTGTGAGTCATTTATTCAATGATTCTGTTGGAAACTGTTTCACATTAGTACCTTTTCCCAGTTTCTATTCAATGGTTAAAACTACCTGTTTTCATTTACAGGGGTTTGCATTCAGACTTACAACAACAGGGTACAGCACTACCATGGAAATCAGCTTCAATAAGCTTTAAGGTTTTAATCATTTCTTCATGTATCTTTATTGTACTTTATCTGCAGTTAGTGCATTTATCATTAATGTACTCTTGACGGTAGTTAATTCAATGGAAGGATAAGTGAACTAACATCAGTGTCCTCTCCCAGGCCAACATCCCCAGCATGGAGGCCCTAATTACACTCAGTCATCTTCATTGGACAGGTCACATCATTCACATGCCCATAACCAGACTCTCAAAACAGATATTCTATTCCAAGCACTATCATGGGATGACCTTCCCAAGCTTACAGAGGAAAAGACTCAAAAGATGTGCTCAAAGCTTCCTTGAAAAAATGTAACTTCCCCACTGACCCTAATGCCGGAGGAGAGAGGAAAACAAATTTGCTTTCCCTCTTGCCCAGCTCTGACGAAGAGTCTCCGAACTCTGTTAACTCTGTTTCTCTTTCCACAGATGCTGACTGACCTGCTCTGTGTTTCCAGTATTTTCTGTTTAGAGGATAGTGGTGGTGGGGTGTAGTTCTGACTGGAGGTCTGTGACCAGTGGTGTTCCACAAGGATCAGTGCTGGGACCTCTGTTGTTTGAGATATATATAAATGACTTGAATGAAGATCTAATTGGGCTGATTAGTAAATTTGCAGATGACACAAAAATCGGTAGCATTGTGGATAGCGAGGAAGATTGTCAAAGGATTCAGCAGGATGTAAGTTAGTTGGAAATGTGGGCAGAGAAATGACAGATGGAATTTAATCAGGTCAAGTGTGAGGTGATGCGTTTTGGGAGATCAAATATAAGAGGAAAGTATACAGTAAGTGGCATACAGAGGGATCTTGGGGTGCAAGTCCGTAGCTCCCTGAAATTGGCAACACAAGTAGATAGGGTGATAAAGAAGGTGTATGGCATACATGTCAGGGCTGCATTATACACATTATACAGGGCTGCATATGAAAATGTACACTGGACTATCACCACAATTTATACATTCATGTTTTGCAGTAGCGTTTTACAGCAGAGAAATAGGCTATTCTGGTAGGTGGCTGTTGGAAATTGAAGCAAATGGGGCCAAATCATGTCCAGTCACAAAAGCATATGAACAGACATCAAAATGGGATCCTTCAGTTTGCATTTTAAAATCCAAAAGCAATTTTTGAGAATTCTGCATAGATAATGCATTGTTTCACAGCATAGAAACAGGCTTACATGTCCAGCCTCTGGGATTTGCCGAATTGTGTCTGACCTTGGTCCAAATACTAACCTTTGTCTTCCTGGTGCCTTTGTGATCTTCACAAAGTGATTGCTTTCTGAACTGACTCAGTCATGCACTCAGCTGTGAAGACTGTAAAATTCCCATTATTGGACTTCTGCACTTGCATGTGTTGCTCGTGCATTCATCTTCAATAATGCTATTGCGAAGGACAGAGAACAACAAACTCATATAGTTGACATAAAAGGTAGCAATGGAGGAAGAAGGCAACAAAAATTCTAGCTTGAGCCTGCAAGAATTTTGTACATTTTTGGCATGTGTGTATGTAATAATATATTATATCAAATATGAATCTGCAGTAGAAAATTACATGGAATTTATTCCACCATATATGGCAGCCTTTTGAAGTCTCCAAAACGAGATACTTTAGTTTGGAATGTCCAATTTCTTTTCTGGCCTTTCTGCCAAATGACAAAACTGGTATGCAATTCCTTCACCCTCTCTGTGACTTTGAAATGAAACTGTAGAAGGCAACGTTTTGGGTCTCTGAAAAGCTTCAGATTACAAAACTTGCGTAAGTATGGCCATTGCATAACCTTAAAATATAATAAAATAATTTTGATTCAAAACATAGTAATCCAAGAGTACTTAACACAGAAAGCTTGCATGTGCGCATGGCTACAATGATTTCTTTGTTAAAGTATTACATTGGTCTTTGGCAAGCCTTTCCTTTTTCTGAAAAGAATCAAGCTGCTACTCCATAGCAACAAATCTATTTGAAATCTACTGCCCATTTCCAAATGAAGTTGAATCCATGACTGGATTCTGTACTTGCACATGAATAATTCAGACACTGGACTGCCGGAATCACAAGCATGGGAAAACGCAAGGAGAGTTTTTATTAGGCTCATGTTTGGAATGAATGAAGGTCAGAAAAGCCAGTTGTCATTTCATAAACTGAACTCCCAGGAAATTACTTGCCTGTTTTTCACAATATTTTAACATAGGTGAGGCTCTTTAAGATTTTCATCAATGAAGTGATCAAGAATGAAGATGATTCTCTACTTCTTTTTCCTGTTTTTGTTCTTTCTCTCTCCTGAAAACCCTCTCACCGGGTAATTTGACCACAATGATCAGCTGTGTGAGCCTACTGATGTACCCATCACATGAACTTCCCTTCTAAGAAAAGCCACAGGGAAGGGGAAACCAGAGCCCTTGTTGAACAGGAAGTACAGCTTTGCTTTCTTCATGAAAACCAATGTGAGTGATCTTTATGATGTAAAATTCATTCAAATTATAATCTAATAGTTTAAGAGGTTAAAATTCCAATTTTGACTGAGCTGTGGATGTTATCTATATGAACTTCATTAAGGCATTTCACAAGGTCCCACATAATAGATTAACCAAGAAAATTCGGATGCATGGGGTCAGTGGAGAATTGGCTGTGTGGATCCAGAACTGGCTTGCACATAGAAGACAGAGGGTGGTGGTTGAAGGGCCTTATTTGGGCTGTGAGTAATGGTGTTCTGCAGGGATCTGTACTGGAACCTCTGCTATTTGTGATGTACATAAATAGTCTGGATGAGTATGTTGATGGGTGGGTTAGTAAGTTTGTGGACGATACCAAGATTGGTGGAGTTGTGAATAGTGTAGAAGAATGGTGATGGATACAGCATGGTATAGATCAGTTGCAGATATGGGCAGAGAAATGGCAGTGGGATTTAACCTGGATAAATGTGAGGTGTTGCACCTTAATAGGACTAATGTCAAGAGGCAGTACACTCTTAGGGGCAAGACCCTTAATAGTGTTGAAGAGCAGAGACCTTGGGGCGCAAGTCCATGGCTCATTGAAAGTGACTGCACAGGTATATAGGGTGGTTAAGAAGGCTTTCATAATCGAGGTTTTGAATATAGGAGTCAAGAAGTTGTGATGCATCTCTATAGAACTCTATACAACAGTTAGGCCGCATATAGAGTATTGTGTGCATTTTTGGTCCAATATCCTGGCGGGAATGTTTAATTTAGCTGTTGGGGAGGGTTTCAACTAATCTGGCAAGGGGATGGAAACCAGGATGTTAGGATACAAGATGTTAGGGTAAGGGAGGAGGTTTATAGAAACAAGTCCAAGACAGTGTGCAGTGAGGATGGCAAGAAGGACAGGCAGGTGAGAAGTCAGGATAATTTGCTGAACAATAGAAGTACAACAAATCAGCATGTTAGGATACAGGATGTTAGGATAGAGGATGAGGTAAATAGAAACATGTCTAAGATAGTGTGTAGTGAGGATGGTAAGAAGGACAGGCAGGTGAAAAGTCAGGATAATTTGCTGAACAATAGAAGTACAACAAAATCAATAGCAGATACTGGACTAAATGTACTATATTTAAATGCACGTAGCATTAGGAATAAAGTAGATGACCTAGTGGCACAACTGCAGGTTAATAAATATGACATTGTGGCAATCACCGAGTCATGGCTTTATGACGGATGTGATTGGGAACTGAATGTCCAGGGGTACACGGTGTATAGGAAGGATAGGCGGGTAGGCAGAGGGGGAGGTGTGGCCATGATGGTTAGTAATGATGTAAAATCAATAGAAAGGAAGGACATTGGGTCAGAAGAGGTGGAATCCTTATGGGTGGAGCTAAGAAATAGCAAGGGTAAAAGGACAATAGTAGCAGTTATATATAGACCCCCTAATAGCAGTCAGGAAGTGGACCATAAGTTACTGTTGGAAATAGAAAAAGCATGCCAGAGTGACAACGTGAAGATAATTATGGGGGATTTTAACATGAAGGTGGACTGGTAAATCCAGCAAAGCAGTAGATCTCAGGAGAGTGAGCTTGTGGAATGTCTACGGGACAGTTTTTTGGAGCAACTTGTTGATGACCCCACCAGGGGATCGGCTGTTTTGGATTGGGTGCTATGTAATGAACCGGAGGTGATTAGGGAACTAAAGGTAAAGGAACCATTAGGAACCAGCTATCACAATATGGTTGAGTTCAGTTTCAAATTTGAGAAGGAGAAGCTGATAACTGTTGTATCAATATTTCAGTGGAACAAAGGAAATTACAGTGGTATGAGAGAGGATTTGGCCCAAATTGATTGGAAGAGTAAGCTAGCTGGAGGGACGGCGGAGCAGAAATGGAAGGAATTTCTACAAGTAATAAGGAAAATGCAGGATAGATATATTCCAAGCAAAAAGGTTTTGAATAGAAAAAAGGCACAAATGTGGATAACGAGAGAGGTGAAGGCTAAAATAAAAGCAAAAGGGAGGGCATACAAGGAAGCAAAAATTAGTGGGAAAACAGAAGACTGGGAAACGTTTAAAAACCCTGCAGAAAGAAACTAAGAAGGTCATTAGGAAAGAAAAGATGAATTATGAAAGGAAGTTGGCAGATAACATTCGAAAGGATACCAAGAGGTTTTTTAAATATATAAGGAGTAAAAGAGAGACACGGGTTGATGTAGGACCAATCGATAACTGTGCGGGAGAGATTATAATGGATGATAAAGGGATGGCAGAAGAACTAAATGAATATTTTGCATCGGTCTTCACTGTGGAGGACATCAGCAATATACCAGTTAGTCAGGGGTCTCACGGAATGGAACTGAGTTCAGTTAAGATTACTAGAGAGAAGATGCTAGGAAAACTAAATGGGCTAAAGACTGATAAGTCTCCCGGACCAGATGAGGTGCATCCCCGGGTTCTGAAGGAGGTGTCTTTAGAGATAGTGGAGGCATTGGTGATAATTTTCCAGGAATTGATAGACTCCGGCATGGTTCCAGAGGACTGGAGGGTCGCAAATGTAGTTCTGCTGTATAAGAAAGGTGGGAGGAAGCATAAAGGAAATTACAGACCTATTAGTCTGATGTCAGTGGTGGGAAAGTTATTGGAATCGATCCTCAAGGATGAGGTTATGGAATACCTAGAGGTGCAAGGCAAGATAGGTCCTAGCCAACATGTCTTTGTGAAGGGAAGATCCTGCCTGACCAACCTATTGGAGTTTTTTGAAGAAATCACAGGTAGGGTGGATAAGGGAGAGGTGTTAGATATTGTGTATTTAGACTTTCAAAAGGCCTTCGACAAGGTGCCGCATAAGAGACTGATTAATAAGATGAGAGGTCATGGAATTACAGGTAGGGTAACAAAATTGGTGGAGCATTGGCTGGTTGGCAGGAAACAAAGGGTGGGAATAAAAGGATCTTGTTCTGGTTGGCTACCGGTTACTAGTGGTGTTCTGCAGGGGTCGGTGTTGGGGCCATTTCTTTTTACCTTGTACATTAACGATTTGGATGATGGAGTAAATGGTTTTGTGGCTAAGTTTGCGAATGACACCAAGATAGGTGGAGGAGTAGGGAGTATTGAGGAGACAGGAAGGTTACAGAGAGACCTAGATAGTTTAGGAGAATGGGCAAGGAAATGGCAGATGAGATTCAATGTTGAGAAATGTGCTGTTGTACACTTTGGAAACAGAAATAAATGGGCAAATTATTATCTAGAAGGAGAGAAAATTCAAAGTACAGAAGTACAAAGGGACTTGGGGGTACTCATGCAGGATACCTTCAAGGTTAACCACCAGGTCGGATCAATAGTAAAGAAAGTGAATGCTATGTTGGCATTCATTTCAAGGGGTATAGCGTATAAAAGTAAGGAAGTGTTGATGAGGCTCTACGAGGCACTAGTGAGGCCTCATTTGGAGCACCATGCACAGTTTTGAGCCCCATATCTTAGGAAAGATGTGCTGATGTTGGAGAGGGTTCAGAGGAGATTTACGAAGATGATTCCCGGAATGAAAGGGCTTACGTATGATGAGCGTTTGTCGGCTCTTGGACTGTACTCACTGGAGTACAGAAGAATGAGAGGGGACCTCATAGAGACATTTAAAATGTTGAAAGGACTGGACAGAGTAGATGTGGTCAAGCTGTTTCCCTTGGCGGGTGAGTCCAGGACCAGAGGGCGCAATCTTAGAATTAGTGGGTACAGGTTTAAAACAGAGATGAGGAGAAATTTCTTTAGCCAGAGGGTGGTGAATTTGTGGAATTCCTTGTCATGTACAGCAGTGGAGGCCAGATCACTGGAGGCGTTTAAGGAAGAGATAGATAGATAACTAAATAGTCGGGGTATCAAGGGATATGGGGATAAGGCCGGAAATTGGGGTTAGAATAGTGTGTTCCCCCCCCATTTCTCATTTATTTTTCTTTTTTCCCTTTTCTTTGGAGAGCAGACTCGATGGACCAAATGGCCTACTTCTGCTCCCTTGTCTTGTGATCTTTTGATCTTGTGATCTTGGTCACCTCACTACATGAAGGATGTCGAGGCTTTAGAGAGGGTGCAGAGGAGGTTTTCTAGGATGCTGCCTGGATTAGAGGGCATGTGCTATCAGGAGAGGCTGGACAAACTTGGGCTCTTTACTCTGGAGCGGTGGAGGCTGAGGGGTGATCTGTTGGAAGTGAGGGGCATAGATAGGGTGGACAAGCAATATCTCTTTCAATATTATTGAGTGATCCAATACCAGAGGGCACGCATTTAAGGTGAGAGGGGGTAGGTTCAGAAGAGACTTGAGGGGTAAGTATTTATTCTCAGTGGTGGATGCCTGGAATGCATTGCTTGATAGGGTGGTGGAAGCAAATTCATTGGGGGCTTTTAAGAGGAGATTGGATGGGTATATGAATGAGGGAAAAGGAGGGATATGAGCATTCTGTAGGTAGGAGGGATTAACTATCGTGGCACAACATTGTGGGCCGAAGGGCCTGTTCTGTGCTGTACTGTTCTATGTTCTATGTTCTAAAGTGATCTGGCTCACAGACTCACTGTAATTCTGCAAGCAAGATATGGTGATGGCACAGTGGTAAAATCATTGGAAGTCTGAATTGACAACCAGGGACCTGAGTTCAAATCCTACAATGGCAGCTGTATAATTTCAAATCATTAATATTCTAGATTTTAAAATAAAATTAGTAATGAAACCCTTCTGATTCTATAATATCCTTCAGGGAAAGAAATTGGCCATCCTTCCCCAATCTGGCCTGTATGTGACTCCAGACCAAACAATGTGGTATGAAGTGATTTGGCAAACCTTTTAGTTCTAACATGACCGATACATTGAAGTGGCTAAAGTAAATACCTTAAACACAGAACTACATCTGCTAAATAGCATGAAATGGAAAGAGATTACAAGCTCACAACCAATGAAGCAAATAAAATCTCTGCAATCCTCCCACATCTAATTGCAAATGGTTGTGGAATACTAAACAACAAGGAGAATAAGGAAGCTCAAGAATCATCCTCAATAATGGCAGGTCCAGCAGGCCATTGCTAAAGGCAAGGCTGAAACTTTTGCAACCCTGTTCAGCAGAAGTGCTGAGTGGATGATCATCTCAGTGTCCTTCTAAGATCCTCACCATCAGAGAAGCTAGCCTTCAGCCAGTTTGATTTGCTACATGTGATATCAAAAATATACTTCTCCAATGTAGTGAAGACCACATTGTGAACACCAAATGCCATACACCAGATTGGAAGAAATGCAAGTGAATTGCTGCTTTACCTGGAAAGACTGGAGAAACCAAATGCAGCTTAGGTAATCGCTTTGCGGAACATCTGTGCTCAGTCTTCAAGAGCGACCCTGAGCTACAAGTTTCCTGTCATTTTAATGCACTGCCCCTCTCCCACTCTGACCTGGCTGTGGCCTCCTGCACTGTTACAATGAGGCCCAAGATAAGCTCGTTTTGTGCCTGGGCACGTTGCAACTTGCAGGACTCAGTATTGAATTCTCTGACTTCAGATAACTTGCTCTTTCTATAGGTAGGTATCAGGATTGACCATTTTTGCTTCCATTCCTCTCTTGCTTTCTTTCTTTCTTTCATTTGTATATTCTGGCCTGCTTGGCACATCCCAGTAGGCCAGACAATACAACATCATCCAGACTTCACAACATTCGCAACAAAGGAGCTTATTGTGGCCATTTAATGACCACATTATTTCAAACGATGGCAGACCTTCCCTTTGTTCCACTTATTATTCTCCACCACCTTTTCTGCCACCTAGACTAAATTACTTTCTCTCTTCCTCAGTTCTGATGAAGTTTCTTCGACCTGAAACTTGACCTGTATTTATTTCCACAAATACCACCTGATTTGCTGAATTTTTCCAGCATTTTACGTTTTTATTTCAGATTTCCAATCTCTGCAGTTTTATTTTATTTTTATATTTTCACACAGTTGCTTGGGTATTAGGATATTGTAGGCCTTTATGCTATTCGATTGTATTTCAATGCTTTAAAAAACCGTGCTTTATACTTCTGACAGACTGTTCTGGGATTAAATATTATACTCCTGCAGCCATGTTTGAATTTATCCTTGTTACACATCTCTATTCCAAATTACCAATGATATCTATTCTAAGTGAACTAATTCAAAATGATTTGTTGGAACGAATGACTGATTTTTGTGAAACAGATATACTTATAAGGCAAGTTTTTAGGTAAGTATTTCAAATAATAGTGGGTGTCCAAATGCACTACTTATAGTAAATTTAATAATACATTATTTTAAATGGCAAAATATGTCCTTTTAAGACCACAAAATAGAATTACCATTAGCAAAGTATAAAGTCAAAATTGTATTGTCCTGGACCAACCATGTAGATGCTATGGCCAAGAAAGCACACCAGTGCCTCTACTTCCTCAGAAGCCTAAGGAAATTCGGCACCTCCCTGTTGAACCTCACCAATTTCTTTTAGATGCACCATTGAAGGCATCCTATCTAGATGCATCACAGCTTGGTGTGGTAATGGGTCTGCCGAAGACCACATGAAATAACAGATAATTGTAGACACAGCTCAGTCTGTCACGAAAACCAGCCTCCCCTCCATGGACTCTGTCCACACATCCTGCTGCCTTGGGAAAGCAGCCAACATAATCAAAGACCCCTCACCCTCCCCACCCCCACCAACACCCAGTCACTCTCTCTTCTGTCCCCTTCTGTCAGGCAGAAGTTACAAAAGCTTGAAAACATGCACCACCGGGCTCAAGGACAGATTCTATTCTGCTGTTATAAGACTCTTAAACTGACTTCTTGTACACTAAAAGCAAACTCTTGATCTCTCTATATAGCCCTTGCACCATATTGTCTACCTGCACTGCACATTCTCTGTAACTGTAACTTATATTCTGCATTCTGTTGCTGTTTTTCCCTTTGTACTACATCAATGTACTTATGTCTTGAAATGATCTGTATGGATAGCATGCAAAACAAAGCTTTACACTGTATCTCGGTAAATGTGAAAATAATAAACCAATTTCCAATTAGCTTTTGAAAGTATGGATCATTCAAATCATAATTATTATAAATGGCCTCCAAGATCATTTTTAATTTAATTCATATTTGACGACGGAGATTTGAGCCTGGCCATCTCAACCTGGAGATCACAAGGACCCGGCATTTTAAACTTATTTATTCATAAATGAATAAGAGTAATTGATGAGATTATTTTTGTGTGCAGAATTTCAGTATGAACAAATCAACCAATTATGCACTTATAAAAATCTGTCTCAACCTGTCTAAATTTTTAAGTGTGTTGGAAAGTTTTGCACATAAAGTCAGATATCTGTGCTCTAATGAAGAGGAAATATGTATCCATAACATTTTCATTATACTGCTTGAAAGTGCCCCGTGGCATTGCTCTTTGTAAAATGCTGTTTTTTAAGGACAGGAGTGTTATACTATATCATATAGAACATACAGATCTAACCCTTAAGGCTGATAAGTGTAAATCCTCTGCTTTCTTAAAGGGTTCACATAGAGGCCAGCTAGAAGATAAGAACTGTGGCTTTGTTTGATTGGCGGTTCAATGAAGAAGTTATAAGCATCGTAAAGTGATATATTCCTCAAGAGCCGGAATTGAAACACAGCAATGCAAGATTGCTTTGCATGGGTAACAGACAGATCCAGATGCAAGAAGAGAGAAATACAAATAAATCTAATCACAATAATAATTGTAGATATAAAGTTTAGTAATCCTGCATACACAATGAGTTGGAAGCTGTGCAATATTTATAATTTGATATAATTTACTTGCCCATGATCTGCAAAACTATTGAGGAATTGAAGTCAAGGTTCAAATTAATAATACTCATTGAGACAATGCGATGTGGTGAAATAAATCTCTCCATGAGTAAGCAGAAAGTAGAACTTACATGAAACATAACGAAAAAGAGCTTCAGGATGAATATGATTGGATACAATGCTCATGATTTTTTTATATAAAGGTTAACTGTATGATTAAGGGCTCCTGGAACTGCATTCCATTTATATTAAGCTCTGCACTAGTTTGTCTAAGCTGACCCACCAGTAATGCTACCACAAGAAAACTTCCATAAAATTACGTCAATGGTTTAATTTCATTCAAACTCATTTGACAAAGATATGTGTATAAGTAATAACCACAATTCTCAAGGAAATGACATAGCATAAAGACAATGAGGCATTATTGTAAAACAGTACAAATGCTATTGCAAGTCATTTGGACTTAAACAATAATTTTGATTAAGCTAAAGCTTTTATTTTAAATAAGTTCCTCTTTTTCCTCTGCATTATGATGCCATAATTATAGACTATCTCTAATGCTTCACACAAACGAATATAGTTGAGATGGCGTGGTAGAAATTCATCTTGCTTTTGACATCATGGAGCTGAATATCCAACAGAGCCTTTCAAGGGTAATTTAAGCAATACTATCCTATTCCCCAGATAAAATTTTACCTCAAGTGATCAGTAGCAGGTGAAAGTAGCCCACAGTCAGGCACGTGCTCTAATATCGTCACACATTCACTTTTCCAAAGCTGGTCACTCATTAGTAATCACTCTGGCTGATTTGTTCCTCCATCGTCAAGTGGCCTTGTGCCAGTTTCATAATGTAACAACCATATTAGCTGAAATCAGGTAATTCATGACAAGCTATTGGTTTCTGTGGCTCAGTGCCAGACCAACAGGGTTTTCATTACAACAGCCTACTAAATGCATTGTCTGATTGTCCCTTTCTTCTCCCCTTCCTTCCCATTCCAGCAGCACATTTCAATGATATTTGACCATAATTACTCAGCAAACACATAACGTCAAGGGGCCAGGATGTAATTTGATTATTTTAGGCATGAAAAACAACATGGAGATCTGTTGTAAGGAAATCCTGTTTAAAATTTTATATTTTATTTTATCATATTATATTATATATTTCCTTATGACATAGGAAGCGATTCAGTCCATCAAGTTTATGCCAGCTCTCAAAGCAATCCCATCAATCCCACTCCCCAATTTATTTATCTTTGACTGAAATTTAGTAAATACCTAAATTTAAAGTAAATCTGTGAACATATTTATTTCACACTCAGATAACTTTAGCACCTGTGGTAGCACATAATAAAGGTAGAGTATTTTTAATATTAAAATGGAAATATGAATAGTACTCTTGCTAGTTTTGATGAGCTGATCCGGGGAGAGCTCACCACAAATTCGGTAACTTATATGAACTGTACGTTTGAGGTTCAATCTGTAATATTTCCAATAGAGTGTGAAATAAAGTAGAATGGTTTTACCAATAAAGCTTAAGGGTATTTTTTTAGGAACAAATCCTACGAATGTTAAATTTTCTGAAAGTTTATTGCTGAAGTCTTCTGTCTGATTTTACTAAATGAGGAATGGCATCTTTTCCCAATAGTTTTAATAATTGCCCTAATAATTTACCATCAATTTAGCTCCCACTTTACTGAATTATTTTATAACAAGCATACTTATGCTGTGCCTATCTTTCCACCTGGTGCAGTGGACTCTGTCTGAATTAACTATCAGGAAGGATTCAACAATGAAACAAAAGCAATTGGGGTAATTTTAATCAGGCCCACTCATACCAGATATAGCTTTAAAGTAGACCTTCCTGCCGCTAGGTATGAGTTCTGTAAGACTAATATTGCAACAGAGAGCACGTTATAACAAAACCTTACAAACCTCAGCAACAATTGCCTACTGCATTAGTATTTGATGGCAAATGTAGCATTTGTTAGGGTCAATCCACGGCACTCTGGGGTGATGTAATTTTGGTGGTGGGAGGATGTGGGAGGTAGAGAAAGGAGAGGAGATATGCAGGTTCACATATCTCCAATATGCCCTATGGAATTGTGCCTTCTGCTGGAGAGAAAATAAAGTAAGCTTGGTCTCAGAACCCACAGAGAAAGCCATGGTCTGCTTCCTGTGCTTATGGCCATAACGTGCTACAAATGTAATGAGCTATGAAAATAGAGAAAAAGAATAACTAATAACATGCCAAATGTTACCAGACATAGCACAAACAGGGAAAACGGTTTTCCTTTCTTCTTTAATCACATCTGTAGATAGTCACATGAGTGCTTGTGCCCCTCTGTGTAAAGTTCACTATAATTACAGGATATGTTAAATTTTCTTCACAGCCTCTGCTAATGGCTGTTATGTGGCCATAATGCTCAGTGCAGCACCTCACTCTGCTCTGCCACCAGTGTAATGGAAACCAGATGTTGTTTGAGCTAATAAGGATCAATTGAGCACTCATCTGGTCTCTGGCAGAACAAATTGTTTACTTTGAGAAGACGTGTAAAACAGCGATAAGGTTGTATGGGTGTGCTTGGATGCTCCCGAGTATGAGATAAATGACCAGTATTCCTTAAATATAAAATGAGGAAGTGGAAAAACAAAGCAATCTGACTATAATGAGATACAGAAAGTGCTGCTCTTGAGTCTTGACTCTCTATTTTACTAATTGAGGTTGAAGTCATAGCCAAATTTTCATGAGCACACAACTGATTGGATATTTTAACACTCTAAGCAAAATGATTCCCTCAACGTTCAGAATGTTCTATTACTCAATTGCTAAACTCATTAATTGCTCTTTTTGACAAAGAATGAAAGTTTGAGTTCCCCAAAGCATTATGAGTGTTGGGTGACTAACAGTTAAATAAATACATTTTCCATTCTTAGTTCATTTTTAAAAAATTATTTCTGTAATGACTTTGAGAAACATGCAGAAAGCATGGGGAGTGCATGTAAAGAACTGCAATATCTCTGTATATTGACTTCCATTGTTAAAATTATGATCCAAAAATACAATTTCTTGGCAAATCAGATGTGCCTTTATCAGCAGTAAGCTAAATTACAGGACACAATAAAGAGGCAGAGAGTTTAGAATGCAAACAGCTTTTACTTATAGTTAATTCCACAAATGATATAACAACATCCAAAAAAGTGGAAATCAAGACAACTGTTCAAAATGTATTTCTTTCTGGCTTTGCATCCTTCTCTTGCGAAAGATGTACATCATTCTAAAATCAAAAGCAAAATAGACTATTCATAATTTAGGAATCTAGATCTATCATTTTAGTGCTGTTCCAGCTGGGATTATGTGAAGGTAGGACTGCCTCCCCTTTGCTGTAACCTCACCTTCACCCAAGTATTTTCCTGAGAAATCAGAGCAGGCTCTCAAAACTATCTGTGGTCTCTAGTGACAGCTCATTTCTAAGAAATGGCTAAAACCAGTGCTGCTACAGTGTTTAATTAAACTGAGATGCTTAAACAAGCTGGCTACTAAGGAAACAGCAGGAATTAAGGATTTTTAAGAGTGCAAGAAAATGCATACTTGAGGGCTCAGCAGTAAATTCAGAACCAGAAATCTCAAATTCCTCCACTGAGGTCTTACCAGCATAAATGAGATAAATAGTCAGCTTTTTCTCCCCACTAAGTCCAGACAGGGTGGCCAAGGCAGTCAGTCGAGCATCACTCCTCATTGTATGGCCTCTCAATACGGAAGGAAAATGAGAGACTCTCCCAAAGTTGCCAAGCTAAGAAGAAACAGCAGCATTTTGTAACAATGTGGCCATACTACACATTTGCAACCATCTTATTCCATTGTGTTAAATAAAATCTGCCATATATTAGAAATCCAGCACTAATTTTTAATGATATACCCCACTTGCATCCTTTCTTGCATATGCTGAAGTCTTCACGGTTGTTAATTTGCTGCACCTATTTTTGCTGCCTTTCAGAAATGGTTGCTGACATCTGGTTTGCATTCCATGTGATGACAAATCAAAAAGTTTCACATCATCTAATAACTGCTTAAAGGATGAAGTTGACACCAGATTACAGTTAAAGGTAAGATAACCTTCAGCCTATATTAAGAGAAAAGGTGAGAATCAAGTCAGGGTGTGGCCTGGATCTTTGAGGAGAGGAAAGGAACATTGCAAACATTTTTCCAACTCAGTCACCTTGCCAAGGGAACAATGCTTGGAGATAGATGAGGGTCTGAACAGTTGCCTAAGACATACATACAAGGGAGACATCTACATAGTGGCAATTATCTTATGTCCATCGATGTCCACAAGCCTCCTTACTGACCCTATCAACTGGCTGGTTCAATAATAAAGGCTGAAGGTGACTTATGGGACTCCTCAGAAATTTGGGGCCTTTACTCTCGCCTATTCACCACTTCCAATATTCTTTCTAACTGTCATACAGGTACTATAAATGCTGTGACCATTGTATTGCCTGCATTAATCTTCCCTCCTTTTGAGCACTGCAAGACAAACCACAACAACAAGCAGAATTAGAGCAACATGAAGAACAGGATCTCTCTGATTCCAGGCTTCCCAGCCACTAATTGGCCTCTGCAGCTATTCATACCATTTCTTCTGTACACTAATTCCGGAATGGAAACGTTTAGAATGTCTGTGGGATCTGACGTACAAGCCTTTTGCACCAGAAATGTGGTGACACTTGCGGGCTGCCCTCAGAACACTCTACACAAAAGATGCATTTCACTGTGTGTTTTGATGTACATGTGAAAGAAATCTTAAGAAATCTTATCTTTTGAGGCAACAAGGAACTGGAGAGGGAAGATGAAGTTACACTCACTATTGAATCAGTGGTATGAGGAGGATGCCCTTCACTGAGCCTCAGACAAATCCCAGGAGCCTGCACTTGACCATACAGTCCAGGCTGACATACCAATACTAAGCCAAGGCAATGCCACATTGTCAGTGGTGTCATCATTTGGAAGAGACATTAAATTAAGAGCCCATCCGCCTTTTCAACTGGATATAAAAGATCCCACAAAGAAGAGTAGGGGAATACCTGTGCCTTTGCCAGTTCTTATTCCTCAGCCAAGATACTGAAACAGAACATCCATTCATATGGCAGGATTTTCTACTCAGTAGTATGGATTTTTCAAAATCTGTAAAAGCAGCTCAAAAGTTCATAAAAATTTCGATATAAATTATGTTTAGTACAACTTAACCTTCCAAGATATCCTGTGCTGGATTAAAAGCATCACACCAGAAATGAAACACATTCAAAAATTGTCCTCAATCTCAAGATGAATTGTGAGTTCCTTCTAATTGGACTCAACTGTAGCCTTCAAAGAGGTTCTAAATATTATATTTTTTTTAATGGGGAAGGAACATACTAGGCAGAGGTTTTGATTTTATTTTATTCAAAGTAAGCTTGACCACTGTACACCAATGGTTTTGTATGGATTCCTAGTGTGGACTATACATCCTGATTAAAATTCTTATTTTTATGAAAAAGCCATTTTCAGCTGTATCAATATAATGGTATTAAATTATCACTTTTAAACGAACTTCCATTCATCATTTTTCTGATATTCCACTTGATTATACTGTCGAATTATGTTGGTTCCTGACATATTTTGTGTTCAGTATTCGGATCAACCAGATATCTGAGAAGAGAGATTCTTATTGAATCCAGTAAAATTTTGGGCTCAATCTGTGCCCAGAGTAACAGACCGCACCCAAAGAAGAAACTCTACTCTTTGGGCCAGAATTTGTTACCACCACATTCATAGCTGACCCACGAAGTTTACTTTCTCTAGATCCGCCAGTGTTGACTTGCTCCTGAACCCATCCTCAATCCTAACGGTAAAGGCCTGTGTGATGGCACAACCTGCCACAATGTTGCCATGAAACATTGGCCCCACCCATGAAAAAACACAACAATCCTTTTGTCAGGCAGCCAGCTGATCTATGTCCTCCTGCCCTTCTTCTGATTCTCCCTCATATTCAGAAATATTAAATATTTTAAATCAATAAATCAATCAAAAGCATTCAAAAATTAAGAAAACATTTAAACCCTTAAAAAAATTGACCTTTCTCCCTCACAGTCATTCTCCTCCATTGAAAGAAATAATGTTACCTTTATTTCAGTGGGCAGATGCCACTGCTACTTTCCATGAAGAATCCAATTTGAAATATGCTCAGGAAATCCCCCAATGTGTTCATGTCAGAATCTGAAAGTCGATTGCCATGGAATTCTAGCATTTCCCAGCACATTCCAGCTCTGTATATCACTCGTGTTTCTTGGGCCTTCCTGCGGACAAATTGATTGTCACATCTCTCTATCTGAAACTTACTACCCTTCAAGAGAGCTTATACCTTTGACTTTAAAACAATTTGATGGTTTTGTAATTTTATTATAGAAGGAATTTTGTGGGTATCTCTCATTGTTGAATCAAAGCTGACATACCAAACATTATGCCAAATGTTAAAAAATAATGTTGAGCATATTTTCAAGGCACTCATTTTTTGTACATGTCCACTTACATGAAACAATCGACCCCGAGCGTCTTTTAGCTGATCGCAGTGTCATTCAAAAGTAGGTTCAGTTAACAAAATAAAAGTTACTATTACTGCATAATAAAATGTAACTAAGCTTGCACTTCATTTTCTATGCCTTGCTTATAAAAAGAGAACTGTTTTAATAGTACTGTGTCATGAAAGGGAATAAGATTGTTGCAATTTCTCAAGCACATCTTCTAAATTAATTATGCACCAATGATCAATTACATTTATAGGTACTTGCTTATTTTATTGTTATATATAAGAGAAAGAATGGCTTAATATATTAAAAAATAATACATTGGAAGAATATCTGACTGTTAACTTAACTTGGAATGTATTGAGGGTGTAACTTGACACATTAGAATAATCAGAGGTAATAGCAACAGATGCAAATTTGAAAAATTTATCCCTGCAAGTTTTTGTTGTTACAAAATCAGGAAGGAAGTGAACAGATCAAAACAGAAATATATCAGGATTTTGCAGAGGAAAAGTTCTGTCCTAGCCCATAAAAAACAGCTGGGACCCAACCCCCCATAAAGTTTAATGGGGAAACGCAAACGTCTGATGACTCCAGCTGTGTATCTTCAAAAGGATCAACCAGGACTTGCAGGAATTCTGCAAGGAATCTCCTGTCTGGCTATACATGGACTTCGGCATGTCTGCACTGTTGTCAACTCAGTCCTATGGCCAATCATCTATTGTTTGTACTTTTCAATCACTTCTATTTGTCTTAGAGCACCAACAAGGCAAATGGGCATGACACTTTGTTTATTCTATAGCTTTCACTGCAAAGTATTTAAAAATCGTCGTAACCTCTTGTCAGTTGTTCCAATACACAATAATCAGTGGTGACACTGAGTTGCAGGCTCTCCTCCACAAGTTAACATGTTTATATACTGTCAGAGATGCCTGACAGATTTTAACCCTGTAAAACAAGCGGTGATAATGAAGCTCACATCAGATAAGTGACAATAATAAATGGCTGTGATTTGTTTTCTACTGATGAGACTAGTTGGTGGTCCAGTACCACAAGTCTGTACAACGATAGACTTTTTACGACTTTCTTACCTCCTTTAAAAAAGAAATGTGACTGAGATTGCCACTTTTCAAGCCAAGTTGAGTGAACAAAAGCAACACTTCAAAAATGTTACACTTACACTAAAACAAATATTAGACTTTCTTACTGCTTTGACTAAATAACACCAATGACCACACTTTAAATCTGATTCATTGCCTTTGAAGTACAATGAGGCAACATGAGGATATGAAAGACTTCATATCAACGGAAGGTTTCTCTTTCTGATTACTTATTTCAATTAACAGTACATCAAAAGAAGCAGTAAACAAGGGAGCTCTACAATGCAATTTAAAATTATTGTAAACATTTATTAATCACAGATACCTGACTTACAGTGACCACAGCAAGTTTATTGCTCTTTAAAATAGAAACAGTATAATTAACAATTAACAATTTAATTTGTAGAACAGCCAAAGCAGCCAACTGTGAATGCTCTTTCAGAATCAGCACACTGACTTACAGAAAATATTTGTACTGCAGCAAATCCAATTGTTTGATTAATTAGGAGGTTACATCATTGGACATTTTAAAACATTATTTAAACATAGAGTCATACAGTTTGAAAACAGGCCCTTTGGCCCACTGAGTCCGTGCTGACCTTCAAGTACCCATTTACAGCAATCCTGCTTTATTCTCCCTACATTCCCATTAATTGCCCCACAGATTCTACCATTCATATTAAGAGCAGTTTGCAGTGGCCAATTAACCTGCCAGCTTGACTGTCCTTGGGATGTGAGAGGAAACCAGAACACCCAGATGGAATACATATGGTTGCAGTGAAAAAATGCAAACTCTACACAACACCAGAGATCAGATTGAACCCTGGCCACTGAAACTATGAGGCAGTATCTCTACTAGCTGCTCCACTGTGCTGCTCAAATAGTTGTGTTTGGCAATGTGAAGATCTCAGCAAATCACTGCATGTGCTGGCTCAAGAGACACACAACATTTCTTTCAAAAGCAAGTGAACAAAACCAAATCCTGCAAATAAAATTATGCCTGAATGAAGACATATTAGATTTTCACACCCCACCCTCAAACTACTGACATCCCCAAGTCCTGAAACTCCCACTCTCAACCACTACGTCCTACTGATAGTTTTCCCTTCCCCTGAAATATCAGCCTTCTTCTGTAGCCTGCATCCAGGCCATCCCCAACTTATGAATAACCAACTTACAGACACCCCAAGTGTCAATAATGTCATTAGATTCAGAAGTCCAACGAATGTACATACGTTCATCCCCAAACACAGCAGAACTAGTTTCCTCTCTCTCTCTCTCCACTTTTAGTAATTGTTCTTTATTATCAGTTTTATGTGTTTTTGACGCCATTTATTACAATACTGTGGAGGTACGGTTACCAGATTGAGTCAGTTTTGCGTATTTTCCAATTTATAGACAAAATCGATTTAAGGGCATTTGTAAAAATGGAATCCTTTCGTTATCTGGGGATGGCCTGTAACGAAGTTTTCATTTGAGTGTTCTGCAGCAAACATTGAATATAAGTTCACCTCCCAGTGAAATGGCACCTACTCTATCCATGATCCCTGCCATGGCTCCAGTCCAGTCATGCCAGGTGTTTCCCCTTAATCCCAAAAGTTTGCTTGCTGATTTACATCAACAGTAACAGTTGTGTTGTTCACATTCTGCTAATTCATCAGTAAGCTCTAACCTACAGTGTCAGGATTGAACTCACATGTAGAACTAACTTCCTATGTGCAGTGCAGTTCATGACAAACTTCCCCAGTCCTCTACGTCTTTTTAAAAAGAGAATTCCTCAGATTAGGATCTCATGCCAGGTTGGTCAACTCAGGCACGGTACATAATACAGAGAAGGTAAAATGATTCAAAGATTAAAAGAAAAAGAAACATAAAGGAAAAGTAAGAAAATACCATTAAAATTTTAAAACTTCTAACGAAGTTGTATTATCTGTGGAAGGGATACTCCGTTGTTTCATTGTTTCCTTTTTAGGTTGCTTACTTTAAGTGGCATGGCCAGAACCATAAATCACATTGTGAACAGGATTCTTACAAGATGAGTTGCTAACAACATGTGATGAGATTGATTCATACTAACACAACAATTCCAGCAATTTCATGATACATATTGATGTGGCTTCTTATGAGACAGTAAACTTTTCATTTCAGCTGAAGCCAACGATGTAATGTAATGACACATACAATAATTTTTGGCAAATTGGGATTCATGGCATGACTCATCCTTAGCACACATCCCTGACATTTTTATGCCTTGATATTGACAGGTGCTATGAACTCCTCCAACAATGTTTTTTCCTTGTACAAAATTCAGTAAACCTATTTACTGGCCTTAATTGGGAGTAGTAAGGTTGCACTGCAAACACAAAGCAATTTGTAGAACCATAGAATGAAACAGGGCAAAAAGAGTGCATTGTACCTGTATTCAATCAACTATTTCATTAGTCCAATTACAATTTGAATTGATCAAACACCTGGAAAGATATTTTAAACTTGGTTCACTGACTGTGAATTTCATTCCCAACTTTCTCTTTTTTTTTGATTTGGGTTTATATGTTTTCTAATTCATAATATCTAGCCCAGATGTCAGCACAGGTAAACAAATGGTGGAGAATGGGAAATAGGTTGATCCTGGTGTAATTTGTCTAACAAACTTAACAGCAGCTTTTAAACATTAGCATTTTTAGTGTGATTTAGGAATATCAAGTAGCTTGGAGGACGCCATTTGGGAAATGGGAACTAACTCACTGCTTTTTAATCGGAGTCCTGTAATGTATCACTAAGCATGGAACATGCTGTTTTCTCTGTAGCTATGTCGAATTTTTGTTGTGATCCAGTATAGAAAGCAGTCATGTGATGTGCCTGATTAATAACAATGTAACAATTTTATGGTCATTCAGTTTGTAGCAACAGTGTAGAGCCTCAACATACAAGCTGTATTACAGAGGGGTTGCATTCCTAGAAAACCACCTGCATCACAATTTTTCGTAACATGAACCCACTTTTCCCAGTGAATCCCATGTTATAAGCAGCAGTGTGTTCCTTTTGGATGTTTTTTTCTCTCACATTTAGCTATTTTATCAGCAATATCAAAGTGATCCTCTGCCGTTATTTAATAGCTGAGGCCAAGGTTAGACTGGGTGACATAAGAGGAAGTGGCCCCAATCATTGTGGTCACCATGTCACTGAACCCAGCCACCAACATTGTGTGGACCAGAATCCACACCAGAGTCCCCCCACTAAATCTGATATGTAAAAGCTACCATCAGAACCAAAACCCTTGTGGCAGTGGAGCATTTGTAAGGGGGGGACAAGATCTGAAACTGATGCCTTCTACATCTGGACTGATGTCTGATGAAGTTGCTCGATTGCCCCCACTTTGTTCACCATCTTCCTTCATCGCCCACCTCAACCAAGCTGATCTTCCACCAGCATCAGCATTGAGTATCAACCAGACAACTTTTTAATATCTTTTGCATCTAATATGAAACTCATCACCAAGGCCATCCACAGTCTTCAGTTTGCAAACAACTACCAAGTGATGGCTCACTGTGTACAAGACCTGCAAGTGATGTTAGATCTCTTTAATGCTTCATATAACAGATATGGTCTGTCCTTGAATATCAGTGAGTATGAGGAACAGCTTGGAATTGAGAATGATGTCCATCAGGCTTGGTGGCCCTTCGGATGATTTCTGAATGCACATGTACTTCAACAGAGGGGAATCTTGTTACCAGGGAAAGAGAGGATTTGAATTCAGAAATCATTGGTATTGGTATTGGTATTGGTTTATTATTATCACTTGTACCGAGGTACAGTTAAAAACTTGTCTTGCATACCGATCGTACAGGTCAATTCATTACACAGTGCAGTTACATTGGGTTAGTACAGAGTGCATTGAGGTAGTACAGGCAAAAACAATAACAGTACAGAGTAAAATGTCACAGCTACAGAGAAAGTGCAGTGCAATAAGGTGCAAGGTAACAACAAGTTAGATCGTGAGGGAACTGTTCAATAATCTTATCACAGTGAGGTAGAAGCTATCCTTAAGTCTGGTGGTACGTGCCCTCAGGCTCCTGTATCTTCTACCTGATGGCAGAGGAGAGAAGAGAGAATGACCCAGGTGGGTGGGGTCCTTGATTATGCTAGCTGCTTCGCCAAGACAGTGAGAGATAAAGTCCAAGGAGGGGAGGCTGGTCTCCATGATGCGCTGGGCTGTGTCCACAACTGTCTGCAGTTTCTTGTGGTCCTGGGTAGAGCAGTTGCAGTACCAAGCCATGATGCATCCAGATAGGATGCTTTTTATGGTGCATCGATAAAAGTTGGCCCACCAAGCCTGATCGACATCGGCCTCAATTCCAAGGGGCAGCTGTTCTTCAAACTGATAAGTAGCTTATTTTTTGCATTCATTTTTTGGGATGTGGGTGTACATGCCATAGCAGTATTTATTGCCAATCCCTAATTGCCTCTGGCCTTCTAGATAACAATTAAGACTCAATCACATTGCTGTTTGTCTGGAGTTAAATATTGGGCATGGATGGCAGAGCTCCTCCCTTAAAGGAGATGAGACAGCCAGATGGGCTTTTACAACAATCTGTAGTTTCGTAGTTATTATTACTAATGACTATTTTTTTGAAATTTCAGATTCTCATCTGCATTTAAATTCCATAACTGTTGTGGAAAGATTTGAACTCAAGTCTCTGGCTTGTTAGTCCAGGCTCACAGTTGCTTTAAAAAGTGGTGGGGTGCAGGGTGTAAGGTACCTTGAAGCATGGAGTATACTGTTCAAACTGCATGTTTGTACTGTGATCCTATTGGACAGTAGAGTTGTGTGAAGTGCCTTCTTCTCAACATTTTAAGTTTCACAGACATTTGGTTTACCTACAGTTTAGAGACTCAGCATGTAAATTGTAAATGTGCTGTTATGTCAATGAACTTTTTCCTCTTTGGATATCTGCTAGCTGTGTTTCAGTGCATTCATGAAGACATCACAAGTTCCAAGACAGAAATTAATCCCTCTCAACACAAAACGTAGTTGTCCCACTGATCCATTTTATATGTTGTTGGTTTTGTCATATTCTCAACAGTGGTGCAGGAGTGTTATTGCTTGTGGTTTATGTTTACTGATGTTCATATCAGATAATCAAAACTGCATTCATATGTAAGAGTTGTCAATTCACATGTCACAAGCCTCTACAAAAAGGATCAGTCATCATTTTTCTGGTGTGTAATGTTATTTTTCATTTACATGGTGTGTATTGCTTTTCCTGTTTTTTTAATAAAGCATCTGGATAAATGTCTGCCATCATGTTATTGCCACAAGTTTCTTCTCTGAGAATGAAAATGCAATAAGATAAACATTTTAATCCTATTACTCTTGCATTACTCTAATTTGCCTCTTGGGAATCACTCAGCTGAATTTATGCTCCTACCAGTTGCTTTGTTCCCAGCAGTCACAGCAGTTCAAGGCTTTAATCAGAGATCTGGACCCTTGGGAAAAAACAGTGCCCATTATTTTGTTCTTAAGTTTCAAACTTCAAGAATTAAAATCCTGAAATTTCATACTTGTGATTAGCTTTTTCAGTTAAAGGCTTTATCTTATCTAAAAGCCTCTGCTTCTTAAAAGTTGTACTGCTCAGACTGACCCACCATCCCAGAGAGTGCAGATCAGGGATAAAATATTAAGGGAAAGGGTAGGAAGACATATGGATGTGCTCATGATCCTACCATCTTAGTGCATACGCCCTGGAAGTGAAAGGGTCCAAAGTTAAATAGCAAAGTCATGATCTGATGAAGTCCTTTTAAATGTGGGTCAACTAAGTTTCCCACTTACTGATCCTGCAAGAACTGACACAATCAGTGCTTAAGGCCACCAATGGGCATGACACCGACATATCTGCCCCTGCAGATTCCCGGCACCATAATTTCTTGTTATTATTGTTTATTTCTTAAGTATTTGGATAAGTTATGAAGATTTTTTTTGGAGGCATAAAATCTGTTTACTTGACAGCAATCTTTAAAAAAAATCAGGAATGATCTTCTCAAACAGGCTAAAATGTTAACAGTGTCAGAGCAGTCAGTGCCAATTTGGCAAGAGTCCTGTGCTCAATGTCAATATTTTTGCAGAACAAAAGGAACAAAGTCTATAACATTTAGAGCTCTACAAAAATAATTTTATTGGCATTGCATTTTCATTTCAGGAATAAAGACACTAACAATATATAAAATCAAGTTTGCACACAACAGGAGTCAAGCAGGTTAGAGATTATTGACTGATCAGAAGATAACAGACATGGACATAAACCTGCCCCCCAGGCATAATGACCTCCATCGACTCACTGCTTCTGTCATTGAGCCACTCTTTGTTCCAAATGCCCTTTGACTTACTTTCTGTTCCTAGAAGTTTCTCCCTATATGCCTCAGTCTCTCTTTCCCTATAACCTTAGTATCTTTCTACCCTAATTTTTCCCTGTCCCTTGAAGACTCTCTATCTCTCTCTCTCTCTCTCTCTCCCTCTGTCTTCCTAATCTTTCCCTCCAATCTGTCTCTCCCCCCATCCCACAAATTATTTACTTTATCTGTTCTCTAACTTTCCCCTGAATCTCTTGCTCACTGTTTCTCCCACTCGCCAAACTCTCTTTATTCCTGGGTCCAAAAGTTCATTCATGCTGGAAGCCATATGCCCCAGTGACAATGGGAGAGGACCTGGGGCAGATTATCCACTGCTGTCCACACAGAAATTTTTTCATGCATTTCCTGCAATGCATCAGGGCACAATATAGGAGAGTAATTTCCGAAATCTGGCAAATCTGCAGAAATGGGGAAGTGATCACTGACTGCAGCCACCTGTTCATAGTCATTGTACAGCTTCAAGACAATTAAATAGAAACACAGTGAGATAGATCTTAGACCAGCTTTGGTACTTCTCAGATACTGACCTAGACATTGTCAAAGAGACCTAAATCGAGGTCCTGCATACTGGAAGTAGGAGTGGTGGTGGGGGGAGAGGGGAAGAGGGGTGCTGGATGCTATTCAATGTAGAAATGAAGCAGTAATGGAAGGGAATCTGCAAGAAAGGTGAAAGCAAAGGTGATGCCCTAGAAGCTACTCTAATGCAGAAGGATGTGTAATAACCTGAAAACTATAGTCGAGGTCAATATAAACAGTATCAATCTCATATACTGAACATTGTACAAATTCACTCATTCGCTGCTCCATACATCACTTCTTGCACAAACTTCCAGCTATTTGACCACAGTAGACATATCACATGGACACAATGCAATATGTTCACTAACACACTAGCTCAATCCTGTAGGACCAGATAGAGTAAGCAGCAACTGCTGCTCATTCACCATCTTGTCCTACATAGGGCCCTACAGTGCCAATAGGCTTTGCTAGGCTGAGAAGATATTTATAATCACGGAATCAGCTGCAATGAGACAGAGGTCAATGGAAGAGTGGAGATCACTGAAGAAGATTTTCTCAATTACCATTCACCCCACACTCCTTGGCTAACAAAATGCAGATGGTATGAACATGTCCCTCTGACATGCTCCCACTATGACATAGTCCTGTTCTATTCTCATTGCAGATAAAGAAATCCACCTGCTCAGGCCACAGCTGCTGAACTAATGGACTCACAAGAACACAGAAAGACAAGACAATAAGAGCAGGAGTAGCTCAACTCTCCCTCAAGCCTACTCTGCTATTCAATATGATCAATGCTGATCTACGCTGGCCTCAACTCTTCTTCTGCGCCAGTTCCCCACTGACTTCAATTCCCCGATCTTTCAAAAATCTATCTACCTCCACCT
This sequence comes from Pristis pectinata, assembly GCF_009764475.1. Lineage (NCBI taxonomy): Eukaryota > Metazoa > Chordata > Chondrichthyes > Rhinopristiformes > Pristidae > Pristis > Pristis pectinata. The sequence continues at coordinate 106,461,979 of NC_067407.1, forward strand.
TAAATACTTCCAGAACTCAGATGTAGGGATTACCATTGCACTCTACCTGATACTTATATCCACCAGCTTGGATTCTTGCCAGACCCAAATTAAATTAGCCAGTATCAGCAGTAAGAGAAACATAATTGGTAACTGTACCTTAAAGAGATCTAAATCTGACAAGTATGTTTGGTCTAAAAAGGAACTAAACAGTAGCTGTGGAAAGTGGAATGTCAGGTGAGGCTAACACATTCCTTGTTGGTGCCATTCATTTTCTTCCAAGTAAAAAATGCCAACACTGACCATTTATTTGTGAAACCATGCCACATCAAGGGGCATCATATTATGGAAAGGAAGAGAAATTATTGGGCTGCAACAATATTGATTGAGTGCATCTGGATGTCAAAATATAGTATTTGGATAAGCAAGTTTAGATTTAGCTTTTAGCTATATTTCTTTATTCTTCATGTCCTAATTCCACATATAAAGACCTATATCAGTCAACATAGAGTGTATGTACTAAGCTCACAAAATAACATTTACTGAACTGCAATTTATCACTTTCAAAACAGTGAAATTGTTAAAACTCAAAATACTATCCACAGAGTGATATATATCTTGCTAAAATAACAGATAAAATAGCAGCAGGACAATGACTTCCTACCTCTGGCTTTTTCACCAATCTTCTTGTATAAATCCCTCTTTCTGGCACATGACATCAAGCAACAGTGTAACATTTGTGGTCATAATTAAAAATAGACATCTGTTAAGCAATATTCTGCACTGGAAAATACAAATTAAAATGCCAAAAACTGGAGATTGCAATAGAATATGGAGCAAAACTGAAGGAAATAATTCAACGAGAAGACAAACTGAATTTTAACAGAAAACTATAGGGATTTGGAAGGGAAACATCAGCTTGAAGAGTGTTCCAAAATTCCACTTGTATAAAATTGTGAATATAAATCTAAAAGAAATGGGCTTAATCCCACAGTACATTTCAAAGCTCAGATGTTTGTCCACAGGAGAATTTACAAAAGCGAGTACAACCTAAAGAGGAACAACAGCTAGTTTGTAATTAGTTAAACTCCTGTAATTTACAGATTTTTTATAAAAGTCCGGCAGATGACAAATATCCAATCCTGACATTGTTGTCTACACTTAGAAATATATGCAACCTGATTTCAGTTCATTCCTGCATTAATGGAAACCCACCTTCTGGTTGGGTCCAGGGAACAGCTGTCAGATTTACCAGCTCCAATACTATGGAATGCCTGATGGGAAAGTGATACCAAGCAGAATATCGAACATAGGGGTCCAGAAGCAGAAGGGTGTTTGGGTGTCATTTTCCCAAAATAGCCACCACCTCATTGACAAACATTATCAAAAGCATTATATTCTGACAGGATAATTCAGTGAATTCAGTGACAATACGCTTCACCAAATATGTAAGGAGACTGCAGTTAGCTGTAGGAATAATAGGGCTGTAATAGCAGGTGATTTTAACCTCCCTAATAAGATCTTAAGATAAGATATCTTTATTAGCCACATGTACATCGAAAATGCATCTTTTGCGAAGAGTGCTCTGGGGGCAGCCCGCAAGTGTCACCACGCTTCCAGCACCAACATAGCATGCCCACAACTTCCTAATCCATACGTCTTTGGAATGTGGGAAGAAACTGGAGCACCCGGAGGAAACCCATGGGCTGCCACAATGCTCAGGTATTCGATGGGGTAGAATTTATGAACTGAGGCTAGGAAAGTGTATCAAGCAATATGTAAGAGGCCCAACTAGAGAGTAGGCAACACTTGACCTCTTCTTGGGAAATGAGGCTGGGCAAGTGACTGAAGTGTCAATGAGGGAGGGGATTCTGAGACAGAATCTATCTGCAATTGGAAAGGCAAGGACTGATTCAGAATAGTCAGCATGTCTTTCTGTGTGGGAAAACGTGTCTCACAAATGTAATGGAGCTTTCTGAAGAAGTGACCTTGAGGATTGATGAGGGCAGGGCGGTAGCCATTTTCTACGTGACTTTAGCAAGGTTTTGACAAGGTTCTGCATGGTAGACTGGTCTGGAAGATAAGATCACATGGGATCTAGGGTGAGCTAGCCAGTCAGATACAAAATTGGCTTGGTGGAATGAGTCAGAGGGTGGTAGTGGAGGGTTGCTTTTCAGATTGTAGGCCTGCAACCAGTGGTGTGCCGCAGGGATCAGTGCTGGGTCCACTGCTGTTTCTCATTTACATTAACGACTTGGATGAGAATGTAGGTGGTGCGATTAGCACATTTGTGGATGACACCAAAATTATAGCAAACAGTGAAGAAGGTTGTCTAAGGTTACAACAGGATCTAGATCAACTGAGAAAGTGGGCAAAGGAATGGCGATGGAATTTAACTCAGACAAGTGCCAAGTGAAGCATTCTGGGAATTTAAACCAGGAAGGGCTTATACAGTAAATGGTAGGGCCCTGGAGAGTGTGGTAGAACAGAGACCTAAGGGTTACAAGTACATTGTTCCCTCTGGCAACATGGGTAGACAGGGTAATAAAGAAAGCATTGGGCATGCTTACCTTCACCAGACAGGGCACTGAGTGCAAGAGCTGGGACATCACATTACAGTTGTATAGGGTATTGATGAGACTGCGCCTGGAATATCATTTGCAGTTCTGGTCACCATACTATCGGAAGGATGTGATTAAGCTAGAGAGGCTGCAGAAAAGATTCACAAGGACGTTACCGGGATTGGAGGGCTTGAGTTATAAGGAAAGGTTAAGTAGGCTGTGATTATTTTTGCTGGAGGGAAGGAACCTGAGGTGTGGCCTTATAGAGGTTTATAAAATCACAAGGGACATAGACAAGGTGGGTGGTCACTGTCTTTTTCATAGGGAGGGGAGTCTATAACTAGAGGGCATAGGTTAAAGGTAAGAGAGGAAAGATTTAAAGGGGACATAAGGGGTAACGTTTTTCCACTGAGGGTGGTATGTGGAACAAGTTGCCAGAGGAAGTGATAGAGGTAAGTACAATTACAACATTTAAATGACATTTGGAAGCTTCGTGGATAGGAATGCAGGAAAATGGGACTAACTTGGGAAGGCACCTTGGTTGGCATGAAAGCCCTGGTTCTGTGCTGTATATGAAATGCCTTGAAAATGTTGGCACCACTTGAGCCGACCAGCAATAATGTGATGTCAACTTTTCACAATTGCTTTGAAGCATCTGCAAATTCATGACCTTTGAGCCAAGTCAATCATTTTTGGGGAAAAAATTATGATCACCCTAGTATCTGGCTGTTGTCAGGCACACTCCAGCCCTACGTTTTTAGACACCAACTAAATAGCAAGAAGTGGAATGTTCTCAAAAGCAAAGATTTTCAGTCAGATATCTGAGGATCTTAAGATGGGATCCCAGAAAATACTCCAGCATCATCAGATTTCAAGGCTTTCATTCTGTTGTAAACTATCAGCACACATTTCTTCAATGATAACGGTGTCTCACTTTGAAGACCTGACACCTGTTTTGGACGTTAGGTTGGAGGAATGCAGGGACGTGTTCATATTTGCAGAAGGTTCAGTTCACATTAAAGTTTGAAAACTTCTCTTTCAACTGCCATTTGTCTTAATAATAAGTTCCAATAATTTATATTCCTGAATCTTCTTTTTACTCAAAATTATATCATTACTGAAATATGAACAGCAAATACTAAATTAGAAGCGTAGTGCTGCTTCATTGTAGCCCAGATTTAGGAGGACTGTGAAACCACTCCATGGCTAAAGCCTTCGCTCTGACTCAGGGTAGGACTCAGGAGGGAAATGGGTGTGGCTAAACTACAAGCCACCAAGACCTTCTCAGTAGGATACCAGGGCAACTTTAATTCACAGGCTTCATTTTAATATGATTGACCAATTAAACATAGAGAACCCTTGCCTCATCCCCCAGAGAAAATCTCCAGAAAATGTCAGTTCTGGAGGTCTATTTAAAGAGGGTATTGTCATGTGAACAGAATTCTTCTTAAGCTGATGAGTAGCAGGGGAAGGTAATGAGATACCATTCCACAGCCCCTATAAGAAAATCCCCAAGGCAACCATCCAGCAGACTTGGACAGAGGTGACTAGGAAGGTCAATGCCCAAAGCATTACCTCTACACCAACAGAGGAACGGCTTCAAGATTGTCGTAAAAGGAGCAAGTGATTCTTGAAAACCTCCATTAAAACTATGGACTCTGCCAGCCATTGCTCAATACCTGCTCCAATTACTATCCCAACCTCTCCCCTTTCCGCACCCACAGCCTCCTGCCTTGCTAATTGTGGACTTGTTCATTCCTGTCTCACTCACATCTGCTTTAACAAATCCTCTGAGGGCCACAGTCAACAATGACCAGCCATGGAAATATTGGTATTGGTATTGGTTTATTATTGTCACTTGTATGGAAGTACAGTGAAAAACTTGTCTTGCATAATGTTTGTACAGGTCAATTCATCACATAGTGCAGTTACATTGAGTTAGTACAGAATGCATTGAGGTAGTACAGGTAAAAACAATAACAGTACAGAGTAAAGTGTCACAGCTACAGAGAAAGTGCAGTGCAGGTAGACAATAAGGTCACAACAAGGTAGATTGTGAGGTCAGAGACCATCTCATCATATAAGGGAACCATTCAATAGTTAAACGTTAAATATAAATTGCCACTACAACAAGCAATTGCATCAGATGCCTGAGAGTTTTCCCAAATCCATTACCAGCATGATGTGCCTTATCTCACGCTCCAGCAGGACTTTGGAAAGTGACCACCTCCAGCACACAGCAGCCTGGCCCTCACAAAGGTGTCCCGTCTTTGTTGTTTTCATCGAAGCTCAAAGAGTGGCCTTGCAATTCCTGATCTGTATCTGTAAAAGGTTCTGGGATGTCTGGAGGTGACACCTCCCTTCTACAAGTGAACAACCTTCCACTAGTTCAGCTGAAGCTGCTGAAAGGCACAGAGTAGGAAGTAGGTTGGGCAGCTGGAGGGCGACCACCAACAGTATACTCAAGAATGATTAGTTGATGTTTGTACAGTTTAGGTTTTGCTTGGATGTATAAGTATTAAGGTAGTAAAAGAGAACAACAAAGATATACAGTATTCAGCAGAGAGGGCAGAGAAGATTTAGTGGGATGATACCAGAAATGTCAGGGCACACATGTCAGGAAAGAATAAACAGACTGAATGTCCCAAGGAAAGAAGGCTGAGGAGTGACTTGATGAAGGTCTTTAAAATTTGAAGTGATTTCAAAGCTTGAAATATTTCCACTTTTATAGAAGAACACAAGAAGGGGCCATTCTTTGTAACAACACAATGGGGAATTCAGAAGAATCTTCTTTACCCAAAGAGTGGTGAGATTGTGGACATCATTACCACAGGGAATAAAATAGATGGATTTAAGGGGAGGCCAGAAAAGTTTATGGTGGAGAAGGAAAAGTTGTATTAATAGATTAAGATATGGAAAGACAAAAAGAGGCTTGAATGGAGCATATATGCCATCATGAATGATTGGGCCAAAAGGCTTGTTACCATGACATTAATCCTTTGTAATTTTATTAGTGCCAGTGTCCCATGAAATGAAACGTCTCCATCCTCCGCAAACCTATCAACTATGATCTATCAGCTTCCTGATCTGTCTTTCCTTATGCCAATTAACAATAGTTTCTGTAATGAGTTAAGTAATCAGGAGTCAATTTTAAATATTATGAGCCCCATCTCTGACATATGCACAGGAGCCCTCTTTAAGTGCTACAAAATGGGAGTGTTTAAATTACAAATACAAGCCTGATAACAATTATGGTATGAATTACACTCCCTGGCTGAAATGTCATTTGTGTTGCCACTGAGAACACCCTTGTTCGTATATCCAGGGCATGATAATTGATTTGCAGAGTGGTAAGCAGCTGCTGCTAAAGTTTTGCATCTCCATTTGGTAGAACCACCATTCCAAGCTTATTGTGTTCATTTAGGCTCTAATTAAGGAGATGATATATGTTTACAGTTACTTGTGCCATTAGGCTGACTCAATAATGGAGCCTAAAAGGGTAGGCCTGTCACTCATGACTAAAGTTCTTCACTTTGGCCCTAACCAAACATCAAATACTGTACCAATAAACTATGTTCTTGGAACATTAATCTTGATTGGCGTCTCACAAAATGCTTAATCCATGACATTGCCAACCTGCAATTAAGCTCTGTGAATTTTAGCAAGTAGGTTTACTTATTAAGGGGAAATGTTGTATGCTCTTTATCGGGCAAACAGAAGTTTTATATCTTGGATTCCAATGACCTGGATGAGTATAAACCTGGCGGCTTGTGTTTTCCAAATTGGCATTCCGCAACCCAGAATCTTTTATCCAATCAAATAATGATCAGAAATTAATTTTTCTCTGATCAGTATCAGAATATATAATTAATATTTCCAGAAGTTATTCATTAAGTCTGAGTATACCAATTGCTGTAAAACTTTGGCCTATGTAGGTGTGACAGGGCATAAGCAAGATTAAAATTTCTTCAGGTGGTCCTAATGTACCCCAGTTGCCAAAGAGTCGCATAGAAGATGATGTATATAGTTCAAAATCAACGCACAAAATCGAATTGTTAAAAATAACCTTGAAATGATTTTTGTGACTAAAGTTAGCTCAAAATATTAGACGTGACAGCAAGAGTTACAACCAAATTATCTATAATGCCCCAGAAATTATTTCCGCGCTTCTTCACTTCATTTAAGACCTTCTTAGACTAAGCTTTCGACCGTCTCTCTTAAAAGTTTTATTGTTTGTTGATCACGCCTTTGTGATGATCGAGATATAGTTTGCTGCGATAAGGGCGTTATAAACAACGAGTTGTTTTTATCACCAAACTGGACAAACTGTGGACCAGGCAATTAGAAAAGAAATCATCCCTCATCAAAATTTCTTAATTTCAATCGGAAAGTATGAACTTTGTTTTCAATCGAATTCTACGTAGGACAACATTATCAGATTTGCTTTAATAGTCCTGCAAGACTACGTATTTTATTCTGCCATTAGACTGGCCATCTCATTCTTAATCTCTGTCTGGTTTATCTCCCGTTCAATTTGCAAGTAAATATAACAACAAATTGCAATGAACTTCAGTCCAAAGTTCTACCCTTACATTTTGAATTACATTGATGTTATTTAACGGAATAAGAGAACGGCAACTTGCATCTTAACTTGCAAACCTCAACTACTATTAGCTGAATATTATGTAACTTGCGACTAATGGTGAAATTTAACACTTTCATTCCACTCAGAGCACAAGCACTTTCCAGTCTGTCATCAGATCATAAACGCCACACATCGTTCTCGTTATAACCATGCCAGGGTATAAGGTCACACAATATTCCGACTGTATTGTAACATTTGTTTTTCAAAAACCTTCTCGGTTTATTGAATGAAGCATTTTCTACAGCATTCTTCGGCACGCTGAGATATGATCTGTCTTTTGCTTTAAAAATCTTGACATGTGCTTCTGCGGATCTTAATGTACAGATCGTTGAGCTTCATACCAGTCACGTGCCCGGCTGTGTTGTTTCTCGCAATCGATGCAGCGAGATGCTTTGACACACATCCCCCAAAACCATGCCCGTGAAAGCATTCGCCGATAACAGGAAGGCACCCTTCGCCGTGAATGGGATGGAATTCGCATTGCTCCTTTTTATACTCTGGGAATTTTTTTTAAATATCGGATGTATCCACCTCCCATAGTAACGACATATCAGATTATATAAGAGAATATGAATCTGATCCTGTGAAAAACCTTTGTATACATTTAGTTCCATGTGGGGATTGTCAGTGAGAACAAGGCGTCCCTCTATAGTTTAATTTCGATTACTTTGTAATTAATTTAACAGTGCAAAGAATCTGAGTTGCGTAGTTTTACTCGAACAGTTTTCGAACATGCTCATCTGTTTTTACATCGCAAGCGTTATTTCATGACAGGGTTTACCGTCGATTTATCGGTTCTCATTTGCTTTAAACTCAGGTCTGTTTAAAAAAATGTGACTGTCATCAACCTGACTACTGTCAGAAAATGAGAAGAATACAGTAGTCACAAAGAGTCAGCTAACCATTTAGTTCTACCTTTTTCATGTAATTCTTCGTCAGATTATAATTGTACATGACAAAACTTATAAACGTTGCTCTAGAGTAGCTGGTAAGGTAATTATATTATCAGAATCACCGATGATTTAGGACTGACAGTTGAAAATCACACAACAGAGAAATATGAAGACAACCCGCACAGTTTCCAATTAGTTCCTTTCCAGCAGGTAGTGGCTACCATATCTATGAAACTGAGTAATTTTACACTTATAAGTCCCGAAAATCTAATCCACTTGAACTTCGAAAGGACTGAATCAACGTCCAGGTAAACGTAAATGTGTCTTTAGCAGGATGGAAAGTTCATCACTGTTCTGTTGCTTCAATAATATCTCGAAAAAATGAGTTGCTTCAAGATGTTCCATTCAAAATGAGGAATATATGTCTCTACAAGCAGTTTTCAGAATGAGTTTTGTAGTAGCATTTCTACAATTTAAAATAAAAACAGAAAGCCAGATTTAATGCGTCAGTATCAAACAAAAAAACAGACCAATTCAATTTGCATCACTTAAGAAACAAATTAAGTCTTCCACTGGAAAATGTTACTAATACTGCTGCATATACAATTGTGTGTTTACCTGTGACATGTGTTTATATGGAGGTTAGGAACAGCATACCTATTATAAATCTACCTAAACGGCATATTCGCCTCCATTTTTTTCTGTTAAAAAATACGCCTTTTCTGTTTCACACAAAGTTAAACCACGATTTCTTCAGAGCATGCAAAGGCATCGAGGGATGTGGGGTGCGGGCGATTGGTGGGATAATTTACAAAACTAGGGGAAGCTGGCATCTGTCTAAATTATGCCTGTCAACACACCGAAGACGGAGCTTTTCTAATTTAATTAACTCTATGTTCAATTTTGTATGTAAAGCTAAACACTAGAGGGGATTATATTAGTTTACGAAAAATGTTCATTTAAGTTTACAAGGAATTCGCAGTCAAAAACTTCACCCACTTCTGTATTTTTTTCAAATTTCTAAAGGGGATATGAAATAACTTTTAGCAAGACAAGTTTTTTTCACTGTACCTCGGTACATGTGACAATAATAAACCAATTCCAATTCCAATAAAATAGCAACCAGCCTCCTAGTCACAAATTACTCTGGAAAAAAAACCCCTAAAATAACATAATCCATTTTACAATTACAGGTATATATCACCTGATAATGACTTTCGTTGTGACCATGCTCAGAAATGAACAACAATCATTCATTACAATGACAATTCATACTAAGAATACTTATCTATCCTCTGGGAATACTTCTGAGACGGGAGCTCTGTTTCATTTCAGCGTCTGGGCATATCAGATAGACTATTTTATATACCATTCTCCTGGTTTAATGGCGATTAAAATATGCATGTAAAATGATTTCAGGAAGGTAAATGTGACTGAATGGCTGGTGCATTACAAAAAGCTGGGAAATAGGAGTCTAGACTCCCGATGTGAAATATATAATAGACGTCCTGCACGTAGGCAGGAACACGAAATAAATGAATACAAGGTAGTTATGATTAAACGAGGGAAGTGGAATTATTCTTTGATCCATGGCGAATAATTGTAAAATAAATAACCTTCGCCCCATTCTACGTCCGCCTGTTGGTTATCGGGCTATCAGTTCAATAGTCAAGGTAAATTAAATTCTTGGCGGGATTATACTTTTACAAAATACTTGTAATAAATAAATCAATGGAAGTAATGAAAACTTGGCACCAAAAACAGCATCTTCCCGGCATGCAATATTGTAACACTTGTTCTGTTCTCGCTTGCTGGGTCGTTTGCAGTCCCGTTAAACGGTGGGGGCGCTACAGAATTAAGAGGGGTCTATTTTTCCCGCCATGTAAGGGTTGCAAGGGGAAATTTCGGTTATAGTCAACTTCAGTGTGGAAAAGAGCCCACAGTTTAAATATCATGGCTGCCCAGCGAAATCATTCTACAATTTAAGAACAAGTTATGCCTTTAACATCAAGGCTATTAATGATACATGGTCGGCCGTTCGACAAGGCTGATATATTTCTGAAATTAGCGAAAACAGAAAGCGGTAAATTCAGTCCATGAACGTTTAGCAGTAGACACCAATTTAGGACAACGTACATATTTTAAAAATATATAATTTTCCCCGTTTTCCCCCTCTGGGAGACCGAGGACTGTCAACATTCTTGTACAAATGTTGAATGACCCCTAACGTGATCAGTTGTATAATGTTTGTTTTCGTTGTAGTTAGGAAGTAGGAGTAAAAACAGCCCAAACGAAAAGTTACTTTGGGAAGATGTAATAAATGGCTATTTAAAACATTAAGAAGAAGTTGCCATAATCTCAATGATGCCGATCTGTTTACTTAATGGTCTAACTGGCCGCAAATTTAACCGCCGACTATTAGAAGATTGTAAAGTGAAATTCAAGCTGCAGCTACAAAGCGGAAAGCTGCATTTCTCGAGAGGATCCCCCTCTTTCCGGAAAGCAGGAAAGACCATACTGTTCACGACAGAAGAGGGAAAACCTACCAGTCTTCGGGGGAACCTCAATCAAATATATTATTTTCCCACAGCCTGGATCGGACAGCCTTTTATGGCTTCAGTCTTAATGTCGAATAAATCATATTTTAATTTACGTCCTGTAATTTGGATCGATTGAAATAACATATCTAGAGCCTTTAAATAATCATTTCGCCTGGAAGTTGGGAGATGTCTCGGTGAATTCTGCACCCCATTCTCTCCGCCCACCCACCGTTCTCTGTTCCCCCATCCCGACCACCACTACCAACACCCAACACGTACGTACACATCAAAAGCCACGTTCCTCCTGTAACGGGGTGACACCAAACAGTTGCATTCATTTCCTTCCCCATCCATTAAAAACAAGAGTCGGGGAGATGTTTTATGGTCTCTTTGCTAAAAAATAAAATGACGTGGCTGACAAACACTGATTGATTTAACAGACTTCTTTCTGTCCCTAATAAGTTAAATTCCATATTGTCCTCTGTATCATCAGCTTATTTCAGCAACAGATGATTTACTGGCTGAAACTAACTTTGCAATTTGTCCTATCAAATAGGGCAAATGGGCTAATTTGTCCCTAGATCCGAAACGCAGAGATTAATGTACCTTTAAATTATATTAAACCATTAGTCTCCATCTAAAATACGTATTTGGATATTGTATGTGCGCTTTCCCCAAATCAGGGGAGGTTGCGGGGGCAGAAGATGCTCACTGTACACTGTTGTGCTGAAAGCTTTTATTAAAATCGAAATGTGGGTATTATACGAAAGTGGTAAGCATTAAGACATCCGACACAGTCCTTATTGTGTACCTAGAGTAATAGTCACAACCTTCGATAATAATTACAATCCGTTTAACAGAATCTAACACGTGACAGATAGATCACTATGGTGATTAATTTCGCACATAACTGTACGAGTGAAAATTATTGGTTTATAAAAGCATCTCATTATTTGATTTCTCAACTTCTTAATGACGTTAATTCAATGAATGTTGATGTTGTCAAATGTAGCAATTTGTCGGTAGCCACAGATATTATCAAATCAATTTACAAACGGAGAATGTAAAGTGACAGATATAATTATTTATTCAACAGCGCGTTTTCATGCGGTTGGTATAAATGACGGAGGGGATTAGATGTATTGTCATTTTAGTCACATGTTAATTTTACCACGATATACAACAGCCAAATGCATTCGGCTTCCCGCACATTAAATGTGAATTTCATTTTCATTAGGTTTTCGTGTCCAATAGAATTTTGTGGTTTCGTACATCTTTCTCAAAATTCGGAAAGTTCATATGAGCAGTTGAAAAAATATTCAAAGTGAAACCGGCTTTTGAAACGATATAAGTAAAAGCAAGCATGCTATAACTTACAATCCTTATTTTATTGTACTGCAATCACTAAACTGATATGAAGTGTGCTCTCTGCTTTTTAAGCTACTATTAAATGGCTAACTGATTCCCTGCAGGCAATACTGCCAGAAGTTAAAGGATCAGAATAAATACAGTCTGTGCTTGAATTATGATCCACCCAGATGGCTTTTCAAGGATTCCCAAACCCGCGGTTTGTAAATGAAGATTGCGGTTATTTTAGGCCCATCCCATCCCTTTAATTTCGGTAATGGAAAATACCAAGCAGAAACTCTCTATCCATTATCAATGGTGAATAAGTGTGTAAATAGGAGTATTTATAAAACTATTTCAGCAATGTGCTTGTTTGCATTAAATTTTAGCCGGGCCTGAAAGCACGCTTTTAATTACAAGTATAAATTCGCACTTTACCTTGTTATTTTAATTGTTTTAACTGTTGAGTGGCTTTGTTGAACTTAAATTTTGAAAACTGCTCAGTATTAGTTATGTTAAAGGCATGGGGTGTTTTTCCCCACAATTCCCGAATTCATTATGGCTGGACATTAGTTTACTTTGTTGTGAAATACTCCTTGAGAGGAAAAAGTTATTTATCATAAGAAAGTTTCCATCAGCCAAAACATTCTCCATCGAGCTGCTGTCATGCCCGAGGAAGCATTCGATGAACTGAGCGTTCGTTATAGAACCTATGCATCATTTGGACAGTATAACGATGTCACCTTGTCGGGTCATGGCTCTTTACAGAACCCATTTGTTGAATATCAGAGTCATATCCATCTGATGAATTACAGCACGAACCTCTCTAGCTCAACGTCTTCTTTCATTGGCATTCTAATTTAATCCTTTTAGCCGTTTATATAAAGAATGTTAGCAGTTGAGATGTAATGCCTTTAAGTACTGTACAGCAGAGCTAGTGAAATTTATAGTCTGTGTATATATTCTGGCTCCAGATATCAGCAGTGTAATGGATGGCTGTATTTCATGAATCCAAGTATATCTTCCCGGCTGCTAGGAATCAAAAGTCATTCCATTTATGGTGCACTAATGTCTCTTAGTTAATCCACAAGACAGGCAATAAAATTTAGTAGTAAATGCACTGTTTGATAACAAAGAACTTACATTGATTACAGAAACGATCTAAACTAAATAAACCACCTTTTTATTATTATATCTGCGGGAAAACTTTACAGCAGTGATTAAGGCAGCAAAAGAGACCGTAAAATCTGTGTAAATAAACTATGAACCTGTTTTAAAGCAAATGTAGATAGGATGTAAAGCAGAGCTAGCACAGATAGTTATGCTTTAGAATTAAATAGATTCATTATTGACACTGTGCACCAGACGATTTAAATTCCAGATTACATTGTTCATTTTCCCACTTTGTGGCATATGCTCTTTTAAAATATTATTTTAAAACAATAAAGTAAAATGCTTATGAACACTTAAATATGATGTGTATTGGCAGCATACGTTAGCCATGTTAACTTCTTTTTGTTTTTCGGAAGTAAACTGTTGCAAATCTTCATTTGGGCATAGTAGCCCCACACAGAACTACCTGTCTCCTCCCGACACTGCCTGGCCCGCTGTGCTTTTCCAACAACCCAGTCTTATTTGGAGATTTTCAGCTATGGCGAACTTCTTTTGGGCTCAGAAAATTGGGGCTTCTGCATATTAATACATTTAAGCTAATAAATGCACGCATTGTTAATTTACCCAAATCAACGTATTGTTGTTTTACGAGATGAAAGAGAATTCGGCTGAAATTAAATGTTGCCTGAAGCTTTTAAGACGTGAGAGGGAAATTACGGAAATACGCGTGTCATAAATCCATATTGATCACAAGATCACAAGATTGCGTTTGTTGATGCTGACTACAGTAGTATTTTGGGAAAATCAAAGAAAAGTAATGTAAAAATATATCAATGCCAGAATATGTTCAGACACCGTCGTAGATAATTAAAGTGCGAAATACCAAGATAGCTGCAATTTCTCAGAAAGCGGTATATTTCAGAGAAGCAATAGGTGAAGCTGGAACACCTATCAGAAATATAACGTCTTGTACAGCTTTTTAACTCCAGACTCACAGGCACAACACCTTTTTTAATATTGCCTACTCACAACTCCAGCGGCGCAGCATTACAGTTTCCATGATGACACCAATTTAATATTTTGGCAAATTTACCTTTATCTCCTTATCAGGCAGACTCCAATATACATTTAACGTTTCAGGTCGAAGACTCTCCTTCAGGGTCGACCTGAAACGCTAACTCTGTTTCTCTTCCCACAGATACGGCCTGACCTCCTGAGTATTTCCAGCGCTTTTCTGTTTTTATTTTAGATTTCCAGCATCTGCATTTTTTAATTTTCAAACTCGAATACACGCCGAACCAGAGGCCTGCGGTGATAACAATTTTCCAAGGTGGAGAAAGCGAAGCCCAATAGCCTTAACTTTTTGCATTACAATGAAGATAGAGAGGAAATTGTGTACATGTTGGCTGTAACGTTAATTCTATTTCAATATTTCCAAGCACTGAGTATATATCCAAATTTGCCTGTCCTTTATGAAATCGTTTTTAATTCATAGTGATTACATTTTAACGGCCAATATGCATTTATACAGAAGCTATTCCTACTGGAGTATCCGATTAAAATTAAATACTATTAATTCTTTCCTATTCCACCCATAACAAATAAATGCTGTTTTCTTAACTGCTGTTCCTATTTCTTTAAAAGAAAAGCTAAAATCTTCGTCTATTTGCCACCATTTGACCCATAAAATCCTAATTAGCAGACTTGAGTCAACGATGTATATTCGGACTAGCCAGGTGGTTGGACTCACTGTCATCCCCACATGAGAGCCTCCCGCCCCCTTAAAATGGACCTCACGGAAAGACCTGGAGATCAATAATCAGCTTAATGGAGCTCATTAGGATGATTGCCAGCCACCAGCTTGTGAAATTTCCCAGCTCTTTTGCACCTAGTGGTTGGATATGTTTAAGGAAGAGTCCACTTTCTTCTGGACCTGATGGCCGTAGTTTGTTTGTGTCCGATGCGAGGGCGGACGATACATCAATCAAACAAGAACCTTTCTCCAACAATGAAGATTTGTTTATAGCACGATGCCAAGGGAAGCTCAGCAAGGTAATTGCATGTTTATGGCTCGATCTGAATACCTACGCATCATTCCAGAACACTGCCAGGCACTCTGTTATGTTGTGATCTATGTCGGTGCCACCAAAAGGTCAAAATGTCCCAGCTGCCTTAAAAACGATATCAGTCCATCAAGTAATAATAATATCCATTAGTTTACAATAAATTATTTAAGTGATGGAGTTATCTTATTCACAGTTCCCATGCATAATATATCCTTACACCTTATTGGTTTGTGCATTTTAATTAAAGCATCGAAAATCGCTGCTTGGATATCGTTCTACACTAGCAATGTTTCCTTTTAGATGCACACATTTTCAACTAACAGCTGTTCTGCCGTGTTTCTCATCCTCCAAATAAATTAATTCTTGTGGCCATGTACGGCTGCCCCCATTCCTGACCCCCGTGCTAATAGACTGGAAGATGATGAATGTTCGAAATGCAGCAGAATTCCACATTGAGCTTTTAATGTTGATATTTACTGTAGAATATTTTAGTTAAAGCATAGTATTTTTAAAAGTGTTACTAGACCGTAATTCTTCAGAAGTGGGCTTCAGTTCTTTTTACCCTTTCAATACCGTGTCTAGGAGGGGTAAGGAAATATGAAATTATCTATTCCATGCTTCATCTCGTAAGGTATTTTAAAATAATTATCTATCAACAATGATAAAGGGGGATTTTAAAATGGCAAAGACAACTCATTATATGGCTTGGCAGAATATTATGCAAACAAAAATAATTAAATGTTTGACGAACACGCAGTTGCCGTCGTTACATCAACTGGAATGTGCTTTTATGAGGAACCTTTTTCAGACCCGGTCCGACACACTGCGTGTTCTATTGTGCTAGTTTTATAGAAATGGTTACATGCAGACCTATCCTTTGGTTCTCTCCATTCCCTGGAAGGCCCCAGTTGTATGCACCATATTCCATAAAAATCGCGAAATACTGGACTTAGTTTGAAGGTCGGTTTCAAATGGATCTTTCCCCCCCTCACAGCCACTCATACTTAAGTTAATAAGCAAAATCCTGGTAACCGAGTTGCCTTGGCAAAACATTTGCTGTGGAATTATTTGATATTAATAAACTGGTGTTTATTTTAAAAAATGAATAAAGGTTTAGTATAAACGGTCATTAGCTCTGATGAGCGTGGTACAGCAATAATAAGGTCGTTTATTTACTGAGAGAAGCAAAAGTTGACATTACAGATGTAACAATCTGTCTTGGTGGACGCCAGCCAGTCCAAGGGGGTTTAACAGGGGCAGTGGAAAGAATTTCTTCTGTTACTGAATTGATTTACCCTTGTTCCTTTTATTTCCGTATACTAGATATCACAGCTCCCAGGTGCAAAACTATTTTTTTATCCTAATGCCTTGTATGAAGACGTGTCACCCTTCAGGTAACGGTCTGATAGCTCACTGTCTAACTACAGTGTTATCCTGCGTGTCTGATTGACGTGGAGCTCCTGACTAAAGTTTTTTTTGGGGGGAGAGCAGAGGATTCACTGGGAAGGACAAGCAAGTAGAGTGGGGGTGAGGAGGGGGGAACTATTATTTTCCTCAGTTTATAAACATCTATTACAGCTTCTGTAGCAAAAAGGAAGCTGCGTGTGAGGTGATGTTACCGTATCTTGAATCCAGAAACACAACAAAAGAGAAATACGGTCAGTAATACCTCTTCAGATCAAATTGAATAACATTAACAAATTTGGACAAATCGAGCAGCTTTACCAAAGCAATAAATACATGCTTGTTGCAGTCACAACAAATGTATGGAAGAATATTTTTGTTGCTTTCGTTGTCCCTTTGAGCTCTGTTTATCGTTTCTATGTACCAATTGGACAGGGAATTAAAGAAAGCATAAAAACTGGCAGAAACAGTTTGAATGCGTTACCCGTTAAAGTGGTTCTGAGAGCACAGTATTAACGCTGGGGCAGCGAATTGGAAGTCGCACACATGTTCTAATTATGCTCTGTTTCTATTTGCGTTTAATATTTATATTATTTCTGTTGAAAGCAATGCACATTTGAAAAACAGCTAAATGCTTTATAATTCTGTTCGTGTAAAATGACAGTTAACTAGTCTGTTCTACAACCAGTTTCAAATAATAAAGATAAATAATTTTGCACGTTCTAATGACTCAAAGTTCATTGCAGAGAGTAAACAGTTACCACTGCTAAGCTATGACCGAAAGATCATTACTCTACTTCTTATAATCTACATCCTCACCGGGTCAGTCTATTAAGGTTAGAGTATTTTTAATAAACATTCGTGCCTAGTGTCAGTCATCTGGAGTATGACTCACTCGACCTGTGTAACATACTTCGCAAAAACTCTCCTTATTAAAATGAACACGATCCTATTTAAATAAGTTTGTGTCCTGTCTCACTCTTGAAAAATATCATAAATCGTACTCTTAGCATTTCGCTGATGTTGACAGATCTCAGTAGCAGTCATGTGGGCCAAGAACCAGAAAGGTCGCAAGTGGATTCAGGATATATTATTATCAGACTGTTAGAAACTAGGCTTGGGAGAGGCACCGGTATCCCTTCTGCAAATTTAATTTGGGAAATTGCGAAAGGCCAAATAGGTGGAGAAACTGGAATTTAGTGATTTACTTTCACGGTTTCAAATTTAGCTGTCTTCTGTCAACGATACGTCAAATGAATCTCGGTGACTTACATTGGCAGCGTTCCAAAAATACCAACTAGTTACTTTCACATTTAGTGAAAACTGACTTTCCAAAAGTTTTCATATTCCGGATTATGTACCAAAATATATTCGAATAATTAAGTCATAAATTAGTATTTTATGGGTATCATTGCTCCCAACTTGTGCTTTAACCCCATTAATCTCGTTAAACTTGTTTTATTCTTTGTGAAGCAGTCGGGTGGGAAATGGTTAATAACATTAAATAAAGTTTAACTATCGGATTTATCTGAACTAGTATACCGTAGTCTGCAGAGGGCCTAGAGGAAGAAGAGTTCTATAATACACTTCATTACATGTCATAATGATCTGCTCAAATAAATCTTTTAGAATCGATGTAATTTCTGTGAACTTTTTCCATTCCCCACGACTCAGCTTGAAAACACTGCAGCTGCACGGGTTCGACTTGAAATATAACACAGTGAACAATCACCGTGCTGCTGGTGTACTTTACGAGTGTGGCGAGGTGAAGGATCCAGAGGCTCAGTGCAGAGATCAGACCCTTTGAAACACATCGAGCCGTGCTGCACCCAGTCTCCAGAACCACACAGTCGTATGGCACGGGCCAGTTAAATAAACAGCACTCTGGTGACAAGCCTGTCATAGATGGGGTTAAAGATAAGGCGCCCTCAGATCTTTTTTTTAAAAAAGGAAATGCTTGTTAAATTAGAGGGGAAAAAAGCCCAATCGTTTTAAGAGTGCCAGTATGTAATTATCACGGTAAAGTACACCAATGAAAATGAAGTGGAGATTTTTTTTAAACGGGGCTAATTCAATGTCTACTAGCGTGGATATTGTTCTATATTTTTTATATAGAAGTTAATATAGAAATCCCAAGGCAAACTTTACCACCTTTACTGTTTGTATGCCGAAAGAAACGAATCTTAAGCAAGTAGCTTGCAAGTAGATTGTTCTAGTACAAGGAGAAAGGTTAGCTATCAAAATAATCAAAACATTAGTAACTTAAATTTTATCTACAGCTAATTTACGTGCTGTAAACCTAAATTATCTTTTTTAACATGGTAGGTGTGATCCGTAAGGAACGGCAAAGATTATCCCGAGGAATTCCGAAGTACGACCATATATTAGAAAACCTTTCATAATAAATTTCGCGCATTCAGGTAACAAGTATATTTGCGGTCGATCATAAGATGGCAAAAGGCCAACAAGTACAACGAAGCGTCCTTTAAACCAGTATACCCATTTTATTAGATGTATTTACGATCAGTGCAATCTTTTGAATCAGCTGGCATTGAAAGGAAATATTGGACATCACTGGGTAAACAGACCTGGAAAAAGCAAATGCTTGTTATTCTGAATGTTAATACATGGTGATAGCTCAAACGAGGTGGTGAGTATTTATAAATTCTGTGCTTCTAAAAATCCAGCTGGGTATACAGTAAGCGAATGAAAATCAATATCAAAACATTAAAACTTATAATACAAGAACATTCACTTTCAAATGAGATTTTTTAAACAAGACTATACGATTTCAAGTGTCAAACAATATTTACATATTTGCAATTTACAAGTAGGAAGTTGAGTATGATCTCTTTTCGCCTTCCTTTCGCAATAATATAACTTACTCTTTTCTTCTGAAATGTCCTTTACCTCGTGGTAATCCCGTTGGGGAGGGGTGTTAAAATAATGTTCACATTTATAGTAAAATTTGCGACGGAGATGTTGGGGCACTTTGTACAGGTGAGGCGCTTTGCTTTGATGCGGCAGTACTTAAGGGACCGAGACCCGATCTGATGACAGTGGTCTTGTGATCTGCAGAGTTGTTCACCTCGATGTCTTTCTCATTAATGTCAGTAGATTCAGAGTCACTTTTCTCACTGTCGCTCTGGTTCTCCCTCACTCGTTGTTCTTCCTCCAGAGAGGCAGGTTTCTCCAGTTGCTCTTTCTCCTTCTCCTTCTGTGCCTGAGCTTCCTTCGAGTGTCTCCACTTCATCCGCCTATTTTGAAACCATACTTTCACCTAGTGAGAAGAAGAGCAAAATCACCCAGTTAGAAAAGAAAACATTTCTTAAAAATAAAGTTTAGTATATTTTGTTTTGTCTGCTCGGCCCGTGACGCAAGACTAATTTCAGCTTCAGAAGCTCTTGCGTGTACCCGCGTTACAAAATGCTGCCCTGGTTTTTGCACAAGTTACTACTTCCTCTGTGCTAAGAGCTTTGTAACTCATGAAGCGGCGTTTCACTGTTCAACAGTTTCGAGAGAGCTACGTTGCGCCTTTATTTATGTGGACAGTAGCACATTTTATTAATAATCCAACGGTGTGCATTAGAGGTCGTCAACCCATGTGTAAACAGCAAAAATCGGATTCTCTACCCAAGTGCTGTGCTGACTGCGATTTTCCCACTGTCTATTTTTGAATCTCCCTCCTCCAATTCCATTTTCTATTGGTTTAGTAACAAATTTTAATAAAAGTATCTATTATTTGTTTTGATACTCTTTGCGGTCGGTTTATTGCACTAAATCAACAACTACTAACCTGTGCATCTGTCAATCCCAGCATCGCCGCCAGCTGCTTCCGGTCAGGTTTAGTCACATATTTCTGAATCTCAAATCTTTTCTCGAGTCCTTTTCTCTGCAGATTAGAGAATACAGCTCTGGACCAAGATCGTTTCCTTTTGTACGTCTGGGGCATTGTGTCTTTTGTTAGAACAGCGTAAGGCCCTGCTAGTTAAAATAAACCGTAGCATCAGAGTTAATGTTGCAAGTTCTGCCCTATTTCTACACCAACAACAACAACAAAAAGATTATAATGCGATGCTTAATTTATTGAAAGTTTACCGATGGCCAATAATTGGAACTAGCAATGCCCTTTGGCTATTTTCGGGATTCGAGAACTGTAATGTGCAGTTGGACAGTTCCATCACTGCAAACTGAAAGAGCGCTGTTTTTGGGCGCATGTCTGGCTCTGCTTGTCGTTATTTACTCAGCAAATTCATCAGTTCAGATCACCTTTAGATGAGTTGTATATATTATTGTATTGGTCAAACACTGCCGTCTACAATGCAGGATTTAAATATCTGGATTCATTAACTTGTTGTTTTAAAAAAACAAAATTAGATTTAATAAACAGGTCATAAATATGATGCTAGAAAGCTCGTGATTCCTCACATTTTGAGTGGTGACATTTCCCTTGTTATTTGCTTAGTTATTTTCCGAAGATATGGATGTAAAAGCATTCTAATATTGAAATATTTTAACCAAAACGGCTGATGTATATTTTGGTTAGTCTGTGGCGAAAATTGGCGAGTTAAGCTATTAACCTGGAAAAGAATCCTGATAATGTTGCTGGTTCGAGCTTCTGGAGTTCAAAACTGAGGGAGGCTCACCAAGGCCAGGGTCCAGCGACGCAAAGAACTGGTTGGCGGAACTCTGCACGGAGAGGTGGAGTCCAGACCGGCGACTTGGACCCATTAGAGAGGTGAGATCTGCAATAGTAAATGGGGAACAGGGTCTGTGGATAAGCTGCTGCCGTCTTAAATTCACTTCTGTTGATTCTTAAAACAATGGGTCGCTTAACTTAGTTTATTGGCCACGTCATCCGAAACATACACTTAGCAATTAAATCAATCGGAACTTGTAATGCAGAGACACTGGCAAAGACAGAGCGCACTATCATAGTGTAGTTGACTGACTCCTGTCACTTCGGACGTTATACCCCATACAATCCACCCCACCCACCCCCATTGCACAGGCACTAATTATACGAGCAGAGACTAAGTGATGGTGTAACCAACACGGTGAGCAATCCCAGATTAATTTCCCAAGCAATTGTCGCAGATTTAACATTGTTAAGGCGAGTGTGTCATTTTGATTCAACGTTGCTGTTGATGCTAACAGAGCCTGTTTGTTTCTAGCCTGACTTACCTCGTAAAGTGCTGCACTCTTTGATTTTAAAGTCTGTATCGGCGGACAGGATGCGGTCAATGCCGAACTTAAGGTCCTTGCTGGAGGGCGCGGGAAGCTGCTGCACCGAGCCGGCTGCCAGCTGGATCCGGGGCGAAGAAGAAGTACAGATGGCCGGGGCTCGGTGGTAGGAGGAGGCCGGAGAAGGTCTCTGAGCGAAGCCGCCCATATGCTCCGGGGCTACGGGCGTGGGGCGCAGAGGGGAGCCCGAAGTTTGCATGCCGTGGTGTCCGCTCATGTGAGCCACGATGGTCGATGATCCTGGCAGAGCAGCCGGCATGTTCTCGGTGTCGCTCAGATGCAGAATGTCCGCGATACAAAAGGAAGGCTTCTTCACCGAATCCAACAAGCCATTCGAACAGTAGGCGGACCAGAGGCTGAAATTACTGGCGTAATATGGAGCTAGTCCTGCGGTGTACATTGTGCAATCCTCCCTCGGTTTGTTTTTAACAACTACAATGTAAACGCGAAAGATACGATCTAAAATAGTCTTCTTTTGGGGGAGGGGGGAACTTGACTTTGCGAACTCGAAACTTTCCTAAAACTCATCTGCACATTTGGCAAGGAGTTCAAGTAGGCTTGGGAAGAAGTTGCCACTGTTCAACTGTGATTGGCTGCTTGTGCTCCCAGCACATCCAATAGCACTGAGACCCTTAGAACTACTGACTCCGCCTACTGCACTGCAGCTGTAACTGAAGACGTCTGTCAGGCTTTAAAACTGTAATTCACTGGAAGCAGAATTAATTTAAAGTATTTTGACTCACTCAATTGCAACAATGAAAGTCACGTCAGTAATCAGATTTGGTAGCAGTTCCCTATGATTAAAAGTTGTGAGGTGAATACTGCAAATTTTCCTGAACATTGCTGGTTCTTTCTTTTAATATTACACTCGTGTTCTTTTTGCGCAAGGCCATATAAAACTTGTAAACTTCTCTGTACTTGACGAATCAAGGGACAAGCCAACAGCTCGAAAACTCTATGTTCAATGATTCAGAAACTTTGATTTCAATATAATAATAATAAATAATAATACATGTTAACGTGTTCTTTTTGTTTGGACTTTTATAGCTTTAACTGTATCGAATGATACGCAGTGTGATTTCAAAAAAAACATTACGTTTTAAAATAAATTAACGAAATCACTTGGGGGGGGAGGTGGTTAGAGAGAACACTTAGTGTCATTGATGCCTTATCCCAATACGGTTTTCTCGAGTGGGAAAACGAAAACACTGTTCAAAAATTATATTTTATATATACTATTATATTATATACGTACATAAGTATATAATATATAAAAATAGTGTGTAAGGACAAACTACACATCCACCCGAAATATCACATGTTAAAGTTTGAAAATAATTAAGTATGTGGAGATGTCCGCTTTCTAATAATGGCTTTTCAATGCTGTAAGAGCATATATAGGTGTCTACTCTATTTCAAATACAGCTTCAGTCTGAGTCCGCCAACGCCTCCTCCTAACCTTACTCACAATGCAGCTGATTTACATTTAACCTTAACCTCCTGCAATTGACGTTATAACAATAGTGTATTATAGAAAAGTACGCAATTGCCCTGGATGGCTAACCTTAACCCCCTTCAATTGGTTTAATGACAATACCAATTACAAATGAGTTATTTTCATGGGATTCTGTAACAATGGAAAGCAGCTTGTTTTATGTGTCCTCAGTACATTCTTAAGTATTTGTTTAAACTGCAAATATATAAAGACTATTTTTCCCTGGACCAGTCTTCAGAGTGGAGGAAATGTCGAGCTCTATTAAGTTCACATCGTTGATAGCCATCCTGTTTTGATGTGCTTAAACGCGAAGTAAATGAGCGGATATGCCTGTTAGATTTTCTTAAAATAGAGCCCGTTTAGTATTTTAGGATACAGCAGAAATCATTATTTCTTCCGGAGAAAAACTTTATAATGACTGGTAGAACTTCCGTTTTCAATATTTGTGCAACTTTATCTCGTCTCGCAAGTTGTACTTGTGACGCAAATCCGCTTCGGTACATGAAAATGCCACAGAAATAAGGGAAAGAAATGTGACCGGACCGATCTTAGTGCTTTGAACCAAAAAAAAATTCACTTTCAGATTAGTTCCTTGCCGACCCCAAATTACCCATAGAATAAAAGAACACAAAATCTTAACGAAAATTAATGGTCGTATATTTTTTTTAAAAATGAGCCAATTTGGTTAAAGGGAACTTTTCAATTTTATCATCACGACAACGTGGCTTTAATTGCATTTCATTGAAAATCGCCTTTTCCAGCATAAACCAGTTTATGAACGTGATTAGATCTGTTTGAAATCCATTGTCAAAGCCCGATTTGTTTCTATCGCATTGGAAATAGAGCATGAAGGTAGTGTGACAAGTGGCAATGTTCCTTCTGTCAGCTGTACTACTCCAGTTCTCATGTCTAGTGCAGTGCAATAGAGCTGACCTATCCCACGCAATAAATACCCACAGGATTTTATTCTCAAGCACCCATTATCCCAAATGTTGGAACACAATTAGAATAATAAATTGTTTATTTTAAATACACGTAAGTCTAATTTATGATGATAACTCGTGATCGTTTTCTGTGAGGCAGTACATAATAATTCCTATTGTTTGGTGTCTTTGAGAATGATTAGCCCCGGAAGACTCTCTTTGGCCCACAATACATTTACAATATTCCAGTGACACTTTTCCGGGACACAAATAGCGAAATGGATCTCTGTGCTCATTCACACAGACATAACAATATAGGGAAGAGGATGGAGAAATAGCTCAGCGGGCGTTGAGCTGCACAGTTGTTTCAGGTGCTGCCGAGCTGTAAAAGGAAATATTTCAGTCATTTAGAGATCGTTATGACAGACATGGGACAATTCTATAAAAAGATAGACATTACAGATATATATATTTATAATGTGAGATTGGAGGTGACAGCTACTTATTCTGTTAAACATTCTTGGTTAAAATAGTTCATTTGGTCCAACGGAAATCAGAGTCAGTTGGATAAGTGCCTACCTATTCTTCTCTCTAACCTTACCCCTTTCTATCCATCCATCGACATCTGGCAGAGTGCGCATTCATTTATCTACCTAGACTTTTTTTTCTATTCACGACTCTTACCCGTTTTGTTGGTTACATCGGTAGGTGTCTGCTTGCTCTTTCAAATTATTTCTTGTCTCTTGCAAAGTAATAAATAATAGAAATATTTTAAGTCGAGGTTTGGAATCGTCCTTAAGTTGTATCAACATTGGAAATCTTTAAGAAATGCACATTTAATGAAGGAAGTTAACCAGCCAGTAAAAATTAATATCGAATCGTATCAATAATTCACAACCTACTACAACATACTGTTTATGTCCAAATAAGATATCCATGGAAGAAAATATTTGAATATTTACTGTCTTGATATGGCAATTAATTCAGTGAAAGCCCGTCCAATATGTCCCTTGTGGAACAGAATGTAATACAGCTGCAATCAGCGTTGCTATTGATCTGAGAATGAGGTTTGCTGAACGTTTTTGCAAATGGCCGAGAGCTTCTACTCCCCCCGCTCTCCTGATGGTCAGGAGGACGATGAGGAGGAAGGCGAGACCGAGTGGAACGGGCGGGCTGACTTACAGTTGCACATTGCCACCTATCGGCAGCCCGGCGCCGCGCAGTTCGAATCAGTCCACCGTTGCACGGGCTCGGTTTCCCCTTCGCAACATTTGGAACTTATTTTCTGGCCAAACATTAAGGCAAATACGGTAGATTTACAATTTTTTAACTTAAAGAAGAAAACCATATTTCCTTTTCGAGGCTGGGTAAACGTTTTGCAGTTCAGTGATTTAACCATCTTTTCCAGCTTTCTAATGGGGCGGCTCTTGATAATCCATCTCCCAAAAATATGGTTAAACTATGTGCTTCATAAATGCTAACCGATGTAATGTATTCTCCCCAAAGGAATTCGTAAATGCTTCATATATTAATACACCACACTATCAGGTGCCAAATATTCAGTGGAATTACTTCAGCGAAAAAGAAGGGGGAGTAAATCATTTTACTGGTGACGGAATTCAGGGAAATTCTTACGATGTTTTGCTAAAATTACAGGTAACTCTCGGTGTTGGAAATATATGCAAGAATATTGTTGGAAAAAATAATTTTATTTTGCGGACTGAACTACTGGAGTAGGAAAGTTAGCGGTAACATGTATCCGTAAGAGTTCTTCAAATCGTTACTAACAAGTAGTAATCTGATCTTCTGCGGGTTGTAGCCCGAGCGATCAAATAAACTGAATCGAAATGTGGAATGAGCAGCAACAATTTTGGTTCTATGTTCGCACTCTAAGTCTCCATGCAATTTACTTTATGGCAAGGAAGCGTGTCCGACAGAATTAACCCGAAACATTGTCTCTGAAATGAGCAGCTGTTACACTGAGCTCCCACTTGATGCTAAGATCGAAAATCTCGGAGGTCGATTCATTTCAGGGAAAATATTTTCAAGGATTGGTTGCACAATTCCTTCGTGTTCCGGTTACAGTCTCCACCAAGCCGGGGGCAGGCAGGACAAGTGCCTTAATGTCTGTATTCTTGTTTCATTAATACGGTTTGCAAAACAAAAGCTTTTCTCCCTGTTACAAGTGCGAAGGGATCGCGGGATCCCGCTTTCTATAGACCGCGCATTACATGCTGGTCGCGGGTCAATGACTTCCAATTGTGAATCTATACAAGAGGAAAGACTTCCTCCCTCTTCTGATTTGGTACGTAGCCTTGTCTTCAATTTAATGTGCACGCAATTCGAAATAATTCCAGATATGGTTGCGGCGGTACTTTGTAATTCATTGCATGGAGATTTGCAACCCAGTCTTCTGTGCAATTAAAGTTCTTCGTGGAAAAAAAAACGAAACTGCTGGAGGAACTCAGCGGGCCAAGCAGCATCTGTGGAGGCAAAAGGTGCAAGTGGACGTTTCAGGTCGAGATTCCGCACAGGACTGGTGCAGGGTGCCGACCCAAAACATCAACCGTCCCTGTGCCTCTGCAGATGGTGCCTGAGCCAGTGAGTTCATCCAACAGTTCGCTTTGTGCTCCAGATTCCAGCATCTGCAGCATCCTATGTCTCTCTCAAGTTTTTTCGCCCCCTGCCACACACGAGCATGTGTCCGGAGTCTCGCGAAGCCGTCGGACGCTGCAAGGCACCGAAATATTTGGAGGCGCCTTGCACTGCATTCAGATCTTAGACGTTGTTCTATTACCTGAGTAGCATATATTATCAGTTGAACAAAAGGCTGTGCATCGGAGTATATCAGACAAAATAGGAGCATTTTCCTCTATTCTCCGTGTTTGTGTGATGGTGTGTACCCACATTCACCTTTCACGCCGACATCCAGAGCTTTCTAACATGGGGATGAAAATAGGACCGGTATTCTTATGTGTTTGAAGTGTTAATATTTAACCAAATATATGTATACACAAATTATCAATTATTTGTCAGATAATTGTGAATTCGCTGCTGGTGATTTTCTTAAAGATAGTTTTCTATTATGTGCACTTAAGATAAGATATAAGATATCTTTATCAGTCACATGTACATCGAAACACAGTGAAATGCATCTTTTGCATAGAGTGTTCTGGGGGCAGCCCGTAAGCGTTGCCACTCTTCCGGCGCCAACATAGTATGCCCACAACTTCCTAACCCGTACGTCTTTGGAATGTGGGAGAAAACCAGAGTACCCGAAGGAAACCCACGCAGACATGGGGAGAATGTACAAACTCCTTACAGGCAGCGGCAGGAATTGAACCCAGGTTGCTGGCGCTGTAATAGCGTTATGCTAGCCGCTACACTGCACTTGTGTAGAGATAAGGAAAATTGATCTGTTTTGATCATAATATTTAACAACATAACTAGGTGTAAAATAGGCAGCACTCCACCAATCCTGATGCAGGGTCTCAACCCGAAACGTCAACTTGCACCTTTTGCCTCCACAGATGCTGTTTGACCTGCTGAGTTCTTCCATCTTTTTGTTTTTGTGTTCCAGATTCCAGCATCTGCTGTGTCTTTTGTCTTCACCCCACCAAACTAATTCAGATTTATGTTATTTAATTTATGGTTTGATGCTACAACTCACCATTGTGCCTGAATAAAAGTAAAGGTTTGGCCAGGCAGCTAATTCATTCGAATTCATGCTAATTCATTCAGTCAGATTTCTGCAAGTATGCATATGCCTGATTAATAGCAATCTATATCTAATTGATCCCAGTTTCTACAATTTGCAGCAAATAGATTTTGATGAATGGCTCTAGTTAGAGAAATGTTTATTTTTATAACAAGTTAATTCATTATGTTAAATAAAAACGGAAAATGCTGGAAATACTCAGCAGGTCAGACTGTATCTGGGAAGGAGAGAAAGGAAGTTTGTTAAGCTGCTGCAAAGGTGGGGGAGAGGGATGTCTCTGATAGGGTGAAACCCAGGTGACCATAGGGATGAGCTGTAAACATGGTTATCTGGTCAATGAGTGAGTGGGAGCAGTTACAGAGTGAGGACATTGACAAAAAGAATATAGACAAAATAAAGTAGGAGTTGCAAAATGCAGAACAGGAAGACATGCCCAGTGGGTCAGGCCAGGCATGTCCTCCACTCCCAGAGAGAGAAAAAAAACCAAACAAGCTGAGCCAATATCACAGGTACAAACTGATACAAACTGAGAAATTAAGTTATCTGAAGTTGTAGAATTCAACATTAAGTCCAGAAGGCTGCAACAGCCCAGACAGAAGATGAGGCGTTGTTCCTCGAGCTTGCATTGAACCTCATTCCAGCAGTGCAGGAGGCCACAGTCCAATAGGTCAGGGAGGGAATGGGATGGAGAATTAAAGTGACAGGCAACAGGAAACTCAGAGTTACCGCTATAGACTGAATGCTTGTATTTGTTATAATCTTCCTATCAAAACAATGGAATTGAACATTTACCACAAATAAGTGAAAACTAGTGGCATAAGGAAAGGGAAAGTATGCAAGTTGCAGGATCATAAATGTGTGATATTCAACCAATGTAGAATGTGTAGCTAAAGAACATTGAACCTCTTTACCTTAACAGAACATGTTAGTATTCCATCACAATTCTAACTTGTGCAATGAGAAACAAAGGAGATGAGCAAACCCTGAAGGCAGTGCAGAGAGCCACTTAGCTAATATTTCATGTTCTAGGATCTCAAATCAACCGAGAGACCCAAGGACGCCTGATGGGTTGGTGAGAGGGTGGGTGTTTGGGAGTTAAAATCTGTCTTGGCGTTGTGAAAGGAAAACAGTTATGGTGCAAAATGACCTGTCAATGTACTTTCATCTCTTTTCCACTAACATCAAAGTTGAATTTTACTTGACAATGTCAGCCTAGAAAGGAAGCATGCTTGTGGTGTTTCAAGGGTGCAAGATGGTAATTGCTTTGGAAAAAGGTATCTGAAACACTTTTTAAATTCAAGAAGTGGTAATAGACACATGCAATTAAAGACCAACAACAGTAGGTTCAACTTCATGCAGTATGACCATACATTGTGGCAGTTGTGAAAATTCTGTAACCAGTTAAGAAGTAATTAGATACAGAACTTGGACGAGGGAGAGGTGAGAGTGTGGCAAGGAGAATTTTGGGAACCAATTAAAGATGGGCTGAAAAGTCTTCCAAATCTATAATTATGATGTGAACTTGCAACTTGCAACCAACACTGCAGAAGACCCATTTATATGTTTTGGTTTAAAATGCTTCATTATCAGAAACATAAGTTGCTGATGTCCATCATTACCTCCTAGAAGAAATCATTCTCAGCTGCATAGTATGCAGTCACAACAAAAGCAATATGTGATTTTCCTCTCTCTCAGCTGTAATGATTTATTAAAAGAGGTTTGAAAAAATATTTAAAAAACCTTGTGCCATTTCTATGGAAAATATTTAAGATTTTGCCGTAAAGATCAGTTTTCATTCTATGTTTATACAACTAATCACAGCAAGAGAGTAAGTTTTCTTAATATCATTTCAGTATTTAACTGAGCATTGTATCATATAGCATGAGCAAAGACATTAGTGAGGATCAGTGAAGTCATATCTAAGATGAGGAAGATATCCATTGTTCTTGTTCAATATTTGAAGCCCCCAAAAGTATCAGCAGGAGTCTGTGAGTGAGGCTTTGATATTTCCTTCCATAATATAATCGGGGTCATTGCAGACAATTTCACAATATTTAGATCTACTCACATCTCCAAAAATAAAGCAGCTCATGCTGAGCAAAGTAGGACTAGTAGCAAACAACATTTATGTCACATAAATCAAAGATCATTGCTAAGATAAAAATACCCCATCAGCTTATTTTCACCCACCCACAATCCCAGAATTCAGTGGTACTACCAGCATGAAGTCTGTCATTATTAATATCTGGGAGATCACCACTGACAAGAGGTTTAATTAGACAGCTAGGTGAACAAATGCCTCCAAGAACAGACAGAGATTGGATACTCTTAACACCTAACCTCATGGTCTTTTCTCCATCTGCAAGGTACAAGCCAATAGTATGATAGAATTCTTATCAGTCGCCTGTAACAGTGCAGCCACAGTACTGAAGAAACCCAACATCAGTCATGGTAGAGCAAACCCCTTGACTAACACACATGTTGTCAAACTCATTTACCCTGTAAGTCACACGCTTTCCTGATTTAGACATTCTACTTTCTCCTTAATCCTGGAATTCCACCTCAAAGAAAGTTTTGGGAAAAACACAAGTGCAATAACTCAGGATTCAGAGTAATGCTATAAAGCATGGCTCAGATCTGATGGATGGCATTAATCAGTTTAGAAACAAAATGAAAGAGTGAATCAAAATTGAAAATTACTTAGAATAATATAAAAGACTCAATGGGTTAATTCTGCTAAAGCTGTGAGCTTTCCTTACAGCCTTCACCCCAAAGGGAAACATATCTTTTTTGTCCATCTGTGAACACAATTATAAATATGATTCATAGGTTGGCAAGAGGCTTCTTTGGCCAAGTCAGATATCCAACCTTGTTCTCTTATTACATGAATAGTGTCTGACAAAGTTCAGCATATTACAGACCACAGAATTAATTTGTTTTCTGTTTTTTTTTTACTACTATTTCTTTAGAATTTTTGTTTTATAAAGAATGGGAAGAACAGTTCAGTGGTGAGCACTTGACCAAGAAGGCTGAATTAATCTGGAATTAGAATTTACTTGAATTTGAGATTGTTAATTGGAAAAGGGGAAGTTAATAAGGAATCAGGTCTTTTCTGTGCTAACTTTCATCTAATAAACTGACCAAGTGTCATTATTTATGGTGACCAGGGAGATATTCATGGTGCATATTTAGTAACTTGAATAAGGCAAATTAGTGTGACATTAGGGAGATATAAAGAGATAAAATTTTGAAATAAACATGGGATGTTAGATTCTAATATTCACTTCTTAACTTTCTGCACTATGCCTTAGTCAATCTGACCAAGATGGTAAACAAATTGTAATATGTTACAATTTATTGGCTAGTATTAAATACGTTCTCCATTATGAAACTAATCCCTGCCTGAGCTTGAGGGCAATGCTCAGTTTTTCTATCTGTCTGTGTGAGTAATTACTGGTTTAATTTTGTTGACGAAAATAATCTTTCTGTATACTTATCTGTTATCCAGACATATGAGCCTCATGTTAAATCTGTGCTGCACAGACTTTGAATGTTCTTTCTCGTTGCATGTGTTTTTCGCCAATCCAATAAGGTTAGAACTAAATCAAGATGCAGGGTAATGTTTTCAAGATGACAATTATTGTTGCCAAATAACTACAACTTTCTACAGTTTGTAACATTTACATGTAACAAACCTTACAACTCCTTACAATCTGGCTTCCCGAGAGCTTTGGAATTGTAACTCTGAGCATATGAAAATCCAACTTGTATCATTTGGATACATCATAGTTTCAGAGATAATAAATCAGAAAACAGATGGACTAATTTGGTTAAATTTAATTCCTTTCTTAATTAAATATTTTTGACATTTTGCATTGCATTATTATTCTTCAGTTGTCTTTACCAGTTTGCTGTAATTTTTGCATTTAAAGAATTCACTGAGGTGGATGTTAACACTGCCCATTTGAAATAAGACAGCAACAGAGTTCAACAAGTCAGTAGATTTAGTGCCCTGTTCCCAAAGTGTTGCTATTTTACCTGCTACTTGTGCTCAGGTGCTGAAGTGAACCAGGCAGGAGCCACGTTAATCAGTGTATATTGGGGTCCTATGACATACATATTGACACAGATACTATTCCATCTGATTAGTGAAACCCATTGGCATGTAGGTGAGTCTTGGAAATCTATTTCTAAATTTTTTTTCTGGGAGCAAAGGAACCAGCAAGGATCCATAAGAACATTATTATCTACTCCATTCCAGAACACTCCATTCAGACCCATCTACTTTCCTGACAGATCTGTCGCTGAAGTTCCTGATAACATGCTGGCCCAGAGCCAATGAGCTGCATCAGGATGCTTATTTGATGCATACCTACCTCCCAGCAGAAGTGTAGGATTGTAGACCAATGCACCCCGACAGTAATTGGAACCTACTCTTCAATGACCCTGCAAAGTAGTTGTAAAAATGTCCAAGGTTGTAATGCAGATAGGGGAAAAAAAATTAAAATAACTTTGACTGATGGGGAAATAACTACAGGAAAACAAACTAGACACAACATAGATCTATCTTATTATGGAGTGCAATATTTAAAAATGAGTACTGACATTGGGCATTTGGTAGTAAACAGTACTTTCACTACTGGAGCCTGTGTTTGATTCCAACCCAGACTAAGGGAATTAAAGTCTCCTGAGCTGGACTCTGTAAAATCTTCAAGTAAAATAAGTTTGGACAGTCTCCATAGAGTTCCTGGTTGGCAGGAGTCCACAGGAGAAATCTGAACTAAATTGGCAAATTTACTCAGACATCTCACATATGAATGGATGCACCACAATCAATGAATGGTCCGATGAGTTTGAGACAGTGCGTCAAGATCTTATTCCTCCTCTGTTCTATGTTATTACATGTCTTGTGGGTGTTAGATCATGACCTGAGTTGGGAGAGATTTTCTATTGCCAGAATTGGCATCCTAAACCCTGCACCCGTCCCATCCTAAAATATTGAAAAGGGTTAATGCAAGAGCTGTCATTTATAGAACAATGCTTGAAGTTAATCCTAATGCTAATTTGCAAAGAAGGGACCGTCTTGGAAACAATGGTGACTAAATAATATCGAAGTTGGTGTCAAGGAAAATTGTCGACAAAGAAGGAGAAACCACAGGATTTTATATATTTGCATTTATACATTTCCCATTAGTCCAGAAAACATCAAATCAGTAGATCACATCTCGAAATATCTGAATATCTGAAGTCATTTTAACACAGCCAGTGCTTTAGGAGACAGCATATAAAACAAAGGAAGTCGCTAGAAAGGAAAAAGGATGATACTTAACAATTAATGAATTCATTCTGCCATACTGGGCTAGGAAGAGATTTTTCACATCTTTAAATGATCCAAATGTATTTTGATGTTCCAAGCTGTTGAAAGAGTTCCAGTCGCACAGTGAAAGTTGCTTCAATATAATGTGACACCATCGTTGAACAATTGCAAGATTTGCAGTCTGATATTGGCAGCTTCAATTTTAAACAAAACACAAGGCCATGCTGATGAGGTAGGCACAGAGTGTTTCAGCTTAGCACCAGCTCCAGTATAATTGCAAACAGTTCAAAGAAAAGGGTAAAATATGTAAGCCTTTACATATGGGGTTCCATTTTCATAGGTCTGAACACACAATAGAATTAGTAACCTGTAACCATAACTTCTATCTGTTTACTTATGCTGCTCAATAAAAGGTAGTCGTATCAAACTGGTACCTGCAGTACATTTGAGCATAACATGTTTAATCAAGTTAGGCACTGAATTTATATTGACGCAGAAGACCTTATTAATAACATCCCAATTTAAAGTGCTGTGTCATATTTGCTGCAAAGGAAATTGTTGTTTCTTTCTCCTGCATGTGCATTTGCCATGTTTCTGGGGTCACACCTAATTCTATTGTTCCCAAAGTTAAAGGAAAGTGCACCAGTGCGTCATTTCATATCTCAGTAGAACAGTTGGGAATAATCATACATTTTGTATGGGTGATAGCAGCAATATTAGTCCCCGAGGTTAGAATAAGATTGATGCCACAATGACTATTTCTGTGTGGAGTACCACAGGAAAGCACATTATGACATATGTAGGAATTGGTACTATTGTTAATTACTTTTTGTTTGACATTTTGCCAGTTTTGCCAGTTACTTACAATGGCAGTTGTGACTGTGGTTTATTATAGAAATCAAAATGAATTCGTATTAAAATATAGAAAAATGAAGATGAATGTCTCCCTTGAGGCTTATGGCCAATATCTGTCTTTGGGGGCAGATAAAATTAATAATACTTTTCTGTTTATTAAAACCATTCCCATTTATTTATTTTTTTCTCCATAGTTTTTGACAGATGCATTTGCTTTGGCATGATGTTCCATATTGTAGCTTTCACATGGTATTTCTGGAACATTTAGCTCTGTGTATACAACACAAAGGCATATATGTTCAGGCAGAACTACAGAACAGGCATTACACTTCCCTGGTCGATGTGGAAGTCATATATTCAGAAAATGAGATAACAAATTTGACACCCTTTCTGTCCCATGTTAGGAATGGTGCACCTGGCTAGAAGGAGATTAAATAATGAATGTAAACAATGTAAATAACCAACTTCTCCTGATCACCAAACAATATGCCTAAAATTCATCCCTAGCCAATAGTACTAAATGTATTCTATGACAACAGCAATAGATTATACTCTGACTCTAAAAGTTATTTCACTGATTACAATAAACCTTGATTTCAGTGGAAAAGTACAACAGAGAGCTACTGCTATCCCACAAATGCGGATGAATTTCTATGGGATGACACATGAAGAGACAGGATTGGACTTGACTGTGATGCTCCAAGGGTATTGTTTGACTTATTTAACGGCATTCAGTTTCTAGATATAAAATAGGTGAGATCAACAATCAAAAGTTCTGTTAATATAGGCTAAAAAAAAATTGAAGAAGTAGCCTCTTGATGATGATATCACAAGGTACCAATGTTTACCAAGGTTACCAATGACCATTGAAAAAAAGCCAATCAAGAGTTTTCAAAAAAATCAAGAAATTTGGACAGAAAAGACCACCATGTTACTGATATATTTTCTTGACAATTTTTAAGAAATGTCTTAAATACAAACAAATTGAGTTTTAAGTGACTTACTAACTTGTAATCAATGCTTAATCGCCCCTCTCTCTCGAAAACATAAATGCTTCATATTTTTCGGTTGTCATTACCTCAGATAATTATTTCAAACATTTGTACTTTTAAAAAATTTATTTTAAGTTTGCTTATAATATTTCACTTTTTAGCATCTTGTGTACATATAGCATTCTACATTTGGTGCTATGTAAAATGTATTGTAGGTTAAAATTGTGTTTTTGTTTTGTTGGCTTGCTGTCAGTGTAAATTCTTCAGTATGATCATCTGCTGGGTCAGCTTGATGGCATCACTGTTCCTGGATACCCAAGAGGACCTAGACCTGATGCCTAATAGCAAACAATACTACTAAGGTGAAATCCACATTACAGAGATCCATAGATCATCAGCTTTGGTATTGGTATTGGTTTATTATTGTCACTTGTACCTAGGTACAGTGAAAAGCTTGTCTTACAAACCGATCATACAGGTCAATTCATTACACAGTGCAGTTACATTGAGTCAGTACAGAGTGCATTGATGTATTACAGGTAAAAACAATAACAGTACAGAGTAAAGTGTCACAGCTACAGAGCAAGTGCAGTGCAATAAGGTGCAAGGTAACAACAAGTTAGATCATGAGGGAACTGTTCAATAGTCTTATCACTGTGAGGTAGAAGCTGTCCTTAAGTCTGGTGGTACGTGCCCTCAGACTCCTGTATCTTCTACCCGATGGAAGAGGAGAGAAGAGAGAATGACCCAGGTGGTTGGGGTCCTTGATTATGCTGGCTGCTTCGCCAAGGCAGTGAGAGGTAAAGTCCAAGGAGGGGAGGCTGGTTTCCGTGATGTGCTGGGCTGTGTCCACAACTCTCTGCAGTTTCTTGTGGTCTTGGGCAGAGCAGCTGCAGTACCAAGCCGTGATGCATCCAGATAGGATGCTTTCTATGGTGTATCGATAAAAGTTGGTGAGAGTCAAAGGGGACAGACCAAACTTCTTTAGCTGACTGCAAATCTGTGGTAAATAGTTTATTCTTAACTATTGGGTTATCAATTGATATTGACTGCTTCCCCACCTAAACACACACTTTAAAAATAATTTTCTGGCTTTGTGTCCATTAATAAACTTCATTCTGCTCTTTCCCTATCCCATCCCTCTCCACATCCCTCGTTTCCAGTGTATATTGAACAAAGCTCATGGATATCAAAATGGAAGTTTGTATACAATGCTTTCCAGATTTTCTACTATTCTATATTTATTGAACTTTGTTGGAACCAAATATTTACAATAAAACTTCAAGAGTCCCAGTGCAGGTACCAATGTATTGTCCGGCTCCTGATAATTGTGAAATGCTTCTTAAGAAGTAAGTGCTAAAAATTTCAAGATAAAGACATTTCGTTGCAATTTAATATTGCTCTTATAGACCCACCCAAATTGCAAAGTAGAAAGCCTGACTTTCTAATGTTACTCTGAAATGCTGACATCATAATCAAAAATGGAACTATTCAATAGCAACTGCATCAACAGCACCATGCCTTTAATTTAGTCACAAGCCATTAAGTCCAAGAAAAAGGCCACATCTACAGTCAAATAAAAAAAGGCAATAATGTTAACATCTCAGGATAATACATAAACTTCAACCCAGCTCAGAAAATATATCAATCAAGTCAACAGGTGGCTTACATTAATGTCTCTGGTGAAGCCTTGACTAATAAAAATATTGAGCCTGCATTACATCAAGAATATGTTATATACATTGACACTGAATGCAATCCCAGTCTGCTTTTATTCTTACAATATATACAGATTTCCAGCTACCTTCCCCCTTTAATCTCGTACAGACAAGTTTATGATTTATACCCTAACATTATTGACAATACACAGAAGACCGCACAGAATCTGATAGGCAGTTTAAGGAAAATTCTAACTCTAAAGTTTTCAATCACTTTGGGGGGAAATGTTAACCTGACCCGCAAAACAGGGTCTGGATGAGTCACACACTGAAATCAATGAAATGTAAATCCTCTGCTGACCAGTCCTGGCAGTTTTCCACTGGAAAAATTAGGTTAAAATTCACTGCAACATTTTATGATGTTCAGATCATTTTTCCAAATACCTTCCTATTCATTTTGATATTTAATTCAAGGTGACATAAGACAAAGGCTAAATAAATTAGGCTTCCACCTTCTTACCTGATCATTCCTTGGGGACGAGGGTTGGGATATTTGGCTGTGAGAATTATACAGGACTTCTGTAGTTTGCTTGCAATTTGAAATTTTCTTGAGGACTGCCAAATCTGTGAGAAATATTTAACATATAATTTCCTATGAACAATATTCTAATTCTCCTCCCTGGAGAGAACCAGGTTAACTGTTCAAACTCAGCAGAGGTATTTTCACAATCTTAGAAGCTGGGACAAGGACCTCCTGAGTTTTGAATGACAGCCTCTCAGATTCGGCAAGGAGCTGACAGTGCAATCCTCCTTGTAATATGGTGATCAGAAGTGCACATAGCACTCTAGCTGCTGCCTAATTAGTCTTTCATATAGTTCAAGCACATCTTCCCTGCTCTTATATTCTATTTTATGCCTAGCTGACCTGCCCATTGAAATCTTCCTACAGTTCTCATCCGAGCTTTCAATCATTTGGCCATTTTTGTATCATGCTTCCTACGTTTAAGTCTAAGTCATTAATATATGTTATAGAAAGCAGAAGGCACAGCACTGAGCACTGTGTAACACAAACTGGAAACAGACCATCACCAAACACCCACTGACTATTTCCCATTGCTTCAGAACACTAAACCAGTTTTGGATCCGACTTGTTACTTTCCCTTAGATCCCATGGGCTTTCACTTCAGTGACCAATCTTCAATGTGGGATAGCATGAAAAGCCTTGCCAAAATCCATGTAGGAACATCAAATGCATCAACTTCGTTGACCCTCTTTGCTGCCTTTAAAGTGCTATGCTGACATTTCTTGATTAATCTGTACCTTTCTAAATGACGATTAATGCTGTTTCTCTGAATCTTTTCCACCAGAGCTGGCTGGTCTGTAATTATCTATAACTATTTTATGAAATGCTTGAACACTAATAATAAAGAAACTCTTGTCATTAAAAGGTTATCCTTAGATAAAATTTGCATCATATCACCAAATATTTTGTTTAACTCAAACCTAAATCATGTCAATAAAACTACGCTTAAATGAAACAAATTAAAACACTACATCAAATCATTTGTGCAAAACCTTAATTTTATCCTGCATATTATACTTAAGTCCTAATATGCCATATTTAAACTTAAACTAAATAATATCAGGATATGCCATGCTTAAGCAAAACTGACTGCATGGGGGAGCCCATGGAGACAAACTTCACAAATTGGTGCATTAATCCACTCTGCAGGATACCAGTCCTATAACCCATTGTTGCCATTAGATTTCTCCGAATTGAATTATATCTTGTAACCTGGGCCACAGTTGCAACTGTTGCTCATTCTCCACATGAAAGGCTGTTTCCTTTTTGGTTCAGTATTGTGCTAATATTTTCCCAATTTTTTTTCATTACTGTTGTCAGACCATTTCAAATAACTTTAGCTAAAATCCAAAGCATATTTTCATTCTTATTGCAATTCTTATTCCACTAACTATCAGATAACATTTGGTCCTTATAACAGCCACATCCCCTAAAGTACAAGAGGAAATGGTGAACCTGAAAAGATACAGTATTTGACATGACTTTATTTCATGAATAACATGATTTAGAAGGAGCCGCTCTTGGTCTGATTAGTGCGATGATGTCAAAATGAATTTTCCAAAATCCTAACTTGCCTGAATGAAATGATGAACAATTTAGATTCATTATATGTAAGTCAAAGCAATTCATGCTTATAGTACTTTTCATAAATGTCTATGTGTCTGTAGTTATGGTAGAGAGGACCAAAGAGCCATGGAATATGGTCTTTGAGCACAGTTTGGAAGGAAATTAAATTTTGAAGAGAAACATTGGGCAGGAGGTATGGGAAGAGGAAAGCATGAATCAAAAGTGAATACTTTTATTAAACAAGTTGAACAATGTGGCCAATGAAAGGCACAGTTATTTTTTAAAACTGGTCTTTTCCTGCCAACTGACTGTAAAATGCTGATATTGCAAATAACATTTAATCCTAAATTCCATTGCAATCAAATGTTTCTAAAGACTTCAGGATAATTTACAATTAAATTCTTCAATAGACATTTTCTTTCAGAATATCTGAAACAAACAATTGATTGATTTCCCTTCACTCCACTGCTCTGTTAATTATGATAAGGAGCTTTGGTTTCATAATTGCCCTGAGGAGAAACTGCAAAATTGGACATGGTGTAAATATCCTTTCACGGAAGTGACATTCTGTGCAATGACCATTGGTACAATCACATGGCTGTTGTATGGAAAGATTGCAAATAAAGATGAGCATGGAAGACAAGAAAGAAAAGAACAAACTTAAGAAAATGCCACATGTGTCAGAGGGGACTGTCCAGTGTTGTGTAATAACATAAGACATTGGGGGGTGACTGCAAGATCAGCATCCGCACTTAGAGAGGGATCGCCCTTACTGGGTGAGTGCAAGGTAAAATTCTGCATGCCAATACTTTGATGTTTGAAGTGTACCAAGAAATTGTATGATAGGTATTATTGTCAAAGTGCCTCGTTAAAGAAGACCAAACTCCTTTCAAACAGGTGGTAGATTTTATTCTGGAACAAGTAGGTGATAATAAGATTGCTGTGAGAAATATCCTAAAAGGCAACAGGAAGATACCAAGGATTGTAAGGAGCAAGTCTGCTTCCTAGAAATGGAGGCAGGATATTCTGCAGCAGTTATGCAGCGGTAGAGGCTAATAGCCGTGTACACTGTTGATGCTTTACAAGAATTATGAGATATGAAAGATGTATTAGTAAAGAATCAGAATGAAAAGGTACTCCTTAACTGTAGAGGATACTAAGGAAGCCATCAAGCAACCCCACTGAGAGGCAGACCATTGTTTATGCAGCTTTAGGATTTCGGGGCTAATGGAGAGTCTGGCCAAAAGAAAACAACAGTAGCGGCAATAAAAGTGGCACCATTTGGACATAATGGGGACGTAAGTAATCATGACCATTCTGTGGATCAGTCTATTCTCAAAGAATGTGCCTCCTATATCAGTGATCCAAGGGATAATTCTTCTCCAGTGCCAATAATAGTAAATATAGTTAGTCACAGATTTTTTAAAAATCCTGCTGGTGGTTGGTGGTATGAAGTCTCCTCCATTCTCAGAGCTCTACTGAGAACCTAAAGAGTGGGGTAAACAGAGTCCTCAACTTAGCTCTGGGGGCAGGGAGGGGGACAGAGAACGTGACAAGCCCCCATGGTACTTTTAAGAGAACGAAGGTATTAACTTGCAGTCAATTGAGTTCAATTCTTTTGGAGTGATTATCAGGAAGCAAACCCCTTATGAAAGTCATCTAAAACACTTCCAACATATAAATGGAAGCAAGAGGCTCTGAAAGTGAAGCGTGCCCCTGAGAGAGGGTATCGTAATTAAGAACATAGAGAACGTAGAACAGTACAGCACAGGAACAGGCCCTTCGGCCTGTGGTGTCTAGGCTGACCATGATGCCAATCCAAACTAATTCCATCTGCCAGCACATGGTCTATATCCCTCCATTTCCTGCCTGTGTGCCTGTCTAAATGCCTCTTAAATGTTGCTGTTGTAGCTATGTCTACCACTTCCCCTGGCACCTACCGCTCTCTGTGTAAAAGAAATTGTTTCATAAATCTCCTTTAAATTTTCTTCCTCTCATCTTAAAGCTATTCCCTCTAGTATTAACTCTGACTATCTACCCTATACATACCTCTCACAATGTTATCTATTTCTATTATGTCATCTCTCAGCCTCCAATGCTCAGGTAAAACAATCCAAGTTTGTCCAAACTCGCCCTATAGCTAATACTGTCTAATCCAGGCAACATTCTGGTGAACCTTTTCCGCACCCTCTCCAAAGCTTCCACATCCTTCCTGTAATGCCAGAACTGCACACAATAAGTAATTGTGGTAAAACTGTTTCCTTTCCCTGGGGCTGTAACATAAAAAGTCTTATAATCTGAGTTCTCTCATGGATCAGAGACAAGAAAGTGAAAGAGCTTGAGTTTGTTGGACAATTGTTGATGTCTAGATGTTTGATTCTATCTGTTTGCCTGATCAATAGTTTACATCATTCGTTACTTAAAATATGAAAAGTCTCCATGAAATATGTCTGACTGTTTTAAGGTGGCCTATATGCTTAGCCTTTGAGAGTAGTTCATATTGGTTTCTGAATCAACATAAAACATATCAATGTTCTGTAAGTTTTAAAATTTTGCATGAGGTTTTGCAATTTTTTAATTCCTTTTGATTTATACAAGTAGATAAAGTGAGGAAGTGAAAAATCTGTTAGGTATTTGTTAAGTCTGTGCTGGGAGGAAATTTGTATTAATCCTGTGTTCTCCCTAAATAAATTCCGCATCAGGGAGTTAGATCTGACCTAGATTCATTGGAAATTTTCTACATGATTCAATGTGCAATAAAATGCAAGACCTCTTAAGCATTAGAGGCAGTATTTAAGAAGTTGCATGGATGAGAGAGCTTTATGTAGTTCCATTTGCTTCTTTTCTTTGTCCTTCGATATGTTTGTTAATGTTTTATTTCACTGCAGAAATTAACTTCTAAATATTTTAAGTAATTTGCCAAGTTTCATAGGGAAAAGAAACACTTCCACTTGTTTTAAGCATGTGCTCTTAAATTATTTATTTTTCCCCTTGTATTAATACATGTATTTTGTTATCTGGTTTAAAATAAAAATATGAACCAGAATTCCACAATGGTTATGTGTAATTCTATATTTTTGTAATGACTTGTCTAGGACTCTCAAAATTCTGTTTACAAGATTCCCACCTACTAAAATTGACAGCAGTTGAATAATGTAATTTGGCATTTTGGGTCATGTGAGTTGATTGTTTTGAATTAACTAATTTTTGACATTAGGGGAAAATTTGGGTGATGCTTTGGAAGTTACAATGAATGAAGATTTTCCTAGAGTGATG
Organism: Pristis pectinata; assembly: GCF_009764475.1. NCBI lineage: Eukaryota > Metazoa > Chordata > Chondrichthyes > Rhinopristiformes > Pristidae > Pristis > Pristis pectinata. The sequence continues at coordinate 106,504,154 of NC_067407.1, forward strand.
CATTATAACCCCCCACCCTCCAAACCCACCCAAACTCCTAAACAGAGCAACAGTGGATTGAGTTTGTTTTTAAAGCAGATAACGTTAATATTCTAGAATCACAAGAAGCAAAGCAAGAGATCCATTTTCAAGAATTTAAGGATTTATGACATGCATCAAATGACAATTTGAATTAAACAGGTTGCCTTTAAGAGGCTTGGACTTAATACATTCATGTTTTTGTTCCATTCCAGAGTAAGTTACAATAAGGAGAAATTTACCTGAAGTCTAAGAGAATGATTACATTTAAATTTTTTAAAAGTACATTCTGGGTGTTTGTTGCATATAAGGGAATAATGTTTTAAATGAAGAAACAAACTGAACTTTGACAAAAATCAATAAGACCAAAATATTTAGTTTTGGGATTTTGAAAGGGGAAAAAAAGAACTTTGTGCAATGTATTTTGATATTTCTTGGACATTCCTGGGTTATGTAGTAATCAACTAGGAATATACCAGCAACTTACTTCTGTGGGAATATTTGATTAATGTTTTACAAATTTTCTGGAAATACTGCATGGGGAATAACATTTATTTCAGAGCTCCTGAACAAAATGAATTTTAATCATATGTTCCCCATCACAAACAAAGAAATTATTCCACCAAATGGGAAGTTTTCTAAAACTATATTTGAATGGGATTAAATTACCCGGGTAAAATTCACAGATATTAGTTTAATTTTGAAATTAAAGTCAGGAAAGGTATGAGTGATTAAATAATTAATTAATTGCTTTCTCTTGGAAATGTTTGTGTCCATGTCTTTAAATGTTTTAAGGAAGCTGCCTTTTCTATCCTAACCATTGCTTGTGACATAGAGAGGCAAGTAGATCTTCAGAACCTTCAAAATCTTTTGAAAATCATCTGAAAGGCCTCTCCATGTTTCAGGCAATGGATGACATGTGTGACATTATACTGAGATACCACGTTGAATGCGCAAATGTGATTGATTGCAAATTAAGCAATACGTGGAAATCATTGTGAATTTGCACCAAAGGGGCTTAGACACTACTTGTCATGAAATGGTTGATGTGACTCAGGTGTGTGTGTGTGTGTGTGTGTGTGTGTGTGTGTGTGTGTGTGTGTGTGTGTGTGTGTGTGTGTGTGTGTGTGTGTGTGTGTGTGTGAGAGAGAGAGAGACAGAGAGAGAAAGATGCCTGTTCTATCAAGGCACTGGCACATAGTCCATAGGAAAAAAAACAAATTTGAAATAAACAAGACAGATTGAAAGACGTAGGTATTTTTGAGACAAATAAATGATAAAGTGGTGCATAGATTTAGGCAGAAACAGTTAAAAGGTAAAAAAGGCAACACTTTACAATGATTGCGTACAGGTTGAATGCATTTGAAAAGAAGCATTAAAATCTTCCAATGGCGATTTTTGCAATGAGGTAATGTGTTTTTACAACTACATATGTTATTTATAACATTAATCGCAAAATTAAGGAAGCGAGCATAAGACCTTGAAATATCTAAATTGGTTATGGATTAATTGTGAAAACTCTAAGGATATCTTGGTTCCGGGGTGAAAGTATGTAAAGTTTTGCATATAACACCTTTGCAATATATTAGGTTACTTGGTAGGAGAATAGTTAGAAAGGTTATGGGAAAATAGTAACTGTATAATATAGTGGAAAAGCTCAAGATATGAGGGAAGAATCTATAGTAAGAAATGAAAAACAGAAGTATGATGAGGTGGATGGGGCAACATATAAATCAAGACTTTTTTCCCCACATGTTAGTAGGCTTACAATTTTTTGGTATTGATGAGCCATAAAATCTTAATTTGTTATTTTGAAAGATTAATCCAAGAAATGGGCATGAGAGTAATTGCCCAATGAATTAATAAATTCGTAATCATTTACACAAACTATTTTGCCTTGTTCAAGAATCCTTCTGGTTTTACATTCCCTCATTTGCCTTGGGTTTGATTCTCTCCCACTAGCCCGTGTGGAATCCAAAAGTTGAAAGGTATCATGACATGAATTGGACAGACTGGATGAGTCAGCTGGTATTTCCCTGCCTTATGTATGCCATGCTTGGATTCAAGAAAATTGTCCTTAGAATATTTAAAGTGCAAATCAAAAATTGCTGATGCTGGAAATCTGGAAATCAGAGCTATTGCTCGATCTGCTCAGTGCTTCCAGAAGTTTCTGTTTCACTTAAAATCAAACCCACCTCCTGCAAACAGGCTGGCCTCTATCACTTGCCCCACCTTTGTTAAACACAAGTGGGTCAGTTGGATTTAGACTATAGATATGAAGATTCTATTGTTAGTCCTGACCCCAACCCACCTGTTTATAGCTGCTAATATTAGCCCTATGTTACTGAGGCACAAGAAGGGTATAGGTCAATGTAAAAACATAATATTGGATTGGACACAGAGAAGAGCAACAAAAGTGATCCATTGTGCCATGCTAATGAATTTTCAGGATACACCACATAATTCAGGGTCTCACAGAAATGACAGAGGGGGAGTAGTGGTAAAAAATGTGAGGAATCAAAAGAGGAGTTGGTCAGGGTAAGAACAAGTTCCGCCAGGCAGAGGAGTGTGTGTGTGTGTGTGTGTGTGTGTGTGTGTGTGTGTGTGTGTGTGTGTGTGTGTGTGTGTTGGGGGGGTGGGGGGGGAGAGGGGCAGGAATTCAGGTTCTTTTTTCCATAAGGAAGGTGGTTAATAGGAGCTGCAATGAAGCAAATTAAATATTCAAATGGTGTAGAAAAGGAACACTCTAATCATTAACAGGAAGGTTAAGACTAGGGAACATAAATTTAAATTGGTGAATAGTTAATTCAAAACAGTCTTCAGAATATTCCCCAGACAAGGTAGTAAAGTCAAGAAGATTACAAATGCTCAAAATGCAGCTGGGTGACATTGTGGTGGAATTAAAGTACTGCCCAGATAGAGCTATTGGGTCGGGTAGCAATGCTTTGTCTTTAACTCATCTAATGTTCTCACAAGTAAGGCTCTTGTGATCATTGGAGGACTCTTCGGTATGACAAAACATTGTTCTACGTCCATTTGAAAATGACATACAGAAGCATCAAACGTTTTAACAAATTCCCTCTATATAATGCGTGTACTCCTTCCTCTAGCTTTATTTCTTACTTTAAACATAGAAAATTATCCAACCAAAGTTTCTGAACTTGCATTCCAACATTTATACATTTGTTTACTTTGTCTTGGGCCTTTCCCCTATCATGAATTCCTTCTTTACTGCCTCCCACATTTCAGCCAGCATCCTATTATAAATCTTCATTCTCCCTGGTGTTGCCTTGTAATTCTTTCCAGGTGAGCCACACCATAAATACAGTCATCTATTGTCGGAATCTTGGCGCATCAGATTTTCCCGGGACAGAGCAGCGAGCCCTGCCAGTTCAATGACAAGGAAAAATCAGATGTGTTGAACCTTTTCCAAAATATGTTCCTACACCCCCATATCACATGATAATTGTACCCTCAGCATCTTGCTCCTTGCTTCAGACATGTCCAAAACCACTTGTGCTGTAATAAGCTATTTTTATTATGTTAGATGTAACGAGAAAGAAAACTTGGAGAGCTCATTTAGGTCAAGAAATCTATGTCTTCAACAAATTATGAGCAACCTAACTTATCATGAAGGCCTTTCCACCTTTCAATAACCTGAGGGAAAGTTTAATACTAAAAGTTTTCCAATCTCCAAGAAAAACTCTAGAGGTTTTTGTTTATATATCATTCAGGCTGTCTCCATTATTTTGGGAAGCCCAAGAACTACTGAGACCAGGGGAGTATTTTGTCATCTCTGTCTACAACTATACATGCAACCATAAATCACCTGGCCAAATAGATATTTATTCAGCTTTTTTTAAAGAATCGATCATCTCAGTGCCAAGGGCTTCGTTGAGAAGGAAGTTGCTAATTCTTGCTGTCAAATGCTCTTATTAATGGCATTCCCAGAATGGTACAGCTTAAGTTTGAGATCCTGGGGAGGGGATGGTGGGGTGGGGGGTGTGGCTGCAGATAGCCTGTCAGGGGAGAATGACAGCAGCAGCCAGATCAGTGACACCATGAGTCGCTTTGTTATACAGCAGGGTAGGTCAAAGTCTAGACGACTAATAGTGAAAGGGGAGTCTTTAATCAGGGGCACAGACTGGCTTTTCTGTGACTGCGAGCAAGACTCCAGGATGGTGTGGTGCCAGGGTCAAGGATGTCTCTGAGTGGGCACAGAACATTCTGAAAAGGGAGGGTGAGCAGCCAAAGGTTGTGGTCCACACTGGTACCAACGACATAGGCAGGAAGGGAGGTGAGGTCTGGAGAAAAGAACTTAGGGAGCTAGGTAGAAAGTTAAAAAACAAGACCTCTATGGTTCTAATCTCGGGATCACTCCCTGTGCCACGTGTTAGCAAAGCAAGAAATAGGAAGATAGTACAATTGAATGCATGGCTAAGGTGCAGGAGGGTGGGCTTCAGGTAAATGGATTGTTGGGCTCTCTTCCAGGGCAAGAGGGATCTGTACAAGAAGGACAGGTTGCACCTAAACTGGGGGTGCACCAATATCCCATAGAGAGGTTTGCTAGTGCCACTCAAGAGGGTTGAAACTAGCATGGCAAGGGGGTGGCAACCAAAGCAGCAGGTTAGCAAGTGATTGAGGGGAAGGTAGGAGTTAGGCCAAGTAAGTCCAATAGGAAGGACAGGCAGGGCTGGGTTAATGAATGCGATGGGACTGTTGGACTGAAGTGTGTTTACTTCATTGCAAGTTTATTTCAATGGGTAAGGCAGATGAACATAGAGCCTGATTAGTTCATGGAACTACGATGTTGTGGCCATTACTGAGACTTGGTTGAGAGAGGGGCAGGACTGGCAGCTCAGTGTTCTAGGGTTTTGCCATTTCAGACATAATAGAGAAGGATGTAAAAGAGGCAGGGGAGCTGCATTACTGATTAGGGAGAATGCCACAGCTGCACTCAGAGAGGACATACTGGAGGACTCATCTCCTGAGGTAATATGGGTAGAGCTCAGAAATAAGAAAGGTGCCATCACTATGATGGGATTATGCTAGAGGCCTCCCAGTAGCCTGTGGGAGATAGAGGAAGAGATATGTAGGCAGATTATGAAAAATGCAAGATGTAAAAGCAACATGGTTGTCATAGTGGGTGACTTTAATTTCCCAAATTTTGACTGAGACTTCCTCAGTGCAAAATGCTTGGATGAGGCAGAATTCGTTAGGTACATCCAAGAGGGTTTCTTGAAACAGTATGCAGATCATACAACCAGAAAAGTAGCCATACTAGACCTTGTATTGGGAACTGAGCCTGGCCAAGTGATTGGGGTTTAAGTAGGAGAGCATTTTGGGAACAGTAATCACAACTCCTTAAGTTCTAAGATAGTTATGGATAAGGATAAGTCTGGACCTTGCGGGAATGTGCAAAACTGGGGGAAGGAAAATTACAACATTATTAGGCAGGAGCTGGGGAGAGTAGATTGGGAGCAGTTGTTATTGGGTAAGTCCACATCTGACATGTGGGAGTCACTTAACGGCCATCTGATCAGAATTCAAGACCGACATGTCCCAGTGAGGAAGAAAGGCAAGAATGGCAAGTTTCAGGAACATTGGATGACAAGAGATATAGCAAACTAAGTCTAAAAGGAAAAGGAAGCATAGGAAAGTTTAGGAAGTTGAACTTGGACCACTCAAGGACAAAGGAGGGAATTTATGCCTAGAGACAGAGGAAGTGGGTGAGGTAATAAATGAGTACTTTGCATCAGTATTCACCAAGGAGAAGGACATGGAGGGGTATGCTAATATTCTAGGGCATGTTATAGTAGAGGGCATAGCTTTGAGGTGAGAGGGGGAGTTTCGAAGAGATGTGTGGGGCAAGTTTTTTTACACAGAGTGGTAGGTGCCTGGAACGTGCTGCCAGGGGAGGTGGTGGAAGCATGGATGATAGTGGAGTTTGAGTGGCATTTAGAGAGGCACATGACCATGCAGGGAATGGAGGGATATGGATCATGTGCAGGCAGGTGGGATTAGTTTAATTTGACACCACGATCAGCACAGACATCGTGGGCCAAAGGGCCTGTTCCTATGCTATTGTTCTACGTTCTATCCCCCTATCAATGTAGCTGGTACCCATGCTTTTAACTGAAGCTTGGCCTTCAGCCACTAAAATGGCCATTCTCCTCTGCTTCATCTACAGCAATGCCTTCAGTCTGTCAGCAGGAAAGGAAGCAGAGTTGCCTACAAGCTGTCGCCATATCATTCTGAGCAATAACTTTCTTTCCTAACTTCACAATAATTTGATCAATGACTCTGTTTTCTACCTTCGCAATATTTTGATCTTTGCGAACTGTCCTATAGCCAAATTTTCAATGCTTTATTTCGGCCAAGACTTCTGAGTAAGCTTTTGCTGGTATGTCGGTCAGCTTCAGCTTCCTGCTGACTATTTTCAAGGCATTCACTCCCCTCCCTGCTTGTGAACTGAAATAGATCTTGTAAAAAAAAGACAAGTGCACGGATTTTAGGGCCAGCTAACAACAGGCTCCGGGGGTTAGATTATAAATGTTAATTTAAACATTAAAACAAGGCCTTTCCTGAAAATAATTCCCCAGGTTTCCTCCCAAATCCACCACCACCAAATAGGAAAACCAGATTCCCCAGGATGCAGGGAGAAATAAATAAACTTAGAAAATGAGTCCATGTGTGGTATAAACAAGACAGGACATTATAGATAATAGAACATTACCCAATCTTTAGACTCATGAGTTATGTGCTGACAGTCAGGGGTTTATTTTTGGTAATAGATTTTACATTTGGTAATGGCATTTTCTCATTCTTCTTTGCCAATGGGAACATTTGCAATAATGTATTGGAAGTATTTTCTTTTCCCTGTTGGTTTGTGTTCTACTGAAAATGGATAAATAAAAGTTGCTAAATTTATATTTCAGTTACCAGAAACTGACACTGGTGTTATAAAAAGTAGTGGAGCAGTACTACCACACAGTAGTGAGCAGAAGAATGTAGGTTCAAACCTATTCATCACCACCACAGGATGAACAGTGTGTAGGAAGGCTAAGCATTTCTGGGGGAGGAAAATACTGAAAGTTTCTCTACCAGGGTGTTGAAGGGCCTCCTCATTGCTGAGAAAGACTAGTTGCCTGGAAACAAGAAGTTCTCTCATTGCAGAAATGTTTAAACAAGGAGAGGACACATGAAGGGAGGTATGGGAAAGGAGGATGCAAGCCTTCACTGGACGGTAACGTATGCTGAACAAAGGAAAAACAGAAATACTTCAGTAAGAAATATTTCAATACATCAAAAGCAAACTATTGTATTTATTGGGAATATATACCTCCACTGTCTACACAGACCTTACTTTCTCTTTCAAGACCGTCCCATAAACCTTTTTGACCACTTTTATTGATGCCTTCCAAAATAACTTTCTTTGGATTTGTGCAAATTTTATTCATTGTACCTCTGTGAAGCACCTAAGGATGCTTTCCTACACTGAAGCATCAGTATAGATCTAGTTTTTTTTTCTGTTGGCAGTTTCTCTTTCCACAGATGCTGCCTGACCTGCTGAGTTTTTCCAGCATCTTCTGATTTAATGATCATGCCACACCACTTGTTAACAAGCTTCCATGACAGAGGTAAGAGAGGAGGGAGTGTTACACTATTGATTAGGAAGAACATTACAGCAGTACTTAGAGAGGGTGTCCCGGGAGTGAACATCCAGCAAGGCCATATGGGTAGAACTTAGAACAAGAAAGGGTGATCACTTTGTTGGCATTTACAATAAGTTCCCCAATAGTCAGCAGGATATAGATGACCAAATAAGCAGGGCAATCACAGATAGATGTAGGAATAACAGGGTTGTAATTGTAAGTGATCTTAACTTCCCTAATATTGATTTGGACTGCCTTAAGGCCAAGTAATTAGTTGGGGAAGAATTTGTTTCCTGCATCCATGTAAGTTTTCTGAAGCAACAAGTAAATGGCTATCCTTGACCTCCTCTTGGGAAATGAGGCTGGGCAGGTGATTGATGTGTCATTGGAGGAGCACTTTGGGACTAGTAACCATATTTCTATTTGTTTCAAGATGGTAAGGGAAAAGGATAGGACTGGTCCACAAGTTAAAGTCCTAAATTGGGGAAGGCTAATTTTGATGGATTCAGATTGGAACCTGCAAAATTTGACTGGGAGAGGCTGTTTGCAGGTAGAGGGATGAATGGCAAGTAGGAAGTTTTTAAAAGTGTGAGATAGGAAGAGTTCAGGACCAGCATGTTCCTATTAGAGTGAAGGGCAAGGCTGACAAATTGAGGAACCTTGGTTGACAAGGGATATTGAGGGTCTGGTCAGGAAAAAGAAGGAAGCTTTTGTCAGCTGAGATCAAGCAAGTCCCTTGAGGAGTTTAATGGATGTAGGAGTACATTTAAGAACAAAATTAGGAGGGTAAAAGGGGCTATGAGATATGCCTGGCAGATAAAATAACAGAATGCAGAGTCAGACTTATTATCACTGACTTATATGACGTGAAATTTGTTGTTTTACAGCAGCAGTACAGTGCAAAGATATAAAATTACCATAAATTACAAAAATAAATAAATAGTGCAAAAAAAAGGAATAAGAAGGTAGTGTTCGTGGGTTCATGGACCATTCAGAAATCTGATGGCAGAGGGGAAGAAGCTGTCCCTGAATTGTTGAGTGTAGGTCTTCAGACTCCTGTACCTCCTGCCTGATGATAGTAACGAGAAGAGGGCAACTAAAGGAGAATCCTAAAATATTCTATGACTATAATAAGGGCAAAAGGGTAGCAGGGAGAGGATAGGTCCCTGAAGGATGAATGTGGTAATCTATGTGTGGAGACATGGGATATGTGTGAGGTCTGAAATAAATACTTCTTGTCTGTATTTACCATGAACAAGGACATGGAAGCTCATGAGCTCAGGGGTGGGAGAAGTAATATCCTGAATCATATCAACATTACGAAGGAGGAATGTTGGAGATCTTGTAAAGCATAAAGATGGATAAGTCCCTGGGGCCTAACCAGGTGTATCCTAGGATATTATGGGAAGCAAGGGGGGAGATTGTGGAGGCCTCAGCAGAGACTTCCGTAACTGTTAGCCACAGGAGAAGTACCAGAAGATTGGAGGATATCTAATGCTGTGCCTTTATTTAATAAGGGCAGCAGGGATAAGCCAGGGAACACAGGCCGATGAGCCGTACATCAGTGGTGGGAAAGTCATTGGAAGGGATTATGAGGGACAGGATTTATTTGCATTTGGAAAGACAAGGACTGATTAAGGATAGTCAGCATAGTTTTGTGTGTGGGAAGTTATGTCCCACAACCTTGACTGAGTTTTTGAAGAGATGACCAAAAGGAATGACGAGGGCAGGGTGGTAGTTATTGTCTATGTGGACTTTAGAAAGGCCTTTGACAAGGTACTGCATGGCAAGCTAGTACGGAAGGTTAGAAGGTGAGCTAGCAAACTGGATACAAAATTGGCTTGGTGGTTTGAGGCAGAGGGTGGTAATGAATGGTTATTTTTCAGGTTGGAAGCCTGTAAGCAATGGTGTGCTGCAGGAATCCGTGCTGGATCCTCTGTTGTTTGTCATATATATCAAAGATTTCAATGAGAATATAAGTGATGTATTTAGTAAGTTTGCAGATGATACCAAAATTGGTATTATAGTAGACGGTAAAGAATCTTGTTTCTGGTTACAACAGGATAGAGATCAAATGGAAAAGTGGGCCAAGGAACTCAAACAAGTGCAAAGTGATGCATTTTGGGAAGTTGAACCAAGGCAGAGCCCTGGGAAGTGTTTTTGAACAGGGAGGCCTTGGGGTACAAGTAGATAGTTTCCTGAAAGGGGCATCACAGGAAGACAGGGTGGTGAGCAAGTTGTATGGTGTGCTTGCCTTTATTGGCCAAGGCGTTGAGTATAAGAGTTGGGACATCATATTACATTTGTACAAAATATTGATGAGGCCACACTTGAAGTTTTGTGTGAAATTCTGGTCACCACATTATAGGAGGGATGTGATTAAACTAGAGAGGGTGCAGAAAAGATTCACAAGAATGTTGCAATGGATTGGAGGACTTTGAGTTTAAGCAGAGGTTGGATAGACTGGGTGTGTTTTTCCTGGAGTGAAGGAGGCTGAGAGGTGACATGATAGATGCCTATAAAGTGATGGGAATCATAAATAGGGTAGACAGCCAGTATCTGTTCCCATAATAGGGGATTCTAAAACTAGAGGGCATAGGTTTAAGATGAGAGGAAGGATGTTTAAAGGGGATCTGAGGGGAAAATTTTACACAAAGTGTAGTTGGCATCTGGAATGAGCTGCCAGAGGAGCTGGTGAATGCAGAAACAGTAACAACATTTTAAGAGGCAGCTGGACAGGTACCTAAATGAGCAGGGCAGAGAGGGATGTGGAATTAATGCAGGCAAATGGGATTAGCAAAGGTAGGCATGATGGTCGGCTTTGATGCAGTAGGCTTAAGGGCCTGTTTCTATGCTGTACAACTTGATGATTTTAAGGCAGCATACTGCAGGTGAATGTACAATTATACTGGAGGTCTTCACTGTAGACAGCTCCAGTTTAGTTGTATGATCATCTGGAGGCATAGCTGATCAATGTGGGCAAGCATCTGTCCCAGCCATGCTTCCTTTAATTCCAAAGATTTTCACAGAAGTGGTTAACTCATCCAGTGAAAACCTGCTGCAAAGCATTATATGAGAATGACTACAAGAGTTGAGACATCATGTTGCAGCTGTACAGGATATTGGTTAGGCCACACTTGGAATACTGTGTGCATTTCTGGTCATCACACTATAGAAAGGATGTGGTAGCACTAGAAAGAGTGCAGAAGAGATTCATCAGGATGTTGCCTGGAATGGAGGGCTTTGGTTACAAGGAGGGATTGGATAGGCTGGGATTGTTCTCACTGGAATGCAGGAGGCTGAGGGGGTGACCTATAGAGATTTGTAAAATTATGAGGGGCAGAGATAGCGCAGACAGTCACAATCCTCTTCCAAGGGTAGGGAAATCTAAAACATGAGGATATAGGTTTAAGGTGACAGGGGAAATATTTAAAGGGGAGCTGTGGGGCAAGTTTTCTGCACAGAGAGTAGTGGGTATATGGAACAAGCTGCCAGAGGAGGCGGTAGAGACAGGTACAATCACAGCATTTAAAAAGCATTTGGACAGGTACATGGATCAGAAAGGAATAGAGAGATATGGGCCAAATGCAAAAAAATGGGATTAGCATAGATGGGCATCGTAGTCGGCATGAACAAGTTGGGCTGAAGGGCCTGTTTCCATGCTGTACGACTCCATGACTCCATGAATGTCAGGAACTACACACATACCTAATTTATTGGCACACAAGTTATTGTGAATAAATTCTAATGCATTAAGGAAATCATTTGAACTTTGTCAAACCTATTTTGCATTTTTGGTCTTGTGCATCAGCTGTCCATGGCAAAAAGGACCTTTTGAGACCTAATCATCTGGACCCCATGATATCTTCATAGCAGGTGCTGTAACACTGGAAAAATCAGTTTTTGATATCCCTGGTAACTATTTGAAACGATCATCAGGCCACTTGTATATGTTAATATGCAGAAAAATAATCATTTTAAAACCTTGCAAAATATGAGCTGGCTTTCAAACATTTGCTGTTACCTGCCAAGTTGATGATTAAAATAAATAGCTTTTTGAAATTAGCACAGCTAATTTTGCAGATTGTGTGAACTGGAGTGGTTACTCTAGCATTGTGCAACATTACATAGACTGAGGTGCCCACCAGCTGCACCCGACAATAGTCAGCCACCTGTTCTTCAGGTAATAATATTCAATCCATCTATTCTAGCAGTAAATGGACACAGTGTAGCGACCCGGACCCGCAGGACTCAAACTGCCATCGGCGGCCGTGGGCGCATGCGCGGGAGTGCAACGAGAACTAACTGCGATGCGGACTAACCGCGGGGCGGGCCTTCTGGCGGGGACCGCACATCACGTCCGCCGGAGAGGCTCTCGGTTACTTTAGCGAGTGCACGCGCTTTGTTTCAGTCAGTAAAGTGTGCTCCAGTCCAGCCGCCGGTCTCTGCGTTTTCTTTCCTGCCACGCGTTGCGTTCGGCTAGATTTGGTGACCCCGACGCTCCCAGACGGCATCTCGAACCCGAGACATGAATCCCAACGACTCGCACAACACAGTCTCACTCAAGCTCCCGACTTTCTGGGCTGCTCAGCCCCATGTTTGGTTCGAGCAGGCTGAGGCCCGGTTCGAGCAGGCTGAGGCCCAGTTCAGCATCAGAGGCACTACAGCCAATGCCACGCGGTACTACTACGTGGTCAGCACACTCGACCAGGACATGGCAGTGCGGATCATCGACTTCCTGCACCATCCACCTATGGAGGACAGGTACATTAAAATCAAGGCACTCCTCCTCCGCACTTTCGGACTCTCCCGCCGCAAACGAGCCGTGTGGCTCCTGCGCATGGACGGCCTGGGCGACCGCAAGCCATCCGAGCTGATGGACGACATGCTGGCGCTCATGGATGGCCATAAACCCTGCCTCCTTTTCAAGCAGCTGTTCCTCGAGCAACTGCCAGAGGACATTCGCCTTCTCCTCATGGGTGAAGATTTCAGCGACCCACGCAGCCTCGCGGCAAGGGCGGACATTTTGTGCAGGGTAAGCAGCGGGGACAGCTTCCATCTGCACTAACCACAACAACGCGCAGCCTAAGACCAAGACCCCACAACGCGAAAACTGCTGAGACCCATGGGGGACAAAGACTAGGGTTCAGACCAATGGTGTTTTTACCATCAGAGGTGGGGGTCAAATGCACGTCGCTGCCGTCCACCGTGTGCCTTCTCGGGAAACGCAGGGGCCGGCCGTCACTAGTGGCTTTCACAGCTGGCCATCGTGACAGCCTCCTGTTCCTCTGGGACCGACACTCCTGGCGACGTTTCCTGGTGGACACCGGGGCCGAGATCAGCGTCCTTCCCCCCCTCAAACATGGACACCTGTACCGCGGCCCCAGGCCCCAACCTCACCGCCGCGAACGGCACCACCATCCAGACGTATGGCTCGTGTACCACCCCGCTGCGTTTCGGCCCCAGCTGCTTTACCTGGACCTTCACGGTAGCAGCAGTGTCACGGCCATTACTAGGGGCGGATTTCCTACGGGCCAACCACCTTCTGGTCGACCTGAAAGGCTGGCGTTTGGTCCACGCCGAGACTTTCCAAACCTTCCAGCTCGGGGAAGCCCAGTTCCTGGCCCATCACCTGGACTCCGTCACGCTCTCGGGTGATAAGTTCGCAAGGGTGCTGGCGGATTTCCCCTCCATCATCACCCCACAGTTCTCCACTACCGGTCCCAAGCACGGCGTGCAGCACCACATTCCCACGCAAGGACCACCGCTGCACGCCCGGGCCCATAGGCTGCCACCCGACAAGCTTCGCCTCGCCAAGGAGGAGTTCTGGAAAATGGAGGAGATGGGGATCATCCGCCGCTCAGACAGTCCTTGGGCATTGCCGCTGCACATGGTGCCCAAGTCCGCAGGAGGTTGGAGGCCCTGCGGGGACTACAGGAGACTTAACGACGCCACAACCGCCGACAGATACCCGGCGCCCCACATTCAGGACTTCACGGCCAACCTCCAGGGGGCAGCCATCTTTTCAAAAATCGACCTGGTCCGAGGTTATCATCAGATCCCCGTGCACCCCGACGATGTGCCCAAGACAGCCCTCATCACCCCTTTCGGGCTGTTCGAATTCCTAAGGATGCCCCTCGGCCTCAAGAACACCGCTCAGACTTTCCAGAGGCTAATGGACTCAGTTGGGCGAGGCCTGGATTTCGTTTTCATCTACCTAGACGACATCCTGGTGGCCAGCAAGTCATGCAAGGAGCACGTGGCACATCTGCGCCAGCTCTGCCAGCGCCTGAGCGACCATGGACTGGCAATCAACCCGGCGAAGTGCCAGTTCGGCCTGCCGGAAATCAACTTCTTGGGCCACCAGGTCAACCAGCATGGAGCCGCCCCTCTGCCGGACAAAGTTCAGGCCATCCACCAGTTTTCCAAGCCCAGCACTGTCAAGGGCCTGCAAGAGTTCGTGGGGATAGTGAATTTCTACCACCGGTTCATGCCAGCAGTGGCGCGCATCATGAAACTCCTGTTCAGTCTGATGGCCGGCAAGGCCAAGGAGGTGGAATGGGACGCGGAGTCCACAGAAGCCTTCGAGCAGACCACAGAGGCGTTGGCGAAGGCGGCCCTCCTAGTACACCCGAGAGTCGATGTACCCACAGCGCTCACAGTTGATGCTTCTGACACGGCGGTCGGTTGAGTCCTGGAGCAGCTCGTTGAGGGCCAGTGGCAACCGCTCGCCTTTTTCAGCCGACGCCTACGACTGCCGGACGTGAAGGACAGCGCTTTCGACAGGGAGTTACTAGCGCTCTACCTAGCCATCCGGCACTTCCAGTATTTCCTCGAACGACGGGATTTCACCGTGTATACGGACCACAAGCCCCTCACCTTCGCCCTCGCAAAGTTATCGGACCCATGGTCGGCTTGGCAGCAGAGGCACCTCTCATTTATCTCGGAGTTTACCACCGACATCTGCCAGATCGCAGGGAAGAGCAACGCGGTCGCCGACACGCTGTCTCATCCCCACATCCACTCAGTGACCACCTCAGCCCCAGGGGTCAACTACACGGCGCTGGCGCAGGCACAACAAGCAGACACCGAGATCCCAGCCTATCGGACCGCCGTTTCGGGACCCCAGCTGGAGGATGTCCCCATCAGCCCTACAGTGGTTCGGCTCCCGTGCAACACGTCGACTGGCAGACCTCGGCCCGTGGTACCAACAGCATGGAGGTGGCGGGTATTTGACATGCTACACGGCCTGCCTCACCTGTCCATCCGAGCATCCATCAAATTGGTCTCAGACAAATTTGTCTGGCACGGCCTGCGCAAGCAGGTCGGACACTGGGCCAGGACCTGCGTACACTGCCAGACCGCCAGAGTCCAGCGACATGTGAAGGCTCCCCTCCAACAGTTCCAACCGACGTTCGGCAGGTTTCAGCACATCCACGTGGACATCGTCGGCCCCCTGACCGTCTCCCGGGGCGCCAGGTATATCTTCACCATGGTCGACAGGTTCACCAGATGGCTGGAAGCCATGCCGCTAGCGGACACATCCACGGAGCCCTGCACCAGGACACTCATTGCAAACTGGATCACCAGGTTCAGACTTCCAGTGGACATCACCTGCGACAGAGGGGCACAGTTCATGTCAGGGTTGTGGACAGCACTGGCGCAGCTCCTGGGCACCCGGTTACACCACACCACAGCGTACCACCCACAGGCCAACGGTTTGGTCGAGCGTTTCCGCAGGCACCTCAAGTCAGCCCTGATGGTGCGCCTCAGAGGGCCCAACTGGGCAGATGAACTTCCTTGGGTTCTACTGGGCATCCGCACGGCCCCCAAGGAGGACCTGGGCACCTCCTTGGTGGAATTGGTTTATGGGACCCCCCTGACAGTCCCGCACGAGTTCATGCCAGAGGCCCAAGGTCCAGCAGGGACTCCGGCGGAAGTGCTGACGAAGCTGTGGGACAAGGTGGGGAGCCTGGCACCTGTTCCAAACTCCAGACATGGCACTACACCGACTTTTGTTCCTAGAGATCTCAGGGACTGTGAGTACGTTTTCATTCGCAGGGGCATGCACAAGTCCCCTCTGCAGGGGCCGTACGAAGGACCCTTCAAGGTGATCCGGCACAACGGATCTACATATGTCGTGGAGGTGGGAGGCCGCCAAGAGTCCTTCACAGTGGACCGCCTCAAACCGGCGCATTTGGACATCGGACAGCCTGTGAAGGTGCCCTCACCGCGCCGGCAGGGCAGGCCACCCAAGGTGGACACACAGACTGGGGATCCCACACCCCTGATGGGCGATTCTGGGGGAGGTGGTGTAGCGGCCCGGACCCGCAGGACTCAAACCGCCATCGGCAGCCACAGGCGCATGCACAGGAGCGCGATGCAAACTAACTGCGACACGGACTAACCGCGGAGCGTGCCTTCCGGCTGGGACTGCACATCACGTCCGCCGGAGAGGCTCTCGGTTACTTTAGCGAGCGCGCGCGCTTTGTTTTTCAGTCAGTAAAGTGTGCTCCAGTCCAGCCACCAGTCTCTGCGTTTTCTTTCCTGCCACATGCTGCGTTTGGCTACAACAGAATCATAAAGAGGTACAGCAGGGACATGGGCCCTTTGGCTTATCAAGCACTCATTTTTACACCAATCTTATCCTAACCATGGTAGTGTAGTGGTTAGCGTAACGCTATTACAGTGCCAGCAACCGGGGTTCAATTCTGGCCACTGTCTGTACATTCTCCCCGTGACTGCGTGGGTTTCCTCCAGGTGCTCCGGTTTCCTCCCACATTCCAAAGACATACAGGTTAGGAAGTTGTGGGCATGCTATGTTGGTGCCAGAAGCATGGCGACACTTGCAGGCTGCCCCCAGAACACTCTATGCAAAGATGCATTTCACTGTGTGTTTCGATGTACATGTGACTAATAAAGAAATCTTATCTTATAACCCACTTTATCCTTCCCACATTTCCCTCAGCTTCCCCAGATCCTACCACTCACCTCCACACTAGAAGCAATTTACTGCATTCAATTAGCTTATCAATGCACATGTTTTTGTTTGGGATGAGTAAAGAAATTAGAGCACCTGGAGGAAACACACACAGTCGCAGGGAGATTGTGCAAACTCTGCACAGACAGTACTGGAGGTCAGGATCAAACCAAGGTTGGTTATGGCTAGAATTAACTCCTGCCTGAGCAAGGACCTGGACCCACAGCAATTCACCTACCACCGCAACAGGTCTACAACAGATGCAATCTCACTGGCTCTCCTCTCTGCTTTGGAGCACCTAAACAACAGCAAAACATAGTCAGGCTGCTGTTTATCGATTACAGTTCAGCATTCAATCGCATCATCCCCTCAGTATTAATCACCAAGCTTCTAAACCTGTACCTCTCTCTGCAACTGGATCCTCGACCTCCTAATTGTGAGACCACAGTCAGTGTTGATCAGTAGTAACATCTCCTCCTCGCTGACAATCAACACAGGCGCACCTCAAGGATGCATACTTAGCCCACAGCTCTACTCTCTCCACACTCATGACTGTGTGGCTAAGCACAGCTCAAACGCCATCTGCAGATTCACAGATGACACCACTGTTCTTGGTAAAATCTCAGATGGTGACGAGGAGGCATGCAGGAGTAAGATAGATCAGCTGGTTGAGTGGTGTCACAACAACAACCACAAACTCAACGTCAGCAGCCAAGGAATCAATTGTGGACTTCAGGAAGGGGAAGTTGGGAGAACACACACCAGTCCTCATTGACGGGTCAGCGGTGGAAAGGGTGAGCAGCTTTAAGTTCCTGGGTGTCAACATCTCGGAGGATCTATCCTGGGCCCAACACATTGATGCAATCATGAAGAAGGCATGCCAGCGGCTCTACTTCATTAGGAGTTTGAGGAGATTTGCAAATTTCTATAGATGTGCAGTGGAGAGCATTCTGACCGGTTGCCTCACAGCCTGGTATGGAGGCTCAAATATACAGGATTGCAAAAGGCTGCAGAGGGTTGCAGACTCAGCCAGCTCCATCACGGGCACAACCCTCCCCACCATCAAGGATATCTTCAAGAGGCGGTGCCTCAAGAAGGCGACATCCATCACTAAGGACCCTCACCATCCGGACATGCCCTCTTCTCATTACTACCATCGGGGAGTTCGAATATGAGCCTGAAGACCCACTCTCAATGATTCAGAAACAGCTTCTTCCCCTCCTCCAACAGATTTCTGAACGGTCCATGAACCCATCAACACTACCTCGTTATTCCTGTTTTTTTTCCCTTTTTTTGCACTATTTATTTATCTTGTAATTTATAGTAATTTTATGTCGCAACACAACTAATTTCATGTCATATAACACAGTGATGATAAACCTGATTCTGATCGCTGGAGCTGTTAGGCAGTGGCTCAACTAACTGCTCCACTGTGCCGCCCTGATGCTTTATAACCTGAGCTATATATGGTGACAACTAGAATTCAGCTTCTTTGAGAATTCTCACACCACTAGCAGTTTTCTCAAAACATTCCGCCACTATTTTTCTCTATGAAGGTCAGTAATAATTATCTCACCAAGAAACTAATGGTTGCAACTGTAAAGCACAGAACAAGCCCTCTGATGGACAGCTTCCTGTTCCTCATGCTGCAGATGGTTGAGAGCAGATCATGTATCTACCCTGTCGACTGTAGTCAGTACAAGTTCTGGAGAGACTAAATGAGTGAAAACAGAGCAGATACTTCAATGGAGAACAAGAATACTTAGGTGTGGGACATTCAGGAAGGACTTTGTAATGAGGAACTTAGTTTGAATTTAAATTCTAGTTTTGAACATTCTGCAATCCAGAATTCCAAGGAAAAGATGTGTAGGTTTTATTTACAGATTTTAAAATCTGCCAATGTTTATTGAACTCGGGTCAAATTAACACCAGATTTTCAGGTAATATCTTTTTTATTTCTATTCATTCCACTGATAATCTCTATGCTTTTATTGGCAGTGATGACCATGAGGAAAAAGCTCCCCTCACTAGAGCTTGACCCTATGTGGGTGGTAGATGATAACTGTACCAAGCTTTTTGAAATGTCTTTTTCTTGCAATTGTCCTTCTTTTGTTTGTATAAAGTGGTTAATGCTGATAAGGCCTAATGTGTAAAAATCCTTTAACAATCTTGAGCCTTTAAATCCCTACAAATATCAATGAGTTGCTTCATAACTCTTTGCTTAAGTACAGCTTTTCTGGACCAAAATGTAATTTTAAGACTATCATTTTAAAAAATAGAAACTAAGCAATATATTGAATTATGTTCAAGTAGAACTGTGGAAGGATAGCTATCGGGGTGGGGTGGGGGGAGGGAAGAGTGGATAAAGGAACGCTGCATAACTAGTTGAAATACTGCCTTAAGGATTGCCTAACATGAGGACAATTTGGTTTTAGAATCTGGGGCTGAAAGGGGGAGGGGGAGAGGTGTGGTACTGTAATTTCAGCCTGTGGGCAGGATTCAAACCAAAATACAATCAGCTCAGTTCAACAATGACAGATAATCCACTTTGCAAGATTCCATCCATTTGGTAAAAGTAAAAACTTACTCCAGGGTGATCACATCCAGAGTAATGAATTTTAATTTATCTAACTTAAATGATCATTTTTATGTGCAGGCTTATGTAATATATATTAATGAGCCCTTTGCTAATGCACATAGCAGTACAGCCCAAATCCAATCAGGTTCTCAAGCATTGCATTTCCATTTCTAATTACTGAAGATGTTGACATCAGCATGAGAAATAGCTTAGGAATCATGCTCTTTTGGTAACATTTTCTACAGTACAACCACAAAGGCTGAAATTTGTGGCTGTAGTGCACACTTTGTTTGCTGTTATGAAGAAAAATCTTTCATTTAATATTGCTTTATTGAGTCCTTGGTCTGTGTAAAAATGCCCAGTGAATCGTAATCAGGACTTTTGGGTAGGTATGTGGTTTCATTAGTGTGGCCTGACCTGTCAGACTTGGACATGTCCCACAGCTCTGTACTTTTCAACCTTTATGTTTCTTCGCTTATGTTCTAACTCTCGAACTGCCCTTATTTCACAGCTTTTATCTTCCTTTGTTCAGATTCCCCTTCTCTCTAACTGCTCCTATTAACCCATCAAGTAATGACCTAGTTTACAGTTTATCCCCATGACAATCCTGGCTTTACTTTTTCACAGATATCCCCCTCACCCCCACACCCACCCCCACCACCATCACCACCACCACCATCTGCAACTTAAAACCAACTTGTATCCTTGCTTTTCCATTTTTGACACAGCGTCTTCAACCCAAAGCATGAACTCTTTCTCTTTACTGAACTACTGAATGTTCCCAGCCTTTTCTGTTCTATTACTTCAGATTTACAGCATCTGTATTTTTTTAATTTTCATTCTATGATTTAATTGCATCTTTAGTCTCAAATCAATTTCATGTTAGTTTTGGAACAATTCATTTGTCATTCTATACGTTCTATATATGTGTATAGATGGCAGACTATGATTGTGTTCATCCAGTTCTTTCCTCTTGTCAACTCCTTTTAAGAGCACTGACTGTTGTTGGGGATGAATTCCAACAAGTAATGCCAGCTCTTTAATACTTCTCCTGACTGGTCATTCTACAATTGAGAGCCCAAGCAGACCATTACACAATGGACAACATGACTATCAACCCCATTCCTACCCACACAGACACTACATCCAGCATAAAAAGAGCCAAGAACAAGTTTTACCCTTCCCACCAAACCCACCCCCATTCTCATGCTGAGGCCTTTTGCAGCACCTAAAAACTGCTGCTGTGCCTGAGTCAGCTGACTCAGTACAGGTCAGGGGTTAAAGTAGCAGTCTTTGATTAGTTTTGTTCAGTGCTGCATTATACAGTTTACTCCCCAAATTTATGAGAAAAGTAAAATATAAACATGGTAAAGGTGAAGTGTTTAGTCATAATGCTCTAATCGTACTGAAGTGCTGGTCAGGTCTTTTCAATTGTTGATATATATGAATGTGCAACAGTGTTGTAACAGTTACGGATAAGTAACTAATAGATCATTATTCATGTTTTGGGTGATTTTACTTTTGAAACAAATTCCTGTGGTCACCTAACGTGGCCTTCAGCATGTTTTATTTCCTATATGCTGTACTTTACAACTAATACCTCAGTTGTGAAATAGAGTCACCAATACAGCTGACAATGCAGAGAGGGCAGCTGTGATTGGGGAATGATGAATGCAGTGAAGTCACACATGCAGGAGAATAAATATACTTTGATAGTGGGGATACAAAACCAGAGCAAAAACAATAACTAACATTCAATTCATCCTTTCTTTACACTGAGGAAGACATGAATCAGAAGCATAGGGAACCAATGAAGTAGTTTTATTTGGAATGGAGCATATCCCAGGCACTCACTGCTACCTCCTGTCAACCAGGGAGGATATTGGCAGAAGCCTAGGAAAACCATCAGGTGTTTATTTTCAATCCAGGCATCAGGCCAAGGATGGAGAAAATGGGACAAAAGTACAAGTTAAAGGAAATACATTTACCCAAATAGATCAATTAAAATAAGGTTAAAATCTGACATTTTCTAAATCTAATATTTTTAGCTGAATCCATTTGTAAAAATGAAAAACATTTGGAACAAGAAATAAGAATAATAACTTATCATTTTGTCTTCGTTCAGTCATTGTGATATAAACAATTAACTAAAAGGAATGTTGTAGAAAGGCTGCATTGCATTAAAGGGTCAGCATACAGATTTTGTTTTTAATGCTTTTGACGTATAGTCTAGTCCACATGGACTACACATGACATTACATTTCTCTAAAGGACAGATTAATAACAGCCAATTTGCAGGTTATAAAGTATAAAACATCCTTTCACTACCTTTCAAACATTCCGCCAAGCCAGAAGACAACAAAAAGAAGTTAAACATTTCCAGGTCACAGATGTGTCATCTTGTATACATCTTTATATTTTATCTTTCATATTCTGGCTCCTTTTCGACCAGCATCCATTAAGACAGTGTGTTTGTTTTAATAAACACAAATGTCAGAGACAAAAGAATAGTCATATTCCAAACCATATCTTGCAATAAATAAGAAATCGGCAAAGCTCACATTAAGCATTTAAGTGAATTAGCAAAGGAATCTTCTGTGACCAGGGTCAAGTAAAAGTGTATTTTTAGTTTAATTTATGAGGAGATTGTCACTGTAGTGTAAACACTGTGCTGACTCAGCCTGTGGAGGAGTACTCAATAACATTAAGGACCCACCCTGAACCCTTGGTGAAATACTGTCCCTATCAAGACTGAAATTTACCAGGCTTCACTGGCTATAATGAAAATATGTTCAGGTCACCTGATTTTTGTCACATGCCCAATAATTAAAGCTAACTTTAAAATACGAAATAAAAAGTATTTCTTTAATGGCAATTAATAATTGACTAGGTTCCATCCTCTGGTCTCCTGAATTAACTGCCAAAGAGCAAAAAGGATGGCACATTATACTTTCTTTGGATACATTGAACTCTCCAGGTCACATATGTGACCTTTTAAAAATCTTTATATTTTATCATTGATACTCTCGGGTTTTTTGATCAAAGATCATCAAGACAGCATATTTGTTTTTAAAAGTTCAAGTGTCAGAGGTGGTAACATTTCGAATCTCACCTTGTAATAATTAAGAAGTTGTCATTCTATTCCTAACTGTTACTTAGCAACTTCTGCCAAAATGTCCATATGTTGGATGCATTCAGGCTTGGCTCTAATGGCTGCTGCTGTTGAATGGTTCGACACTTCTCATTGTCAAAGTGTACGCATGACGAACAACCACAAGTCAAGGTAGTGGAATGTAAGCTGTAGATGTGAAGCCAAATTCCTGGCAAAGTATCAGTATCGTCAGAAGACAGTGATTGTGCAAAACAACAGAGTGAATGAGTGCAATTTGTGCCCTTGTGCAAAGCTTTACTCCAGTCTGCTCCTGATCAGCAAAAATTTCTAGTGTCTGCTTAATTAAAGAGTTAAAGAAAACTGTAATTTATAGAATTCCGTGACACCACAAAAATAAGCCACAGAGGCAAGAGTCCATCTCTGAGGGACTCCCATGCAAGTATTTACAAGCCATTCTATAGATGTAGAGTTAATATTATGTTAGTGCAAGGCATATTGTTTAGAGGTTCAGCCAGTTTTGTATCAGCTGTCTGAAACTAAACCACCCCTATCTGGGGAGCTTGGAGAGAAAGATGGGATGAACGGCTTCTGTTTTTTTAAATACCATTCTTTAGAAATACACAGGAAACTAGTTTAGAATTTAAGCAAAAGAAAGTAGAATTTTACGCATCTCATAAATTGCCATTTTCTAGTGGTATGGTTGTATCAATGATAAATAGTTTATTTCAATTAGGACTAAATCTGGTTGCCAAGTTTAACCCTTGCATTTTAATCAAATGATGGTAACTTCATTAAAAAGCCAACTTTTAGCCTGTCAACCATTTACAGAGAGTGGACACTAACCTATCACTCAAAACAGTAACGTCAAATGTGCTAACAAAATAAGCCGGAATATTGGTGGTATACAGACCAAAGGGTCAAATGTTTGGGGGCATGGTAATTCAGATCTCAGATATGACATATACAGCCAATTTTATGTGCCATGAGGCAAGAACTGTTTTGGAATTCACATGCACCAGCCAGTTCAACACAAGCTACATAGAACCAACATAAACAATCCCGTCCTTTTACCACTGAGTCTGGACTTTAATCTCAGTAATGATATCTGTAAAAACCACTGGATTGTCATAGAAATCTATCTGGTTCACTGATGTGCTTCAAGGGAGGAAGTCTGCTGTCCTTATCCAGTTTGGTCTATATATGGCTCCAGACCACCTCATCCCATGTGAATTATTCTTAAAAACAAATGCCCTCTGAAATGGTTGCCATAATCATTACCTCAAAGGTCATTTAGGGATGGGCAATAAATGCTAATGACACCCAGATCCTAATGAAAGACTTAAAAATAACAAATCAAGTCAAAGGGAAAACTTTCAACTGGCTGAAGCCAATCCTCCTAGCCCTGGCTATTTTTGCAGCCCATTTCCAGCATGGGATCTCCAAGCTTATTATCCTGGCTGAATTTCTTTCTTTCTTAAAGTTAAAAGTGGGAATGTTTGCTGATGATCACATGATGTTCAAATCCATTCACAACCCCTCAGCAAATGCAGCAGCCCATGCCTGCATGCAGCAAAACCAAGACAACATTCTACCCAAGCAGTGCTACTAAGTGGCAAGTAACATTCACACCCCTAATGTGCCAGCCTATGACCACATCCAATAAGCAAGAATGTAACCATTTGCCCTTGACATTCAATGGCATTATCACTGCCAAATCTCCCATCACTATTCTGGAAGTCACCATTGACCAGAAACTCAACGGAATCACCCATGGTGTACAAGAGCACAACAGAGGCTGGGTACCCTGTGTTGAGTGCCTCATCTCCTGATATCCCAATTTCTTATTACCATCTGCAAAGCATGTCAGGAATATGACGGAATACTCTTTACTTGCCCGAATGAGCGCAGTGCCAACAATTCAGCAATCTCAAGCCCATTGAAGACTAAGTAACTCATTTGATTTGTGCCCTGTTAATCACCAACAGTCATTCTTCCTGAGATAATGAAGTTGTTTGTGCCCATCTGGAGCAAGATTTGGACAATGCTCAGGCACGGGTTGATAAGTGGTAAGTAACGAGTGGCAAGAGTGAATCTCCTCACTGCTCTCTTACATTCTACAGCAAGTATTGTGAAAAGTGACTCACCTCCTGACTCTCCAAAGCTTTGCCACTCCTCACAAAGCAAGTCATAACAATCATGGAATACTCTCCACATGCCTGGATGAGTAAAACTTCAAAAATATTCAAGAAGCTCAATGGTAGTGCAGTGGCACAGTGGGTAGTGCTGCTGCCTCAAAGCTCCAACACCCAGACCTTTGGGTGCTGACTGCATGGTGTTTGCACATTCTCCCTGTGACCATAGGGATTTACTACACGTGCTCTGGTTTCCTCCCACATCCTAAAGCCATGGGGTTGGTAAGTTAATTGGCTACTGGTATAGATGGGAGGCAGCAGAATCAGAAGGGTGGAATTGATAGGGATACGAGAGGGAAAATGGGTTTAGTGTGCATGGGTGCTTGATAATCGGCAAGGACATGGCAGGCCAAATGATCTGTTTCAGTAGTGTATGAATCCATGATCATCCTGGACCAGACAACCCATTTCATTGATGTGCATCTATCCCCCAAAGTACTCATTGTGCTGCAGAGTGCACCATTTGCAAAATGTACCACAGCACGGTAGTGTAGCGCTTAGCGTAACGCTATTACAGCACCAGCGATCTGGATTCAATTGCCACCACTCTCTGTACAGAGCTTATATGTTCTCCATCCACGACCGTGTGGGTTTCCTCCGGGTGCTCCGGTTTCCTCCCACATTCCAAAGACGTACGGGTTAATCGGTTAACATGGGTGTAATTGGGCGGTGCGGTCTCATTGGGCCAGAAGGGCCTGTTACCGTGCTGTATAAATAAATTTTTTTTTTAAAAATTGACCTTCTTCTTTGGCATTCCTTCAGGATGGAGGATGATTTGCTTCCAATCCAGCCATGTGGGTTATGAGGTGGCTGGTGAGGCCAATGTGGGAACCACAGACTCTTACACAGATAGGGCAGATGGTGCCTGAATGGCCGGGCAGGTGAGGTCTTGCACTCCTTCTGCCACTAATGTCAGGCTCCCAGTGCATGGACTCAAGGTTTTCAATGCCATCCTGAATACTCTTTCACCACTTTGAGTGGTTATGAGCCAAGGATTCCCTGGAGCACAAAGAGTACTTTGGGTGATAGATGCACGTCAACGAAATGGGTTGCCTGGTCCAGAATGATCATAGAGTCAATGGAGGTGTTGCATTTCCTCAAGGAGGCTTTGAGCACATCCTTGAATAGTTTCCTCTGCACACCTGGTGATCACTTCCCATGATAGAACTCGGAGCACAGAGTCTGATTCAGTACTCTGGCATCAAACAAGTGAATAAAATGGCCTATGCAATGTGACTAAGTATAACTAGGGATCAATGCTGGGGTTGTTGGCCCAGGTGGAGACACTGACATTATCCTTCCAGTGAATTTGGTGTATTTTGTGGTGTCCTATGTTGGAATATCTGCTACAGGAGGGTTCAGCCTACAGGGACTACACTCCAAAGTGAACCTCAGTAGTTGAGATGCAGATGATGCTTACATATGTGTGCACTCAGAAACCGAGCTCCAAGCCATCATCAACTTGTTCACTGAAATGAATGAGCAGATGGGTCTTGCACTCCAACATCTGCAAGACCAAGGTTCTCTATCAACTTGCCTCCATTTGAATAACCCTGCCCACTGAAAATAAAGACACATGGTAAGACTCTGGAAAATGTGAACCACTTCCTACATATTGAGCCACCTCTTGATGAAGGGAGACATGTTCCAGCAAAACCTTTGATTTATAGGGGTAAGGGTATTTGTAAATCAAGGCCTCAGACCCGGCACAGATCTCACGGTATAAGGAAGGAGTGATCCCTGCCCTCCTGTATGCTTCTGAGACCTGGACTTCCCACAGCAGGCAACTCAAGGCACTGGAGAGACGCCACCACTGTTGCCCCTCCTCTATACTTCTGAGCGCCTGACCAAGGCTTCATCAGTAGCACTTCTCCAAATCAAAAATCTCTACCTTCTGGAAGAGCATGGACAGAAGTCAGGTGATAAATCCACCACTGACATGTTCCTGTCCAAATTATACAACTATTTTACTTAGATATATGTTATCCTCCCCCCATCATCACTGGGTCAAAATCCTGGAATTCCTTACAACACTACTGGTTTCAGAAGGCAGATTAATACCATCTTCTCAAGGGAAATAACAGTTCAGCTTTAAATGCTGAAAATCCCAGCAACATTGAAATTGTGTAAATTAATATTTTTTAAATATTGGCATTCAAGGAGGAACTGTTTTATTTCTAAACAGTTCACACTGCTATACAGCACAGTACATGGTAAGTTATAGATGACTCGTCTATTTTGGCGCAGTTGGTTTACTTACTATTGCTATCGGCAGACTCAATATTGACTCCTTTTATTCTGGCTTCTGCCCTCTTCCTTTCCAATCCTGGTGAAGGGTCTCAGCCCAAAATGTTGACTGTTCATTTCCCTCCATAGATGCTGCCTGACCTGCTGAGTTCCTCCAGCATTTTGTGTTCGTTGCTCAATATTTACTCCCTCTGCTATTGATCTACCATGGCTACAGTAATTTACCAATGTTACATTAGCAGTGTTTCTCCTCCTTGTTTCCAGCTAAATATTCTAGGTACTTCAAACCACCCACCACTCTGATCTAATCACACATTACATCTCTGACAATCTGGCACACTCAGGACTTTGGTGGTGCTGGACTGGCAGACTTTCCAGACTATTGGACGTTCTCTCATCAATACCTACCGCCTTTCATTCAAAAAGTACGTGAAAATCAAAATAAAAATGCAGATGCTGGAAATCTAAAACGAAGACAGAAAATACTGGAAATACTCAGCAGGACAGGCCACATCTGTGTGAAAAGAAACAGAGTTTTTGTTTGCAGGGGCAAGGGAAAGTGCCATAGGTGGGGAGGTGGGTGGTGGTAATGGAAGAGTTACAGGGAGTTACGAAAGGAATGGTCCCTGAAAAATGTTGAGAGGGGAAGACATGTCTAGTGGTGGAATCTCTTTTAAGGTGGCGGAAATTGCAGAGAATAAACTGTTGAATGTAAAAGCTGGTGGGGTGGAAGGTGAGGACTAGGAGAACTCTATCCTTGTTCTGACCTGGAGGAGGGGATGACAGCAAAGGTGCGTGAAATGGATGAGATGCAGTCAAGGGCTTAGTTAACAGTGGCAGAGGAAAGGCTGTGTTCAGTCTGGTGGTGGAATCTCTTTAAAGCTGGCTCTTCTGACAAAGAGTCTCTGACCTGAAACATTGATTCTGTTTTCCTTCCCACAGATGTGGCCTGAACTGCTGAGTATTTCCAGCATTTTCTGTTTTTGTTGTACATCTTTAGTTCACCTTCTGTTATTATAATAAGTTTTCCAATGAACCCGGTAAGTTTAAGAGGAGCATAGGAAACAGGGTGCGCACTTTAAAGAGAACGTGTGAACTGGGGCCCCAGTGAGTTGGAAGGAAGTGCGGCAAACAACACTTGTGGGTCGGTTACTGAACCATCAGGATTTCCAAACAGTCAGATAGCGGCTTATCAAAATTTTACTGTATGTAGTTATTAATATATTTTAACTACATTATTATTCTGTAATTTAATAGTTAATAGGAACACCAACACAAGTTATATTCCTGCCAGGTTTTTACAATTTTTTTCTACTCTAGGTCATTCCAGACCTCATTTTCCCCTCCAATTTCAGATGTAATTACAATATCTTCTCTATCTCTGAAGCTGGTCCCAACAACACTGGTTATTTCTTTCATCCATAACAATATTCTCTCTCAACGATTGACTTAAAATCCAAATACATTCAAGAACTGCGTACCGATCTCAACACAACTCCCACAAACAAAAAAACATATTACTTGATGAGTGATTCTTAAATTGAATATTAAATGTCTTAACATTGTATTATTTTCTGTATCCACTTCATCCATCTAATTGTAGTTAATGCTGTTCTAAATACTTCCCACAGTTGTCCTATGTTTCCAACAGACCATGCTAAGGTTCAGTAGAGTGTCCATGGTCATGTAATGCTACCGGATTCTAGAAGCTTGGGATAATAAGCCAGAGAATGTGAGTTAAAATCTCACTTTGGAAATTTGGGGATTTAAATTCTGTTTTATTTAAACATGTAAACTTGCCTGTGGATTGATCAGACTGATTTTAAAGGCCAACTGTTCTTGAGGGAAAGAAACTTACTGTACTTATCCAGTCCCACACTGTGGATAACTGTTAACTTCATAAGTCTTGCAAATATTCAGTTATCTCAAAGTGATAAAGCAGCAATGTTGGGAAGTATCTTCACCACATAGAACGCACAGTTCGAGAAACACCATCACCTTCTCAGGGGTAACAAAAGACAAGCAATATAGTTTGGCCTTGCTGCACCCATTTCCCAAAGGTGGATAAAAAATCCTATACAGTCTTCCTCCTCCCCGCATCTCTGCAGTATTAAAACAATCTCATCACATCATTTCCTAATATAACTCATTTATTACCCAAACAGCAAACTCTTCACTCCCTCACTGTTCCTTTCCTCCCACAATGTACAGATGGAGAGAAAACTACTTCCCATCCTACTGCACAGTCACATTAAGAAGCAAATACATTTAGGTCAACCCAGTCAAATTTACTGCCTCTGCAGCCTCCTAATCAAGACCACAGGACCAAAAATTGTAGAATGATGTAAAAATAAGAAAATCAAACCCGTAGGTGAGGAAGATGTGAAAGACGTGAAATGGGATAGAGCCAGATGTGTATGAAGCAGCACATCTGGAAGTTGATGATGAGACCAGATAGAGTACAGAAACAGGCCCTTTGGTCTAACTCGTCCGTGCTGACCAAGGTGCCTTGCTGAGCTTCTCCCATTTGCCTGCATTTGACCCATTTCCCTCTAAGCCTTTCCTACCCATGTACCTGTCCGAATGTCTTTTAAACATTGTAATTGTATCCAGATCTACCACTTCCTCTGGCAGCTCGTTCCATAAACCCACCACTCTCTGTGTGAAAATGTTGCCCCTCAGGTCCCCTTTAAATATTTCCCCTCTCACCTTAAACTTACGACCTCTAGTTTTAGACTCCCCTACCCTGGGAAAGAGACTGTGACCATCCATCTTATCTGTGCTCTTCATGAGTTTATAGACCTCTATAAAGTACCCCCTCAGCTTCCTTTGCTCCAAGGAAAACAGTCCCAGCCTATCTAATCTCTCCTGATAACTCAAGCCCTCCAGTCTCAGCATCATCCTTGTACATCTTTTCTGTACCCTTTCTAGCTTAATCACATCCTTCCTATAGAATGGTGGCCAAAACTGCACACGATATTCCAGGCGCGGTCTCACCGACGTCCTGCACAGCTGTATAATTTATGTTAATTTAAGTTTACGTTAACTTATATTTGTCATGTTTGCAATGTACTGTACTGCTGCTGCAAAAAGCTAATTTCTCATGGCATTTATACCATGGATATGTATGCCTATGAGAATAAGCTTGAACTTGAACTTGAACTTGAACTAACATGATGCCCCAAACCTTGTACTCAGTGCCCCATACAATGAAGGCAAGGGTGCCATACGCCTTCTTCACCACGTTGTCTACTTGTGTGGCCACTTTCAGGAAATTCTGGATGGTGTTGCCTCGGAGCAGAATGTCGATGAGAGAAAAACAGCAGGAAGGTAAAGGCAAGGGCTTGACACATGGGCAGATGGAAATTAAGCCATGATATAGTGATACCATGTCGTTGAACCATAGAGAGTAAAGGCCAGAAGATAATGGAATGATTGATTTTGCAACAGAGAGGATGAGGAAAATTGATGAGTGCATTGATCATGGACTATATGAAAGTAATGACTCCAAGTGCAGGGTGGTCTCTGTGATGTACAGAAGTGGAAACCAGGTTGATATGAGTAGCGGAAATCAGGGGCACAAAACTGACTGATATGTTGAAGGTCTTTAGTAAGAAAATGAAAATTAGGAATAGTCCAGAGGTTAGAATGAAGTAAGGAGTCAAAGATGGACTTCTTGAGAAAAGATATAATGTTGGTAGTTTTAATATGGAACTCACTGAAAGTTCTTAGTGCTCAATTGTCACTAAGAAATAACTCCCATGTGTTTTCTTCATATCTACTGTAAGGTGCAAGAAGGTGCGTTTAATATTCTGAGATCATGAAGATGCTTTTATTGTATGCTGTGGGAGAATTCATAGTTATGATGAACCTCAAAAATGCTGTACTTCAGAACTAAATGCAAAAGGGATTACTTCATGAGATTACTACTGGTAATAAAATACCTTTTTGTAAAAACAAAAGTGAGTAGTGAGGAACAGTTCAAAAAGTAGAAATTCTAAAATAATTTAATTAACACACCATCCATGAGTCACCCTACAGTGAAATTGGGACTGTATTTCTCATCCACAAGGACTCATTTGTGAAGAGCACTGTATCACCTTATACCAAGACAGGGCTTATTAAACTTTGCTGTTTTCTGCAAGAGTTGAATACTTGTCAGGGGTTGGGATAAACAGCTTGCTTCATAGGCAAGTGAACTGTAGAGATGTTTTGGCAAATCTTAGAATTTATGAATGAAGTGCAGTGGTATTTTACTGTATTTTTGTCATTGAGGTAATTAATGTATTTGCATTAAATTTACATTAACTTGTGTGTTAGATGGATGATTTCATGAAAATCATGGCCCTTTGAAGAATGTCAAAATAAACTGGTTTGAAGTTACTCTGTGTGAAGAATGCTCACAATATTGGTCCATAGCACAAATATTGCAATGTTCTCTCACTGAGGAGCTTAAGTTCTCTCACAAAAGTGGAGGGTTGGGGGAATACTTAGCTTATGCATTTTTTTGTATTAATCAACAATTAAATAAAGTTTTTTGCAAATCATGTTGATGTCTCTCCTAGTCATTTAATAATTGTTTTCTCTACTGTATCTAAAATTAATATACACAAAATTAACTAATGTTATTTCAATAAAATTATACACTCCCTTCTGATGTTTATTTTTTTCTGCCATCACCTGTATCTGTGAAGCTGGAGTATAGCAACTGATCATTAAATTCTTTAATAAATTTACAATGCAGGCAGAAGAAATGGTAACATTTCTATGGAAAATTCAGTGTCGTTTTAAGCAGAAGGGTGCCTGAGATTAACAAATCATAACTGCATTAGTCTTGGCAGTTAAAGCAATGCTATTTCCACAGTAAAATCTGCTGGACCAATAATCATTTTTCCTCTGTTATGGCATTCAGCTGACAGGAATTGTTCACAAATGAGTCCTTGTGGATGAGAAATGCAGTAGCCATGTGACTGCAGGGTGATCGATTGGTGGTCTGTTTACTGAAACCCATCTTCATTGACATTAGCCAGAACTTTGGAAATGAGCAGAAAGGAAGATTGCAGCTGTCGCACTGTCCCACGAGTCTCTGAACCCATGTTCTAATAGGTGTCTAAGTAATCTGATGTTACCTTGACATAAACAATGTGGTCCAATTAACACGCTGTGACTGAAGCCTAGCAGGTGTACAGCTGTAAGATGAGCACAGATGCAATATTATGACTAAAAGACATCTATTCATACATTTATAAAGATGAATTTTCCCTGTCATTCTCCAATTTTCTCTGAAGGCATACTAGGATACAGTTCCTTATTGCCAATAATCTTCTACTATCTTACCTTCAGCCTAAGCAGTGAGCTGCTAAATGGATTTCAACCATAAGGCACTTTATAGCCAAGCCTGTTCCCGTTATCCTCCAATAATCATGCATACTTCTCCCAGCTGTTAGTCAGGATTCCCATCACTCACTACCTTGCAATGAACACTTCAACAATGTCGTGTTGAATGACATTTACTCTTGTTCTAACAATATGAGGCACAGTATAAGGTTAGAGGAGATGATTATAAATTCCTTAATTGTCTAATTCAATAAAGTATTTAAATTACCACTAAGTTATTCTGTTTTTTGAAACATAAATCTACCATATTACTCAAGGGCATTATTAAAAGACATTTGTGACACAGTTCAGCGCAATGTACTCTTGTAGGTAAACAATTTTATTTTAAGCACAATCTGGGAAAATTCTTCCACACACTTTCAAAATGAGCTTTCTTGGCATCAGGACATAACACAAACCAAAAATGACAAGAGACCCTTATTTTTTAGCAGATGTTTACATTTTTTACTTGGTCAACAGGCATGGGTAATTTTACAAAATTATCATCCTGACCTATTTGCAGAAATGTTGACATTAGGTACCTACTGCTCTCACTACCCAACCAACCATGTGACTTTCATCCAGAAAAAACTTACCGAAATTATCAGCAAAAATTATGAATATGCATGTCCAAACACCATTACAACCTTTTTCTCTACAACACTACAGGAAATGTCATGTATTATGAGGAAGACTAAGCAGTGAAAACAGCAGACTTTGAGGCAATCAAGTTTTAAACTATAAAGGTTATTAATATATTCAATTATTCACTTTGACAAATATTAAAAGACTTAAAGTGAAGTTAAGATTAAATAGTGGAGTTAGTTTTTTTATTATGAAGTAAGATTGGATAAAAAGAATTGTAACTTTTATGATCACATTGTGTCCCACAAAATTTAATTTTTTTAATGTTGCTTGTTTTTATCATGTCTATTTAAAAGATTAGATCTGCAAACTCTCATTTCAGTGAGCCACACACTTCATCTGCTTTTGATTTTTATTCCTCATTTCCTACGCAACATAAAAATGCCACCTATTTCTTTCCAATCCTATTACACTTAAAGTATAGAAAGCAGACACATCAGCAAAATAGACATTAGCAAAATATTTTTTGCTATGCAGAATAATTTTTATTTAAAATGAGAAATTTATTAAAGGCTTGTATAACTTTCAGAACAAAAGCTCTTAGGACCCAAGGAGTGTCACAAGAAACTAGATATACATGTTCAGTTACAGTAGAAATGATATTTACTGATGAGGGTTTCAGCATTATTCCATGTCCTCTACAGTGCTTTAAAACTCAAGATATAAAAAATGCTTATTTTTGCTAGAGGTATTGTAGTCTTTAGATTTCTTTTGCAGATAATGCTTTCACTTTCTTGTCAGAATACTTTGCTATTGATGTTTAGTATCTTCATTATTACTATATTAATATGAATAGCTGGTGAGCTAATAACATAGTTCTCAAAATCAATAGTAAATACCATTCTAAAACAGATTTACAACTAAGCCTTTCACATCCATTGCAGAACATCCCAAAGCATTTTTTATCGATGAAGGACTTTTGAAGTATGATCACTGTTGTAATGTCAGAAACATGACAGTTTATTTGCAAATACCATGCTCCAACCAACAACAGTCATTTAGACCAGATAATCTGTTTTAGTAATGTTGAGTACTGTGAATAATTTCTCTTCCCTGTTTCAAAATAAAATAATGGGAATCTTTTAATGTGCACATGATCAAGCAGACAGGGCCTGGGTTTAATATTTCATCAGACAGACAGCATCTCCTTCAGTGCAGCACTTCCTGCGTACTCCACTGGCACATCAGCATATTTTTCTGTGTTCAGTTCTCTGGAGTGAGACTTGAACCCATAACCTTCAACCTCAGAGGTAAGAGTGCTACTAACTGAGCCACAGACGGCACCTGATTAAGTACTGAACTTCAATATATGAAGCTAATGGCTATATGTTTTACAGAATAGTAGAACAAGTTTTCAAAATATACAGTCACACATCAAAATAATATGTCTAGAGATTACACATTGATTTACAGTAAAATATAATTCAATTATGAGTCACATCCAGCTGTGCACTGCAATATTGCAATTCTGTAATGTTCTACAGTGCAGCACAATTATAATGGACTTGATAAAGTATATAGTTTTACATTGGAGCATGCTGAGATAGGGATCTCTAGGCAACCTTATAGTATAATCTAGAGCAATTAGGCATCTATAAGAAAAATAAAATTAGATGAGATGTTATATTTGTATTTTATATTGCAGTATGCTGAAGCTGAGATGCATGCGAGATCTCATTGCAATATATAATGAAACGGTAAGCTTTGTAATGTCTCTCAGAACACTCCCTGCTAACCACAATGCCCCACTGCTTTCTGTCTCCATGTAGCAACTTCTCAATCAATTTAACAACACCAGCTTTGAAAATATTTCATACATATGAACTGTCATAAAGGCATGTTAGGGGTTCAAAACACTCATAAATTTAGGAAGTTAATTTTGTCCTGTTTATACTGTATTTAAATATAATGAGCAGAGGAAAATGATGAGTACAAAATTGATTAACTCTGTGATTGGCTAGAACATTGCTGAGTATTTGTATTTCACACTGGATCTAATACTGAAAGAATGAGACATCTATGAAGTTTGGTTACGTTAAGTCATTTTAGGACTGTAGAAAATAACTAGTTACAATTTAACAAATACAGGAAGAAAATGTCAGAACAAAAATTCCCTCAATTCCTGACTTAATGTAGTCATTAAGAGATACCAGTTAGAACTGGGGTGTCTGGTACTGCGCTTATCCTGCCTACATTTCCAGCCCACCACATTTAATGGACAGAAAATCATAGGCTGGATGCATTTATGTTATTTTAAATATAAACCACAATAACTGGGTGACTTTGTCATGTGGGATCAAGATGCAGATTAGTGCAGAATGCCAGCTAACTTAATTAATTTTATAATGACTGGTGATTATTCAAAGATGCAATTTGATTTATAATTAGCAAATCCTCTTAAACCAAGGTTGCACATTGGCCAGAGAGCACTAATATTGTGGTGTTTGCCTTCTTTGTGACATAACCCAAGAGGAGATATGTTCCCGCATTTCTATTTGGACCACCAACAATTGCACAAAAACAGACCAGGATAACTTGTGTTCTGATTCTTCTTTAGCCTCTTTCCTGAAGCAGTCTGCAGCTGGATACTTTGTTTAAAGAATAAATGGATTAGGAATTCCTTCACCCCAAGACTGTGATTAAATCCAGAACAGAAGATGCCTTCTCCTGTGTGAAATGTGTTTCTGCAGTTTAAACCCTGTTGCTCATGGCTTTTATGAGACAAAACTGCTCAAAATTTAGAACACTGGAGTTTCTCACATAATGGTCATAAGAATAGCTGAAGTAAAGATGACTTTCAGGTAAAAGATATGTAAAAGGAACTTCATTCCGGTTAAACAATCTACTTGTGTTAAACAATCTACCTGTTTTCTGTGCTGTAGTTTTCTATGGTTCTATGGTTCTATTGTATGGCTACAGAAAATCGTAAGACAAATCAATTCTATGGTCTTAATTGTAATCATGGAGAATCTTATTCTGCCTGGCAGAAACTGGGACATAGTGGGTCAAGATGTGTTCACAACAGAGTTTATTAAAGAATTTCATCTGTATTTCTTAAAACGCCAAATGAGGGTACCAGCAAGTGAGAAACAATATTGAATTGGCTCCTGAGTGGTGAAGTGGGAATAGTAAGAAAAGTTAAATTAGGAAACATTTGGGGTTTGTGGTCATAAACTTGTTGGAAATTAAAATAGTCTTTGGCAACAATACTAAGCAGAGAAGAATCAAATGGCACATAGTTTTACAGCCATCTGATTTTACTTTGAGTTGTTTTTCTGCAGCTATCAAAGACTAATTTCACCCAAAGACCAATTTTAAGTTTGAACTGAGGACAGAACAGTTAATGAAAACAATTAAGATTTCAGAAGAACAGAGTCTGAAGGAATGCAATGTTCCAGGAACAAGACAGAAAGAACTGCAAAAACAGAGGAATGTCATGAAATTACTAAAAAGCACAGAGGGACCATGAGAGGAATACAGCAGTAAATAATACATTTCCATTAAGTATTCTTGAGGTTACACAGCATGGAGCTGATCTGGGAAATATGGTAGGAAGAACATTAATAATATCAGTGTAATGTTCACAATGAGTAAGAAAAACAAATAAAACATTGCTACCTATAGTGACATCACTTAGAATAAAAAGAAGTTACATCTTTCATTAGTGGATCAGGACCAAAGGGGAAATGTCGGCCTTTATTTTTCAGTAAAAGGATGGTAGAATCGTGGTAGAACCAGCAAGGTTTAAATATGGATTCATGAATTTCCTCTAGGAACAGGGATATATGTCCAAGGTTTGATAAACAGGTTTAGAACTTGATGGGAAGCTTAAAAGGGTGAGCTCGAGACAGCAAGGTCTTCACAAACTAAACATACTTTTTCAAATCTATTAACTTACCAGAGTAATACCCAATCCAGGGCGGCATGTTACTAAACACTAAGCATAAATAAACTGCACTATCCAAAACTATGTAACTACAGAACAGTTGCTTCTAAGACAAATATCTGTTTTGTCATGCAGTACCCAAATTTATTTCTGCTAACGCTTTGTACTATGAAATATAATAGCAATTCTAAAACCATGCATTGATTCAATCCTACCTTTCTTGACAAAATACAAAATCAAGATCCAAGTTACAGCACAGAAAAAATATACAAAATGATTTACAGGCCTTGGAATTAAAATTAAGAATGCACTCATCCTGGAAGGAATTAATAGCAGGGGTACAGGAGACTGAAGATTGAGGAGCTTATGCAATTGTAACATAAAAATGTGGTTTATTTCCCAATTAACCACTGCCCATGAGTTGTTTATCTAGTCCTGAGTACAGTCAGTGAGTACATCCAACATTGACTCCAGGGAGAAATAAACTACTGAAATTAACTGACTGCTGGAATCACTGAATGGCAGTTTAAAAATACAATATCCATCAGGGAAAAATGCCTCAGAGCAGAGTCTATGTAAACCACCTGCAGCAGCAGACATGAACCCTCTGTGAAAATCATTAGAAGCTTGGGTTTCTTTGTGCATTAGAGGGGTATCTTTAGGTAACAAATTCAGCAAAATCTTTTAAAGGGGACAAAAAATAATAAGCTGTGGCTGCATGCCACTCGCCAAAGGAGCCAGTGCGAGAAATATGAGGCTTAAAATCAGCAGCCTGCATGCAGTTGATTTCTAACGGTCTGTGAGGCAGCTGGAGCCAGGAGGTTGCTCAGCATTTTAACCAACTGCTAAAATTGTTCACAGAAATACTGTTTCTCAGCCATCCTTCCACGCCTCAGAGAGTTTGGCAATAATAATATATGAAGTATCTCAATATATGTTGAACTTCCTATTTTTATGCTGATTTTCCCCTACAATAATCCAAAATCATTGCATCGGCTATTTTCACTTCTTTTAAAATTATGGAAACGTTAGTCCCTCCCGCCATCAAACTCATTCTCAGCTGTTTTGGATACAGACACACAAGCACGCAACATGGTGTACACTGCAAAGTGTTGGAGAACAGTTCAAATTGTTACAGTGATAAGGAGTGGAGTTAATATTGGCTGAGATAACTCATTGACCTAATGCAGTTCGGCAAGCTGGACATTGGCTGGATCGGTTACTTCAGTCATTTCACTTTAATGGGCTTGGTAAATTCTTAAAGTCAGTTCCCCAATGAGATCATTAACACTTTGTGGTCTTGAAAGTTCAATTGCAAAAAACACTATGTAGTAATTTTGTGCTCTTTCTTCAGAGGTAGAGTACAGTGCACCAAAGCTACTATATACACCTGTAATGTTACCAACTTGGGTTATAATTTTGGACAAAGGTATTTAAAAATGCAAATGGAAACAAAGGTGGCCTAAAAATTGGTCTGAACCTTAAAATGTACATTGAGCTGGTGATTAAAGGTGGTGGGGGAAGGAGTCAGGAGGAATAAATACATGTTTTGCCAAGGTACCACATGCAACATAATGGGCCTCGGAGGGGCTTGTGATTGAGAGAGGCATGGGGCTGGAGTAATAGAAAAACAGGACCTTAAGTGTCGGGGGATGGTTGTGATCAGTCAGGGAGAGTGCACTTAAGGTTATCAGCTGATGGAGGTGATGGTGGGATGGTTGGGGATCCAATCCAGCTGGGGATGTCTGGTGGTGGTCCAAAGTTTAGCTGCTGTGAAGGGTGCAGGAGTGGGGAAAATGGATCAACCTATAGGGGGATCCACGTATTGGACTCCAGGGTCATGGATCACATGAGGCTGGTCGTGCAGAAAGAGACCTCACCAGTCTTGTGAACTCTGTTTCTGTACGAATAGCCTCTGCTGTGTGCAGGTCATGCATGCGCAAATGAATTTCATCTAATGTCAAACCATGACTGGCATGTCATTTGAAGCTCCTACATCTGTCCATCCATTGGCAAAACAAATTTACCATTTTATTTTAAGTATGTGGCACATACTTGATCACACTTTCAGATTAGTTTTTGATTAAATTCCTTTCTGCAGCCCACAAAATGGTTCTGATATCCAAAAGAATTTCTAATAACCTATTTTCATGAAAAAATATACCAATAATATGAGTTAACCTTTTACAAGGCTGATTTAAATGCTTCATGCCAATGGAACCTTGTAATACTTGTTTCATAAAATTTGGTCTGTCTTTTTTTAAGAAAGGAGCATTACCTATTCGAGTAAGGCAAAGTGCAGCTGGAAAATCTGGTTTAAAGTCTTCAGCTTATGAATCTTACAAACATGTGCCACTAAAAGGAAATACATGAAAAATATACCAACAATATGAGTTAACCTTTTACAAGGGTGATTTAAATGCTTCATGCCAATGGAACATTGTAATATTTGTTTCATAAAATTTGGTCTTGCATTTTTTTTAAGAAAGGAGCATTACCTATTCATTTTACAGGAGAAACAGCACTCTTTCAAATTGCACTCCTACTGTTCAACAATCATATACACAGGGTCGCCTACTCGAATCACTCCTGGTTTGTCAATTCCATAGTGCGAGCCAAAAATGGGGACGGACTTGTAAATGTGTTTCTCAGATGGGTCACACTGACGATACCTGGGGGAAAAAAACAAAGCAAGGAGTTGCTGACATGGATGAAATTTTAAAACAAGAGTGAGTGAAATAAAATCCATGTTTACATCGAGCCAAAGTTCGTGTAGGTTAATTAGGGTAAACACTGAAGGCCCTATGAGCATCTGTCACTGACTTAGAAATCAATTCCATTTTTAATCCAAGAACCACGACAATAAAGGTGTAAAGTCCTTCCTGAATTGTGAGATCAACTTCAAAATAAACTGCAACTAACAAGACAACAAAATTCTGGTAAACTAATATTTATTCCTATTAATCAAGGCCATATTTATTTCTGGGAGGAGAAATCGCTTAAAGTACTTAAATATTTTTACTTTATAAAATATTTAAATCATACTCCGTAATCATGTCTTTGGAGTGTTTTACCTTGGTAATTATTCTTTCAAATACACATCCCTTGGTGCACTGTACTTCATTGCTCCAGTGTAGGGACGCAATTGGCTTGGTTTGAGGGATCTGCTGCAGACACAGGTAAGGCTGTTTTCGGGCTGAATGGATGGACATTCAGCCTTAATGTAAAAAGGAAAAGACTAGCTAGGCCAAATGTGGGTCCCTTACAGATAGATATTAAAGAATTAATAGTGGGGAGTAAATAAATAGCAGAGAAGTTAAACAAATATTTTGTGTCAGGGAAGACACAGAAAAACTGCCAGAAATTTTAGAGAACCAAGAGTGAGGAACTGAAAGAAAGAAATATTTGTCAAAAAATATTACGAGAGATATTGGTGAATCTGATAAATCCTAAAGATCTGTTGATCTTGATCCCAAAGTTTTGAAAGAGGTGGCTTTAGAGGTAGTGGATGCTCTAGTTATCATCTTCAAAAGTTCTACAAATTCTGGAATGGTTCCTGAAGGATTACAAGGTGGCAAATGTGACCCCACTATTTAAGAAAGAGGAAGAAATAAAACAGAGAACTACCAAGCTGATGGCCTGACATCAGTGTATGGAAAATGCTGGAATCTATAATGAAGGATGTAATAGCAGAACCCCTTGAAAAGAATAGTAGGATTGATAGAAAAATATGAGGTCATCCACTTTGGAGCACAATAAAAGCAATGTTTTTTTAAACATTGAGAGATTGATTAATGTTCAAAGGACCCTAGGTGTGCTTGTACACGTCAATGAAAGCCAATATACAGGTACAACAAACAATTAGGAAGGCAAATTGTGAATTACGGAACTAACCTCCCCTCCATAGACTCTGTCAATACTTCTCGCTGCCTCGTTAAAGCAGCCAGCATAACCAAAGACCCCACCCACCCTGAACATACTCTCTACTCCCCCCTCCCATCAGGCAGAAGATACAAAAGCCTGAAAGCATATACCACCAGGGTCAAGGACAGCTTCTATCCCAATGTTATAAGACTATTGAAGGGTCCCCTAGTATGATAAGATGGACTGTTGACCCCACAATCTACCTCATTGTGCCCTTGCATCTTATTGTCTGTCTGCACTGCACTTTCTCTGCATTCTGTTATTGTTTTCCGTTATACTCCCTCAATGCACTGTTGTAATGAAATCATCCATAGGGATGGCACACAAGGTTTTTCACTGTACCTCGGTACATGTGACAGTAATAAACCAATTTACAAGTTAGCCAGTGAGCCGGTGAGCTGGTCCTATTTCTCATGCAAGCCCCAGAGTAGTAGAGTGGGAGACCAAAAACTTCAGAAGTACTGGGCCTTTGTAGTTAAGGTCTGATATTGTGGAATTCCCAATTTATGCATTTTTACTGTTTCCAGAGAGCTTTATTTATTAACAATATGTTTCTTTTTTCACCCCACCACCAAAATGTGTTCATGAAATTTTCATTCTGGTTGCAGTACTTCAATTGTGCTGTAGATGGCAGGCTAATACCATTCTGAGTTTCACAGCACCAAGCTACTATTGGTATTGGTTTATTATTGTCACTTGTACTGAGGTGCAGTAAAAAGCTTGTCTTACAAACTGATCATACAGGTCAATTCATTATGCAGTGCAGTTACATTGAGTTAGTACAGAGTGCATTGATGTAGTACAGGTAAAAACAATCACAGTACAGAGTAAAGTGTCACAGCTACAGAGAAAGTGCAGTGCAATAAGGTGCAAGGTCACAGCAAGGTAGATCGTGAGGTCATAGTCCATCTCATTGTATAAGGGAACCATTCAATAGTCTTATCACAGTGGGGTAGAAGCTGTCCTTAAGTCTGGTGGTACGTGCCCTCAGGCTCCTGTATCTCCTAGCCGATGGAAGGGGAGAGAAGAGAGAATGTCCCGAGTGGGTGGGGTCTTTGATTATGCTGGCTGCTTCACCAAGACAATGAGAGGTAAAGACAGAGTCCAAGGAGGAGAGGCTGGTGTCCGTAATGCGCTGGGCTGTGTCCACAACTCTCTGCAGTTTCTTGCGGTCCTGGGCAGAACAGTTGCCATACCAAGCTGTGATACATCCAGATAGGATGCTTTCTATGGTGCATTGGTAAAAGTTAGTGAGAGTCAAAGGGGACAAACC
Organism: Pristis pectinata; assembly: GCF_009764475.1. NCBI lineage: Eukaryota > Metazoa > Chordata > Chondrichthyes > Rhinopristiformes > Pristidae > Pristis > Pristis pectinata. Next base: position 106,546,040 of record NC_067407.1, read on the forward strand.
AAATTTCTTTAGCCTCCTGAGGAAGTAGAGGCGCTGGTGAGCTTTCTTGCCCGTGGCATCTACGTGATTTGACCAGGACATTACACCACAAAATGAATAGAGGTAATAACTAAATGCCTAGGCAGCACACTTTCAAATAGTTATGATCCACTCGGTACCAATTATTGGAAGTATATAGCACAGGAAATCAAATGGCCATTTGATCCAACTTACTTTCCTTCAAATACTGATCCAGTTCCCCTTTGAAAACCCAAACTAACTGCCTCCAACTCTTACAGGCAGTGCAATTCAGAATATAACCATGCTCTGCAAAAATGTTTTTCCTCACATCCCCTCTGTGTATTTCGCTCATCAACCACCCATTAATAGGAACAACTGCCTTCTATTTACACTACCTAAACCCATCATGATCCTCTGCAATGCTTTCAAATCCCACCTCAACCTTCCTTGCTCCAAGGGAAACAGCCTCAGGTTCTCCAATCTAACCTCAAAGATCCTTGATTCCCAGAACTATTGCAGTATATCTTTTTGCACCCTCTATGAGATCAAGAGAGTTTTCTAGTTAACAGTGTTATGGGATAACTAAAACCATACAGACTACAGAGGTTCAAGAAAATACCCCACCACCACCCTCTCATGGACAATAAATGTTGCCCTTTCCACCAACACCTTTATCCCATGAATGATTTTTCTTGTAGGCAGAAATAATCTTTTCCACACGGGAGATTCCCAAGAAATCTACAAGCAACAGAGCAACTTTTTGCCTCTTTTAACATCAATGGAATGCTGCCAGAAAATCAGAGAAAAATCAATAAGAATGGAGGAACTATTACATAAAGCTAGAAAATCACTTCACATTAACTCAAACTGTCAGAGCCAGAAAGCACAACTATCATTAATGAAAAACAAACTTAAAAATTATTCTTTTGTTATCTGTGTTCAAAGGTTGATAAATAATGAATTAATATGAAAGATGGAACTACAGTGCCAAAATAAAACAGGTACTTTCAAAACAGATATTAGATTGGGAAGTTAGGAGTGATTTCAAAAGACAAAACAGCCATCGTCTTTATTTCTGTAATTTCTACAAACTCCAATCATGACACCTAGTGGCAGCAGAATTACTTACTGCACCTTACCCACTTACAGCATGGAGATGAAAAACACTATGATGCTGGAGGAACTCAGCAGGCCAGGCAGCATCCGTGGAGAAAAGCAGGCGGTCAACGTTTTGGGTCAGGACCCTTCTTCCAATGGAACGTTGACCACCTGCTTTTCTCCACAGATGCTGCCTGGCCTGCTGAATTCCTCCAGCATCATAGTGTTTTTCCTCTAGATTCCAGCATCTGCAGTCCTTTATTTCTCTAGTATATATGGCATGGAGACGGAGAAGATGCATTCACATTGCTACCTCAGTAAGCATTATCCCGCAGCACATTTGTTATAGCGCTCTTGGTCCATCATCCTAAACATTCACATATATGTACCCTACTGTACTTTAAAAAAAGACATGCATTCAGGCCATACTCTGCTTTGCATGGAATCTAGCACTTCCGTGGCGATGAAACAATGATCAAACTGCTGCCAGGCTCGGCTCCCAGTGAGGGCTGGTGTTGGGCAGGCTAGGCTGAGCAGTGCAGCCATCCAACACCAATAGGCAGGACTCAGCACTGCACTCTGGCCAGCATGGCGAATGCACATCATTGCTGGGGACTGGCAGTAGCTACTTCATTGTAATACTGTCCAGATCCTCTCTCAACACCTCCTGTTGGGTGTGATGGGAACTGCTATCTCCTCCCCCACTCCCCTCCTTGTTTGGATGCACAGCTCTCCCAGCCCAGAGACTTCTCAACAGTATCAAGCTCAATGGTGGTCGCTGGCTGATGACTCAGACAACTCGTCATCAGTGGTGGTACCAAGCCACTCTTGGTGATAGATACCGAAGTCCCCACCTAAAATATTTGCTGAGCCCTTGCTTCTTTCAGTGCTTCTTTCAAAACAAAGCCAGTGCCACAGGAAGTGCAGCAAGATGACCTGGAACCTCAGGGCAATGAGGAAGAATCTGAAGAGCAGCAGGTACAATAGGTCCCAGCTCACAATCCACAATATCATCTCTCAGCTGAGCAAAGAACCAATTGAAAGGCACTCCTCTTGTTGGAGCTTGTAAAATCACCATCCCCAATGCAACCCTCCATACTCCACCCTACCCTCTGCAAGTTTAAGCAATGGTGTGCAGATGACTTGGACACGTCTTAAGGACGTGACATTTCTTTCCACATTGCTCCATTGTGAAGGCACCTGCACAAGGTCATTGTTGCCCCTTCCTACCAGGCTCTTTTCACCTTGCAAGAGTCTAAAAGAGGCACATTTGCTAATTGTTAATAATTGATTGGCTAATTAACAGCAGCGAATAAAAGGAAGGTAGGTATAAGCAAAGCAGCTATCGTGGGAGCTGGCCAGGGTTAAAGTGAGCACTTGAGGCTTTGGTGAGTGGAGGCTAAGGTAAGTCTCTGGTAAGTTTCTTTCTTTGATTTCTTTTTTTTCCCTTAGTGCCAGGCAAGAGTAGATAGAATGGCTCCAGGGTCAGTGGTGTGTTCATCTTGTGAGATGTGGGAGTTCTGGGAGACCTCCAGTCTCCCTGATAGCTACATCTGCAAGAGGTGCATCCAGCTACAGACTGTTAGGGAACTGGAGCTGCAGCTGGATGACCTTTGGCTCCTATGGGAGAATGAGGAGTTCATAGATAAGAGCTACAGGGAGGCAGTCACTCCTAAACTGTGGGAGGCAGTCACTCCTAAGCTGCAGGAGGCAGGTAACTTGGTGACTATCAGGAGAAGGAAGGTGAATAGGCAGGTAGTGCAGAGTACCCCCTGTGGCCATTCCCCTCAATAACAGGTATACCACTTTGGATTCTGTTTGGGGGGGGGGGGGGATGACAACCTACCAGGGGAAAGCCACAGTGACCAGGTCTCTTGCACTGAGTCTGATCATGTGGTGCAGAAGGGAAGGGGGGGGGGTGAGAAGACGGTGGTAGTGATAGGGGATTCCATTGTAAGGGGGGGACAGACAGGAGATTCTGTGGATGTGAGAGACTCCTGGATGGTATGTTACCTCCCAGGTGCTAGGGTCAGGGATGTCCTGGATTGGGCCCACAGCATTCTGAAGGGGGAGGATAAACAGCCAGAAGTCATGGTACATATTGGTACTAATGACATAAGTAGAAAAGAGATGAGGCCCTGAAGAGAGTATATAGGGAGCTGGGTAGGAAGCTGAAAAGAAGGCCTCAGGAGTAGTAATCTCTGGATTGCTGCCTGTGCCATGCCAGTGAGGGTAAGAATAGGATGATTTGGCAGATCAATGCCTGGCTGAGAAATTGGTGCAGGGGGCAGGGTTTCAGATTTGTTGATCATTGGGATCTCTTCTAGGGAAGGTATAAACCTGTACAAAAGGGATGAGTTACATCTGAACTGGAGGGGGACCAATATTCTTGTGGGCAGGCTTGCTAGAGCTGTTGCGGAGGGTTTAAACTAGTTCTGCAAGGGAATGGGAACCAGTGATAGGTCAGAGGTGGGTGCATTTAGTGCACAAGTGGATGCAGAATGTAGAAAGACTGAGGAAGGATGGGCAGTTGAAAGGGTAAAATTGCAGTCAGTTGAATGGGCTGAAGTGTGTCTACTTTAATGTGAGAAGTATCAGGAATAAGGGTGGTAAACTTAGAGTTTGGGTAAGTACATAGAACAATGATGTTTTGGCCATTACAGAGACTTGGCTGTCACAAAGGTAGGATTGGCTGCTGGATATTCTGGGGTTTAGATGTTTCAAAAGGGACAGGGATGGAGGTAAGAGGTGGGGAAGTGGCTTTGCTGATCAGGGACAGTATCACAGCTGTAGAAAGGAAGGATGTCCTGGAGGGATCATCTACTGAGTCAGTGTGGGTGGAAGCCAGAAACAGGAAGGGAGCGATCACTCTATTGGGAGTATTCTACAGACCTCCTAATAGCAGCAGAGACACTGAGGAGCAGATCGGGAGGCAGATTTTGGAAAGGTGCAAAAATAACAGGATTGTTGTCATGGGTGATTTCAACTTCCCTAATATTAATTGGCATCTCAGTGTAAAGGAGATAGATGGGGCAGAGTTTGTTAGGTGTGTCCAAGAAGGATTCCTGACATAGTATGTGAACAGGCTGACTGGAGGAGAGGCCATACTGGACCTGGTACTAGGCAATGAGCCTGATCAGGTTTCAGATCTCTCAGTGGGAGAGTGTTTTGCAGACAGTAACCATAACTCCTTGACCTTTACCATAGCCTTGGAGAAGGATAGGAGCAGATGATATGGGAAAGTATTTAATTGGGGAAGGGGGAATTATGATGCTATTAGGCAGGAACTTAGGAGCATAAATTGGGAACAGATGTTCTTGGGGAAGTGTGCAACGGAAATGTGGAGGTTGTTTAGGGAGTACTTGCATGGACTTCTGAAAGGTTTGTCCCATTGAGGCAGGGAAAGGATGGTAGAGTGAAGGAACTATGGTTGAGAAGAGATGTAGAATATCTTTTCAAGAGGGAAAAAGCTTACCTAAGCTTTAGAAAGAAAGGATCAGTCAGGGTTCTGGAGAGTTACAAGGTAGCCAGGAGGGAGCTTAAGAATGGACTTAGGAGAGCTAGAAGGGGGCATAAGAAGGCCTTGGTGAGTAGGATTAAGGAAAACCCCAAGATGTTCTACACTTATGTGAAGAATAGGAGGATGACTAGAGTGAGGGTAGGACCAATCAGGGATAAAAATGTGTGCCTGGTGTTACGGACTCAGTGACAGTCCCTTTAAGATAGAGTGTGTGTGTGGGGTGTGCTTACGTCAATAGAAGATAAAGGACGTAATGACATTGTTGAAGAGGTCAGAAGAAGGAGAGAGAGAGAGAAGGGAGAGACACCAGCCTGCTTGTTTTCTCTATCGATGGATGAGAAACAATAACTGTGTTCGCCACTGAAATCCATGTATGGAAGTTGGAAGTAATCCGGTGGAGTTCACTTTGTTGCTGACCTGTAGAAGGAAACGGGTATTTGTGTGTGGACGACCATGGTTCGGATGCTTTTCGGGGTGAGGAAGTCACTACTGAGTAAACACTAGAGTGTCGTTTGGGTTCCATCGTGGAACATTTGGATTTCGTATGTACTCTCTCTGTTTTTCTACATCTACATCTTATCTTCAGACAACGGTGGTTGCTGAAGAAGCCCTTGCTCATGTTTCACCTTATGGCTTGCGGAACTGAACTTTAAGAACCATTCCGGAACTGGGAGTTTTGGACTTTGTCACACACACACGACTAGTTTAGTTTTGGGGTTAACGTTCAAGGTTTAACATTTTTGAATTCTAACATACTAACATTTTTACCTTTATTTTACATATTATCATAAGTAGTGATTAATAAAATAGTTTTTAACACTGAATCATGCTCAGTGTGTTTCTTTTGTTGCTGGTTCGTGACACTGGAGTCAGCAGAGGTAGGGAAGGTCCTTAATGAATACTTTGCTTCAATATTCACCAGTGAGAGAGACCTTGTTGTTTGTGAGTATGGCATACAACAGGTTCATGGGCTAGAGCATCTTGACATGAAGGAAGAGGATGTGCTGGAACTTCTGGAAAAACATTAGGATAAATAAGTCACTGGGCCAGACGGGATATATCCTAAGTTATTATGGGAAGCAAGAAAAGATTGTTGTGCCTTTGGCAATGATCTTTGTGCTCTCACTGGCCTCGGGAGTAGTGCCAGATGATTGGAGAGTGGCAAATTACAAGCCAGTAAGTCTTTCTTCAGTGGTGTGCAACTTACTGGAGCAGATTCTCAGAGACAGGATTTATGGGCATTTAGAGAAGCATAGTCTGATTAGGGATAGTCAGCATGGCTCTGAGGGGCAGGTTGTGCCTCATGAGCCTGATTGAATTCTTTGAGGATGTGACAAAGTGCATCGATGAAGGTAGAGCAGTGGATGTGGTGTACATGGATTTTAGTAAGGCATTTGATAAGGTTCCTCATGGCAGGCTTATTCAAAGTCAGGAGGCATGGGATCCAGGGAAACTTGGCTGTGTGGATTCAGAATTAGTTCGCCCATAGAAGACAGAGGGTGGTTGTAGGTGGAGTGTATCCTGACTGGAGGCCTATGACCAATGGTGTTCTGTAGGGATCTGTTCTGGGACCCCTACAAGTTTGCAGATGACATGAAGGTTGGTGTTGTGGATCAAGCAGAAAGTTGCTCTAGGTTACAAGACAGTGATAGGATGCAGAGCTTGGCTGAGAAGTGGCAGATGGAGTTCAACCTGTATAAGTGTGAAGTGACACTTTGGGAGATTGAATTCAAAGGCAGAATACAAGGTTAATAGCAGGACTCTTAGTGTGGAGGAACAGAGGGATCTGGGGGTCCACGTCCATAGATCCCTCAAGGTTGCTCTGCAGGTTGATAGGGTTGTTAAGAAGGCATATGGTGTTGGCCTTAGTCAGGTATTTTGAAGAGCTGTGAGGTAGTGTTGCAGCTCTAAACAACTCTGGTTAGACCACACTTGGTGTATTGTTCCGTTCTGGTCGCCTCCTTATAGAAAGGATTTGGAAGCTTTAGAGGGGGTGCAGAGGAGGTTTGCCTGGATTGGAGAGCATGTCTTATGGATAGGTTGAGCGAGCTTGCATTTCCTCTTTGGAGCCAAGGAGGATGAGGTGACTTGATAGAGATGAGGCATAGATTGAGTGGTCAATTAGACTTTTCCCCGGGGTGAAAATGGTTAACACGAGGGGGCATAAGCTTGAGGTGATTGGAGGAAGGTATAGGAGGTATGTCAGGGGTAAGTTTTTTAGTGGTGTGTGCATGGAATGCACTGCCTTCAGAGGTGGTGGAGGCAGATGCATTAGGGATGTTTAAGAGCCTCTTGGATAAGCACATGAATGATAGAAAAATGGAGGGCTATGTGGGAGGGAGGGGTTAGATTTTAGAGCAGGATAAAATGTTGCCACAACACCGTGGGCTGAAGGGCCTGTACTGTGCTGTAATGTTCTCTTCTCTCATTGGCCTGGCAGTTTTCCTGGCTTTTATCCTGTTGATTAGGATTTGCACATTCCCTTAAGGTGTATATGGGAGCTCTCTCCCTCTCCTGTGTGGCTGCCTTTAGGGGCTGTGCCTTGAAAGCTGGCACCCTTCTATGACTGCTGTACAGTGAAATCTTGGGAATTGTGAGTGATGTCCCATCACAAACTGCAAGTGCTATTTTAGCACTCCTTTCTGTGTAAACTACTCAAACTTGACATTTCACACTGTTTTATCCAATTTCACAATATTTTGGAGGACCAGATACAGCACTGGTACTGACTCTAAACAGAACAACATCAATAGATGCAATCCAGTTTCTAGCTACTCATGTCAATAGAATAATACAATGCCAAATTGCTTGGCAAGGTGTAGTTCCTAATACTTATGTTAACCCCAATGGTGTCAACAAAATTTTAGTTTGACTATACTTCAACATTTACCAATATAAATCCCATTAATATCGCCAATTACCAAGTACATTTCAAATATCCCAATAGGAATCAAGGACATGGACAGTACTTCTGGATCAATGTTCTGACTCACACTGCATATCATTAACATTTTACTCAATACCCACACTGATGGCAGGGAACCATGAACTCATCCTTGCACTAAAATAGCACTTGCAGTTTGTGATGGGACATCACTCAACACAATTCCCAAGACTCCATTATCAAGAATCATGACACTATTGCACCTTTCACTGAATACCTGTCTACCCAAAATAGATGGTGGGTTAAACATGCCATAAGGAGCAACCTAATGTTTTGACAACAATGGAAATAGCAAAGGTTATGCTGTACATGCCCAGCTGAAATATGAACAGTGTAAGCAGCAGAGGTGATTCAAAAGATGATTGTGTTCTTGCTGGGTTTTCTGAAAAACAAATAGGAACAGAAACCTCAATGTTTGCAATAATGTTAGAGATCTTGAGGCTAACTATGAAGCTGAATAAGAACAGCTAACCACATAATCAGCCACAATTGTCAATTACCCAATGGGACATCAGGGAGCTTGTGCACCTTATTTCATAAGTGATTGCATTAGTTTATTTTTACATATACCTCTTGAGAGTCTCGAGTGGTTCCTTCCTGTCTATGATTCCTGTATCTGGATCCACTGTTGTGAAAATGCATCTAAAAAGAGAATATTACAAAAAATTGAAGCATGAAGTACCTGAAATTATACTAATATCTGGAAGTAATGCAATGACAAAGTATATTGTTGGAGTGAACACTATAGTCCTTGTGATAACAAAGACCCATCTTCACATGAAAGATACCCTCTATCATATTGTGTGACATAAGTTTACACACTGTTGTGTTAAATAAGCCATATTCAAATTTAAGCAGGATTTCTTTCCACAGTGGCAGGTCTATTTTAAAAGAATTTCCATTTGCAAATTCTCCTGTAAGTTTTACATACGGCTTTGAATTTTAAAAGTATTGCTGTTCCTTCACTGAGGCACTGGATCAAAATTCTATAAGTGCCCTGTCCAACAGTATTTAGTACCTTCATCACAAGCTCTGTCTCAAACCCACCTTCTCAGGGATATTTAAAAATGAGTATTAAATGTTGACCTTGTCTGCAATACATACCATAAGCAAATAAAAAGATTACAATTTTTACTAGTGGTGACCTCCAGGATGTTGATGGTGTGTTTGACAATGGTAACATTGTTGAATGTCAAGCTGAAGGAGTTAAACTGTTACTTGTGAAGATCATTGTCTGGCATGTGTGATGGTGGCTGATTTTGGCTGCCAGATGTATTTTGAATCTGGCTCATTTAACACAACACAATGGTGAGTGGCTAGTGTGTGGCATAAGAATAATCTCTTCACTCCTCAGAGCCTTTCAACCATCTAGAAGGCACATCAGGGGTCCCTCCACTTGCCTGAAAGAGTGCAGTATCAATTTAAAGCATCAAGAAGCTTTACACCATTCAGGACAAGGCAGCCTGTTTAAATACAGTCTTCCTCCATTATCAGTGCACCATGGCTGTAGCATGTACAACCACAAAATCCACTGCAAAAACTCACCAAAACATCTTCAATTCTCCTGACACATGTCCCTACCACCTGGAAATACATGGGCAAAAGAGATGTAGTCGCACCAGCAGATTCCCCTCCAAGTCATGCACTGGAAAAATATTGTGATTTCTTTGCCATCACTGGCCCAAAATCTTGGAACTCTTTACCTAAAGGCACTGTGCTGGTACCCTTATCATAAGAATTGCAGCATTTTCAAAGCATTAAGGGATAGGCAATAAATTCTGGCCTTGCCAGCAAAGCCCATGTTCCAAATACAAGTTAAAACAGTATCAACATCCAGCTTAAAGGATTGGTGAGACACAGGATCAATTGAAGGATGCATGCTCTCAGGAGGAGAAAGATTGATATGAAAGTTAATAATTCCTTGGCTATCCTTGTGCAGTTCCTCACATTCAGCTCAGAGTAGCTCAGTCTGTATCCACCTTTATCTTCCCACAAGCACCATTAACCATTGCCAACTTTAAGTTAAAGTAGCTGAGAACCTACCTTGTGCAAGACATTGTACGATACAGCTTTGCAGTCCCAATCTGTATGCTTTTCCAAGTATCCTAAAAATTAAAAACACAAACCGTGTAAAGAAAACGTTATAGAGCATTCATGTGCATAAGCAGTTCAAAGCTCCATTTCATTCTGCTATTCATTGTCTTAGAGCCGAACATAAATATATATATTTTTATTTTGTGTATGAGGAAATCTATAGTATCATCTCATTCATTAATGCCATGTAATAAAAGGCCTTTACTGAGTGTAGTTGCCTATTAGCAAACACATATTTGTCAAGAGACTATAGTGTAATAGGATATAGGAATCCAAATTCCCAGCTAATGTGGAAACACATTCCATTCTGCAACTTTAACCCCCCACTTCCGTAAAGAATCACAGAATGATGCAGCATAGAAGGAAGCTGGTGTCTGCTCTTTGAGAAAGCTATCCAAATAGTTATTCTTCACTGTTCTTTCCTCTTTGCATTATATGTATTTCAATGTTTAACAAATTCCTCTTGCAAAGTTTTTAGTAAATATATTCTGCCATTCAGCGCATGCATTCCAGTGTACTACTTGATCAAAACCCTTCATGATTTAAAATCCACTTAAAATTCCCCACTTAAGCTTTCCTGCCTAAAAGGAGGGAAAGCCTAATTCCTTCCCTCTCTCTGTAAAACCGACATATTTCATCTCTGGTACCAGTAATGCCTGTTGGTTTGTTTAATGTTGCTGCAAGTACTAAATGCACACTAAAAAAAAATGCTAACAACAGAACATCCTTTACTGAAGACAGCCATTCTCAAGTTGAGCAGCAGTGTACATAATAATAATGTATCACTGTCATACCATGTAGTGTACACAGTTCCATTCTAGTAAATCTCCTCTGCACCCTCGCCATGACCTCAACATATTTCCTAAAGTGTAGTACGCAAAACTGGACAAAACACTCCAATGAAGTCTAAAAGGTAAAGGTTTAGCTTGAATTCCTTGCTTAGTCATTTACCTGTAAAGCCTTTTTAAACAGTGTTTACATCTTGTCCTGCAACCCCGTGTATTATTAAACATACACCCGAGGTTTCTATGATTCTGTGTCGTCTTTAAAACAAGACCATCGAGTTTATATTACTTTTCATTCTTCCTACCAAATGAATCCATTAACACCTTTCTATGTCAAACTTCATTTGCCTTATTTCTGGCTATTTCATCAGAAGTTTGTGCTATCCTCATCATTTATTGCATTTCCAAGTGCACATCGTCTATCAACTTTGAAATTATGCCATTTTAGAACAGGAATTTTGGAAAAATGGGATGTAGGAGTAAAGGAAGAAAACATAACCATAACAACTATTCAGAAGTTAACTTATATCTTATTGTTTGGTAGATTAATAAAATATTTAAGAAGCAAGGGCACAAGCACAACCAGCAGCTTCAAGTAAGCAATAATATTTAAAATGACGTCAATAAGATTTTTAAAAATGCATTAATTAAACTTAGACTAAATTGGGTAAAACAGTGGAGAACTGTTGAGCAAAATTAATCATAATTAATCCAAGATTCTAAAGATTTTAAATTTAACTTAATGGCAGTTTTAATCAAACTATAAACAATAACAGAATAATGACAATTGTCCTTTATTTGAATTAATTGAATAGGGTGATTTTTTTTTTTATTTTGCTTTTTTTGTATTATTTTCTAAAAGCTTTAATCTTAATTAGTTTTTGAATGCTTTGGAGGAACAGAGGAGTTCAGAGTGTTCACAATATTTTTAAGGTTTGTTAAGCCACTTGTGTGGGTGGGACTTGTGCTGGGAATTCAACATGGATTCAGAATGCCTTTGAGAAGGAAGTTCTTGCCTGGGATTCACATGAGGCAACTGCAGATACAACACATAGGTCATTAGCGAGGCTGAGCAGCTTACTACTGACTGGAAAATCCAAGTTGATTTTTCTTCATTAATGTGTATGATTGATCCATTAAACACATTAACATATTAACTTGTCTTTGGGTTATCACAAGTGATAACTACTAGTAACTAGTAGCCTCAACAAAAAATAAAGGAAATCAAAATGTCCATCTTATAATCAATATTAAAAATTATTCTATCAGCTCTGAAAATAGATAAAGAACAGTTGTAAAGTAAGTGAAAATATGCAATAGAAGAAAACAGTGTCACAAGAATACAAAATGTGGCAACATTCCTTTGGGAAATGTCTGCTTTGAATTAGTTCTGTTCAGTCATCCAGTAACACACAAATTGGTGTTCCTCTGATTCATAATGCAGGAAGGGGAATGTCTGGATAATTTGCTCCAGGACACAATCTTTTGTTCATATGTGGCTCATCACATTCCTGATCCTTAGAATGTAAAAAAAAGCGTGACGCACTTTTGAAATATAAGAAACATGGGAGCCAAATTATGTACTTAAAGAGCAGTGGGTTAGCAACCAGATAATCCGAAAATTAACCACTGACAAAAAAATGGCAAGGACACCAAGTAGACCCTCCTGCTCTTCTTCAAAGTGATACCATGGAAATTTTTGCATGAAAATAGAAAGCTGAAGTTCCTGAGTGCAGAATTCCCTTGGTGCTGAAATGAAATACAGAACACTGAAGCATGAGCCCAGAGGTTGCCTTCTGGTCTCCAGGAATATAAACTGAAAACCTTCATATGTAATTTTCTGATTCAGAGGCAAGAGTGCTATCCCCGTGCCAGGGCTCTATGTTTCATACGATGGTTTGTGTATCACCCCAAAAGCATCTACTTTACACATGATTATATTCTCTGTAAGATTCACTGAACACTATTGATTGGTTCTATATCATGAAATACAGAGTACATATTAATTTCAATTCTCATTTCTTTGCAAATGGACATAAACTCTGTACCTCTGCATATGGCTTGCAATCCTTCACTACCAGTACAGGCCTGAAATTCTCCATCTTAACTTTTCTCTCCAATTTGGTGTTAAGATCTTCAACAGTCGCCTCAGACATCATCATGCAGGAACTAAGATCATTGTAGACAGTCTACAACACGGAAAACAAAGTATAGACATAATTTCAATGCAGGTTCTAAACACGAGCTAAATTTGATGCACTGGAGATTTTTGGGAGCCGGATTATATCAAATTAACCTTTCAAGTTAGAAATGCATGATTAACACCTTTTGATGACTGCCAAAAATCTACAAATAAATATGAAAAGCATACAATATCTTAAAAGAATTAATTTATTGAATATCACTTCATTAAGATATTGATTTGAATTTCAAAACAATCTCCCCTGGGATTTTCACATCTACGTTCTTCTATATCAATTGGCTGGGAACTAGTAGAAGAAAAATTGTCTTAAGAAAAGCACAGTGAAGAGAACTGAAAGCTCTATTATAACACATGCCACTCAGTCCATTCCAGATCCTAGCAGGGCAATCTCATCATGCCAATCTCCCTCTCCTTATTTCCCTTCAATTTATTCTCTCTCACATCCTCATCAACTCTCCTTTGATTATTTTGCCACTTGCCTTCACTAAGGGATAATTTACAGTAGCCAATTAACTTACCTGCACATCTATGGGATGTGGAGGGAAATTGGAGCACCCAGATGAAACCCATATGGTCACAGAAAGAATGTGCAAACCCCAAATAGGCAGGCCAGAATCAAGCCCAGGTGATTCTAGGCTCTTGTGACATTACTTGCGTTGAGTCAGATGTTATCCTGCTGCAGCTTTCTGGCATGGCAGGGGTAGAGACATACATCTTCAGTGATAGAAGACTTCATGATATCTGTTTGAAACACTTTTTCTCTGCTTCTTGACAAATAGCATCTTTTTTTCCCAATAATAAACAGGGAAACAACTATATCAACATATTCCTCCCACTTAATTTTAAAAAGTCCTGTAGCTAAGTATCTCTACTCTTTTGGGTGAGGATTGCAAATGATCAGCTCCTTACCTAGCTTTTGAAAGGGGCATTTCATATCATCTGTTCCAAGGGCCTCCAGTATATTTCTTTGTACTCACTCCCATAAAAAAAACTCTGCAGTAATCCTGAAGGCTCTCTCTGTATTTTTTTTCATTTTAACCTCTATCAGCTGACCTCTACACCACTGCTAAATATACAGTGAACCCTTCAAAAAACTTGTAATACGTGCATTCTTTGTGACACCCAAGTCTTTTTCCAAAAGTCTACCTTTTTCATAAACTTGCAAATATGTAACAGAGGGTATATGCCACCATTCATAATACAAGATGTTTCATTATTATTATCAGCATTACATGAGCTTTCCTTCTACACATATCCCACAAGGGATAAGTCCATGAACGTTCTCCACAGGTTCTCGTCCCACCGTGTGCAATGATGGCTTAAAAATACAGCCTTCCCCATATAGCCTTTATATCGGCTGCACCAAACTTCAGTGTGTAATTCAGCACATAGTTCCGTACCTTGGAACATGCCAGTGTGCAATGTTCAATTACGACCAGCAGGTTTCAGGCAAACCAAATCGTGTCTTTCACCAAGTTCTTAATTCCCCATCAGCATTTGTTGTTTGCCTGAACACGCTTGTCCCTGGGAACAGCCAACTGAGCACAGAGTTTTACAGCTGTGTGGGGCAAATTTCAACAAAGACCACTGCATTTCTATGCCTTCTTGACAAACACATTAGATTCCAGAAGAACAATCATGATATCAGCCTCAAGGGTAAAGTATAGTGGCACTGAGACTCTCTTTTTGCAAAAAGGATCTCTGATAGGGGGCTCTTCTTGCCATCAGCCAGGGAGGTTTTGCTGATGAAGACTTCAGTCAAATGAGTTTTGATGGTTGGGGAAGCATTTGACAAGATCCACCATCTCTTTTTCCGCCCGAGGGCAGCGGGCAGCAAAGAGAGCTTCAAGGACGTTCCTTGCAGACCATGGCCTGATTGACTTGTGGTTAAAGGTTTATTTTCTCCATACACTTCTACATGGGACAGATGATATGGCGTATTATATCTGAATGGAACGTTCCATAGTAACATGGCCAGATCCTTCCTTTATATTAGCAGAGACAGGCAGAACTTCGGCATGTGATGTCTGTGTACCTTGGTCTACCTGTATTGGTTTATTATTGTCACCTGTACCGAGGTACAGTGAAAAGTTTGTCTTACAAACCGATCGTACAGGTCAATTCTTTACACAGTGCAGTTACATTGAGTTAGTACAGAGTGCATTGAAGTAGTACAGGTGAAAACAATAACAGTACAGAGTAAAGTGTCACAGCTACAGAGAAAGTGCAGTGCAGTAAGGTGCGAGGTCACAACAAGGTAGATCGTGAGGTCATAGTCCATCTCATCGTATAAGGGAACCATTCAATAGTCTTATCACAGTGAGGTAGAAGCTGTCCTTAAGTCTGGTGGTACATGCCCCACCTCAGAACCATTGACGTAGACAGGTGCATGTACATCACCCCCTTTCCTGAAGTCAATGACCAGCTCTTTAGTTTTGTTGACATTGAGGGAAAGGTAGTCATGACACCATGACACCATGACACCATTCCACTAAGCTCTCTATCTCCTTCCTGTACTCCGACTCATCGCTGTTTGAGATACAGCCTACAACGGTGGTATCATCTGCAAACTTGTAGATGGAGTTAGAGCAGAATCTGGCCACACAGTCATGAGTGTATACGGAGTAGAATAGAGGGCTAAGGACGCAGCCTTGTGGGGCACCAGTGTTGAGAATAATCGTGCCGGAGGAATTGCTGCCTATCCTCACTGATTGCGGTCTGTTTGTTAGAAAGTCAAGGATCCAGTTACAGAGGGAGGTGTTGAGTCCCAGGTCTCGGAGTTTGGTGACAAGCTTGCTTGGAATTATTGTATTGAAGGCAGAGCTGTAGTCAATAAACAATAGTCTAACGTATGTGTCTTTACTGTCCAGATGCTGTAGACCTGTTTCGCCAATAGTGAAAGTAGCTTTATGAGTGGCCAGGATGGCCACATTGAGTACATTTTCCCTCCTTTCTCTGGACACTTGTACGTCACATCTCTGCAAACATGATCCATTTTTAAATCTCCAGATGATGTAGAAATAAGCTGAGGTGACTGCAGCAGCGGAAGAGTAGAATGTGGGCCCCAAATGCAACACCCAGAGCAGCTGATGACCAGGTTCTTTCCCATCATCACGAGGGAGCTCTACTCCCAAATTCCCAACTTCTAGTTCACTTTGGCTATTACTCCAGCCAAATCCTGCCAAAATATGCCCTGGCTCCTCTGAAACAAACTTCCAGCACATTCAGATAACTAGACAGTAGTGAAAGAAATCAAGGATCAGTTGGACCAGTTGCCAAAGAACATGGCTTCACTTCAGCTGCAACTGTCTCTGGTCCCTGAGGCCTGTTTAAACTGGTCCATCTTCAGACCAATAGTGGGTTCATGCAGAAGATAATAATGTCGTTCATGTGCAGGGAGGTATGGACCAGAGTGCCTCAGCTAGCTGGGATGGTCGCCTCTCTCAGAGCTGCATCCTTCCCAATGAATATGGCAAAAGGCTGAATACAACACACAAACAAGACGGTGAGACAGGGCAGCCTTGTCTATCTCCAGATTTGTTTGTGAAACATTTCATTTTTCATCTACTAATTAGGACACCGCTACTAATGTCCGTGCAGAGAAGGCATATTCAATTATGGATTTCCTCCCCAAATCCTATTTTGAGAGTATGTCAATCATATATGTGTGCAATATTTTGTCAAAGGCCTTCTCCTGGTCCAAGTTGACCTAAGCAAGTGTCCACTCACATCTCCAGTATAAAACTATTAGAGATTTTCCTGCTGGGTGAAGTGCAAATCCGAGCCAACTAAATCACCAACCGCAGGACAAACATGGCTCAATTTGGGCAAAGCATGATAATCCACATTAAGCAGTGAGTTGCGTTCACTGGGATGAAGAGGTATTTTTTCCAAATATATAGAATCAGCTCATGGTTATCACCTTCATTCATTATGCCAAGCAACAGCAAAACATTACAAAGTCACTTATATTTTGGGATGGGCAGTTTTTTTTACTCAATGAGGTCTCACCCCACACGGGACACAATGGTCTGAATCCAGCTCAGGTAGGTCCAGATTAAATAATAACAAAGCAAGTCTTCCAAGAATTGTGTACATCTGCTTTTGCAGAACTGGCCTGCATTATCTGTTGTCCAGACAGCTGGTGAAAAGTGGTTTCCAGATGTGTGGTGGACTTCAATGCACATATCAGGTTCCTCAGTGCATTAGCATGTCAGATACACCAAGTACTTGGATGGAAAACCACAGACTTGGTGTAATATGTAGTAAACTCACAATTTCCCTTGAAATTGAATTTTTATTGAAACTGAATCACATAGTGCATGAAAACATGGTGCTGTATGATCAAACTTCTTCGAGCACAAGAACAAGGAGTAGGAGTAGGTCACATGACCCCTCAAGCCCACCTGCCAGTCAACATATCGTGGCTGATCTACCCAGACCACAGTGTTTTAAGATTTCAATACATTTCACCAATTCTGGATTTGATAGCTATAGAATTTTTTTCTGCCATTTTTGGGCTTCTCACAACAAATGGCAATATGTCATTAAAGCCCATTTTGACTCACAGGGCCTTGTCATCAAGTTTTAGGCTTGCTTCCCTGCCAGTTACCCCGGATGTAGCCCCAGAAAAAAAAATGGACACAAGGAGGGCAAGGACAGAGTATGAGATAAATATGAGAATAATAAGATATGAAATAAATGAGGGTAATAGAAGAGGCAATCAAAAAAGTCTTTTATCAATGCACAGAAAGTAAAGGAACATTAAAGACAATTTGACATGAAAAGGAAATCTTTTGGAGGCAGAGGGCATGACTGAGGTGTTGAATGAGTTTCTAGCATCTTCAGAAGGAAACAGGGGGGGATGGTTGTGGAGGTGCATGGGGTATAATGACAGAACTAAACAGAAAGGAAAACTAAATAGACTGAAATCTCAAAACAAGTCAACTAATTCAGGTAGAATGCAATTCTGGCAGCTTGCTGACTGAAGCTAAAGTGAAGAACAGACCAACACTGCTACAATCCTTCAATCCCACTTGGATAAGGATTAGCACCAGCAGATTTAAACAATGCAAATTATACGCTCCAATTCATTAAAAGAGGGGATAATCCTGATAACAAAAGGCAATCAAGCATCTATAAAACTGCATATTTAAAAGGCCAGATTCTTTGAAGGGAAAACAGAAGGGTTGATGATGGTAATGCAGCAGTTGCTGTATAAATAGATTGTTAAAGGAATTTTATTTAAAAAAACTATATGATGTACTGTTACTAAGAAGCATTGAAAGCAGCAAGGGCACAGAATATCCTCTAAATGAGGGATCTCAATGCCCATCACCAAATGTGGCTTAGGAGAGCAACTACTGACTGAGCTTGCTAGGTACTACAAGGACATAAATGCCAGACTGGCTCTGCACTAAGTACTGGGTGAACCAACATTGCCCAAACAATCTATACTTAATCATCAGCAAGACGATGAAAAGTGTTGCTGACAGATATTAAGTGACACCTATTCACCAATAGTCTATTCACTGATGCCCAGGTTGAGCTTTACTTGACCAACTTGGCACCAAACCTAATCGCAGCCTTGGTGCAAATATGGACCAAAGAGCTTAATTCCAGAGGTGACGCAAGAGTGATTGCATTTGACATCAAGGAGTGCTGGTAAAACTCAAGTTAATGGGCATCAAGGAGAAATCATTCCAAGGGTTGGAGTCACAACTTGCACAAGAAAAATGGTTGTGTTGTTAGATATCAGTCATCCCAGCCCTTGAACATCACTGCAGGAGTACTGTCCGAGGCCCTACCATCTTCAGCTGCTTCATAAATAAACATCCCAACTGTGCAAGGAAGCTTGCTATTGATTGCATGATGTTTAAACCCATTTCCAATTCCTCTGCAAGTGAAGCATTCCATGCCTGCATGCAGTAAGACCTAGACAACAAGCAGATGTGGGCTGATAAATGGAAGTAGCATTTGGACCATAAAGATTCCAGTTGATCCAACAATAGAGACTAACAACCTATCCTTGAACATCATTATCATTGCAGAGATCCACACTATCAGCATCCTGGAGATGTCACCATTTACTGAACCTCAAGTGAATCAGCCAAACAAGTACTGTACCTACAGGAACAGGTCAGAGGCTGGGTAACAAATGTTGAATGTATCACCTCCTAACACCCCTTTCCACCATTTATAAGGCACAAATCAGGACTGTGATGGAATACTCCCCACTTGCCTGAGGAGTGCAGCCACAACAACATGAAAAAGCTTGAAATCTCCAGGACAAAGCACTTGATTGGTACCCAATTCACCAAACAAGTGAGAGTTGATCGTGGTGGAGTTTGGAACAGAAACAGCTGGAATGAACACAATGAAAAGGAAATCAAAGTCAAAGGGCTAGAAGGAATGTAAGACCGGAAAAGAGGGACATGGAACCATTTACAAGAAAGAATTATTAAGTCATTCTGTCGTGAGGTGGAGAGGTGGTATAAATTAAGCAGGATAAAGGTCAGTTGGAGGGCAGAACATAATGGAGGTTGCAGAGTTTTGGATAGTTTACATTTTGTGGTGAGGTGGAGGTCATGAAGGCAACAAAAGGGAACTAATTTTAGAGATAACAAAGGCATTAATAAATGCAAGGTTAAGAAAAAAAGCTTACAAATGCAGCTGTAATAAAAGCCCTGGTTACATTCTGCCTAATTTAGCCTGAGCAAGCAGCAAAGAAGGGAGCGATAGCAAAACAGAAATGAAGACTTTCATCACCCTAAACTGGTGGTTTTACTCACATATTCAGCTAGTTAGATATTTAGATAGATATTTACTTATTAGTCACATGTACATCGAAACACACAGTGAAATGCATCTTTTTGCGTTACTGACAGTGTGTTGGGGGCAAGCTGCAAGTGTCGCCACGCTTCCGCCGCCAACATAGCTTGCCCGCAGCTCCTAACCTGTATGTCTTTGGAATGTGGGAAGAAACCGGAGCATCTGGAGGAAACCCATGTAGACACATGGGGAGAATGTACAAACTCCTTACAGACTGCGGCCAGAATTGAACCAGGCTTGCTGGTGCCGTAATAGCGTTACGCTAACCACTACACTTTATCCATGGCTCAATATTAAGTAAGCAGTTTGATAGCAATGACATGGGGTAATGAGAGAAGATGGAGCTGCTGTCATCATCATGGGTTTTCGCGATGCCTTTGAATAGTCAACATAGGAATCCACAGGGATTTCAAAGATTACTGTATGGTGGATGCAGAGAAACTCTCATTGAAGATACTCCGGTAATACTACAGCAGTTTGGAAACCAGACTGGAACAATTTGAAGAACAAGTTATGAATGACATAACCATAGAGGTGGCAGACAATGCCAACTGTAAGATATAGGACAAGCAGTTAAGATTAGAGATGAGGTGAGATTTTGCTACCACAAAACAACAAATTTCATGTCATATGTCAGTGATGACAAATCTAATTCTGATGATTGAATAGATCAAGATTGTTCCTTTTGAGAGAAACACACACAAATACAATTATTCAGAGTCGAACATCATGGAACACTGCCAATTCCCCACTGGTTAGGTTACTGATCCCAGCTCTAGTCCTGAGGATACTCAGTATCTGGCGGTCACAGATCAGCATCAGCAGTGTAATGCCTGACCTGTTAAAATGGTGAGAGTGCAAGACCTCAAGACCAGGGAGAATTCAAGAATCTAAAATTATCTTTATTACTTATGAAATAATAAAAGATTTTAATATATTGTAATTTCACATATGTCATATCTGTTCTACATATGGCATTGAATTACCTTATCTTTGTCCCTGAAAAGAGGTTCCTTCTCTTTTGGATATCTTGGCTTCATTGAAGGTTCATAGCACACGAGTCGGAAAGCCTTCCTATGTTTTAAGTAGGTACTGATCCAACGGGCAGCTTCATCACCACAATCTCTACCTTCTATATCGCATCCCCACACTCTTTACAAAAGAAAAATGTTTTAAAAGTAGACCAAATTCATCTTATCAGATACCATCTGTGATTAAGTATTGCTTTGATCCCGACATGTAAACATTAAATTCATGTCCTCTTGTTCTCAATTCCTCTGCTACTAACAATATTTTCTCTTGAATCTCTTCCTCTAGATTTTGAACATGTCTATTAAAATTCTTCACAGCCTTCTTTGCTCCAAAAAAAATGTTTAAGAGAGGTTTAGCACAATCTCTTTGCTATTGTACTCTGTGCTTCTATATCTAAAATCAGTTTCTCTACTTGTTCCACCTCCCTCAAAGATTTGGGTACATCTCAGTTCCTAAACCTCCTTTAGAATTGTGTCCTTAATATTGTTTTACTCTTCCTTGTTCTTCCCACCAAAATGTACCACTTTGTATTTATTTGTGCTGCATTTTATCTACAACCTTCAGCTCATGCCACTACCTTGACAATATCCTTGTGAAATCTATTACTGTCCTTCTTAAGTTTTGCATCACTTCAGATTTTGAAATGGTGGCCCAACACCGAAGTCCAAGCCATTAACACATGAAGAAAAACGGTGGTCCTAGTACCAACTCTTGGCAAATAACACCTTACTCTGACTCAAGAAACAATTGTTTACTGTCTGTTTACTATCCCAATGCCAAAGCCAAATCCATGTGGCACTGCACTATTTATTCAACGCTGACTCAAGAAACAATTGTTTACTGTCTGTTTACTGTCCCAATGTGAAAGCCAAATCTATGTGGCACTGCACTATTTATTCCCCAGGTTTCAATTCTGCTATCCAGTTCATTATATGATACTTGCTCAAATGGTTGCTGAAGTCTATCTTCATAACACTAACATCACTGCTTCATCAACCCACTCCATTATATCATCATAAAGTTAAATGAAATTAGATATTGCATAATTTGCCTTTAACAAATTTGAATCAGCCTTCCTTTATTAATCCATGCTTGTCCAAATGACCATTAGCTTTGTTCCCAATTTTCATTTCTAGCAGCTTTCACAATGGCCTCTGTTAATCTGACTGGCCTGTAATTGCTGGATTTATCTTTATATCATTTTTTTAACAAAGTTGTAGTGATTACAAATTTCCAGTCTTCTCTCATCACCCCAGTGACGAAGAAAGTTTGGAAGATAATGGCCAGCACCTATACAAGTTTAGCCTTCTTTCCCCTCAACAACATCTAATATATTACATCCAGGCCTGGTGACTTATCAACCTTAAATACAGCAAACCTTTCTAGTTTTTCACCTTTTAGTCAATCCATTACCATGACCACCTTCTCTTTTACTAAAATCTAATGAGATCATCATTCCATCCCTTTACGTCATCACAATTTTATGGTCAGCAGTCATACATGGAATTCATTTAATGTATGCAGAAAATCTCCATACAATCCAAAAAGGGTTATTACATTTTTAAAAAAGTGTAAAATGGAAGGAAAGCCACTCCTGAGGTACCAAGGAGGGGAATTGATCAGCTGGGCAACAGGACTAAAGCTGATTGTGTTTCCATTGTTAGATCTCTGACATGGGGCCTGATGGCAGGTTGGGCAGTGGGCCTCAGCCCAAGAACGGAGCTAACAATTTCGAGAATTACATTATAATCAGACCAACAAACATTTATCCATTATAATTTGCAATAATGTCGCAATTTCTAATCCTCCGTGTAATAGGATATCAACCAGTCCAGTTTGACGGTAAAAGTGCAGATGCTTTGTTAAAAATGCTGATTTTGGGATGATTTGCTTTTAAAAAGAAAATATTTTTGAAGGCTAACATGACTTCCGAGGCAATTCCTGTTGTTGAAGACACTACAGATTTTTTTATCCCACTACAGAAATTAAATTACAAGACACAGTTCCCCCAAATGGAAACGCTTAATATTTAATGATTCTGAAGTATGCAATACGAATCCAGAATTGATCTGTAATTATTATCCCACTGAGTTTAAATGTATTTGAAATCATTGATTTACACTTGTCCCTTACAGCTTTTTTTGTAAATAATACCAATCAGTTGTCCATTCTAAATATTACCTAAAATTCAAGCATAGGTCCCAAAGCTGAATAATGAATTTTGCTTTCAAAATAGTGCACCACATTGCACCACAAAGTTCATCTATGTATCCATGTCTTTCCTCCATTAAAAGTTCACAACATTCAAGTCTGCTTAATTATCTCATTCAAGCAAAACACTTCAAGCAAGAAACACAAACTTTCATTTTACCTTC
Source organism: Pristis pectinata (assembly GCF_009764475.1). Taxonomy (NCBI): domain Eukaryota; kingdom Metazoa; phylum Chordata; class Chondrichthyes; order Rhinopristiformes; family Pristidae; genus Pristis; species Pristis pectinata. The sequence continues at coordinate 106,568,922 of NC_067407.1, forward strand.
ACCATACATAGGCAAAAGTAAATACAGTAGGCACAGAAATGTGATTTGGTTACCTGCACATCTTCACAGGATTGGACTTTGGTAGTTTGAAAGGGACCCGCAGTTCTTCCATGTCTGGTGCATTAAGACACAGGTAGCCATCCTCATCTGATATTGTGACAAGCACTAAGGTAGGCTCTACCCTACCAGTAATCATATGCCATTTCTCATCGACTATAAGCCATTGCCTAGAACATAAACAAAAGCAAGCTTATTAGGAGACCTAGGTGTATATAAAAGAGAGTTTCCCAAATATTTCAGTTTTTTCTGTCTTGTTTTCTCCATTGATTATAAACATTGAATGAATATTGTATCTTCCACCCAACCTTTCTAATTTTACCATGTCCCTGTAAAGTCCCATCCACATATTTGTAATAATTTTACACTTTGTCACACAAGGGTTATTCAGCCAAACTCAGTTGTGAAGATGTGTATCATATCAAATTGAATATCCTTTGATGTAGCTGACAATTCCATTGCATATGTCACGAACCAGCAACAAAAGGAACACACTGAGCATGATTCAGTGTTAAAAACTATTTTATTAATCACTACTTATGATAATATGTAAAATAAAAGTAAAAATGTTAGTATGTTAGAATTCAAAAATGTTAAACCTTGAACATTAACCCCAAAACTAAACTCTTTGTGTGTGTGTGTGTGACAAAGTCCCAAACTCCAAGTTCCGGAATGGTTCTTAAAGTTCAGTTCCGCAAGCCATAAGGTGAAACATGACCAAGGGCTTCTTCAACAACCACCGTTGTCTGAAGATAAGATGTAGATGTAGAGAACATAGAGAGAGTAAATACGAAATCCAAATGTTCCACGATGGAACCCAAACGACACTTCAGGGTTTACTCGGTAGTGAATTCCTCACCCCAAAAAGCATCCGAATCGTGGTCGTCCACACACACATACCTGTTTCCTTCTACAGGTCAGCAACAAAGTGAACTCCACCGGATTACTTCCAACTTCCATACATGGATTTCAGTGGCAAACACAGTTATTGTTTCTCATCCATCGATAGAGAACACTAGCAGGCTGGTGTCTCTCTCCCTTCTCTCTCTCTCTCTCCTTCTTCTTCTGACCTCTTCAACAATGTCATTACGTCCTTTATCTCCTATTAACGTAAGCACACCCCACACACACATACACACACACTCTCTATCTTAAAGGGACTTTCACTGAGTCCGTAACACCTCCCACCTAAAAAAAATTTTCCCAAGAAAAATTTAACCGTGCATACAGTTTGTAATGTTAATAATTATCATGCTACACAACTACAGACTATCAGATTAGTACAGATACATGTTTCCCATTTAACATCGGGAAAGACAATCAGCAATCACATTGTCTTTGCCTTTAATGTGAGTTATCATGAGATCAAACTCTTGCAAAATTAAACTCCAGTTTAACAGCATTCTGTTCTTGTTTTTGACTTGGCTCAGAAACACCAATGGGTTATGATCTGTATATACAGTCAATGGTTTCTGAGCGGTGCAAACATATACACTGAAATGTTGCAAGGCTAAAACAAGCGACAGTAATTCTTTCTCTATAGTGGAATAATTATTTTGATGCTCATTAAATTTCTTTGAAAAGTAAGCTACAGGATGGTCAATATCATCAAGGTCACCCTTCTGCAACAACACAGCTCCTGCAGCTTCATCACTGGCATCTACTGCTAATGAAAATGGCTTTTCAAAGTCAGGTGTTTTGAGCACAGGATGGTAGCATAAAATGGCTTTCAGCTTCTCAAATGCTTCTTGACAAGAATCTGTCCAAACAAACTTTACTCCCTTCTTCAGAAGATTAGTTAGGGGAAGAGCAATATCAGCAAAATTTTTACAAAATTTTCGGTAATATCCAACCATTCCCAAAAATCTTCTAACAGTCCTCGTACCTGTGGGAATAGGGAACTCAGATATTGCTTGAACTTTTGCCTGAACAGGAGCTTGCTTGCCTTGACCTACAACATAACCAAGATACGTCACAGTGGCATGGCCAAATTCACTTTTAGCCAAGTTAACTATAAGGTTAGCCTCAGAAAGTCTTTCAAACAACCTTTCTAACGCAGAGATGTGATCCTCCCATGTATCATTCCCAGTCACTAAGTCGTCAATGTAGGCATCTGTATGTTTTAACCCATGAATCACTGAATTAATCATTCTTTGAAATGTTGCTGGAGCATTTTTCATTCCAAATGGCAAAACATTGTATTCATACAATCCAGAAGGGGTTACAAAGGCTGAAATCTCCCTTCCTCTATCTGTTAATGGAACACACCAGTACCCTTTTAATAGGTCAATCTTTGTAAGAAATTTTGCCTTTCCCACTCTATCTATGCAATCATCCACCCTAGGAATAGGGTAAGCATCTGACTTTGTTACAGCATTCACTTTCCTGTAATCTGTGCAAAATCTAACAGTTCCATCAGGTTTAGGTACAATAACACAGGGCGAACTCCAATTTGAAGTAGAATGTCTAATAATATCATTTTCCAACATGTACTTTAGTTCCTGATCAACAAGTTTACTTTTTTCCACATTCATTCGATATGGGTGTTGTTTGATTGGTTTTGCATCCCCAACATCAACATCATGGGTAATTATCGATGTTCTGTTTGGAACATCTGGGAACAGATTTTTAAATTTTAAAATTAATTCTCTCATCTGTTGTTTTTGTGAAACTTGTAAATGGTCCAACTTCGTTTCAAGGTTCTACAGGATATTTTGGATTTTTAGTCTCGATGGAACAATATTTGGTCTAAATTGGCCTTCCTCAACATCAACATCAGGCATTCTAGAAACAACCTTTACATCATCCACCAAGGCCACAACTGAATCCCTCTCATGATAAGGTTTTAGCATGTTTACATGACAGAGTTGTGTTTTCTTGCGTCTATCTGGTGTTTTGATTATATATGTTAGATCAGTCACTCAAGATTCAATAACATAGGGTCCAGAAAAACGAGATTGCAAGGGATTATTTTGGCTAGGGAAAAATACCAACACCTTTTGCCCCACTGCAAATGTCCTAGGCCAAGCACATCTATCAAAATATGTCTTCATTCTTATCTGGCTGGTTTTCAAATTCTCTCTCGCTAGCTGGCAGACTCTTTCCAACCGAGTTTTAAATTTTTGGACATAGTCCAACAGACTCAAGTGCACTTCCTCATTAACCCATTGCTCTCTCAACAACTCCAAAGGTCCTCTCACCCTATGTCCAAATACAAGCTCAAACGGACTAAATCCTATTGACTCCTGGATTGATTCTCTAACGGCAAACAAAAGTAAATGAATACCTTCGTCCCAATCCTTTGTGTTTTCAAAGCAATAAGTCTTCAGCATATTTTTGAGAGTAGAATGAAATCTCTCCAGAGCTCCTTGAGATTCTGGGTGATATGCAGATGATACAATCTGCTTTGCTCCCAGCTCATAGACTATTTGTTGAAAAATTTTTGACATAAAATTACTACCTTGATCAGATTGGATTTCTTTTGGCAAACCAAACAAGGTAAAAAATTTTAAAAGAGCCTTTGACACCGTCTTGGCCTTAATATTTCTAAGGGGTATTGCCTCTGGAAATCTAGAAGTGGCACACATGATGGTTAACAAATACTGATTTCCAGTCTTAGACTTTGGTAAGGGGCCAACACAGTCCACAATCACCTTCGAAAAGGGTTCACCAAAAGCAGGAATTGGTTTCAACGGAGCCACAGGGGGTTTTTGATTTGGTTTACCTACCATCTGACATGTGTGACAGGTTCGACAAAATATCACCACATCTTTTCTCAAACCAGGCCAATAGAATTGTTTCAAGATCTCCCCTACAGTTTTATTCACACCAAAATGACCACCCAAAGGCATACTATGGGCCAGGTTTAAAATCTCATCCCTATAGACTTTTGGAACAACAACCTGATGAATAACTTCCCATTCCTCATTAACAGGAACATGAGGAGGTCTCCATTTTCTCATTAACACTCCATTTTTGACATAATATCCAATTGGCACTTTTTCAATCTCCTCACATGAGAGAGCTTTTTCTTTCAATTCTGTCAACTCAGGGTCCTTTGTCTGTTCCACCATAAAATCCTTCCTCGACAAAGACAAATCTTTAAATTCAGGCTCACTATAAGGATGTTGATCCTCCAGTGAAGACAGAAAAGTCTCAGATAAGGCATCATAATTTTCTTCCTGTTTAAGACTGTCACAAGGAACCACATCAGACTGCACCGGACTGTCTGTCTTGGCTAATTCTTTAGCTCTAGCTCGAGTCACCACACATGATGGGTAAACATCTGGATCATTCTCAGACTCATCAATCCTTGGTTTGGTCATTAACCGTACCACAGGAACAATTTCTCCATCTGCAAGGTCATTTCCCAATAACAAAGAAACTCCTTCCACTGGCAACCTAGGTCTTATCCCTATCTCGACTGGTCCTTCTACGAACTTTGACTTTAAAATCACCCTGTGTAAAGGGACAGACATGGTGTCATCTGTAACGCCTCGGACTAGATTTACCTCACCAGTGTCACTTTCTTCACCAAAATTTAAAACACTGTCCAGCAAGAGAGATTGACTAGCCCCAGTATCTCTAAGAATTTTCACTGGCACCTGGGGTGACTCATCATTCAGTGAAACAAAACCCTCTGATACATAAGAACGGAATTCCTTTCTCACCTCCTCCAACTTTTCCGCTTTTACCTCTTGCAAGGACTGATCTTTAACAGCATCTCCTAAACTTTTTTGATTTTTAATTGCCTGAAAGCAAGCATTGGGCACAGCTTCCTTCCTTTTCTTCAAAAGGGCACAATTAGATATCACATGGCCAGGTTTCTTACAGTAATAACAAGTATGCTCAACAGGTTTCTCCAGCCCTGGCTTCTTTTCATCTTTTCCTTTTTGATTACCTCCCAATTTAATCTCCGGTTTACCTGGATTGTCCTTGTAACTCTTTTGAAAGGTTTTAGGTTGTCCCCATTTGGATTTATGGGTTAAAGCATAATCATCTGCCAACCTAGCAGTTTCTTGTAAAGTTTCCACTGCCTTTTCATTTAAATATGTTGTTAATTCAGCTGGAACACATCTTTTAAAGTCCTCCACTAGTATCAATTCTTTCAATTTATCAAAATCCCCATCTACATTTTTAGTCATGCACCATCGTTCAAAACATATTCTCTTTCCATTGGCAAATTCCATATAAGTCTGATCTGCAGATTTCCTCAAGTCTCTAAATTTTTGTCTATAAGCTTCTGGTACCAATTCATAGGCCTTCAATATAGCTTGTTTTACCTTGGTATAATCAGCTGCATCCTCAGCAGACAAAGCAGAATAAGCTTTTTGAGTTTTACCTTTAATCACACTCAGTACCATAAGAGCCCATCCTTTCTTTGGCCAGTTTGAACTCACAGCAACCTTTTCAAAATGTTGGAAATACTGATCAACCTGATCTTCCTCAAAAGGAGGAACTAATCGAACCTCCCTGCTGGCTGAAAAACCATCATCGGAATCAGATTCCGAACTCTTACGCTTCATTTGTAACTCATGCTGCCTCTGTTTCTCCTTCTCCTCACTATCCAGCTCCATCCTCTTCAATTCCATCTGTTTCATTGCTAGATCAGCCTCTATCTTCATCCGAGTTATCTCTCGTTCAGTCTCTAATTTCTTTTGTTCGGCCTCTAATCTCTTTTGCTCGGCCTCTATCTTTTTTTGTCCCAACTCCACCTTCAGTCGTGTTTGTTCTAACTCCATCTTTGCTATCTGCACCCGTCTAACAGGTCTCTCTGACTCACCCCCAGAAAACTCTTCTAACTGTTCTAATTCTTCCTCCTCCAGATCCTCCAGCTCCACTGGTTGAAAAGTCACATCAGAAATCACTGGTTTACTCTCAGGAAACTCAACTACCTCACTCAACTCAAACACTTCCTTCTCCAAATAATAGTCAACTATCATTCTATGAATAACTGCTTTTCTCATAGACTGCTTTACTTCTGTAAGGTTTAGCTTTGTAGCAATCTTTATCAAATCTTCATTTTTCGCCACCTCCAATCCCTGTAGGGTTGGTGACTCCAAAAATGCCTTAATATCCATTGTTGCTGGTTTCCACACACACAAGCCAATTAAAAAGAATTTATCAGACCTCCCTCAAAAATCTTTGGATTGAATCCCGAACAAATCTCGTCAATCTGGGGAACGATCCCAGACGACACTCGTTAATCTTTGGATTGGATCCCGGACGAGCCCCCAATTTTGTCACGAACCAGCAACAAAAGAAACACACTGAGCATGATTTAGTGTTAAAAACTATTTTATTAATCACTACTTATGATAATACGTAAAATAAAAGTAAAAATGTTAGTATGTTAGAATTCAAAAATGTTAAACCTCGAACATTAACCCCAAAACTAAACTCTTCGTGTGTGTGTGTGTGTGACCAAGTCACAAACTCCAAGTTCCGGAATGGTTCTTAAAGTTCAGTTCCACAAGCCATAAGGTGAAACATGAGCAAGGGCTTCTTCAACAACCACCGTTGTCTGAAGATAAGATGTAGATGTAGAGAACATAGAGAGAGTAAATACGAAATCCAAATGTTCCACGATGGAACCCAAACGACACTTCAGGGTTTACTCGGTAGTGAATTCCTCACCCCAAAAAGCATCCGAATCGTGGTCGTCCACACACACATACCTGTTTCCTTCTACAGGTCAGCAACAAAGTGAACTCCACCGGATTACTTCCAACTTCCATACATGGATTTCAGTGGCAAACACAGTTATTGTTTCTCATCCATCGATAGAGAACACTAGCAGGCTGGTGTCTCTCTCCCTTCTCTCTCTCTCTCTCTCTCCTTCTTCTGACCTCTTCAACGACGTCATTACGTCCTTTATCTTCTATTAACGTAAGCACGCCCCACACACACATACACACACACTCTATCTTAAAGGGACTTTCATTGAGTCCGTAACACATAAAACACTTACAGGCCCTCAGGCAGTACCCACTGCAGTTTCTTAAATTTAACCACATTATGCAACCACATAAAGAACATGCTTGAACAACTCTTCTCATAAATCCTTTCCTTATCCTTCTTCACTTTAACAGAAAATAGCAAGGTATCAGTGAGATCAGTCTTGAGCCGCTCTTTTGGTGAATATTGTTCATTGCTCTTCACCTTTTTTTGTTTTCTGTTACATTACTCAGATAAAAAAGTTCCGATCTGCAATCACTCACCAGGTATCTATACTTTTTAAGCTACAGAGGATTTTTCTAAATGCAAAAATCATTCAAGAAATCATAATTACTTCCTGACAGAGCAATTTCACTTATGCCTATTTTTTACTGTTAGGAGAAATTAAACAGGTGATAACTTCTGAAGTAATTTGATTTTTCTGGCATTTTTAGTTTTGTGACTCAGCAAAAGCAGTTTTGCTATTCCACCTATACTCTTTATATTCCATATTCCACAAAGTGAGATAAGAAGCATATAGCATATGCTGCTTGGCCCATTTAAGTGAAGAGAAAAATATGCACTTGTATAGTTTATTTTGTTACCCCAGGATGTCCAAAGCACTTCAAAAAAATAATGAGGTGCATGTTGAAATGTTGTCACTATTTCAATAAAGAAATAATTGTGCTGTGAAAAATATTTTAGCATATTTACATACAGATACAAATCTAGTTAAGCTATTACTGGAACTGGCTGGCAACCAACCAACTAAACTGCAGCTGTCAGTTCTAAATTTCCCATAAAGCAATGCAAGATTATAGTCAATGAAATTGCTGTAACACATTACTGAGAAAAAAACTAAAATACAGATGTACATATTGTTTAAATCATGCTGTTTATTAAAATAAAAGCCCTTTTAGAAACTTTTAGTTAAATCAATTATATTTTGCTATATTAATCCTTAACATACCACGATGAAGTTTATGTATCCTAGTGTACTCCTGCTCAATGAACCACTGACAAGTATAATGTTAAATTAACAGCCCTTCATGCTATTACAATCTTTCATAATGTTTTTCCACTTCTTCTATTGAAAACTTTCAATCATGTTGAATTCCGCAAATACCCTGTGTGGTTAAGTACCTGGCCAAATTATTATTTTGCAAGTGTAACTTGATGGAACTTTGACTGTGTTATCACACAGTCCAGCTGGCCACTCCCCACATCTACACTAACACACCTTCCACCAGGGACTACTGGAAAGTAATCAGAAGCAGGACCTCAGCTGAGTTTTCTCAAAAAGCATGTAGTCATGGTCAGCACCTTTTCTTTCGCCTTGGCTGATGTTAGCTTAGTCGAAACTAACGAAACCCATTTTTACATAATTTGCTCCTTTATTCAAACTAAGGGAGTGTGTAAAATAGAACAAATCAAGTGGTGAGGTGAGTGGTATTTTGAATTTAATTTTTAAAAGAAAAATATACTGGGATTGCAGAAAAGAAACAAAAATTACCAGGAAATAAACACAATATAAATAATTTATAAAGCAATAAAGGGTAAATAGCGGCATTGAAGCATTTAAAATTAATTTATATTCTATTGAAGTTGGATCAATTCTTAGAGTATTAATTTTGTTTCATTTCAACATTGCATAAAAGAAGAAAGCAAATGATTAAGACTGTGTGTGTCTTTGTACTTGTGAGAAGGGGGGACTCAAGTTACAGTACATGCAAAAACAAATAAAAAAAGGTAGAAGGTGATTTTTTTTAAATTGCATAACTTCAGCCTTATGTAAAGTGAGTAATCTGAACATATGATCTTCCAAAGATTTCCCTGTTCTTAAAATACACGGACAAATTACCAAAGTGACTGCAGATTTGGTTTATTGTCCCATCACATCATCACTGCCTTCATCATCATTAAATATCTCTTTCATTTGTATTGTTGGCTGTCTCTTTCTTATCTCCATTTCTATCTTTCTTTAAGTAACTATTTAAATCACCTCAAAGAGCTGCATAGCTCCCATGGCAAATGAGTCCACCTCAAGCCTTCAGCCTGTTTACTATTTCCTTGCTATCCCAAAACAATAGAATCACAAAGACTAGTTTTCACTAATTATAATACCCAACTCTGCTTCACTGCCACCACTAATATTAATTATGTTCTGAGCAAGTGTCTGGTCTGAAATTAAGCCATATGTGATTCAAAAATTTCCAAGATGACCAACTGACACTATCTCTAAATACTGTTTCATTAAAGAATCCAGTTTTATCACCTTAAACTTGACTATGGCAGTTTAGCTTCCTGCTCATTCTGATCAGATTTATTTTAAATTTAAAGCTAATCAACCTACCACCTCTGGAACATTGCCTACATATGCCCCAGCCTCCCTTACAATCTGCCATGCAACCATCTAGCACCCCATTTTCATCCCCCCAAAATCCCAAAAGCTCCTAGTGGATTTCTTTGCATGTTAAGCTTCTCTCGGATTCACAAACTGAAGTCAGTTTTAAAGTAATTTATTCAAGTCTCCCATAAAAAGTTTTCACACACATCATCCCCATTCTTGTTGAACCATTTACAGACTTCAGAGTAATCATACACATCCACTGCAGCCTATTTGAGCAATGTTTTCCAAACATTCCTTGGCATACCCCTCTAACTCCAGTTTAATGCCCGTCCACTCTTCCCTCAAGGTCACAATATATAACAATCTTCTTTACAAAACCGACTTCCTATCCCTCTCCATTTCTTTCTCATCTTTTAAAGTAGGGCTGATACAGTTTCTTGCATTAGTAACCAGAGTAAAAGAAAAACTACAGCACAATAGTGATGGTGAACAGCCCTTGTTAAAATATAGCTTCAGTGAAACCTCACAAAACAAAGTGAAACACGAAACGCTATGGAGACCTAAAATTACAAAGCAGCAGTACAATGAATGAAACACGACACAAATAATCGCTTTTAGACAAGTTCAAAATCAAAAGCTTTGGTAATTATCCTCTGGTCTGCCAGGATGAGTGTTTAAATGCGCTTTAGACAGTGTCAAGATGAACGAAGAATCAAATTCGATGTCACATCCAGAAAGAGTTATATTTTTAAAAATCCTGCTACAAATGGGATTCTTCTGACAGTGCTGATAAGTTATGGCAGTATTAAACAAGAAAATGAGTGTGCTGTCGTTATTGACAACAACCAAGCCTTGCAAATGTGCGGAGAGGGAGTCTGAAAACACTTCTTACTTAGAGAGAATCAAAGCATCTTGGCGGAGTACCTGTCTTTCAACGGGCCCTTCTTTAATCCTAACTCGTCAATCTCCACCTCGGTCAGGGCAATGCCCTTGCAGGACTTGACGGGGTAAATGAAAAGTCTGGATACTTCGGCCACTTTGACCAGTTGGGGCTCCACTCGACTTGCACGGAAGGTTTGCCACAGCCGCCTGACCCCGAGGGCTCCCAGCCCCAGGCCGGCGGCGAGCCCCAGCCCCGCCGCCAGCGCCAGCATGTTCCGCCTTGGGCTCACTGTTCCCCCTGCCCCGGCCAGGCGATCCATGGGCTCGGAAAGCGGCGGCTAGTCACCAGCTCCCGCCCGCGTTCGCTCTGCCCAGCGCTTAAAGCCGTCAGCTGCCCTGATGTCAGCAAAGGGGCGGCGTCTCACAACGGTTCGTATCCCACAGACTGTCTGCTTCCCCCTCCACTGCTGCATCACACATCAAAACATCCCACCGCTTTGTTCGCAGAAAATCCTCTGCTGGGACCCAAGGTCCTCCTGGGCAAAGCTCCAAATTTCGACTAGTTCCCTGAAACTGCCGGGAATTGTGTGGGTTTCAGGACATTAACTGGAAACATTTGTGATCATCGCGTCCTGCACTGGGATCGCCAACACTCTGGGTGCAAATCAATGTTTACCGTTTGTCGCAATTCTTGTCAACAACAGCAAAATCTTGCAATTTTCAAAGGCACGCCGGAAGGACCGAAGATTCTGTTATGAAGACAGTCTTTCTGGTCTCTTGACCAGGCTTTAATCTGCCTCCTGCTCCAAGTCACAGATGTTCAAGTTTCTGCAGGGAGACCAAGTTAAAGCTCCTGGTAACTCTTGGAGGAAGTAAAACTGTGATAAGAGGGGAGCAACGCACACAAGATGCTGGAGGAACTCAGCAGGTCAGGCAGCATCTACGGAGGGAAATGAACCAGTCGACGTTTCGGGCCAAGATCCTTCATCAGGACTGGAGAGGAAGAGGGCAGAAGTCAGAATAAGAAGATGGGGGGAGGAGCACAGGCTGGCAGGTGATAGGTGAGTCCAGGTGAGAGGGGGAAGGTAGGTGGGTGTCCCGAGCCTTCGCTTGGCTAAAGAGTAAGGGAGAAGCGCATTCCTTAGCTTCTAACCTTGTCCCCGCACCACACATCTCCCTTATCCACAAACCCCAGCCCATCACGCCCTCGCCCTCCCCTCAGTCCCACCTCACCATTGTCCACATTAGCACCTCTTCATTTCACCCTGCACGACCAATTTATTCTCCCTCCAGCGCAGCGTGATGATTTTCTTCACTATCACACCTCCCTTCCACGCCACTCCCAACTCCATAATTGTAAAATTAAGGATAGGAAGAATTTCATTCTATTGGGTGTTAAGCTCATTCGCAGGTTACATTAATAGTTAAGAATAACAGATGCCAATTAGTGGACAAGATTGTTGATTAGATTGAGTACATTATAACCAAAGGATCTACATTCCAGTTCAACTATTGGCATATCCAAGATTGCATTATTCCCTTAAATCTACTGCTGGACATTTGCTTCAACAAAATAAAATTAGTAAATTCAATTCAGTTATGTCCCATAAGTGGTAAATTCAGAGGGTACGCAAGCAAAAGTGAAGGTAGGAATATCTTACACTGGATTTCTGTGTTTATTATTGATGGAGTGCATTACTGGGATAAGGCATACACTAACAGGTTTTTACATGAATGACATAACTACACATTATAGCTGAGCTGTCTGCACCAAAGTACTGGTATTGGTATTGGTTTATTATTGTCACTTGTACTGAGGTGCAGTGAAAAACTTGTCTTGCATACTGATTGTACAGATCAATTCATTACATAGTGCAGTTACATTGAGTTAGTACAGAATGCTTTGAGGTAGTACAGGTAAAAACAATAACAGTACAGAGTAAAGTGTCACAGCTACAGAGAAAGTGCAGTGCAATAAGGTGCAAAGTCATAACAACGTAGATCGTGAGGTCAGAGTCCATCTCATTGTATAAGGGAACCGTTCAATAGTCTTATAACAGTAGGGAAGAAGCTGTCCTTAAGTCTGGTGGTACGTGCCCTCAGGCTCCTGTATCTTCTTCCTGATGGAAGAGGAGACAAGAGAGAATGACCCGGGTGGGTGGGGTCTTTGATTATGCCGGCTGCTTCGCCAAGGTAGCGAGAGGTAAAGACAGAGTCCAAGAAGGGGAGGCTGGTTTCCATAACAACCAAGTGACAACCAAAATTCAGCACACTTTTTAGTAAGAGCTTGCATTTATTTAATGCTTTCAATATTGTAATCTAGGGTTGCTTCAAAAAAGAAATATCAAACAGAATTCTGGTGTCGATCCACATAGGGAGATGCTTGAACTGATGACCAACTACTTAGTCAAAGATGTAGGTTTAAAAGATCATCATAAGGAAAGAAAGAGAGTTTGAAATGTGGAGAGATTTAGGAAGGGAATTTCAGCACATTTCTGTATATTTAAGATGGTTAATGATAGATGTCTGGATACTATGGAAATCTAGGGATGTTGGTATCATTGAAGATGGTGTATTTGACATAGAAGAATATTACTGAAATATGGAGCAAGCTTGAAAGGCTACTTGAACTTCTCCTGCTTATTTTCTTTTATCCTTCCATTAGCAAATTTGCAGGTTTTATCAAACTACTGAAAAAATCTTTGTCAAAACAAGAAACTTCATCAATTTCCAGCACTTTCCCAAATTGGATTATTTCTTAATCCAAGAAGCCAAACATATCCCCATATATAAGTATTCTAATCTAGAAAATAGTAAACAATGCTGCAGTTAGTGATATAAGTATTGACATTAATGTATGTTGTTTCCAATAGTATTACTTCCCAGTGAGCTTGCAGTGATTGTACTGCAATCTTTCAGTGTGATTATCATTGTGCATAGAAATTGCAGTTAATCATTAATATTATAACACTTGGCACCCCAGAAAAACAATCAATCTACCATAAATTGATAAATAAGGGAGTTTCAAAGCAACAAGCCAATGCTTGCTGGTCTCAGACAAACCTTTTGGGAGAAGATTTGCACTGGATGCAATTTCTTAGCTTGCACTGTGAAAATATTTTCTTTCTGTGTTAATTCTCACAAAATAATGAATGTATTCTTTTACATACTGTGATTATGTGAAATCTTTCTTTTGTGTTAACACATGGAAGCCAGACTTAGCTTCCTCTAATAAAACTACAGCTTTAGAATCAATAACATTAATGGGCTTTCCTAAGCTCTGTCTAATTAATTTTGGTCAAATCCTCTCTCACTTTCATAGGAAATTCTAGTTCACTGAACTCTCAAATTGTTCAACTGAGAACTGGATAAAATTCCAGTATTGTGTTTCAAAAACAAACAGGAAAACTAGCTAGCTTTTAGCTGCTAGTCTTACCGTATTCATGCTAAAGTATCTTCCTCCGGTCTTTGAAAGCAAGAGAGCATCACCTCAGTGTTGATGTTATATTAAAAACATTTACTTTACAAGAAAAACAAAAACTCTCCTGCTCACTTCCTAATTCATCAAGACCATTTCACCCATCACTATCATGTTCATGGAGTTAAATTATTCCCAGTTCACCAACATCTCAAATTCAAAATTCTCAAATTAATGTTCAACTCCCTCCATGGGCTCATCTCTCACCTTCCCCCCCCCCCCTCCCCAACTACCACCACCACCTCTCCTTCTGTAACCTCAGTCATCTCCATGCTTCCAATTCTGCTCTTGAATTCCCATTTCCCCTTCTCCATTCCAGTGGTTTTATTTCAGAAACCTAGGCCTGAAGTTTTGTAATTTTCCATCACTTCTTTTTTAAGACACTCCTTCAACTCTACCAAATATCACTTTTTTTGGCTTGAGTCAAAATTTATCAAATTATATTCCTGTTTGGACATTTTCTTACATTAAAGGTTCTATGTAAATGCAACTTATTGTTGCTGAATCAATTACTTAGCAGGCCTTAAGTTTGAATTATTCCCCTCTCCAACCTGTAGCCAACACAAATTATATAGCTGGTCCAAGTGAAAATCCAGCACTTTATTGAAATCAGCTTGATACTGCAATATCTACTGCAATCATTTAAGTGTATGTGGTGTGACTGTTTTTGAAGGAATAGAAAACTAAATTACAAATGTTGTTACAGGATCATCCTGTTGAATAATTTCTTGTTTCTGGAGTGGTCTCTCCAAAAACAACTGGAGAAATACCTGGGATAGAGTTGTGTTACTTACCTGCAACAATAGAAACACAACGAGCCATGTTTAAATGTTAGAATCTATTTTATTAATAACTACTCATAATAATAAAGAAAAAAAACATTAGACATCAGACATTACCCAAAATAAACCAAAGTGTGTGTGTGTGTGTGTGTGTGTGTGTGTGTGTGTGTGTGTGTGTGTGTGTGTGTGTGTGTGTGTGTGTCAAGTTCCCAAACCACCTAGTCCAGGAACAGTTCTCAAAGTTCTGTTCCGTCAGTCTCGAAGCAAGGTGATGAGCAAAAGCTTCTGTAGCTCATGTTAGAATGTAGAGAGAATGCAGAGAGCAAGAGTTTATGAATTCCACAAGTTCCACAATGGAACCAATACAATACCTCAATCGCAGAAGATCTCCGTTGCCTTTAGTCAGAAGTGCGAGAGGTCCCGGGTTCAAATCCCAGACAAGACCCCAATTTTGTTACGTACCAGCAACAATAGAAACACAACGAGCCATGTTTACATGACAGAGCTGTGTTTTTCTTCATCTGTCAGGTGTTTTAACTACATAATCCACTTCACTAACCTTAGATTCAACTTCATAAGGACCATGAAATCTCACTTGAAAAGGATTTGACTGAGTGGGGAAAAGTACCAAGACCTTGTCTCCCGGTTTGAAAGTCCTTGAGTGGGCGTGTTTATCATACCATGTTTTCATTTTATTCTGAGTAGCTTTTAAATTTTCCCTTTCTAATTGGCAAGCCCTCTGCAATCGGTTTTTAAATTTCAAAACATAGTCCAACAAATTCAAATGCATGTCCTCATTAATCCATTGTTCCTTTAATAGTACTAGAGGTCCTCTAACCTGATGTCCAAATACAAGTTCAAAGGGACTGAAACCTAAGGATTCTTGCACCGACTCCCTTACTGCAAACAAAAGCAAATGAACTCCTTCATCCCAATCCTTCACGTTTTCAAAACAAGATGTCTTAATCATGTTTTTGAGAGTGGAATAGAACCTTTCTAAGGCTTCTTGAGATTCTGGATGATACACAGACGATATAATCCACGTAGTTCCTAGCTCATAAACTACCTGTTGAATACTCCTGACATAAAATTACTTCCATGATCAGATTGGATTTCTTTACGCAAACCAACTAAGGAGAAAAATTTTATCTGAGCCCTTGACACTGTTTTGGCTTTAATATTTCTGAGTGGTATTGCTTCTGGAAATCTAGAGGTTGTACACATAATGGTTAACAAATACTGATTCCCAGCTTTAGACTTTGGCAATGGGCTGACACAATCCACAATTACCTTTGAAAAGGGCTCACCAAATGCAGGAATAGGCTGCAAAGGAGCCACAGGGGGACTCTGATTAGGTTTACCTACAACCTGACATGTGTGACAGGTCCTACAAAATGTCACAACATCTTTTCTCACACCAGGCCAAAAGAATTGTTTCAAAACCTTCTTTACAGTTTTGTTCACACCAAGATGACCACCTAAGGGCATACTCTGGGCCAGGCTTAAAATCTCATTCCTATAAATTTTAGGAACCACAACCTGGTTAACAACTGCCCATTCCTCACTAGCAGGTATATCAGGAGGTCTCCACTTCCTCATTAACACTCCATTTTTGAAAAAAATATCCAACTGGCACTTTCTCAATCTGTTCACTTGAGAGTGCTTTTTCTCTCAATACAGTGAGCTCATTGTCTTTGGTCTGCTCCATCATAAACTCTTTTCTGGAAAGAGACAGATCTTTACACTCGGACTCGACACAAGGATTTTGGTCCTCAAGTGAAGAAAGAAAAGTCTCTGACAAGTCATCATAACTTGAATCCTGTTTTGGGCTGTCACAGGGAATAAGATCAGGCTGCACAGGACCATTTGCATTGGCCAGTTTCTTAGCCCTAGCTCAAGTCACTGCACAGGATAGATAAACATCTGAATCGATCTTAGACTCGTCAATAATTGGTTTGTTCATTAGCTGCACCGCAGGGACAACTTTACCACCTGCAAGGTCATTCCCTAATAACAAAGAAACTCCTTCCACTGGTAAACTAGGTCATAGTCCTATCTTAATAGGTCCTTCTACTAACTCTGACTCAAAATTACCTTGTGCAGAGGTAAAGACACTGTGTCACCTGTAATGCCTCAAACTAGATTTACCTCACTAGTGTCAGTCTCATCACCAAACATCAAAACACTGTCCAACAAGAGGGATTGGGAGGTCCCAGTGTCTCGAAGGATTTTCACTGGTACCAGGGGTGACCCATCTTTCACTGAGACAAAACCCTCTGACACAAAAGAACAAAATTCATCCTTAACTCCATCCAACATCTCAGCATTTGCCTCTGGCAAGTACGGAGCTTTATCAGCATGTCCAGAAAACTCTTTTGGTTTTTAGTTGTTTCAACTATTTGCAAACAAGCATCTGGCACTGCCTCCTTTTCTTTCTTTTTCTTCAGGAGGGAACAATTAGCTAACACATGGCCAAGTTTCTTACAATAATAACAAGTACAATCAGCAGGTTTCTCCAATACTTGCTTCCGATCATCCTTCCCCTTTGTACTACTTTCCAATTTAATTCCTGATTTACCTGGATTATCCACATTACTCTTTTGGAAGGTCTTAGTTTGTCCCAATTTAGATTTGTGAGTTAAAGCAAACTCATCTGCTAATTTAGCATTTTCTTGCAAAGTTGCCACTTCCTTCTCATTTAAATAAGTTTGTAAGTCACTCTGGACACACCTTTTAAATTCTTCCACTAAAATCAACTCTTTCAATCTATTATAATCCTCATTTATACTTTTAGATGTGCACCATCATTCAAAACGCACACTCTTTTCATTAGTAAGTTCCATATAAGTCTGGTTCACAGCTTTTCTCAGATTCCTAAACTTTTGCCTATAAGCTTCAGGAACCAATTCACAGGCTTTAAGCACAGCCTGTTTTACTGTCTCATAGTTAGTTGCTTCACTAATGGATAGGGCAGAATAAGCTTGTTGAACTTTACCTTTAATCACACTTTGCAACATAAGAGACCAACTATCAAGTGGCCACTTTGAACTGTGAGCAACTTTTTCAAAACGTTGAAAATACTGATCAACCTGATCCTCCTCAAATGGAGGAACTAATCGAACCTCCCTACTGGCCTTATAGGTACCACCAGGACCAGAAACAGAACCCCGATGGGTTATCACTTCTAACTCATGCTGCCGCTGTTTCTCCTGCTCCTCTGCCTCTAGACTCTTTAGTTCTATCTCCATCCGCTTTAGTTCTCGCTCAGCCTCCAGCCGCTTTCCTTCTCGTTCAGCCTCTATCTCCGGCCGCTTTTGTGCCAGCTCAGCATCTAGCTTCCTTTGTACTAGCTCAGCCTCTATCTTCCTTTCTTCTAACTGCATCTGTGCCAGCTTCACCTGGACCTCAGAGATCTGTTTACTCTCAGGAAACTACTCTAACATGCTCTCCTCAAACACCCCCTTAGCCACATAATATTCAGCTATCAGTCTCCGAATATCTGCCTTTTTTATTGACCACTTTGCTGCTTCAAGGTTTACCTTTTTAGCAATGCTCAACAACTCTTCCTTCCTCGCCCCCCGCAATCCCACAAGGGTTGGCAATTTCGAAAATGCATCAACATCCATTGTTGCTGGTTTCCACACACACAAGCCAATAGAAAGGAAATTTATCAGTCAGATCAACAATCGATCGTTCAATAAGCTCCAATTTGCTTCAAACCCAGACATCTCGTGTCAGTCTTGAGTTCGATCCCAGATGAGCCCCCAATTTTGTTACATACCAGCAACAACAGAAACACAACGAGCCATGTTTAAATGTTAGAATGTATTTATTAATAATTACTTGTAATAATAAACAAAAAAAAATTAGACATCAGACATTAACCAAAATAAACCAAAGTGTGTGTGTGTGTGTGTGTGTGTGGCAAGTTCCCAAACCACCCAATCCAGGAACAGTTCTCAAAGTTCAGTTCCATCAGTAACGAAGCAAGACAATGAGCAAAAGCTTCTGAAACCCACATTAGAATGTAGAGGGAATGCAGAGAGCTGGAGTTTACGAATTCCACAAGTACCATGATGGAACCAATACGACACCTATATCCAAGAAGATCTCCATTGCTTTTAGTCAGAGTGCCACTCTGAGGGCACTCGATACGTGGCTGCCCACAGATATACCTGATTCCTGGTACTGGTTAACGACAAAGTGGACTCCACAGATTGCTCCAAAAATCCATGTATGTATTATAAGATGACAGTCACAACGATTGTGCTTCACCCATACATACAGAGACTGGCAGTCAGTGCTACCAACAGTCGCGTCTCTCTCTGTGTCTCTCTGTCTCTCCCTCCCTCTCTCTCTCTCTCTCGCTCTCTCTCTCTCTTTCTCTCTCTCTCTGTCAATGTCTGCAGTTGCCAGCACTTCAGTGAATCTGCCTTCAGACACTTGCATCATTCCAGGTATAGAAGCTTTTCGCTCCCACTCGCAGCAATCAGACAAAACCACACACACTACCATTCAGGTGCCTTAAAGGGACGCTCACCAAATAGCAACCTGGCTTGTAATATTTGTCTCAACTGATATTAAAATAAATTGATTATATACAATATCAATATGGAAAACAAAATTAAGTAATGTCAATTTATTAATATGAGTTTTTTTTCATATTTCACGGTTTGGTTTCAACAGCTTGATGCAAGATAAATCTTTCCTTTTCCTTGAAGGAGTAAATTCCATTTTACGTATAACAATTGTTTAGGAGAAAGGGGTTGCAACCAGTTTAAGCACCACTTTTCAGCGAAGTGTCAGCTAAGCAGTTCTAAGTAGTTCCAAATGACCTGATAGTGATCATTTGATTCAGCACTGAAGACAGATCAAACCTGGGCAGTCAAGGGCTGCACAGTAGTGTTGGTAATATTTTACTAGTGACAGGAAACTTAAACAATTAAATTCAAAATTTAAACATTTTCTTCTCGTCAGTAACATTCATCCAAAGTAATATTAAGATGTTCAAAATTCACTTAACTGAAATCAGTAATATAATAAGTGATTCGGTTGGATGTAATTGTTCATGTGAAACTTTGTTCTTCCACACAAAATTATAAATCTTGTTAGATGTATTTTCACACTTTATAAAAATTGAGAATAATAACATACATGAATATTTGCATGGTTTAGGCTAATACTCTACCACAAGAGAGAACAGAGGAAATGATGCATTGATCTTATGTGTTGCTCTTGAGATAAACAAACAGATCAATCAGCCATTTATTTCACTACTATTTGAGGAACACACCTTGGTCGAAAATACCACCTTCGTCAACTTACAGAAACTGGTTGCTCTTCAAAGCAATTCACTATGTATATGTATTTAGCAATTTTCTAAGAAACATGATAGCCCTAATCACTGCAGTTTAGCAACACGATGACTACTTTGATCACTTTGCACTAAAATTGGCTTTGTTCCTTTGTGTTCTAATTGTGTTCCTTCTTGTAAAAATTGTGTTCAGTTTATGTTTGATTTCTGTTTATTTTGTGAATGCTGCTTATATGATGCTATGTGCCTGTGATGCTGCTGCAAGTAAGTTTTTCATTGAACCTGTGCATACATCTCCTTGTGCATATGACAATAAACCCAACTTTGACTTTGACTTTAAAGTCCTTTTATAATGGAGGAATCTTTATATTGATAAATGGATTAAACTGAAATAAAGCAAAACATTCATTATATTTTTAACCTCTCTGGTCTGAAAGCCAAGAACAAAATTCCAAATAACATTGATGTTATCACTGGATGACTTTTTCTGGAAAATTTTTAGTTTACTTTCATAAAATTGAAAACAGCAATAAGCTATTTAAAAGACAGGGAATGCATACTACCCCTATTGTATCCTCTTTTGGCAAGGCAGGGGATCACTAAAGTATGACAAATAAACTCAACATCAGTTTTTCATTCCAGCTGAGTTCATTTTAAATAATGTAGCATTATTCTCATTAAAACAGTTAAATATTCTCTAGTTTAAAACACAATAATCCTTGTTTATAAGTTTTGTTGTAGATAAGTTTAAAAATGAAGAACAGACACTGGAAAAACTTTGTTTTCAATTTTAGAATTCCAACATATTAACTCAGGCCAGTTTTGGTATGTCACTTAAATGTTATCTTTGAAATTTGTCATAATATCCATAAAAATGTTGTGCATATTTTCAAATTGGAAACCTGAATGTCTCGATAACAAATAGTTCAAAAATGCAATTGTTTTGAAGATTCAAAGGGTTTCCTAAGAGTTTGTTTTATATTTGGGCATTAAGCTACCTCCCTAAATGGGCCCTGTATTTGCCACAAACATCTTGCTGCTTTTCAACAGTGGGATGTTACTTCATATTTGGCAGATATGTTGACCGGGAGTTTGACTAACAGTTAGTCATCCTGAAAAGAGAACAGGGGATGTTTCCCGGCACAGCTAGAAATATTGCAGCCTGGGTTTACTGATTAAATTTGCTTAACCTCTGGAGATAAGTTATCTGAAATTTGAGGAGTAGTGCCAGTAGATTACTGCTTTGTCCCCATTTTATCTGCATAATGAAACGTTGGTGTATAGTTAGATTTCTGAATCCAAACTATTTTGCCATAACATCATGCACCCCACTTTATCTAATTTGAGGTATTTCTTCTTCACACCCACATAAAATATCCATTTTTTTCAGTGTTCTGGACAAAAAGGAAAAGGATTAAAGTCTATGATGAACATTTACATATCATCTTAAATCTTATTCCTATCTCACTTTCAGCAGATTTTTTTTATTGATAACCTATTAAGGGATGCCTGGTATGTATTGAGGGTTTCTATCTATATAAGCCTCTCCAGAAGTGAGTTCCAGAGCCCCATCACCATCTGGGTGAAAATATTAAGGGAAACTAATCCCTTGTCTATTTCAGAATGGGCTGCAATTAGTTATCCCACAGAGATCCCTTTTTGGGAATGGAGGTTAGTCAGACAGATGACATTGGCCTGGCAGTGCTGCAGTGCTAAATATACAGGTATGGTTATACCAACCTCCATTTGGAAAGGCTTCAATATACACAAAAATTGTTAATGCATTATACCACATGTTACACTGACATTAACAGCTAACTAAAATGCAGCAACTACTGTCTTGAGCTGATAAAGTAGTAGCTACTACTTTCACACTACTGGAACTAGTCTGCACCAGGGATGTTTTCAAGATTAATCTATCAGTTATACACAGTTGCATGAAGAAACTTTGAGCAACTAAAGAAAGCATCACTGTGCACCACAATTTTATAGAACATTCACAAACATACAATGAGTGTCATAGATTGCAGAAAAGAACCCGTGTCCTCTTTGGCACAGTATCAATGATAGGAAATCATCTACTCTTTCAATCTACTGCTTCTCTTTTGAGACTTGTGAATACTCATTTCAATGGAACATGATAGAGTGACTTAATTTTAAGACAACCCTCTCCAATGTTATTTGAACCACAAAGGTGCAGCAAATTAGCTACCTCCATGATACCTGTGTGATTCCTCAAAATATGAGTTAAACATTGAAATAATAAGGTGCTATCATCCACCAGTAAAATAACTAGTCACACTATTGGTATGTCACAGAGGTGCTTTGGGTTCCTGAATAGCCTTAAAACAGGATGCTAAAGTTAAAGGATCACAGAGGTTTATAGCATAGGTGAAGGGCATTTCTCGCATTGTGTCCATATCAGTCAAAACACAGGATAATTCCACTTCCTGGACTAGTAAATGTATTGAGGGTTTCTATCTATATAAGCCTCTCCAGAAGTGAGTTCCAGAGCCCCATCACCATCTGGGTGAAAATATTTTTTTCTCAACAACGCTTCCAATTTTTACACTGTCTAATTGTTAGAACATAGAACAACACAGCACAGCAACAGACATTTTGGCCCACGATGTTGTGCCAAACTAATTAAATTAGTAATCAAATACCCAACTAAACTAATCCCTTCTGCCTACACAATATCCTTCCATTTCCTGCATATTCATGTGCCTATCTAAAAGCCTCTTGAACAGCTCTGTCATATTTACCTCCACCACCACCCTAGGCAGCGCCTTCCAGGCACCCACCACTCTGTGTAAAAAACCTGCCCCCCACATCTCTTTTGAATTTACCCCCCCTCACCTTAAATGCTTGTCCTCCGGTATTAGACATTTCAACCCGGGAAAAAGATAGTGGCTGTCTACTTTATCTATGCCCCTCATAATCATATAAACCTCCATCAGATCTCCCCTCAGCCTCCGCCGCTCCAGAGAAAACAACAAGTCTGTCCAACCTCTCCTTACAGCACATGCCCTCTAATCCAGGCAGCATCTTGGGGAAACGTGCTGCCAGGGGTGCTGGTGGAGGCTGATACATTAGGGATATTTAAGAGACTCCTAGATAGGCACATGGATGATAGAAAAATGGAAGGGTATGTGGGAGGGAATGGATAGATTGACCTTAGAGTAGGTTAAAAGATCAGCACAATATCGTGGGCCAAAGGGCCTGTACTATGCTGTAATGTTCTATATTCCATGTTTTATGATCTATATCCCACTGTATCCTTTCCCAGTCTTCTATGCTATCCACAATACCACCATCTTTGTATCATTCACTAAATTACTAACCCACCCATCTATATTTTTATCCAAGTCATTAAAATATATCACAAACAGCAGAGGTCCTAGTATGGATCCCTGCAGAACACCACTAGTCACAGACCTCCAGCCATGATAAGTCCCATCTTCTATGGGCAAGCCAATTCTGAATTCAACACGGCCAAGTCACCGTGGATGCTATGAATCTTAACCTTCTGGATGAACCTCTGATGAGGGGTCTTGTCAAATGCCTTACTAAAATCCACATAGACAACATCCGCAGCTCTACCTTCATCGATCATCTTTGTCACCTCCTTAAAAAACTCAATCAAATTAGTAAGACACGATTTGCCCTGCACAAAGCCATGCTGACTGTCCCTAATTAGGCCATGGTTTTCCAATTGCTCATAAATCCTATCCCTAAGAATTTTCTCCAGTAACTTCCCTACCACTAATGTGAGACTCACCAGTCTATAGTTTCCAGGATTATCCCTATTTCCCTCCTTGAATAATGGAACAACATTAGCTTCTCGCCAGTCCTCCAGGACCTCGTCTGTGGCTAGAGAGGACACAAAGATATTGGTCAAGGCCCCAGCAATCTCATCTCTTGCTTCTCTCAATAACCTGGGGTATATCCCATCAAACCGTGGTGACATCCACCTAAATGTTCTTTAAAAGACCCAACACTATCTCCTTCTTTATCTTGAAATGCCCTAGCAAATTAGCACACTGATGTTGCTATCCTTCACATCCTTCTCCTTGGTAAATACTGATGCAAAGTACTCATTTAGGACCTCACCCACATCCTCTGCCTCTAAGCATATGTTCTCTCCTTTATCCTTGAGTGGTCCTACCCTCTCGCTAGTTATCCTCTTGCTCTTTATGTATGTATAGCATGCCTTGGGATTCTCCTTAATCCTACTTGCCAAGGACTTTTCATGGCCCCCTTCTGGCTTTCCTAATCCCCTTCTTGAGTTCTTTTCTGGCTTCTTTATAATCCTCAGAGGCTCTTTGATTTTAGCTTCCTAAACCTTACATATGTTTCCTTTTCCTTCTTGACTAAATTCACCATCTCTCTTTGTTGACATCACCAGTAAGGGGAATAGGTCCTTCTTGTTCAACCTATCTAAGTTTATGGTTATTTTATATACCTGGATTAAAACACCCCTCAGTAACCTCTGTTCTAAAGAATTCCACACAAACTATCAATCTTTCTTCATAACTAACAGAAGCCTGAGCATCCCATGTTTAGTGATGAGACTCTGGTGCATATTTGGGTCCAATATAACCCTGGTAGTTGGTGGCTGGGTTCAGTGGCATAGCAGATCATAATGACCGGAGACACTTCCCCTTTGCAGCCTCTCTCCAACCTCACAGTTGTTAAGGCACAGCCTTCCTCTGCCTGTTCCATCACTGAGACGTTTTGCATCATTGTTTGGAACCTCTCCCTTGACATTACCAACATGGGTGAACTTACCACGTGTGGAAGCTCCTGGTGACATTGCTCAGGGAATCATTGGGAAATGCAGGCCTCTCCACCACAGCAAAGCGATGATCCTTGGAGAGGTCCTCATAACTATACTTCTCTTGTCCTCACAACATAGTTAAAAACATTCTCTCTACCCTCTCTAGTCCTTTCACGTCCTCCTATAAGATGGTGAGCAAATACTTGCTGTGGCCCAACCAATATTTTACACATATGTAGCCTGTTCTTATATTCTGTACATCCCGCAATAAAGAAAAGTATTCTGTGTGGATTCTTAGCCATCTTATCTGCCAGCCCCACCACCCTCAAGAATCTATGAATCATTTTTATATGCCTCACATTATATAACTTTCTCTTAAAACAAAATGCTTCAATATTGTGCCCTGGCATAGGAAGGCTCCCAACAAGTACTGCTCCTTGTTGCCAATGTATAAAAAGATGTGCTTCTCACCCCATTGTCTTTAATTTCTTCAAAGTGATGACTCACCCAGAAGTGCATAGCAAAAGAGGCTGCGGAGGGTTGTAGACTCAGCCAACTCCATCATGGGCACAACCTTCCCCACCCGCCATTGAGGACATTTTCAAGAGGCAGTTCCTCAAGAAAGCAGCATCCATCATTAAGGACCCTCACCACCCAGGACATGCCCTCTTCACATTACTACCATCAGGGAGGAGGTATAGGAGCCTGAAGACCCCCATTCAACATTTCAGGAACAGCTTCTTCCCCTCCACCATCAGATTTCTGAATGGTCCATGAACCCACAAACACTACCTCATTATTCCTCTTTTGCACTATTTATTTATTTTTGTAACATGCAGTAAGTTTTTATGTCTTTATTTCTTGCACTGTACTGCTGCTGTAAAACAACAAATTTCATGACATATGTCAGTGATAATAAACCTGATTCTGATTCTGGTTTCTGGCTGTGTCCTTTTAATAAAGTGACTCCAACTCATAAGAGATGGTTGCACTGCAGGTTAAAATTTTTATTCTGTCAGGGCAATTTGTCACATGTGCAGGCAACAGAGAGATTTACGCTTCACTCACATGTCCTGTCATTCTGACCAATTGTATTTTGATAGTGTCCTGCATGCTGCCAGCAGACTGCTTTACCTCAACTGTATTGTGCTAAACCCTCCCTGGTATAGTCTTCAAAAAACACTCTTTAAAAAGCCAAATATAAGAGGTTCACATCATCATTTCTTTACTGAAAGGTTATGCAGCTCTCATTGTGGCCAGTGACATCTTCTTTCTCATGTGCCATCAGGAGCAATTCCTGTTTACTTACAGCCCACCTGACATCCTCTTTTTTCCCAAGCATATTTACAGGAGGTGTCCACTAGTAACATAATAGAACAAATGATATCATGGTTTCATGACAAGATTTGCTGGCAGTTACTGCGGGGTGCAGTCAATTGAGAAGGAAGAGCAGAAACTCCAAAGCCATTGCTGGAATATGCCAATTTCCCCATTGCCTTTGCTCTGCCAAATTTGCTAATGGCCACTCTTCTCCTTTCTTCCGACCAAAGCAAATGGGGATGGAATTTTGAAGGTTCTAGGATTGTTACCAAGCACAGATTTTTCTTACATACTGTGGGATATCTTTGTTAAAAAAATAAAGAAGTTGTGAAGAACATTACCAGTAATGTTACCAGTAAGAGGGCAGGCACAGTCATGTAGCGGTTAGCGTAACGCCTTACAGCACCAGTGACCCAAGTTCAATTCCAGCCACTGTCTGTAAGGAGTTTGTACGTTCTCCCCGTGTCTGTGTGGGTTTCCTCCGGGTGCTCCGGTTTCCTCCCACATTCCAAAGATGTACAGGTTAGGAAGTTGTGAGCATGCTGTGTTGGCACTGGAAGCATGGCGACACTTGCGGGCTACCTCCAGAACACTCTACGCAAAAATATGTATTTCACTGTGTGTTTTGATGTACATGTGACTAATAAAGATATTTTATATTATCTTATCTTAGAAACTAGCTGTTTGCATGAAACCTGTAATGGGATGATAACTGACATTTGCACAAATCAATAACATTCCATACAAGTGTTTCAAGGGAAAGTGCATATGTAGCCATGGGTGAAGGAATACTTCCATGTAAAGATGCCAATTGTCAAGGATATCATGGTTGTTGCTAGTGAATAATTGAAGAACTTTAACAAAAGGAGAGGTTAGGGCAAGTTGGAATTCTTGTGCAATATATTACTGAAGGAATCTCTATATCACTTGCTGATCTCCTGGGGCACTTAAGCTTCTTGATCTTTGCAATGGTTGGTCAATTATTGAGCAACAAACAATCTGCTGGAGGAAGTCAGTAGGTTGAGCAACTTCTGTGGGGGGGAAAGAAATTGTTGACATTTCAGATCCAAACCCTGCATCAGGACTAAGAGAGCATCCCTCACAGACATTGCTCAGCCCACTAAGTTCCTCCAGCAGATTGCTTGTTGCTCCAGATTCCAGTACCTGTAGTTTCTTATGTCTCTGGTCTATTATTGAGATGCTACAATAGCCACCTTCTTCATTTCTCCCAGGCACCATTGCTTGTGAACTTGCTGTGCAAAGAATATCTGCATTTTCTGCTCACCTTCCTGTGCTGCAGCTGTAAACTACTATAGGCCAGCCAGAAACTTTTCTTTCCCTCAACTTTGTTTGGCAAAGTAAGATCAAATATGATAATTCCTTGCTCCTTAAAATGTATCTCCTGCTGTACTTCAACATTACCAAATATATTTCCATTTCTGAGGACTGGAGCACACCCAAGATACTATAAGGATACTGACCTGGAAATGATAATGAGCAGCTTACATCAGATGGGTGTAACCTGGGCTCCACCCCATTTCTGATCAGGGTCAGTCTCATCAGATATTCACAAGTTTTTCAGCACTTGGTCATGACCCTTTTCCCAATGCTGTGATCCAAAGCAAACTCATTTTAGACTGCCAGGTAGTTTCAGGTTGCATAATGTAGTTCCTGATGCAAGGTCCCAATCTAAAATGTTGACCATCCCTTTGCCTCCACAGATGCTGCTTGACCCAATGAGTTCCTTCAGCAGGTTGTTTTTTTGCATGATGTACTTACATTTTTATAAATGGTGCTTTCATCCAACAAATACTTAACAGTATCAACAGAGAATCAACAGTGAAGAAAAACAATCTTTATATTAGTGCATATAGTTAAGGGAACGAATAAGGATGCAAATCTCCGATTGACTATTGTAAAGAAATAAAATACAGAACATCTTAAAATCTATCAGAGTTATATATCATGGCCTTTGCCTGAGGTTAATGACTTTTTTGTTGATGTATCAAGAGTCAAAGTTCCATCTAGTTTTACATTTAAGTCAATTAATGTTAAGTAATTATGAAGCTCGAAGGTCAGCCATTTAGATAACTGCAATGTTCATGCATATGTTTCATGAAGATCCTCCAGTATTGTGTTTTTTTTATCATCTCATACTTTCAGTAATATTGCATGTTGAATATAATTGTGCTACATTTATCAGAAGTACAGATAAAAACTTAACTATCATGCACCCAAATTGCAGTGTGGTGTCCCTGTTTTTGTACTTTAATGGGCATCAGTGAATAGAGTGGCTGTTCACATGTTTGGCCTCCATGGGTAAAAGTTGAAGGCACCTGATGATCTTCACAATCCTAACAAATATGGTTGTCCATGCACATTTCAGCAACATTCAGTCACAAATGTTCTTGTTGGTCATGAGCTGGAAGTAATTTGTATACTACTGGATATATCCTCTGATATATTTTGCAACCTGCACTCACTATCCTTTCAATAAGTACATTCTTGATAATAACAACTCAACGTGCATTCTTTCTGATTAACTCTTAGCCTCCTCCAGTTGCTTTGCTAATTATCTTAAACTGGTGTCTCCGGTTAGCAATCCAGCCATCTTTATATCCTCTATCAAAATGTCACAATTCTTTTGCACCGCCATTAAATCTGTCCTTAACTTTAGTTCCTCAGCTGCTTCAAACAGCTGAAGACTTAGCCCAAATCTTATTCTCTCCAAAGTCTTGATATCCTTTTCAAAATGTGCTGCCCAAAACTGAACATAGTTGTCATTGCTTCGATCTAACCAGTGAATTATAAAATATTAACAAAGATTGCTTTCTTTTTAAAATCATTCTCAGCATAGGACATTGAAGGCCAATATCTAATGCCCTTTCTCAGCTGGCCTTCAGATGGCACTGTGGAGCCTTCTTCTTAAATCAACTTGAGAAAGATACAGTACCTCCTGAGTGCTGGCTTTTCCAGATTTGGCACAACACTGTTGAAGGAATAGTAATATAGGTCCAAGTCAGGATGGTGCATGAGTGGGATGGAATTTGAAATCCATGCATGGCATCCTGTAGTTGCTTGAATACTGATGTTTTCCTTTTATACTTTCCAATTCTAAAATAAAAACCGAAAATTAGAAAAATATGCAGAGAAAAAGAAAATTAACATTTTAGGTCCAAATGACTTTTCATCAGAAATGGGAATAGTTAGACATTCCCATTTTAAGATGCAGAGAGACAAATGGTGAGAATTGCAAAGAATGAACAAAATGTAAGATCTGTAATAGTTTATAGGCAAGAGGAACTAAATGACAAAGGAAGTGATAGAGTAACATAAGAAAAGTCTAGAGGAGGTGTAAATGTAGAACAATTATCTGAAATTACAATGAAAATGTAAAAGAAAAAGAACAGAGAAACTTAGGGGCTTAGGTAAACAATTAATAAGAAATAGTAAGGGGGCATTTATTATTATGCAAAGCAAACTAGTGGGGATCCAAGACAATGAGTACAAAAACAGGGAAGCAATGCATAACTTTAATATATAATTATATGTAAGGATATAATTGGAATAATGTATCGACTCTTGGATGATCTTCTTTACAAAGAATGTCAAGGCCACCGGGAAGTTACAGAAGACATTCATTATGATGCCTGGAATCAGTTACTTTAGTTACAAGGAGAAAAAGAGAAAGTTACTCTCTTTTCCTTCAAAACAAGGGACTTTGAGAAGATTTAACAGAGGTGCTGTTAAGCCACTTTAATTCACCATCCCACTCCCACTATGAACTTTCTGTCTGTGGTGTTCTGCATTGTTACAGTAAGGCCCAATGCAAGTTAAGGAACACTACCTCATCTCCCATCTGAGCATGTGGCAGCCTGCAGGACACAATATCAAATTCTCCAACTTTAGGGAGCTCACTCTTTTTTTCTGTCTGCATCAGAACTGGCTATTTCTGCCAGTCATTAGTTTTTCTTATTCTTTCATATTGTCTGGCCTGCTAGACATACCTGACAGCCTTAACACTTACAGCACGTTACACTGACAAAGAAGCTTAAAGTGCTGGGAAGTGAAAATCAAAAAAAAACTGCAGATGCTGGAATTCTAAAACAAAAACAGAAAATGATAGAAATACTCAGCAGGTCAGAAGGCTGCAACATGCCCAGATGGAAGATGAAGTACTGTTCCTCAAGCTTGCATTGGACCTCGTTAGAACAGTACAGGAGGTTACATATGGCAGAGTGGGAGTGGGATGAGGAATTAAAGTGGTAGGCAATGGAAAGCGCAGTGTTTCCCTGATCTGCATTAGGTTTCTCCAATGTAGAGGAGACTACATTGTGAACACTGAATGCAGTGCACTAGATTGGAATAAGTGCAAATGAATCACTGCTTCACCTGGAAAGACAACTTGGGACCCTGGATGTTGAGAAGCAAAGAGGTGAAAGGAGAAGCGTTGCATCATCTGTGGTTGCAAGTGAAAGTGCCATAAGAAGGTAGGTAGTTGGTGGGAATGGAGGAGAGGACCAGGGAGCCATGAAGAGAAAAGTCCCTGTGAAATGTCAAAAGGCGAGGAGAGGGGAAGATGTGTCTGGTAGTGGAATCTCTTTGAAGGTAGTGAAAATTGCAGAGAATGAGCTGTTCAATGTGAAGGTTGGTGGGATGGTAGGTAGATGGGGAACTCAATCCTTGTTCTGTCATGCAGGACAGTTGGTAAGAGCACAGGTGCAAAAAATGGCTGAGATGCAATCAAGGCTTTGTGGAACACTAGCATTCAGGCCACAGGGGCGACACTGAGCTTGCTGTTGCCAGCCAATTTAATTCCGCATCCCACTCCTACTCTGACCTATCAGTCTGTGGCTTTCTGTACTGTCACCGTGAGGCCCAACACAAGTTTGAGGAACAGCACTGGGCACATTGCAGCCTTCTGAACTTAATATTGTAACTTGATTTCTCAGTCTGTATCTGTCATCCATCTGTTGTATTAGCTTAGCTTGTTTTTTTTCTCCTTCCTTTTTTTTGGGGCAGGCACAGTGGTGTAGCGGTTAGTGTAACGCTATTACAGTGCCAGAGACCGGGGTTCAATTCCGGCCATTGTCTGTAAGGAGTTTGTACATTCTCCCCATGTCTGCGTGGGTTTCCTCCGGGTGCTCCAGTTTCCTCCCACATTCCAAAGACGTACGGGTTAGGAAGTTCTGGGCATGCTATGTTGGTGCCAGAAGCGTGACGACACTTGCGGGCTGCCCCCAGAACACTCTACGCTAAAGATGCATTTCACTGTGTATTGCAATGTACATGTAGCTAATAAAGATACCTTTTCTTATCTCTCTGGGAGTGGAGGACATGGCCAGCTTAACTTGCTGGACTTGTCCCCCTACTCTGTATTTCACAGCTAACACATTCTTTTGTCCAGGTTCTTTTGTCTATGTTCTCACTCTCTTATTGCTTCCATTCACTCATTGACCAGATAACCTTGTTTACAGCTTATTTTCATGGTTAACCAGGCTTTACTCATCGGAGACATCTCCCACACCCCCACCCCCCACCCCCAACACCCTGCCCTCCTTGCAGCTTTACCAGCTTCTTTTATCTCCTTTTCTATTCTGATGAAGGACCTCAACCTGAATTGTTGACTCTGTTTCTCTTCCTACGGATGCAGACTGACCTGCTTTGTATTTTCAGCATTTTCTGTCTTTGTGAATGTGCTGGCAATTGCCCTATTAAACCACATTTCACTGGGGATATTCCCCTTGTCCTACTGAAAACTAACTTGTATTTCTCTCTTTTTCATTTCTGATGAAGGGTCCCAGACTTGAAATGTTAACTGTTTATCCTTCTCAAACATGCTACTGCGTGTTTCAAGCATTTTCTGTTTTTGTTTCAGGTATCCAGCATCTGCAGTTTTTATATTCTCGTGTTGTTAAGTGTAAGTTATTTTCACATGGCATAAAACCATGGATTTAGGAGGACCATCAAAAAAAAACAAGGGACCATCAAGACAAGTTCTTTACTTTCTAAATACATAAGGTGTGAAATGTCCAAGCAGTAACCGTGGTGTGTGTAATATTTTAAATCACTTTTATAAAAGAGGTAGATAAATTACTTGAAAAAGCAAACTTTTATTGGTGCATTCTTGGTCAGCCCTATTTGTTCCCATTCTCTGTAAACTGGGCTCATCCAAAACTGCACGAGTGTCCACTCTTTCAACAAATCCCATCCATCCATAAACCCAACCTTGTTACATTGGCTCCCATTTAAGCAGCACTTAAAATAATTATCCTTGTTTTCAAATCCCTCTTTGGCCTTGTCCTACTCTTTCCCTGTGATTTCCTCCAGGGTTAAACACT
This sequence comes from Pristis pectinata, assembly GCF_009764475.1. Classification (NCBI taxonomy): domain Eukaryota; kingdom Metazoa; phylum Chordata; class Chondrichthyes; order Rhinopristiformes; family Pristidae; genus Pristis; species Pristis pectinata. The sequence continues at coordinate 106,601,162 of NC_067407.1, forward strand.
CAAGGATCTCTGCATGTCTCTAATTCTGACTTCTTTATCATCTCCAAATTTAATTGGGATCCCATTGCTGGTCTTAGCTTCAGCTGCCAAAGCCCTGCAATTACTTCCCTAAACCTCTCCAATTCCCTTTCCTCTTTCAAACTGCTCATTAATGTATCATTTTGACAAAGCTTTCAGTCATCTACCCTAAAATATGTACACAGCCTGCTATCATATTTTGTTTACTGATGATCCTATGACATATTTTGAGGTCTTTTTTTTATTTTTTCAGGGAGTGATTGCCATTAGGGTGGATTGAATGGCTTTCTCTGTAGTAAAACTCCAGCACTGTATCCTTTACATCATACATCCAATCTCTGCTAATATTTTAAAATGTCCTGTAACCCAAGAACTAAACCAAATGGTGGGATCAGGCTTCACTTACTCATTAAAAACCATCTCATCTATGTTCATTTTCGGGTCCACACGGAATCTGAATTGCAAAAGGAAGTGATCCTTTAACGTCAAGGTGAAACAGACAAGATATCTTTATTAGTCACATGTACATCGAAACACACAGTGAACTGCATCTTTTGCGTAGAGTGTTCTGGGGGCAGCCCACAAGTGTCGCCACTCTTCCAGCGCCAACATAGCATGCCCACAACTTCCTAACCAGTACATCTGTGGAATGTGAGAGGAATCCGGAGCACCCAGAGGAAACCCATGCAGTCATGGGGAGAACGTACAAACTCCTTACAGACAACGGCCGGAATTGAACCTGGATCTCTGGCACTGTAATAGCGTTACACTAACCGCTACACTACCATGCCTGCCCTTAGGAATAGTAAAGGGAAAAAATCACTGGTGGTGGTCATGGCAGCATCAACCCAATTGTGGGATCACTGACCCTACTAAACATGAAATCACCACCAATCTAGGTGAAACCAGTGTCATACCTGCCACAGATGGAGATGATTGTGGCCACTGCTACATGACGTTGGTGCAGAAATGCATCAGGACAATGTCTTAGGCCAAAGTATAAACAATTTATTTCCTATCATTAAGCCAAAATGAAGGCAATTTGTTGATGATTGCAAAGGTTCAGCTCCATTATCAGTCCACAGATAATGAAATAGTCCATGTTTGCTGGCAACAAGATCTGGACAATGGGTGGGCTTGCATTATTAAGTAGCAAGCAATATTCATGCCATGCAAGTAAAACTTTAACAAGCATGGGCACTGCACTGCCTCACAGCTCCAGCAACCCAGGTTCAATCCTGACCTCTGATTCTGTCTGTATGGAATTTTGCACATTCCCTCTGTGACCACATACGTTTCCTCCGGGTGCTCCAGTTTCCTCCCACATCCCCAAAATGTGCAGGATGGTAGGTTAATTAGCCATTACAAATTGACCCTACTGTGTATATGAGTGATAAAATCTGGGGAGAGTTGATGGGAATGTGGGGAGAATAAAGTGGGTTAGGGTAGGATGAATATGGATAGATGCTTGATGGGCACTGAAGACCCATTGGGCAGTAGGGCCTGTTTCCATGCTGCATTTTTCCATGACTCTAAGAGAGAGAGTCTAAGGATATCCCCTTGATATTCAATGGCATTGCCATTGACGAGATGCTGACAATCAATATCATGAGTATTACTGTTTATTGGAAATTTATTTAATGGCCACACAAGCATTATGAAAACAGTAGGGTGTGGGAAATAATCATAGGATCAGGTATCATCTATGGAGAGATAAATAGAGTTAACATTTCAGGTTGATGACCTTTTACAGGAACTAGGAAAACTTAAAAATCAAACACATCTTATGTAGAGGCAAAATGGGAGGAATGGAAAGAACAAATGTAATGATATGATGGAGATCAACAGAGATAAAATGACATAAAATTTGGTGGTCTCAACTGAGAGAATCTGAAATAATAGAGAATGATGAAGGTATCCAGCAGGCCAAGCAGCATCTGTACGGAGAGAAAAACTTAGTTAATTTACAGTTTGACAGCCCCTGGAGGAACATCTGAGCAATCCCCATCAATCCTACTCCCCAGTTTATATCCCGGTAACCTATTCTCTCCCACTAACACCACTTGATCCTCTCACCGCCCACCTATATTCCAGAGTAATTTAACATAGCCAATTAACCTAACAACCATCATATCTTTGGGATGCGGAGGGAAGCAGAGCATATCAGAGAAACCCCTGCAGTCACAGAGAGAACATGCCAGTTACGTACAGATAACATCAGAGGTCAGAATCAAATCTAGGTCGCTGAAGCTGTTAGATAGCTGCACTACCTGCAGTGCCACTGTGCCCCCAGATCCCAGATCTCTGCCCAGCAAGCATAGTATACATTATACATCATATTTTTCTCCTTTTTTGTATATTTGTCAACAACCTACCATGTGATATCAATTGTTCCAAATGGAATCCTTTTTTTTAGAAAGCCAGAGATTCTGTCAATATGTTCAAGGGTTATCATGAAAAAAAAGTTTTAAAATCTGTGTTTTAAAATGAGATGGTATTCAGGAGCCATCCATTTGGATGCAAGGTGGTTCTGGCATTACAATAAAAACACAATAGGTGTATGAAGAACATGTTGATTGTTACAGAGTACATGGGAAAGAATTTAAAGGTTATAAATAACACCTAGAAACAATGAAAATATAAAATCTGTAATTTATTAGCAATAAAAATGAGATGCTGGTTCACAAACCATTCATGATTACAATTCATGAAAATGACATACCATACCGGTAGTAACAATAATGATGAAATTGATTTACTTTTACAATGTATTGTAGCATTTGGCTTAGCCTGGGCACAAATAATCATTTAACTTCTTAATAACTATGCAGTTCATGTTGACCTCAAATTAATATACCTTTTAAAAAATTACCAATAAGAAGTATAATTATTCCTTCCATTAAAATGAAAATTAAATACAAGATATGAAATCTTTCAATATTCACAGTCCTTCAGCGCATGTCACCAATCACAGCAAAAGAAGTTGAGTATGGCGTTGTATAATTATTTGCAAATTCTTGTATGCCAAGTATAAAGTAATGCCATCCAGCGCAAAGAACTTTAAAAATGTTCTAAAGAGAATAAGAAAAGCAAGTATTTAGGTGACAGAATATGACAATAACTGACAAGCAAGTACTATATCAGAATTGTTCTATTCTTCAACAAGGTAATGTCTTACTTGAAGATCACTTCAATCATGCTCCAGTAAAATGCATCACTAAATAAAGTATAAAATGATCATACAGTAAGCTCCCAATGCCAATCATGTCTTAACTGGTAAATGCCAAGTGAGCCAAGCATTTGCCCACTGGAAAATAATATAAAATTAGTCATAATGTTAATAGATCAACTTAGCTGAAACCTTTTCACTTTCTCCTTGGGTAGCTAGAAAAATAACAGAGAACCAACACCATAGAATTTCAACTCTCTCAATACCTATAAGGGGTGCAGGTAGTAATTCTTGCTGTTTTGTTTTTAAGATCATTGTACAACAAATCACAATAATTTCTGCAATACCATTTATCTTTACTTTGCAGAATGATGGAAGCTGGAACCAGACTGATGTACAGGTTTTGTTAAAAATGGTAACACCAATCAGCACCAAAGTATCCAGTACCCAAGGTATTGTAGCATTGTCCTCAGGGAAAATGAAAAATACATCATCGCACAGGTGGTCAGAAGTCAAACGCTAAACTCTTCCATCAGAATCCCTAGGTGTCCTGTCCCACTGACAGGAGAAGTCCACCAAAGGTGGTGGTGCAATGGTATACAGGCAGGAGATGCTGGTCCGGGAAATCTTCAATATTAATTCCAGACCATACAAAGTCTCATGGCATCTGGTCAAACTTGGACAAAAAAGAATCTTCTTGATTATGACCGATCATTCTCACTCAGTTCAGGAATCAGTGCCATGGTCACATGGTTTGTTCGAAAAAAGAGAACACTGAAAGAACCCAGTAGGTCAAGCCTCGTCTGTGGAGGCAAAAAGTGCATGTTGACATTTTGAGTTGTAACACTATCAAGACTAAGAGGGAAGAGGAAAACTTGCCAGTGAGGGGTGGGATAGAGGATGGAAGATGAGAGGTGGAACAAGTTGAGGAGGAAGATGATGGGCAGATGGAACACAGGTGAGGGGGGGGGCAAGGGGTGGGAAAAGTGAAAAAAGGGAGAAGAAACCAAGGTGGACAGGCAAGTGTGTATGGGAGGAGAACACCAGGGGAATGGGTTCCTTGAAATTGGAAAATTCAATGCTCATACCACCGGATTGTAAGTTACCCAAGCAGAATATGAGATGGCATGGACAATTTGGACTGAAGGGCCTGTTTCTGTGCTGTACTACTCAGTGACACTGAGATGTTTTTCTTCCAATTTGCATTTGACCTCACCATAGCATCCTATCTGGATGTATCACAGCTTGGTACGGCAACTGCTCTGCCCAGGACCGCAAGAAACTGCAGAGAGTTGTGGACACAGCCCAGCGCATCATGGACACCAGCCTCCCCTCCTTGGACTCTGTCTTTACCTCTTGTTGTCTTGGTGAAGCAGCCAGCATAATCAAAGACCCCACCCACCTGGGACACTCTCTCTTCTCTCCTCTTCCATTGGGTAGAAGATACAGGAGCCTGAGGGCACGTACCACCAGACTTAAGGACAGCTTCTACCCCACTGTGATTAGACTATTGAACGGTTCCCTTATACAATGAGATGGACTATGACCTCACGATCTACCTTGTTGTGACCTTGCACCTTATTGAACTGCACTTTCTCTGTAGCTCTGACACTTTACTCTGCACTCTGTACTAACTCAATGTAACTGCACTGTGTAATGAATTGACCTGTACGATCGGTATGCAAGACAAGTTTTTCACTGTACCTCGGTAAAAGTGACAATAATAAACCAATACCATTACCAATGGAGAAGACCGAGCACCGACAGGTCAATGTGGAAGTGGGAAGGAGAGTTAAGATGACATGCATCTGGAAGCTTGAGATGGCTGTTATGGACAGAGCACAGCAGCTCTGTAAAACATTCACCTAGTCTACAATTGGTTTAAGCAATGTAGAGGAGGCCACATCATGAGCACCAAGTGCAGTAGACCAGGTTGGAAGAGGTGCAGGTGAACCCCATTTGGAAGGGCTGTTTAGATCCCTGGATGGTGGTGAGGGAGGAGGTGAAAGTACAAATGTTACACCTCCTATAGTTGCTGGGGAAAGTGCCAAGGGACAGGGAGAGGTGGATGGGAAGGATGAGCAGACCGTGGAGTCATAAGGGGAGTGGTCCCTGGGGGAAAGCAGAAAGGGGGGCAGAGGGGAAGATGTGACTGACGTGGGATCACACTGGAGTTGGCAGAAAAGGCGAAGAATGATATGTTGGGTGCGGAGACTGGTGGGGTGAAGGGTGAGGACTAAGGGAGCTCTTATCAATATTCTTTCTGGAGAGGTGGGGGCCAGTGAGAGCAAGTATGCTGGAACTAGAGGAAATGTGTGTGAGAGCATCATCAGCTATGGCAGAAGGGAAGCCATGTTTCAGGAAGGAGGAGCACATTTCAGAAGCCAAAGAGCAGAAGGCAAAACAGATGTGGCAGACTGAGAAAGTGAGAAAAGGGGATGGCATCCTCTTGGGAGGCAGGGTGGAAGAAGGTAGAGTCAACATAGCTGTGGGAGCCGGTGGGTTTATGGGAGAGTTCAATTGTTCCACCCATCGCCCAACTGTCCCACCCCTCCCTCGTACTGTATACTGGCAATCTTTCCTCTTCCCTCTCTGTCCTAATGCAGGGTTTCAACCCAAAATGTCGACTTATATCTTTTTCCTCCACAGACACTGCTTGATCCGCTAAGTTCTTCCAGCATTCTGTTTTTTTGTTCCAGATTCCAGCATTGGTAGTCTCTTTTGCCTTCATGGTTTCTTACACCTTGATTTCAATGGGATTGTAAACAGGTGTATGCTTTTCATATCCTTTCACCTGTACAACCAAAAAACATTAAATGAAGGAAAGCACCATTATAAACTAAAGCACAAATTCTAATAAACATTTCATATCTTTAAATTCAGTGTCATCACCAAGAATAACTTGGCAGCAGCACCACTGACTGACCTACCAGAGTTCTGAAGAACAAAGCTGCCAGACTGGTTTGTGACAGGCCATGAGCAAACCAAACTTGGGGATAAACCTACTTGATTTTGTCCACATCAACCTAACTAGTTTGGTTGTATTTCCTCGTTACAACATTGGCGAAAGTGAACACCGCACAGTCTCTATGGAGACACAGTTTCAAGTTTACACTGAGGACAGCTTCCACCCTGCTGTGTGCCATTGCAATGGTGCTAATTAGGATCGACTCAGAACAGGATAATCTCAGAACCATCAGCAGCAGCAGACATGTACACCAGCAGAAATTAAAAACTCAGGGCTCAGCATATCCTTCACTTTACCATTCGGTTCATGCCAGGGGATCGACCCTGGTTCAATGAGGTACGCAGAAGGTAAGTTGGGAACAGCATCAAGCACATCAAAAAATGAGATGCCAACCTGACAAAGCAATCCTTTTCAGCCCAAAGTACCAGTGGCGAATCCACCTCGCTGCCTCCTGACAGCCCTGCCATCACAGAAGTAAGTCTTGAGCCAATTCAATTCACATCACATGATATGAAGAAACTGCTGTGAACACTGAATATAGCAACAGCTTTGGGACTTGGTAGCAACCCAACTGAAATACTGAAGACCTTATCTCCAGAACTAGACACACCTCTAGCCAAGCTGTTCCAGTACAGTCACAACATCGACATAGACCCAACAATGCGGAAAATTGCACAGGTATGACCTGTTCAGAAAATGTAGAACAAATCCAACTAACTTCAATACAATTAATATACTCTCAATCATGAACTCTGATGGAAGGTTTTGTTGACAGTGCTATAGAGCAGTACTTACTCATCAATAACCTGCTCACAATTTAGGTTTCGCATTCAGCTCCAGACCTCAATACAGCCTTCGTCCAAACATGGACCAAAGATCTGAATTCTAGGGGTGAGGTGTGAGAGATACTACTCTTGATGTCAAAGCAGAAATTGACTGAGTGTGGCATCAAGGAACCCTAGTAAAATTCAAGCCATTTAGCATCCAGTGGAACCAACTTCTCTGGCTGTCATCATACAGTGCAGAAAGGAAAATAGTTGTGGTTGTTGGAGGTCAGTCATACCAGCTGTAGGACATTGGTAGAATATTCTTCAAAGATGAGTATTAGGCTCCATTGCCTTCAGCTTCTTCATTAATTACATTTCATCTATCACAGGATTTCATTGGGAATGTTCACTGCAGATGGCTAATGTTCAATTTCATTCACAACCTCATGGCAAATAAAAACAGCCCGTTTCTACATTGAGCAAAAAAAAACTAAACAACATGCAGGCCAGGGCTGATAAATGGGAAGAAACTTTTGAGTCACAAAAGTGGCAGATAACGGTCACCTCCAATAAGAGTGAGCCAAACCCCTTACATTTAAAATTCATTGTCCTTTCCATTGCCAGGCCACCCACCATCAACATCTAAGGTGTCATTTTGACCAAAAACTCAGTTGTACCAGCAATATAAATACCGTGGCTACAAAAGCAGATTGAATACTACAGCATGTTTCACCTCCTGACACCCCAAATCCTTTGCACCATCTACAAGGTACAAGCCAGGAGTGAGGTGGAATACTCTCAACTTGCTTGGATGAGTGTAGCTGCAACAGTCAAGAAGCTCAACACCATCCAAACGCAGCAGCCCACTTCTTTGGCATTCAAACCACCAGTCCCCAAACTTCCATTTCCTCCATCACTCATGCATCATGTGTGCCTTCTACAAACCGCATTGTAGGTATTTGCCCAGGCTAATCTGGCAGCACTAACCAAACTAACACTCCATCACCAACGACTAGGGCAGAGGGCAGAGGGCAGAAAAAATAGGAACAAAACTACCTGCAGGTTCCCCTCTATGGCACACTGTGGTATGGGTCATATCTCTGTTCCCTTATTGTTGCTGGGTCTAAATCCTCCGACTCCCTACCTACCTAACAACATTGTGGGAGTATCTTCAGCAGAAGAATTGTAAGAATTCAGGAAGGTGACTCCCCATTACTTTTTCAAGGACAATTAGAAATGTACAATAAAATGCTGACTATATTGTTCACATCATAGCCACAAATTTGAAACCATTAACTCATTCACCACATCAATCTTTTATTATCAAACCTGGGAACCCTCCAGATTTGACTTCAAGTCTCTGGTAACGTATATTGCCAGGATTCCAGGGACACGGCAATCTGGGATCCATCATTCCCCTTCCTCACATCTCTTCTCAGGAATTAGTATGACCACTAAGGCAAAGAATAGTGGTTATTGTGTCAGTTATGCAAGGAAGTGCACCAGTAGCCACTCGCTTGAAGCCTGGGAAGCAGGAGGAATGGCGATTTCCTATGTGCCAGAGACGTGTCTTCGTAAATGCGAATTTTTTTTACATATTTGTACTTAAATTATAAAGATATGGTCTTAAAATTAGCATAAAATTTAAGTGTTTTAAGAGTATTTAAAAATACTTAAAATGAAAAATGCACTGACATCAATTGAACTGAAGGCGCGTTTTATCATGTAGGCGCGCTGAGATTAGCAATGTTGTAAAGAGCAGTGGAATCGGAGGTTCGGGTGTTTAAAAACAGTTTACAGCCTTTGCAAGCTCCAGGAAACTGATTTTCCAAGTCGTTCAATGCATTATATAAAGTTGTTGCCGTGATGAGATCCTGAGGTCTAAAGGACACAGGATAAGCTGGATGTTATACACTATGAAACATTTTTTTTAAATACAGTAATCATTGTTATACTCATTCAAACAAAAGAATCTCACTCATGTGCACAAAACCGAACTAGGAGATCTAGTCTAACCAGAGAACAGCAAGTTCCATCCCACTTGTCTCAAGCTGTCATTAGCTGCTCTTCATCGTTCTAATTTAGGCAAAAGGATTTAAACCAATAGGGAATGCAAAGGTTTATTTGCATAAACATTGGTTCCGAGGCACTTGAACAGAAATCAATGCCAAAATGTTGATTTCGAAATGTTAAGGTTCTGCATGTTTTACTTACTTACCTTCCTGCACTTTTTAAGCTTTTGCTTTCTTTTGTATTTTTTGTCTGCCTTGCTCTCATTCACACTTTCGGTCTGAGACTCGATCAAAGGCTCGTATTTGTCAGGAAGGAAAGCAAGGTGAACTTTTTTACAGTTTGATGTTTTGATTTGTTCTGGCTCTTGAATGCTTTCGAGTGGATGTCCCTCCGTTTCCTGGACCTCATCAACAGTCGGCAGAATAGTGACTTGCTTCAATTTAGTTTTGAAACGTTTCATATTTCCCCATGCAGTTGCTCGTTCAATTGAAACCAAGTTTTCTCGGTCCGACTCAGTTGGATGACGTTTGTCCCTTTTAATCTTAAAGTTGGAAAAACCAAATAATGGCAACTGGACTTTAACTGCGTTTTTCGTATTTTCTGAAGGCATTGCTGTAATTCCTTAAAAGCTGACCTGTTGCACTGTCGCTTGCGATAAACAATGTAACTGCAAAGCGATTGGAATCCTAACCCTTGGACAGTTCATCAACTTGATCACATTTACGTTGTATCAGACTGAAGCAATCGATAGACCTGAATTTACAACTTTTTTTGCGGTGATAGAGAGAACGTGCAAACTCTAGACAGACAACATCGGGGGCCAGGCTCAAACCTGGGTTGCTGGACTGTGAGACTTATTGGGCTACTGGCCTGATGGAGGAGAAGTGTTATTAGCATGGATTTCTCCAAGATCTCTCTCAACTACTCAATGTTACTGTCACACTCCTTGCCTGCCAGACTCAGTAACCAAAGGCCAACATGACAGTAAGGGAGAGCAAAAAGGTGAATATGAGGAAAGAAGGGGGTGAGGGCGAGAATTAGGGATTTTGGGATGATATGGGAGGTAGGGTGGAGATTTCTTTTGGAAGAGATGTATGTTTAGGAATTAGCCCACTTTCACTTGAAGACAACTCCCTTCAAGCTTCATGTCAACTTGCAAAAGTTATTCCAAGCAAACGCCTTTGATCACAAGTCCATCAGGCAGTGTTTAGCACGGGACGTCCTGCAGATATTGCAAGACAGGGACTCTAATGATACTGTGGAGTGGTTCCCCGAGCAAACTGCCCAAATCATCCGGCAGTATGCCTCTTCGCCAGAACTCACCAACAAGTACCAAGGCCTCACTTGGCTGGCGGTGAGAGGGGCCCTCCCTGCCAGATCCTTCCTGCACAGTCAAAATGTCATCCTTAATGCACGCTGCCGTCGGGACAATTTGCAGTGGGGAGGATGCAAGGGTCTTTGTCTCGGTTCACCTCAAGCAGCTGCATAACAGAGGACTCTCTGATCTATGGGCTGTTCCCAGGGTCACACACTGAGACAGATATCAAATACTGCTGGAATATCATCAACTCGGTGAAAGACGACTTTTGTCTGACCAAAAATAACTTTTAACACACCTAAAAGCAGAGGAGTGAACAATAAGCCATAATAGCTGAATTGGTGGCAACAGCGTTAAAACATTACACACAAAGATCACACCTACTCTATCTGCCATAACCCACACACTCCTTCCACTGGGTCCCTTCCCCCAGTGTTGACCTGTAGAAGGAAGCAGGTATTTGTGTGGACGGCCATGGTTTGAGAAAACACTGAGGTGTCGTTTGGGTTCCATCGTGGAACATTTGGATTTCATAATTACTCTCTATTTTCCCTCTACATCTATGTTTTGTCTTCAGTCAATGGTGGTTGTTGAAGAAGCCTTTGCTCACGTTTCACCTTATGGTTTGCCGAACTGAACTTTAAGAACCATTCCTGGACTTGGAGTTTGGGAATTTGCCACACACACCCTACGAGTTTAGTTTTTGGGGTTAATGTTTAACAAGTTCCCATCCGCCCACCTCACATCCCTTACTTTGTTCCTCCTCACCTTTCTTTCTTTTTCAATCTTTTTTATTAGTTTTCAAATTAATACAGATTAATATATAGCATCAATATTTATACATGTAATACAAAGAGATCAGGATAACAATCATAGCATATATAATCATAAAGAACAATAAAATATTTAAAAAATCTGTAGATCCAACGATCTCTTAGTAAATGAATATAATGTAAAAGAAAGGAAAGAAAAAGATTTATTATATAAATTTTAAAAAAATCAATAAAAAAATTATGAACAATATAAACTAAACAAAAAAAACTTTTAAAGAAAAAACAAACAACAAAAAAAAAGAAAAAAAAACTGGGCTAAAATTTCTCAGTAGAAACAGAGCAATATTATGTCGTCAAGTCCGTTCCTCCAAGTTGGAAAGCTATTGAAAGGGGATCTACGTCATGTGAAAATATTGAATAAATGGACTCCAAATATCTTCAAATTTAAGCGAAGGATCAACAGTACCACTCCTAATTTTTTCCAAGGTTAAACATGATATAGTTTGAGAAAACCATTGAAAAGTAGTAGGGGGTATTGGATCCTTCCATTTAAGCAAAATGGATCGTTTGGCCATTAATGTAACAAAAGCAATCATACGGTTAGCGGAAGGAGATTAATCACCTTTCTTATCAGATTCTATAATCTGCGTACCATTGTTGCCTCCACCTATCATCTCCCAGCCTCTATCACTATCTCGACTCTTTCCTCCCCCACCTGAGTCCATCTGTCATTCAACCCCCCATCTCTTGCCAGCTCTTGCCCGACCCAACTCCGTCACTACTTTATAAGATGAAATATCTTTATTAGTCATATGTACATTGACACAGTGAAATGCATATTATGCATAGAGTATGAAATGCATATTTTGCGTGTTCTGGGGGCAGCCCGCAAGTGTCGCCACGCTTCCGGCGCCAACATAGCATGCCCACAACTTCCTAACCCATACATCTTTGGAATGTGTACTGGCTATCTCCCTCTGCTCTTTCAGTCCAGGTGCAGGGTCTCAACCCAAAATGTCAACTGTCCATTTTCCATTACAGATGCTGCCTGACCTGCTGACTTCCTGCAGCAGCTCACTTTCTGCTCCAGATTCCAGTATCTTCAGTCTCTTGGATCTTCACCAATAATTAACTCCCCTTGTAAGTAAATGATTAACCAAAAATACAAGAATTGCTAACTCTGGCTTTAGTTAACTGATAGCAATGCTCTCATAGATTTTTGCTGTTGCCGGCATGATCAGAATTTAACACCCATCCCTAATTGTCCTTGGGAAACTTGTGTGAGCTATTATTTGGAGACTATGATGAACCTTTTGCAATGTTGTTAGACAAGAAATGAAAGGAATTTGGCCCAGCTACAGTTAAGGAACAGCAATGTATTTCCAAGTCAGTAGTGTGCATGACCTGAAGGTGAACTTGCAGGTGGTGTTTTTTAAAGCTGTTGGAGTTTTTAGCTTTGGAAAATTGCAGCATTCAGTTTGTAGAAAGTACTCACTGCAGGCACAGTATACCCCCAGTGGTGAAGGGAGTGAATCTTTACTGTGCTGGATGGTGTGCCAATCAAATACGTGGCATTGTCCTGGATGGCTTCCAGCCCCTTCAGCATTGCTGAAGCTCACCTACCTAGGTTATTCCAATTCTCTCCTGACTCTTGCCTTGTAATGATGGATAGGCTTTGGAGTTTCAGGAAGGATGAATGTCGTTGATTGAACTCCATTTAAAAAAAATCATTTTCTAAGGAACTCAATTTGTGCAATTACCATCAAAATTCCTTCTTCTAACACTGAAATGAAGAAAACTGATAAAGTAGCTGAAGATGGTTTGGCCCAGTACACAGCCAAGCACTTCCTCCAGTAATATCCTGATGCTTAGATGACTGGCCTCCACTTCCCGTGATGCAAGGTATGGGAAGAGTTTCATGCTTGCTTCCTATTACAAACTGATATCTTGTGTAGTGCTCTGGATGTGTTCCCAAGAATGAATGCACTAATGGAACAGCACTAAAAGGTGCCTTTATAACATTGTACAGAGATGTGTGTTACTGACAGCACTGTTGTGCAGGAACCTGGAGTGAAACACTGCACTCCTCACTGCTGTATGCTACATTGCTAGGAATCTGGGCACCAGGAACCTGGCACCAATCTCTTCCCTCCCCATTGCTGTGTGCTGCTGTGCTAGGAACCTGGTTCAAACCCCTGTCCTCCACTGGTGTCCCTACAGCCATGAGCAGCCCGTGGCTCAGTTTGGAGATGCTTCTTATTGGGTACTGACATTGGGCAGGCTGGGGCATGTGTTGCAGCCACCCAGCACTGAGGACCTTAGGGTTGCACACTGGGCCACATGGCGAATGTAGATCATTGCTGGGTTCTGACAACACCTCTCCATGTGTTGACAAGGTGCCTGGGTCCTACAGTCTCTCATCACCCACTACTGGTGAGAGTGAAGCTGCTGTCTCCCTTTCTCTCTCCTTGGCCATTGAGCTTGTTACCATAGAGAAACCTCTGGAATTGGGGGAGCCTTGCAGCCAGACAAAGTGAGGGGAAGATAGCCACCTCCATCGCATCCAACAGAATACCATCCTTCATCTAACCACCATTTCTGTTTAATAAGCCTCCTTTTCTCCAATTTTAGGTCAGGAACTGATAGCTGTCATGGTGTTCACCGTGTTCAAATCATTCAGTAATAAAACATCTTCATCAAGTCTTGGCCTGGTCATTTACTTCCAATATTCAATGTCACCACTGCTGAGTCTCACACAAAATCATGAGAATCACAATTGCCCAAGAGCTTAACTGGACCAGCTCAAGCCAGCTGCAATATAAGGCTTTGATCCTGACTTCTCAAGACCTCTCTGCAGTCTAAAACCTTCAGTCATAAATGTGATGAAACACTCCAGTAGATTAATATCATTCAGAGAAGTGCAATCTATCTATTCAGGTACCTGCCATTCAGCCCCAAATTCACCAAGTATACCACTGGTGCCATGAGGTTACAAGATATACAATGTGTATGCAATTCACTAAGGGAGCTTTAACAATATGTCTCAGCTTCTTGACTTGTACCACCATAAAGGATAAGACTAGAAAGATCCTGGGAAGAATATTACTTCCAATACACATAGCATACTAATATTTCTTAATTATTACTGGGTGAAAGATCTTGAATTCTTTACTTATTACCCCATGAGTAGTGTAAACTAAAGGGCTACAGGAGAGTAAGAAGATGCCTAATGCCATCAAATTGGGGAGTGTAAAAATAATAGGTTTGTTAGTGTCGCCCAAATCCAAACAAAAATGTAAAACATTGCCAAAGATTTTGCATGCTCTGTAGGTTTTATTTTCATACAGAGTTAGAAGCTACACAAATGCAGAATGGTTGTACATTTTGTATAATGTAATAGTATTGTAGCAACTTGGTAAAAACATGGTGATGAGATTCAGAACTAAAGATGATATAAAGTTACAATTTAACCAGGTAAACAAAATCAGTTTTCTAACATGTTTGTAAGCTTACAAGTATGAACAGTGTTGTACTGGAAATGTCACCAGAAACTCTGATCCTTGAGCGACCAAACAAACTATGATGTAATCTGAAACTGAATTTTGCAAGTGCTGTGTCTGGCATAAACCAAAGGACTGGCAGATAATCTTGCTTTGTGATAGTAGACATGATTAGCCAATTTCAGATAAAGTTTGAAACAATTTTCTAAATTGTAAATAGTCTCACAATAAATTCTAACACAAGAATTAAAGATCAAAAACCCAACTAAAAAACTGTCTTCAAGTTATATAGTAGATGCATTGTTATTCCCCTACTGCCTAAATAGTTAAATTTACATGAAATAAATAACATATTAATGAAGTGAGATAGATCGAGGCTGGGGACTTTAGAGGAACAATATATGTCCCTATGACTACAAGAGCAGTCTTTTACTTTACATATCTGTACCAATATTCCACCTTGTTTTTTTGTTCAAGTGTGTGTGGATAGGATTTTGCAGAGAATGGAGCCCTCTGGTACTAGGCACCCCTAGATGGCAACAGAACTTATGTGAAGTCATGGAATATCAGCGATAACATAAAAACAAAAAATATTAACATAGGAGCAAATGAAATTATTAATTGTGACCCCAAAATATCAATACAATAAAATAAAACAAGCATTTAGTTTTCTCAATCTTGAGGCATTGACCTTTGTCATAGAATTTTATTCAAGGCAACTTTTCAGTTTTATGTTGTTTACTGATTTGTTGTTCCTTTTGAGTATGTTTCTATATTCTTCAAATTTATATATCATCTTTTCTACATGTTATAAGTTAGTAGTTCACTGTTTCCCATCATATTTCCTTTTTTTGTTACCACACTGTAAAGAAAATTTTAAAAAAATTTATGTCTGGTATTTAATACACAAGGTCACTCAAATTTCCGCAGAAAGGAAATAAAATAAGTTTTATTACATTGGAATGTCTGCAAGTGCAACAGCAGCAAAACAATGGTGTGTGTGTGTGTGTGTGTGTGTGTGTGTGTGTGTGTGTGTGTGTGTGTGTGTGTGTGTGTGTGTGCGTGCGTGCGTGTGTCTGTCTGTCTGTCTGTCTGTCTGTCTAAAACCAGATACTTCAAAAAAAACAAGATTCATGGATCTAGATATTCTGTGATGCACAACAGAACATCTGCCTTAGAAGCAAAAAAAAACCATACAAAACCAGTTCCTCATCTAACTGTTAGTGGAAATCATGTCACCAATGGATTATGGCAGGAGTTTATAAAGGACTGGGAATGGGGCATTGTGGTGTGGGATTTTGGAAGTGGTGGATAAAGTGGATTGAACCTGGATTCAACGGTGTCAGCAAAGGAAGAGGCAAATCAAGGGAATTATGGAAGAGAAATAAGGCTAAGGGATACTGGGGCTGGCAGACAAGGGTGTGGGAACTGGGGGTACTACAGTTGCTTCAACGCCCCATTATGAAACAGTTGCTAGTGCTGGCAAGTGAAGTTGAGAATATGATAAATGGCTTCTTAATAATCACAATGGAGCTGAGTCTTCAGGGGGAAGAGGGTTGGCTGAATCCACATTCAGTGAACCTAATTACATGGGCAGAAAAGGCGATGAGTATCAGATAGCACACCAAATACTTAAAGAGCACCTCCCACCAGGAGATCAAAAGTTCGGATTGTCAGGCAGAAGGCTGGGAACAAATTTTTGAAAGTGTGCAAGACCAATCAGGTTTAACCATTGAGATTGAGTTCCTTTGCAGAAAAAAAAGTGCATTGTGCAATTATGATCTGAGTACTTTTTGTAGACTCATGCATATTCTTTCTTCATTTTCTCTTTCAGTCATCTTGGGCTCAGTCACTAGTTCGTGTTTTTAACTGAAATAGTAATTCAAGTATGTTGCCCAAACTGCTTGATCTTACTAATGTTTTCTATTTTAACATGTTAAACTCTAGGAGTCTATAATCAATCAACACAGTTTGGAGAAGGAATATGGATGGCGAGAGGAGTTTGCACATTGAACAATCATTGAGCAGACTATATATTACTAAGATACTTTTCCATTCAGGCAACTCAATACTAAACAGCATTACCAACACAATAAATTGGTAAATTGGTTTATTATCATCACATGTACCAAGGTACAGTGAAAAATTTTGTTTTGCGTGCCATCCATATGGATCATTTCATCTCATCAGTACATTGACATAGTACAAGGGAAAAACAATAACATAATGTAGAATAAAGTGTTACAGTAAGAGAAAGTGCGGTGCAGGCAAACAATAAGGTGCAAGGACATAATGAGGTAGATGGTGAGGTCAAGAGTCCATTGTGCTAGGGGAGCATTCAATTGTCTTACAACAGTGGGATAAAAGCTGTCCTTGAGCCTGGTGGTATGTGCTTTCAGACTTTTCTATCTTCTGCCCAATGGGAGAGGGGAGGAGAGAGAATGTCCGGGGTAGGTGGGGTCTTTGATTATGTTGGCTGGTTTACTCAGGCAGCGAGAAGTGTAGACAGAGTCCATGGAGGGGAGGTTAGTTTCCATGATTTGCTGGGCTGTGTCCACAACTCTCTACAGTTTCTTGCAGTCTCAGGCAGAGCAGTTGCCATACCAAGCCATGATGCATCCAGATAGAATGCTTTCTATGGTGCATCTATAAAAATTGGTGAGGGTCAAAGGGGACATGACAAATTTCTTCAGCCTCCTGAGGAGGTAGAGGCGCTGGTGAGCTTTGTTGGTCATGGCATCCACATGGTTGGACCAGGACAGGCTATTGATAATGTTCACTCCTTGGAACTTGAAACACTCAACCCTCTGGACCTCAGCACCATTGATGTAAACAGGAGCATGTGCACTACCACCCTTCCTGAAATCAATGATCAGCTATTTTATTTTGCTGACATTGAGAAAAAGGTGATTGTCATAGTACCATGCCACGATAAATTATTTCTGTAAACTATTTATTGAATTAGCATGTGAAAAATGCAAGTTTCCAATATATTAAAAATACTAGATTGTCAAGATAAAAATCCAGAGATTCCTCCATTTATTAAAAAAATACAATTCCTTCTCAATATTCTAAACATCTTAATATTCTATTATATCTTTGGGTTCTGATCTCAGGTATCAGACAACTCTCTAAGCCATGGTTAAACATCCCCAAATTGTTTATTATTGCTGTCATATTTAGATAAGATGAAATAATATTTTGCACCCCAAAAACAAGTGGATAGAATGTTCTTCTAATGTTTATTTACTCATGCCTTTTTCAATAATCTATTTGTTCTGTTTTAAAAGAGGCATAGCATTATAGTTAAAGAGGCATATGCACTAGGCTTTAAATATTACTATCATTTTTCACATGCCATTGTGTGAACATAATTTGGTAATGATATAATGGTAGACAATTCTGTCTTTGGCTTTTGCTGCAAGCTCCAATTGTTAAAAGTGCTCTGCATCTGGAACTGTTAACATTCTATGGCTTAGAAATCCTCTTGGTTAACCTCTGGCTCTTTATTCTTGTGGATTCCAATCCATACTTGCCTAGGGAGCCTTTCCTTGGGTATTCTCAAGATTAGACTAATTTAGGTCCATTTACTTTCCCAAACTATAGAGTAAATGGGCTGTAAATAAAATAGAAAATGATGGAAATACTCAGTTGATAAGGCATCAAATGTGGAGAGAAAAACAGAGTTATCATTTCAGGTCGATGACCTTTCATCAGAACTGAGAAAAGTTAGAAATCAAACATTTCCAGTTGCAGACAAGGAGAAGCGGTGGAAAGAACAAAATGAATGTTTGAGATGGAGAATCTAGGGTCTTAGAAGTACACTTCCTTATGTCATATTTTTCATATTTTATTTTGTTAAACTTCTGAAGTTGTTGAATTTCTTATGGACAAGCTTGATGGCTTTGTTTTTTCAATCAATTTTCACTTTGACAGGTGCAGTTAAATGGTTCATCCTCTTTATTGATACCAGCTTTGACAGCTGACTTACATTCTCTGTCATCTTTCGCCACAACGCCAATGAATAATCAGAAGTTGTCACCTTCCAGCTGTATTAATTTATCTGAATTTACATTTACTTTTGCAACCTGCATTTTTGCATCTTTGACGCATAACCATCTTCCTAGAGTTTTATTATGCATTTGACAAGCCAGAAGGAACAGAACATTACGTACATTTAAGCCGGTTTTCATCTTTATCTATTGTCTATATAGCAAGAGATAATAAATAATTCACAATTAATATGTCATTTTTAATTGTAGCTTTCTATTTAATTCATTCATTCTTGTCTGGTTGCCTTATTGTCTTCAGATTTCAATCAATCATTCTACCTTTGAATAGCGCAGAAAAATGAGCTTGAAATACCATGCATAAATGGAGCGGTTCTGTCAAAAGCTCATTGTTCCTGAAACACTTAATTCAATGCAAATGTTGACTGACCTGCTGAATACTTCCAACATTTTCTGTTTTTCATTTCGTTTGCTCGTCGCCGTCTAATCCCTCACATACATTTTTCTGCCTTGCCCTCCCTCATTGGCACCCTCTAAAATGCATGAATAGATAAACCTCATGGCATTGCCTTGTTCATAAACTGTACGTGTCTTCATTTTAACATCATTGTGCCTTCCAAAGGATGACAACGGCTAAGAAGTTGGTAGAACAATGCTATTCAAAAACAAAGTTAAAGAGGGATGCCATGAAGATCAGCTCTCATTCATCTCCACCAACTCCAGGGTTTTAATTTTACCATAAATGTGCTCAAACTTCCAATTATTTAGATTTTTTTTGTATAAGCAGTTTTTAAACACAGCTCCATTCAGTGCAAAATGTAATTTGTTCTCCCAGCCATAAACTCCTTCCCAAAAATAAATACTTCTCTGAATGTCTGGTGATTACCCTCAAGATCAATGAAATTAATATCTCTCTGCAAGAATAATAAACAACTGACATTTTATTTAAAAGGAAATACATTCTGCCATTTGCTCAAATTGCGAATGGTATGTGCATTGAGTTCATTGCTGCGTAGAATGGCAGATCTTTTCCAAAGACATACTTGGAGTATTGTGTTCAGTTCTAGTCACCTCATTATAGGAAGGATGTGGAAGCTTTAGAGAGGGTGCAGAGGAGATTTACCAGGATGCTGCCTGGATTGGAGAGCATGTCTTATGAGGATAGGCTGAGTGAGTGAGGGCTTTTCTCTTTGGAGCGAAGGAGGATGAGAGGTGACCTGGTAGAGGTGTACAAGATGATAAGAGGCACAGATCGAGTGGAGCGGCAGAGACTTTTTCCCAGGGTGACAATGGCTAACGCAAGGGGGCATAATTTTAAGGTGATTGGAGGAAGGTGTAAGGGGGATGTCAGGGGTAGGTTTTCTACACAGAGAGTGGTAGGTGCTTGAAACGCACTGCCGACAGAGGTGGTGGAGGCAGATACATTTAGGGACATTTAAGACTTTTAGATTGGTACATGAATGATAGAGAAATGGAGGACTATGTGGGAAGGAAGGGTTAGATAAATCTTAGAGCAGGATAAAATGTCGGCACAACATTGTGGGCTGAAGGGTCTGTGCTGTAATGTTCCATGAGACCACTGGCGTTCAGCTGCGCCGGTTTGAGTCGGCGGCTCCCTGCCGCTCCCGGGTGATTGACAGGCGGCGCCGCCCGGCGCGCGGTGCATGGCGGGGCGCGCCGAGGCTCGGGGACTGGCGGCCGGAGAGCCGCGGCGGCTGGTAGGAGGGGACCGGCGGGGCGGGGTGAAACCGGGCAACCAACGACCGGGGCGAGCGGGAGGGGGGGGGGACACCCGTTCGGGATGTGCAGCAGGAGTCGGGGCGGGGAACCGCGGTGCTTCCTCGGATCCCTTCGCCGTCTAGGCGCCGAGACGGCGGATCCGATTCTGTGCTGCCCGGGTGCGCTGGGTCCGCTGTAGGCCCGAGCCCCGGCCTCTGGTGCGGTCCGGTCCCGGTAGGGCCGCTGGCCGAGGTGGAGGTCTGATGGCACCTTGCCCGGAAGGCCGAAGGGTCCCACCCACCCCACTCCACTCATTCATTCAGTTTGCTTCCCAACCCCAACAACGCCCACCTCCAGTTGACCGGTCAGTGACACTGGGATCTTGCTGTGTCAACAACATCCACTGTCGGTAAAGTACACTGAAACCGTGTTATAAAAACACATCCTCGCAGTGTAGTAATCGTAATCATACTTGAAATAAAGAAACTAGTTTCTTTATTTCAAATGATCTTGGCCCTGTTGAAGTGATCGATTTAGTCTGTTTCATGGGCTACTTAATGACTGAAATCCACACACAATTCTGCTTCGTACACCAACTGTAATTGTACAAGCGCGTTTTGCATTCAGCTTACGAAGTTGCAAGTTATTTGAAGATTTTTTTTAATGGAGTGTAAATTCTGCAGGTTATCATGGAAGATCGGGTGGAGAGGGGCAGAAAGATAAGGCAAAACCCAAGCACATCTTCGGTGGAACAGAAAAGAGAGACAGGTACTATTTTATTCTGTTAGTAGTTAATAACTGTGACTACCTAAAGAAAAGTGGAATTCTTTGAACCATTTACTGTGTAATTTCATGACGACCCACTTAAATAAAATGACAGACCCACTTAAATTTAAAAAAAGGAGCTTGTGGTGTCAAGATCTTGAAGCTGAACAACTTGGCTTTGGAGAATTCCCTCTAATTTGTTCCCAGGAACCTCCACCAGCTTTTGGAGTTTTGCTTGCTAAAATATATGAACAGGTATAAACTCAATAATCCTTTCTCCCATTCGGCAACAACGTAACTGAAATAAAAACAGAAAAGTACTCAAAACTCAACAGAGAAAACAGTATCTGTAGAAGGAGCAAAACTGTTAACATTTCAGGTTGATGAGCTTTCATCTGAAAATGAAACCTACCACTTGACCAATCTTTTTGCCTTGTTTCCTGATATCTCATTACGTGGGTTGTCATCAATTGTTTGATTATGGTCTTATGAAGCATTTAGAGCTTTTTGTCAGTTCAAAGGTATTTTGACAAAAATTGTTGATATTTCAACAATGATGATGCACAACCTTTACTTCATGCGTGTTGCATTGCTTATACAGTAGCTCATTATATTCTACGATATTGCGTCAGGTTGTTCTGGACACCTCCTGAGATAATTGGTCTCAGTTAGTTATGTATTAATGGGAGTAGATGGTGGTATGGTTTGGCAATAATATCCAGTCATGAGGTTAAAATAAAATGTAGGAGCACTTAGAAACTAAATGGCCAATGATTCTAACTATTCAGATGATAATACAAAGAAAGAGGCTGATTAATTTTGTTCATAAAATGATATCCACTGTTCCAAATATGCTAATTATGTTTTATGAAGGAAAAGATAAAAGAAAAAGGAAACGGAGTAGAAGTAGATCTTCTTCCCTGACTTCAACTTCATCATCATCATCATCATCAAATTCATCATCTTCGTCATCGTCCTCATCATCTTCAAGAAGTCGAAACAGATCGAGCAGCAGAGGTGAATATTTAAAACATTGTTACTGGCTAAAATGTATTTAGATGCATCCCCACAGTAACCCTGAGCTCGCCCTTTCTCCTGCCCGGCCACACCCTGCACCACCACCTCCCCGCCCCTGCAACAAAACTATCTTCTTTTCTCCTTCACAGTTTAGACAAAGGGTCCGTGACTTGAAATGTTAATTTTATTTCTTTTTCCAAAGTGCTGCCTGACCTGCTGAGTCTTTCCAGTGCATTTTTTGTTTTCAAATCTGTAGCTGCTCTCCCATTCGTTAAGATCAAGACAGAGCTTTTAAACCATCTCTGCTGTGTTGTCTTTATTTCCCTTAATCTGCAAAAATTGTTTTGATTTAGGTCTTTAATTTACTTTTGGTTACTGAGCATCCATTGCCCTCTGACTCAGTCTCACAACCCCTTTAGTAAAGACATTTCTCTTTATCTCAGTTTTAAATAGATGACTTGTTATCCTGAGACCATATTTCACTGGTAATATCATGGTAAACCTCCCCTTTTCTAATGCCTTTTACATCTTTTCTCACTGTGGTGCCCAGGATTGTACAAAGTACTCCAGTTGATAATTAGCCTGTGAGATTCTTTGCTTTTATATTCTATTTTCTGCTTATAAACCCCAAGAACCAAAACATTGTTTTCACCATGTTTAAAAGTATCAGGAAATATTGAAAAAGATTTATACACATGGATACTAATGCCATTTTGCTCATTTGCAATGTTCAATATCATGCCAAATATTTTATAAAATAAACATTATATTAGCTAAACATAAAACTTCAGATGGTAAGTTTGTTTTTTATTGATGTGTTTTTATGCAATATTACTAGAACAGTTGCAAGTGGATTTAATTTTTTATTCATTCAATCAAGACGACTCTGTTAAAAACTGAGACCTGTTCAGGATTGAAATATGAAGGTGAAGAAAATCCTTATTTTGGGTTTAAACTGCTTTTTCCATCAAAGCAAAGTGATGACCCTGTTCGTTTGTGATCATCTTATGTTGAGAATGATTAGAATGCTTAGATACTGCCACTGCAAGCAGAGGAGGGACAGTATTCAAATTGATAGGTTGTAGCTGAATGAGACACGTTGCTGAAAGGAAAACTCGGAGATGTGGTGGCTGAACTGGAGCACACTTTACTGAGACAAGCAGAAACGCGTGCATGCGCAAAAGTACCCGAGAGCCTCTCTGGTGGACGTGATGTAAGGTTCCTGCCGGAAGGCCCGCCCCATGGTTAGTCTACGACGCGCTCCTGTGCATCTACCCGCAGCAGTTCCAGCCCCGTGAGTATGGGCCGCTACACCACCACCACCAACCCCCCCCCCCCACCCGAAAACATCCATCGGGGGCGTGGGACCCCCCAGTCTATGTGTCCCTCTTGGGTGGCTTGCCCCGCCGGCGCAGTGAGGGTACCTTCACCAGCTGCTCAATGTCTAAATGCGCCAGTTTGAGGCGGTCCACTGTGAAAGTCTCCTCGTGGCCACCCACCTCCACGACACGTAGATCCGTTGTGCCAGATCACCTTGAAGGGTCCTTCGTGCGGCCTCTGCAGAGGTGACTTGTACATGCCCCTGCAAATGAAAATGTACTCACAGTCCCGGAGGTACCTAGTGCCATGTCTGGAGGTCGGAACCAGTGCCAGGGTCCCTACCTTGTCCCGCAGCCTCGTCAGCACTTCTGCCGGCGTCCCTGCTGGACCTTGGGGCTCTGGCACGAACTTGCCCGGGACCGTCAGGGGAGTACCGTGGACCAAGTCCGCCGAGGAGGTGCCCAGATCCAGCAGGGGAGCTCATCTGTCCAGTTGGGCCCTCTGAGGCGCGCCATCAGGGCTGACTTGAGGTGCCTGTGGAACCGCTCGACCAAGCTGTTGGACTGTGGGTGGTACGCCATGGTGTGATGTAACCAGATGCCCAGGAGCTGCACCAGTGTTGTCCACAAACCTGACGTGAACTGTGCCCCTCTGTTGGAAGTGATGTCCGCTGGGAGTCCAAACCTGGCGATCCAGTTTGCGATGAGCGTCCTGGCGCAGGACTAGGTGGACGTGTCCTGCTAGCGGCATAGCCTCCGGCCATCTGGTGAACCTGTCGACCATGGTAAAGATATACCTGGCGCCCCAGGAGATGGGCAGGGAGCCGACGATGTCCACATGGATGTGCTGAAACCTCCCGAGCGTCAGCTGGAATTGCTGGAGGGGGGCCTTCACATGCCGCTGGACTTTGGCAGTCTGGCAGTGTACGCAGGTCCTGGCCCAGTGTCTGACCTGCTTGCACAAACTGTGCCAAACAAATTTGTCCGCTACCAATTTGATAGACGCCCAGATGGACGGGTGGGCCAGGCCGTGTAGCGTGTCGAACACCTGTCGCCTCCATGCTGCCGGTACCACAGGCCGAGGTCTGCTGGTAGACGTATTGCACAGGAGCCGAACCGCTGTCGGGCTGACGGGGACGTCCTCCATTGGAGTCCCGAAAACGGCGGTGCGGTAGGCTGGGATCTCGGTGTCCGCCTGTTGCGCCTGCGCCAGCGCTGCGTAGTCGATCCCTGGGGCTGAGGTGGTCACTGAGTGGATGTGGGGGCAGGATAACGTGTCGGCGACCGCGTTGTTCTTCCCTGTAATGTGGCAGACATCTGTGGTGAACTCCGAAATAAACGAGAGGTGCCCCTGCTGCCGAGCCGACCGTGGGTCCGATACCTTTGCAAGGGCGAAGGTGAGGGGCTTGTGGTCTGTATACACAGTGAAATCCCTTCCTTCGAGGAAATACCGGAAGTGCTGGATAGCCAGGTAGAGCGCTAGCAACCCCCTGTGAAAGTGCTGTACTTAATGTCCAGCGGTCGCAGGTGTCGGCTGAAAAAGGCGAGCAGTCGCCACTGGCCCTCGATGAGGCTGCTCCAGGACTCCGCCGACCGCCGTGTCGGAAGCGTCGACTGTGAGCGCCATGGGTACATCGACTCTTGGGTGTACTAGGAGGGCCGCCTTCGCCAACTCCTCTTTGGCCCGCTCGAAAGCCTCCATGCCACCTCTTTGGCCTCGCCGACCATCAGACCGAACAAGGGTCTTATGATGCATGCTGCCACCGACACAAACCGATGGTAGAAATTTACCATCCCCACGAACTTGCAGGCCCTTGACCGTGCTGGGTTTGGGAAACTGGCAGATGGCCTGGACCTTGTCCGGCAGAGGGGCGGCTCCATGCTGGTTGACCCTGTGGCCCAAGAAGTCGATCTCTGTCAGCCCGAACTGGCATTTCGCCGGGTTGATTGCCAGTCAGTGGTCACTTAGGCACTGGCAGAGTTGGCGCAAATGTGCCACGTGCTCTTTGCGTGACTTGCTGGCCACCAGGGTATCGTCTAGGTAGATGAAGACGAATCCAGGCCTCGGCGCACCGAGTCCATAAGCCTCTGGAAAGTCTGGGCGGTGTTCTTGAGGCCGAAAGGCATCCTTAGGAATTCAAACAACCCGAAGGGGGTGCTGAGGGTTGTCTTGGGCACATCGTTGGGGTGCACGGGGATCTGATGGTACCCCCAGGACCAGATCGATTTTTGAAAATATGGTCGCCCCGTGGAGGTTCGCCTTGAAATCCTGGATGTGGGGCACCGGTATCGGTCGGCGGTTGTGGCATCACTGAGTCTTCTGTAGTCCCCGCAGGGCCTCCAACCTCCTGCGGACTTGGGCACCATGTGCAGCGGAGATGCCCAAGGGCTGTCCGAGCAGCGGGTGATCCCCATCTCCTCCATCTTCCGGAACTGCTCCTTGGCGAGATGGAGCTTGTCAGGTGGGAGCCTAGGGGCTCAAGCGTGCAGCGGTGGTCCTCGTGTGGGGATGTGGTGCTGTATGCCGTGCTTGGGACCAGTAGTGGAGAACTGTGGGGTGATGATGGAGGGGAACTCCGCCAGCACCCTGGCGAACTCGTCACCCGAGAGTGTGGCGGAGTCTAGGTGGAAGGCCGGGAACTGGGCTTCTCCGAGCTGGAAGGTCTGGAACGTCTCGGTGTGGACCAAACGCCGGCCCTTCAGGTCAAACAGAAGACGGTTGGCCCGTAGGAAATCCGCCCCAGTAATGGCTGTGTCGCCGCTGCTACCGTGAAGGTCCAGGTAAAACAGCTGGGCCCAAAACGCAGCGGGATGGTGTGCGAGCCGTATGTCCGAATGGTGGTGCCGTTCACAGCGGTGAGGTCAGGGCCTGGGGCCACGTTACGGGTGTCCATGTTTGAGGGGGGAAGGATGCTGATTTCAGCCCCGGTGTCCACCAGGAAGCGTCGCCTGGAGTGTCGGTCCCAAAGGAACAGGAGGCCGTCGTGATGGCCAGCTGTCGAAGCCACTAGCGACAGCCGGCCCCGGCGTTTCCCGGAAAGGCATACGGTGGACGGCAGCGGTGCGCGTTTGACCCCCATCTCTGATGATAAAAGCACCATTGATCCGAACCCTCATCCTTGTCCCCTGTGGGTCTCAGTGGCTTCGGGTGTGGGGTCTTGGCCTTGGGCTGTGCAGTCGTGGTTTAGGCAGATGGAAGCCACTCCCTGCTGCTTACTCTGCCACAAAATGTCCGCCCTGGCCGCAAGGTCTGCGCGGGTCGCTGAAATCTTCACCCGCGAGGAGGAGGCGAATGTCCTCCGGCAGTTGCTCGAGGAACAACTGCTCGAATAAAGGCACAGTTTACGGCCATCCATGAGCGCCAGCATATCGGCCATCAGATGGCTTGTGGTCGCCCAGGCCATCCATGTGCAGAAGCCGTGCGGCTCGTTCGCGGCGGGAGAGTCCGAAAGTGCGGATGAGGAGCGCCTTGATCTTAGCGTACCTGTCCTCCGTTGGTGGCTGGTGCAGGAAGTCAATGATCTGGCCTGCCATGTCCTGGTCAAGCATGCTGACCACGTAGTAATACCACGTGGCGTCGGCTGTAATGCCTTTGATATTGAACTGGGCCTCAGCCTGCTCGAACCAAACGTGGGCTGAGCGGCCCAGAAGTCGGGAGCTTGAGTGAGACTGCGTTGGAGTTCATGTCGCGGGTTGCAGATGCTGTCTGGAAGTGTCGGGGTCACCAAGTGTAGCCGAACACGACGCATTGCTGAAAGGAAAACTCAGAGACGTGGTGGCTGAACTGGAGCACACTTTACTGAGACATGCAGAAACGCGTGCGTGTGCAAAAGTACCTGAGAGCCTCTCTGGTGGACGTGACGTAAGGTTGCTGCCGGAAGGCCTGCCCCACGGTTAGTCTACGACACGCCCCCACGCGTCCGCCCGCGGCTGCCAATGGTGGTTCGAGCCCTGTGAGTACAGGCCGCTACAAGGTTTTATTTTTATCATGCACGAGTTATACGTACAAGTGACCATCGAAACGAATCTGACCATTTGGCTCCAGTCTGTATCCTCTCCCTCTTGCAGCTTAGTGGCCTTCTTCCTTTTCATCCTTATTACCTCTGAATACTTCTGCAAACAATAGTGAGAGGAAGTGCTGCAGCAGGTAAAAGTGTAAATTAAAAGAGTAGAGATCTTGAAAAGGTGGGGTGAAAGGAAAAGAGTATAAGAAGCTAAGATGGAAGAGAAGGTGTCTTTTATAGACCTGTAAAAGTATAATTTCATCCCCAGCAGCAGCGTAACAGAGGATTCTCTGATCTACGGGCTGTTCCCGGGGACACACACACAGACGGACATCAACTGCTGCTGGAAGGTCATCAACTCGGTGAAAGACGCCCTTTGGTCTGCCCGAAAATTGTTGGTCTCCCAGCACTGCGAGATATCCGTAGGGGAATGCTGCCGACTGGCACATTCCAGGCTGCAGGAGTACGTGCTGAGGGACGCACTGAAGCTGGGTGCAGCCAGCGCGAGGGCTCGGTGGGGAAGGACGACAGTTTAGGATTCTTCTGCCGCAGGAGAAGGAGGGGCGGGGTAAGGCGAGGAAGCCACTCAACTGTTGTAAATATGGGATTGGGGTATCACCCCAGGGAGCCACACGTGTGGCATCGGTGCTGTGTTTTTTTTTATATATAAAAAGGTAACACTAAGAATTGAACTGTACATGAATGTAAAGGTTTGAACAGTTTTATTATTGTATATAGCTTTTATTATGAATAAAAGTTTATTTTGATTAAAAAGAAGTATAATTCAAAAGAAAAATAAAATGATTTTTGATGTTACTTTTGAGGATTATTGTAAAAATATTGCACTTAGCTTAAAGGTTTAGCTAGATTGCACTGAAAATAACACGTTCATAAAACCAACCTCCCTGACAGGATGTGTATTCTGTGCTGCATCTGGATTCTGCTTATTAATGTTCTGTGATATAATTGTACAAAATTTAACCATAGATCTCTGAATATGATTTAGCAAAAATGCACATTTGTCCACACTTCTGCATGCTTTCCTCCAAAGATGTTCTGTGGAGCATTTGATCAGAAATCAAAATGTTTAAAGAAGTATTTTATTATTTTTGGTTGATGCTTATATTAATATTCTCTCCAGAAACTTAGTTTGGTATGTTTGTAAATGATTTTTTTAATGGTTTGAAAGAAATGGGAAAACAATTAAAAGTTCATAAATCCTGTATTGAAACAAGGAAAAAAACACATTATTTCAACGGTCTTCTTCTAAGAGGGTGGTGTGTTTAAAATATTGAGCAAACTTTGCCACACATTACTTGGTGCCTGATCCTGTAATTACTTTGACAGAATCCCAGAAAAAGTCAAAAATAAAAAAGAAGAAGAAAGAAAAGCAGCATAAAAGGGTGAAGATTTTTACTTTTCATTTTAAGATATTTACAAAAAAATGATGTACAAGGAAAATACAATATTTTGACATAACTGCTGATAGTCTGTTAATCAATCCATTAACAAAAAACATTTCTAATGTTATTTATAATTTACTTCTCTTTAGAGAGGCAAAAAGGAGAAAAAGAAAAGCAAAAGAAGAAAAAGAATGCATGTTCAGGGCCTGTTCAGATTTCTAAGGTAATTCAACATCCTGTTAATAAATTCAAAATATTTTGAATAAAGCCATAACAGCCAATTCACTTTTTTAAAGTAGAGTACTGGTAAGATATTAACACTCTTGCATAATTTCCAGTAACAAGCCACACCACATGTTAAAGCAGTTAATAAACTTATGTGCACATTGATTTAAAATAAAATGTACTACCATATCTTCGATTGTTTACTAATGACCTGTCGGATGTCACAGATTTAACAAGCAATGCAGAAAATTTCCCAACGTATTTGTAAATCATAATGGTAGGCATGGTCCCAGCAAAGAGATGCATCCTTGAAATGCCAGCTTATACCATTCTGTAACTGTTCCTGGTTAGAAAAGAAATACCGTTTTTGTGCGTGTGCATAGGATTCTTTATGTTATTTAGAACGTAACATTTGTTCAGATTTACAATGACTAAATTGAGTTTGACTGGATGATACTGACGTTTCTGCTGATGATTTGAAGATAAAATACTGTGTTTCTATCCCTTGTTTGTAACAGTAACAAATTAACTTTGTTCCACATTAGTAAATTATAAGTAAAGCCTTTTTTATTGGATGATGATAAGGGAGCATTATCTAAAAATTAGAACCATGGCCTTTCAGGGGTGAAGTTGGAATTACTGCCACCTGCAGAGGATAGTAGAAATGGTTTGGAACTTTTCCATAAATGACTTTTGATGTTAGGTCAGTTAATTTTGATTTGAGATTGATAATTAAAAATCTAAAAAAAAAACGTCAAGTGATATTGGTGGAAAGATGGGTATATGAGTTTGGGTTACAGATCAGTCCTAATCTCGTTGAATGATGGAACAGACTTAAAGAACTAAAGGAAAGAAAAATTTACTGCCTTGTATGTAGCCCCAAATCCAGAACCGTGTAGATGACATGTAACTGCCCCCTGATACATACTTGCAAGCCATTTGGTTCCAACAGACCGTTGTATATTAGTACCCAGCTGTTTAAGAAGGCACTGCACTGCTATTTTAGGGATGGGAAATAAATTCTGGGCTTATCAGCTTGTCTGTAATCAAATAAAAGGTTCAATCATTTTTGAGGCAATCCAGGGATATGAAGAGTAGATCAGTCATGAAATGCCTGATGGAAATTGAGAAAACTGTAGATGCTGGAAATCTAAGAAGAACACAAAATGCTGGAAATTTAAAACAAAAATACAAACTGCTGGAAATACTCAAGTGCACCTTTGGGAAGAGAAATAGTTAAGGGCACTTTGTTGGAACTAGGAAGGTGAGAAAGAAGCTCATTAAGCTGCAGGGAGGGTGGAGGAGGGTCAATGTCTCTGATAGGGTAAAACCAGGGTGATCATATGGATGAGCTGTAGACAAGGTTATTTGGTTAGAGAGTGAGAAGATGGACAAAAGAATGTATGTGTTGTGAAGGAAGACGTGCCCAGCAGATTAGGCTGGGCAAGTCCTCCACTCCTAGAGAGATGGAAAAAAACACAAGCTAAGGCCAATATCACAGGTGGATGACTGATCCAGACAGCAAAATCAGGTGTTGTCGAATTCAATATCAAGTCCAGAATGCTGCAATGTGCCCAGATGGAAGATGAGGTGCTGTTCCTCTACATTGGATCTCATTATAACAGTGCAGGAGGACACAGACCATGGGTCCGAGTGGAATGGAGAATTAAAGTGGCAGGCAACCGGAAGTTCAGGGTTACCCCTGCAGACTGAGTACAGGTGTTCTACAAAGCAGGCACCCAATTTATGTTTGGTTTCTGCATTGTAGGGGAGATCACATTGTGAACACTGAATGCAGTACAGTGGATTGAGAAGTGCAAGGGAATCACTGGAAAGACTGTTTGGTCCCTGGATGGTGGGAAGGGAAGAGGTGAAAGGACAACTGTTGCATCACCTCTGGTGACAAGGGAAAGTGCCATAAGAAAGGGGGTGGTTAGTGGGAACAGAAGAGTGGACCAGAGAGTCATAAAACTAAACTCTCAAAATTTGTAGCCTGTTGAAGATTCAAAAGGAAGAATTCCAACAATTTGCAGATCTATCTATGAGCACCAGAGGGCAATCTGTGCTTGGTGTTATTTTTACAGCCTATGGATTTGTGGTTATGAAATATGTTCTCATTGCAGTTTCTGAAAGATCGAGACAAAAGTGATAAATATAGTACGATTACAGGAAAGAAAATAAAAAATGAAAGTTAAAAGACCAGAGGCGATAAAGAGGTACGTTATCTCATTTATACCCTCAAAAATTGGAATAACTTGAAGGAAAACAATATTTGTAAAACACTGTACTGCCTTAACCTGATGTGTGTATGGTATTTTAAAAAAAGGAAAAACAATTTGCACTAACTTCCTGCAATATGATTTAAACGTCTCTGCTGGGAGTTCCAGCTGGTACTGATTGTTTTCCACCGTCATCAGGCATGTAATGTGGAAACTACCCATCTGGACCAGTTTCTAAAATTTTTGGTATTCCTGACCATAGTTTCTGTCTCCAGTAAGGATTGTTACAAAGTTTTTAACTTGTCTTTCTAAGGAATTGTTATTCTTCTGTTAAACCATGCTGCCATTTATCGATTTTCTGTGTTTCCTCTGAAGATTCTCCAATTAAAGTGAACTATGACATTATTCCTTTTGTTTCTTAGCAGATCCATTTAATCTATTGACAGATAACCTCTTTTTTTTCCTTTCCATAGCGAGGACCGTAATCGAGCTGAACTCCTTCAATTCTTGAACTCCGCTATGGTAGAGAAGAGGTGCATCAGTGAGATTTCTAAACCATGAGATGAAGGCTCTGTAAACAGCATAGACTTTGTCACTGAAGGCTAATGTGTCTGGTTGCACAGCTCAGGGAAAACCCCTTCAAAAGTGAATGGAGATTTTTCTATTCCAGCCATAAAGGTTGAAATCTGACTGTATGATTTTGAAAAACTTAACATAAAACAACCTATACAAGACTGGTATCCTTCAGGATATTTTCTCAATCTATTACCAAAGTAGCCATTTGGAAAAAAGAGTTCTCAGGAGAGCTCAAATTGTTTCATTGCTTAGAAAATTGCCTGGTTGGACATAATTTCTTATTCAGCAATGTTTACAAAATTTTATACATTCCAAGTTTCTGAGAAAATGCAGGGCACATAATTTTAATAAAAAAGTCAATAATAGAGGCATAGGATATTGTTTCTTAAATGTTATGTGTCTCTAGAGTTTAAAATGTTGGATTGAACTGTCTTGGCGAACCCCTAATAATTGAATGATTGCACTCTTAAGTTGGGAATTGTCAGCAAAAATGTTGCAAAGATTAACAGAGAATGCATCAACATCACCCTAGTTACAGAAAGAGGTGTTTTCCATTTGAACAAAAACACGCTGCAACTTGGTCTCCATGAAAGGCACTTTTCGTTAGGCTCCTGCACTGAATGCATTGTGATCATTTGAAACCTGGCAGTGAAAAAGAACGGTAAAAAATAAATTAACTGTATAATATGGTAGAGAATAATAGAATATGAATCTGTGGATGGAATGCGCAAAATTCATTCCTTCAGACGTGCATTTCTCATGCTTCATTGTTTTATTATAGTACTCGTCAGCAGTGTTCTTGATTATGAATTGAAATCTGGTTGTACTTACTTCAGTCAGAGAAGTTTCAGGTATCTCAAATGTCGTTTGATGTTATGAGAAGTTGATGACAACGTGTACTGATGGAATCCATACATGCCTACATAAAAACAAAATTTGAAAACAGCTGGCTATTTAAGATGTATTTTTAATTGTAAAGTTAGTGCCTAGGCCTAAAAGCCGTGCTGCTAGTGGGGTTACTTGATCCGCATCAGTTTTTACATGTCTTTGTTACCTCTACATTGTACAATTCCAGTAGACTCCTGGCAGACCTTTTGTATTCTTTCCTCTTTAACCTTGAGATTATCCAAAATTCTTGTTTTACGTGTTCACTTCCACCAAATCCTTCTCATCCATCTCTCCTGTGCTTTCTCATCTTTCAAATTCCTCCATAGCCTTATCCCTACCTATCTTTGTAATTTCCTTGAGTCTCCAAACCCTCCAAGCTGTGTGTCATCCTCCATTTCTGACTCCTTGGGCATCCCCAGATTTAATCTCTCCACATCTGGCAACTGTGGCTTAAGCTGCTCTTAACTCCCAAATTCCTTCTCTGGACTTTTTTTTCTCTCCCTTAAGATTCTTCTTAAGGCTTATTTTATTGATCAAATTTGTGGTCATGTATCATAATATCTCCATATGTAGCCTCATTAAATTCTGTGTGTGAAGTGCCTTGGGATATTTTACTATCTTAAAATAGTTTTTGGTGTTTTGAGATGGCATCCTGCACTATTCAGATAGTTTCAACTTTCACAGAATACTTGGCTCATCTTGTCACCTGCAAGTTGCAACTATTTTAGAAAGATGACTATTGAAGCAGACAAACATGAAATGATTGTGCTATATTTAGATTTTTCTCAAGTCTAATCAGATCTTGTGCAAAATGTATTTTCTTGATGGACCTAAAGGCTTATTTAAGAAAATGTTGATCACTGATTTTTTTTGGTGCATCCCTAGCTCCAAAGTATGCTGCAGTTGAGAAATAATTTACTCTGAATATAGGTATGTGAAAATAAATGCTTATGCGTCATCACTCACTGTTGATTTTTACACTAGGTAACTTGAGTGTAACACAGTAGATGTATAGTAGCATATTTCTTGTTGAGAAAACAATGAGATGAAACAAATAGTTGATCTTCTGGAGTATACAAAGCCAAAAGAAAGCAAATTTTTCTTAGCATTAGTAATGTAGTAGGTATAGAAAATCAAATCTGCAGATTCTGGAAATCTAAAATAAAAACACAAAATGCTGGAAATACTCTGTGGGACAGAGTCAACGGCAGCTCTTGCCTTTAAAGAAGTATATAACTGCAGAAGTGACCGTGCCGTAGTGATGCCCAAATATAAAGTGTCTTGTAGTGTACATTTAATGATCTAGATTTTGCAGTCAGCAGCAAGCACTGTCTGCACAGCAATGACTTCTCAAACAGATGCAAAGTTACCTTTGGTCATTTTCCTGCTGGGAACTTGAGGAACTCGCAGAGAGCATCCTTTGGTGAGGACCTGCACAGCAAAAGGGGCTTCTACACTGGAATGGGACCACACAGGGTGCCAAATCTGGCCTCGCACACAGAAGGAGAATGAAAATTGAGCCAGCTAAGCCTCACATCATTGACTTAGACTGAATTGTCATTAAAACAGTGCTTTAGAGACTATCAGAACTATTCAAGAGTGTTTATCCACTTTAGGGTCATAAAAACATTTGGAAAAATAAAAC
Organism: Pristis pectinata; assembly: GCF_009764475.1. Taxonomy (NCBI): domain Eukaryota; kingdom Metazoa; phylum Chordata; class Chondrichthyes; order Rhinopristiformes; family Pristidae; genus Pristis; species Pristis pectinata. The sequence goes on from NC_067407.1 coordinate 106,635,478, forward strand.
ACTAAAGGAAAGTAACAATTTATTAAATGTTTTAAAAATTTAGAAAGAATAAATGCAGTATTTCTATCAGCCATTTGAAATCCTTTTCACATTTAAAAAAACATTTACCCAAAGTTCCTGCAGCTGTTCTATTCCATTCAAACCAAGAATCACACAAACTTGTACCTTGCAGAGAATTCTTCAAGGGTGAAGCACTAATGTGGGTTATATACAACAGGTTTCCGCTCTTACATTGAACTCCAAGGAGTAAGGAATCAGAAGGTAATCACTGCCCAGCCACTTCAGGATTTCCACATTTGCAAGTAGTTGCACAGAAATCCAGAAGTTACTGTCTATTATAATGGGCACTACCAGCATTTCTGCATAGAATCTGTGCCAGTGTTTAGCATTATCCTGTTTGATGAAAACTGTCAAGAAAATTACAAAGTAAATGTAAATGGTATTTGAAAACAAAAGTAAAACTGTGCTTTCTATGATCAACAAAAACAAGAAGACCTTCAACTCCACTTCGAAAGAGCAGAAAATACAATTTAACTAACAAACAATGGTTGGGGAATATCAAGTGAATTTTAAATGTCACTCCTCTATTCCTAGCCATCCCAGTTCATAAAGCCGGTGTTAACCTTTAAAGCTTTCTCACTATTTCCCACCCTATAAAAGAGAGAATTTCTGGCTGTCTACAGTTCATATTGGTATAATTTTCCCTTGACATTTCAGCCTGCACTTTTGCCCCTCTCCAGCCAAGTTAAGTGATATTTTTCTGTTATCTCCAAGCTGCAGTTTTGCCCTTGCTCTGTCCCCACCACCTACACAAATTCAATCTGATACACCTCAAACTAGTACACTTTTTCATTCTGTACATTCTCATCCCAGAAGTGCCATTTTATTCAGTGTCAAACTTCTTCCCCAAGAAGTATTACACCCGAAATCAGATTTATTATCACTGACATATGACATGAAATTTGTTTTGCGGCAGCAGTACTGTGCAAAGACATAAAATCTATAAGTTACAAAAATAAATAGTGCAAAAAAAGGGAATAATGGTGAACACTTCCCTATATTCGTCTACCTTCCTACTCCCCCTAATTTAATTTTGCTTTTTATATAAAATGTTATTCACTGCCTCTAGAATTACAAAGTGACTGATTTACCTTATTCACTGCATGCCCCAACCTTCTTTTATCCTTGAGAAGCATTATGGAATTGCTAGCTATTTTATTCTGGCAACTGAAGTTCCTGTGGCCCCCTTCTCTTTCCTCTTCCCCCACCCTCGTGACCTGCCCATCCTTTCCCCTGCCCTCCCCTTCCCCTGCCCTCGTGACCTGCCCATCCCTTCCCCTGCCCTCCCCTTTCCCTGCCCTCATGACCTGCCCATCTATCCCCACCTCCCCTTTATTCCATTGCCCTCTCCTACCAGATTCTTCCTCCTCCTACCTATCACATCTCAGCTTCTTACTTCTTCCCCCTCTTACCTGAAGTCGCCTATCACCTGCCTGCATATACTCCTCCCCCTCCCCCGGCCTTCTTATTCCGGCCTCTGCCCTCTTCCTTTCTAGTCCTGATGAAGGGTCTCGACCCAAAATGTCAACTGTTTATTTTCCTCCGGCATTTTGCGTGTGTTGCTCCAGATTCCAGCATCTGCAGAATCTCTAGTGTGATGGCCTGGATTTTGTTGCTAGCAGCAAGTCACCCAGTCTCGCTGCTGATCTGTGAATGAAGACCTCACTTTGCCTTCCTCAATGAGAACTTTCTGGATGAAGGCAGCCAGATTCTCAGCTGTGTGCAGATTTTAACTGTCTGAAAACGAAGGGGTCAAGACTATGGCCATGTGGAGAAGAGGACACTGGCAAGAAACACCTTTTAAATGTAAGTAGTTCGGCACTTGTGTTCCATGTAATGATCAACTTAAGGATGTGTGGAGAGACCCAGCACATAACTGCATTCAATCATTGTACTGGGAAATTGACTCTGTTGAGGGAACAGATACTTGGTATTGCAATAAGATGTCAATATCCAACAGGTTTGTGTTAATTTTGAATGTCCAATTTTTATTATTCTGCATTTGTAAACAGTTAATATAAAATGGAAATTTTGCTTAGGGAGGATTTTTTTATATGGATTGAGATTTGATGTGACTGCTTTACAGGGGAATTTCTCACAGTATTCCTATTGCTGAAAATGGTGAAATTTATGTGTTGGGTCTACTGAGGAAGAAGAAAAGTTTGTTCCTTTGAATTCCTTCATCATTAACACAAAATCATTTCAAAGAACTGATGTGAGTTTTACAGGGTAATGGCAATAAATCCTCTTCCTGAGTTTTTATTGAAAAGATGATAAGTTGCGGTTCATGAGTAAACTGAAGATCTGTTCCTCAACATCTCAATGCACCAGTGTTACTTTTCCTGTAATAGAAATGTGTGTGTGAGCACTGTATTCTGCAAATTTGCTCTTTCATTCTTTAATTTTGCAGTTGAAGTAAATATTCAGATGTTATTATTCTGCTTGACTGTCACTGTTTGAAAGATCAATTTATTTAATTGATTTGTAAAAAACAAAAGCTCAAATATGACTTTAAGTGCTATTTATGTAAAAGGCAAGTCATTGACCTCAGATGTGTCTCACATTTGAACATTATGAATCTTTAAAAAAAAGCATTAATGCACAGAGTCTTGACACTGTCCCCACTGACAAAGTGGTACATTGAACAATATGTATTGTACATATTTGGAGAAGGAAACCAATTTGAAGTACAGTTATTTTGGGAGGTCATGTTGCGACTGTACAAAACATTGTTTAGACCTCACTTGGAATATTATGTACAGTTCTGGTCACCACACTGCAGGAAGGTTGTGGTAGCAATATAGAAAGTGCATAGGAGATTCACCAGGATGTTGCCTGGAATGGAGGTCTGGATATATACGAAGAGATTGCATAGGGTGGGTTTATTCTCATTGGAATATAGGAGGTTGAGGGGTGACTCTATAGAGCTTTATCAAATTATGAGGGGCAAAGATAGGATAGATCATCTTTTTTCCTGCACATGGGAGTCTAGACCACTGAGGGTGATTATCTGGAAGGAGCTACCAGAGGATGTGGTAGAGGCAGATACATCAGCATCTAAAGGCACTTGAACAGGTACTTGGATAGACCCTCAATATTGTACACTGCTTTCGCAGTCCTGCACAGAGTGGAAGAAAAAGCTCAACAACAAATTGATGATTTCTCCTCCAGCCTTCAAATTTCCTTGACTTTCTCTATTTTGTTAATGCTATCCTAGGCAGTGATTTGCTGAATGATTCTCTCACCTTCCAAATTTTGCTTATACAACCTTAAGTAGTTCTTGCTCCCATGTTCCTTTTCTACAATGAATATTCACTATGCAGTTTCTTGCTCTAATTCTTCACCTGTGCTTTGAAACTGAAACTTACTATCTCTGTCTTTTCCTCCTCTTGCATCATTAAAATATTTGAAATCTAAACCAGAGACAATTGATCACTATCTAATTGATATTTGACATTGGCTCTTTGTGACCTGCTGAGTTCCTCCAGTACTTTTTGTGTATTGCTCCAGATTCCAGCATTTGCAGAATTTCTTGTGTCTCTATGTAAACTATGTACTGTTTTGCACAACATGCCTTGGTCCTTTTTAGATTTAGTGTGTAATGACTATCATGTAGCTTCATTTTCAGATGTTTCCATTTGACTTAATTTCAGATTGTAACAGTAGGATCTCAAACTCTTGCAATGTCATGGATGCATTTTTAAAACTAACCAGTAACATAATCTATATCATAGAAAATGTCATCGTGAGATATCAGCATGGAAACCGAGTCCACGCCAACTGTCAACCATCGATTTGTACTATTCTTATATTAATTATTCTCCCCCACATTCTCATCAACTCCCCACAGATTCTACCACTCACCTACCCACTAGGGGCAATTAACAGTGGTCATTAAAACTACCAACCTGCACATTTTTTTGGGATGTAGGAGGAAACCAGAGCACCCAGAGGAAACCCATACAGTCACCAACAGAGCATGCAAACTCCATACAGACAGCAGCCAAGGTCAGTGTGTCTGGTGCTGTGAGGCAGCGACTCTACCAGCTGTACCAATGTACAGATTTGTATGTACAGTTCACTAATCAGTGAGACACTTAATAGATTCCAGGTGCAATTCAAGCAAGGAATTTGAATGACAATAAACATTAGAATGAGTGAGTGTTTAGGATATTCTCTCTGGACTAGGTGTTTTTTCACTATTTTCATGAGGAAATCATGTTAGTAATATGGATCGCAGCATAGAAAGAATTAAACAAGAAATTCAACCAATTTGGTTCAATGCCCAGTGAACTTGAATACACAGTGTGAAAACAAAATGTCCTTGTAGTGTTGATTGAAGCAAGTTTGTATAGTATTAAATACATCATGGTTGTCGGTCTTTGTTCAAAGGTGGCATTCCCAACTCAGAGGCAGAAGCCATCAGTGCAGACCCTATTCCAGAGATTTAATCATGTAATCTAGTCTGTAATTTAACTGCAACACAGTGGAAGATATTGACTTTCAAATGAGCCATTAAACTAAACCCTCATGTGCATTATTCATAGAAGTGCTGGAGAGTTCTCCTGGGGCCCTGGTTAATATTTAGCCTTCATCCATCATTAGAAAAGTAGATTATTTGGTCATTTATTTTGTTGCAGCTTGTGAAATCTTGCAATATGCCAATTGATTGCATTACAACATTTACTATACTTCAGAATAGTTTTTCTTGGCTACGAATTGCTTTGGAATATACAGTATATGACATTATATGAATACAACTCTTTGTTTTTCTGCCTAATTTCTTAAAACAAATTTTGTTGCAAAGTGTGGGAATACCAGAAGAGAAATTCACAGAGTGCCTGAAACTGTATTCTACCTGTGCCATTGAGCTGCTTTGTCACTCTCAATTTATTTAGCGAATCATGTTGGTTTCCTCTTTCATTGGCTTCATTGTGACTGAATATTGAATTGTATTCCATATCATAAGTGGTATAGATGTAGAAGAGTATGATATCAGGCTATATATTTTCAAATAACCTATGGAATGCAGAGGAATATGGAGAATGGTCATAATGTTTTATTGTCTTTTTATTCTGAAACTGAATTCTGAATCTCTGAAACTTGCAATTCTGAAACTTCTGGTTTGGTACATCTTGTTCAATACATGAGTTTAGACATTGCTTAGGTTCACGTAGATTTTTATAGACTGGAAGTTCACTTTTCAAACTCATATAAACTTCATATTTTATAAAATAGTGATTTCTTAAGAACTTAAAGGGAATTTCCATTGGCAGAGTTAACACAAATTATTGAATCCAATAAATAGAAATAAATGGAAATTGCAAGGTCTGATAAACAATGCCAGTAATTTCATAGAACCTAAAATTTCTTATGTTCTGCTGTCTAAAATGTGGTTTTGAATCTGTAATCTTTCTGTTTGACAGCCAATATCAAATTCAACTACCGATTACCAGCATTAATTTATTTATTATTGTACACTAAAATTCACTCCTAAGTTTGGAGTTGCACAGTGAAATGGAGGATGTAGTATTGAATAATGTGGGCCTCTTAAGACCTGATAACAGTTGCCCTTGCTTTCAATGGTCCACACTCACTTCAACAGTCTGTGTTAGATGTTAGCACCCATGAAGAATATTTATTATTTGCTTTCAAATCCTATTTCTGAATTGGGTGGCCATCAAATATATCACTGAATAAAAATGTCTCATAAACTTGTGCAATGTCTAGCTGCTTGTGCAATTCCTGATCCAAATGTGTTTCTCAGCTGGGATGTCAAAGCTGTGGATCAGTACGTGAAACTCACTTTTGAAGGTGTGCGGTCAAGTCCCACTTCAGAGATTCAACTACTATAATCTTGGTTCACATCCAATGCAGTATTTAGAGTGCTGCACTGAGATGAGACATTAAACTTAGGCCCGATCTGTTCTACTATTTTAAACAGCTGGTGGATTATCCCAATCCATTGTCCTCAAACAACAGCAGTAATAATGACTTGAATTTATACACCTGTTACGGACTAGGTGAATGTTCCTTTAAGATAGAGCATAGTGGTGTGCGTATGTGTGTGTGGCGTGCTTACGTCAACGGAAGATAAAGGACGTAATGACATTGTTGAAGAAGTCAGTCGAAGTCAGTCAGAGGAGAGAGAGAGGGAAAAAGAGAGAGACACCAGCCTGCTGGTTTTCTCTTATCGATGGATGAGAAACAATAACTGTGTCTGTTACTACAATCCACGTATGGGAATTGGGAGTAATCCGGTGGAGTTCACTTTGTTGCTGACCTGTAGGGGGAAACAGGTATTTGTGTGGACGACCACGACTCGGATGCTTTTCAGGGTGAGGAAGTCACTACCAAGTAAACACTGAGGTGTCGTTTGGGTTCCATCGTGGAACATTTGGATTTCGTAATTACTCTCTATGTTCTCTCTACATCTACGTTTTATCTTCAGACAACGATGGTTGTTGAAGAATCCTTTGCTCATGTTTCACCTTATGGCTTGCAGAACTGAACTTTAATAACCATTCCTGGATTTGGAGTTTGGGACTTTGCCACACACACACGACGAGTTTAGTTTTGGGGTTAATGTTCAAGGTTTAAACATTTTTACTTCTAACATTCTAACATTTTTACTTTTATTTTTCTTATTATCATAAGTAGTTATTAATAAAGTAGTTTTTAACACTGAATCATGACTCAGTGTGTTTTGTTGCTGGTTCGTAACACACCAAAGAACTAAAGTTTTTGATGGGAGAGAAAGACAATAACTTTGATCTTCCCATGACTGCAGATGCTGGAATCTGGAGCAACGAACAATCTGCTGGAGGAACTCAGCAGGTCAAGCAGCATCTGTGGGAGGGAAGGGAATTGTCCACAGATGCTGGTCGACTCACTGAGTTCCTCCAGCAGATTGTTCATTGCTTTTGATCTTTTTATGTAGTTGGAGGAAATTTCCTCTAATCCACTTGAGACAGTAGAAGGTTTAGGAGGTGGTAATAAAGTATAGACAACCAAGAGTGTAGTCAATGTGTTATATTTACTTTTGTATGAAGGTTTTCCTCCCTATATTCTGCAACTAATGTACAGGATAACAAAACGTAGGAAAGCGCATTAGGACCAAGTCATCAAAGACACTGAGGTATGTTCCTGGGAATTACTGATCAGTGCATCAGGGCAATGAGCAGACAGAGCAAAGACCACAGTGGATGGATCCCCATACATATTTTGAAGTGAGGAAGGTTGACTAAGATGATTTCTTGAACGTCCTGTTTCGATGAGGCAGATAAAAGGTTATTGATGTGAAATAAATGGTTTAAGTATGTTCTTTTTTCTACTTGTATGATTTATGATGTTTTAAGAGTATATAAGGTTGCTGTATCTTTTTGAAGGTGATATGCATAATTTTCTTGATGGAGTATGATTGGAGAGGTACATACACACACATTATATGTTTCTTTTATGTGTGTGTATAATTTTTAAAAATCCGTTAAAATGGAGTAAGTCGGCAATGCGTAACTAGAGACTAAGAAAGAAGTTGACAGCTTGATAATCAATATAATAAATGCAACAGTTATCAGAGACTTTATTGTAAACATACAAGGGAAGCAACAGCAATGTAGTAGGATGGCATTCCAACAGTAAGACATGAAAACTAGAAAATTGGTTTATGCCTTTAGTACCTTGTCAGACTGATGGTTATATGACCTCCATGCAAAAGGAAAGCAAAAGCATTTTGAGAGACAACTCTGCTAAGCTACTCTCCTACATCTAATTGCACATCTGTAGAATACGATTAACGGGTGTGAGAGCCAGTTGCATCAGTAACTTACCAGATGAAAAAATCTAAACAGGTTGAAGGAAACGTGCATTTATAAATGTTGAGAAGAAAAAATTAGGTGTGTTCAAATTCCATGCTATTCATATTTTCATTTTAACTGCCGCATTGGATTAATAAAGAAGATGGGTTTTGTCAGGAACATTTCCATTCTAATTAGGATCACTCTGACAGAAAAAGCATGCTTCTTTAGGATAAAAAATAATCCCATTAGTGTGCCTTCTGAAAACATAAGTAATCGTATTTATATAGCTTAAAACAAACAAACCCAAGGAGCTGAAAATATGCTTTGAACTGCAGGAAAGACAGTAAACTGTAGAATGTTTTTTCCATTAGCTTTTATTCAGAGATAGGTTATGAAATTTATTTTTTTTAAACTTTGCATATGTAAAATCCTTGGATGCACTACATTTCATATAAATGGCCTTTCATTCCACTGTGTTTCATAATAGCACAGGTACCATTAAAGTGTACGTCCTCCAATTCTCTGTGACCCAGATTCACAAAAGATCTGTTAATTATTTAGCCAATAGGTGAAAGAGCTTCATTGCTGTGAACACCAGAGATGAAATGGATAATAGCAAGTAGCTAGACATTTCTCTAATATATAACAACATAACATAACAAAACAAGGTGATTGGAAACTTGCATCATGTTTAGCCTTGGATCTTCAATCCTTCATAGATTCTTTGCCCTAGTGCACCATTTTGCCATCAATGCCACAAAATGCACAAATATGGTCCAGGATGATCACTCTGCAATTTCTTTTCCTTCCCTTTGAAGTACAGGGAGGAAGTGAAAGAGACAAAGTTGGTCACATGCTTTATACCTGACAGGAAGATTTGGAGGAATTGAAAGCATTAATCTGCATCATTCAATTGATATGTAGCGTATCACTGTATTGTGCCAGGTTGCATATATATCATTCATATTATCAATAAATCTTCTGTTAGCCCTGCTCCATTCCTAGCTCCTAAATTGTACTATTTGAAGGGTTTAATTCTAGCATGATATTTAAAGACATTAAAAATAAAACTTATTTCTAAGTGAAAATAACTTAATAGTGTGCATTTGTGCCATGCATTGCAAAATGCATTTTATAAGTATCAATACTAATGAACATCACATTTCATTACTGACTGTGCACTACAGAGACTTGTCTGTGGAAAAATACCTAAAATGCTAATGGCTTATTTTTATAGACCTCAAAACAATTGGTCCATGGTATACAGCACTACATGTCATAAATTAATAATTCATATTTGAGTGCAATGACACTTGAGTTTATATTCAACAGAAGGTTGTTTAAAATCAGGCTTCCAAATCACTGTTGTTCTATAATTTTGCCAGAAACCAATTTCGCTTGTACTATATTCTGGAATAGGCAATTCAAATGCTCATCTGCAAGTTCACAAGTGCAACTGTTGATGGCAGTGGGCAGGCAATACACATTCATAGCAGTCACATTTCTGTCAGATTGAGGGTACATTAGTAAAATGTACAAGACTGACAATTCAAAGGCCTTAATATTACTGATAGGCTTAAACTGAACCCCCACCATGGCAGATGGGGAATTTAAATTCAGGTACCTAATTAGATTTTGGAATTAATAAACAAGTTTCAGTAATGGTAGTCATGATACTATTGGATTGTTATAAAAACTCCAGCTGATTCCCCAGTGTCTCTCTAGGGAGTGAAATTTCCTGTTTCTACACAGTCTGCCCACTGTCTGATTCCAGATTTACAGCAATGTAGTTAACTATAATTCTTGTCTGAAGTGAACAAGCAAGCCAAGAACAATTGGAGCAATAAATGCTGAGCTTGCCAATTCTGCCCACATCATCTGAATGAATAGTTCAAAGAAGTCAATCCTAAATTGAATGATTAAGTATATTTGATGGACTCTGTGCAATCATTTAAATTATATTGCATGATCCATCAGAAGTCTTTAATAGTCTTGAACTCTGGCATGCTCCACACTCGCCTGGCTGATACAAAGCTTTGCTCCACATCTTCTGAAACTGTCTTGATATTACTACTGAAGGGATAGATCCTTACTCGAGATTTAAATGTCATCATGGACTGACTCACTGTCCGCTTGTTGCTCCATTGCCTGATCAGTTTCCTTGTTTCTTGATCTTCCTTCATTCTCCCTATAGTATCCTGAAGAACAAATCGGAATAACTGCACCACTTCTTGCACTTCTGGTTCATACTCATCGATCAATTGCCGAAATCTGCACATCAAATGAATATCTTAATGTAATCTATAAATTCAGTGGAAGTATAGGTCAGAGAGTGAATAGTTGCTGTACTTCTTCACTGAGAACGATGCATTTGCATTGGAACAAAAGAACAGAAGAACAAGGCCTGTCAGCCCTTGAGACTGTTGCACTATTCATTGCGAGCACAGCCAACACAACCACCCATATTTTCCCCATATCCTTCACTGCCTTCAATAGATTTTGTTAACCAATCTTAGAGTTAAAGTTAGCAATTGAAGAGGGTTCCAAATTTTACCTCTCTTTGCAAATAAAAGTGTTTCCTAATTTCACTGCTGAGAGGTCTGGTTCTAGTTTTTTAGATCCCAGCTTTCCCAACTGGCAGAAATGCTTTCTTTCTATCTATTTTTTCCCCTTAACATCATGAAAACTGTAATCAAATCATCCATTAGACTTCTAAGTTCCAGGAAATACAGCCTAGTTTCTGAAATCTCTCTTTGTAATTTTAAAGTCTGTGACCCCCACCCCCCCCACCTCTCAGCCCCCCAAACCCCATGGCCATTCTATCCTTCCCAAAGTATGGCATTAGAACAGCTCACAGTGCTCCAGGTGTGCCCTAACCAGGGTTTGAAACTTACAGATTTTTAACAGGGTTTGACAGAGTGAATGCAAAGATGCTGTTTTCTCTGGCTGGGATATCTAGATCCAGGGCTCACCATCTCAAAATATGGAATTGGCTGTTAAGAATAGGGCTTAAAGGGATTTCTTCACAGAGAGGGTCATGAATCCTTGCAAGAGGGTTGGGGAAGTTCAGTCATCAAGGCAGAGATTTTTGGATATTAAGGGAATCAAAGCATATGAGGTTACTGTGGAAAAGTGACACTGAGGTTAAAGCTCAGCCATAATTCTACCAGAGCAGCTACCAGGAGCTGAATAACTTGCTCCTACTTCTATTTCTATGTATACCATTATTAGTTAAAAGCAATCATATAAACCCAAAATAAGCCAACTTAATGGATTATGATCAGCCTGGATATTATGCTCCTTACTGACAAATAGCCTACCTGTTTTCATCATCTAGTTCCACAAAATAAATTACAAAAACCAAGAAAAAAAATTAATAACCAGTTGAACCAAGGTACCAGAGGGTGACCAGCACCTTGGAGCCATATCTCAAAAAGGAATGAAGAATCTTTCATATTATTGAGAGAAAAAGGAAAAGCAAAATTAAATGAGCTGCTTTATGACATAACTACAGCTAATGGTGTTTCAGGGGTGAATGAATCCCGACCACATTGGATGCATACATGCCTGGGAGCCACTAAAAATGGCTTTGGATGCATTAATTTTCCAAGTTATGATGCTTAGTTTTATTGAATGCTTCTACCTTTAGAAAATACCTCTATGAAAAGATCCACCAGTCTTTTCTGTGATGTATTCACTTAATTAATTGATAAAACAATTGTTTCTGATTCCAAAGATAGAACTGTTGAAAGGGTGTCTATACTTATACCAAGAGTAATCAGTTTATTGTTGTTGCTGTATCTCCTGTAGCAGTGCACATTCCTTGTTACCCTGCTGCATATGCAATAAAACATTGCTGAATGCATAATTATGTTACAATAGAATGTTCCAAAACCACCAATTTTCTGTTTGCATTTTCCAGTGTAATTTAAATAAAGACACAAGTTCTCTGCACCAGACATGTAATAAATTAGAACTTTTGCATTTGTTACTTTTTATGTTAATCATTTAAATGTTTTGGTTCTTCAAAGGAGGTGTTAAAGAAAACTGTGCTGCACGACTGAGTAAAACATACAGTGCTTTAGTGTTCCCCTGTTTTGACCATGAGACTGACATACCAGTCATTGAGGGATTTTGAAACAAATTTGCCTAGAAACTGGATCGTGCAGCATCAGGAGGTGATAGCTATGAAAGGTGAAACTTTGTTGAAAATTAAGGACATCACATGGATCATAAAGTCCATGATTTTCATTGGAGTCTGACATACTAATGCAGGGAGGACCCTCAATAAGCGCTGTGGTGTCCAATGATGCACAAGGAACATTTACAGTGGCAAGACCTTGCAATGGCCTCCATGCTAGAACCTTCATGCCCAGCTTGAAACTCAGTGCTATTGTTTGCAACCCTGAGACAGCTGCAATGGGGATGAGGCTGCCTTCCATCTCCTGGAATGGATGGCATGACTTTGGAAAGAAATGCAGTGGTCTTTGTCAAAGTCTGTCCCAAACAGCTGTGTAAAACAGAGCTCTGTGCTCTACAGGCTATTCCCAGGGATCCACAACCACCGCAGGAGAGCTATCAACTCTGTGGAAGATGCCCTTTGGTCTGCCCAAAACTTGGTGCTCTTCCAATACAAGGAGTTGTCCATGACTGAATTTTACAAGGTACAGAACCATATACTGACGGATACACAGAAGCTTGGTGCAGCCACTGCATAGGCTCTGTGAGGAAAGGCCACAGCTTAAGGAGCTCTAACCCACTGCAAACTGAGAGGTTTGAGCCTGTGTCAAAAAATCCTCGGATTGTTTGGTCATGGAACATATGTACAAAGCAACTTGGTGTCAGTCTGGTTCAATGTATGTAAGCAAAATGATGTGTCTTATTATGAACAGTGATATGAATGAGCTGTGTAAGATCTTTGTACATTTAATGAAGAATGTACATTTTGGGAAAAGAGAGAATATTCAGTAACAAATATGTGACCTGCATGATTCACTGTCACCTCATGCAGAAGCAGAATTTCGCAATGCCTGCAATGTTTCCCTCTGTATGACTTAAAAGAGGCATTCCTGAGCAAGTCACTGAGCAGTTGTCGAAGTTTGACTCAGATAGGTCCACTTTAAGTTTGTTAATTACCTTTTTATTCTCGTAGTGCCATACCAGCCCACCACCCCCCAGTAGCAAACTTCACTTCCTGAAAGTTATGTGCCCCGCCCATTGACACCCACCACCACATGTTCATACTCTCTGACTCAACCACCGCCATGCCACCACCCAGACTACACACCATACATCTCATCACAACCCCCACTACTAACCCCCAAGTGGAACACACAGTCCCAACCTCTGACTACCAAACTTCACCCTGTTGGACTCAACCCTTTTAAGTAGTTTTTTTAACATGTATAGTGTTTAATACACCTCAAGTGGCTGCACAAGGAATGGCTGCTTCCTAGCTTATTGGTTCGTCCATCAAGTGAATGTGTGTTTTCTCATTGGTTGGTTTTGCCACAGGTGTCTAATAGGTTTCCTGATTGGACTATTGTTAGCTAAGGAGTACCTTTTATCTCAGGTATAAAAGGTGTCATTTTTTTGCTAATCACTCTCTTGCTCTCTCCCTCTCACCCCCCCCCCCCCCCCCCCCCAGCTCATCTTTAGTTCCTTTTATCTCGGCTCATCTCCTAGCAGTCAAGCTAGTGCCATGTGGTCTGTAACTGTTTCTTTGTTTTAAATTTTTCCAATAAATCTTTGTGAAGCACCAATTTGTTTTCAATTCATTCTTGGACTTCTGAAAGAACCTGCGGATTCAAAAATAACCAGATCCAACAACCCCAATACCTGACTACAAACCCTCCCCCAATTCATCTATTATCCTTCCTACTGATTCCCAGCAGCCAAGCAACACAGCATTCCTCCCCCAGCTCTCCCACAACTTCATAAGTCATTGACACATCAGCTGTGCCTACTTCAGCATGGCTAAATGGTAGTGTAGCAGTTAGTGTAATGCTATTATGGCTCCAGCAACCCGGGTTCAATTCTGGCCACTGTCTGTAAGGAATTTGTACGCTCTCCCTGTGTCTGCATGGGTTTCCTCCAGGTACTCCGGTTTCCTCCCACATTCCAAAAGACATATGGGTTAGGAAGTTGTGAGCATGCTATATTGGCGCCAGAAGCATGGCGACACTTGCAGGCTGCCCCCAGAACACTCTGCACAAAAGATGCATTTCACTGTGTGTTTTGATGTACATGTGACTAATAAAGATATCTTAAACTCATTTTTTACAGCCAGAATATTATGTACAAAGTTTGTCAAACAATACAACAATTAACTGGTTCTTTGCTGACTGCCTCAATGAGACTGGGGTAACGTACCCTGTGAAGGAACAGGAAATCACAGGCAGCATCTTATGGATATCAGTATTTGTCAGCACTAGAAATTCTATCAATCTCATGGAGTAATATTACTGAACATCGACAGCTTTGTAAAGAAAAAATTCCCTTTCACGAGTTTTTTACAATCTATCTCAGGTCTCCCTTTGCTGAAAATTTGCAGGGAGAGAGTTGAATATTGGCTTTCAAATCTTACTTAGTTTCTTTCAGTCATTTTATTTCTTATGCTGGTCTATATGTCTCTCTCTTTTTGAATTATCTTCTGGTTCTTTTTCTGCCCCCTTATATTGCCAAGAGCTATAGATGTTGTTGGTGATGGTGACTGGAGGAAGGATATGGTTGGGCCTGTAGATCCACATTGACTAACAGATGAGAGGTGAAACCAGCCAGCTGTACAAAGTCTTTGGCTTGATGGGGTACAAGGTTATAGAGCAAATGCCAGCAGCTAAGAAATTAAAAATAAGAGCAAAAGTCGGCCCTTAAGCCTGCCCCACCACTCATGGCTGATCTGATTGTGTTCTCAGCTCCACTTTCTTGCCTCGCCCTCATAACCTTGTCTTGTCTAAAGTCTAAAAACCTCTTGGACAAGCTCAATGATACTGCCTCAATGGTCCTCTAGATCAGAAGATTCCAAAGTTTACAACTGTTGATAGAAAATAATCCTCTGCATGTTGGTTTCAAATGATGTAGTGCTCCAGCCCATGTGTTGTGATAACCAGTTGGAAAACCAGAATTTGCACTTGAAATTGATTATTGTGTTTTAAATTGGTTCTAATATTATATGAATATAAAGAAACCAGCTACTAGTTTGACAGTATCATCCTTCATCGATTACCTGTTCACTTGCCTCCTTGACTTCCCATTAGCAATGTTATTCAGAGTCTATTCCATAAAGATGTAAATATATATTTATATTTTTGAAACAATAGAATAGTTAATATTGCAATTATAATTAAACCAAATGAGTAAATCAAAATAGGTTTCACTCACACCTCAGCTTTTGTTCAGAATGATAACACAGGATAAAGCTGTGGATAAAGCTGTTGTTTGCAAAGTGTAAACAGAAAAAGCAAAGACTGCTGATGAATGAAATTTAGACAATGGAACAGGATATTAACCAGGTCATGAGGCATCTGTCACTTGATGACCCTATCAAACTTTGAATAAAGTAACCTTAGCAAGAATTAGACAACAATGCTTTTTTTTGTGTAAAAGAAGTATGGAACAAAATTCCAAAGAAGCTGCTTAAACTCCCTTCAAGAAGCACTGGAGAGTGTTAGATGAGCATCTCTCACAATTGCTCGGAAGTGGTTAAATATAACTTTCTAGATGTGCTCTGTGTGTAGCCTTAAGCTGAATACTATGAAACAGGAATGAATTATTTGTCAGCCATATCACTTCCTCTGGATTTATTAATCTCTTATTAAAAAGGGTAACCAGATTATCCTGATGCAGTCCCTCAGCCCACGTGCCCTTCTATCCCACCTCAGTCCTCAACCCACCACCTCCCCATCAAACCATTGTCAAGTTATTTTCCTACGCCATCAGAATCAGAATCGGGTTTATTATCACTGACATATGTCGTGAAATTCGTTGTTTTGCGGCAGCAGTACGGTGCAAGACGTAACAATATAAGTTACAAAAATAAATAGTGCAAAAGAGAAATAACGAGCTAGGGTTCATGGGTTCATAAACTATTCAGAAATCTGATGGCGGAGGGGAAGAAACTGTTCCTGAAACATTGAGTGTGAGTCTTCAGGCTCCTGTACCTCTTCCCTGATGGTAGTAAGATATCTTTATTAGTCACATGTACATCGAAACACACAGTGAAATGCATTTTTTGTGTAGAGTGTTCTGGGGGCAGCCTGCAAGTGTTGCCACACTTCCGGTGCCAACATAGCATGCCTACAACTTCCTAACCCATACTTTTTTGGAATGTGGGAGGAAACCGGAGCACCCAGAGGAAACCCATGCAGACACGGGGAGAATGTACAAACTCCTTGCAGACATGGCCAGAATTGAACCTGGGTTGCTGGTGCTGTTCTAGCGTTACGCTAACTGTTACACTACCGTGAAGAATCAAAAGCTATCTTTTTTGCTGCATTATAAACTGTACCATTATAAATGCTACACATTACCATGACACAAGGTCATAAAACTGAAAAAGAAAGAACACGGGCTCTGGAGCTTATCAATGGCGGGTTAGGGAAAGTAATTACCAGAGCAGAAAGATGGAATCAACTGCAGGGTACATGTAATGCTGACTGAAGGTGGACAAAGTATCGCCAAAAAAGAAATGAGTTGCCAAAGGTTGATGAACCAAGCACGGAAGTGGAGAGAAAAAGAAAAAAAAATTGCTTTTTTATTGCACCTTCCATGTCACTTTCAGAGCATTATAAACACTAGAGTGCTTTACCACCATTGAGCATTTCTGAAATGACGACACCGTTGTTATGTTGGAAACGTGGCAGTCACAGCTGCAACCAGCAAATTCCCACAGTTATGTGAATATGACCAGTTCATCTCTTCAGTGATTTCCATTGAGATATAAGTATCTGTCACGATAGCTCCTTTTCATTAAAGATCTTTTGCATCCACCTTAGATCACAGATAAGTTTCACTTTAACATTTCACTGGAGAAGTTGCACTTTTAACAGTGGGGGACTCTGTAAGTGTCAGTGTAGATCCTTGTGCCCAAGTCTCTGGAGATGTCCTTGAAATAACAACTCTCTTACTTAAGGGTGAGGGTGCTACCAAAGACATCCCCTCCCCAGTGGCAATGACAAGCAGCCATAGGAGGGGAATGGGGGCAGAGGACAAATGGAATAGTGTGTTTGATACCTAATAAACAATCTGGGGAACATGTTGGTCATATTCTTGGTGAATGGATTCCAATACTTGCTGGTTTTCAGGATATCAGTGACTATAACATGAAATAAAATGTTGATTTTTATTTCAACTCCACACAAAAAAAAATCAGAAAATGAGGAAACAGCCCTCTGTGATTGACAATGGATGTTCCCTACATAAGAGCTTGATATATCTGCCAATTTTAACTCTGAGTATATTTTAGAAGACAGGCAGCAGGATGAATTAGAAATTTATCCATTAGAACCATAGAACACTACAGCACAGAAAACAGGCCATTCGACCCTTCTAGTCTGTGCCGAAACGTTATTCCGCTAGTCCCACTTACCTGCACCCGGTCCATAACCCTCCAGACCTCTCCTGTCCATGTATCTATCCAATTTATTCTTAAAACTTAAGAGTGAGCCCGCATTTACTATGTCAGATGGCACCCCGTTCCACACTCCCACCACTCTCTGAGTGAAGAAGTTCCCCCTAATGTTCCCCCTAAACCTTTCCTCTTTCACCCTAAAGCCATGTCCTCTTGTACTTATCTCTCCTAATCTAGGTGGAAAGAGCCTACTCGCGTTAACTCTGTCTATGCCCCTCATAATTTTGTAAACCTCTATCAAATCTCCCCTCATTCTTCTACGCTGCAAGGAATAAAGTCCTAACCTGTTCAATCTTTCCCTGTAACTCAACTCCTGAAGACCCAGCAACATTCTAGTAAATCTCCTCTGCACTCTTTCAATCTTTCTGATATCCTTCCTATAGTTAGGTGACCAGAACTGCACACAATACTACAACACAGCCAAGAAAGCTCACCAGCGCCTCTACTTCCTCAGGAGGCTAAAGAAATTTGGTTTGTCCCCTTTGACTCTCACCAGCTTTTACCGATGCACCACAGAAAGCATCCTATCTGGATGTATCACGGCTTGGTACAGCAACTGCTCCGCCCAGGACTGCAAGAAGCTGCAGAGTTGTGGACAGCAGCCTCCTATCCTTGGACTCTGTCTTTACCTCTCATTGTCTTGGTGAAGCAGCCAGCATAATCAAAGACCCCACCCACCAGGGACATTCTCTCCTCTTCCATCAGGTAGAAGATACAGGAGCCTGAGGGCACATACCACCAGACTTAAGGACAGCTTCTACCCCACTGTGATAAGACTATTGAACGGTTCCCTTATACAATGAGATGGATTATGACCTCACGATCTATCTTGCTGTGACCTTGCACCTTATTGCACTGCACTTTCTCTGTAGCTGTGACACTTTACTCTGTACTGTTATTGTTTTTAGCTGTACTACATCAATGCACTCTGTACTAACTCATTGTAACTGCACTGCATAATGAATTGACCTATACAATCGGATTGTAAGACAAGCTTTTCACTGTACCTCGGTACAAGTGACAATAATAAACCAATACCAATACTAATACCAAATTTGGCCTCACCAATGACTTATACAACCTCACCATAACATCCCAACTCCTATACTCAATACTTTGATTTATGAATGCCAGGATGCCAAAAGCCTTTTTTACAACCCTGTCTACCTGTGACGCCACTTTTAGGGAATTATATATCTGAACTCCCAGATCCCTTTGTTCCTCCGCACTCCTCAGTGCCCTACCATTTACTGTGTATGTCCTCCCTTGATTTGTCCTTCCAAAATGCAACACCTCACACTTGTCTGCATTAAATTCCATCTGCCATTTTCTGGACCATTTTTCCATTTGGTCCAGATCCCTCTGCAAGCTTTGAAAGCCTTCCTCGCTGTCCACTACACCTCCAATCTTAGTGTCATCAGCAAACTTGCTGATCCAATTTACCACATTATCATCTAGATCATTGATATAGACAACAAACAACAATGGCCCCTGCACAGATCCCTGAGGCACACCACTAGCCACAGGCTTCCAGTCTGAGAAATAATCATCCACAACCATTCTCTGTCTTCTCCCACACAGCCAGTTTTGAATCCAGTTTACAACCTTTCTGTGGATACCTAGTGACTGAACCTTCTGAACTAACCTCCCATGTGGGACCTTGTCAAAGGCCTAACTAAAGTCCATGTAGACAAATATTATTCTCACACTATTGTAATAGCCAAGCCTCTTAAAATTAGCTTACCAACATCTTACCCAAAACAGTTGGCAGATCACTAGGAAGGAGTGTAAGATCATGCTGTCACTTCATTCTAATGTCACAGGTGACTAGAAGTGACTTCTCATCTGTGTTGTTCGGGCTTTGTAATATATTCACATGCAAGCTTGAAGACAATAAAGCTTGACAGACAAGACTCCTTGAAACCTATGTGAGAGATTCCATAAGATATTAATATTAAAATACCTGCAGCATAGTACTGAACAGAAAGGTACTACTGGAGCTCTGAGCTACAAAGATTTCAGGTGAACTAAGCTTCCTTTGAATACATAAGCACCAAATGCACCACATATTCAAAAATATTTAATAAACTACAGCACGTTATTTCCAGAAGGCCAGAATGATCCTACTGTCAGCCCTTTGCAAATTTCCATATTCCCTCTATGATGAGGGCAATTTCAGCACATCGAGCCAGCACACAGAGCAATCCCATTCCCCTGAAACCTATTCTCCGCACATTCCCATGAACTCCCCCCAGGTTCTATCCCTCACCTGGTCATTAGGGGCAATTTATATTCACCAAATAACCTGCTAACCTGCATGGCTTTGGATGTGGAAGGAAGCCCGAACACCTGGAAGAAGCATAGTTTATTCAGCTGTAGTGGCCATGGGGAGAATGTGCAAACTCCTCACAGAGAGCACCAGAAGTTATGATTGAACTTGGGTCACTGGAGCTGTGAAGCAGCAGCTCTGCTCACTGCACCACAGTGCAGTGCTTCTTAATCAGTTTAGTTCATCCAAAGGAAGATCCAGACCATCATATAACAAACTAATATCAGAGTGTAGCAACATTACCTAAGTACCACTGGTCCACAGTAAGAAGGGTGGATTTTGGAACATGCTTCCTCAAACTCTAGTCTCTCCCCAGGGGTCACATCATAACTGTGTTGAGGATGGCTGACCAGCCAGCTGTAGTCCACACCTGTTTTTATTCTTCTATACTCATCTTCTCGCTCCCTTTGCATCTTCTCAGCTTGTTTTATCTGCCAGCTAAGTTCCATCATGAGAGTCTCCACGACCATATCTGTAGGGTTCTTCTGTGTGAATCTGTGATAGGGCTCATTCCATTTAAACCATGAAGATATTGACATTGTTCACTGGTGATGTTGTACTCTGAAAGCACATTAAGGAAGATTTAGTGACCTGCACAAGTTTCCTCTTAAAGTCACAGAAGCTTTAATATTTCTACTTTAGCCATGGAGGGCAACCATAATAAATGTTGAGTGATTGCTCTTAAGGGAGATTAAACCACAAATTGAAATTCTGGAGGAGGCACTCTTTTATACAAATGTACACCATTCTTTAGTACCTCTCCATTTAGCTATTTGATGAAGTAATGGGTGGGTGGCTGTGGGTAGTGCAATTAATGAATACATGAATGCGTAAATTCATTCGATAAAGCTCCACAAGGTCAAATTATCAAAATCAAATCCCATGGGACACAAAATTAGCAACAAAAACAGAAAGCAAAAGAACAGTGATGATAGTGGAGGGAAATTTGACATGGGGGGAAAAATTGGCAATGCAGAGAAGGACTGATTGAAAAGCTCTTTCAAATGCATGGGTCAAATAGAGTGCTGATCTTTCATTCTATAATTCTCCAATTCTATAACCCATCAAGCCCAGTCTTAAATGATTACTTAACAATCCTTCTAGTTACAGGATTCTAAATAATATTGGTGGTGAATGAAATCAGGAATCTTTACTTCCTTGTTTAAAGTACAAAAAATATACTTTTATTTATCTTAGAAATGTTAACATCTAATTGAGTAAGAAAACACAAAAGGCTTGCAAAATAAACTTATTCTCTGATACTAATTCTCAAATCTTCATTCATTTTAGAATTAAATCCTATTGTTCAATATCAATAGAACCTCAGAATGGATTCATTACGTTGTTTAACATATCTCAGAAGAAACTCATGAAACTTTAAAAGTTGAAACTAGAAACTCATGAACATTGAACTCTCCCACTTTAAGTAATCCCCACCTCCCTTCCCCACAACACCCCGTTCCCCCCCCCCCACCATGCTTCTCTTCTTCCCTTTCCTAGCTTATCTCTCTTTTTTCTACCTTTTTTTCCTTTCTCTCCTTACCTTTGACCCATCCCCCGGTAGGTCTGCTCTCCTCTCCTCCCCCACACCTGCCTATCACTATCTCTTACCTGCATCTACCTATCACCACCTTGTGCCCACCCCGCCTCCCCTCTTTTGTCCACCTATCACTGCTCTGCTTTTCCTTCCTCTATATTGGGCTTCCCCTTTTCCAATCTTCAGTCCTGAAGAAGGGTCCTGACCCGAAACATTGACCACCTGTTTTTCTCCACAGATGCTGCCGGGCCTGCTGAGTTCCTCCAGCATCATTGTGTTTTTCATCTAGATTCCAGCATCTGCAGTTCTTTGTTTCTCTTCTCAAACTTTAAAAGATACTGATATTAGCATTTATCTCCAAGAGATGGTTAATTTGGTTATTAATTTGATTTTCTTGCCTAACTTTTGTAAAATATTAATTATTATACAATGATTAGATGCTGCATGATATAGCCAAATCAAACTGAGAAACATATAAAAGGATTTATCCACACCACCCTAAAAAAATCACAACTTATGTGAAGAGTAATGTTCAAAATTATTTTTTTCATGTTTCAATCTTCACCTCTCATTTTCTAAATCATGCAGCTAAATGGTACTAGTAGTCTATCAATGCCTTTCTTCATGTGTAATCCAATGCCATGAAAATCACTGGAACCCCGCTACTGTGAGGCTATGAAAGTCAATGTCCTCTCAGCAAACATATTTACCACCAGTAATCCCACAGTGAAAAAAAGTGGCCACATTGTTGATCACCCAAGCTAATCCACTGGGGTAATTACTGCATCTGCTGCCACTTCCTCGCTAATTGTATCACAGCATCTAATTGTCCAAACACCAGCACAGAAACACTCACATGGGTAATGTAATTGCTGTATCAGAATTGCTATTAGTGGACTCAGCACTAGGACTATTGAGAGCAAAGGCTGGGATATGGAGGAGTATCCATATCCCAGCCTGGCGAGAGGGAGAGAATAGGGCCCCTCAAAGTGGACATCTTTGCGTGGAGCCGCAGGAGATGGGTGAGGTCCTCAATGAATATTTATCCTCTGTTTTTACTCTGGATAAGGACATGAAGACTTCGGACCTTGAGATAGTTAATGAGAAAGTCTTGGGGATAGTCTGCATTACAGTAGAAAAGGTACTGGACGTCATAAAACATATGAAGGTAGATAAACCTCCAGGGCCTGATCAGGTATATCCAAGAACACCGTGAAAAAGCTAGAGAAGAAATGGTGGGAGACCTGGCTGAGATATCAAAGTCAAAATCGAGTTTATTGCCATACGCACAAGTACCTGTATTGTCATTAATGACGGGTGAAGTGCCAGAAGACTGGAGGGCAGCTAATGTTGTGCCTTTATTTAAGAAGGACTGCAAGGAAAACCTGGGAACTATAGAGCAGTAAGCCTAACATCTGTGGTAGGTAAGTTACTAGAGGGGATTCTGAGGGATAAGATATACAAGCATCTGGAAAGACAGGGGTTGATTAGTCAGCATGGTTTTGTGTGTGGGACATCATGTCTCACTAATTTGATTGAGTTTTTTGAGGAAGTAACCAAGAAGGTCAATGAGGGCAGGACGGTAGATGAGGGTCTATATCGACTTCAGTAAGGCCTTTGATAAGGTTCCATATGATAGGCTACAATGGTTAGATCACACTGGATGTATGGAGAGCTGGCTAATTGGACACACAATTGGCTTGATGGTAGGAAACAGAGGGTGATGGTGGAAGGTTGTTTTTCGGACTGGAGGCCCTTGACCGGTGGTGTTCACCAGGGGTCAGTTTTGGGCCCATTGTCATTTGTCATCTATATTAATGATTTGGATGAGAATGTACAAGACATGGTTAGTAAGTCTGCAGGTGACATGAAAATAGGTGCTGTTGTTGACAGTGAAGATGGTTATCAGGATTTACAGAGGGATCTTGATCAGCTGGGTAAGTGGAGCAAGGAATGGCAAATGGAGTTTATTTCGGATAAGTACAAGGTGTTGCATTTTGGAAAGACAAATGAGGGTAGGAATTTCACAGTGAATGGCAGGGCTCTGGGGAGTGTTGTAGAACAGAGTACAGGTACGTGGTTCCCTGAAAGTGGCGTTGCAGGTAGACAGGGTGGTGAAGAAAGCTTTTGGCATGCTGGCCATCAGTCAGGGCATTGAGTATAGAGGTTAGGATATTACGTTGCAGTTGTACAAGACGCTGGTGAGGCTGCATTTGCAATATTGTGTTCAGTTTTGGTCACCCTGCCATATGAAAAATGCCATTAAACTGGAAAGAATACAGAGGAAATTTACGAGGATGTTGCTGGGATTTGAGGGACTGAATTATGGAGAGAGGTTGAGCAGTTGGGATTTTTTTCATTGGAGCATAGGAGAATGAAGTGTGATCTTATAGAAGTGTGTAAAATTATGAGGGGCATAAATTGGGTGAATGCACACAGCCTTTTTCCCAGGGTTGGGGAATCAAGAGCTAGAGGGCATAGGTGTAAGTTGAGAGGGGAGAAATTTAATAGGAACCTGAGGGGCAACTCTGTAATTCCCTTCTGAAGCCAACCCTTCCCTTCAAGAAGTGTCTTCATGTCGAATTCTTTTACCAAGTTTTTATCATGCCTTGATAACTCCTTCAGTGACTCAGTATATAAATTATTTATTTATACCATTCTTGGTAAAAGCCTTGGAATGTTTTTCAAGTTAAAAGTACCATAAAGGTGCAAGTCTTTTGTTGTCCAAGACCTGGTGGGGTCTATTTGGACTGTACTGACATGACAAGTGGCAGTGGGCTGTAAGAAGGAACTGCAGGCATTAATCTTTTTCCAGTGGGTGGTGCTGAGCCTTCTTTGTAAAGCCCCTTTGCTGTTCTCAAATGAGATGACATGCAAGGATAGATGCACCACATGGAACGATGAATCATCCATGGGAATCTGATTCATCTGTTGGGATTGTTTCCCTCGCCCACTTTT
This sequence comes from Pristis pectinata, assembly GCF_009764475.1. NCBI lineage: Eukaryota > Metazoa > Chordata > Chondrichthyes > Rhinopristiformes > Pristidae > Pristis > Pristis pectinata. The sequence goes on from NC_067407.1 coordinate 106,659,789, forward strand.
CAATATCATATCACTGAGAGAATTCTTTGTGGGAGTAATGGATCAGAAGCAGGCAGAACTTAAGGTAGCTGACACAAGGTTGAGTGTGACATTAGGAAGTATTTGTGGGCAGGGTGATTGAATTTTTGAAGAATGACTAGTGAGCAGTAAATATGGTTTAGACCATAGGGTTATACAGTGCAGAAACCTGCCCAACCTGTCCTGGCTGACCAAGGTGCCTTTCTGAGCTGGTCCCATTTGCCTGCATTTGACCATATCCCTCTAAACATTTCCTATCCATGCACCTGTCCAAATGTCTTTTAAACATTGTAATTGAACGCACCTCTTCCACTTTCGCTGGCAGCTCGTTCCACATACCCACCACCCTCTGTGTGAAAAAACGTGCTCCTCAGGTCCCCTCTCACCTTAACTGTATGCCCTCTAGTTTTAGATTTCCCTACTCTGGGAGAAAGACTATGACCATCCATCTTATCTGTGCCCTTCTTAAGGTGTATAAGGTGACCCCTCTGCTTTCTTTGCTCCAGGGAACATGTATTTTTGTGGAAGCTTTCATTTTTTTTAGGAAAGGAAGACTTTAGTCTGGTTAAGGCATTGGGAGAATCCTTCATCACAGAACTGGGAAGTTGGAAAGAATAAAATTGTAGTTTTTTTTTCCTACCTGAAAGCCTTCACTGGGAGTAATATGCCAGTCAAAAGCTCTGAAGAAGGCAGTTTGGCAGAGGACAAAAAGACACTATGAATTTTCAACTGCACCATCTTCAGTGAGTCGTTATACAACTTACAATGCTGGAAGGTCACAGCAAGAATAATTCACAAGTCAGTGACTTAACAAAGCAAAAGACTTTGGAATATTCTCTGAATTTTCTGAGGAATATCGCAAACCAGGAGATGCACCAGAGGACAAGGACAAAACCTATTGTCCAAATATTAAAAAGGAGACAGAGAATGGGGACCAAATGACACCAGATATTTTACCCAAAACAGCCCTCTACTAGAAATCAGAGAGAAAGGACAAAACAGCTTGTCACAAGGTGAAGAACAGCAGAGATGGGGATGAAGGGCTATATTTACTGTCTTTGAACAGGCCATAGACCGGTAGCTGTGGGGCTCTTTTGCAGAAGTCTTGGGTGTTATTTGAGGCACAAATAGAAATGAATGAGTGTGAAATTAGATTCCAAATTGCAATGATATCTGGTCAATGATTGTTCGTCAAAACATATTTTCCATTAATCTCAAAACATCACTATGCGGCATCCCTCACTAAGGACCCTCACCATCCAGGACATGCCCTCTTCTTGTCACTACGCTCGGGGAGGAGGTACACGAGCCTGATGACCCACACACTCAACAATTTAGGATCAGCTCCTTCCCCTCCGCCATCAGATTTCTGAACGGCCCATGAACCCATGAGCATTACTTTGTTATTCTTTTTTTTGCACTATTTATTCATTTCGTGATTTATAGTAAATTTATGTCTTTGCACTGTACTGCTGCTGCAAAACAACAGATTTCATGACATCTAAGTCACTGATAATAAACCTGATACTGAAAACAAATTCAGTTATAAAAGGTCATGTTATCAGGTTAATTTGTTGTTACCTTGAAGCATTTTATTTTCAATTGTTTTTTTAAAATTATGCAGGAACCTTTCATTGTAAAAATACTGCTTGGTGTGCAGGGTTTTGATAGTACTGCATTATTCCAGATTTAATAAATAACAATAAAATGTACTAATGTAGTATACCAGTTCAATTAACAATGCTAAATTAACTACTTAGCTTTTACTCATTGCCCAGAATAATCATGTGGGCGAGCACAACTATTTTCATTGAAGATACCGTTATGGATAGGAGATATTGCGCTATAATGATTGCTACTCCGCGTAGGTTATTTTGTTCCATTTCACTCTGGTATATCACCAAACAGATAAACCTCAGTTTGGAACGGAACCGAGCACCACAAAAGTAAAAGCGGTTTGCAAGGTGTCTGACTGCCTTTTCTTGTGTAAGGAACGTATTTTCACAAATAGAGCTGATGAATTCAAAAATAAATATATTACAGATACACTTACTCTTGTTAAAGGCAGAATCTCCTTTTTCAGGGATCCTCGCGTCAGAAAAGTGCGCTGAAACACCAGGAAAGTGAGAGGCAAAAATCCAATCTCTTCCACCAACTTTATTTTTGGGTGAACCGGCGATGGCCAATGTGATCAAAGCCGGAGGATGACTTGGGGAATCATACCCCGAGCAAGGCTGCTCCCCAGAACCTGTTGCCTCCGTTTTACCTTCCCGAAGATGATTCACTGGTGAAGCCTTCACTCTCCTCTGATGATATGCTGTTGCTATGGAGATGGTCTAAGCCGATTTCCACAATAAGCTTTGTCTACAGCGATCATATTAAGTGCAACCTTGGGCAGAATAGCGTAGGCTGAGGTCGCTGTCATGGTGCAATGGAGATTGATGCGCACTGTCACAAGCGGGCAATCAATCATCTGCAAGTCCTTTCAGAAGCGCCAGAATAAGACAAGGTTCATTAAGCAGATAGCATCAATTGCTGCCCAGACCTAGAATTTTCTAGAATTGATTTGATGATACGATTGGATTCCTGTTTCAAGAGTTTCCTTCTGTTTTTAACTGGATTACATCTAATTTGTGAAACATGGAAAACAGTTGTTTGATAAATCGGAGAGCTTGGAATAATCCTCTTTAAAAATCGCAAGAGGATTTCTTTAATCTAACCTGTTTTAATAGCTGGCAATTTTGTTTTCTACAGTTCATTTCTTTTGCATTTTCCTTCTTTAAAGGGAACATAATCCCTCTAGTTTCCTTTTGGGCTTTGTTATTTTTGGAACAAAGGGGAGATATTTTCTACCATTACATTGAAAGCATTTTCAAATGCTACATATTATGTCGAAGACTGTCTTTTATACATTTATATTATTGTGGTGAGGGCAGCCATTGGGAAGAAGAAGTGTAATACATTAGTTAATGCATCACAGATGCTGGAAATCATGATTAAACCAGAAAATATTGTAGTGTGACCATTTCAACTTCTTCTTAAATTCTTAGTTGCACAATCTCCTGCTTCACCTCATGTCTAGTCAAGATGGGTTCTAACTACATCAAGTCTATCAACTCCAGCTCACCAGTACCTCCACTTCCTCAGGAGGTAAAACAAAAATTGGCATGTCCCCCTTGACACCAACTTTTATCGATGCACCATAGAAAGCATCCTATCTGGATGCATCACGGGTTAGTATGGCAAATGCTCTGCCCGGGACCACAAGAAACTGCAGAGAGTTGTGGGCACAGCCGAGCACATCACGAAACCAACCTCCCCTCCATGAACTCTGTCTATACCTCTCACTGCCTCGGTAAAGCAGCCAGCATAATCAAAGACCCCACCCACCCCAGACATTCTCTCTTCTCTCCCCCTCCCACAGGGCAAAAGATACAAAAGCCTGAAAGCACATACCACCAGGCTCAAGGAGAGCTTCTATCCCACTGTTATGACTATTGAACGGTTCCCTAGTACAATAAGATGGACTCTTGACCTCACAATCTACCTTGTTTGACCTTGCACTTTATTGTCTACCTGCACTGCACTTTCTCCGTAGCTGTGACACTTTACTCTCCATTCTGTATTGTTTTACCTTGTACTACCCCAATGCACTGTATAGTGAATTGAACTGTACGATCGGTATGCAAGACAAGTTTTTCGCTGTACCTCGGTACATGTGACAATAATAAACCAATTCCAATTCCTCTGCCCATGAGGTCGGGACTGAGTTCATCCTCAGTCACTTCCCCAATGTCTACTGGTTAATTGATTCAGCTGCTTGAGATCAACAATTATATGTAAGCTGCTAGATTCCTCCATTGATTGAAAAGTTATTGCTACTCTTACACTTTCCTAACATCAAAACTTGAACGAAGCAAAATGTTTAGCTCCTATTAAATCCATATGCCATTAGCTTTAATTCCTCGGTTGCCTTTTAGGCTGAATCTTGGATTTCTCTCCCTTATCTACCCTAGCAGATAAATTTATTCTCTTTTATAACAATGCCTGCATCCACTTTACTTTCTCTGATGGTTTGATCAGCTTTACTCTGACCTCCCTGCCTGAGGCATTCCATAAGCTTCAAAGGAGAATGCAACCGTCTCTAATCATGTCTGCGAAAAACTTCTCCTGTAAACCTATTCCTTTCAGGCTTCAAGTTGGGTCTCCAAATTCAATAATCTCTGAAATTCTTTGCTTCTACCATGCCTTTAGTTTATTCCAATATTCTCCATTTCCCGTTTATCCAGCAACTGTCATCCTTCTTAATATAAGATACGTTGATCCATTATCAAGTGTAAGGAGTGTTAAAATATTTGAATTGTTTGTTCAATTGGAATATTAAAGAATGATACATTAATATTTCAAGTGTAACTTCATCAAAACTCATCAATAACACACATAAACTCCTGCATTTACTTTCTGAAAAAATACTTGCTGCATTAAAGGGTCAGCATATGCTCTATCAGATCTCTTTCAAAAACCTTTCCAAATCTTTGAGGCCTGTTACGTATTGAACAATGTGGTCACTTTACTGCATCATGATTGCATATAGAGGGTTTAGAGGGTGGAAACAGGTAACTTAGCCTAATTGGTCTATGCTGATGTTTATGCTCCATATGAGCATCTTCCATTTTGTCTGGGGAAAAAGTGCATCAATTAGTCACAGAACATTCAGCTGTTAGCAGCCTATTTATGCTGATGCATTAACTGGTTTGATCAGTGCAATGAAAGCAAATCCTATCCCGGCAGACTTATCCCAAGAGACTGTTCAAAAAACAAAAATACACAGCTCCAATTGTCTTTCCTGGCTGGAAGTGTGTAAAAAAACATACAAATGCAGCTTGCATATTAGACAACACCAAAGACAATACAAATCTGAGTAAAGCAAATTTTACATTGCAGCTGGGGCCAAAAACCTGGGTCAAAGAGTCAGGCCTTTCAGTTTTATTGGGTGCTGCTATGCGACCAGGTTCAAATGCAAATTGCAAGCACATATTTTGAGTGTCACTCACTACTCAGGAAACTGGATGTCACAGTAGAGGCGCACATTCTAAAGTATGTAGAATGTGATTGATCATTAAATACTGAATGGCCATACACACCATATCCCATATGTGAAATAAAAATAAAGGAAAACAAAACTCCCCATTTCAGCACGGTTCCTGTTTTCCATTCCTTCCACCAATGTGCACCTCACCACCTGCCTGAACATCACTCATGTGCACAACACCAACCTCAATCATCAATCAATCATCAAAAAAACATGCAAACCTTAAGGTGTTATGGTTTGTCAGAATAACAGCTTGGTTTAGCTGCCAAGGTAAGGGCATTGGTTGAGTGTCAATAGTGGGGCCACAAATGCTGTCACACTGACAGCTGGACAGACCCATCTTGTGGAAGGATTGTCACCCACCCACATGCACCTCAGCTGTCCTTTTTGCTGGGGAACGGGTGGCTGGAGTGACATGGCACCATCAACGTCCTTCTCCACAGTCTATCCAGAACTTCGATGACACCATTCTCGGACAAGTGGAGCATGTCTGAGCTTCCCTTGCAGCACTCAGATGTTGGATGATCTGTATCTGGGCTGTAATGGAAGCCCAAGGAGATGGTGTTCTATGCCTGGTCTGCTGGTGTTGAAGTGGACAAGGCAACCATGTCCTTCCTCCACACAGAGCCACCTAAGAATTGGACTCCCCAAAGCTCAGTGTCAGACCTGCCAATGCCCCCAGGCAAAGCACCCCTCAGACCTATCAGCCTTTGTCTGTCAGCTTCTCCGTGAAATCCTCTGAGAGAGAACTCATCTGCAAACGTGCTCCTTAGCTAGCCAGAACCTGGCTTACCCTTGCCGCTTGCCCTGGCTGCAACTCATTTCTGCCTGGTGACTCAGAAGATGCAGATCCTGTATCAAAACTCCCTACTAATGTACTGAGTGTGGCAGCCATTCTTACAATCAGCAGAGCTTGCAAGGGGCACAGCATTGTCTGCTACCAAGATGCAGCTGTCAGCATGTTCTCCTGACCTCTGCACCAGAGTGAGCTGTGTCTGTAAATCAGGCTGCCAGCCCTCTGCCCTGCTCCAACATGGCCTGCAACAAAGTTCCTGAAACCCAAGAATGATTTCCAGCAGTGATTGAGGTGAATCTTAGGAGGTTGCACCACCAGCTAGTCTCATCTACTTCCATTCACTCACTTAATTGTATCTGGTAAATATGTCAAATCACGTAGATGCCACGGCCAAGAAAGCTCACCAGCACCTCTACTTCCTCAGGAGGCTAAAGAAATTTGGCATGCCCCTTTGACACTCACCTACTTTTATCGATGCACCATAGAAAGCATCCTATCTGGATGTATCACGGCTTGGTACAGCAACTGCTCTGCCCAGGACCTCAAGAAACTGCAGAGAGTTGTGGACACAGCCCAGCCCATCAAGGAAACCAGCCTACCCTCCATGAACTCTGTCTACTCCTCTCGCTGCCTGGCGAAGCAGCCAGCATAATCAAAGACCCCACCCACCCAGCTCATTCACTCTTCTCTCCTCTTCCATCAGGTAGAAGATACAGGAGCCTGAGGATACGTACCACCAGGTTTAAGGACAGCTTCTATCCCACTGTGATAAGACTATTGAACGGTTCCCTTATACAATGAGATGGACTCTGACCTCACAGTCTACCTTGTTGTGACCTTGCACCTTATTGCACTGCACTTCGTCTGTAGCTGTGACACTTTACTCTGTGCCGTTATTGTTTTTACCCATACTACATCAATGCACTCTGTACTAACTCAATGTAACTGCACTGTGTAATGAATTGACCTGTATGATTGGTATGCAAGACAAGTTTTCCACTGTACCTCAGTACAAGTGACAATAATAAACCAATACCAATACAAATATCCTAACCCGAGAAACAGGACACTGGGTACAAGCTGTGACCGTGATCTTAAAGTCAGAGCACTTACTTTCCACGCACCCTCTGCTGGCTCATGTGCCACAGGTTAATTGCATATTGTGATTCCAGCACATGTTATCCAGCGCCATCCAATTTTTCCCTCGGCTATTTATCTTTCCGGTAGATCACAGAACAGTAACAGCCCCTTCAGTTATAACAAATGTGGCAGTGAGTTTTATATCATGACCAAAATAATACATATAATTCAAACAGAAGTTGATTGTCAGGAGAAAAGGAAATTGTATGTAACAAATGTCAGTTTGGAATAACGGTATAAAATGAACAGAAATCCATGACAACCTCAAATAGCCCACCAGGAGCTGGAGTGGTGTCAGGGAGATTGGAGTCAGCAGCCTGGGAGTGAATGTAGAGACCACACTTAAGATATAAGATAGATATCTTTATTAGCCACATGTACATCGAAACACACAGTGAAATGTATGGATGTTCCGGGGGCAGCCCGCAAGTGTCGCCACGCTTCCGGCGCCAGCATAGCATGCCCACAACTTCCTAACCTGTACGTCTGTGGAATGTGGGAGGAAACTGGAGCACCCGGAGAAAACCCACGCAGACATGGGGAGAACGTACAAACTCCTTACCACGAGACCTGGGAACAGCTGTAGCAACCTGGTGTGAGAGGGATGCAAACAATGAAGGGGTGAATGAACTCTGGGTATCTTACTATGGATAGATAGTAAAAGTTTGTTTCAACTGGTGAGTGAGTGGGGGACAATTCACACTAGACGAAGCAAGGAGAGGGTTCTTGAACGGAGGGCTATTAAATAATTGAATGCTTCATTATATATGGCAATAGAAGGAAGAGACTACTTTAGCATTGAAAAGGTTTTGCAATAAATATTTGAAAAAGAGGAATAAAACAGGAGGTCAGTTTACAGGACAAAGTGCAATGCTGAAGACTGCAAGGTCTCCTGCACTGATTCCTTTCATTCTATGTAAACTCAACAGGAGCTGAGCAAGGTTACTAACAGCAGACCAAACCTTTCTAAGGTAAATCCAATGATTCTGATAGACATCATATGATCAGGGGTCAAGTGGTCAGCATGTCATGTGACCAAACCACAAGGAACAACTCCGACTAGAGTTATTCTAACAAAGGCAAAGTGCTAACAAAAGCGAGACTCAGTTAGAGTCTTGAGACTTATGTTTTTAAAGCCTTTGTACAAATTACAGTCAGGGGATTGTGGGGAGAAAAGGTCAGAGGGAAAACCTATGGGGGAATGGGATTGCTGAGTGAGATGATGGCCCAAATGATCTCCTATATTGGAGGAAGTATGGAAGTCAGGACTGAGTCCCAAAAATAGCTGAATAATTTCTTTATATAAATGAGTTAGTGTTGGTGGCTAAGGACTGTTCCAAGGTTACGGCTCCCCATAAATGACTGTAAATATCAGAGGAGCCTGGCGGTTTCTAATTATATCTAAGGTACATCAATTATAATTAGTTTTTCTGACATACAAGTAGCCATTACATTTGATGTGCCAGAGGCAGCCTTTCAAATTGATTCTATTGCTCCTTCATCATGTCTCTCCGTTTTAGACTTGTTTGTGTTTGTACCTGAATGACTTGACACGGAAGCAGCTCAGTGAGCCTTCTTGTTGGCAGTCGGCCCATCTCACGTGGCTCCAGAATCATTAGTGCCTGTTCATGGCAGGGGAGGCCTGAACCTTCCTTGTGGGGCCTGAGGAAGCACATGATTGGCCTCATGGTGGCTGTAAGTACTTGACACTGATTATGTTCCAAAAATAAAAGGACATTTCTAGTATCTTTTTCCCCTTAATTGTCCCAGGGTTTTGACTTCATCACTTTGGCTCTTCCCAAAGATTAAAAGGAGGGTGGGAGCACAAAAAGACGCAACTATCTGACCTGCAGGTGCTTCTTGCATTTTCTGTCTTCAAATAAACAAAAGTAATGACATTTATTTGGGGTATAACTGGTAGGGACAACATCAATGGACCAGTCAATCTAAGCATTGACCTTTAAAGTTGCTCAAAATAGCAATGGCATGAAGCACCATTCTCTCATCCCAGACTGTAGAGTAGAGCAGCAAGCAATTCAACAACCTGACCACAGGCAAGATAATACACTCATCCCTCCCTTTCATCATCCTCTTAAAGCAACATCCACACAGGGAATGTTTCACACCACATTTGTCCGATACCCTCTTCTGTGTTACTGCTCTACAATGTCATCCTCCCATCCTCTTCATCTAACCCTATCAACTCTGACTCACCCTTGTGTGGGTACCCAGCTTCTCCTTAAATGCATTTATGCCAGCCACCTCAACTATTTCTTTATGTCATGAGTTCCACAGTCCAGGTGCTCTCTGGATAATGGGTATTTTTTACCTGAAATAGTCATTGGATTTATTGACGACTATCTTATATCTCATATTGATCGTCTCATATTGACTATGACTATAGGGCAGGCACGGTGGTGTAGCGGTTAGCATAATGCTATTACAGCGCCAAGGACCCGGGTTCAATTCCGACCGCTGTCTGTAAGGAGCTTGTATGTTGTCCCAGTGTCTGTGTGGGTTTCCTCCGGGTGCTCCAGTTTCCTCCCATATTCCAAAGGCGTACAGGTTAGTAAGTTGTGGGCTTGCAATGTTGGTGCCGGAAGCGTGGCAACACTTGCGGGCTACCCCCGAACACGCTACACAAGAGATGCATTTCACTGTGTGTTTCGATGTACTTGTGACTAATAAAGAAATCTTATTGTATCTTATTTTATATATAAACCCGAGACTGGAATCACCTACGTGTGCATATCTTCTCCACATCTGCCCAATCAAACCATTTCATAATCTGAAAGACTTCTACCAGTTCACTCCTCAGTCCTTTTATTTAAAGGGAAACAAGTTCTAATCTGTTCAGTCTTCCTTAATATCATTCTTGTGAATCCTTTAGCACCTTCTCCATTCTCTCAATGCCTTTTTCTTAAAAATAATATAACCAGAATTGCTAATAGTACTCCAAGTGCAGTCTAACCAAGGTTCTATAGATGTTTAAAATAACTTTGTTGCTTTTTAATTGCAACATCCAGAAATCAATGTCAATGCTCTATTTTATGGCCTTATTAACTCACACAGTAATCTCTAATGAGTTATAGATCTTTAGCTCCAAATCCCTCTTTTCCTCTACCTTATTTATGCACATAATTCAGACTATCAGTCCTGATGAAGGGTCTCAGCCCGAAACTTCGACTGTTTAATTCCCTCTATGGATGCTGCCTGACCTGCTGAGTTCCTCCAGCACTTTTTGTGTATTGCTCCAGATTCCAGCATCTGCAGAATTTTTTGCGTCTCCATTATTATTTTCTTATTTGGTAGCATATTTTTTGTGGGGACTCTAACTAAGGCAATTGTGTGAGGCAGATAAACATTTAATTTATGTGGCCTACAGTGGGTTTTAAGTCAAGGAATTTTGAGATTTTTGGCTATGTATCAGGTTGGTCTAAGGGTAAAGGAATGGGGTGGTAGAGGTAAGACAAGGAGCAGTTGTGGATGCAGTTGGTGGTGGCATAAACTTACCAATCAAGTGGCATAGTATATATACAGTATATCTGCTATGAGCTAATGAGTAGACAGTTTCATGCAAGAATCTGCTTGATGTCATAAAATGAAGATTAAAAGTATGTGATTTTTCAGTTAAATCATTTTGTAGGTATTTATTGATAGAATTAACTAGAAACCAACATTGGATCATTACCTCTCCCACTATTTGGTTTACTGAAATACAATATTCCTAAAGGAAAGTTAGAATGATTTTCCACTTAAAATAACCTTCTTGTATTTATCAGTCTCATCAAGAAGTATGGACCTTTATTCAGATAAATTATTTAGATATTTTCCATCCCTTTTTTTATAAAATTGGTGTATTTTGTCCTGTTAATACTGACTTTTCAGCAAATATGCCTAAAATATTATTCTTAATATAAAGGACAATCATAAAGAAGAAGTATTACCGTGGAGGTTGAATCAGGGTACTTGCAAAGCAGTACTGGAGATTGTTCCACCACAGTCCATGGAGAAAGAACAGTATAATCAAATATTAATCCCAGTGAGTGCACCATTTGCAGTTTAATGATAACTGGCTTGACAGATGAAATTAGGTTGGGTGAACATCAACATGAAAGCCCTTAGTAGCAACACTGCCTGTCAAGTCAATCAGTCAACTCAGGAGGAACATCAGTGAGCTCTGGAATTCAATATTGTTGAACAGGGACATTTTGACAAAAGCAGGCCATACTTTTCTTTGGTTTTTGTTTTCTCACTCTTTGGCAGTCTTTTGGACTTGGTTCCACTCCCATCCTAACCCGACATGCTCGGAGGGGAGAAGGAGGTGAGTGGGTAGTTTGTGAGATGGTGCATTCCTTCTGCTGTTTATGTTGGGCTTCAGTGTAGTCCTAATGCGTGGATTCAAGGTTCTCGACACCATCATAAGTGGTCCTCCACGTTGCGCAGCCATGGGCTTGAGGTTCCCAGGAGTCAGTGGGAGTTAGTTCAGGGAGGATCAGAGCACATAAGTGAATGATACCTTCTGTCCACCTGGTACTCTCTTGCTTTTGGTGGAACTTGAAGTGGAGTATTTGTTTCTGGAGTCAGATCTTTTTTTGTGTTCTGAATCAGTGAGAATGAATGTTTTGTATTATCAACCAATCTTATCCCAGTTTTATCTTTTTAAAAAAGTGGCACGTTATGAGCTTTTGTGTGCAGGCAAATTATGTGCTTTCCCATCAGAGCCAACTGATGGGAAAAATTATGGTCTCAATGTGAGAGATGTTGGCCTGGGAGAGGATGTTAAAATTGGTTCACTTATCTCACAGGTGGATTTGGAGGATTTTCTGAAGACAGTATTGGTGATAACTCTTCAATACACTGAGGTACTTGCTGTAAATAATCCATGATTCAGAAATGTGCTGGAGGGTGGGAATCACCACTGCCCTTTCAGTTTGTGCTTAACCTTCAAATGCTTTTTCCTCATCCACCTAAGGATTGTGCTGCTGCACAGAAGGCAGTGATGAATTTAATCATTGATGTCTGCCTTTATTGAAGCATGGCTCTCAAAACAAGGGTCTGATCATGGGCAATTATTGTTGGAGAGCGGTGCTATTCATTAGGGGTTATTTTTTTGAGGAGGTTAAGTGCAAGGCCCATTCTCTTGTCAGCTTCAGGGAACAGGTCAACAGTGACTTGGAGCTCGAACTCTGAATGTGCACATATGCAAGCGTCGTGTGCATACTGCAGCTCAGTGACAGAAGTTGGAGTGACCTTGGCTCTGGACTGGACTTAACATCAGTTAAGCTTCCTATTTGTCTTATAGATTGGTTCCATTCCAGCAGGAAGCTTGTCACAGGTAAGGTGCAGCACTGTGGAAAGAAAGACTGAGGAAAGTATTGGGTGATGATATAGTCTTGCTTGACTCTATTGTGCACTAAGATTGGGGTTGTTTTGATCCCAGTGGTTAAGATCACAGTCTGCATGCTGTCCTCTGGCAGAGTCAACATGGAGACAATTTTCTGTGAGCAGCCAAATTTGAGAAGAATGCTCCACAGTCTTTCTCAAATGACAGAATTAAAGACTTCTTTGAGATCAAGGAAGGTCACATGTAGTGGCTACTGCTGTTCCCTGCAGTTCTGTGAAGTTGATGTGCCACTTTTTTTAAAAGATGAAAGATTGGTTGATAATACAAAACATTCATTCTCACTGATTCATAACACAAAAAAATCCGACTAGAATTTGTAGATAAAATTGAGTCTGTTAAGTCAAAACATATCTATGCTTTCATTTACTTGTACCATCCTTATCAATCTCAATGAAACTAATTTAAAAAGCGGAGTATATTTTCACCTTCACAGCATAAACAGAATCTACAGAAGCAGATGGCCCATCCATTCATGATTTGAAATTAATTCTACTGAGCTGAATGGGTTGAAAATTATCTCTACTTACAATGGCCAGATGTTACACACTGAATGTAGTAAAACTGTCCTGTGTTTTTGTTAATCTTGGTGAATGAGACAGGACTAGGTTGAATGTAGAAGTTGACCCAAAGGAGAAAATTTCCCTTCTGGAGACATAAAAAATTCTGCAGATGCTGGAATCTGGTTCCAGATTTCATATCCAAATTTCCCTTCCATAAGCTTCCAGAACTAGGTACAACAGGGCAATGGATAGTTTTGTAGCCTGTCTCGTTGCCAACAAATCCCCATATCTTCAGGGAAGCCAGAAAGTAGCCAGTGCTAGGCCATAAACAGCAGCTGGCTCATAAGAGGATAACGCTGGCACAACTCTGGACCCACAATGTGCTCAGGACCTTTTGCCATAAATACATGATCTGCAGTAGCTCAAACTGTACTGGCTTCAAGTGCAATGACTGAACTAGAAATGAGCACCAAAATAGTTAGTCATACCCAACACACACAATTTCATGGCAAGGAAGAGCACCATGACAACAGAGTCAAAGACACTTTATTATTTCTTGCGTAATTGATTTGGGAAAGATGGTAGCTGAGTTTCACAGCAGAAACTAAGATAAATTGGGATAGGTTTTAATCATTTCCACCTGGGAGGCAGCCTGCTGGGGAAGATATACAGCCTATTACAGAAGCTTCCCAATTTCATCCTATTGGTCTGCTTTGGCAGATTAGTACTGAAGAGGTTAAGATGAAAACATTGTGCTGAAAGGAGGGTGCACAAAGGTGGAGACTCTCAAACATGGGAGTTAGGAGCAGGAGTCCTCTTTAACCTGCTCCACCAGTCAATAATATTATGGCTGATCTGATCGTAACCCCACTCTAAACACAGTCCACCCACAGTAACCTTTCACCACCATGGCCTATCAAGAATCTATCTACCTCTGCCTTAAAAATATTCAAAGACTCTGCTTTCACCTCCATTTAAGGAAGTGATTCTCAAAGGCTCGCAATCTGCTGGGAGAAAAATCTCACCTCATCTCTGTCTTAAATGGGCAACTTTAAACCACAACCCTTAGTTCTAGCTTCTTCTTGAAGAGAAATGAGTCTCTCCATATCCACCCTGTCAAGGCCCCACGGGATCTAATATGTTTCCATCAATTTTCCTCCCACGGGCATGGTAGTGTCGGGCAGGCATGGTAGTGTAGTGGTTAGCGTAATGCTATTACAGCGCCAGTGACCCAGGTTCAAATCCAGCCGCTGTCCATAAGGAGTTTGTACGTTCTCCCCCTGTCTGTGTGGGTTTCCTCCAGGTGCTCTGGTTTCCTCCCATTTTGCAAAGATGTACGGGTTAGGAAGTTGTGGGCATGCTATGTTGGTACGGGAAACGTGGTGACACTTGCGGGCTGCCCCCAGAACACTCTACGCAAAAGATGCATTTCACTGCGTTTTGATGTACATGTGACTAATAAAGAAATCTTATCTTAAATTCCAGCAGATACAAACCCAGCTGCATAGTGCAACCTGTCTATCCCAATTATTGGTCTAGTAAACCTTCTCTGAACTGCTTCCAATCCTTTACCACCTTTCCTTAAATAAGGAGACCAACATTGTGCATAGTACTCCAGATGTGATCTCACCAAAGCCTGATATAAATGAAGCACGATGGTTGGTGCGGACTCAGTGTGCCAAAGGGCCTGTTTCCGTGCTGTGTGACTCTATGGCCTCCCTTCTTTTCCATTCAATTCCCCGAACAATAAACACCAACATTCTGTTAACTTACTTAATTACTAGCTGTGCCTGCATTCCGTCCTTTTGTGAATCATGCGTGGGGACACCCAGATCCTTCTATACCTCTTGCTGCCTTGGTGAAGCAGCCAGCATAACCAAAGACCCCACCCACCTGGGTCATTCTCTCTTCTCCTCTCTCCCATCAGGCAGAAGATACAGGAGCCTGAGGCCACATACCACCAGGCTCAAGGACAGCTTCTATCCCACTGTGATAAGACTATTGAACAGTTCCCTTATATGATGAGGTGGACTCTTGACCTCACAATCCACCTTGTTATGACCTTGCACCTTATTGTCTACCTGCAATGCACTTCCTTGTAGCTGTGACACTTTACTCTCTACTCTGTTATTGTTTTTACCCTGTACTACCTCAATGCACTGTGTAATGAATTGATCTGTACGAACAGTATGCAAAACAAGTTTTTCACTATACCTGGGTACAAGTGACAATAATAATCTAATACCAATACCAAACTCAGAGCTCTACCGCCTCTCACCATATACTTGCTTTTATTTTTTCCTGCCAAAATGGACTATTTCATATTTTCTCACATAATTGTCTATTTTCTGGATGCTTACCAAACATTTCACTTATCTATATTCCTTATTGTCCTCTTTACCACTTATTTTCTTACCTATCTTTGTGTCATCAGCAAATTAAACAACCATCTCTCCAGTGCCTTCATCCAACTCACTGTTATAAATTATAAAAGATTGATACCCTACTTATCCCTGACGCAGATAACTTGTTACATTTTTCCCACCAGAGGAAGACCTTATGCCTACTCTCTGTTTCCTGTTAGCCAGTCTTCTATCCACACCTATATGCTCTCTCTTACACCATGAGATTTCATTTTCTGCAATAACCTTTGATAACCTTATCAAATGTCTTCTAGAAATTTAAATACAGTGACCATTGCACATGTTACTTCTTCAAAAAAGTTCAATAAATTGGTCAAACGTGATTTCCATTTCATGGACCATCTGCTGGAATTTAAGGTAAGATCTTTTTACTTCCTCAGGAGGCTAAAGAAATTTGGTTTGTCCCCTTTGACTCTCACCAACTTTTACGGATGCACCATAGAAAGCATCCTATCTGAATGTATCATGGCTTGGTACAGCAACTGCTCTGCCCAGGACAGCAAGAAACTGCAGAGAGTTGTGGACACAGCCCAGCGCATCACGAACACCAGCCTCCCCTCCTTGGACTCTGTCTTTACCTCTTGTTGTCTTGGTGAAGCAGCTACCATAATCAAAGACCCCACCCACCCGGGACATTCTCCCTTCTCTCCTCTTCCATCGGGTAGAAGATACAGGAGCCTGAGGGCACGTATCACCAGACTTAAAGACAGCTTCTACCCCACTGTGATAAGACTATTGAACAGTTCCCTTATACAATGAGATGGACTATGACCTCACGATCTACCTTGTTGTGACCTCGCATCTTATTGCACTGCACTTTCTCTGTAGCTGTGACACTTTGCTCTGTACTGTTATTGTTTTTACCTGTACTACCTCAATGCACTGACTCAATGTAACTGCACTGTGTAATGAATTGACCTGTATGATCAATTTGTAAGACAAGCTTTTCACTGTACCTCGGTACAAGTGACAATAATAAACCAATACCAATACCAATACATGTACATCGAAACACACAGTGAAATGCATCTTTTGTGTAGAGTGTTCTGCAGGCAGCCCGCAAGTGTCGCCATTTCATGATTTCCATTTCATTGACTTTGTCTGATTACCTTGAGCTTTTCAAAAAGCCCTGCTTCAAAAACTTTAACAGCAGCTCATAGCAAGCTCGTTGGCCCGTAATTTCCTGCTTTCTGCGTCCTTTCCTTTTTGAATAATGGAGTTACATTCACTACTCCCTAATCTACCCGAGCCACATGCAAGTTCGCATTGGACAAATCAGAGTACTGAGTGCACAGCTCAAAGATAGGTGTGGGAAAGTGTTTCAATTCATGTGGCACTGGCACCAGTACCGGGGAAAGAGGGAAATGTTTTGTTGGGATGCAACAAAGCTCATGGCACACACCATTTCACGGCAAGGGAAAGCACCATGGCAACAGGTTCAGAAACACTTTGCTATTTCCTTCACGATTGATTTGGGAAAGCTAATTGCTGAGTTTCACAGCAGAAACTGAGATAAATTGGGATAGATTTAAATCATTACCGCCTGGGAGGCAACCTGATACAGGCTCTTGACACAGTGTCTTGCCCGAAACGTCTACAGTTCCTTTCCCCCCCACAGGTGCTGCTCCACCTACTGAATTCCTCCAGTAGATTCATTGTTGCTGCAGTTAGAGTGTTGAGACTGCTCCTTCAATGAGACACTGATTCACCTGACATCTGATTCCTAGTTCCAGATCCATTGCTCTCCACAGTTCCTGATTGTTTAGGATTGAAATGATCCTGTAATTTTTGTACTATTTTGCCAAACTAAACAGCTTTTGATTTCCGTGATATTAAAGGATTTGCAAATATGCTCTAGGTTTTGGGGACTCATTTCAGTTGGAGTTGCTTTCTGGCACTCCTGTATTGTACAGTTTTGAGCAGTAACATTCTCACGATCATTGGCAGGCACAGTAGTGTAGTGGTTAGTGTGACGCTATTACAGCGCCAGCGACCCGGGTTCAATTCCGGCCGCTCTCTGTAAGGAGTTTGTACCTTCTCCCCATGTCTGCATGGGTTTCCTCCGGGTGCTCCGGTTTCCTCACACATACTGAAGACGTACAGGTGAGTAAATTGTGGGCATGCTATGTTGGCACTGGAAGCGTGGCGACACTTGCGGGCTGCCCCCAGAACACTCGACACAAAGAATGCATTTCACTGTGTGTTTCAATGTACATGTAGCTAATAAGGATATCTTATCTTATCTCTCTGGGAGTGGAGGACGTGACCAGTTTAACCTGCCGGACTTGTCCCCCTACTCTGTATTTCACAACTAACACATTCTTTTGTCCAGGTTCTTTTGTCTCTGTTTTCGTTCTCTAACTGCTCCCATTCACTCATTGACCAGATAACCTTGTTTACAGTTTATCCCCACGGTTAACCAGGTTTCACGCCTTACACTCACGCTCCAGCAGGACTTTGGAAAGTGGCTACCCCCAGCACACAGCAGCTTGGCCCTCACAAAGGTGTGCCGTCTTTGTTGTTTTCATCGAAGCTCAAAGAGTGGCCTTGCAATTTCTGTCTTCCACCTTAGTGGATTTATCAGAGAGCATTCCATCACATCCCTGACCTGTATCTGTAAAAGGCTCTGGGATGTCTGGAGGTGACGCCTCCTTGCTACAAGTGAACAACCTTCTACTAGTTCAGCTACAGCTGCTGGAAGGCACAGAATAGGAAGTAGGTTGGGCAGCTGGAGGGCGACCACCAACAGTATACTCAACAATGATTAGTTGATGTTTGTACAGTTTAGGTCTTGTTTGGAGGCACGGTAGTGTAGCGGTTAGTGTAGCGCTATTACAGCACCAGCGACCTGGGTTCAATTCCAGCTGCTGTCTGAAGGATTTTGTACGTTCTCCCTGTGTCCGTGTGTGTTTCCTTCGGGTGCTCCAGTTTCCTCCCACATTCCAAAGACGTACGGATTAGGAAGTTCTGGGCATGCTATGTTGGCACCGGAAGCGTAGCGACACTTGTGGGCTGTCCCCCAGAACACTCTACACAAAAAGATACAGTTCACTGTGTGTTTTGACGTACATGTGACTAATCTTATATTATGATCTTATATTATTATGATCACTGCCAATTTCACTATGTTATTTGTCCTAAAAGAAATTTCTGTCTGCATGAATTGAAAGACTCAAACACCTACTCATGTACACTAAGGCTTCCAATGTAACCAGCTATAGTCTGAACTGTCATTTTGTCATCTTCTGATATTATTTCTGCCAAATTGATGATGTCACACATAAAGCACACAGCGTTTTCCTTATCTTTGCTGTTCTGGCCCATTCACAAACCACAGTCTCTGACCAGCTAAACCACCTGTTTTTCCAACCTGACTCCCTTGCTGCAGAAATTTCTTTAACCAGGTGCATTCATGCCCAAGTACCTTCTGCTGAGGAATGTACCAGTCCTCACGAGAAGTACAGACACAAAAACCCTTCTCCCCTTCCTGTGCCAAATTTGGCCGGTTTTCTCTCACACTTGCAGGTCCTCACTCAGGGATTACTCAGCAACTCTGCTGGTACCACAAGCTGCCTCTGTGCTCAACAACACTGTCACCTCACAGATAAATCTTCTTCATGGACGCAAAGTCAGTTTTTCTCCCCACTTCACTCTGCCCTCACTGCCAATTTGTAATTTGCGTCACTACGCAAAAGATGTATTTCACTGTGTGTTTCGATGTACATGTGACTAATAAAGATCTTATCTTATCCACACGTCTTCCAACTGTGGGGAGGGCAGGGAATGTTGAGAAGTATGGAGAGGCACAGAGGGCTGCCGCATGTTTATGCAACTCTCTAATCACTATACGCATGCACACACATCATGCACACACTACAAGGGACTTTCTGCTGGATATCTGGGAAAGGGTGTGGTGTGCTATGTTTGGCTGAACGCCTGTGGCAGCTGGCAAACAGCCCTGCAGACCGGTCTGCTGTGCTGCATCTGCTCTTTCCCTGGGCCATCTCCTGCAAGCTTCACATACAAGCTTCACCTTCTTGCTGGTAGTCCTTGTGGTTCATATAGCAAGGTATTCCTTTAGTCTGGAGCACAGAGAAATATGCAAATAGATTTCCTCAATCGCCATGATGATCTCCCATTATACCTCCAAGTGTAGCCTGATAGAGATGCTCAAAAAGGCCAGGATGTGAACATACAGGTCCCAGCCTCATCTGTGACTTTGTGTCTCATTGTGGCCTTCTTGGAATGGAAATAACAAAGTAGTTCATATCAAAGGGAAGTGATAAGGAGCTCAGATTTCCGTATCTCAGCTGAAAGGAGCCTTGTTTACAAGTTGTTAATAAATTCTCAGAGCAGGATAGCCAAAGTTTCTTCAATCATTCCCACAATGTCAATGGCCAGCGAATGGTCCTGTTGCTCTTTTTTTCTGTGCTACCTCCAGAACTTGAACGTTTCTCTTCAGCTTTGGTGACCAGAACATCGCACAAAGCCACAACACAGTGATTTCCTCTGACTTGCACTCCACTGTTTTAATTGTTTTGTTCAGCGCCACTTTGTACTGATTGAGCAATAGATCCACCATGACCCCTGGGTACTTTTCAACTTTGTGCTCAGCTACTGCAACATTAATCATGGTGCAAACACATTACCTTTCTTCAGCAGTGTGGTGACTTGTCCTTTATTTTCTCTCTTCTCAAAGCACTGATACTTGATGAGATATATATTTTTCTAATTTGAATTTTATATAATTGAGATAATATAGATGAAAGGGGCCACTGAATGTTAGAACGTTATTAATGGGATTCTTTTAAATTGAAGTTATTTCATTAATTTAAACTCCATTTTTTAGTTTTGTTAATTAATAACTCTGTGCATTGAAATGGCAGGAACCGTGAGCTGATAATTATACCCACAGGCACCAATTTAATCCCCTCCCTGTAAAGCTCAATAACTTCTGCCAGTCGGAGCCCTGATGTTAGCAGCACATATTGATGAGTAAAATTAAACTTTGTTTATCCCCGGAGGTATGTGAACATTTCAACCATATGTAATATAACAGGTAAATTTTAAGTCACATCTTAAAGCGAGAGACATTGAGGTTTAGAAGGGGAATTGCAGAGTTTAGAATCTAGATGGTTGAAGATCTGGCTGTGAATGGTATGTTGATTACTATTGGAAATGCCCACAAACCCATAAAATGGGGAGTGTGGATTTCTGTGATGGTTTGAGGCCTGGTGAAGGCTACAGAGAAAGGGTTGGGTGAGACTGTGAAGGGATTTAAGGGTGCGAATTTTATCTTCAGGACTTTGCTCAACTGGAAATCATTATAAGCCAGTAACCATGGAGTGTTGAGGAAGTGGGAACTGGTGTGAGATAGGACATAAGCACTGGAGTTTTGGATGAGTTCCAGTTTATGAAAGGTGCAAGGTAGGAAGCCAACTACAAGTGTACAGAAATAATAAAAGGCACAGGTAAACTGTTTCAACAGATGAACTGAGGCAGGCCAGACTCAGATGATCTCAGAATGTAGGTGGCCAGAGCAGTTATGAAGTGGAAGGCTTACCCCAGGGTCAATATGGCACAAAGATTGTAAAAGGTCTAGTTCTGCCTTGTGGTTGTGTGGAGAGGGAGGAACTGGGTGATTGGGTGATTTGTGGTGTGACTGCAGATAATAGGATGACTGTTTAAAAAGGAGGCAGTCAACCAATATATTTAAATAATGAAACATCCTCCCATAAGTGAATTGGTTGCCCTTGTTCTGCCCCTGCCAAAAGCTGGAGGATGCAGCTTCGAGCTGAATTCCTGTTTCATAATTTTTGAGTTCTAGTCCTTGAGGTAACCACAACTCATCCGTTCCAGAGAGTTAAGATTCAGCCTCATGCCTTCCAGTCAATCTGGTGAAAAACATTGTGTTGTGCAGTGGTGGTCAGGGTCAGTATTGTGGAGTGAAAGACACAATCACATAGTTGTCCAAGTGTGGTATGCAGTGATTGCAGGGTGTGATGCAGAGCAGCACATAGGGTTTTTCACACAAAGCCCAGGGTGATACTTTGTAGTAGTCCTGAAAGAGAGCTGTCAATGAGGAAAGCTTTTAAAATAAGATTATGTCAATATCCCCATTCTTCATGATGGAAAAACAGTTTTGCCGAAGTCTTACCAATATTATCTGATCAACCAACATCAGCAAAAAAATGGTCATTCGTCTGCTGTTTTAGAAATCTTACTGAGTGGAAATTGATGGTTGTATTCATTTATACACTTCAAATCATTGTTTTGAATTGCCCAAAGATGTGACTAACTGCTTTTTAAGTTAAAGTGTATTCTTTATCTAATAAGTTCTCAATTCAAACAACCCAGTCTCTCTTAAAATATAACATGCTTCAGATATTATTTCATATGCTTGGGTTGTTTGGAGGTAGACCGGGCAATGTGAAGAGGTGCAGGGTGACGAGCTAGCGCACCAGATAGGGCTAAGCATAAGAAGGCTGAGAAGGCAAAGCGAAGCGAGGGCGAACCACGTAGGGCACGGAGGTAGCGGGCGGCAAAGAGGAGCGCAGAGATGGCAGGATGGAGGCGGCAGGATTTAGCGTAAGCGGACCTGAAAGGGATACATCGGGGGGAGCTGCAGCCAATCCGAAGGGTTTAGCGGACCTGAAAGGGCGATGGCCAGGCTTCGCTCAAGCGGACGTGAAAGGGCCATGGCCTAGCGGACCGTGTAGGGTGAACAATGAGCAGGGATGGACAGTGCGAAGGGGGGCAACGAAAAGTGGGCCGGGCAATGTGAGGGGGCGCAGCGCGACGAGCCAGCGCACCAGGTGCGGTGAAGCACGAACAGGCTGAGGAGGCGAAGTGAAGCGAGAGCGAACCACACGGGGCACGGAGGTAGCGGGCGGCAAAGAGAAGCGCAGAGAAGGCAGGATGACCCTGTGGAGGCGGCAGGGTGCAGCTTAAGCGGACCAGAGAAGGGTGATGGCCGAGAGGAGCACCAGCGGCCCTTAAATGGAGAGGCAGGGTTTAGTGCAAGCGGAGCTGGAAGGGATACACTTGGCTGGAGCTCAAGCCGACCTGAAAGGGAGAGGCAGGGTGCAGCACAAGTGGACCTGAAAGGGTGACGGCCCAGCGGACCGTGTAGGGTGAACCATGAGCAGGGATGGACAATTAAACTGTTCTATAGAAGTTATATAAAAAATCTATCAAGGAAGGCGCAGCTAAACGAGGAATGGGCAAGAGTAATCGGCCACAGGGTGAAGGAAGGGAGAGCAGGGTGTTTGGAGGTGGACCGGGCAATGTGAAGAGGTGCAGGGTGACGAGCTAGCGCACCAGATGGGGCGAAGCGTCAACGGGCTGAGAAGGGAGGGCGAACCACACGGGGCACGGAGGCAGCGGGCGGCAAAAAGCGCAGAGATGGCAGGATGACCCGGACGGAGGCGGCAAGGTTTAGTTTAAGCGGACCTGAAAGGGATACGCCAGGGTGCAGCTCAAGCGGACGTGAAAGGACGATGGCCCAGCGGACCGTGTAGGGTGAACAATGAGCAGGGATGGACAGTGCGAAGGGGGGCAACGAAAAGTGGGCCGGGCAATGTGAGGGGGCGCAGCGCGACGAGCCAGCGCACCAGGTGCGGTGAAGCACGAACAGGCTGAGGAGGCGAAGTGAAGCGAGAGCGAACCACACGGGGCACGGAGGTAGCGGGCGGCAAAGAGAAGCGCAGTGAAGGCAGGATGACCCTGTGGAGGCGGCAGGGTGCAGCTTAAGCGGACCAGAGAAGGGTGATGGCCGAGAGGAGCTCAAGCGGCCCTGAAATGGAGAGGCAGGGTTTAGTGCAAGCGGAGCTGGAAGGGATACACTTGGCTGGAGCTCCAGCCGACCTGAAAGGGTGATGGCTTAGAAAACCGTGTAGCGTGAACCATGAGCAGGGATGGACAGAGCGTAGGGGCAACTAACCAAGGAATGCACAACACTGAATATGGAGCAGGGGAATTATGCTGAATCAAAAACAAAAGAAAATCTGCAGATGAAATAAAAACAGAAAATACAGTAAAATACATTAGATCAGGCAGAACTGTGGCGAGGAAAACAAAGTTAACATTTAGGGTCATTGGCCCTTTATGCTGTACCTTTATAAAGCTCTAGTTGGGCCATTTGTAGAATATTTAGTCAGTTTGTGCTAGTTTTAT
The DNA here is from genome assembly GCF_009764475.1 of Pristis pectinata. Taxonomy (NCBI): domain Eukaryota; kingdom Metazoa; phylum Chordata; class Chondrichthyes; order Rhinopristiformes; family Pristidae; genus Pristis; species Pristis pectinata. The sequence continues at coordinate 106,683,340 of NC_067407.1, forward strand.
AGAGCAGCATGTGTGCATCTCTAGCACCTGGATACTGATGGCTGAGACCTCTGTTCTGCCAATATCACAACACAGCTGTACAGTTAATATCTTCTCCCCCATTCTATGTTCCTAATGTTTATGTGGTTTGATCCCAACCTGCAGTGGTTCCATTTATTAAGCTTGTTTTCTCTCTCAGCCTGATCGTGGTACCACACACCCAAAACAAGAATCAAAAATGAGTGTCAAAAGCTTATCAGCTTCTCTCACACTTCTATTTTGACAACAGAGATTGAAAAAAATTAACTGCACTAGAATTTTAAAGATGCAGGAAATAATTTAGAACAAAATTGTCAAGGATTTCAGTCCCCTATCTTCTCAACTATATTAGTTTGAAGTTTAGCGAAGGGCTGTACTTTTAAAGGAACAAGTGGAAAATAAGTTCTCCCTCTAAAGTGGCTACATACTAAGTAGAATGCACGAAGACTAAAATAAGATATTTTCCACTTTAAATGAATGCTTCCATTAGCAGAACAATCTTTTGTGTTGTTTATCTGCCTTGCAGACTTGATGTATTTTCTTAATTACCATAGAACCATACAGCACAAAACAGGCCCTTCGGCCCACCATGTATATCACGTAATAGGTATGAAGATTATAAACAATGTTCACTCCCAGTGTGTAGCCTGTCTATTGATATAAATCAGGGGAAACCGAGGAGCACTACCCGTTGAGCCTGTTGATCTCCACACCTTATTCTCCAGTCCAGACTCTTGTCAAGCTAGGCCTCAGTTTCAAAATATCAGTAAGCTGTATAATAGCTTATCTGCTAATAAACGTTAGCAACAACATCAATTTGCCTGATACAGGTACAGTATTTGCAGTTATAGAAAAGGACCCGTCAGACCAAGAACATAATACTTAACTTTCCTGACAAATGCAAGTGCTCACACAGCTATTAGGAAACAAATAATGCATAGACGTTCAAAGTTACTGCACTCATTAAGAATAAAATTTGCCCTGCACAATAGATTAAAACCAGCAATATCAAATCGCCAGTTAGTCTTACAATTAGGCTGACTATCCTTTTCATACAAAATGGGCTGCCTTACCTTTGTACAGCATTAAGTTGCTATTATTAAGTGCAGGTATCTTCCCAAGAGTCAAATGCTCACCTTTACGTATATATACGAACAGTAGCTGAATATTGAACATGATATCATAATGACTCAGGAGGTTGAGCAGAACTTGTCTGGGCAAGTTTATTTAGGACTGCTATCAGTTTAATTAAGTTATTTTACATTTCTCAAGCAGTGAAGCCTTGGTGTTATTTTCTTTCCTGACTCAACAAGCCCTCTAGAGATACCTTTACATTTCTGAATTGCAGGTAAATGCTGGATTACCTGTAATAGAAATAGAAAAAAGTTCATATTGTAACACAATGATTAAACTTTCCTGCTTGAAAGCATTTTCCTGATTCCATTTTCTCCCTTTCCCAAAGGCTGCAATCTTTCTGCGCTGAAGTCCATTGGTACTCATCCAAGTACAAATCACTCAATGATCTTCAACATCAACGGACTTGCTTCTCTGGAAACACATAATGGGAATATGGACACGAGCCTCACTGTGGGAGGAACGTGCTGGGAGAAAACATCTCCAGAAATCAGCCTCTAAGGAGCAAATATTCCTCTATTCATTAACAAAACTGCAGAGTATGCATATTTCAAACACAATTCCATTAATTGCATTAAAAAGAACTCAGCTGACATACCTGCCATAATGAATCAACAAAAGCTCCTCAGGCAACCAACTGAGCAGAAAAGCACACCAAGTGTCAAAAGTAATTAAATAATGCACCTGTTTGCACATGATACTTGAGGTTAAAGGATCAATCAAGGTCTAAAAAAACACAATATATTGACTAGACCCAACCTGTGCTGGTGGCTTTTGTAATGGTGGCAATGTATCTCCCCATAGCTGTGACACTTTACTCTGTATTGTGTTATTGTTTTTACCCTGTACTACCTCAATGCACTGTGTAATAAATTGATCTGTACAAACAGTATGCAAGACAAGTTTTTAATGTACCTCGGTACAAGTGACAATAATATACCAATACCAATTATGATAAGATTTTTGGCATAAGAGGAGTCCACCAAATATGTTCGAGAAACAAGATGTGAATTAACTAATTGATTAATTAAAGATGGTTTCAGTCACCTGGAGAACCAGATAAGATGTTCTAAAAATATTCTGGGGATTAAATTCATTCATCCCTGTAAATGAGTTAGGTGTTGGAACAATGCATATGCATTTCTTCTTTGTGCTGCCTTGTAATTAATATGATTGTAGCATACAGCCCATGCAGTGGATTTGCTGCACACTTTGGAGAATGTGGCAGGTTCCATTTAAAGCTACCGTGAACTGCTTGAAACCTCTCTGCACCTCTTAAAGTATGTGTTTAATATGGCTGGAGCAGCTGATGATTTCATTGAGAAATTCCTCCCTGAAATGTAGCCACCTCATATACTGTTCCTCACAAAGATGTGGTATTGCTGCCTGAATAGACAGGGTCTCCTTCCAGCAGTCCATTTCATCCTCCTGCTGAACTGCCTGCGCTGCCATAAGTGCCATCTGCACATTGTCCCAACACACAGAGGAACACTTACGAGTGCACCCACATGGTGGAGCAGCTAGTTAATATAACAGTCCAGAAAGTTCTTCAGCACCTGCCATTCAACTTCTTAAAGACTTAAGCAATTTCAAAGTTTTTAAAATCATCAAGCATTTGTACAATTGTGAGAAAAGCTATTAGAAATCAAAAGGATAATTAACCCATTGATGATTTCCTTAAAAAAACATTGGCAGAGTATACATCCTGTCACCTGCTCGGCTGTGCATGATTAGGGGGTATACTGGGCAGTATTGAGATCCCAAATGGGAGTGCTAGCATTGTGTGTCAATTGGCAAATTAATGCATCTACTCAGGTCATCTGATGGACTCTTGACCTCACAATCTACCTTGTTAGACCTTGCACCTTATTGTCTACCTGCAATGCACTTCCCTGTAGCTGTGACACCTTACTCTGTACTCTGTTATTGTTTTTACCCTGTACTATCTCAATGCACTCTGTACTAACTCAATGTATCTGCACTGTGTAATGAATTGATCTATATGAATAGTACTCAAGACAAGTTTTTCACTGTACCTTGGTACAAGTGGCAATAATAAACCAATACCACCTGACAGTCATTACTGGCCATCTACTAACACTCTCAGTAATACATTGCCTGCCTAAATTTCCCCACAAGTGTGCACATCAGTCACCCTTATGAAACCAAAAAGCCAGGCACGAAGGCCAAAACAATGTGCATTATAGATCTGAATTTTATACCCTCCATCTTTTACCAGTACAGAACACATATCTTTAAGATAGGAGGTCATTAATAAAGTCGGGAAGAATTCATTTGGGATCCTTTGGATCCCAGGTGTTAAAGCAGAAGGCATAGAAAGCAATGAGATAACTCTGTGATTAAACTGCATCTTATAAAGTGTTTGCAGCTTTTAATGATTTGCCTGAGAGAAGATATCAAAACCGTGGGTTTGAAATTGAGTGGCAGTGGACCCAGTTTTCAGCTGCACTGGCACCTAAACATTTAGTGTAGTCCACATTTATTATAAGCTTAGAGTACAACACCTGCCATTTGGCTCCAGTCACTCTGTGGCGATTAACTTCACTAAATTTGCCTTAATTTCCTTTTATTATGAATAACTGGAGAGAGCTGAAGCAGCCAGGAGAGGATGAAAGATGGCAACACTACACTGGAAGTCATACTGAAGGAATTCTTGATGTTGGAGTCCTTCCCTGTGGGAACCATATGTATGAGGTGCCTATCACTTCATAGAGGAGGCTGTCACTAAGCTATGTCAGCGGTGAGTGGTTAGAATCTGGTATGGGGAATAATGGAAGTAGATTCAAAAAGAAACTCTATAAGTACTTAAGGGAAATATCATTAATCAGACAATAGAAGAGCTCAGGCACCTACAGAGCAACCAGACCTAATATGGGGGAATGTATACTTTCGCAGATAATAAATGTGTTCTGTTTCCTGCTCCTATTGTAACTGTATTCAAACAGCTTGGCTGGAGAGTTCTATAGCCTTTATTGTGTCTAACGCAGTCACCAAATTCTTGTTATCACATAGAGTGAATCAAATCAGCTGAAGACTGGCAGCTGTGGAGGCCTGAGAAAGAGGACAAGATTTGCCTTTCTGGCTGAAGCTGGATGCAAATAGCTCTCTCAGCTTTAGCACTCACACACTTGGATTTGGCTTTTTGAGAAGTGCTTGTTCATGTCATATTTCCTCCACTGTGCTCTTTGTTTCTACCAAACCTATCACACAGCATGAGCAAATACTCAGAAGCTCTGTCGACAATATATCAGGATTTCTTTGAGAATCGTACTTCCTTGCCACCATACCTCTGCCATCAAATTTCAAATATCACCTTTTTTAACTCATTATGTAAACCAGTGGCTTACAAAGTATGACTGGGTTCAGGAACCCAAAGTAAACCAGAACTAAACATATGAATCAAAAGCACAGAGCAGGAAATCATTGTCTTGATTGTATTTCATGTGTTACGTAACACCAGATCACATATTGTAGTTTTGATAATAACACTAAAACAATTATGTCATTTAGCTGCAGCTCACAACAGTTACGCCTAGCAACCAAAGGGTTTTAACTCGGTGAATCATTCGTCAAAGGACAGTTTCTTTATCTGTGGATGATTAAAAATTGAGTCAGTGTGGGTGCCAGTAACTATCAGTTTGTAACATTGAGCTCTTTTAAAATATCTTTATTAGTCACATGTACATCGAAACACACAGTGAAATACATCTTTGCGTAGAGTGTTATGGGGGCAGCCCTCAAGTGTCGTCAAGCTTCTGGCGCTAACATAGCACGCCCACGACTTCCTAACCCATATGTCTTTGGAATGTGGGAGGAAACCAGAGCATGCGGAGGAAACCCACGCAGACGCGGGAAGAATGTACAAACTCCTTACAGGCAGCGGTGGGAATTGAACCCAGGTTGCTGGCGCTGTAACAGCGTTATGCTAACCGTTACATTACCTTGTAAATTAAAGTCAGCAATTGATTAGGTACTGTGTAGCAATTATCTAACAGTTGTGCAATGGAATGAAAAGAAGGTATATGTTTAGCTTTTCTTTCCCTTTAATTGTTCAGTTTACACGCAGTGGTATTTTGTCTTTGTACATGAAGCTGATCTTTTCCCCCCACTTGGGGAGATCATATTATTTCCAGATGATTGATCACACTTCCAAATTAGTGACACACCCCGAACAACGTTTCCTTTCTCACCTCATCTTTTGTGCAATTAACTGTGGGAGCACTGTTTCTTCCAATGCATATACCTCTCACCCTCTTGACGTGATGATCCAAAGTTCAGTGAATAATAGCATCACCCAGAATTTCTTCACGGTGACGCAGGGTTCAGACGAGCAGTGTAAATTGAGATGGAAACTGCATTTGCCTGTTCTTACACTTCCATTTCCCAGATCAGCGCCAGTGCGGATATGACAACTGCTTGTGCCTTTCGTCACTGCCATTTTACATTCTGTGTCGCCTTTGATTGTATAAATGAGGGGTTTGGATTGAGAACCGCACAACTGCTACCCCTTTATGCATATTTCATGTTTGCTATTTAAATTTGGAACAAATTATTTCTAGTACATGTACTGAGATGAGCTGTAAACCACCAGTCCCAGACTGAAGCAACACAAAAAGTGCTGGAGGAACTCAGCGGGTCAGGCAGCATCTATGGAGGGAAATGGGCAGTCGACATTTCAGATCCCACCCAAAACATCGACTGTCCATTTCCCTCCACAGATGCTGCCTGACCCGCTGAGTTCCTCCAGCACTTTGTGTTGCTCCAGATTCCAGCATCTGCAGTTTCTTTTGTCTCCAGTGCTAGATTGAAGCGGAGACCCAGTTCCTTCCCAGGCTCTCATTCAGTTTGAAGTTTCTGTGCCCCGGGTGCACCAAAACATTTCAGAAGGGCCTGGAACATCACAAGAGGATGCCATGGTTGATGTGAGAGCTGAGAGATGACGTAGCAAGGAACCTGGTTCACCCAGCAGGTGAGCTGCCAGGTCAGTGGTTTAGCAATTGCTGTAGGCCTTCACCAGTACATTACCTTATGACCCAAAATGCAGGTAAATGCCACCAGTTACTCGTATATCTGCCAGTCAGCATGTCAAAAGATCTGGCCCAACACTTCTCTGGGAATAATAATTTTGCCAAATAAGTGAGGACCATTTAATCTCCATGTGCTACTCACTTAATTCATGGTGCCAGGCACTGTAGTGTAGCAGTTAGCGTAACACTATTACAGAGCCAGCGACCTGGGTTCAATTCCGGCCACTGTCTGTAAGGAGTTTGTGCATTCTCCCCGTGTCTGCATGGGTTTCCTCCGGGTGCTCCAGTTTCCTCCCACATTCCAAAGGCGTATGGGTTAGGAGGTTGTGGGCATGCTATGTTGGCGCCGGAAGCATGACGACACTTGCAGGCTGCCCCCAGAACACTCTACGCAACAAATGCATTTCACTGTGTGTTTCGATGTACATGTGACTAATAAAGATATCTTAACTAAGGCACATACATAATAGATAGAATGGACATGCTTTATGTACAAAAAGGCTCTGATGCAAATGACCTGTTATGACTCTGTTAGGAAGATACAATTTCTTAAACCTGGCCTTTACTCTGGGTAATTAGTCTAAAGCAATGATTAGGGGTCCTTGAGTTCTCCAATTTAATATTATTTTTCATCATCAGCTTAATAGCACATGAAGTAACTGGTCCAGCACAGACAGTTAAGCTGCTGATTAGAACCTCCAAATAGCAGCCTACGGCTTGTTTGTCATATGTAACATGGCACCACTAAACACACAAATCAAGTGAGCAGAATTTTTTAAACTCTCATTGTTACTTTCTATGGAGCTGCTGCAAGTCTAATACATTTGTACCTGCACCGTATTAACAACCTTGCCATTCTTTCCAGAAACATACAGAATAAAATATTTTTATACTAAATCGTTAACTTTGTTAAGGTCTATCAACCAAGTCAAACAAGTGTTTAGAGTATATACCTGGTTCATCTATTCGTCACTGTTCTAAGCTGCTGTTAAGAATTTTTAATGATGAGTTGTTTTTATCTCAAATCCGCCACTTAATTTTCTCCTTCTCCCAGGAAGGCACTCCTGTAACCAAAATACTGGCTGATCTGATCTTCCTTCTTATGTTATCAAGCATAACATGAAAATAGAAAATAATAAAAATAGAGTTTTTGTTCTATCAAACATTTAAATATTATGTGATTAAGTTATGACTGGCATAATTTAGAATTATAGTCTTCAGAATTTAAAAGAAAATTAAATAGTCAGATATCAGATATAGTAAGACATCACCTTACACATTACAGCATTTTTTATCTTGCAATTCACATTATTCCTTTAGTTTTCTATTATGTGCTTAAAATTGCTTTTATATCCATGTGAGATACATTTGCAACACAGCATCTGCGAGTTTCTCTTTTCTTTTACAGTTACATCATGCATTTCTCTTACACATGGAAGCACAACCTTCACAGGTTTGTGCGTAGGATTTGACAACTCTGAAAACATCTTAATATCAAAGCAAGCTTCAACACTCCAGGCAGATTTGAAGGTTTAGGGTAGATGGCTCATTTGAGTCAAATCAAAGAGCTCTAAATAAAGCTTCACATAGAAGACATTTAGATAAACATCACTGGGGAAAAAAACATGTACAGTACACAATTTTAAAAAGTGTTCTTTTGACTCAATTAATTCTCCACTTAATGTTACAGTTTCATTTAGATAGATTAGGTTCCTGTTTTGTGCCAACATGAAATTACATCCAACAAAATGAAGCTGTTCCATCTGTAAAGAAGCTCAAAATGAAGGGTATTATTGACTCAGTTGAAAAAGTGAAATTTCCTTCAGATTCATTTTATTGAACAACTAAAAGCAAAGGAAATGGGAATTCTTCATCGGACCTTAGACTATTTGAATATTCGTGATTTTGAATACCAGTTCATGTTCTGAATATTTACCAACAATGCACCGGTCAGATAATAATATAACCCATAAATTGCCCATGTTAGCCCATAGCCATGCCTTGGCGATTAATATTACTTTCTGAAGATTTAGAGGTATCAAGATTTGGAATGAATTTCACAAAAATAAGACTATTGTTAAGCATGCAATTAAATCTTTCTGTGTATTAATATTTGTATTCATGTATAAGAAAAGTAATATTATTTAATCTTAAAATCTTCCCAAATGTAATCATACACAGAAAAAGATACAGTGATTGAATAATAAGTCTTCTATAATGGAAAGGATTATACTCAGATATTAATAATGTCCTTTTGTATTCAAAAAGAGATGATATCAAGCTATTCCCGGCTCTCGCCATGTTAAAATGTGACAGAATGACAATTATTGGTAAACTAATAAGGTGTAGAGTATAGGGCCAGGTTGGTTAGAGCATATAGAATTTATGGAACAGTACAGTACAGGCCCTTCAGCCCATGATGTTGTGCCAAACTAATTAACCTGGTAATTAAATGCCTATCTAAATTAATCCCTTCTGCCTACGCAATGTCCATATCCCTCCACTCCCTGCATATTCATGTGCCTATCTAAGAGCCTCTTGAACACTTCATTCATACTTGCCTCCACCACCACCCCTGGCAGTGCATTCCAGGTACCCACCACTCTGTGTAAAAACTTACCCCACACATCTCCTTTGAACTTACCCCCTCTCACCTTAAATGCATGCCCTCTAGTATTAGATATTTCCACCCTGGGAAAAAGATACTGGCTGTATCTATGCCTCTCATATTCTTATAACCTTCTATCAGGTCACCCCTCAACCTGCTCCACTCCAGAGGAAACAACTCAAGTTTGTCTAACCTCTCCTCATAGCACATGCCCTCTAATCCAGGCAACATCCTGGTAAACCACTTCTGCACCCTCTCTTAAGCCTCCACATCCTTCCTGTAATGGAGCGACCAGAACTGAATGCAATACTCCAGATGCAGCCTAACTAGAGTTTTATAAAGCTGCAACATAACTTTCCGACTCTTGAACTCAATGTCTTGACTAACAAAGGCAAGCATGCCATACGCCTACTTGACCACCTGATCAACCTGTGCAGCCAATTGGACCTGTGATTCTGCTCAAGATGCCTGCAGCGATCGTGGCTCTAAATCATGTTATCCCATACAACCCAGTGCCTCCTGAAAGAGAAGAAAAACTCTCAGAAAAAAAGCAGCAACGATAGAAAGAGCAGAAAAATGTGAGATATGAAGAAAGAAAGTAAAAAGAGAAGAGTAGAGGCAGAAAGAAACAAAAACGATGGGGCCTTGAAATTTTTTTTTTAATTTTATTTACAGCGTGGTAACAGGCCCTTCCAGCCCAATGAGTCTGCGCCGCCCATTTTAAACCCCAATTTCTCTGACTTCTTTCCATAATTATGACCCCTTTCCAGATTTACCCCTGGAGAAGTTAGAGAAGCTTTGGGAAAATTCAGGGTCAAAGACAGCATAAACAGATAAAAGGGAAAGACTATATTTATTGAGTTTTTGGGAGCAATTTAAGTCCCCCATGTCTAGTGGGGCAGGGAGCAATAAATTGATAAATGTGTGAAACCCAGCCCCAATGTGCCAGGAATATTTCCACTTGCAACCAAATCTCTGTGTTCTGGGGGTACCCCCATATCTTACCTTGGAGAGATGGTCAGTGAGCATATTAAAATGACACTCAGAAGTTGGAATGACCTCCCTGGCCCTAAACTCATCTCTGGAGACACCTACATTGGACTATTGATCATTGACTACAGCTCTGCCTTCAATACTAGAATTCCAAGCAAACTCATCTTCAAACTCCTAGATCTGGGACTCAACACCTCCCTCTGTAACTGGATCCTTGGCTTCCTGACCAACAGACTGTAATCAGTGAGGATAGCCAGCAACACCTCCAGCATGATTATTCTCAAAACTGGTGCCCCACAAGGCTGCGTCCTCAGCCCTCTATTCTACTCCCTATACACTCGTGACTGTGTGGCTGGATACAACTCTAACTCCATCTACAAGTTTGAAGATGATACCACCGTAGTGGACCATATCTCTATAATGATGAGTCAGAGTAAAGGAAGGAGATAGAGAGCCTATTGACATGGTGTCATGCCAACAACCTTTCCCTCAATGTCAGCAAAACAAAAGAGCTGGTCATTGACTTCAGGAAAGGGGGCGGTGCACATGCTCCTGTTTACATCAATGGTGCTGAGGTCGAGAGGGTTGAAAGCTTCAAGTTGCCAGGAGTGAACATCACCAGTAGCCTGTCCTGGTCCAGCCACATTAATGCCATGGCCAAGAAAGCTCACCAGTGCCTCTATTTCCTCAGGAGGCTAAAGAAATTTGGCATGTCCCCTTTGACCCTCACCAATTTTTATCAATTCACCTTGGAAAGCATCCTATCTTGATGCATCATGGCTTGGTATGGCAACTGCTCTGCCCGTAGCCACAAGAAACTGCAGGGAGTTGTAGACACAGCTCAGCACATCATGGAAACCAGCCTCCCCTCCATGGACTCTGTCTATACCTCTCGCTGCCTCGGTAAAGCAGCCAGCATAATCAAAGACCCCTCCCACCCCGGACATTCTCTCTTCTCCCTCCTCCCATCGGGCAGAAGATACAAAAGCCTGAAAGCACATACCACCAGGCTCAAGGACAGCTTCTATTCCGCTGTTATAAGACTATTGAATGGTCCCCGAGTACGATAAGATGGAGTCTGGATCTCACGATCTACCTCGTTATGACCTTGCACCTTATTGCCTATCTGCATTGCACTTTCTCTGTAACTGTAATACTTTATTCTGCATTCTGTTATTGTTTTCATCTTGTACTACCTCGATGCACTGTTGTAATGAAATGATCTGTATGAATGGCATGCAAAACAAGTTTTTCACTGTACCTCGGTACATGGGACAATAATAAACCAATTCCAATTCCAATGATTTAAAGATAATGATTCTGGGGAAACTGGCAGCAAAATAAAAGCAGCGGCTGCTGACAGGAAGTTGTGCACGTTGGAGCCTTGTCTGCACCTCCCAGTCATACCACCCTCTGCCTCTCTCCCCATGTCTGGATCCTGTTCCATGATCTTCAGCCATCCCCACCTGAGCTACGTCCAATCTACCCACCCCCTCCTCTCTAGTCACTGTCACACTTCAAGCAGAACTCCCCCCACGCCCCAGCCAGCTCCTTCCTCCATCAACAGTGCCTCCCTCCAAAACCATACACCAAATCCTTCTCCCTTCCTCAGTATAAGCTTCCCAGTATGCCTCAATCTGTCCTTCGCTCATTCGTTGTTGCCTCACTCCAAGCCCCACTCACACGCTTCTGCACCAATTATCTCCACTCTCCCTCCTCACTGCCACACTCCAGGCCTACACCATAATACTAATATAGTTCCCCCAATTTTTCCCGCCTTGCTGCCTTACCTCACACCACACCACCCACACCCTTACCAAATATGCCACCATCATTTTCCACTGGCACAGACCATCCACTAAAATAATCTTTCATCTTTCAGTGACTTTTCCCATTGATAACCAAACAAGCCGTCAATCTGGGCATTTGCTGGCCAGAATAAGTGATTGATGTCCTGGCATTAAATCTGACAGGACTACAGGGTTCTTTTTTTTCTGGCTGCAAGCACACATCCCCTCACTGTACTCATCTGGGTCGTTGTATACAATGACAGGAGAACAAGAAATAGCTCAATACATTTTCACACGGTATTAGCATTTTAGTATTGATTATGCAATTGAATCTGGAAATGAGGAGGAATTTTAACTCTCCCTGCCCATTAGAAACTGGACAGAACTGTAGTTAAAATTCAAGTGGTAAACATCATGGTTATCATCTACCACTTGCCTACTTTGATGCCTCTATTTTCTTGGAGCACCTGTGTAACTCATACTGAGTCTCATATGCAAATAGAAAAACTGCATGCAGATCAAATCCTCACTCATCTGGTCTGATTGGCTGGGTGAAAGATGGCTGTGGCTGATGTCTTCCTTAGACGTATAATAACAGCTTGCCTTTTCTTTCAAAAGCCACAAAGGGTTGCCTATAAACAAAGAAATCACGACAGCTGCCTGAGAGGTGACCACTGACCTGCAGGATCCGACATTGATGGTCAATGACCAACAGTACATCGATGAAGGGGAAGTCACTGTAAGCTGTGTGGGGATCCAGCTGGCAAAGTTGGTATTCATCTTGCTGCTGATTTTCCAGGGGAAAAGTGATGAATGTGTTTGAATCAATGTCCGCGTGATCCAGATTCACAGATTGACTGGTGTCACCAACGAACCCTGTGGAAGCACGGAACGGGACATTAAAATTCAGAGCTGTAATCACCCTGACAACCAGTATTTGTTCATTCTTGTGGTGGAGGCTGTCTGCAGTGACGCTACAGCAGATGGTATGACTTTTCACTGCCTTGTAAAATTTCAATTTCTCAGTATGCCTTCAAAAACTATGAAGGCGTGGTGAGAATTGAAATTATTTTGTTTTAGTGGAGTGAAAATGTGTTCTATGACTTCATTATGAGTCAACATTTTTGAAGCAAGGTAACAAACAAACCTGAAAAGTGGGGATTGTAGAATAGAACATGAGGTAAATGCATACTTACATTTAAGCACTTTTTATTCCCTGTAATCAGTGAATAAAGTCTCACCTATTAACTGTTTGGGAGACAGAAGAGACCAAAACATTTCAGTTCAGTAAAGACTATCACATTACTTAGAACTTAAAGAACATCTATTAAAAATAAATAAATAAGATATCTTTATTAGTCACATGTACATCGAAACACACAGTGAAATGCATCTTTGTGTAGAGTGTTCTGGGGGCAGCCCGCAAGTGTCACCACGCTTCCGGCACCAACATAGCATGCCCACAACCTCCTAACCCGCACGGCTTTTTGGAATGTGGGGGGTATTGGGTTAATTAAAGTCAAACAACATTTGAAAGAAAGAAGAATCTTGCATTTAAAGTATGTTTCTCACAACCTTAGGTCACCACAAAATATTAAACAATCTTTGCTTTGATCTAGGAATTGCAGCATCCAATTTGCACAGAGAAACATTCAACAATCTGTAATGCAGAAATGCCTAAGTAACTGGGTTTATAGATATTGATTGAACATTGGTTCAGGCACAAGAGACAATACCCTGCTCTGAAAATCTACCTGAGAGGGTGAATGGAGTCTCAGTTTACATCTCATTCCAAGGATGGTACCTTCAATAATTCAGCATCCATATAGTGTTGTACTGGACCGTCAGGTTGCTTGAGGTCAGATCTCTGGAACAACACTTAACTCTACAATGTTCTGATTCAGAGTATAATCACTGAACTATGGCTATATGCTATAAATGGAATCACTTCTTTTACTAAAGTGTACTGCTGCAGAACTATAGTGCCTAAGTACATCATTCAACACAACTGTTGACTTTTTTCTTTCCGCCAAAGTGACACCCAGTTGTGTAAGTGTTCTGCTTACTGTGGCCCAAGCAACATAAATCAAAATAATCACAGATTCAATTGAATCTGCAGATCTTAGCAAGGGTTTGAAAAGCATCAATGACCCATTGGATTCAAATTATAGATTGCTATCCAATGGCCTGTGTTGGAAATTGCTCACAGAAAGACATCCATCAAAGAAAGGGCCTGCTGTGGTATACTTGCAGTTGAATAGGTAGCCCATACAAACTGCTGAAACTTAAGGAAAGCTCACATATTTGGACAAGATACCAATGAAAGAGGCAACAGGAGACCCGATAGAGTGGTAAGTTACCGCAGAGAACAGGAGAGAAAATATGAAGCAAGACGTGTTCGGTGCGATAGCTTATTGGATGGATTGTTCAAAAGGCAGCCAGCACAATACCATCCATTTTGCAATGCTGCCTAAGAGCAATTTCACCTACAAGGAATTCCACAAGCTTAGATCTCTTCAACTGCAGCTCTTTGTCTGTTATCAGAATACATAGCCTGTGACCAAATTTGTTAAGATTTGTTTGACAAAAGCATTAACACCTTTCTATCCCAGGTGATATAAAGGAAGAGTTTACTGGCTCCCTGAAGTTACTGTGTGAGTGCACTATTGCCATCTTGTGGTGTGAATTGTAGCCCTTATCTATCAATGTATAAAACAGTAACGAAATTTGCAGAATTTAATTGTCTAATACAATGTGGTCAGTGTTGTGACTGTGGGTGAGTCACATGGAGACTGGAGCTATAGACATAAAAGGGTTTTATCAGCACAGTAAGCAGGCATTCTGGAAGAGACCTGATGGAAGACTGTCTCCTGGGAGAAACACAGCAGCATCTCTCCAAACTCAAAATACATTGGGTTTGTATACTCTTAAGGACAAAGATAACAGCAGGTGATTCAATACAATTTAAATAGCTACAATTGCATTGTTTACCTCAATATTTTGAGTCCATCAAATGATCCTATTGAAGTACATATTTACAATGGGAGCACATTGTAACTGACAGACACCTCTAAATGTTCAAACATCTTTGTTGGGACAAAGTAATTCACATGGATGGTCTAAAAGCTTCTTAGGACAGAGAACCCAGACACCCAAAATTAACAAAATAAGCCTGGCCTGGAATCTTCCTTGATCTCTGTCACAATGGTGCAACATAACTTAGCTGAATATATCTAATGCCTGCTTTGATGAAGGCCAATTAACACAGCCCCGTTGTCTTATGCTTGACTGATGCTCACGAGAATGTCTCACAGCTATGTCAGTCTACAAACCATATCTCTGAAGCAGCCCCCTGCTGTGGGCCAGTAGCCTGTGCTCTGTAGACAGTACTGTTTGGTTACAAAGCTGTCCTTTTAATTTCCAAACTGAGTACTGCTTGTAGTTTACAGTTAAATGGGATTTTTTGAAGACTGGTTCCCATTTGTATTAATGCCTACTAAGATAAGATATCTTTATTAGTCATACGTACATTGAAACACACAGTGAAATGCATCTTTTTTTGCGTAGAGTGTTCTGGGGGCAGCCCACAAGTGTCGCCACGCTTCCGGCACCAACATAGCATGCCCACAACTTCATAAACTGTACGTCTTTGGAATGTGGGAGGAAACTGGAGCACCCAGAGGAAACCCACGCAGACATGGGGAGAATGTACAAACTCCTTACAGACAGTGGCCGGAATTGAACCGGGGTCACTGGCACTGTAATAGCGTTACACTAACCACTGCACTACCACACCTGCCCACTACCCATGTAATTCCTGAAGGATGTCCTATGTCTAACAATCCCTAATAATCAGTTATATCAATATTATGGACGTGGCTGACACAAATGTTAAACAATCAAATACACGCTAAACATCTGTTAAATAAGGCTTGCAGGTCAAGTATATTAATAACTCACAGTCTATGATGGGAAAGTGTAGGTCAATACAAGCTAATCATTCTACTACAGCTATACACCACCAGTTATAATACAACTGTAGAGGATTTATGAATTCATTCAAATCAGACTTACTCCTTCCCCATTGCAAATGCAGAAATGTTTTCCTTACATTTGTTCCCATTGATAAAGTTGTATGCTTAACAAATTGCTACACTCCAAAACGTAATTTATTATGAGAAATACTTTGAGATATTTTAACATGGTAAACAGTTATATTCATTTTTGGACATTATATCATTAGTCATAAAGGCTCATTTGTCAGAATATCCATGAAAAATTGGCTTGGTTATCACAGTTAAATGAGAGGGGTTGGAAACCCTTGCCTGTCACAAGGCAACAGAAATGTGTAACCAGATTTACCTCTTTATTGGGGCATCACCTGACTGCTTTGTCAGTAAGAAAGTAATGCCACCTGTGCTGAGGATTGCAGGCTATTGGGCGCATATCCCAAACAGTTTTGCAATTGAATCCTTGGCAGACGTAGGACCTACTGAGTGACAGGAATGTCAGACTGGCTTGAAAACACTTCCCTACACTTTAGTCAGACAGAAGAAGTGCACTTCACATCACAATCAACAGAACACTTTGGCAGTTTCTGAGTGGTGCTGAATGTTGGATCTCAATTCCCCACCATTTCCTCAGGCTCTAGAATGTCCAGAATTGCGTTGGGAAAATCACCTAACTTCTGAGATGTTTAAACTGAAATTAATAGCATTATAACATAAACAATAAGAAGAACAAACATTTAATTAGTAGTGCAAACTTTGGAAGTCCTGGATATTAATGACCTCATCAATTACATGTACTATACACAGGGAGAGGTTTCCATACTACATCAGTTAAAGAGATGGATAAATAAAAGAAGGTGGATTCTCTCTTTGACCTCTATTATAACTGTATTTTGCAAGTGGAGATTATTGCAACAGAAACCACAGCAGCTGCCACTTCTTCATTATTGAAGGATGCTGGAATTCAAATGCCCAGCAACTCCTGACTGATGCATTGTAGCTATTACTAGGCAAGTTAAAGATCCTTGTGACTGGCAAGTTCTTAATGTGTCATCAGTCTGCTTTGTAACTAGGCTTTAATTCTGAGCTCTTTGTCCTCTTATAAATGTGTGGGGTGGGGAGGAGGTGGGATGGCAGCTCCTTTGACAACTCTCCATTTCAGATGAAACATCAAACCAGAAATATTCCTAATCCTCACAGACCACCCACCATTCCCCATCAGTCCCGCTTATTTCCTGGACTCTTTGCTTAAATATTTGCTCTCCAAATCAAATAACAAAGTAAAATACTTCCGGCTTTTTTTGACAATGTAATAAGGTGCTCTTTCTCTTTATAACTTACGTTGGGTTCAGTGGGAGTACCTCTTCTTCAGTCGACCTTAGGCAGTCCCACAGGATCAAGCATGTAATCAGTTGTAAGCTACCCATCCTGACATTTATTTCTTCCAACATACACTAATCACAAATTTATGAACCACATAACCGCAAAAAGGTTTATGTTCATCCTCATTGCATCCCAGAGTTGAGAAGATGCATTACACAGGTTTTAGAACCAACAGGGCTGATAAACAGTATTTCTTGGTCTTCTCCTCTCTGCTTGTTTGGAATCATGGCCTACCAATATACTTCCAGATTGATTTAGTCCAGAACTACCTTTCTATTTCCTAATCAATTTGCCTACCTCTCCATGAGATTGTGGCCTTGAAATTCTTCACACAACTCCAAAAGGAAGAAGCGTGTGTAGTGGAAAATTGGCTAGGGTGGAGCAACATTGCACCTATCCTGAATGCCTTATCTCCCATTGGGGAATTCGAGCCCTGACTTTTTGGCAGGACTTCCATTTGTGCTAGTACCTTTTTTCTAGCATTATATTCCCCAGATTACATCAAGGATAGTGCAACACTGCAGATCCCAGATGACTTAAATTCACCAGTCTGAAAATCAGTAGTTCTTGTTTCCTCACGGAACAACCAGTCCTTATTGACCTTGGTTCTTCTGAAACTGAAATAATTAAAAGGCCAACATTCAAACTGTGTTCTCTTCTCTCAGTGAGATCTGTGACCTTCTGACATCTCACGTGTGCCTGGACAGCTTTGCCTTTTGAGGTCAAGGTCATGATCACTCTTAGCTTCCTCACTTCAGGTTCATTCAGTTCGATGGTGCTGATCTCTGCCACGTCTCGTATTTTTTGCTCACTGCGTTCTTAGGGACACACTAACCCACCACACTCAAGAAGAGAAGGCTTCATTTGCTCTTCCTTCAACCCACAGGAGCAGACAGAGTGAGTAGGAGACCTGTCCAAGCAGCATTAGGATGACACATAATGCTGTTTTAATACCATTAAAGTGTACTAAAGTGATTTTTGGGCCATGTGTCTCAGAAAATGTTCCAGCCTCTCCTACCACTTGTTTTTTTCATTGGGACATTTGACAGGAACTAAATTTGATGACCCCAGAAAAAGATACTGATGTCAAAATATGTGATTAACCCACCCCTGATTGCATGCATGTAGCATACCAACTTTGTGCCATTTTCTCATTCTGTTGACTTCATCATCTGTATGTAAAGTAGTTATTCCTTGGTGGTGTCCGTTTCCACATTGTAGCCAATGTGGATGCTGCATACACAAGACAGCCAGTTTCCAAGTGCATTCCCTAAAGTGCTTTCTTTTGTGAGCCTTTGCCTGTCTTATTGCTCCTACACGGTACGACCCCAGTGACTACAACATAGCTGGTGCAAGATTCAGTGAAACTCAACAGTTAATGTGTCAAGGCCTCTAGGATTCATTTAGTCCTATCGAGAAAAGGCAGCAGAACTAATGCTTCGTCATACACTCTCCCAGATTGTGTGTGGTAGCATAGATTCCACTTATCCCTGCCGTGCTCATGGACATGGATTGCACATCAGAGTCATCTGCAATGTTGTCAGCCATTGCTCTACTGCCCTGGTAGCCACTGCTCAACTCTAGCTGGCAGTCAAAGGCATCATGTCAGAACATTGGGCACTATACTCTGCTCGTGAGCACACATCAGTCATCCGAGGAAGTGGAATCTCTTTCAATTCCAGTAATGGGTAGCGATGTTAAAGAAGGGATCACTCTTAGTTGTTTTCATTATCTTTGTTTTGGTGATTCTCTCTTAACTTTCCTTATGGTAGACCTTTGTTTGTCCTTTTTTACTTCCAAAGATATTTTTCTGCTCTTCATTCTTTTCAGGTGAGTGGGACGGCTTGGCAGATTAAAGCAGCTGGACACCGGATTTTGGCTGAGCACTGCAGGAGACACACGGGCCTCCATCACAACCGTCAATCATTCCTAAAGCACAATTGTGTTCTGTCCCCTAATTCCCTGTGTTGTCTATTCCATCTTTGCTTAACCATTTCCCATGTTCCAATCTTCTCACCCCCATCATTATTCCTACTTCTGTCTCCTTAGCTGCACGACTCAATGTTTGTATTCCTCCATTCCTCTTGCTCCATTTCACTCACCTCATTTAAAACTTTCCACCCACTCTCTCAACAAATAACATTTTTAAGGAAACGTAATTAGAATAAAGTTAAAAATCCTCTCCCTCCCTCCCTCCCCTCTGGACACACAGTTGCTATTAGTGAGAATCTGTATCACATAGGATTGGACAGCATTGATCTTTTAAATGTCAGGTAGAAAATTAACTAGCATGACAATTTTGTTGAAGTATCAATGAATGAGAAAGCAAATGCTTTCACCTCTTTTCTTTCACTTTTTTAATGTCTGTGGAGCAAAATAAAAATGGTACAGCACACCTTGTCAATTTTCTTCTCCAGTTCACTCAAACACACAGCCTTTCTGATTTTTTTTTAAAGCACCCCATCTCAATTTGCATACAGTAAATTTTTAAGTTTGTCAGATTTTTTCTCAAAATTATCTGATTCATAGTTACTGGGCTGAAACTGCTAAGGTATAAAGCAAATTATTCCACGCTTCCCTGTCAATAATGCACACTGGGAAATTAGATACGGCAATGCTCAGAATGCACGATCAAAGCTGAGATCAGAATCATGGTTCAAGCCTACAAATAAAAGCATAATTTAATTATCAAATTGTATTATCTTACTGAGAAATGCATAATTTTATATTTATTTTACCTAAGACTTTGTTTTGGATCTCAGCAAGCTTGTTTATTGGGAAGAAATGATGTATTAAAGCAATCAGGAAAGGTTTTAAGCAATATACAGGAAGCCAATGAGACAGTGTAATCTCAGGGTACTAAACTACAAAATGAATTACTGCCTCACACTGTCTGACACCTTTAGTTGGTAACACAATCAGCCCATCAGCACTCAGAGGATTAAACATATGATTTCTGATGCCGACTTTTGCATTATCACATCCTCTTCTCTGTTCCTGTTAGGATAATTTTTGTTCCTAAATTTGTTTCTTGTCTGCTGACAAAGATTCTTATGAAAGAATATACTGGTATTTTTCTGTGAAGAAATTCAGTTTCATTTTGAACTGTCTGCTTTTTGTTGAACCACAGACTGTTGGATTGTTACATTTATCAATCTAAATCACCACAGCTTAATCTATAGAGTTTGTACTTGAGTGTGTCAAACATTCAACACTTACCAAGCATCAGGGTGAAATTAGTTCCCACCATCTATGGAATTATATAGTCACTCACCCCACTAATCTATTATAACTCTAATCTCCATCATTCTAATTTATTACCTTTGTGACCAATGGTGACAACTGCATTAAAATAAAGTGAATTAAATGTGAGAATGAAATGGGTCTGGATTTCAAAAAAGCTTCCTTACTCCAACACCAGCCAGGAGAACCAAGCAGTGTAGCCATTCCTATGTCTCCAGGTCCCTCAGGCCTCCTTTTTCCCCCCAGAGCATGACCTTCTCACAGGGGGCGAGCCTACATCAAGGGCATGGCCATATCTTGCTTACAAAGTGGTCAATTAATTAAAGCACATAAGAAGAATTAAAAATGCAGCAATCACTTTTAGTATTTTTTTCCCCCGAGAGGACAAGAATATAAAAGCAAGGATGTAATGCTGAGGCATTGGTTAGACCACATTTGGAGTATTGAGAGTAGTTTTGGGCCCATATCTAAGGAAGAATGTGCTGGCATTGGAGAGGGTCCAGAGGAGGTTTACAAGAATGATCCAGGGAAAGAAAGAGTTAATGTATGAGGAACATTTGATGGTTCTGGGCCCGTACCCACTCAAGTTTTAGAAGGATGAGGGGTTTGGGGTGGGGGGGTATTCTCATTGAAATCTACCAAATATTGAAAGGCCTGGATAGAGTGGACGTGGAGAGGATGTTTCCAGTAGTGGGAGAGTCTAGGACCAGAGGGCACAGCCTCAGAATAGAAGGACATTCCTTTAGAACAGAGACGAGGAGGAATTTCTTTGCCAGAGGGTGGTGAATATGTGGAATTCATTGCCACAGACAGCTGTTGAGGCCAAGCCATTGGGTATATTTAAAACAGCAGTTGATAGGTTCTTGATTATTAAGGGCATCAAAGGTTACGGGGAGAAGGCAGGAGAATGGTGTTGAGAGGGAAAAATAAATCAGCTATGATTGAATGATGGAGCAGACTCGATGGGCTGAATGGCTTAATTCTGCTCCCATGTCTTAAGGTCTTATCATCTTATTACAGTCACCCACCCATGAGCTGAACACCATACTACAACTACCTTAAGGATTCTTTGAATTTTAGAAGAAAGCTCAGTAAATTACTGATAGCACGTGGGGAATGAGCAGAGGGAAAGACTGAAAAAGGGTTGCCCTGCAATATGGAGGCATCCCATGTCACTTTGTTATTTGGATCAGTCGAGATCACTGAGCATAAGCAGAAGGTAGTATCACCAAATTAAAATCATAAATCTTTGTCACCAAACAGAACACTGGAAGAACTCAGTGGGTCAAGCAGCATCTGTGCAGACAAAAGGTGTAAGTGGACGTTTCAGGTCAAGACCCTGTGAGAGGGAATAGGAAAGATTGCCACTATAGTAGTAATACAAGGGGGTGGGACAGAGGCTGATAGGTGAGAGGCAGAACCAGGTGGGGAGGGGATGAGGGGCAGGTGGAGGGAAGGGATGGGAAAGATGAACAGAGGGAGAAGAAAACTAGGTAGACAAGTGAGTGTGTATGGGAGGAGAGCACTGGGAGCGTGGGTTACCTGAAACAGGAAAATTCAATGATCGTACCATTGGGTTGTAAGTTACCCAAGCAAAATATGAGATGTGTTCTTCTATTCTTTTTTTTAACCTCTCAGTAGCAATGGAGAAGGCAGCTATATCACGTCTTGAATGTGACCATCTTAATAGTCTGATCAGTGTTGTAAAATCTACTATTCTGCTAGTCAGTATCAGAGCAAGAGTTATCTATTCTGCCAACTACCATAAAGTAATAAAAATGAGGTCAGTTAAAACACGCCAGTTCAAATCAGTTGGATTAACCTGCATTAATCTTCCTGCTCATTAACTTAAGGTTCTGGGACGTGAGTTGAAAGTGAGTTCAATTTTATTTTGACATGGCTGGAACACAAAAATACTTCCTTGTTTGTAAATAGCTTTATGCTGTCTTGGCTCATCCATAGAAGACGGGGTGGTTGTAGATGGAGCATATTCTGCCTGGAGGTCAGTAGCCAGTGGTGTTCCACAGCGATCTGTTCTGGGACCACTGCTCTTTGTGATTTTTATAAATGACTTGAAATGAGGATATGGCAGGGTGGGTTAGTAACTTTGCAGATGACACAAAGGTTGGTGGTGTTGTGGATTGTGTAGAAGGTTGCTGTAAGTTACAACAGGACATTGATAGGATGCAGAGCTGGGCTGAGAAGTGGCAGATAGAGTTCAACCTGGAAAAGTGTGAAGTGATACACTTTGGAAGATTGAATTTGAAGATAGAATACAAGGTTAATGCAGGACTCTTAGCAGTGTGGAGGAACAGAGGGATCCAGGGGCCAACGTCCATAGATCCCTCAAGGTGGCCATGCAGGTTGATAGGGTTGTTAAGAAGCCATATGGTGTGTTGGCCTTCATTAGTCAGGGTACTGAGTTCAAGAGCCGCAAGGTAATGTTGCAGCTCTATAAAGCTCTGATTAGACCACACTTGTTGTGTTCAGTTCTGGTCGCCTCATTATAGGAAGGATGTGGAAGCTTTGGAGTGAGATTTACCAGGATGTTGCCTGGATTAGAGACTGTCTTATGAGGATAGGTTGAGTGAGCTAGGGCTTTTCTCTTTGAAGTGAAGGAGGATGAGAAGTGACTTGATAAGAGATGTACAAGATAATAAAAGGCATAGATCAAGTGGACAGCCAGAGATTCTTTCCCAGGGCGAAAATGGCTAAGACAAAGGCGCATAATTTTAAGGTGATTGGAGGAAGGTAAAGGGGAGATGTCAGGTAAATTTACTTATTTATTTTTTTTAAAAACACAGAGTGGTGGGTGTATGGAACACACTGCAGGCAGAGGTGGTGGAGGCAGATACGTTAGGGACATTTAAGAGACTCTTAGATAGCCACATGAATGATAGAAAAATGGAGGGCTGTGTGGGGAGGGAGGGGGGGTGGGGAAGAAGGGTTAGATAGAGCAGAATAAAATGTCAGCACAACATCATGGGCCGAAGAGCCTGTACTGGGCTGCAATGTTCTATGTTCTATGAATGGAATGTGATCAGTGCCATATAAATGCAAGCCTTCTTGTCTTCCTATTATCAAAGCATTGATAATATTAAACTATCAAAAATATCCAAATTAGGCAAAATTTGGGGAGTTTGTAACTCACTGGAGGTGTATTATATTGCTGAAATTCAGTTTCTTACTCTTACCCTTGCTTTAATAACAGCTCAGTTCTTCTCAAAGCATCACAGTAATACAAATTATTTTACCTAAACTCATTTACAATGGACTTACACCAAAAACATACAAGTGTACTATAGGTACGAGTACAAATTAGTCTTTTTGTTTCATTGCAAACATTAACAATCATAAATCAGCCTAGGGAAAGAGATGAAAACATTACATGGTTACTGCAGGAACAACCTCCAGGGGTTCTTCCGAGACCGAATGTATAATCAGTCTGACCTTTTCAGCAAATTGATCACGTGTTTACAATAAGCAGACTTTTTTTTTGCCACAAAACAAATATAAAGTCAATCAAAAGCTATTCTAAAAATCTTATTCCAAGATCACACTTCACCTTCTGCACCTGCTCAATACACAATGGTCATCAAATACTTTCTAATGATACGGGCAGGATAAGGAACAGGGGGCAGGTGACCTATCAGGTGATAAAACCCTTTAAGGAGATTCCATCTCTATTTTAAGAAATTTCTAATTTTTCACTCATAACCTTTAGATTTCCTGAGCTTCAGGAGACCTGGAAGTTAACAAGGATAGAGAATGCAGGGGCAACAAACAATCCGCTGGAAGACCTCAGCAATTTGAGCAGCATTTGTGGGAGGAAAGGAATTGTCAACATTTCGGGTCGAAACCCTGCATCAGGACTGTCTGTTGCTCCAGATTCCAGTCTCTTGTGTCTTTCTAGAGAAGGTAGGGGTCCTGATCACACTTTCAGAGTTACATTATGATAGGAAAAATGAGCAGTGAAAACAGACGTCAAATTGTATAATTTTAAAACAAGTCCAAGAATAGCATTGATGATGGCCAACAGATTAATGAAGAAACTAATAAAGCATATGGAATCCTGTGGCTTTATAAATGCCCAGTGCAAACTTCAGAAAGCAATGCTAAAAATGGATTAAAATCTGATCAGGCACCAGCTGGAGTGATTCAACACATTGCAGTTCTGGGAGGATGAGGAAGTCTGAGCTGGTACACAAGATTTTTACTAGAATTGTTCCAGGGAGAAGGAATGAATTGTTCCACAAAGAAACTGGAGAGGTGGGAGTTGTTTACTGTAGACTAGAAAAGATTAAGAATACAACTGAAAGAATGGTTCAGACAGAGAAAATAAAGACAAAGTGTTTACATAGTTTGAAGGATTGATAAGCAGAGAACACAGATTTAGTATGATTGACAAAAGAATCAGAGGCAACATAAAGAAAAAAACATTTCATTCAATGAATGGTGAAGTTTTGGAACAGTCTGAAAGGGTGATTGAAGTCATCTTAAATGGGAATTGGGTAAATACTTAGGGAAAAATATTTCAGAGTTATGGGAAAAAATGAGATTAAAGAGAATTAATGTGATTATTCCTTGAAATAGCTAGCATCAACTCAGTAGGCCAATTGTCCTCCTTCTGTGCTGTTCTACACTGTCATTCTCTGTTCAGCCATTTGATAAATGAAGAGTCTATTGTTTGTGATGGTGGTGGAAAGATAAGTATTAGCTAGGAACTCAGCAATCTTTTATATCTACTGGAAAGGTAAGAGGCCCCAGCTTAATGCCTCAACTGAAAGACTGCACTTCCAACAGTGCAGTACTCCCTCACTGCTGTAATGGGTTATTAGTCTACATTTTGGAGCCTCTAAAGTCAATGTATAAAAGCTGACAAAACTACCACTGAGACTCAGTTGATTTCTAATTTAGGATGCAGTCTGAGCCTCTTAAAACAGAATGCATCAGATATTGGAAAGTACTCAGCAGGTCAGGTAGCATAAATGGGGAGAGAAACATAAGTGATGTTTTAGGTCAAGGACCCTTCGTCAAAACCGGAAAATGAAAAAAAATAAGTGTGTTTTAAGTTGCAGAGAGGGGAAGAGGAGCAGAGAATGGAGGGAATGTATGTAAAGACATACAGACCAAAAGTTGTCAAAGTAAAAGTTACTTTAAAAAACAGCATTATGGTCATGGAGTCTTACAGCATGGAAACAGGCCCTTCAGTCCAACTCGTCCATGCCAAGTTACGTACCCGAGTTAATCCCATTTGCCTGCATTTGGCCCACATCCCTCTAAACCTTTCATATCCACGTACCTGTCCAAATGTCTTTTAAACATCGCAATTGTACCCGCCTCTACCACTTGCTCTGGCAGTTCGTTCCATATACCGACCACCCTGTGAAAAAGTTGCTCCTCCAGACTCCTTTAAATCTTTCCCCTCTCACCTTTAACCTATGCCCTCTAGTTCTACACTCCCCTACCCTTGGAAAAAGACAGTGACCATTCACCTTATCTGTGCCCCTCAGCCTCCTACGCTCCAGTGAAAACAGCTGCTGCCTATCCAGCCTCACCTCATAACTCATGGCCTCCAACCCCAGTAACATCCTTGTGAATTTTTTTTTGCACACTTTCCAGATTAATGGCATCCTTCCCATAGCTGGGCAACCACAAATGCACATAATACTCCAAGTGTGGTCTCACCAATGACTTGTACAGTTGTAAAGACAGTTAGAGACAGAAGGGAAAAGTGCCCGGATTACATGACCACTTTGTGTAGCACTTCAGTTCGCAGGGGCAATCCTGAGCTTCCAGTCACCTCCACTTTAATTCTTCATCCCATTCTGGCTTGTCTTTAGCCTCCTACATTACTCCAATGAAGCCCAGCAAAAGTTCAAGAAACAACACTTCATCTTCTGAGCTTGTTCCAGCCCTCAGGTCTTAATGTTGAATTTAATCATTTCAGGTGACAACCTCTTCTCTTTCTACAGATTTAGTTTCCAGTTTCAATGTTTCTTTATTTCTTCTGTCTAACTGCTGGCTTTTAAAATAATCATCACCTTGACATCTTTGAGAAGCACCGTCTGTTGTCTCCACTCCTCTGTCTGCAACATAAAACACATCTGTTTTCTCACTTTTCCAGTTCTGATGAAGGGTTTTTGACCTGAAACCTTTCCTCTCTCCACCCACGTTGCTTGATCTGCTTATTGCTTCAAGTAATTTTTTGTAAATGAAGCCTGTCATTGACCATTTGTGAAACTTGAAGCAGTCTAATATTTGGCTCCACAGGGATCTCTTGTGAGAGCCCAATTAAGTGCACGTTTCTAGTAATCTGCACCCATGGACAAGAGCTAATATGAATGGATAACAAGACAAAGAGTCAACCACGTCCACAACTGGTTCCAATAAGCCTGTTCACCTACTTCAGAATAATAAGACTGTCAACACACTGGAACAAAGTTAAATTAAGTTAATGAAGATGATATGTGAAGGAGAAATCTAAGGCAACAGGCCTTTCATATTTTTACCTCTAACTATCCTGTTGAGCAACACTTCAGTAAATCTTTACTTGTGAGACTAGTAATCAAGTCCCAGCAAGTTTGAATTTGTTCCATCAGATCAGACAATGGATCCATTCTTATCGTTACTCCACCCTGCTATTTCTGGGTTTATATTCTTGCCTGCTTCCTATCACAGGGTCAAGCTGATAAGCCACAGTTAATTATTTCTTTAAACTTCGGAATTAAATTAATTTAATTAACCATATTCCTCATAAATTTATACTTTCAACTAAGAGTATTGCTTAACATTAAATTGAAAACAATCTGTACGCTCGACCACAGGCCAAATGTTAAAATATGGCTCTGTGTCACAAAGTGACAGACCAGCTCATTGTTCTTGTTGACCTTGAATTCATCTTGTTGATGTTTTAATTGTTGTGTGCTGTAACTGGACTAAAAGTAGTCGTTACCACACCAAAGCAAGATGAAACCCAAGGAATTCAGGAATTTGGGAGATATTCAGCAAGTCAGACAGCATCTGTAGAAAGAGACAATTACCATTATAGCTCGACCAGCACTGATGGGCAAACCCCAGAGAAGCACCTTAGATGGCTAGTCACCCAGTTACAGCATTTCTCTTGTAGTTCTGACCATATTCTGCCAAAATTACGGTGTATCAGCAGAATCACAACGCAAAAGAGGGCCAGTGGCTCCAAACCTTCCATAATCCCTTTGTCATTGGAATGTATATATTGTACATGTTGCTTGATGATAATTAGCAATGTTAATCTGAAGAATAAAGAAGATTGTTTCTTGGAAATCCTATATTGTTCCAGAATGATATCACAGAAGTTATGAATTAGAATAAAGTATTTATTTTGGCTTTATCACCACTGTTTTGCAAAATGTCAGATGGCAATGAGGTGGCATACAGGAGTGAGATAGATCTGCTGGTTGAGTGGTGTTGCAACAACAACTTCGCACTCATCAGCAAGACCAAGGAATTGATTGTGGAATTCAGGAAGGAGAAGTTAGGAGAACACACACCAGTCTTCGAGGGATCAGTGGTGAAACGGGTGAGCAGCTTCAAGTTCCTGGGCATCAACATCTCAGAGGATCCACCTTAGGCCCAACACATTGATGCAATTACAAGGAAGGCATGCCAGCAGCTCTACTTCATTAGGAGTTTGAGGAGATTTGGTCTGTCACCAAAGACTCTCGCATATTTCTACAGCTGTACTGTGGAGAGCATTCTGACTGGTTCCATCACCACCTGGTATGGAGTCTCCAATGTGCAGGCCACAAAGGTTTGTAGACTCAGCCAGCTCCACCCTTCCCACCATCAAGGACATCTTCAAAAGACATTGCCGCAAGAAGGTGGCATCCATCATTAAGGACCCTCACCATCCAGGACATGTTCCCTTCTTGTTACCACCATCAGGGACAGATACAATGTTTCAGGAACAGCTTCTTCCCTTCTGCCATCAGATTTCTGAACAGTCCATAAACCCAGCCACGTTATTCCTCTTTTGGAGTATTCATTTTTTTTGTAACTTAGTAATTTTTGTCTTGCACTGTACTGCTGCTGCAAAACAAATTTCATGACATGTCAGACCTGATCCTGAATCTTGATCCTGAAACAATTTTTTTTTTAAAACATTTTTCTCTTGACAAAATTAACTGCTGTCATGTTTTATTTTCAGATCCAGTGATCACAGGATCACTACATGTTGAGGATTTCCTGTCATACATCAAAAATTAGTACTCCTGTATATCTGACAATGGAAGCTCGATTTCTCTGCAGTTTCAATTCTGTGATGCACAAATTAGCTTTATTTTAGAAATTTGCTTGAATTGACAAGGTTTGTTGAAAAAAAGTAAAATTTATTTCTTTCATATTTGTATAAAACTGGGAAAAGTAAAGTCAAAAGCCAAATTTTCCCATGAACTCATAATAGTGTGCATTTTCACTAGAGTGTTTAGCTCTCACAAGCACAAAAAGTTTTCTGGTGTATTTACTCAAATAAAAGTCTTTGAGTAAACTTTGAACTATCAATGAAAATAGCATTAATCACATAGATCAATCTTAAGAAGCACTGCAGCTCTCTTTAACATCGCAGTACTGAGTGAGTTGTTCACAGAAGTTATTTCAGCAATTTTAAGCATGAAGCAGACCACATCATTTAAATGGTTAAAAGAAAGTACCTCCACAAATTCAAGCCCAAAGTATTTGCGTTCTCAATGGTAAAATGCCTCCAGGCCTATATATTGGTGGACAGTAAGTGTAGGCATATTTTCAGTCATGACAACTCAGTCAAGAACTACTGAAAACACAACAGCAAATGCAAAGGAAATTTACATCTCAGTCTTCCAAGTCTGCATTTCTTTACCTTATAGCAAAAGCAACAGCTATACTCATACACTGTGTATCATTTTATCTTTCCTTTTATTATTTTATCCTGTCCCAGTGTAGTGATTTGCTGTATTTAAAATTAACTCGACCATGCTCCAAACATCTTGCAATTGTGAGTCAAAGGAGTTACTTTATATTTTTCATTAGATGTTTATGAATGTTAGTCATTTGAATTCACAGCTGCAGAAGTATGAAAACAGAAAATCTATTATTGTCTTTGTAATAGGAATGACTTGCGTGAAGTTTTCAGAAATATTTTGTACATTGTCTGCTTAGCACAAAGTCAATCTGCCCTGCTGGGGCACTTTATTGTGTAGATCTGAATTGTAATACTTACTTTAGCTCATAAAAATTTATAAATCATTTACCTTGTAGTACAGTACATACCTGCAGTAAAAATAAGAACCATGTTCTAAAGAGAAGTATGTGTACCTATATATAAGGGTGCAGCAAACTGTATTCTTGCCTTTGGGTAAAGAACACAATTACTATTTCAGAGATAAATATTTTTAGTTTTTGAGAAAGAATTATTGAGAAAACATAGGTGACTGATGAAATTTGGAACCACCTGCTTCCCAGAGTCAAAGGCTCTAGCAGATAACATTCAGTGCATTGTGTCTTAATAGGGGAAAGGTAACACTAATCGTCATTTACTACAATTCTGCAAGTTGGCAATCATTGTGTTTTTTCATTTACAGCTTCACCAGGCAGCTATCATTGTCAGATCTCATTCTCAGATTTAACTGTTTATCCACATTATTGATAGAATATTACCGAAGTACAAGAAGCCATTAAGTTCATGCTGTTTGCGCTAATCCTGTAAAGAGCTAAGACAAACTCAGTTGTTGCATCCTTTTATCCACATTATAAAATAAATGGGATTTCTTACCAGAAGCAATGCTCATATCACAAGTACAAGATAATCATGAAAATGGCCATTTGGTCCATCCAGAAAGATCCTAAGATCTTCTATTGGAAAGGTAGATCACTTTTTATATTAAGTAGTAATTCCCTGTACAAGTCCTGTCACTACCTCTTCTAAAGTTGTCCCCCTGTACCTCTTGCATAGCTTAATCTAATACTACAGATTAACTTTTCTTACAACTTTAAAATGCTTGTTTACCTTAATCAGTTTGTCTCCAAGGTTCCAAACTGAAAATATCATTTCTCAAGTCTTTCCTCAATTTAGATGATGTACACTTAATCTTTGGCTCTTCCCTAGTCTGTCTCCAGTCCTTCAATGTCCCTCTTGTTCCTTGGTGACCACAAATGGATACAATATTCAAGTACAAATGCCTAGTGCACTGTAAAGTTTGATCATAACCTGACACAAAAACAAAGGATGGTCAGGCACATCTGCAAAGAGGGAAAAAAAGTTAATGTTTAAGGTCAATGAAATTATAACAGAAAGAGGAAAAGCCAGCAAGGGGGGGGGGGGGGGGGAGAAGGTAGAGGTGGGAGTGATGGAAGAAGGGAAAGACAGAAGTTTTTGCTGCCATGTTACCTATTTTGTGAAACACAATTCCATCCATGACTTATTTGTTTGATATAGATTTAAATGTCACAAGATTAGTTTTAGTACAATGCATGGCAACATAGAACCCCATTTTTTAATCTGAGCTTCTCAATGTTGAGTTCCTTATATTGTTCAGGTAAGCTCATCCTTTTTCCAGCAAGGTCAATAATTACTCATGCGGTTTCTTGGTACCTTTTACTGCATTCAAGACTCTCTATAAATACAAATTGATAACATTATTTATTACAAACACATTTCGTTAACTAGATCAAGCTTCTCTATTATTCATTTTAAATACAGTTTTCAATGTACTTAATCACAGATTGTCCCTACTGCTTCTGTTTCTCTTTTTTAATCTTTTTCATACTGCTTTGCTCAAGAGTAATTTCCTCTACACGATGCCAGGAAAAGATGGTAATGCCACATGACTAGCTTTTTTTTTAAAAAATGCTTTCGTTTCCCAACTCACCCAGCCTTCTCTCAGAAGGGACAAGACGCTTAACCTGGCCTGATGCTGCATTCTGTCATTTATGCTTCTTTCCTAAACATCTCACTTTAAAATAGTCTGCATTAAATATCAACTGCCATTAATCTGCTCACGTACATAGAGAACAAATGATCATGGCATTAAATGCCTGTGTGAGTACTGGCTATTTATTGTACTCACCTTCAGATATAGAGCGATGGAGTAATGATAATGAGGAACTTCAATTATTCAGATATAGACTGCGATAGGAAAAGCACAAGGGGAAATAGAGGGAGTTTCTAAAGTGGGCTCAGCAAAATTTTCTTGACTGGTATACACCGTTCCATTTTTTTATTCCAAATAAAAGACAAACTATATACAATTATAAAACAGTGCAAGCCTTTACATTCTTGTACAGATCATTCATTAGTGTTACCTTTTTATATTAAAAAAAACACAGCACCAATGCCACGTATGTGGCTCCCTGGGGGCTACCCAATCCCGTATTTACAATATTTAAGGGGCTTTCTCGCCTGGCCCTACCCCTTCCCTCCTCCTCCAGTGGCAGAAGCCGCCTAAACTAGTCCTTCCCCACCGAGCCCTTGCATTGACTGCACCCAGCTTCAGTGTGTCCCTCAGCACGTACTCCTGCAGCCTGGAATGTGCCAGTCGGCAGCATTCCCCTATGGACATCTCAGCGCTGGAAGACCAACAAGTTTCAGGCAGACCAAAGGGAGTCTTTCACCGAGTTGATGACCTTCCAGCAGCAGTTCATATCCATCTCTGTGTGTCTTCGGGAACAGCCCATAGATCAGAGAATCCTCTGTTACACAGCTGCTGGGGATGAACCATGACAAGGACCCTTGCATCTTTCGCCACACCCTCCTCACAAACCCACAGCCCGCAAAGAGGTGGGCAACCGTCTTGTCCCCAGTGCAGTCATCCCAGGGGCAGCGCATGCTGGGACTTATGTTCCGACCATGCAGGAAGGATCTGACTGGGAGAGCCCCTCTCACCACCAGCCAAGTGAGGTCTTGGTGCTTGTTGGTAAGTTCTGGCAATGAGGCGTTCTGCCAGATGGTCTGGACAGTCTGGTCAGGAACCACCCCACTGTATCCATCGAGTCCTTCTCCTGCAGTGTCTGCAGGATGTTCTATGATGACCACTGCCTGATGGACTTGTGGTCAAAGGTGTTGGTCTGGAAGAACTTTTCCACGAAGGACAGGTAGTGCCGCAGCATCCAGTTGACTGGGACGTTGTGTGGCCACGGGGCCAGGCCCATCCTTCGCAACAGCAGGGACAGGTAGAAGCTCGGTACATAGTGACACTTGGCGCCCATGTACTTGGGTTCCACACAGTCTGATGCAGCCACAGACGAAGGTGGTCATCAGGATGAGGGCGACACTGGGGACACCTTTACCCCCATTGTCCAGGGACTTGTGCAAGGTGACCCATTGGACCAGCTCCATCTAAGATCCCCAGATGAACCAGAAGACGGCATGGGTGATTTTCAAGCCTGAGGAGCAAGGAACAGGCCACACCTGCGACAAATACAGCAGCCCTGAGAGCACCTCACACCTGATGACCAAGTTCTTCCCAGTTATCGATAGGGAACGCCGTTCCCACAGCCCCAGTTTCTGCTTCACCTTCCCAATCCAGTCCCGCCAATTTTTGTTGCACGGCCCAGCTCCTCCGAACCAGATCCCCAGCACCTTCAGATAGTCGGGCCTGACGGCGAAGGGGACGTTGGATCGGTCGGGCCAGTTGGCGAAGAGCACGGCCTCGCTCTTCGCGTGGTTCCATGTTTTACAGACATCCATAAATTGATTTTGTCCATAAGTCAGAAAAAACAGAAGTCACTGGATATAGCAACCGTACCTCCACAGTATTATAGTGAATGGTATCAAAAGCACATAAGACTGATAAGAACTATAACAATTACTAAAAGTAGAGGGAGAGGAAACCAGTTCTGCTATTCATAAGAACGTATGAAAGAATGTATGAGTGAATGTATGTAAGAAAAAGAAAGAAAGGACATACATCAGACTTTCAAATTTAATATTATGGGAGGTCATTTGCATAATGTCCATAAGTCAGGCATTTCTAACCCAAGGATAGCCTTATTTCAGGGCCAGCAAGGAAGATAGAATTGCTGGACTTAGTTCTGGAAAATGAGCAAGGCGAAGTGCAACAAATATTGGGTGGGGGGAGGAGAAACACCAAGGAAACAGTGATCGAATATACAAAGTTTAGAATAGCTATAGAAAAGGATATAGATAACTGCAATGTAAAAAGACATTCAACTGGAGAAGGGCCAGTTTCAAATGAAGAAAGAACAGATCTGGCCTAAGTAAATTGGAATCAAAGTTTGGCAGCAAAATAGGTCTATCTGCTACAGTCTAGATCCAGCCCCAAGAGGGGGAAGGGCAGTGAAGTGAAAACTGGAGCCTCCTGGATGACCAAGAATAGAGAGCAAAATAGAACAGAAAAAAAGAGCAAATAACAATTACCAGATAGTTAACCAAGTAAGAAACAGAATAATTGCAGGAAGCTCAGAGGGGAAGTTAAAAAGGAATTAAGATGGCCAAAGAGAGTATGAAGAAAGCCTGGTAGAAATTCAAAAATATTCCATCTGCATTTGAACCATGTTCTAGGAGGCAAGGTGGTGAGGCCAGAAACAAAATCCACATGTGGAGGCAGAGGGAATGGCCGAGGTACCAAATGAACACTTTATATCAATCTTCACCAAGGAAGAAGATGCTGCTGGCATCTCAGCAGAGGAAGGTGTAATCAAGGTAATGGAAAGGCTAAATATTGATAAAGAGGAGATACTAGAAAGGCTAACTACACTTGAAGTGATTAACTCACCTGGTCCAGGTGGAACGTATCCTCAGATGCTGAGAAAAGTAAGGGAATAAACTGCAGAGGCTCTGGCCATATAATCTTTCAAGCATCTATAGATTCAGGAATGGGAAATTCCAGATGTTATAACTTTATTTAAAAAAATAATGTTGGAATAAATCAAGTACCTACAGATCTGTTAATTTAACCTCACTCGTGGGGAGAATTCCAGAAACAATAATCAGGGACAGAATCCATAGACAAGTATAGATTGTTTAGAGGAAGTGAACATGATTTATTAAAGGCAAATTGTATCCAATTAGATTGAGTTTTTTGGTGAAATAACAGAAATGGTCGATGAGAAAAATGCACTTAACGTGGTTTAATGGGACTTCCAAAAAGCATGTTTGATAAGATGCTGCATAATTTGTTTATCAATAAGATTGAAGGCCATGGAATAGAAGGGTCTACGTCAGTATAGATAGGAAATTAACTAAATAACAAGGATCAGAGTTGTAGTGAAGAGCAGAACCAGCATTCAAAAGAGAGAATGAGGTATCTGTGACTGACTAGGGAAGTCAAAAACAGCATAAAAGCAAAGGAGAGGGCATACAATACTGCAAAAAAAATTTAAAAAGCAGGAAGTTAGGAGGATTGGAAACTTTTAAAAAAACTAACAGAAGGCAACAAAAGAAAAGCAATATGGGGAGAAAAGATGAAATATGAAGGTTACCTAGCCAATAATATAAAAAATACCAAAAGTTTTTTCAGATATATAAAAGAGTAAGAGAGGCAAGAGTGGACATCAGACCACTGGAAAATGACACTGGAGGGATAGTAATGGGGACCAAAGAAATGGCAGACTAACTGAATAAGTATTTCGCTTCAGTCTTCACTGTGGAAGACACCGGCAATGTGCCAGAAATTCAAGAGAGTCAGGGGGTAGAAGTGAGTGAAGTCACTATTACTAAGGAGAAGGTGCTTGGGAAACTGAAAGGTTTGAAGGGGGATAAGTCACCTGGACCAGATGAACTACACCCCAGGACTCTTAAAGAGGTAGCTGAAGAGATTGTGGAGGCACTAGTGGTGATCTTTCAAGAATCACTAGAGTCAGGAGTGGCTCCAGAGGACTGGAAAATTGCAAATGTCACTCCATTCATTAAGAAGGGAGGGAGGTAAAAGACAGGAAATTATAGGCTGGTTAGCCTGACTTCAGTGGTTGGTAAGATTTTAAGAGTCCATTATTAAGGATTAGGTTTCGGGATACTTGGAAGCACGTGATGAAAAAAGCCAAAAGTCAGCATGGTTTCCTTAAGGGGAGATCTTGCCTGACTAAGCTGCTAGAATTCTTTGAGCAAGTAACAGGCAGGATAGACAAAGGGGAGTCAGTGGATGTTGTTTACTTGCATTTTCAGAAGGCCTTTGACAAGGTGCCACACGAGGCTGCTAAACAAGATAGGAGCCCATGGTATTACAGGAAAGGTACTAGCATGGATAGGAGATTGGCTGACTGGCAGAAGGCAAAGAGTAGGAATAAAGGGGGCCTTTCCTGGTTGGCTACTGGTGACTAGTGGTGTTCCCCAGGGGGGTCAGAGTTGGGTCTGCTACTTTTCACGTTATATATTAATAATCTGGATGATGGAATTGATGGCTTTGTGACCAACTTTGCAGATGATACAAAGATAGCTTGAGGAGCAGATAGTGTTGAGGAAGCAGGGAGTCTGCAAAAGGACTTGGACAGGTTGGGAGAATGGGCAAAGTGGCAGATGGATACAGCATAGGGAAGTGTATGGTCATGTACTTTGGTAGAATAAAGGCATAGACTATATTTTAAATGGGGAGAGAACTCAGAAATCGGAGGTGCAAAGGGACTTGGGAGTCCTAGTGCAGGATTCCCTGAAAGTTAACTTGCAGGTTGAGTCAGTAGTAAGGAAGGTAAATGTAATGTTAGCATTCATTTTGTGGACTGAATGCTAACATTGCATTCAGTCATAAAAGCAAGAATGTGATGTTTTTCAGATCAGAGGCAAGTGTACAGTGACATAAGTGGACATTGACATAAAGTGACATAAGTGACATAAGTGACATAGGAAATATGCTTTTACCAAATGAGTAGTTAGCTGGAAGGTGCCACCAGGGCTAGTAGTGGAGGCAGATTCAACTTCGCTGTTCAAAATGGATCTAGTTAAGAAGCTAAAAAGCAACAAATTTGCAGCACTGTTGGATGAGGGCAGGGAGAGCAACCAGCTGGAGTTGACAGGCCAAATAGACTCCCTCCATGCAATAACCAGTGTTTCCCTGATTCTGTAATTTGGTTTTACAGAAGTCAAAAGAACTGTATGTGCAGAAGTGAGTACAACTCGTGAACAATGTAAATGCAGATATTTAGCACAGACAAGGCAAAAGGCAATTCTTCCCTCATTCTGTAATCTATGCATTGCCTTTACCAATTCCATTACTCCATTTAGTTTATTATCTTAATAACATCAATATCAATTCTACTGTCCCATATTATTTGGCATCTTAACATAAAAGCCTGTGTAAAATAGTTGCCCAATTTATTTTTTGATGATCATTTTACATTTATTCTCTCCTTTTCACTGCCACTCAGCCTCAGAAACATCCACTTTGTTCCATCCATCCCTCCCACACACCTTCAATCGAAAGCTAACTCACTTTCTCACTTCTCCAGTTCTGGTGATGAGTCTCAGACTTGAGATATGAACTGTTTCTTTTTCCATAAATGCTGCCTGGTCTGCTGAACATTCCCAGCATTTTATGTTATTACCACTGTTTTATGGAACTTTGCAAGGGAACTTGTCTCACAGGTAATCATCCCTGCACACTCCTGCGACAACTGAATCTCTACATCACAGTGCCAGACTGGGCCTAATTAAGGTAAGCAGATCTGGGTGTGATTCTTAACCAGGACTGCTCCACTCAAAATTTGAGTTTATGTAGCGCCTTTAACCTTGTTTAAGATCCCAAGGTGCTCATTGGAGTATCATCAGTTTAAATTAAATAAAATAAAAGCAAAGAATGAGACACTAGGACAGAACAAAAGCAAAGGAGTAGATTTCAGTGAGAGGTGGAGGATTTTTTTTTAAAAAAGACACCAAATTCCAGAGCCAAAATGGTGACACCCCATTATAGAACCGACATAAATAAAAAGAGGATGGAGGTCATTTATGCAGTTATCCTGACCACCCTCACAAAGAAACAGCTGATGGATGTATTAGCTTACAGATTTTAAGCAGCCTTCTCCAGCTTGGAGACCTATTCTGACAGAGCTGCACTGTAATATTAACCTCTTTTCAAATGCAATTGACTTGGGCATTTACAGAATGTTTTTATTACAAGGTTCCTGTAATTAGTCTTTTTTGCAGAATGAAAATTTGTTTCCTTTCTTTAAAGTAGGCAGGCATAATCTGTACTAAAATGTTACTAATATACTGTCATGCTAGGAATAAAAAGTCACTGAACATCTTTATAGAATCACAGAATGGTTACAGCAGGGAAGGAGGCCATTCGGCCCACTGAGTCTGTGCTGTCTTAGTGCAAGATCTAGCTATTTCCACTTCCCTGCTATACCCCTTTTAGAACTGTGTCTTTAGTTTTCTTCTTACCAAAAATACTACACATTTCTCAGCATTAAATTTCACCTGCTCCTATCTCTCCATTCCACCAGCCTGTCTATACCTTCTTGAAGCTTACTGTTATCCTCTTCAGTACACCATCTGCAAATTTGGAAACTGTGCCCTGTAAACACAGGCCAAAATCATCTATATCAAGACAAACGGTGGTCCTTGTACCAACCACCCCCCTGCCCCCCCCACCCCAGGAAACTCTACTGTACGCTGCCCTCTAGTCCAAAAAACTACTGCACACTATTATTTTCTGATTCCAGAGACAAGAAACTGCAGATGCTGGAATCTGGAGCAACACACAAGCTGGAGGAACTCAATGGGTCAGGTAGCATCTATGGAGGGAAATAGATAGTCGATGTTTCATTTCAAAACCCTTCATCTGTTTATTTAACCAATTTTGCATCCATGCTGCCACAGTCTTGTTTAATCCATGACCTTCAATCTTAATTACAAGCCTGTCATATGGCAACTTATCAAATGCCTTTACCAGTCCACATACCACATCAACTACATTTCCCTCATCGGCCCTCCCCGTTACTTAAACTGTTAAAGTTGGACAAAATTTGCCTTTAATAAGTTCCTGATGGATTTCTCTAAACATCAGAATCAATCTGCACTAATCAATCACAAGTAACATTTAATTCTGTCCTCGACTATCATAACCAGAATGTCCCCACCACCAAGGTTAAACTGAACAGTTTCTAGTAACGGAGGTTAATGCTACACCCTGTATTAAGCAAGGACATAACATTTGCAATTTTCCATTCCTCAAGCACTATGCCTGAGTAAAATTAATTTTGAAAAATATGAAGTCAGAAGAACTTAATTACCATCTTTTTTGGGGATTATTTATCATATAGTCAGTGCTTTGGTCTAAATGGACACATCATACATCAGGGATTTTAATGGTCCAATTGGAAGGTGCATTCAAGGAAAGAAAATGCACTTTCATCCAAAACAGATGCAATTTCAGATTTTATAAGAACAACCAATTCCTGTACAACCAGACTAAAGAGACAAACGTTACACTGTTTGTAGCAATAGTTGCTAGATAAAGAAAGAAAAAAAACATTTGTGAAAACTAAACTCAGAAATTAGTACATGTGCATATCCAAGAGCTCCAATATGCTCTTGCAAGGCTAAATATCTAGATGTGCCATCCTATTCAGTATTCTGCTGTGTAAGTATTACAACACATCCTATTACAAATCCCGAAGCAGTCAAAAAAAATTAGACTATTTTATATGCTTAAAAACAATCAAGCAACACTCATCTAAGACATGAATACTTACTTCAGGATCATACATAAATATCTTGATAGAGGACTGCAGTATTTTCAAGAATAGAAATATAGGCCCAAGTATATTTAACTATACTACCCCCACAACACATTGTATTTTGAATACCTTCTCAACCCATCCACTCCCTCTGCAATGTCCAACTGCTTGTCGAATACAGAACCTTGGAAGAGTCATACTTTTGGATTGGGAGCCAAAGGAATCACAGGACTCCAAAGTTTGGTTCCCAATCAGCTTGGACCACTCAAGTTTCACTGAAGATATTAACTGTAAATTCAAAGCTGAATGTCCATTGGATTCAAAATGTAACATTTTTATCTGCAGTGCCTGTATCATGATTCAATGTGCTAAGCTGAAGGAAGAGCAGAATGTGGAACAGTACCACCTGGACTGCTCTACACCTGTCATATTTCTGGAAAATATTGATTGCGGAAGGGCTGTTATGCTGTCTTTGATTACCTTTCAAGTCATGACATTGGCCCTGATGTCTGGGGAAATCTTGGCATTTCTTACGTAGCTGTGAGCGATATTTCTGTGCACATATGGAAGTTGGTGGGGAATCCACACTAACAACCTGTATCAGCTTAGACCTAGCGCATGGAGTGCTTCTCCATTCATTTCAAAGGAAGCAAAAGGCTGCAAAGAGGCAAGGTTCACAGTCATTAATTCAGAATTTTTCTTTTTAAATGAGTCTGTTAGATTTTTAGCTATTTGTTTTAGTTTATGACTTCTTGAAAATATTTAAATATTGTAATTGCTTGAATCTAGTTTTGAATGCCTCTGAATGCTAGAAACAATTCCCCGCCTCTGCCCCCCCCCCCCCACCACCCCCTTCTTCAGCTGCCAGCTAATCTGGAGGCATGGCATAGTCAGCCCCAAGAGTTTCATATTTTTTCGGTGATGCATTTTCGGTCTCCCACACCATGCAGCAGCATAATATTGAACCATTTGATTTTTATTAACTAAGTGTCATGCAAAAAGTGAAATTTAGCCAATTTAGTTGATCATAAAGTCTCAACTTTAATAAATAATCTTGTGAAGACACAGCATATGGGAGAATAATGAAGTTAAAGGAAGTGGGCGGAACTCAAAAACATCAACCATGAGACATGCACAGCCGGATAATCCATATGTTAGCATTCATTTTTCACAACATGACAGATACTATTCTTGGAACAAGAAAGTGAGAGAAGCAAAATCTGTGCAAGGTGTTGGTTTCAACTTATGGATCATTAATCAACCTCCTTAGCAAAGATGCTGAAATTGAACTAATCGCCGATTTTCTTTCTAAAGTTCTGACATACATTCAGGTGTTTATTTTTAAGAAGCTAGAATTACCAAATCTACTGTTTCAGGGGGAAAACAGAAATAAAGGAAAATTTGATGCAATTCGAATGTTTTCATAATTTTATTACTTCTCTTTACACCTACTGATTCCTGGTTATGTAAATGAGAGAAAAGAGAATTTCTCACTGGATGGAACAAAAATGTGCAAATATCTTAAATAACAGCCATGACATAGATAGTCAGTCACTGACAAACCTTTACAAGCAGCTAATGGCAAATTGTCACATAACATTCATTTTCTTATAGAAATCAATTTAACCCAAATGAACTTGAAATTAAGAGGGATTGGGTACTGATATTTACCAGGGTTTAAGCTGTACAACAGTGGTAGCAACTAACTCAGAATGAGTCATAATCCAGGCACACAACACTTATTGTATTGGATAAGGTTGGATAAAAGGAAAACCAGACTATTGCCACTAGCAGCAGGAATAGAGAATTTCACTATAGGACACTGCAAAATGTAAATAAGCAGGTAAACTTGCTGAATTCCAAATTGTAAAGATATTTTAATATATTTTATCACTTTAATCTTTTTTGAATTAAGGTTTAGTTTCTTTCACTTGGCAGTAGAAGCCAGAACCCTGGTTAGAAATCAGTCTGAAAAGACTGCATTGCACCTTTTGGATGTATTTTGACTGAAAGATCAGTTCAAAAAAAAAACTGCTGAAAGCCGAGTTCTTGCTTGGTCATTAAAACATTACATTTAAATGTGTTTAATACCTAGAAAGGGTTAAGAAAACAACAGAAGCAAGTGTAATATTTTTGCTGGAAAACTAAACTAAAAACAGGAACTGTCTGAAAAAAAAACTCAGGTGAGGCAACTTCAATAACCTTCCTACCATCACAAGGTCAGAAGTGGAGATGTTTGTTGCTGATTGCACAATGTTCAAGCCCACTCACAGCTCTTTGAAACATAGAAAATAGCAGTGGTAGGAGGCCATTCTGCCCTTCAAGCCAGTTCCACTATTCAGAATGATCATGGCTGATCATCCAGTTCAGTACATATGAACTATATTCAACTCCTTGAACATATTTAAGAATTTAGTCTCAATTGCCTTCTGTGGTTGAGAATTCCATCTGAATCATTCATATGTATTGTGACTTCCTGGGGTCCAAGCAATGAACCCTGGGAGCCTCACATTTCACTCCCTGCCACTCAGAAATGGACCAGTTTATTCCTACTCTTTGCTTCTGTCTGTCAACCAGTTTTCTACCCAGGTCAGTATACTATCCTCAATTTGACATGCATCAATTTTACACCCCAGTCTCTTCTGTGGGACCTTGGTCAAAGAATGCTGAAAGTCCAAATAGCCCACATCCACTGGTTGTTGCCCAACCACTTTACTGATTACATCTTCAAATATTTCAGTACATTGCTTCAGTATGATTTCCTTTTTTTTAAAAAAAATCCATGCTGACTTTTAACTGATTGTGTCACACTTTCCAAATGCTCTGCCATTATATCTTTAATAATACTCAAGCATTTTCCCCAGTGCAACATCAGGTCAACAGGTCTATAATTTCTGGGTTCTCTTTCCTTTAAGTAGTAGAGTTACATTAGCTACTCTCCAATCTGGAAGAACTGATCCAGAGTCCAGAGAACATTGGAAAATGACCACTGATGTATCCACTTGTCCAGGGCCATTTTCTTAAATACTCTGGAATGTAGTCTGTCAGGCCCTGGGGATTTATCATCCTTCAGTCCCACTAAAAAGAGAACCAAGGTATTTGTTCAGTTCTGATGCAGGGTTTCGACTTAAACATTGACAATTACTTTCCTCCCACAGATACTGCTCAATCCACTGAGTTCTTCTTG
This sequence comes from Pristis pectinata, assembly GCF_009764475.1. Taxonomy (NCBI): domain Eukaryota; kingdom Metazoa; phylum Chordata; class Chondrichthyes; order Rhinopristiformes; family Pristidae; genus Pristis; species Pristis pectinata. The sequence continues at coordinate 106,725,399 of NC_067407.1, forward strand.
CAGATTGTTTGGTGCTCCCATTTCCAGTATCTGCAGTCTCCTGTGTCTCTTTGTTCAATTGGGTCTGACATTTCTGTGTTTCCCATTATATGTTCCCAACTATGACTGTTATATAGAATTCAGTAATCTTTTTCACTTCATATTATCCAAGGATGCTTTTACAATCAGTTTCTACATTTCTGCAAACTTACTCTCACACCTTATTTTCAGCCTCAATCAATCCCTTCGTTCTTTTGCCGAGTTCTAAACTGTCCTCAGGCCAAGTTATACATCTCCTCCATGAATTGGTCCTTATTTCCTTCATCAGCCTCATCTGAGCCACCCTACCCATTTCATTTTTGTGCCAGACAGGAATGAACAATTGAGGTAGTTTATCATTGCGCTTCTTGTCAATTCACCATCAACCCTACAAGTAACATTTTCCAATCTACCTTGGCCAATTCTTGCCTCAAACCACTGCAGTTTATTTTGATTCCTAGGGTCATTAACTTCAGAAAGAAGGGAGTGCACATGCTTCTGTTTACATCAATGGTGCTGAGGTTGAGAGGGTTGAGAACTTCAAGTTCCTGGGAAGTAACATCATCCATGGCATGTCCTGGTCCAACTACATAGACACCATGGCCAAGAAAGCTCATCAGCACCTCAACTTCCTCAGAAGGAGAAAGAAATTTGGCATGTCCCTGTTGACCCCCTCTAATTTTTCCAATTGATACTCTATAAAAAGCATCCTAAGCATCACAGCTTGGTACAGCAACTGCTCTGCCCGTGACCACAAGAAACTGTAGAGAGTTGTGGACACGGCTCAAGATGTCACAGCTTCCCATCCATAGACTGTCTATACTTTGCTGCCTCAGTAAAGCAGCCAGCATAATCAAAGATCCCACCCATTCTCTTCTCCCCTCTCCCATCAGGCAGAAGATAAAAGCTCAAAAACACGCACCACCAGGCTCAAGGATAGCTTCTACCCACTGTTATAAGACTATTGAACAGTTCCCTGGTATGATAAGATGGACTCTTGACCTCAATCTACCTCATTATGACCTTGCACCTTATTGTCTACCTGCACTATAAATGTAACATTATTTTGGATTGTTATTGTTTTACCTTGTACTACTTCAATGCACTGTTGTAATGAATTGACCTGTATGAACAGTGTACAAGTTTTTCCCCACTGTACCTCAGTATATGTAACAATAATAAACAAATTTAAGGTCTTGACTCTGTGTCACTCTCCATTTTAAAACACAGAACATTACAGCACAGTATAGGCTCTTCTGCGCACGATGTTGTGCCGACATTTTATCCTGCTCTAAGATGCATCTAACCCTTCCCTCCCACATAGCCCTCCATTTCTCTATCATTGATGTGGCTAAGATTCTTAAATGTCCCTAATGTATCTGCTTCCACCACCTCTACTGGCAGTGTTCCATGTTCCACACACCCACCATTCTATGTTTAAAAAAATACTTACCTCTGACATCTCCCCCCCCACCCACCCCCCATACCTTCCTTCACTCACCTTCAAATTATGCTCCTTGTGCGAGCCATTTTCACCCTGGGAAAAGTCTCTGACTGTCCACTCAATCTATGCCTCTTATCATCTTGTACACCTCTAGCAAGTCACCTCTCATCATCCTCCTCTCCAAAGAGGAAAGCCCTAGCTCATTCAACCTATCCTCATCTGACATGCTCTCCAATCCAGGCAGCATCCTGGTAAGTCTCCTCTGCCCCCTTTCTAAAGCTTCCACATCCTTCCTATAATGAGGCGACCAGAACTAAACAATACTCCACAAGTGTAGTCTGACCAGAGTTCTACAGAGCTGCAACATTACCTCATGACTCTCGAATGCAGTACCCCAACTAATGAAGGCCAACACACCATACGCCTTCTTAACAACCCTTTCAACCTGTGCAGCAACCTTGAGGGATCTATGGACGTGGACCCCAAAATCCCTCTGTTCCTCCACACTACTAAGAGCTGCCATTAACCTTGTATTTTGCCTTCAAATTCGATCTTCCAAAATGTATCACTTCACACTTTTCCAGGTTGAACTCCATCTGCCACTTCTCAGCCCAGCACTGCATCCTATCAATGTCCTGTTGTAACTTACAGCAACTTTCTACACTATCTACAACACCAACCTTAGTGTCATCTGCAAACTTACTAACCCACCCTTCCACATCCTCAGCCAAGTCATTTATAAAAATCAAAGAGCAGGGGTCCCTGTCTTCTATGGGCAAGACAATTCTGAATCCACAGCGCCAAGTTTCTCTGGATCCCATGCCTCCTGACTTTCTGAATGACCCTTCTGTGAGGAACTTTACCAAACGTCTACTAAAATCCATGTACACTACATCCACTGCTCTACCTTCGTCAATGCTCTTCGTCACATCCTCAAAGAATTCAATAAGGCTCGTGAAGCACAACCTGCCCCTCACAAAGCCATGCTGACCATCTCTAATCAGACTATGCTTCTCCAAATACCTATAAATTCTAAATCTTCTCCAGTAATTTGCCCACCACTGAAGGAAGACTCACTGGCCTATAATTCCCAAGGTTGCCCCTACTCCCTTTCTTGAAAGAAGGAATAACATTTGCCACCCTCCAATCATCTGGCTCTACTCCAGTGGCGGTGAGGATCATCGCCAATGGCGCAGCAATCTCTTCCCTCACTTCCTATAATAACCTTGGATACGTCCCATATAGCCCCAGTGACTTAGGATAATGTTTTTCCAAAAGCTCCAGCACAGCCTCTTTCCTCATTATGACATTATCACATCAACATGCCCAAGCGATTCAGCCTGTTGTACACCATCCTCAAACAGCAAAGTCTCTCTCTCTGGTGAATACCAAAGTATTCATTAAGGACCACCCCTACCTCTTCTGACACCAGGCACATTTCCTCTTAGCCCTGATCAATCCTACCCTCAGTCTCATCCTCTTATTATTCACATAGGTGTAGAATACCTTGGGGTTTTCCTTAATCATACCTGCTAAGGCCTTCCCATGCTCACTTCTAGCTGTCCTAAGTCCATTCTTAAGCTCCCTCCTGCCTACCTTGTAACTTTCCAGAGCCCTTTCTGATTCTTGCTTTCTAAACCTTAGGCAAACTTTTCTTCCACTTGACAAGAGGTTCTATGTCTCTTGTCAACCATGGTTCCTTCATTCTACCATCCTTACCCTACCTCAAATGGGACAAACCTATCCAGAGACCTGTGCAAGTATTCCTTAAACAACCTCCACATTTCCATTGTGCACCTCCCCAAGAACTTCTGTTCCCAATTTATGCTCCCAAGCTCCTGCCTAATAGTATCATAAATCCCCCTCCCCATTTAAATACTTTCCCATATCATCTGCTCCTATCCCTCTCCAAGGCTATGGTAACGTTCAAGGAATCATGGTCAGTCTCCAAAATGCTCTCCCACCAGGAGATCTGAAACCTGATCAGGCTCCATCATTGCCTAGTACCAGGTCCAGTACAGCCTCTCCTCTAGTTGGCCTGTCCATATACTATGTCAGGAATCCTTCCTGGACACACCTAACAAACTCTGCCCCATCTATCCCCTTTACACCGAGATGCCAATCAATATTAGGGAAGTCGAAATCCCCCATGACAACAACCCTGTTATTTTTGCACCTCTCCAAAATCTGCCTCCTGATGTGCTCCTCAGTGTCTCTGCTGCTATTGGGAGGTCTGTAGAATACTCCCAATAGAGTGATCGCTCCCTTCCTGTTTCTGACTTCCACCCACACTGACTCAAGATGATCCCTCCAGGACTTCCTCCCTTACTACAATTGTGAATACTGTCCCTGATCAGCAAAGCCACTCCCCCACCTCTTACCTCCATCCTGATCCCTATTGAAACATCTAAACCCTGGAATATCCAGCAGCCATTCCTGCCCTTGTGACAGCCAAGACTTTAATGGCCACAACGTCAGAGTTCCACGTAGTCACCTATGCTCTAAGCTCATTACCCTTGATCCTGATACTGCTCACATTAAAGTAGACACACTTTAGCCCATTCAACTGACTGCAATTTTGCCCTGACTGCCTATCCTTCCTCAGTCTTTCTACATTCTGCATCCACTTGTGCACTAAATGCACCCACCTCTGACCTATCATTTGGGTTCCCATCCCCCTGCCAAACTAGTTTAAACCTTCCCCAACAGCTCTAGCAAACCTGCCCACAAGAATATTGGTCCCCCTCCAGTTCAAGTGTAACTCGTCCTTTTTATACAGGTCATACGTACCTTCCTCAGAAGAGATCCCAATGATCAAATCTGAAACCCTGCTCCCTGCACCAGCTCCTCAGCCACACATTCATCTGCTAAGTCATGCTATTCTTACCCTCACTGGTGCATGGCACAGGCAGCAATCCAGAGATTACTATCCTTCCTGCCTAGCTCCCTATATACTCTTTAGGACCTTCTCTCTTTTCCTACTTATGTCATTGGTAACAGTATGTACCATGACCTCTGGCTGTTCACCCTCCCCCTTCAGAATACTGTGGTCCCAATCCAAGATGTCCCTGACCCTGGCACCCAGGAAGCAACATACTACCCTGAAGTCTCTTTCACAACCACAAAATCCCTTGTCTGCCACCCTTACTCTTGAATCCCCTATCACTCCCTCTTCTCCCCCCCTTTTCTTCTGCACCACACAACCAGGCTCCATGCCAGAGACCTGGTCACTGTGGCTTTCCCCTGCTAGGTCGTTTCTACTCTTCCCCCACCCCACCCCCAAACAGTATCCAAAGCGGTATACCTGTTATTCATGTGAATGGCCATAGGGGTACTCCGCACTACCTGCCTATTCGCCTTCCTTCTCCTGACAGTCACCTGGCTACCTGTCTCCCTGCAGCTTAGGAGTGGCTGCCTCCCTGCAGCTCTCATCTATGAACTCATGCTCCCACGAGTCAAAGGTCATCCAGTTGTAGCTCCAATTCCCTAACACGGTCTGCAAGGATCTACAGCTAGATGCACCTCATGCAGATGGAGGTCTCCTAGAACTCCCACATCTCACAAGCTGAACACACCACTGACCCTGGAGTCATTCTATCTACTCAAGCCTGGCACTAGAGGAAAAAAAAATCAAAGACAAAGAAACTTAGAGATTGACCCTAGCCGCCACTCACCAAAGCCTCTTGGGCCAAAGCCTCAAGTGCTCCACTCTAACACTGGTCCACTCACACAAGAGCTGCTCAAAATGGCCACTCTGCTTATATCTACCTTCCTTTTATTTGCTGCTGTTAATTAGCCTATCAATTAGTAACAATTTGCAAATGTACCTTTTATACTCTTGTAAGATGAAACTCCCAAGCACATGCAGAGACTCACCTCTTTTCAAAGCTCCCGCTCAAAGACTTGTGCTCCCAATATGAAGACTTCTATCGTATTATAGTCACTCCTCAAGGTGTCTTGCACATTATGTTTGCTAAGTAATCCTTTCTCATGACAATATGCAGCCGAGAATGGCCTGCCATCTTGTTGGTCAATGTATGGATTCAGTAAAACCATTTCAAGTGCATTCCAAAAATTCATCCGCCATAGTATTACTAATAATTTGGTTACCCCAATCTTTGCATTGATTAAAGTCACCCTGATTGCACACAACTCTAATTCATGTTTAATACCATCCTCAAAATTACCATTATTCCCTGATCTGTATATTACTCCCAGTGTTTTCTGCCCCAAAAAGTTTTTTTTTTAAAAAACTTCTGCCCATAAAGATTCCACATCAAAGCCATTATCCTTCCTCACCACTGCATTAATCTCCTCTTTGGCCAGCAACATTACCCCATTTTCTCGTCCTTCCTAATTTATGGAATACCCCTGGATGTTCCCACAGTTGATCCCCCTTTAATCATGTCTCTGTATCCTGCTATCAGATCATTTATTTGCATGATTAATTCATATACTTTATTGTGAATGCTCCACACATTAAGCCCTTAGGCTTGTCTTTTTAACATTAATCCCTGTAGCATTATTGTGTGCTCTGGCCCTGTTGCACGCCTCATTGATTTCTCCCTTTTCTACTTTTGCATTTCCCTTCCCTCTGTCTCCTTGCATCGTATACCACCCCCCCGCCGTTTTAGTTTAACCTCCCCCCACCAAGAGCACCAGCAAACATCCTCCTCGGGTATTGGTCCTGATCCTTCCTATGGACAGCCAAACCACCTCTCACAGAACCAGTTCCAATGGCCCAGGAATTATAATTCCTCCCCTTTGCATCATTTCCCTAACTACATATTCATCTGATTTACCCTCCTATGTCTACCCTAACACACGGCACTGGTCATAAACTACCACACGAGGTCCTTTTTAAAAAAAAATTCTTCCCAATTCCCTACATTGAGCTTATAGGAAATATATTGCCATTCATTCATCATAGTTGGGTCCCAGCTTCTAGAATTCTCTTCCCAAACACATTATGGGAATACCTTCACCAGAAGCACTACAACAATTCAAGGAGGCTCATCACCACCTTCTCAAGGGCAAGGATGGGCAATGAATACTGCCTCTGTAAAGGAATTTTTTTTTAAATGTGTAAAGAGAAAGTTGACATTTGAGGTTAATGAATTTATTAGAATTTGTAATAGTTAAGGGAGGTTTTAATATGCAAGGAAAGAAGGAAGAGCAAGAGTAAACTCAAGGAAAGATCTGTGATAGGGTGAAGGATAAGAACAAACAAGTTACAAGAGGCAACTGTGTAACATGAAAGGTGGTTAAAGGATAGAACCACAGAATGGATACAGATGGAAAGAAGAATTTGGCCCAATGTCCATCATCTCTGTGTAAATTACATCAGCTAGTCTAACATGACTGCCCTTAGTATATTGCTCTGCAAATGCTTTCCTTTCATATACTTAGCTTGCTTTTGGGTGCTACGTTTCCATTTACCTCCACTACTATTGCTGACAGTGCATTCCTGACCCTAACCACTCACTGTGCAAAACATTTTTTCTTGCATCTCTTTTGAGTCATGAATGACAAGGAAATGACAGGTTATTCTGAAGGTCCCATGATAGAGGGCTCCTTGGTGCCAAATGCCACTTTGATGCCAAGGGCAGTCACTCACTTTGCTCTTGGAATGCAATTCCTTTGTCCATCTTATGGATCAGCATTGTAATGTATTACTGGCAGATACCAAGAATGAGTAGGCTATTTGGAAAGTCCCACAGCGGCACTATCAACAACATCCATTACTTTGTTGATGATTGAGAATAAACAGTAATTAGTAGATTGGATTTGTCCTGCTTTGTGGACATAAACGCAGATGATTTTTCCCAATGAGGTTCCACTGTTAAAACTATACTGGAAGAGTTTGGCCTGCAGCATTTTATGAGGTAAACAATTTGTGCTGGAATATTATTCTGCTGCTGCTGATGGCCCATAGCATCTCATGAATATCTGGTATTGAACTGCTGGTGTTGCCACATCACATGCTAAAGCATATCTTTTGTGACAACAACAGTCACTCCTGCTGATTCTCTTGTGACCAACTTCAGGTCCAGACTGGGAGCTGCATCTTTTACTACTGGCTGAGCTGACCAAGTCCTAATGCTACCAGGTCACTTTTGGCAATGGATATTGAACGAAAATCAAATCAAATTTGGCTGTCCTCAAATTGATTACCTGTCTACTCCATAATGACAAGCTATTCATGATCTGCACCAGTAGATCCACCCCAGACTTGATTCCAGTGCAAATTGGGGTCAAGGCTACAATCATTGCACCAAACTTCAACCTTCCTCACTGCAATACTGCACCTCATCCCCAAACTTCTTGTTCACAAGACAAAAGGAGCAGAAGTCGGCTCCATGAGTTAAGCTACTACTATTTCTCTCTAGCCTCAATTTCCAGCCTTATCCCCATATCCCTTGATAGCTTGACTAATTAGATACCTATCAATCTCCTCCTTAAACACCCCCAATGATTGGGCCTCCAGTTGTATGTGGCAAAGAATGCCATAATTTCACTACCCTCTGGCTAGAAATTTCTCATCTGTTTTAAACCGGTACCCTCTAATTCTAAGATTTTGCCCTCTGGTCCTGGACTCACCCACCAGGGGGAACAGCTTAGCCACATCTCTGTCCAGTCCTTCCAATATTCTGAATGTTTCTGGGAGGTCCCCTCTCATTCTTCTGTACTCCAGTGAGTACAATCCAAGAGCTGACAAACACTCATCGGAAGTAAGCCCTTTCATTCCAGGAATCATCCTCTTAAATCTTTTCTGAACCCTCTCCAACATCAGTACATCCTTCCCAAGGGGCCCAAAACTATACACAGTACTCCAAATGAGGCCTCACCAGTACCCCATAGAGCCTCATCAACACTTCCTTACTTTTATACTTTATACCTCGAGATGAATGCCAACATAGCATTCACTTTCTTTACCACCGATCCAACCTAGTGGTTAACCTTTAGGGTATCCTGCATGAGTACCCCCAAGTCCCTTTGTACTTTGAATTTTCTCTCTTTTTAGATAATAATCTGCCCATTTATTTCTTTTTCCAAAGTGTACAATGGCACATTGAATCTCATCTGCCATTTCTTTGCCTATTCTCCTAAACTATCCAAGTCACTCTGCAACCTTCCTATTCCTTCAATACTCCCTACTCCTCCACCTATCTTGGTGTCATCTGCAAACTTAGCCACAAAACTATTTACTCCATAATCCAAATCATTAATATACAAAGTAAAAAGAGGCCCCAACATCGACCCCTGCGGAACACCACTAGTAACCGGTAACCAACCAAAACAGGATCCCTTTATTCCCACCCTTTGCTTTCTGTCTACCAGCCAATGCCCCACCCATTCCAATATCCTACCTGAAATCCCATGAGCTCTCATCTTATTAATCAGCCTCGTGTGGCACCTTGTCAAAGGCCTTTTGAAAGTCTAAATATACAACATCCACAGCCTCTCCCTTATCCACCCTACCTGAGATTTCCTCAAAAAACCTCCAATAGGTTGGTCAGGCAGGATCTTCCCTTCACGAAACCATGCTGGCTTAGGCCTATCTTGCCTTGCACCTCCAGGTATTCCATAACATTGTTAGAAGGGAATCAACTGTACAAGCAGAAAACTCAACCAAAATCATTCTACTCTTAGTCATTATGCACGCAAGTGCCACTTGCCTACATGCACATTGAGGCTGAGCATCAAACCATTGTTGCTTTCTTTACTGAAGCATACGAAACTAAAAAGGTCATTCACCAGTGCACTCCTGTTACACAAGAGCTACCTACACCACACCAGAGAGAGGCTGGTCAACATAGATCATTTTCTGGATGTCAGGAGCCATATCTTAGTGAGGGCAGATATCAAATGACAAAGCACTGGAGTACCATTACTGCTGCCTCTGCAAAATCCTCCAAATCCACTGGCAGGACATCGATATGCCCAGCACTGAGAACCTAAACATGCTCAAATAACCCCAGTCCTTGGGCCACATCAATAGCACTCAGGAAACAAGCATTCCATACTCCATGATGGCAGTGAATTCCAGGACAGGAAAGACACTTCAAAGATATTCTTAAAGCCTCCTTGAAGAAATGTCACCGACTTATAGGAATCCCTGGCCCTAGATAACAAACTGGTTGACAGGCATTAAGGAAGGGGCTACACTTGAGTCATCCTCAGTGGCAGCAGATGATGGCCAAATACAAAAACACAGTATTTCAAACAATCCACTCAACTGTCCATGAGTTGCACTTGGTCCACTTGTGACAGGATCTACAGATTCTGTGTAGAGCTCATTAGTGATCTCAGAACCCAAAGAACTGGAGGGGAAGCAAGCCATCACCATCCCCAGGGGACGGTTTAAAAGGACGGTATTGATGTCCAAAATGAAAGATCAACCCAAAATGCTAGGCTTGTTTCTCTCCACAGATGCCATCTGACCTGCTGGGTCAGACAAGCCGGCAGTCAGAAGTTTCTTCCCCCCCCCACTCCCCCCAGAAAAAAAACTTTTCCAGAGTATTTTTAGACACCTAACAGAGTATATTCTGTAACCTTACTACTCTCAATGCTTCTGACTAATGTTCAGTAGGGAAGGGTTCATTAGCCAAGGTAAGGTGGTTCATGGCATCTTGCCGGCATTTGACCCGTTTGAGAGATTTCACAGCTTCATCATCGTTGAGGATTCCCCAAGCCATTCCTTCCTGACTACATATCATTGTGCCACCAATTCTGGTGATTTTGTCCCGCCAGTGGACATTATACATGAACAGATGGAGACAGAAACCAGAGACATTATCAGACCTGTGCAAACCATAGCTTTTTAAACCAATGTATAATGACTAGTACCCATTGAATAATTAAGGGTTATTTGGCACAATTGTTCATATTAAACCAACACCTGCATGCCATGCAGAGAATAAAGAGGGGCACTCAGTTGATATCATCTACACACAATTGTAGAGTCACCACATAGGAGGCCATTCAATCCTTGTCAAAACATTGCAGGAGCAATTAATTAATTGGCAGAGAGGGGTCCATACTGCAAGTCAGAATTGTTGATTCACTGTTCATCCAATTCCCTTCATCGGGAGAAAGTGTTGTCCTGACTGCATGAGGCATATTTTAAAGCTTCACCCCAATTATCCTGCAATATGAAACATTTTTCTACCATGCAGTGTTCTAGCAACCAAAACCAGCAGTCATAAGAACCGAATTTATCATTCACATCAAATACAGAATCCAAAAAAAGCTGAATTTAAAATAAAGACAAAGCATTGTAAATATTCAATCAAGTGGCATCTGTGGAGAGGGTAAGAGGCAGCATTCATCAAAATTTCTTCAGATCGATAAACTTCAGGTCAAACAACAATCTCGAGTGGCACCATCCATGGTAGGGAGTGGGAGAGGGTAGGTGCTCTTTTTGGAGATTGTCATCGGTGCACTGCAATGATCATTTGTGCAAGCTGTCAAGATTTTTATGAAGGTCATTTTAAGCCCAATTATCACCACTTTGAACATTTCTTTCTCTCCCCCAATTTAAGTGGCAGATTTGGAGATACTTTGAGCATTCATTTTTGTCAGCTTACATTTAGATTAGCATGAACACTTTACAAAAATATTACCAACAATTACATCTGTTAACAAAAACGATAAAGCTTAAAATTTTAACTGGATTAACGCAGTTTATTATAGTTGATACATCCAAGCTTAACTTTGAGAATTATACAGTAGACATTTGGAATTGGAAAAAATGCAAGGTGAAGAGATGAGTAGAGTTGGTTTTCTACTGTCCCTTTCCTGTAAAAGGACAGCTCTCCACTGAAAGGGCCCGGCCTTACCAGCAGCAAAAACAGCAACTTAAATTGAACGTTTGTGAATATCTTTAGTATTTTTTAAATCTGCCCATAGCACCTGTTAAAAGTTTAAAATTGTAAAAAAATACTTAGTCATGCACAAGTGTTTAAAGTCCACTGAAATTAAAGAAATTTCCCTCCCATCGATTTCAGTTGATATGCCAGATTAAACTGGCACAGGGCAGGAAGCCTACATGTTGACCTTTAGTGGAAAAGCCAAGGAACTCTGTGCTGTCCCTTTGGATTTCTCATATCTCCCCAGTCCATGTGATCCAGCATTAGCACTTTGAGGAAGTGGTGAGGCAGGTATAACAATATTTAAAAGACATTTGGACAGTACATGGATAGCAAAAGTTTAGGAGGGATATGGATCAAACATGGGCAAATGGGACTAGCTTAGATGGGCATCTTGGTTAGTATGGACGAGTTGGGCCAAAAGGTCTGCTTCCAACATTTTGGTGTCAGTCTCAGGGTTTGCTGAATCTTGGTAGCCAGTGGAAACGACTGTCTCTATGACTTAACCAGAGCAGAAGGCTGGACATCAGCCTGTTCTCTAGAATCCTGAGTGACTACCAAAAACCAGCAGATCTGACATCTTTTAAGGTCAAAAGTGCAGCCATGAATGATAGTGGAAGAATTATTCTTCCCCTAACACACATGGGCAGAGTTGTTAAGGAATACAAGTTCCTAAATAGCATGCCTCAGCACCTTTTCTCCACACTTAGAACTCCACCTTCCCTTCCTCCTGTCCCCATCCCACACACCCCCCTCTAGTCTCAAATAGTCTCCTTTAACAACTAATTTTCGACATGGTTTAAAAAATTGTGCCAGTGGTCTTCAAAAACCTTAGTCACGTCACTGCTCATATTAACCGAGGGAGAGCATAAATCGGCTATTCAATATGCATGATTTAATCACAGCCAAGCCAAATTCTGTTCGCACCAATGTAATTCAAACATGGAGAGGAATTGCCAGTCAGCAACTTAAGTCTGGAGTCATGGGCAGGTTTTGCTTCCAAAGATATTAGCTCCACACAAGCAAGTGAATCAGGCCTTTTTTGGGTAAGAGCTCAGTTACTCAGATTAATTTTGGTAACTAGATGGTTCCCTTCAACACTTTGTACATGCAGTGAACTCTGTTTCAGAGCAATGTGTCCTAAAATGTATGAACTTTGTACTTGTTATCTCTACTTGATCCAAAAGTAATTGCACATTTCAAACTTAAACTGCTAGCTTCCTGTCTGCAATCTGTTTGAATTTACAAAATTAGAACAGAAAGGTGACTAAACTTCTAAATGAAGAGTATGTATTGCAGAGTACCAAATGTTCTGCCTAACCTTGTTATTACTCATGTTTGTGCCTTTTTACACCACTCAAGTTTATGTTTGACACTTGTGTGAAATTAACCCATCATAATGTAATAATTTGGGTTTGTTTTATTGTGGCAATGTCCAACATCTCAATTAGACAGCAGAAAAATGTGGTAATTGGAATTAATACCTAGAAGTTTCCTCCCAGTGAAGATCAAGTTGCCTGCTGTTATAATCATACTCCATTATACTTTTACTCAATTTATTTTCATACTTTTAAGTTATTCAACATTTATCCCTGGTTTTAGATTATGTGGTATAGATTTCAGAAAGATACCCAAATACACAGACAGTGGCATTGCCAATTCTCACCCAGTCAACAGATACAATTGTGTCGGGGGGGGGGGGGGGGGATTTAGTTTTGGGAAATTACAAACTGCAACATACACAAAAGTAGCAAAATTCCACATTTCAGGAATGTGCTATAATTGCAGGCAAAATAGGAACATTGAACTGGACCAAAATCAAAGTCAGGATTAGGCCAGCAACAGTTTGATACAAAACTAAAAAATATGCAAAAACAAATTGCATTCAGTGATATTTCTTATGCAAATACCACAACATTACTTTTAAAGATTCAATTGTAGATGAAAATTGTTTATTTCTGATTATGTTCACCTGGATTATTACAGTTCAGTGCACACTCAATGTGCTTTACTTGTATCTAAAAATCACAAATTCTATTTTCCAAATCTCACAATTTTCCTTACCTGAAAGGCATCAACCTCTGCAAAGTACAGATATCATGTTAAAAACACATAGGAAACATGAAACATATTTAAACTTTTCAATAGATCAGGCTTGTAAATTTTAATGTGGAATGACAAACTTAGTACATTCCTTGGTCACAATACTTAGAAAAATTTTGTATTAGTCATAGGCAATTGTAGACCAAGGAACATTCTTTTATTTTAAACCATCTTATTATGTCCCTCCCACATCATTTGGCCCCTAGGTTCAATCTGGTTCCAAGATGGGCAATCTCATTCATTTTATTCTTCTGGTTGACTACAATATTTGCTCACATCAATTCTACTCCATTCTTTTTTGACATTAACCTATACCAAGTTAAATTTATAGTAGCCAATTATCCTAGCAGCACACCTTTAGGATGCAAGAGGAAAGCAGAGCACCCAGATGAAGTTTGCCTCAGGAGGGAATATGAAAACTGCACAGACAGTATCAACTCAGGATCAACCATGTGAAGCAGCAACATTAACTTCTGCACCACCATGCCACCCCTACACAAAGAAAAATAGCCGCCAAGACAATGCACCCCCTCTTGAAATTAATTTCAGCCAAACTTTGGCACAAAGCGAATTTTTGGTGGGAAATTGATTTATAAACAGAATTCCAGAAGATTTATGCAAATAGCATTAACAGCAATTCTCAGATAAAGGGTCTGAAGCATTTCATCTTGAAGTTTAGCTCAACTGATGATTTGTAATATGAACATAAACACAGCAGTCTCTACAAAGAATGAAAATTTCTATGAAGTACATGGCCTTTGCATTCATTTTAGATTTAAGTAACAATGAAGATAAATTCTGTTGAGGCTACAAGTGTCAATCTTTGATTAACACAAGAGTCATCACATTACGAACTGAATCACCACAATATTGTACAACTAAATTGAAAGATCATTGTTTATCACCACCTTTCCCAGTTATCATAGTCCTCAAATGAACCAGTTTCTTCAAAGCAACTGACTTGTCTCAGTCTCCTAAAAGTTCTAATAGCTATATTAAAATAACACAAGAAATATGCCCCATGTTTTTCTGGCAACCCAATTCTGTAAGCAACAGTGCAAATCAATCATCTCCATCACAGGGATGGAGCAAATCAGGACTGAAAAGGCACTTGGCTGACTTCCAAGGAAGATAAATCAATTGTTTTTGTCAACTTGACAGCAAATTTACTGCCAAGTTTATTTAAATCCTGCAGTAACTTTGCCAAGAGTCCCTATTTAAATAGTATTACTTTAAGACAAGGCCTCAAACAACTTAAAGTGGGCAAAATCAGATGATATAACAAGTTTCTTAGTGTAATTCCTTGCAATCATTTCAATATCCACAAGAACTAAAACAATTCATAGCATTGCATTTGAAGAAAATAAGAATTCCAAGTGAAACCAACCCATTGACTTTATATGAACTCCTTCACAAAAAGACCAACTTTGAAAATATTAATGTTGCTTGGATCCAGAATACTTGAAACTCAGCAAGCAGAAAGTTGCTTTAGCCCCCAAAACCAGAGCCTGCATTGGCTTCCTAATCGGAAGGTGCTTAGTAACTACAAACCATTTATCATTATAATTGAATATCTGTTGTTAAATGACTGAATGAATCCAGTTCCATCACAGGCACAACCCTCCCCACCATTGAGGAGATCTTCAACAGGCTGTGCCTCAAGAAGACTGCATCCATCATGAAAGACCCTCACCATCCAGGACATGCACTCTTGACATTACTACCGTCAGGGAGGACGTACAGGATCCTGAAGACCCACACTCAACATTTCAGGAACAGCTTATTCCCTCTGCTGCCAGATTTCTGAACGTTCCATGAACACTCCCTCCCTATTCTTCTTTTGCATTATTTTTGTAATTTATGTCTTGCACTATATTGCTACTGCAAAACAACACATTTTATGACATGTCACTGATAATAAACCCGATTCTGAAATGATATTGTCATAGCAAAAATGTGGTCAAAGATGCACATTAGTTCAAGTTAAAGCATCCATAAAGCTGACTGTACAATATGCAATATGTAGATGTACATTTGAAACAGAATATGAAGTAAAACAAATTGAGGGGCAAAGTACAGTAATACATTTAATGAATGCAAAAAAACATTTTAGTACTAGTTTTCCTGTAAAACATTTGAAGATTCAAATACAGTTGGTTCTTTACACTCTACATGCCACATCCATTATGAAATTTGTTAACCATTTCCTTCCAAATCAGGACCTTGGATCAAGTGTTTTTAAATTGATTACCACCTTCACTTAAAAACATTTAGAACCTATGATCCAAAAGATTTGCACTAAATCTGATACAATCAAAACTCAAGCCTGATTTCCCCCAACCCAAACACTCCTTAGACTAAAATGCAATGAAAAGGATTGCCATCTAATTTCACCCCCCCCCCACCCCCAAAATATTAGCAGAAAATTCAACCCAAGTGTTTGTATTCAATGAATACACTTCATTTGGCATCTGAAAACTCTCACCCTGTAACAAAGCAGTAATGGACTTGTATGTTACCAGTACCATATTTCAATGCTGGTGTAATTACATCCAGGCACAACACATTTAGAACAATGGACAAGGCATTTTCCCCCCCAGCTGTAATAGTATTAGTATGAAACTTGTGTACACATTTGGCTTTTCTGAAACCCTAGTGAAAACCTACACATCTCTTCAATCTAGCCTCACTGCTTGATGGCAGCTAGCCTTCAGGATGTTAGTTTGAAAATTTCCATGGTGGACTAAAGCTCATTAAGTTACACAATACAAAAATGTTACTTCTGCAGGTGGCACTGCATTAAAATCCAAATCTACCATTACAAAAAAGGAGTAGAAAAGGACGATCAAGAAACTATGAAAAAATAATGAAACCAATTTAAAACAGTTGGGATTAATTTGAAATTTACAAAATTAAAAACATCAGCATATGTCATTTGCTCACCCAAAATTCAGAGCAATCACCACAAAATTTAACTAAATTTATGGTTTTTGTACTTCATTTCACCTTAAGGGTAACACACTTGTACGTGTTGGTTTAAATCTACCATTTTAAAATTTCAATGCCAACTTAAACGAAACAGCAAAGGCAGTTAAAGAAACTTTTACTGTATTTTTAAAAATCTGCAGGAAAAGTCTTAAGGCAAATAATGTTACACAATTATCTATAGAATTCTCAAGAAAATAACACCCATTTCCAGACATTACACCCATTTCTGATGCTGGGGATAGAAGTTACAATAATGAATCTGTATAACCAAAACCAAATGTCAGCTGCTTTACTTGATTCTTTTGAAAAATGGGACTATGCAACCTAAACAGTGTTATGGATGGAACAAAATAGTGGATTGTCTCCAAAGTACTACCAGAGATTCTGATAGATGGTAAACTATTCCAAAAATGAAACTGAATTAAAAACAGGGCACCAAGCAGAACAATGTTACAGTCCCAAATTGTTTACAATGCACACATTCAACATACCAGTTTAGAAGTTTGACTCATAGGTTTGGTTGACATTTTTCTAAAGCAAAGCCACAGCACTTGGTTGTACATATTTCTGTATATTTGCACAAGTTGCTGGTCCGGAAGAAAGCAATTGCACACTATCCCAGACAAGCATTTGTATCATGGGATACAATTACATCAGATCATTAAAACATTACTTACAATTATCAATTATAATCAACAGGATTGAAGCAAGAATTAATAAAGATCATTCTGTATCAGAAACATTTGTTCTAATAATTTAAAGAAATACAATAAATGCATTCTTGGAGCTAGCAAGGAGAAAATTTCACTATATTTTGCAGCACACAAAACAAATTACCCATGCATAATACCAATCATTATGTTTAATACCCTGGCTTCGCTTGGAGTTTCCACAGTGTGACCTTCCCTTCTTCCCCTCCCACCTGCCCAACCCAGTTTTATACAGCAGCAGCTCTTTTGGTGAGAACAACGGATTTTGTAAATTGATGCAAAGTTTTTACATCAATCTATACAAAACTGCTTATATAAAAACCTAATTTCCCAAAATTCTACAGGCTTTATTAATAATTAAATACATATTTTTTTGCTGACACAGTCAGTGATGCACTATCCACATTGCTTCCCAGAAAGCTGTGATAACAAGTTCAAGTAGTTTCTAGACAACTGTTCAGTTTTGCTATGGAATGTGCCACATACAAATCACAGAGCTGTGGAACAAGTTCAATATAGTTGCATTATCTACCACGGTTATTTTAGCTTAGTGCCAATTCCAGTTGACAACCCCAAAATTTGAAGTCTGTAAAGTACATCACTTTTCAAAATTAGGTTGGGTAAGTTTACACAGCTGATTCATATTGTGTGTCTTTGTTTTTTACTGCATTGTTCCCCATCTCACTTCTTTCAGTCCTTGCAATGGGATGTTCAGGAGATTCCCTGATAACCTCAAGAGAATGGGTAGATGGAGTTTCCAACTTTAAATCACCAGATGACTTTTCTCCATTGCCACAGCATTGTTTTAAGGCACATTGAGTCTTGCATGGCAGTTCACAAAGAGAAGTACGTGATTCAGAGTTCACTGAAGCAAATTCTGGTTGGATTGTTGTGGCGTGGATACCTTCATCATGGAAAAAGTCTTTGATACGTTTAGCTACATCCATATAAGCAGTTGGGTCACGACATTTGATGTGGGCTGTTGCAATGATTCTGCTACCAGCTAACTGCCAGACATGCAGCTCATGTACAGCAAGGACACCTTCCAGGTTGCGCAGCTTCTCATTTATTAACTCCATATCTATTTGTTTTGGGACTGTTTGCAACAGAATGAGAGCAGATTCCTTCAGAAGAGGATAGGTTGTATAGAGCAAGATACAAACCATAATACAGCACAGGGTAGGATCCAAGAAAAGCACCCAGCAGGGTCCAGCTTCTGGTATGCTTTCATGATTTTCAGTCATGTTTGACTGTGTGCCATTTATATGTCGATTCGGACAATGATCATGGCGGCATAGATTAATGCATGGACCACTTTCAGGACATGGGTTCCAAATAAAGTAAAATATCAGTGCATTAACCACAACTATGACCGAGCCCAGGGCATCTCCCAACACATGGAGAAAGACACCACGCATGTTCAGCTGTGATGCAGAATCGTCTATGTCTCCAAATTCGTCACGATGGTCGTCAAGAATAGAAATCCCATTCATCTGCAGGCCTGGCACACTATTCTCCCTCAGTAGATCTATTTAAAGTAAAAAAAAAACACATTAGACACAATAAATGTTTCATGACTGCTGATCTTTAACATTTTTTGTTCCTTTTCCCCAATTTTTAAAGTGTTTTAATTACACCATTCCAGTAAAAGATGGACAACCTGCTGTAAAGTCCAGTAGCAAAGAATATGAGTGTGCTACTGAATGTTCAACATTGGGCACGCCATAAGGATTATCACTGAGCAATATCTTTTAAAGAGGAAAGTCAAAACAACAGTACAGAAAGGCAACTGCCCATTTTAGTAATTATAAACCTGTTCAAGATAATCACTGGACCATACACCTCAGAAAGCTGTCTAACAATGATCTCAAAATATTCACACAAAGCAAAATATTGCCATGTTGGAAAGCTAAAATAGAAAGTTTGTGGCAAAAGTAACTCAGGAGGTTCTATCGTGCACCAATCAAGGGGAAAACTAGAGCTTCATACAGTTCCTTAATTTTACTTTTGCAGACAGAATACAAGAAGAATTTCATATTTTCTTTCAATGCCTTCTTAACAGATAGCATATTTGCACATTAAGTATAATGATATACCAACCAAAAACAAAATCTAATACTTTCTCAATGTTGAAAATTATTGCTCAAGAAATAGTCACATTGCTGCCTTAAACAAACCATTAATAACCATTGACCTCAAAATGAAATTAGAAAAAAATTTAAACACATCCAAAGCTCTAATAACCCAAATCTCAATTGTTCCAGTCATCCAGTCCAGAAAAAGGTGGGAGAGACAGCATGAAGAAAGCAACAGTACAGCATGCATGGGGATGGAGGAAGTACACAGGAGGATTGGCTCATGACCAGAGAATGGGAAAATTGGGTATATAAATTTCAGGGAGTTGGCCTAGCCTGCTGATAAGGTGTAATCTACCAGCAGGTGAGTCATGCTCCCAAGGCTGCATCTGGCTCACTACTGAGGCCATGGCTCAACCTGTCCCAAGTGCAAGGGGGGAAAAAGTATTGGCTATTCATGCTACCCTGTTCGCCATCCCATCCTCAAAGGAATGCAGGCTGATGTCTGAAAATAGACAGTTAGTTCTGAACAGGAAACCACACAAAAACATTGGCAAGTATAGTGTAAAAGTATACAAGCATTTCCAGAAATTAAGCTATTCCCACCACCAAAGAATTTACCTTTACACACAGGATTTGAAATTCTCAAGTTGCAACAAAATACAAATACATGTTTCTCAAGGTTAGTAGTCTGAGCTTCTGAACTACGTGTATGCAATTAAATTCTCAAGGTATCAATTGTATAGTCACAGTTACAAGCTAGGAAATGTAAAAACACATCTGGAAGTCATGTTTGTGAGATGCTTCAGGTCTTCTGACAAAAAAAAGAGTACAATGCTTTGTTGCCCATTTCAGGATCTTTTCCAACTGATTTTAAATTATCCAACATGATCTAATCATACCAAAATTTGATTGAAGAATATTCATTATTGCTGTGAAGTCAACTCATTTTTAAGTTCTATAAATTTGCTTTGTACCTCTACTGTAGTTGGAATTTTCAGAGTCACTTTCATTTGAGGTTTTAAATTAGACAAATCATCAAATCAGAGCTACAATATTCTTCAAATAACTGGATATCATTACTGGATACAAACAGCTCATTAAAAAGGGGAGAAAAATAAAGCAATATAAATAAACCAACTACAAATCTAACTTAAGTTTAGAACTAACCTGGTCTAGAGTAGGTGCATTTAGCATCGTATTCTGGCAATAATTTGGCAAAAGTAAACAAAGACCAAGCCACTTAAACAATGTCCTCAAGTAAGATTTCAACAAAACACTTCAATATTTTATTTCATATTATGTTATGTAGTATATACATGGAATTACTGAAAAAAATTAAACATCAGCAGATCTCTACATTTTTATCACTCTAGCCTGCCAGAAAATCTTCTTATAAAACATCCATCTGGTACAACCAAGTGAGCTTCTGGTTCATTTTCCAATAATTATTCAAACCCAAATGAAACTACTCAAGCAAATTAGGAGACACGCCAAGGAATAAATGAACTATCCTTTTATTCAAAAATTGGAGATAACTACTAATATAGCACCTATAAAGTGTAAAACATTGTGCAAGAGCATTATCGAAAAAGCCTGATGACAAATCACACAAGGAGATACTAAGGTGAAGGGCCAAAACAAAAGGTACATTTTCAAGACCTTTCCAAATGGAAAGAATACAATTCATGGTCTTAACAGCTGAAGAACCAGCCACCAATGATGGTGCAAATTAAGTTGGGAGATGCTTGGAAACTGAATTAGAGATGCAAAGAGACCTCAGAAGACTGCAGATTATCCAAAGCCTTGGATGTTAAACAAAGTCTGATGAGTTAGAGACATGAAGGCTTGTGCACTGATTGTATTTAGCTTTAAAACATATGTTCTGTTTTTAAGACAGAAGGGATACTACAGATGAAAAACAAGAGGGCATTGGGACAAGTCTCTGAGGAACACATGAACTCTGGTTATGGCTAGATACACAAAAACGAAACCAAGTAAACCTATTCAATTGGACAATTGAGAAGATTAAGATTACTCATTCACAGAAGGGAAGGGGTGACGGTGTCAATGGCAAGACCAATATTAATCACTCCATTCCCCTAGTACTGCAGATGAGCCACATTCTTAAAATTAAAAGATTTTTACCCATGAAAGCATATTAACTTTTCCAGGTACTCAGTAGGCACATCACGGGGGGGCGGGCGCAACTTGCAATAATGTATGTACAGCATCTTGCAAATGTGCAAACAGCCTTGGAAAGTTGCTGCATTAAGTCTTGTAGATGGTACTTTCAGCAGCTTCAATGTGCCAAGAACGAGGGAATTTATTGGTGGATAAAATAACAGTAGCATGCTTTGTTTTGGATGGCATCAATCTACACTCAAGAGGCAAGTGAAGAGCATTTCAACAAAATTAATACACCTTACAACACTTTAGCAAGCCCAGCAGCAATTTCCCTGTCAGAAAATACCAGGCATCTGTTGTGATAGGTCCAAGTTTCCAGTCAATCTTTAAAACAAAAATTCCTCCTTCCATAAATTAAAAACAATGCATGAAAATTTAGAGCAGGTATTGTCATTGACTGTCACAGGCAGATGGTTAGATAGCCATTGCCTGACACTTTATAACATTCATGCCACAAATTCTCAATGTTGCCCAAATCTGGTATGTGGTAACAAACCCCTTCATTATTTGGAGCTGTAAATTGAACTGAACAATCAGCAGCAAATATCCCCATTTCTGATGTTGCAATGAAAGAAGAGTCATTTATGAGCCAGCTGAAGATGTCCGGAGCCAAGATTAGATCATAGAATCATGATAACTCAGGAGGTGGCTATTCATTCCACCAAGTCTCTGCCTGCTTCTACTAAAACAATTCCATTTCCCATGGTCTCCCCCATAACCCTTTAAATTCTCACATCTATGCAAGTTCCTTTTTGAAAGTCCTGACTGACTCTATAAAATCACCTTTACAAGCAGCAGCAGCTTCCAGATCACAGCTAGAAAAGTATTTCTTTACACCCTTTATTTTTCCCTCCAAAACTTCATCCAACCCCCTTATTCCTGAACCATTTGTTATGTCCAGAGGAATTCCTGCAGCAATTACTCTACAACAAATCAACGATTTTCCTTTGTGCCAAGAACCATTCCTCGATCACAGATTTGCAACAAGTTTGACTTGTACTCCTTGTTGCCACATTCTGATACTGACTTACTGCCAAGGAAAGTCACCAGCATCTCACTTCTACAATAGAACTCTTTTCTCAAATGTTTGGATGGTGCTTGACAGTGGTTCTGACAAAACCCAAAGCATTAGCAAGGAAGTTTCAGTGAGCGGAAACAAATGAGCTGCTAGAGGAATTAAGTACTGTTAGGGAGGGGAGTGAGGGAAGAAAGCAGGGTGGAGATAGCAATAGAAGCTGGGAGATGATGGATGGATGCAGATTATGGATTCCCATCTACCCACCAGTGGGACAGACCTAGTGGGAGGAGTGTGTGGGTGATAGGCAAGTGGAGTAGGTGGGGAGAGGGGAAAGAAACAAGTGTGAGGGGGCCTGGTTAGATCAGAAAAGAAAGGGAACGGGACAAAGGAGGAGCAAGTTACCCAAAATTGGAGAATTCAATGTCCATGCTGTTGTAGATGGAATACATCGTGCTGTTCTTATAGTTTGTGTTTGGTCTCAAACTATAGTGAAGGAGGCCAAGGACAGATAGGTCAGTGTGGGAATGGGAAGAATTCAAGTGGCTTGCTAACCAGGATCTCAAGATGGCCATGGCAGACAGAGCACAGATGAAACAGTGGTTTAGTCTGTGCTTGCTCAGACCATATCAAGAGCACTGAATGCAATAAGACAAAGTTGGAGAAGGTGCATGCAAATCTCTGTCTCACCTGGAACAGATGTTTGGGTCCCTGGATGGGAGAGGGAAGAGGTGTAGCAACAAGTATTACATCTTCAACAGATTGGGGGGGGGAAGTGCTGGGGGAGGAATGAGTGAACTAGAGAGTCAAGAAGAGAGTGGTTCCTGTGGAAAACAGAAAGAAGTGGGGAGGGGAAAGGTGTGTCCGGTCTTAGATGAGAAAGTACCAACTATCAGGAGATTGTAGAAACTAAATCCACCTGTTCCATACACCATTCTGTACTTTAGGTGCTACTCCTAAACAGCAGTTTTGAAGTGAAAATAAATCCAAGAGAAGCAAGAACCTGTTTTATTGCCAATTCCTGGCTGGCTTTAGCCAACAATGGTAAGCCATTTTCTTTAGCAAAATTGCATTTCTTATGAAAATGTGCTCCCATTGAGTGGGAAATTGAACAAAGGACCCAGCAGTTATGAAGGTACAGCAGTGTTCTTGAAAGGAGGCACAAGGGTGATCTTGTGCTCACAATATTGCTGCAGTGCAATGGTGAAGAGATTTTGCAGCAGTCTTGGTTGGTACCTTGCACATGGCATTTTGCACATACATCGTCTTTGAACACATTATCCATCTACAAACTTTGGTTAGGATCACACTAAACAGTGACTTCAATTTTCCACTTACAACTGGAACAAAGGCCAGGACAATGATCTGCAAATTCCTCTGAATGAGCAAACTCTTGCAAACACCACCACATGTTCAGGGAAGCCCCATTTTGTACATTCATAAATATGGTTTCAGAAACTCAAAAAGGGAGAAAAAATTTAATAATGTTTAAAATTGACATTGAACAGAAAACAAGTCAGTCCACTGAAACAGGAAATACAATTCCCTTGCAAACACTCTAATGCTCTACCAGCTGTTTACTCCAGAAAACAGGGATAGAAGCAGGTGCTTGGTTAGGTTAGAAAAACAGCATGTTATCCCTGTGGAGATGGAGGATCAGAATCCAGACTGGCAGGTACATTCCCAGTTACTTCATTCTTGGGGATTTCTCATTTTACTGCAAGATTTCCACAATAAATCAGAAAACTTGTACTTTGGGTTTTCAGCTGCAGGTAAATTTAAAATCATTTCATTCCACCCACCCCTCCCCACGACGTGCATACTTTAAAAAAAACACCTTCATGTTTAAGTTTCTAACAGGTGGTAATCCTCACTCAAGTACTGGTCAAAGTCAACACTCTGATAGTTCAAAATTTTGGTGGTCATGCATTTCATCTTTCTTGCAAAATAACCTGATGCAATACAAGTTTGTACAGCTTAAGTGCTTTATGTTCCACTTTATCAGTAGTCAACTTGGATGCTGAATTACATTCTGTAGCAAAATGGCACACAACTGCGACCATTGCCCTTAAACATATCAAAAAGATCTGAACTTGGGATATAATTTTAAAGAATACAGATGACACTTAAACTGGAAATAAATATATATAAAAAGGACTGTAACATACTACAGAAGATACAGTAGTGAATCTGGCAACATGCAATTCAACATGAAGTATGGAGTGACAAGTTCAGAAGAAGAATCAGGTTTATTATCACTGACATACATCGTGAAACTTGTTTTGCAGCAGCAGTACAGTGCAAGATATAAAAATTACTAAGTTACAAATATAAATAAATAGTGCAGAAGTGGGAAAATGAGGTAGTGTTCATAGACAGTTTAGAAATCTGATGGCGGAGGGGAAGAAGTTGTTCCTAAAACGTTGAGTGTGGTCTTCAGGCTCCTGTGCCTGACGGGTTTTGATTAGAAGGATATAGAGATAATACAACCTAAAAGTACAATATCAAAGGATCTGAAACAACAGATTCTTGATCGGGACTGCATGGAACTGTTGAATAAGACATAGATAAATATTGTTAAAAAACTATAGTAAATATGAGAACAAGAAATGCATTAAAACATACAAATTAAAAAAATACATTATTAATTCAACACAACCAGAGTGTTCAGTTTTGGGCTCCACACTACAAGGACAATGTCAAGGCCTTAGAGTGCAAAGGCTACCACTAGAATGCACCAGGAATGCAAGATTTCAGTTACATGAAAAACTAGGATTGTTCTCTCAGAAGAGATGATTAAGAGGTTGCATAGGCTTGTTCAAAATTAAGATGTTGAGATTATTTCCATTGGCAGAAGACATTTAACTAGCAAAAAGTAACAAAAGATAACTCTAAATATTAGTCATAACATAAAATGACTTGGAGACTCGAGACTGCAGATGTTGGAATCTGGAGCAACAAAATCTGCTGGAGGAACTCAGTGGGTTAGGCAGCATTTGAGGGGAAAGTAATTGTTAACGTTTTGGGTCATAACACTGCATCAGGACTGAGAGTGGAGAGGGAAGATGCCCAGTATAAAGAAAGGGAGTGGTAAGAGGGACCAGTAGGTGATTGGTGGACTGAGGGGTGAAGGAATGACAGGCAGATGGAGCCAGGTTAGGGATGGATGGAGTTGGGAAACAGGCAGGTAGAGGCAGGGAAAAAAACCAAAACTACTTGCCTAAAAGAATTATGGAAGAGCAAATAATAAGTTTCTAAAAAGTTTTCAGGTATATAAATTTTGCAGAGCTACATGGAAAATATTTGAGCACAAGGCTAACCTCTTTCAAAGAGCTGCACAGAGATCCATGTACAAGTTGGAAATCATGGTATGCTATTTAGTCCTTTGCATTTGGTCTTCTCCTGATTAATGTCTTTTAAGAATGCAACCACACACTAATGACGTCCAATTACAAAATTAATCCATACCAACTATAGAGTTCGATGGGTTAGATGGTAGGACAGTCAAAAACTGAGTTACACAAATGCAGGAATCAATCACAAGACTAGCAAACTATTAGGGCAAGTTTCCCTACTTAACTGGTGAAAATACTACTATACAAGTGTTTCAGGTGAGCAACTTTGATGCATGTCAGGGGAAGCTTTAAAAGTACAAGGAATAGAAAAGTGCAATACAAATGAAAGGCTGTATAACATAATATGTAAAGCTTGTAATAACACCAACATATTTATTTGGGACTGAGTGACCCTGTAGAACTGCTACTTTTATCTCACTATGGTCAGGCACCCTCTGAAGTAACCTCTATTAAATGCAGGTTGTATAAACAATTTTTATAACGATATACACATTTAGACTGCATAAATGGATTCTCCTTTGAAACCAACAGGATCCCACGTCATTTAAACTAGATAAATCAGATCAAATTGTTGCATTATACTTAACCGTTTACAGAAGACTTGAAAATATCGACCACCGCTTTTTTAAGGAATATTCTAATGAAAGATCAAATCCCTAATTCGTAATGCAAATCCTGCATTATGGCAAACTAACAGGAAAACGTTAATAAAACCACCATTGAACTACTATTGGAAGTGTCTGAAAAAGTGTGGGCTACGAGTTCCGACTGTCCACTCAACTGCTAAAAACAGGTTATGTCACTCAGGACTAGCGTTCGCCATCGAATACCATGCCGCCTAGTGCAGTACAAAGGGGCATTAATTCAAAACCAGAAACGGCACAAATCCTTTTGATTAAACCCGAGGACCTACTCGACGCAATACAGCTTTAACTTTTTTTAAAAAAACAGCTTTCAATACTTAAGGGGGGATTCCACAAATTATTACCTATGATATTGGATAGGACATTATTCGGTGTCGTAAAGTAAGCCCAGCGTGGACTGGGGCAAATAATACCACAGTTCCCATAACGGCTTATTATTCCAGAGAAACAAGTTCCCCTTTAACAAGTATTTTAACTCGACTATATTCCCTGTGGTGAATTAAGACATAAATGGCTCATTGTATAGTAATATAAATCTGCCCTGCTATTTTACTACCAGGCACTGCAGCCAATCGAATACATTCTGAATTCTCAGCGTTTCCATTAAAAGAAATCCCGGGATTTAAAAAAAAGCATTTTAAAAAAACTATTTAGTTCTTTCGCCTGGTGCTTAGGTGAATCGGTATCCGGGACTCCAGCCAGAAGATTTTCCATCAATGACAGACAATACAGATTGAATGGAGGGTCTACCGTTAACATGCCGGGGGTCGCCGCTTCTGCGAGTGCTGAACACGTCCTGTTTGTCCGGGTTCACGCCGTTGCTGGCGCTGCCGCTGTTCACCAGGATGTTGACCTCCTCCTGGTCGCGGAGACTGCTGCCGTTGCCGGCCAGTTTCTCGGCGTCGCTCCGCTTCTTCCTGCGGAGCCAGTGGCCCTTCTCCGCGCCGGAGACGTGCGTGTGCGAGTGCGAGTGGCCGTGGGCCGCCCCCGGCCCGCCGCCGGCCCCGCTGCCGTGGAACATGCAGAGCCCCAGCAGGTTGACCAGGAGGCCGGCCGCTCCCACCCCGATCACCACCACCGCGTTCTGGATCTCCCGCGGCTCGCTGAACCGTTCGATGGCCTCCAGCACGATGGTGAAACAGAGGGCGGTGAGGAAGACGGCGTTGACCAGCGCGCCCATCACCTCGGCGCGGATCCAGCCGAATGTGTTCTTGGCCGTCGACTGGGTCTTGGCGGCAAAGCGCACGGCGATGAGGGCCACCACCAGCGCGATGACATCCGACAGCATGTGGAAGGAGTCGGAGAGCATGGCCAGGGAGCCGGTCAGCCGGCTCACCACCACCTCCACCACGAAGAAGCCGAACGTCAGCCACAGCATGCACATCAGGCGCGCCCGGTTCGGCTCGCAGTCCATCTTCATTCAAAGGACCGCTGACACCAAGCTGGATGTCGAGGGCACCCCCACCCCCCAACTTGTCCCGGACAGAACAAAGGGCCGTCTGAACGCCCGCAAAATAACGGCCGCAATTCAAAACACAACTGGGCTGCGGGAGACCTACGCCGAAAGTTCCAGAGAATCAGGAACCTGCTCTCTCATTCTTTCGCCCAGCCCGTAACTACGCAGCGGTTACAAAAAAACTTTTGCACCCGGCAAGTTTTTTTCTGCGCACGGTTTTTTTTTCAGCACGGACCCATTTCTTCCCTCTCTCCAATCAAACCCTGTCTCTAGGCCAGGCCGATTGGTTGAACCGGCAGGCGAGCTTCATGCTTATTCGCTGATTCTGGTGTCAATCAATCGGTTTCAGCCCGCCCTGCGCAGCCTCCCTACTGGTTTTTTTTAGAAACAAAAGGCCGGATTGTCCGGCACGTTGGTTGCGTTTGGTCCTGTTTCGCTGTCCAGGTAATTGTGACGCCATCAGCTGTCAAATTGTCCCGAAATCAATCAACGACCGCTGCTGCCGGCTCCATTCCCACCCTACCTCAGGCTGGATTGGGCAATACTTTCGATGTTTCCTTTTAATTGGCTGATGTTGGTGTCAATCAATCTCAGTTATGCGAGGTGAGCAAGGTAGTTTTATTTCGATGTGTCAATTGGTCTTTCCAGTCAGGGGGTTAGTTCCCTGTTCTTGACTGACAACTTATTCTGTTAGTCGTTTCGCAATTCTGTAAGTACCTTTAAATTATTGTGTAGCATGTCTTACTTAGTGTGACTCAGCATTACAAGGAAGTAATAATATTCCAATAGTTTAAATGTTGGGGGAAAACACTTAAAGGAATAGTGCCCCTTATTCCCAATAAGTGCATCTTCCACTTGTAATTTTTTGAAGTTTTAATTTTGCTTTATTTATATTACTTAATAGACTTTGTATGTCGTGAAAGAAAGGGAAAAAACTGCGAGAAAGCTATCTATTTACTTATAAAATAGTTTTGCGCACAGTTCACGTGGACAAATCGCCCAAACAGGTCCATTCATCTGTGAACTCGAGGGACAGGAGACGGCAGGTACTGAAATCTGAAGCAAAAGACAAGTATGCGGGGTCTCGACCCGAAAAGTTGACTATTCCTTTTTTCTCCTTACAGATACTGCTTGACCCGCTGAGTTCCTCCAGCAGTTTTTTTTACATCTATGGACTCTTGTGTGAAGTAAGATTGTCCATGATCCACCAAGTACGGCCGCACAAATCACCGACTAACACTTCTGTGTTTACAGCTCACTAAGTTTCCGTTCCTTCGTGATTCTCCCTCGATGACACTCAAAATAATGAACTTTAGTCTTGCTGTTTCCGCAGCACGTTCCCCATGTAAGTACCGCAAGCCTTCACATTAGTTGAGGCCGTATGTGCACGTCTTTTTCAAACCTCCCTCGTGTGGCTGGCTTTGCTGTTGTCCATTCAGTAGAATTTTCGAAATAATACATTCGTATGTACTCAGACAGGGCCAACCCAGTAAAAATTAGCATCAATGCCATGCCGGTGATGCATTACATTACACCTCCAGAAAAGCTGTGCCTGGAATCCCAGTGCCCTAGATTTCGAAGGCAGGGCAAACGAAAAGTTAAAAGTCGTTTCAAAGTGTGGCTGGATAGGTCGTTCGTATCTCGAAGTATAACCTCGAAGCGGCATGGCCTCTTCTGGAGTCTTCAGAAATATGGCCATGTTCATCCATGTGCGTTTGGTCAAGTGCCCCAAAGAGGCGTTGGCTTTGGGGAAATGGTCAATATTGGTATCAATTACAGCACGATGATACAGAATGGATCCTAGTTCCTCCGATTATAGTTCGTGGTCTATGAAAAAAAATTGCAGAGAAATAATGGATTTCATGTTGTTTGCATGGTGCCTTTTGAGTCTATTGTTATTCCAACTTCTGAGTGTGAGAGTTAGTGAGTTATCTCTGTCATGATATATTGAAATTGGAAGCAGATCCCTCTAGCCTGCTCTGCTGTTCAATACTTTAGTGGCTGATAAACCTCAACTCCACGTTCCTGTCTATTCGTGGCAATCCTTTATCCCCTTGCTTTATCAAGAGCCTATGTAACTCTGCCTTTAAAATATTCAAAGATTCTGCCCCCATTGTCCTTTGAATTCCAAAGAAAAGAATTCCAAAGGCTCATGACCCTCCTAAAGAAAAAAAAATCTGCCTTATCTCTTTCTTAAATCAGTGCCCCCCCCTTTATTTTAAACAGCCATTCCATAATTCTACATTCTCCCACAAGTGGAAAATCCTCTTCACATACACCCAATCAAAATCCCTCAGGATCTTATAAACTCTAATCAAATTACTTCTCACTCTCCTAACATCCAGCCTGGTACTTTAGATGTGGTCAAAACAATACCTTGTATAACAGAAGCTTAATCTCTCTACCTTTGTGTTTAATTCTCCTTGCAAAAATATTCTTTTAACTTTGTTAATTATTTTATGTATTTACACATCAGCCTTTTGTAAATAGGGCACATAAATCCTTCTGCAATCTCCTCCCCCTTAGATATTATGAATCTTTTTATTTTTTTCTAGAAATTGACTATTTCAATTGAGTCTATATGGGTAGAACTCAAAAATAAGAAAGGTGCAATCATTCTGATGGGATTATACCAGGTCACCAGGACATTGAGGAACAGATATTCAAGCAGATTAGGGAAAGGTGCAAAAACAACAGGATTGTCATGGTGGGTGACTTCAATTTCCCCAATATAGATTGGGACCTTAGTGCAACGGGGTTAGATGGGTTAGAATTTGTTAGGTGCATCCATCTAACTAGAGGAGGAGCCATACTAGACCTTGTATTGGGAAATGAGCCTGGCCAGGTGAGTGACCTTTTAGTGGGGGAACATTCAGGAAATGGTGATTACAACTCATTAAGTTTTAAGATAGCTATGACTAAGGATAAGTATCGACCTTGCAGGAAAGTATTAAACGGGTGGAGAGCAACAAGAGTATTATGCAGGAGCTAGGAAGAGTTAATTGGGAAGAGCTGTTTTTGGGCAAGTCCACATCTGACATGTGGAGGGCATTTAAAGACCAACTACATAGAGTACAGGACCAGTATGTCCCAGTAAGAAGGAAGGACAAGGATGGCAATGTAAGGTAACCTTGGATGATGAGAGAGATTGTGAATTTAGTCAAGAAGAAAGAGGAAGCATATGTATGGTTTAAATTGAATTTAAATTTAAAATTGAACAGGGCCCTTAAGGAATAGAAAGAAGCCAGAAAAGAATTCAAGAAGGGAATTAGGACAGCCAGGAGGGGCCATGAAAAGTCCTTGGCAAGTAGGATTAGAGAGAATCCCAAGGAATTCTGTACATACATCAAGAGCAAGAGGATAACTAGAGAGAAGGTAGGACTACTCAAGATAAATGAGGGAACATCTGCTTGGAGGTGGAGGATGTGGGTGAGGTCCTAAATGAGTACCTTGCATCAGTATTCACCAAAGGGAAGGACATGGAGGATAGTGAGTTTGGTGTGGAGCTTTTGAGATAAAGAAGGAGATAGTGTTGGTCTCTTGAAGAACATTAAAGTGGACAAGTCCCCAGGGCCTCATGAGATATATCGCAGGTTATTGAGAGAGGCAAAAGATGAGATTGCTGGAGCCTTGAACAAGACCTTTGTGTCCTCTTTAGCCACAGGCGAGGTCCTGGAGGACTGGCAAGTAGCTAATGATGTTCCATTGTTCAAGAAGGGAAATAGGAATAATGCTGGAGATTATAGACTGATGAGTCTCACATCTGCTATTGGAGAGGATTCTTAGGGATAGGATTTGTGAGCATTTGGAAAAGCATGGCCTAATTAGGGACAGTTAGGGCTTTGTGCGGGGCAGGTCATGTCTTACTAACGAGTGAGCTTTTTGATGAGGTGTCAAAAAAGGAAGCAATGAAGGTAGAGCAATGGATTTGTATACATGGATTTTAGTAAAGCATTCAACAAGGTCCCTCATGGTAGGCACACGCAGAAGATTAAGATGCATAGGATCCACAGTGACTTGTCCGTTTGGATTCAGAATTGACTTACCCATAGAACACAGAGGGTAGTGGTTGATGGGTCTTACTCTGCTCGGAGGCAGATGGAGTTTAATCCAGGCAAATGTGAGGTATTGCACTTTGAGAGGTCAAATGTAATGGAGGGAAAACACAGTTAATGACAGGACCCTTAACGGCATTGATGTAGAAAGCAATCTTGAGCTTCCTGAAATTGTTGATAGGGTGGTAAACAAGGATATGGCTTGCTTGCCTTTATTAGTTGAGGCATTGAGGTCCAGAGTCAGGAGGTTATATTGCAGGTTATATTAAAACTCTGGTTAGGCCACATCTGGAGTACTGCATTCACTTCTGGTTGCCTCATTATAGGAAGGATGTAGAGGCTTAGGAGAGGGTGCAAAAAGGTTTACCAGGATACTGCCTGGATTAGAGGGCACTTGCTCTAAGGAGAGGTTGGACAAACTAGGGTTGTTTTCTCTGGAGTGGTGGAGGCTGAGCGGAGACCCGATAGAAGCTTATAAAACGATGAGAGGTATAGATAGAATAGACAGCTGGTATCTTTCTCCCAGGGTTGAAATATCGAAAAGCAGAGGGCATGGATTTAAGGTGAGAAGGGGAAAGTTCAAAGGAGATGTGCTAGACAAGTTTTTTTTACAGAGAGTGGTTGGTACCTGGAATGTGCTGCCAGGGGTGGTGGTAAAGGCAGATACAATAGAAGTGTTCAAGAGGCTCTTAAGTAGGCACATGAATATACAGAGAAAGAAGGGCCATGTGCAAGCAGAAGGGATTAGTGTAAATAGGCATCATTAGCTTAATTAGTTTGGCACAACATTGTGGGCTGAAGGGCCTATTCCTGTGCTGCACTGTTCTATGTTCTACTTCACATTATTCCACATTATACTTCATTTGGCAGATTTTTATCTACTCACCTAAACAATCTCTCTCCCTTTGTAGCCTCCTTCTGTCTTCTCCACAACTTATTTTCCTACCTATCTTTCTGTCATCAGCAAATGTCATCCAAGTCATTTTTATATATATATATATGTATATTTTTTTTTGTTAAAGTCAAGGTCCCTGCACAAATCCCAATGGCCCACCATTCATTGCATCTTGCTGTCCACAGAAAATGACATTTATGCCCACCCTGAGTGAGTTCAGGGAGAAATATGTGGATAATCTGGAGCATGTTAGTATTAAGAGGGAGGCGGTGTTAGACATTATGGAACACCACAGGTGATAAATCCATAGGCTGGATGAGATCTATTCCAGAATGCTATGTGATCGCTGACAGACATCTTTTTTTTAGCCACAGATGAGGTGCCAGAAGCTGTTCTCTCTTTATTTAAGAAGGGCAGCAGATATAAGCCAGGTAATTACAGGCTGATGAACCTGACATTAGTGGTAGAGAACTTGCTGGAGAAAATTCTAAGGGATATGATTTAAGTATAAATGGAAAGGCAGGGGCTGATCAGGCATAGCAAATGTGGCTTTGTGCAGGGGAACTCGTGTCTCACTAATTTGACTGAGGTTTTTGAGGAGGTCATTAGACAGCAACAAACAATCTGCTGGAGGAACTCAGCGGGTCAAACAGCATTTGTGGGAGGAAAAGAATTGTCGAGGTTTCAGGTCGAAACCCTGCATCAGAACTGAGCCTTGAGTCCCGAAATGTTTGTTGCTCCAGATTCCAGCATCTGCAGTCTCTTGTATCTCTACAGGGTATTAGACATTGTGTATATGGACTTCAGTAAGGCATTTGACGAGAACCTGCACGGTAGACTTGTCCAGAAGGTTAAGGAACATGGGATCCAAGCCGAACTGACCAATTGGATACAAAGTTGGCCTTGTGATAGGAGACGGAGAGTGGTGATAGAAGCAGGCTTTTCTGATTAGAAGTCTGTGACCAGCGGTGTACCACAGGGATCCGTGCTGGGACTTTAGTGATTTAAATTAAGGTCTTGAATGTGAATGTAGGAGTTTGCCAATGACATGAAAGTTGTTGGTGTTGGGGAATAGCAAGGAAGGTCATCTAAGGCTACAGCAGGATCCAGGTCTTCCTCAAGTTATGGCCAGGTCCCATTCCTGTGAAATGTTTGTAACTCGGACAATCCACAAGTCAGAAATGGATCCACAAACCGAGTTCCCCCACTGCACACCCCGTAGCTGCTGGCAAATCCATCGCACCAGTCTCCCAAACGCTTGTTCATATGTACAGACTGTACATAAGTCAGGAATTTGTAAGCTGGGGAGGACCTGTATAGATCAGTTGGAAAGTTGGACAAAGCATTGACAGATATAATTTAACTGACAAGTGCTGGTTATGTCAAATAGAGATAGGACATATACAGTAAATGGTAAGGAATGTTGCTGAACAGAAGGACCGAGGTTCAAGTCCATTGTTCCCTGAAAGTGGCAGCACAAGTAGAAAAGATGGTGAAGAAAGCATACGACATGCTCGCCTTCATAGGTCAGGGCATAGAGTATAAAATTTGTGATGTTATGTTGCAACTTTACAAAACACTGGTTAGACCACACTTGGAGTATTGTGTGCAGTTCTAGTCACCATACTGTAAGAAGGATGTGCTAGTGCTGGAGAGAGTGCAAAGGAGATTCACCAGGATATTGCCTGGATTGGAGGACTTTAGTTATAGGGAGAGATTGGATACGCTGGGCTTGTTTTCCCTAGAGGGAAGGAGGCTGAGGGGTGACCTGATAAAGGTATATAAGACTCTAAGACGCATAGATAGAATCTAGTTCTCCTGGTAGGAGTATCAAAAACAAGAGAGCATAGATTTAGGTGAGAGGAAGGAGTTTTAAAGGAAATTTGAGGGGGAAGTTTTTTTGGCACAGAGTGGTTGATATTCGGAACTCGTTGCCAGAGGAGGTGGTGGAATCAGATACAATCACTACACTAGAGAGACATTTGGACAGACATCTGAATGGGCAAGGCACAGAATAATATGAATCTAATGCAGGGAAATTGGATTTGTGCGGACTGGGGGAAATGGTTGACATAGACATCATGGGTTGAGGTGCCTGTTTCTGTGTTGTACAACTCTAACTATGATTTTTATTTAACTTTGTTGACTTTGATTACCTTGCATCCTTTTAAGTGCCCTGCTATGATGACTTTAATAATAGTTTCTAAAATTTTCTTAATGACAGTCTTTAAACTGTCTCCTAGTTTCCTGCTTTCTGTTTCTTGCCCACCTTCCACCACCACCTACTCCCACATTCTCGAATAAAGGACTTCATAATTTTTAGGAAAGAGATCCAGAACAAATGAGGTTTAAATGGAGCATATTGAAATCAAACTTTAGACTATTGTTTATTGACTACAGCTCTGCCTTCAATACTATAATTCCAAACAAACTCATCACCAAACTCCGAGACCTGGGACTCAACACCTCCCTCTGTAACTGGATCCTTAGCTTTCTGACCAACAGACTGCAATTAGTGAGGATGGGCAGCAATACCTCCAGCATGACTATTCTCAACACTGGTGCCCCACAAGGCTGTGTCCTCAGCCCTCTACTCTACTCCCTGTATACTCATGACTGCGTGGCTAGATTCTGCTCTAACTCCATCTACAAGTTTGCAGATGATACCACCATAGTTGGCCGTTTCTCAAATAACGATGAGTTGGAGTACAGGAAGGAAGGAGATAGAGAGCTCAGTGGAATGGTGTCATGACAACAACCTTTCCCTCAATGTCAGCAAAACAAAAGAGCTGGTCATTACTTCAGGAAAGGGAGCAGTGTACATGCACCTGTCTACATCAATGGTGCTGAGGTTGAGAGGGTTGAGAGCGTTGAGAGCTTCAAGTTCCTAGGAGTGAACATCACCAATAGCCTGTCTTGGTCCAACCACATGGATGCCACAGCCAAGAAAGCTCACCAGTGCCTCTACTTCCTCAGGAGGCTAAAGAAGTTTGGCATGTCCCCCTTGACACTCAGCAATTTTTATCGATGCACAATAGAAAGCATCCTATCTGGATGCATCACAGCTTGGTATGGCAACTGCTCTGCCCAGGACCGCAAGAAACTACAGAGAGTTGTGGACGCATCCAGCGCATCATGGAAACCAGTCTCCCCTCCATGGACTCTGCCTATACCTCTCGCCGCCTTGGTGAAGCAGCCAGCATAATCAAAGACCCCACCTACCCGGATCATTCTCTGTTCTATCCTCTCCCATTAGGCAGAAGATACAGGAGCCTGAGGGCACATACCACCAGGCTCAAGGACAGC
The DNA here is from genome assembly GCF_009764475.1 of Pristis pectinata. NCBI lineage: Eukaryota > Metazoa > Chordata > Chondrichthyes > Rhinopristiformes > Pristidae > Pristis > Pristis pectinata. The sequence continues at coordinate 106,761,523 of NC_067407.1, forward strand.
TTCTGTCCTACGGTGATAAGATTATTGAACGGTTCCCTTATACAATGAGATGGACTCTTGACCTCACAATCTACCTTGTTTGACCTTGCACCTTATTGTCTACCTGCAATGCACTTCCCTGTATCTGTGACACTTTACTCTGTATTCTGTTATTGTTTTAACCCTGTACTACCTCAATGTATCTGCACTGTGTAATGAATTGATCTGTAATGAAAGGTATGCAAGACAAGTTTTTCCACTGTACCTTGGTTCAAGTGACAATAATAAACCAATACCAAATAGTGGGGAGGGGAAAGAAAAATAAAAATGAAAGAAAGTTTGGAGTAAGATAAAGAAGTAAGAAGATGGATCAATGACAACAGATAACATGTTAGTTATAAAACACAGCTGCAAAAAAAACAATGTGTGAGAATTGTCTGAATTACTTTAAAAATATGATTTTGTTGATTTTAAGATGGGTGGATGAATTACCTTGTAATTGCTAACTGCAAGGTAATAGTGGAACAGTGCAAAAGTCCAAGCAAGATATGGGGCTACATAATAGTGTGAGTCACTTACTTTATAATTTCCAATTTCTTTCACATCATTCAAGGATACCCAAGGAGTAAATGCACCATTGGAATGGTATGTGTTGCCAAAATGAAACTACTTTTTCTGGAATTTTCTATTACGGTATGAAGTTCAAGTGACAGAAAATCTGAGGAAATTCAGAGCCTGAATTTCATTAAAGAAGAGGACAATGGCTGGAAACCTATGTGTCATTCTTTTCACGGTAACTAATTTAATATAAAATGACATATCTCACAGCATGTGGCAAATAATAATGGTCTTTGCAAAGCAATTTTCACCCAGTGAAACTGGTTGGCCATTGGAAGTATATTTAAATGCACGTAGCATTAGGAATAAAGTAGGTGACCTAGTGGCACAACTGCAGGTTAATAAATATGACATTGTGGCAATCACTGAGTCATGGCTTTATGACGGATGTGATTGGGAACTGAATGTCCAGGGGTACACTGTGTATAGGAAGGATAGGCGGGTAGGCAGAGAGGGAGGTGTGGCCATGATGGTTAGTAATGATATAAAATCAATAGAAAGGACATTGGGTCAGAAGAGGCGGAATCCTTATGGGTGGAGTTAAGGAATAGCAAGGGTAAAAGGACAATAGTAGCAGTTATATATAGGCCCCCTAAGAGCAGTCAGGAAGTGGACCATAAGTTGCAGTTTGAAATAGAAAAAGCATGCCAGAGTGACAACGTGAAGATAATTATGGGGGATTTTAACATGAAGGTGGACTGGGAAATCCAGCAAGGCAGTAGATCTCAGGAGAGTGAGTTTGTGGAATGTCTACGGGACGGTTTTTTGGAGCAACTTGTTGATGAGTCCACCAGGGTGATCAGCTGTTTTGGATTGGGTGCTGTGTAATGAACCGGAGGTGATTAGGGAACTAAAGGTAAAGGAACCATAGGGAACTAGTGATCGCAATATGGTTGAGTTCAGTTTCAAATTTGAGAAGGAGAAGCTGATAACTGGTGTATCGATATTTCAGTGGAACAAAGGAAATTACAGTGGTATGAGAGAGGAGCTGGCCCAAATTGATTGGAAGAGTAAGCTAGCTGGAGGGACGGCGGAGCAGAAATGGAAGGAATTTCTACAAGTAATAAGGAAAATGCAGGATAGATATAATACAACAAAAAAGGTTATGAATGGAAAAAAGGCACAAATGTGGATAACGAGAGAGGTGAAGGCTAAAATAAAAGCAAAAGGGAGGGCATACAAGGAAGCAAAAATTAGTGGGAAAACAGAAGACTGGGAAACGTTTAAAAACCTGCAGAAAGAAACTAAGAAGGTTATTAGGAAAGAAAAGATGAATTATGAAAGGAAGTTGGCAAATAACATTGGAAAGGATACCAAGAGGTTTTTTAAATATATAAGGAGTAAAAGAGAGAGACGGGTTAATGTAGGACCAATCAATAACTGTGCGGGAGAGATTATAATGGATGATAAAGAGATGGCAGGAGAACTAAATGAGTATTTTACATCGGTCTTCACTATGGAGGACATCAGCAATATACCAGTTAGGGGGTCTCACGGAATGGAGCTGAGTTCAGTTAAGATTACTAGAGAGAAGGTGCTAGGAAAACTAAATGGGCTAAAGACTGTTAAGTCTCCCAGACCAGATGAGGTGCATCCCTGGGCTGTGAAGGAGGTGTCTTTAGAGATAGTGGAGGCATTGGTGATAATTTTCCAGGAATCGATAGACTCCGGCATCATTCCGGAGGACTGGAGGGTCGCAAATGTAGTTCCACTGTATAAGAAAGGTGGGAGGCAGCATAAAGGAAATTACAGACCTCTTAGTCTGACATCACTGGTGAGAAAGTTATTTGAATCGATCCTCAAGGATGAGGTTATGGAATACCTAGAGGTGCAAGGCAAGATAGGTCCTAGCTAACATGGTTTCCTGAAGGGAAGATCCTGCCTGACCAACCTATTGGAGTTTTTTGAAGAAATCACAGGTAGGGTGGATAAGGGAGAGGCGGTAGATGTCGTGTATTTAGACTTTCCAAAGGCCTTCGATAAGGTGCCGCATAAGAGACTGATTAATAAGATGAGAGGTCATGGAATTGCAGGTAGAATAACAGAATGGGTGGAGCATTGGCTGGTTGACAGGAAGCAAAGGGTGGGAATAAAAGGATCTTATTCTGGTTGGCTACCAGTTACTAGTGGTGTTCCGCAGGGGTCGGTGTTGGGGCTGCTTCTTTTTACCTTGTACATTAACGATTTGGATGATGGAGTAAATAGTTTTGTGGCTAAGTTTGCGGATGACACCAAGATAGGTGGAGGAGTAGAGAGTATTGAGGAGACAGGAAGGTTGCAAAGAGACCTAGATAGTTTAGGAGAATAGGCAAAGAAATGGAGTAAATGGTTTTGTGGCTAAGTTTGCAGACGACACCAAGATAAGTGGAGGAGTAGGGAGTATTGAAGAAAGAGGAAGGTTACAGAGAGACCTAGATAGTTTAGGAGAATGGGCAAAGAAATGGCAGATGAGATTCAATGTTGAGAAATGTGCCGTTGGACACTTGGAAACAGAAATAAACTGGCAGATTATTATCTAGAAGGAGAGAAAATTCAAAGTACAGAAGTACAAAGGGACTTGGGGGTACTCGTGCAGGATACCTTAAAGGTTAACCACAAGGTCAGATCGGCAGTAAGGAAAGCGAATGCTATGTTGGCATTCATTTCAAGAGGTATAGTGTATAAAAGTAAGGAAGTGTTGATGAGGCTCTACGAGGCACTAGTGAGGCCTCATTTGGAATACTGTGCACAATTTTGGGCCCTGTATCTTAGGAAGGATGTGCTGATGTTGGAGAGGGTTCAGAGGAGATGTACGAGGATGATTCCTGGAATGAAAGGGCTTACATATGATGAGCATTTGTCGGCTCTTGGACTGTACTCATTGGAGTACAGAAGAATGAGAGGGGACCTCATAGAAATATTTAAAATGTTGAAAGGACTGGACAGAGTAGATGTGGCCAAGCTGTTTTCCTTGGTGGGTGAGTCCAGGACCAGAGGGCACAGGTTTAAAACAGAGATGAGGAGAAATTTCTGTAGCCAGAGGGTGGTGAATTTGTGGAATTCCTTGCCAGGTACAGCAGTGGAGGCCAGATCATTGGAGGCGTTTAAGGAAGAGATAGATAGATACCTAATTAGTCGGGGTATCAAGGGATATGGGGATAAGGCCGGAAATTGGGGTTAGAATAGTTTTTTTGTCCCCCCCCCCCAATTTCTCATTTCTTTTTTTCCTTTTTCTTTGGAGCAGACTCGATGGGCCAAATGGCCTACTTCTGCTCCCTTGTCTTGTGATCTTGTGGTATTCACAATTTTAATGGCAACGACGCAACTTGCACCAAGCTGGTGGTATTTTATGTATAACAATTCCTGTAGGACAATCTTAACATAAAATTAACAATTTATACTGTGATTAACCAAAGACTTTCAGTCAATGTGAAATTATCAAGGCTGATCATGTATTCCAAAATGCAAGGACAAACCAGGGAACTACAGGCGAGTGAGCCTATCATCAGTAGTGGGAATGTTACTGGAGGCAATTCTGAAGGGCAGGATCTACCAGCATTTGAAAAGGCAAGGACCATTTAGGGATAGTCAGCATGGCTTTGTGTGTGGGAAATCGTGTTTCACAAACTTGATTGAGTTTTTTGAAGAGGTGACCAAGAGAATAGATGAGGGCAGGGTGGTAGACATGAATGTTAGGCAGGTCTGGAAGGTTAGATCGCATGGAATCCAGGGTGAGATAGCCAATTGGATGTTAAATTGGCCTGATGAAGGAGGCAGAGGGTGGTAGTGGAGGGTTGATTTTTTTTAAGAGTGGAGACTGTATTGTGGAGGGCCGTGGCTGTCATGTGACAGCACTGCCCAGTACCTGGTCGAAAGACACACCACTGTCAATCAAGGCCTGGCTCCACCCCACCCATCAGTGCACTCCTGATCATTGGCCCCTTTAAGCACCTTTGTACTTGGCCTCAGGCCATTGTCCTTCTGTGATCGATTAGTCCTTGCTGGCACCAGGGCATTGGCCTTTTTGAACTACCTGGGCTGGACCCCCCCCCCCCCCCAAGCCCTCCAGCACTATAATAGAGTGCCATGCGTGCCTGGTTCGCTCTCTTTGTTTGCTCAGAGGAATCGTGAAATGACGCTGGAGATACCACCGGTAAGGTGTCCACTTCAACAGGGTTAGGATCGTTATAAGTTAGTATTCCCGGTAGCGTGGAGCCATGTCTGCACTGAGTCAATGGGTGGCGGGTAGTGTATTGCTTTTCCTTGATTGTTTGTACCCTGTGTGTGTGTGTGTGTGTGTGTGTGTGTGTGTGTGTGTGTGTGTGTGTGTATTTTACCCTTGTTACAATTTTCCCACGTTCACTAACACCGGTGCACGCATGTGTGTGTGTGTGTGTGTGTGTGTGTGTGTGTGTGTGTGTGTTGCCCCGTTAGTTTTCCCTGCATTTGTCTTTGTAAGTAAATCATTTAACTCTAAGACTGTGTTCCAAGTCCTTGTCCTTCAAGACCTCGAATCTATTTCACAACAGAGACCTCGACCAGTGATGTGCCACAGGGATAGGTGCTGGGTCCACTGTTGTTTGTCATTATTACAGATGACAATGTTCTTAACATGGTTAAGTTTGTGGATAACACCAAAATTGGTGGTGTGGTGGACAGTGAAGAGATTTATCTAAGTTTACAAGGGGATCTAGACCAACTTGGGAAGTGGGCAAGAGAATGGCAAATGAAATTTAACTCCGGCAAGGGTGAGGTGTCACAGTTTGGTAAGTTAAACCAGGGCAGAACTTGCACAGTAAATGAGAGAGCCCTGGAAAATGTAGAACAAAGCGATCTAGGGGTACGGGTGCAGAGCTTACTTAAAGTGGAGACTCGGGTAGACAGCATGGTGAAGAAGGCATTTGGCATGCTTGTCTTCATCGGGGCATTGAGTAGAAGAGTTGGAAGGTCACGTTACAGCTGTACAAGATGTTGGTGAGACCACACCTGGAATATTGTGTGCAATTCTGGTCACCTGGGAATAGTAAGGATGTCATTCAGCTGGAAAGGCTGAAGAAAAGATTCATGAGGATGTTACCGGGACTGGAGGGCTTGAGCTAATAGTAGAGGCTGGATAGTCTGGGATTTCTTACCCTGGAGTGTAGGAGGATGAGGGGAGACCTTATAGAGACTTGTAAAATCATGAGGGGCATAGATAAATGGTCACGGTCTTTTTCCAAGGATAGGGGAGTCTAAAACTAAGGTAGGACATGGGTTTAACGTAAGAGAGGAAAGATTTAAAAGAATTCTGAGGGGCAACTTTTTCCACAGAGAGAGTGGTGGGTATATGGAAAGGCCTGCCAGAGGAAGCGGTAGAGGCAGGTGTAATGCAACATTTAAATTACATTTAGACAAGTACATGGATAGGAGAAGTTTATAAGATATCTTTATTAGTCACATGTACAACGAAATGCACAGTGAAATGTATCTTTTGCGTAGAGTGTTCTGAGGGCAGCCTGCAAGTGTCGCCACGCTTCCGGTGCCAACATAGCATGCCCACAACTTCCTAACCCATACGTCTTTGGAATGTGGGAGGAAACCGGAGCTCCCAGAGGAAACCCACGCAGATAGGGAGAACGTACAAACTCCTTACAGACAGCAGTGGGAATTGAACCCAGGTCACTGGCGCTGTAATAGCATTACTCTAACCACTATACTACCGAGCCTGCTGGCACTCCATGGGCCAGACATGGAGAAATGGGACTAGCTCAAGTGGACAACTTGGTTGGCGTGGACAAGTTGGGCCAAAGGGCCTGTTTCTGAGCTGTATAACTCTATGACTGTGAATATCTCATGCGGTATTTGACAGCAATTTAAATTACTCCAACATATCATTGGTGATGTCACCCAGGAAGAGAGCATGAAATTTTATGAACTTTGTATATCCTTGAAGACTACTACTCGCAGGCCTCCAGCCTGAATAAGTCCTTTCAACCACCACCCTCTGTCTTCTACATGCAGGCCAGTTCTGGATCCACACAGCCAATTCTCCACTGACGCCATGCATCTGAACTTTCTTGATTAACCTATCATGTGGGACCTTGTTGACGCTATTACAGTGCCAGCGATCAGGGTTCGATTCCCGTCGCTGTCTGTAAGGAGTTTGTACGTTCTCCCGTGTCTGCGTGGGTTTCCTCCGGGTGCTCCGGTTTCCTCCCACATTGCAAAGACGTATTGGTAGGTTAATTTGGGTTTAAAAATGGGTGGCACAGACTCGTTGGGCCGGAAGGGCCTGTTACCACGCTGTAAATAAAATTTCTTTAAAAAATTAATATAAATGCCATACTAAAGTTCATACGGATGACATCCACAGCTCTACCTTCATCAATCTCTCTTGTCACCTTGCCAAAAAACTCAATCAGGTTAGTATTTCAATACCAATCTTCCTCTTTTAGTTTAAACATATTAGTATCTTTTGATGTGCATTCAAAATGGAAAGTTGTGAGACTGAATTCAGTAAGCCTGGTAATGTATAGGCTGTCAGATTATCATTTAAAAAAAACTCGACTACCTTGCTTACGCTTTTTAGGGAAAGCAACACACACCCTTGACTTGTTCTGATGCTAGGTCAATATCTGAAATATTAACTCTGTTTCTCTCTCCGAGATGTTCCCTGATCTGCTAGGCATTTCCAAAATTTCTACATTTGACTCCAGAGTCAACTTCATGACCCCCATCAGAGATGGGGAATAAATGCTATCTTGCAGTATATCAAGGATATATATTTTTAACCGCAGCTGTGTTTGTAGTTTAATTGTAATTGTAGGATTACAATTGTTTAATTGTAATTCCAATTCTTCCTGAACCACCTGCACTTTGATAATGGCTAGGTCAAGAAAATATAAATTAGGATGTTAGCTTTGAATCTGGTATTTTGCTGAATATGTTTGATAGTACCACATGGAAAGATTGTTTATAGAAAAACACATGCAATATCCTGCCTTAGATTATACAATTGCATTAATGTGATATATAGCCTTTTCTTCTCCAAATAAAATAAAAATTATAAAATAAAAAGGCATGCTGCTGTAATGAGTGGTGCTGTGTACAGTTATCTACTAACAGTCCTTAATCTCTGCCCTCTTGTCTTATTGAAAAACACAGTGATGCCATAGGAATGTAGCAGGCCAGGCAGCAACCGTGGAGAAAAACAGGCGATCAACATTTCGGATCAGGACCCTTCTTCAGGACTGAAGATAGGAAAAGGGGAAGCCCAATATACAGGAGGGAAAAGCAGAGCAGTGATAGGTGGACAAAAGGGGGGAGGTGGGGTGGGAACAGTGTGGTGATAGGTAGATGCAGGTAAGAGATAGTGATGGGCAGGTGAGGGGAGGAGGGGAGAGCAGTTCTACTGGGGGATGGGTCAAAGGTAAGAAGAGAAAGAAAAAAAGAGGCTAGGAAAGGGAAGAAGAGAATAAGCATGGGGGGGGTGCAGGGGGAGGAGTTTTTAGGGATTACCTAAAGTGGGAGAATTCAATATTCATGCTGTTAGGCTGCAAGGTTCCAAGATGGAAAATGAGGTGCTGTTCCTCCAGTTTGCGCTTGGAGTGGAGGAGACCGAGGACTGTCATCAGTGATAGTGTGGTTGGGGGTGGGGGGTGGCCGGTAAGTGATTGGCAATGGGAAGATGCAGGTTATGGTTACAGACAGAGAGCGGGTGTTCTGCGAAAAGGTCACCTAGTCTGCGTTTGGTCTTGCCAATGTATAGGAGGCCACACTTGGAGCACCGAATGCAGTAGCTGATATTAAAGGAGGTGCAGGTGAATCTCTGTCTCACCTGAAAGGATGTTTGGGTCCCTGGATGGAGGTGATGGAGGTGGTGTAGGGGCAGGTGTTGCACCTATGGCAGGGGCAGTGGAAAGTCCCCGGGGTGGGGGCAGGGGGAGGAGGAGGAGTGAACGAGGAAGTCGTGGAGAGAGTAGTCCCTGCAAAAGGCAGAAAGGGGTGGGGACGAGAAGATATGCTTGCTAGTGGGGTCCTGTTGGAGATGGCGGAAGTGGCAGAGAATGATAAGTTGGATACGTAGGCTGGTGGGATGAAATGTGAGGACGAGGGGGACTCTATCCCTGTTGGGTCTGGGAGGGGTGGGGGTGAGAGCGGAGGTGCGGGAAATGGCAGAGATATGGGTGTGAGCTCTCTCGACCACAGTGGGGGTGGGGGGGGATGCCCCAGTTAGAAAAGAAGTTGGACATCTCGGATGTCCTGGAGTGGAAAGCCTCATCATGGGAGCCGATGCAGCGGAGACAAAGAAATTGAGAAAAAGGGATAGCATCCTTGCAAGAGACAGGGTGGGAGGAGCTGTATTATTACTTGGACATATCTGGGTTTATTTTCCAGACCTTGTTAAATATCTTATTAATATATTTTGACAGTGAAAAATACCATCTCAACATTTTCAGTATTATGTCTTCTCTTTTCCCTGTTACAGTTTTGGGCAAAAGAATTCATAATCAACCTGTGGCGTTTTAAATATTTTTCCACTTCAAAGACAGCGACCACACAACTGTTTGCTCTGTTATCAATCAGAAGGTAGAATCTCAGTACCGGTAGAGTAAAATGTGTTCGATGTGGAGATTTTCTAAAGGTTGGCTGATTATTTTGTTCATCTTATGAGAATGGGTATTATATAATTATGCAATTAGAGGTACAGCAGTGCAGGCAAATAAGATTCAAATCAGTAGATATCACCTATAATGTACCTATTACTAAATCGAGAAAAGTTAGTCATTGCTAATCAAAGTTCATTGTAATGAACTGTGGTTTTAATCTTCATCTATTATTCCTGACCTTTGGTGTATTAGTTCTTGATTAATGGAAGTATCAGTTGTGATTAGTGAATCTGTTCATTTCAGAATGACAACCTGAGACTTCTCCCAAACCCAAGATGAGGATAAATTATCATTGGCAAAATAAAAAATGTGAGGCTATATTTATTTAGAAGCAGAGTGGAAAGCAGAATACTTAATAGGCCTTGTATTCACTAAGCACCACCAAGTTGAGATGGTATTGCCAGGAAAAGCCACAAAGAGAAGAAATTTTAACAAAAAAAATGTGCTAATACACAAGGTAAATTTCTCTCTTTTTGATGTTATAATGACCAAAGTCACCTGTAAGGAGGACAAGCCGTATCAGGTTGTCATCATGAGTCCTTAATAGTAAGCTGAATAAGGGAAAACATTGCTTCGGCTTCCACCAGATTGAACGTGATGTAACTTTGTTTTTAAAAAAAAAGTGCCATTAATTGAATTTTGGGTAGAATTGCAATATGAAGTAAATATGCCAGGAAGTGAGGTTTCTGACAAGCTTAGAACCACATATGATTTATGACATAGAAAAAGACCAATTGCCCCATATGGTCCACATCAGGTTTAATGTTCCACATTACCTTCTTCTCATCAACTGCTTGTAACCCTATCAGCATAAACTTCTGTGCCTCTTTCTCTCTTATTTACTTACTTCCCTCCAGAGGTAGTCCCCTCTGCTAAATATGGTAGCAAGTTCCATATTATAACCACACTGAGTAATGAAGTGTCTCCTGAACTTCTCCTTGTTTACATTTGTATCTAATATTTATGAATTTTACCATAGGGTATTTTGGCATCCAAGTGACAAACATCCTGTAACCTATCAGCCACGAAGTTTTCATATTCTTGCAGAATTTTACATTTTTAGTACAATTTTTGTCTGTTTAGCACACCGATTCCATCTAGTGGCCAGTGTGTGCAATATTATGTTAACATTGTATTTAAAATAGTGCATTACCACTGAAACACTGCAAAGAAACATTAATGTGATAAAACACAAAGGCAACTATAAATCTATTAACCTTATTGTAATGTGTAAAATATTGAAGTTTTTCTTCAATGACATCATCTACTCAGTATATTGTCCTCCTTCCTTTATATGATGTCACCAAAAACTATACATAGTACTCTAATTTTGATCTGATCAACTAAGTCTATGTAACTGATTCTGTGTAGTTGAATATAAACAGCAGCCAATACTTTTACATATTTTTGGTGCTAGTGACCAAAGACTAACTTCTCCCCTTATATCTTTTGAAAAAAAAGTAGAGGGAGTGCCAGGGAGAGAGAGTGAATATACCTCTGTAGGTTTTAAGGATGTTGTGGATAAGGACAAGGCTGGATTAGAAATTAAGGTCCTAAATTGGTTAAAGCGGATTTCAATGCAGAACAAGACCCGGAAACAATGGACTGACAGTAGCAGTTAAATCTATAGGTGACCACTGGGAGGGTTCCAGAAATAAAATAGTGAGAATTCAGGGCCAACGTGTTTCCCTCGTGGTGAAAAGTATGGCTAAGGAACCACTGATATCAAGGGACCCTGACGATTGGATTAAAAAAGATAGCTATCTCATAGCATGTTAAAGGGAATGCAGTTGAGGCACCACAGAGTTATAGGAAGTGTGTGGTGGGGGGAAGGAAGGGGGTACTTAAGTAATTAAGAGGGGACATGAAATGGCATGAGCAGGCAAGATTATGGTAAATTCCAAGGCTTTTTATAAGTATATTAAGAGCAAAAGGATAAGCAGGGAAAGAGTAGGGACCATGAGGGGCCAAAGTGGCAATTTGTGCCACTTTGGGTGTAACTAGGATTTTAATTGAGTACTTTTCACCTTTTTACTATGGCAAAGAACATTGTTGGAGAATTCAGGGAGAGGGAATGTGGAATTTTAGAACTAATCAGAAAGGTTTTCGATGTCTTACTAGGTGAAAAAGCACATAAATCCCAGGCATCTAGGTGTCAAGGAAGGGGATTGCTGGAGCTCTTACAGAAATTTTCTTAACTTCTCTGATTAGAGAAGTGCCAGATGACTGGAGAACAATCAATGTAATACCTTTATTCAAGAGGAGCAGAAGGCGAAAAGCCAGGTAATTACAATGACTCTGACATCAATGGGAGGGAAATTATTGAGGGGAGAAAAATCTGAGGTGCAGAATTAATCTACAGTTGGAGAGGGAAGGTTTGATCAGGAACTATCTGTGTGGCTTTGTTAATGGTAGGTCCTGTCTGACTAATTTAATTTTTTGAGGTGACGACTAAGTGTGTTGATGCAAGTAGTGCAATTGATGTAGGGCTTTGACATGGAGACTGTTGTAAAAGGTAAGAGCTCATGGAATACAGGGTGACTTGGTAAATTGGATCTGGAATTGGCTTGGTGATAGGAGGCAGAGGGTAATGATAAAGAGTTGTTTTTGCAATTGGAAGCCTATGTCCAGTGGTGTACCACAGGGATCACTGCTGGGACCCTTGCCATTCATTATTACATTAACAATGTTTGGAAACAAGAAGATATTGCTACAAGGTACTAGTGAAGCTACATCTGGAGTTTTGTACAGTTTTGGTCCCCATATTTAGGAATGGTTATACTAGCATTACAGATGGTTTGAAAGAGATCTACTATGCTAATTCCTTATGAGTGTGTTGTCCTATCGTGGGAGGTGAAAGAAATAAAACCTATGTTCTTTGGAGTTTACAAGAATGAGGGGAGATCTTATCGTGCTTCCAGAACCACAGATCTCTCAATACTCCCACACCCGAGAAATCCCTTAAAAATACTGTCAGATCCTACACAGCATTCAATGGTGACAAAACATACTATTATTTGCCATATTTCCTCAGTTCTCTTAAAGGTTGATAGAGAGCATGTAAAAAAAAATTGTGAACAAAACAAGCATGGGCCAGTTTTGATTCTTGGCAACTTGCTGGTAGGGAGAGTAACTTATCTTCTAGCCTTATGGCAAGTTTTCCAAATGATTCCAGTGAGTCTGTCAGAGTTCTATTTAAACCAACAATGTACCTCTCACAAAGGTTGCATTGCACTGTCACAACTAAATTTTGCTGGATAAGGGGCTCAAGACATACAGTCAGGTTCTGCACGAAAAGCTGAGGGAGAGAACAATACTTTATCCTATCACTGAAAGAAACTTGCATAAGCAACTGAGTGGAGTGATCTGGTTTGGAATGGCTTAAAACTTCAATGAATGTCTATAACATACTGTATAAAAATATTAATGATGGGTTTTCAAAAAATCAACTTGTCTGCATGCTGAAGAAGAATACAGGCAGCTTTCCAATAACCTGCACAACCTAATTCTCTTTCATGACAAAATAAAACACACTTGGACAGTAAGGTTTAAGCTACTCAAAGTAGCATGCAATCACGGGGGTCTGGAGTTTCTGACACGATCTGCTGGCAAACTCAACAGGAGTCTCTGATGGTAAGGGATAGGTGAAGAGGTTTCAGAGAAAATACAACAGCTTAAACCCCAGACAGCATAAAGCAATGGATACCACTGCCAATGCAAATAGGGCCTAAAATATAAACCAGATGCTTTAGTGTTAGGTATCCATCATAAATTAAAACAATCACTTTCACCAAAACAATCTTAACAAGCTGGATGAGAATTTTTAGTTAATATGTGGCAAAGCAAAATTGTCATGTTGAATCATTGTTCCGGTTTTGGTCAATGAATAAATCTGTTATGAACCTTAAACTAATAAAGTATCAAAGGATGATGAAACTTGTTCCCATGTCATGCAAATACATATAAATGCAAATTCCATATAAATTCCTTTGGAAAACACTCCCCAGTGAGTTAATCAAATTGCATACTTGTTTCCTGAAAAGTAGTTCTTAAGATGTTGCCCTTTCCACTGAAGTCAAACTTAGAACAATGTTTTGTCAAGTGAGCCCTTAACAAGATTATCATCATAGCATGTACTTTCCATTTTTTTTTAAAAACAAAGTCTATTTACAACTAAAAATTTACATTAAATCTTGGTTCAAGTACCATTATTGATATCTACACTGGCAAAGATCATAGCTACCAATGGGAATTCATAGCTCTGAACATACTAAAGCCATACTTGGGCAAAGAAAAAGTTCTTTGGTTATTTCAGTTCAATGGCCTTTTATCAGACCCTGTGCTTGTATGTCTATAAAGAATAATCTTCACAAGATTGAAATATTTCTTGAACTCTGCATAGTTTATAAAAATTTTAAACATCTTTTTTCCTTGGGCATCGACAAAATAATTGTAATCAATAAAGAAACACGAATAAAATAATTACTTTTCTTCAGAGATCTAAATTTGTGTCTGCAAATGTGCAGGAAAACCTCAAAATAACTTTCATATGTACATTTTCTGATAACAATAAAGCTTGGAGAAGTGAAGATTGATCAAATAAAATTTTAAAAACCACAAGAACATGCAATTCAAGCAGAACAAACAAGAAATACAAGCATGAATTAGATAGCTTCAACAATAAGAATGCCATATGCAACATAATGGCACTTTTGTTTGAAATGTGGGAAAAAGTTGAAGATTAAAATCAATTTCTTGTATGTATAGAACTTGATTTAAACATGGTTGGATTAAAAACACCAATTGTGGTCTTGTACAAACTATTTAAATAGAAATAAGGTCATCCATTTTTGAAGAATAAAAAAAACTAAGTAGGGTGAGACTATATAATGTTGCAGTACAAAGGAATTTTATCATTCATGTAAAAATTTAAGTGTGCAGGTATAGCAAGTGATTGCAAAGGCTAATGGAATGTTGGCCTTTATTGCAAAGGATATGGAGTATAAAAGGAAGTTTGATGCCACAGTGTAGATCACTGGTGAGAATGTACCAGGAATTTTGATCTTCATATTTAAGAAAGGATGCATTTGCATTGAAAACAATGCAGAGGTTTACATTGATCCCTGAGACAAAGAGGTTGATAAAGGAAGAAAGACTCAGCCTATACTCATTGGATAAGGGGAAAAAAAGCTGATCGTATTATAACATGCTAGATTCAAGGGGAGGTTTACTGGGTGGATGCTGAGAGAATGTTTTCTATTGTTGAGTAGCTAGAAGTAGGGGAAATGTCAACCATTTCAAATGGAGACAAGATGGAGTTTTCTTCTCTCAGCTTGTTGCAATTCTTTGGAATTAACTTCCTCTGAGAGCTGTGGAGGGAGAATCATTGAATATATCCCAAAAGGATACTGACAGACACCAGGGAGTCAATGGGCATGAAGTTAGAATGTGGGGAAGTGATGTTGAGGACAATATTGGGTCAACCATAATTTTATTAAATGGAAGAACAGGCTTGGACTACTCCTGCCTCTGTTCTTAGAAGTTTAAGCTGTTGTAGCAATGAAAGGAAAAACAGTTACCAGCTTATCATTACCAAAAAAGTGCACAACTTAACTTTGTTGGGTAAATAAAAGTGGTCATATTAAATGTGCTGTGTGTTACACACCCAGACCAAATATTTTCACTAGAAAGGAGTTGATTACATATTAGCTTCCTGCCCCAAAGTTGAACTACTGTCTTAGATTATAGATACCAATGTTTCAATATAGGAACACAAACTGTGCAATTTGGAAATCAAACAGTTTATACATAGAAGGAAAATTAATCCTTACAAAGATATACAAGGTAAAAACAAAACTACTTGCTCCCAACTAAACTTTCTGAAAATAATTTACAACTAATCTGATCTCATAAAAAAGTAACAGCAATGCTAGTGCAAATACTTAAAGGAAATAACATGTGATAACCATCTCACACCATAGCTGGTGGTTTATGCTACAAGAGGTTCAAAAGCAAAGTTCCAAAAGTGTGCAGAATAATTGTATAGTGGGGAAATCAGAGGGAAACGAGCATGTCACAAGGCAAGGCGAACCATGGTGCTGGATAAAGCAAATGGTCGATCTTTCTTGCACTGATAGCAAGATGTTTATTTTCATTTTTGAGTGTAGGACTAAAAGCCTAAATGTCCATTTATCAGAAGTGTGCAGTTCACCTTCATAATCTAAAAGATAGTTAGGCTCATCATGGACTTGACAGCTTTAAAGAATCTAATTTCTTTTTTAATTGTCAATGATAAAAATGAGTTAGCGCATCCCCAAAAGTTGTCTGCTTTTTAGCTGGTAATTTTTTTCCATTTCACATAATGCTCTGGCTCGGAGGTTGGCAGCTTGCAATCTTTTCTTCAGATCCAAGTTCTTTGGTTTATTCAGAAGTTGTTTTGTTGCATCAGTTTCCTTAAAGTGAATGTTCTCTTTACTTTCTCCTGCAAAATGAACTTTCTTCTTCCCTGGAGAGGATTCTATGTCCATGTAATCATCTAATGGAGAAGTCAGAAAAAAAGTCTCACATTTCGTAAGATAATTTTTCCAGCTTCCAAACAAATTAAATGTACAAATGAGCTGATTATCCAGGCACAGTGTGAACTGGGAATGATTTTTTGTATTTTTCCTGGATTGAGCATGAAGAAAGGCAAAAAATAAAGGATCGTAAAAGCAGTAATTATAATTTCCAGTGCTCACCAATAATAGCAGGTGTTCAGGGTGCAAGGAAGTTGCATAAAGCAGTCTGTGGCTTTAAAGATAATTTAAACTAGATCAGCTATCAGAAATATAATTTCTCTCACAGGGATTGCCACTCTCATGTTTTCTCAATCTTTACCCAACAGGATAAATCGGACTACATCTACAAATTAATAATTACAAGGTTAAAGAATGTTTAATCAACTCCTTAGAGATGTATTTATTTGCTAGCTCTGCTCATGCCAAACTTAAACCAGGAGGTTTAACAAAAATTTATGCAATTGAAGCACAAATCTTTCATGTATTCACTTTCATCTCAAATACAGACTAGGATAGAAATAATATTGGGGATATATAGAGGGGAGGAGCTTAAGTGTGTTCAGGTGAAGTTAATTAACCACTACATTTCCAGTCCAATGGGGATGGTGCCATTGCTTTACTTGGTTCTGGGAAAATGAGCCAGGTTAAGTAAAGCAAGTACTGGTGGTGATATAAAGTTCAAAAAGGGGTGGAATCAAAGCTTGGCAAGCTTTTAAGGTGGACATGTTCCAGATATATTCCCATCAGGGAGAAGGGTACAAAATTAAAGCCAGAGCATTCTGGATGACCAAGATTGAGGATAAAATAGACCAATAAAACAAAGAGTAAGTGACAGATGCCACTTGAGAGCCAAGTTGATTACATAAAGTTCAGAAGGGAAGTTGAAAGGAAGGCAAGAGAGAGAATCCAAAAATAATCATTGGGCATGCAAAACAGGAAAAGATTTGCAAGAGAAAAGGGTGGGACTGATCAGAGACAAAAAGAGAAGTCTAATCATGGAAGACTTGAGTAGCTAAGTATTTTCCACCAGTCTTTACCAAGCAAGAGGATACTGTTGGAACTCACAGAATAGTACAATTGAGAATTTTGATAGACTATAAGTCAATAGAGGTATTAGAAATGATACATGTACAAAAAGAAAGAAAATGCTGGAAATACTTAGTACATCAGGTACGATCTGAGGAGAGAGAATATATCAGATTCATAGTTATTCATCAGAACTAGGAAAATTTCAGAGAAGTGTGATTTAATTATAGAGAATGTAGAGGGGTGAAGAGAATAGAATAACATGGTGGAGACCAAAAGAGACTGATGCAAATGGTAGTACTACCAGCTGAGGTGGGGGAGTTCAGGTTTATTCACTGCAGATGATCTGTCTAGAGGCAAGTAAAAGGAGACATGATAAGAGGAGAGGGAAAAGAAATGTTAGAACTGAGACGTGCACTACAACTGCTGGAGATCTAAAATAAACAAGAGAATGCTGGAAATACTGAACAGGTCAGTGAACATTGGAAATAGAAAAGAAAGAGTTAATGTTCATGTTGCTGACCTTTTATCACAACTGAGTCATCCGGAAGAGGCTGGTGATCTGAAACTGTTGAATTCAATGACAAGTGCTGAGAGCTGAAACCTGTTAAGCTGGGGGACATGATCAAGTTCACGTTGGTCTTTGTTGTGCAAGAGGCCAAAGACAGGCAAGAGTGAGAATGAGATGGATAGGCAACTGGAAATTTGGGGCCACCTTGTGATAGTGAGAAAAGGATGGAAATAGGCACTAAAAGTGATGAAATATCCAAGTACTGTAAGAATAGCAGGAAGGAACACCAGTACACAGTCATCAGTGTACCAGAAACATGGTGAGGGAGGGAGGAACAAACAAATGATCTGCTGGAGGAACTCAGCAGGTCGAGCAGTATTGTTAGGGGAAAGGAATTGTGGACATTTCAGGTCACAACCCTGCATCAGGTGAGGGAGGCATTCTCAGTAGTACTAAATCAAGGACTATTCCAAGTATTCTATAATGAGACAGGCATATTTTAGACCCATACAGATTCCCATAACTACACATATGATTTGGAAGAAGAAAGGTGTCACAGGAAAGGTTATCAGAAAGTTCAGCCAAGCAAAGAAGGAAGATGGTAGACAGGGACTGATTGGGCCACTTCAAGGAAGTGAAGGGCTCTCAGGCTAATCCCAGTGTGAGATCAAGGTGCAGAGGGTTTGGATACCCATGGTGAATATAGCTGGTTGGGACCAGAAAACTGAACTGTCAAAGTAGCAGAGGATAGAGTACATCAGAGGTGTCAAAAATTTAAGGCAGCAAACTGATTAGCTGCAATTAACAAATCTTCTATCACCCTCTCTCAGTCAACACCACGTGTCAAATCAGCCTCTCGATCTCCATAGACATGGTTTTTGTTTGCTCCTTCTCTGCAACTTTTTCTAGTTCTAATGAAAGGTGATCTACCTGAAACATTAACTCCTGCAGATAACTAATAAGCATTTCTAACATATTGTCTTTAATTTCAGTTCCTGCATCTGCAGTATTTTGGCTTTTCAAACCACTTTGTTTCAGCAAATCTAGTTCCAACAGCTTTTGGAAACAGATATTGCGGAACAGAATTTTTGCAGTATACATCTATTTTGGATAAACTTAGAAAACCCATCAGAAAAAAAAAATCTAAGAATTTCAAATGTTTCATTAAAAATTAGAAGAGAAGTTTCATGCACAACCTTACTTTTAAGGGTTGACTAGGTACAAATGCTAGGAATTTTTTTTATATAGTACAACTTACCTAATCTACCAACAGGTATCTTCAATTTTTGCTGTTGCTTCATGAAGGCGTAGTTCTTTATTAAGCTCTCTGCTCTGTTCACAAAAAGAGAAAAAATGGTTAACACATACCCAAATTGTTCTCATTTATCTGGTGCACTTGCTTACAATATTGTCCAAAACAATAAACTCAATTGAATGGAACTAGCTTAAATGAAGTAGTTCTACAATACCTTAAATCTTATGCATAGCAAACTTCAGATGTGTTTATCATTCCATACTAATCTACAAATACACCAACTGTTTTGCTTTAAACAAAGTTTTATATACTTTGTAATTTTGTTATAATGAACATATTACAACATTTTAGAATTTAAGAAACTGCTTTCATGTCAACAATAATTCTTTATTGTGATTCATGGTTCATTCATAGTTGCTGATCTCAAGGGATCCCATTGAACACTAACTTGACAGCAGAAGATGTCAGAAAAGGGGAACTTCTACCAAAAGACAGCTCAACCTTTTATGGAGTTCTTCCCCACACCATCCCATCCACATAAAACTGTCAGGAAATACTGTTGCTTCATCGATAACTACAAATTCTGGACAAAGTTTTTTTTTATAAACAAAAAGTAACAAAAAAATAAGTAAAATACTTGAATTCTAATTATACTATGATGCTCTAATGATATCCCACAGCCTTCAAGAAAACAAAAGTTGGATTTAGATTTGATGCACATAATCTCTTCCTGTTGGCTGACTTCCATTTGGAGGATGGGAAGGAATGGACCGTGTTGATAAGGTTTCATAGCAATGGAATGAGTTTTGCAATAAAATGTTGATGATTTTGCACAGGAGGGGAAATGGCAGACATTATTAAGCAGGTAACCATTACCTAGAAAATTTTTCCTCTACCAGTCTCTCTCGGATGCAAAGCTCTCGTTCACGTTCTGGAAAAATACAAATGGAATGCACCATTAACAATACTGGTACAGTTTCTACATCTTTTAGCAATTTAATGGAATTTGCAGTTTTATGTGTACATTAAAGTGATGTGATTTTTGTGAACTGTTTGTAAGACTTTACTCCCAATAAAGTCAGTAACCCAAAACTTTCCCCTCCTGCCCCCCCCCGCCATACAGATGCCTCCCAACCCAAATATTTCTAACATTTACCATATCCCTCCCACCCCCCACACATTTCCAGCATCTGTACTACTTGGCTTAATTAAGCAAGAAACAGAAGTCAAGGAAAGAATATGCATCATACATGGTATTGTTTTAGATTGAAACTCATTGTAGCATTTGCTCACTACATTCTACCTTCCACCAAAAAGAAAAATAAAAGACTTGCAGATCAATTAATTAATCTAGGTGCCTCTTCCATATTTTCATACAATGCTAACCAGTAGAGAGAGAAAAAAAAGGTTTCAAATAGTGTTATACAGTCAAGAATCATACAACACGGAACAAGCACTTCGGCCCACTGCATCCACACTGAGAATCAAGCACCCAATTATACCAATCCTATTATTTTCTCTCCAGATTCCCACCTACTCAACCCAAATTCTAGCACTCACTTACACGCCAAGAGCATTTTACACTGGCTAATTAACCTACTAACCCAGCTTTGGGATGTGGGAGGAAAGTGAGATACTTGGAAGAAAGCCACATGATCTTAGGGAAAACATGCAAATTCCACAAAGACAATACCGGAGGTTGGAATTGAACCTGGATTGTGGGTGTTGAGAGACAACAGCTCCAATAGCTGCACTACTGTGACCCTCTTAAATTACTTTAAGTACAGCATTTGAATTTGCCACATGGAAGGAACATGCCTCAAACTCCTGTTAGCAAACCCTTTCCATTTATTTAATATACTTGAATAAATGGAACTGTACTTACGTTCAAGAAGCTCTTCTCTTTCTTTCAAGGCCTTCTCCCTGTTGTGGAGCTGATCCTCTTTAAGTTTCAACTCAGCCATCAGTGGGTTACTGTCCTGGAAGTGATCATTCTCCAGAGATTTACTCCCTCTCCTTTCAGCTGAAATTTTGCGCTGTTCTTCAGCCACCAAATTTGCAATTAAGAAATGCTGCATTAGTTCATCCACAGAAGGCCTCAAATAATCCTAGATTTACAAAAAGATAAACAAATTTACATTGAAAGAATAAATCACAAATCAGTATTATAAAACAGTCAACTTTTCCAGGAGCAGAAATCTTGTTCAAGGTGAAGGGATTGCAAAATTGCATCTTGCAAGTAGACTCCAATCATGTCCCTTAAAACTAACTTATCCATTTTAAGCAATAATTAGTTTATGGACGAGATCCTTCAATACCACTACATTGTACCTGCGATCAAGATTTCAAACGCTACTGTGGTAAACAGAATTCAAAGATTCCATCAGTTTGTGAGCAGGCAACAGATAAAATGACAACATTTGTTGCTTGAACCAACAGGTTCATCTGTAACTTTCAGAGAAGAGACCCAAGATCCCTACCTAGTCCAACCTACACACAATTTCAGCCCCCTACTAAGTGGCTGATTCAAAGTAGCTTCAGAGTGCTAGAAAGTGAACAAGTACTCCTTGCCAATGTCACCAAAATCTCAACAACTTTTGCAATCCAAATCAATGGATTAGTGTGTTTGTGGAAATAATTGGTGTTCACCAATGGCACCATCTTTGTCTAACATTCTTGAAAATCTTACATGCAGTATGTGTCAAATAACTGGCAATGGATGCAGCCAATCTTCAGCTACGAGGCAATTCACCTAAAATATTAGTTGGATTCATAATGTTTCCTATAGAAACGAGGTATGTTGGAAAATGGACAACTTTGTGTATAAATTAGGTCAGACTATATTTGCATTTGCACCTACACCCACTAAAATGATTTTCAGACCTCCTTCACGAAGAGTGGAGGACATGCTAGTTTGGCACAAGTGAGATTCCAATAGCTGATATATGAAGCACAGTTTCTGTTCAAGGATCCATAATTCATGGTATTGTTTTACCAACAGAGTAGTATAAAGTGCATTCTCATTCCCAAATGACAATGGGCTGGGTCATCTTTAATGGGACAAGTGCCTTATGTTTGCCTCCTGCAAGATTTCTACTCATCTATCAGAAAACTTTTACACCACTTCCAAATATCTCTGATGAGAAACAAACCTTACATTTTTAATGAAGGTCAGTTACCTTGTTCAAATGAATGGTGGTGTCACTTTCACAAAGGTGCAGGTGAAATACAAGTACAGGGGTTCTCCGGACATGACACTGAAATCTGACTTTATGCAAATTTTTCCAGATTCTGCACTCAGGTACAATACTCAAATCTCTTCACCAGGAAACAATGCAGAAATCACCCACAGAAAAAGCCAATGCTTTCACCAAACTCTACTTAAGGCAAGATCAAACCGAGCAACCTCTCGTTAGCGCACGCTTTTATTAAACTGCCGATAGTTTTCTTGCTGATTACCCCCCCAACCCCTCCCCACCCCTTCATTCCACCCATGCTGCATTCAGACAAACATTTGTCACAGTTCACTTGCTGTTAACAACTCCTATCACCTTTGCTAACCTTATCCAGCTTATTCTTTGCAATTCAGTCTGTTGAGGCTAAAAATTTCACATTACAATTTCTGTGGAAATTGTTCATTTTCAATTTAGGGAAAATTCAGTTTATGCATAGTTCTCAGGAATGAAACCCTAGTGTAACCCAAGGACCCCTGTAGTCAGTCAGTGAGAGATCAGATGCACAGAGATGCCAATTACACTGATGTGTATGCTACAGCAAGCTGGCATTGCAGAACTGCTAGCTGGCCATCAGCATGATCAACGCCATTGTTGCCACTTGGGATAGAGATGTCACTTTCTGTGCCCAATGTATAGCACAAAATAAAAGGTCAATTCAAAGCAGCTATATTGGGGGAGAAAAAGTCATTACTAACCTTAAGATTTAGCATTCTGCCAAGGAGATCATTGAGTTCATCTGAATAGCGAAATGGGATTCTTCTAAACTTGCCTTCCCTTATTTTCTCTGCTAATTCCTTTTGATTAAATGCAGTGAAAGGTGGGCTTTAAAATAAAATTATTAATTAAATCAACCATTATTTTAAAATGTAACATGGACACAACAGATTGAAAAACAAACTATATATTTACAGAGGCATAACAGATTATATGACAAGTACAAGCTTGAATAAAAAAGCACTTCAGAATTAAGATGTCAAGGATTCAGGTTAAAAAAAATCCTTCGAAGGGACTGGAGGAAGAATTTTTCCCCCCACCTAGGGAGCGATCTCTAAAGTACTGCCTTAAAGTCAGAGACTCTCACAGCATTTTAGTAGTATCTAGATGAGCACTTGAATCACCACAAGCTACAACCCAAGTTCTGAAAAAAAAAGGATAAGTAATGGTCAGCACAGAATAGGTGAGCTGAAGGACTTGTTTCTGTATTGTCTAACTCTAGTCAGACTCCTAATCCAGAAGTTGGGATAACTTTTAAAAAATTCTCCATTGTTTTTAAAATGGCATGGAAAATAGTAAAAATTTGTATTTACAATAAAATCTGCATTTTTAAATATTGCTTCATTATTTTTGCAACATAGAAATTGTAGCCTGAACTCAGGCAGCACATCCAAACAAACTTCCTTTCTGCTCCACAAAAACCACAGAAGCTTTTGTTCCAGACCCATTTTCTGATGCAATGAGCTAGTACCTCATGAGTGCCTTTCTTGACTAAGGACTGTTTGTTCCTTCAGCATATCCAAAGGGATCTTAAAGATCCTTCAAAAGGGGTCTTAAAAAGGACCAACCAGTAATACCAAGGTCCCACATTCAAAATGCAAAGAGGCGAATGGAATGGCATCATAGAGAACATGACCACTGTGGGCCACATGGTGCTGGCGAGAGATGGCAGCAACCATCTGCTGCTTCACTCTCAGTGCCTCAACACAGCTGTTTTTACTCCTGGGCCCAGACACCTGAAGCCTGACTCAATGTCAGCCAAAAAAAATACTCTGAAATGAGGTCCTTTTTATAGTCCAAACTGCATTTACAAAAGATGCCTCTTTTTTTTTTAAAAAAAGCAAGTCAATTTTTTTCACCATAAAAAATCCTGTATATATTATAATTATACATAAATACAATCTCTAATCTTCTTTGTTGTTCATCTTCAGTAATAGAAAATAGCCACAAGATGTCATCTAACACAAACAGCTACCTTCTGAATGCAATCAAGATATCCAAAAATTGCTTCAAGCCTCTCAGGTTGAGACACAATTGGAAAACAGTGCAAAACAAATAAGTCTAAAATTTCACTAGACAAGTTAGAGTTCAATTTCCATTTATAAGTTAATTGCATAAATCACAAATATAATGAAAAATTTCATGTATAATGTAATGGAACATGTCTTCCTTATGAAGTATGCCCATCAAATATAATCAAGGAAATCTGCTGCAGCTTTAAAATAAAAAAAATCCAGGTGAAAATACATCACCAAAAAGATACATTCTTAAAAAATGTGTGCAATTGATCATCTGTCAGTAACCTCTCTTTTTAAAATAAAGGGATAGATAATTAATCTAAAAACAAAATGTTGCCAAACATTGATCAACATTCCTGTACCAGTGAAACCTTGCAGTTTCAACTTAAAGGGATGGCCAATTTTGTGGTGGGGAGAATTGAATATTGACACAGGATAAATGATTACTGAAAATAATTGCAATTGATTTTGAACATGATTTACTTCCTTTTAAAATATTTTACAATTTAAATAAATGATGGATGATGGAACTAGAAGTATGGTTGCTAAATGTGCTGGTTGCTAAATGTGCTGGTTGCACATAGATAGAGAAGAACACAAATTTGTGAAGTGGATACAAGGGGTCTAACAAAGATAGGTTATTGATGGCCAAAGATCTGGTAAATGAAATATATTGTGGGAAAATGTCAAATTGTCCATTTTGACAGGATTAAAAAAGAAAGCATGTCATTTTACTGGTAGTAGAGGTCTGTGATGCAGAAAGATACAGGTACACAAGTCACAATAGAGCAAGTGATTCAGAAAGGTAACAGGATGTCATTGTTCATTACTGAGAGAACTGAATATAGAAGTAGGGAGTTTGCATCTCGGTTACATAGGATGTTGGTGAAACAACATCTGGATTATTATGTACACCATTGATCTCCTTATTTAAGGAAGGATGTTAATGCATTGGAATCAGTTCAGAAAAGCTGTTATTAGTCCAACACCTTGTCTTAAGAGAAAAGATTATACAGGATAGGATTTTATCCATTGCAGATTAGAAGAGCAAGAGGTGACTTGACTGAATCCTGATGAGTCTTAACAGGGTGAATGTGAAAAGAGATTTTCTATTGTGGGAGAATCTACAAATAGTGGTCATTCTTTAAAAGTAAGGGAATCATTCCCTCCGTCCACGCCCAGCCAAGACAGACTTAATTGGCAGCAGCCAACTTCTGACATAGCACCACCACACTTTATTGCAAAGATGTACTGTAGCTTGAAAGCTGCTCTTCAGGACAAAATAGACACCACATATCTGAAGTTTCCATCAGGATTGAAATGTTAAAAGTAAAAGGTACTTACACATTTTCCCACAAATACCAGTCAATACTTGGTTGCTAATTCTTGCCTCAAAGTCTTAGGTTTTAGTCCAACCTTTGAGGCTCAAGCACAAGACCCACCTACCACTGTCCCCCCCCCCCCCGTGCAGTACCAAGGGACTGCTACACTGCATCTGTGATGCAGTCCTTTGTAATGTCAAACAACATTCCCATTTAGCAACTCGGGCGGATGTAATAGTTCCCAATATTTATCTCAACCAAAATAATTATCTGATCATTGCCTCTTAAATGTTATATGCAAATATCTTTTTTCTTTCAAGTATTGTGCTGACAATGACATGTTCAAAGTCAAAGTCAGTTTATTGTCATATGACAAGTACATACATGCACTGGTGCAATGAAAAACTTAGTTGCAGCAGCATCACAGGCAGATAGCATCACATATGCAGCATTCACAAGAAAATCATAAATTAACAAATTATACAAGAAAGAACACAATTAGAACAAAAAGAAGTCCATTTCAGTGCAAAGCGATCAAAATAGAGTTGCTAAACTGTAGTGATTACAGTTCTCACAGAGCACTAGTGCTGATGCACTGTTATAGTCTCCTTACCCAAGAAAGAATACAATGCTGCTACAAGTAAGTTATTCATTGCACCTGTGCATGTATGTACTTGAGCATATGACAATAAACTCGACTTTGGATTTCCATAGTAAGAATGCAGCAACGATTCATCAGAACATTACCAGGATGGCAGGTTTGCCACACGAGGAGAGATTGAGCATATTGGACTTGTATTTTCTGGAGCTTAGAAGAATGGGAGATCTCACTGAAACATACAGAATTTTAACAGGTCTTGACAGCTAGATGTTTCCCCTGGTGAGGAGTCAAGGACCAGGGGTGCAGTTTCAGAGTAAGACATAGGCCATTTCAGACCAAGACGAGAAGGTAGTGAATCTTTGGAATTCTCTGCCTTGGATGTCTGTGAAGACTCAGTTATCATGTCCATTCAAAACAGAACAACAGAGTTCCAAACATTAGAACATAGAACAGTAGAGCACAGGAACATAGCCTTCAGCACAACATGTCTGTGCCAACCATGATGTCAATCCAAACTAATCCCATCTGCCTGCACATGGTCTATTCCCTCTATTCACTGCCTGTCCATACATCTGTTCAAATGCCTCTTAAATGATGCGATTGAATCTGGTTCTACTACCTTCCCGGCAGTGCATTCCAGGCACCTTGAGCTCTGTGTTAAAAAAAAAATTTGCCTCATGAATCTCCTTTAATTATTCCCCATTACTTTAAAACCTATGCCCTCTAGTATTTGACATTTCCACCCTGGGAAAAACATTATCTAGGCCTCTCACAATTCAATATACTTCTATCAGGTCACCCCTCAGCCTCTAATGCTCCAGAAAAAACAATCCAAGGTCATCCAATCTCTCCTTGTAGCTAATACTCTCTAATCCATGCAACATCCTGGCAAATCTCTTCCACACCCTCTCTAAAGCCTCCACATCCTTCCTATAGTGTGGCAACCAGAACTCCACACAATACTCCAAAGTTTCATACTTCTGCAACATGACTTCCTAACTTTTACATTCAATGCCCTGACCAAAGGCAAACATGTTGTATGCCTCCTTTTCCATCCTATCCCTTGTATTGCCACTTTCAGAGAGGTATGGTCTTGCACCCAAAGATCCCTTTGTACATCAATACTCCCAAGGGTCCTACAATTTACTATATACTTTCCTCTTGCATTTGACCTCCCAAAATGCATCACCTCATACTTGTCCAGATTAAACTCCATCTGCCATTTCTCCATCCAATTTCCAACTGATCTATTATCTTGCTGAATCCTTTAACAACTTTCCTCCCTATCCACAACTCCACCCATTTTTGTGTAATTTGCAAACTTGTCAATCACACCACTTAATTTTTTTATCCAAACCATTAATATATGTTACAAACACAGGTTCCAGCACTGACTCCTGTGAAACACATCTGGTCACAGACCTCAAGTCAGAACAAAACCCCTCTACCACTACCGTCTGTCTTTTATGACAAAGCTAATTTAGGATCCATTAAGGGAATCGGGGCAGTGAGGCTACTGATGGAAAATGGTGCTGAGGTAGATCAACTACAATCTTAGCAGGTGGTGGAACAGGCTAGAGGGACAGAATGGCCTACTCCTACTATTTATGTTTGTACCAACTTTGAAGCTCCAAAGCAAACATGGTCTTCCAGGCTGACTACTGTCAGAAAATTGTTCTGTAATGCGATGTGGAAACGTCCATCAACCTTTTTTTTATCTTTTAAGATCTCTCAATTTATGGATATATGTCCAAAATGATGATTTTTTTTGATAATTGCCAGTTTACATCATAAAGCTTCACACAATTTACTTACAGCAGAACTTCATGTCTGGCTGTTTTAATAATAGACATCGACATGTACAGAAATTAAAGGAGACATTTGTCCATCTCAGCAGGGAGAAATATTTCCTCAAATATTGTGCATCAAAGCATACCTTCTTCCAGCAGAGGTATTACATGCCAAGCAGATTGATAGGTTTTGTACTGTATGCATCCACCCACTCAAACAACACATTTACTAAACTTCAGGGACAGTTTCCCTGCCTGCCACCTTTTCTCTTCCCTTGATGGCCACTAAAAGTGTTCCTTCCCCACACGCCCACAAAGCTGCAGAAATCATAACCTACCACTCAAGGGATTTGTGAATTTAAACAAAATGAGGAAGGCGAAGACAAAATACAAAGCAGAGCAAACCAATCAAAATGCAAGCTCGCAAGCAAACTGAAAAAAGCCTGTGATTCAAACAAATCTTCATATTATACTTACGTAAGTGCACAAAGTTCATACAGCAAACATCCCAAAGACCATATGTCAGATTTCTCATTGTAGGACATATGATTAAATTGTTCCTGCAAACAAGAAGTTCAAATGGTAAACATAAATTTGCTTGCCCAGAATTAAAATAATTGTAATCCTTAATACCTCCTATCCAGTTTGTGGAAATAGTCTAATTCAAGCATGTAACATCTTATGTAATGGCAAGTAATGTATTAAATAGTTAAAATTACATAATTTAGATTGAAAATTTTATGGTTGCTATCTTCAGAATTCCCTTTAGAAAAAGGACAATTAATATTTTTCAGTAACAACATATTTTGTTCCAGAATTACTTTATGGCTGAAATTCAGAATTTATTTTAAAAAATTAGTATGCAAAGATAGGATATTATTATTTTTGGAATTAACACAAATTATTGCATCTATGAATGATTATCGAAACATATACTCACTGGAGACATATAATATGGCGTGCCAACAAACGTTTTGGCAAAACTAGTGTCATGTTGCAAAATCCTAGCCAAACCAAAATCACCTAGTTTGACATTATGGTGTAAGTCAAGAAAGACATTGGCGGGTTTGAGATCTCGATGTAGCACTGTGCGACCACTTTCTGAGCGTCTGTGACATTCTCGCAAGGCCAGAGCTATCTGAGCAAGCACACGCAAGGCAAAATTTTCTTCTAAATAACGCCTGCAATACAAATACAGAATTTTAAGTTCAGGAAATAGCACAACTGAAAGTTTGCAATAAGTAACTTAGTTAATTTGTAATATTTCTACAGTCAAGAGCATTAAATAACATACATCTCCTAAGCCAAACAAAAAGGTAACAAGCAACATCAGGATAATCTTTTACATTATCACCTGCTGCAGGATATCAAATGTCATAGCTAAAATTTGGCACATTGGTAAAAACAAATCCAAAGACATTACAATGCAGTATTATCAACTTTTTCTAGTGTCCAAATCTATGCCTAAAATAGTTTCTCTGTGGGATACAAGTACATTCTCAGCAAATACATTTTATCATTCATGGAGAAAAAGTGAAAATGCTGGAAGACAATAGAGAACATCTGAAACAATAAGTTTTGTTCTTTCCACAGATGCTTTCTCTCCTGCTGGGTATTTTCATGTTAATACTTCAAAACTATCTTCCATGTGGTCTTTTGCATTGAGTATTCATACATTATTTAAATGCAGGCAAAGCAGCTGACCCATTTGCTATCCCCATCCATCATTCATGTTCATCCAGCAGTGCAACCAGAACTAATTGTAGAGAATTCTGGAAACACTTAAATCAGGCAGCATCTGTAAAAAGATAAAAAGAGTCAATATTTCAGGTCAGAGATCCTTTGTCAGAACTGGGAAAGGGTCTCAAACCTGAAACATTAAATCCACAGATGCTGCCTGACCTACTGGGTATTTCCAGCATCTACAGTGTTTTTGATTTTCATTCTTTCCCCCTCTGGGTACAATACAACAGCTAGCTGTGAAAAAGAACAAAATTACACCCATTTCAGATGGCACCTCAGCTCAGTTGAAAAGCATCATTGGGCATCAGGGCACCCCTAGTAAAATATCTTGTATTAAATCAAAATGTCTGGACAAAATGTCTTTCAATGAAATCCCAAAGGTTTAGGCAGCAAAATTAAGTCAGCAGGATTTTCAACGTTACTGCTACTGCTAAAGTAAATTTGCTGGTGGTTCCTGACTGATGTCCTTGGCACCATTTTCCAGTTTACTTTAGTAACATATTATTCATCTATTTAACACACTTTACCTTTCCCGTATGCACTTGCTAATCAGACTGGCCAGGTCTCCTCCTTCACAGAACTCCATTACAATGTACAATGTTGTATTTGTTCTGTCAATAATACGGTCATAATATCGAACAATGTTTGGATGCTTAAGCTCACGAAGCAAGTTCACTTCCGATACTAGCATCTGTTTCTCTGCCTCAGACATTGATCCGTAATCCATCTCTTTCCAAACTAGGACCTGCAAAATTTAGCAAAGAAAATACCCTCTATAAACACACCATAGTAATTCACCATGTAAATATGTTACTGTAGCAACTCACCGTCCGAACAAGCGAACCGGCTCGGCGGTCGGGTCGCACGTCGTCGGAACAGCGAGGCCCAAGATGGCGCTGGGCCTTCGTCTTCCCCAAGCGATGGGGAGAACCTGCGAGCAGGAAAAGTTTGATGACGTAGCGCATACGTCATTTCCATTTTCGGTGGGCGGGAACTGTTCCTCTTAAAAGGCCCGCACAAGGCGGGAAAATAAATCAGTTTTGTTCTGTAGCTCATCGACTAGTGTCTTACTTTCACATCGCGGCAGCAGCCGCTACATTGGTGACCCCGATGGTCCAAATGGATTTTGGACCCATACAATGGACGACAACGCAGCAGCCAAAACAGTGGCACTCAAGCTGCCCACCTTTTGGACGCTTTGGCCCCGCATCTGGTTCGACCAGGCCGAAGCACAATTCCAACTTCGGCAGATCACCTCCGACTCCACAAAGTACCACCACGTGGTCAGCTCTCTGGACCAGGAGACAGCTGCCCAGGTCGGAGACTTCATTCGGTCTCCTCCGGAGGAAGGCAAGTACCCGGCTTTCAAAGACCTTCTTATTCGGACCTTCGGCCTCTCCCGTCGCGAGCACACCGCCCGCTTCATCTCGACGGCCTGGGGGACAGATCCCCATCGGCCCTGACGAACGAGATGCTGGCCTTGGCTGAGAGACACAAGCCCTGCCTCATGTTCGAACAGGCCTTCCTCGAACAACTACCCAACAACATTCACCTGCTGTTGGCCAACACCGATTTCAGCAACCCACGTGACGTAGCCGCCCGGGCAGATGTCCTGTGGAAGGCCAAACACGAGAGCAGGTCATCTGTCGGCCAAGTCGCCAGACCGCGGGCCCAATGCCTACCTAAACCAGTCCCAGCAACTGAACGACCACACCCCGGAAACACAGACGACGACACTGGCGACCAGCTGTGTTTCTACCATCAGAGGTGGGGCGCAGAGGCCCGTCGATGCCGCCCACCCTGCAAGTTTCAGGGAAACGCCAGGGCCAGCCGCCACTGATGGCTACTGCAGCTGGCTGCCAACACAGCCTCTTATTCGTTTGGGACAAGCAGTCCGAGCGATGTTTCCTCGTCGATACTGGAGCAGAGGTCAGTATTTTGCCCCGACCAGCCGTGACACTTATAGCAGGCAACAGGGTCCTGCACTCAAAGCCGCAAACGGCACAACGATACGGACTTTCGGTACCCATACAGTTCAATTACAATTCGGCAACAGCCATTTTACTTGGAACTTAACCCTTGCCACAGTCGCCCAGCCACTCCTGGGAGCCAATTTCCTTCAGGCCCACAGCCTGTTAGTCAACCTGCGAGGGAAACGGCTAGTGCACTCCAGAACTTTCCAAACCTACCTCATGGGAGAAGCCAGCCTACCAACCCCGTGCCTGGACTCAGTTTCCCTGTCTGGCAACGAGTTCACCAAGTTCCCAGCCAAGTTCCCATCAGTTTTGGAACCTCAGTTTACAAATTCGATGCCCAAACACGGGGTGTGGCATCACATCATTACCACAGGGCCACCCCTTCATGCCTGAGCACAATGACTATGTCCAGACAAGCTCCACCTGGCAAAGGAAGAGTTCCGCCACATGGAAGAGCTGGGGACCATTTGCAGGTCAGACAGCCCCTGGGTCTCCCCCCTGCACATGGTCCCCAAAGCCACCGGCAGGTGGAGCGCCTGCGGCGACTACCGCAGGCTGAATGACGCCACCACCCCGGACTGCTACCTCGTCCCTCACATCCAGGACTCCACGGCGAACCTACACGGGGCCCACATCTTCTCCAAGGTGGACCTCATCCGGGGATACCACCAAATCCCGATCCACCCTGACGACGTCCCCAAAACTGCACTTATCACTCCATTCAGCCTCTTCGAATTCCTTCGAATGCCGTTCAGCCTTAAGAACGCCGCGCAGACTTTCCAGCGGCTGATGGACGCAGTAGGCCACGACCTGGATTCGTGTTCATTTACTTAGATGACATACTAATCGCCAGCCATGACCGCCAAGAACACCTTTCCCACCTCCGCCAACTATACTCCCGTCTCCGTGAGTTCGGCCTCACTGTCAACCCAGCCAAGTGCCAATTCGGACTCGACTATCGATTTCCTCGGCCACAGAATCACCAGCGAAGGAGCAACACCCCCTACCCGCCAAGGTAGATGCTATCTGCCATTTTGCCCATCCCAACACGGTCAAAGGGCTGCAGGAATTCCTGGGGATGGTCAACTTTTACCATCGGTTCATCCCTGCAGCAGCCCATATCATGAGCCCTTTGTTCTTGCTGATGTCTGGCAAGGGCAAGGACATCACCTGGAACGACGAGGCCGTGGCTGCCTTTGTTAAGGCCAAGGACGCCCTGGCAGATGCCGCGATGCTGGTACACCCTAGGACAGACGTCTCAACCGCCCTCACAGTGGACGCATCCAAAACCGCGGTTGGTGGGGTACTGGAATAACTAATCAAAGGCCGTTGGCAACCCTTGGCATTTTTCCCCGAACTGAAATATAGTGCTTTTGATCGGGAACTTCTAGCGCTGTACCTGGCGGTCCGGCATTTCTGGTACTTTTTAAGAAGGCAGGCCTTTCACCGCTTTCACTGACCATAAGCCTTTGTCCTTTGCCTTCTCCAAGGTCTCCGATCCCTGGTCAGCTCATCAGCAGCGACATTTGTCCTACACTTCTGAATTCACAATGGATATCCAACATGTCTCCAGAAAGGACAATGTCGTTGCTGATGCGCTTTCCAGACCGACCATCAACAGCCTGTCTCTGGGTGTAGACTACACGGCCCTGGCTGACGCACAGCAAGCCGACGACGAGCTGCCCAGCTACAGAACCGCAGTCTCAGGCCTGCAGCTCCAAGACTTCTAAGTCGGTCCAGGTCAGCAGGCCCTCCTTTGCAACATCGCAACAGGTCAGCCCTGCCTATAGTTCCTGCAGCCTGGCGGAAACGCGTTTTCGACTCGGTTCACGGGTTGGCGCACCCGTCCATCAGATCAACTGTCCAACTGATCGCCAGCAAGTTTGTCTGGCATGGCCTGCGCAAACAGGTCAGTGAGTGGGCCAGGACTTGTCCACACTGCCAGACATCAAAAATTCAATGACACACCAAGGTCCCACCACAGCAGTTCGAGCCTACCCATAGAAGGTTCGACCACATCCACGTCGACCTTGTTGGTCCTCTGCCAGTTTCAAGAGGAGCCCGGTACCTCCTTACCATCGTGGACCAGTTCATGAGGTGGCCAGAGGCAACCCCTTTATCTGACATCATGACTGATTCCTGCGCCCGGGCGCTGCTCACAACTCGGATCTCACGTTTTGGTGTTCCGGCCCACATCACTTCAGACAGGGGCGCCCAGTTTACTTCCAGCCTCTGGTCTGCATTAGCGAACATGCCAGGGACGCAGCTGCACACCACCACGGCCTACCACCCTCAATCAAACGGGTTGGTGGAACATTTCCACCGCCATCTGAAATCAGCCCTGATGGCCCGCCTGAAAGGTCCTAACTGGGTCGACGAGCTGCCTTGGGTCCTGCTCGGCATACGCACTGCCCCCAAGGAAGACCTCCACGCTTAGTCAGCTGAACTCGTGTATGGTGCGCCCCTAGTCGTCCCAGGGGATTTCATACCCGCCCTTCGGGGCCAAGAGGAACAACCCACGGCAGTCCTGGAAAGACTACGCGAGAGGCTCGGCAGCCTGGCACTGATTCCCACTTCGCGGCATAATCAAGCCCCATCCTGTGAGCCAAGGAACTACGAGACCAAGTTCGTTTTCGTTCGCAGAGGCACACCCCAGGCACCGTTGCAACGACCATATGAGGGGCCATTCAGGGTCATCAGGAATAATGGGTCCAGCTTTATTTTGGACACTGGGGGCAAGGAAGAGGTTTTCACGATGGATTGCCTCAAACCAGCCCATTTAGATCTACAACAACCGGTCGTGGTCCCAACACTGCGACGCAGAGGCCAACCTCCTAAGCAACGGCAAGCACAGCCCACGAACCTTGGGGACTGTATCGCCGGTTCGGGGGGGGGCTGGCTGGGTTATGTAGCGACTCACTGCCCGAACAAGCGAACCAGCTCGGCGGTCGGGTTGCGTGTCATCGGAGCAGCGAGGCCCAAGATGACATTGGGCCTTAGTCTTCCCCGAGCGACGGGGAGAACCCGCGCGCGGGAAAAGTTTGATGATGTAGCGCATACGTCATTTCCATTTTCGGTGGGCGGGAACCGTTCCTCTTAAAAGGCCTGCGCAAGGCGGGAAAATAAATCAGTTTTGTTCTGCAGCTCATCAACTAGTGTCTTACTTTCACATCGCGGTAGCAGCCGCTACATTACTATATTTCTCTTCTCAATTGGAAGTTAGATGAGTAAATCAGTGAACATTGAGAAAGCTTTGCAGCTTAATTTAAAAGTTAGCTACACATCGCCAAATAAGTTTAAATTTGGTGCAGATCCCTTCAACTTGTTGACTAGGACTTGAATGTCACTGAAGGTAAATGTTTGATCCAGTCCTACATCTGGCACTTTCAATTACTGAAGGAAAAATCAAAGCCATACAAATCTTCACAGGTCATATAGATGTGGTTCAGATAGGGAAGAGCTTTTGTAGGAGTTTTTGGACTGGGGGGAAAGAGGCTTTAGTGAGGGACATTTCAGCCCTTTTCAACCACACCTGGGTTGGAATGTGTACTGGAAACAACATTCCTAAACTAGTGTCCAGAGTTTGACCTCCCTACAACAGATGTGTGTCCAGGAGGTCAACAGGAGGGTATGCTAGGGAGTAAAGAGACAGAAAGAATATAGTAAATATAGGAACCATTAATACAAGCAAGAACCTGCCTTCAAACTAACTCCAAATGTAATGATACTTACAAGCAGTGATCAGTTTTGAAATCGCAAGGTGTGGTTGTGTAAAGAAAGATGATTCTCTGTTGAAACAGCAACTGATTATCACACACAGCAGGCAGCCACTGGACATGTGATAATCAGTCGTTTCTTAACATACATGTGTATATATTCGTTCATTATTAGACGTTGTAGGCCAAAGGTACTAGAAACATAATGAGGCCACCTCAAGAGAGCTGAGACAAAGGATTATGTTAATTGGACTTCAACTAAATCTTCGTGAGACACATCAAAACTCCATGCCACAACGTACTGCTGAGATCAATATAAGGAGTTCAATTAACCATAAAGAGGTATGAAATGAGTCAACTGGCTGAGAATAGTCATCTATACAAAGGCACAATAGATGAATCACCCAAGCATTAGAACCATTGGACTTTACAATGAATTAAGTATTTGGCACCATTAAAATGCAAATGTCATGTTCGAGCTTATGCAAAAGACAATGGGAGGACCCAAATGGATACCTAACGATGCACTATCGTCAAAAAAAAGGCTATGGTCAAATTTGATAGTATGTCAAACGCCTTCAAGGAGTATCAATGTATCTGAAATGTATAAAAGTAATTGCATCAGGTTTTCCAGATATTCTCCCACCTAATGCCCCTGCACTTTTGCTTAAACAGGATAAAACGCCAACTACATCCATGGCTCTGGACTCCAACCTGGTCTTTCAACAGAAGCTTTCCTGCCCTATTATCATATCCCTTGATTTAATATTCAGAAATCTACTGATCTGTTTCAAATCTGAGCTAAGTGCTGACACAAGAGGCTGCAGATGCAGGAATCTGGAGCAAAAAAACAAACTGCTGGTGGCAGCACCTCTACATTTACGCGATCGTTCTGCTCTCCTAAGCCAAAGCCTGCTCAATATCCCTCTTCCTGCTATTAACCTTCCATTCGTGTTGTTGTTCATTTCAAT
This sequence comes from Pristis pectinata, assembly GCF_009764475.1. Lineage (NCBI taxonomy): Eukaryota > Metazoa > Chordata > Chondrichthyes > Rhinopristiformes > Pristidae > Pristis > Pristis pectinata. The sequence continues at coordinate 106,797,463 of NC_067407.1, forward strand.
GCCTCCAGTTCTTAGCCAGAGAAATGCTGGAGGTTGGGTAGTTTGCTCTTGCCATTGCCCTGGGAACGTGCAGTCGTCAGAGAGATGAACTCATGATCTGTGAGTTAAGTGGGGCCAGAGGCGGCAGCAGTTCTGCCCTTCCGCTGTTCTCCAGCGGAACTCCTTCTGGTTCCTCATGATCCACCCCGCACTGCGACCTCCACACCCGCCCTCTCCGAACCTGGTAAGGTCGACGGACTTTGACTGAGACACCTGGCGCCACAAATGCCATTTGACTGCAGATACTCACCTTACCGTCCGACTTCCTCCTGATCTTCTGGCATCTGCCGTAGGAGCCGGAGCCAATGCTCTCCATCAGCTCGTAATCTTCCAGGCGAGACGGCATTTTTTCCCCACCCCAGCGAGTGCACAGGCGTGGGCATTAAAGTCGCCGCTCCAGACACCAACAGCAAGACTGCGCCCGTCCCCGGGTCCCGAACCCACGGACCAAGCTTTGAAACCAGGCGTTCTTCCGCAGCTCCTCTCCGATTGGTCGGCAGTCTTCGGCTTCTCGGTTTTTGATTGGCTGGTAGAATAACAACCAGCCGGTCGCTGAGCAGCGGCTCGCGGCGCGGGAGCAGCCCGCGAAATTTAAAACCGACCTGCGCTCAGCGCTGGCTTCGCATTTCCTAACTTGCTTCGGTTACGGAGGTTTTGAAACTGCAATGTTTAGTTTGTTGTTGGAGACTGGGCGATTCAATCTCCAAAATCATACTTTGAAACTCAATGCCTAACTGTGGGTCGCCAAAAATAATGTCACGCAGGAGGAGGACATCGAGCTCATCGACCCTATTCGCCCTCTCCTTCTTCCGTACTCCCTGCAACATGTTCTCTCTCACACATGCTCATCAACGCCCCTTTCTTTATTTTTATACTGTAGCCAATTTTATAATAGTTTTGGCCATAGCGGATGAGTTATTGGAATAATGAATTTAAAAAACACAATTTTTATAAAATTTCTTTGTTAGTCACATGTACATCGAAACACACAGTGAAATGCATCTTTTTTGCATGGAATATTCTGAGGGCAGCCCGCAAGTGTCGCCACGCTTCCGGTGCCAACATAGCATGCCCACAACTCCCTAACCCATACCGTCTTTGGAACGTGGGAGAAACCAGAGTACCCGGAGGAAACCCACGCAGACACGGGGAGAACATACAAACTCCTTACAGACAGTGGCCGGAATTGAACTCAGGTTGCTGGCGCTGTAAAGCGTTACACTAACCGCTACACTACAGTGCCTGCCCTGAAAATCTCAATGACTGAGAAACCAGAGCCCCCTAGAGCAGTGGTTTTCAACCTTTTTCATGCTGCGGCCCCCCAGAACATGTCCTTGTTAGATGGCGGACCCCCAAAGCCCACAAAATCAAACAATCGATAATTCATGCATACAACACTTAAATTACTGCACACTGTCCCTATTGAAATAGTGACTATTTCAATCACCGATAATTACCAGCGGTGTCTTTCAGTGTTCAGTTCAATGTGAAGGTTGTGCCTGTTTTGCACTGCAGAGTTTATCCAAACATGGTGGTATGTGCGACAAACATACGTGTATTGTCATCCCCAATATTCAGTCTTGATCTGTATTTGGTTTTCATGGCAGTGACTGAAGAAAATGCTATTTCGCACAAGTAAGTGGTTGCAAATGGTAACAGAACATTGACGGCTTTGCCGGACAGCAGTGGATACTCCTGGGAACATGCTATCCAGAATGACAACAGTGACATTCTGTTGAACTGCAAGCGCACAGTCCTGTCAGATGACAGTTCAACCAATTCTTCTTGTTCACGTCCAGTTAAATCAGATTTCGAATCCAATCAAATATACTCGTGTCATCATCGCCGAAATACTCATGGAAATAATGTGACAGCTGTTGAATATGGTTCAAAACGGTGCTCGCAACGGCCTCTGTCTTAGTCTCGTTCACTGTCAGAAAGTCAGCCAGCAACGGAAACATATCATAGACGCCTTGCTCGCATCTTCCCTTCCAGGTACGGAGTTTTTTCTGGAAGGCATTGACTTTGTCATGCGTTTTCAGAACATTTGAGCCAGGTCTTTGCAATGATAGATTTAAGCTGTTCAAAATGTTGAAAATAGCTGCAAGATAAGCTAATCTGACAACCCACATCTCATCTGTCAAGAACTGTGCCAATGATCCGTTAAGCTCATTTAGAGAAATGAGCAGTTCACCTCGCAATTCATATACACGCTGCACAACGCGGCCTCGTGACAGCCATCTGACTTCTGTATGTAGCAACAACTGCTTATGCTCGGCTTCTATTTCACGGCATATGTTTTCAAACAAACGATGATTGACCAGCCTGGCTTTGATAAAGTTAATGATTTTAATGCACACGGAAAACACATCCGCAAGATTTTCATCCATATCCTTTGCAGCCAAAGCCTCATGGTGAATCATGCAGTGGGTTGCTGCTACATGTGGAGCTACTTCTTTCACTTATGTGACTAGACCCGACTTCCGTCCCATCATTGCGGCAGCACCATCTGTGCATACTCCAATACACTGTGTCTATGCCAATGCCGATTGTACAAAAAAAGTGTCAAGCACACGGAAAAGTTCTTCACCAGTTGTACTCCCTGGGAGCGCCTTGCAAAACAAAAAGTCTTCCAAAGCCTCTCCTCCCCAGCAATATCAAACGTAAACCAACAACTGCGCAGCACTGGCAACATCAGTACTTTCATCGAGCTGAATCGCAAATCTGACTTGCTGAAGACGTGCTATCAGCTGGTTCTGTATATCTTCCGCCATATCGCCAATTCTTCTGCTTACTGTGTTATCAGACAGTGGAATGGCTTTCAGTTTTTGACTGGATTCTTTTCCCAGTACAACTTCGCACATATCTACTGCTGAAGGCAGTATAAGCTCTTCTCCAATTGTGTGAGGCTTTCTGGAATGTGCTATTCGTAATGCTACCAAATATGATGTGCGAAGAGCCTTCTCATTTACAGTGGCACAGGCTGTCATTTTGCCTTTCTGCTCGAGGTACAGCTCTTTTTGCCACTCAAAATATTCCTTCGGCTTACTGGCAATATCTGGATGCACTGTTGTTAAATGGCGCTTCAATTTCGCTGGTTTCATTGCATCGTTGGACAGTGTTTGCAAACACACAACACAGAGAGGTTGGTCCGCATTTGTCCCCACTGCGATGAAGCCATATGAAATGTATTCTGGATCGTACTTGTGTTGTTTTCTCTTTCGGTCACCCTTATCCCTTTCGTCATCAGAATCTTCCAGTTTCTGGTCAGCTTTTCTCTTCAGAAATTTCTCCATACTCAGCAATACACACTGGACAGTTTAATTACTATTACTGATAAACAAAATTATCAAAACTAATCTAAAATTTACACACTTGTGCACTTTTCATTTAACAATGACGTCACTGTGGCGTAAATGCACAGTAAGTAAGCAATATTATTAAGGCACACCAACAACGTCACTCAGTCTCGCTAACACTACAGTGCACAACAGAATAGCAATGAGTAGTGAACACTACTGACTACTCTGACTAAACAAATCAAATATTACGCAGCAGCTGACCAGAAGGGAATACCATCTAAGTCTCTAAGATTGTCGCCTATAACAGATAGAACAGATATGGCCAATTTTCTGAATAGTGGAAAACTGGAGCAAGCAAGTAAGCTACATCTTTGTAACAGATCGCTTTTCCATTTTTTTCTTGGCTTGCTCGCGGACCCCCTGGCAACCCACCAAGGGGTCCGCGGACCACAGGTTGAAAACCCCTGCCCTAGAGAAGAGAATTATATTAAAAAACATCAACCTCTGATGAAATTTCTGCTTGTTTCTATCCTTACGGGATGACCCCGTTTCCTGAGACTATAGCCCTTAGTTCTGGACCCACATCCACAAAGAATTTTATATGTTTTAGTAAAATAGTGAGGAGGGTAGTGTTAGGTGTCAGAATGATAGTGGTAGGTTGGGCAGAACATTGTAGATGGAATTTAAACTGACATATGTGAGATGATGTATTCTGGGGGATCAAATGAAGCTAAGGCATACACCATGAATGGTAGGACACAAGTGGGTCTTGAGGAACAAAGAGATATTGGTGAACAAGTCCATAGATCCTGAAGATGGCAACACAGGTGAGTAGCGTGGTGAAGGCGGCTTCCAAAATATTTTCCTTCATTAGCTGAAGCATCAAATGGAAATCTAGGGAGGATTTGGTACAACTTCATAAAAAATTGGTTGGATCACAGTTGGAAAATTGTGTGCATTTCTAGTCATCATCATACAGGAAGGGTGAGATTGTACTGGAGTGGGTGCAGAGGAGGTTCACCAGGACGTTGCCTGGGATAGAATGTTTCAGCTATGAGGAGAGACTGGATAGACTGGGTTTGTTTCCCTTGGAGCAGAGGAGGCTAAGGGGGGACCTGATAGAGGTATGCAAAATTATGAAAGGCATTGCTGGGGCAGATAGAAATTTTTCCCCATGCTGCCTAAGACTAACAGGTATAGGTTTAAAGAAAGGAGTAAGATTTTGGAGGAGAAGCAAGGTAGAATTCTTTCACCCAGAGGATAGTAGAAGTCTGGAATGCACTGATTTAAGAAGTATCTGGATGAGCAGGCACAGTAGTGTAGCAGTTAGCGTAATGCTTTACAGCACCACTGACCCAGGTTCAATTCCGGCCACTGTCTGTAAGGAGTTTGTACATTCTCCCCATGACTGAGTGGGTTTCCTCCAGGTGCTCCAGTTTCCTCCCACATTCCAAAGACATACGGGTTAGGAAGTTGTAGGCATGCTATGTTGGCGCCAGAAGCGTGACGACACTTGCTGGCTGCCCCCAGAACAGCGCGCAAAAGATGCATTTCACTGTGTTTCGATGTACATGTGACTAATAAAGATATCTTATCTTATCTTATCTTATTTGTATTGCTAAAGTTCAGTAGACTATGGACCAAATGTTGGTAAATGTGATTAGTATAGAAAGGTACTTGATGGTCGGCAGATACATGGTGGCCATGTTTCTGTGCTGTACGCTCTGTGACAACTTTGACACTGCAGAGAATATACATCTACTTAATCTTTCTTCATAGCACAAGCATCTCATCCACAGATTCCATCTTGTGAATTTTTATTTTGGCCACGCCAAAGAATGGAAGACCAAATTTTACAGTGTACCAGAAATGGTTTCACCAAAGCCCTATCGAATTATAGCAAGACTTTCTACACTAATCTCATTTTATTCTCCTCACATTCCTATCAACCCCCCCCCCCCCCCAAGATTCTAGCACTAACCTACACACACGGGGACATTATTCAGAATTAATTTACAAACCCACATGTCTTTAGGATGTGGGAGAAAACCAGAGCACCCGAAGGTCTCAGGAAGAATGTGCAAACTCCACACCGACAGCAATGGAGGTCAAGATCGAACATGAGTCACAGGAGCTGTGAGGCAGCAGCTTTACCAGTTGTGCCACTATGCCATCACTGTCCCAACCATATAACACACTTCTATCCTCTTAGAGACTCTTTGCCTCCTTCTTATAATTTACTCTCACCTACTTTTCTATTGTTGCAATGCCTTACACTCATTACACTCATTCCACCTCCCCGCACCCCCGCGCGTCAACTTATGTGAAAATGATGGCAAAGTGGATAGTATCTTGATTGTGGGGAAACTGGAGGAGCTTGGTCTCCTCAGAGCAAAAAAGGTTAGAAGGGAATCAAATTGAGGTATCCACAATTATGAATGCTTTTATCGAGCAAGAAAAGAGAAATTGTTCTTGCTAACAAGGGGGTCAATAACCAGAGAGTAAAGAATGAAAGTAACTGGCAAAGTAACTAATCAGGAATATGGAGCAGTGTTTTTACTCAAAAGGTTGTTAAGTTTTGGAATACGTAGTATGAAAGGGTGGGAGCCACACATTCTTTAGGAATATTGAAAAGGCAGTCAGACATGTACATGATTTTTAGGATTATGGGGAAAAAAGCCAAGCGGTGAGACTTAATTGGACAGCTCTTTCAAAGAATTACCCTGCTTAGCGTCAGAGTCATCAAGCCATGCAGCACTGAAACACGCCCTTTGGCCCAACTGGTCCACGCCGACCAAGATTCCCATATAAGCTTGTCCCATTTGCCCGCGTTTGGCCCATATCCCTCTAAACCTTTCCTGTCCCTGCACCAGTCCAAATGTCCTTTAAATTTTGTTAATGTACCTGCTTCAACCACTTCCTCTGGTGCCTCATTCCATATCCAGACCACCTCTGGTTGAACAAGTTGACCGTCAAGTTCCTATTAAATCTCTCCCCTCTCACCCTAAACTTATGTCCTCTAGTTCTTGATTCCCCAACCCTGGGAAAAAGACTGTGTGTATTAACTATCAATGCCCCTTATGATTTTATACAACTTTATAAGATTACCCCTCATTCTCCTACTTGCCAATAAATAAAGTTCCAGTTTGCTTAACATCTCTCCATAACTCAGTCCCTCAGGCTTGGACAACACCCTCTTAAATATCTTAGAGAGTGCAGAAAAGATTTACAAGGAATTACCATCCCTATGCTGTATGATTTTTACATCGTAAATACAAAAGGAAATTTTAACTCCTGAGTCCATCCAGCTGGTGGCTAGCCAAGTCACTTTCATGAAAAAGTTGCTCAAATTTTCTTTCGGGGCCCAAATGACAATTCTGCTTATTTCTGCTGGACAAGTTTTTTTATCCTATCTATAAACTAATGCCTCATGTTTTACTGGCATTTTACCTAGGTTACTGAATTATATTTAGGACTATGTACATCACGGGACCTCAATTCATGTGTATTTGTTCTACCTGCCCCCCACCTTCTCCGCCACTGAAAGCTAACTTATTTCCTCTTTCCCAGTTCTGACAAAGAGTCTTGAACCTGAAACATCAGATGTTTCTCTTTCCAAAGATTTCATAGTCAGCCCAAACTGCTGGATTCAGGGACCTTACAAAAAAATTACTTTGAGTAACTCGCTCCAATTTGACAACATATAACTGGCCTTACATGGAACTATTCTAATTTACTAAATTAAAACAAAAAGTTCTGGATTACTCAGCTGGTCAGACAGCATTTTTGGAGAGAGAAATGGAATTAATGTTTCAAGTCAATGACCTTTGATCAGAATTGTTTTAATCTGTCAGATTAATGTTTTCACATCAAAACGCATGAGTTGGAGACAATGATCTGATACTTAAAGTACAGTGTGTTTTGTTTCTCTGGCCTCATTGTGATATCATATAACCCATTCAAACCAGGACAGAGAAATATTTGTTTACTGTGATAGCCACTTAAAAAAGAAGTGTTACGGATTAGGTTACTATTGGGGAATGTCCCTTTAAGACATAGCACAGTAGTGTGTGTGTTCGTGTGTGTGTGTGTGTGTGTGTGTGTGTGTGTGTGTGTGTGTGTGTGTGTGTGTGTGTGTGTGTGTGTGTGTGGCGTGATTACGTCAACAGAAGATAAGGACATAATGACGTTTTTGGAGCAGTCAGTCAGTCAAAGAAAGAGAGAGAGAGACACCAGCCTGCTGGTCTCCATCGATGGATGAAAAACAATAACTGTGCCTGTCACTACAATCCATGTATGGATTTTTGGAATAATCCAGTGGAGTCCACTTTGTCGTTAACCTGTAGAAGGAAACAGGTATTTGTGTGGACGGCCACATCTTGGATGCCTTTCGGTGTGGCAGATCCTTCGGAACAAGGGAATGGAGATCATCAGTGATTGAGGTGTCGTATGAGTTCCAAAGTGGAACATCTGTATTTTGTAATTACTCTCTATTTTCTCTCTACATTTCCTCTTCAGTCAACGGTGGTTTTGCACAAGCCTTTGCTCACGTTTCACCTTATGGCTTGCTGAACTGAACTTTGAGAACTATTCCTGGACTTGGAGTTTGGGAATTTGCCACACACACACTTCGAGTTTAGTTTTTGGGGTTAATGTTTAAGATCTAACATTTTTACTTCCAACATTCTAACATTTTTACTTTTATTTTTCTTATTATCATAAGCAGTTATTAATAAACTAGTTTTTAACACTTATACATGACTCGGTGTGTTTCTTTTGTTGCCGGTACGTGACACTTAACTGAAGGTGCAAGCACGCTACAAAAATGTTGCAATGCTAAACCAATACTCACTCTTATCTCAATAGGTGACCCATCAGATGGGTCAGTGAGGTGTCATCCTATACACAAAGGAATTAAATAATATTGTGGTCCGTAGAACAATGGATCTGTTGTTCAGTTATTGCTTCTTCAAGTTTTCTTTGGCAGTCCAAACTAAACTTTCAGCCTCAGTATTGAAGGCAGATGATACAGGGAGATAACGATGGGTCAAATGCTACTAGTGTGCATAAAGATGTGAAGCTGAGATAGGTGGAAGTGGCATCCACCATCCAGAACCAACTGGGATGAGCAACACTGCAGACCAATGTCTGAAACTGATAGGGTCAAGCAGGACTACGGACTATCGTGTGAGACCAACTGGGATGAGTGTGGCCTGTTGTTCAAACCCAATTGTGATGAGTGGAACTGCAGACTGTTACCTAAATCCACATGGGATGAGTGAAATTATGGACTGTTATCTGAAACCAGCTTGGATAAGGGAACGGCAGATTATCATCTGCATAGAATAGCATTAAACTTTTCAACCACTCAGTCCATGATGCTTTAGGATCCCATCAGTCACTCGGAGAGGCTTGATGTGGGACCATTGGGGTGCTAACTATCAACTTTTCCCTAGGTAATCCATGTTAACCCTTTTGTTTCCCAGAACTTGCGTGGGTATAATGAACTTGTGACAGACCAGTGTTAAGCTTCTAATTCAGCACGATACTTCATTTAAACTTCCAGTTTCACAATACAAAACCGAACAGTTAAATGGTTTGACTGAAACTTACGACCACTCACCAGTTCATTGTCTGATGTTGCACACAGGCCAGGATCAAGGTTGTGCTTCTTCCAGCTGCAGCTTCTTCTGGCTTGCTGGCTTGAAAAAGTGGCTGTTATATTTTTCATTAACTGTTAGCCCACCTTTGATGATCCAATTGATTACCATATTTGGGCAAAATCTCACCTTTGCAGGTGTTACTGTACATCCCTTCCTGAGGAAACAAGACCTGAAGCACAACCTAGAAACAAGTTTTCTCCTGTGTCTGATTGCCATTTATTGATTCAATTATCACTGGCCATCACCAACTCCCCTTCAGGCAGCAGATGCCCACATCAGAGCTTGATTTAACATGAACAATGGCTTACTTTATGGTACACAGGAGACCTCTTCAAAGATACAGTCCTTTGATTGTTAACTCATTCCAGTCCTTGCACACACATCCGAATGTCAGCGTCCACACACCTATGTCGTACTGTATGGCTGAGGCAATCTTGTCAGCCCAATGCTGCAGTCATGAGGCTACCATAGTTTGAATTACAGTGTTTGAGCCAAAGGTGGCAAGGAGTAGCTCATGGTCTGTAACAGGGTGTACCAGAAAAAAATTGTAGAAGTAGGTGATGCCAATGGTAAGAGCTCAACCTCCTTCTCAATCTGTTCATAATTTCTTTCACTGGAATGAGTGTGGCATATGCAATAGACAGTTCATGAGTGCATCACATGCATAATCACTGTACCCACCCCATGGCTGGAGGCATGATCCTTAATGCTCTCAGTCAGAAGGGACAAGGTAAAAGATTGCTGTTAAGGTTGGCCTTACACCAGTGGTATGCTTTTTGCTGCTCTCTAAACCAGTTTAAAAGTTCATTCTTCCGTTGTGGTTTATGAAGATGGATTAACATGGTTTTGAGACTGGGAACAAAGAATGTAATACTGAAGGAATGAAAGGAGCTTAATGACATTGTTCATCTCTCTCTCTTTAACTATCACTGCTGCTTTTTCTTCCATTGGTCTTAATTTATCTTTACCAGCTTATGACTCAGGTATACTACTTCAGGTTGCATGAAAACACAATTACTGCACTTCAAGTGCAGATTGTGATGTTTCTACAACACTTCCTCTAGCACCTTTCGTTGCTCATCTTTGGTCTGTGTTGCAGTGGGAATGTCATCTTGATTACACAGGTAATGGGGAGTGCCCTGAAGCATTTAATCCATCGGAGCTTGAAACCATTTGATGCCATTGGGCAAGTTCCTATAGGCATGGAGCCCCCTGTGGGGATGTTAGGGGTCAAATACCTCTAACTGGCCTGATCTACATTTTTCAGCATGGGGTTGTGATAGATTCAGCTTACTGAAAATGTTGCTTCCTGCCAGCGCTGCAAATAAATCCTAAGGTGTATTCTAGAAACTAACTTCATTGTCCAATCATCTATCTTTTTATTTAGAGTGGAATTGTAAACCCACACAATCATCATTTCTGACTTAAGGACCACAACAAGCGGCGTTATTCATTCATTGTGCTGAATCCTAACCAGCATCCTATGTTCTTCCAAGTTGCCCAGTTCTTCTCCCAGCACTGCCTTAGCAGCATTGGGCACCAGTCAAGGCCAGCAAAAGCTAGGCCTGGCATTGCAGCAGATATGGATGTGGGCCTTATGCCAAGTGTATGAATCATTGAATAGGTTGGCATACAGGATTAAAAGCCCATCTAGAGCTTTGCCTTAGCCAAGTGAAGTTTCCACAGTCAGTCCTATCCAATAATATCAGAGAGTGCATATAACTTGCCATGATCAGTGGTAGTTGAATCTCACTTCCATCATTATAAACCAGATATGTTATTTCTCCAAGGGTCCTTGGTGCTTCCCCTAAAGACTGGACAACAATGTTATGGTAAATATCTGTCTATATGTAACATGCTCCAGCCTATGACTAAGCAATTCATAACCGGATTAATGCACATCTCTAATTCCTGGCCATTTAAATGATGGTGTTCTTAAGTTTAGGGCTGCTTTCTCCTACACCACCACATGTCAGGTAGCTACCATTGAGTATGCACCCTTTGTGATCCCAGTTTAGCATCAATGTGTTCAGGTCACTTCTGCAGAAGCAGTGCACCCAATTACCTTCCTACCTTTTCATTATTCTCACGTCATTGACATCTGTTTCTGCAGACATGTGCCTGCTCTTTCTAAACATTGCAATGTGTTTTCCTTTATGGCCAATAGGAGAGCAAGTTTCTCTGTAGATGCAAGGTACAACCCTGTGGTTGCCCTGACAACAAAAGCAAGGCTTCCTGTGCTTTGTTGCCATGTAACCCCACATTTTTAACACTCTCAGGTTCCCATGGTTACATGGCTTCTTGTCAAAATAACCCTTAATGCCAAAGTGGCCAGGTCCTGAAGAAAGATTGCATCAGGACTAAGAGTGAAAGAGAAGAAAGTGAACTGGAGTAGCCACATACACAATGTGGCCACAAAAGCAGGTCAGAGGCTAGGAATCCTAGGGCAAGTAACCTATCTTCTAACTCCCCAAAGCCTGTCCACCATCTACAAGGCTCAAATCAGGAGTGTGATGGAACACTCTCCACTTGACTGGATGACTATAGCTTCAATGACACCCAAGAAGCTCGACACCATAAAGGATATAGCAGCCAGCTTGATAGGCACCCCATCCACCACCATTCACACACTCCATCACTGACTCACAGTAGCAGTAATTTGTACCATCTACAGGATGCACTGCAGCAACTCACCAAGACTCCTTAGACAGCACTTTCAAAACCAACAACCTCTACCAGCTAGAAGACAAGGACAGCAAAAGCATGGGAACATCACCACCTGGAAGTTGCCCTCCAAGCCACACACCATCTTTATTTGGAAATATATCACCATTCCTTCACCATCACTGGGTCAAAATCCAGGAACTCTCTCCCTAAGAGCATTTTGAGTATACCCACACCTCAAGGACTGCAGCAGTTCAAGAAGGCAGTTCACCACCACCTTCTCAAGGACAACTAGGGATGGAGAATTAAATGCTGGCTCAGCCTCTTGACCCTTGTAAGATAAATGTGAACTCTTGATCTCTCAATCTACCTCATCATGGCCCTTGCACCTTATTTGTCTACCTGCACTATAATTTCTCTGTAACTGTAATACTATATTTTGCATCTTGTTATTGCTTTTCCCTTTTACTACCTCAACGTACTTATGGTTGGAATGATCTGTATGGATGGCATGCAAAACAAAGGTTTTCACTGTATCTCAGTACACATGACAGTAATAAACCAATTACCTGTGATATAAGAAAAAGATGTGGTTGAAGCCACAATTATTGCCCCTATAACTTTGCACAATAATACTTACCTGTACTTTGAACTGACCAAAACCACTTCATGTTTCCCAGTGACACTTTATGAAATGGTTACATTTGAGTATGTGGGACAACTGATGAAACAATCTTGTGATTCAGAAACAACCCAAATTGACAGAGGCGTGATTGGCTCTTAAAAGTGATGAGCATCTCCCTGGCTGCTAGGTGCGTATAACAATAATTAAGTTTTGTAAGCAACAAATAATCTGCTGGAAGAATTTAGCAGGTCAGGCAGCATCTGTGGGGAGTAAGAAACTGTTGAAGTTTCAGATCAAAACCCTGCATCAGTACCAAGATTGGAGAGGGGAGGGGAGATAGCCAGTGTGAAGAGGAGAGGGGTGTGGTGAGACAGGGGCCAGAGGTGACCGAGAAGGGATGAAGGATGATGGGCGGATTGAGCCAAGTAGGGGTGGGATGGGGGTGGAGTTGGAAGACAGAGGCAGGTGGATGATAGGTGGCAGACAAAGAAAAAAGAAGCAAATGGGGTCAGGTGGGGGGAGGGGACGGTGAAGGTAAAGGTAGCTCAGAGGGTGATAAGCAGGAACACAAAAGCTATCAGTGCTTGAATCTGATAAGTAAAGAAGGTGATATGGGAACCATTAGGTGAGAGGTGAATGACCCCTGTCTCACCACTCTCCCTCTCCTCTTTACACTGGCTATCTCCCCTCTGCACTCTTAGTCCTGATGTAGTGTTTTGACCCAAAATGTTGACAAGTTCTTCCCCACCCCCTGCAGATGCTGCTCAACCAGCAGATTGTTTATTGCTCCAGATTCCAGCATCTGCAGTTTCTTGTGTCTCCATCAAGTTTTGTAAGATTGCCAAAGGGATTGGACTAAAATGTTTCTTAAAGTCTATACACTCTCATTACATGATAGGTTGACTCTATTGGAAGACAAAGCGTTTACCAATTTGTCATCATTTAAAAAGTACACTGCTTTTCTTCCTCAAAGTGATGACCTCACATTTTCCACATTATATTCTATATATGTTCTTTCCTCGTTACTAAGTTTGCCCATATTCAGTTTGCCCTGAAGCCTTTCTGTATCCAGTGCTCTGACATACATCTGTCTATGTATAACAAGCCCCATGACTAAGCAATTCATAGCCAGATTAATGCAGCGTTCAGATAAGGATAAATAATGTAATCCCACTATTTAAAAAGGAGGGAAAGAAAAACAAGGTATTATAGTCCAGTTAACCTGACATCAGTAGTGGACAAAATGCTAGAGTCCATTATTAAAGCTCTAAAGTAAGAGCACCTGGGAAAGAATAATAGAATTGTTCTAAATCAGTATGGATACTGGGGGAGGGGGGGGGGGGGGGGGGGAGGTGGTGGGGATCTACCAGGGGAAAGCTGCAGTGACCAGGTCACTGGCACTGAGCCTGATCATGTGGTGCAGAAGGGAAAGGGGGAGTGATAGGGGATTTCATAGTAAGGGGGCCAAACAGGAGGTTCTGTCGACATGAAAGAGACTTCCGGATGGTATGTTGCCTCCCCGGTGCCAAGGTCAGGGATGTCTCAGATTGGGTCCACAGCATTCTGAAGGGGGAGGGTGAACAGCCAGATGTTGTGGTACATATTGGTACCAATGACATAGGTAGTAAAAGAGATGTCCTGAGGAGGGAATACAGGGAGTTGGGTAGGAAGCTGAAAAGCGGGATCTCAAGGGTAGTAACCTCTGGATTGCTGCCTGTGCCACGTGCCAGTGAGAGTAAGAACAGGATGATTTAGCAGATGAACACGTGGCTGAGAAATTGGTGCAGGGGGCAGGGTTTCAGATTTGTTGATCATTGGGTTCTCTTCTGGGAAAGGTATGACCTGTACAAAAGGGATGGGTTACACCTGAACTGGAGGGGGACTAATATTCTTGCGGGCAGGTTTGCTAGAACTGTTGGGGAGGGTTTAAACTAGTTTGGCATGGGGATGGGAACCAGAGTGATAGGTCAGAGGTTAGTTCATTTAGTTTACAGGTAGATGCAGAGTGTAGAAAGACTGTGAAGAAGGATGGGCAGTTGAAAGGGCAAAATTGCAGTCAGTTCAATGGGCTGAAGTGTGTCTACTTTAATGTGAGCAGTATCAGGAACAAGGGTGATGAACTTAGAGCATGGGTAAGTACATGGAACTGTGACGTTGTGGCCATTAGAGACTTGGCTGTCACAGGGCACGGTAGCATAGCGGTTAGCGCGACGCTATTACAGCGCCAGCGATCGGGGTTCAATTCCCGTCGCTGTCTGTAAGGAGTTTGTACGTTCTCCCGTGTCTGTGTGGGTTTCCTCCGGGTGCTCTGGTTTCCTCCCACATTCCAAACACGTACGGGTAGGTTAATTTGGGTTTTAAAAAAATGGGCGGTGTGGACTCCTTGGGCCGGAAGGGCCTGTTACCACACTGCAAATAAAAAATCAAAAAGAGTCAAAAAAATAAAAGGGCAGGAATGGCTGCTGGATATTCCAGGGTTTAAATGTTTCAAAAGGGACAGGGGCAGAGGTAAAAGAGGTGGGAGAGTGGTTTTGCTGATCAAGGACAGTGTGATAGCTGTAGAAAGGGAGGATGTCGTGGAGGAATCGTCTACTGAGTCAGTGTGGGTGGAAGACAGAAACAGGAAGGGAGTGATCACTCTATTGGGAGTATTCTACAGACCCCCAATAGCAGCAGAGACACTGAGGAGCAGATCAGGAGGCAGATTTTGGAGAGGTGCAAAAATAACAGGGTTGTTGTCATGGGTAATTTCAACTTCCCTAATATTGATTGGCATCCCCTTACTGTAAAGGGGATAGATGGGACGGAGTTTGTTCGGTGTGTACAGGAAGGATTCCTGACATAGTATGTGGACAGGCCGACTAGAGGAGAGGCCATACTGGACCTGGTACTAGGCAATGAGCCTGATCAGGTTTCAGATTTCTCAGTGGGAGAGCATTTTGGAGATAGTGGCCATAACTCCTTGACCCTTACCATAGCTTTGGAGCAGGATGGGAGCAGACGATATGGGAAAGTATTTAACTGGAGCAGGGGGAATTATGATGCTATTGGGCAGGAACTTGGGATTGTAAATTGGGAACACATGTTCTTGGGGAAGTGCACAGCAGAAATGTGGAGGTTGTTTAAGGAATACTTGCACAGGTCTCTGGATAGGTTTGTCCCATTGAGGCAGGGTAAGGATGGTAGAGTGAAGGAACCATGGTTGACACAAAATGTAGAATATCTTGCCAAGAGGAAGAAAGAAGCTTACCTCAGGTTTAGAAAGCATAGATCATCAGGGATCTGGAGAGTTACAAGGCAGCCAGGAGGGAGATTAAAAATGGACTTAGGAGAGCTAGAAGGAGGCATGAGAAGTCCTTGGTGAGTAGGATCAAGGAAAACCCCAAGGCGTTCTACACGTACGTGAAGAATAAGAGGATGACTAGAGCGAGGGTAGGACCGATCAGGGATAAAAGAGGAAACATGTGCCTGGAATCGGAAGAGGTAGGGGAGGTCCTTAATGAATACTTTGCTTCAGTATTCACCAGAGAGAGAGAGACCTTGACGTTTTTGAGGATGAGGAAAGAGGATGTGCTGGAACTATTGAAAAACATTAGGATAGATAAGTCACCGGGGCCGGATGGGATATATCCAAGGTTATACGGGAAGCAAGGGAAGAGATTGCTGTGCCTTTGGCAACAATCTTTGTGTCCTTACTGGCCACATGAGTATTACCAGATGATTGGAGGGTGGAAAATGTTGTTCCTTTGTTTAAGAAAGGGAGTAGGGTTAACCCTGGGAATTACAGACCAGTGAGTCTTACTTCAGTGGTGGGCAAACTACTGGAGAAGATTCTTAGAGACAGGATTTATGGGCATTTAGAGAAACATAGTCTGATTAGGGACAGTCAGCATGGCTTTGTGAGGGGCAGGTTGTGCTTCACAAGCCTGACTGAATTCCTTGAGGATGTGACAAAGCACATTGATAAAGGTAGAACAGTGGATGTGGTGTACATGGATTTTAGTAAGGCATTTGATAAGGTTCCTCATAGAAAGCTCATCCAGGAAGTCAGGAGGCACATGAACCAGGGAAACTTGGCTGTGTGGATTCAGAATTGGCTCACCCTTAGAAGACAGAGGGTGGTTGTAGATGGAGCATATTGTGACTGGAGGTTGGTGACCAGTGGTGTTCCACTGCTCTGGGACCCCTGCTCTTTGTGATTATTACAAATGATTTGGATGAGGATGTGGAAGGGTGGATTAGTAAGTTTGCAGATGACATGAAGGTTGGTGGTGTTGTGGATAGTGTAGAAGGTTGCTGTAGGTGACAATGGGACATTGATAGGATGCAGAGCTGGGCTGAGAAGTGGGAGATGGACTTGGAAGATGGAATTTGAAGGCAGAATACAAGGTTAATGGCAAGATTCTTAGCAGTGTGGAGGAACAGAGGGATCTTGGGGTCCACGTCCATAGATCCCTCAAGGTTGCTGCACAGGTTGATAGGGTTGTTAAGAAGGCGTGTGGTGTGCTGGTCTTCATTAGTTGGGGTATTGAGTTCAAGAGCTGCGAGGTAATGTTGCAGATCTATAAAACTCTGGTCAGACCACACTTGGAGTATTGTGTTCAGTTCTGGTCGCCTCATTATAGGAAGGATGTGGAAGCTTTAGAGAAGGTGCGGAGGAGATTTACCAAGATGCTGCCTGGATTGGAGAACATATTTGAGGATACGTTGAGTGAGATAGGGCTTTTCTCTTTGGAGCGAAGGAAGATGAGAGATGACTTGCTAGAGGTGTACAAGATGATAAGAGGCATAGATTGAGTGGACGGTCAGAGACTTTTTCCCAGGGTGAAAATGGCTCATATGAGGGGGTACAATTTTAAGATGATTGGAGGAAGGAATGGGGGGATGTCAGAGGTCAGTTTTTTACACAGAGAGTGGTGTGTGCGTGGAATGCACTGCCAGCAAAGGTGGTGGAAGCAGATACATTAGGGACATTTAAGAGACTCTTAGATAGCCAGATGAATGAGAGAGAAATGGAGGGGTATGTGGGAGGGAAGGGTTAGCTAGCTCTTAGAGCAGGATAAAATGTCGGCACAACTTCGTGGGCCAAACGGCCTGTACTGTGCTGTTATGATCTGTTTTTTTAAAAATCCGGTAGATATATATACCAGCATTCTGTTGTTGTTAATTATTAATGGATGTGGTGTATATGGATTTTAGGGAAACTTGGCTGTGTGGATTCAGAATTGGCTCGCCCATGGAAGACAGAGGGTGTTGGTAGATGGAGTATATTCTGCCTGGAGGTCAGTGACCAGTGGTGTTCTGCAGGGATCTGTTCTGGGACTCCTGCTCTTTGTGATTTTTATAAATGACATGGATGAGGTTATGGAAGGGTGGGTTAGTAAGTTTGCTGATGATACAAAGGTTGGTGGTGTCGTGGATAGTGTAGAAGGTTGCTGTAGATTACAACAGGATATTGATAGAATGCAGAGCTGGGCTGAGAAGTGGCAGATGGAGTTCAACCCAGTTAAGTGTGAAATGATACACTTCAGGAGATCAAATTTGAAGGCAGAATACAAGATTAATGGCAGGACTCTTAGCAGTGTGGAGGAACAGAGGAATTTTGGGGTCCACATCCATAGATCCCTCAAGGTTGCAGCGCAGGTCGATAGGATTGTTAAGAAGGTGTATGGAGTGTTGGCCTTCATTAGTCGTGGTATTAAGTTCAAGTGCCGTGAGATGATGTTGCAACTCTATAGAACTCTGGTTAGACCATACTTGGAGTATTGTGTTCAGTTCTGGTCGCTTCATGTGGAAGCTTGAGAGATGGTGCAGAAGAGATTTACCAGGATGTTGCCTGGACTGGAGAGCATGTCTTATGAGGATAGGTTGAGCGAGCTAGGGCTTTTCTCTTTGGAGAGAAGGAGAATGAGAGGTGACTTGATAGAGATGTACAAGATGATAAGAGGCGTGGATCGAGTGGACAGTCAGAGACTTTTTCCCAGGGCGACAATGGCTAACACAAGGGGACATAATTTTAAGGTGATTGGAGGAAGGTATAAGGGGGATGTCAAGGGTAAGTTTTTTACACAGAGTAGTGGGTGACTGGAACGCACTGCCAGCAGAAGTTGTGGGGGCAGATACATTAGGGACATATAAGAGACTCTTAGATCGACACATGAATGATAGAGAAATGAGGAGCTATGTGTGAGGGAAGGGTTAGATAGATCTTAGAGCAGGATAAGATGTCGACACAACATTGTGGACCGAAGGGCCTGTACTGTGCTGTAGTGTTCTATGTTCTATTTAAAAAGGGAAATCATGGTCTTCAAATCTAGTGGATATTTTTGAAGATGTAACTAGTAGAAGCGAATGGGAAAACATTAATCTGGTGTGCTTGAGTTTTCAGAAGACTTTTGACAAGGTTCCACATGAAAGATTAGTGTGCAAAATTACATCAGATTGGGAGTGATGTAAAGCCACAGAAAGAGAACTGGTTGACAGACAAGAAACAAAGAGTAGTACGGGTCCAGTAGTAGATGTAACTAGTGAGGTACAGCAGTGTTCATTGCTTGGACCCCAGATATTCACAATACATATTAATGATTTAGATGAGGGAATTAAATGTAGTATCTCCATGTCTGTGGATGGCACAAAGTTGGGTGGAGTGTGAGGAGTGAGAAGGAAACAGAGAGTCTCCAATGTGATTTGAACAGGTTGAATGCATGGCAGACGCAGTATAATTTGGAGAAGTTATCCACTTTAGAGGCAAAAACAGGAAGGCAGATTGTTATTTGCCTGGCAACAGATTAGGAAAGGGAGAGGTGCAATGAGGTGTATCAGTTGATGAAAGTAAGCATGAAGATGCAGCAGGCAATTAAGCCAGATAATTTGAGCACAGAAACAGTAATGTTTTTATTGCAGTTCTACAGGGTCCTTGGTGAGACTAGACCCTGAGTACTGAGTGTGGTTTTGTTTTAATATCTGAGGACAGATATTCTTGCAATGCAAGGACTGCAGCTAAAGTTCACAAGACTGATTCCTGGGATGGCAGGACTGATGTATTAAGAGAGATATGAATAATTGGACATATTCATTGGAGTTTATAAAATGAGGGGAGACATTAAAACTTATACATTTCTTATGGGAATGGACAGACCCGATGAAAGAAAGATATTCCTACTGCTGGGGAAGTCCAGAATCAATGGTCACAGGATAGGGGATAGTCAGTTAGGACTGAGATGAGGACGGATTTCTTCACCTGAAGAGTGGTGAGCCTGTGGAATTGTCCACCACAAAATAAAACAGTCAAGGCCAAATCATTAAATATATTCAAGAAGGAGTTCAGTATAGTTCAAATGGCTAAAGAGATCAAAGCAGGAACAGGACACTGAATTTGGATAATCATCCATGATATTGAATAGCTTACTTCTACTACTTTCGATGTTATCTCAGTTTTCTCAGAACAAAAAAAACTGCAGATGCTGAATATCTGAAAGAGGAAATGTTGGAAATACTTAGCAGGTCAGCCTGTGATGAGAGCAAAGCAGTTAATGTCTAAGATCCATGACACCACATTACAACCTCAGTTATTTATATTTTTGCTAGGAGTGTTTTCAGTAGAGCTTTGAAGGCACTGTCATAATCTTCTCTGTAGGATACAGAAGGACAAGTCTGGACATGCAGACATGTGCACCTTTTTTTTGCCTTCAATTCAAACTGCTGTACTTGAATCAACTGAGAAGGTTTTCTTCAGATTCATGTTATCAATTAAATTGTTCTGATAAGCAAGTTTCTTCTTGTACCACAGAACCTGCCATTTTCCCTCTTCCATAATCAACTCAGCTGCCTTAAAGAAGATAAACCAAATCATAATGGATTATTGGTTATAAAGTAAAATTTGCTTCTTCTCAGAATCTGCAGAACCAAAACACTACAGATGATAATACAACAGTCCAAACAATGGTCCATTTATAGGGTCTTCCACAAATGAACTAGTTTTCTAAGTCATAAACCATAAAATACAGAACTCTTGTGCACAGAAATTCTAATTTTGCTTTAATACCTACCAAGACAAATTCAGAAATCCAAATACAACTCTCTAACTGGACTTCTGTCTGATAACAGAAAAGAAGATTTCAGAGTGAGATGCACTCTGAAGCTTTCCTGACTACCTGGCTGCCCCTCTTCCTTTGTTGGTGCAAATTCTAGCCAATGATTTGTACAAACAAGATCCTGTAAACAACAATGAGATTTTAAAACTTATTTGGTATTGGTACTGGTATTGGTTTATTATTGTCACTTGTACTGAGGTACAGTGAAAAACTTGTCTTGCATACCAATTGTACAGGTCAATTCCTTACACAGTGCAGTTACATTGAGTTAGTACAGAGTGCATTGAGGTAGTACAGGTAAAAACAATAACAGTACAGAGTAAAGTGTCACAGCTATGGAGAAAGTGCAGTGCAATAAGGTGCAAGGTCACAAAAAGGTAGATCATGAGGTCAGAGTCCATCTCATCGTATAAGGGAACTATTCACTAGTCTTATCATAATAGGGTAGAAGCTGTCCTTAAGCCTGGTGGTATGTGCCCTCAGGCACCTGTATCTTCTACCTGATGGAAGAGGAGAGAGGAGAGAATGACCAGGGTGGGTGGGGTCTTTGACTATGCTGGCTGCTTCGCCAAGGCAGTGAGAGGTATAGACAGAGTCCAAGGAGGGGAGGCTGGTTTCCGTGACGCACTGGGCTGTGAACACAACTCTCTGCAGTTTCTTGCGGTCCTGGGCAGAGGCGTTGCCATACCAAGTCATGATGCATCCAGGTAGGGTGCTTTCTATGGTGCATCGATAAAAGTTGCTGAGTGTCAACGGGGACATACCGAATTTCTTCAGCCTCCTGAGTAAGTAGAGGCACTGGTGAGCTTTCTTGGCCATGGCATCTACGTGATTTGACCAGGACAGGCTATTGGTGATGTTCACTCCCAGGAATTTGAAGCCCTCTCAACCTCAGTGTGTTATTATGTGTTATTATGTAGTTATAATAAAGAACTACAGTTCCCAGCAGGCAATGCAAGGGGTCACATGGGGGAACAGGAAGTGGCTGGAAAGAGCAGGAAAAAGCAGCCAGCCTGTCTGTTGTAAGTCTGTTGCAGCCTGTTGTTCTGTTATTTTAATAAATGTTCAGATGTTAAACCCACGCCAAGTTTGTCTCGTGATGAAGAACAAACATAACATGGTATCAGAAGTTGGTGTGAGGTCTGAACAAGGAAAGTAAATGAATACTGTGTGCAAATGAGAAAGAGACTCAGTGAGTATGAAAGAAAAGCTGTAAAAAGATGGAGAAAAAGCTGGCCAGTGTGGCGAGGGAGCACGTTGTTCCTGAAGTTCAGCAGTCACCGAATTTGCCAAGAGAGATTCAGGTGAGAGGCCAAGAGTTCCCGTTATGGATAAGCTAAGTTCTCCCAAGCCTGTGCAGTTTACTGGCAATCTAGCCGATAATTGGAAATGCTTCAAACAGCGATTCAACATATATTTAGATGCTAGTGGAGTGGGAAGGAACAATGAAAAATTGAAAACGTCTATTTTTCTGCACGTGATTGGCGAAGATACTTTGGACATCTATAACAGCTTTCAAGTTGAAGAGGCAGCTTTTGAGTTGGGCACCTTGATGGAAAAATTTGAGGAGTATTTTATCCCAAGTAAAAACATCACATTTGAGAGACGTAAATTCTTTTCCTGTGACTAGAAACAAGGTGTTAGCTTCAACCAATACTTAGCAGAGCTTCACACACTGAGTAAGTCTTGTGAATTTGGAGATGTGAGAAACTCACTAGTTAAAGATAGAATAGTTTGTGGAATTCCAGATAACGGACTCAGAGAAAGACTGTTGCATGAAAAAGATTTGACCCTGGAAAAAGCAGTGAATATGTGTAGGTCAGCAGAAACCACACGAGCACAAGCTAAGGAGCTGTACAGAGCAGACACAACAGTACATGCTGTGAAAACAGAGAAGCAGCTCCCAAGGTGTTTCCGAAAGCAACAGCAAATCAAAGAGGAAGGTTCAAACAGCAAATGCAGCAGATGTGGAGGTAAACACATTCCAAAGATGTGTCCTGCTTATGGGAAGTCCTGCAATAGCTGTGGGAAGAAGAATCACTTTGCAAGGTGCAGTAAAGCTGGGGCTAACAAGAGAAAGGTGCACACAGTTGATGAGAAAATGGAGGAATTCTGTACAGACTGTGGCTGCTGGTAATACAGGATGGACTGTTCCAGTAACTGTGAATGAGACAGTAATTCCATTCAAGCTTGACATCGGAGCTCAGGTGAATCTGTTATCCATGGATGATTATAAGACTGTCACAATAAAGAGTAAGATTTACCCTGTGAAGTTAAAAGTGACAGGCTACACTGGAGAGAAAGTTCCAGTAAAAGGGGGCTGTATGGTGATCTTTAAGCACAAAGGGAAGCACTTAAAATCACAGCTACTGATTGTAGAAAAGAGAGTACAGCCAATATTAGGTCTGAGTGCATGTGAAAAGCTTAACCTAGTGAAAAGAGTTTTCATAGTAGCTTCACATACCAAAGATGACCACACAACACTCATGGAAGAGTATGCAGATGTCTTTGAGGGGCTCGGATGCTTACCTGGTGTACACAAAATTCACATAGATCAGACAGTGGCCCCTGTTGTCCATGCATGCAGGAAAGTTCCGTTTCAACTTAGAGATAAACTTAAACAAGAACTAGCATGCATGGAATGAATGAATGTCATACAGAAAATTGAAGAACCAACAGATTGGGTGAGTTCACTGGTCATTGTGCAAAAGAAGGATGGAGCATTTGGGATATGTCTATACCCAAGAGATCTCAATAAAACCATCAAGAGAGAGCATTTTAAATTGCCAACACGGGAGGAGATCATGTCCCAGTTTTCAGGTGCTAAATGGTTTAGCAAGCTCGACGCATCATCTGGGTTTTGGCAGATGAAGCTTGATGAGGCAAGTTCGAGACTGTGTACCTTTAACACACCACAGGGAAGATATCGCGATCTTTGGCTGCCATATGGGATCCTGTCCGCACCAGAAGTCTACCAAAAAAACCATTCACATGATTTTTGAGGGCATACCTGGTGTCGGGACCATGATGGATGACATCATCATCTGGGGGTCACCAAGGAGGAACATGATACTCGACTGAGACAAGTGCTTGACGTGACAAGGAATGTCAATTTGAAATTAAATAAAGAGAAATGTGAGTTTGGTGTGAAGACACTGACCTTCATAGGAGATGTCATATCTGAAGAGGGAGTGAAGCCTGACCCAAGAAAGACGTCAGCCATTAAAAACATGGAGATGCCTCAAAACAAAGAGGAGGTGAGACATTTCTTAGGGATGGTGACTTACCTGGCTAAGTTCATCCCTCAACTGTCAACAGTGTCAGCACCACTTAGGTCACTCCTTGAGCAACAAAATGAACGGATTTGGTCTCATAAGCAAGAAGAGTGTTTCCAGATGTTGAAAAGGGTCCTAACTGAAGAGCCTGTGCTGAAGTTTTATGATCCAGAAAGGTGTATCAGGATATCAATTGATGCATCCCAGCACAGCCTTGGATCAGTACTACCGCAGCAGCATGAGGGCCAATGGCAACCTGTGGCCTATGCATCAAGGGCTTTAACAAGTGCGGAAGCCAACAATGCACAAATAGAGAAAGAGCTTCTCGCCACTATGTATGCATGTGAAAGGTTCCGTCAGTACATCCATGGGCAAGCTATTGAAGTGGAGACAGACCATAAACCATTGGTCTCAATTATGTCCAAACCACTGAATGACTGTCCCATGAGGATACAGCGCATGCTGATAAAGCTGCAGAAATATGATGTGAAGATGATCTAGACACCGGGAAAATATATGTTTGCTGCTGATGCTCTGTCTCGAGCAGACGACAAGACAGAAAAAAGTGACCAACAAGTTAATGCAGATATACAGGCCTATGTTGACATGATTGTCCACCTCTCTTCCAGTACCTCTGGATAGAACAGAGCAGATTTGGAAAGCAGCAGAGGCAGGTGAAACAATGAAAGTACTCAAGGATACAATATGGAAAGGATGGCCAGCAGCAAAAGATGACTGTCCAATGTGGATTCGGGATTACTGGGCATGCAGAGCTGAACTGTCAGTAGTGAAAGATATGGTTTTCAAAGGGAACAGGTTTGTGATTCCAGTGTCACTACGCAAGGAGATGCTGCAGAAGAACATGAAGGGTATCTTGGGGAGGAAAAATGTAAACGTAGAGCACGTGAAGTGATGTACTGGCCAAGAATGAACTAAGACATCAGCAGGACTACTGCTTCATGTGAAATATGCCTTACCTACGGACCAAAGCAGCAAGCAGAACCACTTACACGCCACCCTGTACCAGACAGACCGTATTTCAAAGTTGGAGTGGATTTATTTTCCTGTAATGGGAAGAGCCATACTGTTGTAACAGACTACTTTTCCGATTACCCAGAGGTTGCGACACTGCAATCGACATCCAGCAAAGCAGTTATCATGTTCCTGAAAGCTGTGTTTGCTAGGCATGAAGTTCCATGTGAAGTAGTATCAGACAGTGGTCCACAATTTTTGAGCAGTGAATTTGAATCCTTTGCCAATGTTTTGGCGTTTCGACATATAACCTCAAGCCCACATCACCCAAAATCTAATGGCCTAGCAGAGATGGCGCATTATCTCTGAAGATACTGCGCCATAAGAGATATCTCATTATCTCTTGAAGAAAGCGCAAGATGGATGAGAGAATTTCCATAGAAGTCTAATAATTTACAGAAGTGCGCCACTGCAGAACGGCCTTTCACCAGCCCAAATGCTGATGGGTCGACGCATACGCACTAACCTTCCAATACATGAAAACCTGTTGACACCTGAAGGAGCACACAAGGTCAAACAGGCTAAAGAGGAAGGGAAAGAAAAACCAAAACGGAATCACAACAAGACAGCGAAAAGCCTACCAGTGTTGAAGCCTGGGGATCAAGTGTGAATCCGAGATCATGATTCTGGCACATGGTCCATGCAAGGAGTTGTGCAAGAGGAAGTAAATCCACATTCATACCAGATCCAGACGGAGCGAGGGACACCTCTGAGGAGGAACCGTGTGGATCTACAACCACAAGCTCCAACCCATGGCTGTGACCCGTCTCCTGTCAGTACACCAAAGGGGCCAGCATATGGAGAAAATGAATATGTAGACCGGAGTTCCCAGGAAAACACCAATGTCGCAAATGAAAGCAACACAATTGGGGAAACAAGTACCGGACCGAAAAGGACCATAAGACCACCTCAGAGACTGACTGAAAGCTGCTGAGTGGACAAGGGTTCTTGGCAGGTTTATAAGGACAAAGTATTGTGTTTGTTTTTTTTAGAGGGGGAAGAAGTATTATTATGTGTTATTATGTAGTTATAATAAAGAACTACAGTTCCCAGCAGACAATGTAAGGGGTCACATGGGGGAACAGGAAGTGGCTGGAAAGAGCGGGGGAAAAAGCAGCCATCCTGTTGTTTTGTTATTTTAATAAATGTTCAGACGTTAAACTCATGCCAAGTTTGTCTCATGATGAAGAATAAACATAACACTCAGCACTCTTGATACAGACGGGTGCATGTACACGGCCCCATTTAGGGTTTAAGTGTTGCCTGGGAGAGTTTTATCAGAATGTTCTGACCGAAGATCATCATCGTTGTACATGAGCTTTCTTTCTCCACAGGAGCAGCCTGGTCTGTAGAATATTTCTGACATTGACACGAGAGACTCAGATGCTGTAATATGGAGCAAAAATAAACTGCTGAAAAAAAAACTCAGCCAGTCAAGCAGCATCTGCGGAGGCAAAGGGTGCCTCCACAGATGCTACTTGACCCGCTGAGTTCTTCTGGCAGTTTATTTTTATCTAGTGCATGTTTCTCTTTCTTCCACCCCTGGGGAAGTGCTCCCTTAGTCTTTTTTTTTCGAAATAATGTCGTGGCATATCTCATCTCCGTCTGAGAAGCAAGAAAAAGGGCCTGAATCTGTGATGCGCGATGATTCTAATCATTTTATCGGGCAATTGCGACGGGCACTACTCGGTGCGAGTTGCTCCACTGAGCCAAGCCAGGAAGGAGTTGCTCCAGGTGGCAGTGGCCGTGGAGTTTATTTACTTCTGAAGAGTCTGTGCCTCCCTTCTGCCTCCTCCTTTGTGCCAGAGCGCGGCCCGGAGGCGCGCCTTACGTCGAGCGTAATGCGTGGGGAGAGAGAGTGGGGGAGGTGGGGAGGTGGTGGTGTGCGGGCGGGAGGGCGGGGATGGCTGGCTACGTGAAGGCCGGCGAGACAAGGACAACGTTCTGAGAGTGGAACCTGTCGGGGTTCGAGGTTCGGGAACGTCGGGCGGTGAGTGCGCAGCGCCGAGCGTGCTGCAGGGCCAGGCTCGGCGAGCCACGTGATTCCCACCAGATGTATGTCATTTGGCCACCGACTCCCCTTCATTTGGACAGTTGGGGGGCCAAAAATCTCCAGACATTGAAACAACCGGCGTGGTTTTGAAAACGGACTTTCCAGTTTATCCATTTCTTCGCACTGGGGACGAACTGAGTCGTTTTATTATCGTTGCATTGGGGGAAAAAAATCGTGGGATCACCATCGCGAGATTATTTGTATTTTTTTACATGCTGGAAGGTGCAGAAGGAAATAGTGTCGGCTTAATGTTGTACTTGGTTGGCTTGAAAGTAGATATCATAGGCTTGAGGTATATTTTTTGCAAAACTGGAAATGGCAGTGAGTAAGGGAAGGGCTAGTTAGCCACTTGTTAGATAGGGTTAGATTATAGCGAACGAAATAATCTACCGGTTGGTTTATTTGTATTCATTTCATGTCTTATCATTCTTGTCAGGACATGAGTGAGGAAACCAGCTTCTTCTTGGCCCAGTGGCTCCCGGCAGCTGCTGCTTATCCTCGTTATATCTATGAGTAATGGCCCAGACGATCAGTCCATGAACCCCCAGCTACCACAATAGTAACCGTCCAGCGTCCTCTCTGTTTCCTTCATCTGTCTCGTATCCATTTATAGGTACTGGTTCACAAACAACATCGGTAAGATTGCTTTTAACACTTCCCTTTGAATGAGGGTTCAGATATTCTAGTTTAGATACTGCTCGATCTCATTTCCCAAAACGTGGGCATGGCAATCAGGGGAAAATCTATCAGAAATTATCAAAATAATAAAGTGAGTTACTTTTGCAGTCGTGATAAGGGATAAAGTGTACCCTTGCACGTGTAAACGGCACACATTCCAAAGGTGCATGCAGGCTGAAACTGTAAATTTAATCAATGTTTTATTTCTGTCTTTTGTAATCCCGGTAAGCTTTTTTACTCCGATTTTAAGAAAATAGAAATAAAAAGTAGCTACTCAATTTGGGCGTGTACTATTTCGATATCTACGCTGCTCAAGCTTCAGATGCAAGTTTTTTTTATATCGAAGTTGGTTTTCCCAAGTGAACATTTGAAACTATTTTTCTGGTAAATGATTGTAATATTACGTCCCACAGATCTTCAGATTTTAGTTCTAGTTATTGTCAATGTAGGATATGGCTTACTGTAGTTTAACAAAAAAAGTGGAGAGATTAATGTTTCATGTTTCACATCTAATTTGTAAAATAAGGGTTCATTATTTAGACCTTGGCATATGATTCAGAGTTGCACTAACTACTTCCAAACAAATATCCCTCCGTACCCAAAAATCCATTGATCGTCACCTTTGGTGTACTCAATGTCTGACTACACGCAGCCCTTTGTAATAGGGAATTTGAAAGATTTCTAAACTTCTGTAAGTTCTCCTTGTCTCTCGGACCTTAACCTGAGACTTTGTTCCTTAGTTATAGATTCTCCGGCCACTGCCCCTCGGTATCACTCTGAGTGTGTCTAAACTGGCTATGTCTAAATGGAGATTTACTTCAGTGCAAATTTTAAAGCATTCCAGTGGTATATACCAAATAATTTAATAAACTTTATTTTTAATGTTTCGAAAAGTGAATGTACTTGTCTGTGTTCAACATAAATATTTTTTACAGTGTTCAAAGGGCACTCTCCTGCAGTTTTTGTGCAATTCTCGGTCAACAGTATTAGTTAAATGCTTCTAGCTGCAGATCATACTCAAGTAATGGAATATAACTATAGCCTCGGTGTAGCTGAATATTGGTACTTGTGATAAAGGTGCCAAGTTTATTTCTGAGGAGACTTTTCGGTGGTATACTTTGGGTCTGATTTGAATAGATTTTTGTTTTACACAAAGACCTTGGACATTTACTGCTTTGTTCCCTTGGTACTCTCGGTTGTCATTTCAAACTCTGCAACTGCTAAATTTTACTTTGTGAAGTTCTGTATTGCAAAATTAAGCAAGTATTTTGTGGACCAGTTGCAAATGTAGTGTTTTAACTTTTATGACCAGCTTTTACATGTGATGGATATAAATACTCTGTTAAGAGGCTCCTTTGGCTGATGTCACCAGTCCTTTTGTACTCTGATATGTCAGGTTATCGCAGGGCATTTAAAACTTTGTTGCCAATTAAATTGATAACCCTCTTGTTATGTCTTTGCATAATTCATAATAGTTTTAATTTTCTTGAATTTTGTACAAATGTCTCTTATTGTTTCTACAGGGTCAGACAGCGGTGGTAGAAGCATGGCAATAACTCAAAAAGAAATACTGTATAGCAGCTGGATATTGGTGAAAGGGGCAATCCGATTTGCTTTTATGGTCATCAACAATTTGGTTGCCATTCCATCCTATGTTTTGTATTTCATAGCCCTTCAGCCATTGAAATTATTTAACAGTAAACTGTTCTGGCGTGTAGAAGGAATAATGTTCAAATGGCTGCTGGCTATGGTGTCATCATGGGGTTGGACAGCAGGTTACACAGGTAAGACTTTGGGAAATGTGTGTAGATCTTGCACTGCTAAGTGAAGCATATTTTGATATATTTGTAGTGATTGTATCTGAACTAAACCTAGGTATCATTAAAGGGATAACAAATGGACTTCATTTTACACCTCAAAACTAGCTCTTAGCTATTCTGTTATTGAGAGGGTTCATAGATAGCTTAGTCCATTAATTTGTTAGTTAGTGATGTAGTAAGATTGAGAAGCAGTGAGAACGTTGGCAGATTTTTTTTTGTTTTGTTTCTCCACTTGGGCAATATCCAGTTTCACTCAGCATCTTATGTTGACACTCCTGAATGAAGTAAGGGACTTGTGGAGAAATGTACAGTGACTGCACCAAGCAAACTTGTTTGAAGATTTTTTTTTTGTAAAGTTAATTTCTAAAGAGTAATGGGTGAAAGTTACGACTTTTTCTATAATGAGCAAACCACTTTACCTATAGTAATTTTTCTTTGGAATCTAATTCTTTTGGAATAATGAAATTCATAATTTAAGAAAAACAGATGTGAGGATATGTAGATTCAAAATCTACTACTATTTCCAAGCTTTGTAACTACTATTATTCACTGCCTTTGTTCCTGTCAGGTACATGGAACTTCTTGCTTTCTTAAAGTCTGCTGATAGCTTGTTCTTTCGAATTTTTTTCCCCTTTTTGTTTGTTCTGTTTGGCACATCTTTTTTTTTCTTGGCTAGTTGCTTCATCCAAGTCTTATGTCCCTGATTCTCAAACTAGCCACAAGGAGGTATAAAGAATATGACCCTACATTACCCTCTATCTTCTCTGTTTCCCATTGTTCTGGAGAAATTATTAAATTGACTGTCAGTTGTGGAGAAAAATGAAGATTTTGCCATTTTAGCAGAACTTTATGTGCATGGGAATGCATCTAATAGCATTAAAAATACTCAACAGGTGAAGTGACACACATGGAGAGAGAAACAGGTTAATATTTCAGGTCCTGAAACAGCACTTCTTGTTTTTGTATCTGATAGCATTTATATGGTTGAAAGTAATTGTAACGGTAGTAATTCTGTATGTCAATAGCCTTATAAAAATGTAAGATATTAAATGCAAAAAAAACTGATAGTATTCAATGACACCCTTATGGAATTTGTCTTGTCACATGCCATATTGTACCATTAAAGGCACTGTGGTGTAGTAGTTGTTCCTGACCTACTGAACCAGAGACATGAGCTTGAATCTCTGTATGATAGCTGGAAAATATAATTTCAAGTAACTAAAATAAGTAATCATCCCATATGACATTTCAATAGTTTGTTCAATGCCTGCCGTGACTATATGCTTGACATTCAATTTTTTCCTAATCTCATTTTTTCCTTTTATCTATGCAGTTTCTTTATTTTTATCTTAGTCTGTTGTGCAATCTGCAACTTCATACTTGTGACATGCTCAAGCAATTAACAGCAATCATGAAACTACTATACAAAAACCCATCAAATTCACTAAAAATCCTTTGGAGAAGGAAGTCCACCAGCCTTTTCTAATCTTGATGTTTCTGTGATCCGTGACCCACCAATGTGTTTGACACTAAACTGCCACCTTGGTTCGGGAGCAGTTAGGGATGGAAAATAAACACTATCGTGACCAGAAAATGCCACATCCATTAAACACATTTAAGAAGCATTCTTGATTTTTTTTTTACACTTAATTGCACTTTGAAAGAGAAATTACTTTTTCTATCCATCCTTGTGGTCTTGCTCGTCCTATTGCTCCTAAATGATCAAGCCACCTTTTTCTGCCTTCCTTCCCTTAACCAAAATGATGTTCCATTTTATAGCTCAATAGGACAGCCCTTGCTTCATTCTGCTTTTGTTATCATTCCCAGCTCAATGCCTTTTCTTCCTTCCTTACATTGTTTCCTTAACTTGTCTCATCCTAGTCCCTTTGGTGTTGCCTTTCGGTGACACCATTTAGACAAATTGAATTATCTTCCCTGAGTAAACTGTTGGTCTCAAGTTCTACCTCTTCACCACATTTTGATCCTGCAACTGCCTTTGTGTTATCAGTTTGCTTTTTCATTACTTTCACTACTAATCTTGGTGAATCATAATTTCTTCTGGGTGAAAAATACAATGATGCTGGAGGAACTTCTGCTCGACCGCCTGCTTTTCTCCACAGATGCTGCCTGGCCTGCTGAGTTCCTCCAGCTTCATCGTGTTTTTTATCTAGATTCCAGCATCTGCAGTCCTTTGTTTCTTCTTCTGGGTGAACATTGGATAGGCGTGTCATGAAGTTCTGTTCCCACAATCATCTCTGAGCCCTCAGTATCTATCTCCTTGCCTAACATCTGTGTTAAGTTGAACTAGATGGTTTGCAACTACTTGTCTTCCATTCCAAATTAAGCTTTTGATATCAAAACTGCTTACTTCCACATTAAGACTTTTTCTCGTCTTTGTCCCTATTTCAATCCGTGAATCTTTCATCTACATAGTGCTGTTCTGGTTGGTGTCTTTGTCGAATTTCAGCTGATTTGAAAACTACTGTCCGTGTCAAATTCTGTCAGTTAACCATCTTTGGTGGCCTGCATTGGTTCCTTCCAGTTTTGTTGCCTTTGTCTTGATCTTTGGTGCCTACTAATGCCAAGCTATTTATGTATTTAATTATTTGAACAAACGTTTTCTCTTGATTGCACAATCTCTTGTTCTTGGATAGCTGCTGGCAGGATGTGATTCTACATTATTGCTGACCAATATGGTTTTTTAGCCTGAAGGAGTAGCAAAGTATATTTTCAGTAAGTCCTTATTTTTAAAATTGAATAATTAGTCAGGGAATGCATAAGTAGTTAACATTAGTAAAGGCTTTGTACAAATTTGTTTATCCTTTTTAGGATTTTTCAGGTTTTGTTTTTGCACAGTAATATACTGTTGGGGGCAGTACTGCACTCTGTTTCCATGGTTTTGATGTGGGAGTGCTGCTTGGCAACTTTCCATGATGTCCTGGCAAGTACAGTATGTAGACTTCCTGTTTCCCACCCATATTAATGGTGCCTTTAACCTAACCTAGAGCAGAAACCACTGGAGTTGAACCAGTAACCTCTCCTGGCTGAATAGTTACATAAACATTTATTTTCCTGAAAGGTTGAAGAATATTCCAATATCTTTATGAAAAATTAGCATAATGCAACACAGTGTTTGAATTACGTAATTTGGGAACCATTATTTGATCAGAGATGATTATAGCAAAAGTGTGCAAAAACTACTGATGTTGAGAGGTGAAGTAGAATTTGAGGACTGTTTTTCTTTCAGGAGATTTCTTTTGTCATGAGCTCCATATTTTCTTGAAGAGCTCCAGTAAATTTATTAAGCATAGCCACCCCACAATAATACAAGCCTGCTCCAAGTTGCCATACCACCATACTAAATGTTTAGCAGGCTAGTCCTCTGTACTCTTCAAATATTATCCACAGCTACTAGTAGGCTCTGTCATAACTATATGCTTTATTTAATAGGCATTATGCCATTTACTTTCTGATATTTGAGTGCTGGTACCATTTCTAATTCTTTTAACTGTGGTGCTATGCATATGACCACCTTCACTGGACATGTCTGAAGTTAACTTGGCCTGAGGGCTTGTGTCCCTTGATCACAGGCAAGCTGACACAATTACCTCGTCTGGCTTTTCAGCTGGTTACCCTGATAATTCAGCAATCTTATTGGTTAAAAAAACACGATGATGCTGGAGGAACTTAGCAGGCCAGGCAGCATTTGTGGAGAAAAGCAGGCGGTCAATGTTTTGGGTTTTTCATGTAGATTCCAGCATCATCGTGTTTTTCATCTAGACTCCAGCATTTGCAGTCCTTTATTTCTCTAATCTTATTGGTTAACTGATTTCAGAAAAAAAACTCAGTAACTTAAATAATTCTGTTGCTTGCTATCATTCCATTTGACATTTCAATAGTTTGTTCACATGCCTGCTATGACTGTATGCTTGACATTTAATTTTTAATATTTTCCTAATCTCACTTTCTCCTTTTACCTCGACAGTTTCTTAACTTTATTTTGTATTATCTTGGTCTTTTGTTCAATCTGCAGCTTCATATTTGTGGAATGGTCTCCTTTTGCCTTTTTTTTTCTGGCTTTGCATTGATTGTTTTCCACGTTTCACATTTTTAACTTTGCTTTCCAATGGTAGATGCAGTATACATTGTGTTCTTTGTTGCTGCATGACCTTGATTAAAGTTGTCCACCATCTGCAGAACATTGATGTGCATTTCAGGGTATGGCAAAACTGAAGAGAAGTTGGCGCTTATTGCTTTATTCTGACCTATTATTCTTTGTAAAGAGACTGCAGTCATTTGAGGCCAGCTGAAAAGAGGGAGGGTGTGCAGCTGCCTGTGAAGGAACCATGATTGAAAGGTCACTCATGCAGGGTCAGTAGATCAGAAACACCTGTTATTTGTGAGATTTAAAGAGAACTATTGCAGCTTATAATTACTGATACTTCTTATATTGAGTAATATTACTAGACTAAATGATTAATCCAATAGAACAGTGCCCAACATTGTGATAGATACAAGCTAGCTGTAGTGATCCTTCTACACTTTTGTTTAAAAAAAAGTATCATAAATACAGCACTTAAAGGTCTATCTAAACAAGGAGACAATAATGTAATGCAACTTGTAATGTGATGGCCAGCACTAAAGTGTGGTTTGTTTTGTACTGTCACCAATCCACAAGAGAAATTAGCTCCTTTTCTGCTAATAAGCAGTGAGTTAGAAAAATTGGAATTTGTCTGTGGGAAATGCATACATGCTGACTGTCAATTAAGTAAAAATAAGGATTCCAGAACAGTGAACTAAACCATAAACCATACTTTTTAACACCTACCTTTACAGAACAGAGATCACTAACCATATATCTTAATCAAAGTCCAGTTCATTGATCAGGAGTTCATCTTGGTCTCCTCCCTCATGGAAAACAAACAAGGTTTTACTTCCCCAACTCCCAGTGAGAGTAAATTTAGCCTCCAATCAGACTTGAAGACAAAGTTGCTCTGTCTCACCAGCCACTGAGCATAGGTTGATGTTTCCCTTCCTTGACTGAGGCTTTCTTTCCCAATTATCTTCTGATTAGCCCAGAATGATACAAGATGATTGCACTTTGTACTTTTTGAGAAATTCAGCCATGCAGGAAACTAACATCATTCTTTTAAGTTGATCTTTTAATAATACTCAAGCGTTTTATCATTAAGTGCTTCTTCTGGAGAAGCTCTCTCATTAATGCTTTTGTAAGGCTCATTCTTTGTTCTTGTACTGATTACAGAATTTTCAGCATTGAATCTGACCCTTAGGCCTCAGTTGGTCTGTGCCAGTGTTTGTGCTTCACATGAGCCTCCTCTCATTGGACTTCATCCTATCAGCATTATTTTTTCTTGTCCCCGTCATGGTTGTTTGGTATATTTTAAATGCTTCTGAAAAATTAGAAGCCTTTTCAAAACTCTCTTATGTTCAAAGCTATAAAACAGTTCTTTATAATTCTTTAGGGAAGGAATGGTTTAAGGAACTGCTTTGTTTTTGTATGAGGAGTACGCTCATGAAGGAAGGGAATATTCCTGTTAGAGAACGAATCAGTTTTTCACCTTGTGCATCCACTGTCAGCATCACAGATTCTCAAGCTGAGTAGACCAGGCAGTCACAGTAGTAATTCCCTGAATATATGCCTTAATTATCAGAAGAACCTGAGGGAAGATGAGTAGATGTTATGAAGTCAATCTGCCAGGTACTGGCATCCTGCCAGAAGAATATGCTCAAGTCACGCTGGAAGGAACAAAGTCTTTCCAGTGGGTGGCTCATTGGTTATCACAAGATCTGTACCAGTACCAATTACCTTAAAGTACAATGCTGTTGGGGTTCAGGGACAATAACATTGATAGTTTAATATAACAAGGTTGGGTGAATTGCAATTGATAGATGATTGTTATGGTCGAGGGGAAAATTTTGTTCGAGAGTTTTCTAATACCTGAGCAGGTGGAACATCTCATTTACAGCAGCTACTCAACTAGAATGTCAGCCCGATTTGTATTTTAGTGAACTACATTGAAACACAAATCTATTTAATCTAGTTCAAAAACTTGAGCCAAGCTGAAGCTTTTAATGAACTTGGGGAACCAGGAAAAGGGAGGTCCAATAGGGCAGTTTTATCTTTATTGATACACAAAGCTGCTCTCTGAAATCAGATATGATGAATTTTAATTTATAGTTACAATCTGGTCTAGTGCTTTATTTGTACTTGTTTATTTTATTGTTATATCGATCTTTGGTTTGCCAACAACTATTCTGCTCTCTGATTTTCTGACTTCTGAAATTCAGTAAAGCTGCATATTAAGTTTCTGAAATGCTCATAGTATGGCTAACTGTCCAAAAATAAAAACACAAAATTGTAGTTAAATTTTGCCCTAATATGCTACTTTTGTCAAGAGAGGGTACTCTACTTGATTTTCATTGCTGCAGTCCTGGTGCTACTGAAGCAAGTTGATGTAATGAGAGTATAACACAAGAATAATGGATTAAATACAACATTCTTTTTGTTGTATATTGTTAACAATAAAAGCATCGATTAACACTGAATCACTAGTCGACTGCAAAGCTGCAATGACAGTTGTAATAAAGAAAACACATACTGTAGTCCATCAGTATTACATTATTACTACAAAGAGAGTGGAAAAGTACGGAGGCATTGGGACATCAGATCAGATTAGATTGGACGTCCCCAAGCTTCTCTTTTGCTGTGCCTTAACTTTTCCTGCCCATCCCCCCATCATTACTCTAGTTATAAATATTGAATAAAAAATTTTGTTTTCATAATTGATGCCCCACCCACCCTTTTTAACTTAACTATGCTCAACTGCAGTTTATAAACTAAGTGATTACCTTTCTTTAAAAAAAAGTAATGTGCAGTGTGCTAGTGTGGAAATCAAGCATTATTGTTGTGGAAAAACCTGCAGTGGGAGAAGAAGCATTGGAAATGCTTTAAGAATTTTTTGTTCTGCTGGTGATCTATTCTTGGTCTCACTTTCTCTATTCATTCAATGGATTCTTTCTACTGTCTTTTTAAATGCAGCCTATGGCAGGACCCTGACTGCTTGTAACAATGAGATGACCTTCAAACTATGAAAGGCAACTATGATGTCAGTTTTCTTCTGCTGGGTTGTGTTGTGGCATGTTTTTCTTCATTTTATAATCAACTTCAAGAAGTTGTGGTGTATTAATGTAGTAATCTAATCATTTGTGTATATTCTTGAATCCAGCCGAAGAGCTGCAACTGGAGAACTGCAAAGTTTATCTCCACAGTGCAAATTGATTTGCTGACGTTGCTGTACTCTCAGTCGTAGGTTAGGTTGCGTGCTTTTTTTTCCTCCTTCCATCACCATCCATTCAAGTCCCGGCCTCTGTCTATAATAGCAAGCATTTAATCTAGTTCCTTCCAGTAATTCTTTAATCAGCAATGTTCTGATGGTTGGTTCACAAAGGGATTATGAACTGCAATTTGTCCATTTTTGAAATTTAAGAACTCTGCAGCAGTTCAGATGCTGAATGTATTTGTACACAATCAGAATCAGATTTATTATCACTGACATATATGAAATTTTTGTTTTGCAGCAGCAGAACATTGCAAAGACAAAATCTATGAACTGTGGGGTTCATGGGTTAATAGATCGTTCAAAAATCTAATGGCAGAGGGGAAGAAGCTGTTCCTGAACCATTGAGTTTGGATCTTCAGGCTCCTGTACCACCTCCCTAATGGTAGTAATGAGAATAGGGTGCGTCCCTGACAGTGAGGGTCCTTAATGATGGATGCTGTCTTCATGAGGCACCACCTCTTGTAGGGGTGAGGGGGGGTTGTGTCCTTGATGGAGCTCACGTACAATGCAGTATGGGCCAGTAGGAATGGCACAGTTTGTCGACATATTCAGCTTCAGATATCCCTATTGCCATTTTTGTATGCCTCTTGGTGCAACTTTAGAGTCATAGTGTCATAAATGTTTACAGCATGGAAACAGGCCTTTCAGTCCACCAGGTCTATGTTGCCCGTTGGATCTATCTACACGAATCCCATTTACCGCAATAGCTCTGTAGTCTTCAATGCCTTAGCAGTTCAGGTATTTGTCAAGATGGTTCTTAAATTAATTACTTTATTAATCTAACTAAAATAACCCTTTAATTATGATTTACATTAATGGATTCTCAAAGTGACCTTCAGGAATCAGTGATAGGTGGCATGAGCAATGTTTCCAACTGATCACAACAGTATACCGAGAAATGAGTTTGAGATGATTCCAAGGTCGGTTCTTAATGTATGATGAGCTACAAAACTCACCTTAAATTGTCAATTTCCTGCAGCTCAGCCTATGAATGACTTGAAGGATGTTACAAAGAAAAAAAGGGCGATTGCATTGATTATCTGTACCTGCTGCACTGTTCATCTAACATGTTATAAGATTCAAGGATTCAAGAGTTAATGGTGATCTTACAAATATGCTGATTATTGGTTAAATGACTTTTTACAGGATTGCTCAAAGTTGTAGCATACACGAAAGGAATATGATTATCATGAGAGGGTGACAAATATCTTGTTTATAAACATTGTGGAAATAAAGCTTTTTTTATCATTTACATATGTTAGTATCATACAGATGTCTCTCCTCTGTGAACAGGACATTAATGGTTAAACAGTTTACCATTTGAAAGTGATGTTTCTCCTTTGACTACGTTACACATAGAACAGTAGAATTGTCCCTG
The DNA here is from genome assembly GCF_009764475.1 of Pristis pectinata. Taxonomy (NCBI): domain Eukaryota; kingdom Metazoa; phylum Chordata; class Chondrichthyes; order Rhinopristiformes; family Pristidae; genus Pristis; species Pristis pectinata. The sequence continues at coordinate 106,835,446 of NC_067407.1, forward strand.
CCAGTTAATAAAATCATAACTTATCTATTTTACTCTCATCTTCTCACATTATTCCTGCATCATTTAATTCCAGTATTAACTGAGAACCTTTTGACCTCTGTCTTGAGCGTATAACAACTGATCACTTTCATCTAGAAATGTTCTTGATCATGAAGAACATTCCAGAACAGGCCCTAGATGAAGAACTTTCTTCTCCATTTCAGACAAAAATTGCACAGACCATACTCTGAGACTGTGGAACCCCACCCCTTGGCCAAAGAACACTCTTGCAGCTTCTACCCTGGTCAAAAGCCCTTTGGAATTTTTCTATTTCTTGAGATCATCTCTTAAACTTCAGGAAACATAGCCCAAATATACTTCATCTTGTTGTCTCAGAGCAATCCAATTCCTCCTCTGATTTGCTAATAACCTATTATCCCGCACATGCCCATTAACGTCCCACCTGATGCTCCTAGCCTCCTACAAGTTTGAGGTATAACTTGATTATTTTTCCTTGCATACCATAACTGCTCAACAAAACACGAGCATAAAGATTAAAGATTTGTGTATTTATTTAAATTTCATGTGTTATAAGATTTTTAAGTTTAAAGTTTCAGCCATCTAAGTCCTCTATGTGCCAAAATCTTATTTTAAGTAAATTTGTAATTTGGTACTTTTTATGTCTTTGTTTGCATTCTTCATGGCCGCTCAGGCTATTAAATATTACTATTGCAGGATAGCAAAGGTCCAATATGGCTGACAGTAACCAACATTGGGGAAGAGACATAAATCACTAACTTTTTGTGGGTAGCTTTCTTTGAAGTCAGTGCTTTCACTTCACTGCTGGCATCGGCATCCAAGCTTATGTGCTTTCCTTCAAGCCTGTTCCCTGCGCACTAATTGTCAAAAAAAAAGCTCTGTTAAGTTTCTTTGCTGTATCCGATTGCAATATTTTTGAAATGGCACAAGGCTAGTGGTTCTGTGTTCTCCACAGTTGGTCACCTTTTGTTTCCTGGCATTGGGATTGAGTAAAGGGAGCAGGGATGTGTTTTGGACCTAAGTCCATGGCAGCCTTTCTTGTTTGGAGCAACACCTCCCACACATTGAGGCATCTTTTAGGAGACTCTCTACTTGATTTTCCTTTCTTTGTTTATGTAATTTATGACCTTTCTGACGATCAATACTTCTAGTTCACTTGCAGTGCTTGGCTCTTTCATTAATTGGCTTCAAACGTTCTGCCGATGTACTTTTTATTATAATGTATTTGTATTACAGCAGCCAAAATCATTCCAGTGTTTCCTTTGCTTATCTTAATTAATTTAATTAGCATTTTTTTGATGCATTGTTCCATGAAGGTCATCAAATAACATGTCAAGAAAAGTACAAGAGTATGTCCTTTGTTTATGTCTTCAGGAAAATATAAGGTCTCTGCTTGTTATGGAACCAAAAGTTACACTCCCTATAATTTACAAAATTTACAAAAAATACACCATGCAATCTATAATTGTATACCACGCTTACTGTAATAGCTGCATTCACAATGGGGCATGAAGGAGGTTCAGGGTTTCTTGAAGTGTGTGCTGTGAGTAGTATATGCTGTGAGTTCAGGTTGGTAAGTGTGACTATCTGAAGGGGCAGGAAGTGCAGAAAACCTGAAGGCATGTGGCGCTCTTAAACTAGTGCTTATTGTTAGAGACTGGTGAGAGTGACATGAGTAAATGAAATGAGTGCATTCTGGACCCTGGCACTGTGGGACACATGCAGGTAGAAATCATGGAAGAGCTGCCCATAATTTTCCAGTTCTCTCCAATATAGGGGTGGTAATGGATGACTGGGAAATAACAAATGTTACACCCATCTGCAGACCAGTCAATTTAGTTTGGCAGAGAAAATTTCTAGAAATGATAATCAGGAGAAAAAATAAAATTCACTTAAAATTTGAGTTAATAAAGGAGAACTGGTGCAGATTTGTTCATGGCTGGTTTAGAATGGGTAAATGGAGAGGAACTGTTCCCATCAATGGAGGAATCGAGTACCAGAAGTCCTTAATTTGGAGCAATTTGCAAAAGATACAAGGGTAATGTGTGGTAAAACCTCTTTATTCAGTGTGTAGTTAAGATCTGGGATGCCCCTTCTGAAAGAGAGATGGATGTAGATTAGGTTGTGATTTTTTTTTCAAAAGGCAAATGCAAAAATATTTCAAGTTTTTTCTTGAAACAAGTTGGAGGTTTTTGGTGTAAAGAGCAGGGAATGGAACTACCAAGAGTAGACGCAGATTCATTGAGCTCAGCAGTCACCAGTGCTGCAATTATTCTACATTTCTAGTGAATTATCCCATTGTGTGAGGGGGGAAAACCGATAGGAAGGAAAGATTACAGTAAAACATTGTTTCTTTGCTGAAAGGCTCAGGATGGTAACATTTTTCAAGGTCACCAACGAAATAATTTTAACTTGCTTTGAAGAGGTGAAAACTTGGTCTTGATCAATTTTAGACAATTCTTGATAATTTGTAATAAGGATATATTCTGAAATATCTCAGTTTCTTGATAGTTGCTTACTTCTCACAAATGTTATGATAAAACTTGGCCTTCAACTGGAAGCATATTGCACAGAAAAGTTTGGAGAATGTTTTCTGTAACTTAGAGATCAATATAATAGATTATTTTGAATCTGTTGTTTCATCTTTTCTAAGTTGTGTTAGCTTTGAATTAGATTGGGAAGGAATTCTTCATTCATCTAGTAAACCAGGTCACTCATTCATTACAGAAATTGGTTGACTTTCATTTCCATAATGGAAGTGCAAAAAATTAGTTTCTATAGCAATTAATTTCCATCCCTGCCACTTCCTCACCCCACCATTCACCGTGTTTACTGGTGGTGATAAAAATACCCTTTCCCATCTATTTATTGCTCGGTTATTAAGAAAAAGATCTGTATTTCTTTCATGACCTTGTCATTTCTAAAGTGCTTCACAGTCAATGGTGTACGTGAAATGTGGTTGCTGTTGAAATACAAGGAAGTAGAGCAGCCAATTTGCACAGGCAGCAATGAAATTAATGTCCAGATCATCAGCTTTTTAATGTTAGTTGGGAGAGAAATGTGGACCTGCACACCAGAAATGTCCACTTGAGAGAGCAGAACGATTAACATTTCTTCATTATGAGATAATGGTAACTCTGCAAGTGCAGCATTTTCTTGTAACCACAGTGAAATGCTAGCCTAGATTGTGCCTGAGTCTTTCGGGTGGACCTTGAAGCCACAAGCTGAGATTGCCAGCAGAGCCACTGCAATGTATATTGTAAATTAGTATATTTTAGCCCCCAGATGTCTAATAAAATAGTTTGTGCTACCTGCCATTTGATCAAAGAACTGTGAGGAGCACGATCCTGGTCTTTAGACCAATTTCTTCATGCTGCTTTCCTCCATCCCTCCACATCACAATATGTGCCAGGCACAACTTTTTGAAATCAATAACATACTTACAAAAGTATATAAAACCTTGTTTAGCAGAGAATGCAATTTGAAAGTGGGTGTCTAATTTACTGCTCAATATTTGAATTTGTATTTATTGTTTCTGTGATGCAGAAGATGTGGGAGGGTAGCTTGTAGCATTCTCCCCTGCTTGCACTTCAGTGCTTTAAATTTTTAAAGGTATTACATTTTAATTCCTTGTACCAGTGTTCTTTTCCAACCTGGGTAGCCTGTTATCATATCCTGTGCTTCAGCAAGTGTTACTTAGAGGCAGGCCAGTGCAATGGAGGAATGCAGTTCCTTTATAGTTGTGGAAATTTGATGCAAGTCCAAGTGGAATCATGTTAACTGAGCTGAGACATGATGAATTCTTTTTCCTCAACCACTTGTTTGTAGGCAAAGAGAAGTGAGAACACTGTATAACTTGTCTAGGTTGAATGGACATTTTTCTATGGACTTTTTTTTTGCTACGAATCTCTTTTTCTTTCCTAGTGGTTGAATGGGGAGATGATGTAAAAGCAATTACCGAAGATGAAACAGTGGTCTTGGTGAATCATCAGGCAACAGGTGACGTCTGCACCCTCATGATGTGTCTGCAAGACAAAGGAACGGTAGGGTTTTAAACCCACATTTTCTTTGTTCTAAGTTGGTGGATGTTTTTAAGGGTATCGGTAATACTCTGGTTAGCTTGAAATGTTCTTGCAGTCCACTTTATTCTGTCACTACTGTCTTGCTGCTTGCCAAAGTACACTATGCTAACTCTAGTGTTATACATAGTATTTGAAGGGATCTGTACCTGTGGCACACTCTAAACTAAATGAAGAACACTTTAAGATGTGCATCCACAATTGGCTTATTTTGAAGGGCAAAAGTTATATTTTGAATTCACTTACACAACTCTCTGAAAATATACTAATATTTTTGTTTCCAAAATGTGATTGGTTTGCCCCACGAGTTTACGTTTTGCCATGGCTCATCCATTTTTGAAGTAGGTGATTGTAGCCTCGTGCTGCTTCGCACTTTGTCACATAGTCAGGCCAGTCAGATTAACGTACAGGTTTTCTACAAAGTGTTATTCTGCCTGAAAAGAGAGAGTGGAAATCCTGTGCCTTTTGGAAACCCGGTTCTTTAGCCCTATCAATGATTCCTGCTAATATTGTACCGTGATTCTACCCCTTTTACATTGTCGCTGTAAAACTCTTTGATTTTCAAAGAGAATACAAACACAATTTGTTGTTGCTTCGTATCTTCTATTTTTAAAGGACTGCTTTGTCAGTTTTTTTTCCAAGATTTCACCTTGTTATTTCATTGCATTTAATTTTTTGGTTTCTTCATTGCTTGTTAAGTTTATCCTAAGATATGACCTGTAACTCTTCTTAAGTCCCAAACATTTTAATGCTCAGTGGGCCATCAGGTTAGTTGATTTGACACTGCCTTTCCTGTTCAGTTAAGCTGCTTTGTTAAACTGGTGGATGTTAGAATGACTGAGGAGATTTTTCAAGATGAGTGTTCCATGAGAATTTTTCATGACCATTGAACAAGATGTTCATCATAGTTAAATATTACAGTATATTGTTTCCTATTGACTCTTAAGTTCCAATATGTGCCTAACTCTTCACAATATTTTGGCAGCCTGCATTGACAATCGCCATATAATCTCTAGCAAAAATTATCAGTATTTATAAGAGGATGTATTGATCTTCACTGTCTTGCCTATGCAGTTTGAGATCCTACTAATTGTTGTTGAATGAAATAAAATGTTATTTAATGTAAGTCGAGGAAATCAATTTGACACAGCAACAATAACAGCATGGTTATCCTTCCTTTTCAATGGTGTTTTTTCATACATATCTTAATTTACTCAAACTAACCTGAAAGCTCATCAAATTATCCCCACATGTAGTCAAAAGATCTGATTATTCTAACGTTTCAACATTTCTGTCAAGAATTGATCAGAGCCTTTGGCACACATGAATACAGATGAGATTTATTGGTGAAAATTACCACAAGTGAAAAGTACTGGCCCTTTCCAACAAAAGGGACTTTGACACCCTCTCACTGACATTCAAACTGGCAACTTCTGTCTAATCTGCTACAGTCAGTAAACTGGGGTGTCACCAATATACATATGGCTCATCAAGTAAGTTAACTTGATGAGCCACGTGTGTATTGTGGCAGGCTGGGTATTCTGTGTGAATGCATCACCACGTGACAACAAAAGTCTCCATCTGCAAGATCAGATGGGTGAAGGAATATTGGCCACTTGTTGGAAGAGTGCAGCACCATCTCTCAAAGCTTAGAATCAGGTTTATTATCACTGTCTTGAATGACGTGAAATTTGTTTTACGGCAGCAGTACAGTGCATAAAGACATATTCTAGGACAGAACCATCCTTGACTAGCATAACCATCATGTGGGCAATTTGGGAGAGCAATAAGTGCCAGCGCTACTCAGCTTGTGAATAAAATAAATATTCATAGTGGCATTTGGGTGGATTAGATTTGCCTTGCATTTTGAAGGTCAAGCATACCATGATGATGACACATTATCAGATAAATGCTGCTGTTAAACTGTACTGTAATTAGATTGATTCATAGTCATACACCATGACAACAGGCCCTTTGACCCACTGAGTCCACGTTGACTATCAAACATCCCATTTTATGCTAATCCTATTTTATTCTCACATTCTCAATAACTGCCCCCCCACACACACACTTAGCTACACACACAGTGACCAATTAACCTACCAACCCACACCTTTTGAGATATGGAAGGAAACCGGAGAATCCAGAGGAAATTCACAGTCATGTGAGATCACGCAAACTTTGCACAAGCAGCACTAGAGGCTAGGATTTCAGGAGCTGGAGCTGTGAGGCAGCAGCTCTACAAGACACTGCCGCCCCATTATTTCCATGGTGAATTTTGGAGCATAGGTCCTCAGTACCACAGCTGGATCATTGTATGAAGCCCAAGCAGTTGTTTCTTCGCATCAGATTAGCTGAATGCCAGCAAATATAGTGAAAAAGACCTCAGAAGCAAACACATATGGATCATCTACTCAGCAGTTCTGGCTAAAATGTGTTTGCAAATGCATTAGATTTTTTTTTCTCTGGGCCCTTCTATTATTGAGGATGAAGATGTTCATGGATTCACCTCACCCAGATGATGGTTTAATTATCCACTACAGTTTGTGATTTGATGTTTTTTTAATGACTTGGGGCATCTTATTTCTGGTGCACATCCATGAGACCCATATCCATAATTTAGCAATAATTAGTTATTCCCTTGTATTTTCTTTCTCCACCTGCTGTAAACCCTGTCTGGCAGCCATACCAGGAGAAGTTAGTTCAGTCAAGTGTGACTACCAAGTGGCTTTCAGTGTATGAAATTGAACCAGTCATCAATGCGTTTGCCCAAATGGCTGTTTTGTTTTCCATTTTGATATAGGCAAGGTCCTTTTACATTTTATTCTTTCCGAGGGCATCAAAACATTTTGGCTTCCTCAATCATTGTCCTCTTCCCATTAAATCCTGTTGGTTCAGACTGTATCATGTCAGCCAGCTCAGTACTTTATCCAGGTCAGACGGCTGATCTGCTTAGTATTACTGCATGTGTCCTCTATTCTTGATCAATATTTAATGTTTCATCCTCAAACAGTTCAATGGCATGTTTCAGATTGTTATGTTTACATCAATGGTCAGGTTGGTTGTAGAAAAAAGAATTTAAAAGGGGTCAAGTTTGGATTGGCCATGATCACATCAAGTTTGGGATGGGATTTGCTTTTGTGATCGGGTAACCCTCTGATTTCCGGATTGGTACTTTTAGATTAACTTTCAGTTTTGCTGTAGTTAAAGCACTAAAATTACACCAAATGGAATGTGAGAAGGGTTTTTGTAAACTTTTTTCCAGGTATGTGAGTGCATTCTTTAATACTGAAAAATGCTAGAAATATTCAATGGGACAGGCAGTATCTATATGGATAAAAACACCACTAAATGTTAAATAAAACCCAGTTTTTAACATTTACAAGGTAGGGAAAGGTTGGGTTTTAAAATAAGGCCTGATCTGAAAAGGAATGGAAGGTGAAAGGGTTAGATGACAATGTAGGTAAATAGTGAAAGCAAATAGAGGCGTGTGGTAGTAGAACAAGAAACAGACAGTTTTTCTGGAGGTGCTAATGGGAAAACTTAAGCTCTCCTTTGGGACTGCATATGATTTAAATAGGAAAAAATATTAGAAGCAGTTGCTGTTGAGCAAGTAAATAGACTCTGTTGCATTCATCCTCAAAGGGTTCCTAATTAGTTTACACTTTCAAAGTAGCTCCTTCTGGGAACTTCATACACTTTGTCCCAATGTTTTCTTATTTACTAAGTATTTCCAGCAATTGTCCTCAATTGACATTATTTTATGGTGCTGAACTATTTGTTTTTGTTCACCCAACAGGTAGTTTGCCACATGATGTGGCTAATGGAATATATTTTTAAGTTTACAAACTTCGGTATTGTTTCTCTCATCCATGGGGACTTCTTCATTAAGCAGGTGAGGGAAATATTTGTCTTGCTAATTAGTTGCATAAATGTTTGTGTGGTTATTCCAAGTAAAACAAAAAGCCTTTGCTTACTGTGGAACATATTGCTTATGCAGTTACCAAAACTATGCTGGAGTTTATATATAAGAGAGTTATAAAGCAGGGTATATCATTAAATGTTGGTAAATACACTCTTGAACCAAATAGACTTAAACTTAACCTTAAATTAAAATTGAAGTGAATGTGGTGGTACTATTAAACTCAAGTTCTATCCACAGCAAGGACTGAAACCTGTTACCCAACCCACGTCCAAGGGGACCTGACTTATTTGTTGGATTGGATATTAACCAGTTTAAGTGCTCGTGCTCAGATTGGCTATGGTTATATCAGATTTCATGTTGCCATCAAAATATCTATTCCATCTGACCTGCTGAGTATTTGCAGCATTTCTAGTGGGTTTAATTATGTTATTTCATCTTCTACATTAACATTTTTTTTGAACTAAAATAACAAGATGGATGACTAGATATGGAAGTGTGTTTACTTCACTAATTGGCTACCACACCATTTTACACAGACACAAGAAACTGCAGATGCCGCAATCTGGATCAAATAAACAAGCTGTTGGAGGAAGTCGGCAGGCCAGGCAGCATCTGGGGAGGGAAATGGACAGTTGATGTTTCAGGTCGAGACCTTCATCTGGATTGTCCAGTCCAGTTGAAGGGTCTCGACTCGAGACGTCGACTATCCATTTCCTTCCACAGCTGCTACCTGATCCACTGAGTTCCTCCAGTAGTTCTTTATTTTTCCACACCATTTTGCATTTCTGTAGTAGCTTTCATAAACATAGTTTGTCCTAGAGCACTTGCAGCTGATCAGCTATTTTTGAAATATAGCAAAGGATGTTGTATATGGAAAACAATCAATTTATGCACAGCAAACTCTCTCAAACAGCAATGAGACCGTGACCAAGTAATTATATTTCTTTATGTTGATTGAGCCAGCCTGTGTTTTGGCTGGAGGTACAAGTCATAATTCTGATTCTCTAAGATGTGCTACATGGTTTTCTTCCAATGTTAACAATCGAGCAGGTAAAGCTTTCATTTAATGCTTCATCTGAAAGAGTCACTTCATTAGTGCACATCTGCACTATCAGCCTAGATTTTTGAGCTGCAGCCTTTGTATCAGACTTGAACCCACAATTTTATGACTTGGAGCAAAAACGTTTGCAGGTAATCCACTTTATCAACCAACTTAATGCATTTTTTTGAAAAGAGATGGTTCTCAAGCTCATTGTATTTGGTAATGCTAGTTTGGTGCTTGGTCACTAGATGGATTTGCAAATGTCAATCATCTAGGAAGTGAACTAACGTGGGATTAAAGGATTTTTGTGGAGGCTGAGGTCAGAGGGTTAAGTGGGTGGTTTTGCTGGAATTAAGGCTTTAGTTTTCATTAGCTAGGGATGCTTCTTTTGGTGGTGGAATTGCAAATTAGAACTGGAATGGTTTTTAAAAAATGTAATAAAAATGAAAATTATTTTACACGTTACTTGCATTGAATCAAATTATAAATGGAATTGACTGAAAATGTGTCAATTATCAGACTTTTTTCTCATCCCAACATGTTCATTGTAATATAGTTAGTAAATGAGGATGTACTTTGAAGATTTATGCCATTCCTCCTGGTCAAAGCTGGGAGCATATTCAAGAGATGATAGGATTCATTTTTATTTTGAGAACAATGGTTTTCCAAAGGGAATTAATTACCACACCAGACCAGGGCCTTTCATTCAGAAGATGAAGCACACTGCAGACTAGTGAGTTTGGTCACTTTCAGGAGTATTAGCTGGAGGAAGTGTAGTGGAAGTTCAGTGTTCTGGATGAATGCTGGAGAGATGACTTTTAAGTGCCAGATAAAAATAAAGGCAAGTGTCGAAATGAAAATAATTTAAATATATTGGGTAAACTTGTTAAAAGTGATTATTATTTAAATAGACTATGACCATTAAAGATAAATTTCAAGAGTACCAATTAATAGCAACAGTCTCACTAGAGGAATTGAACAAAGAGCAACCATTTTGATTTGTGTAAATTGTTCCTTTAAAATTCTATTAATTCAAATGTCTTTTGTGAATCTATGTATGCTTGTGATAAGATCATGTATAAAGATTTGCTTTGTAATCTGAAGCTAATATAGAAGCAGATTATTAAAACAGTGGTAAAAATATGATTATGCATTTAAGTCCTCAAGGAATACTTTTAATTTCCCCTTTTTTTTTAAACAATACTGAAGACAGTGATTCTTTATCCATGTATTTTACAACCATATTCACCCTTGCATTCATGAACTGAATTTTAGCAATATGAACCAGAATAGCCAGGTTACATACATATATACATATATATGTATATATATTCTGTGTGTTGGTAAGTGATGCTGTCAGATATTCAGCGATTAGGGTTCATTGTGAAGATGATACAGGATTTCGTGAAGGTGGATTTGCATCAGTAAGATGTAGTTGTTTTTCTTCATGTTGGTGAAAATATAATTTTGTTGGTGCTGTACTTGTATTTGGTTTTACCTGATGGAATGATTGTAGTTGCACTCACAAATATAGAGAAAATATTCTAACCTAATTTTAATCTGAAAATTAAGTGATATGAATGTACTTTTTGCAAGACCTTCTTATCACAATTTATAACTTCACATATCTTGTAACTTAGGGTTGAAATCTTAAAATCAGGCCTGTGCCAGTCAAGAGTGGAATCAGATGACACTTTGTCCATACACAAGATTGTGGAAATCTGGAATTTTGTCAAAATACAATGATTGCAGGAGTCATTCAAAATTTTCAAGACTGAGATTGAGTGACTGACAAGATTTTTGTTGGTTATGTGGTGAAGAGTTGGTTAAAAGCACTGAAGTACGGATCAATTAGCATTGGGATAGAATGGTGAATGACAGGCAAAATGCTCTTTTCCTTTGTCAAGATTCATTCATTTGGCAAGCGGTCCCTGTCCATTTCCCGTGATCTTGACCTAAGTGAATGATTGTTTTCCTTCCTTTCCTCCAACTTGTGTCCTCCTGATGACTGATGGTCTCTGGTATGAATGATACCTGATTAAATTCATTAGTACTTAAAGTTGTAACTTCCTGATCAGAGCTGCAATTTCCTTGTAGACACTGGATGAATCATTCACTGTAAGTGATACAATTTGTTATTATTTCTGTTCGTAGACTTTGGCAAGCTTATAGAAGTAAAATATTGTAATCGGGTTCCATCCAATGTGCATCAAGAATGCAGTTGTTGATCTACCCAGTTGTTTTGACCCAGGCAATCTGACCCAAGCATGTCTGTGTTTGATCGTTTTGGTTGGATGTGTAGTCTACTAAAATATTTCAGTTCTGTTTTGGATCAGTCAGCGTCTATTCAAGTCAGGATCCTTTGCTTAGTATTACTCCACGTGTCCTTGGCTTGATCAATAGCAAAGTATGTGCAAGTCGTATTTTTCTGCTTGTCTCCAAATACCTTTGTGTCAGAATGGAAAAAAAAATTGTAAGTGCTTGGGTCATGTTTCAATTTTATCCTTGAGCAGACCTCTACAAGAGTTATCTCATCTCCTGATTTATTGCTCAGCTCGTGGCACACTCCTGAGTAAAAGTTCAAGTTTCAGTGCAGAAACTAGAGTATAAAAACATAGGCTGACACTTTGGTGCTGGACCAGGGAAGTGTTGCCTCTTGTTGCTGTTTTCTTTTGCATAAGACCCCTGCCACTGTTTTGAGGATGAGTAGGGAGTTGTGCCAAGAAAAAAGAAAGGGAGCATTGTTTTAAAAAGGTGGAAGAGAAATTTGAGAATGATATTGGGGAGTTCTTGATTTTAATGTTGTAAATACAGATTGCAACTTTGTGTTTGGGATGAAATTATTGGAATTATTGATGACATCTGAGTAACACAGAACATTGAGGTTTACTTTGGAAGCTGATCCAAATAGCCTCATCATCCATATCTGTATTATGATATTGCCAGTTTGTATACTTTGCTGGTATTATGCCAATTTGAATCTTTTTTTTTAATATTCATTGAATTTCACCTATAAACTAAATTGTTTCCACTGCTGCAATTTCCAGGGTAAAGCTCACCGTGACAAGCAACTGATTCTCCTTCGGCAGCACTTAGAAAAGTACTACAGGAGCCGAGGTCGGAAGTGGATTGTATTGTTTCCTGAAGGAGGTTTCCTGAGAAAGAGGCGAGAAACAAGCCAATTATTTGCTAAGAAGAACAACTTGCCATTTCTAAAACATGTAACTCTGCCCCGACAGGGAGCTACTGAAGTGATCTTGCAAACCCTGTGTGCACAGCATGAAAATGGAGCAATTGGTGATGCTAATGGTGCAGGTAAGTGTCAAACTGAAGATGGCAATAGTTATTTGATAGAGGAAGTCTGTCCATAGCTGAGTTACAGGGCATAATTTTCAGATATTTCAAATAAGGTGTATTTACAAATTGTTTTAAGAATGTGGGCATTAATGCTTCAGATGTTAAAGGCCCTTTTCAGAGTAGATTTAGTTCCTGTTGGATATCAAGGAATATCTTCCTTTAAATTCGTTGAGTGGATTTTTTTTTGTCTGGATGTGCTTCAGTGAGGAGGAGGAGAAAATAGAATTAATGACCCAACAACTTTGCACAGGATAACTTAACCAGAAGTGCTGGGGGTAATTTTAATCCCCCCCAAAATGAGGTTGGGTGAGATGATAAAATTGCAAAAATGAAAAAAACTGGCTGCATTTTAAGAGATGGAGAAGGGGGCAGGGGTTGGCTGTTTACAAATCCCTAAAGAAAGGGTACAAGTCTCTGCAAACCCTTTTCAGCTAACCAGACATAAGTAATTTCTATAATTTTCCCAGGCCCCACTGGGGAGGGAAGGTGGGGGGGGTGAGGCTGGAGTTTGGACACTTACAAGGGAAAGATTTTTACAGAACTGTTTTGTGGCACAGGTATGTTTTGCATTTGGATTCCGAAGTTTACCTCTTTCCCCTGACCCTGGTGCTGGGGCATCTCGGTGTCCCCAGGTTCCCACTAGCACTTGCAGGAGTCTCAACTGCAACTACTTCAGACAGTTGTCTCTCACTTTCCAAGAAGCGAAGCTTGGTATCTGGTGGGGATTCAGTTGCTCTCTGTGTATTAAAATCTCCACAGCATATCAGGATAGGTTTCCAAACTGACTCTTTGCTTCCCCTCGGCCATCAATAATGGTGTCGCTGTGCCTTTGGTAGTACTTCTTGGTTATAAAGTTTGCAGAGTGGTGGAGAGATAAGAATGGAGGAGAGGTGATATTCTAAGTTGAATACAGTGCTTGTTTTAAAAATAAAAGAGAGATCACCAAGTCCTAACAGTTGAACTTAATTGAGAAATGCTAAGACAGTTACAGCTTTGTGGAGAACGAAAGGTATGGAATATTGCAACTTGCATTCACTGCAATGATTTCAAGTAGAAATACTGTTTGCTGAGTGACTTCAAGCAGTTTCAACTGTATTCAGGAGGAAACTGAAGCCATTTCTTAAAATTATGAAATAGTTGGTGCACACGCAACAACATATTCGTTGCACTTTTGTATGAACTTGAGCTAAACTCTGATTTAGGATTAGAATGGGTAACTGTAAGGATTCTGAGAGAAATGGGTGTCAGATTATGGAAAAATTTGCCACAAAGGAACCAAAGCAGAGGCAATGATTACATTTAGGATAAACAGGTCAATGACTACAAATAAAGGATGCAGTAATAACACAACAAAGAATCAGAATCAGGTTTATTATCACTGACATATGTCGTGAAATTTGTTGTTTTGTGGTAGCAGTACAGTGCAAGACAAAGACCTAAAAATTACTGAGTTACAAAAATAAATAAATAGTGCAAAAGAGAAATAACAAGCTAGTGTTCATGGATTCATGGACTGTTCTGAAATCTGCTGATGGAGGGGAAGAAGCTGTTCCTGAAACGTTGAGTGTGGGTCTTCAGGCTCCTGTACCTGCTGATGGTAGTAACGTGAAGAGAGCATGTCCTGGGTGGTGAGGGTCCTTAATGATGGATGTCACCTTCTTGAGGTACAGTCTCTTGAAGACATCCTCGATGGCGGGAGGGTTGTGCCTGTGATGGAGCTGGTTGAGTCCACAATCCTCTGCAGCCTCTTTTGATCCTGCGCATTGGAGCCTCCATACCAGGTGGTGATGCAACCAGTCAGAATGTTCTCCAGTGAAGGAATTTGCAAGATTCTTCGGTGACGTACCAAATCTCCTCAAACTCATAAAGTAGACCCACTGGGATGCCGCCTTCGTGATTGCATTAATGTGTTGGGCCCAAGATAGATCCTCTGAGAAGTTGACGCCCAGAAACTTGAAGCTGCTCCACCGCTGAGCACTCAATGGGGACTGCTGTGTATTCTCACGACTTCTCCTTCCTCAAGTCCACAATCAATTCATTGGTCTTACTGACGTTGAGTGCAAAGTTGTTTTTGCGACACCGCTCAACCAGCCGAGATCTATCTCACTCCTGTACGCCGCCTCATTGCCATCTGAGATTCTGCCAACAACAGTGGTGTCATTGGCAAATTTATAGATGGCGTTTGAGCTGTGATTCTCTAAAGGCATGTAAATATTAGGCAAGCCAAAACAAAAGAGGAAAAAAACTTGCTGTTGAAAAGGGAAAATTGTTCTTTAAGTCAAGTAGTGTTTGCTTTGACATGTGCAGATGTTAAAGAAGCCAGTGATTTTGACTTACATTAAACAGGTTTGAATAATCTGAATAAAAAGCTTTACTGAATCACAGCATTACAACCACAAAAGAAGACTGGCCTGAAGCTGCTGGTGCTCAGCAAGTTTGTAAGAGAGCATACTTTGATCAAAGCCACAATGTCAACACTAACAGGACATTGTGAGAAAGTGTCGAGATATCAGTCAGTGTACATATTTGGCCAAAAGCTACAGCCGAGCTGTGGCATAAACATAGTATTTCAAAAGTGTTGCTAACATAGCTTTGTCCATTCCTTTTCCTATGGATGTGTGACTCAGTGTGTCATTTGGACTCATTTTCAAAGAGCCAGGAAAGTAAATTAAATGATGCACCAAATTCTCCTCCTCTCTTTCTCTTCCCCTCCCCACCCCCCCCCCCCCCCCCCCCCCAACATTTGTCTATCTTGGGTCTGACAGTTGCTGGAAACTCTGTTTCATAACCTCAGTGCTTATCTTGTGTTTACATGAACAAAGCTGGTTATGAAATTCAACTTAGGTGTAGCTTACCTCATGTTTACATGGGTGTCAGATAATCCAGAATAAAGTTTTACTTGTATAAGCTGTATTTCCACATATTCTGAAACTAGCCACAAGTGCACCTGTTTTGTCTTGCTATTTTGATTCCAGGGAGCAGTCATCTATTTTCTTTCTTTACTGTGAACAGAAGAATTGAACATTAACAATGAAAACTTGGTTAAATAATAAAACTTTTTTTTATTGGAAACCATTTTTTAACTTGGGTTTATGTCCCCAACACTCAATTAGCAGATTCAGAGATGCTTTGTTACTAACATCCTTGTTTAGTGTTTGCTCCTGGAATGTGTCTTCAGTTCCTGTTTTCACATCCCTTTGTCTTATAATTACATCTTATAGCCATACAACATGGAGAGGTTTAATCTTGCCAGTTTTGCTCCTATGCTGAGTTTTTGGCATTGGTTCTATATTCTGGCTATTGATATGCCGAAAGAGTAGTTTATGTCGTGCAATATTGAAGAAATTCTTGAGTGATCTCACATTAAAGAAAGGTATTGATGTTGGGAGATAACTAATTTGCACTTTGTCATAGTCTTCAAGTGTGTCTGCATGGAGATTTGTGTTGCTCTCTCTGATTTCACAACAAAGTAGATTTGATGTTTGGACCTGCGTTTGCTTGCTCCTTTGTTTGCTTGCATTCATACGGAAGTGGTCCCTAATAATCAAAGCTCAAACATGAGTTAATAAGCAGCAGGTAATATTCGTCCTACAAGAGTACCAGACAATGACCATTTCCAACAAGAGTGTCTACCAACTGACCATCAACATTTAGTTACACTACCATTGCCAAATTTCCCAACATCAGCATCATGGGGGTCACCATTGATCAGAAATTCAACTGGACCAGCCGCGTCAATATCATAGCTACTAGGGCAGGTCAGAGGCTGGGAATCCTACAGGGAGTGACTTGCCTCCAGACACTCCACGGCCTTTCTACCATCTACAGTGGCATGCAAAAGTTTGGGCACCCCGGTCAAAATTTCTGTTACTGTGAATAGTTAAGTTAGTAGAAGATGAACTGATCTCCAAAAGTCGTAAAGTTAAAGATGAAGCATTCCTTTCAACATTTTAAGCAAGATTAGTGTATTATTTTTGTTTTGTACAATTTTAGAGTGAAAAAAGGAAAGGAGCACCATGCAAAAGTTTGGGCATCCCAAGAGATTTGAGCTCTCAGATAACTTTTACCAAGGTCTCAGACCTTCATTAGCTTGTTAGGGCTATGACTTGTTCACAGTCATCGTTAGGAAAGGCCAGGTGATGCAAATGTCAAAGCTTTATAAATAGCCTGACTCCTCAAACCTTATCCCAACAATCAGCAGCCATGGGCTCCTCTGAGCAGCTGCCTAGCACTCTGAAAATTAAAATAAATGATGCCCACAAAGCAGGAGAAGGCTATAAGAAGATAGCAAAGCGTTTTCAGGCAGCCGTTTCCTCAGTTCGTAATGTAATTAAGAAGTGGCAGTGAACAGGAACGGTGGAGGTCACGTTGAGGTCTGGAAGACCAAGAAAACTTTCCGAGAGAACTGCTCATAGGATTGCTAGAAAGGCAAATCAAAACCCCCGTTTGACTGCAAAAGACCTTCAGGAAGATTTAGCAGACTCTGGAGTGGTGGTGCACTGTTCTACTGTGCAGCGACACCTGCACAAATATGACCTTCATGGAAGAGTCAACAGAAGAAAGCCTTTCCTGTGTCCTCACCACAAAATTCCGTGGCAGAAGTTTGCAAAGGAACATCTAAACAAGCCTGATGCATTTTGGAAACAAGTCCTGTGGACTGATGAAGTTAAAATAGAACTTTTTGACTGCAATGAGCAAAGGTATGTTTGGAGAAAAAGGGGTGCAGAATTTCATGAAAAGAACACCTCTCCAACTGTTAAGCACGGGGATGGATCGATCATGCTTTGGGCTTGTGTTGCATCCAGTGGCACAGGGAACATTTCACTGGTAGAGGGAAGAATGAATTCAATTAAATACCAGCAAATTCTGGAAGCAAACATCACACTGCCTGTAAAATGAATGAATGAATAGATAGATAGATAGATAAATAAATAAACGAATAAATAGAAAGAAGCCGAAGATGAAAAGAGGATGGCTTCTCAAACAGGATAATGATCCTAAACACACCTCAAAATCCACAATGGACTACCTCAAGAGGCACAAGCTGAAGTTTTTGCCATGGCCCTCACGGTCCCCCAACCTACACATCATCGAATATCTGTGGATAGACCTCAAAGGAGCAGTGCATGCAAGATGGCCCAAGAATCTCATAGAACTAGAAGTCTTTTGCAAGGAAGAATGGGCAAAAATCCCCCAAACAAGAACTGAAAGACTCTTAGCTGGCTACAGACAGCATTTACAAGCTGTGATACTTGCCAAAGGGGGTGCTACTAAGTACTGACCATGCAGGATGCCCAAACTTTTGCTTCGGGCCCTTTTCCTTTTTTGTTATTTTAAAACTGTAAAAGATGGAAATAAAAAAGTAATCCTGCTTAAAATATTAAAGGAATGTGTCATCTTTAACTTCATGACTTTTGGAAGTCAGGTCATCTTTTACTCACTTAACTATTCACAGTAACAGTAGTTTTGACCAGGGTGCCCAAACTTTTGCATGCCACTGTACAGGCACAGAACAGGATCATGAAGGAACACTTTTCCACTTTTGTGGATGAGTGCAACAACTGTCAAGAAACTCAGTGCATTCCAGGAAAAAGCAGCCTACTTGATTGGCCCACCATAAACTTCCCTAAACAATCATTCCCCCCACCACTGGTGCAGGGTGGCTGCACTGTGTACCAGTGACAAAATGTGCAGCAGTCTCTTGCCCAGGCTACTCCTGAAAGCACCTTCCAAACTCATGATCTCTTCCATCAAGGAGGACAAGCACACCACCCTGACTTGGAAACGTTTTGGTGGTCCTTGATTTTTGCTGTCTCAATCCTGGAACTCCCTAATCAACAGTACCAGAGGAGTACCTTCTCCAGAATGGTTGTATTGGTTCACCACCAAGGCAATAAATGCTGCTCTTGATTCTGAAAATATAATGGTGCAGTTTTATTGAGCTCAAATCCAGAGGAAAACTCAAAACTGTCTTTTGTGATGACAAATACAAGTCTAAACAACATCACCAAAATTACTTTTGTGATATGCTGTGTACAGGCAGGTGTAATATATAGTGTATACAATAAAGTAACACAGATCGGTAACATATGGTTCATTTTATAAAGTCACAGAGTAATACAGCACAGAAACAGGCCCTTCAGCCCAAATCGTCCATGCCAACCAAGGTGCCTACCCAAGCTAGTCCCATTTGGCCCATATCCCTCTAAACTTTTCCTATCCATAAACTTAGCCAAATGTCTTTTAAATGTTGTTATTGTACCCACCTCACCTACTTACTCTGGCAGCTCATTCCATATATGCACCACCCTCTGTGTGAATAAGTTTCCCCCCTTCTTCCCCCCCACCCCCCCAGGTCCCTTTTAAACCTTTATGCTCTCTAGTTTTTGATTCCCTTTCCCTGGCAAAAAGACTGTGTGCATTCACCCAATCTATGCCCTTCATGATTTTATACACTTCTCTAAGGTCACCCCTCACTCAGAATAAAGACCTAGCCTGCCCAAGCTCTCCCTATAATTCAGGCCTTCAAGTCCTGACAACATTCTTGTAAATCTTTGCACTGTTTCTAGCTTAATGACGTTTGTCCTACAACAGGGTGACTAATACTGTACACAGTACTCCCAAGTGCAGCCTCGCCAACATCTTGTACAACTGCAACATAATGTCCCAACTCTTATACTCAGTGCCCTGACTGATGAAACCCAGCATGTCCAAATGTCTTCTTCACCACCTTGTCCACCTGTGATCCACTTTCAGGGAACTATGTACTTGTACTCCTCGATCCCTCTGTTCCACAACACTCCCCAGGGGACTACCATTCGTTGTACAAGGCCTACCCTGGTTTGACTACCCAAAGTGCAACACCTTGCACTGAGCTGGATTGAATGCCATTTGCCATTCTCACCTAGATAACCCACTTGCTTTGATGATCAGGATCCCCCTGTAATTTTTGATGACCTCTTCACTATCTACGATACCACCTATTTTAGTATCATCCATTTTAAGAGGAATCTGGAGGCAATTTTCTCAAGTTAATTGCTTTGGCTTGCAATATGTTTATATGGCATATGGAGTTGAAAACTTAGCAGAACCCTGATAATATTGCTGAGTTACATGTTTGGTTAGCTTCAATGCTATCTGTTAAAGATAAACCTTACTAATGCCTGAAAGTTATCTCAAGAAATCAGTATCTGTTTTATCTTTCTGTTAATACTGACTTTGCACATTGAACATTTGCATTGCTGGGAGGTAGCTAGAGATCAGCATGGGGAAGGTTAACGAGGAGAGGCTGGTGATTGGGGTGGAGCATGCTGCAGAGAGACTGGAGGTGGGGATGGGCTGGGGAGAGGTAGGTGGGTCAAGGGATGGTTAGCTGGGAAGAGGGTGGAAATTGAGTTTTAGCAATGGTAGTTAAGGGGGAAGTTGGAGATCAGGAGGGCTGATGTAGAAATGTAGAAATCCAGAAGGCTGGTTAAGCTACAACTTGGATTGCATTTCGCATGCCTGCATCACCAGCAATAGGCAGTGAGGTACCATTGACTCACTGAGATCTATGGGGGGGGGGGGGGGGGGGGGGGTTGGTTGCAGTGGGATCCCCTCATCAATGGTGTGGGCAAGCCAGGTAAACAGCAGGCAATCTTGGGCTCCCGCAGCCATTCACATGAACTCTGATTGGAGAAGGCTTTAAAGACAGCAGTTACAATGGTGGCTGCTAGTGAATCTTCAAAAGTTCCAATCCAGCATAACCGGAATGGCCAAATAAAAGGCTTATCTCTTCATTTTTTTCCCAGAAGAAGATGCATGTCGCCCACTGCTTCTAAAAGTGCTGCTAACAAAAATTTTTATCAGCTAATATTAAAAGATTTCTAGTATTTGGCAAATGACTGAGCATCACACCATAAACTGCTCTGGGTTCTGCCCATAGATAAAATGACTTGTAGGTGATCACAAAGTGTTACAGTAAGACCATGGTGAGTGTTAGCAAGCTATGTAATTGGTATCGCAGCCAACTGTCCTCAATTGACATCTGCTTTCTTTGGAAGGAATGTGCAGGAGGCCTAAGCCAATTGCAGCACTTCACCTGTTGCAGTGACTCAGATCATATTTTAGGCATTGAATCTGAACCCACAATTTATAAAGCTTTACTAATTTTAAATGGACAACTCAGTAAAACTGAGTTTTGTCACTGTCTGGTATAGTTTGTATGGGCTTTCAAAGCCACTAAGTTAGTACTTTCTGTAGTTGGAACTTCAGAAGGAAAGTCAGCCTTTGTATGTTTTTAAAAATATGATGGTGAATAGGGCTGACATTCCTTTCTGTTTTCTATACAAACAACAAATTGCTTGATTAAGGGTGCTAAGAAAGCAAGCTAAGTATTTACTCATTCCATGTAATAGCTGCAATAATGTGAATGAAATGATTGATATGTAGTGGAAGAATAGAATTATACTTCATAACATTGATCATTATATTACCTGAACAAATTATGTGGCTATTAGTAACCACAGTATTTTTTAAAGGGAAGTTGCAATTTTTTTTCAGTGAAACCTTGTGATTTATAATTATAATTTAACCGTTTTCTTTCTTTGACAAATGAAGAGAGTATAATCGTGTGGAGGTTATGAAACTGCTCTGTTAATTCAGAGATCCAGACTAAGAATAACATTTCAAATTCTACCATGGCTTTTTGAGAGTTTGGATTCATTTTAGAAAATTCTGAAATTTTTTAAAAAAATTTATTTACAGCGTGGTAACAGGCCCTTCCAGCCCAACGAGTCCGCGCTGCCCATTTTAAACCCCCAAATTAACCTACCCGTACGTCTTTAGAATGTGGGAGGAAACCGGAGCACCCGGAGGAAGCCCACGCAGACACGGGAGAACGCACAAACTCCTTACAGACAGCGACGGGAATCGAACCCCAATCACTGGCACTGTAGTAGCATCGCACTAACTGCTACACTACGGTGCTGCCACAAGTATCAGTAAACAGAAACCATTAAAATGTTTGGATTACCATAAAATAATGTGTCTCGTGGGGCTCAAGACACACAATAACTGTATGGGGCAGAGTGGATCAAACAATAGTATTTTTCTTGTTTATCATAATTCTCAAATCCAAATGGAAGATCTCACAAGTTTTACTAATGTACTTTAAGGATAGAAACTTTCTATTCTTAACTGGTATAATATGGGGGTGTCCAGTCCCCCACAAATATGGGTTACTCTTCACTAATCTCTGCTGTATCTAAGCAAGTCGTTCATTATTGCCTAACCCTTGTTACTGCAATGGTAATATGTTCATTTTTTAAAAAATAGATTAATTTTGGTGTTCTCTGCATAAACTGTGATCTGGATAAATGACAATGGTCTTGTATTCCTTTACGAGCATTTCAATAAAGAATTTTACAACTATTATAATTTCCCAACCAAAGAAATTATATCTGTTAATTGTCCTAAATTATAGGAAAATTAGAACTCTACGTACACAACTTGGTTTTTAATGCAACCAGCTGTGATACAGATTTAACCATTTTTATTCAGAATAAAGTGTCCAGAATACATGAGCATCCCCACTATCTCAGGGATTTCATAAAGGCTTGCACAGGAGTAGAAGCATAAGTTTTCTTACATTAAGTTTTTTTTCTTATCTCTGTCCAATATAGTGGCCAAACACAAAGGTCTCCAGTGGGTCATAGACATAACCATCGCGTATCAGAAAGCAAAGCCAATAGACATCCAGACATGGATCATTGGTTACAGAGAACCAACCATCACACACGTTCACTACAGGTAGGTCCTTTTTAATTCAATTCTTTAACTCCATTCATGTAACAACTGTGGATTGATAAACCATGGGCATCTGTAATTTGGGATGACATGTTTGCTTACTAGTGTGCAAGAGGGGCCTGTTCTTCTATTCAGTGGCTTATAGAAAGCTGACCATAGCCTTTCTAAAATGGGTATAGATTTAAGACCCATTCCGATCATAAAAATTGGCAGTTGCTTTGGTCGTCTTGATCTCAGAATATTGAAAAAACACTTTTGGGAAGGGAAGTGTTGATGATACTTGCATACCTTTATTGGTATTGGCAAGTAATAGGTTTAGTTTATTTTGTAGATAATCCAAATCCTCAGATACATTAAATAAAAACCAGAAAATGCAGGTTAGATTGCATTTGTGGAGAGATCCACAGGGTTATTGTTCTTGGTCAATGATCTTGTATGAGAACTTGGCAAAGTAAGAAATGAGACATTTTTAACTTGCGGGGGAGGGGTCGTGAGAACAAAGGGAGTATGTTCAACGATCTCTCCTTTCAACTCCTTTCACTTCTGCCAAATCAATGATGTTGTTCTGCAAATGAATCCATGCTCTGCCTTTTTCTTTGTGGTATATGTGGAACAGTTCCTGTTTGAGCTACAGTCTGGCACTTCTGTCTCGATCCATCACCTTTTCTGATACATTGATGAACTGTATCACCTGCTTCCTACGAACTTGAAAGTGTAATCAGTTTTGCTGACAGTTTCTACATCTCTGACTCTTCCCTTTTTTGCCTTCTCTATCTCCATCTCAGGGGGGATAGTTTGATTAATATCCACACATTTCTGTAGCTATCTCGACAACACCTCCCATGCTGATTCCTGCAAGGACTCCGTTCCATTCTATCAGTTTCATTGGCTCCGCTGTAACTGTCCTGATGATGCTACCTTCTATGACAGTGCTTCCAAAATTTCTTGTTCTTTGTATCCCTTCGCCATAGCTGATGGCTCTCAACTACATCTGTTCTATTTCCTTCTTTTCTACTGTCACTCCTTGTTCTCTCTCCCAACAGGAATCAAGTTCCCCTTATCCCCGCCCTCTGTATCACGGGCCTCCACATTCAATGGATCATCCTCCATGATTTCTGCCACCTTCAGTGTGTTGCTGCCACTGATCACATTTCTCTCTCCTCTCTTCTTTAAGCATTCACTTTATGGCTCCCTGGTTCACTTTTACATCTTCCCAACACCCAATCCTTGTGACACCTTCTATGTAACTGCAGGAGATGGAATACCAGCACTTTTATCTTTTCCCTCCCCACCATCCAGGAACTAAAAGATCCTTCCAGGTGAAGGAATGATTCACCTGTACATCCAAATTAAAATGACTAGATTCGGTGCTTATAATGTGGTCTTCCCTGTATGGGAGAAACCAAATGCAGATTGGGTGATTGCTTTGTGTAAGTCTTCCATTCAGTCTGAAGTGGTCAGCGGGAGTTGCTTGTCAAGTTAATTCTCCATCCCATTTGCACCCGACCTTGGCCTTTTGCATTATTCCAATGAATCCCATCATAAGCTCAAAATTGCAATATTATCTTCCATTGAGGGACACTGCAGCCTTCAGGACTTAACATTGAATTCTACAGTTTGAGATAACCAGTCCTTCCAGTTTGTGTCAGGGCTGGCCAGCTTTCATAGAAGGTCATCCTTTTAACTCCTTTCACTTCTGCCAAATCAAAGATCTCATTCTGTGAATGAATCTAACCTATGTCAAAATTAATATAAGCTTCACTTTGCCCTCTCCACAGATGCTCCCAGATTTGCTGAGCATGTCTCTCTTTCCTATTTCAGATTTCCACCAGTGGTACGGCTCCAGTGTTATTTTTCTTTCCAGTCTCCTCTGTTGCCCATTCATCTCCTTTTGTTTACATCTCCAGACAGATCAACTCTTCCCCACCCTCCTTCAGTCAGCACCACCACTTGTATCATAGTCTCTCCTTCTCTCAATCCCATCATGAACATTTCCTTTATTTTCTCCCCCTCCCCTTGTTATCTGCACCATGTTTAATAACTAATTTTACTAGTTCTGATGGAAGGTCCCAACCTGAAATACTACTTTCTCTGCAGGTGCTGCTGAGTATTTCCAACATTTTCTGTTTTGTTTTCATTTTCTTGCTTTTGCACAAGTTTGTTAGATTGATGTAATCTTGATCTTAAGAACTTTGAACTTCATTAGTTAGCAATAACTTCAGGAACAAGCTTGATTCAGACCCAAAAGGGATAGGGTCCCCCTTGTCCTCACATTTCATCCTACCAGCCTATGTAGGATTGGCCTATGTACCACCAGGTCGGATCGGTGGTAAAGAAAGCTAATGCTATGTTGGCATTCATTTCGAGAGGTATAGTGTATAAAAGTAAGGAAGTGTTGATGAGGCTCTACGGGGCACTAGTGAGACCTCATCTGGAATACTGTGCACAGTTTTGGGCCCCATATCTTAGGAAGGATGTGCTGATGTTGGAGAAAGTTCAGACGAGATTTACGAGGATGATTCCCGGAATGAAAGGGCTTACGTATGATGAGCGTTTGTCGGCCCTTGGACTGTACTCACTGGAGTACAGAAGAATGAGAGGGGACCTCATAGAGACATTTAAAATGTTGAAAGGACTGGACAGAGTAGATGTGTCTAGGCTGTTTCCCTTGGTGGGTGAGTCCAGGACCAGAGGGCACAATCTTAGAATTAGAGGGTACAGGTTTAAAACAGAGATGAGGAGAAATTTCTTTAGCCAGAGGGTGGTGAATTTGTTCAATTCCTTGCCAGGTACAGCAGTGGAGGCCAGATCATTGGAGACGTTTAAGGAAGAGATAGATAGATATCTAAATAGTCGGGGTATCAAGGGATATGGGGATAAGGCTGGAAATTAGGATTAGAATAGTTTTATTTTCTTTTTTCCTCCCACCCCCCATTTCTCATTTCTTTTTCTTTTTTCCCTTTTCCTTGGAGCAGACTCGTTGGGCCGAATGGCCTACTTCTGCTCCCCTGAGAAATCATTCTGCGCCACTTCCACCATCTCCAATGGGACCCCGCCACCAAGCATATCTTCCGCTCCGCTCCCCACCCCTTTCTGCCTTTTGCAGGGACCGCTCTCTCCATGATTCCCTAGTTCACTCCTCCTTCCCTACCCATCCCACTCCCATCCTGAGGACTTTCCACTGCACCCGCCATAGGTGCAACACCTGCCCCTACACCACCTCCATCTAGGGACCTAAACAGTCCTTTCGGGTGAGACAGAGATTTACATGCACCTGCCTTAATATCATCTACTACATTCAGTTCTCCAAGTATGGCCTCCTCTACATTGGCAAGACCAAACGCAAACTAGGTGACCGTTTTGCAGAACACCTGCACTCCATCCGTAACCACGATATGCATCTCCCCGTTGTCAGTCACTTCAGCTTCCCCCCCCCCCCCCCCCCCCCCCCACTCCATCACTGATGTGTTAGTTCTCGGCCTCCTCCACTGCCAGAAGTCCAAGCGCAAACTGGAGGTACAACACCTCATTTTCTGTCTTGGAACCTTGCAGCCTAGCAGCATGAATATTGAATTCTCCCACTTTAAGTAATCCCCTCAACCGCCCCCCTCACACCCCAGCCCCAACCATGCTGCTGCTTCCCTTTCCTAGCCTCTATCTTTGTTCTACCCTTTTTCCTCCTTACCTTTTGATCCATCCCACAGTGGATCTGCTCTCCCCGCGCCTGCCTAATACTATCTCTTACCTGCATCTACCTATCACCACCTTGTGCCGCCCCCCCCCCCCACCTCCCCTCTTTTGTCCACTTAGCACTGCTCTGCTTTTCCCTCCTATATATTGAGCTTTCCCTTTTCCTATCTTCAGTCCTGAAGAAGGGTCCTGACCTGAAATGTTGGCTGCCTGTTTTTCTCCACGGATGCCAGGGTTGATTCCTATTGTACTATGTAATGGCACCCAGAAATGCACTAAGATTGCACCGGTCAAGTGGAGCAGGAACTTGTGTCGCCTACTCTGGCTCCCTTACCAAAGGGGTAAATTGGCCATTCCCAGATGTATTAAGGGGCTTCTGCTGCAGTGCATCAGGGCATTGATGGGATATCACAGAGTTTTAATAGATTTTAATAGATAAGACATTGGTATTCTGTATCAAGGGATATTGTGTGTGCCAAGGTTTTGGTTTGGTAAACACTTCTGACTGAAGTGATATTTACTTTGAATGTTTTTGACTCATTGTGAAGTTAAAGTTTGCTTTCAGGAAGATTTGTTTTTCAAACGACTTAATTCAAAATCTGATCAATAAAGGTCCTAATGTTAATTTTACGAAAATATTAAAACCTACTGTGAAGGTGGATTGGCTTTGCTGATCTCCATGACCAACTAGCTGATCTTACAGTAACAGTGACTTGCCCAAAGATCGTGTCTGATATTGACACGGTGGATGCAGACTTCCTTGTTCTCCTTTTAAAAAAGGTTTTATCAGCAACTCAACATTATTTTTGATCTGTCTGAAGCTGCTATTAAATACCCATTTCCTACATTGCAATAGTTATTATGCTTCAAGAAGCACTTCATGTCTGTAACGTTTTTCGTACTCCTTATCAGAGTACGCCAAAGGCACTATATAAATGCATGTTTTAATGTAGTTCAGCGAGTGCAACCAGAACTATCCTGAGTAGGGTGAGAGTAGGCCTTATGACAAATATGTAAAAGCATGGTGCATGTTCTTCTTGCTAGCATCAGTGGAAGAAAAATATTTAATTGAAAATTTTGTTGATTTGTGCATCTGGACTGAAAAATAAGTTGATGTTAGGGATGGCAGTTTGGAAGAACCATTGTACTTTTCAACTCGTTCTTTAGCCTGAGTGGGTTCAATTACTTTTATCCTTTGATAAAGGGGAACACAAATTTATTTGAAGGAATTACCTTTGCTCACTGGTACAACTCATATGCATTGGAAAGTCATAGATTCAAGTCCCTGCGTCCTTCGATTTCCTCCCAAGTCCCTTAATAAGTGGTTCAGTAAGTTAATTGTTCACTATAAATGGCCCTTTTTGTGTCCAGGTGAATGTTAGAATTTATGGGGTGTTGGGAATGTGGGGAGAACATGTAGCAAATCCTGAGGTTTGGATTAAACAAGGCTTAAATGGGAGTAACAGAGTACAAGTTGAAGGTTTCTTCTCGATGATTGGAAGTGGATAGCGATGTATCATAGTCTCCCGTTATGAGACAACTTTTACTTCACTACATACATTGACAGTGGGATAATGTATAGATTTGCAGATTATTACAGGACATGATAAAAACCAGATGGTACAGTGTGTGAGTTGGGAAAAAAGGCAGTTGAAATTCATTCTTTGTAAATGGGAAGTGGTACAATTTTTGGTTAAAGCAGAAGGAAACTGTATATTGTGGAAGAGTAGAGACCTTTTTTTGAAACCAGAACATCCATTGAAAGCAGCATTTCAAGTGAGTATTCACAAAAATGCTGATGAATATTTAGTTTTCCATGAAAAGTTATAGCCTGTAAACCTTGGTAATATATTTGATACCTTTAGTAAGGCCATAAAGGTTGAGGATGAGGTTTTCCCTGCGCCCTTCGATTTCCTCCCAAATCTCTTAATAAGTGGGTCAGTAGGTTAATTGTCCACTATAAATGGCTCTTTTTGTGTCCAGGTGAATGTTGGGAATGTGGGGAGAACGTGTGGCAAAGAAAAATTAGTAGGGGAATGGGATTGCTCTGTGACCCAGTGTAGTCTAGATGGGCTGAAATGACCTCTTATGCTGTAGGAAAAATATGGAATACATGACTTGCAGTTCCATTGGCTCGAGATGGCTGATGAGTCCTCCTACAGGATTTGCAGACTCTGCCACAGGTGGGGCAGATTTTGCTGGACCAGGTGGGTAGCATGGGAGGTGGGTCACTCATTCTGCTGACTCGCAGGGCTTGCACGTGTTGCCTATGAAGCAGTGCCTTTCCAGATGTAGCTCCTGCATTTTAATTGGTCATGGGCCAGGAGTTCCCATGAGTTGGTGAGGATGTTGGATTTTTTTCTAGAAGGGCTTGGGGTCATGTCTGAATCATTTATGTTGTCCTTCCGGGAATCTCTTGTTGTGAGGGAGCATGAACTGGAATGCTTGCTTTGGGAGTCTGGTGTCAGCCATGTGAGTAACTTGGCCATCACTGAGGCTGGCTGTGTGTGATTAGAGCCTCAGTACTGGAGTTGTTGGGCTGGGAGAGGACATTGGTATTAATTCACTTATTCTGTCAATAGATTGGAGAATTTTGTAGAGTTTGTTTTGGGAGTGCTTGCTCTAAGTGGTCCACATTCTCTGAATTGTGCAGGAGGATGGTGATGAATACTGCCCAGTAGACCTGAACAATGTGCCAGGTTTGAAGTCTGGATCTTCAAATATTCTTTTCCTCTGACGGTCGTTAGCTGTACTGGAGCATTAGAGGAAGTTGTGAGTTTCGTCGTCAATATCTACCTCCACTGAGAGGTGGCTCTTGAGATATGGAAAGTGGTCCCTGTTTTCCATGGTTTAATCAGTGATCAGTGTTGTGCAGTGAAAGCTGATTAGTAGTTGCCCATTCTCTCATAGTATGCTGTGAATTAACTAACAATGACCTGGAGCTTAGCCTCTCAGTGTAATGATGCAGGGTGTCATCTGAGTATTATAGTGAGTGACCTTTGTTCGGAAGTAGAGGTTATAGAGGTTGAGCAGTTTCTCATTCGTCCTGTGGATGAGCTCCACTCCAGTGGGACACTTGTTGGATGTGAGGGAGAATATTTTACCAAGAAAGATTGAGAAAATGGATAGACCAATGACATAGCTTTGCTGGACCCCATTCTGCAATAGGATTGGGTCTGTGGTGAGCCTACTAGTTAGAATCAAGGCTTGCTGCCATCATAGAACAGATGTAGAATGGAGACAGATTTCTGAAGCCAGCCAAACTTGAAAAGGATTCTCCATAGTGCCTCTTAGTCGATAGTAACAGTTTTGTAAGGTTAAGAAAGGAGGGGTGTGGTGATTGATGCTCCATGCTGAATTTTTCTTGGAATTGTCACTTGCTGAAGTATGTCCATTATATCTCTTAATGGGCGGTATCTTCACTGAATTGGGGAGCAGTTTTTCAGCCACTTGGGAAGAAGCAGTTATGGAGGACTCGTGCAATGATTTTCCCGTGGCAGACAGTAGTTAATGGAATTAGATTTGGTTCCTTAGAAGGTTTCCCATTTTTAGTGTGGTACAGTGGTGCAGCAGTTAGTACTGCTACCTCGCATCTCCAGGCATCTGTATTCAATTCTTAGATGAGGTGCTGTCTGTGCGGAGTTTGTATGTTCTTCCTGTGACAATGTTGGTTTCCATTGGGTGCTGCCATTTCTTCTCAAATATTAATTGGCTACTGTAAATTACCCCATGGTGGAGGTAAGTGGGGAAAAATTACCTAAAGGGAAGATGATAGGGATGTTTGAGAGAATAAGACCATAAGATAATAAGAGCAGAATTAGGCCATTTGGCCCCATCGAGTCTGTTCCACCATTCAATCATGGCTGATTTTTTTTCAACCCCATTCTCCTGCTTTTTTCCCCATAATCCTTAACTACTTTACCAATCAAGAACCTATCAATCTCTGCCTTAAGTACACCCAATGACTTAGCCTCCACAGCCCTCTGTGGCAACGAATTCCACAGATTCACCACCCTCTAGATGAAGAAATTCCTCTCCATCTCAGTTTTAAAGGGACATTCCTTTTTTCTAAGGCTGTGCCCTTGGATCCCAGACTCTCCCACTACTGGAAACATCCTCTCCACGTCCACTCTGTCCAGGCTTTTCAGTATTTGGTAGGTTTCAATGAGATCCCCCCCAAACCTTCTGAACTCCATCGAGTACAGGCCCAGAGACATTAAACGCTCCTCGTATATTAAGCCTTTCCTTCCCACGATTATTCTTGTGAACCTTCTCTGGACCCTCTCCAGGGCCAGCAGACCCTTCCTTAGATATGGGGCATAAAATAGCTCACTGTATTCCAAATGCATTCTGACTAATGCCTTATAAAGCCTCAGCATTACATTCTTGCTTCTATATTCTAGTCCTCTCTGAATGAATGCTAACATTGTATTTGCCTTCTTTATTACCAACTCAACCTGCAAGTTAACCTTGAGGGAATCCTGAACTGCCAAGTCGTCCCTTGGCACCTCCGATTTCTGAATTTTTTTCCCCCAGTTAGAAGATAGTCTGCACCTTTCTTCCTATCAAAATGCATAACCCCACACATCCCTACACTGTAATCCGTGTGCCACTTCTTTGCCCACTCTCCCAACCTGTCCAAGTCCTCCTGCAGACTCCCTGCCTTTGCAACACTACCTCTTCCTCCACCTATCTTGGTATTGTCTGCAAACTTGGCCACAATACCATCAGTTCCTTCATCTAGATCATTTATGTATAGAGTGAAAGGTTGCGGTCCCGACACTGACGCCTGCAGAATTCCACTAGTCACAGGCTAGAGGCAAAAGGGGAGTGGATCTGATGATTGCTCTGTTGAGAGCCGATATGGACCGCCTTTGTATGTCCTAATGAAATGAAAGTAAAATGGCCATGGTTGTGGTGTGTCTGAAGACTCCTGGCTGTGAATTTGTTTTCCCGTCTGCTACGTTGCAAAACAGAGATGCTGTACAGTATGTCCCAAGGCCTTGTTGTTCTGTAGGCATGTGGCCGATTAACCTCTTGTCAGTCTGGAGTGACCATAGTTGCCATGGCATTAGTTTTTGTTTCCACCCTAATGAAAGGCTGTTGAGGAAAAGAAAGGTTTCAACATCAGATGTAAGATGCAGTCTAGTGCAAGACAATTCAAAAAGGGAAAAATTGGCACTGTTAGAACCTAAAAGGAAGTGGAAGATCTATATTTTAAAAAAAACAAAAAACTGAATGAAAAATGTCAGCCTATGATGTTTGGAGTGATTAGGACACTGCTTGTGCAGTTTTTTCATAAGCAGAACTCCCATAACTGAACAGTTCCTTATAACTGGAGATAAGGAATTAGGAAATTTAGTTTAGCATTAAGTTGTCATATAAAATCAGACCACCTTTAAATGCTAAACTAAATTTCCTAATTCCTTTTCTCCAGAGTTATAAGGAACTGTTCAGTTATGGGAGTTCTGCTTATGAAAAAACTGCACAAGCAGTGTTCTAATATATTCTGAATATTGCCCAACTCCTGCTAAATTACTGTCTTGACTTTGGACTTTTAAGTGTCATATTACTTGAGATTTTAAGTCATTTTACTAATGGGGCTTGTTCTTTGCTTGTATTCTCATTTTTGCAATGTAATTGTACATTATGTAGGAAATTGGGTAAACATCCCTTTTGCCTATAGTCCTGATGCAGCTTTAGTGTGACTCTTGTGTTACTCCATTTCTTTTGCGATTTTTCATGCTCTGTGAAGTGATGGCAGGTACACTATATAATAAATTTTCTTAATATTCTTTAATCTGCACCTTGCGTTGCACTGGCGCTTGGTGAGTCTATTAAAATATTATTAATTAGAGTTTGTTTATTTTGTAATATGACAATTCAGTTCTACCGTCAGCTTTCCTTAGCCATGGTATTGCAGGAGCATGCTATATATAGTTTGTATAATTGTATGTTAAGTACCTGGGTAATGCATTTTTTCAATTTTCCTCCTCCTTTCTGTAAGAATTGATGGCCTCACTTCCCCTCTAGTAATCACTGATTTTCCATTTGTTATGTAAAAGGGCCCTTTTTCTAAACAATTGACTGTAAAAACTACTACAAATGAAGAGGAGGTCCAAATTTTGGATGTGCCTTCTTGTCAAAATTATATACTCTTCATGAATGTTGAATGCCCTAAAAAAAAATTCCAGCCTATTTCAATTCATAGAACTATAGAAAATAGAACATAGACTGCACAGTACAGGAACAAGCTCTTCAGCCCACAATGTCTGTGCCGACCACGATGCCAATTTAAACTACACATCAGCCTGCACGTGGTCTATATCCCTCCATTCCCTGCCTGTTCATGTGCCTGTCTAAATTCCTCTTAAGTGTTGCCATCGTATCTGCTTTCACCACTTTTGCTGGCAGCACATTCCAAGCATCTATCACTCTGGTTTTTTAAAAAAAAATTCACCCTGGAAAAAAGACTCTCGTATCTACCCTGTCATAATTTTATATGCTTCTATTGTGTCTCCCCTCAGCCTCTGACACTCTGGAGAAAACAATTCAAATTTGTCTAACCTCTCCTTGTGGCGAATACTCTCTAATTCAGACAATATCCTGGTGAATTTCTTCTGCATGCTCTTCAAAGGCTCCACATGCTTCCTATGACATAGTGACCCAAACTGCCCACAACACTCCAAACGTGGCTGAACCAAAATTTTATAGAGCTGCAACACGACTTCCCAACTTTTGTACTCGATGCCCCGACTGATGAAGGCAAGTATGCCATATGCCTTCCTTACCTCCCTATGTTGCCACTTTCAGAGAACTATGGTCCTGCACCCCAAGACCCCTCTGTACATCAATGCTCCTAAGGGTCCTGCCATTTACTGTAATAGTTCACAGTACCTACTACTGTGGCATCTTGGCTTTTGGAGTCAAAGAGCAATACAGCACAGATACAGGCCCTTCAGCCCAACAAGTCCATGCTGACTATGGCATCTGTCTCGTCCTAATTTCCTGTGTTCGGTCCATATCCCTCTAAGCCCTGCCCCTCCATGTACCTATCCAAGTGCTGCTTAAATTATACCATTGTACCTGCCCCAACCACTTCCACTGGCAGCTCATTCCATATACTCCCCACCTTTGCGTGGAGAAAGTTGCCCCTCAAGTCCATTTTATATCTTTCCCGTCTCGCCCTAAATCTATGCCCCCTAGTTTTGAACTTGCCAACCCTGGGGAAAATACTGCTACTGTCCACCTTGTCTATGCCCTTCATGATTTTGTGGAATTGCAATCTTGCAGCCCAGGATGAAATAGCTGAGTATCCCCTTTTTAGCTATCATTTGTGTATACATAAATTATTCTTTCAGCTTTTTCTCCACAATCCATTGAAGACGCATGATTTTTCTGCCAGTATGTAGTTATCTATTGATCTTCATGTGTCTTTTCTGATTATACAAAGTGGAAATTTTTTGTCTCATTTATTTGGAAGACTCAATCCACTCTGGCTTAATATCATTTGCAGACCTGCCCAGGTTGAGTTGTTGAGCTTCAGCTGAAATTGAAATGAGAACCATTTGTAAAATGGTTACATAAATGCTTAAAAACAGAAAAAAGCATCTTTTATTCCAAAGTGACGTCTTTATCAGTACAAGTTGAGAAGATCTGCAAAAATGTTGACAGACTAGAAGTACTTGAACTCTGAATGCCATGCAGTACTCCAGTGCGTCTGACATTCTTTACTTAAAATGTTATACTTGCTATCTATTTGAGGGTTATTTTTCGAGGGTCATCAGTTCTTGGCTAGATAATGGAGGTTCAGCCAGACTAGGACAGTGCCTTCCATATCACATTGTTTGGTGGTGACTTATTTGTCATTGTTTACTGTTGCTAATGATGAGTCACCTTACAAACTAACATTCATATCTGACCATCTAGGTTACTTGGATAAAAATATTTATGAAAACAGAATTGTTTTCTAATCTATGCTTGCTGCATGTTGAATCATGTGGACTTAAACCCACTATAGGTTTTGAGAGTTGACCAGGCTAGTGCAAACATGTGCTGGATGAATGAAAATTTAACCACTGATGTAACTTCCAGGTATTGAATATTTGAACTCTCCAGCCTGGTAATATTTCACTGGCAGATTTCTCACTCAACCCCATCAAGTCTGCTTGCTTTCTGGCCATAGTTTCTGGCAGGTTTCCAAAATTCTAGTTAAAGCAGGTGTGTACTTAAAGGGGGGAGGGGGGGGACTTCATTTTTGTTCTAGTGTTTTTTGGGTACTACAACCTGAAGTAAATTAATAGTAACTCTCGAGGTTCTCTGTTTAATGGAGGTTATAATGCAAGAAATGATTGGAGGGATTGGGAGAAATTTTCAAGTGAGAGAAGATTTGTCAAGCCTGGAGAAAGATTGCTGACATGTCCAGTTCCAGCTGTTTATTTGATCCATTGCAGGAAACTCATTACTGGCCTGACAATGGCAACACAAGTGAGTCTGGCACTTCATTTCTCCACCTCTTTCAAAAACACCTTTTAATTTCCTTTGTCAGCACACTGACAAATTCCCTCCAATGCATAGCATCTTTTGCCACTCATCTCATAGGCATAATGTAACATTCAGATTGCAAAGCGCTCTCTTGCTTCCTGCCTCATACGGGATCAGGAAGTCATGTCTTGACCAATTTGACAATAGTTTCCCATTCAACAACACTTCCTCTTGCTTTCTCCCACATAGCACCTGCAATCTAAGTAGAAGTTATACATGTGCAGGCATTTTTTTGGGACCTGCACATTAGCTCTTGGCATCTCATTCTGCAGAAAAGAACTGAACAAAATTGGAGACTTAGGAAGCAAAGAGAGAAAAGCCTGAGCTAAAGCTCTCAAAAATTAGTGACTCCTCAAGTAAATGACTCTTCAGTTGGTGCATATGTAAAGTTAAACAGACCAGGGTCTCTATTATTTAAAATGAATAGCTTCCGGTCTAGATCTATGCATTCAGAATGATTTATGAGGCTAATATGGAAATCACAGACTCATTCACAGTTGGCACAGGAAGTGCCTGACATGACGGGTGGTAGTTTTTAAGTCATTCACTTTAAAATATTTAGGATGTTACATGATATAATATTGGGGATTTGTAAAGATGCTGGAAAAGCTAAAATGCTCCTTTTTTTTTAAAACAAAATAAAAGTCAACCACTATACATTGGAGCTGGATTCTAAGGTTACAATACCAGTTTGGGTACGTAACAGCACACACAGTAACCACCTTTATTTCAAATTCTGGGTGTACCATTTACCACAAAAGATATTGGGAGGGAATATTAACTACCTCTGTAGGTTAAACCCATTCCAACTAGAAACTTTCCTATAATGAAAGTTAGACTGAAAGAACTCACGTAGAATAGTTGAAGTATTTAAGGCTGGTGTGCTTTATAGAAAAGGGGCTATGAAAATGTGAGGAGAGGGAAAGATCAAGCTGGGTTTGTATAAAGGACTAAGAGCTTGGTAAGTTGGGAGAAGGGTAGGAGCTGACAATAATACCAGAGTCCAGAGAGAAGCTTATACCTGCAAGTAGTTATCCAAGGCAGAAAGCTTGTGTGGTCAAAAATTGAGTCAAGAAAGGACTAAAGAAACAATCAATGAATTACATGGAAGAAAGTAGTTTGAAGTCCAAGGTAGGATGTTGGAAGCTGGTATTCTGGTGTTAAGACTGAATGGTCAGCCCAGGGGTGGGAGGGATTAAGTGGAAGATCTCTATTTCGGAAACAACTATTTAACTTCTTACACCAGCCTTCAGAGGGGTGGTTAAAGGCTGTGGTAATGATGGAAAGGAAGAGTTTATAATTTCTCTTGTCTAGGAGACTGCGCTTGATCTCTCCTTGCTACAGTCTTTAGTTTGTTCACTTAACAGCTATAGATTATCATTTAAAACTCCTGATGATATGCAGAATTCAGAAGTGTTAGTTCTGTGAGCTGTAGGTGCTCAGCAGAAGTAGTCATATTTCTCAGATTTAGTGGTGGTTATCTTATTGTAAGCATTTGATGGGACAAAGAGTAAAAATTCTATCTTGGAATCTGATAGAGTCCTTTAGTCTGTATTTAGTTTCATTCTGGTTTCTATGCTGAATGAAGACATACTGGAACCAAAATTTGATGATGATGTGTTTTGAATTGTATTCAAGAGGATAAATACTGGGAGAGCACATTCAGGTCAAGGTATCAGGATTTCAACCATGGTATTCTAACTTATGAATAATTTCCAAGTTATGTAAACTCTGTCCTATCCAAATGAGTGTTCCATTTTTTTATAATTCCACTCTATAGTTTATGCAGCAAACATTAACAGAGCCATATTTGCAACCCTCACTGCCTGTCAGTTCAAACCTGTTCACTTATTATGACATTTGTATATGTCGTTTAGCAACAGTAAATTCTATATTAGCATCTCTACTAGAAGGAATACTCTTGATGCAAACATGCTACATTGAATAAGATGTATATAATTCTCCCCAATACCTTGCGTCCAACATCTCATTTTATTGAATCAATAGTTATTCTGCAGTTAGATTTACTGAAAAGTCAGCTTCTGCATATAGGATTTCCCTGTCAGAACATGATTTATCATTTTAACATTCATTGAAATGCTTAACATGTATGAGGAAAAATTGCAGTCTGCTCAGTCTGTACAATGCAGGAATGGCTGGGTCTGAAGCTCCAGTTGGTGGACTCATACATGGGTAGGAAGATCTCTTCACTGAACTGTCATCAAAAGAGTGCATGAATTGGTTCTTGAATTTGCTGCAAAAAACTCACTAGATATGAAATTAAATTTCTATAATGCTCAAAAGCTTGAAATGTGTAATTTATGCCTACTTTTGTTTTAATGTTTAATATTATGTCTTGCATCTATTTAAGAATGAACTTAGCTTTGTACTTGTGGGGTGTTGTAACTGTTTAAAAACATAAACAATTGGTTATGAATAAAGTACAAACAGATTGGACTTTGTTCAACCACATCACGGTCAAGACTGATGGGGTCAGAATGACTGTCACCATCTGTTTAAATATTGGGTATTTTACCTGCAGTAAAAAAACTGTTAGTTCATTTCATTCAGTAATGAGAACAACGTGAACTGAAGTTGAGGATCGTCACCAATTGAAAAAATCCTTTGTAGACAATTAATTTTCTTAAAGCTTTTACTGTTTGTCTCCATGTTATTATTTAACTGGTCTTGAAACAACAAAGAAAAAATGTCCAGGGGATTCCCATTAATAGAAGACCTGTCTTTTATAATAATTTTATTATGAAATTGAGAGCCTCTTTCACACTGTGACTTCAGTTTAAAATTTCTGTACATGGTGCAGCAGATAGTGCTGCTGACTTGCAGCTCTGGTGACCTGGGTTCAGTCCTGACCTTGGTAACGTCCATGCAGAGTTTGTACATTATCCCTGTAACTGCATGGGTTTCTTCCCACGTACTCCAGTTTCCTCCCACATCCCAAAGATGTACTGATGAGTTAATTGACCTCTCTAAAATACCACTTAGTGCAGGTAATAACAAAAAAAATCATGAAAAAATGTTGATGAACATGTGAGAGTGATTAAGTTGCAGAGTTACAGCGAAACATAAAAGGGAAATGAGACTGGTAGGATTGCTCTACTGGGAGCCAGAAAATGGACCAGATGGGCTGAATGGCATAAGTCATGATCAGTTTAAATTTGTAGAATCATACAGCACAGGAATGGGCCCTTTGGCCCTCCATGTCGATGCCGACCATTTTCCCAATCTGTACCAATCCCATTTTCCTGCATTAGGCCCAGATCCCTCAATCCCTTTCCTATCTAATTACATGTCCAAATGCATTTTAAATTTTGCACTTGTACCTGCCTCTACCACCACCTCTGGCAGCTTGTTCCAGATATTCACCACCCTCTGTGTGGGGAAAAACTTACCCACCAGATTCTCCTTTGGACTCCTCTGCTCTGGGAAGAAGACTGCCCACCCCCCCCCCAATAATGGTGTAAACTTTTATACGGTCACCCTTCAATTTCCTGTGTTCCAGTTAGAATAAACTCAGCCTATTTAACCTCTCCTTATAGTTACCTGCCCAATAAATCCCAGGGATTATAATTCCCAGGCCATTCTAAAAAAACTGAAATCAGATAACTAATGTCAAGAAGTCATCTGTGATTCTAGTGTACTATCTGCTCTCTATCATATTCAACTGTTGTATTTGCTCTGCCTTTCTCCTCCAGATCATCTCAGGTGCACTGACTTCACTAAATTCATTCTTGTTCATAGCTGGAACCTGTCTAGTGGTGGCTTCACTTGCAGTTGCTGCTCTGGAATCCCACAAAGCTTTATTCTTGGCATCAATATTTCTCAACTTTCTCTATTTCCCTTCCCGGTGCTGCCACGTTCTCAAACCCTTTATTCTACCTCTTCTGTTATCATCACTTCAGCATTTCTGTTTGCACTACTATACTTTGCACCACTCCATTGTTTTTGCACCCATTGCTGTATTTACTATTACCATGTACACTGTTTACTCTGTGAGCTTTACCCAAGCAAGGAATTTCATTGCACTCAGAATTGTATACTGACTAACTATCCTTTGGTAATGCCAGATCAGACAATAGTGTAGCGGTTAGCGTAACGCTATTACAGCGCCAGTGACCTGGGTTCAATTCTGGCCACTGTCTGTAAGGAGTTTATATGTTCTCCCTGTGACTGCGTGAGTTTCCTCTGGGTTCCTCCCACGTTCCAAAGAAGTTGTGGGCATGCTATGTTGGCGCCAGAAGTGTGGTGACACTTGCGGGCTGCCCCCAGAATACTACGCAAAAAGATGCATTTCACTGTGTGTTTTGATGTCCATGTGACTAATAAAGATATCATATATTATATGATAGATGCACGTTGATGACATCCAGCTCTGACACTCCTCCATCCCTCCTCGGTTCCTTCCTCTGTCTCAATTATTAGACTGCTGGTCTAATATCCACTCTCGGATTGATTGTGATTTTTTTTTGACGCAACTAAGAATTAGAATGACCAGCACCACCATTTTGATTACTACCACAGACTGCAATACATTCAATTCCATTCCCAACCACCATTCCAGATCCAGACACTTTACAATCTATTGTCTTTTTTGACCACAAGCCAAGGTTCCACCACACATCCTTCCCATCACAAAGACTGGCAGCTTCCACTTTTGTGTTTGTATTACTATCTCTGTTTCAGATTGCTTTTGCCAACAACCTCATCTTTGGCTCAGGTACCACGTGATCATTTTAGTGCAGCTGAAGCATTTTAGGACCATGTGTAAAGCCCTTTATAAATACAAGTTCTCTCTGTTCCTCTCGCTTTTCCCCCAACCCCATCTCCATTTTT
Source organism: Pristis pectinata (assembly GCF_009764475.1). Classification (NCBI taxonomy): domain Eukaryota; kingdom Metazoa; phylum Chordata; class Chondrichthyes; order Rhinopristiformes; family Pristidae; genus Pristis; species Pristis pectinata. The sequence continues at coordinate 106,874,738 of NC_067407.1, forward strand.
TAAAAAAAAGCTTTGAACACAACAGAACTTCACAAAGTGTTGATTTATTTTCTAATAATACTAAAATTCACAAATACAACAGCGTTTTTTTTAGTTCTTTGAAAAATTGTTGTGGGCTTTTTTTCTTTAATAGGCGCTGTGCTTGTAGATGTGGTATTCCAACAATGAGGTTGGATGGATAACTTGGGAATTTTAACGAATGATTAAGCGTGTTTGTACATATGCCCAGTGTAGCCTGGTGAAACTGCTCCCATGATATTTGCTGCTCTTGTATGTGGTAAGGGCTGGATAATATCATTACAGTAAACTGGTAATGCGGTAATTAAATATTGACACCTGAAGTTGATGGTGGGGACGCAACAGTCTTTTCATTAAAAGTCGGGGAAAATGTTTGAGATTTTTCTTATTTAATGTGCTGTTGGACTGATATTTAGGTGGCACACATTCTGGAGGGCACGCTCTCTGTCCATTGCAGGAGGAATAACATTATTTTGGTATTAAATAATTGCAGTTGCAAAAGAAATATGTGTTGCTTTTGCCTCTCTGAATTAGTAAAGAGAAATCTCCCAACATTTCTTTTCTCCTACAGGGTCTATCCTATTAAAGACGTCCCTGTCGAGAGTGAGGCACTAACCAGCTGGCTCTACCAGCGGTTTGTAGAAAAAGAGGAACTCCTGGCACACTTTTATGAAACAGGTAAGGTTTTCACAGTTGCTCCAGATGTGTAATTTTGACCTTTTTTTTTTGGAGGCATGAATTTTGGTATCAATTCCTTATAACTAGACCCTTAAGCCTGGGCATAATTAGTTGTCCTTTCCTGCACCTTTCTAATACTCATCATGTGGAATAGGAACTAGATGTATAACTGCCAGGTGTGACAAAGCTTTTGTTGTATTGATATTTCAACATTGTATTGTCATTGCCATAACAAACTGAAGCGCTCATTGTCTTGCAAGTAGCATGTAGACGTTGACTTAAGCCCTAGGTTCAGTAACCTTTAGCCAGCACCCATGCACATTGATTTTTTTTAGTGTTCCTGTCTTAAACATTACTTAGCCACATTAAAGGTCATCAATGTACAGGACTATTGTCCAAAATTTACTTATTCCATTTTCTCTTAAGGGTTCAGCCGTTCACTGAATGTTATTGCCATTTTAAAAACAAAGGAAAACAGCAACTTTCCTTTTGGAATTTGTAGTATTCCGTGTGAACTACACCCCTAAATTGAATATTGAAGTTTTAAATAATGCTACTTTTGAAATAATTTTAAATACATCTTCTGGAACAAAAAGACATACCTTGACTATGATTTTATTCATTTATTGGATGAAGATGTTAGCAACAAAGGTACCATTTCATTGCCCATACCTGACTTCCCTTGAGAAGCTGGAGGCGAACTGTCTCTTGTAGCGGTCCTTTTAGTGGAGATATCCACTCAGTGGTACGGAGGTCGAAGATTAAATCCAACAGCAATGAATGAGCAACCTTGTGTTGCCGAGGCAAGATGTGTGCAACTTGGAGGGAACCTGCTGGAGATGGTATGCCCATGCGTCTGCTACCTTAGTCTTTGGTGGGAGAGATTGCAGGTAGTGAGCTGCTTGTCAAGTAACTTAACAGCATGGTGCACACTTTAGTCAACGTGTACTAGTGGTGGAGGGAGTGAATGTTTAGTATGGAGTTGCTGTCAAGTGGGCTGCTTTTCCTGAGGTTCTTGAACGTATTGGAGCTAGGAAGGTGGATGGTATTTCATCAAATTCCTAATATTTGCCTTGTTCTTAGTAGAAGGGCTTTAGGAAGTTGGAAGATGAGCAACATGCCACAGGAAACACAACCTATGATCCCTTTGGTAGTCGCAATTAAGTTTCTGGTCAATGATGTCATCCAGGGTATCAAGAGTAGGGACTTGGGAATGGTAATGCTCTTGTCAAGAGCAGGTGGTTGGACTTTCTTGTTAGAGATGGTCATTGCCTGGCAATTAGGTGGCATGAGTATTACCTACAACTTATCAGCCCCTTCCTGAATGTTGTTGAGATCTTGCAGTCTACAGGCATGGGTTCATTTTGAGAAGTTGTGAATGAAATCGAGTGTTATTCAATCACCAGTAACCATCACTATTTCTGACCTTTACAATGAAAGAAAACTCGTTAATGAAGCGCTTGCAAGGGTTGGGCTTAGGACATCACTCGCATGCCCTACTACAGCATTGTCCTGAGCATGGGATCATTGACCTCCAACAAGCATTTTTGGTTGTTCTAAAAAAAATGTCTTCCCTTCAATACCCATTGATTTCACTTTTAACAGTGAGTCTTGGTGCCACACTTGGTCAAATGCTGCCTTGATATCACGGACAACCGCTTTTCCCTCCACCTTTGGAATCCGCTCTTTGGTCCATATTTGAACTAGGGATGTATTGTGGTATAGAGTAAAGTGCCAAGGTAGAAACAAAATGGAGTATTGATGATCAGATTGGTGAGTTGTCTTCCTCCTTTGCCAGTTCCTCAGGACCATGGATGACTTGCTTCACACTAGCTTTGTGGATTCTGAGGTGGTTGATGAGACCAGAGTGGGAACCACAGACTCTTCCACAGATGGGGAAGGAAGGGTGGGCAGTTTGCAGGGTCGTGCAGTCCCTCAGCTGCTCGCACATGGCTTTTGTGCGTTCCTCATGCATGGACCTGGGGACTACTCCAAATGCTGCTCCTCCATTTTGAGCTATCTCAGGCCAGAGATTCTCAGGAGGAAGTGGGGATGTCACATTTCTTCAAGGAGACTTTGAGCACATTCCTCTGTCCACCTGGGTAGCCTGTTTCCATGGAAGAACTTGGAATGGAGTCCCTGTTTCTGGAGTGTTGTGTTAGGCATGTGAATGACATAGCTTGTCCATTGTAGCATATTGAGTGTAACTAGAGCCTCCCTGCTGGGGACATTTACCTGGGAAAGAACATTGATCTAAGTTTGCTTATCCATCCAGTGAACTAAGGATTCTTGTAGAAACAGCATTAGTGGTATCTATGCAGTGCTGCTATAAGTCATCCATATCTCAGAAGCATACAGGAAGGTAGGGATCTCTATTGTTCAGTAGACCAAGTGTTTTGTGCCAGGATAAGGTCTTGATCTTTGAACATCCTTTTCCTCAATCATCTAAAGACTGTGGTGTATTGAAGGCGCTGGTGAATTTCATCTTCAATATCTGCCTTCTACAGGAAATGTCTTGAGCAAAAGGACCAGCTCCTGAGAAGTGAGAACTGGTCCTTATTTTCCAGGGTGTCTCCTTGAGCCTTTATTGTCAGAGGGCAAGGTGGTGCAGCTGGTACAGGTTGGAAGAGGAGCTTTTGTCTTATGACCCAACCTCTTGTTTGCTTTAGTGAACAAGTTGACAATGGCTTGGAGCTCGGCCTCAAAATGCACACAAGTCCTGGGGACCTGGGTGCGAGTCCCACCACAGCAGATAGTGATTATATTTGAATTCTGGAATTAAAAAGTCTAATGATGACCATGAAAACAATTGACCATTAGGGGAGGAAATCTGCTGTCCTTATCTGGTCTGGCTTGCATGTGACTCCTGACCCACAGCAATGTGGTTGATTCTTAACTGCTCTCTGAAATAGCCTAGCAAGCCACTCAATTGTAATAAACTGCTAGAAAGTCACAAGGAACTAAAACCAGACAGATCACCCAGAATCAACCTAGGCACCAGAAATGACAATGGCAAAAACTCAACCATTTATCTATCATGAGGTCTGAATTAAATTGGCTAAATACTGGCTTTTATGACGTGGGGATCTTGGAAAGAACTTGAATCGGATAATCGACCTTGCACTTACAGGTTTTGCCTCCTCTTTGGCAGAAGGAAGGAATGTTGGCTGTTGAAATGCATTATTCATTAGATAAAAGTTAAATGAAGAATGCCTTTATTTACCATGTTATTAAAGGAACTAATTTTTTTTATATATTTGCAGGAGCATTCCCACCTACCAAAGGTCAAACAGTGGCGACTTCCAGACCGATGGTCCTTGACTCATTCTGGCTCTTCCTAGTACAACTAATGGGATTTCTTTCTGGCTACATGTGGTATAATGTTCTGCACTATTTGTATCACTGCTTGGGGCTCTAGGAGTCTTGAGAACTAAAACATTGAATTAGGATATGAACTCCAGTGTTTGTGTCAGTATCCATGCGTGAATACAATTGTTTCTTGAAAGATGATAAAAAGAGAAGAATGGATTCATTCCCTGCCATTTTGATTGAGATTTTTAGACTCCAATCTAAAATATTAATTCAGATCATCAAGTCTACGACCTGATGTTAAGGGTTCTGACGTGTTTACGTGCTCGTTAAGCATCCACACTGTTTAATTATGCTGCATATCTACAGATGCCCTCTTCTAGAGGGAGAATGCTGGAGTACTTCAAATTATTGCAGTATACACCACATCCTTCACCGTTGCTTCAGATGACAAAGTTGCCCAGAGATGAATCTCGATAGAAGAAGCCCACATCTACCTATTCCAGGTTAAAATTATACTAATGAGAAACTTGTCAGAGCTGCCACAATTTTGTATGGTATTGGCAGAGAGCAGTGTTTGTCTCCCTCAGCAGTTATTCAATATATTTTGTTTTGTGATTCATTAAAAGGCCACTTCTAAAGCATGGCCTAAAGCACCTAAAATTCTAGTGATTTGCAGGTCATTAATTGTCAATGACATTTATATAGATACCGGTAAAGTAGTTATGAAAGCAGAAATAACATGTTTCAGCCTAGTTCTAGTATGTACAATGCAGTACATCTGAGTACAGTTTAGTTGAAATGACCAAATACAGTGATGCAGCCAATCATGTAGTATTTTGCACTCGGTAAGAAGCTGCTAGTTGTAGTTAGTAAAGAATGATTACAGCAGTCATGTTACAGAATAGCCAGGCTGTTACAGAGCACTGAATGAATGTTATAAAAGACTTGACATAATGGACTAGAAACAGTAAAAAAAAAGTTTACAAGCTAGTTGGAAGTACAGGTCATCTGATTAACTTTTACTCTGCTCCTTTATTAAACTCAGAGATTCTGGCTGCATCTTTTATTGTACGCATTCTACTGTTTATTCAAATTGTGTGGGTATTACTGATGGATTTTATGCTATGATGCAAACAATTTTTAATCTTGTCCATTAATCGGAGTCTGAAGAGGTTTCAGCAGGAATACTTGTGGCTGTTCCAACTTGTTGTTTGGAAGTTATGACTTGATTTTCAAAAGATAAGACAAAAACATAGTGTTCAGATTTGTCTAATTTACTTTTAATTCAGTGTTAATTTTCAATTAATGGGCTTATGGCCAAGACGTTCAGACAAACATTTTACTGCCTGTCATTGGATTCTGCCACCAATGACGAGTTCTGTTGTTCCCAAAGGCAATTCAGATCAGAAAAAGTAGCTCACTTTGGAAAAAGGGAAATGCATTACAATGTATTTGTATGTTTGAAGTCGGAAGGTAGACACACTGGTTTAGTTAGATAGCGTACATGTTAGATTAACATATTCCATGTTTTAAAAGTGTAATCATTTCAGCCATCACACTGGCAAAAGAATTGTTAATTGGCATTTTTTATGAATTCCAGTCAGATATTAAGGAAATGTATATGCTTAAGCTCTTCTTCCTGCCTGGGTTCTATTTAGGAGCCTGGGAGCTATCTATGCTCATATACATTTCTGGGAACATATAGTGAACTGTTGAACTGTGGCTTGTTTCTTTATCTACCCCTTTCCATGCAGAGTGTGCCACTGGATAAGGTTGGTACTGTTTTGGCTGAAGGGCTGTGGAGCAATTGATGGCTCTCTCAACTTTTTACCGGGGAATTAGAAACCATGAAGGCAACACTCGTCAAAAGAAAGAAATGCCCTGTTTCAATAAGCCAGCAGTTTTAAACTACTATTTGGTAACAGGGCAGCATGTGAATTGTAAATGAGTATGGATTATGAAGCAAAATTTTAATTCGGAATTTTGAACAAACTGCTTTACTTTGAAACCAGAAACTCAACAAGATGAGAAACAGTTATGCTAATTAAGCATGGTATAGAATAGTTTTAAAAAAATATAGAATATGCGCAGCAGATGGTGATTTGTTGACCTCGTTTTTTTTAATTGCAATGCGTAAAATGACAAAATGATGTAATTACCTTTCTTTCCAATATTCCTTATCCTCTGTAAGGAGGCAATTTGTAACTTAGGTTTAAACACTGTCATAAGCAAGTTGGCTCTTGGTTACATCTAAACACAAAGCAAAACAATATTGAATTGAAATTGTGTGGTCAGAGTGTATGGGCCTCGCTCGTATACTTCAGATTCAGTGTTATGTTGTTCCTTGGGCTAGTCTGAATTTTTTTTTCTTTCAATCAGATGCACATTTTGGATTGTAAAGGTGCAGTATGAGCCTACAGATAACAGAAATAAAATGTTGCTGAGATCTGCAGGTATCACTGTACTGTTAATCTTATGATTTTGGGAACATCAACACAAATGCTAAAATAACATCAGTGAGTCTAACTTGCTGAATAATTTTCTCTATATATGGGCTATTGTATATGTGGTGTGAGGTTCCATCACGTTCTGCTATTTTTAAATTGTTCTCAAATATCAAGTTTCCTGTTTTAATAAATAGAAAAAAAGTTTATATTTGTTTTTTTTTAATGCATCTGTAATGTCTAGCTTGGTGGCATATATAGATTTTAGTTTAGAAGCAGTTCTGCCATTAATTTAAAATTTACTGTGGAAATCTTTAATGGAATTGCACCAAATACAATCCCAGTTGGATGCTGTTTCTCAGCAACAAGACTGCATCAAAAGACAATGGTACAATTAAATAAGGTGAAAGCTAAAGGGTACAGAAAACATTCTGACACCTCACCTGCATCAACCTTGAATGAACCTTCTTACTTTAGTTTTTGTATGCCAAGTACCACATCACGTGCACATTAATCATTCAGCTCACTTCATCCTATAAATTTGCAATTGCCCAATGTTGGGTAATGTAGACTCGTATCTAACTTAAAAACACTCAAACTTGAACAGAATAGACTCTGCCTGCTCTCGCCCCTAATGTAAAAACAATAAATAAGTACTAGAAGTGAGTCAGGCAGCATCCATGGAGGTAGGAAAGAAGTTAACATTTCGGTTCAGCAATCTATCAGAACAAATCTTTAGTTGTCTAAGCTAATCTTGAAACAAAAATAACCCAATGGAAATTCATTCCTTATTCTATCAAAAGGTCGAATGTTTGGGGTTGGGGCTTATCTTTGTCTTTCATCTACAGGGATTGCTATCCTGTGTAGGTTTGCATACTGCAGCAGTGTTTAAATCCCTCTTCATGCCTAGTTCCTAGGTGCCTTGAAACTGATCCGCATGCTGTCCCACACCACAACACCTGTGTGAGGATGATTGCTTCAAAATCAATTCAAGATGGACAGTAAAACAATCTGGAAGCATATGCAGTCAACAAAAGTGTGTATAAAATGCAAACTAATAGGAACTGTTTAAATAATCCAATCTGGCTGGTAGTAGCCCTTCAAAAAAGAAAATCACTTCTAAAACAAAATAGTGCAGTTTAAACTTTTTATCTATCTACCCAGATAAATCTTAATCATTGGCTTGTGAACTTCACTGATAATTAGTCACCCTCCAGTTCGCAGGTTTTTTCATTTTGGCCTGGGTTTTAATAGAGAATGGGTGTGTACGGCAGAAGGAGCAAAGAAGGCAAAGATTCATTTAACAAGACTGGCAACTTAATGTGTCCTTTTGTGGAAAGACTGCAAGGAAGAAAATGTCTTGTATCTGATGTTGAGTTTGTCTAATATGTTATTTATAAAAGTGTTTTTTTTCAATATTTGACTTTGCAGAGCAACATCGATATCCCATCACTGTATTTATACCCTCAGCAATGAACTTTTGTTCCCTTCGGGTAGGTGGGATAGTAATTTAAGTCTCCCACCCCTTTCCCTAACCGTACTCTTGGCTGCCTGTGAAATTTGCGTGCTGAATTAATGCTACTAGTTCACGGTATCTTGTGAGGTTTAAAGTTATGATTGTTAATCTCTTGGAAGAATCTAAAACTTGATGTAATAGTCCCACACTGATGGATAAATTAGAGTGGGGCTGTATCCAGGCATGCAGCAATTCAACAGGGAGCATTCAAAGTCACAGAAGGGAACATTTCTTGAGGGGGCTTGCCAAATCCAAGCAATTTTGTGGGGGAACTTGTAAAAGAGTTGATGCTACAAGTCTGAAGCATATAAATTCTAAATATTACTCTTTTATTTTTTATAAGCTCTGCGTAAATATAGTTGACAGCAACATTCTCATTTTATCCCTGCCATTTTATCATAGTTTGCTGTTTACGTTTTTAATCTCACAACATGAATTTGATAATAGTCTTCAACCAGGTTATTGTCAATGTCAAACTGCAAAAATTCTTGATAATCTTTGTACTTAATTGTGTTCACTGTTTTACAACTATTGTATATTAAAATATGCACAAAAGGGATATTAATAAAATAATGCATTAAAAATGTCCTGATATGAATATTACTACCTCATTTCTAAAAAGAACCTTGTTGAAGCCACATTTTGTTTTCAGCTGTTGTCCGATTTGGTTATTGATTCATTGATGCTCGGAAGCTGGCTTCATCCTGTATTTTGTGTGCTGCTGCAAACACACATCCATTACTTTTGATTCCTCTGTAACGTCCTTGAGTCTCCTTTCACCAGTGTCATGACACCTTTAATTTCTCTCCTCTCCTATTCCAAGCTTCATTCCCTCTTTCTCTTAGTGCCACACCCTGGAGTCTCCTTGCTGTAAGGTCACAGCTACTCCCTGTGCCCCTCCTGGGAATTCTCCAAGTGAACCGTCAAGGCAAACCCCATGCAAGCAGCAATGCCAAGTGCACTTTTTCTTCCATTCTCCCCGCTTACCATTTCTGAGGGCAGATCAAGAATCATTGTCCTTCTCCACATACAGCCTGCAGTGTCTTTTTGTTTAAAAAGAAGGGGGTCAGCCTTGCTTTTGTCATTGATTACATTGGTGCTGTCATTTCCACTGAAAGGTAGCTCGTGTATGGTGACACTGAGTCTCTTCATTTAAATATATATTGCATCAGCTATCATGCCCAAACAGGTGGAGGGTGATCTTAATCACAACACCATACCCTGCTCATTGCTCCCACTTCCTCTGGCACCACTTTCTCTTGTGCATCATTCCTTGTGCAATCCTTTAAAACCTTTACTATCCCACGACAATCACATCTTTAGTTGCAGTGGCTACACTGTCCCTAGCATCAGCACTAAACAATTTTTACTTTTCTTTTCAATCTCTATCTTAATCCATCTTCCCTCTGTCTCCTCTGATTTCACTGCCTACTTTCCACGTACACCCCTAATTACTGTTACCCCCCTTCAGCCTGCTGTTTCATGAGGGCTTTCTTCCCCCACTGTCTCGATCATTGACCATGGTTAAGCCAGTCAATTGTCATTTCAGATCTCAGGATTCGTGTTGAATTTGCTATATAAAGCAAATTATCATTGCTCTAGGAAGTAAGCTTGTTGGCAGAATACAAACACCAGCTTCAACATCAGTCATCCAGCACAAGTCTTCCAAAGGTGATGAGAAAAGGGAGCAGGGGGCTAGTACAAAGAGCCGCTCCAGAAGTGACCAGCCAGAGGTAATGCTCCATATCATTTACAATGACAGTTTAAAAAGTAGAATGATCTGCAGGCATTTTTTTGAAGTTATTAACTAGACTGTAAAGCAAGGCCCTTAAAGTAGTGGCGGTGCCATGCATTTCCCTATAGGGTAGTTTCACCAACTTGGAGATCAGGCTATGTGCGAAGACCATTGGTGTACATTCATTACTAAGCCAATATTTGTGAAGGATTAGATACATCAAGACAGGGTGATGAGAGAGCATATATTTCAGCAAATTTTTGTGGTACAATAACAATGGGGCAATAATGGTGGGGGTGTGGGCAATTTAAGTACTTTGTTAACTGAAATAGAGTATAAAAGATGTAGAGTGGGATGAATTTTCATTACATTAAGTACATAAACTTGGTTAGATGGGCAAAATAAAATAAAAGTAAAATAAAGTAAAATAAAAACAGATAATGCTGGAAATACTCAGCAGGTCAGGCTGTATCTGTGGGAAGAGAAATGGAGAAGCCCTGACCAATGAAGGCAAATGTGTCACACTCTGCCTTCACCACCCTTTCTACTTGTGCAGCCACTTTCACAGAGCTATGGACTAGCACCCCAAGGTCCCTCTGCACATCAATGTACAGATGAGGGATCTCTGTATTGTTGGCACTTCCCCAGAGTATTAAGGTCCTACTGTAAGTTACCCATGAAACGGACTCAATACTACTGGGGTTTGCCTCTGCTTTGTTACACCACAAGCTTGGAATTAGATTTGTAATCTTGGTTTTTGAACGCTTTTAAGGCCGCTGAAGACTTTGCAGGTGGTGATAGATTGAACAAAGTGTGTTGCAGGTTTTGATTACCAGGAGATGGAGTTTGGCAGTAGGAGAAGGTTTCTGAAAAGCTTTTGTCCTGCAGATGTTAGCCTGCAGCCTAGCCATTTATAAGCTTTGATGGAATGGTATCATTTATATAGGGAGAAAGAGCATAAATGATGACAGGCAGGTCAGCCTAGCATTAGTGAAGATGAGAACTGTGGCAATAGAAATAGTTATTTGGAGAAGTGCAGATTAATCAAGGACTATCAAAATGGTTTTATAAAGGCAAGGTCTTTAACTCAATGGATGTTGTTGGAAAAATAATCAAGGAGGGTCACATGCTTGGTATAGACCCTCCTTGATTATTTTTCCAACAACATCCATTGATGGATTTTTGCAAGATAAGATCCCACAAGGCAGCTTGATCAAGTGAAAGGGCTGAGCGATCTCAAATTCCCTTGATGTACAAGGTAAAGGGTAATGGCGAATAGACATCTGAGTGGAAGGGGTTCAGTGGGGCTCAGTACAGTTTCTCATTTAGAACATAGAACACTACAGCACAGTACAGGCCCTTCGGCCCACAGTTGTTGTGCCGACATTTTATCCCGATCTATTATCTATCTAACCCTTCCCTCCCACATAGCCCTCCATTTCTCTATCATTCATGTGTCTATCTAAGAGTCTCTTAAATATCCCTAATGTATCTGACTCCACCATCTTTGCCGGCAGTGCGTTCCACGCACCCACCACTCTCTGTGTGAAAAGACTTGCCTCTGACATCCCCCTTGTACCTTCCACCAATCATTTTCAATCTTTTTATTAATTTTCAAATTAATACCAAATAATACATATAACATTAGTAATTATACATATGGTGCAAAGAGATCAGGATAACAATCATAACAGTTAATATATATAATCACAAGGAGTAAAAAAAAGTAATCTAGACCCCCCCCCCGTTCTCTTATTAAGTTAACAAATACAAAAGGAAAGATTGAAAAGAAATTTAATTATATGAGAAAAGAACCCCCAAATCAAAAAAAAATTGATAATAAACCAAAAAAAACCAAAAACTTCAAAAACAAAACTGGGCTGATATTTCTTCAATTAAAAAAACATTATGTTGTCAACTCCGCTCCTCTCTATTCAAGGGTTATTGAAAGGGATCTGAAAAAGTTCAGCTTATATCATATGGAAATATTGAATAAATGGACTCCAAACTTCCTCAAATTTAAGCGAAGGATCAACAGTACCACTCCTAATTTTTTCTAAGTTTAAACATGCTATAGTTTGAGAAAACCACTGAAAAGTGGTGGAAGGTATTGGATCCTTCCATTTGAACAAAATGGATCGCTTGGCCATTAATGTGACAAAGGCGATCATACGACGAGCAGAAGGAGATAAATGATGAGATTCCATCATTGGTAACCCAAAAATTGCAGTAATAGGATGAGGTTGTAAATAATGTTAAAAATAATGAAATAATGTTAAAAACGTCTTTCCAATATTTTTCCAAAAGGGAACAGGACCAAAACATATTTTAGTTCAAATTTCATATCCGCAATCAAATTGATTTACCACACACCTATGGCTTCAATACTTACTAATAATCAGAGATTCCCCCTTGTTCAGGCTTTTTTTGAGGCTCTAGACAGGGTTGCCCTCTATTATTTAATATTGTTTTGGAACCTTTGGCAATTGCCATTTGGGATTCTTCTAACATATTTGGTATCACTCGTGGAAAGGGGACTCATAAGATATCTCTGAATGCAGATTACCTGTTACTTTATATCTCTAACCCAGAGAAATCTATCCCTGCAGTATTATCACTACTTGCTCAGTTTAGTGTTTTCTCTGGTTATAGGCCTTCCACCAATCACCTTAAAATTATTCCCCCTTGTTTTAGACACTTTGTGACTTCTATCAAAGATTTTGTTGAAAGTAGGAGCCATGATTAAAAGAATTTATAAAAGCAAAACTTGCCACACAGCTGACAGAAGGCTGTATTCTGTAGGAAATTACCTGTGGATAGGTTTGGTGGGCATATAAATGGTTAATGGAATTCATTCCAGAAAAAAATGTGGTACTGCATTCAGGAAGGACAAACAAGACACAGGAACACAAAATGAATGGTGGAATACTGAGAAGTGTAAAAAAAAATAATGGGGATCTTGCGATGCTTGTCCACAGATCTCCAAAGGAAACAAGAAATTTGGCATGTAACTACAGTAAGTAATTAGTCTTTATTGTAAAGGGGATAGAGTACAAAAATAGAGACCTTTTGGTCAGTTGTGCAGGACTTTGGTGAAGCCAAACCAAAAGTACCCTGTACAGTTTTGATCTCATTTAAGGAGTCAGTACGGAGAAAATTCACTAGATTGGGGACTCTATAGATAGGGGCACAGACGGGCATTTCTGTGGCTATGAGCAAGACTCCAGGATGATGTGTTGCCTCCCTGGTGCCAGGGTTAAGGGTGTCTTTGAGTGAGCACAGGGCATTCTGAAAGGGGAGGGTGAACAGTCAGAGACTATGGAAACATATTGGTACCAACAACATAGACAGGAAGAGAGATAAGGTCCTGCGTAGGGAATATAGGGTGTCAGTCGGAAGTTTAAAGAGCAGAACATCTAGGATTATACTCTGAGGATTGCTCCCTGTGCCACACACTAGTGAGGGTAGGAATAGGAGGATAGGCCAAATGAGTGCATGACTGAAAAGCTAGTTAAGGTGGGAGGGCTTCAGCTACTTGGACCATTGGGATCTCTTTTAGAGCAGAGGTGACCTGTTCAAGAGAGATGTGTTGCATCTGAACTAGATGGGTACCAATAGCCTTGTGGGGAGGTTTGCTGGTGCTACTTGGGAAGGTTTAAACTAGTCTAGTAAAGGTGTGGGACCCAAAGTAGAATGTATCAGATGAGACAGATGAAGCAAATATAGAAGTTAAAACAAGTAAGTCCAGGTCAGATGAGCAGAACAGGGAGTGCAGAAGGTCTGATAGACTAAGCAGTATTTATTTCATTGCAAGTAGCCTCACAGGTAAGACAGATGAACTCAGAGCGTGGATTACCACATGGGATTGTGAGATTGTAGTTATTTATGGAAACGTGGTTGAAGGATGGACTGGCAGCTCAATGTTCCAGGGTTTCGATGCTACTGACATGACAGAGGTGGAGGTAGGCGAGGAGGAGGAGGTTGCACTAATGATTAGGGAGAATATCATGGCAGTACTTGGAGAGGATATCCCTGGGGGAACATCTAGTGAGACCATATGGGTAGAATTTAGAAATAAAAAAGAGACAATCACTTTGATGGGATTATACAATAGGGCCCCAAATAGCAGGAATTAGAGGAGTATATATATAACAAAATCACAGACAGGTCTAGGAATAATAGGATTGTAATAGTAAGTGATTTTAACTTGCCTGGCATTGACTTGGTCTGCCTTATTGCTAAGGGATTAGTGAGGCAGAATTTGTTAAATGTGTCCAGGCAGGTTTTCTGAAGCAATATGTAGATGGCCCTGGATCAGAGGGCTTGAGTTATAAGAAGAGATTGGAAGGACTGGGTCTTTTTTCTTCCCCCTGGAGTGAAGGAGGCTGATAGTTATATAAAATTATGAGAGGTATAGATAGGGTAAATAGCCAGAGTCTGCTTCCCATGGTAGAGGTGTATAAAACTGGAGGACATAAGTTTAAGGTGAGAAGGAGGAGGTTTGAAAAGGATCTGAAGGGTAAATTTTTCACACAGAGTAGTTGGTATCTGGAATGAGCTGCCAGAGGAGCTGGTGAATGCAGGAACAGTAACAACATTTAAGAGGCAGCTGGACAGGTACTTGAATGAGCAGGGCAGAGGGATATGGAATTAATGCAGGCATGGGATTAGTATAGATAGGCATGATGGTCAGCATAGAGGTGGTAGGCCAAGAGGCCTGTTTCTATGAAGTAAACGCCATGACTCTAGATTCATTCATAGAATGAAGGAGTTATCAAAGAATCAAGTTGAGCAGATTGAACACTTATACTCCTTGGAGCTTAGAAGAATGAAGCATAAAATTCTCAGTGTGATTTTCAATGAGGATGTTCCCTTGTGAGAGAATCTAGAACTAGCAGGCATTGTCTAAACAAGGAATCATCCACTTAAGGCTAGCCTGTGGAGAAATGCTTTTTCTGTCCTTGACAGCTGTGGATGATGAGTCATTAAGTATGTTCAAGATGAGAGAGATTTCTGGTTCATAACAGAATAAAGAATTATGGGGAATAGACAAGAAAGTGGAACTGTGACAGCAAGATCAGATCAGTAGTGTTGTTATTGAATGGCAGAGCAGGCTGAAAGAACTTTATGGCTTTCTCCTCCCTTAAATGATTTCCAGAGGGCAAGATAAGGTTCATCAAGAAGAAACAAGGCATTCTTGCCTTCACAGGCTGTTCCCGGGTCACGAATAGATTCCATTTTTACAGATGACCATAAGTCAATTTTGACCGTATATTGGAAAATACAGAAAAATCTCACTTCCACAGTATTGTATGAATGGCATCGAAAGCACATGACTGATAAGAAGGAACAATTACTAAAAGCTGAGAGAGAGGAAACTAGTTCCGCCATTCGTAGGAACAAATGTATGTACGTATGTTGGACTTTTGAATTTAATGATATTACGGGAGCTCGTTTATATGTATGGGTGCCCATAAACTGAGTGTTTGTAACTCGAAATTGGCCTATGTTAGAAAACAAGAACAGAGAGGTTGCATCACAACCAGATTAAACTTACTTGCTCGTCAACTGGAGTACTATATACAGTTCTAGTCACCACTTTCCATAAAGATCAGGATAGCGCTAGAGAAAATATGGGAAGATTTGAGGATCTTACCAGACAACAGAATTTTAATTATTATGGAAGTTTGGCTGGACTGTGGTTGTTAATTTTAAATCTGTGGAGGCTGTGCGGAGAATTAATTGAGCTGTATAAAATTAAGGCTTAATTATTAGGACGGAGTTATTTCCCTTGGTAAAAGAATATAGCTTTAAGTTTTAAGACTGAGCAAGCATTTTTGAAGAAAAATATTTTCGCCCAGAGGATTGTGGTAGTCTGAAACTCAGAACTTGAAAGGGATATAGAAGCAGAAGTATTTTAAAAGAAAATACTTGGATAAACGCTATGTGGGCAGTGGAATTAGGCCAGGTGGTTTGTTTTATCTGGCATGGACAAAGTGGACTAAATGGCCTTCTCCGATGCTATAAATCTCTACTAAAGGGAAAGCAGGTTGTAAAATAAATAGGAAGATCCGTTGCATTTCTAATTAAACAGCCAACATACTTTAAATGGGCAGAATCGTGCTGGTTGTGGCCAGTGGTTCCAAAATGCATTCAGCTGTAGGCTCCCTGTAAGTTCAAGATGTTCTCAATGACAGGTGCTGTACTTCTGTCACTCCACTCCATTGCTGAATTCCATGTGGAGCCCAATCATGCTGGGAATTTCTAGCCTGCTCATGGAGACTCTGCCCCTGTCAGAGCAAGGATCGGAATTCCCCTTCATTTGAATTGGAATTTAGGAGGAATAATAGATTGTTCATTTTTCACTATTATTAGCAATTTTATTTATTTAGTGCTTTAAAGTGTTTTCAATTTATTTGAAATTATTAATTATTTAAAGTTAGTTTTAATAATTATTTGTAAAATGTTTGTCTGCATTGACGGGGACAAAGGTCCAGCCCCAATTTGGCCTCCAGTCAAAGGTCATCAGGAAGTTCCTGGTGTGGAGATGGATGACTCCACCACAGGCCAACTGACTGCTGGGCCCTCACTCTGCCTGCCTAGGGTCAGCTCAGCCAGCTCTTAGTATCCATTCCTGGAGGACAGGGAACATGGGCAGATTTCCTCATCCAGCTTGATTCAGCTCGGTAGGTTTAAGACTCTGGGCTGGATTTTAATTTTTGTTCATCACAATCAGTTTCTTTGTGTGGGATATGTCACAAATTGCAGATTTATACTTTGTGTTGCTTTAGTGTCCCAGCGGTAGAGTCAGCAATTTACTTTTATTGCCAAATGACATTCCTAGGATTCAGCAGTGAATCTTTCTTTTGTGTATACTGCAGATCTTGTACATTCTCATGTGCATTTCTCCTGTCATTCTGTCCTTCTAGAGGTGAGCTGAACAGCCTAGTAAGATGACACCAAATGTGAATACAAAAGTTGGGTAATTTTGTACATAGTAAATGAACACAGTTTTAAGTAAAATTTCCATTCTATAAAATATGAAAAATAACACACATCCTTATTAAGTCCCTAAGAGATCCAGTTTCACTTTTGCCAGTTATCATTAACTGTACTGACTGCTGTAACCATGCATAAGGAGATCTTTCCAATGCATGTCTCTGCTCCAAATTAGTCCAGACTGACATATTTCAGTTATATAATGTAGTGATGTATGTAACTTGTGCAGTAAAATATATAATTGGATGTACAGAGATGATTTTTGCCAGCAGGGGTCATGATGCATTTGAGGGAATTATCTTGAGTCACCATTTTGATCTCTGGCAGACACCATTTTAGTTGGTCACTGAAGGATTGCAATAAAAACAGAAAATGCTGGGAAAACAGGCCAGACAGCATCTGTATGGAGAAACCATTGAGAGTGAACAAGGCAAAAGGGACAGACGGAAATCTTGTTGGAGAGCAAAGGAAAACTTCGAGATTGGCATTGCTGGAAGAGAAGTAGCAGTGAATTCAACAGTAAATGAAAATCTTAGAATTAAAATAAATCTGCAGGTTCTGGAAGTCTGAAATAAAAACAGAAACTGATGGAAATACTCAGCAGGTCAAGCAGCATCTGATTCAAAACAAACAGAACATAATTTTAAAAAGATAAATAAAGGCTGGTAGAAGTTTTTGCAGCATTTTTTGTTTATGTAGTTCTAGCATTTGCATTTTTTTTATTTTCATTTCATTATTCCCAAAGTCAAGTAGGGTTGAAAAGAAATCTTTCAAAAAAAAGAGAAAAAGTCTAATAACCATATGCTTTAAATGAAGGAAATAAATTGGCCATAACAATAGGCTCAATTGCAGCATTTAATTCTGAAACCCAGACATGGGAGGAATCTTGTGGGACACATTTGCATTTCTTTGCTGCAAATGACATCAATGACGAAAACAAACAGAGGTCTATCCTAATTACACTGGTGGGAACACCTACATTTTCTTTAGTGAGAAACCTGGTAATGAGAAAATTGAAGGAACAGCCGTGTTTGTTGAAGAATCATTTTAACCCAAAGCCAAGCAAGGCGGTGCAAAGGTTTAAGTTTGACTTAAAGTCTCCAGAAACAGTGGCTGCATTTGTAACTGAATTGAGGATGTTATTGCAAGACTGCAATGATGCCAGTCAAATACTGAGGTACAGGTTTACATGCCGAATTGATAATAGCCAGATTCAGAGGTGTGGTCAAAACTGAACCTGACCTTGGAGAGTGCACTGAAAATTGCCCAAGCCCATGAAATGGACAAATTAAAACATGCAGGGCTTGCAAGTGAGCCTGGCAGTTCCGTAAAACAGTGTGCATGTGGGACAAGCAGCAAAACGCACTGTTCTGAAATAAACAGAACTTCATCTTATAAAGATAAACCAAGACTCTTACCACTGTGGGAGGAAACACGTGCTGTCTGAATGCTCATTCAAGTAAGAAAGGTATCACTTATGTAGGTTAAAGGTCACAATACCAGAGCTTGTTGCAATAACCATAAAGTTGATGAAATAATATGAAAGCAAAAAACTAAAGGAAGGTGCTCAAGTTCTCTGAATTTTCCACCATTGCCAGGATGTAAAGGAAGCAGGTGAATACAGAGGAAGTGTTCACAATGCTTAATGAAAAAGGGGTTGACTTAACAGAAGCAGAACCACTAGTTGTCATGAAAGTGAATCAGTGAAGCGTGCCGTTTGAACTTAACATTGGATGCAGTGTTACACCGATGAACTGGACTGAAAATACAGCTGAGTGCCTAGAATAGAGAAAGGCAGAACTATGTCTGAAAACCTATACAGGTGAAAATATTAAAGTAGTTGGGAGTTGATAACATGACCATGAAATGCCAAAAACGAGTTAAAACGCTACCAGTCGTCATCGTTGCTGTCTTTGGATCAAACCTGGCTGAAAAAAATCCCCCTGGATTAGAGGAACATTCATCACTTGGCTGGAATATTACAAGAGGTGCTGGGGAGATGTGAAGAGTTTTCCCAGAGACGATTTGGCCATGTTGAAGACACTGAGCCCAAATTCCTGTTCGTCCCATTGTTCCACCATGGCTCTTCACTGCATTGGTCAGGCCACATAACTCGCACACCTGTTTGTTCCAAGCTCTTTCATGGGAAGAGATTACCAGGTGGAAGGAACAAAAGATTGAAGGATCTACTCAAAGCGTCCTTGAAGAAGTGCAGCATCCCCACCATCTTCAGGGAACCTCTGACCCGTGACCGCTGAAATTAAAGAAGGAGCATTCAGGAAAGTGTTGAGAACCTCATCCATGCATCAAGAGCAGAAAGCCTGTGTAAGCATCAGAAGGAGTGCACCACCTCACAGATTACCCAGTCAGCCTTACAGCCACCTCCAACCCCATTCACAGAAGAGGCTGTGGTTTCCAGATTGACCTCATTAGCCACCTCAGTACCCATAATGCCACAGCTGAAGTAAGTTATCCTTGACCCTGAAGGGACCCCCTGAGAAGCAAGAAAGAACCTCAGTTCTTCAAACCAATTGGAGCTTCCTCTCCATGGTGGGAAGGATCCTGTTATCTGGTGTGAGATGCTCTTGGTGTTGCTGTACGTGGCACAGGTGTGACCCATACTCTTTTTTTAGTGAATATACAAAAGTTTAGTCACTAAAGGCACTACAAAATGAGATGCAGTATCAAAACTACAGCAACTAATACAAGAAAGAACTACACAGACGCATAACTACGTCAGATAACACTAACTAAACCACTGCAAAACGCACTACTTCAGATCAGAATATCATTCACACGCGATCCCCTGGGGGTCCCATACTCTGTTCCTGTACCATGGCAGTCATGCAGTCATCTTCCCTTTAATTTGGAGATCCAAAATGGATTGTGTCTGTAGGGATGTGATGTATAGGTCTCCAAAGAAAGGAGGGAAAATGTACCCAACATAGCACTCATCTTGATGGCCACCTCTGTGTATGGCTGCATCAAGCTGTGCTTAGAGCCTGAGTATGCAAACACGTTCTACCTGTTCCCGGTGTTGCGAAGGATGGGCCCAGTCTCTGCCACAGAACATTCCATTTAACTTTATGCACTACCTGTCTTCATAGAAAAGTTTCTGCAGAGAAATACCTCTGACTGCAAGTCAATCAGGCAGTGGTCCACACAGGTTTGCCTCAAGAGAAGGAAGCAGTAGATCCTGCAGCGTAGTTCTCCAAGCAGGCTGTCAAGGTCATTTGGCAGAATGGTTCATCACCAGACTCAAACAAGACCAAGACCAAGACCTCAGTTAACAGGTGGTTAACAGGTCGTTCATGTCAGATGCTGTTCATGCATAGCCAAAGTCTCAGTCCCACCACATACTGCCCTTGAGAGTGGATGAGAAGGCCATTCTCCTTCCTGTGATGGTGTGTTTGCCAAGAAGGTGTAGAAAACAATGCAGTCTTTGTTGAGGTTCATCCCGAGCAGTTGCGTAAACAGGACTCTGTGCTCTATGGGTTGTTTCCCGGGAGGTACACCAAGACAAAAATCGATTGCTGTTGGGAGATCATCAACACAGTGAAAGATACACCTTGGTCTCCATAAAACCGATTGGTCTTCAAGAGCAAGGAGATGCCCATGCCAGAAAGTGCACAAGTACGCACTGAGGGACGTACTGAAGCTCGGTGCAGCCGCTGCAAAGGCCATGTGGGGAAAACCCACTGTACGGGATCCTGTCACCACTGGACACTGTGGGGCTGGGCCCTGTGACATAACCTCCTCAAACATTTCACTGATGCAGTGTCGAGGGACGAACAATAGTGATGTTGACCCTTTGTTAGTGAATGCATTGATTTGCTTGGTGCAGTGAAAGAAGATAATGATGTGAGCCAGTGGTATTACTGTATATTTTATCAATTATATATTTTTGGGAAAAAAAATCAGTTTGAAACATTCAGAGAATGTTTGTAGTGACACTTACATGAACGGAAAAGGTCAGGGCTAAGCAGAGATTAGTCACTGGGGAATCTCATCCAGGAAACCAGCAGTTGAACCTCAATATAAAGTGAGCTGGGGCTTCAGAGGTTAATGCTTTTTGTTCTGGCTTTCTATCTGCTGCAACATAACATTAAAAAAAATGTTGGGGGCTGCGTTACATCCTTTAGAAAGTATGTTTATTTTCATCAAGCTTGTTGAGAGCATGTGGTCGTGTACACATCCCTGACAGATCAACCAAAGTGGCATCTGACACTGACACAAGAGAAACCCCCAAACACCAGATTCCTTGCTGGCTTGGAGGAAAACAACTATCATTAATATACATTCTATATATACCAACCACATAAATTGCATGCATTACCACTTCTCCCAAGCTAATTCAACATTACTTAACAAAATCTTTCAAAAACGTTTGAGGTTTTGTGGGTGCAAGGGCCTGATTCTGTGCTATATCCATCTATGACTCTCTCTCTAGTAGAGTGTTGACCTCCGCTCGAGGCAACACAGCATCTTTGGCTGTCCACTGTCTGATTTGCACAATACTCACTGACATGGGGTCCAGAAGATCCATCATCAACAATTGGCCCTGTTTGCTGTCTGCTCTGCTGGATCATCTAGCTGCATCGATGACGCAGTTGAAGACAGCAGCCAGAATAACTGGCCAGGATGTTGCCAGCAGCAATGGAAGCTGTTGGAAGATGGCCAGCAGTTCATTCTTCAGAGTGGAGGCATACACAGTGATTAGTTGGAGCAGAGTGTTTCTGTATGTGACATCCAATGTCATAGCTGCAGAAGATGTCTTGAAGATGCTCTCAACAATTGGGTTAATTACTGAACTGGAGGACTTAAATTTTGTGGATTTAACCCACTGTGAGCTACATTTAACTGAAGTCAGCCACATTTCTTCTTGGGCCAAGTAGTTGAATTTACTTAAATGAATAAACTGAAGATGCTAGTTCTACAATTAACATTTGTATCCCACCTCACCCATATATCCGAGGGTGAGTTTACCACAAATTAATTTTGAAGTGCAGTAATTAGATGTAAATAAAGCTTCCAGTTTTCACACACTGTGATCCTACGGCCAATGAGCTGAATTACTAATGTGGGTGTAATATTTCACAACTCATTATTTGCAATGGCATTAGTGTTGACATTATCAGTGTTTCCTGATAATTATCTCCAAGGTTACCAATTTATTGAATCCATCAAAGTGTCAGTTTGCTTACCTTTTGAACTCTAGAATGAATGAGACTATTTGATAGTATGAGTTTCTTTTGAGTTCTTTTATCTTGGTCTTATCTTTTTTAAAAAAACAAAAATGGTGCAGCAATCT
This sequence comes from Pristis pectinata, assembly GCF_009764475.1. Taxonomy (NCBI): domain Eukaryota; kingdom Metazoa; phylum Chordata; class Chondrichthyes; order Rhinopristiformes; family Pristidae; genus Pristis; species Pristis pectinata. The sequence goes on from NC_067407.1 coordinate 106,896,751, forward strand.
CAGTATGCTTCGGGTTCAGAGAGGTCCTGAATTTTAAGAACACCAGACAATAGGAGCAGGAGGAATGCCCTCAACATGATCATGGCTGTTCTAGGCAGGCACTGTAGTGTAGCAGTTAGCGTAACGCTATTACAGCGCCAATGACCCGGGTTGAATTCTGGCCACTGTCTGTAAGGAGTTCGTATGTTCTCCCCGTGTCTGCGTGGGTTTCCTCCGGGTGCTTTGGTTTCCTCCCACATTCCAAAGACGTACAGGTTAGGAAGTTGTGGGCATGCTATGTTGGCGCCGGAAGCGTGGCGACACTTGCGGGCTTCCCCCAGAACACTCTATGCAAAAGATGCATTTCACTGTGTGTTTCGATGTACATGTGAATAATAAAGATATCTTATAGATTGGCCTCAATTTTCCTCCTCTGTGTCAGTTCCCCATAACCTTCAATTCCTCAATCTTATTTATCTATCTCCACCCATATACAACTAATGATCTGTCCTCCCCACCACCCTTGGGGGGGGGGGGGGTTTGCAGAGAATTCCAGTGATTCACTACCCTATGAGAAGAAATTTCTATGCACATCAGTTTTAAATGACCAGCCTTGTATTTTGTAGCTGTGTCCCTTTGCTTGAGACTCTCCCACTGGTGAAAACATCTCAATATCTACCCAGTCAAGCACTCTGAGGATCTTATATGTTTGATGGGGTCACCCCTCATACCTAACTCCAAGGAATACAGACCCAAATTGTCTACCCTTTCTTGACACGACAACCCTCTCATCCCAGGAATCAGCCTGGTGAATCTCCTTCGGACTGCCAGCGACCAGAGAGCGGAGTGCCGGAAATTAATGAGGAGCGAGTTTTTTATCTTTCTAGCATTCGGGATAGCGGTAAGTGACTGCGCAGGCACGTGACGTCACTCGGAAGCGCACGGGCGATTTAAAAGTTGGAGGGTTACCTTCAGTTTTCTTTCCAGCGACCAGAGAGCGGAGATGGTATGAGAGAGGAGTTGGCCCTAATTGATTGGAAGAGTAAGCTGGCTGGAGGGACGGCAGAGGAGAAATGGAAGGAATTTCTACAGGAAATAAGGAAAATGCAGGAGGACATCAGCAATGTGCCAGTTAGTCAGGAGTCTCACGAAATGGAACTGAGTTCAGTTAAGATTACTAGGGAGAAGGTGCTAGGAAAACTAAATGGGCTAAAGACTGATAAGTCTCCCGGACCGGATGAGGTGCATCCCTGAGTTCTGAAGGAGGTGGCTTTAGAGATAGCGGAGGCATTGGCAATAATTTTCCAGAAATCGATAGATTCCGGCATGGTTCCGGAGGACTGGAGGGTCGCAAATGTAGTTCCACTGTATAAGAAAGGTGGGAGGCAGCATAAAGGAAATTACAGACCTATTAATCTGATGTCAGTGGTGGGAAAATTATTGGAATCTATCCTCAAGGATGGGGTTACGGAATACCTAGAGGCGCAAGGCAAGATAGGTCCTAGCCAACATGGTTTTGTGAAGGGAAGATCCTGCCTGACCAACCTATTGGAGTTTTTTGAAGAAATCACAGGTAGGGTGGATAAGGGAGAGGCGGTAGATGTTGTGTATTTAGACTTTCAAAAGGCCTTCGATAAGGTGCCTCACAAGAGACTGATTAATAAGATGAGAGGTCATGGAATTACGGGTAGGATAACAGAATGGGTGGAGCATTGGCTGGTTGACAGGAAGCAAAGAGTGGAAATAAAAGGATCTCGTTCTGGTTGGTTACCGGTTACTAGTGGTGTGCCGCAGGGGTCAGTGTTGGGACTGCTCCTTTTTACCTTGTACATTAACGATTTGGATAATGGAATAAATGGTTTCGTGGCTAAGTTTGCGGATGACACCAAGATAGGTGGAGGAGTAGGGAGTATTGAAGCGATAGGAAGGTTGCAGAGGGACCTAGACAGTTTAGGAGAATGGGCAAGGAAATGGCAGATGAAGTTCAATGTTGAGAAATGTGCAGTTGTACACTTTGGAAGCAGAAATAAGCGGGCAGATTATTATCTAGGAGGAGAGAAAATTCAAAGCACGGAAGTACAAAGGGACTTGGGGGTACTCGTGCAGGATACCTTAAAGGTTAACCACCAGGTCGGATCGGTGGTAAAGAAAGCGAATGCTACGTTGGCATTCATTTCGAGAGGTATAGTGTATAAAAGTAAGGAAGTGTTGATGAGGCTCTACAGGGCACTAGTGAGGCCTCATTTGGAATATTGTGCGCAATTTTGGGCCCCACATCTTAGGAAGGATGTGCTGACATTGGAGAGGGTTCAGAGGAGATTTATGAGGATGATTCCAGGAATGAAAGGGCTTACGTATGAGGAGCGTTTGTCGGCTCTTGGACTGTACTCACTGGAGTACAGAAGAATGAGAGGGGACCTCATAGCGACATTTAAAATATTGATAGGAAAGGACAGAGTAGATGTGGCTAGGCTGTTTCCCTTGGTGGGTGAGTCCAGGACCAGAGGGCACAATCTTAGAATTAGAGGGTACAGTTTCAAAACAGAGATGAGGAAAAATTTCTTTAGCCAGAGGGTGGTGAATTTGTGGAACTCCTTGCCACGTACAGCAGTGGAGGCCAGATCAGTGGGGGCGTTCAAGGAGGAGATAGATAGATATCTAAATAGTCAGAATATCAAGGGATATGGGGATAAGGCCGGAAATTGGGATTAGTATAGTTTTTTTTCTCTTTCCCCCATTCCCCTTTTTTCATTTCTTTTTTCCATTTCCTTGGAGCAGACTTGATGGGCCGAATGGCCTGCTTCTGCTCCCTTATCTTGTGATCTTGTAATGCTACTGTATCCTTGATTGGGTAAGGGGTCCAAAAGCCATGCACAGTATTTCATGTGTGGCCTCACTGACACCCTGTACAACTGCAACAAAACCTCCCTATTCTTAAACTTCACCCCCTTCACAATGACAGCTGACATGCTGTTTGCCTTTTTAACTACTTGTTGGACCTGCTGGCTAACTTTTTGTAATTCATGCACTAGAACACCTAGATCCCTCTGAACTTCTTTTTCCATTTAGATAATAATCCGCCTTCAGATTCCTCTTACCGAAGTGCATGACCCCACACTCAATTTGATGGGTTCTCTCAGAAAATCAAGGGTGCAGTCCCTTTGCTGGCCAGGTGGCAGCCCTGAGCTATGTACCTCACCACTGAGTGACTGCACTGCTCTCTCAGACAGCCATTGCACATTCCCTCAGTGGTTCACTCCACACTGAGTTATGTGGTGATGAGATCGCCTTCATTGTTTCAATGTCGTTGGAGTGCAGGAGGAGAGCCAAGCCCTCAACCAGATTCCTGGCACAGCAGTGCTTTGAGTAATGTATCTCCACATACGATGCTGTAAATGACCAATTTTAGCATTATTTCCGATAATGCTCTAGTTCCTAATAATGCATTCTGAGTGGTAAGCATGGTACCTGTGTTACTTGAACAGATGTTTTTTGATGAATGAATGAATAGGAAAATGGATTGTGTATGTATGACAATGTTGAAGTTGGAAAAGCAAGGAGAGCATTCCTTGACCACGGGATGAGATTGAATTGGATAGGGGCAGGTGAAGATAATTAGGATAATAATGGTCAACAGAGGGGATACATTTACAAGGCAGTCAGGGATTCTCCTGGTAAAAGGGAACTACTTCATTAAACATTACTTTCTCCTTACATTCCATAAGTCAGGTAAAGCTTGGGGGACACAGCATTTTTCTGCTGGAGCATGATATTGCCTGTTCTGAAAAGGTATAAAGAAAGAGTGCATTTGGACTGCAGTGTAATCCATCAGAGGAGGAAGACCCCAGTCAACAATACTCTCCTGATGAAGGTGAGTACCCCTGTAAGTTAATGTTCACTCATTGCTGAATGTTCTGTAATCCCCAATTTGCATGCCTTGCTGATTTGCATAAAGTCTGCTGTTAAATGGATTTTCAAATTGATTTTAAACAAAAAATACAACAGAAGGTGGAGAAAAGTTCAGCATGATAAAATAGGCTTGTGTGATCATCTGATATCATTTTTCTTGGAAACTAAATGTTTTACTTATTTCAGTCTTTTTTCCCCTATCAGCTGTTTTTTTTATATTAAGGTTAACTCTATTTCCCACTTTCTCCCATTCAGTTTCTCATTTTTTCTTGTAATCTCTCTAATTATCCTTCTGTGAATGATCTGAAACTTTTGCCACTTTCTTTCATGTCTGTGGGGGTAAACAGACAATTCTGCATCTTTAGAATTGGCAATATTTTCTGGATCTGGTCTTTGGAGATGTTGTGGCACAAGGTTTAGATCTGATATTGCTTAGGTCACTGTTCCAGTATGGTTACCAATTAAGTTTATACTTTGCACTTTCTAAATTTACAATTCCAAAGGTTTTTTAGGTAGCTGACAATCCCAATGACACTCCTGATGTGTAGATATGGATGCTTGAAGAAACACCGGAAGAATTTGATCTAGAGACAAGGTATAATAAATATACTGTACAATATGAACATGCCTATAACTAGTTTTGTCCTTGCATAGTGGGGAATTTCATATTTTACTGGTTCCTAGATGTCTCATTTCTCCTCTAAACTTTGCTTCTTGGTTTTTCCATCCCCTGTCCTGGTTTTGTGCACCACTGATTATATTGAAGGCTGTTCAAACTCCACCTTATCCCTGCTGGTTTGAGTTATTTTATCTGAAATTTTGTAAAAACATCTCGAGGATATTTTATTCAATGATCTATATCAAATTGCATTCTTATGGCAGATTTGCAATGTCTACCGTCAGTATTAACATCTGTCATTATATGTGACCACAAACACATTACATAGATTTTGGATTAACAGGATTAAGGAACAGATTCATCGTCAAAATAAGCAATAACTTTCTGCTGAATGATAATGTATTCAACTAAATTTCTTTCCCAAGTATGTTTCTATTCTGAAATTTGGCTTCCATTCTTTAAAACAGAAATATTTTATGCATTACAGCCACACAGGGTGTTTCCTCTAGCCATTAATCCTCACTTCCAGCCTAAATTCTATCATCTCTCTGTACAATGTCTTGCATTTATTTGTAATGGGGTACATTGAGTTTCTTTTTTTTTAAAGTTGTATGTTTGCTTTGCTCCATTCACTCTTAAACATGAACACAACAATTTAGAAGGCTTGTAATACCTCCCAACTTTTGATTATATAAACTTCACTCCATTATTGACAGCAAGGTCTAGAGACCTACATGTGTAATCTTGGTCTATTGTAAATTTAGAATCACTAATGCAAGCAAATTGGGTTAAAAGGATAATTGATAATTCAAATAGTTTATTATGATTTTAATTGCAGGTTTTCTACAACTAAGACTTCAATTCTGATACAGAGCTTTGAATATTTATTTGAGGTGATCCCATTTAATGATACCAGTGGAACCAAAATACTTGTGTAATGAGTCAAAAGTTAATGTAGTAATTGAAAAATTCTATTGGAAATATTTTACTTCGCAATTCATAACATCAGCATCTAGGATTGTTTTTGATTTTTACATTACAAAATCTGGCTCTCCTAAGCAGAATTGCATGCATTGTAGGTCCACGTTATTAGAAGATGTACAAATAAATCTTGTGGTAGATATTTGTAGAAATGTTAGAAGCTTCCTGGATACCCATCTCCAGGAATCAGAACAGTTGCAGTATAAAGGGTAATGTCAGGAAAAGCATCTGTCCAATACCTTTGACTGAAGGCTGATTTGTTAAAAGGACAATAGACCCTTTGACCCAGAATGAAGAATGTTATAATAGAAAGAGCACACTCCAGATTGCTCTCCAGTGCTGGAAGTGAACTGTTTGTGGAAAAGGGACTGAACTCCATTGTTTTTGCCAATGACATTCATTATTTGGTATTGTGCAGGAAGAATAACAACTTGAAAGACATGCTAGAAAGAGACAAAGTGGACACTTGGTGAATGGCAATACACTAATGAGATTTTAGAACAAAATGGCAGACCAATTGTATAAATTTGCAGGTTATATAAATCACAAATTATCAAGTGCTGAATTTTGCTCTGATAGATAAACAAATGGCACTATCTATTCATTAGGTTTGCACACCTGTACAACAACCATCTGGCCTGCTTTGGCAGGGCTGGAAGGTTGATTGAAGGAGTTCAAGTAAGTTCTATGCAAGATGGGTATGAATTTGGGAGGTTACAATATATTCGTAGTTTTGGGGTGGATGGGGATGGTGCAGTAGTTTGCAATGACAGAGGAGTTGAGAGTTTTTTCTAGGAGGAGAGGTTGATGATGAAGGATTTGAAAGATATGAGAAATAAAGGAAGCCAATAAATGCAATGCTACCAACCTGAATAATGACAAAGATGGTGTTGTTAACTGTTGATGGTTCAAGAAGTGTGTGTATATATACACTTTTTTAAAAAAAATATATCTTTGTCACATTCACAAAGGATGTTATTTGTAATTTTGGTAAGAGAATATCTGTTTCCATGCTCTGACTCTAGATTTTAATTTGCTTTGATACTATGAGCCTTATGGTGCTGATGGATTTGTGGACATGTTTTTATAACAAAACCCTGCCAATGACATTGAACAACTCCTGCAGTTTTGAAGAGCCTGTCCTCTAAAATACAATGGACTCTTTCTTTCTATAAAAATGGTTCATGTGTTAGTCCTACACCATTGAACCAAGTCCTTCAGCCCACCCCGTCCATGTTGAACATTAGGTACCTATCTATGCTAATCCAATTTACCAGCATTTAGACCATAGCATCTCCATAATTAAAACATTCCATTCCTGGTGAATCTCCTCTGCACCCTATCCAGTGCAATCACATCCTTCTTATCGTGTGGTGACCAGAACAGCACCCAAAGTTCCGGTTATGGCCTATCCAGTGTTTTATAAAGTTGTACCAAGATGTCCCTGCTTTGATACTCTTTGCCCTTGCTAATGAAGGCAAACATCCAGTTTACTTTCTGCACCATCCTATCTGCCTGTGCTGCCACCTTCAGGGATCTTTGAATGTGCATCAAGATCCCTTTATTCCTCCATACTCCCTCGGGCCCGACCATTCATGGTGTATGTCATACTGTTGTTGTAACCCCCAAAATCCAGCAGCTCACACTTGTCAGGATTACATTTGAGCTGCCATTCCCTGCCCAGCTGATCAATATCATTCAGTAACCCAAGAATACCCTCCTTACAATACCACTAACTTTAGTGTCTTCTCCAAACTTGCTAATTATATCTACTATATTCATATCCCAGTCGTTGATGTATATAACAAACAGAAAGGGTCTTAACACCGATCCCTTTGGTATACTGCTGGTCACAGACTTCCAATCACAAAAGCAACCTTCCGCCATCACCCTTTCCTATTACTAAACCAATTTTGAATCTAATTTGCCAACTCACTTTGGATACCATGAGCTCTAAACTTTTTGGACCAGCATTCTATGAGATCTTCTCAAAGACTTTACCAAATTCTATGTAAACCACATCCACAACATTGCTCTCTTCAATATATTTAGTTACCTCTTCAAAAAAAAAATTAAGTTAGTCAGACGGGATATCCCACCAAGAAATGCATGCTAACTATCGCTGATCAATCCCTGCCTTTCCAAGTGTAGGTTAATCCTGTCCCTCTATTTACTTTCATTAATTTCCCTATCACTTGAATAACTGACCTATAATTACCTGGCTTATCTGTACTGTCCTCCTTGAATGAAGGTACCACACTTGTCTTCCATCTAGCACCTTGCCTGTAGCCAACAAAGACTTAAATATCTTGATCAGGTCCTCAACAATCTCCCTCCTTGCCTCCCATAGCAGCCTGGGATACATCTTACTTGGCCTGGGGACCTTTCTGCCTGCCAAGACAAATAATGTGTCCTTTTCAATTTTGTGCTCATCATCCCAACTGAAATTTCCATCTACGATGTCTGTCTTCTTAGTGAATGCTGATGAAAAGTATTCAAATCCTTGTCTACGTCCTCTGGCTCTATCGACAGTTTGCCCCTTTGATCCTTAATGGGGGCCCATTCTTTCTCTGGTGACTTTCTTGCTCTAAATGTCCTTAACTGCTTTGGGATTTTCCTTAATCTTGCCTGCCAGTGATATTTTGTGGAACAACTTTGCCCATCTAATTTTTTTGAAATTTCTCTTTCCCAATATTGCCCTGAACTCTCACTTTCACTTTTAAATGTCTCCTAATTGTCAGATGTAGATTTATCTGCAAGTGGTTGCACTCTAGGTAGGACCTGGCCTACATAGATAATGATATAAAATTGGCCTTGCCCCAATTCAGATGTTTAATTTCTGGATTATCCATGTTCCTTTCCATAACTACTTTGAAACGTGGAGGTATGGTCATTATCCACAAAGTGCTTACCCAGTGACTCTTCAACACTTGCCTGCCCTCATTCCCTCAGACTGGCTCCAGCACAAAAATCTCTTCTGGGTGCACTTTGAAAATTCCACTGCATCAAGTCTTTCACACTATAGCAATCCCAGTTAATACTGAGGAAGCTGCTACTCTAATTCTATTCCACTTGTAGGTCTGATTTGCTGACATCTACTGTGTCTCTTGCTGGGAGGCCTGTAGTATAATTCCAGCAAAATGATTGTCCCTTTTTAATATCTAAACTGTACCTATGTGGCCTCATTTGAAGAGCCTTCTCCCTCATTACTGGTCTCCTTGATCAATCATACGATACCCCTTCCTCTTTACAGCCCACCCAATTGCACTGAAGCTTTACACCCTGGAATGTTGGAATTGCCAGACCTTCAAGTATGTTTTGGTGATTCTCAATTGCTGATCAACATTCTTAAGTTCATCTGCCTTTTCATTTGGGTTTCTTGCATTAAAATGGATATAATTTGGCCTTCCAATCCTCCCCTGCTCTGCCTGCTGGTTGTGTGATGTTCAAAGGAACCTGGTGTAATTTATACAAATCACTAAAATCTATTGTACAGGTTTTTCAGGCAGTTAAGAAAACGAATGGTACATTGGTTATTGCTGGAAGATTTGAGTACAATAGTAAAATATCTTTACTCTTTACATAGGATCTGGGTGAGGCCACATCTTGGAAATGTGTGCAGTTTTGGTCTCCTTCATCTTGCTGAAGAAGGATGCAACTAAAATTAACCACTCTGGTACTTGAAATGGTTAATCCTTGATTTAGAGTCTGATAGAATGAGAAGCTCATATTAAAATGTACAAAATTTTTAAAGGGCTCAACAGCATAAATACAACGAGGATATTTTCCCTGGCTAAAGAGTGTAGAATCGGTGGCTTAAAATCTCAGAATAATAGGGAAGGTTATTTAGGACTGAATTGAGGAGAAATTTCTTCAAAGGGTGGTGAATCTTTGGGATTCTCTATGCTTGGGGGTTATGATGTCTTTGTCTCTAATTTCATTCAAAAGTGAGGTTGATAGATTTTGATATTGAAGAAATCAAAAGTTATGGCAGGAAAATAGTGCTGAGGTATATCAGCTACGATTTTTGTTGAATGGTGAAGTGGGCTCAAGGGGTCACATGGCCTCGTTATGCTCTCATTTATGACTGAAGCTTGTTTAAAATGAGCACTGCTTTGTACTTAATATTTACAAATTTAAAAATTTGTAATGTGAATGCTGGGATTTTAACTGTACTAGAGTAAGCTTATGGAAGGGCTTGTTAGATAAGCACGTACATTTTTCTTTAAAGTAGTCAATAATTTGTCTCAGTACCTTTTTGCCATTGAATTGTTTACTTGTGACTAGAAGTTAGAACTGGGCTATTGATGCAGTTGAGTCTTTGCACAGCTATTGTTTACATTCCATATTCCCATGGAATCAGCTGATCAGTGTGCTGACACAAGGCAGCATGCACTAGCACTGTCCTGAGCAAAATCACTGTGGTGAATCCTCTGTGGATAAATTTCCAGGAAAATGCATTTTTGATTTCCCTGGATAATAGTTCCCCACATTCTTGTTTATTCTTCCAATGCTTTTCAAATATTCAATTTCGGCAATTATTTTGATTCAAGATTTAAAAGGCTGTTCATAAATGTGAGCGTACTGCAACCCCATTTCCTACATCTTTCAAGCAGTTCAGGCAGCATGTAAAATGTGGTGGTTCTGCAATGTCATTGTGCAGAGTCCAATTCAGGTCAGCAAATCTAGGTCAGCCAGAAGACTGGAAAATATAAAACTAATCAAATATTGACTTATTCAGCAAACATACAGAAGCTCTTCCAATTCAATAGAAACAAGAACATTTGATTAAACATTATTAGATCTAGAAATTGCTACCATTAATGAGTTATTTTTATTTCAATTCAATCTAACCCTCATTCAATTTGAATTTTCCAGAGCATCTGCTAAAATAGATCACGATCCCCTAGGATACACCCTATAAATTTTGTGGCAATATCAACTTTGAGAAATTTTCATGTTTCATCCTTTTCTGGTTTCAAGTATATTATACTTGGCAACCAACAATTCAGAAGTAGTTTTTAACACTTTTGAAAAACCACAACTTTTTTAAATTAAAATGCTGTTTTGGTTAAAAGCAGCCTAGAATGCAAAATACAAATTTCTCATTAGAAAAGCAATTAAACCATTGTAGCAAGAAGAATATAATGAAGGTATTTATAATATTTGGATTTCTTCCAACAGATTTTGCTTGTATTAGTCACAACTTGAATGTCAGGCAAAGCCAATAATATACAATGTATTCTTTATTCAATTTGTACACAAAACAGACAATTTCTCTTTTGAAAATCATTCATACATTTTTGAGATTTAATATAAAACCTCAAATTGCTCTTCAAAACAATGGTAACAAAGCTACACTTCAAAAGACTACATTTGGAATCCTCAGCCACATTCAAAGTATATAAAACTGAGGCATTCCGTGGATAGAGATTTGAGCAAAGGCATTTGGGAGAAGCTGAGGTTGTCAAGGATGAAACCTTAAAAAGCATTAAACAAGTCTACAGAAATTTATTAATAATTAAAACCTATTTTGAACAAGAGGAAAATAATAACATTTTTTTGGAACCTATACTGAACAGAATGATGAGCTTGCATATTTACTGAAAAACGTTGTTATCACACACTCCATTCTGTCCACGGAGTCCATACTAGTTCCCAGCAAATCATTTCTGTTCCCCTTCATCTTGTTCACTTATAACCCTACAACTTCTGTTGTGCCCATTACCCCATCTTCCCCTTATGACTTTTTTTCCCTCTCTCTAACCACTTCACTACATTAGGGGATATTTACAGTGGCCATTTAATCTATCGGCATGTCTTTGGGATGTGGGAGGGTAATCCCAAGCAGTTACAGAGAGAACATGCAAACTGCTCACCCAAGGTTAGGATTGAACCTAGGTCCACAGAACTATACACAGTTTTAAATGTGGACAGATGAAATTTGTTAGGGGCAGCACAGTGGTCATACAGCTATCTCGCACCTCAAGCAACTTGGATTCAATCATGACCTTGGATGCTGTTTGTGTATGGCCTGGGTTTCTGCTGGTTCTCATGTTTTCTCCCACTCTCCAAAGATGTGGTTACGTGGCTACTGTAAGTTACCTCTGTTGGAGGTGGCTGATGAGAGAGAGTTGAGAGTGGAGTTGTTATTTGGCATGTGGGGCAGAATAGGTTATAGGGATAATTAGTGGGATTGATGGGAATACTCAAAGCCAGGAATGGCATAAGGAATTATTGGGAGGGAGGAAACAATGCCAAGTTGTCAGATAAGAAGCTGCTGCAGAGATAAAATTAGATAGACAGACTAAGTATATAAAATCAGTTCAGTCATTTGCAAAGTGAAGCAAGTGAAGAATTTATTTTAAAAACAAATGTAACACATTAGTCTAGAGAGTTCAGGTTCTAAAATTCACTGGCAGCCACCAGAATTGAGCAATATTAAGCACTACAGTCATCTGTAATTAATGTCTTGTGTATTTCATCACCAGAAATAATAAATGGCCTTCACATAATGTGTTCCATTATCTTAACTGCTTTCTATCTGAACTACACAAAACTGAAATTTGTGTAATATTTTCCAGAATCTGCAATAAAAATGTGATTACTAAACATCACAGGATAGAAAAATTAAAATTACTAGTCAGTGGCAGAAATTAGAGGATGCGCATCTTTTAAATTTGGCTCAAATTCAATTATGGTCTTTATTTTTCTACATTTGCCTTTTTATAAAAGGTTTCCATGTTAATGCAATGAAGTTAGATCTGGCAGTGCACACTTGGACATCCATGAGACACTGCAGAGCTTCAGTGGAAGCAGAACTGTACAATATTACAATCTGTGACATTGCCCTGGCTTGAAAGTAGAGAGCATCAACCCTGGTTCAGTGGGGTGCAGAAGGACATACCGGGAGCAGCACTAAAGTGGGCCTGTCAGCCTAGTGAAGCTGCAATACAGGATTGCTTGTATTGCTAAAGAGCTAAAACAGCATCTGAAAGACAGATCTAACCAATAGATCAAATCTAAGCTCTGCATTCCTACCATATTTAGTCCTGAATATGGTGGACAATTAAACAACTAATGAGACGAGGATGCAAGATTATTTCCAACCTCAATGATGACATGGCCAGGTGTGCCAGGACTTTTTTTTTAAGTATCTGTACATTACTGGCAAGACCACAATTTAGTGCCCATTCCTAATTGCCCTCGAGTGGTGGAGAGCCACCTTGAACCACTGCTGTCCTTCCCACAGGACCTTTATGGAAGGGTTTCAGGATTTGCATCCAGCAACAGTGAAGGACCAATGATTGTATTTCCAAGTTAGGATGATGTGTGACTTGGAGGTGAAGTGCTGAAGAAAAGGCTGACACGTTCTCAATCACATTCAGCTGAAGTGCTAAACGAACATCTGTCTCTGCTTCCTCCCACCATCTCAGAAGCAAGACTCTAGCCAGTTCAATTTATTCCATGTTATTCAAGAGCACAGGATACAGCTATGGAACCGGACAACATCCCAGCTTTAGTATTGAAGATCTGCATTCCAGAACAAGATGCTTCTCAGATCTGGTTATAAATGGATTGGCATCAATATGACTGTGTGGAAAACTGTCCATGTGCTGGTCACAAAATGCAAGACCAATTCTGTCCAGCTAACTACTGCCCAATAAGCCTAATCTTGCTCATCAGCAAAGTGATGGACAGTCATAAACAGCATTATCAAGTGGCACTTATTCAATGTATATTGCACAAAGTAAGATTGTTGTGGTTGTAAAAAGTCAATTATCCCAGCCCCAGGACATCATGGAAGAGATAGGGTAGTAACCTAGGCCCAAGCTTTAGCTATTTCAATGACCTTCCTTCCATCCTTTGGAAGTGCAGATATTTGTACAATGTTCAATTTCATTTGCAACTCTTCAGCAAATAAAGCAGCCCTTGTCCATATGCAGAAAAACTTAAGACAACATGCAGGCATGGACTGATAAGCGGCAAATATTTGTGCAACGTACCAGGCAATAGCTATTCCTGTTGAGTGTAAAAGCCTACCATTGACATTCAATGGTGTTATCAATGTCCTGAGGGTTACCACTGACCAGAAATTCAACTGCACCAGCCACTTAAATACTGTGGCTACAATAGCAAGTTAAGGACAGCATATCCTATGGCAAATGACTTGTCTCCTAACATCATAAGGGCTTTCCATCATCTGCAAGGAACAAGCCGGGAGTGGGATGGAATACTTTCCACTTGTTGTATTCAGCCAGGCAACTCTTTGAGGGGGAAAAAAAAAGCTCAATACGACTCAGCACACTGCTGCTCACTTAATTAGTACACCATCACTACTCTAAATTTTCATTCCCTTTCACCATCAGTGTGCAATGGCCGTGGTATGTGCCACCGACACAATGCACAGAAGTTAGTCCTCCAACAGCATGTCCCGAGCCTGTGACCTCCCACCAAGGATAAGGGCAGCAGGTACATGAGAACGCTACATTTGCAGGTCCCCTCCAAATCCCACATCAATCTGACTTGGGAGCATATCGCCAGTCTTTCATTGTTGCTGGCTCAAAGTCCTGGAACACTAACCACTGCAGTCATAATGAATGTTCTCCCAATGTAATGACAGTGGCTCACCACTTGCTTGGCAAGTGCAATAAATGCCAACCTTGCTAGCAATGCCTAAAATCTGAAAGTGAATTAAGTTTGTTTTTGAGGGCTCATTGCAGATTCAGCTTTTTACCAGTTTTAAAGATTAAATTATGCAAACTGGTTTGATAAAACTGGATTCTATTCCGTTGAGTTTGTATGGTGGAAGAATGAGGGATTTGTAAATTAAAAAACCTCAGAGGTTGGGGCAGTGGTGAAGGGGAAAGGAAAATGGGTGTGTAATAAAATTAGGAGCCATTTTAGGAGGAAAGAAGTCTAGAAGAAATCTGGGAGAGTCTTCAAATGACTGTGGATGTGGGTTAATTGCAAGTTAAGATGAATAAATACCTCTTTCATTAAATGTTTCAAGGGCTAAGGTGTGTAAATGGGTAGAGGTACAGATCACTCATTATCTACCTGAACCGTGAGGCAGGCTCGATGACCAAATTGCCTGCTTCTGATCCTATTCTACTCCCCACCTTCAACAACACTGGTCACAGAAATCATTTACATTATCATGTTTATTGCCTTTGGATGTTCTTTTGATAAGTGTGGGACTATGAACTTCAGATTTTATGGTTGTATCAAACATACATCAATTTGCAACAGAAGTGGGTAAGGTAATGAGAACTCGTGTAAATACTGCTTGTTCCAAGTTCTCCATTCAAAGTTAGCCAACAGAGATAACTGATTAAACAGATTCATACAATGAAGTCAGTAGCAGGCTTGCGAATGCTAGGTTTTAATAGGTTTCCGCTATCAAGCACACTTTCTAACACTTAACCATTTAAATCACCACATTAATTCTGAAAAAGTCCAGAGAATGAAATCTACAAATTTTCATAGAACAGCACCAGCAAGAAAAGTGGAGGAGAGGTTTTGATTTGTATTTCTTTGGACAGGACAACGGTTGGTTTTCTTTTTTTTTAAAAAAAAAATCCCATTCATTTGGGCTACAAGCTCATAATGCAAAAGAGAATGAGGTTTCACCAAATGATGTCCTGCCCTGTTATGATGCATCACAGCAGATAACTGGCAGGTCTTCAGTATCCTAATGTTTTTTTTTGCACATTTAGTGATTCACATTAAAACCGACAAAGTGTGTTCCTCTGCAGCTGTGACTGCTGTTGTGACTGCTGCTGCAGCCGTAATTGCTGAGAAAATGGATCCTCCATGGATTTGATAGCAATGGTAGTTTTTGGTCCTGTTTTCCAAATGATACCATTTGAGTCAACGACAGAAGCTTCAACAGTAACAATGTGATTCCCAAGTGCAGCAAAACATAACAGGAATTGCGTGCTGAAGTAGTCATTGTGGGGTTCGACCCGCTGCTCCATTTCATTGGTCATATTGTCAAGCAATACCTAGGAAATGAATATGTATACATCATTTAAAAAAAAAATTTAAAGGCATACCTCAGGCAATTTTACAAGCCTACTTTGGATCAACTTACAATCTACTGCTGTCAAACAGGCAGTTTTATTCATCCAATTTTGAGATAAAACTATTACTAATTGGTGTGAACAATATATATCCTATGTAGTAACAACCATTACTTAAACTTTTATGGATCAAAGTTTAAACGTCAGGCTATGAACCAATAACATGTGGAAGTAGGCTAGGGATCAAACTATTCCCCAACCTGCTCAGTAGGTTAATTGTTAATGTATGATGAAAACTGACTTGTTCTACTTCCAAACATTTCCTCTCTCTCCCATATAATCTACATGTACAAACAGTCAGCAATCATCACATCCCTTTGTTTTTTAAAACAAACAAATAGATTAATGTTTGGAACTGGTTATGAAATGAAGTGTAGGTACTCAATTATTGATATCACATTGGAGCTCATTTAGAATAAGTGCAGTTTTTGAAACTTGTGCAGCAACTACCTTATAATCTTGTACACTCTTGTTCTGCAGTAAGGAGGAAACATTCAGACAAACTGCCTGAATCTTCCTGAAGAACCCAGGCTTTGAGCCGTGTTGGATAACTCCTTCCACCTTCAGAGCCAGTTGCTGATTATTCTGCACAGTGATTGGTTCTGTTGGAGTGCGAGGTGAAGGTGACAGTGCCAACTAGAGTGACAATAGAAAACATTAATCACAACTATAGCTATCATTTGGACAGTTTGAATAAGATGAGCTTGATGTGGGAAATGTTGTCAATATTATTTTATGGTTTTTTTTATAACCACCCATAATTAACTGCTTTTTGTATTCAATATATACATGCACGTATATACAAAACAGAATTGAGAAGGTAGGAAATTGCAATAAAACCTGAAATGGAAAGATTGAGTTCATAAATGCATCCTACAGGGCTCATTCTAGGACTGCTTTTCTTTGTGTACATCAATGACTTGACTGCAAGGCCAAAACAAGTAGTGTCCAGATTCTCAAAATTACTGAAGTAGAAAATTGAGAATAGACGAAGGAAGTTTTAAGAGACCATTGGTCTTTTTTTGTTGTTGTTCTAAATTACCATTGAAATTCAGTATCAATAAATTTCAACATTTCTGATTTAAAACAAAATTACATTTTGAACACAGTAAGCTGGCTAATTTGGACAGAGAAAGTGCAAGTAATAGATTGCAAGCTGAGAAAATACAAGTTGGTCATAGCACGAAAATGTTATATTAATTGAAAAGGTTTTAAAAGCTTGTTGATGCATGAATTGTGCTATTGAAGGGGAAGAATTGGGGAGAAACTGGCATACCTTGATGCTGGTTGACTGAAGCTTTTGGAAGAAATACCTTTGAAATGATAAGGGGACCTTCAGCAAGGAAATCACAGCCCCACAGAGGCACATGGTGTGCTGAAATAAAATTGCAAGATGAAATCAGTAAGTATGAATCCTGAAATAATAATTCAGTATATGACTGTGGTACATTTATGTTAAAATCTGTGCGTTATTTGGTTCTTTTTTTCCCCTCCTCTGCTTAATCATTCAGTTGCTGACGCGGTTATAATTAATTCAGCAATTATGGTTGACCTCAAATACAGCAAGTAGTATATTTATACATGTGCTTTACTCAAAAAAAAAATTTAATCTCTGGCTGATGTCCACTAAAAATATTCAAATGGGAGTAAACAAAAAGGCATCTATTTGCATATCTTCTGATCAGCCTTCTGCTGTTCCAGCACAGTTCTCTGCTACTCAATTAGAGCCCAGTGGTCTGGTGGTATTTTCAGCCCTGTGCAAGCAGACCATCTCTGCTACCAGGCATCCAGGCAGTATCACAAAAGCCAGCACATGTCCTTCCCTCGAATGGACGAGAGGGGTTACAAGCATGCTTTCTGATCACCAGACGCAAGCTATTTCACTTTAGTCCCGGGTGTGTCATATTTAACCACGTTATGGAACAGCTCACTTCCCTCTGAGCACTGATGCAGCACATGTGACATTATGGACTAACTTGGTTACAGGCTGGAGTTTAATAGTGACAATAGTTCCCCTCCGAGCAGGAAGGAGGACATGGACTGCATTACAAGCAAACAATATTACTATTTTATTCCCTGAACCTGTGCTAATCAACTCAGTTGCAGCTTCGTGCCCTAATCTTGTAAGTGGACTTGGTCCTGGGCATCCCTTGTAATGAACTGCATTGGTGCTCTGAGCTGATCTGTAACATGATGCATCAGGATAGTCCTGGCTAAGTCAAATGTGACTAGAGTTTATCATGATGCCACTTTGTCTTGGGACAGGAAGAGGCTAAAATGAGTACATGTAGGCCTGTGTGTGTGTGTGCACGCACGCATAGTGCATGACCAGTGACCACTAGTGAGGTGCCAGGCTACTGGTGGATAGTTAATGTTCACTTGTTCAAAAAGGGTAGTAAGGATGAGCCTGGAAACTGCAGGCTGGTGAACCTTGCATACCAATGGTAGGGTAACTGTTGGAGAAGATTGTTGGAAAGGCAGGGACTGATTAGGAGAAGTCAGCACTGTTTTGTGCAGGGGGATCATGTCTCAAATCTGAGTTTTTTGAGGAGGTAACCAAGGAGATTGATGAAGGCAGGATGGAAGGTGTTATCTATATGAGCGAGAGTAAGGCTTTTGACAAGGTACTGCATGGCAGGTTGGTCCAGAGAGTTAAGGAACAAGGGATTTAAGGCATGTTGGTGAACTGGATCCACAATTGGCTGGGTAATAGGAGACTGGGTAGTGGTGGATGGGTGTTTTTTCTGACTAGAAATCTAACAAGTGATGTACTGCATGGATCAGCACCAGGACCTTTGTTTGAAATGTATATAAATGACTTGGCTAACAATATAGGGGGTTTGATTCATAAGTTTGCAGATGACACAAAAATTGGTGGAACCATAAATAATGAAGGAGGTTATTTAAAAATACAGCGGGATGTAGATCAGCTGGAAAGTATGCAGACAATTTAATCCAGACAAGTGTGAGGTAATGCACTTTGGTAGGTCAAATTCTGTGAGTAAATAGCTGGGAGCATTAATGTACAGAGACACCTTGGAGTGCAAGTCCATTGCTCCCTGAAAGTTGCTACACCGGTGGAGAGGATAGTGAAAAGGCATTTGGTATGCTTGCCTTCACAGGCTGAGGGATCGCGTATAATGGTTGGGATGTCATGCTGCAATTGTACAAAATATTAGCTAGACTGCATTTGGAGTACTGTGTCCAGCTCTGGTTGCCACACTACAGAAAGGATGTGGTAGAAATTGAGAGTGCAGAAGAGGTTCACCAGGATGTTGCCTAAATGGAGGGCTGTAGTTATAGGGAGAAATTGCATAGGCTTGGTTTATTCTCACTGGAATGTAGGAGGCCAAGGGGTGGCTTTGTAGAGGTTTACAAAATTGAGTAGCACAGGTAGGATAGATGGTCAGGGCAGTCTAGAACAAGAGGGCACAGGTTCAAGGTGAGAGGAGAAATTTAACAGGGTAAGTTTTTCTTGGAGGGTGTGAATATTTGAAACAAAGTGCCAGAGGTAGCAGCTGCAGATATTACAACATTTAATAGGCATTTGGACAGGTCCTTGGATAGGAAAGTAGATGGAAATGCAACAGATGGGATTAGTATAGACAGGCATCACTGTTGGCATGGATGAAGTGGGCTGTTAGGGTCCATTTCCGTGCTGTATGTTTCTATGATTCTAATACTAGCAGCCAATGTTTTGCCTATCTCCAAATTCCAAGTAAAGTTTCTGGGGAAAAAAACAGGCAGGTGGCAGTCAGCAAACCAGAAGACAAGCTCACATCAAGGTTATTCAGAGGTTGGGTCAGACACTATGGAAATCCATAGCAGAGTTCAGGCATAACAGTTTCTCCACTAATCTAATAATGTATCACAGTCAATGCTCAAACCTGTTAATAAAAGCAACTTGGATGAGGTAAAACGCCAACATAACCAATACCCAGAATACATCACCAGGTTTTGCAAAAGAAACAATCTCAATGTCACAATTGGGGAATAATTGACACTTGCTACAAATACATTTACCTTCTGCAATCTCTACTTACTAGGTAGGAAACGGGAGGATACTTTCTGCTAAGAGACTCTACGTCCTCCAGCACCTGAGTAAATATAGACAGCATGCTTCTTTCATACTCGCTTTCAGCATGGACATTCCCACTGCATCCGTACTCTTGGAAACTGCAGGAGATTCAATTAAAATAAAACCAAATCATTAAGGGGTAACATTTAAATTTTAGACACAGCAGTTAATACACACTGTAGCCCATTATTCTAGATTTTTATTTGCAATTGACAGAATTGGTTGGAATACTAACCAACTAACAAATTAGTAGGCAACTCAGCCCTTCAAGCCTGCTCCACCATTTAATAACATTATGGCTGATCTGATTATAACCAACTCTGCATTTTTGTCTGCCCATTGGTAACCTTACAACCCCTTGCTTAGAGTATCTACCTACCTCTGCCTTGAGCTTTGCTTTTACTGCCCTTGGAGGGGGAGAGCTCCAAAGACTCTTAACTGAAAGTAAAAATTGCCTTTTCTGTCTAAAGTGAGAAATCTCTTTAAACAGTAATCGCTAGTTCTAGATTCTCCCACAAGATGAAACATCCTCTCTGCATTCTCTTGTTAATACCGCTCAGGATCTTGTACATTTCAACAAAGTCTCCTCCCTCTCTTCTAACTTCCAGCAGGTATAAATCTAACCTTTCTTCCTGAGACAAACCACCTGTTTCAAGAAAAGCTAGTAAACTTTCTCTGATCTACCTGCAAATTAACATGGAAACACAAGAGATTCTGCAGATGCTGGAATCTGGAGCAACCTCTCAAAAAGCTGGAGGAACTCAGCAGGTCAAGGCAGCATCTGTAGAGGGAAATAAACAGTCGATGTTTTGGGTCGAGACCCTTCATCAGGACTGGAAAGGAAGAATTCTGCCCTCTTCTTTGCGAGCCCTGATGAAGGGTCTTGACCCGAAATGTCAACTGTTTATTTCCCTCTATAGATGCTACCTGATCTGTTGAGTTCCTCCAGCATTTTGTGTGTGTTTTCTGCAAATGAACATCCTTTTTTAAAATGCTCCAGTTAAAAACTCTACTCAGTAAATGGGACTTGCATAGATGTGCCTCATGGTCGGGATGAACAAGGCAGGCCAAAAGGACCTATTTCTATGATTCTACTACAAATGTGAAATCAACAATACCCCATACAAATGAAGCATAACCTTACTATTTTTAGTATATAGTTCTCCTAATTACAAGCAACAACATTCTATTGGCTTTCCTAATCGTTGCATCTACATACCACTGTTTGGATGTCATGTATCTCGCCAGTCTGATTTCTCTGCATCTCGCAACTCTTTCACTATTTAAATACTTTTTTAAACCTTCCTACCAAAATGGGCAATTGCACATTTTGTCCACATACTGTTTGCCAGATCTTTGCATATTCACTTTATCTACATTCCTTTGTAGCCTGTCCTCTTCACAACTCTTTCTAATTTTGTCACCACAAACTTAGCAACTATACTTCAGTGCCTTTAAGTCATTTATATAAATTGTAAAGTTGAGGCCCCAACACTGATCCCTGTGGCACACCACTTGTTACATCTTGCTAACCAGAGAAGTATCTAGTTACACGTACTTCCTGTTAGCTGGCCAATTTTCTGTCCACAGCACTGTTATCACCCGCATCATGAGCTCTTATTTTCCACAATCTTTTAATGTGGCACTTTATCAAATGCCTTTTGCAAATCTGAGCATAGTAACTACATCAGTTCCCCTTCATCCACAGCACATGCCTCTTCTTTAAAGAACTCCAATAAATTCACAAAACCACGTTGACTTTGCTTGACTACCTTGAACTTAGTTCCCTGAAGTAACATCTTTAATAAAATCTTCTAATATTTTCTCTATGACATAACTTAAGCTAACTGGTCTGTAGTTTTTTTTTGGACAAGTTACATTTGCTATTTTCCAATTTGATGGAATCTTCCTTAAATCTAGAAAAATGTTAGAAAACTAAAACCAATGCATCAGCTATCAAACTTGCTACTTTTAAGACACCAAGGTGAAGTCCAATAGGAACTAGAGATTTGTCAGCCCACACCTCCAATAATTTGCTCAGCTTTACTTCCCTGGTGACAGTATTCTTCTTGATCTTTCTCAGTCTCTTCCAATTCCCAATTTGCAGCTGTTTCTGGGATGTCATTGATCCTTCATAGCACGTGCTCAAGCAAAATAACTAGAATTCATCTCCTATTATCAATTCCCCAGTTTCACTTTCTATAGGATCAACGTTCACTTTGTTAATGTTTAACTGTCTCAAGAAACTCATTGTTTCTGGCTAGCTTTGCTCACAATGGGAGTGTAATTCCAGGTATGAAGCAGGATTGCACCTAATGGTAAGCCTGCTTCCTATCTGGAATTGAACTTAACATTGCTTTATAGAGTATTCTCTCCATATGACTGGCTTTGTGAACAAAATAAAAAGATTTGTACAATGTCTGGAATAAATGTATCTAGCACATTGTTTGTCATTTGTATAAATGATTTGGATGAGAATGAACAAGGCATGGTTAGTAAGTTTGTAGACAACACTAGTATAGGTGGTGTTATAGACAGTGAAGGTTATCAAAACTCTCAAGGGGAGCTTGATCAGCAAGGTAAGTGGGCTGAGGAATGGCAAATGACATTCAATCCAAGTGAGAGGTGCTGCAATTTGGGAATTCAAACCAGGGTAGGACTTTCACAGTGAACGGTATGGCCCTGGGGAGTGTTGTAGAACTGGGGAACCTTGGAATAAAAATACAATGTTCCCTGAAAGTGGTATTTAGCACCCTGGCCTTCATCAGTTAGGGCAGTGAGTATAGGAGTTGGGATGTTTTGTTGCAGTTGTACAAGAGGTTGGAGAGGCCGCATCTGGAGTACTGCGTACAATTTTAGTTACCCTGTTAAAGCAAGGACATCACTGCGCTGGAAAGTGTGTAAAGAAAATTTACAAGAATGTTGCCAGGATTTGAGGGCCTAAGTTGTAGGATGGGATTGGGCAGGCTAGGTCTTTATTCCTTGGAGTGTAGGTGACTGAAGGGTGATATTTAGAAGTGTAGTTTTTTTTTAAATCATGAGGGGCATAGGGTGAATGCAGAGTTATTCTTCACCCCCACCCCAGGGATAGGGAAAGTAAAAATTAGATGGCATAGGTTTAAGGTGGGAGGGGAAGGATTTAAAAGGGATCTGAGGGGCAGTTTCATGCAGATGGTAATGTGTATATGAAACAAGCTGCCAGAGGAAGTGGTTGAGGCAGGTACAATAACAACATTTAAGACACTTGGACAGGTACATGGATAGGAAATGTTTAATGGGATATGTGCTAAACGCGTGCAAATGGCACAAGCCAAGATGGGCATCTTGGTTGGCATGGATGAGTTGAGCTGAAGGGCCTGCTTCTCTGCTGTATTATTCTTACTCCATGACCCTATTGGGTATACACCAAAGCTGCGAAGGAAGTAACTAATCTTATTTCAAGGCATCCTCAAGGTTAACAAAATTGGAATTCACTTGGTGTTCACAAGGTGTTTTCCAGCATTTTACCACAATTCTAGAAATTGCACAGATACGGTAAGTACACCTCTCTATTGTGGGGCTCAAGTGGTCAAGCTGCTTGTGCAAGTGTAACTAACCTTAAACTATACAATTTCTTTTCTGGAAAAGAAATTTGTAGTTAATGCAGATGAGGGTGGTGTTTAAGGCTGTTCAGTTTGCAGAATTCGCAAACTGGATATTTCCCCCCCCATTGTCCTAACATAAACATTAGTTCCCAACATGATGAAAGTGAAGTTGCTGCAATTTTGTCATTCAGCTTTGGAAACCAAAATTCGTATTACTAAGGGAGATGGGGTGAGTCATTTCCCCACCCTCCCCACCCCCACCTCCTAGTGCTAGTGTCTTGTGTTTAATCCTGATCTCTAGTTGTAGTCATATAGCACAGAAACAGGCCCTTTGGCCCAACTTGTCCATGCTAACCAAGGTGCCCACATCCCTCAACCTTTCCCATCCATGTACCTGCCATGTCTTTTACATGTTGTTAATGTACCTGATGTTGTCTGTGAGTTTGCATCTTCTCAGTGACAGTGTGGGTTTCCTCCAGGTGCTCTGGTCCTCCCAAAGATGTGTGGGCTGGTAGGTTAATTGGCCACTGCCAGTGTGTGAGTGAGTGGTAGAATCTGTGGGGAATTGATGGGAATATCAAGAGAATAAAATGGGATTAGTGTGAATGGGTGCTTTTGGTTGCCCAGAGCCAGCAGGCCATTGGGCCTGTTTCTGCTGCTGTATGACTCTGACAAGGAACTCTGTTGGGTGGGTGGTAAAGGGAGATGCCCCAAAATGTATCTAATATCAACACTGGGGTGAATTTCCCCACAGAACTTCATGACCTCCTCTTGATCCACTACTGTACAAAATGTATTGTTCTCACCATTATCTATGAATTATTCCTGGGACAAACAAAAATCCAAGTTAATCTGGTACTCAAGGACCCTAGTTTAATGTACAAGGATATAATTTCCTTTTAGTATGATAAAGTAAATTTTCATTAAAACTGGGATTTTGCTTCTATAACCCAAGAATTCACAGGACTAGTAGTGCAGCTTCCAGGTCACCCATGGGACATTAATTTTTATTTTGTTTAGTGGTTTGTTTAATTTAAAAGTTCAATGATTAACACACTAAAGAGAATTTTGATTACAAATAAAGTCTTGGAGCATGGATACAAGACCTTCAGCTCAACAAGCCCATGCTGACCAGTGCCCACCCAGCTAGTTCCTGCATCAGACCCCATATCCCTCTAAGCTCCACCCCTCCACGTAACTATCCAAGTGCTGCTTAAATGATACTATTGTACCTGCCTCAACCACTTCCTCTGGCAGCTCATTCCAGAAACTCACTATCCTCTGGGTGAAAGAGTTGTCCTTCAGGTCCCTTTCTTAAATCTTCCCCTCTCACCCTAAACCTATGTCCCCTAGTTTTGAAGTCCCCTACTCTGGGTGGGGGTGGAAGAAAGACTTACTATCCACCTTATCTATGCCTCTAATTATAAACAGCTCTATAATATAAATATTCATACCAGGCAATGAACTGGGAAACTTTGAACTGTACTAATCTAAGGAAGATAGAATTTGTTGTTATAACTGCTAATGTGCAAGTTAACCAAAATCTGCTTGGCATAGGGTTGTTCATTACTTTCCTACATAGTGCTAAATAAGTTTTGGGACAACTGTGCTAACTAAAGAAACATTGTTTGCAGTAGAAAATCCACACTTACCATGTTGGGGGGAGAAATGTGACTGTAAAGAAAATTTTATTGTTCAATAATCCTTAGTCATTCTCTACCCCCACCCCCACCACGAGTATTGGGGCGGCATTGGTAAAAACACTTGTCATCTCTGGCCATTGCAATAATGGTTCTTAACTTTGCAGTGCTTGTAACAAGCAGCAGTTTATATTTCAAATTAGGGTGGCATGCTCGTGCTGCTGCTGCCGCCGCTGCTCTTGCCCTTGGTGGAAGTGATAATTAAGCAAGGATATGCTTCTGGGGTAAGCTTGGCTCAATCCTGAAGCCATTAGCCCTGCTTCTGACCTTGTGACAGCCAGGAATGGCTGAAGATGACTGGAGCAAAAGAGGACAAAGGACCTCCAGCAATGATATTATTTACTGATCGTTTGCCTCTGACAAACGCACAAAGTGCCATAGGGATCAGTATAGGGACTGCAACAATTTGCAATCTAGGTTAATGATTTAAATGAAGAGGCACTGTGCTTTCTACCTAACTTTGCTGATGAAACCAAAGATAGGTTTGAGGCTTTGAGGAGGATGCAAGGAGTCTACAAGGATAGGATAAATGAGTGGGCAAAAGTTTGGCACAAACTATGTGGGGAAATGTTAAGTAATCTATTTTAGGAAGAACCGAAAAGCAGAATGTTGCTGCTGTACAGAGATTTGACTGTGCTCACACAGTACTGTTTGCATGCTTGTACAGCAGGTAATTGGGAAGGTAAATGGAATATTGGCTTTTATTGCAAGAGGGACAGAGTAGGGAAGTCTTCCTACAACTGTATGGGGCACTGATGAAACCATACCCTGAGAAACCCTTATAATTGTACTCTTAATACATTAAGGGATATACTTATACTGGAGGTAGTTCATAGAAGGCTCACTTGGTTGATTTCTGGGATGAAGTGGTGGTCTTATGAAGAACATTGGAGCAGGTGTATTCTACACTCTTGAGTTTAAGAGAACAAATGGTGATCTTTCAGAAATGCATGGAATTTGAGGGAAATTTGTGGATTAGATGGCAAGAGAATGGTTTCCCCTCATGGAATCTAGTTTAAGAATAAAGAGTTTACAAACTGGGGAGGAATTTCTTCACTGAGCATTGTGAATCCTGAAAATTCTCTACTCCAGAGGACTGAGTCAATGAATATATTTAAGGCTGTGGAAAAATACATTTTAGAAGTATATTTCGGGTTGGGGAAGGAAGGGTCATCGGTATCAGGCAGGAAAGTGGGGCTGAGGCAGCTATGAACTTGTCCTATGTTGGAGCAGACTCTATTGTGCATACGGCCTACTCCTGCCCAACTATTTTTAAAAACAGAATCTGAGAGAGGACAGAAATGGGGCCTTCAGCCCATCGAATCCATGCTGACCATCAACCACCCACTTGCACTAATCCCATTTTTTTCTCTCCACATTTTCATCAACTGCCCCAAAGCTTCCCCGTACACTAAAGGCAATTTAGTGGCTAATTAACCTACCCAACCCCACGTGCCTTTGGTATGTGGGAGGAAACCTGTGTAATCGCAGGGAGAAAATGCAAACTCCATACTGATTGCACCCCAAATCAGGATTGAACCTGGGTCTCTGGCACTGTGAGGCACCAGCTCTTCATTATTCCCTAACCATTTTTTAAAAAATCAGTATGACGTTGCCCATGTCAAATTTACATTTGTGTGGAAAGCCTTGATGTTTTCATCTCCTCTAGCATCTATAAGCCTTATCTGAAACTCCTACTATGTTAATGTTACATCTTTCAACTGAAGGAGAAAACACTACTCTTGCTGAGAATCAAATGTTTAAATTATGAGGGGAAGGAAATGCAGTTCAAGGTTCAATTTTAAAAGTCTTGATTTCAATTATCTCAACGCAGCGGTTGCAAATGACTTCTGTAATTCCAGGCTAATTCTATATTCTAACACAAAGGACAAAGTAATGAGTGGTCTTCACAGGTGCTGATATCAATTTCCCTGCAATTGATAGTACTGTAACAATTCATTTGTCCTAATCTGAGATTAATGTTTAGTTTGAGATCCCAAGAAAGGTCTGAATGTGCAAATTATAGATTTGTAACTTCAATGCAAATTACTGATTAATGACATCATGTCATTCAAGTCATGTATAATGATCACAGCATTAACTTTGCCTTGTATTGATCTGGACTTTGTACTAGCAAGGGACCTTAAAACAGCAACTAACACTCAATCTATTCATACAGTTCATAATAATGTCATTTTATTAGCATTTTAAAGAACATCAGTAGAATTACTTTAATCAAGGCTTTTGCAATTACAAGATGGAAAAACTCCATCTCAGCAGTAGGGTTTATTCAAATTTGAGGTCAAAGAGCAATATGTTAACCCATTGCACAATCAGCCTTTTTCTGCATAACCTGTTCCTGATGAGGATACTTTATATCACATTAAGTTTTTTTTTACCTGGCAGAATCTGGATCCAGGATTAGTGCTTCAATAGAGTGAGAAATCAATAAACAACTTTGTTGCTGTCTATGGATAAAGTTAAAGGCCACAGAAGTTAACAGACAATTTAAATTGCGACTTGTCCCCAAATTCCTGGTAATTTGCCAATTTGGGTACTTTATGTTGAAAACAAATGGATTAAATTTTCCTGAGCAAATACCAGCACTTCCAAGGAACTGTTGGCACTTCCCTAGATAATCATCAGGACCTCCAGTACACAGAGGTCCTCTGTGTTGCAATTTTAACTGTGCTCCAAATCTAGGATGGGAGTGACAAACTCCAACAGTTTTATCACAGCTAAACTGAGAAATATGCCTGTTTGTAACCAGATATGGCAACTCAATTCATTTCTTTGAATGTGAAGAAACACTTATAGAAAACCCTGTGCTACCTGGGGCCTCTAATCAAAAAAAAATTGTTGCTGGAAGACCCGTTCCAGGCAAATGTGGACCTAGGCAGCCAGGGGTCAGAAAGTGGCCAAGTCACTGTTCCCTGGAAGTTCTAGGCAACCATGCTCATTACATGCTAGCATAAATGGTCTTACTAGCAGAGACCTGTTATGCCACTGACTCTATTGTAGTCTTTAAAAGATGATATTTAACTTGCCCACCATTTATACATGTCCCTTGTTTCTCTTGGGCATGTGGGGGGTGGGGTAGTGCAGCTGCAGGAAACCGGACAGGACTGACCCAGGCCGCAAAAGTTGGCCAATCATTCACAACTTTTACAACACTAAAGTTGAAACTTATCCCATCTCTACTCACGTCAATGCAACATGCAGCAATTTACAGTCTCCATCCACCCCACCCCCCGCGCACACTCCCAGGAGCAGCAAAAACATTAGACTAGAATAGAAAAACTTGAGGATGAACTTTAAAGCTGCATCTTTTTGGCTAACACAATTTGCTAAAAGCAAATGTTTATTTTAAATCCTAATGATATCTTGCAACAATACCACAACAATAATACCTACTTTATAGATTTGTCTCCAGTCAAATGTTAAATTTCTGCCCCAATTGATGCAAAATAGGATTTTGCAGCTTGACAAAAAAGGATACAGCTCAACATTTCTCAAGGTGGCAGAGTCAGCGTCAAAGGAGGATTGATAAAGGTCATGGTAGCGAGTTGCTAGACTTCTGAACTCTTCCATTGATATCTTCATCTAAATGATGCAAATGTAATTTAGATTAGAAAGGAACATCTTAATAATATTTTGATACTGAAAAATAAGGCCGACAAAATATTCAAACTTCTAGTTTTTATTTAAAAAAAAATTGAAATTGGCTAGTATTTTGCAAACTTGGAAACTAGAAATTTTGCAAAAATTTAGAACCAGATTCAAAAATGTCATCCACATTTGAGTTATAAGGAAGTCATTATAGAATAATTTGCATTTATATATGCACTTCAACGATGTTCTAAAGTGCTCACAGCCAATTAAGTACTTTAAGTGTAGTTACTGTTGCAATGTAGGAAATGTGGCAGTCAATTCGTGTGCATCAAAATTCCCTAAACTCCAGTGTTGCAATAAGATGTGTTTTGTTATGTTGATTGAAGAGTAATTATGGATCAACACACTGGGAATAATCGCCATGGTTTTCATGAAATAGTGCCATGGGATATTTAAAATCCACAGACCTAAAAGGCAGACACTGCATCATTCCTGCAGTGGAGTGTCAACTGGAGATAACTGTTCATAATCAGCTTCTGTAACTTTAGGTTCATATCAAATTTGCCTTGCTCCTTACCATATTAAACACATTTCAGGTCAGTTTTGATGAAGGATCTCCAAGCTGAAACACTAACTCTGTTTTCTCTTCCACAGATACAGCCTGACTTGCTGAAAATTTCTAGCACTTTGTTTTTGTTTTAGACACTCAGAACGATGTGGAAATGGCAACTGTGCATTTCATATCATTGGAAGACAAAACCATAATTAATCATCTTGATAAGAAATGCATTATTTAAAGTATTTTAGTGATGTAAAAATGTATAGATACAACTGAGAATATAAGCACAAGTTAACTCTTTGGCAAGTTGTTCAGAACCACTTCCAGCTGCTGCTTTGGATTTAGAATACAACTTCAATCATTTGACTCTCAAAGATCCTCCAAACTATCAAGACCATTCCTCAACATATACATACCTGGTTGGTAATACGGCCACATCTCTGCAAGTCATTTCCTGATGCCATAGCAATTGCTGTGGCAATTGCAGGTGGAGGGCTAGTCTTCAGGCTGTTACAAGTACAGATCAGCTGTGAGAATGCCTGGAGCACGTCAATCCTTAGTTTAACAAATTCACATTGAAAAGTCAGGGGATTGGTAGGTGTGCTTGCAGCCTGAAAAACATTTAACAGTTTACATTTATGCTGTCAAATCATTTTATAAATTAGAAAATCTGCTACACCTTTCATAAATTTTGTACATCATGTAATATTTATATAAAATCAAACAGACTAGGAAGTTGATGTGTCTGAGGGTGTAGTCTGTGCAAGAGAGGGTACAGAACACTTCACACAACATGAATTGGGAGCAGGAGTAGTCTGACCATCCTGAGCCTGGCTCCACTACTTGGATCATGGCTGATCTGACTGCAACCTTAACTCTGTATTCTGCTTCACCTTCTTCAAGAATTAAACAACTATGCCTTAAAAATAATTAGACACTACTGCCACTGCCCTTTGAGGAAGATAGTTTCACAAACTGACAATTCCTAGGTTTGTCTTATCTGTTTTACATGGGCAACTCATTTTAGTCTCCCAAAAGAGGAAACATCCTCTCCATTATTCAGCCTGTCACAACCCTTCAGAATACTGTATGTTTCAATGTGGTTGCCTCTTGCTTTCTTAAACTTCAGTGGATACAAGCTTAGCCAGTCCAATGTTCCCTCAAGATGACCTGTCCATTTCATGTATTAGTCTAGTAAACTTCCTCTGATCTGCTTCCAACACATTTACATCCTGCTTTATAACCAGAAGACCAATACTGTGCACAATATTACAGATATGATCTCAATGTGCTAAATAACTCCCTATTGTTGTATTCTATACCTCCAGCAATAAATACTGTTAGCTTTCCAGATTACTTGACATACCAGCTTTTTGCAAATCGTATACAAGAACACTTCATTCCCTTTATCTCAGAGCTTTGCAATCTCTTAAGTGAGTTGTCCATTATGGCAGGTAAAGCATTGACACATTTCCCACTTGTACTATTTGCCAGATTTTTGTCCACTCAATTAACCCATCTCTCTTTGCCTCCTTGTAAGCTCTTTGCAACTTGCTTTCCTATTTTTATCATAAGCAAATTTAGCAACTATACTTCAGTGCCTTCATCCAAGACACTTATGTAAATTATAAAGTTGAGACTCTAGCACCAATCCCTGTGGTGCACCTGCTAACCAAGAAAAGGCCCTTTTTCTTTTGCCAACCACTTCTTCTGACATGAAAAGAAAATTGGCCGTCTTTGTTAACTCCTACACCATGAGCTTTTATTTTCTGCAATAACCTTTATGGCACCTGTTTAACGCCTTTTTGGAAATCTAAATATAGTACCTCCACCCATTTTTTCTTTTAATCATCATACATGTTCCTACTTTGAAGAGCTACAGTAAACAAGGTTTCCCTTTCAGAAAACGATGTTGACTTTGTCTGGTTACCCTCCCCCTGAGTGGCCTTTTTAAATATCTATACCACCTAATTTTATATTTCTGGTAAGCTTTATCGCATACTGTAATTTTTGTCTGTCTTTAGTTTTTTTTAAACATGCTGTTCAATCTTCTGAGCAGCCACATCTTTGTGGAATTAAACATTTTCTTCACATTTTATATTATCTCTGACTTTCTTAAGTTAGTCACACATGATGGGTCTTCCACATGGAATTTTTTTTTCTCTTATTTGGAATCTCTCCATTCTGAAAGATCCACTAAAATGTTTGCCACTGCATCTGTTGACCAATCCCTTAATTTGCCAGTTCACTTCAGCATGCTCTGATTTCATGCCCTGATTTCATGCCCTTAATTGTCTTTATTTAAATCTTAAAATACCAGCCTTGGAACCATTCTTCTCAAACTGAATGTGAAATTCAATCATATTAAAATTGCTGCTACCTCAGTATGACACCTTCACTGAGGTCATTAATTTAATCCAATTTTGTTGAACAATATCAGATCTAAAATGGCCTGCTCTCTGGTTAGCTTCAGATTGTGCTCTCCTAAGAAAGTATCCAGAATTCAGAGCTCTTCATCTAGGCTTGCTTTGCCCATTGACTTTTTTTTCTCCCAGTCCAGATGTAGATTACATTCATGATTTGTCGTGCTTTTCTGACAAACTCAGATTAATTCTTTTGTACTATTATTAGGAAATTAGGAAGCCTGTACAGCACTCCAGGTTGTTTCTTGCCTCTGTCTCTTTTCTCCACAAACTGCTTCTATATCTTGCAGCCTTACAAAATTAAAAAATCTAATTGCAGATGGTATTTTTTTTAAATGAAAAGGTGTGTGAAGTTTCAATGCAGCAGAGATCTGAAACGTTGCATGAAAATTAGATGCATGTGTGGCATATTTTGTATTATGTCAAATTGTGCAAATTGAATTTGGGTGAGTCTGGTTATTACCATTATGTACTCATCTTGGCTTTTGCTGCTAAATATTTATTCAATCCACATGAACATGAGCATTTGTATGAAAATACAATGAACGGACAATATTGGTGAGTTCTACTATTGCTAAGGGCACAAAAGATGCTGGGTCTGTTTACAGGAGTGACCTGCACCATTGAACCCAGGATAATGCTGACAAAAGAATTTCTAACACTGGCAAGCTCTAGTCCTCAGCTTACCTATCATGTTTAAGAGATGGCTAGTATCTCCATTTCCTCAAGCCTTCCTCTGTATTGTACAATGCCACTGGGGTACTTTGAATGGACTTTAAGGATTACTGTTTTACTTGTCATTATCCTAGCTAAAACTCTAAAGTAACAATTCCAAACAAAAAACAACCCTACTCAAATTGGTGTTTTGATCAGTTAAATTTAAGTTGGCTTTCCCACACTACCAACTGTTCCATGTAGAATATTTCTGACATGTAAAGAGCCCAGAAAAGTGTTTTGTCACTCTTTGGTTGTGAATTAGATTTCTAAAGTATCTTCTTCAACACACACAGAAAAACTGATCAGATGCCAACTGTTCTGAACAAGTTACAAAGCAATTGTGAACCATCAATTCTGCAACCACAAATCCAAAATAATTGGGACTGAGAAAAATGTAAAATTTTAAACTTACTGTCAAAGAAGCTATGCCCCTCTGGTAGTGTTTCAAAGCTTCTGCAATACAAGCCAGTGCAACACTGGATTCGCTATCTTGTAGGCCTGCCAGACATTGCTCTGCTTTCGAGAATTCTTTCAAGCTGTTTAGCCAGAAGTAAAAATGTTCAGAGGCCACTTGAGTTAACAAGCCGTGGTAGAGCTCTCCAGCCATATCATGGTTTCCCTGAAAATACCAGAACCAAAAAGTCAGTCAAAGGGAATATCTGCAAATTGGTAGAAAGGATTGCTGTCCAAATTCTATTTACTCCTTTGGTACACTGTTGCACATAACCATTACTTGCTTTATATTGTAGGTTGATTATTACTCCTGTTTCTCCTATGCAGCAGATAAAGACAATATATCTTTTGGTCACATGTACATCGAAACACAGTGAAATGCATCTTTTGTGTAGAATGTTCTGGGGGACAGCCTGCAAGTGTTGCCATGCTTCTGGTGCCAAGAACACACTGCCTGTATGAGTATCTGGACAAGCACTTGGGCCATAGCCTGCAAATGCCTTGGTAACGCAAGTGCAGGAAAATGGGATTAGTTGGAACCTGATGGTCAGCAAGGATGTGCTGGGCCAAAGGCTGTTTCTGGACCATGGACTTCTGTGACTATGACTAACAAAAACTAAGAAAATGCTTCAAATTGAACCAAAAATAAACTTCGAAACATTCAAGCAGTAAAGAGGAAAAAACTGGCAGATGATCAAACTGTTCAGAACATCCCATAGAAAGGGTGCAGAGGAGATTTACAAGCATGTTGCCTGGATTGGGGAGCATGCCTTATGAAAACAGGTTGAGGGAACTCAGCCTTTTCTCCTTGGAGTGGTGAAGGATGAGGGGGGACCTGATAGAGGTATATAAGATGATGAGAGGCATTGATCGTGTGGATAGTCAGAGGCTTTTTCTCCGGGCTGAAATGGTTGCCACAGGAGGACACAGGTTTAAAGTGCTGGGGAGTAGGTACAGAGGAGATGCAGGGGTAAGTTTTTTACTCAGAGTGGTGAGTGCGTGGAATAGGCTGCCGGCAACGGTGGTGGATACGATAAGGTCTTTTAAGAGACTTTTGGATAGGTACATGGAACTTAGAAAAATAGAGGGCTATGGGTAAGCCTAGTAATCCCTAAGGCAGGGACATGTTCGGCACAGCTTTGTGGGCCAAAGGGCCTGAATTGTGCTGTAGGTTTTCTATGTTCTATCCTATAACAATACTGCACTGGTTGATATCTACCACTAGAGGCTGCAATTAAACTGGTATAAACATTTACAGCCAACACTGAACTTGTCACACCACAATGGAGAATACAAGACTGAGAAACTAATTGCACTTTAATCTTTATGGCTTCCAGGCCTGAAACAACAGGGTCACATCAGAAATAACATCCATGCACTATATTGATCTTGTACAATAACAAGTTATAAGCCACTATGTTTTAATTAATAACCAAAAGAAAGTTTTCACAGCATACATTAGGGATGGAATTAATTTGGTTTCTTTGCCCAAGATCTGATCCATGAACAAATGATAGGAACAAAGCCAATTTAAACATAGGATGAAGATTTAACAAGCTAAGCATTGTCCCTGTAAATGTGCTCTTATGATGGTTAGTAGTCTCATGCCACACTTAAATATGTTCTATAACAGATGTGCAGTCATAGTGCTCTGCAAAAGGAAATGAACAAATAATTTTGCTTTGTGGCTAAAGTTAATACACACAAACCCCTACTCTTCCTGGATGAAACTATTATTTACAATCTAAAGAACACTAGCTCTACAATGCAGCGTGCCTATTCTGCTGCAATAGGATTAGTAAAATCATGAACTGAAATACCAGTAGTATGGGTGATGCGAATAATACTGACTAGGTTTATTTCCAATCTATGTATCATACTACATTAAACCCACCCCCTTGCAGGAGTGGAAAAAGTCAATTTCACCGTCATACTGAATTTTTAACCACACCACCTGACCCTCATGGACAGAAAAGTAAACCACTGTTTTTAGGAGTGAAATGGAAAGAGAATGGTGATGGAGATTTTGAGAAGTTAGGACAACGCACAAGACATAGAATGGTAATTCCACTTGCAGCTGTTTAAATACAGCCAGATCAAAATGAGTGAGGAAAAGAAAATCAAATGGCCCAAACAGTTGCCCTTTACCTCTTGGGACAATATGGAGAATAATACCAAATGAATTCTCTGGTTACCAGGCAGACAAATGATCTCCAGAGGGCATCTTTTCCAGTTTCCAAATTATTTTTGGGAGAGAGAGGTGCTCCTTGGGTTCTTCTCACAGTTCAGACTTTGAAAGGTTAAATAATGGTAGCAACATTTACTCCTTAGGTATAATTAATTTCTTGAAATAAAGTGTTGAAGATTAATTTAAAAGATGCTCACCATACGGGATGCTTGACGGGCAATCTTGTAAACTGTCCAGCCATTGGCTCCATTTTCCAATTGCTGTTTTATCACATTTTTAACATCAGTAGACATAGTTTTCTGATTAGCTACAAAAATGACTGTAGCCAATGCTACCTGAAAGGCAAAGGAAAGAGTTGGTGGATTAAAAATATGGATACAAAATTTTTAAAAATGCAAGTCAATAGTAAATTAGCATTTATGTAACACCTTTTAACATAAAACATCCCAGCTCTACACCTGAGCACATCAGGCATAACTCGATACATACTTAAGGATAAATTACACTCAATGACCAAAAGCTGAAATCATATGTAATTTGAAGACAGGTCAAATTGGTCTGGACTTTTAATTTTGCAGTGATAATTTGAGGCATAAACACAATGTAGCCATTACATTTGGGGAAAAAAAACAATTATATTTGAACTGAAAATTCCTAGTAAGGAAAACATGAACATTCTTTGACAATGAAGAAGTCATATTTGTCTAATTACAGGAGAGTTGTATATCAAAGGCTCACTATTCACTCTTTAAAACCGAACAAAGATTGGCTCTCCTTAAAAATCTTTTAAGTCTTTGTTTTGAAATATTCTGAAACAAGTTCTTACTTTATTTTATAAGAACTAAAAAAAATGGAATGATTCACCAAATAATAATTCAGTTAATAAGTCAATAGCAAATAGATTATGCACCTCAACACAGCATGAAATACTCACTTAAAGTCATTTAATCAATCAGGATGGATTTATAAAAAGAAACGAAAGTTCTGATAAAATTTTATAAAAGGATACAAAGTAGATGTTATCTATGGATATTTTTGATGCATTTGGGCAGGTGCCATTTGGTGGTCTTTCAGAACTAGGCTCATGTACGTTGAGCTAAATGGTAACTTACCATGCTGCAAAATGTTATGATGCTCATGATTCTACTTGCCATCAACTCCATTACAGGAGCATAATTTTCTTTATGAAATGAATAACACCAAACCCTGTAGTACACATTCCTTACAAATGAAATGTCCCCAGTAAATAAATCTGAAGATTTTTACCATAAGCTCTTGCTGTTTGTCTGTAGATGACAATCCAATCATCTTGTACAATTCCATGAGCTCTCCCAGCATTCCCTCTCCTAAGACAGGCAACTGCACTGCTATAGCAGCAAGGCAGTGGCACATTGGAATCCGAGCGATATCCTGGGCAGTATGTAGTTGGGTCAGCAGGGATTCGACGACTGGCTGGCTCAGGTGAGGGCGACTACACATCAGCTTCACCATGCAGGTAAATGCAGTCTGTGTAAGAACAAAAAAAAACAAGGAACTGAACAATTTCAAAGCTATAAATACACCAATTTCTTCAAAAAACATACTAGTTCTCATATGAGTGCCAATGAAAACATCAATAGCACAGACACCTTGCCTATTTACAACATAAATAAAACTTTTTAAAATAATCAGCATAAATTGGCACTTGAATTCCCAGCACAAACTGGAAAGGACCAGAGAATGACATTTTCTATCACGCATAGCCATCTTCGCAGTCGAGGACAGTGTGGCTTCCGAGATTTCCAACACAGAAAGGCAAATCATTTCACATTAAGTTCCCACAGGGCAAATGGGAGTCCAATTTCAATCCATGGCTACTGGCTTCTGGTGGTGTACCACCACAATTGTGTGCCAAGGGGAGGAGCATTCTTCCCTCCTCTCCACTATCCTGCAGCCCATCAAGGAAGTCTTTAGCCTGTCCCATCCCTCTCTCACACCAATCATGTCCAAATCTCTTCCTCCCTGCCCCAGTCTACAATGCCCAAACCCACTTTCCCCACTGCGATCCTGTCTTTCCTCCAAAACCCTGCTGAGATCTCCAAACTTGGACAGGATATCAAATGGCTGGATCCACAAAATAACGATGAGGTCTTTCTGTTAAGTTCAGCTGGATTTGTGCATTTCTGGCCTTGAAATTCTACCAGCTCTCAGCCAGAGAAGTGCAGCAGGTCCCACTTTCCCCACTGTTTGTTATGAGGCCTGGCTTTTTTTTTGTGTATACTGATCCATTTCCTTTTGAAAGCCATAAATGAATTGGCTTGCACCTGTATCAAGCAATACATTCTGACTGTCAAACACTTGCTGTGTGTAAAAATAAACATTTTTATTTAAGATGCATTTATTTCAAATCAGGTATCCTCTGGCTCTCAACCTATTCACCAATGGGAAAAATGTCCCTCTTTTTCTGTCTGGACCTCATTTTCTTGAGCACAACCAACAACTCTCAACCTTCTTGGCTCTAAGAACAATACCAATGTTGTTCCCCCCAGTCGATCTGCATAATGCATGTTCCTTCCAATCGGAAGCATTTACTGAAACATTAATGCATCCTCCCTCAGGGCTTAAAGTCATTCCCCAAAGTGTCATGATCAGAACTGGAGGCAATACTACAGTTGTAGCCTAACTATTGTTCTACAAGGAGTATTGTAAATTCCTTGTGTACTCTTATGCTTTTATTTATGTAGTCTAAGATCTGATACATTTTTATAATCACATTCTCAACCAGCCCTGTCACGTTCATAGCGATATATAAATTAGGCATATACACACCTGGGTCTCTCTATTGCTGCATTCACTTTATAATTGTGCCTTTTATAGTATATTGTTTCACCCTGTCCTTTCCACCAAAATATCACATTTCACTTCTACATGTTAAATTTCATCCATCGCTATGTGCCCATTTTCTCAGCCTACTTCAATTTCTCTTGGTCTACCACTATCCTCATCAGAGTTCACCATACTTCGAAGTGGACGGTGGTCTACCACCATCCTCATCAGAGTTCACCATACTTCGAAGTGGACTGCCTTTCCTATCCAGCAGGACTGGCTTCTGCCCAGCATACACCATAGACTTGCAGGCTTTGGATTTGCCACCACTGCTCCCAGCCACGGAGTTTGCTCATTTCTGATGAATGGGACTACGCACAGAGATGGAGGCCCAGAATTGCATGTCCATTTTTCAAATGCCAACACAATCAGGCTTCAAACACAAAATGCAGAAGTAATAATTTGAAAATAGCCTATAATACTTGTTGGGGCAGTAATATTACAGTGAGGTAATATTTGTTCTGTATTTTTTATTATTAGGAAAACAACAAAAAATGAAGAGAGAAAATTATGCATTTTGCTGTTGACTCTGTCTCTACTAGCTCCTTCTTATCCTCGGACTTCTTCCCAGGTCAAGGTAGATGACGGTGTCACTGTTGTGTTCTCTTAGTCGGAGCATCCCAATCCCATTCTTCCCAGTCATGGAAGTCTCCAGTTTCCTTGCTCCAACTTCCTGAGCCAAGTCCATTTACTCCCAACTTAAGGTGGGGTTGAGGAGGCGTATGAGCCCACTGTATTTGGTCACATTGCAATACTGACCTCCCTATTCCATCCTTCTCAGCCACTTCACTTGCATGCTCTTGAATACTGCCTTCCAACTAATTCCCTCACTTCCCGAGAAGGCGGCATAAAAAGCCAGCTATAGCTAGAGGCTACCAAATCATTAGGACAGAAGGTGAGTGAGTAGTGGAGATGAAGTAGAAAGGGGAAAGAGAAGAGTAAAGGGTAAAGAGAACCAGTCGAAAGGAGCAAAAAGAGAGGAAAAAAAAGGAATTGGAGTGGGAAACAAATGGAGCTGCTGTCAATTACACGGAGAGGTTTTGTTCTGTCTATGCACTATATCATCCAAATGGTTACAGTCTGAAATTTTAACATTTCTGTGTATTTGATTTTCTAAATGGGGTCTGTATTAAAAAGGGAACAGATTTACATAAAAATTCAGAACAATTCAAATTTCTGTATGATGAAATCTGAGATGAGCGCTGCCGTATCTGTATTACTGTAGTAATGTGTTTCTCTTAAATGACTGGAAGGGGAGATATATTATGGTGTTCAATGATTCATTATAACATTCCCTTCTCAATTTCAGGTACCTTTATAAATGGCAAGTTCAGCCAGATGCAGAGCAAAAGGAACAGATGGAGTGCCTTCCCAGGATTGTTTATGCCCTCTGATGGCCAATTTAAAGTAGAACGATTAATGCCGAGAGTAAATTGGCACCCAATTCAACTACAATTAGTGGCGGCTGATAGCAAAGTTACAAGAGTTTTGTGTCTTCATCAACAGAGTAATGAGAGATTATTGCAGATTTATATTTGAAGTTCGACAACATAGCAACTGCTTACTACCACAGTTTGATGTATCCAAGTTTATCACTCACAGAACATGAGGCAGTACTGCACAGGTACAGGCCCATCATCCCATGGTGTCTGTGCCAA
Source organism: Pristis pectinata (assembly GCF_009764475.1). Classification (NCBI taxonomy): domain Eukaryota; kingdom Metazoa; phylum Chordata; class Chondrichthyes; order Rhinopristiformes; family Pristidae; genus Pristis; species Pristis pectinata. The sequence goes on from NC_067407.1 coordinate 106,936,161, forward strand.
CCACGATGCCAATGTTAATTAATCCCATCTGCCTGCACATGTTCTATATCCCTTCATCCCCTGCCTGTTCACGTTCCTGTCTCTTAAATGTTGCCATTGTACCTGCTTCTACCACTTCCCCTGGCAGTGGATTCCAGACACCTACCACCCTGTATAGAAAAAAACTTAATTCATAAATTTCCTTTAAATTTTCCCGCTCTCATCTTAAAATTAAGCCCTCTAGTATTTGACATGTCCATCCTGGGAAAAAGACTATTTATCCTATCCATGGCACTCATCATTTTTTATACTTCTACCGGGTCACCCCTCAGTTCTGACGCTCCAGTGAAAACAATCCAAGTGTGTTCAACTTCTCCTTATAGTTTATACTCTCTAATCCAGGCAACATCCTGGTGTCCCTCTTCTGCATCCTCTCAAAAGCCTCTGATTCCTTCCTATAATGCAGTGACCAGAACTGCACACAATACTCCAAATGTGGCCGAAGAAAATTATCTACAGCCACGGTATGATTTCCCTACTTTTATACTCAACACCCTGACCGATTAAGGCAAGTATGCAATACACCTTCTTTATTACCCTGTCTACTTGTGCTGCGACTTTCAAAGAGCTATGGATTTGCACCCCGAGATCTCTCTGTACATTGAATCTCCCAAGGGTCCTGCCATTTACTTTCCTCTTACATTTGACCTCCCAAAGTGCAACACCTCACACTTGCCCACATTAAACTCCTAATGACATTTCACTGCCCACATTTCCAACTGGTCTACATCCTGTTGAATCCTTTGACAACCTTTCTCACACTTCACACCTCTGCTGATTTTCACGTCATCTGCAAACTTACTAATCAGCACACCTACATTTTCAGCTAAGTTTGTATATATATATATATATATATATATATATATATATATATATATATATATATACATACACACACATACATATGCAAATCCTTGCAGAACACCACTGGTCACTGACCTCCAGTCAGAATAACACCCCTCCACTGCTACCCTCTGCTTCTATGGCCAATCAAGTCTACTAAGGGACCTTGCTGAATGCTTGATGAAAGTCCATGTTGACACCATACCCTCATCAATCATCTTTGTCAACTCCTCAAGAAACTCAGTCAGGCTTGTAAGATATGACCTCCCCTGCACAAAGTCATACTGACTATCTTAATAAGCCTACGTTTTTCCAGATGTAAGTAGATCCTATCCTAAAAATCTTCTCCAATAGTTTCTCTAGCACTGATACAAAGCTCACCGGCCTATAAATTTCCTGGTTTGTAACTATTGCCCTCCTTATACAGAGGGACAACATAGGCTGAGACACAAGAGATTCTGCAGATGCTGGAATCTGGAGCAACACACAAAAAGTGCAGGAGGAACTCAGCAGGTCAGGCAGCATCCGTGGAGGGAAATGAATAATCGACGTTTCAGGCCGAGACCTTTCATCGGGACTGGAAAAGAGGGCAGAAGCCAGAATAAGAAGGTTGGGGGAGGGGGAAGAGTACATTCAGGCTGGTGATAGGTGAGTCCAGGAGAGAGGTGAAAGGTAGGAGGGTAGGGGAAGGGAGATGCAAGAACCTCTCAGCTTCTTACATCTCCCCCTCCCCCTCTCATAGAACATTACAGCAATAGTACAGGCCCTTCAGCCTACGATGCTGGACTTACCTATCACCTGCCTGAGTGTACTCTTCCCCTTCCCCTGACCACCTTATTCTGGCTTTTGCCCTCTTCCTTTCCAGTCCTGACGAAGGGTCTCAACCCAAAACGTCGACTGTTTATTTCCCTCCATAGATGCTGCCTGACCTGCTGAGTTCCTCCAGCATTTTGTGTGTGTTGAACAACATCGGCTATTCTCAAGTCCTCTGTGACCTCAGCTGTGGCTAAGGAGGATGCAAACACCCCTGTCAAGGCCCCGGCAATCTCCTATTAACATGCCCTAGAATATCAGAATGCCCCTCCCTGATCTCATTATCATCCATGTCCTTCTCCTTGGCGAAGTATTTCACCCACTTCCTCTAGCTCTAGGCATGTTTGTTAAAATAATATTTCTTCTTGCTTCCCATTCTCTTTTCATATCTTCAGTTTCCTTTCATTCCATATAGCATTTTTTCTCTTTCCTTCAGTTTTTCATAGCACAGCGCAGCAGATGGCCTTATCTTGTGCCTAAACCTCTTCTGTTCAAAAAGCTGTAAAAATTAGTCTCGCACCTCAGCAATTATTTAATATCTGCGACCTCTAAATCAATTCATTTGCCAGAGGAAACATTTTCAATTTTGAACGTCCTTCTCACCTAGCCCCCAGATTACTTTCTAGTCTATTAATATGCCATGATTCAGATGTGATTAAGGAAGATAATATTACTAAGCTTGAATGAGCACTTGACAAGAAGCAATTAACCTTATAATCTTTATTTTATTGAAATTTCAATTTAAATAACTTTGCTAAAGGCAAGTTGCCCTTTTGTAAGCTAGGGACAAGCAATACTAGTAATCCTTGTTATCAGCATTTGTACATCCTTTGATCGGGCCAAGCAATGTCCTCTGAGCACAATGAAAAGTGCTGCTAAGGCAAAAAAATAAAGAAAATCCCTTTATACAATAAAATACTCAAACTGAAAAATGACTTGGGATTAAAGACTTTAAGTGGATAAATTGAAGTTGGGGATTTTATCCTTGGAATGGATGATGTGAGGAGATTCAAGAGGAATTTAAAATTATGAAGGGTATAAACAGTGTAGATTCATAGGAAAAGCAATAACCAGAGGACAGAGAATGACGATTGACTAAAGAACCAGGTGACATGACAAAAAGTTATTTTTAAGCTGCCAGTAGCAAGAGTCTGAAGTGCACTGCCAGAAGTTATAGTGGAGACAGATTCAACTGTAGCATTCAGAAAGGAAACTGAATAAATATTTGGAAGGAAAGAATTTGCAGGGCAATGGGATCACAGTGGTAAGTGGGACTAGGTTGGTTGCTGATCTCAACAGACCAAATGGCCTTCTGTGCTGTAGCCACTCTGTGATTCTGCACATCTTGTGTAACTGAAACAGACGGCAAAACAGTACTGTCATTGTCATTTCAAACAGTACTGCGAAGACAAAAATAACCCACCTACGATAAAACAGTTCTCATAACGGCATCAATTCACCCACGAGCAGATCGTGTTCCTTACCTTTAAAGCATTCTGTGCTCCTACATTACTTTCCTGGCTACAAAGAACAAGGAGGGATTCCAGAGCAAAAACTGCATCTTGTTCCAAAGCCAAAAAATCTATAAAGTGAAAAGATTCCAAGCATGATTACAAACTGTGTTGCTGGAAAAACATGATCTTGCTATTTTTTTGCTCAGCTGTCATGCATTTCATTCTCTTGTTATGTCCTAGACTGAAATAAGGCCACTGTGGAGGAGATTGGGGCAGAAGCAGGCAGGGCTAATACTGCCCATACAACACCCTTTCTTCAAAATAGTGCTATTTCAAGAAAAAAAAACTACTGAACATTCCTGCACAGAAATTGACTTTGCCTTGTTGAAGACAACTCAAATGTTACAGGCACAATATCAGTTTGCATATTTTTATAATATATATTTTGATTTGGCCAGTGTAGGATAATGCCTGCTTTAAACATCAAAAATATTATGCAATACACTGATATAATGGTCAATTTTCACAATTTGGAATGGTACCACAAACAGAGATAAAGACTTTACGTTAAACCTTTGTTATTCAGTTATGTCATTTTACTTAAATTTATTTACCTGTGTAAACCATGTTTACTTTTCTACATTGCAGTCTCTACAATACTAGACAGAATATCTCTATAAACAATACTTACAGTATCTATCAAGGTGAACTTCCAGCTTGCTGGTCAGAATTGAAGTCTTCTAATTACCTACCTCTATATTTATTAAGTTCTGTGCAAAACTTTGCCTATTTGAATTTCAGTACCCTAATCCCACAATTACATTCTGCCAAAATGATGTTTTATAAACACATTAAAAAGGAGTTCCTAAAACAATAAACTCATCAATTGATTGCTCCAGGTATTCTCCATTCACCCCTCACCCCATAGCACAGGAGTTCTAAAGCACATATCAAAAATTTAAGTACATCAGTGACATTAGAATACTTCATGGATCATCAGTTATTGTTTTCTAAAACATCCTCAGAGCTTTCATATCAACTTGCACAAAAATGACCCCTGAAGTATTAAGAAGCTAATGTAATGTTACCAACAAGCCAGATTACAGCTTTTGAAAAAGCTACATCTGTGTCGAGATCCAGAGTCAAGATCAGTTCTGGCAAAAGACCTGAGGCTTGAAACATTTAACAGTTTCTTTTTATTTCAGATTTCCAGCATCTCCAGTTTTTTTTTTACTTTCAAACTCAGTTCTGACCCAATTTGATCCTACTCTTCCCATGCTTAATGCTGGGGTTTCCACTATTTTTTGTTTATGCCTACTTCCATGCCTAATTCAATGACATCCTTTACTCAGTTGCTTTTGTTTTCTTAAAGATGGAGTTAACGACTCATTTAATTTTTAAAAATTACAATTTCTGAATCAAAATCAAAGCTTTGATGAGTAAATGTATAATTTATAAACAGACACAAATTGAAGACATATCTGAAATAAACATTCTGCAAAATAATGGAATCACAAAGCAGAGAAAATGATATTGGAAGCAAAAACACACTACGAATTGCAAGCCAAATATTGAAAATGTTTTAAATGGAATATAAATGGAGGAAATGGGTATTTTTTTAAATCTGTTTATTATTTTGAAGTTTTTTTTTAATATCAAAAGCCACAGGAAATCAATTTTCCCTTTCCACTGTAACAAATGCTGTCTTTTAAAATAAGGAAAGGGTAGGCAATTAAGCACATTCCTATTACTGGCACTATACTAGTCCAGGTTTATTTATAGTGTCTTGAATGCCAGTGACTCACTGAGCTAGAAACTTAAACATCCTCCGAGATAGGATATTTAAATATATGGTTGTTAGGGCTACATCTGCCCATAATTTCCTTTCATCTATTTGTCAAAAGAAAATTCAGGAGGAGATTCACCAGGATGTTGCCTGAAGATGAAGAGTTTCAGTCATGAGGAGAGATGCACAGGCTGCAGCGGGCTGATTGGGCTATACAAAATTGTGAACGGTATTGGTACATAGTAAATAAAAACGTTTCCTTATAGCAGAGGTGTATAAAATCAGAGGGCATAGGTTAAAGCAAGGAGATAGAAGGTTTAAAGAGGATCTGATGCAGATTCTTTTTTCACCAGAGGGTACTGAAATCTACAACTCTCTGGCCAAGGGGATGACAGAAGGAGAAACAGTCAACATTTAAGAAGTGCCTAGCAAACACTTGAATTGGCAAGGCATAGAAGGCAATGCTGTAAAATGGAAATAGTATAGATGGGCACTTGATGGTCAGCATGGACATGGTGGGCTGAAGAGCCCATTTCTGTGCTTTATGACTCTGAGTAATGAAAGCATATTACAATTGTGACCATCAATGAAGCATTTTTTTTGCCTGCCTGCAAAAGTGATATTTCAGCTGATGATAAACATCAATAACAAAAATTAATTTTATATTAGATCCGTAGTACAAACAGAATATTCACTGCAAAATATATTCCACAATATATAATAGCCTTCACAGTTCAATTTGGCTGCCAGTACTCATGAATTATTTCCTTCCTTCTTCCCACTCATTGGATAAAATTTGGATTGTGAGGTTGTCAACTTTCAACTGTGAAAATGTTGTTATAAATGGTACACTAATTATGAGTTATTTCCATTATAAACCACAGTTATTTAGATTCCCCTATTTAATCATAGATTTTTTCCCAATGATTTTAAAATGAATTCCAGAACCTACTCAAGAGTTAATTACATTAAGAATAATAAGGCATAATTTTTGTTCTCAATGTTTCATAGATACAAAAAAAATTTATTCTATCTAAATTTGGAACAAAGAACTCAAAATCATTGCAATCAATCAAAAGAAATATAAAGGCTAACGTTCATCTTTTCTAGGTTACCTTTTTCCAAGCAGGATGCAATGTTTGTTAGAACAGTAACACCATGAGCTGCAATAGCACAGTTGCTATGGTAACAGCACTCTTGTGCAAGTTTTATCAGGTCGTCAGAATGTGCTGGAGTAGTTGTGTTTCCTTTTAAATAAAGAGAAAGGAAAACAGCATTTCCATCAACAACATACAAATCAGGCAGTCAAATAACGTATTTACATCAAAAAATAAAATAACCAGAATAAGGGCTTTTTAAGTCACCTGCATCCCAGAAACAAATTCATTGCAATGTAACCATCAAATATTTGATTAAACCCAAATTAATTACCAGTTTCAATGATATTTTATCAACATACAGCTGGACTGAATTCTTGATAAAAATTCTTTGAAAGAAATGTAAATGTCTGTAAGGTTGCAATAATCCCCAGAACCAAAAGGATTCAGTAGGTATTTGTGTGAAGTGTCGAAAACATGTCTTTAAAGCAAACATGCATATGCAGCAAGCAGTTAAGGTGGAAAATAGTACATAGCCCTTTTCTACAAGGCCTCAGGGGCAATGGTGCCTTGCTACAATTATACAAGGCTCTGGTGAGACCACACCTGAAGTATTCAGTGCAGATTTGGTCACAATAAAGGATGTATTTGTCTCAGAGGGACTGCAAGGAAAGTGCACCAGACTGACTCCTGAGATGGCAGGACTGTTGGACAGGTGGGGTACCACAATGAATCAGAGCTTGGGCCCCAGCTATTCACAATCTATATCAATGATTTGGCTGAGGAGAGAAAAGTATCATATTTCCAAGTTTGCCGATGGTACTAAACTAGGTGGGATTGCGAGTATGCAGGTAGATGCAAAGGGATTTCTATGGTTTATGGAGTGAACATGAACATAATGGATGGAACATAAAGAGGTCATCCATCTTGGAGCACATAATATGTTTATATTCAAAGGGACTTGGGTGTGCTTATACAGATACAGCAGCAATGAGGAGGCCATATGGTATACTGGCCTTCATTACAAGGGGATTTGTGTACAGGAGTAAAGATATATTACTGGAATTAGACACAGCTGGAGTTTTGTGTACAGGTTAGGTCTTACCTAATAAAGAAAGGATGTATATGCTATAGAGGGAATGTAGCAAAGATCACGAAACTGATTCCAGGGATGGCAGGATTGCCATATGAGTGATGTATTAGGCTGGTATTTTATTCTTTAGACCACAAGACCATAAGACATACGAGAAGAGTTTAGAAGAATGAGAAGAGACCTCATCAAAACATACAAAACTCTTATAGGGCTCGACAGGTTAGGTGCAAGGAGAATGCTTCCCCTGCCTGATGAACCTAGAATCAAGGAGCACCGTTTGAGAATAAGGGCAAGGGGTATTTGGGACTGTGACTAGGAGTAATTTCATTGCTCTGATGGCAGTGAACTTCAGAATTCTCTACCCTAGACAGAAACTGATAGATTTTGGGGCTTTAAAGGGATCAAGGAAAATGGTGCTGAGGTAGAAGATCAGCCTTGATCTTGATGAATGGCAGAGCTGGCTGGCTTAAAGCACCTTATGGCCTACTGCTACACATATGTTCTTATGTTAAAAGAGTGACCAAGTAGCTTTGAGGAGGGTGAAACATCCTGATTTTTCCTGTTTCCAGTCCAAGATTTTATGGCATCCCAGCTACCAATCTTCTAAGCCCTTGTAATTCAAAACACGACCTTTCTCACATGGGAATCCTATCTAATAATGCGTTCAACAATCAAACAACCCGAGGACCAAAATTTACTTTCCCTGATACCATAGTAATCAAATATCACCACAGAAATACTAGACTTCATCCTAAGGCTACTGATTAAGAGCTCCATCCGCATTCAGGAGAATAAATGAGCATTGAAAAATTTTTATATATAATAATTTTGGTCCTGTATTTAACAGTACGATCTCTACTACCTGTAGGTTGTGCTTCAGTAAACACAATTTTCTTGTTAAGAAAATACTGGCCACTTTAAAGTGGTGTGACTTATTGGCTGATGATTTCTAACAATGGGTCCACAAAGATTCACAATGACACATGGATTCCATTCTTTGTTTCAGACTTTAGTGCTTTTCCATGTGTGAGAATGCAATTTCACACAGTTGATTACATTAATGAAAAGTTAAGTAAAATTGGTCAGTGGCCTTACCTTGTGAATTATAGTAGTACTGTTTCATTGCGATGGTTCCTGATAATGTGGACAAAACTGAAAGTATGCCCAATTTCAAACTGTCATAAGGGCTCTGAAGGGCACATTCACACAGTGACTTAACAGAGAAAAGAAAAGCATGTTATAATTCTGTTCTTGGGAAGATAAGCTTTTAACAGCTAAATACTGTAAGCAGAATCAAAGAGATTTAGTATGTTATGAAGCCAGATGCAGTATCAGCTCCCTAAAGCTTTCGTTGCCTTTGTGTAGTCAGATTACATATAGAATCATAAAGAACAGCAAGGGGTCCCTTATACTATTGTCAGCTCCTAGAAAGAGCTACATTATTAATACACCTAAAATACACAGGCAGCTTTAAATCCTTTGAAACATTAAGCATTTACGTACGAGGAAAAGTTATCAAAATAACTGGTTAATTACAAATTACCCTTACTGAAATATTGTTAATATTCTATCAAGCAAAAGTAAAAAGATCTTTTGCAATCGCCTGTATATAATTAGCACTAGCATTTCTAAAGTAACTTTTGCATGAATATCCCAAGACTCTTCAGAAATTGCATAAAAATACATACTCTAAGCCAGAGAGTGCTCAGGATGGAGAATCAAAAAGATTTGTAAAACAAATTGCATCAGAAAGTCTTAGAACAGGGAATTTAGAAGTGTATAAATAAGGCAGTTAAGAATTCTGCCATTAATAATGCGGAAAAAGGAGGATGGATGCATTGAAGATCAGCACAAAAGTTTGAGAGGAAACACAAAAGTTGAAGAAGATTGTAGCAATAGAGTGAAGCAAAAACAGAAGAGATATTTTATGGCACAGACAAAGATTTTTAACTTAATGCTACAAGATAAAGGGCAGCCACTGGAGGGTGGGGTGATTACAAGAGTAAAGCATCTTCCAGATGCGAAGAACACTATTTTTTTTAAAAGCCTACTGTTCAAGAAGGAGAAAAAAATTCTTGTTCAATCACTGCAGTGCTTATGGTTCTCCCACAAAAAAACATTTTGTGAATGGTTTAATTTTAAAGAGGATGCCAAAACAATGAGATCAGGGGAGGCACGTATAAATCTTCAAAAGGTGGCAGTTACGCTTAATAAAACTCTAATGAAAAAGTAAAAAAGGTTCTTGATTTTAGAGGGATGAAGTGTAAAAGAAGCTCTGCTGAACCATGATGATGGAATTGACAAGACCCAGTTTTGAGCACTTCACTCTAGTCTTTGATGATGGTGGAAGAGAGATCTGTTAAAGTGGTATCAGATTAATGATATTTAAGTCATGTTGAGAAAGTAGATGAGCAGAAAATCCTCTCAATACAGGAGACAACAGTACTAAAAAGATTTAATAAATTTTATCAAAAGCACTGATTCTTTTGAAAAAGTAGATATAAAGAAATTGTGTTCATTGGTAGAATGCATGGTAGCCAGAAAACACCGATTCAAAATTCAAAACAGCAAAAGAACGAGAATGGAATTGGAAAGAAAGTAATTTTACAGACAGTTGTTATGATCGAGTCCATGATTTGAAAGGATGGTAGAAGCAAATTTCACCAGTTGTTTCTAACAAGGAATTTATTATTGGAAAGTGAAAGGAGGAGAAAAGACACGAATAGCCCCCTTTCTACTATTCTTCTTCTTTAGCAGTCCGTAGGATCAAGGATGATTTGTTTCTATTCAGTTTTGTGGGTTCTGAGATGATGGACGAGGCCAATGTGGGAACCACAAACAGACCCTCTCAGATACGACAGGAGGTGCCTGGTGAGGCAGGTGGGTGGGTTATTAGTGAGGTGAACATCCTCTTTGTACTGTATGATTCTATGACCAGTCTGACTACATGGAAGCAAAAAAATTTTGGGGAGTTAATGTCACACAAAAAAAGTCAAATTGTTCAGGATAAAATAACCTTATTAACTTTCAAATAATAAACAGGGATTGCAGAGGTTGCATGTTTAAGCTACACATAGGAGGTAAAGAGGAAACCATAATGTATTATTACCAAGCCAGACTGATATGCCTCTCTAAACTGGTAAACACCAACATTTATCTTGTTGTCACTCCTGGATATAAAACATGCACATGTTCAAGAAAGGAACACAAAAACCCAAATGAAAGTTTGCTACAAACCACAAAGAACTCACACCAAAAGTATCATTATGTATGTGAAAGACTTTTTCTAAACCATGCTAAAAAGAGATTATGTAAATAACTGTAAATAAAGAGTACCTAGCTAGGTGAGATTAGGTATACTTAGGACAATTAACAAATTGCTCATGCACTCACGAAAGCATCATGCCAAATTAATTCAGTCCATCATTTCTCTATATTCATATCCAAATTTAAAATTGAAGTTACCTGAATGTTATCTCTGCTCCACATATGTGGTGTTTTATTAGCTAACAATTTTAGGTCCTGAACAGAAAGCCTCTTCACAGCTTTTCTGGGGTCTTCTTTCAAATACTGTAGCAAAAGCTGAATCTTTTCCAACAATGGTGATTAGAGAGAAACAAATTAGTTACAGTTCGACAAATTTGCAATGCTAAACCACTATAAAAGGTGTTCATTAAAATAAATTCCAAGGAAAATTTTCATAAAACTTTTTCGCCAATGCTTTTCACCACCTACAATAAAATTCCCCAAAATATTTTAAAACAGAAAATACTGAAAATGCAAGTCAAGCAGCAACTGAGATGCAAAAAAAGTTAGCACCTCAGGTTGATGACCTTTCATAAGAACGTAAATACCTTTAAATTTCACATGTGCTTTTATTCACATTTTTAGAACAAACAAAGCTTCTCAATTTCTTGCTGTGCTCTGCAAATTTTCAGATTTGAATTCTAGTTACTTAACCATATTTCCCTTTTTATTCAGTCTTCTCAGTTAATTGCTTCAACTGTAGTTGAGTGTGGCATCATGGGTAGAGTGGTTGACCACATTTTTCAATATAGTTATTAAAAACTTATTTTTCAAAGCCAAACCTTAAGCATATTATAGGGTCAGAAATATCCCACCACGTTCAATGTCATAAACATGTGAATAATTCATGTACCATTTACACTGCTACCTAAATAACCATGTAGAATGATGAAAGTTGAAGGCAGTTAGTAACAAAAGGATTGGATCTTTTATATTAAGAGTAGTTTATTGCTCCTACATCCCGAGTAGACAGATGCACTGAGAAATTTTAACAGGACAGAAATATCAGGTTATCTGCTTGTGATTACCCACCATTAACTTTTCAGAGAATTAGACAGGCTACATACATACTGAATTTAAATAGCAAAGTGTATTGCACTGGTGGTTTTCTAATAAATATAAGGTCTTGAAAGATAACTCTTACCTGTTTTGGGATATCAACCAGTGATGATGCAGCCAATTGTGTAAAAGTATGCAGGGTGACTACCACCATCTTGGTGGAAGGGTACAATGCCACTAGTTGCCGAAGGAGAACACGAGTGCTGGATGCAAGGGCAGCATCGTGATGCATGTGCTGCAGAATTGGGATCAGCTTTAACTTCAGATCCACAGGTGTTGCCAAACCTGGAAAGCAAGTTTAAGTTATTCATTCCTGCTTTTAGTGCTCCTCAAATGCAGCAACTGCAGAACATTTTTGACTTAACAGCATAGAGCATCCCAGAATCTGAAAACTAACATGTGGAGGTTAACTAGAGTAAAATTCTGGATCAAAAAGGGATTTCCCCCTGCCCCCTCTCCCCCCACACAGCAACCACATTGCCATGTAGATCAATGTACACCTGTTCATCTTCAAACTTGAGTTGTAATCCTAGAATAAATTTCAAATACAACAAAAATATAATACCAAAGGCAAGTAGTCTTCTTCACTCATATTCATTACACTACCAAAATACAGCCTAGCCTGATAGTTTGTTTCCTCCAGAACCCAAATGCACATGAGAATATACTAATGATATTCCAGAAAACTGGATTCCCAGTTCACTTCCATAACAAATAAACTTACACGGGCTCTGCCAATACCCTGTCAATATTAGGTGTTCTCCCGCCACACCACAAAGGGATGAATGATTGAAATTATGTTTGGAATATCAAGTCTATGCAAATAATAATTAAAATGTATTAAGAAACACAAGAAATCGCCAGTGTAGGCCCTTCATCAAGATCTTGGCTGATCTTATGCCACACCATCATTTTTCTACACTAGCCCCATTTTCCTCAATTCCCTTAATATCCAGAAAGCAATTAACCTCCTATGAATGAACTCAGTGATTAAGCCTCCATAAACCCCCAGGGTAGAGAAGTCCAAAGATTCACCATACTCCGAGTGAAGAAATTTCTCCCTATTACAGTCCTAAAGGGCCCTTATTCTGAGACTGTCCCTTATTCTAGATTCCTCAGCCAGAGGAAACATTCTGCATCCAGCTTGTTAACATTAACATCCTGTTAACATTTTGAGAGTTTCAATGAGATTGCCTTTCATTCTTTTAAATGAGAATATAGGCCTAGTTCATTCAATCTCTCCTCATCATACTCAAATGACCTCAAGCCACTTCTTCCATTTTGCCAAGACTTCAGTGTCATATATGGATAATGATCTCAAACTCAATTTAATAAAACAGCTGTTTTGTACAAAATAATGTCATACAAACAGCAATCAGAAAACTAATTAATCTATTTTTGCTGCTAGTCAGTTTGTTTTCCCCTCTCCTATTTATACACAACTGACCAAACATGATTCATGGTTTAAAGTCTATAAAGTTATGCATCCTTCTACTTAAGAGATCCAAAGACCACGGATGACTTTGGAATAAATTGAGCTTATTAATGCTATCGCAGGTTTATTTTTCACTCTGGATACACTAAATATCAGACTACTATGCTTAAGTCACCTTTAAACTAATAAGGAGTATATGTTTTGTTTCAGATAGAAGAGGTCCTTTGAATCAGAAAAATAATCTGCAAGTAGACTGAAGTGACCAAGTACTAAGATGGATACCAAGTAAGATATACAGGCAATTTACATCTGCCAGTTTACCTCTTTGAAGTTACTTATGTGATCAGTTAGAATGCTGCCAAGTGATTCTGTTCACCTTTATGAGGTGGAATGAGTCTAAAAGATCTGGACTTGCACTATAAACCAATAATATTCTTTAACAGTAATAAAAAAAACACGAAAATGAAACAATGTATTTAAAGGAATTAAACTTTGTTCTCTACATGTAATAAAGTTAGAATTCATCCTCTAAACAGTTTTTCCAGCATAAAAAGATCTCTGAAGTGAGTGCTTATTTCTTTAAAACTGTCAATGAATCAAGCAATCCCAGGTCCTCCACTGGATGCCGAATAACCAGAAGCCACAAATTTTGTAGTCATATGTAAAACCACAATTAAAGAAATTTCTGGCCATAGTGCTGCCCAAAAGACCACCAGTATCAAATGACTCCAAACTTGCTCATAGATCCCAAGAGCTCATCTGGAAAAAAAAATTCTGAAAACATGCTTGAACAAAATAAGCTATAGAATGAATAGCTGAAACATCACTCTGTTTATTTCAGATTACCAGCATTTTGCACCATTTTACTTTTGAGTAAGCTGGAAAGGGATTCTGCCATTTTGCAATATTCTAACATAGACAATGTTAGAGAACCCTGCAAATCTGAAGCTTTGAAACAAGAAACTTGATGGTTCAAACCTTTGTCACTCTGCAGAAACTATCTATTTGAATTGTTAATTACATGTAAGCAATTCCTCAATTCCACATTTAAAACTTTAAGACAGTGTTCAAAATTGCTTGTCATTTTCTTGATGAATCCAAGTCTTCTCCTTGTGCAGTTACTTATCAAGCAGCATCAAAATGAATAGCCCAGCACAGGAAAGTGTTTCATTATCCTGTCACTGCCTCAATTCCTGAGGATGTGCTAAGCTTAATTAATTAACTTATAATTAAAGAGGACAAATTCAAAAGAGCAAATCCAAGATACTTCTATAGCAAATGCTCAGACTAACAGGATTCAGCCATTGGAAATGTTCTTTTTTTCACTTGTCTTATGGCAATGACGTTTTGCCAGCAAGATTATACAAACCAAGGATCAACCTATAGGTATATCTAGTTATAATCATGGATACCTAGATAAGCCTGTACCACATACCCCATTGGTCTTTTTTCTCATGTGGAAACAGCAAGCTAATGAAGTGTGTATATTTACTCAGTAATAAATAAACAAGTACCATTAACTTAGTTCAGGACAACTTTTGAAAACAAAAGCATTTTCAAAAATATATTTTGCTAAATGAACCCAATATTAAAACACTTTCTTAATAATGTGCATGTTAATATGGCTCTAAAATTCCTAAACAATGTCAAATACATAATATTTGCTTGAAAGTATTGGATAAACTGAAGGGACAAAAATGAAAGATAATAAGTACTCTGAAAAATGATTTTATGAAATCTTACCTTCAATCATTTCACCAATTTTGTTACAAATTCCTGTGGCAAAATCCCTAATGTATAAATGCAAATGTCATAAATCACAAATAGAAATTTAACAAATTGATAAAACAAAATTTTAAAATAAGTGGAATTAATTTAAGTTCTTCTGAATTTTAATCAAATGTTACTTTTTTTAAAATACATTTTCCTATGTGCATGCAAGAACTATTTGTTGTTATTCTCAACAAAACTGACAATTAACCATACAGTTTGTGTGTGCATGAATCCTATCTAAAAGATAGAGGCAATTATTCTTAACCGTCAACTTTGTGGCAGCTGTAAATGCCACACTGAAGGTCTAGATGTACTCACTTGGATTGTGCAGAAAAATGAGCAGCAGCAAATATGGCAGCTTCTACTTCAATATTATCATGCGAATCTAAACTTTGCCGAATACTGTGATGAGCATTTTTTCTGTCAGGAATAATAGAAGCCATACTTCCCAGCATTCTGCAAAAGGAAACAATCCCGTGAATTGTATTTTCACTGACTAGATACATAATGATTGATAAAAAATAGAAGTGTTCATATACAAAAATAAATAGCAGCCACTGTGTATGTTGATAAACCAGGAATTTATCATGAGAACTGAATTAAATTCAAAGCAGATTGCATTTGAAAATGAAAGCTCCATGCATAATTTACATCAGGCATGACTTAACTAGAGCAAATATTGATCAAATGGTGTAGATGAGATGTATTGTAATGGTAAAACTTGCTAGGCACACACTGAAAAAACGAAATCACTTTACAACAGCCCCTTTAAAAACCCATTTTATTCTGTTTGACGCCAATATTTTTCTTACATTAGTGCACGCTAGTACAAGTTTATACAGAATTAATTTACAGTTATTACTTGGAAACCCAATGACAAATATATCATACTCCTTCTGAAACATAACGTACTCAGCAGGAATATAAATTACACAGAGGTCAGCATGATTATAATGCAGTTACTTAATGTCTTACGTTAGTTTGACAGGCTTATTTTGACTAATTATCCATAACAATACAAGTGCCTCAAAGGCACAACTTCACCGAAGTTTTGCTTACCTGAGAGTGATGGCTCTGGCCACTGGATCATTGCTATGGATAACTGAGAAGACCCTTTTCACAAACTCATCAACATTTAAGATTTTCTCCAAGTGCTTTTCACTCTGCTGAGTCACCTTCAGTACACACAATCTCAAAAAGTTGTTTCTAAAGATTGAAAGTGGCTAAGTTAATAAAACTCTTCTTAATCCCCAAATTAAAATGTTAAAGATAGTGCCCGGCATTATCCTTTCAAGTGATTGTAATATTTACCCAACTCTGAAGATGTCCGCAAGTTTCAAAAAAGCAGAATTTATAAGAATTGGAAACGGATACTTCTGGAACAGCCGAGGAAAACGAACAACTGCCTCACACTGTTCACCGAGTTTTCCTGACCTCAGCCCTTAAGAGGAAGGATAAAAAACATTACATTGCAACATCATTTTTCTGCTTCAAATTTTAAGGTTAATGTAAGGTTGGATTCAAAATTTCTTTGTATTGTGTTGTTCAACAACACACTTCTGGATCTTCCTGAGGAATCCTAATAGACGGCACTGCAGGTAGTGCAGTTGTTTCACAGCTCCAGTGAATCAGGTTTGATTCTGATCCATGAGCTGCCAGTGTGGAGCTTGCACATTTTCCCTGTAATCACATGGGCTCCCTTCCATATATCAAAAACGTGCTAGTTGTTAGATTAATTGGCAGTGCTCCCAATATTGGTGGGTGGTAGGGGAATCACGAAGGAATTACTGGGTATGTGACAGAGAATAGGTTAGAGGGAAATAAGCGGGGGAAATGAGATTGATGCAATTGCTGCGAGAACCCGCTTGGACTCATTGGGCTCCTACTAGTCATGGGATCTGTTTGTAACATTGATTGTGACCTACCATTGTGGCTTCTATTTGAAAACAGTATTAACCTGTGCTTCTGGCTGCTGATTCTGAGCATCATTCTTCAAGAAATGTCAAAATCTGTTGCTTCAATCTATTTTGTCCAATATATTTGCTGACTTTATTGTAATGCACATTTCATATACAATTTCAACAATAAAGCTCTGCTGTTTTAAATTTATACAGCATGTATTAAACTGTAATTTTAATATGCAAGTTTCTCAGATGGCAAATGTTGGACCATAGACAGACACTTGCAATGAAACAATTTATTAGATGCACATTGCAAAACCTCATCCCTATACATTGTTATCCTTCATCCAATTTGTCAATCATTCTCTGGCTCCTTCCCAGTTTTTGTGAACGTACTCCTAAATCTCGCTGTTGATGCAAATTTTCATTCACAAGCATGTGGAAACCCCAAATAAAGCAGCAATTTAAGTGAAGAGTCAATAATGACACAGAATATCATTCCAATAATTTCTTCCATGAATTGGCTCAAGGAAAGAAGTTTTGTAAATCAAATGATAATTCAGAAGAAACTGAGAATAGATAAAAGAGAAGAATATTTTCTTGAAATGCAAGAGAGGAGTTCAGCACATCTGAAATAGGCAGTGACAAAGAAAGAAGAGTGGCTCTGTGGATTGGAGAGGGAAGAACAGAACAAAAGGAATCAAGGGGGAAAATTCCACTGGTTAGACCTTCACCTTACACAAAGAAGATTGTTGTGGTTGTTGGAGGTCAACCATCTCAGCACAAGCACACTATATGAGCTCCTCAGGGCACTGTTATCACCCAAACACTTCAACTATTTCATCAATGGTCTTCCATCTGTCATAGGAACAGAAATCTGGACGCCAGCCCTTGATCGCTTGCTTTTGCAATTCCTTCGAAATTAAAGCAATCCATGCTTGTATGCAGCAAGACCTAGACAATATTCAGGCATGGATTCATGGAAGCAAATAACATTCCTGCCCACTAATCCCAGGCAATAACCATCTCCAACAAAATGAATCTAACCACCTACTTTTTGCATTCAATGATCATTGGTGAACATCCAATTCAGCAGTTCCGGCAGAATACAATTACTTCAGCCTTACCTTTGACACTCATGTTCTGGCCTCTGTCATCACTGAAGACTGGGATGTTCTTGGATTCTACATCGGCTATTAGCTGTCAAATTACCATTCATGCCCTGATGGTTATCATTGACCTGAAACTTAATTGAACTAATCACAGAGCTACAAGACAAATCAGAACAGGATACTGGACCTCTTATCTCCCAACTTCCCAGAGCCTTTCCATTATTTACAAAGTACAAATTAGTTGTGCGCCTGAATGAGTTTGGCTCCAACAATACAAGCTCAATACCATCCAAGACAAAGCAGCCTACCAGACTGGCACTCCATTCACCTCCATGATTACTCACTCCCTACAGCATAGGCACACCACAGCTGCAGAGTGTACCACCAACAAAATGCACTACAGCTATTCCACAATGCTTCTTTGGCAGCACCTCCCAAGCTCGCAGTCTCTGCCTTTGGGCATTAAGGCAGTGAGCACATGGAAATTAACATCAGCTGCAGATTTCCTACCAAGTCATACACCATGAAAATATATTGCCGTTCCTTCATCACGAGATCTAAATCATGAATCTCCCTAATGAACAGGATTGAGGGAACACCTTTACCAGAAGGACTGCAGCAATTCAAGCAGACAGCTCACCACTACCTTCTGAACAGTCATTAGAGATAGATAATATGTGCTGTCCTAACAGCACTCATAATTCATAAGTTAATAAAAAAAACCTATGAACAGAACAAAAAACAGAGCCCAGAAAGGAGGAGGTACCATGCAGGTGATAAAGTCTTCATTTAGGAAAAGCTTTTTATGTGCCAAGTATGGCATGGTTAAGTACTGGTAAATTACGAATTGTATTTTATTTGTTCATTTAATTCAAGGCCCTTATAAATCGTCACTGTTGTCCTTGACACTAGAAATTGTATTATGGAATGCATGCAGCTTCAAGCTCCTGGGTGTCAACATCTCAGAGGATCTATCTTGGGCCCAACACATTGATGCAATCATGAAGAAGGCACACCAGCGGCTCTACTTCATTAGGAGTTTGAGGAAATTTGGTATGTCACCAAAGACTCTTGCAAATTTCTACAGATGTACAGCAGAGAGCATTCTGGCTGGTTGCATCACCACCTGGTATGGAGGCTCCAATGTGCAGGATCGAAAGTCTGCAGAGGATTGTAGACTCAGCCAGCTCCATCACGGACACAACCCTCCCCACCACTGAGGCCATTTTCAAGAGGTGGTGCCTCAAGGTGGCAGCATCTATTATTAAGGACCTTCACCACCTGGGTCATGCCCTCTTCACGTTACTACCATAGGGGAGGAGGTAAAGGAGCCTGAAGATCCACACTCAACATTTCAGGAACAGCTTCTTCCCCTCTGCCATCAGATTTCTGAACGGTCCATGAACACTACCTCATTATTCTTTTTTTGCACTATTTAGTTTTGTAACTCAGTAGTTTTTTTATGTCTTTATGTTTTGCACTATACTGCTGCCACAAAACAACAAATTTCATTACATATGTTAGTGATAATAAACCTGATTCTGAAATGAACTGCTGCGTTTTTGTTGTTATACAGAACATTTAACATTCTTTGTTTGCAAATCACAGTTCAGAGCATCACTGACAATCACGAGCAGTGTAATTCCAACCAAACTAATTGAATCATCGTGGTGACAATAGTCAAGTCCACATTAGAAACTTGATTACAAAATTAATAACTTTACCATGACAGATTTGACAAGATCAGCTACTTTGAAGAACTTCAGAAGTCTCATAGGATTATAAAATCCGAGTTATTTTTGTTTGAAAATAGCTGTGCCACACAATAATCGAGATGGTGGCTAATAACTTGTTTTCGTGGTTTGAAACAAACAGTGACGAGTCACAATTAGCCTGGAATTGGGGGAAGAAGAATTACCCCCTCGTTTAGGGGGAAGAGCTTATCGCCAACGACAGGGCTCTCCACAAAAAGTGGAGAGTGCGGATGGAAAAACGAGATCAAAACTCCACTTCTGTCAAATCAAAAGGCAGACTCTTTGACCTGCAACAGCCCGCCGCACTACAACACCCCTCCCGCCGTGCTAATGGGTGCTGGCGCCAGGCAGACACTGGCCAGCACTTCCCAGGATCTCATACCTTTATCTAGCTCCATCAGCGCAGAGTTGGCGTCCATGTCCTGCTCGCCGTAACCTCCCTCGGACAGGAACGGCCTGGCTACGGTTAACGCCATGGCTGTAGAAACCTTCCCTCCCCACCAACCAACCGCCTTCTTCCCAGTGATGCCTCTCGAACGGGAAGTGACGGCGCGGCCGCTGCCAGCCCAGCGGCCCGGACCAATCACGGGACGTGACGTCGATTTGGCGGGAGGTTGGTCGTGGAGAGAAACGAGCGGGAGTCTGTAGCAGCCAGGGTTCCTGCAGTGTTGACTTCAAGGATGCTGTTCCGTACTGTGTTGAGTAGCAGAGTTTGCAGCAAAAAGAGGGGTGAGAGGATGTTATTAACTTATTCTTTCAAGAAGCATCTAACATTTTTAAAAGTTGCCTGCTGATAACTTTTTGTGGATCTACGCGTGTTTATTAAACAATCATTCCAGTATCGCTTTAAGTCTATTGGTTTCATTTAATGTCTACGAATATTTTCATGTTTCATCGGTCGATTGCATTTATAGGTATAACCCTAATCCTGATCATTTGAAATATGCTGTAGTACAGTTCAGGGTGACTTGCGTGTTTCACTGCAAAATTAACTTTAAGCAATTCCATGTTAATTGTATTAACGATATGGCTTTAAACCAGGACATTTTCTGCTCTTCGATGCTGAATCTCAGCCACAAACGAGTTGATGAAGCTATTGAGTTTAGTGAACTGGAAATCGGGATTGAGTATTTCCAGTGGGGGTAGGGATGGTTGAACGAGTTTGATCAAGGCTATAGATGACTCCTGCTTACAAACGAAAATATAATATTTAAAAAGTAAGTAATAGAGAGAGGAATGTCTATGTGGAGACTCCATAGAAATTGGGATTGCTCACAAGACCAGAATTCTTACAACAACGCAGTGTTGCAATCATCTGCTCTCTACATCTACATTCAGATTAAGTGAGTTTATTTCAAGTTGTTGGCCTTTGTGCATGATGAAAATAGTGTAAAGAGAAAATCAAATTAAGATGCCATTTGATCCAGCAAATCTAACGTGCAATTAAAATTGCTCTCTGGTGGATTGTGTTCTCACCATCTTGTGTGAAATGGAATTGAGACACAAAAAAATCAGCAAGGTCCCGCATCATCACTGCCTAGCAGAGAGGCAGGAAGCATGTTAAACTTGGTTCAAAGCTAAGGAGAAAAAAATTCGGGCCACTTTTAATGATTACAATCTAGTGACCCGTGCTTGATGTCATGGATGTGTTAGATTATGCATGTCTCATTGTATGTAATCTGAGAAGAAGCTCAAATACATCAGACGCGCCTTTTCGAGTTGTTTCTTGTGCATTATTCTGTGCACCCTTCACCTTTCTTCAGTAGAGGCTAGGAACCTAACAGGCGGCGAGGACAGAGCAGAAGCAGCTTGATGCTACGTTTACCTAAGACATCGATCAACTGTATTCCTAAAGTAGTAATGTGAGTCTGAAAACTCCCGATTAGCGTGACTTCATTGTGTACCACTTGAACACAAGAGACATAAAGAAGTGTAAATGGTTTTTTAAATTAAGCCTAATAACAGTTAACGTGAGAGCCATGCGAGATGGCAGCTCAGACATAATCGTGTTATGTCGGGAAACTTGGCGTTTCTGATAAAGCCCGTGAACTCTTCATTTCTTGTGTAGAACGGGTGGGGATGATCAACAGGGGAAAAATAATATTTAAGGTGAGAGTATACCTGTTCGAAAGTTACAAATTCAGAAACCAGAAGGTCAAGTGAGACCTTTAGTGATTGTGTAGTTGTGTTCAAGAGTCTGTCTTAAAACTGTGCGTAATTTTGGTGCCTTCTTGAATCCAGCACTGCAAGGGATAGACAAAGGACTGCAGATGCTGGCATCTAGATGAAAAACACGATGACGCTGGAGGAACTCAGCAGGCCTGGCAGCATCCGTGAAGAAAAGCAGGCGGTCAACGTTTCGGGTCAAGACCCTTCTTCAGGACTGAAGATAGGAAAAGGGGGAAGCCCAATATTTAGGACGCAAAAGCAGAGCAGTGATAGGTGGACAGAAGAGGGGAGGCGGGGTGGGCACAAGGTGGTGATAGGTAGATGCAGGTAAGAGATAGTGATAGGCAGGTGCAAGGGAGGAGGGGAGAGCAGATCTACCGGGGGGATGGGTCAAAGGTATGGAGAGAGAGAGGGGAAAAAAGGTTGGAATAAAAAGAGGCTAGGAAGGGGAAGAAGAGAAGAAGTGGGGGGGGTGGAAATTGCCTAAAGTGGGAGAATTCAATGTTCATGCTGTCAGGCTGCAAGGTTCCCAGATGGAAAATGAGGTGCTGTTCCTCCAGTTTGCGCTTGGAATTCTCCTGGCAGTGGAGGAGGTCGAGGACTGACACATCAGTGAAATTTTGGGAGGGGGAGTTGAAATGATTGGCAACGGGGAGATGCAGATCGCGGTTATGGACAGAGTGCAGGTGTTCTGTGAAACGGTCACCTAGTCTGCATTTGGTCTCACCAATGTAGAGGAGGCCACACTTGGAGCACCTCCCTTAACATCATCTACTGCATTCGGTGCTCCAAGTGTGGCCTCCTCTACGTTGGTGAGACCAATCGCAGCCTAGGTGACCGTTTCACAGAACACCTGCACTCTGTCCATAATCGCGATCTGCATCTCCCTGTTACCAGTCACTTCAACTCCCCCTCCCACACTATCACTGATGTGTCAGTCCTCGTCCTCCTCCACTGCCAGGAGAATTCCAACTGCAAACTGGAGGAACAGCACCTCATTTTCTGTCTGGGAACCTTGCAGCCTGACGGCATGAACATTGAATTCTCCCATTTTAGGTAATCCCCACCCACCTTCTCCACAACTCTCCCGCCCCATGCTTCTTCTCCTCTTCCCATTCCTAGTCTCTCTTTTTTTTTCAACCCTATTTTTCCTCAATCTCCTTACCTATTGACCCATCCCCTGGTGAATCTGCTCTCCCTTCCTCTCCCACACCCACCTATGACTATCTCTTACCTGCATCTATCTATCACCGCCTTGTGCCCACCCTGCCTTCCCTCTTCTGTCCACCTATCATTGCTCTGCTTTTCCCTCCTATATACTGGGCTTCCCCCTTTTTCCTATCCTCAGTCCTGAAGAAGGGTCCTGACCTGAAATGTTGACCGCCTGCTTTTCTCCACGGATGCTACCTGCCCAGTGTTATTGTGTTTTTCACTGCAAGGGATATCATTGATCAGTTCAGCAGTTGAGAAAATTCAACTGAAATTATTAAGTGCACAAGATTTAACACATGACCATGCATGTAAAATAATCCCATCGATACAAATGGCTTCCAAAAACTGCATTTTGCCTGGTCCATAATATCAGTGTTACTCTGGTATTTGGGTAAATGACAGTAGCAAAGATGAGATTTCCAAAACTTAGCCAGGTTCATGTGAGCACTTCTTTAAAAAAAAATAAAAAATCCTATGTCCCACAAAAGGTGAGATGTGCAAGAAAAGCTGCTACCAATATAGTGGAGGTCATCCACCACAGGTATACTAGTTCAGAGCAGATAAATGATGCAACTGCAACAAGGCACACAACCTCAATTGCAAGCCAAATTAATGAGAGTCAAATAGTAAAATGACTTTGCTAACAGAAAGCCACAAAAGAGAGGTTTGTACAATATAGAAGTTGATGAGAACCAGGATGGAGAGTGAGTATTAACCAATATGTGGAAAATGTAGCAATTTCAAAAAAAAAAGTAATACAAAATTCAATTATCGGCATAACAGCTGCTTGGGTCAAAGCCCTGCAATCCTATCATATCGAGACGTGAGTAATCAGGAGCAATTAAGTGACTAACAGGAGGAAGAGGCACTAAGAACATTACAGAAGGCACTCTTTAGCAAACTCAGTTCACTCTGTGATATTAAAAAGGGATTGAGAGCAATGCATAGAGCAAAGGCTGTGGGACCACACGCCATCCCACCTGTAGTACCGAACACCTTTACTCCAGATCTATTTGTGCTTCCAGCCAAGCTGTTTTAGTACAGTTACAGCAGAGGCACCTACCTGCCAACGTAGAAGAATTATCCAAGTATGTTGTGTCCATAAATAGGACAAATCCAATTATGCTAACTACTGCTCAGTCTACTCTCAATCATCAACAAAATATTGGAAGCTGTCATTGACAATGCTGTCAAGCAGCACTTTTCACCAATAACCAGTTTGGGTTTAACTAGAACCACTCATTGCCTTTGTCTGAACTTGGACCAGAGATCTGAATTTCAGAGCTGAGATGAGAGTGCCTACTCTTCATGTCAAGAAAATGTTTATTTAATGTGGCATCAAGGAGCCTTGAACGCAAATATAAAGCAGAATAATGGAAGAACTTCACACAGAGCATTTAAACATTGTTACCATGAAAGCAGCAGCCTGTAGCTTTGTCTATTAGACTGATGTAGACCAGGATCTGGAAGAGAAAAAGAAACGTTTTTTTTGTGATATGATTTTACTGAGGAGATTGTATTAAATAACAATCTGCAATTTCAGTCATTTCAATTTTGAACAGTTGTGAAACCAAATGGGAACAAACATCACTTTACACCTTATTATCCAATCTAAAATTGAGAAGTTAGGTGGTTGAATGTATAGTTAAAGATGTACCAAAGAAATGAGTTCTGCAGGGTGGATCTGGTCATACAATGATATATTGACTTGCAGATTTTGTTTTTGAGTTAACTATTAATGCACACTCCATAGCAGAATATACTTCTGCAGAATTGTTGATGCATAAAAGACTTGGGGACATGTCTGATTCAGCTGAATTTG
Source organism: Pristis pectinata (assembly GCF_009764475.1). Classification (NCBI taxonomy): domain Eukaryota; kingdom Metazoa; phylum Chordata; class Chondrichthyes; order Rhinopristiformes; family Pristidae; genus Pristis; species Pristis pectinata. The sequence goes on from NC_067407.1 coordinate 106,960,829, forward strand.
TAAGGGAGATTGGAAGAAAGGCGATTGAAATGATGAGTACACTAAAGAGGAGGTTCAAATTACATGAATTCCTGTGCTGGGACCACCAAACAGGTTTAAGATAAACAAATGGGATATCACAGATTGCTGAGATGTATGGTTTCACAAATTATTTCACAGGGTACATGAGTGATTCAAAAAGGTTCACGGATGCTATTTGACCTGATAGCCAAGAGAATTGTATGGAAGATTCTAAATTTGACTCTATTCAATTGTTGACACCAACGTGTGGTAGTGCTATAGTAGTTAAATTACTGGAGGAGCAGTCCAGGTAGCTAGTTTAATCACAGGGGACATGGTTTAAATATCAGGATGGCAAGCGGAGAATTTCAGTTTAAGTGGTGTTACAGAGACTCAGCTAGTTCTAATAACATATAGCTGTGGTCCCAACACTGATCCCTGCAGCACCCCACTAGTTAGTTTACCACTCTAAAAATGACCCCTTTTTCCACCACTCTCTTCCTGCTGGTTAATCAATACTTTAACCATAATCATATATTATATATGAAACCATGAACTCTAGTCTTGCAAAGCAACCTTTTATGCAGCATCTTCTGGAATGCCTTTTGGAACTTTGTATATTTTACATCTATAGGTTCCCTTTCAATCACTCTGACAAGTATTTCCTTTTAAAGAGCTCAAATTTGTCAGACATGATTTCTCCTTCATGAAGCCATGATGATTCTGTTTGATTAGATTATGACTTTCCAGATGTTCTGCTCCTTAATAATTGAACTTAACTTTTTTCCACTAATAGATGTCAGGTAAACTTGCATTTATATTGCACACCTTTTGCCTCCCATGCTCTTTTTGAATAAGGCTTCAACTGGTGGTTTCCTTCAGTATTCTTCAGTATTTTGCTAGAATCTAAGGATTTCAGAAGACTTGTAACTGATGTATCTGCTAAATCTGTAGCACTTCTTTTGAGATCCCAGGATGCAAGCCATCAGGTCAAGTGACTTATTTGCCTTTAGTCCCATTAGTACTAGTTCTCTAACAAGGTGATGTATTTAATTCCTGCCTTTTATTTTTTTTGTTGTATCTTCTACCTTAAACTGATATTTTGCATCATTCTTTAACTCCTGCCATTTTCATAACTATTTTCTAAACTTAGTTTCTAGGAAGCCTGTGTTCATCCTGACTTCTCTCTTTAAGAAACTTCTATTGTCACTTTTTATTTCACACTAGTTGGTTCTCTCAATTTAAGTCCCCCTATGCTTAATTCCAAATTTATCCCAATCTTCGGGCCTAACACCTACCATTTGCCACCTTGCGTGTTTTCTCATTGAACAGAATGTCCTCTTTAACTTCCTAACTTGGCTATCCTTTGCTCACTTTCCTCCTAGTCTATTTGTTCCCCACCCCCCGCCACTTTAGAATCTTTCATCCTCATTGTGATATAATTTTGTTGGCAGTATGAATTATATCCTTGAATGTCTGCTCGTACTTGTCTGTTGTCTTACCTGCTAAGCTATTTTCCAGTCCACTTTGACCAACTCTTTCCTCCTTCCTTTCTAGTTCCCTTAAGTGTAACGCAATTATTTCAGATCCAAGTTTCTGACTCAAGCTGGGCCCTGATTTCATTTTTTTTTTATGGCTCCCATTTCCAATTTTATGAATCCAATCCACTTGAAGATTGGAGTCACCTTTGATTAATGCACTACTCGCCAATTTTTTTTTAATTCTACTCTTTCCTACAGTGTGACTATTGTGTGAGGTCTTGTCTTACAAACTTGATTGAGATTTGAGGAAGTGATGAAGATTAGGGTAGTGGATGTTGTCTACATTGACTTTGGGAAAGCATTCAACAAGGACCCTCATAGTAGCGTGATCCAGAAGATAAAGGCACATAGTATCAACAGAGGCTCGATAGATTAGATTCAAAATTGACTTAGCTATAGAAGACAGCGTTGTGGTGGACGGGTGTTATTCTGACTGGAGGTCTATGATCGATGGTTCCACATGTATACTTGCATCTATTGGTTGCAGTATTGAGTATAAAAGTTGGGAAATCATGTTTCAGCAAAATATAACTAATTAGGCTACATTTAGAGCATTGTAGGCCATTCTGGTTGCTGCATTACAGGGAAGATGTGGAGGCTTTGGAGAAGGTGCAAAAGAGGTTCACCAGGACGTTGCCTGGATTAGAGAGTAGTAGCTATAAGGGGACCTTAGGCAAAGCTCCCCTTGTTTTCTCTGGAGTATCTCTCTGGAATGTCAGAGACAGAGGGGTGACCTGTTAGAAGTTCATAAAATCATGAAAGGCATAGATGGGGTAGATGGTCTCTTTCTCAGGGTGGAAATGTCAAATACTAGAGGGCATAGATTTAAGATAAGATGGGGAAAGTTTAAAGGAGATTTGAGGCAAGATTTTCTTTACACAGAGGGGTAGGTGCCTGGAATGTGCTACCAGGGGAGGTGGTGGTAGCAGATACGTAAGTAACATTTAAGAGGCACTTAGACAGGCACATGAACAGGCAAGGGATATGGACCATATTACAGGCAAATGGGATTATTTTAAATTGGCGTGTTTGGCACAGACATCGTGGGCTGAAGGGCTTGTTCCTGTGCTGTACTGTTCTATGTCTGGGGCCCTGTTCACAACTCCTACTTCTGTCTTCTTTCCCTTGCTTTTGTTTTACATCCACTCTAAGGGATTCTGCACCTTCTCGTGTGTGTGCACACATGTGTGTCGGAGTATCTGTGCATCTTTCACAGCTGGATTTATTTCATCCCCTATTAGTAGAACCTTTTCTTTCCTTCCTGTCCTTCTCAAAGGTCAAATATCTCCGAATATTGAGTTCCCAGCTTCGACTTCCTTGTACCTATTGCCTCTGTAATGGTAATCAGATCACAACTTGTGTCTGTTTGCACTGTTTGTCCATCGACTTTGGTTGTTTTGGATACTATGCACTGAGATACACAGGTCTTAATTTGACCTCTAACAATTTTCCTAAACCCATCTGTGGGGCCTATAGTGAGGTATCTGGGCTCACTTATGAATAATAACTATTTCACTGCCACACTGAAGGAGTGTGGTCAAACAAAAATAATACTCAACAGCTTGGAAATTTTTTCCACGTGTCCTTTTGGATCATGCTTTCTTGGTGCTTAATTTCTGATGTAAACTTTGTAAAATAATAGATTACTCAAACATTACTTATTGTTGTTACTTCATCAGTTTCAATGTTATTTTTATTTTCCCCATTAGAGCCCCGCAGCTACCCCTTAGACACTTTGCTGCAATATTACCAGTGCAACCGACAGGATGAACACACTTCATCCAGTGACCTTGGAGCACCAGTTCCTCCTTTTGGCTGTTCGTGGTCCACAGGTAAATTGGACAACCCTATGCTTGTAGTGAACATTGACTATGTATATTCTTATGGCATGTCATTGATAAAATTGCTTCTGTCAAATACATCTCACTCAGAGGTTGCAAAGCATTAGTTAGAATCTCAATACAATTTACAATTATTGAAGTGCAAAGCTGTAAGTTTGATTACCACACATGTTATAGCCTGATTATCCAAAACAAACAACCAGTGCATCAGATGTTGCTTAATATATTGAGGGGAATAACGAATACATAATTTGAATAACTGATATGTTTTAAAATTAAGTACATAACTTCCTATAGTTACACTGAGGAGTTTAATTTGTGGACCAGTTGGAGATTCAATGAGTAATGAGAAATTGTGGCATTATTTGATACTTCAATTTTTCAATTGTAATGCTCAGGCATGCAACTGACGGTCCACACTTTTGAGAAATTATTTGGTTAACATTGGAGTTTATATCTACCATCCAACCAGAAGAACTTTGTTAAAATTGTGCAAAGGCAGCCCCACCAAGGAGGCAAAATGAAATCCTAATTTCTATTGGTACAAAATTGGAAGATGCCTCCCTGTTTTTTTTATACAGTTTAGGTTTGCTTTTTATGTAAAACAAAAATTGATATTGCTAATATCTTGAGTACTTTATCCTGAAACCTTTATTTCTTTACAGCAGAGCAGTTACACTGGGTCCTTGCAGTTGTAAATGAAGAAGGTATGGTCAGGTTATACAACACTGAATGCCATAACAAGAAGGATCCAATTTTTCGAGGTGTGCCAAGATTTTGCTTCCTTGATTGCTTTCACATTTTTGAAGGAGATGTATCTAAATATTTGTCATGTTAAGAAACTAAACATTCCACTTTTTAAAAAAAAATCTAATGATTTATAAACACTTTATAATACTTTATTTATAACATTTGGTAAGGAGGTAACCAAGAGCACATGAGATGCATTGTCATTCTATCCATCGTAAACATTGTCCAGGTTCTCACTCATTCTTTTATTGTTCTCCTGTATACGAAGGAGAGCATTTTCTCTCAGTTCTTCTACCCTGGCACTGCTCCCAGTTCACAGTTAAGTCTAGATGTAATTTACAGTTAAAGTAGATGGATTAGCTATGCATGCAAGAACTAATTGCCATGCTGGTAGGAATATCATGGACCCTTTAAGGACATAAAGTTTAGGAATCGGGGGAGAAAAAGGTCTCAACTCATTGGGCCAGTGCCTTGCGTAGTTCATCTGTGACTACAGCATTATAGATAATTCTGAATGATATTTATTCTAGAATATCCTGATTGTGTGTTAAATTCTAGAACAGACCTAACTCAAAGAAAGCTGGATAACCTACTGTTTTTTGAAAAATATCTATCAAGATATATATTGTCTGCTTATGAAAACAAAACATCTAGAAGCTTAAAGTCTTAATTCCCAATTATTATAAACAATAAAATCTTAATTTACATTGCTACCTGCAGACTTTTTCTTGCATGTCCAATTAAGTGGAGTAGTTTAATCCATCACATTAGCCTTGTCTTTGAGAGCTCACTTGGTGTCAAAACTGTTTTTCTTCCCATTTTGCCCAATTAGCTGATTCAGATTGAGTACTTTGTGATGGTGCATAACCTGTTGCATTCTTACACGTACTTCAAACTCTGTTCAAAGCATTTGCTGCAGTATCTTCATTGAAGTTTCATGTAAAATATCTACATGTGACATACGGTTATATCAGGCTGTTTGGCATTATACTAATATGTTTTCAGCATGAGAAATGTGCTGTTCATTGTTTAATTATATTATTTCAAACTCATTCTTTATAACAAAATAGCAAACAGTGAAAATACACCCACCACATTACTCCAATATCCTAATTGACGTCAAAATGCTCCAAGTGGAAGTTAAGTTTGGAAGAACATAATTGTTATTTTTATCTATCATTTCAGTGGACAATTTTGTTTCATCAAGATCCCAATGGTAATACAATGTCTGTTTATTAGCCTCGTCTTTAATCTCTAAATTAGATTTTCCTCCCCCACCCCCTATTTTTTTCAGGATGGTTGGCTCACAACAATGCTGTATTTGACCTTGCTTGGGTTCCAGGAGAACCAAAACTAGTGAGTACTCCCTGTTTTTGATAGTACATTTCTTAACTAAACCAGAATGAGATGATTGTGCTGATAAAAATCTGTGCTGTTAATGTGTTTTATTTTGAAGGTTACAGCTTCAGGAGATCAAACTGCAAAGCTCTGGGATGTGAAAGTGAGTGAGCTTCTTGGCACATTTAAAGGCCACCAGTGCAGCCTCAAGTCCGTGGCATTTGGAAAGCAGGAAACAGGTACCCTGTACAATTTCTTTGAGCTTTGTAGAGCTTTATTCATAAAGAGAAATTGGTTCTAATTTTACTTCTTTATTTTTTCTAAAGCTGTATTTTGTACTGGTGGAAGAGATGGTAATATAATGGTCTGGGATACTCGCTGCAGTAAGAAAGGTATGAATTCTACAGAAATTGTGAGATGAACACATTTTGTAAAGAATTCAAATTGTTCAACTAACTTTATTTTGGAATTATTGCAGAGTTACTGCATTACCTCTTGAGTTTAATCTTGTCTTTATTTCCTTTTGCATCCCAGTCATTTGTCACATTTTGCAATGCATCCTCACCCAGGCCCTGAAGAGAACTGATCAGAAACTGAGGGCATTAGTAACATATACCCTCCTCTGCAGATCGATCCATGATATATTGAAACCAAGACAGAAACTTAAAAATGTGGACACTGATTACTCATTATTTTCTGATACACAAACATTTGCCTCAAAATCAGCCTAACATTTTTCTTGGAAAATAGTGCCCACGATCAAATCATTGTTATTACTGCCAACACAGCAGTCCAGTTGTTTGGTGTGGGACAGGGCTCGTGGCTGTGATGGTGCAGGATGATCATTGGAGGAATTGAGGACTTACAAATGGAGTAGTGAATTTAAATAAAGAGTAATTTGTATAACAATTACCATTCATCAGATTTGATTCCTTAATCAAGATGCATATTCAGGATAACCATTTCAACAAAATTCTATAAATGATGTATTTTATCTCTACTGGTTATTTTTTTTAATTAAACTTTATTTAGATTGTCTGAACTTGGTTTGAAATAAGTATGCCATAACAGGTTTCTAATTTGTGCAGAAAATTCCCAAGAAGCCATAAATGTTTCATCCATATGAGAAACTGGAAGAATTCCTGATGTTGTAGGGATGTTATTTTTAAGTTGAAAGTCAAACCAGTGGGCTTAGAAGGAGCTTTTGTCTGCACCTGGCTTTGGTATTGACAGTCTTGAAGTGTGATGCTGATGCTGGCTGAGAGTGCCTTTTGATCTGATCTTGGTGAAAAAATTCACCTTAAAAACATCCACAATTTTTGTTTGTAAGCTAGGACTGACACTGTGTTGCATTGCATTAATATGACTTTTCTAGAAGATACTTCAAAAACTCTTTAAGATGTAAGTTAACAACAAAATGCTTTTTATTTCCAAATAAACTCAACATAGCTGGTGTATTGCTGAGTTTTTAGGGTCAGGTCAACTATTCTTGTTTCCAGGTTACTGTTCATAATTTGCTCTCTCTCTCCTGGTTTATATATAATTCTGTCAGCGAAGGGTATGAAATGTAGACTTGCTTTAAGCAAAAAGTTCCAGAGCTTCAGGGCAAATGCAGATGAATTGTCTCTTTGAAGGGGGCAGCACAGGTACTAGCACCAAAATATCTTTCTTGTGCTGCACAATTTGGACCCCCAGCACCTTTTTTTTAATCTTGCAGTCTGGCTACTGGCACCCTTGTACTTCCCATTCCGCGTACCCTTCTGTTATGCAGATGTTACTGCTGACCTGGATTTGTGACCTTATCCCCACAATTGGCCAAACAATGAGCAATCCCAAAGCAGCTTTGCCAACAGATTCAACACAAAAAATGCTGGAGGAACTCAGCGGGTCTAATTGTTCCAATAAATCATGCTGGGTGAATCCAGACATGGTGAGGTGAGAGGTCTCAAATGCTGTCCTGGGATCAGGCTGGACTTCAGCCTTTTGCATTTTGTAACTGTCTGGCCCAGTTGCGGAAAGGTGGTCACCTGAACATTGTATGATGTTCTTTGACTTGTACGGTCTTTCAATTTTGAGATGTAGATTTTGATTTCTTTGGTGAATTGAAAATAGAACAGTACAGCGCAGTAACAGGCCCTCCAGCTCACGATGTCTGTGCTGACCATGATGCCGATAAACTAATTCCATCTCCCTGCATGTGGTCTATAACCCTCCATTTTCTGCCTGTTCATGTGCATGTCTAAATGCCTCTAAATTGCTATTGTATCTTCTCCCACCATGTACCTGGCAGTGCCTTCCAGGTGCCCACCACTGTGTATTTAAAAAAAACCTTGCCTTGCAAATCTCCTTTAAGCCTTCTCCTCTTGCCTTAAATCTATGCCCTCTAGAATTTGGCGTTTCCACCCTGGGGGGATGAAGACTCCGGCTATCTACCCTATCTATGCCTCCCATAATCTTATTCACTTCTATCAGGTTGCCCCCTCAGCCACCTCCGCTCCAGAGAAATCAGTCCAAATTTGTCCAACCTCTCCTAATAGCTAATATTCTCCAATCCAAACAACATCCTGGTGAACTTCTGCACCCTCTCCAAGGTCTCCATATCTTTCTTGTACTGAGGTGACTAGTGACTATAAAGGTCACTGATATCTTTCAGGAAACAAAGTGGCAGCACACAACTGGCATTGAAGTCAGTCTGCAATAACATACTTATTTACATACCTAACAGGCAGACTTGGCATTTCCATTACATCAGTGCCCAAATGAGATTATCCCTAACACTAATCAAAGTATGATGTTTAATACTAGTGTAATATAGAATTCTCTTAACTTTTTTTTGAAACAAAGGATGGATCCCTGATAAATGGGTTGTCCTCTTGATGTACAAGATGTTCTTTGCATTGTATGTTAATGTGAAATTGGAGTCATAGAGTGTTTTAACATGGAAGTGGGTCCTTTGGGCCACCAAAACCCCACTATCGATCACCCATTTACGCCAATCCCACATTAATCCCATTTTATTCCCCCCACATTTTCTTCTACTCTTTTCTTCCCCAACCTACTCCCCTCATTCTCCCACTCACTTGCACACAAAGGGCAACTTACAGCAGCCATTTAACCTACCAACCCACGCCTTAGGATGTGAGAGGAAACCAAAGCAGGGGGAGGAAACCCATGTGTTCACAAGGAGAACTTGCAAACTCCACACAGACAGCACCAGAAGTGAGGATTGAACACAGATCACGAGCTGTGAGGCTGCGCCACTATGCCATCTCATGAATTGAGTGGTACGTTAAAATATAACAGGTGAAAACCCTGGTCTTGAGGTACTGTATTGATTTGCTAGTGATGTTCTCTCCGTGAGGACCACCATTTCACCCTCTCCCACCCCAAAACTACCTGAGTTTTGGAGATTGCTGATTCACTCTCGAGATTGATGCACAAAGAGTAATCACTTAGGAAAGTGAATTCCTCAAGTTGAAGACAGAAATTGTGCTGAGTTGTTAGGCTGCTGATGGACATGTTTTTTCTGTTTTAGATGGATTTTACAGACAAGTGAAACAGATTACTGGTGCTCATAACTCGCAAGCCAAACAGACTCCCCCAAGGCAGAAGAAACGACGACCTGCTGCACGGGGACTTGCCCCTTCTGTGGTATGACCATTTCTCAACATTCACTCTCTGTATCTGTCCATTATGTTGTTCTGAGCTGTTCCAGCAGCTGGATTTCACAGCCATAGGCCACGCTTGTCAGGATTGCTGTATGTGCTGATTTATCTCTTATTCTCTAGGATTCTCAGCAGAGCGTAACAGTAGTAATTTTTCGAGATGAAAACACCTTGATCTCTGCAGGGGCTGTAGATGGGTAAGTGCAACTTGGAATGGCTCTCTCTCTCGCTCTTTCTTTTTTTTCCCCTCTTTTCCCTCTCCATGCATCATCATTACAGCAGTGCCAACTATACATTTTCCATCCCGTCCCTCTGTCCAAAATGTCTGTGAGCAACTCGACAGGAATGACGGAGATGTGGCCATAGATGGTTGAGATGCAGGTTATTAGCTTGCTTGGCTGGACTTGGAACTAGATCCTTCCTTTCTTACCTTATCTTACAGGATTGCACTGAACAGCTTGTCCACAATGGAAAATATTTTTCTCCTGCTGAGGGTTTGCTAATAGTGTTTTTAATCTGAACAAGACAAGCCTAAAACTTCTGGTAATACATGCATACATACATTCAAATGAGGAGCAGGAATAGGCCACTTGGACCTAGTCCACCATTCAATAAGAGCATTGCTGATCTGATTGTAACCAGAGTTCCACATTCTCACCTACCCCTGTAATCTGTCGCCCTCTTGCTTATCAAATGTCTATCTACTTCTGCTTTAAAAGTATTCAAAGCATCGGCTTTTGTTGCCCTTTGAGGATAAGAGTTCCAAAGGCTTACAACATTCTGAGAGGAAAATTTTTGCCTTGCCCATATTCTAGATCCTCCCACAAGTGGAAGCATCCTGTTCACATCCATTCTGTCAAAACCCCTCAAGTTTTTGTTTCAATCAAATCCAATAATGCTTAAGCTTGAGTGGCTTCCCTTGATATATCCACTGTGCATGAGAAGAGTAAATCTTATGCATGTCACAGTAGAATGAAGAACATAAATCTGAATCACATATTTTGGAATAAAATGTACCATACCCAACAGAGAAAAGATGTACCAAAAGCTAATAGATGCCTGGTATTTTGTGATGTTCTTCTCTCACTCTTAATTCCAACAGAAGCAAATCTAACCTGTCTGCCTTTGCAATTTATATCAAGAGCATCTTTGCAATGGATTTAAAAATACATTTGAACCCAAGGAAGTTATTACAACAGTTACATCATTGATAAGGCAGAAAAAAAATCAAGACTGGAGGCCAATGATTGCCATGGATTGAAAAGGGAATGGAACAGTATGAATAGAAAATTGGTTAAATAACAGGAAACAGAGTGGTTATGTAAGGTTGTTTTTTTCAGACTGTGTGGAAATAGCTGTTATTCCAGGGGGTTGTGGTGGTATCACTATCTTTCCTAATATAAATGAATGATTTTTGATGGGTGTATAAGGCATAATTTCCAAATTTACAGATGACACAAAACTTGAAGATGAACAGTAATATTCTTCAAAGTTGTGGACAAGCTAATGAAATTCACAGATGAAATTTAACACTGAGAAATGTGAAGTATTATATTTTCGTAGGAAGAATGGGAAGTGGCAAATTAAACTTGAGAGCACATTTCTAAATTGGGTACCAGGACAAAGATTGGAGAGTGTGTGTGCACAGTTCTTTGAGAAAGGGGTTATAAAAGCATGCAGATCCTAGGCTTTATAGAGATAGAACATGAGCAAGAAAGTAATGATGAGCCTTAAGTGTTTTTATATAGGCACAACTGGTGTATCACGTTCAATTCCGAGCACCACACTTTGAAAGATACAAGGCGTTTGGCGAAGGTGCAGAAGACGTTCACTAAAATAATTTCTAGGATAAGGAACTTCAGTTACATGGATAGACTGGAGAAGCTGGGTTGTTCTCCTTGGAAGTGAATAGCATATGTAGTAGATGGAGAGAAACTGTTCCTCGGTAGGGGGCATAGAATGAAGGTGATTGACAAAACAACCAAAATTGTCATGAGAAACATTGTTTACACAATGAGTTGGGTCTGGAATGCAGTGCCAGTAACAGTAGAGGCAGATTCAATTGTGGCATTTGTACAAGAGCTGAACAAGTATCGTAAAGGAGAGAATTTGAAGGGCTAAAGGAAGAGGGTGGGGAAGGGGACTAGCTAGATTGCTCTTGCATTAGGCTAGTACATACAAAGGCCTCTATTGTGTTGTAACCATTCTGTGATTTCTATGAATGGACTTCATAACATTCTCAAACTTGTTGCTCTACATTTTTTAAATATAATAATCCACACTTATTGTCAAGATGAAATGCAGGTCAAACAGGTTTACAGGTTTGGGGTGTCGAGATCGGTGAATGGAAAGAAGTAGTGGCAAAGAGATGAAAATGAGAACAAGATGAAATGGAAGATACCAAGGGAATCTTCAGTGGGAGGGTAGCATGCAATGTGTTTCTGGGTGAGGAGGCTGGTCTTCACCCATTAAAACAATACTGTGGCGAGGATGTATTGATCACTAAATAGTGATCCTGTATGGTATGTGAAGAGGTGCTTGGCTTGGTTTTATTTCAAAGAATGGTCAGTGCCAGTTGAGAAGATGACTGGCTCCAAAATTCATGTAGGAGGAGGGAGATTTCAGTATATTGCTTGATGAGATGATGGTTGTATAGCTCTGCTTTTAGGGTGGTGGGGGGTGGGAAGAAGAGATCCAAGTAACTGGCACAAGGTCAACATTCTATCACTTAGCAAGGGTGCATATAGAGTCTACTGCCATCATTGGCTGTATGATTCAGTTGAGGAATCATCTTTGGCCAAAGTATTTGTGAAGTACGGTTTTCCAAATAGTGTCATTGAATCTGTGAGGACATTAGTTTAGAGTTTCCTTAAAATGTTATTAGCTCTAAGAGCACTCCCTCGGTGTTGCATGTCATATTGTTTTCCAGGTAATTTGTTAAAGCTGTAGGAGTGGAACTTGAGCATAATATTTTTTTCGCAAGCACAAGGGTGCTAACATTGAGCTCAGGATGACATTTATTTAATGACTAATCATTTTTTTTAATGGGTTTTATTTGCATTCCAGTGTCATCAAAGTATGGGATTTAAGAAAGAACTACACCATTCTTCACCAAGATCCTGTGCCAGTTCAGTCCTTTCTTTATCCAGGCACCAGTGCACGAAAGCTCGGTAAATGTTGTTCACTATGTGTTCACTGATCTGTGACTCTGTCATTGAATTCAAGACGAAGGAGCAGAAGAATTACAGTATATCTTAATCTGACCAGACATTAATATTCAAATGACAGTAACAAAATTGAAATATTGAAATACTTCATGAGACACTTGAATACTTAGAACTGTCAAGTCTTGTTCTGAATTATGGTGACTGTGTTGATTTAGTTGTAGTAGAGTTAAATTTTGTCTATGTATGTTTAGATTTGTAAACCTTGTTCTGAATCTATTTGGGAATTCCAATTTCTTTACCTGCAGGATACTCCAGTATTATTTTGGATTCAAAAGGCTCTAATCTTTTTGCAAACTGCACTGATGATAACATTTACATGTTCAATTTGACTGGCTTGAAAACCACACCAAGTAAGTAAAGGCCTGTCTGTCTGTTATCTTTTTAGTGCTACCATCTGGCATTCAAACTCACTTCAGATTTTTGTTTTAAAAAAAAACTGTATCTGCAACTTTTGATATTTCCAACTTGCTTGTACCTTGAGATATGATGTGAAAGGTGCTTTAAAGATACTATTGTGCAGATATTGCTGATAAATGCCCATGCTTATTGTTGTAAATGCTAGCAGAACTCCTCCCTGGAAGGGCTGTGTTAGGTCCCTGGATGGTGGTGAGGGAGGAGGTTTAAGAGCAAATGTTGCACCTCCTGTGGTTGCAGGAGAAGGTATTGGGTTAAGGAAGATTGGGGGGGGGGGGGGGCTGAAATGAGGGGACTAGGGAGTCACAGAGGGAGTGGTCCCTGTGGAAGGTGAAAAGGGGCAGGGAGGATAAGATGTGATGAGTGGTGGGATTTCACTGCAGCTGACCTAAAGAGCCCTTCCAGGTGAGGAGAAGATTCATGTGCACTTCCTCCAACCTTGTCTATTGCATTTGGTGCTCCCAATGTGATTTCCACTACATTGAGGAGGCCAAGCGCAGACTAGATGACCAATATGTAGAGCATCTGCACTCTGTCCGCAATGGCCATCCCAAGCAGCCAGTTGTATGCCATTTCAACTCCCCTTCCCATTCCCACACTGGCCTGTCCATCCTTGGCCTTCTGCGCTGCCAACGGCAAGTAGAGGAACAACGCCCTCCATTCTGCCCGGGTAGTCTACAACCCACTGGCATGAAAATTGAATTTTCCCATTTCAGGTAACCTTTGTCCCCCTCTTTTTCTGCTGATCCATCTCTGGTCCTCCCACTTTTTTGTCCCCCTTCCCATAACCTCTCTCTACCCCCCCTCCCTTTTCATCCCCCTCCCTCTCCTCGTTCCATCTGCCTGCCTCTCCCCTGTTGGTTTCCATTATTACTTTATCAGATTATGGCACTGGTAGCTTTTATGTTCCTGCTTATCACCATCCAGCAGCTGTCTCCATCTTCACTTCCCCTCCCCCACCTGGCTCCATCTGCCTCTCCCTTTTTTTTCTGCCCATCATCCACTTGCCTCTGTCTCCCAATTCCTCCCCTCTCCCTCCTCTACCAGGCTCTATCATCCTTCACCCATTGTTGGTCCACCAATCACCTACTAGCCCATCTTACCATTCCTCCTCTCTTTATACAGTCTGTCTTCCCTCTCCACACTCAGTCCCAATGCAGGGTTTCAACCCTGAACGTTTACAGTCCCTCCCAGCCACACTCCCCACCCCCACAGATGCTGCTTGACTCCTTAAGTTCCTCCAGCAGTTTGTTCATTGCTTCAGGTTCCAGCACCTGCAGTCATTTGTGTCTCTAATCTATTTGAGTGTTTGTCAAAGAATAAATGTTAACCTGGTCACTGGGATAACAACTGTTCTTTAGTGCATATGATTGTTGGATCTACCTACTCTCTTTTTTAATATTTAAAAAAAACTTTCCCAAACTCTGCCAAAATCTAGTGTACTCTGGCTAAGGGAATTAATTGAAAATTTGTAATGGTTCTATACATGACTAGATTGATTGGAAGTTCATCCCCAGAATGGAAAAATTTATTATATAAGTTTTAAAGGCATGAATTTTAATTTGCTTGGATTGCCCTGCATGAGATTGGAACATAACCAGATAAGAAAATATGGGCACTGCACAATCAACTCTTATATGAATTTTCAAATAGCTAATTTTGACTCCACTTGTATCAATTTCTTGGTTTAGTTGAATGTAAACTTGCTTCATTTATCACCACAGTAAAGGCAGCAAGTGGAGACTTTGTAGCACTGAGGCAGAAAATAAACTAATAGAGAAAATAAATAAGAACAATTACTGTTATTATTTTGAGCAGCTTCATCTTTCCTGCACATATATAAATTTTGTATTTTTATGCCATAAAATGGATTTTGTTGCACTGAGCCCAGGTCACATCTTGAGTTGATGGCATCTCTTTGTCCTCTGATTGGTCTTCTCTTTATTTTGTGTAGTTGCAACCTTCAGTGGTCATCAGAATTCCACCTTTTATATTAAGGCCGGTCTTAGTCCAGATGATCAATTCCTTGTCAGTGGGTCCACTGATCATAATGCATATATCTGGAAGGTGAGTGACTGCAATTAATTTAAAATTAGAAGGAGATGCACTAAGTCAACATGCCTGTTAATTCTGTACTTTTTAAAAATTTGCACCAACAAGTCCTTCAGGCCAAATAATATATGTTATTATAATCAAATGTCTTTAATAGTGCTTGGCCTCTTTGAACTGGAGTACAGGTATACTAAAAGAAAATAAATGATGCAGGGTTACTACAAGCTGCAAGTGATCAGTTTCGAGCAAACTTTTTTTAAAAAGGTATTTCTACCTCTTCAGTTTTCTGCTTTTACAAATGAGCTGGTTTGTGCAGCTACATGGATTGATAGACTTAATTCCACCTAAATGCATATTCTTAATATGTGATGCAGATCCACAAATTATTTGACTAATTGCAAGGAAGTGGGGAGTCTCACACTCACATCAACAGATGGTTAAACTCTTCCTGGCACTCATTCTCATTGAAATCAGTGGGATGTCATAGAGCATAAATTAAACTTTAGGCAATGTCTTTTTAGTAAGCTTTTACAGTGTCTCGCCAAAAATCTTGTTTTCGGCATGCGTGCATTATAAATTAGTTTTTGTCCTGTTAGGTTTTCCACGTTTGAGCTCAAAGGTTGTTCACTGGCTGTTCCAATCTAGCAGTTGTCACACCTGTATTAGTGCTGAAATGAAGGTATCTTATCACCAGGCAACTGAAAGCCTGCAAAACTAGTAGTAAGTTAGTCACTTTCCAGTAGTCAATCCTTCAAAGAAACTGAGCAAAGAATGAGGTTCGTGGAGTTGGCTGACTTGTGCTGATTTCCTTCAACTCAAAGTTGCTTGTTTCAGCCAGAGAATGCATCTTTTAAATCTGGCTTATTTAGGATTCCATTAGGGCTTTTAAGTAATCCATGGTATAGCATGGATTTTCTTCAGGAAAGGAGTGAAAAAAGAGAGAATGCAAAGAAAGAACTCCACAGTTGCACCCAGTGGGTTGTACATCTCCTGTGTGAGATGGTAGGAAACTGTTCTGCTAATCTCTCTTGATGGTAGTTTCCACACCCATTATTGCTTGTAACATTTCTCCTTCTAAAAATAGCTTAAATGCATTATGAAAAACTTGATACTCTTGGGTTAAGGGGCGTTTGAGATGAGAATTACCACATGCTGCTGTTATCACTAAAATTTAGCTACACTAATGTGAGAACAGCTCACGATTCCGTTCCCTGTAGCCTTGCTTTGCAGTGTTCTGATCCAAATTAGGGTAAAGGGTTGTGCCACATCACTAAATTACAGCAACTGCAGCTGTGATAACTTCACAGTAGCCTGAATTGCACACGATCTTTCATGCCCTTTCATGCAATTAATAATATGGGATTTAAACTGAAGATGCTGCTACCCTGAAGAAAATGAGGTTAATGTTGTAACCAATTGCCATTAAAGTTGACTGTTTAAATTCCTTGTTATTTCAGGTCACTGATCCTCTTCATCCTCCAACAGTGCTCCAGGGACACTCTCAAGAGGTGACGTCTGTGTCCTGGTGCCCTTCAGATTTCTCAAAGGTCAGCTTTTGTTTGTGATCTGTTCTGGGATGTATTTAAATGGCAGATCATCATCCACTTGGCATAGAATCTACTTGTTCCAAAATGTTGAGTGAAGTTTATTGTTGCTGCACAGATGCTGTCCAAATTGTTGGTATGAGAAATTAATTAGCTGTGTTGATTGGAAACTTGTGTAAAGAAAATCGGTGTTAATAAGAATCAAATTGCTATAAACCTCAATGGGTCAGGTGGCCTCTATCTACAGAGGTAGTTAACATTTGAAGTTATTGACGTTTCTTCAAAACTGGGAATAAATGAACAATTTTTCTTCTGGAATTGGAATATTATTGTCACTTGTACCGAGGTACAGTGGAAAAACTTGTTTTGCATAGCATTCATATAGATCAATTCATTACAGAGTGCATTAATGTAGCACAAACAAGGTAAAACAATACAGAATGCAGAGTAAAGTGTCACGGTGACAAAGTGCAGTGCAGGTTGACAATAAGACGCAAGGTCATAACAAAGTAGATTGTGAGGTCAAGAATCCATCTTGTCGTACTAGGGAACAATTCAATAGTCTTATGACAGCAGGATAGAAGCTGTCCTTGAGCCTGGTGGTACATACTTTCAGGCTTTTGTATTTTTTGCCTGATGGTAAAGGGGAGAAGAGAGAATGTCCCAGCTGGGGTCTTTGATTATGCTGGCTGCTTTACCGAGGCAGCGAGAAGTATAGACAGAGTCCATGGAGGGGAGAATGGTTTTTGTGATGTGCTGAGCAGTGTCCACAATTCTCTGCAGTTTCTTGTGATCCCGGTCCCAGGCAGAGCAGTTGCCATACCAAGCCGTGCTGCATCCAGATAGGATGCTTTCTATGGTGCATCGATAAAAATTGGTGAGTGTCAAAGGGGATATGCTAAATTTCTTTAGCCTCCTGAGGAAGTAGAGGTGCTGGTGAGCTTTCTTGGCCGTGGCTATGTTTACTCCTAGGAACTTAAAGCTCTCAACCCTCACAACCTCAGCACTGTTGATGTAGACAGGTGCATGTGTATCACCACCCCCACCCCCACCTTCCTGAAGTCAATGACCAGCTCTTTGCTTTTGCTGACATTGAGGGAAAGATTGTTGTCATGACACCACGTTACCAAGCTCTCTATCTCCTTCCTGTACTCTGATTCATCGTTATTTGAGATGCTGGGAAAGGGGGAAAGGAAGGAAATGTACAAAATGGAATGAATTTGGCAAGGTGGGAGAGAAGAGATTAAACGATGGAATGCTTGGAGCAAGGTGACAGCAGATGGTAATGGGACAATTGGGAACAGGTGATCAGTCTGGAGGAAGTTTAAATAGGGAAGCAGAGTATTTATATAAAATTGTCTAAATGCTGGAAATCAGAAATGGAAGTGCTGATTGTTTGTAAGTGCAGAATTCAGTGAGCCCATAGGGTAATTTTGTGCCTAGACTGAAAATGAAGTTTTGTTCCTCAAGCTTTGAGTATTGCTGGAACAGTATAGGAGACCAAGGACAGAGATCCAAACGATGTGGAGAACTAGTGTGGTGTGCAAGCCAATGGTTGGGGTCATGCTTTTGCACTAAATAGAAGTGTCCTGTGAAGCAGTCACTCAGTCAACATTTGATTATCTGAGTGCAGAGGAGGCCGCATTATGAGTGACAAATACAGCATCTGAAATGATTCAATTTCAAGTAAATTCACTTCAAGTGGAAAGAATGAGGCCTCGGAATTTGGAAAGGGAAGGAGGTCAAAGGTAGATGATTGCATATACAGAAGAATGGATAACAGTGAAGATAAAAGAATGAACCAGAACATCCTGGAGGGAGTGGTCCTTTTGGAATGCTGAAAGGAGACGAGGTAGTGGCATCACATTGGGAATGTCAGAGGTTGCTACATTGAAGAAGAAACCAAGGCCTGTTGGTTGATATGGGTGGGGGAGAGGTGGAATTGGATAGCCATGGTGAATTTGGAACAGGGCAGACAAGGAACTGTTAAAGCTGTGGTGGATGTCAGAAGTGTTGCAAATGTTGGTGGGAAAGTTGATCAATATTCTTCTTTTGAAATGACCATATTCTATTAAGTAAATGAACAATATGAATATTCAGTTTAGTTATAGAAACATTGAACTGTTTCTTCCGAAATAGTGCAACAAATTTAAAATCGTAACTGTCCCTGGTTTTGATTTAAAAGTAGTTAGAGATTTCAGTTGAACTTTTGAGTTGATAAGGGAAAGTTGAGAAACGATGAGTAATTGTGCAGAATTCCACAAAGGTGTGTTGCTATTATGCATTGTTATATTACTAACCCTTCCCACTCAAAAGAATGAGCTACTAGAATAAATTCCTTAGAGTATTGAATCATATCTGGAAGCAGCAGAGCTTGAAGATGCATTTTTTGATCTGTTTACGTAAGGAAATGTAATTATTCTTGGTGACAGATCGATAATTTGCTTTGTCAACAAGTGCCTTTTAAGCTTGGAAAATGCAACTGAATTTTGGTTTCATTTTTGAGAGGTGATGTTCTGCACATAACTGCAACTGTAAAAACCTGTCTTGTAAACCAGTCCATCACAAACCTGCTAATATTTGTGATTTTTGACCATCTAATTTTGCTCCTCTCTCCTTTTAGATTGCTACTTGCTCTGATGATAATACTGTTCGAATCTGGCGTCTAAATCGAAAAGTGGGTGTGACCAAATCTGAATTAGTGGGATCTGCATGCCAGAAGAAGCCAACGGAGAAAGGTAAAATAAATATATCCAACTAAAGGCTGGAGCCACAGGACAAATTATGTATGGATATATGTAATCATACACTTTAAAGGACATTGATTAGGTAATTTTTTTTTGTTTTCTTGTGTGAGTTGTCAGTTTTCAAACATCCTCAAACAAGAACTTGTATTGCAGCTTCAAAGGATTGGCAGTGAACCTTTAAAGCAAAAGTATTGAGGGCAGAATTTAATCATGTCTCTCTCTTAAATGCTGTCTGACCCACTATACTTGCCCATTTTGCATCTATTTATTTAAGAATATTAGCATTTAAAATATTCCTTTTGTCTACTTTTAGACATCTACATAACTTATTGAGCTACTTAATGATCAGTATTTCCAAATTAAACTTGGAACATCTTGAGTCTCCTAACTGTTAGCTGAATCATGACTTGATTTGGTAAGGTCTGAAATAGTACTGATTGAAGTTCTTGAGTTGAAATGAACCAAATGTGAACTAAGCAACATGCAGTAAGAATTGGTCGATGTAACTTGGTGTGCTGTCAGGGACATGGAACTGGGGGGAAAAAGTTGTCTTTCAAAATAATAGTTTAGTTATGAATTGGTATGTTGGCGAATACAAATTTTGGAGTCATTTTGCTCAAAATTGTACAAACTTGCAGCATGTTCCCAGATTAATGTGGGATGTTGTGAGCCTAAGTGAATTGTAATCTCCCTGCATTGCTTTGAACAGATGTCATCATTCAGTCAACACGTGGTACTCCACCCAAAACTTCATTGATGGAAGGTCCCAAGTTGCCATCTCCTCAGCAAGCTGCATGTGCCCCTAATATCAGTGGAGGCATGCCTCTCTCTTTCAACACTCCCAGCTCTGTAACGCAGAGCTCTTTAGGCAAGAATTATATACCACATCAGCTGAGTAAGTCAACTTCCTCTTCACCACCAAATTCTTCCTCTTGGAAGATGTCAATCAAGAAATGGATGGTTAAAAGCCCCTGCCCTCCTGCCTCTCTCTTTGGTGCCCACAATACTTCAAGGATGGTGCTGAACTCAGACGGACAAATTCAATCAAAAGATGTCTTGGCAGCTATAAATGCTCCAGTTTCAGAGAAGAAAGTTAAAAGAAGATTGGACACCAGTGATGGGTCAGTAATGGACAATAGCAAAAATGAAGAGTGCAGTTTTGTGGCAGAACTCAGTCATATTTCTAAAAAATGTAAAATTGATATCTGCTATGCAGAGATACAGAAAAGGAAAAACTTATCAACAGAAAATATAGACGACAAAGGGATGAAGAACACTGACAGTAACTCTGGAGAAATCCTTCCTTTAGTAAGCCCTTTTCCCTGTCCAGACCTGGAAGCTTCCTCATCTTCATGCAAGTCCCAACAGAGAGCTGAAATCCTGGACAAAGAAAACAACTCCCCACAAAATCTAAATTGGCTTGCTGAATTAGGAGAAAAACAGAAACTTGAACTGGGTGTTAGAATGGGGAGATTATCCACGAGTCCAACTATCTCACAGAATTTATCTGTGAAGAAAAAGGAAGAATGGAATCTAGCAAGTTCACCAGTAAGTAATACAATATATAATATTGAATAAGTACAATGTATAAATGACTTGCATGAATATGTAGATGGGCTGATTAGTAAATCTGCAGATGATGGAGTTGGTGGAGTTGTAGATAGTGAAGTAGATTGTCAAAGGATACAGCAGGATATAGATCAGTTGCAGATATGGGTGGAGAAATGGCAATGGAGTTTTATCTGGGCAAGTGTGAAGTGTTGCACTTTGGGAGGTCAAAAGGGGAAAGTATACAGTAAATGGCAGGAGCCTTAACAGCATTGATGTACAGAGGGATCATGGGGTCGAAGTCCATACCTCCCTGAAAGTGACAAAGCACTTAGATAGGGTAGTAAAGAAAGTGTGTGGCATGCTTGCCTTCATGAGTTGGGGCATTGAGTATAAGAGTCAGGAAGTTGTGTTGCAGATCTATAAAACATTGGTTAGGCCACATTTGGAGTATTGTGTACAGTTCTGGTCACCCTATTACAGGTGGAGGCATTGGAGAGGGTGCAGAAGAGGTTCACCAGGAGGCTCTCTTGGGAGTGGCAGAGGCTGAGGGGAGACCTGACGGTATAAAATTTTGAGGAGTATGGATAGTAGATGGTCTTTTTTCCCAGGACAGACATGTCAAATACTAGAGGGCATAACTTTGAGTTGGGGGGGGGGGGGGGGAGTTAATGGATAAGTTTTTAAACACAGAGCAAGTAGTAGATGTCTGGAATGCACTACCAGGGTGGTGATGGAAGCAGACACGATAGTGTCATTTAAGAAGCATTCAGACAGGCACGTGAACATGCAGTGAATGGGGATATGGATCATAAGCAGGCAGATAGGATTAGTTTAATTTGGCATCATGGTCTGCACCGACGTTGTGGTCTGAAGGGCCTGTTCCTGTGCTGTACTGTTCTGTGTTAATACTATGTATTACATTAGAATAAACTTTGTTGCCTTTTATCAAAATTACTACCAATTGGATAGATTATGAAATAAACTTCATGAATATTTTTGCTTGAATGGTTCAAATTCTCAAATCAGTTTAATGCAATATTCTGTTTGCTATTTTAAAGTCTTAACCTAGTATTCTTGCATGGGAAATATCTCCTTTATTTAACCACATTTCACACCTTCTGTAGTGCTGGTCCTTTCCAAGTTTTTTTTCACAGGTTTGGGTTCTACTTTATGTACTAAATTTTATATTCTCTCCGTAATGCTTTGTTGTTAAGTTTAAAAACCCACCAGTTTTGTTATTGCTGTTTTACCCACTTACAGCACTTTGTCTCCCTCCTTTCTACTGCCCATCTACTAACATACCTCCAGATAAAATGACAGTGCGGGAATACTTGTACACTGTCATCATTAGATCCTGTCAGAGACAGAATAATTTCCATTTTTGCTGTTTTGTTTTAAGTGCCCTGTTTATATGGTATTCGTGTTCATGTATCACCATGTGTATGTATGAGGTAAAGCTCCCCGAGGCAGTGATTGACTGACTGCTGAACTCCCTTGCATGTACTACTTTGGTTGGATAAATTTATCGATGCCTTTGGACCACCCCCTACCACACATTTAAGCTGGTACCTGAAATGTGAAATAAATGTTTAATTTCTCTGCTACACACTGTTAATACCAAGGCTTATTTCTTATGTAGAAAAGTTCATATAATGTTTTTTGTTCTACAGACTGCAGCTTCAATGCGCAAGATCTCTTCGTATTTTCAGCGGAAGTTGACTGATTGACCATATTGTGCAGCTGGGAATTATTGGCATAACCTAATGCTGAATTTAAAGCTTGCAGCACTCTTGATGAAACACTTATCTTCTATGTGTAGTATTTCCTGTCTGCCATCTGTGATGGTGTATGGTTTTCATTAATTTACTTGTGAAATAGAGTTCCGAATTTTTAATACCCTTTTTTTTTGACT
The DNA here is from genome assembly GCF_009764475.1 of Pristis pectinata. Classification (NCBI taxonomy): domain Eukaryota; kingdom Metazoa; phylum Chordata; class Chondrichthyes; order Rhinopristiformes; family Pristidae; genus Pristis; species Pristis pectinata. The sequence continues at coordinate 106,983,411 of NC_067407.1, forward strand.
ATTGTTCAACCACAGTTTCCCTCTTGTTCCCCAGTCAAAAAAAAGTCTTGCACCTAACTGAGTAACTAATTTAAATTCTAATGACAATTTATGTACCAGCAATCTCATTTCCTATTGGATCTCGGGTTAGTACTAGCTGATGAACAGGGTAGCTTATGCATTATAGTGCATGTAGGGACAGGACTGAAAACTGTCAACCACACAACTAGCTCATTTTGCAGTGTTAAGAAATGAGCAGAGAGAAAAATTAAGAACTACAAACTGTACCCCTAAATTTAACTAATCAATGGTTTTTGAGCATTGAAGTAATTACTTGGTTTATTTGTCAAAACACCCTGGTTCCATTTGAATTTTATCCAAATTTTAAATTTTACTTTCCTTTTTTTAAAAAGCACAAAGTTACAGCTATGTTTATAAATTATGTTACTGGTTGATATTGAACTTGTTGCTTCCCAGATTAGATTTTACCTACTTCGATAATGTTTGATGTTCTTTTTTTTGCTTAATGTTGGAACAAACTATATTTTGCTATGACTCCAGCCTGGGGGACACATAGTGGCACTGAAGGTAATGGAGGTGTCTCATAACTCCAGTGATGCAGGCTCAATTCGGACCTCCAATGCTGTCTGTAGAGTTTACATTTTCTCCTTATGATCACACAGGTTTCCTCCAATGTGCTGGTCAGTGGATTAATTGGTCACTGTAAATTACCCCTATTGTAGGTGAATGGGAAAGCCAGGGGGTGTTACTGGGTATATGTGAAAGAAAAGGTTATAAGGAAATAAGTGGGGGAATGAGATTGCTCTGATATCTGGCATAGACTCTGGGCCAAATTGCTTCCTATGTCTTAAGGAAATACAAAATGTGGATGCCTTCGCACAACTGGAAGCAAAATTATTCGAATGTTGTAGATTATGCCACTTGTTATGGACCTTTCATTGTAACAGATAAATGAATGGAACTTAAAAAGCCCAGTTTTGTGTTTTTTCAATCTAAAACAATATATAATGTGCAACCAAATAATATGGCAACACATTGATACCTTAGGCGAAGCAGTGGTTAGGTTACATTTGGTAGAATCTCTCTGCCCTTTCCTAGCCCTGTCTCTTAGAATTCTGATGTCAATACATATGGAATTGATGCATTATGAATTGATAGCACCTCTGCAATGGTAAACATCTATTTGTCATGTGAATTGTTTGACAACATTGTCCTTGTTTGTTTTCTGAATTATGGTGGTACTACTGCACTTTAATTGTGTCAAGGTTAACTTGCTAAAGCTACAATATAGTTCTGACACAAAATTATCATTGAGCTAGTTTATTTGTCAGTCAAAGTAGGATTTAGAATACTTAATGCAGAAGTTTCAACTTTCAAGTTTTGTATGAATTTGGAAATTAAAGTTGCACCATGTATTGTTTTTTCATTAAAGTAATTGATCTCATCCATTTAAGTGCAAGTAAGTTTGTATGTTTAAGCAAGAGTGTTCTCCATTTTTTTTAATGCTCGTGAATAATAGCATGGAATTTAATACTGCTTGGTTCATTATTTTAGCATTAGATAAAAGCAATAGATGAATTTCTACAACACATTTATTAAGTCTCAGAATATTGTATGCAGCTTTAGGAGTCCAATGCACAAAGGCTGAAGAATCAACATGCAATGTAAACCAGAAAGGAAGCGATGCAGGCACTCATTAGGTTTGACAGTTCAATGGTATAACTGTGTGCCTTGTATTTCCTAAGTGCATGCCTCATTTCAGATGTTCCATAAATGTTTGCATCTCCTTGAAATGCACTTCTTGCAACCTTCTCCTATTGTTCTTTTGAAGTACCCTTGGCTGTTGTGATTCTCCTGAGGCACATTTCATTCCTTGCTTATTTAAACAAAAAACAGAGACCATAGAAAAGGCCCGAAAACTGATCTAAAAGCATTTTAGTATTTAAAGAGTAATACCAGATTAGTTAGATTTAAGTAATACTAAATCATGGCACAACAGTTTTTATTTTCAAAGGCAAATTGGCTACTTTGTGAAGGAGAACATCTTTGTTTGGAAAAGCTAGTTGTCTTTGCCCTTTGCCTGATTCAGGAATGTGGACTATTTTGAATGTAACCCAGGTAAGGATGACGTAAAGGCTATTTTGGGGGCAGAGTGTGGTTTTAATTTTAAACAAAATTGTTAACAATTGTCAACAAAGGCTGAAAACAGTTTCCTGCTGCATATCCTGTTCCAATTTCTGGCTTCGCCAAAGGACTTCCTGAGGGATGGACTTTGGCAGTGTGGGCAATAGTTGTAAAATGTTTATTTAACACAATAAAATACAACTCCTAAACATCAGATCATTAGCTGCCATAATTATGACTTAGGTCTGAATTAGTCACTTAATATTATGGTTGAAGGTATTTGTAGTTAGACAATGCCACTTGCAAAAGAAAATTGGCACAACCTCTCTATACACTTTTCTCTGATGTATGGTCCCAATGTTGTGAACTTAAGATCACTGAACTTGAGTATTTCTGAGCTTAAAAATGTTAATTGAATTGTTACTGAGTACAGCTCAAGCACTGTGATCCAGGTGACTGGAAAATCTCACCCAGACATCCCTTCCCCTGCCAGTACTTTGTCATTTCCCACACAAGGCAGCACATCATTTTGTCCATGTCTTCTCAACTAGGAAAGATGGAAAAAAGCAAATGGTTTGAGACCAGAAACAGAAAATGCTGGAAACACTCAGCAGGTCAGACAGTATCTGTGGAAGGAGAAATGGTTAACACTTCCAGTCTGATGATGGTTCCTGGGCCTGAAATAATAGAGCCATAGTTATACAGCACGGAAACGATCCCTTCAGCCCTACTCATCCACTCGACCAAGGTGCCTACCTGAATTAGTCCCATTTCCCCCAGAAATCTTTTCTATCCATGTATCTGCCCAACTGCTTTTAAACATTGTAATTGTAACCACCTCTACCACTTCCTCTGGCAGCTTGTTCCATAGAACCACCACCCTCTGTGTGGAAAAAGTTTCCTCTTGGGTACCTTATTAAGTCATTCCTCTCTCACCTTAAATCCATGCCCTCTAGATTGTGACCATTCACTTATTCATTCCCCTCATGATATTATATAATTCTTATAAGGTCACCCCTTGGCTGACTATGCTGCAAATGGCCCCTACCTCTAGCTATAGCTTGTGAATCTTTTCTGCACCTTTTTCCAGTTTAATGACATCCTTCCTATAGCTAGGTTACCAGAAATGCGCACAGTATTCCAAGTGCAGACTTGCCAATATCTTGTAGAACTGTAACATTATGTCCCAATTCTTGTGCTCATGCTCTGACCAATGAAAGCAAGTGTGTCAAATGCTGCCTTCACCACCCTGTCTGCTTGTGTTGTACTTTTGAGTACTATGTACTTGTACCCTAGATTCTCCAGGGTCCTGCCATTTATTGTGTAAGTCCTACCCTGGTTTAACTTCCCAAAATGCAACACATCACACTTGTCCAAGTTAAATTCCATCTGCCATTCCTTGTCCCACTTTCCCAGTTGATTTAGATCCTGTTGTGATCTAAGATAGAATTCCTTTACTGTCCCCAATAACCCTAATTTTGGTGTTATCCACAAACTTACTAACCATACCACTTGCATTCTCAACCAAATTGTTATTATAGATGAACAAGAGGGGACCCAGTACTGATACCTGTGGCACACCACTGGTCACAGGCCTTCAATCTGAAAAATAACCTCCCACTACCACCCTCTGCCTTCTATCACGAAAACAATTTTCTTTCCAATTAGCTAGGAAACCATAGATTACAATGTGATCTAACTTTCCAGACAAGCCTACCATGAGGGACCTTTTAAAATGTCTAGCAAATGTCGACTGCCCTGCCCTCGCCAATCCTTTTGGTCACCTCTTCAAAAAAAACCAATCAATTTTTTGAGACAGAATTTCAACACACAAAGCCATGCTGAGTATCCCAAATCACTCTTTGCCTTTCCAAATGGAGGTAGATCCTGTCTCTCAGAAATGTTCTCCTTCCACAGATGCTGCCTGACCTGCTGAGTATTTCCAGCATTTTTTGACCTTGCTCCAGATTTCCAGCATTTGCATTTTTGTTTCACTTTCTTTTAGTGTCATTGTGAACTCTGGTATTCCAGTTTGGTTCTGTCAGGTTGTTGCATGACTGGTCTGTGGGATAGCTCTCCCAATTTACACCACAGTCTCCAGATATCGGTGAGAACATGAGTGATGCAGGATGTGGTTCTCGTGCTTGCTGGAACTTTCAACAAGATTGCAGGAAATAAGGTTGTGATACTAGGTGATATTAACTTTTCCCCATATTGACTGGGACTCCCATTCTGTGAAGGGATTGGATGGGATAGAGTTTCAAATGTCTTCAGAAAAGTTTCCTTAATCAATATATAGAGGTCCCAACTAGTGAGAGTGTGATACTGGATCTCGTCCTAGGGAACGAGACAGGGCAGATGGCAGAAGTGTATAAAGGAACATTTTGGATCTAGTGATCATAATTCCATTAGTTTCAAGATAATTATGCAGAAGGATAGGACCAGTCCTTGGGTTGAGGTTTTAAATTGGAGTAAGGCCAGTTTTGATGGCACCAGAAGGGATCTGGCAGGTGTGGATTGGGATAGGCTATTTGCCAGCAAAGAGATTCTTGGTAAGTGGAAGGATTTCAAAAGTGAAAATGTTGAGAGTACAGAATCTATATGTTCCTGTTAGAATAAAAGGCAAGGCTAACTGGTTTAGGGAACCTTGGTTATCAAGGGATATTGAAACCCTGGTAAAGAAAAAGGTGGCACATATCAGCTATAAGCAGTTAGGATCAAATGAGGTGCTTCAGTATGAGAAATGCAAGAGAACACTTAAGAGAGAAATCAGGAGGGTAGGAAGTGGATATGAGGTTGCTCTGGCAGACCGGGTGAAAGAGAATCCCAAGGGATTCTATAGCTAAGTTAAGAGCAAAAGGGTAGCAAAGGACAAAATTTGTCCTCTTCAAGATCAGCGTGGTCTTCTATACATGGAGCTGAAAGAGATGGGGGAGATCATAAATGAATTTTTTGTATCTGTGTCTGCTCTGGAGACTGACACAGAGACTATAGAACTGAGGCAAAAGAGTAGTGAGGTCATGGACCGTATCCAGAAGAGGAGGTGCTGGCTGTCTTGAGGCGAATGAAGGTGGATAATCCCCAGGGCCTGACAAGGTGTCCCCTTGGACCTTGTGGGAGACTAGTGCAGAAATTGCATGGGCCCTGGCAGAGGTACTTAAAACATCCTGAGCCATGGGTGAGGTGCCGGAGGACTGCAGGATAGCTAATGTTGTTCCATTGTTCAAGAAAGGCTCTAAGAATAAACTGGGAAATTATAAACCAGTGAGCCTGACATCAGTCATCATGGGTAAATTATTGTAAGGTATTCTAAGGGATGGGATATATATGTATTTGGATAGACAGGGCCTGATTAGGGATAGCCAACATGGCTTTGTGCATGGTAGGTCATGTCTAACCAATCTAGTGGAGTTTTTTGAGGAGGTTACCAAGAAGGTTGATGAAGGAAAGATGGTGGATGTTGTCTATATGGATTTTAGCAAGGCCTTTGACAAAGTCCCACATGGGAGGCTGGTCCAGAAGGTTAAGTCACTTGGCATTTAGGATGAAGTAGCCAGTTGGATTCAACACTGGTTTCGTTTAAGAAGCCAGAGAGTGGTAGTAGATGGTTGTCTCTCTGACTGGAGGCCTGTGACTAGTGGTGTGCCACAGAGATCGGTGCTGGGTCTGCTGGTTATCATCTATATTAATGATTTAGATGATAATGTGGTAAACTGGATCAGCAAATTTGCAGATGACACCAAGATTGGGGGCATAGTGGACAGCGATGAAGGCTATCAAAGCTTGCAGCATGACTTTGACCAGCTAGGAAAATGGGCTGAAAAATGGCAAATATAATTTAATGCAGACAAGTACTTTGGGAGGACAAACCAGGGCAAGACTTACACGGTGAAAGATTGGGCTCTGCATTAGATCAAAGGGACCTGGGAATACAGATCCATAATTCCTTGAAAGTGGCATCACAGGTAGATAGGCTCATAAAGAGAGCTTTTGGCACATTGGCACCTCCTAAATCAGGGCATTGAGTACAGGAGTTGGGATGTTATGTTGAAGTTGTACAAGATGTTGGTGAGGCCGAATTTAGAGTATTGTGTGCAGTTTTGGTCATCTACCTACAGGAAATATATCAATAAGCTTGAAAGAGTACAGAGAAAATTTACAGGGATGTTGCTGGGACTTTATTCCCTGGAGCACAGGAGAATGAGAGGAGATCTTATAAAAGTATACAAAATTATTAGGGGTATAGATAGGGTCAATGCATGCAGGCGTTTTCCCCCTCCAGGTCAGGTGAGACTAGAATTAGAGGTCATACAGTTAGGGTGAAAGGTGAAATATTTAAGGGGAATGTGAGGGGAAACTTCTTCACTCAGAGGGTGATGCGAGTGTGGAACGAGCTGGTACAAAGAGGGGTTTGGCGGGATATGGTCTGGGTGCAGGTGAGTGGGACTAGGCATAAGATCAGGTCAGCATGGACTAGATGGACTGAAGGGCCTGTTTCTGTGCTGTAGTACTCTGACTCTATCATGGTTGACCTTTTACCTCTACACAAATTTCCTGCAGTTACTCCATATTCTTTGATTCCCTTAATATCTAAAATGAGGAGGATTTACACAGTCATCTGGGCTGCAAGTGACTTTATTAAAATTCAGCATCAAGGTCAATGCTGGGTGGTTTCTTGCTTTTGTGCAGTGATAAAGCTGAGTAGTTTGGACAGATACTTCAGAGAAACCCATATTGCTCAGGATCTGGAGTTGCCCTATTTTCGCCAGACTGGATAATGATGGGAGATTTCCTCTCCCAAGGGCATAATTAAACCAAATGGAGTTCTGCAACCATTTGGTGGATTTCTGGTTATCATTACTGAGACTACATTTATAAATTCAGATTATTAGTTGAGTTTAAATTCCACATAGAATTTGAATTTCTATCTCTGGATTGTTAAACCAGGGTTACTGGGTCTGGTAATTTAAGTACTGCATCATCACCATATCCAATTTCCAAGCTGTAAACTGCCTTTGCAATATACAGGAAAAAGTAACGTATCTTCATCTCTGAGGTCCCTAGTTCCGTTATGTCTGTGAGTCAGCCAGTACTACACTTCTCCGACAATACCTTAATTCCCTGGGCCTGCATGTGGCAGTGAGATAATTCATGATTCAAGACTTGAGTTTATTTTTAGTTTCCACTCCTCTTAGTCATACTTGATGTATCTTATGAGGAAGAATTAGATTCTGAGTATCCCATGCCTGGTATGTTTCTTTTAATGGGCAGTAGGTATAGTTTCATCACTGAGGTATCCCAGAATGCATGTCTTGATGGTGATTTTTCAAGAAATCAAAACTTGAGCCACTAGTTTACACCAGTGGGATAGTCATGAACAAGTGGAACATGGCGAGAAAATAAGGGGCCAGTCATTTCACACTGAGGTGTGCAGAAATTAATTTTTCTTTCAGGAGATAATAAGTCTCTGAAATTCTCTGACCCCTGAGAGTGGTAGAGGCCAGATCATTAAATGTACTTAAAGTGGAGACAGAAAAGAAGAGTTGAGGCAGTGTAGATCAGCCATAATAATATTGAATGGCAGGGCAGCTTTGAAGGGCCTAATGGCCTACTCCAACTCCTATTTTCTTGTGTTCTTTTTTTCCCCTGAAGCCATTTGATGCTTCGCATGTGATCAGTTAATTCAGCACAATTTTAGAGATTGAACTTGATAGTTTCTGATCCACATAACTTAGATACAATAGCTGCTTAGTTTAACAAAGAAAAATACAGGAACATTTTCTATTTTTGTTGTGTTTACCAATTTGCAAATTTTAAAAAGAAAATATGCATAGATACTCCTAAAACAAAAACGCTGTAACTTGTCTATCAAAACTTTCATCTTCCTGGTTTGTATTAGTGGCAAGAACTTTCCTTGGTGTTAAAAAAAATCGTAGTTTTTATCTTTTACATAATGTGATGCAAATTGACAGGACTGATCATCCTAGGCTGTCCATTAAGCATTCATCCAAACTGGAGTGCAATTTCTACAGGTGAGACTGAAAATCCACAAGGGATCATGCAATACTGAACTATCACTCTTGCAATACTGCAGGTTTCTGACATTGGTTACATTTGATACTAGGAGCCTCATCTATCCATCAGTAATCTCACACAAATAATATCTTTACTGATCATTTTCTATGGAGTTCAGATCTGTGAACCTTGCATTCGTTTGTACAATTCAGACTTGCCTGTTTTTTGTGATACTTCCATAAAAGGCAGGTATGGCTACAAAGTTTTAACTTAAAAGAAATCTTTCAAATGCTGTTGTGTCGTAATCTATAATCTTTCAGAATTATACTTCACTTTCTAATACAAAGTCCAGATGTGGTTTTGCGGGATAATATTTCAAGGTAATCTCTCCAAAGTGGGCAAGTGAAATCCTAGGCTATCTGTACACAGAAGGGAATGGCATTTTGGAGGAAATATCAGTGGGTGGAGGGGTACAGAGGATTTGCTAACACTAACTTGGATGAGAGCATATCTTCCCAAAATTAAAGAAGGGTTTGTGTAGATTTTGTTGAATATTGATAAATTCATGCAAAATACAAGTCTATTTAAATTCATAATTCTATTTGACCCAATAGTGGAGCGTATTTACATCCCATTGTATGCAGGTTTGGTTCCAGAAGTTGCTTAAATGATTTATGCTCTGTTCCGTGAAGTTTTATATACTTTCAAACTGAACCCTTACAAACTCTTAAGTTCCATCAAAGGAGCAGTTGTTCTTGATACTTGTGGAGAAAACTGAGTAATTCTGAAGACTTAATAGTGTCACTTTTAAATTATCCTGATGTATAGTTGAGAGTACATCTCCTGCTATTTTCTACCAACTAGAGTATTTTATAAACTATGCTAAAGTACCTTCAAAAATCATGTTTACATCATGTAAAGATTTTTAGATTTGCACAATGAAGCTTTATAGAAAAAGATACACCCTTGTAGCTCATGCAAAGCTTAAGATAAAGGAATTAACTAGCCATGAACTGAACACAACAAGCTATTTAGGCCCATACACTAGAAGACGGTGAGGAAACTTAATAGGTAATCCTATTTTGATCCACCATAATTAGACAGCCAAAAAACAATGATCAAAAGTGAAGACACAAGATATTGCAGACGCTGGAGTCTGGAGCAACAATCTACTTGAGGTTGAACAACATCTGTGGAGGGGAGGGAAATTGTTGATGTTTTTGGTTGAAACCCTGCATCAGGACTGAGAGAGGAGAGGAGTAATGGTAAGACAGGGGCCTGAGGTGATTGGTGGACTAAGGAGGGGTGAAGGATGATGGGTAGATGGAATCAGACAGAAGAGGGGGGTGGCGTAGGGCTGGAGTTAGGAGACAGTGGCAGGTGGATGATAGTTAGAGGCAGACAAAAAAAGTCGGGGGGGGGGGGGAAATAAGAATGGTGAAGTTGGAGACAGCTAGGAGGGAGGAGTAGGAACACAGTTTACCAGTGCTGGAATCTGATCAGTAAAGGTGATAATAAGAACTGTTAGGAGAGGTGAAGGGCAGATGGAACCAGGACTAGATGAGGGAGGGGGGAAGTCGTGGGTAAAATGTGTGGGCTCAAGCGGGGTCTGGGAAAGGGGTCAAAAATGGGAGGACTGGAGATGGATGGGGGGGGGGGGGGGGGGGGAGGGGGAAGTGAGGGTTACCTGAAATTATCAAATTCAATGTTCATGCCATTAGGTTCAAAGCCAGACAAGCACAAGCTTATTAGTTGAGTTAATGGAACTTGGCCAGCTGTCTTTTGGTACTTACAAGTAAATCTACATGAAAGAAACTGGTAAAAGGTATGAAGCATTGTGTCATATTAGAAGGCTTAAGATGCAAATGAAGTTTTAGCATTAGTTTATCACTGAGATGTTGTAATGTGTATTTTGTAGTAATTTAATAACGTGAACCATTATTGGAAATCCAATCATGGCTGCTGTGCAGGTCCGTAGTTGCTGTGAACGTTTCTGGCTGCATGTCAACCAGGATGTTTTCTTTCCTGCTATAATACAATCAGTGATTTACAACACTTGAGAGGGGTGGGGTTACATAATACTGCATCACAAAACTCCTGTAATCTTAATTTTACATTTCCAGAAAAATGTTTTAAAGGGGTAAAAAAAAGTAAGAAATTAAGCTCTCTGACTTCCATGTGGCACAGCTTAAATGCACTATATTGCCAAATTGCTTTGCTGTGTGTGCTCAGATTTTCCTGTTACCTATGTGGCCTAACAAGCAGCTGCTACCAAAGAACTCCTTCTCCTTCCTGATATTCTTTCTCAAGATAGAGGGATGGTAAGCAGCTTAAAAATGACCTGTTTTGAAAATGCTGAGATGCCTCTAGAGTCTTCGTAAGTGGCAGCAGCTCTCTCAGTATTAAGATATGACTAAGATTGTCTATTATAAATATCTACCACCTACTTCTATTTACTTGATTTCCTAAGGAATGTATTTTTTGGTAAGCCTTTTTAAGTTGAACTTTTTGTTGCTTATGTGATAGTCACTAAGCTGGTTGGTTACAAAACCTACTTTCTTTCATCATTAATTAAACATAGCCTTAAAGAAGGGTTTTATGTGGCATTTTATGCTGATAGCATTTTAGCAGTTCAGTGTCTTGTCTCCGTGTTAATAGGGCTGTGACTGAAACCAGGAAGAACTTGTCTTTCATCTGACTAAAATACCATGGATGAAATTCATATCTATGAATCATTTAAAAAAGACAATTTAAAGTTATGAAAGCTTACAACGGCCCAACTTACAATATGCTAGCAGTAGCAGTTTGTGTAGTCAGAAGGTTAAAGTTCCAGAATGTAATTCTGAAATAGTTAATATTATGATTTTCATTTTCCCTATGACAGAGAAGCAAGCTATTCAGCCCATCAAGTCCATGTCCACTCACAGCAAACCCCACTAATATTCCTTGTAACCTATCCTCCTAACACTTAAATCAATTCTACCACCCATCTGCATGAGGGGTAATTTACAGTGAAAAATTAACCTACTATCCTGCATATCTTTGGGATGTGGAAAAAAACTGGAGCACCTGGAGGAAACCTATGTAATCACAAGGAGAACATGCAAACTCCATGCAGAGGTCAGGATTAAACCAGTTACTGGAGACAAGGCAGCAGCTCTACTAGCTGCACACTGTGCTGCCCATAAATCAATCTAATATATTTTTAGATGCATAAAGAGCTCTATAGCTAGCACCTCTAAAGTTGAGCTCAGCTGCCCATTTAGAAACTTATACCAAGTTGTAATCAGTAATCATCCTTAGCCATGCGATTCTACACTGATTTCTGCCCTAATAACACCTCATTTTTAAAAATTGCACCAGTTTTTCACTTCTTATTGTTATAACCTCCAGAACCACAACCTTCCAAAATCTCCAGTCCTCCAATTATGGCTTGTGTGCATTCCAGAATTTTTTTTTAAACAATTTGCCATTAATCATCCTGTCTTCAGTTGGACTGGCCCTAATCTCTGGAAATCCCTTCACAAACTTCTCTAAACTGCTACCTTACTTGCTCCTTTTGAGACAGTACTTCAAATCTATCACTCTGTCCTAATATCACCTTTAATTGTTTGATGTCAAGTGCAAGTTGTAAGAAGATTTGGTTTCTAAAACAAAAACTAGAAACTACATTTTTCTGCCACATTAAAATCTAGGGGTTGTGCATATTATGGAGTGCATATTTGTGTCCAGGCTAATATTATAATGGCTGTAAATGTTCCAGTGGGGAAGCTTAATGGCAGTCCAATGCATCATCATTGGGCTTAATGGAGGAAGTGCTAGGGAGGCAGTGCTAGGGAGGCAGTACCATGTCATTAGCATAGGTGGAAAAGCTAACCCCTGGGATCTCTGGTGACTAGGTAACGTAAAGGTAATTATTACAGGAGATGCACTAGCTACGTTCAGATTGGTAGTGCTGAAAGTCATTGCAGGACTTCTGATAATGGTGAAGAATGGTGAATTACAGCGAGTTGCAGTGGAGTGGAGAAAGTTAATACTCCCTCACCATTTTCTGATAACTTTGTAACTTTAGTCATATCAATCTTGGCAGCAAGGTAGAAAGGGGAAACATGGGAAAAATCACAGAGCAATAGCAACAAATTTAAGGCAAGTTGTAAATGGGATGGGATATACAAGCCAAGAGTGTGTTTTTAGAAGAGAAAGCAACTGTTTAATAATTTGGACGGGGGAGGTAGAATTTTCACTATGGGAACTATGGAAAATTGGTCCCAAAATTTATTGTTACAGTTTAACTTCCCAGTAAAATGAATTTTCATAATCACAAATGAAATCTACCTCGTCATGACCCTTGTTTTTCTTTTTACTGCCTTGAGGTACTTATGTATGGCATGATCTGCCTAGGTGGCACACAAACAAAAGCTTTTCACTGTATTTTGGTACATGACACAATAATAAACCAATACCAAAAACTTTTCATGAACAATTTTAATAAGGCAGCTGAAAAGTTAAACACAAACCATTTTTAGTAAGGACTTTCACCTGTGAGTGGCCAGATTTTAAAGTGACTTAAACAGGATGGTACAGTTTCATTGGTGTAAAATGCTCAGTTTCTTATGTAGATATATACAAGCCAAATTTGAAAATCCTTTTTTAATGAGGCATGGTCACTTTCATGGAAGGGACTAAACTGGGGTAAATTTGTTTAAGAATCTGTGGTTAAGATCGTGGGAATTTGGCACATCAGATGTGAGTTACATTATGGTTTGTAATCATTTGCACTGGTCAAGCCAGTTTTGCCATGATAAACCTACCACAAATTGGCAGAAACTACCCTATAGTAATGAATGAAAAGAAATGTTTGTAATGTTGATGAGCATGGGGTCCAAATGAGCAACATTCCTTTATATAAAAAAAACCTGTATACATAACTGACAAGATGCCCAATTTCACACTTCTGAACAAGTCATTGATGAATTTTAAGAAAGAGAGCTAACATCCAATTTTGCTACTTCATAAAGGACTTCTGGCCCCTTTAGTAGTATTAAATAATAGTCTGCCATGGAAGATCTCAAATAACTATAAGATAAACTAACATGAATTTTGTGAATTGCAAGAAAAATTAACAAATGAACCAATTTGGTTCATGTAATTCATTAATAAGAGGAAAGAAACTAGCCACATACAAAGGACTAATAAAGACAAAGACTAATTCTAATGAAACATCACAATTTCAGCTATTCTAGAAAAGAAAACATCGATTCTATCCTGCATGTATAACACTTATGTAAGACAGTTTTAAGCAGTAACATTTTGGGAACTCTCCTGTAACTTTGATAGAAATGCCATAGCTGTCAATGAAAAATACCATAAATACAGTTCCCAACATTTTATTAAAATACCACCACTCATGTTAAAATTATGGTGGATTAATGGCCGAATTCCCTTCCACAGAAACTACCCCCTTTCTGTTTTCTTTGTACCTATAATAAAGGGAGAGATATCTAACTAAAAATGCTTTGGGTATTTGCCCAGTGATCTGGTTTCCTCCCACATCCTAAATAATGCACTAGGTAGGTTAATTGGCTACTGTAAAATAGCTCTCTATAGAAGTGAATGACAAAAGAACCAGCATAGTCACATTTACAACTCTAATCCGAGACCAACACCTTAGTAGTGAGGTGACTGAAGTGCTCAACATTTTTGACTAAGGTTTTCTCAAAAAGCTGCAGCAGATTTTATGTCTATGTGTCATTGTAGTTTGTGTTACTGCAAACAGCATTTAACTATATTTGGCAGCAAGGAACCCTGGCACAACAAGTGAATGGCAATCAAGGGAAAACTCTTTCACTGGCTGAAGTCAACCCAGCACCAAAAAAATCCCTAGAGAGCCATGTGAAATAATTACAAGACGCACTGAAGCTTTTAAAACACTAAAATAAATTATTGTGGGTGTGAGAGACCAAAGCCCTGCTGCAGAAGCTCTGAGAGAAGAATCTCGACTGTTTATTTCCCTCCATAGATGCTGCCTGACCTGCTGAGTTCCTCCAGCACCTTTTGTGTATTGCTCCAGATTCCAGCACTTGCAGAATTTTTTGTCCTCTTTCTATATCCTCTCATTCTTGACCCTTCTGCCAATCTACTCTATCTATACCTTTCATGATTTTAAACATGCCAACTTCTCCAGTCTATCCAGACAGGCACGGTAGTGTAGCGGTTAGTGTAACGTTATTACACCTGGGTTCAATTCCAGCCACTGTCTGTAAGGAGTTTGTACGTTCTCCCCATGTCTGCGTGGGTTTCCTCCGGGTGCTCCAGTTTCCTCCCACATTCCAAAAAAAAGACGTACGGGTTAGGAACTGTAGGTATGCTATGTTGGGGCCGGAAGTGTGGCAACACTTGCGGGCTGGCCCTAGAACATTCTACGCAAAAATTGCATTTCACTGTGTGTTTCGATGTACTTGTGACTAATAAAGATACCTTATCTTACAACAGAATTTCCTTTTATCCCTGGAATCATTTTGGTAAATGAGTCTTGTATGGCTCCTTGAGGTTGTTTCTCTTACTTGTAAACTCCAGTGAATTTAAGTAACCTTACTCAATCTTTCCTCATTGGATACATCCACATTTGCCAGGAATTAGTCTAGTGAATATGTAGTGCCCTTAACTCCTTGCAACCAAAACTGTAACATGGTGTTCAAACGTGGTTTCAACCTAAAATGCAAACTTTGTTTCTCCTTCCACTGATGTTGCCTAATCTACCGAGCATTCTCAGCATTTTGTTTTCATTTCAGATTTCCAGTACCTGCAGTTTTTGCATTTCAATTTCTTGTACACATTCAGCTAAAACACTACACTTACACCCCCCCCAAAAAAAACTAATATAACATTTGCATTCATAATTATTACTTGCACCTGCATGCTAACACTGTCTCCTGAACTAACAGTTGGATCCTACTGTACATTTACTAGTTTAATACTTAAAACTGTTTTTCTATTCTTCCTACCAAGATACATAATCTCTCATTCTCCCACATTATATTCCTTCTTGCCCAATCACTAAACCATCTCTATTCCCATACAGTATCTTTCTACCCTCTTCACAACTCACTTCCCCATCTTAAAAGTTTAAATTCAGTATTTTTCATGACCCCTTTAAACAGCAACAGCAGCAGATTTTGCTGCCCAGACTGATTAGGAGCTGCTCTGATATGTGAACTAAAACACATGTCACACCTGCCTATAGCATACACTTAAAATCTTCTTCATACAACAGTAGCTGAATTTTAACACTGCTGGTACAAAGGCTCTGAATTTAATGAAGCCAAAATTACATGGATGTAAACATCATGACTTCTCTTCGAGGACCCCACAATGGGGTTGCAAGATTTGATGAAATAGAATTCGTTATTTGAGGACTGTAGGTGTTGATTTGTCTTCTGTTGTGATGTGATTGACCTAGTGTACATTTGAAACAGATGACGCCCTGGTTACTACCATAATGAGAAAGTGACTAGTGCAGGAGATGCTCTCAAATGCTGGAAGTATGAGTAGGGAGGTCATTAGATCAATTAAATGCAATGCTAATTTGACATAAGTAAAAATAAATTGGACTGGTCTGGTTGCTGACTACATTGCTCTGTTGATTCACTATATGCATACTCTGCCTCTAAGCTAACTTTTAACAGTATGGAAGTTGAAATATCTGAGCTGGTGACTGCAGATGTTAGAGCAAGTCACTACGTCTTCATCTTTGATCTGTTGGTGTTTGATTGACCCCTGGCCAGATTAGAGTTCCTGAATATTTGAAAGGAGTAAAGAACAAGGGTATAGGTGTGACGGTGACTTGTTTACACCAAAAGGTGACAGTGGCATGCAATGGACTAGGCACAAGAATATTGTTTTCAATGTTTAACATCTCTGCTACTGGCCACGGACACTTTTGTTGCTGATAAACACTTATCCAGCAGGGTTAGATGTTGTAGCCATGTTTGTTGCCTGAAATATGATTGCTGCCAGCAGTGGTTTTTGTGGCACCACCTCCTGCAAGAGAGGGAGGAATGTGTTGTACGATGTGTTTGATGTAACTGTTGACTGAATTGCTGGCAGTGTTGGAAGATGCAAGATGCGTTGGAGGTTTAGAATATCTCTCTTCTGAAATTACCTCTGCAATGGCTTCTACCATAATTAAGGAGTGCAGAATGTTTCAAGCTGCAAAAGCTAGCTTGAACTTGTGTTAGCCTGTAATGAAATTGGGCTCCATGATGCACTACGGCCAGTGACAGTGATTTAATGATGCATGCTTGCTAAAATAACAATAAACGCAGCATGAATTTTGTTTGTGGCCTGCAATGACCTTGCATTTAAATGCACATTTTCTGGCACTATGCAGCTTGCTCCCTTACAAGTCTCCAAAGTAAATGTAGCAGCATTGCTGCATTAGAGTAAATAAGGAAGTGATGCAGTGGAAGTACATTTAAAGGGATAATATCAGAAGATGAAGAATGGAAAAGAGGTCAAGCAGGTACTCATAATCCCAATTCTTCATCAATATCCTCCTTCTCCTTTACCTTTACTATCCTAGATCACAAGAAGGTAGTTGTCCTTTTTTTGTTTAGTTCCACCTTTGGTGGACTGTGTCTCATCCCAATTTTTCCTACAAAACCATTGTTATATAGGGGCAAGCTGAAAGATAATGGCAAGTGTCAACCTGAATAAACTTGTGAAAGAATAGCCCTATGTATCAGCAGAGAAAATATAAACAATTGATATTGGGAACGATGGACAAAAGGGCCCAAGTTGCCACTCATGTACCACATTTGCACATGGTGGCAGTTTAGCAGTTAAATTATTGGTATTGGTTTATTATTGTCACTTGTACCAAGGTACAGTGAAAAATTTGAATTGACCTGTACGATCGGTATGCAAGACATCACACAGTGCAGTTACATTGTGTTAGTACGGAGTGCATTGATGTAGTACAAGTAAAAACAATAACAGTACAGAGTAAAGTGTCACAGCTACAGAGAAAGTGCAGTGCAATAAGGTGCAAGGTTACAACAAGGTAGCTCGTGAGGTCATAGTCCATCTCATCGCGTAAGGGAACCGCTCAATAGTCTTATCACAGTGGAGTAGAAGCTGTCCTTATGTCTGATGGTAAATGCCCTCAGGCTCCTGTATCTTCTACCTGATGGAGGAGGAGAGAAGAGAGAATGACCCGGGTGGGTGGGGTCTTTGATTAGATTAGATTGATGGACTAGATTAACAATCCAGAGAGGAGTTTTAATCCCACCATATGGGGTTTAAATTACAGATTATGAAATGAATTTATTTTAAAATCTAGATTTAGTAATGGTGACCTCAAACCTCCTAGATAGTCTTAATAACAATCTGGTTCTTTAAGTACAGAAAATCTGCCATCCTAACCTGGTCAAGCATATATGCAACTCCACATCTACAGCAAAATGGTTGACTCTTAAATGCTCCCTGAAATAGTCTACAAGCCCCTCCGTTGTACTATGACCAGTCAGTTAAAGCAGAAAATGAATAGAACTGGACAGTTCACCAAGATTGACCCGGACTCTGAATTATGTCATGGCAAAGTGCTCCCAGCCCAGATGACCTTGCAAAGTCCCCTTCACAAACATCTGTGACCTGGGGTCTAAATTTGATATACTGTACCACAGCCTAAGCAAACAAAAGACTGATATAGTCATATTCAGAATCATAACTTATAGACAACATGTGAAACTCCTCCATCACAATCCTTGGGTACAACCTGTTCCACTGGCAGAAGAGAACTACTTGAGGCAGTGGCACATTGGTATACAGATGGATGGGAGCAGCCCTGGGAGTCCTCAACAGTGACCCCAGACTCCATGAAGTCTTATGGCATGAGGTCAAACGTGAGCAAGGAAACCTCCTCCTGATTACCACCTACCATCCTCCCTCACCTGGTGAATGAGTGGTACTGGTGATACAGCTGAGCCTGACATCTCCAGTGACCCAGGTTCAATTCTAACCTCCAGTGCTTTTTGTGTAGAGCTTGCATATTCCAATTTCTTCCCACATCCCAAGGAAGTGTGCATTGGCAGGTTAATTGGTGACTGTAAATTGCCCCAAGTATGTAGGTGAGTGGCAGAACCTGGGAGGAGTCGAAGGGAATGTGGGGAGAATAGTTTACAGGTAAAATTAATGGGGATGGATTATTCTGTGAGCCATCAAAGACTCTGCCTCCTCTACATCGTAAGGAATTATGGAACCTGCAGCTACTCCCACAGCAACCTGACAAACCCATAACCTCTACCACCAAGGAGGAGAAAGGTAGCAGGCACATGGGAACACTATCACCTGCAGATTAGATTTCAAGTTGCAAACCCTCCTGGCGTAGAAATGTATCACTGGTCCTTCTTTGTTGCTGGGTTGAAAACCTGGAACTCTTGTACCTTCAACAGAATAACTACAGCAGTTCATGAAGGCACGTCGTCACCGTCTTTTCAAGGCCAACCAAATCTGGCTAATAAATGCCAGCCCAGTTACTGAAAGGTGAATAAATGAAAAGAAAATCTATATCCCCACCCTTTACCAGAGTACACTATATTAATTTGATAGGTTTTTTTTTGGAGGATAGTGTTTGGTGTCCAAGGAAGAGAGAGAGGGAGTATCTGGATTTTATTCTTGGCTGTCTTGGTAGAGAGGTCATAAATTCTGTATCTTACATTGTATGTTGCTACTTCCACTAATAGCAATTACAAATAGAATTTTTCAACTTGTTCTTCCACTATAACAGGGTGTCAACTACAAGATCAGTTATCTGACGGCTACCTGGGAGACATTCTTTAAATGTCAACCCTCAGCTAATTTCATAATTTTTTTTTAAGCAGGATAAACTTACACAGAATTACTGTGAAATTCAAGACACAGGAGGAAGCACTCCAAGCAGAAAGATAGGCCCCTTATGAAGAACAGACCATTAGAGGCGCTACAGAGGCAAACTGTTTCAGCCAGGGCAGATTGTACATTGATGTGTTGCTGTCTATGGCAGGTTAGGGTATGCACATTTGATCAGTTGCCATAGCACTAATGAAGCAACAGACAATTATATACTTCCATTATATAATGTCTTAATAAAGAGAAACATCCCAAGGGGTTCTACAGGAACACACCAAGCAAACGGAATTGACAGCAAGGCACCTGAGGATATATTAAGATACATGACCAAAAGTTCAGTCAAAGAGAAAAGGAAAAACATTTATAGAACTTCTTACAGGGGGAAAGACAGATAGACAGGTCCTCATATTCAAATGAGGGGGATGGGAAGAAAGTACGAAAAAAGTATTTCTTACTATTAATGTGGCCAAGGTCAGGATACACACAAATTCATAAATCCCAAACTGCCAACCAAGCTCCAAAAGCAATTTCCCATTTGTGCTCTGCCACTGGATTCTGCATGGAGTCCTGTGGTGCAGCAGCAGCTTGCTGGAATCCTCCAGCATTTATCCAAGCAAATCTCTTCTCGAATCCTGCACTATGACCTCATTCTTTTCTATGGAGATCTTAGAACAGCAAGGAAGAAAGTTGGTTACTTTATAATTATTTGCATTTGCGGTATTGTTTATAATTATCTTAAATTATTTAAGTTGTTAAAGACTTTTTTTTAAAAAAGGTGTCTTTTTTTTAAAAAAAATTGCAATTGTTCATTCTATGTTGAAGAGCTTTTGAAAACTTCTAGGTGTGAGGAATATCCAAATCCATTGAAAAGCCTTGGCACCTTTAACTGGTGGCAATACTGAGAAAATAGTTTTGCAAAATAGTTTTATAGGCAGAGCTTGTAATTGCTGTCCTGATTCTATTGTACAAGTTCTGGTACAATCCAGTGCTTTGCTCCTTCAACTCCTGAATGGTTTCAGTCAGTAAAATTACCTTACTGAATGTAGACAAGTTCTCAATTTTAACATGGTTCAGCAGTGAGTCATCTTATAAACCTCAATCAGGTCCACCATTCCTGAACCTACCCATACTGAAGTATATATTTCTACACCTCTAAGGTGTAGAGTCTGGACTTTTTTTTAGGCTATCTTGATAACAAGGATATTTTATTCCTGAAGTCAGTCCACTGCCTTTTTTTATGTTCCACAACTCTTTGACTCTATGACACTGCACCAGTGACACTGCACCATTTCTAAAGCCTCAATATCATTCACATGTAAAAAGATCATAACCAAAAACAATGTTGCAAATGAAGTCTAACCAAGGTCTTGTACAAGCATAAAATGATAAACCTCTCTTTACAATCAGTTTTCCTTTTAATGCACCCCAAATCCATTTATGTTGTAGTTATTGATTTGCAGCATTCTTCATGTACTCAGAGATCGTTCCAAAAATGCCCTAGGATTTCTTTCTCAATTCTCTTTAGTGCTATTTCCTGATGATAAGCACATCAAAGTTAAGTATTTACTCTGCTCTCATGTATAACACTGCACTTATTCAAATTAAACATCATTTGCCCATCATGAGCTCAAACTTCCACTGCATTAACATTTGCCTGAAGCAGTCCAGCAGTCTACAGAGCTTAGTAACATCTGAAAATACATTTTGCATCCCTCAACACTTACATTAAGAACACATTCTCTACATGCATTATAATTTTGAAGTAGTTGCATTTTGATATGCTTGACCCATTTTGATATAGATGTACTAATGCACAAGTCCATTCTTAATGAGCCACATAAACAAGATAATATTATATGTAGAAAGATATTAGAACACAGAACCATACAGCACAGGAAAAGTCTTCAGTGCACGATGTTAGTGCTGACCATGATGCCAAATTAAACTAATCCCATCTGCCTACACATGGTCTATAACCCTCCATTCCCTGCTTGTTCATGTGTCTGTCTCAGTGCCTCAAAAACATTACTATCATACCTGCTTCCATCACCTCCCGTGGCAGCACATTTCAGTCACCTACCATTATGTGTAAAAACAAAACTTGCCTCATAAATCTCCTTTAAACTTTTCCCCTCTCAACTTAAAGTTAAGCCCTCTAGTATTTGACATTTCCACCCTGGGAAAATTACTATCTACCCCATCTATGCCCCTCATAATTTTATAAACTTCTATCAGGTTGCCCCTCAGCCTCCGATGCTCCAGAGAAAACAATCCAAGTCAACCTCTCTCCTTATAGTTAATACTCTCTAATCCAGGTGACACCCTGGTCAAACTCTTCTGCACCCTCTCCAGAGCCTCCAATCCTTCCTGTAGTGTGGCAAGCAGAAACACACACAGTACTCCAAGCGTGTCCTAACCAAAGTTTTATACAGCTGCAACATGACTTCCTGACTTTTATACTCAACACCCGGATCAATGAAGGCAAGCATGCCGAACACTGCCTTTACTACCCTATCCACCCGAGTTGCCATTTTCATGAAGCTATGGACTTCCACCCCAAGATCCTTTTGTACCTCAATGCTCCTCAGGGTCCTGCCATTTATGTATGCGTTCCTCTTACATTTGACTTCCCAAAGTGCTACACCTCACACTTGTCCAGATTAAAGTTAATCTGCCATTTCTCTGCCTACATTTCCAACTGGTCTATATTCTGTTGAATCTATTAACAACCTTCTTCACTATCCACAACTCTGCCAATTTTTGTGTTGTCTGCAAACTTACCAATCAGCCCACCTACATTTTCATCCAAATCATTTATATACATCACAACCAACAAAAGTTCTAGCACTGATTCCTGCGGAACCACTAAGAGATAAGATGTCTTTATTAGTCACATGTACATTGAAACACAGTGAAATGCATCTTTTGTGCAGAGTGTTCTGGGGCAGCCCGTAAGTGTCACCACACTTCCAGCACCAAGATAGCATGCCCACAACTTCCATAACCTGTACATCTTTGGAATGTGGAAGGAAACCAGAGAACCCAGAGGAAACCCATGTAGACACGGGGAAAACATACAAACTCCTTACACACAGTGGCCAGAATTGAACCCGGATCGTTGCCGCTGTAATTGCATTATGCTAACCTCTACGCTACTGTGCCTGCCACAAACCTCCAGTCGGAGTAACACCCCTCCACCACTACCCTCTGTCTTCTATGGCCAAGCAATTTTGAATCCAATCTACTAAGTCTCCATGGATCCCATATGCTTTAATCTTTTGGATCAGCAAACCAGAGAGATCTTGTCAAAAGCTTTACTAAAGTCATGTAGACAACATCCACTACCCAACTCTCATCAATCATCTACATCACCTCCTCAAAAACCTCAATCAAGTTTGTAAGAAATGACATCCCCATCACAAAGCCATGCTATCCTTAATAAGGCTATGCTTTTCCAAATGAGAGTAAATCCTATCCCCACTGGCCTTTAATTTGCTGGATTATCCCTTTTGCTCTTCTTAAACAAAGGAACAACATTGGCTATTCTCCATTTCTCAAGCACCTCACCTGTAGCTAAAGAGAGTACAAAGATCTCTGTCAAGGTCCCAGCAATCTTCTCTTTTGCCTCTC
The DNA here is from genome assembly GCF_009764475.1 of Pristis pectinata. Taxonomy (NCBI): domain Eukaryota; kingdom Metazoa; phylum Chordata; class Chondrichthyes; order Rhinopristiformes; family Pristidae; genus Pristis; species Pristis pectinata. The sequence continues at coordinate 107,006,067 of NC_067407.1, forward strand.
TCAATAATGTGGCATAGATCTCATCAGGCTGTGAGGACTTAATGTTCTTGAAGAGACATCTACATGCCTTAGACGATCAGCATACCTCTCCCTGATCTCATTATCCTCCATGACCTTCTCCTTGGTGAATCTCACCGCGGAATAGTTAAGTACCTCGCCCACTTCCTCTGGCCCCAGACATAAATTCCCTCCTTTTGTTTTTAAATGTAAAATGCCTTGCGATTTTCCCCAATCTTACTCACCAAGGACATTTCATGGCCCCTTTTAGCCCTCCTAATTCCCTGTTTGAGTTCTTTCCTTCTTCTTTTATATTCCTCAAGGACCCTCATAGATCGAACAGCAGGGAAACAGGTTCTTCAGCCCAACTGGTCCATGTCAACCAAGATTCCCATCTAAGCTGGTCCCTGCATTTGGCTAATATCCCTCTAAACCTTTCCTATCCATGTACCTGTTCAAGGGTCTTTTAAATGTTATTAATGTATCTGTCTCAACTACTTTCTCTGCAGATCATTCCATGTACTGACCACCCTCAGGTTCCTATTAAATCTCTCCCTCTCACCCTAAACCTATGGTCCTCCAGATTTCCCAACCCTGGGAAAAAAAAGACTATGCATTCACCCTATCTATGCCCCTCATGATTTTATACACCTCTATAATATTCCCCCACACTCCAGTGAATAAAGTCCCAGCCTGCCCAACCTCCCTCCATAACTCAGTTCCTCCAGTCCTGGCAACATCCTCATAAGTCTCTTCTGCACTCTCTCCAGGTTAACGGCATCTTTCCTATAGCGGAGTGACCAAAACTGAACATTATGTCTTGTACAACAGCATAACATCCCAACTTCTCAATGTCCTGACTGGTGAAGACCAACATGCCAAAATTCTTCTTCTACTTGTGATGTCACTTTCAGGGAACCATGTACATGCATCCCTTGGTCCCTCTGTTCTACAACACTCCCCAGGGCCCTACTATTCACTGTGAAAGTCCTATCCTGATTGGTCTTCCCAAAATGCAACACCTCACACTTATCCAAATTAAAGTCCATTTCTCATTCCTTGACCCATTTACCCACCTGATCAAGATCCCTCTGTAATTCATGATAATCACTGTCTACAATACCACCTAATATAGTGTCATCTGCAAACTTATTAACCATGCCTTGTACATTCTCCTCCAAATCACTGATATAGATGACAAATAGCAATGGGCCTTGCATTTAACCCTGGGGCACACCACTAGTCACGGGATTCCAGTCAGTAAAACAGCCTTCCACTTTTACCCTCTGCTTCCATCAAGCCAATTGGGTATGCAATTAGCTAGCTCTCCCTGGATCCCATGCAATCTAACTTTCTACAGCAGCCTACTATGTGAAACCTTACCAAAAGTACTTACTGAAGTCCATAAACTACTTCTACTACCCTGCCCTCATCGACCTTCTCGGTTACTTCTTCAAGAAACTCATATTTGTGAGACATGATCTCCCTTGCACAAAGCTGTGCTGACTATCCCTCATCAACCCATCTTCCCAAATGCATGTATATCTTAATAAGGGCACAACATTAGCCATCCTTCAGTCTTCCAGCACCTCACCTGTTACTAACAATGGTGCATGTATCTCAGCCAGGGCCCTGCAATTTCTTCTCTAGTTTCCCAAGTGTTCCTGGAGATACCTGATCTGGCCCCAGAGATTTATCTACCTTCATATGTTTTAAGACATCCAGCACCTCCTCTGTTGTAATGTGCACAATCTCAAGTTCTAAAGTCTTCATGTCTTTCTCCACAGTAAAAACTGACAAGAAATATTCACTGAGGCCCTTGCCCATCCCCTGCAGCTCCAAACATAGATGTCCACTTTGGTGTTTGAGAGGCCCTATTCTCTCCCTAGTTACCCTTTTCCCCTTAATATACATAAAATCTCAATGATGCTGGAGGAACTCAGCAGGCCAGGCAGCCTGTTGCTGACCTTACATATGCTTTCTTTTCCTTTTTGACTCAATTTACAATATCTCTTATCCAAGGTTCCCAAATCTTGCCATCCTTGTCTTTCTTCCTCACAGGAACACGTTGGTCCTAATTTCTGACCAATTGGCTTTTAAACAATTCACACGTCAGATATGGATTTAACCTTTAACAGCCACTTCCAATCTACTCTCCCCAGCTCCCGCTTATTACTGTATGGTAATTAAAATTAAATTTTACTTACAGCGTGGTAACAGGCCCTTCCGGCCCAACGAGTCCATGCCGCCCATTTTAAACCCAAATTAACCTACCTGTACGTCTTTTCAATGCGGGAGGAAACCGGAGCACCCGGAGGAAACCCACGCAGACACGGGAGAACATACAAACTCCTTATAGACAGCGACGGGAATCAAATCCTGATCGCTGGTGCTGTAATAGCGTCGCACTAACCGCTACGCTACCGTGCCACCACAATTTAGTCTTCCCCCAATTTAGTACTCCTCTTCTCTCCACACATTCACACCACCCACCCACTTGCGCTCTCCCACTGAAACTCCAATCATATGGCCAGGCTCATTTCGCAATACAAGGTCTGGTATGCCCTCTTTCCTGATTGGTCCATCTACATAACGTTCCAAGAAACCAAATGGAAGCACCTAATGCATTCTACCACATCTAAACCTCTATTTACTGATTCACTGTGTTTACTGATCCCTGAACTTTGTGGACAGCTAGGAGCCAGCACATTAGTGAGCCTGCAATCACAAATAGGCCAGATTGGATAAAATCAGCAGATTGCCTTCCCTGAAGGACATCAGCAAACCAGATGTGTTGTTGTAACAATCCAGTAGTTTCATGATTACTGTTAATGAGTCTAGTTTTTTTAAACCCATTCCACATTTACTTTGAATTTAAATTCCCCAACTCTCATGGTGGGATTTGAACTCGTGTCTCTGATCAATGTTCCAGAACTCTGACTACAAATCCAGTAATTTAACAACTATGCCACTATTTCCATTTCACACCTCCTTAATCTCAATTAAGTAGTTTGACACCACTTGTTTTAAAGAGCCACAGTTTATTGTCTGTTTAGGTTATCTGTGCCATACTGGATTAACCACTAATCTTGTGAAATCCAGCCTTGCTGCATTTAGCCATTTGAAAAGGCACCTTGAACAGGCAGTTTGAATCTTCAGCGATTTCAATGGATATTTGTTATCCTAAAGTCAACTCTGCAGAATTTAAGGGTGGTGGTTTAATCCTGAAATACAAAATTTACACCTTTTTCAGGTTTTCATCTTCCAGCAAATGGACTGATGAAAACACACTACTTCTTTTCAAATGCTGAAAGGAAACAGTACATCAGAAAAACAAGCAATCAGATTAGAGAATAGAGAGAAAGTGTCTATTGTGGTACAGAATGTCTTGCTTCAATTTGGGAAAACAGCAGATGAGGACATTACAGGAAAATAAATTCATTTAAGATACTACAAATGCAATGAAGCAGAAAGTGGCAGAGTTTTGCAAGGTGCCATAACATTTACTATTACTATTGTTATGTTCAGCAATGCTGTAGATTTTAAATTTGGTTTACTCTATATCAATAACATGTAGAACATCTCAATACAGGTGCAAAAATTCAAATTACACAATGCAAAGTAAAATATAAAAATGAATAAGAAAATGGACTAAAGAATATTAGGTAGTAAGTACTGTCCTACTGGGTAGTGCAAAACATTTTCTAAATTACAGAATAAATTGCTTGTGGATCTCAGTGGGTTGAATAGCGTCTGTGGGGCGAGGAGTGGGGGAAGGAATTGATAATGTTTCCCGTTGACACACTGGATCAGGATGTGCAGGGTGTTGACCCAAAAAGTTGACTATTCTTCCCCCCATTCCTCCTCACCCTTCAGAATCTTTATCCTCTTCACAATCTGATCTCCTGACTTCACCCCCTTCTGTCCTATCCTCATCCCTTTTAATCCCATAGCCTCACTGTCTCTTTGATTTCCTCTCTAATATCCCATTAGCTCTTCCTATCATTACCAAATCACACCTTTGACCTCTTTCCCTCTGCCTCTCATCTTCTTCCCCCACCCCAATTGACTGTATTGATTATAGTAATCTGTACTATCTGTTCTTGTATGATTCACTTCCTACTACCGAGACCATTTTGGATCCAATTTGCCACTCTCAATTTGATACCATGTGACTAATTTGCCATGTAGAACCAAGTCAAAACCCTTGAATTTCATTAAGACTACATCAAATTCTCTCTTCTCATTATACTCCTTGTTACCTCCTCAGCTTCATTTAACAAATCCATGCTGACTGTCCTAATAATTTACCCATCACTAAAGATAAACTTACTGACCTATAATTACTCAGTTTATCCCTTCCTCCCTTTTTAAACAATGCTGCAACATAAGCAGTCATCCAATCCTTTGGCATCGATCCGGTAGCCAGGGGCAATTTAAAAAATGGTCAGAACCTCCGCAATTTCCACTCTTGCTTTTTTTTAAAAACCTATATTTAATCCAGGTCATGGAACTAATCCACTTTCAATGATGCTAAACTCCTCAAAACATTATTATTGTTATTATACTTATTCCATCCAATATTTCAACAATATTGCAACAATGGCATCATTGGAAAGAGGGCTGCAAAGTATTAATTTACAATCCTACACACATTCTCCACCTGCATATTTGGTTTCCAATAGGCTCTTTTTAATTATTTTCTTACTCTTCATGTACTTGAATATCTTTGGATTTTGTTTGAATTTCTACCTGCCAGTTTTGCTTTCATGTCCTCTTTGCTTCCTAATTTCCCTTTTGTTTTTAAAGAGCCAGAGGCATAAAGTTGTATGGCACAGAAACAGGCCCTTCACCCACAACATTCTTTTTGCCCATCTATCCCATTTATCTGCACTAGGTCCATATCCTTCTATGACTTGCCGATTCAAGTTCCAATCCAAATGTTCTTAAACATAGTGATTGCATCTGATTCCACCACCTGCTTTAGCAGTGAGTTCCAGGTATGCAGGTTCCCCTCCAAGCCACACACTATTCTGACTTGGAAATATATTGTGATCTTTCATCATCATCGCTGGGTCTAAGTCCTGAAACTTCAGTTCCACAAAACTATGCAAGTGCTTCCATTAGAAGGATTGCAGCAGTTCAGGAAAGCTCACCACCAATGTATGAAGAGGAATTAGGAATGGCTGAGAAATAGTACTCTTGCCAGCAATGCCCAGGTCCCAAAAATGCATTAAAATTAAGTCCTTTGTGGCTACCTTCACCATGCGCATTAGATTTTTTTCAATAAAATAGATCAACATTCTCTTCAAGGATAATTAAGCATGGGTAAACAATGCCAGATGTGTCAGTGACTGCACTCAGTTTAAAGTCAACAAAACTATTAATTATAACCTCTTTTAATTGCTCCTCAATCTGATTTCCACGAGGCAGGCCAAGTTGCAACTTTCCATGAAAGTTCAAACAATAAAACTTGTGCTGAATCACCCAAAAATATTTTTAAAGTAATTATTCGATTATTTGTTCTCATTCCAATGCTATCAGAGACATGGAATCTACCATGTCATTGTAAACTATGTCGACAGGGAACTATGCTTTTCATGAGGTTTTATTCTTCTGGATTTAACTGCTGATATTATAGTCCTTCTTATTCTGGCCTCTCAATTATTCCCCCCAAACTTATTAGCTTCAATATTAATGCCTTGTGTTCAGGTATCAAAGCCCTCCCTTGAAGTTTTCCTTAAACCTTTCTATCCATCTTTCCTCCTTTAAGATATTCCTCCAAATTAATTTATTGACCATTCTTAGTGTCAAATTTTGTTTGCCAGCATCTTGTTTGTTGTTCCAAATGTTTTAATATGTTTTATGATGTTTGCTAGTATACAAATACAGATTGTTGCTGTTTGCTGCAAACAGTCCCAATGGTCCTAATTGTGGCTTCCTACCACTGGTTTCCATGCCTGGCAATCAGCCACCCAGTCAATCTCACCAGAAGTGGAATTAAAAAAAATAACTGTGATTCAATTCCACAGGATTTCCATGGCACTGGACTTTCCAGTTTTTTTTTTGCTCCTCTCTTCAGTAACCATGCTTCCCCATCCTCTTCCTCCATTTTACAGTTTAGCTAATAATGAACTATTTTTAAACCAACATAATTTCATCTTACACAAGTGATATTTTCCAGCCCAATGTTTGCATTTACTCTAGTCTCCCTGCTCCCCCCCCCACCACCAAATAAAACCCAATATTTCTCCAATTACATCTTTTGTCTGCAATTACCTTTCCACAAAAATCTGCACTTTTCCCCTCTAAAACTGAACTGGCAAGAAAGAAGCCTGGTCCAAAAACTTACATTGGATCATGAATAGCCTTTGTGTACAAAATATTTGCATGCATTAAAATAGCACACTGTTGCTGGGAAATAGTATGAAGATCTCTATTATTTATCATCATATACAATTGAGAAACTGATGTGCTCCAGCAATACACATGAAAAAGAATGCTGATGAAACAAATTTTCTGTTAGTAAAATACAACTTCAAGGCATTTTACTAAGCTGTTACCCCAATTCATGGAGAAAAGCTAATTATTTGTTTTACAATTTTTTCTTCCGTTTTGGATTACCATTATTGTCAATTGACTTCCTTCACAAGTTCTTGTTAGATGTAATTCACAATTTAATTCCCTTTTCAAAATGAATACCAACAAGTTCCTATATTATCGACTTGTTTAAAAATTTATGTCCCGCTGCTAGAATGTACTCCATGAATTTTTCGCTTTGAAGTATTGTTCTTTAAACTCAAATGGTCAGTTAATTTAGAACTTGATTGCTTCTGATTTCCCTACCCATATCCAATAATGTAGAACATCAACACTCTCACATAGTCTTGCTGGCAAGGAATTGTATAAATAAATATAAAATAGAAATGGAAATGCTTAGCCAGTCAGGCATCATCCGTGGAAAAGGAAACAAAATTAACTTTCAACTTAATGACCTTTCATCAGAACAGTCCAAAATCAGGTGATGTTTTCAATTCAAGCAGATTTAGCGATTAACCAGATCAATGGAACAAGAGGGGAGGTAGAAGGATAATTGACATAACTGAAAACACACAAGACTTCATATGGGTGTTGATGATACCCAGTTCTACCAGAACCTCCCTAAACCCTTCCTTGTTTACTGGATAACAAACAAGCAGTTTAAGGAGGAGCAAAATTTTCTTCCAGCTAAATACTGGGAAGACTGAAGTCATTGTCTTTGTTTCTGCCACATACCATCTCTCGCCCTGGAAAATGTCTGAAGGCTGATCAGGCTTTTCAAAACCCTGGCTTAATATTGGACCTCAAGACAAGCTGTTGATCACATATTTATACCAGCATTAATACCACTTATTTCCATCTCTTTAACATGGTTTAAAACCACTCCTGGCTGAGCTCATCTGATTTGCTGCTGAAACTCTCATCCATGTCTTTGTTACCTCTGGACATGGCCATTATAATGCACTCCTGATCAACCTCCCATATTCTCACCTTCCATAATCTTGAATTCATCTGGTGCCCACATCATAACTAAATGGGATTGCTGTAGGATTAGTGTAAAAATAATGTTGATGGTCAACATTGAAATCGGTGGAGCAAAGATCCTGCTTCTGTGCTATACATCTCCAACTCCATGATTTCTGCTTTCTACATCAGTTCCAAATCAAGGAACGTATTGCTTTCATAATTTTCATCCTCATTTTCAAATCACTTGTGGCTACCAAATCTCAAGATATCTCCATTCTTCTATTTCTGGCCTCCTGCTTAAAATCCTTAATTTTATTCACTCTTCTGTTAGCAGACATGTCTTCACATGGCTCATTGAAAATTTATGTTTGGTAATGCTCCTTTGTTGTGCCTTGGAGTGTTTAAATGTGAAATGCAAATCCACATTATCACTGCTAATGGAGCGAGGTCCATTTTAGAGCACATCTGTGAATAGTAGGGAAGAAAATAGCTTCCCAAGACTTGGAAAGAAGAAGAAACGTGGAGCCAAGTAGGAACGGAGGTACAGCAGGTTTGAACACTCAGAAGTCAGTGGGCATGCACATTTTATGGATATGCACATGAACATTGTAGCTTCCCTTCAGCTTTTGAGAGATCATTTCATGAGCATTTAGTTCCAGTGGTGAATTAGGACTTTTTTTCCCCCACTCAGTACACATTACTCAAATGGAAGGCAATTACTAGATTGTAATTAAATTCATTACCTTTATTACATTTGGCACCTTGATCCGAAAAGTGGTTTCATATCAGCTTGGAAGCTTGCTGCTGAATCCCACATGGACTCCACCATCAGAGCCCAGTCTTGCTTGAGATTTTCCAGCATAATGCTGAGAAAAGTGCTCAGATCTTGATTTGAGTTGAATATGGCACAGGATCCAACACCCCATTGATTTCAACAGGCATTGTAGACTGTGAACGAGGGGGAAAAATGTGGAAGATTAGTAACTTAGCTTTATTTTGCTTTAATTTAACACTTACCATTATTCACAAGAGTTTGTACTTTTTTTTTAAATGTTTAGTAATAATTGCCGCCCCACACAAATTATTTACTATATTTTGATAGTTTTTTAAAAATACTTTGTTTTCATTTTAGATTTTCAGCATCTACAGTATTTTGGCATATATTTAATTTTATAGTTCTATCGTGCTGTTATCAGCAACATCTCTCCTGCTCTCAAATTTGTTATCAAAATTATCTGAAATGATCTGTATTTGTTTTACGCTGATGATATGCAGTAAAATGCAGACACATTTTTCTCCATCTCCTGACTAATCTTTTAATTGTCAAAAAGTTATGGTTCAGCAATCAACACAACTGTGACTCTATAAATGTGTTTTTTGGTTAAGACCATCGACTTCAATGTAACATCTGCCAAGAATCAGTGTTGTATATGTACATACTGCATTTCACAGTAAAGCCTGTCACATCCATAGAAATCAGCTTGGTATGTGCAGTATAAAAATGGGAAAGTGAAACATGGAGATCATTCTCCCAAAACAGATCAGGGTTGATGCTGAAATGTAAATTTTTTGGTTCCTTTACCTAATTGGTGCAATGGCATATGGAGATATGGAGATGTATAGTACTTCATTTTAAATTTTGATGCCAATGTTTAGAAGGGTAATCAACCCAAAAAGTTGTTTCTTTCTGCACAGATATTGAGTGTTTCCCACATTTTCTCTTGGCCACAAAACATTTTTGTTTAAAAAGTACTATACATCTCATTTCCATCTTCACAAATACTATTCACTCTCCTTTCAAATTTCAAGTTATTCAATTGGACAACCTGTTTCATACATTTGCCACCCACAAAGAGAAAACCGTTAAATTTAAACTCTTTTCATATTCCTTCTCCAGAATTTGACAAAGAATCCCAGAAGTTCAATAAAATATCCCCCACTTTTTTTTAAATAAGTATTCCCAGCTTCCATTGCTTAGACAACAGCTTAGGTGTTTAAGGATTGGTATCTATTTGATTGCCCTTTTATACTGTCCCCAAAAACAAAATGTACCCACAATAAAACTGTAAGCAAAACTGAGCACAAAAATTAGAATTAAACTTGCATTCTCCACTGCTTGCCACTCACCTCCGTATTTTATTGTCCAACTGACCTCTATTGCTACTTTTCACATTGGACTACTTTTCATCAGCTAGATTTAATCATGCAAGTTTGTTTATTGTATTTCTAGAAAAGACCAATCAAGAAATTAAATGTAGTTCTCATTAAATGTGGAAAGTCAGAATTAGTAGTAGTGCAGAGATATTTCCAGGAAGTGGAGGGCTTCATCCTAAGGTTATTAGTTAAAATTGTTTAATATTGTTTATTGTAAATTTCTCTTCCTACTTTTATGTGATTTACAACTTCATATCACCTAGGAAAAATGAATACTTGATTAAAGCAGTTCTATAGTATAAAACAAGTTCTATTCACTTTTACTGAAGAGGATTCTTAATCAAAGCATGTGATAAACTTAAAATTTGTCATCTTGTTAAAAAGTTACAAATGGAGCAAATCCAAAGTATAACAAGTTCTCTTTACAGGTGCAAACAGCCATTGTGTCTTTCATATTGTGTTTAATTTAAGACTTCCAGTATTTTTTTTTATTATTTATTCCATTCTGAAAAGAATTGTCGTCGTCCAGCAAAATGGCAGCAGGAATTGGTAGAAAACCTTGAAGCTGAAATATACTGTGGATAGGATCTACCAGCTGCACAACAAAGACAGCTTAAGCTAGAGATTCAAATATGGTTAAAAAAAAGAAAAGCACTTTCAAATGACACCACAGGGGACAATGCACAGACTCGAGGCTGCAATATTCTACCACACACAAGACACAAGGCCTTGCCTTCACAAAACTCCCCAAATTGTGTTAAGTCAAGAGCTCAGAGAAAGTCTTTTGGGGAGGTAGTTAGGGGTCAGGGGAAATGGGTGGGATAGGGTACTAGATTGGTAGGAAGAGGATTCTGGAGAAGGAAGATGCTAACTTGGGGAAGAGCTTCTGATGGCAGAGGGAAAGAAGCTGTTCCTGAATCATTGAGTGCATATCTTAGAATCATAGAACAATACAGCAAAATACAGGCCCTATAAGATGGAGAAAAATGTGTCTTCAGACTCCTGTATCTCCTCTCTGATGGCAGTAACGAGAAGAGGGCATGTCCCAGATGGTGAGGGTCCTTAGTGATGGATGCTGTCCTCTTGAGACACCGCCTCTTGAAGAGGTCCTTGATGGTAAGGAGAGTTGTGCCCGTGATGGAGCTGGCCAAGTCTACAACCCTGTGTGGCCTCTTGCAATCCTGTGCATTGGAGCCTCCATACCAGGCTGTGATGCAACCAGTCAGGATGCTCTCCACCAGACATGTATAGAAATTTGCAAGGGTCTTTGGTGACACACCAAATTTCCTCAAACTCCGAACAAAGTAGAGCCACTGGCCTGCCTTCTTCATGATTGCATCAATGCGTTGGGCCCAGGATAGATCCTCCGAGATGTTGACTCCCAAGAACTTGAAGCTGCTCACCCAATCCACCACTGACCCCTCAATGAGAACTGGTGTGTGTTTTCCTGACTTCCCCTTCCTGAAGTCCACAATCAATTCCTTGGTCTTGCTGATGTTGAGCGCAACACCACTCAACCAGCCGATCTATCTCACTCCTGTATGCCTCAAATATATTCTCCCAAATAAGGATCAGGGAATCTGATGTTGAAAAGTAGAATTTTCAGCCCCTTCTACTTGTTGGTGCAATAGGATAAAATTAATATTCTGTGAATACATGAAATCTTGAAATGAAAACTAAAATCCTTGAGATACTCAGGAGGTCAAGCAGCTTCTATGGAGAAAGTAATGATTAATGTTTCACGATGACATCCTTTCTGAACTTTGGCCTCAAATGTTTAAAAAAGATGAACTTGAAATGATTCTTTACCAAACCATGCATTCTCCTCTTAAATTTCAAGTTATCCAATACACTATTTATTTCACATACAGTATTCTATACCTTAAAAGAAAAAGCAGTTAAATCTAAACTCACCATCAAAAATCAACTGAAGGTCCTTGTCCTTTCCTTTCTGTGCAAACTGAATCAAAAAGAGAAATACTTTGTATTAACCTTTTACTAGCTCCACGTGAACCAAATTTCTACATTGCTAATGAAAGGCATTTGATGTTGAGTGGAAGAAATCTGATAGGTAATTCACGTACAACTTTCCATAAACAGTAATAAGATAAAGATGACAAAATTATGTTAGTTGAGGGATAGATATTGGTCAACAGACATGGTACAAGTCCCCTGCTCCTCACATTTGAGATCTTTTACTTCACCCTGACAGAGCAGATGAGATTTAGTTTAACATCCCATCCTAAACATAATGGTTCTGATAAAACACACTCCTTTATGACTTCACTGGATTGTCACCCTAGATTTTTTGCCCATGTTCTCTGGAATGGAAAACTTAATATAGGTCCCCTACAAATTGAGATGGTAGAAATTATACTGGGGAATAAAGCAACAGCAGAGAAATTTAACAAATATCTTGTGTCTGTCTTCAGAGAAGGACACAAAGAAAAAGTCCCAGAAATTGAGGATGTCCTGCTTCAAATCCAATCTGAGTTCTGAGATCACTGATAACATTAATATGAAACTCACTGACTCTACCAGAAATGGGGCAGTAGGTGTCTGATAGATCAGGCAGTTGGGTAGTTTGTGAGGTAGTGTACTCCTTCCACTGTTGATGCTGCGCTTTTGTGTACTCCCAATGCAAGAACTGAAGATTCATGATGCCATCCCAAATGCTCCTTCTTCACCGTGAGTAGTCCCTGGTCAGGGATTCCCAGGAGTCAGTGGGGATGTTTCATTATTTCAAGAAAGCTTTGAGAATATCCTTGAATCTATTCCTCTGTCTACTTGGGACTCGCATCCTGTGACCGAGCTCAGGATAGAGTGCCTGTTTCAGGAGTATAGCATTGGGCATAAGACTGGCAATAGGGTCATTTACATCAAATGAGAAGGTGGAAGATAGAAATCTATTGTAGTTCATCATTGGGGCATACATGAGTAATCTTCCACATTGTTGGGTTAACACCAGAATTGTAAATGTAATAGAAGAGCTAGGCTGGAGGCACAACCAGTTCTGGAGCACAGGTCTTCAGTACCACACTGGGATATTGTCTGGCCCCATGCCCTTTGCTCTATCCAGTGCTCTCAATCATTTCTTGATATCACGTAACGTGAAATGAATGGATAGAAGAGCGCCTTCAAAGATGATGGGGATTTCAGAAGGAAACTAACTAGGATCATCTATTTGGCACTTCTAGATCAACGTGACTATCTCTTTCAGAATCTGGTCTGGGCCCTGGGGGATCAGGATATTTTCTTCTCCTATTAGCTGTTTAATTGTCTGCCACCATTGACTGCATTATTACCCTCAGCATCAAGGCAACCTTCAACCAACTATGGCATCAAGCAGCCCCTATAAAACTCAATGGCCATCAAGGAGATAATACTCTTATTGCTGGAGTCATTCCTTGCACAAAAGATGATGATTATGGTCATACAGGTCAATCATCCCAGCTGCAGGGCATCGCTCCAGATGCTCTTTGGGATAATGACCTAGCCTAACAGTCTTCAGCTGCCTCTTTCTATCATAAGGTCAGAAATGGAGATCCCAATTGACAATTCAATTCTATTTTATTAAATCCTCAGCAAATGAAGCAGTCCCATGAGTGCATGCCACAGGAATTAGACAATATTCAGCACAAAAAAAAACAGACAATGCTGGAAATACTCAACAGGTCAGGCTGCATCTATGTGAAGAGAAATAGAGTCAATGTTTCAGGTCAGAGTCTCTTCATCAGAACTGAAAAGGAGGCAAAAGAAGCATATGAATTAACGAGAGTTCTAATAAAGATGTAACAAACAGGGTAGATGAAGGATAGTCAGTAGATGTCGAGTATTTCGGATTTCCATGAAGCATTTGTTAAAATGCCATGCAAAATGTTATTGACAAGGTAAACGCGTACTGGATTGGAGTACATATAGCGGCTGAATAGGGAGATAGCTGACTGACAGAAAACAGAGTTGGGATAAATGGATCATTTTCAGATAAGCAATCAGTAATAAGTGTGGTGCCACTAGGATCAGTGCCAGGTTCTCAAACATTAATGACAAGGATAAAGGGACCAAGAAGCCAAATTTGCTGATGGTACAAAGATGGATGGATCAGTAAGTTGTGAAGCGGACCCAAAGAGCCCACACGAGGATATAGAAAACAACAATATTCTTGTGCCTAGTCCATTGCACGCCACTGTCACCTTTTGGCGTAAACAAGTCAAGATCAGACAGAATGGACACATTCTGCAAAGTGGTCAATCAATGTGTTTGATTTCTCCAAAGTAGAGAAGATAACATCATGAGTAACTAATGCAACAGACTATATTAGAAGAGCAAATGCTGCTACACCAATAAGGACCACGTGGGTCCCTGGATAGTGGGAAGGAAAAAAGTTAAAAAGAGCAGACACCAGATGCCCTGGGATTGCATGGGAAAAGTGCAATGAAAAGGGGAGTGGTTCAAGTTGGAAGAGTGGACCAGGGATCACAGAGGAAATGGACCTTTCAGAATGCTGAGGATGAAGGGGAAGATGTGTCTTGATGTAAAAACTATTTGAAGGATATTGCATTGAATGGTCAGGTGGAAAGTTTTCCACGTTTGGCTTTGTACTTCTTCCAATTTAGTCTTTTGCATTCAGTGCTCACAAAGTGGTCTGTTTTGCAATGGAGAAACTAAATGCAGATTGAGTGAGCACTTTGCTGAACACCTTTGTTCAGTATGCAGGGGGCAATCCTGAGCTTCCAGTCACTTTAATTCTCTTTCCTAATTTCACTCTGACTTTTGTCTGACTTCCTACATTCAAACAATGTTTGTCCAATACAAGCTTGAAGAACAGCACCTTAGCTTCCTTCTGTGAACAACTGAATTTGATAATTTCAGATAACCACTCCATTTTTCTTCCTCTCTCATCAGATGTGGCTATATTTATAAGGTTCAATCTATAGGTTTATAAGATTATGAGAGGCAGAGATACAGCCAATATCTTTTCCCAGAGCTGAAATGTCTAATACCAGAGGGCATGCATTTAAGCTGATAAGGGGCAAGTTCAAAGGAGATGTGTGGGGCAATTTTGTTTTACACAGGGAGTGGTGGGTGCCTGGAATGTGCTGCCTTGGGGTGATGGTGAAGGCAAATACAATAGGGGCATTTCAAGGAGCTCCTAGATAGGCATAGAATGCAAAGGAAATAGCAGGATATGGACACTGTGTAGGCAAAAGAGATTAGTTTAGTTGGGCATTTTATTAATATAATTGGTTCACCACAACATTGTGGGCCAAAGGGCCCGTTCCTCCACCGTACAGTTCTATATTTCCTGTTTTCAATTTGTTTTTTCCTCTCCTGTCTCCAACTGCCAGTTTTTTCTTAAAGTAATTAGTTACCATGACTACTTTGATCCGCAACTGAACACAGACAACCCTTGTATTCTTCACCCCCGCTTCTTCTCACTTCTCCAATTCTTTGGGAGGACCCTGGACCTGAAACATCGACTCCGTTTTCTCCCCACTCATGCCGTTTGACCTGCTCGGTGCTTTCCAGCGTTTTCAGTTTTTGTTTCAGGTTCCCAGCATCTGAACTTTCTCTGCTCCAAGAGGTAAAAATATGTTACACATATATTTATAAATAGGGTGCAGAATACTTAAAACGATGAAGCGTAATACAGATAAAGTACCTAAATTAAAACTAAAAGATGAGGAAGTCATTTCTTTATGGAACACATACCTATACACATCCATACTTCCCAATCCAACAGAGGCCATCGCACTCCAACAGCCAATAACACCGTCGACCATCGTCACTTGCTTTTGAAGACCAGGTCCTGCGCCAACCAAACTTGATGTTGGCCGCCCCGCCTCCGGCCCCTTCTGATTTGCTGCCTGACGACCAACATCGCCCCTTACGCACGCGGAGGGGGGGGTGCGCGGCGTTCCGCTTTTCCGATTGGCGAACCGCACGTCGATCGGGGGGGGGCCCCTCCCTCCCACCAACATTTCCGCTCAGTGAGATTGGTTGGTCGCAGCGCGATTGGAGTGTGTTTTGGAGCGCGCGCGAGGGAGGAGGCGACAGTTGGTGGCTCCTTTTTTTTTTGTTTTTTTTATTATTATATAATTTAAAAAAAGGATAATTGAAATCACTGTTGACCTTCAGGGGATTCGGTCCGTCGAAGGGGCGGAAGGAAAAAAAAGAAACTGTTGCCCGTTTTCCTCTGGAGAAGCGAGGGCGGGAGGCGGCTGTGGTTGCGCCCGTTGATGGACAGGCAGGAGACGGGCTGCGAGTGAAGGCGACGGGGGCAGGTCGCGGGGAATGACAGCGCACTAGCCGGCTCCGTGGGGATCGTCAGCTGGAGACGGCCGCCAGCCACTCCCAGGGGAGGGGGGGGGGAGCGGAGCAGGCCCCGGGGGGGCTGGGGAAGGAGCTCCGGCCCTCGCCGCCGACGTTAACTTCTGTACATTATTAGCTCGCACCGTGTTTTATTTTTGCCTCCCTTCCCGTGGGTCACTTGTTTTATCGGACCTGGTTCACACACGCACGGCCGATCGTCCCCCCTCCACCACCACCTTCCCCAAACCCCCCCTCCACTCCTCCTCCTGTCGCTGTGGTGGCTGGTCTCTAGAAGAAGATGTCGGCAGCAGCGGCCGTGGTGACAGCGGCGGAAAAAGTGGATGGGTTCACCAGGAAATCCGTGCGGAAGGCGGCCAGGCAGAAACGATCGCAGGGATCGTCGCAGTTCAGGAGTCGAAGCAGCCCGGTGGAGATCCAGCTTCTCCCGCCCCTCAAAGGTACCGACGTTCTGGGACTAACCTTGCTCGTTTAAGGATGTGTGAATCCGGGTTCGAAAAACGCACCTATCGCCCTTCCAAGTGTAAAGGATCAAAGACCTCACTCAACCCACCCAGCCCTTGCCCCCACCCCCAGATCGCCCATCGGTATCCGAGTAATGACCCCCCACTCGTTCATCCATGAAAAAAACATGGTCGAGAAGGTGCCTCGTACTAGAGCCTGTAGGACCTAGGATACACCTGGACCCGCGTAGTCAGTTTATACTTTTTTTCCCATAACGCAGCACTATTAACGTAGCTAAACCTAAGATGTTTCACCGTAGAATTATCAACCAAATTTGACGTAAAGACATATTAAGGAGGTTGACCAAACATTTGGCAGCATTTTGACGTCGACTGTCCATTTTATTCTACAGCAGTATTTTTGCTTTCGGTTATATGTTTTGGGTCTTAAGGAGCATCTTATGCAGAGGCAGGATGCCTTGGGGGGTGGGGTGGGTGAATTCCAGAGTTTGGGTAGTGCTTTCCAGTCTCTTTTGTTGGTATGATCCCGTTTAAACACTGGGAATTTTTTTTGTGACCTCAGGATGCTGCAGACATCATGCCATGTAAATTTCACCAACCCTTACCAAGTGTTTTTGCAACTTTTTAAAATCTTTGTCGCCCCCAGATTGCGCTGGGAATCGTTGGTTTAGGGCATTAAAATTTAAAAGTTCTGGTTGCTAGTGGTGGAGCTATTAAAATTGGAGTTACTCAAGGGTCCAGATTTTAAGAGTTGTGAGCTGGAGGAAATTACAAAGGTGTGGAGGAATTGGAAAACAACAAACACAATTGTAAAATTGGTGGTTTAACTAGGAGCCAGTGTAGTTCAGAGTGTACACAAGTGATGGATGAATTGGACTACGTTTGTGTTAGGATGTGGCAGCAGAGTTTTGCATTTTCAGGTTTATGAAAAAAGATTGAAGGAATAATCAAGTCTAGAGGTAACTGGTATGTGGATGTGTGACTCTTTTGCACTAAGGCACTCTTTTGCACTGGTGGGATATGGAATCTAAAGTTCATCTTGGAATTAAAAGTTGCTACTGACATTGCAGTCTGGTCCTCTCTCAGATGTTTACCAGAGAGATTGTTGGAGTTGTTATTGCTATGTTCTTCCCAATGTATAATGAGAGGAAATTTTTAACTAATGCATTTCTGGATTTTGGAGAAGCAATCTGACAATTACGGTTAATTGTAAGGATCAAGGGAAGTGTTGATAAGATAGAGCTTGGTGCATTAAGTGCACGTGTGGAAATTTCAGCTATGTCTTAAAATAATGTTTGTGACATTAGCATTTAACATTAGCATGTGGATAAGTAATGGGAAGGGCCTAGTAGGACACCATTTCCAGTGATGCATGAGTGGAAAGAGAAGACATTGCAAATGACTTTTATTTTGGTTATGACCAGATAGATTAAAACAAAATCTGGCTATTGGAGAGGCATTGCAAGAGGCTGTTTTAGCCATCTGTGTAGAAGTAGAACAGCATGCGAGTTAAGGGTTGAGGCAGTTAGTGCCTGAATCCTCCCAATGGATTGCAATATGGAGATTTTGTTTCTCATTCATTGATATATACAGAGTTCAAATGTTTACTGCTTCATACTGGCTGCATTTTGTATCATGTACAATATGCACTGTAGTTACTTGCCAAAGCTTTCTTTATCAGCACATAGGATTACGTAGGATCCTCGTGAGCCTTAGAATGTCATCTATTGCAAAAGCCGCCAAGTTTACCTCCATGGAATCCTTTATTCTCCCTAAGAAATGTTAACATTTCTCGATTCATTGCTGGTCAAAATCCACCTAGTAGCACTATGGGAGAGCCTTCGCCGCAAGGATTGAAATGGTTCAAAAAGATGTGTCACCAACAGTTTTCAAGGGATTTAGAGAATGGCCTTTATGTTGAATTTGCCAATGATCTTGGGGCAAACAAAGCTCTTGTTCAGGTGAAGTGCAACAGGAATTGCACCAGTGTAGTTTCTTAATGTGAGGAGCTTCTTTTGGAAATGGATGCAAGAATTTCAATATACATGGAGTTTGCTCTTTATAAGCAAGATATTGATGCAAGTGGGTCCTTTTCCTCTCCAGTAACGTCAATTCCAGAACATTAGCTCTCACACAGCTTGAAAAGTTTAAAGATTCAGATTTTTACCTCCCATTCATCAAGAATGTGTAGAGCTTGATTTCAACTCACACTTGCTCAGAAATATCAAAGTTCAGATACTACATCATTTCTCTCCACCTGTCAAGCCACCGAGTATTAAAGCTCAAAAAGCTGCCTTTTTAGTCTTAGTGTTGAATTTCTCTATCCCTGGACTTAACCCACGAACATTCAGAGATTAAAAGAATTTACTGATCTTTAAGTTAGTAAAAATTAAGCTAGTAGTGTGAAACCGTCAGAAAATATTTAAGATAAAGATATAAAATATAATGATGGTTTCTTAAAATTGGGGTTTCATTTTATGTCCTAATATGCACATGACAGCATTGCTGAAATTTGTTTGGCATTGTTCAGTGTGCCAAATAGAATGAGAAGCAATTTGATGCATACTTGCTTACAGAAATGCTTATGACTGCATCATTTTATTGCAGAGAAAGCTGATAACTTGCTCTCGTGAAGTATTAGTTCACTGATTTCAGAGTGACTTTTATGAGTATATCGCCGTGAAATAAAAACTGGTTTTGCAGTGCAGAATCTTGATGTTGGAGAACTACTAGCAAATTCGTAGGCATTTGTTCCAGCAAATCACTTCTGTTTTGCAACTTGTTGGTCTTTAAATTTGCATGTTCAGTTCTGTTTCCTGCATTTCATATAACTATCTGGGGATGGTGACACTAGAATTATCTTGTGATAATCTAATTAATTACCTTGTAATAATCAATTAACCTAACAATTGTGGAAATTTAGTCATTTTTCTCCTCTTCCTGTTGTGATTTTAAAGCAAACAAATAGTAAATATTAAATCATTTTATATTAATTCTCAACTCCCCTTTGGAATAATGGGAAAATTATTGGACTACACTTGCATGCACATAGCTCCTTTCACATTTTTACTGCCATTTGACATTGGTCTCCTTATGAAATGCCTTGAAGTATTTATTACAATGACTGCTGCAGTTGGTGTTAAGTTTAATCTGTTTCTTGTTCAATATTTGAAGTTCTGGTGTTCAAATGCAATAAATGTTACTATTGTGTTAATTTAATGTACCCAAGTAAATTGTAGTTATACTATAATGTCCAAAGCTACAGAAGTGTGTACGTGGATTAAAATAGCTTTGGAATACACCCAAGGCAAAAAAATCTTAGTAATCAAATCTAATATTACCGTGACATCACTGAAATTTAGTAATCATTTATGATTATCTCATAGAATCACTAGCTTTGCAAGAATATTAATCCATATTGGGCATTATGTATATTTATCAGTCTTCATTTGTGCATATGATTAAAAAGCATCTTTTAATACGGGAAAATATTGAGATTGTTACATTTTATTTTGGGTGAAATGTAATGTTATAGCAGAAAAAAGAGTTTAAAAACTTTCAGGATATTGGATTCTGTAGCATCATGGCAAGCTATTCCTTGCAAGTTGCTCTGTACTTAACTTCCTAAAATGAAGTGAGCCCATTGTTATTTTGTGTAATCAGAATTCATTTATTGCACACCAGCCTTTAAGAAGATGTGATTAATTAAATAGTGTTTCTTTGCAGCATTATGCATTTAGGAGAGGTACTCCTACCAAGAAAAAATTGCAATACTTTTGAACTTGTTATTAAAGCTGCAAACCTATTCAATTTTCTGTTGCTATGTGCAGTGTGATCATATTAAACTCTTTGCATGATTTTCTTCATTTGGCACAAAATTGTTCTTTGCCCTCTCTGGTCTACTGCCAGCAGCATATCAACTCCCCTGTCTCTTTCTCCCTTGCTTTTTGCCTGGCATGTCTCTCAATCTTTTCCCTCAAGTAAGCCACACTTAAAAATGTAGCAGAAATTCATCTGAAGTTTTTATTTCCATACTGTTCAATGGTGTTAATCAGCTGCCATAGAAAATAATTCCAGTAAACAGCATGGTATTGGATTATTAAATATATTCAACTTGTATAACTTGGTAAGATCTGCAGCAGTCTGCCTTCTTAGATTGATCTGAACTAGCTAAATCAAGGCTATCAACAATTCAGATTTCAGTGTTAAAGACATTCACATTCTACTAGTGCCCATTGTCTCCTGATATTATTGTCCTTGGTCCCATTTTTAAAATAATTTTTAATGCTATTATCATACACTTTACTACCCTCTACTGGATCTATATGGTACGATGGATCCAGTGCTGATTCTGCAATGGTCATACTAATGTTTTTGATTCCATAACCAGTTCCTATAGCATCCACTCATAATTGTGTGATGTTCCTGATTTAAGCTGGCTAAGTAGTCCCAGCTTTGTAAGATCTATTATCATGGATACTACCTTGTGTTTAGAGAAAGTCCACGTCATGGTTTAAAATTTCTTATTGGCTATAAGATTTTGGATAAAATAGCCAAGTTTTAGACAGTAGTGGTGATAGATTGGAGTGTGGTTTATTTCCATAGAATTATTTGAAGTTCTGATAGTTTTTTTTGTGAGCATTCCATAGGTTTATTATCAAACTGACATAATCCAGTGTTAAGATGTTTTGTTTAATGGGAGTAATTCCTTTGTAATGGGGGGGGGGGGTGGGGGTGGAAGATTACATTTTATAAAAAGAACAAGAAAATAAGAGGATCTGCATGAGTGATATGGCAAACATCAATATAATTATTTTTAGACTAAATTCTGATAAACAGACTGTTCTGCAGTACTTAACTACTGTATTGCAAAAAATCAGACTACCGTTGGAATTTGTTCTTCATGCTGTTGGCTTGATTAAATGTAATTTGTTGTAGATGCTGCTTTGCAGTGTATTGGCAAATGCTCTGGTGAAACTTGTTACCAATAGACTTTTTAAGCTGGTTAAATTTTAAATTACTTAAGGAAGTGCCAAAACCATTTAAGAAGACATTACATTAACTGAACATCACATATCATAAATGTTGTCTCTTGCAAACTGGTAACCTGCTAATACCTCTATGAAACTGGGTGCTACATTTGCTTTACTGAAACAATATGTAGTAGGCACAATACAACCTAACATCATTAAGGCTGTTAGATTTAAGAATTTCTTGGCTTGTTTTTATTTTCTGCTTGAATGGACCTTTCAAAGCACCTTTAAAATATTGTATTCCCATTTATTTGATATTATTTTCAAGAATGATTTTTGCAATGTATCCATAGGATACTGTTGTGGTAATTCTGTTAAGGTGCTGTGATGGTGAGTTCTTGATGAAATTGTTGCATATGGTTATAAGATTTACGATATAAAATAAAGGGAAAATGTATATTTAAAATATTTCTGTTCTACTGTTTCCCTTTTTGACAGTAACACATTCCGGTCAAAAGATATGGTTATGGGAACAGTGATTTTCTTTTTTTACTACAGAATAGCCACACCTTCTGTGGCTAATGTAATGGCGATTCTGATGTGTTGCCTGAGACACCCTGGCCTTGTGTGCATGACAATATGAGAGGCAAATTCAGGGTGGAGGTGGGTGCAGTCAAAACATGTTGATAGGAAATGGAGAAGCTATTGTAAATTTTCATGATCTTTATTATTTTCAAGGTAATTTAATTGTGATTTTAAAGTAGAAATTATCTTTTGCCGTTATTGTATATAATTTATTTTTTTGCTCTTTCTGCAGAGGGAGGAATGTTATTTTTCTAATATCTATTCATTTAACAAGCCTTTTGCCACTAAGCAATATTATTGGGAACCCTGCTTTGTAAACTTGGAATCTTCTTCCTTTACTCAAAACCCTCTTGGATGGTTTTAGACTTATTGTTTGGTCCACTTAGTCACATGTATTCCTTCAGTGGTTTTCCAATGTCACTGAATTTATTGACAAGATCCAGTTTTATTCCTCCTTAAAATTCATCAACTTTGATCCCCACCATTTCCAGTTCTTTCCATAGAGACATAGTGCAATACAGCCCTTTGACGCAATGAGTTCATGCCAACCACAGTGCCCACCCAGCTAGTCCCAATTTCCTGCATTCTGTCCATATTCCTCCAAGCCCCACCTATCCAAGTGCATTTTAAATGATACTGTTGTACCTGCCTCAACCACTTCCTTTGGCAACTGATTCCATATACTCGCCACCCTCTGTGTGGGAAAAAGTTGCCCCTCGGGTCCCTTTTAAATATTTCCCCCTTACCCAAAACCCTGTCTGGATGCATCACAGCTTGGTATGGTAACTGCTCTGTCCAGGACAGCAAGAAGCTGCAGAGAGATGTGGACACAGCCCAGCACATCATGGAAACCAGCCTTCCATCTATGGACTCTGTCTATACCTCTCGCTGCCTTGGTGAAGCAGCCAGCATAATCAAAGACCCCACCTGGGTCATCCTCTCTTCTCCCCTTTCCCATCAGGCAGAAGCCTGAGGGCACACACCACCAGGCTCAAGGACAGCTTCTATTCCACTGTGATAAGACCATTGAACGGTTCCCTTATAATGATGAGATGGACTTCTGACCTCTCAGTCTACCTTGTTATGACCTTACACCTTATTGTCTACCTCCACTGCATTTCCTCTGTAGCTGTGATACTTTACTCTGTATTCTGTCATTGTTTTTACCCTGTACTACCTCAATGCTCTGTGTAATGAATTGATCTGTATGAACGGTATTGCAAGACAAGTTTTTCACTGTACCTTGGAACAAGTAACAATAATATACCAATACCTGCGGTCCCTAGTTTTGGACTCCCCTACCCAGTGTGCTAAATGCCATTTTCACCACCCTGTCTACCTGTGCTTTCAATGAGCTTTGCACTTGTGTTACGTACCAGCAACAAAAGAAACACACCGAGTCATGTACAAGTGTTATGTATAACTGCAAGAGGTCCTGGGTTCAAATCCTGGATGAGCCCCCAATTTTGTTACTTACCAGCAACAAAAGAAACACACAGTCATGTATAAGTGTTACAAACTATTTCGTTAATAACTATTTACGATAATAAGAAAAAAAAGTTAGATATTAAACATTAACCCCAAAAACTAAACTTGAAGTGTGTGTGTGTGGGGCAAATTCCCAAACTCCAAGTCCAGGAATAGTTCTCAACGTTGAGTTCAGCAAGCCATAAGGTGAAACGTGAGCAAAGGCTTTTGCAAAACCGCCGTTGACTGAAGAGGAAATATAGAGAAAAATTATGAAATCCAAATGTTCCACGATGGAACCCATACGACATCTCAATCACTGATGATTTCCACTGCTTTGTTCTGAAGTATCTGCCACCCCGAAAGGCATTCGAGATGTGGCCATCCACAGAAATAACTGTTTCCTTCTACAGGTTAACGACAAAGTGGACTCCACTGGATTATTCCAAAAATCCATAAATGGATTGTAGTGACAGACATAGTTATTGTTTTTCATCCATCAATACAGAGACCAGCAGGCAGTGACCCTCTCTTCCTCTCTCTCTTTTCTGATTGAACCAGAATGTCAGCACGTTGTTATCTTCTGCTGTTGTCATAATGACAACACATGCACACACACACACTCCTGTACTTATGTCTTAAAGGGACATTCACCAAATAGCAATCTAATTCGTAACACTTGTACTCCTATGGTCCCTCTGTTCCATTACACTCCCTTGTGCCCTACCATGTATGGTACAAGTCCTACGCTGGTTTGACTTTCCAAAATGCATCACCTCACACTTAACTTTTTTGAAATCCATTTGCCACTTCTCGGCCCACTTCCCTAACTGATCAAGATCTCCTTGTAATCTACAATAACGTTATTCACTATTTTGTGCCATCTGCAAAATTCCTGTTTTCATGGGAGTTGCCTGAAAGCATACTTTGCCTTTCAGTCATCTCCTTGAGTCCCGTGATCCACTGAATTATCTCTGCTCCACAGGCTGTTCTCTGGTTTAAATGTGACTGTATACTGCTCTTTCATTGTCTGTGCTTTTGATCACTGAGGCCTCATGCAAACTTGGGGCAAACAATTCCCTCCCTTAAAGGTTCCCTCCCTTAAAGGTTCCCTCCCTTAATCTGCTGCTCTGTTTTTATACCTCTCTTCCTTTTAAGATGCTCTTTAAAACCTACCACTTTGACCAAGATTTTGCTCATCTGCTGTAGTACCTTCTTGCATGGCTTTGTGTCACATTTTGTTGGAGAAAACTTTTGTGATAGGCCATTTGGACATTTTTAACAAGTCCCAATCTTTAGTAAAATGGTGGAGAAACCCAGGTTGTTATTTGCTGCTGATGGAAGTTGTCATTCTTGTTTCATGATCCTTGCGGTAAACTTTTCCATGTGCCACTTAGATTTTCTTTTTGCAGCAAGTGCTCCTCTATTTCCTTTTTTCCTTTGCTATCCTTAATTTCTGAATATGACACTTTGTACATAGAAAAGCTCAGATATTCAATTTGTCAAACCCTTCAGAATTCTTGCTCCCTTTTCATGGAAAAGAAACAGTCATTTTTTTCTCGAGTATCATACACCGATTCTTCTTTGTACACTCTACAAATTCTGAATATTATTTTGAAATGGGAAGAAAATTTAAAACTGAGCTTTCTTTTTGTCCTAATAACATTTTTTAATGCAGGTAATAGGCAATAGAAACAGAAGACACAAAATAACCAGGCAGCATTTTTGAATAATACTTTAGATATATAACATTTCCTCGCAGATAATATGGATGAAAAGTTTTTGAGTAATAATCAAAAAATGGCGAGGGAGTGGGTTGGGGTAGGGGGTGAAAGGGAAGGTTTGTGATACGGTGAACAGTTGGATTGCTTATTTAAGAAAATTTTTTTATATAAAGCAATGGGAAATAATGGAAATTAAAAATGTAAAGAAACAAGAGAAGGGTTGAAAGGAGGTGTAGGTGTTTAGAGTAGAGCCACATTAGGGAAGAAAAGCATTAAAAAAAATGTGAAAAGGGTGGGAAGCTTTCCTTGGCTGGGAATGTGGTAAGGAAATGTGGATAAACATGAACATGCAAAGCATTCCATGTGTCAGTGCAAACACTTCCACTCATTGACCTCTAGTACCAGTTCCTGCTAAGTAAATGGTAAATTAGTTTATTATTGTTACGTGTACTGAGGTACAGTGAAAAACAATGTTTTGCATACCATCCATACAGATCATTTCATTACCTCAATGCATTGAGGTAGTACAAGGGAAAAGGATAACAATGCAAAATAAAGTGTTACAGTTACAGAGAAAGTGCAGGCAGACAATAAGGTGCAAGGCCATGATGAGGTAGATTGTGAGGTCAAGAGTCCGTCTTATCACACTAGGGAATCATTCAATCTTCTTGTAACAGCAGGATAGAAGCTGTCCTTGAACCTGGTGGCACGTGCTTTCAGGCTTTTGTATCTTCTGCCCGATGGGAGGAGCAGAAGAGAGAATATCCAGGGTGTGTGGGGTCTTTGATTATGTTGGCTGTTGTATGTAAATGGGAGCAATAGTTTAGATTTTAAAATATTTATACACTGATTTAAGGCAAAAACAGTGAAATACCTAGTAACAGGAGGATGGCATGTTGTTCATTGAGCTTTGTTGGAAAAATGCAAGAACAGAAAATGGAGATCTGTGGGAGATGGGTAGGGAATCAAAGTTACAAATGATTGGAACTTCACTGTCACGCCGAATGAAACACTTAGTGTGTTTTATATTCTAAGTTATAAATACAGGTGAATTATTTGCCCCAGATTGAGTATATTGGTTCACGAATGGTGATAATGAAGGAAGTAGAACACGTGTTGCATCTCCTGTACATTCATGGCAAGATGCAAAAAATTATGAAGTGGGTATTAGAACAGGATGTTTTGGCAAAAACTCTCCTTTTGGCATGCTGAGATGTCTTTGATGTTGGTCTGTTAGGTGCTAGAAATCTTGAAGAATGATCTGGGATGGTGGATAGGAAGGGAGGGGTAGGGATAGAAACCTGTGGACATGTCAAGAGCTCTGTCGCAAATGGATGTGAAACTAGCTTGGGATCAAAATTTCATGTCTATGGTTTTGTGAGCTATTTGCTAAAAACCCTAAGATTTCTGCTCTAATATCTTAAGCATGATGCCATTTTATTTTTTAATCTACTTGAAACTCCTGCCAGATCTTGTAACAACACATTTATCTGTAATAACTTTCATCTGCCAATTTTGATTCCATGTGTATTCTCACTCCCAACTTTCTATAATTTAGAAATTTGGACACTGGAACAACTTCCTTTTAAATTTTTTTCTAAAAATTAACAACACTGAATATTATTGCATTGCATTGGTAATTGGCTGCCAGCCAGACTTGTGCATTTGTACTCCTTCTGATTGTCTTGTATTTATCCTTTTGTCAATCTGTTTTGATACATTTCAATTGATTCCAAATTTATTGAGTGAGTTCTGCTGCTTGTACTTGAGCCAGGTAAATGTGCATTATCCCAGGAGACTGAATTTGTTTCCTGAGCAGCTTAAACTCAATAGGATCACACAGGGCTTGGCAGGATACAATCCATTCATGTGGGTGGGTCAAAACAACCCCAGCCCATGAAATTAGACACTGCATAGCTGTTGTCTGGAGCTTTTGTAATGTTTGAAAATTTCAGACATTTAGAAGCATTCAAATATAACTTAAAAAAAGGAAATAAATTTAGAAAATTTGTACATAGATTTATTAAGTTTTTGTTATTAAAAAATAATTTTAAATAATTAAAACCATTTCTATAAATACGAAAGTTTCTTGACCTGTAGAATCTCCATTATAATGGATGGACTTGCAGATCTTGTGCCAGGTTAGACTTGGCAAAGAATCCATGGGTAGATTCTCCAACATAATCTCAGCAAGTTCTTGGAAGTCTACTAGTGGAGCCTCCTGACAGATTTGCTGGCCGGAATCTGTTAGTAAGTTCAGGACTCGTGCACTTGGATATACATAGTTAAAAGGGTAAATGTATAAGATCAGTGAAATAAGTAAGCAAATCAGCTCTTTGAGTCTGCTCAACATTGCTTTCCTGCTCTTTTCTTGTACTTGTAGTTCAAATGTCCATCAATTTCCACTTTGAATATATTCTGTGACTCTACCTCCAAAGGGGCAGAGAATTTCAGAGGGTCCCAACCCTTTGACAGAAGGAATTGCCCTTCATCACCATCTTAAAAGGGGATTTTAAACTGTGCCTCCCTTCACTGTCCACCATTTCATGATGGAACAGCCATCATTTACAGCAAGATTTTGCCTCATCCACCTCATTTCTTTGTGCCATGAATTTTGTATGGGCAGCAGTGTTTAAAAAGCAAGTGCCTAGAAACAGCAATCAAAATAGTAACATGGCCACTGCTAGCTCCACATGTTCCTTGAGATACTTGTAAAAAATGCAGTTGTACAACAGCTTGTGTTATAGAGTTACTGAGAATTCATTTTCTGTTGTACCATGGTTTACAAGTATTTGGGGGCACCAGGCTTGAGCAACTGTTGCGCACATTCTGTACCACTGCTGGCACAACCACCAAGTAATTAGTTTGCAATTGCTTGAGATCTGCACTATTTGTGGTGGTCAAAGAAAGCAGAGTGGTTATTTGGAACCTGTTAACGGCAATAAATTAGACATGTAGGAAAACTATGAATCTGTTAAATTTTCTTTTAAACTGGTAGTTGTTTTAATGTAATTGTCAGTTTTATTGTGTTGATATCTACTCTGCAGTCCAGATTTAATGTTATTTTTCAAATAAATCCAAGATTTTAATAGTATTTCAATCATGTGACATGCAAAAAAAAACTTGTCAGCAATTGGTAGTTTTTCTTGTTGTGGTTCCTCCTTTGTAACTCAGTATCAGCTCAGTAACTTGATTTTCCTGAGCTGGTTAAATGAAAATTCAGTTCATATTGCAAGCAAATTACAGTTTACAAGGAGGTCCATACGAGAGGTCTAATAAGGCCAGACATACACAATGAACGTAGGATCTTGGTGTATAAATCCAAGGTTCACTGAAGGTTGCAGTACAATTGGATGAGGCAGTGAAGAAAGCATTCTGGATACTTGGCTTCATTAGCTGGGACATAGAATATAAGATCAGGGAAATTATGGAACAACTTTATAATAGACTGGTTAGGCCATAGCTGGAGTGCAGTTCTAATAGCCACACTATAGGAAGGATGTTAATAAACTAGAAAGAGTACAGAAGCGATTTACCAGGATGTTGCCTGGACTTGGGGGCCTGAGTTACGATGAGAGGTTGCGTAAACTATGATTTTATACCCTGGAATGTAGGAGATTGAGGGGTGACCTGACAGAGGTATATATGATCATGAGGGGCATAGACAGGGTGAACACACGTAGTTTTTCTCCCCGTGGAGGGGGTGCTAAAAACAAGAGGGCATAGGTTTAAGACCAGAGGTGAGAGATTTAAAAGGACATCAGGAGCAGCTTCTTCACGGAAAGGGTGGTGTGTATTTGGAATGAGCTGCCAGAAATAGTGGTTGAGGCAGGCACATTAGCAACATTTAAAAGCCATCTAGATAAGTACATGGATAGGAGAGGTTTAGAGGGCTGTAGGCCAAATGCAGGCAGATGGGACTAGCTCGCTGGGCGACACAGTCGGCATGGACGAGTTGGGCCGAAGGGCCTGTTTCCGTGCTGTAAGACTCTATGACTCTGTGATTGCACTGGATTGGGTTCACAGGAGATTCACCAGGATATTGACTGGGATGAAGCATTTCATTTATGAGGAGAGACTCGATAGACTGGGTTTGTTTTCCTTTTAGCTGAGGGGGAACCTGATAGAGATGTACAAAATTGTGAGGGGCATTGATAGGGTAGATAGCAAGAAACTGCAATGCGGAACACACATCCTGATGGGTAGTGCAGGTATAACTTAAGAAGTATTTAGATAAGCACTTGAATTACCAAGGTGTAGAAGTTTATTGACTCGGGGCAGGTAAAGGGGATTAGTATAGGTAGGTACTTGATGATTGGTATAGGTTTGGTGGATGGAAGGGCTTGTTTCTGTGCTGTATAGCTCTTTCTACGACTCACATGCAGTTTATTGCATAATAGGGTGAATTGTTTCTTTTAAATGTTTACACCAATATTTTCGATGATTGATTGTTACAAATACTCCAAGTAAAAGGACATGATCCTTTAATTTATATGCATTGGGATTTACAATACATATCAATTATTTTCATTACTTTTCATCTTTTAATGTGAAACTGTAAACTTGTTGAATTGTACTTGTAGCTCTCTTAAAGGTATAGCAATGGTTGCTTGCATAATGACGTAACTTGTGTGTACTTTTTTTTTATATTGAGTAGAATATTAGCTATGATAAAAACAGAAAATGCAGGGAAAACCTGGCCATGCATTATCTGTAGAGAGAGAACGGGCATTAATATTTTGAATTGATGACCTTTCCTTTGAAGTACAAAAATGTCAAAATCAAGCAGATTTTAAGTTGTAGAGAAAAACAGAGCTGGAGAGAAATAAAAACATATGTGATGGGATGGAGGCCAAAGAAACTGAATGACATGAATAGTCCTTAAATAAAATTTAAGAGAGATGCATTTTACTTGTGGTTACAAAGTGCAAATCTCCTATAGTTGGCTTAATATTTGACTTGTTTGCTGGTAACAAATATATTTGATATCTTGTATGAAAGGTGTCACCCAAAGGCAGATGATCATCTTTATCTAGAGAGATGACTTAATCTGGGTTATTTGACAATTTCAAATTTATTGTGGCAATTAGGGCCTGGCTAGCAATACACATGAATGAATCTTTAAAAAGTTATGGAGCTACTTGCATTAATAAGAGTTGCTCTTCATTCCCTGGATTTGCTGTACAGTCAAATTATTCACATAAACTTAATTCTTGAAGAGCAGTAGGAGTGGCCAGATAATGAGAAATGTCAAATGAAACTCCAACACTATTGGTGGCAGCAAATAGAGATTAATATATTACTTATTCCCAAAAATGACCTTCTCCCTCCATTTAACGGTACATTAAATTCAGTGTTTTCTGATTGAGTGGAGGTTCAGAAACTAATCGGCAATGGTTGCTGGTAGTAGTGAGAATGGAAGCCAAAAAGTGAGGCTAGTATTGGTAAAACAACAAAGGAGTCAAAGTCATTCCAGCAGAAACAAAAGTATGTATAGGACTGGTTATTTCAGTGTGCGATTCTTAAACGAAAGAGCAAAAACAAAATGGTCTAGATCAATTAGTTGTGGGCATGCTATGTTGGCACCGGAAGCGTGGCGACATGTGCAGGCTGCCCCCATAACATTCTACGCAAAGATGCATTTCACTGTGTTTTGATGTACGTGTGACTAATAAAGAAATCTTATCAGTTATGCTATGCTGCAACATATTGTGAGAGTGGTACAGCTAGAAGAGCTGCTGCCTCAAAACTTCAATGACCCAGGTTGAATCCTAACCTCCGGTGCTGACTGTGGAATTTGCACAATGTCTCTGTCAATTATGTGGATTTCCTCTG
Organism: Pristis pectinata; assembly: GCF_009764475.1. Taxonomy (NCBI): domain Eukaryota; kingdom Metazoa; phylum Chordata; class Chondrichthyes; order Rhinopristiformes; family Pristidae; genus Pristis; species Pristis pectinata. The sequence continues at coordinate 107,037,102 of NC_067407.1, forward strand.
GGTGCTCCCGTTTCTTCCTATGTCCAAAAGCAATGTGGATTAGTAGGTTAATTGGCTACCGCAAATTGCCCATACTGTGTAGTTGAGTGGTAGAATATGGGCATGATTGATGGGACTGTAAATGGAATGAAATGGGATGAGTGTAAATGGGTGCTTGATAGTCGGTGTGGATTCAGTGGGCTGAAGGGCCTGTTTCTGTGTTCTATAGTTTTATAACAAAATGAAGCTTACAGGCATATATTTACAAAACCTGCAAAGTAATTCAAGAAAAAAAAGCTGCAGATATTCATGACACTTTGAAACTATATTTAAAGGGAAACACATTCAGAATTGACAGGATCAATTGAACTTGCATTGAGTCACTAATTTTATGAATTTCTACAAGATATTTACATGCAGGTAAATCAATTACCAGTATGAAACTTCACATTAATTGACTAACAACTCTAATCGTCTTGTGGCCTTGTAAGCAATAAAGAACTGAGATACACCAATCATGTGGTAAACAGCTGCAATAACAACACTTTTATTACTCCTTTTATTGAACAAAATGCCTCCAAGGACATTGCACTGGAGCTTTATCAATCATGATTTTAGATATCAAGTTGTCTAAGGCAATTTTGGATTGAATGATCAAAAGCTCGATGAAAGAGATAATTTTCAAGAAGCATCTTGAAAGAGGAAGTGAGTGCAAAGCTAGAGTTGTTTAGTGAGGGAAATATAGAGCTTGTCATCTTGGCAATCAAAAACCTGGCAGCAAGTGGTTGGGTAGTCTTTGCTCAGTGGCTAGCCTCCTTATGTGCGATAATGATTCAGTGATTCCAGGTGAAGTGAGATGGATTTTACGGAGGATATTAGCATAAAAAGAGTATGGTTGAATATGGAGTAGATGAAAAGTGACAGTGGATAATATTTTGGATGAAGGAGGCAGAAGAAGAAATAGTGGGAGAGGCAACTTGATGATAGTCCTGACCTTAAGCCTGAGGGAGATAAAAATCCACGATCTCTTCACACTTGCCTTTGGAGATGAGCATTTCAGGAGTGTAGTTGGTTGTGGGAAAGCGAATTTGAAATTTCAGCCAAAGGGAAAGCTACACTGATGCTTCATGGCTAAGCAAACTCTGGCAGTGAATAACACATAAATATTTGTCAAGTTCATTGCATTTTAAAGCCCTGCAGTTTAAGAGAATGACGATATGGACAATACCAGGAAATGGCACTTTTGAAAGGAACAAGGACATCAAAAATTGAGATCTTACTGTTGGAGAGGCTGAAAAGAGGATGTTTGAGAGTATATTTATGAAGCTTGTGGGTTTGCCAGAATGGATGATGCCAGTAGAGAATTAAGGGAAGACAGCAACTTGTGGGTAAAAAGGTAGATGAGGGCACGCTCAAGTATTACCTTATGCCAGTAGTTAAGATCTTGGCAGTGGAAAAAATGAGATCGAACAATGCCTGTGGACATAATTGGTAGGGATGTAAGAGGCTATTAATGGTAGGTGCATCAGAGGATAGAAAATAAATCATAGAGTTTTGCATGGGTACGTAGTGAATTTAGATAGTTAGGCCAGAGAAGTTAGAAAAGAGGGAACTAAGTGAATTGGACTGCAGATTGAAGTCATTTAGAATGGAAAGTTGTCTTGGGCTAGGGAAGAGAAAGTGGCAGAGGAATAGAAGTGATCTGCCAAAAATGATAGGATAAAAGTGATGGAATATTGAGCTACTTTAGAGGTTCTTATTTAGGTGGGAGAGAATTGCTAAGGAGTTCTCTCATGATACGGTGGTTGGTGTTAAGAAGTCAGATTTATGAGTAGTTAGCTGGGTGAGATAATTGCTTTCAGTAAGGTTGGTTGAATAGGGTTGTTGGTGGGGTGCGCTGGGTTGTTGAAACAGTTGAGATTGCTGCTGGGAATAGTCAGTAGTGTAGAGAATGTCATGGATAGCACTTTGGGAGTCTGAAAGGCTGAGGCAAGTTAATGGAGTGATGGTTGGACAGATGATGAGCTGAGTAATATTGAATGGGAGGATTTATCTGGAGAGCCACATTTCAATAGAAAGAGAACATAATTGGATGGTTATTGCATAGAAACTACAATCAAGGTAAATTGGTATTGGGGTGAATAGCCTACACAGCTTAATTACATTTACCTTTTCTTGTCTTTTGCTCAGTACCTAGAATAAGACTTCACAAGAAAAGGATCAATGATATAGATAACTTATAAAGAGGAACAGTGAAATATTGGATATGACAGAGGGAGTGAAAATAATTAAGGGCTTAGCACCTTTGAAAGTAGAAACATTGCCAGGTGCAAATAAAATGTATCCCATGTTAAACAAAATGAGGCAGGAAGTAAGAGGCTCTGACTATATTTTCAATCCATTGTGGTTGCAGATGTGGTGCTGGAGAATTGTAGAACTGCCAATATAGACTGTTACAGAAATTTGAGATTGTGGTTTATTAAATTATTACAGGCTCATTAGCCTAACGTTGGTGGGGGACAGATTATTAGAAAATTCTGAGCTAATTATTGATCCTAAATCATTCTTGAGCTTTAGATTATTCAAGAACAGTCAGCATGGATATATTAATAAAAGGTTGTGTCTGACTGATTAGATTGGGTTTTTCAAAGAAGAAAAATAAGGGTGGCGCACTTGATGTGTGGCAGATTGGTCAGAAAAGTAAAGTTCCATGAGGTCGAAGGGAAAGTGGAAAGTTGGCTCAATGACATGAAACAAAGGATAATGGTTGAAGGGTATTTCAGTGATTTTTTTTAAGGCTGCTTGCAGTAGGATTTTGCAAATACAAGGTCTCTTGCTGTTAATAATATATGCAAATCATTTGGATTTGAACATAGAAGCCAAAATGTTTTGGGTTTAAATATAGAAACCACATTTAAGAAGTCTGCAAATGACACCAAAACTGGTCACGTAGTTAATAATGTTGTAGCCTGTAGGAAGGTATAAATGAATTGGTTAGGTGAGCCGAAAATGGCAAATAGAAATAGCCCAGAGAAGTAAGAGGTAATGCGTTTGGAGGGTCAAACAAAACAAGGAAATGAACAATAACTGTTAGGATATTGATTTGTATTGGAACTTGAGTGTGCATGTCTACAAATCAGAGGTGCTGGGGCCAGTTTTATGGGAGACCTTTCTATTATTGTCTGAGGCATAGAATTCTAAGAGGAGGCTCATTCTTGATCTATACAGCAGTTGTGGTCGTCTTGCAGGAAATGTATGATAACATTGTCAAAATGCAGGGGAGATTTATGAAAATGCTGCCAAGGTTGGCAAATTTTAGTTGGGGTTGGCTGGAGTTTCTTTGTAATAGATAATCCAGATAATAAAAGTGAATCAACAGGAGAGACCTTCATGGAGTAAATTGTAAGGCACCTTTAAGTCAAAAAATCAGGGGATATAAATTTAAGGTAATGGGTAATGGTATTTCAGAGTAATTTGGATTTTTGTTTTCATTCAAATAGTGGTGAGCATCTGCCACAGCTGCCTGAAAGGATGGTGGAAGCAAAAACCCACATCTAATTTAAAGAGTACGGAGTTGTACAGTACAGAAGCAGGCCCTTCGGCCCAGCATGTCCATGACGACCTTTTTGCCCACCTACACTAATTCCGTTTGCCTGCATTGCGATCGTATCCTTCTATGCCTTGCCTACTTAGGCCTGTCTAAATGCTTCTTAAATGCATCTAATTCCACAACCTCCACTGGTAGTACATTCCTGATATCAACCATTGTATATTAAAAAAAAAACTTACCCTTCAGATCTCCCTTAAAACTTCCTGTCACAAATAGAGGGATAAAGTTCTAATAGAATCATGTTGATTCATATTTTCTTATGATTCAGAAAGAGGCCATTCTGTACAAACAGAGCAGTCCCAGCCCTGGATAAGGACTTGATTAGCTCTAGCTGGAAAGTGGGTATAGTCCAAATTGCTCTGTATTTGGCCAATGTGAACATATTGGTCTAAATGACTGCTTCATGCTGAAAATTTCTGATTCCATGGAGCTAATGAGTACAATATCAGGGCCTAAAAGAAAACTAAGCAACAGTCGTATGTAAATTTCTGGTGTGGAGATGAGTGAAAATGCAGCTTGGTGATGATGACAGGCATCCTGGTAGTAATAAAAGAATAATCTTTGGAAATTGATTCAACCCCTATATTAATGTATGGAGAGTGAGTCATTTATGGACTAAAGATTGACCCAGAAGGGTCAGCAAGATCAGAAGGGGAAGTTGCTTAGGAAGTTAGTGGAAGAGCAATCAAGAAATATGAAATGATATTAAAGAAACCAGGTACAGAACAAACTGAAGATAAGTTTCTCAAAGTCTACTAATTAGTGTGAACATTAAGCTAGATCCAAGTACCTTTGGAAGAAGCATACATTCATCCTGGTGAGCAATATAGAATCCACTAGCAGAAGTAAGCTTCAATCTAGTCTGAGACTTTAGTTAGTCATCAGAGGTATCCTGGAAGTCAGGAGGACGTGGAATAGACAAACCTTGTGATGTTATGGGTATTTGATCTCGTCTGATAGACTTCTTTTGTCTATCAAATTAATATTTGAACTTCCTCCCAAACATTAACTGGTTTCTCACCCTTGTGTTGTGTTATATCACTGTAACCATAGTGAAGCTGTTATTTTAGTATACTCCATGGCCTGTGGCCAGTATGTTTATCCCAACATAAAGTTAATAGTGAAAGTTTTTCACAGCACAAACTCTGAGATCCATCAGATATTAAATATCAGTCCATGGTTTCATTGTTTTTATGAGGTATCCCAGTGCCGTCATTTTTTTGTTGGAATGGGAGACATTTGATCCCTTCTCAGCTGTCTTCATTTTGCAGAGAAAGGGAGGGAAATGAAGCTGCAACTTGATGCCGATGATTAGACTTGAGATTTATTAAAGGTTGCATTTGCTCAAGGATCTTTATGAAATAATAGAAAGCAAAGTGTAAACTGTGCTTTCAAATTAAGGATCGGTAGTCAATTGATACACTTGAGAAACATGCTGCATGTTTTGGAGGTGTGTTTATCCTAAAACAAGGGAACGATGTCATATGTTGACAGATATAACCCATTTTTTTTTCCCCATAACTCATTTTTAAAGCTGCCTTTCCTTGTAATATTATGTAAATGTTTTTGTTAAATTGTATGTTTGAAAGGCATTCATCATAGTTCTACCACATTTTAAAAAATTACATAAAATAAAGGCTCGTGGAGCTTGGGTTAGCATATTCACATCGATAGAAGACTGTTTTCTTTAACCAGAATAAGAATTAACAGTCTGCCAACATGAAAATACTTTGTTATTAGTGGAGGGCCACAAGAACCTGTACTGGACCATCAGCTATTCACAATTCGTGCAAATTAGTTAGACTATAAGATTTGTTGCATTCTGATGATACAAAGTGGGATGGATCAAAGATCAGCCATTTAGGATTGAGATGAGAAGAAAGTGAACTGTGAGGAGGACACGTGTTGTAAAAGAGCATGTGGTCAAAACGTGGAATATGGAGAACATTGTAAGAAAATGTGAGGTGAAAACAGAAAACACTGGAAGCACTCAGCGAGTTGGGTGTTATCAATAGAAGTAGAAGCAATTAACATTTCAAATCAAAAGACCCTTCAGTTCTGGTGAGCGATGGCTAGGACATAGGGAATATCTCTGATAAGGTGAGATCAGGGTTGCTGAAGCAATTCTAGTGTTTACAGAGCTGTCTGATTGATGAGTTAATGAGGGCAGCTAGAGAGAGAAAACTAACCAAGGTACATGTAAAAGCTGTAAAATGCAGATCGGAGCTATTGTTGAAACCTCGAACCAGAAGGAGAATGCTGGAAATGACATGTAGATCAGTCAGTTTACTGAGAGAGAAAATCTGACTTAATATCACAGATGGAACTATAATATTAGAGCAGAACCGGCCAGTTTTGATACAAACAGAAGATGCAAGTTACCTGAAATTGTTGAATTTAATGTTGAGCCCTGAAGGTTGAAACGTGCTCATATGGAATATAAAGTGCAGTTCCTCAATCTTGCCTTGAACTTTGCTGTTGTCCTATGAAGAGCAATTGAAGGAACTTGAAATATATTCATTAGAGCTTAGAACAATGAGTGATGATAATCTTCATGAGATTTAAGATCCTGAAGACAAAAAAAAACCCTGCAGATGATGGAATCAGGCACAACATCTCAGCAGGTTGAGCAACATCTGTGGAGGCAAAAGGTATAAGTAAACATTGCGGATCAAGACGCTGCCTTCGGGGAAGGAAGAAGAAAGATCGCCAGTATATATAGTGGTTCAAGAGGGTGGTGAGATATCAAATATCACCAACCAGCCTCTTTGGAGCCAGATGGGAAGGGGATGGTGGACAGATGGAACCAGAAGGGAGGAGGTGAACGAAGAAGAAAACTAGGTGTGTGTGTGTGTGTGTGTGTGTGTGTGTGTGTGTGGGAGGAGAACACCAGGTGGTGAGTTACCCGAGACTGGAAAATTCAGTGTTCATACCATTGAGTTGTAAGCTACCCAAGCAGAATATAATATGTTCCCTTAGAGATCAACAAGGTCATTCCTTTGGACCAATAAGGTCATCTATGTATGGAACCACAGGAGATGGGCAAGGTCCTAAATGGATATTTCTTGTCTATATTTACTGTGGAGAAAGACATGGATGCATGGGAAGTTGGAGAAGTTAATACTGATGTCTTGAAGGGAGTCCACATTGGAGAAGAGGAGGCGCTGGATGCCTTAAAACGTAAAGGTAGATGAATTCACAGGACCTGATCAAGTGCATCCTTGGACACTGTGGGAAGCTAGGCAAGAAATTGCAGAACCCCTTATGGAGATATTTGTATCATCAATAGTGATAGGTGAGGTGCCGGAAGACTGAAGGGTGGCTTATGTTGTGCCTTTTATTTAAGAAGGGCTGCAAGGAAAAGCTTGGAAACGACAGACTTGCGAGCCCATTGTCAGTAGTGGTAAATTATTGGAGGGATTCTGAGACAAGGACTGATTAGGGATATTGGGGATTTGGGAAATCATGTTTCATGAGTTTGATTCAGTTTTTTTGAAGAGATGACCAAGAAAATAGATGAGGGCAGCATCGTAGACCTATTGTCTACATGACCTTTAGCAAGGCTTTTGACAAGGTACTACATGGTGGACTGACCTGGAAGGTAAGCTCACGTGGGATCCAGAGCGAGTTAACCAACGGACTCTGTCTTTACCCTTCGCTGCCTTGGTGAAGCAGCTAACATAATCAAAGACCCCACCCACCCGGGTCATTTTATCTTTTCCACTCTCCCATCAGGCAGAAGATGCAGGAGCCTGAGGGCACATCCCACCAGGCTTAAGGACAGCTTCTATCCCACTGTGATTAGACTATTGAACGGTTCCCTTATACAATGAGATGGACTCTTGACCTCACAAACTACCTTGTTATGACTTTGCACCTTATTGTCTACCTGCACTGCACTTCCTTTGCAGCTGTGACACTTTACTCTGTATTCTGTTATTGTTTTTACCCTCAATGCACTGTGTAATGAATTGATCTGTATGAATGGTATTGCAAGACAAGTTTTTCACTGTACCTTGGTACAAGTGACAATAATAAACTAATACTAATACAAAATTGGCTTGACGGTAGGAGACCGAGGGTGGTGGTAGAGGGTTGTTTTCCAGACTAGAGGCCTGTGACCAGTGGTGTGCTGCAGGAATCAATGCTGGGGCCAGTGTTGTTTGTCATTATATTAATTATTTGGATGAGAATGTAAGTGGCATGATTAGTTAGTTTAGGGATAACACTAAAATTGCTGGTATAGTGGACAGCGAAGAAGATTATCTAAGATTATAACAGGATTCTGATCAACTGGGCTAGTAGGCCAAGGAACGGCAGTTGGAGTTTAATTCAGATAAATGCGAGGTGGGCAGGACTTGCACAGTAAATGGTAGGGCCCTGGGGAATATTGTAGAACAGAGAAACCTAGGAGTTCCTTTAAAATGGTAACACAGATAGACAGGGTGGTGAAGAAGCCATTTGGCATGTTTGCCTTCAGTCAGGATATTTAGTACAGGAGTTGGGACATCATGTTACAGCTGTACAAGACATTGGTAAGGCCACGTTTGGAGTACTGCCTACAGTTTCGGTCGCGCTGCTATAGAAAGGATGTCATTAAGCTGGAAAGATGCAGAGAAGATTCACAAGGATCTTTTCTGTACTTTGAGGGCTTGAGTTATGAGAGCCTGGATAGGCTAGGACTTTTTCCCCTGGAATGTAGGAGGCTGAGGGATGATCTTATCAAGGTTTATAAAATCATGAGTGGAAGCTATCTATAATAAGTGGCTATTCGGCTATTCTGGCTATTCACCTTTATATCTAATATAAAGGTGAATAGCCAGAACCCTTCCCCAGGGTAGGGGGGTCTTAAAACTGGAGGACATAGGTTTAAACTGAGAAGGGAAAGATTTAAAAAGGACCTGAGGGGCAAGATTTTCTCACAGAGGGTGTTGCATATATGGAACAAGCTTCAGAGGAAGTGGTACAATTACAACATTATAAAGGCATTTGGACAGGTATGTGGATAAGAGAGGTTTAGAAGGATATGAACCAAGTGCAGACAAATGGGACTAGTTAGGTTGGGCAACTTGGTCAGCATGGACAAGTTGGGCTGAGGGGGCCTATTCTGGGCTGTATAGCTTAATGACTCTGTTGTTCTTCCAATTTTCATTTGGCCTCACCATAGCAATGGAAATGGCTATGGACAGACAGGTAGGTCAGTGCGGGAGTGGGGAATCAAGGTGACAGTTCCAGGCAGAGCTCAACTGATCCACAAAACAGCTGCCTAGTCTGCGCATGATTTAACCAACATAAAGAAGGCCACATTCCGAGCATTGAATGCAGTAGACCAGGTTGGTGCAGGTGAACCTCTACCTCACCTTGAAGTGCATTTTAGGTCAGTCCATGTCATTTTGACCCATCGGTAATAAAGAAATAATGATAGATTCATTTCAGGATGGTGTGTTTGGAGGAAAACTTGAAAATGGTACCTATTCATTAGTAGGTCTTAATTGCAGTGGTGAACGTTTTTGATTTAGGAAGTGCTGCTGAGGAAATCTTGTTGCATGCTGTGAAATAGGCATTCCCAAACTGTGGTGTTCCTACCCTTAGAAGTTAATAAGATATCTCTGAGTTGTATGTGGGCAAAATTTTGTAATAGTGGTTTGGTATATCAATTATTCTTTTATTTACTAATGTTTTTATGAGACTGCTCAATGAAACTTTAAAGATCTTCATTACATGGTAAACTGTCTTCAAGATGCACCAAACACTGAAACTTTTCCAGTATATTTCAATTCCTCATCATGAATAAGACATTGGTTATGCCGCACTTAGAGTTGTTGCATCTTCAAAGAAAACTTGTTTAATGTGACTTCCCTTCCATAAAATTGTGGTATCATCTTCTTATTACTGAATAATAAGCTGATGAATACCCTTTCTGGTGGAGGTGGATTTTGGAATTTCTCTCTGGCTGGCATATGGGAAGTAAACATAGAACACTGCAGCACAGTACAGGCCCTTGGGCCTACAGTGTTGTGCTGACATTTTATCCTGCTCTAAGATCTATCTAACCCTTCCCTCCCACATAGCCCCCCATTTCTCTATCATTCATGTGTCTATCTAATGTGTCTATATTCTTCACCTGGTGCCACTTCTTTGCTCACTAGAATTATGTTAACTTCTACTGGTACTAGTATAATTTTGCAACATGAATGTACTCCTTCCTTGTTTGGGATCGCTCACGTGGGAATGTTTTAGTGATGGAGGCATTTTGGAATTGCAAATTAAAGTGGATCATTATACTTATTTTTGTCAATAAAGCAAAGAGATTATATTTAGATCATCGCAAAGAGATTATATTTAGATCACCACAAAAGACAAAATTCACACTTCTGATCAGTTATCTGTTGGGAATGTAATGTTACTGAATGTATTCATTCTTAACATCAAACCCTAAACTTAAATTCCTGTGATATAGATGAAGGACAAACTTGAAGATATTTTAGTGCCAAAATAACATCTTTCATTCGTTGGAAGTGTCTCAGATGCTTTACAAAAACATATTGAGCGGATATAGTTCAAAGGAAATATTAGAAATTGTGATTAATGCTGGAAGAGGCCATCCAATTTAGAATAGAATTTCACATACACATATTAGGAGGAAGAAAAAAATCTAGTATTCTACCTTTTGATATTGTCATCCACAGTCCTTTTGAAATTCAATTCTACATGCATTTTCTGTTAATTTGAAAAATTATTCCTTTTGTCATGCAAGTTCAAGTCTGCTCGAGGGATCTGCTAACAGCCTGATTTGTTTGCAATGTGTGTTGCAGGGTAAGATCTGGAATTTTTCCTGAAGTTCCAACTCTGAGGTTTTTCTTCATATTCCTGAAAAAAGGTGGGGGTGGAAGGCTTATTTTCAATATGTGCCTCACCCAAGTGTTTTGATACTGTGAGATTTTTGATCTAATCGGGATATCCTGTCTTTTTATCTGTTTCATGATAGAGACAACTACACAATCTGCCATGTTAAAAGTAATCTGGCAAAATTTACTAGACTTTGTTGAAGAATTAACGTGTATTACGGATAAAGGGAAACCAGTGAATGCAATGTACTTAAATTTTCAAAATACATTTGATAACGTTACTGTGGGAAAACCAAGTCTCAAAATGTAGGAGGTAATATATTGGTGTGAATAGAATATTTGTTGGTTATCAGGAATTAGTGGGTTTCAATGTGTCTTTTGATTGTTGGCAAGATGTAATTAGTGATATGCTTTGGGGATTAGGGCTGGTGCCTCAGCATTTTGTATGAATTCTCTTGGTGGCACAGTGGCACAGCTGCCTCACACCTCCAGTGTTTCGATCCTGACCTCAGGTGCTGTCTATGTGGAGTTTGCACATTCCCCTTGTGAACACGTGAGCTCCACCTGGTGCTCTGGTTTCCTCCTATGTTCCAAAAACATGTATTGTTAGGTTAATTAGAAACAGAGAGGACCTACAGTACAATCCAGGCCCTTCAGCCCACAAAGTTGTGCTGAACATGTCCCTACCTTTAGAAATTACTAGGCTTACCCATAGCCCTCTATTTTTGTAACCTCCATGTACCTATCCAAAAGTCTCTTAAAAGACCCTATCATATCCGCCTCCACCAACGTTGCCGGCAGCCCATGCCACGCACTCACACTCTGAGTAAAAACTTACCCCTGACATCTCCTCTGTACCTACTCCCCAGCACCTTAAACCTGTGTCCATTTGTGGCAACCATTTCAGCCCTGGGAAAAAGCCTCTGACTATCCACACGATTAATGCCTCTTATCATCTTGTACACCTCTATCAGGTCACCTCATTCTCCGTTGTTCCAAGGAGAAAAGGCCGAGTTCAATCAACCTGTTTTCATAAGGCATGCTTCCCGACCAAAGCAACATCCTTGTAAATCTCCTCTGCACCCTTTTTATGGCTTCTACATCCTTCCTGTAGTGACGTGACCAGAACTGAGCACAGTACTCCAAGTGGGGTCTGACCGGGGTCCTATATAGCTGCAACATTACCTCTCAGCTCCTAAATTCAATTCCGCGATTGATGAAGGACAATAGACTGTATGCCTTCTTCACCACGGAGTCAACATGTGTAGCTGCTTTGAGCGTCCTATGGACTCTGACCCCAAGATCCCTCTGATCCTCCACACTGCCAAGAGACTTACCATTAATACTATATTCTGCCATCTTACTTGACCTACCAAAATGAACCTCTTCACACTTATCTGGGTTGAACTCCATCTGCCACTTCTCAGCCCAGTTTTGCATCCTATCTATGTCCCGCTGTAACCTCTGACAGCCCTCCACACTATCCATAACACCTCCAACTTTTGTGTCATCAGCAAACTTACTAACCCATCCCTCCACCTCCTCATCCAGGTCATTTATAAAAATCACGAAGAGTAAGGGTCCCAGAACAGATCCCTGAGGCACACCACTGCAGAATATGACCCGTCAACAACCACTCTTTGCCTTCTGTGGGCAAGCCAGTTCTGGATCCACAAAGCAATGTTCCCTTGGATCCCATGCCGCCTCACTTTCTCAATAAGCCTTGCATGGAGTACCTTATCAAATGCCTTGCTGAAATCCATATACACTACATCTACTGCTCTTCCTTCATCCATGTGTTTAGTCACATCCTCAAAAAATTCAATCAGGCTCGTAAGGCAGGACCTGCCCTTGACAAAGCCATGCTGATTATTCCTAATCATATTATACCTCTCCAAATGTTTATAAATCTTGCCTCTCAGGATCTTCTCCATCAATTTACCAACCACTGAAGTAAGACTCACTGGTCTATAATATCCTGGGCTATCTCTGCTCCCTTTCTTGAATAAAGGAACAACATCCGCAACCTCCAGAACCTCTCCCGTCCCCATTGATGATGCAAAGATCACCGCCAGAGGCTCAGCAATCTCCTCCCTCACCTCCCACAGTAGCCTGGGGTACATCTCATCTGGTCCCAGTGACTTATCCAACTTGATGCTTTCCAAAAGCTCCAGCACATCCTCTTTCTTAATATCTACATGCTCAAGCTTTTCAGTCTGCTGCAAGTCATCACTACAATCACCAAGATCCTTTTCCATAGTGAATACTGAAGTAAAGTATTCGTTAAGTACCTCTGCTATTTCCTCCAGATCGATACACACTTTCCCACTGTTACACTTGATAGGTCCTATTCTTTCACGTCTTATCCTCTTGCTGTTCACATACTTGTAGAATGCCTTGGGGGTTTTCCTTAATCCTGCCCGCCAAGGCCTTCTCATGGCCCCTTCTGGCTCTCATACTTTGCTTCTTAAGCTCCTTCCTGTTAGCCTTATAATCTTCCAGGTCTCTAACATTACCTAGTTCTCTGAACCTTTTGTAAGCTTTTCTTTTCTTCTTGACTAGATTTATTACAGACTTTGTACACCACAGTTCCTATACCCTATCATAACTTCCCTGTCTCATTGGAACATACCTGTGCAGAACTCCGCACAAATATCCCCTGAACATTTGCCACATTTCTTCCTTACTTCTTCCCTGAGAACATCTGTTCCCAATTTAAGCTTCCAATTTCCTGCTTGAGAGCCTCATAATTCCCCTTACTCCAATTAAATGCTTTTTTAACTTGTCTGTTCCTCTCTCTCTCCAATGCTATTGTAAAGGAGATAGAATTATGATCACTGTCTCCAAAATTATCTCCCACTGAGAGATTTGACACCTGACCAGGTTCATTTCCCAATACCAAATCAAGTACAGTCTCTCCTCTTGTAGGCTTATCTACATATTGTCAAGAAACCTTCCTGAACACACCTAACAAACTCCATCCCATCTAAACCCCTTGCTCTGGGGAGATGCCAATTGATATTTGGAAAATTATAATCTCCCATCACGACAACTCTGTTATTATCACACCTTTGCAGGATCTGTTTCCCTATCTGCTCCTCGATATCCCTGTTACTATTGGGTGGCCTATATATAAAAAAAACACCCAGTAAAGTTATTGACCCCTTCCTGTTCCTAACCTCTACCCACAGAGACTCCCGTAGACAATCCCTCCATGATGTCCACCTTTTCTGCAGCCGTGACACTATCTCTGATCGACAGTGCCACGCCCCCACCTCTTTTGCCTCCCTCCCTGTCCTTTCTGAAACATTAATTGCCCAGTGTAAATTACCCCCAGTGTGTAGGTGAGTGATAGAATCTGAGGGAAGTTGGAAATGTAGGAAGAATAAATTAGGATTAGTGGAAATTGGTGCTTGTGTGGATTCAATGGACTGGTGGCCTATATCCATGCTGTATGACAATATTGACTTGGAAGAAGGCACTGAAGGTCCAGCTGCTAAATTTGCTGATGATACACAGATAAGAAAGTTGCTTGCAAAGAGGACATAAAGCTGCAGAAGGATGTAGGTTAAATGTGTGGGCAAAGATTTGGAACATAATATGGAAAATGTGAAATTGTCAAAGCATATTATTTTAATTGGTGAGAATTTGCAGAGCACTGAGTTGGAAAGGGATCTCGGTTTCCTAATGTATAATTCACAATGGGCTATAGTAAAGTTACAGCAAGTAATTTGGAAAGCTAACAACATTATCATTTATTGCAAGGAGAATTGATTAGAAAAGTAGAGAGGTTCTGCTTCAGTTATGTGTACAATATTTATCTTATTCAAGATTGAATGTAAATACATTGGGAATAGTTCATAGAAGGTTTATTAGATTAATACTTGATATGGGTTACCTTATGAGAAGCGCTTGAGGTGACTTGATTGAAATGTACTTGGTCTTAAAGGGTCTTGCCATGATGGATATAGGGAGGATATTTCCACATAGTGACTCCTACTTCTAGATTTTCCTATTCTAAAGAAAAAAGTGTCACCATTTAAGATGGCGATGAAGCAAGATTTTTTTCCTGAGGGTCGTGGGTTTCTGAAACACTTCATCAGAGGGTGGTGAAAATGGAATCTTTTGAATATTTTCAAAATATAGAGAAGAGGTAGGTAGATTATTAATTTTAAAAATGTGGGGTGAAAGATTACGGGGTATATGCTAATGTGAAGTTTTGGCTACATTTGGATTGACCATAATCTTATTGAATGGCAAAGCAGGTTTGAGAGACTGAATTGCCTACTTGTGTTCCTAATTCAGAATCAGGTTTATTATCACTGACAGATGTTGTGAAATTTGTTGTTTTGCGGCAGCAATACAGTGCAAGACATAAAAAATACTATGTTACAAAAACAAATAAATAGTGCTAAAGAGGAATAATGAGGTAGTGTTCATGGATTGTTCAGAAATCATATGGAAAGTTTTGCTGATACTTTCACTCGTGAGTGGGTAAGGTATTGATAATTTGAGGTTGAACCATGCAAGGCTATATGGTTTACACACTGATGCAAGGATTTAAAAATGATGGTTCTTGATGAAAATTAAGCCAATTATTTTTCCTTTATATTTTTTCCTTCCAAGCACCTCTTAGAGCATCTTGAAGTACCTTTTGTTAAGTTATGTATTCTTATTCAATTACTATTAATACATTAAAACTATTATGTATATGAGGATTGCATGCTAGCTTTTCACCTAAGTTATTAAAACCACGTTGTTTTCCATAGATTTAAGTTCTTTGAAGTGATGGAGGGGGTCAATGCTGTGAATCTGTACTTTCCAAAGGCATTTGATGAGGTGCCACATGTTGACTGTTAGCAAAATTGGGTTGTTCGAGATCATGGTTTTGACAGAATAAATGAAGAGAAATTAGCTGCAGAAGTGTCTGTAATCAAAGGACACTGATTTAAAGTAGTTGGTGAAAGAACCAGAAGACATCAGGAAATACTTTTGATGTGGCAAGTTGTGCCTGAAAGGGTGGTATGAGCAGACTGAATAATGTCAGCACTAATTTCCGAGAAGGAATTTGATTAATACTCTGAAGGGGAAAATTTGCAGGATTGTGGGGAAGGAGTAGCAAAATGGAACTAACTAGAGAGCTTGACCACAGGTATGAAGAGCAAAGTTGATTGTTTATACTGTATTATGTCATGATTATATAAAAGACAAAAAAATCAATTGATGCTATGCATTGATGTTGCAATGACTCCCAAATATATCAACCACTAGATAAGAAAAGCAAAACTACTCGCAGTAATCCAAATGAAGTTTCTCCAAAGACTACCCTTACTTTTGTTCTTCGGTATCCTTGATGTAAAGACCATTATGCTGATTTTTGCAGGGTTTAAGGTATTAAATCAAACTTAACTGATGATTCTTGGCTTGGCCCTTTGAATAACTCCAAGGCTCAGAAATTCTACCTCTCACGAGGCCAAAAATGTTCTGCATGGTTTAATTTTCTCTAATTTCTTGCCACTGGGTAAAGTGGAGAGTTAAAGGGACTAATGGTGGAAGATGGTTCGATTTGTCCATATGAATTAGTATCAGACTGTCTCAGGAACTTTGAATGAAGTTTCCATCATGTCAATTGCATACAAAACTTCAAAAAGTTATTTGCAGGCATGGAATTGCAGTCCTGTGTGCAGAACTATTAAGAAATTTATATAGGACAAAATGACATCTGGAGTACAAACAATAGTGCTGTTATGTGGGTAAAATGTAATTGTTTTTTACAGGTGTACAGGTCACTTAACATTTCTGATGAAAGTAGTTAAATATATCAAAAGGGAGAAAATATTTTAAGTTTTTTTTCCTCTCTGGGGGCTATATCAATTTTTAAGCAATAGTGTATGAACCATGATTGAATCTAATCAAAAGACTTGAGGGTCTGAATGGCTGACTCCATTCCTACATTCCCAAAACTCAAAAATCTTTTTTTTTAAAGAGATAGACTGGTTAAGACTTTCACAAATTTTTTTCAATGGTGAATAAAAGATCAGTGTCCCTGGTGACTATTCCTGTGGAAAGGATGTTCAGCTGCAGCTCCTGACTGACCACATTGACTGGCTGGAGCTGCAGCTAGGCTCGGGAGCATTCATGATGCTGAGGGCGTCATAGACAGGAGCTTTAGTGAGGTGGTCACAACCAAGGTGCAGGCAACAGCTAGTTGGGTGAACACCAGTAAAGACAGATTGAGTAGACAGATTCCCTAGCGGCCATACCCCTTTCTAACAAGTATCTTGTTTTGGATTCTGTTGGGGAGGGGGGTGCGAGATGGCTTTTGAGGAGAGTTGCAACTGCAACCAGATTTGTGGCATAATGACTGGCTCTGATGTACAGCAGGGGAGGGTGGAGTCCAGAGAGCTGTAGTGATAAGAGACTTGATAGTTTAGGGGACAGTCAGGAGATTCTGTGGCTGCAAACAAGACTTCAGGAGGCGGGACCCAAAACTGTAGTGTGGCAGATGGGCAAGTTGAGGTGAATATAAATGTTAAAATGTGCAAGTTCAGTAGACAGGACAGGCAGGGGCAAGATGGAGTGAGGAAGGTCAGATAGGCTAAACTGCATTTGTTTTAATGCAAGAAACTTGACAGGTAAGGCAGATGAACTTGGGTCATGGATTGGTGTGTGGGACTGGGATATTATGGTCATAAACGAAACATAGTTGAGGGACGGGCATGACTCGCAGCTCATTGTTCCAGGATATAGATGCTACAGGCATAATAGAGGTGAAAGGAGGGGGAGTTAAGTTTTTGATTAGGGAGAACATTACAACAGTACTTAGAGAAGATATTCTTGGGGGAACTTAGAAATAAGAAGGTGGCAATTATCTTCATGGGATTGTATTATAGGCCCTCAAATAATCAGTGGGAATTAGATCACAGAGAGCTGAAAGAATAATGAGGTTTATACTAGGTGACTTCAACTTTCCTTGTGGACTGGGACTACCATAGTGGCAGAATTTGTTAAATGTGGCCTGGAGAGTTTTTTTTCAAACCATATGTCGATGGCTGTTAGGGGAGAGGGCAACACTCAACCTCCTATTGGGAAATGAAGTTGGGCAAATGGCTGAAGTGCCAATGGGGAGCACTTTGGGATCTGTGACCAAAATTCTTATATTAGTTTTAAAATAGTTATGGAAGAAGATAGGACTGGTCCACAAATTAAGATCCTAAATTGGGGCAAAACAGATTTTGAAGGCATTAGACAAGAACTTGCCAACATTGAATGGGAGAGGCTGCTCGTGGGTAAAGGGATGCCTGGCAAGTGGAAGACTTTTAAAAGTAAGATGGGAAGAGTTCAGAGAATCAGATTCAGGTTTATTTTCACCAGCATATTGCTGCTCAAATGAAGGGCAAAGCAGCAGAATTATGGAAACCTGGTTTGAGGTATATTGAGGCATAGGTCAGAAAAAAGAAAGTAGCAAATGTCAGGTAAATGCAGCTTGGATCAAGTAAATCCATTGCGGAGTACAAGACATGTAGGAGTACATGTAAGAGGGGGGATCAGGAGGGCAAAAAAGAGGACTTGAGATGGCTTTGGCAGATAAGGTAAAGGAGAATTCTAAGAGATTCTACAAGTGTATTAGGAGCAAAAGGGTAACGAGGAAAAGAATAGGTCTCCTTAAGGATCAATGTGGTCATTTATGTGTGGAGCCATAGCAGATGGGTGGGGTGTAAAATGAATCCCATGTCTGTGTGGGTTTCCTTCGGGTGCTCCAGTTTCTTCCCACATTGCAAAAAGATGTACGGGTAGGTTAATTTGGGTTTAAAATGGGTGGCGCAGACTCGTTGGGCCGGAAGGTCCTGTTACCACGCTGTAAATAAAATATAAAAAAAAATTTCTTCTCTGTATTTGCAGTGCAGAAGGTCAAGGAAGCTAAGGAATTAAGGCAAATGAATGATGATATATTGGAACATAACCATGTTACAACAGAGGAGGTGCTGGTGGTCTTGAGGCAGAGTAAGATTGTTCAATCCCCAGGGCCTGATCAGTTGCATCCTAGGACATTGTGGGAAGCTAGGGAAGAAACTGTAGGGGCCCTTGCAGAGAAATTTACATAGTCTTTAGGCACGGGTGAGGTACTGGAAGACCAGAGGATGGCAAATGTTGTGCCTGTTATTTAAGAAGGGCTGCAAGAATGAGCCAGGGAACTACAGATGGATGAACCCAACATCAGTGGTGGGAAAGTTACAGTAGGGGATTCTGAGGGACGGGATCTACCAGCATCTGGAAAGGCAAGGATTGATAGGGAATAGTCAGCATGGCTTTGTGCGTGAGAAATCGTGTCTCTCAAAATCAATTTGAGTTTTTTTTTGAAGAGGTAACAAAGAAGATTGAGAGCAGATCGGTAGACATTGCCTGCATGGCCTTTAGCGAGGCCTGTGACAAGGTCCTGCATGGCAGGTTAGTCAGGAAAGTTAGATCACATGGGATCCAGGCTGAGCTAACAATTGAATGCAAAATTGGCTTGGTGGAAGGAGATAGAGGGTGGTAATGGAGGGTTGTTATTCAGGTTGGAGGCCTGTGACCACTGGTATGCCATAGGGATTGGTGCTGGATCCACTGTTCTTTGTCATCTGTATTAACAATTTGGATGAGAATGTGGTTGGTATGGTTAGTAAGTCTGCAGATGACACCAAAATTGGTGATGTAGTGGAGAAGGTTATCTGAGATTCCGACAGAATCTAGGCGAACTGGGGAAGTGGGCCATGGAATGGCAGATGGAATTTAACTCTGACAAGTGTGAGCTGTTGCATTTTGGTAAGTTCAGCCAGGGCAGGACTTGCACAGTAAATAATAGGGCCCCGGAGAGAATTGTAGAACAGAGACAGAGGGATATGGGTACATAGTTCCCTGAAAGTGGTAACACAGGTAGACAGGATGGTGAATAAGACCTTTGGCATGCTTGCCTTCATTGGTCAGGGCATTGAGTACAGGAGTTGAGGCCTCATGTGGCAACTGTACAAGTCATTGGTGAGACCACACTTGGAGTATTGTGTGCGGTTCTGGTTGCCCAGCTATAGGAAGGATATCATTAAGCTGGAAAAGGTGCAGAAAAGATTCACAAGGATGTTACTAGAACTTGAGGGCTTGAGCTGTAAGGAGAGGCAGGATAGACTAGGAATTTTTTTCCCCTGAAGTGTAGGAGGCTCAGCAGTGATGTCATAGAGGTATATAAAATCATGAAGAGTACACAAAGTCACAGTCTTTTTACCCAGGGTAAGGGTGGACGTAAATTTAAGGTGAGAGAGGAAAGGTTTAAAAGGGACCTGAAGGCAACTTTTTCACACAGATGGTAGTACGTATCTGGAATGAGCTGCCAGAGGAAACTGTGCCATGTTTAAAAGACATTTGGACAGGTACATGGATGGAAATGTCTTGGAGGGATATGGGCCAAATGCAGGCAAATGGGACAAGCTGGGATTGACATCTTGATCAATGTGGACAAGTAGGGCCTAAGGGCCTGTTTCTGTGCTGTATAACTATGACTCTGTCGAATGGGGACCAATGTGAATCAGAAGCTATAGATTTTTCACCTACCCTCATTAATACAGAAGATGTTTGTAAAGTGTAGTTATTTTTTGACTAATCATAATTTTTTGTAACAATAATAGAAATCCTTGTGCTTTGCACATCAATGAAAATTGTAAGAGTAGTTTTAATGTTGAAGAATGAAATATAAACGTATATTATCTCTCTTTCTTTCTTTCACAGATGCTCCAAATGCTGAACAGCATGATCTCTTCTGTCAGAAACTACAGCAATGCTGTGTTATTTTTGATTTCATGGACTCAGTTACAGACCTAAAGAGCAAAGAGGTCAAAAGGGCAACACTGAATGAATTGGTGGATTTCCTCACATCCAATAGAGGTGTGCTTCTTGAACCAGTCTATCCTGAAATAGTGAGAATGGTACGTGATAAGTGCCCATTATTTAGTGTTTTGTTTTGTGTGAGGTCATCTTTCACTGGGGGGAAAAAAACTACTATAAGTAGATGTTGATAGGAAAGAGACTTAATAAAGTGCAAATTGTTAAGAGCATATCAGATACTTTGAGATCCACAATTACAGAATACAACTCTACAGTGTATCTGTTTTAAAACCCAAGTTATGAAATCGGTACTTGTGTGTTCCTAGAGTTCCGTGTTTTGTTTGAATCCAGGAAAAAAACCTGTTTGATTAACAAAGGTGAACCATTCCTTCTTGTCCTCCTCAACCACTGACATAGTCTGCAACCTTTGACATGTTTGACACCATCCACTTCCTACACCTCTCCACTGTTGTCCAATGTTACTACACATTTTTGATTCCCTTTTTAATCTGTATAGTTGTAACCCAAGAAACACCTGAACTAAATTCTCTTCCTACTGGTACAGAGTTCTGGAAACTTTCTCCCAATTAAATATTAAAAAGATCAAACCATGACACACAGTTCTGCAATTGCTGGAATCTGAAGCGATACACAAAAAGTACTGGAGGAACTCAGCAGGTCAGGCAGCATCTACGGAGGAAAATAAACAGTCAACATTTCAGGCCAAGACCCTTCATCAGTACTGGAAAGGAAGAGGGCAGAAGCCAGAATAAGAAGGTGGAGGGGAAGGGGAGGAGCACTAACAGACAGGTGATTCCAGGTGATAGCCAAGTCCAGGTGAGAGGGGGAAGGTAGGTGGGTGGGGGAAGGAAGATGTAATAAGCTAAGAGGTGATGGGTAGAAGAGGCAAAGGGCTGAAGAAGGAGGAATCTGGTGGGAGAGGGCAGCGGACCATGGAATTAAAGATGGAGGAGAAGAGGTTGGCAGGTCATCTAGGCAGGGAGAGGGAGCCACAGGAATAAGGAAAGACAA
This sequence comes from Pristis pectinata, assembly GCF_009764475.1. Lineage (NCBI taxonomy): Eukaryota > Metazoa > Chordata > Chondrichthyes > Rhinopristiformes > Pristidae > Pristis > Pristis pectinata. The sequence goes on from NC_067407.1 coordinate 107,058,426, forward strand.
AGGAGTTGGAGGGTGGGGGAGGACAAAGAAGGGGTGGGGTCACCGGAAGTTGGAGAAATCAATGTTGAGGCCATGGGTTGGAGACTCTCAAAGTGGAATATGAGGTGTTATTCCTCCAACCTATATGACCATCTATTCACTTCATTTACATTTCCCAATTAATCTCGTATCTTGGCTTATCTGTTGGTGAGATCCTTAAGTATCGTATCTAGTATGATACAGTGGCATGCGAAAGTTCAGGCACCCTTGGTCAAAATTTCTGTTACTGTGAATAGCTAAGCGAGTAAAAGATGACCCGATTTCCAAAAGGCATAAAGTTAAAGATGACACATTTCTTTAATATCTTAAGCAAGATTACTTTTTTTTTATTTCCATCTTTTACAGTTTCAAAATAACAAAAAAGGAAAAGGGCCCGAAGCAAAAGTTCGGGCACCCTGCATGCTCAGTACTTAGTAACACCGCTTTTGGCAAGTATCACGGCTTGTAAATGCTTTCTGTATCCAGCTAAGAGTCTTTCATTTCTCGTTTGGGGGATTTTTGCCCATTCTTCCTTGCAAAAGGCTTCTAGTTCTGAGAGATTCTTGGGCCATCTTGCATGCACTGCTCTTTTGAGGTCTATCCACAGATTTGCAATGATGTTTAGGTCAAGGGACTGTGAGGGCCATGGCAAAACCTTCAGCTTGTGCCTCTTGATGTAGTCCATTGTGGATTTTGAGGTGTGTTTAGGATCATTATCCTGTTGTAGAAGCCATCCTCTTCATCTTCAGCTTTTTATTTTTACAGACAGTGTGATGTTTGCTTCCAGAATTTGCTGGTATTTAATTGAATTCATTCTTCCCTCTACCAGTGAAATGTTCCCCGTGCCACTGGCTGCAACACAAGCCCAAAGCATGATCGATCCACCCCCGTGCTTAACAGTTGGAGAGGTGTTCTTTTCATAAAATTCTGCACCTTTTTTTCTCCAAACTTTCCTGCATCCTCACCACAAAATTCAGGGTCAGAAGTTTGCAAAGGAACATCTAAACAAGCGTGATGCATTTTGGAAACAAGTCCTGTGGACTGATGAAGTTAAAATAGGACTGTTTGGCCGCAATGAGCAAAGCTATGTTTGGAGAAAAAAGGGTGCAGAATTTCATGAAAAGAACACCTCTCCAACTGTTATGCACGGGGGGTGGATCGATCATCCTTTGGGCTTGTGTTGCAGCCAGTGGCACGGGGAACATTTCACTGGTAGAGGGAAGAATGAATTCAATTAAATACCAGCAAATTCTGGAAGCAAACATCACACTGTCTGTAAAAAAAAAAGCTGAAGATGAAGAGGATGGCTTCTACAGCAGGATAACGATCCTAAACACACCTCAAAATCCACAATGGACTACATCAAGAGTCACAAGCTGAAGGTCTTGCCATGGCCCTCACAGTCCCTTGACCTAAACATCATTGCAAATCTGTGGATAGACCTCAAAAGAGCAGTGCATGCAAGATGGCCCAAGAATCTCTCAGAACTAGAAGCCTTTTGCAAGGAAGAATGGGCACATCCCCCAAAAGAGAAATGAAAGACTCTTAGCTGGCTACAGAAAGCATTTACAAGCTGATACTTGCCAAAAGCGGTGTTACTAAGTACTGAGCATGCAGGGTGCCCGAACTTTTGCTTCGTGCCCTTATCCTTTGTTATTTTGAAACTGTAAAAGATGGAAATAAAAAAAAGTAATCTTGCTTAAAGTATTAAAGAAATGTGTCATCTTTAACTTTATGCCTTTTGGAAATTGGGTCATCTTTTACTCGCTTAGCTATTCACAGTAACAGAAATTTTGACCAGGGGTGCCTAAACTTTTGCATGCCACTGTATTACTATCTATAAACCTAACTGTTCCAATGATTGCAGTTTTCATCAATTTCTACTCCCCCATCACTCATTTGTTTGTTTACCAATATTAGCTGCCAGTTGAACAGGGTTGTAACTTTAATATTTTTATTCCAGTTTTGGTTACCATGGTCTTTATTTTATTAAACCTCCTGCACTCCTATTGTGCTCCAAGATATTTCTGCAGATTGGTTAAGTCTCAGTTCCCAGGGAGCAAGTTGGGCATTGGCTAAGGAATGAAATATGTGGTGGAGGTGGAAATAATGGCTTTCATCTTTCCAAGACACCTATGCTTCTCCATTACTGATTTTATGGATGTCTCTGATATTACTAATCATCTTGGTGAAAGAATCTTCATAGCTGAAGGCACAGAGCTCTCAAATTCCCTCCCTAAGCTTTTTTACCTCTACTTTTTTTGTTTCCTCCTTTAAGACACTCCTCAAAACCCACTTCTTTGATCAAGCTTTTGGTGAGAGCATCTTGTGTGGTTCTCTGGAGAGCTGTGACATTTTGCTTGCTAAATGCAAGTTATTTTTGTTGTAGAGCAATCTGTAAAAGTGATAACAATTATTACAAATGTTGAAACGCAGTAGACAAGGGGAAGAAATTATGTATGCTTGCATGCAAAAATAATTTTGAATAAAACTGATGATTCAAGGTGTTCATTGGATGGGAGAATCTATTATAATAGGTCACATCTAATATGCTAATACTTTTACCAGAACTGGAAAATATCAAAATATTGCAGGTGCTGGAAAACTGAAATAAGAACAATGTTGGAAACACTTGACAGGTCAGGCAACTTTGCAGAAAGAGAAACAGTGCTAATGCTTTGGGTTGAAGACCCTTTGTCAAAACTGGAATGGAGAGAAAACAAACAAAAACAGAAAATACTGGGAAAACTCAGCAGGCCAGGTGGCATCTGTGGAAAGAAACTGTTACAGTACATTTCAAGTTCTAGACCCCTCATTAGAATTGAGAAACAAGTTGATCTAGATAGCAGAGAATGTGGGGGTGGGCAATGGGTGGGGAAAAATAGAGAGAAGAAAAGATGATTTTTAAGTTGACTTGCACTAGGGCTAGCTTTGCTTACAGAACTCTGCAGTGGTGGTTTTGATAGCTGCATGTTCTACCCTGTCATCATGTGCAACAACTATCCTGTGCTGCCCTAATATATCTACTTCTGGCAAGCCCATAATCCCTGGAACCAGTCTAATGTATCATTGTTGCACTCTGTCTATGGCAAGTATATACTTTTGTAGATAGGTGACCATAACGGTTCTCAATACTCCAGGTGTGGTCTCGCCAAGCCCCTATATAATTGCAATGAGACTTTGCTCCTGTAATCAAACCCTCTCCATAATAAAGACTAACATTCTATATGCCCTCTTAATCACTTGTGTGTCTGCACATTGGCCTTCAATGACTTGTGGACAAGCACACCCATGTTCTTTTGTACATCACTACCTAGTTTCTAGCCATTTAATACTCTGCTTTTCTGTTATGTGGATCTAAGTACACCACCTCCCATTTTTTTTCCTCATTCCATCTACCATGTTCTTACCCACTTACTCAACTTGTCTATGTTCCCATGAAGCCTGTTTGTATCTTTCCTGTAACTTAATTTAAAATCATCAGCAATGTGAAAATATGGCTTTTGGTCCCTCAGCCAAAAACATTGATATAGATTGTGTAAAGCTGGAGCCCATGCATTGATCTCTATTGTACTAGTCACAGTTTGCCAACTTGAGAAGATCTATTTATTCCCGATGTTGCTTTCTGTCTGATAACCAGTTCCCAATCTACATCAGTTTATTACCTCCAATTTCACGTGCTCTAACCTTTTTGACCAATCTCCCTTCTGGGACCTTATCAAAAGCCTTTTGAAAATCCAAATGCGCCACATTCGTTGATATCTCCTTAATCTATTCTATTTGTGAAATGCTCAAATTAGTAAAATATTATTTTCCTTTCAAAAATCCAAATTGGCTGTGCTTATTCCTATTCTTTTAAAGGTGTTCTGTTATTATGTTCATGATATATTCCAGCATTTTCTCAACCACTGACATCAGGCTTATAGGCCAGTGGTTCCTTGTTTTCACTCCCCCTCCTTTCTTAATTGTAGCGTCACATTTGCTACCCTCCAATCGACAGGAACAATTCCAGGATCTATAGAACTATCTCTAAAACCACCTCTTTCAAAATTCTGGAATGTAAGTCATTGCATCCTTAGTTCCTTCAGTTCCTCATTTGTATTAGATCCTTGATTATCTAACATATCTGTTTTGTGTGTCTTCTGTGAACTTCTCTGCCATTTCCTCATTCCCTATTATAAATTCTCCTGTTTCTGTGTAAGGGCCCACACTACCCTTTTCTCTTTTCCCACCCCCGACACACACTTTATGTACCTTTTAGAAGATATTACAGTCCATTCTCTGCTTTTGCCAGTCTACTTTCATATTCCATCTTGCCTTTCTTTGTCATTTTATTAGTTCTTCTTTGCTGAATTCAAAAATGTTTCGGCTTTAGCGTGAGCAGACTGTTGAAACATCCTACAAAGTCCATGCAATGTGCCACAATTAATGATTTTCTTTTCATCCCAAAATTTAGCTGCTGAGGTGCTTATTAAGTGGATGTCTCAGTGATGCAGGCATGCTTATGGCTTTAGTTGACCCCTCGGAAATTTGGGTCAGAAGGCAGATGGGTTCAGCACTTAAGGGCCTGTATCCAGAGAGTCCTCAGAGACACCACATCCTCTGATTAAACAATGTTTTCATAGGTTCCTGTTTTCCAAGGTTGCTCTCATTCCTGTACTGCTCTTGCTGTGCAGGTCAGGTCATGTTGACTTTGTCCAGAGTTTGGCCAGAACATAAAGAATTTGCTTAGGAGCTACTATAAATGGTGAGGAGCAGGTAACTTGTCAGGAAATGGGATTTGCTAGCATTGCTGGTTTCCCATGACTGGAGGCAGCCATCAGTAGGACTAATGCTCTTACCAGCACCCTTGATAACCCAGATCATTTTATGAACAGGAAAGATTTCCACTCCCTCAGTGTGCAGCTGATTGAGGATCATGAGAAGATTTTGTTCATGGTGAATACCATGTTTTTTGGAAGCGTACATAATATCTTTATCCTGAGGGAGTCCAGGCTACAGGACGTTTCTAGAAGGATGGACTTTGGGAGGTGAGGGTTGACCTCTACTTCTGGAACCTCGTAGCAGTGTGTTCTCTAACCACAATACCGGAGTCCAGGATATACTAGGATACCATGCAAATACCAGGATAGTTGTGGGAAAACTCAAAGATGTGATGTGGTTGACTGTGTGAGTTTGAAGGTACCCTGTGGACATGCCAAGTATGTGTAGAAACCTCATTGTGCAACATCTAGCAAACCGTAAGAGTTATTGCCAGAGGAAGAACAACAAGGAGATCTGAAAACTGAAGAGCAGCAAGAGCAAAAGAAGTGTATGAGCCCCTGCCCCTAGACTGAGTGTAGAAGGCAGGCATTAGTTCTGCCTGCATAGGATATAAGGGGGTCTCTAATCAATGATTTTTATAAGGAGCCTCCAAAATAAAATTTCCTAATTTAGAATATTTTCAAAGTACAAGCCTTAACACCAAAATAATACATTAATATTCAGCCAGGAGAGGCCAGTGACTCATAAGTAACTTCATACCTACCTGTGCTGAATACAACATGAATAAATGAATCCCACCTCCTTTAATGACTTGCTACCGATCAGGAAACAGATCTTGCAGCATGTCACTCAAAGAATTTGAACCTCCACATAAACAAAAAACACATTTTCAGTGAGTATATTTGCTTGGTAAGGATAAACTGCAGTGGATAGATCAATTTGACGTACTTTGTGAGATAATGAAATTTCATCTTTTTTCTATTGTGTGGGGATTCTTACTCCTGGAGGAAACTGTTGTAGCCAGTTATTATCAGAGCTGTCTTATAACAGGCCCGGTGGTTCTCCTAGCCCCTGTGAAGCACAGGACCTTCCAGCTGAAATATATCTTGTAGATGCTTTTATATTGTCCTCAATTGCCTCTGCTCAGTAGCTGAAGAGCTACTTTCCAAATCACAATGTGAATTTTTTAATCTTTTTTCATTTACAGCGTGGTAACAGGCCCTTCCGGCCCAACAGGTCCGCGCTGTCCATTTTAAACCCAAATTAACCTACCCGTTCGTCTTTAAAATGTGGGAGGAAACTGGAGCACCCGGAGGAAACCCATGCAGACATGGGAGAACGTACAAACTCCTTACAGCGACGGGAATCGAACCCTGATCACTGGCGCTGTAATAGCATCGCACTAACCGCTACACTACCGTGCCGCCCCTATTTTGCCCATCTCTAGACACAAATGGGTGTGATCTTCACCATGCATCACTTCCAAGAGAAAAACCAGGAACAGCATCAATCACAATGCAAGATCTAACCTTAACAACCAGTCCACAACAGCCCAATCTTATTGCAGGTTAGAGTTTAGCAAGGCTGCATCACCACCCAAACACTTTTCTTTATCCTTCACATTGCAGTACTGCACTTCAACAAGCTTCTCGCTGGAGTGCAGCTAATCTACAGGACCTATGGAAAACCATTTAACTTGTGTTGCCTCCTCACCAGAACAAAATGTACTCCAACTTGAATTATTGGATTGCAGTATGCAAATGATGCTTGCAGAATAGGCATAATTGGAGTCCAACTCCAAATTATCAACTTGTTCACTGAACCATACAAGAGAAATGGCCTTCCACATAAACTTTCACAAAACAAAGTGCATTCCCTGCTGCACAACACCACCCCCTGACAAGGAATGTCCATGTCAGGGCCCTGGAAAATGTGACCACTTTACATATCTTTGGAGTAACCTCTCACCAAAGGCAGATATCGATAATGACATTTACCATTGCTTTTGATGCACCAGCACAGCCTTTGGTGTCTAAAGAATAGAGTATTTGAAGATCAAGACCTCAACCCTGGGTACTGGGCAGCAGTGCTTCCTGTTACAAAGATATGGACTATCTACTGCAGGCACCTGAAAGCACTGGCAGATGCCACAACTGCCTTGCCAAAATCCTGCAAATCAGCTGGAAGGATAAGTAAACTGATATGATCTCAGGATAATGAGGTCCCTATTTAAAATTAGGATGAGGAAGAATTTCTTGGCTTAGGGTTTGAGAGTCTTTGGAATTTCTTGCCTCAGAAAGCTATGAAGACTGAATACTTGAATATATTCAAAGATGGGATAGATTTTCAATCAGTAAGGGTTTGAGGGTCATGAACATAAGGCACAAAAGTGGACAAGGAAAATAAAATCAGCTGTGATCTTATTAAATGGCAGAGCAGGCCTGAGGGTCCTACTGGTATTCTTATTTTTTATAGTCTTATGGTCCAATGTAAAAGGGATTATTACTGCACTTCTGGCAACACCACTGAAGTGGGAACGTTGAAGAATTTCTTAGCTTATGTTCTTGAGCATCATGCCCCAAACAGGCCTGTTTTATTCAGTATAACATAGTTCCTGTCCATGTTTTTTGTTGCACCTGTTTACTTAAGTTCTTGTGGTGTAAAGGCTTTTCTGTCATGAATGTGTCACATGTTCATCATGTATGTATTTGACTGTTTGGGGTTAGTTTTCATTTCCAAAGGTAATGCTTATTTTTATGTCAGTGGTGGTCAGTGAATGAAGTTGTATTTAATAGACTTAACGTTTTCGAATGTTTCTTTTCGATAGCAGTCACTCAACATGTTGTTTGCTTCCTTTGATTTTTGGTTATTTTGTGTCATTTCTGAGATTTGAAATTTGGGGATCAGTGGTGAAAAGTAAAGGGTCATCATTAACAGGAGTTTTCGTAACTGAAGAGCTGAATGTAATGGGTTCTGCAGGGCCTAGCATTAGGTCATTTTGTTTTTTGTTGTGTATTAATGACTTAGACTTAACTAGGAATTAGAAAAAGAAGTATAGTGATACTACCAAAATTGTGGTTGATAGTTTTAAAAAAAAAGGTTATAATGCACTGCTGAGTGGCACAATGCCAAAAATTGCAACTTGATCTTGAAAAGTGAGGTAAAGTATTTGGGGAGGGTAGTTATGGTAAGAGAACATATGGTAAATGGCCTAGTGCTAAGAAGTGTTGAGGAACAGCAAGATCTTGGAATATATGTCCACAAGTTCCTTAAAACAAGTAGGATTGGTACTTAAGAAGGCATGAGGATTATTTGCCTTTATCAGATGAGGTACAGAATATAAGAGCAGGGAGATCATGCTAGAAATACTAATAAAGTACTATTCTGTTCACCACACTACAGAAAGTCTATGATGCCATCAGAGAAGATGCAAGGAAAATTCACAACAGCATGGCAGGGCTGGAGGCTGTAGTTATAGGAGGAGATTGACCAGGCTGTGTTTTTTTTTTAAGAACAAAGAAACTGAGTTGCTATTTCACTGAAGTGTATAAAATTGAAGGTTTTAGATAGCATGAATGGGAGAACCTATTTCCCTTATCAGAGAACATAATAACTAGAGGACATGGGTTTAAGTTAATTAGTAAAGGGATAAGAAGGAATAGAGGGATTTTTTTTTCAGCCACAAAGTAGTGGGGTATGGAACTCACTATTTGAACATTGGTAGAGGCAGAAATCTTCGTTGCCAAGAAATGCACCTGGAATGTGAACAATCCATAACTCCACAGGAACTTTATGTAGGAAGTAAGCATAGACCAGTCAGACTGACTTGTACAAGAATGTGAAAGGCAGGTGTTTTGTGCTCCCTTTTACTCTTGGTTTACTATTTTAATTATTTTTAGTGTTTTCCTGTAAATGAATTTTATATTTTTCCTGCATGACCATATCCTAACCCAGTCTACCTATTCTGAATTCTTGCTCATAATCCTTGATTATTTAGTGAAATCCTGGTTACTTTAGACTCCATATGAATTTATCTGCTCAATATTTAAAGTGTAATCTAATGCCTACAGTGTTTTTGTTTTAGGTGATCAACTGTTCTGAGCTTTCTATTTCCTGTGAGAAATACAGTGGGGGACTAAATTACAGACTGAATTAAATTTCATATATGAATTTAATTCATCAGTTGAGTAATGTTATTTTGCAAAATCCTATGTGCATTTTAATAATCAAAACCATTTAGTTACATTACAAAACCTTTGCACATCTTTATTTTTGTTTAAACCAGGATTTAGATCATTGGTGCAGCACATAATGTTAAAAATATTTTCCGAGTTATCATTTGCTCGGAAGTGTGGACATTATATACTCCCATTTTAAGCATTTAACTAAACTGTAAATGGGTTGGTACTCTGCAGCAGAGATCTCCTTATTGTAGTTTGTGATCACACCAACAAATTTACCAAAGTACTTGACAATTTTGTAACTTTAAGATGTGGTAGTATGTAATTTTCTAATTGGATCTTGTTCACTGAGAATGACGTATGGCATTAAAGTCATGCAAAATTTATTATAGAAGAAGCTGCATCCTAGGTAACAGTTGTACTGAACAGCTGTTACTGTCATTAAGTTACTTTCTAAACCACCTTTCTCTCCTCCTCCATTCCTCTGGCATTTGGCATTAAATAAGATGTGACCTAATGTAGCATTGTACATTCTAAGTACAATTTACAAAGTGCTTACTTTGACAGTTATGAATGCTAGATTTCTATATGAAATTAATTAAATTACTGCACTTCAGGAATTGAAAAAATATTTAGCTAATCCTGTATCATCTTCAAAGTGACTCAGTACGGTATGATGTCGTAGACCTTGCTGCAATATACTGTCGATTGAATTTGATTGTCATTATCTGCCTTCTCTGAGAGATGGCTCCTGAGGTTTGGGAAGTGATCCACGTTTGCCTGGTCTTGTCATGAGCCTTAATCACCAAAGGGCAGTGTGGTGAGCAGGGTCAGGATCTTGGTTTTGCAGATGTTGAGTGTGAGGCCTATCCTCCTGCGTGATTTGCTGAACAATGTCTTCAAACTCCGTCTCCGAGCATACGCAAACATTAGCAGCGTCTGTGTACTAAGCTTGACCAGCAAGGCTCAGGTGACCTTGGTTCTTGAATGCACTTACTGTAGATTGAACAGTTTTCCAATAGTTCTGAAGATGAGCTCAACTCCACTGAAGTTTGTTGCAGGTGAGGTGCTATGTTGAAATGAGAAATATTGAGAAAGGTTTTTGGGAAGGTGACACAGCCTTGCTTGACACCAGTTTTCAATGAGAGTTGGTTCTGTTGTAGGACATTTAATTAGTACCGTAGCATGTGTGCTGTCATGCAGCAGATGTAAGGTGGAGACTAATTTCTGTGGTCAGCTGAATTTGAGGAGGGTAGTCCACAGTCTTTTGCAAACCAATGTTGTTATACTCTTCCAGGCCAGCATTTGTGGCATTGAGGTCCTAAATACAATCAGTCGTCTACGGTGGGCTGGCTATGTCATTTGCATGCCTGAATATCAGACTCCTGAAACAGACCATGCAGACAATTTCTTCAAAGCTGTGCTGTGGGAAGCAATTACCAGGTGTATGCAAAACAAAAGATGTGTTCAAAGTTTCCTTGAAGTACAATATCCCCATTGACTTCTCAGAACCTCTGGCCAAAACGAAGAACGAGCATTCGGGATGGTATTTAGTACCTCAAGGCCATGTATCAGGAGCACACAAAAGCTTTGCATAAGTGGTAGTGGGGAGCATACCACTTGACAAGCAACCCACCCACCTGTCCATTTGGCCGCCTCCTGCTCCATCGATGGAAGAGTCTGTGGTTCACCTAAGATCTCAGACCCACTAAACCAAAACAAAAGCAAGTCATTCCTCAATCTTAAGGGACTGCCTAAGAAGTAGAAGTCTTTCAATTCCTGTTTAGAAGATCAGTCCACTGTACTTCAACTTACATTATTTAGATTAATGTGCTCAACAGAACTTTGTGACATGTACACTTTACAACAAAATAGTGCAAATTCAAATAACACTGAATTGGTACCTCCTTTGAATGAATTTGAGAACAACCAAGACATTCTATTGTACTTCCCTTCAATATATTAAATCTGAGGGATGTAGGTTTAAATGCGTGATGTATAGTTAATTTATTAATTCATTGCAAGTACTGGGAGATTATAAAAGAAAGAGAAAACACAGGCCAGTAAAAGGAACAACACTCTATATTCTGCCTTGGGAGTCTCCAACCTGATGGCCTCAACATTAATTTCTGTAACTTCCGGTAGCACCCCCCACCTCCACTGCCCCCCCCCCCAAACCTTCCCTTAATCTTGTGGCTCCCTTCCCCCACCTTGATGACCTACCTGCCTCGTCTCCTCCCCTCCTCCATATTCCATGGTCCACTGCCCTCACCTACTGGATTCCTCCTCCTTCAGCCCTTTTGCCTCTTAACTATCACCTCTTAGTTTATTACATCTCCCCCTTCCCCCTCACCTGGACTCGCCTATCACCTGAACTCACCTTTCACCTGCCTGCGTGTACTCCTCCCCCACCTTCTTATCCTGACTTCTGCCCTCTTCCTTTCCAGTCCTGATGAAGGGTCTTGGCCCGAAATGTCAACTGTTTATTTCCCTCCATAGATGCTGTCTGACCTGCTGAGTTCTTCCAGCACTTTTTGTGTATTAGGCCAGTAAAAGGAGTGGGATTGTGGGTGGTGTGAAGCGAATACTGAAAAATATTTCTATGACTTTGTCCAGATGTTATTTATGAAGACACTTCACTTTGATACAGAGTGACCTCTGTCCTAATTAAGAAGCACTGCAGCTCCTCCTTGAAAGGATATGGAAACATGCTATTCACTATAATAGCCAATATAGTATTCTGTTGACTTTCTATTCTCGGGGGGGGGGGGGGTGAACTGCCAAATATTTTTTTTCTATTATTTTGTATTTTAAACTTGTTTCCTTGGTTTTCCCCAATCTGTTTCACTGGGATAATACACCAACAGAAATATTAGCAATACCCTTAATTCATTTATAGATTTCTATCAGGTCATCTGTAAATCTGTACAGCTCTAAAGGAAATGGACAAAGCTCTGATCATATCTAAGGAGGTGAGGATCTTTAAAGACATTCTTGTGGGCTTCTGACACTTTTTACTAGAGTCATTAACCACCTACTACATTGAGGGGACCAAATCTGGGCAGAGGTCAGATTCAGTCTTGCAACCTGATTATTTGAACTACATGAATTTTGTGATCTCCATACTATAATGCTGAGATATTTCCTATGTCTCAGTATCTGCAAATAACATGCATTCTTTGTAGATCCAAGAAAACATGCACAGCATTTTGTTTTATCTTGATTGGATGACATTTGCTGATGTGTGAACCACTTTGGAACATTTAAATGTTCTTGCATATGATTGCAGTCTTCAATTGACTTAAACCATGTACTAATGTTGTTGCCATGTCAAACATATTGACAATACTTCACCCTGTCCAGGTCATTAATAAAGACAATGATGAGCAATGGGCCAGGACTGATCATTGGAGGAAAGTTTCAGTAATATGGCTCACTAACATGGTATAACCATCTGTATGCTGCCTCCTCAATCTTATCTTATTGAAGACATGAGGATGATAAAAGTCATTATCTTCAGATCCTCCAACAAATTCCCTAACCACCTGTTTACTTCCCTGACCATTATTTTAGATTAGCTCCAATTGTTCACATCATCTGTTTATTTGACTTTATGCTGAGTTTCATGAGCTTCACCATCATGAAGAGCTACGAGAGGCTGGTTATAGCATGTATTACCTCCAGCCTTTCAGACAACCTTGACCCACTGCAATTCGCCTAGCACCAAAACAGGTCTATGGCAGATGCCATCTCCCTGGCCGTTACCTCATCTCTGGAGCATCTGGATAGTAAAGACACCTACATTATACTGTTGTTTATTGACTATAGTTCTGCCTTCAATACTATAATTCCAAGCAAACTCATCTCCAAGCTCCTGGAACTGGGACTCAACACCTCCCTTTGCAACTGGATCCTTGACTTTCTGACCAACAGTCTGCAATCAGTGAGGATAGGCAGCAACACCCCTGCCATGATTATTCTCAACACCGGTGCCCCAGAAGGCTGCGTCCTCAGCCCCCCGCTCTACTCCCTATACACTCATGATTGCGTGACCAGATTCTGCTCTAACTCCATCTACTGGTTTGCAAATGATACCACTGTAAGGGTTGTATCTCAAATAATGATGAATTGGAGTACAGGAAGGAGATAGCGAGGCTAGTGACATGGTGTCATGACAACAGCCTTTCCCTCAATGTCAGCAAAACAAAATGCTGGTCATTGACCAGGAAGGGTTGGGGTGGCTGCAGTGCCCACGCTTCTGTGTACATCAACGGTGCTGTGGTCAAAAGGGTTGAGAGCTTCAAGTTTCTGGGAAGTGAACATCACCAATAGTATGAGGATTGAGATGCTGGAATCTAAATGAAAAACGCTATGATGCTGGAGGAACTCAGCAGGCCAGGCAGCATCCATGGAGAAAAGCAGGCGGTCACCGTTTCATGTCAGGCCCCTTCTTCAGCTCTCCTCCCCCGCACCTGCCTTTCACTGTCTCTTACCTATCACCACCTTGTGCCCACCCCTCCTTCCCTCTTTTGTCCACCTATCACTGCTCTGCTTTTTCTTCCCATATATTGGGCTTCCCCTTGTCCTGTCTTCAGTCCTGAAGAAGGGAACTGACCTGAAACGTTGACTGCCTGCTTTTCTCCACGGATGCTGCCTGGTCTGCCGAGTTCCTCCAGCATCATCGTGCTTTTCATCAATAATAGTCTGTCCTGGTCCCATCACATTGACTGTACAGCCAAGAAAGCTCACCAGTGCCTCTACATCCTCAGGAGGCTAAAGAAATTTGGCATGTCCCCTTTGACCCTCACCAATTTTTATTGATGCACCATAGAAAGCACCCTATCTGGATGCATCATGGCTTGCTAAGGCAACTGCTCTGCCTGTGACTGCAAGAAACTGCAGAGAGTTGTGGACACAGCTCTGCACATCACAGAAACCAGCCTGCCCTCCGTGGACTCTTGTCTATACTTCTCACTGCCTCGCTAAAGCAGCTAGTGTATAAAAGACCCCACCCACGCCGGACATTCTCTCTTCTCCCCCGTCCCATTGTACAGAAGATATATTAGAGCCTGAAAAAACACACCACCAAGCTCAAGGACATCTTCTACCCTGCTGTTAGAAGACTATTGAGCAGTTTCCTAGTACAATAAGATTGACTCTTGACCTCGCAATCTACCTTGTTATGACCTTGCACCTTATTGTCTACCTTCACTGCACTTTCTCTGTAATTGTAACACTTTTTTCTGCACTCTTATTATTTTATCCTGTATTATCTCAATGCATTGCTGTAATGAATATATAGAGGATCTGTATGAACGGTATGTAAGACAAGTTTTTCACTGTACTTCGGTATATGTGGAAAATAATAAACCAATTTACCAATTTAGTTTCTAACTTAATTCTGGCCAGCTCAAAAATCATATACATCCGAAGGAGCTTGTCACTGCAAATACTTTAATTTTTCTGCCAGGGAAGCCATCATCCTTATTATTGAATTCTCCAGAATGCACAGTTAATAATACTTACAGTGTGAAAAGATGTTTGGTTCTTTTGCCAATTACCTTCATTCACTGTTCCCAGGTTCTTGACCCACCCACCGAAGGGACCAGTTTCTCTTCCTTAAAAAAAACTGTCTGTACCCTTGCATGGTTTTCTGCTCTTTCAATCTACATCTTCATCAGATGTAACCTTTTGTTTTAGGGAGAGCAACTCCATCTTCTCCACTCTGTTCATGTAACTAGATTCCTTCATCCTTGGAATCATTTTCCATTGAGCTCTTTGGCACCCTCTTTAAAACCTTGCAACTTATCTAATATGTGGGTCCTAGAACTAACACAGTAATCCAGTTGCTGCTGAACCACTTCCTTGCTCATGTATTCGGTGTATCTATAAAGCCTGAGATACTGTACACTTTTTTAACTGCTTTCTCAACCTACCCTGCCACTTTCAAAGCACCATGCATATGAAACCTTGGATCTCTCTCTCGAATCCTTGTAGAATAATGCCGTCTCATCTCACCCACCGAGATGCGACACTTCATATTTTTCAACATTCAATTTCACTTATCCACTAATGTCCCACGCCTGCATCTACTTTTTGATGTCCATTACTATTACTATCATCCTTACAGATCACTATCCCTCCAAGTTTTGTGTTATCTGCAAATTTGGAAATTAATGCACTCTTCACCCAAGTGATCTTCATTAAGAAAAGTAGTGGTCCTCGTATCACCCCATGTGAAAGACTACTATACACTTCCCTCTATCCCAAACAAACAACTTTTCACTGATTGACCTCCAACAAGCACAACTGTCTTTCTTTTTGTGAAGTATTATTCCATCTGGTGGTGTGTTTTTCCCCTTGAGTCTCATTGACAATCTTACCATGGTTTCTTGATGTCACCATTGCCCTGCCTTTGCGAGTTCCTCAGACCACTTTTGGACCAGGGGTTTAATGAGGTCGAGCTGAATGGCACTGGGTGATATCCAAACTGAGCATTTTTAGCTGTACCTGATGATATTCCTGGCATGAACCTGAATGGTCTCCTGGCTCAGTGGTAGTGAAAGAGTGAGCAGTGCCAGTCATGAAGTTATGAATTACGTTGGAAAATAATTCTGCTGCTACACATAGCACCTCGTAAGTGCTGGTTTTAAATTGTTACGTCTGTTGTGAATCTATTTATTTGTGACATGGGTCATGATCACTCCTACCAGGGGCACTTGCATTTGCAATAGGTAGATTAATGAGGATGACGTGTGTGCCCTTGCTAGTCCAACGCAGAAAAAAAACTGATTCATCGACTAAACAATTAGGTAGAAATCAAGTGATTTACTTGTCCGTATTTGATTTGATGTCACTAGCCTTCAGTGGTCTGGTGGCAATGTTAAAGACTCTTGGATCCTCACCTTCTTATTTGTTAACCATTCTGCAGCCACCTCTGGTGGGGTAGGGCATATCTAGGGATTGTGATAGGGGAGTCTGAGACTTTGGCTGTAAAGTATAATTCTATGAGTATGACTATGTCAAGGTATTGCTTGACTAGTCCATGGGACACCTATTCCAATTTTGACACTGGTCCCCAGATGTTTGTGAGGAGGGCTTTTCAAGATTCAGTGGGCTGTGATTGACTTTGCTGTGTCTGAATCCAATGCCAAGGTCAATGCTAGGTAGTCCATCAGGTTTTAATTCTTGCTGTGTTTCAGTGTAGAGTTTTTGATACAGCTGAATGGCTTGCTAGGCGACTTCAGAGGGCAATCAGTCACATTGCTGTGGGTCTGGAGTCACATATGGACCAGACCAGCTAAAGATGACACAGTTTGCTTCCCTGAAGGACATTAGTGACCAGGTGGGTTTTTATGACAATCTAGCAGTTTCATGGTTACCATTACTTGACCAGCTTTTTGTTTAAATTATCTGTTTTTTTTTTGTTAACTTTAATCAACCAGATTTAAATTCTCCAGCTGCCGTTGTGGCATTTGAGTTTAAAGCTCTGGACTTTTAGTGTAGGCTTTTGGATTACTAGTCCATTAATTTAATCAGTACACCAACCTTCCTGTAACTTTTAAGTGATATTACCTTTCATTAAGAAACTGTTCATACTTTAATCTACCTCACAATTGATATTAACCATAGGATCATAACAGCACAGAAAGAGCCTGTTCAGCCCATTAAATTCATGCACTCCCTGTAATACAATCTATTCAAATTCCAGTCCTCTGCCCTTTTCCTTTAACCCTGTAAATTATTCTCCTTCAATTGTAAAGCACACAAAACAACCAAGTTTGTTGTAATATTTGTGATAATCGTACATTTGAAATGGAAATTAAAATTGTGAATTTATAGCTTTGTGTTTAATGCAGTTCAAGAAAAACTATTGCATTTCAATTTTGACATTCCCTATAAATATTTGAAATGGGGCCTTAATTCGATTTGAGATTTTTTGTTGCATAAAAATGTTATTAGAGTGCAATGGAATCAGTTTCTCCATGCAAATAGTTCAAAATATGATTTGTATATGCTACTGAACTATATTGCGTGGTATCTGCTGATACTATTAAATTTATTTCATGAGATGATTTATCCAGTATGCAATCATGTTCTGCTAGTTGTTTCTCAAGAATACTTGATTACAATCTAGTTTGTTGTTTTTCATTTTATAAGGATACACAAATAGGGCTGAAGAGTCAAATACCAGTTAAAAATTGGCTCCTTGTGACTTACTAAAATGGTAAAATAATTAAATCCTATGCTATATTCTTCTACCCTGTTTAATGAGATGTTCGTGAAACTGGAAGACTTCACATGAGGTTAAATAAATGAAACTTTCAAGGATTTGTACTCAAGGGTACACAATAGTTTAACTTATAAATTTTCAGGACAATGGCTAATATAAGAAATTGACTGGTATTTCTTCAAAAAGAATAATCATTGGTACAAGTGTTGCATGTGTAATGAGATTTTATAAAATATATTGGGTATAGGGTTTTAAACCTGCATATATGCACCCTTTTATGTAGAAGCACGTCTATATTTTGAAAGATTTCGTTACTCTGTTTAGAAATAGATCCAGATTAGTGGATAATTTCAAAACACTAATTTGACAAGATTATAACTATTATAATCTTGTCCATTTACCTATTGTTCTAACTTTGGTTTAAATTTCTTTTTGCCAATTGCAGTTATATTGCCTGCTTTTAGCAATTTAGGCATAGGAATATTTAGAATTAGCATGTTGGTCACTTTTATCTTTTTTACCTTCAAGAGCAGCATTGTTACTAATGGAAAAGAATAAATGGTTGTTTTAGTACCTGAGGCAAATTTGAAAAAAGTCTTTGTTAAATTATGCATTTATTCCAAGGGGCTTTGGAATCTTGAATGCCATATAATGGTATAACGCAAAGTATTGAAATTTAACTGTCAAAGTTTGGGTCAGCTTATGCTTTTAGAAATTTATGGGAAAGATTAAATCTATATTTGACAAATCTAGATCAGAATAGATATTACAATTGCCCATTTCAGTTAAATTGCCAATACACTTTTCTTGAGACTTTTATTATAGATTGTTCTTTAATAAAAGTCTTTATTCATACTATAATCTTGTTGCAGATTACCTGTAATATTTTCAGAACTCTTCCTCCCAGTGATAATCCAGACTTTGATCCAGAAGAAGATGAACCATCCTTAGAAGCAGCATGGCCTCACATGCAGGTAATAAATTTGAGAAAAAATAATAGTACAATTTCTTTTTACTCTATATTCCTAGTTGCATGTTCAAATACTGCTATTACTTCAGAAAATCAAAAATATCACTGGATTTTTACCATGCCTGTGATTGGCAATAATGTCTGTAATGCTTGTAACAGTGCACGAGTGTCAAAGCTTTCCCTAATTTATGTATGAAGGAATCTCTCTTGGCTTTATGATCAGTTGTAGTAAATAGTATGCACTTCTTTTAAACAACTGCAAAGACCTATTTCACCTCTTAAATAAAAAGTTCTGTTCCTAAAAGTTAGAACCCATGAGATCCAATGCAAGTTGGCAAATTGGGTTGAATTTTGCATGGTAACAGGAGGCAAAGCAGGATAATTGAAGGTTGCTTTAGTGATTAGAAGTCTATGACCCCAGTGGTACCAGGGGTTGGTGCAGGGATCCTTGCTGTTCATTACATAAAATAATGATTTGGACTTAGATGTAGGAGGTATGATTAGGAAGTTTGCAAATGACACCTAAATATGTGGTGGTGGGGTTGATAGTGTGGTGGGCAGCCTTGGGCTACAGGACAATGTTGATCAGTTGGTAATATGGGCAGGACCAATAAAAGATGAAATTTTATCCTGATAAATCTGAACTCATGCATTTTGGGCAGACTAATATAGGGCCCTCAGAACAGAGCAACCTCTGTGTGTATGTCCAAGGATCCCTGAAGGTGGCAGCATAGGTAGTGAAGAAGGCATATGGGATGCTTGTCTTCATTAGCTAGGGCACTGAAAAAGATCAGGAAGGTTTATGGTGTAGCTTTATGAAACATTGGTTAGGCCATAGCTGGAATACTGTGCAGTTCTGGTCACAACACTAGGGGAAGCATATGATTGTGTTGGAGAGGGTGCAGAGGAGATGCACTGGATATTGCCTGGAATGGAGCATTTTTTACTTATGATAAGAGTCTTGTTAGCTAGGATTGTTTTTTTTTGGAATGAAGAGGGCTGAAAAGGTGACCTGTTAGAATTATGGATATAGATAAAATAGATGGTTGCCTTTCCCCAAGGGAGAGGTATCTGAAACAAGGGCATAGAATTAAGATAAGGGCTAAGAGGTACACCTCTTTAAGGTGGGGTGGGGGGGAGGGACATAATTGCAATTAGAGGCAATTCTGAGATGATGTATTAGCTTGATTTGTGGGTTGATAGAAGTTATATTGTAGGGAATGAGCTTTCTGGTTGGGTTGGACCTATTCTCATTAGAATTTTCATGGTCTTTTGAAACATTTTGAAGAAAATTTACTGGATAGATGCTGAGAGGTTATTTCCCTTTGAAGGAATTTAGAACCAGGAGGCATAGTTTTAGAATAAGGGATCATCCATTTAAAATGGAAATTCATGAGTCTTTAGCCCATCCAGAAAGCTGTGGAGGCTAAGTCACTGAATGCATTCAGGGTTGTGATAAGACAAATTTTTGGGCTATAGTGTCATTTGTGGGTAATGCATAAGAGACAGGAAAGTGAAGCTGAGACCAAGATCAAATTAGCTATGACCCTTTTGAGTGCTTTAGCATAGCATTATGGTCTAACCCAAATCCTATTTCTTATGAGAGGACAATTTATGCAAATATATCCACATTTTAAACCTTTTGGTCAATTGGAAATAATTTCTGTTAATTCTCACCTTTTTTTTAAGCTTGTGTATGAATTTTTCTTGCGGTTTCTGGAGTGTCCAGACTTCCAGCCTAGTATTGCAAAAAGGTTCATTGATCAGAAATTTGTACTTCAGGTGAGTACCTTTTAATTTTATCTTGTTTACTAGGTCAATGAACGTTTTTCTCATTTTCAGGATCACGTGCTCATTTACGTTTTGGGTATTGCCTGCACCTAGTTTTATACTGCCCCATAGCTTGCCTCAGGAGTATATGCTCTTGTTATACTTTTCCATGTTTCATTTTATTTTTCTGCAACATCAGTAGGAAGGAAGTGTTGAATCTAGAATGATACTGACTTTCGCTACAGCAGCAACGTCCCATAATCCAGATATTCATTATGAAGGCTTAGATATTGTGTTTAGCACAACAGAGTCCAAAGATATTTCATGACATTTCATTATTATTCAGAAAATGAAGCAACATGGAATATTCTACAAAGAATCTAAGACTTGTATTAACAGGGCAAAATCCAGGCCATTATGGCTCAACCCTAACTACTTACATTCACTGGAGACAAATTTAGTGATTTAATGTCCCATTGTAACACTAAGTACAGTGATAATGAGTACAGACCTGGTAGGTTGTGGACAGTGTCAGGTATTTTAAGAGGTTATTAAACACAATTAAAAACAAGGTGAGTGTGCTCAGACTTCTAAATCAATATTCCTTGATATTAACTGTGCAAGGCTTTAAGTTAAAATATTTAATTGGTAGTTTCCCAAAATCATCAGTCCAAATCCTTAATCTGCTATGCTCATTCTGTGGTTTTAAGATGGTCAGGTTTTGGTTAAATTAATTGCATCCTGGATATTAAACAGAATGGTCACTCACCAGATAAATATATATTGAGTACTGGTTGCTAAGGATACAGTATTATGAAAGGCATATTACTTGCAGTTGATGACCTGAGATGCTTAGCAACATGGGAAAATGTGTCATTAAACTGTAGAGCAAGTACCATTTCAGTAGTGTAGTGCTTTTTAATTTTTCATGTTGCAAAGATAAAACGATGAGCTGTAAGTACTTTACATTTCAGATATTTTCCCCCTTTTTTTCCATTCAAGTTTTAGGGAGATACTTTAATATTCTCTAAGTAGTCAGTGCAACAATTTGCTTTGATTTAATTTGCACATAAATTGATTTAACTAAATTAAGAAACATCTAATCACAGTTCTCTGGTGTGGAGCACAACGTGCCAGTTTTAGGAAGTAAAATCGTTACAGGCTTTGAACAAATGGAGATCAAATAAATCTTAATATTCATCTCAAACAAAAGTCTGTTGGCTTGATTTTGATTTATATTTCCTATGATCCTCGTACAAAGGTTGTGCAATAGATTCTATTTTTATTCCAAATGTTTAGCTTGTATTGAGGCAAACACCTTGTTTTATTTGTATTATAGAATGGCTGCCCCTTAATGAAAGGAAATGGGGATCAGTTGAGCATAATAGATTGGACTAAAAATTTTGTTAGCAACATCTACTGGTTTTCACTAATAAAACAGTTTCTATGACTACTATAAAAGCTATATATTTTGTACCAAATGAGGAAAGTAGTTAAGTTAATTTGTTCTTTCTGTCCTGATTCCTGCAGGGATCTCTTTGATTCCTGCATGGACATTGTTTTATACCAAGAACTTACTGGGTCCATACATGTGTTGTCCATACAGGTGTTGTCAAAGATAAGGGGTAAGAGGTGATCAGTTATTCTACCATAGGCAATATCATGGCTGTGCCTCATCCTGTCTGAAACCTAAATGTCTGCATAATTGCTTGTTGGATTGCTGTCAGAGTGAAATTCCAAGCTGCAAGCTGATTTATGCCTATGCCCCCCACCCCAGAAATCCAAGTTTCAAGAGCTAATTTCAGATGCCCATCTGCTACTTAGTCTAAGATGAGCTAAACCAATTGTAATTTGTAAAGAAAAATCACTTACAATTTTTTATTTTAAGCAAGCAAATTGAAGTATTGCTTTCACCTTGAAGATTTTTGTTTTATCTATGCTCCTAGGAAATAATTTTGGTTGTTGAGCTTTGTAAGCACATGTCAACACACACCACTGTGGATTTGACAAATAAGTCATTTTTCTGCTTTCCCCACTGGAGGCCCAAGAAGAATAAATTTAAAACTATTTGAACCTTGCTTGGACTTGGTGAAAGGAGTGGTCATACTGCATCCATTATCAGCGACTGCTGAGTTTAAAATGAGTCCCTGAAAAATTTGGATTCATACCAAGCAACATTCAGGTCCGTCTGCATTGCACTTCCTCTAAGACAGTATATAGTTTCAAAAGTGCTTGAACTGCTCAAAGCAGCCCAGGACTTGGTATTAGCTAAAATAAAATCTCTTGCGAGAAGTATCAGGAACAAGGGTGATGAACTACAATGTTGTGGCCGTTACAGAGGTTTGGCTGTCACAAGTGCAGGAATGACTGCTGGACATTCCAGGGTTTAGATGTTTCGCAAGGGACAGGGACTGAGGTAAAAGAGGTGGGAGAGTGGTTTTGCTGCTCAGGAACTATTCACAGCTGAGGTAAGGGAGGATGTCCTGGAGGGATCGTCTACTGAGTCAGTGTGGGTGGAAGTCAGAAACAGGAAGGGAGTGATCACTCAATTGGGAGTATTCTACAGACCCCCCAATAGCAGCAGAGACACTGAGGAGCAGATTGGGAGGCAGATTTTGGAGAGGTGCAAAAATAACAGGGTTGTTGTCATGGGTGATTTTAACTTCCTTAATATTGATTGGCACCTCCTTAGTATAAAGTGATAGATGGGGCAGAGTTTGTTAGATGTGTCCAGGAAGGATTCCTGACACAGTATGCGGACAAGCCGACTAGAGGAGAGGCCATACTGGACCTGGTACTAGGCAATGAGCCTGATCAGGTTTCATAGCTCTCAATGGGAGAGCATTTTGTTGTAACTCCTTCACTTTATCATAGCCTTGGAGGGGGATAGGAGCAGACGGTGTGGGAAAGTATTTAATTGGGGGAGGGGGAATTATGATGCTATGAGGCAGGTACTTGGGAGCATAAATTAGGAACGGATGTTCTTCGGGAAGTGCACAATGGAAATGTGGAGGTTGTTCAGGGAGTACTTGCATGGGGTTCTGGATAGGTTTGTCCCATTGAGGCAAGGTAAGGATGGTAGAGTGAAGGAACCATGGTTGACAAGAGACATAGAACATCTTGTCAAGTGGAAGAAAGAAGATTACCCAAGGTTCGGAAAGCAAGGATCAGACAGGGCCCTGGAGAGTTACAAGGTAGCCAGGAGGGAGCTTAAGAATGGACTAGAAGGGGACATGAGAAGGCCTTGGCGAGTAGGATTAAGGAAAACCCCAAGACGTTCTACACCTCTGTGAAGAATAGAAGAATGACTAGAGTGAGGGTAGGACTGAATAGGGATAAAAGAGGAAACGTGTGCCTGGAGTTGAAAGAGGTAGGGGAGGTCCTTAATGAATACTTTGCTTCAGTATTCACCAGAGAAAGAGACCTTGACCTTTGTGAAGATGGCATACAACAGGCTGATACGTAAGGGCATGTCGAAGTGAGGAAAGAGGATGTGCTGGCAATTTTGAAAAACATTAGGACAGATAAGTCACTGGGGCTGAGTGGGATATATCCAAGGTCATTATGGGAACCGAGGGAAGAGATTGCTGTGCCTTTGGTGATGACCTTTGCGTCCTCACTTACCACAGGAGTAGTGCCAGATGATTGGAGGGTGGCAAATATTGTTCCTTTGTTCAAGAAAGGGAGTAGGGACAACCCTAGGAATTACAGGCCAGTGAGCCTTCAGTGGTGGGCAAATTACTGGAGAAGATTCTTAGAGACAGGATATATGGGCATTTAGAGAAACATAGTTTGATTAGGGACAGTCAGCATGGCTTTGTGAGGGGCAGGTTGTGCCTCACGAGCTTGACTGAATTCCTTGAGGATGTGACAAAGCACATTGATAAAGGTAGAGCAGTGGATGTGGTGTACCTGGATTTTAGTAAGGCATTTGATAAGGTTCCTCATAGAAAGCTCATCCAGGAAGTCAGGAGGCACGTGATCCAGGGAAACTTGGCTGTGTGGATTCAGAATTGGCTCATCTGTAGAAGACAGAGGGTGGTTGAAGATGGAGCATATTCTGACTGGAGGTTGGTGACCAGTGGTGTTCCACTGCTCTGGGACCTGCTCTTTGTGATTATTACAATTGATTTGGATGAGGATGTGGAAGGGTGGATTAGTAAGTTTGCAGATGACATGAAGGTTGGTGGTGGTGTGGATAGTGTAGAATGTTGCTGTAGGTTATAATGGGACATTGATAGGATGCAGAGCTGGGCTGAGAAGTGGGAGGTGGACTTGGAAGATCGAATTTGAAGGCAGAATACAAGGTTAATGACAGGACTCTTAGCAGTGTGGAGGAACAGAGGGATCCCTCAAAGTTGCCGCACAGGTTGATAGGGTTGTTAAGAAGGCGTGTAGTGTGCTGGTTTTCATTAGTTGGGGTACTGAGTTCAAGAGCTGCGAGGTAATGTTGCAGCTCTATAAAACTCTGGTCAGACCACACTTGGAGTATTGTGTTCAGTTCTAGTCGCCTCATTATAGGAAGGATGTGGAAGCTTGAGAGAAGGTGTGGAGAAGATTTACCAAGATGCTGCCTGGATTGGAGAACATATTTGAGGATACGTTGAGTGAGCTAGGGCTTTTCTCTTTGGAGCGAAGGAGGATGAGAGATGACTTGCTAGAGGTGTACAAGATGATAAGAGGCATAGATTGAGTGGACAGTCAGAGACTTTTTCCCAGGGTGAAAATGGTTCACACGAGGGGGTACAATTTTAAGATGATTGGAGGAAGGAATGGGGGGATGTCAGAGGTCAGTTTTTTTACACAGAGAGTGGTGTGTGCGTGGAATGCACTGCCAGCAAAGGTGGTGGAAGCAGATACATTAGGGACATTTAAGAGACTCTTAGATAGCCAGATGAATGAGAGAGAAATGGAGGGGTATGTGGGAGGGAAGGGTTAGCTAGCTCTTAGAGCAGGATAAAATGTCGGCACAGCTTCGTGGGCCAAAGGGCCTGTACTGTGCTGTTATGATCTGTTTTTTTTAAATCTGGTAGATATATATACCAGCATTTTGTTGTTGTTAATTATTTTCTCCAAGTCTTCATAATTTGTTTAAGAAAACTATGGTCATGGACTGCTAAATCTTTTTGGATCTCCACTGTTTCTTGCTTTTCATTGTTTAGAAGGTACTCTATTCTTTCAAAATCTGAAGCTGATGATCTCAAATTTATCTACATTGAAATCCATTTTCCACAATTAAGCTCAGCCATTAAATCTCTTTTGTAGTTTATTTCCATTATACTACATACAGCCATCTATCTTTACCACCAGCCAACACAAATAGGTGGCCGCCTTCTCATCATCTAAGTCATTTATGTCAGGATAGTGTAACTAATTGCAGCCCAACTATTTATTCTTACAGGAATTCACTAGCCACATCCCTCCTCTCTCCCAAGCCAATTTTCAGAACTGGTTGATAATTTGTATAGAAATCTGAGTTTCAACTAATGAGGGATCTGGTGGAAACATAAAGAACATTTGTGAACATTCTGATAACTGAACTCACCTCTTCAAATAACTCTGTCAGGTTCATCAACCGCTGATAGCTGTTGTGGCAGGTGGGATATTTTAGGAAGGATAATGGAATATATCAGTTAATATTCCATGGAGTTGCTGTCATTCTCTCACCCCAATGCTTCAACAATCCAAGCAATTTTTGAAAGGCAAATTACTGCACTGCAATGTCCCCCTCTTAGAACATAAGTGTTTGGAGCCACAATAACAAGAATCTAAGCTTGTTTAAGAATAGTCTGAGCTTCCATTGCATGCCTAGACATCAGATTGGTTTTGCTGCTTCAATGGAAATTGAGACATTACTTCTATATACGGTCATGATAGTTTTGTTGTTGACAGTGTCTTCTACGTTGGACGGTGTGGGCTCCAAGCACTTAGCAGAGCCCATGCAAAGTTGGTGTCAGACTCTTCCATGCTGCTCTACGTGACACGGGAATTCTGACGGGCATGCAATGCACTTTGTTCCTTTGTGCAGTCTTTATCTGTAGCCTACACCATCAAAGTATTTATTTGTATTCTTTGCAATAGATCTGGAGTTGATCTTGATATCTTTCATGGCTGCAGTTCACTCATGCTCAATGGCATGTTATGTGCAAAATGCTCTTCAAAGATGTCTGTTAAATTATGCAGTGTCAATATCTGAACAGATGGCTGTGAATGGAAAATCAAGTGATGATCTTCCTTGATCATCATTACATTCTCGATCTTCCACCTATGTGTTGGCAGTTTGTAGGTGTCTAGCTCGAGAAAACCAGAAAGTGGAGAGGTGATGGGTTTTTGAAAGAAGAGTAGGTGAAGACTAAATAGTGTACATTTACACTACCTGCAGATTCAAAATCATGGGAAATTAGGGGATGTGGGGAGGTGGGATTTGAGGAGGAGGATCGGATATGAAGATGTCATCGTCTGTTGGCACAACCTCCTTATCATGGATGCTTCATTAATGCAAAAACAGACTCTTCCATGGTCCCACAACTGTTAACCACCATTTTGGAAGCATCTGCCTCTGTTGTGTACCATCTTGTGAGAAGCGTGTCTGTTATTGGTGCCCAGTGGGTTGTGGTGTTGTGTGTTCATGGTTGACAAGATGGTCTTCAACAAGTTGATGGACGCAGGTATAGGCTTGCAACAGTGATATGTTTGTGAGGGTGATTTGAAAGTGTGAAGATTAAAGTAAAAAGCTGCAGACACTCTAAATCTGGAAAAAAAAATCATGTAGGAGGAATGTTGCAATATAGCAGACTGAAGACAGACCATCGTGGGAATGGGGCAGAGAATTAAAGTAACAGGCAACCCTGAATTTCCTGACACTGGTTGCAGATTGAAGGAAGGTGTTCTACAAAGTAGTCAACCAATCTGCATTTGGTTTCTTCACTGTTGAGGAGACCATATCATGAGCACTGAATGCAATACAGTAAATTGGAAGAAGTGCAAGTGAATTGCTGCTTTACTTGGAAGGACAGTTTGGGTCCTTGGATAGTAGAAGGGTGCAAGGGCAAGATAGAGATACAAGGGCAAGTGTTTCTTTTCCAATGGTTACATGGGGAAGTGCTATGAAAGGAAGAGTAATAGAAGAGTGGACTGGGGATTTGAGGAGGCAATGGCCCCTTTGGAATGCTGTAAGAGAGAGAAGTAAAAATTGTCTGGTGGTGGAATCTCCCATTGGAAGAGGTGCAGTTTTGGAAGATGGCCTGTCAAATGTGGAGTCTGGTAGGATGGAAGGTGTGGACCGGGGACCTCTACCAGTATTCTATCTGTGTGGAGAGCAGAAATTAGGAAATAGAAGAGACATGCTTGGGAGTTCTGTGAAATTAGAGAAAGCTATGCGTAAGGAAAAAGGAAGCCATCTTAAAGACAATATAATGGAAGGTCTCGTCTTAATTAACCGGAAAGCTACATCCTGAATTGCTATGGTGTACTTGTAGCATAGGTGAGGTGACAAAGTGGATCATTTTTTAGGGTCATTTATGTGAAACATATTGTTTTAGCCATGCCTAACCAGAAACTGATAGTTTTACTCACATATATGAAGATGCTAATACCAGAATTATTTGACAGCATAATTTGTTGAAATCATTTTAAAGCCCTAATCATTTCTGCAGTCTTGATGACGGTCTGAGTTTTTGACATAGCTCTCATTCCATCAATGATTTTAAAATATTCACCACTTTACAAATTAGGTACTTCAGGAGCACATTTACCAATTCCTGCAGCCTCGTATTGACCTGGCTCTGGGAACCAAACTTAATATTTTATTAGATTCTATGTCACTATTGCCAAAGTAACTATCTTAGGATGTGTGTATTCAGTGGGTAAATCTAATGGATAATTCAAATTTGCAAGTTAATTAATCAAATTGTTCCAGTCAACATGAGATGCACCTTTATGAAGTAAGAATGTCATTATTTTGTGTGTTTCTTCAAAATATTTTGACTAGTGACTTATTTCACTAATTAATAATCTGTTCATGTATAGATTTGGAACAATGATATTTATTAATCTGTCTTCCAATTAACTGGATGGCAGAATTATCTGTTTGACACCCATTTCATTGCATTAGTTAGAGGAGGCTGTACTGCCCTCTTGGGCTGCTCTACCATTCAGTAAGATGAACTTCGAGTCCACTTTCACAGTTAGTCTTCATATCCCTCAATTCCTTTATTATGGAAAAATCTGTCAATCTTAATTTTTAATGTACTCAGCATGCACAATCCTCTGAGATTGAGAATTCCAAAGATTTACAGCCCTCTCAGTAAAGAAATTTCTCAAAATCAGCTTCAGTAGTTCATCCCTTGTACTGGCTCTATGCCCCTTTAGTTCTGGACTCTCCACCAACAGGAAACTACTTTCCACAAACAATGAGATCCCTGAGAGACTGACAGTGCAGGATGCTTAAAGGTATGCTGGCTGGGACAAATGGACCATATAACTCGAGAATGTCTGCTGAAGCACGTGCTCTATGTTCAACTTGTGAACCGTCACTCATGTGGACGATAGCCAAATCTCTGATGCAGAGACCAGATCAAGCTAGGTCCAAGATGTTCAGCATTGCCACTGATGACTGGATGAACCCTGTCACTACCATTAGTTTGAATAAACCGAGTTAAGACTGGTTCAATCACTGTGGTAAGCCACCATTCAAGGCAGAAATCAAATTATACATTCTCCACGTGGACCTGGAGACACTGTGAGAAAATTTGCTACTTGCACATCTGGCTCTTCCACGCCACTGCATCGCTGTCTGAGTAATTTTCTTGCATCACTATTCATTTCTGAAGGTTTTAGATGGCCAGACTCAGAATTGAGTTTGACATTATCGTATGTTTGTATCCACTTCATTGCATTTTCTGCACTACACTTTCTTTTCAGTGATGTCCATGTTTCTGTTCCAAGAATATTCTCACTCCTGTTGAATTGATGTAAAAAAAGTCTTTTCCGGTTCAAATTTGAAATTGTCGTTGATCTAATGTATTAATCACCCTTCCAAGTATAGATTTGAATAGGCACCTCATGGTTCTCTTCTAATTTCCTGATGTGGAAACACTCAACATACATTCTTTTGTCCCATTTGCCATTTTCTTATAACTTTTGTTTCATTCTTACTCATATAGTTACGTATATTATGGAAATGGGTGTGCTGTAAATAGCTCCTGAGGATATGCCATAGTTAATGCCATAGTTAAGTTAAGAAACTCATTTTTGCTGGATTTTGCCTAGATCAGCCACATGGAGCAGGCTTGAGGGACTGAATGGCTGACTCCTGCTCCTTGTTTAGGTTTTCCTTTTGGATTTGATAACAGCACAATATCTGTTTTCAAGGGAGCATAAGTTAGTGATGTAAAAAGCCTCAACTGGTAGTTTTGACCAGATATTCACTTCCCTTACAGTTTTAAAAAAAAGATGGATTTCATGATGGGGCAAGGCTTTATGAATTGTTACAAAAGCAGAAAATGCTGGAAAACAGTTAGTAGGTCAGGCAGCATCTGTGGAAATTTAATCAATTGTTAACTTTTTCATTGTAACTTGAGCATAAGGAACAATGATTATGATCATCTTCATGGAGTTTTATCAGTAAAACAAACATTCATAAAATAGTGATAAATAAACTGCACGCCATGCAGTCCAGTATCACTGAGTCATTTTACTTATTTCACCAGTCTTGCTTCTACTAAGACCAGTGCTGCTAATGAAGTAGTGTTATATTGGCACTAATTACATACTGGTAATCTTTGCACTGTTCCAAGAAATCAATGAATTATATTCACTGAATACTTTATTGTTCTAATTGCATGAATATATTATGCATAAAAAAGATTAGTTTTTGTATGTTCTGTATTTTTCAGCTTTATCACAGCAGTATAATTTTGTAGGTTTTTAAAGAAGTTAAAAGATCTTGCTTGACAGCTTAATAGAATTATTTATAACTTTCACTAGAGTAAAAGATAAATTCCCTTGGCCAAAATTGTATAAGGGTTTATAAATTACTACTTCCCACCTTAATTGAATACCTGGCCTAATTTCTTTAAAAACAATTCTAACACCTTCTATTACCCCTTGCTTCCAAACAAACGTAAAACCCTCCTATGCTTCTAAACTATTCTTGCATCTCCATCAATCCTATTTACATCATTGAATGTTTGGCCATACCCATACACCACGCTCATCTCTTGAACCTCAATGTTTGAAACTCTCCATTTATCTTTCAGCCTTCTGTACAGTTATGAATGAGCTCTTATTAAAGTTATAAATAATATCTTGTGGCTTAAAATCACCTCACCCCATTACAGTCCTTTTCCATCTACATCTTCCCCCTCTTTCATTGCACGTAGCATTGTCCATTTGGTTGAAAACCACACTTGCCTGATTCAATTCTTGTCCAACAGCCATAACAAGATGATCAAATGTAATGGCTCACTTCCCATTCTCACACTCTTACTTCGGGTGTGTCTCCAGATATATTCTTAGTCTTCTCTTAAATTTTATATATACAGTTCCTCTGTGTCATCGTTCAAAGATACAGAACTGTTTCCCACACACAGATGATACCTTACTGCAACCTCTGAGGCCCCCTCCATTGCCTCTAAATTGAGTGAAAGTCTGATTTCCATTACTGAATAAGATAAATGTTCTTCCAATTAAAAACATTAAAAACACCAAAAAACATTGTCTCATGTTTCTGCCATGCAACTCTTTTGCTTAAGCATTAATTCCTTCCTTCCTTCCTGGCTGAGGCTGCCTAGATTGTGAGTAGTCTTGGTGTTACATTTGTCTCCAAGGTGATGTTTTGACCATTGTATATGCAATCACTAATTCTGCTTATTTTCACAAGATCAGTCGACACTACCCTTGCCTCAACTCATCAGCAGAATGAATGAACTGTCATGCATTCTTTTGTTGTCAATAGACATGACTATTCTAACACGTTTATGGTTGGCTTCTCACATTCTAACCTCTTTAGAGTGTGGTAATGCCAAGCCGCTGACGACACAAGAAAATAGGAGCAGGAATAGGCTACCTGGCCCCTTGAGCATGCCTTACCATTCAAATAATCATGGCAGAACTGCCCCAGGGCCCAAGTCCTCTTCTGTGCCAGTTCCCTGATCTTCCTCTTTAAATCCTTTAAATGATCTAACCTCCACCACTCTCTAAGGTAGGGAATTCCAGAGAGTCACCATCCTTTGCAAGAAGAAATTCCACTGCATCTCAGTTTTAAATGACTGTCCCATTATCTTGTGACTGTGCCCCCTTAATTGAGACTCTCCTAGTAATGGAAACATCCAGATATGGCTCCTTAATATCTTATGTTTCAATAAGATCAACCTTCATTCTTCTAAGCTCCTTAAAATATAGATCCAACTTCTTTAGCCGCTTGTGCTAGGACACATCTTTCATCTTGAGAATTAGCTTGGCTAATCTCTTTTGGACAACCTTTAAATAAAGGGACTAAAACTGTGCCCTTATAGTGTAGTTTCACTAATGTCTTATACAATTGTAACATTACTTCCCTGTTTCTAAATTCCATCCCCTTGCAATAAAGGTCAATATGCCATTTGTTTTCCTGACAACTTACTGCATTTGCCTGCTAATTTTTTATGTGATTCATGCATACCTAGATTCCTTTGTGAGTCACTCATTTGCAGTTTCTCTCCATTTACTTAATAGTCCTGTATTTTGATTCCTCTTACCAAAGTGTGTGATCTCATACTTACCCAAATTAAGCTCCATTTCCCAAGTTTTTGCCCACTCGGTCAACCTATCTGTATCCTTTGGCAAAGTCCAGATATACTCATCACAACATGCCCTCCCTCTTATTATAGTTGGCAAATTTTTATACTTTATGCTTTGCTCCTCCTCCAGGTCATTAACATAAACAGTAATTAATTAAGAGCCAAGAATTGATTGAGGACAGTCCACTTGTTACATCCTTCCAACCTGAAAAAGACCGCATCCTATTCCTCACTGACCTACAGTTATTCATGATTAAGAAGTGCCTCAGTTATATAATTCTTTCTCTTGCCTCCAACTGCCTCCATAGCCTTGCCACTTCCAATCTTTGTAATCTCTTCTAGCCCTATGATATTGTAAGGTATCTTCATTTCTGAGCTCTTGCACTACCTTGATTTTAATCACTTCACCCATTGTTGCCTTCATCTTTCAAGGCCCTGTGCTCTGAAACTTGTTTGTTAAAACTCTGCCTTTCTTTCCTCCTTTCAAGATTCTCTTTATAAAATAGCTCTTTGACCATGCTTTAGGTCATCTTTGCTAATATCTCCGTGTGCCTTGGTATCAAATCTTGTTTGGTAATGCTTCTGTGAAAAGCCTTCGTGTTTTATTGCATCTAAGGCACAATACAAACATAAGTTGTTGTTGTTTCCAGCTTTTGGACTTATTTGATAGTGAGGACCCACGTGAGCGTGATTTTTTGAAAACGGTTCTGCATCGTATTTATGGAAAATTCCTTGGACTTCGAGCATTCATCAGGAAACAGATCAATAACATTTTTCTACGGTAATCTATAGTACATAGTTTCCTTTATGTTTATTACAAAAAAATTATACCTATATGACAAAACTGTAAGTTGTTACAACGACCGTGAATAGCCAGATAGACCAATATACTGTAATCTTCCTATACATTTAAAATGTAGGAAACTTTGAAATTGAATGAAATCTTTGCCCTTCAAGTGTTTTGTATTTTCTTATCTGTCTTATTTACTGTTGGCTCTCTTTGCTGTTTTCAAGTTGGCATTATTCTGTTTCAATGTACAGAATAAATTATTCTTAAACTCATTCAATGAGGCAGTATCAGATATTCTTAATTTTGGGTGGGGAGAACAGTGCTATTCCTCCAACTGTTACCATATTCCTTTTTGTGTTCCTGATTGATTGAATGTTATATCTCTATGCTATGCCCAAATCTTTGTTCTTTCCAAAAAGACAACAAGGACCTTGTTTCTGTTGGATAAAAACAAAGACCATGAATCCCTAAGGGTTTGCTCCTTGACTTGCAGATACAATCTCATGCCCAAGACTACTAATCAGATCTGCAGATCATCTAGGAGGTATAACCATATCTTGGATCAAAGTATTTGGATTACATACCCCCTCCAATCTCAGCATCTTGGATATGCTTCCAACTATTGTTACCTGCTGCGATACCTTTCACAAACTCTTATGCTGCCATCGCAATTTAACTTCGCGTCTATTTATTTATTTTAATTTTTTTTAAAGCTTAATGTTAAATATATGAAAATGTTAGAACTAATTACTTGATTTAATTTGTTATGGGTAAATTAAGTTATTTAACTGTAGCCCACCAAATGCTATAACATCACATATAACTTCTTAAAAATTCTTTTCACCCAAGATTCTTGTAGACTCACAAATTGCCTTTAACCAGCTTTCTGGTTGAGGCCTCGTCCTTTTCCAGTGCTCTTCTCATGGTATCCCCTTTTCTAGTGCTCTGCCCATGGTGTCAACCTTTTCTAAAGTTCGGGTCTAAGCTTCTTTCCACTCAAAAAAAAAACATTTTTTTTTACTGATTTATCTAGGCATTGCTCTTTTCTGGGGATCATGCTTTTGGGCTTGTCTTTTTCTTGTGAAAAGAAAACTTCAAAATGTTTTGTAAGGACATAACAAGGCTAGTCAAGGACCTGATGCCCACTCAGAGGAATGAAAGATAACATTTAACTGTGGAGGATGAAGTCACAATGCAGATGTTAAATTAAAAGTTGTATCCATTTTTGCAAATGATTTGGAACTATGACCAAGATGGTTCTGAATAAAAATACAGAACAATGAACGGTGCCAACTGCAGAAAAGTAATCTGGTTTCAATAATAACAGAAGACAGAATTGTTGAAAGTATCTAAGACAAATCATGGAGGACGTGGTCACAACTGTTTTCATGTTTGCTTTTAGGCTGGAAAGCAGTCTCATTACTCTTGTTCAGTAAGGGTCAATTGGTTTCTATATATTGATTGGTCTAATGCAATTGTGGATAAACTTCTAGAATCCACGTTTTCAGAAATTGGTAAGCATTTAGAAATGCATGGATTAATAATAAGTTTTTGAATAAGTGAGTGAGTGGATAGATATCATTATACATGTATTTTAAGAAAATGATAAAAAGGCTCATCATAAGGTTGCTTGACAAAAATTCATGACAGCAGTATAAGAGGGATTAATGCATGAATGGAAAGTTGATTAAAAGGCAGGAAATGATGAGTTAGGTTGCTGGGTGCATTGAAGGCACTGGATTCATTTATGGCCGTAGTATGTATTGAATTGGACCTAACCATCAGTTTGCTGATGATATGAAATGAAGGAATTCAGCAAATATCAGTAAACACTCCAAAAGATTCTGAGAAGACTTAGACTTGCAGAATGGGATTTTTTTAAAATAAGTCCTTGAGAAAATGCAAGAAGATAGCGGAAGTAGCCCATCCAGTCCCTCAAGCTTCCCCTGTTTTTTAATATGCCCATGGCTGATATGCTTTGGGTCTCAACTCTTTCAGGCTGGTTCCTATAGCTCTCAAATTCCCCAATCATTCAAAAATGTATCCATCTATCTCCTTAAATACCTCCAATGACCTTGCCTCCACTACCATTCATGGCAGAGAATTCCAGAGATTTATCACCCTCTAGGAGAGCCATGCTTCCTTGGGATCTTGTATGTTTCAGTAAGGTCACCTCTCATTCTTCTGTCCTCCAAAGAATATAGATGCAACGTCTTTAGCTGCTCGTGATAGGACAACTCTCTTATCTCAGAAATTAGCTCTGTGAATCCCTTTTGGATTGTCTACAGAGCTAGTAAATTCCTTCTTAAATAACGGGAAACAAAACTGCATTGTATTTCAGGTGTAGTCTCAACCAACATCTTGTATTTCCCTATTTCTAAATTCCAACCCCCTTGCAATGCACAAGGATACCCAGATCTCTCTATACTTCCTTGTTTGCAATCTCACTCCATTTAGGTGTTACCTTTTGATTCCACTGACTGAAGTGCATGCCTTCACACTTTACCACATTAAACTCCATTTGCCAAGTTTTTGCCATTAGGTCAACCTATCTTGTAGTAGAGTCCAAATATCCTCATTGCAATTCCCTCTTATTTTAGTGTCATCAGCAAACATGGATATCTTGTACGCTGCCCCCTCTTCCAGGTCATTAATATAAATAGTAAATACTGAGGTCCAAGAACTGATACTTGGGGCATTCTACTACTTACATTCTTGCATACTGAAAAAGACTTTTATTCCAAAAAAAACACTCTGTTTTCCATATGATAACCACTCTTCAGTCCATGTTAACACTTCCACCAATATGCCTCTTAGCTTGTGCCACCTTGTCAAATGCCTTCTGGAAACCCAAACACAATTGTATCTACAGGTTCCCATCTATCAATTTGCATGTCACTTCCTTAAAGAACTTTAGCAAATTTGTCAAACATGATTTACCTTTCATAAAACCATGTTGACTTGGTTTGAATGCATTAATCTTTTCTAATTGATTATGGACTCCATCATCTTGCCAACAAATAGACCTATAGTTTCCCATTTTTTGTCTCCTTTTTTGATCAATGGAGTCACATATGTGGTTTTTCAATTTGCCAGTGCCCTCCTGGAACTCTGTGTTTTGAAAAACTTCAGCCAATAGTTCTACTATCTCTGCAGACATTTACTGATGCAGTCCATAAGTTCTGCTGATTTGCCTGCCTTTAGTCCCATTAGTGTTTCCAATACCTTGTCCCTTGTGATGTGTATTATTACAAGTTCTTCCATGCTGTTTGAAATTAACCCTTCTGTTATCTTTTAAGATATTTGCAGTGCCCTCCACATGAAGACTAATACAAAGCATTGTTTTAACCTATCTTCCATTTCCTTTTTTCCCGTTGTTAATTTTCTGGTCTTGCCCTCTGAGGATTGCACACTTAGCATAGCTACCTTGTTCCTTTTCATATATCCATTTAAAAAGTTTTGCTTTTTATTTTACTATTAACTGCCAGTTTTCTCTCAGAATCAATTTTCTCTCTCGGTAGTTTTTCAGTCCTTCTGGTTTCTGAAAAATACCCAGTCTCCGCTCTAACAATATCCCTTGCGAATTTATATGGTCTAGTTTTCGAATTAATATTTTTCTTGACTGATAATTCATCTTCCTCATGGAATCCCTCCTTCTAACTAGGATAAATGTTTGTGAACATAAAGAACTAGCTGCTTAAGTATATATCACCATTCATCCACTGAACTATCCCTTAGCCTATTAACCTAGTCCACTCCAGACAACTCTATCTTTATACCTTTCGTAATTGCCTTTATTTAAGTTGAGGAAACTGGTTTTGGACCTGGGGTGTTTGTCCTCAAACTGTACCTTGAATTCTACAATGTTGCCATCACTACTTCCTAGAGAACCCTTAAACATTTTATTAATTTCTTGTTAATCCTAGCTCATTATACATGACCTAATCTAAAATAGCCTGTTTCTGGATAGATACTGAAATATACTGCTGCAGCAATCTCTTGACACATTCCACAAATTTCTCTTCCACATTAACCTGTGGGTTTGATTAGTGCAATTAATATGCAAATTAACATCACCCATGATAATTGTAGTTCCAATCTTGCATTTTGTGAAAATTTGGATAACACTCTTAACTCTCTTAACTCTCGTGAGGGATACCAGTTGCTGTGGAT
Organism: Pristis pectinata; assembly: GCF_009764475.1. Classification (NCBI taxonomy): domain Eukaryota; kingdom Metazoa; phylum Chordata; class Chondrichthyes; order Rhinopristiformes; family Pristidae; genus Pristis; species Pristis pectinata. Next base: position 107,095,105 of record NC_067407.1, read on the forward strand.
GGTAAGAAGTCAGAAGCTAGTCTGTTTGCTCTCAGTATGGATTCAATAAATCAAAACCAAACTGTGCTTGTTTCAACAACCTAAATATATAAGCTGGTACTTAAGTTATTCATCCAGTGGCCTTTGTTGCCAGATGGAAGAGCACAGGTGCTTGAGAGGTTTCTTTCCATTTTAGATATTTAAGTTTAGTAAGATTTCTTCCCATCAACACGATCAAAAAGACTGTTAAATGTTTCCATGAATCTGTGTTTGAAAGTGTTTCCTAGCTTTGGTTGTAGCAAACAAAAACCTTGTTAAGCAACATATTAAATAAAACCCTTTATTACAGTGAAGATCTATTGTTTGCTAACTGGGGCAGACCCTTGTTTTAGGGAAGTTTTAACTTCCACAGTCTGATAATTCAGGCAGATCAGAATTTAAAATAAAACAGCTCCATTTGCTCCTCTCAGTGTTCTGAAGCAGCTAATAATTTCTGCCTGATTCATGTGGCAGTCTCCTTCAATATAAACATTTCATTCAGTAAAACCTATCTGAAAATAGTGCCAAATCTTAAAAGGTGAGTTAGAAGTCAGAAGGAGCCAGACTCTTCCTTAAACAGACCTATCAATTCGTATTTTGGGCACACAAGAGACTGCAGATGTTGGAATCTGGAGCAATATATTTCAGCGTCTGCAGTCTCTCTTGTTACTGTATTTTGGACATATGGTTGACTATCATTTTATATCACAAAGGTTTACCCATGACTGCTGTAAAACACAGAATTAAGGAAAAATAAATTGCTCTGAAATTATGAAGAGTTTTGGTAGTGTGGATAGGATAACATTATTTCCTTGTTTTGTAACAAAAGTACGTTATGAAGCAAAGGATTGATATTTGATGCAGAGAAAGACAGGAATTCTTTGTGGATTGCTATACTAAGGAGTCAGCAGAATGCTAAACGGACTCCTGTTAAATAAATCTACACTTCGTTACAAACTTACAGTTACAAGTTTGGTATCTTTGTATAAGGAAGGGCATTGATGGATTAGAAACAATTCAGAGAAGGTTTACTAGACTAGTACCTGAAAAGAACTGGTTGTCTTCAGAGGAAAAGTTGAACAGGCTAAGCTAGTGTTTAGAAGAATGATTGGGGACTTGATTGAAAGATACAATATCCTGAGAGATCATGACATGTAGAGGATGTTTCCTCTTGTTGGAGAATCTAGAATTAGGGTCTATCTTTTTAAAAACAAATGGCCACACGTTTAAGGCAGATGAGACTGTTTGATTAGGGTTGTAGGTGTTTGGAACTCTCTCCCTCAAAGGGCAAATGGAAGCTGCAATTCGGAATATTATGATGGCAGGGATAGATGGATTTCCAATAAGCAAGGAGGTTACTGCAGGTAGACAGGAACACAATGTAGAGGTACAGTCAGTTCAACAATGATCTTAATGATTGATGGAACAAGCAATTTTCTTAATGCTATTTATGAATTAGAAGGAGAATGCCCTACTCATTCGTAAATAGCATGAAGAATTTTTTTATAAATGTGTGCCATTGATAAGTATTCTTTATATAATTATGTTGTTTCAGTTCCTTTGTCATATGTAATTTTTTTTATTAATTGGCTAAATTGACAGGTTAAAAAGCTGTGTTAAAGTTGCTTTGTTACTGATGTAACTGAATAAGTTGCTAGTCAAAATTTGTGTTAAACATCTTTCATTTGAAAGAGGAAAACATTTGAGTAGCAGCTATACAAAGATTTATAGACTATTTGCTGAAAATATTAAATAAAAATAATTTGTTATATATTCAATTATGGTTTCTTTGAAATCTCTTTTAAATGGTGTAGATTAATGCTTCCTAACAATCATTTCTACAGGTTTATATATGAAACTGATCACTTTAATGGAGTTGCGGAACTGCTGGAGATATTAGGAAGGTGAGATGTATTTTCATTTTAATGATGGATTGCTAATTTGCTTCTCTGTCGATTACAGGTGGCCCAGATAAGGTTGCCAATGATCCCCTCCTTTTTTCCACATTTCATGTTACTCATTTCCCATACTCAATTCTCATTTCCACATTCATTAATTGAGGCTAATTATCATAATCAACCCAAAGAAAAGTGAATTGAGGTAATACATTGAAATAATGCATTGAAACGATGTCCTCCATGAAAATTACTTTGTCCCTCCTCTTCTCTTATGGTATTTCTCATCTACATTATGCCCTGGTCATATCATCAGTTTCCATATTGCATCTGCTGACAACAATATGTACATCACTACTTGACCCCTCTACCTACTCTAAATTGACGTAGTTTCGGTCTGGCTTAACAGTAATGAATGTGCATAAATTTCTTCTGATTAAATGTTAGAAAAACCAAAGCCATCGTTTTCAGTCCCTGCCATAAACTTTGTTCTCCAGCCTCTAACTCCATCCCAGTCCCTGGTAAGGCCCAAGACTGAACCATATCTTTCACCCCAGGGTCGTCTTTGAACTAAATATTCACATTATCCCTAAGACCCCCTATTTCAGTCTCTGCATTGTCACCTGACTGTGTCCATGCTCAGTTCATCTGCTGCTGGAATTCTTTATTACCTCCAAGAATGTATTCTTGGCTGGATTCCCTTGACCTACTTTCCTTTAGATTGAGGTCACCCAAAGTTCTGCTGCTTTGCTTTTAATCATGTTTCATTAACCCATGGTCCTATGCTAGCTAATCTACATTGCCTCCCAGTTAAGCAATGCCTTGATTTTCTCATCCTTGTTTTCAAGTCCCTTTAAGTCTTTGCTCTTCCATACCTTTATAGTCTCCAGCCAAAACATCTTGATAATATGCCTTCAACAGCCAGGGCTGTAGGCTCTGGAATTCTTGTATTAAGTTCTCTCCTAATCTCCATTGCTTTTTTCCTTTAAGGCATGCTTTAAAACACAGCTCTTTTGATCCAGCTGTCTAATACATCCGTTTGAGAGTCTGTATCTAATTCTGTTGGATTACACATTTGTGAAACATATTTAAATATTTTAATAGATTAAAATAGCTATCAAAGTATGTTGTTGTATTTGTTGTAAAAAAAATTTTGCTCTGAAATAATTTGATTCATTAAATATTTTGAAATTGTTTTCCCATGTTAATTAAACTTCTATATTTCTTTTTCAGTATTATTAATGGGTTTGCACTGCCACTGAAAGCAGAACATAAACAATTTCTTATGAAGGTGCTTATTCCCCTTCACACTGCTAAAGGCTTAGCTCTATTTCATGCACAGGTAGGTCATTGTTTCTTGTTGTAGACATGATTTATAATTTATTATTGAATATACCAAAATCTATTCTGCTGGTCCATTGTGCTGTAGTTTCTCCTGCATCAATCTATCTTTCAGTTTTTAAAGTATTGGAACTAGATCTGAGTGATTTCTAAGGCAGATCTGTGGTCAGAAATTTGTGTTTATGTTCAAATGTATTTATTGAGTAACCTCTTTGTGAGACACTGAAAGGTCTCATTGGAATCAACATTTTACGTCCAAATGTACCTATGTATTTTCAGTACGATGAGTAACGTGACAATTTTATTGTCCTGAGTAGTCTGCTTTATTTGATGAGGAAAATATGTTGCCTCATTGATAAACTATATTGTATTTTTTTAATCACTTTTAATTACTTTTGAACACTTCTGAATGTTATAGATATTAGTTAAGTGTGAGCCAATTGGGCATCCAAGCTGCGGGTGTAGACAGTGGGCACCGCTCAGCTAAATCCAGTTCTATTTGTTGAAATCTATAGCTAATGGACACAAGTTAGACTTATCTATTTGGCCTGAAACTTAATGGCCAGGGAAGGTGTAGAGGATGACCAAATGCAGCTGTGTAATGCTGCAAAAATGTTATGTGTTTAATTTTAGGAAGGTAGAAAGTCATCTTGAACTATAACAAGATGCTGGAGGAGTTCATCAGGCCAGGCAGCATCTATGGAGAAAAACAGTCAATGTTTTGTGTCAGGACCCTTCTTCAGGACTAAAGATGGGAAAAGGGGTGGCTCAGTGTATAGGAGGGAAAAGCAGAGCAGTAATAGGTGGACAAAAGTGGGGAGGCGGGGTGGGCACAAGGTGGTGATGGGTAGCTGCAGGTAAGAGATGGTGATGGGCAGGAGGGGAGAGCGGATCCACCTCCGCCGCATCTGCTCCCATGATGAGGCTTTCCACTCCAGGACATCTGAGTTGTCCAACTTCTTTACTAACCATGGTCGAGAGGAGCTCGCACCCGCATCTCTGCCATTTCCCGCATCTCTGCCATTTCCCACACCTCTGCTCTCACCCCCCACCCCTTGCAGATCCAACAGGGATAGGGTTCCCGTTGTCCTCACATTTCATCTCTCCAGCCTAATTATTCATCTCACCAGCCTAATTATCCAACACATCATTCTCTGCCACTTCTGCCATCTCCAAAGGGACCCACCACCAAGCATATCTTCCCCTCCCCACCCCTCCCTCCCTTTCGCAGGGACTGCTCTCTCCGCAACTCCCTAGTTCACTCCTCCCTCCCCACCCTGGGGATTTTCCACTGCCCCCGCCATAGGTGTAACACCTGACCCTACGTCACCTCCATCCAGGGTCCCAAACAGTCCTCGGCTGAGGCAGAGATTTACCTGTACCTTGCTAATATCATCTATTGCATTCGGTGCTCCAAATGTGGCTTCCTCTACATTGGCGAGACTACACTTGGAGCACCGAAGACCAGGTGACCGTTTCGTAGAACACCTGTGCTCTGTCTGTAACTGTGATCTGCATCTCCCCATTGCCGGTCACTTCAACTTCCCCTCCCAGTCCATCACTGGTATGTCAATCCTCTGCTTCCTCCACTGCCAGGAGAAGTCCAAACGCAAACTGGAGGAACGGCACCTCATTTTCTGTCTTGGGACCTTACAGCCTAACGGCATGAACCTCAAATTCTCCCACTTTAAGTAAACCAAAACCCCCACCATGCCTCTTTTCTTTTCTTCCCTTTCCTATCCTCTCTCTTTTTCTCCTCACCTATTTTTTTTAACCTCTCCTCCCCTCACCTCATGGGGTTCCTGCCTCCATACCTTTTGACCAATCCCCTGGTGGATCTGCTCTCTCCTCCTTCCCTGCATCTGCCTATCACTATCTCTTACCTGCATCTACCTCTCACCACCTTGTGCCCACCCCACCTCCCCTCTTTTGTCCACCTATCACTGCTCTGTTTGTCACCCCTATATATTGGTATTGGTTTATTATTGTCACTTGCACCAAGGTACAGTGGAAAAACTTGACTTGCATGTCATTCGTACAGATCAATTCATTCCACAGTGCATTGAGGTAGTACAGGGTAAAAACAATAATGGAATACAGAGTGAAGTTTCACAGCTGTAGGCAAGTGCATTGCAGGTAGACAATAAGGTGCAAGGTCATAACAAGGTAGATTGTGAGGGCAAGAGTCCATCTCATTCTATAAAGGAACCGTTCAATAGTCTTATCACAGTGGGATAGAAGCTGTCCTTGAGCCTGGTGGTATGTGCCCTCAGGCTCCTGTATCTTCTGCCTGATGGGAGAGGGGAGAAGAGAGAATGACCCAGGTGTTAACCCGATTTTGAAGTCCCACTTCCGTCCGCTGTAAATCACACAGTGCCACAGGTTAATTCAAACACGTTTATTTAGCAATATATCGCTAGGGAGAAACCTCCTTACTCTCAGGCAGAGTCCGCAGCGGGGTTCTCCGAGGTACAGAGTGGGCAGACAGTAATTTATACAAACGTTGTCACGCACACTTTAATGAGTCAGGCACCGGAGTTCTTGGTTGAGCAGGAAACGGACAAAGGGCTACTGCAGATGGACAAAGAGCAGCCTCACACCCTATGTTCAGCTAATCGTTTTGCAATCGGGTGAGACAAAGGCAGGTATCACCTTCATTGTTTGAGACAGCCTTCCCATTTCCCGTTAAGATTGACCATCATCTCCATAGTCAAACATAATGGGAATCCAATTAAGTTCCAGACACAGCAATTACCACACAGCACCCAGCCCAGGAAAGCAGTTCTGTTTTCAGGCTGTTCTGGCCTGAAGGACACTTTTTAAATCAGTATTTCAAGCAGTCATAATTCTCATCCATCTTAAGATATGAATACAGTTATAGTTTATTAATCCTACACCTCCTCACAGGTGGGTGGAGTCTTTGGTTATGCTGGCTGCTTCACCAAGGCAGCAAGAGGTATAGACAGAATCCATAGAGGGGAGGCTGGTGTCCGTGATGTGCTGGGTTGTGTCCACAATGCTCTGCAGTTTCTTGCGGTCCTGGGCAGAGCAGTTGCCATACCAAGCTGTGATGCATCCAGATGGGATGCTTTCTATGGTGCATCGATAACAATTCATGAGTGTCAAAGAGGACATGCCGAATTTCTTTAGCCTCCTGAGGAAGTAGAGGCACTGGTGAGCTTTCTTGGCTGTGGCATCTACGTGGTTGGACCAAGATAGGCTAGTAATGTTCAGTTCTAGGAACTTGAAGCTCTCAACCCTCTTGACCTCAGCACCATTGATGTAGACAGGTGCATGTACACCACTCCCTTTCCTGAAGTCAATGACCAGCTCTTCTGTTTTGCTGACATTGAGGGAAAGGTTGTTGTCCTGACCTAAGCTCTCTACCTCCTTCCTGTACTCCCTCATCGTTATTTGAGGTACGTCCTACTACAGTGGTATCATCTGCAAACTTGTAGATGGAGTTAGAGCAGAATCTGGCCACACAGTCATGAGTGTATAGGGAGAAGAGTGGAGGGCTGAGGACGCAGCCTTGTGGGGCACCAGTGTTGAGAATAATCGTGCTGGAGGTGTTGCTGCCTATCCTCACTGACTGCGGTCTGTTGGTCAGAAAGTCAAGGATCCAGTAGCAGAGGGAGGTGTTGAGTCCCAGGTCTCAGAGTTTGGTGATGAGTTTGCTTGGAATTACAGTATTGAAGGCAGAGCTGTAGTCACTTCCCCTTTTCCTATCTTCAGCCCTGAAGAAGGGTCCTGACCCAAAACATTGACTCTGGTTTTTCTCCATTGATGCTGCCTGGCCTGCTGAGTTCCTCCAGCATCTTGTTTTTTTTCATCTAGATTCCAGCACCTTCATTCCTTTTGTTTTTCTAGAAGTATTTCGGAATACATTTGAGATTGTACACAAACATGATGGAAATTGCTCTAATTAAATTTGACTTCAGCAGCAGCAAATTTTAAGAAAAAGGTAAATTAATGAAATTGAATTCCTTTCCTGAAAAAGAAAGCAATTTAGTTGTTACAGTTGCATATTGGATGAGAATTCAGAATACCCAAATCCAAAGGTATTACTACATGATGCATGGGGGAGTGCCTCTCAATGCTATCTATATATAACATCTTTAAAGCATTTGATCAGTTTTAGGTAAAGGGGAAAAATGCAACTCATAGAATTGATGGGTATCCTTGTGGATTCGGTTAGTAACACTTGGGTGAGAGGAGACACTGAAGGGAAAATAAGGATGTTCGCTAGGATCTTTGCTGAGACTTTTCACAATACATTAATCAACTGGATGAAGAAATGAATTGCAATTGACAATTGGGAGGCACAGGCTACTTCAGCTGGAGAAGCAAATTACATAGGGCAAAAATATTGTCCAGTGGATATGGGGAAATAGTTTATTCTTTTGAATCAGAGAATGGTAAAACAAATTTTCAGAACAATAAAGGGGTAAAGCTGATTCACCTGTTGATTGGCATAAAAACAGAAAAGTAACCAAATACTATAAAGGGATGTTTTGACTTTATCTCAAACTGTAGTGCTTCAGTTATACAGTTTTTCCTTTCCTAACTCTCTCCTCATTCTCTTTCCTCATTTTCTCTCAGGTCTCACTATTCACTCTTGTTTCTTTGACTGTCCTGCTTTCACTCGCTTCTCCTCTTGCCTCCCTTCCCTCTGTTCGTGCAGCTGCTCTCCCTTCCCATCCACCTGTACATCTTTCAATCTTTCATCCTGTCCCCCTCCTCTCTTATCGTGCAGCTCACGTCTCCTCCCCTTTCCTCCTTTATTGCCTTTAAAGTCATAGAGCAATATAGCACGGATACAGGCCCTTCGGCCCAACGAGTCCATGGCAACCACGGTGCCCACCCAGCTAGTTGCAATTTCCTGCATTCAGCCCATATCCCTCTAAGCCCCACCCCTCCATGTACCTATCTAAGTGCTTCTTAAATTATACTATTGTACCTGCTTCAACCATTTCTTCTGGCAGCTCATTTCATATACTCATCACCCTCTGCGTGGAAAAACTTGCCCCTCAGGTCCCTTTTAAATCTTACCCCTCTCACCCTAAATCTATGCTGCCTAGGTTTGGACTCTCCTACCCTGGGGAAAAGACTGTTACCATTCACCTTATCTATGCTTGTCATAATTTTAAGTACTTCTATAAGGTCACCCCTTATTCTCCTACGTTCCAAGGAATAAAGACCTAGCCTGGCCAATCTCTCCCTATAGCTCAGGCCCTCTAGTCCTGGCAACATCCTCGTAAATCTTTTCTGCACTCTTTCCAGTTTAACCATGTCTTTCCTATAAACAGGGTGACCAAAACTAAACAGTATTCAAAGTGCGACCTCACCAATGACTTATACAACGGCAACATGATGTCCCAACTCCTGTAGTCAATGCCCTGACTGATGTAGGCCAATGTGCTAAGTGCATTTTTTCACCACCCTGTCTACCTGTGACATCACTTTCAACAAACTATGCATTTGTACTCCTAGGTCCCTCTGTTCCATTATACTCCCTAGTGCCCTACCAGTCATAGTACAAGTCCTATGCTGGTTTGACTTCCCAAAGTGCATCACCTCACACTTATCTGTATTGAAATCCATTTGCCACTCTTCTGCCCACTTCCCAGACTAACCAAGATCCCCCTGTAATCTACAATAATCTTCACTATCAACAACACCACCTAATTTCATGTCATCTGCAAACTTACTGATCAAGCCTTGTGTTTATATAAATCATGAATAACAAGGGTCCCAACACCGACCCCTGCGGCACACCACTAATCACTAGCCTCCATTCCAAGAAACTACCTTAAACTACCATCTTCTGCTTCCTACCTCTGAGCCAATTTTGAATCCACTTGACTAGCTCTCCCTGGATTCCATGGGATCTAACCTTACAGATCAGCCTACCATGTGGGACCTTATCGAAGGCCTTGCTAAAGTCCAAATAGACAACATCCATTGCTCTACTCTCTCATCTACCTTTTTGGTTACCTCTTCAAAAAAAAACTCAAAGGTTCATCAAGCACAACTTTCCATGCACAAAGCCATGCTGACTCCTCCTAATCCAACTCTTCCTAATCATCCAAATGCTGGTAGATCCTGTCTCAGTTCCCTCCAGTAACTTCCTCACTACTGTGTCAGGCTGACCAGCCTGTAGTTCCCTGGCTTGTCCTTGCTACCCTTCTTAAACAATGGAACAACATTAGCCAGCTTCCAGTCTTCGGGAACTTCAACAGTGGCTAATGCTGAAACAAATACCTTCACAAGGGCCTCTGCAATTTTTTGTCTAGCCTCCCACAAAGTCCAAGAATGCACTCGTCAGGCCCTGGGAATTTATCTACCTTAATGCGCTGGAAGGCTGCAAATACCTGCTCCTTGATAATACAAACATCCTCCAAAACATCTCCACTAGTTTCCCATATCTCTTGAGCAACCGTGCTTTTTCTCCTCAGTAAACGCAGAGGAGAAATAGTCGTTTAAAAATCCCACCCATCTCCTGTGGCTCAAGACGTAGGTGGCCCTGCTGATCTCTAATGGGACCTATGCTCTCCCTTTAAGAAGATAGCTGAAATATTTCATCGACTTGATGCATTTACATTTGTCCAGTTCTGACCATGAATACCCAGGTTTGTGCTGGCATTGAGCAAAGGTATTTAGAACATAGAACAATTACAGCACAATTCAGGCCCTTCGGCCCACAAAGCTGTGCCGAACATGTCCCTACCCTAGAAATTACTAGGCTTACCCTTAGCCCTCTATTTTATTCAGCTCCATATACCTATCTAACAGTCTCTTGAAAGACCCTATCGTATCAGCCTCCACCACCGTTTCCAGCAGCCCATTCCACGCACTCACCACTCTGAGTAAAAAACTTACCCCTAACATCTCCTTTATATCTACTCCCCAGCACCTTAAACCTATGTCCTCTTGTGGCCACCAATTCAGCCCTGGGGAAAAGCCTCTGACTATCTACCTTATCAATACCTCTCATCATCTTATACACCTCTATCAGGTCCCCCCTCATCCTCCGTCTCTCCAAGGAGAAAAGGCCGAGTTCCCTCAACCTGCTTTCATAAGACATGCTCCACATTCCAGGCAGCATCCTTGTAAATCTCCTCTGCACCCTCTCTATGGCTTCCACATCTTTCCTGTAGTGAGGCGACCAGAACTGAGCACAATACTCCAAGTGGGGTCTGACCAGGGACCTATATAGCTGCAACAATACCTCACAGCTCCTAAATTCAATTCCCCGATTTATGAAGGACAGTACACCATATGCCTTCTTAACCACAGAGTCAACCCCCGCAGCCAATTTGAGCATCCTGTGGACTCGGACCCCAAGATCCCTCTGATCCTCTACACTGCCAAGAGTCCTACCATTAATACTATATTCCGCCAACATATTTGACCTACCAAAATGAACCACTTCATACTTACCTGGGTTGAACTACATCTGCCACTTCTCAGCCCAACTCTGCATCCTACCTATGTCCCTCTGTAACCTCTGACAGTCCTCCAAACTATCCACAACACCCCCAACCTTCGTGTCATCCTCAAACTTACTAACCCACCCCTCCACTTCCTCATCTAGGTCGTTTATAAAAATCACAAATAGTAAGGGTCCCAGTACAGATCCCTGAGGTACACCACTGGTCACCGACCTCCACTCAGAATACGACCCTTCAACAACCACTCTTTGCCTTCTGTGGGCCAGCCAGTTCTGGATCCACACTGCAATGTCCCCTTGGATCCCATGTCTCCTCACCTTCTCCATAAGCCTCGCATGGGGTACCTTATCAAATGCCTTGCTGAAATCCATATACACTACATCTACTGCTCTCCCTTCATCGATGTGCTTAGTCACATCCTCAAAAAAAATTCAATCAGGCTCGTAAGGCAGGACCTGCCCTTAACAAAGCCATGCTGACTATTCCTAATCATATTATACCACTCCAAATGTTCATAAATCCTGCCTCTCAGGATCTTCTCCATCAGCTTACCAACCACTGAGGTAAGACTCACCGGTCTATAATTTCCTGGGCTATCCCTACTCCCCTTGAATAAGGGAACAACATCCGCAACCCTCCAATCTTCCAGAACCTCTCCTGTCTTCGTGGACGACACAAAGATCGTCGTCAGAGGCTCCACAATCTCCTCCCTTGCCTCCCACAGCAACCTGGGGTACATCTCATCCGGTCCCGGAGACTTATCTAAAAGTTTTGGATGCTTTCCAAAAGTTTCAGCACCACCTCTTTTCTAATATTTACATACTCAAGCTTTTCAGGCTGCTGCAAGTCCCCACTACAATCCCCCAGATCTTTTACCGTGGTGAATACTGACGTAAAGTATTCATTAAGTACCTCCGCTATTTCTTCCGGATCCATACACACTTTCCCACTGCTGCACTTGATAGGCCCTATCCTTTCGCATTTCATCCTCTTCCTCTTCACATACTTGTAGAACGCCTTGGGGTTTTCCTTAATCCTGCCCGCCAAGGCCTTCTCATGTCCCCTTCTGGCTCTCCTAATTTCTTTCTTAAGTTCCTTCCTTTTAGCCTTGTACTCCTCCAAATCTCTAACATTACCTAGTTCTCTGTACCTTTTGTATGCTTTTCTTTTCCTTTTGACTAGATTTATTATAGCCTTCGTACACCACGGTTCCTGTATCCTATCGAGACTCCCCTGCCTCATCGGAACATGTCTGTGCAGAGCTCCACACAAATATCCCCTGAGTATTTGCCACATATCTTCAGTACTTTTCCCAGAGAACATCTGTTCCCAATTTAATCTTCCAATTTCTTGCTTGAGAGCCTCATAATTCCCTTTACTCCAACTAAACACCTTTCTAGCCTGTCTGTTCCTATCCCTCTCCAGTGCTAACGTAAAGGAGATAGAATTATGATCACTATCACCAAAATGTTCACCCACTGAGAGATCTGACACCTGACCAGGTTCATTACCCAATATCAAATCAAGCACAGCCTCTCCTCTTGTAGGTCTATCTATATACTGTGTCAAGAACCCTTCCTGAACACACCTAACAAACTCCACCCCATCTAAACCCCTCACTGTCTGGAGATGCCAATTGATGTTTGGGAAATTAAAATCCCCCATCACAACAGCTCTGTTATTCTCACACCTTTCTAGGATCTGCTTCCCTATCTGCTCCTCAATAACCCTGTCACTATTGGGTGGCCTCTAAAAAAAAAAACACCCAGCACCGTTATCGACCCTTTCCTGTTCCTAACCTCCACCCACAGAAGCTCCGTAGACAATCCCTCCACAACGGCCACCTTTTCTGCAGCCGTGACACTATCTCTGATCAACAGTGCCACTCCCCCACCTCTCTTGCCTCCCTCCCTGTCCTTCCTGAAACATCTAAAACCTGGTACTTGAATCAACCATTCCAGCCCCGGAGCCATCCAAGTCTCCGTAATGGTCACCACATCATAGCTCCAAGTATCGATCCAAGCTCTAAGCTCATCCGCCTTGTTCACAACACTCATTGCGTTAAAATAGACACACCTCAAGCCTGTCTGAACACATCCCTTCTCTATCACCTGCCTATGGTACTTACTCCTAGCCTCCTCTACTTGAGAGCCAAACACCTCTTCCCAGTCTCTCCAGTACGGATCTCACCCCCCAACAATTCTAGTTTAAACTCTCCCCAGTATCCATCCATTTATTTCCAACCACAAGACTAAAGCTAGGATTGTCACTATTGGTCTTGTTATCGCTCACTTTCTATTTGTCTCTCTAGTCTCAAATTCTTTATGAACAGTCAAAGTAATTAAAGAATATTAATTGCTTTTGCAAGCTAATTACTAGTTTTTGTTTCAGTATTAAGCTTTTTTTAATTTACATTTATGAATTGGGAATCGTACTGTGAAATCCTCCATGGAATATTGAGATGTAATTATGTTATGCAGGTTGTTAGACTAACTAATTAATTTTAAACAGCTGCTTATTGTTTAAATTTACTTGCACTTTAGTGGTTTGCGCTATAAATCATGTCTTGGGAGCCATACCTATTAGAACAGTACAGCACAGGAACAGGCTTTTCGACCCACAATGTCTGTGCTGACCGTGATGCTAATTTGAAATGTGCACCTGCTTGCACATGGTCTATATCCCTTCATTGCCTGCTTGTTCCTGTGTCTGTCTAAATACCTCTTAAACATTGCTATCATATCTGCTTCCACCAGTTCCCCTGGCAGTGTGTTACCACTCTCTTTGGGGTGGGGGAGGAACTTGTCTCATGAATTTGGTTAAACTTTCCCCCCTTTCACCTTAAAGCTATGCCCTTCAGTATTTGACATTTATTTCCATCCTGGGGAAAAGGAATTTGACTACCTAGCCCTATCTATGCCTCTCATAATTTTATATACTTCCATCAGGTTGCCCATCAGCCTCCGACACTCCAGAGAAGAAAATCCACGTTTGTCCAAACTCTCTTTATAGCTAATACTCTTTAATCCAGGAAACATCCTGGTGAACCTCTTTTGCACCATCTCTCCAAAGCCTCCACATCCTTCCTGTAATGCAGCAACTAAAATTGCACTCAATATCCAAATGTGACCTAACCAAAGTTTTAAGGAGTTGCAACTGACTTTTGTATTCAGCGCCCCAACTGATGAAGGTAAGTATGCCATATGCCGCCTTTACCATCATATCTACTTGTGTTGCTACTTTCAGCGAGCTATGGCCTCTGTCCAAGATCCCTCTGTACATCAATGCTCCTAACGATCCTGCCATTTACTCTACACATTCCTCTTGCATTTGACCTCCTGAAATCAACTCCTCACACTTGTTGAGATTGAATTCCATCTGCCATTTCTTTGCCCATATTTCCAACTGATCTGATCCTTGCTGTACGCCACTCGTCACAGACTTCCAATCAGAATAATATTCCTCCACCACTACCCTCTGTCTTCTATATCCAAGCTAATTTTGAATTCAATCTACTAAGTATCCATGAATCCCTTGCACCTTAGTCTTATGGATCTGCCTACCACAAGGGACCTTGTTGAAAGCTTTACTAAAAATCCACGTTTGTCCAAACTCTCTTTATAGCTAATACTCTTTAATCCAGGAAACATCTATGTATACAACATCCACTGCCCTACCCTCATCAGTGATCTTCATTGCCTCCTCCAAAAACTCGATCAAGTTTGTAATTCATGATCTCCTCTGCCATGGAGATGTTTTTTAAAAAAAAGTTCTTGAAGCTGCCATGTAAATGCTGTAAGAAATCTGCTGATATGCACAACTGATTATAAGGTGATTGCTGTCTTTCTTGGGAGTTCATAGTAAAATGACAAATTGTATTTTGGACACATTATGCATATTATGTTTTAAGGGTGCTTTTTCAAACCATGCAGTCATTGAAATTATTCAAATGAGGTTTTCTTTAGTAATTATGAACAAACTCAGTAGAAATGTTGTCTGTGTATAGAGTTAAATCATTTAAAGATATTCAATCTAATTTATTTTGCCATTGAGTCAGCAATATAAAACTATCACTATCATCTTTTTGAGTCACACAAAACAGATGTAACTCAAAAAGATGATAGTGATAGATTTTACTGTGATCATATCCTAGATCAGAGTACAAACACATCCCTTTCACAAACTTCAGGTATAATTGAAATGTATTATTTCTCTTTTTAAACTTTATAGTTTGATTAGGGAAGTCATGATTAATGGGGTGAAAAGTTTAATGGACTAGATTTTTGTTGTATAAGTAGCAGTTATTTGTGTATAAATTGGAAAGCAACTTCCAACTTTAGATGCAGAAATCAGGACATTGTTGTCCAAATGGCCTCAGCAGTGACAGCGGTATCCCACCATGAAACGTGGCATTGAAATACATAGAACATGGTGCATTTGTTGCTCTTGTGTGATTATGTACCCATTACACTTGTCAGGAAATGTTATGCCTTGTCCATGTTACTGTCGATAAATTTTTAATGACGTATAAGTCAATGATTGTTGAACAATTAACTAAACTATAATAACTGTCTATTGCTTAAAAAAATATAAACGTGGAAAGTCATTCCTTTTAGATTTTAATGATTTTTAGATGTGTTTCACTTTTTTTGTTTTTTTTATTTCTCTCAATATAGCCTTTCTTTCCATGTCTTTTTTTTCTTTTTTATCTAATTAAATGTTTCTAAATGACTCTTCTTTTCAATCTCACATCTTATTAATCTAACACAATTTTTTTGCCTATGTCACAGGTCTCAGACGACCTGTAGAGGGTGCTGTATCATTTTTGACACACTTAAATGAAATTGCATAGAATTAGGAGCAGGACGAGAACAGTCAGCCTTTCTGAGTTCGCTCCACCATTTAATGCAATCGTTACTGATCTTCTTTCTCAATACAATATTCCCACTCTCTTTCCATCCTATGGCTTTTGTATCTGGAAGTTTATTTCCTTAAAAATATTCAGCAACTTGGCCTCTGCACTAGTGAATTCCTCTGGTTCCCCAGTCTCTGAATGAAGAAATTTCACCTCCTATCAGTCCTAAATCTTTTAGCCTGTAATCTGAGAATGTAACCTCTTGTTCTAGACAGCCGCAATTGTCTAGCCCTTTGAAAATTGTGTATTTCAATTAGATCTTTCATTCTTCTAAGCTTATGGACACAAAATAGTTAACTTGCTCTCTCCTGCTGTGACAGTCCCACCATCCCAGTGAACCTTTGCTGCATTCCCTCTATGGCAAGTAGGGAGATCAAAGCTGCTTACACTGATCCAGGTATACTCTCGACTAAGCCTAATAACAAGACATCCTTGCTCCATGTTGCTGTCATTTGGTTTCTTGCTGCACCTGCGCATTTACTTTCAGTGAGAAACAAAGGACTGCAGATGCTGGAATCTAGATGAAAAAACACAAGATGCTGGAGAAACTCAGCAGGCCAGGCAGCATCCATGGAGAAAAACAGGCAGTCAACATTTCGGGTCAGAACCCTTCTTCAGGACTGAAGATAGGAAAAGGGGAAGCCCAATATATAAGGGGGAGAAAAGAGCAGTGATAGGTGGACAAAAGAGGGGAGGCAGGGTGAGCATCAGAACGGGACCCCACCACCAAGCATATCTTCCCCTTCCCATCCCTTTCTGCCTTTCACAGGGTTCACTCTCCCTGCGACTCCTTAATTCACTCCTCCGTGGCCACCCATCGTGCTCCCACACTGGGGGCTTTGCATTGCCCCTGCCATAGATGTAACACCTGCCCCTACACCACCTCCATCCAGGGACCCAAACAGTCCTTTCAGGTGAGACAGAGGTTTACCTGCACCTCCCCTAACATCATCTACTGTATTCGGTGCTCCAAGTGTGGCCTCCTCCTCAAGACCAAACGCAGATTAGGTGACCATTTCGTAGAACACCTGCGCTCTGTCTGTAACTCCAATCCACATCTCCCCGTTGCCGGTCACTTCAAGTTCCCCTCCCACTCCATCACTGATATGTCGGCCCTCAGCCTCCTCCACCGCCAGGTGAAGTCCAAGTGCAAACTGGAGTAATGGTACCTCATTTTCGTCTTGGGACCTTACAGCCTAATGGCTGAACATTGAATTATCCCACTTTAAGTAAACCAAAACCCCCAACTTGCCTCTTCTTTTCTTCCCTTTCCTAGCCTACCTCTTTTTTTTCTCCTTAACTGTTTCTCTTTTTTTAACCTCCTCTCACCTCATGGGGCTCCTGCCTCCATATCTTTGACCCATCCCCTGGTGGATCTGCTCTCCCCTCTTACTTGCTTCTACCTATCATCACCTGTGCCCACCCCACCTCCCCTCTTTTGTCCACCTAACATTGCTCTGTTTTCCCCCCTATATATTGGGCTTCCCCTTTTCGTATCTTCAGTCCTGAAGAAGTTTCCTGACCTAAAACATTGACCATCTATTTTTCTCCATGGATGCTGCCTAGCCTGTTGAGTTCCTCCAGCATCTTGTTTTTTTTTATTTACTTTAAGTGACTGTTGTACAAAAAAAAAGTACTTTGTCAAATGATATTTTCTAAATGTTCTGTTATCTCAACCTTTATAATGGTCTTCGGCGTTTTCTACACTACTCAAGAACATGGGAGAATAGGAGCAGGAGTAGGCCACCAGGCCCCTCAGGCCTGACGACCATTCAATATGATCATGACTGATCTATGCTGGCTTCAACTCGTCTTCTGTGCTGCCATTTCCTCATAACCCTCAATCCTTGATCTTTCATTCTAGAGATTCATTACCTTCTGAGAGAAGAAATTTCTATGTACCTTAGATTTTAGTGACAGGCCCCTCATCTTGTAATTATGCCCCCTTAAATAAGGTCACCATTCATTTTCCTAAACTCCAATGAATACAGACCCAAACTGCCAACCTCTCTTGATAGGACACCCCCTCATCCCAGGAATTATTCCTGTTGAATCTCCTGTGGACTGCCTCCAATATGGTAAGGAGAGCAAGACTGTTATAGTATTCCAGGTGTAGCCTTGCCAGCATTCTGTCCAACCCAACAAACCCATCCTATTTTTTTGAAGTTCCAACCCCTTTGCAATAAAGGCCAATATGCCATTTGTCGACTTAAATGTTTTTTGACCTGCTTGCTGACTTGTTGTGATTCATGCAATGGAACATATAGATCCTTCCGAGCTTCACTCATTTGTAGTCACTCTCCATTTAGATAACAGAACATAGAACAGTACAGCCCACGATGTTGTGTCGACCTATGTAAACCTACTCCACGATCAATCTAACCCTTCCCTCCTACACAGCCCATAAGCCTCCATTTTTCTTGTATCCATTTGCCTATCTAGGAGTCTTATAAGTACCCCTCTTGTATCAGCCTGTACTACCACCCCTGGCAATGCGTTCCAGGCACCCACCACTGTGTATATAAAAAAAACCTACCCCTGACATCTTCCCTAAACTTTCTGCCACTCACTTTAAACAGATGTCCTCTGGTATTGGCCATTGCCGCCCTGGGGAAAAAGTTGCTAGCTGTCCACTATATCCCTCATAATCTGATACACCTCTGTCAAGTCTCCTTATCCTTCATCGCTCCAAAGAGAAAAGCCCTAGTTTGCTCAACCTTTCCTCATAAGACATGTTCTCTAATCCAGGCAGCATCCTGGTAATAGTCCAGGACCACTCTCTCTAAAGCTTCTGCATCCTTTCTATAATAAGGTGACCAGAACAGAACATAATACTGTAAGTGTGGTCTAACCAGAGTTTTATAGAACTGCAATATTGCCTCACTGTTCTTGAATTCAATCCCTTGACTGATGAAGACCAGCACACCTTGTGCCTTCTTAACCACCCTATCAACTTGCGCAACATTGAGGGATCTATGGACTTAGACCCCAAGGTCCCTCTGTTCCTTCATGCTGCCAAGAATCCTGCCATTAACCTTGTACTCTGCCTTCAAGTTCAATCTTCCAATGTGTATCATTTCACACGTGCGATTTGAGCTCCATCTGCCACTTCTCCGCCCAACTCTGCATCCTGTCTATATCCCATTGTAACCTACGACAACTATCTACACTGTCCGCGATACCTCCAACCTTTGTGTCATCTGCAAACTTACTAACCCACCCCTCCACTTTCCCCATTGAAGTCATTTATAAAAATCACAGAGAGCAGAGGTCCCAGAACAGATCCCTGTGGAATACTACGAGTCATCGACCTCCAAGCAGGATACACTCCATCTACTAACATCCTCTGCCTTCTGTGGGCAAGCCAATTCCGAATCAACACAACCAAGTTTCCATGGCTGCCATACCTCATGACTCTCTGGATGAGCCTACCAAGGGGAAACTTGTCAAATGCCTTACTAAAATTGGTATACACCACATCTATTGCTCTACCTTCATCAATTTGTTTTGTCACTTCCTCAAAAAACTCAATTAGGCTAGTGATGCATAACCTGCCCCTCACAAAGCCATGTTGACTATCCCTAATAAGACTATGCTTCTCCAAATGCTGGTAAATCCTGTCCCTAAGAATCCTCTCCAATAGCTTGCTCATCACTGACATAAGACTCACTGGTCTTTAATTCCCAGGATTACCCCCATTACCTTTCCTGAACAATGGAACAACATTTGTCATCTTCCAATCCTCTGGTACCACTCCTGTGGTGAGGGAGGACGTAAAGATCATTGTCAATGCCCCAGCAATCTCTTGCCTCACTTCCTGTAGTAACCTGGGGTATATCCTTTCTGGCTACAGGGACTTATCTATTCTAATGTTTTTCAGAAGCTCCAACACTACCTCTTTCTTAACCTCAACTTGCTCCAGTACATTAGCCTGTTCTAGTACATTAGCCTGTTCTACACTGACTTCACATTTGTCAAAGTCCCCCTCCCTGATGAACACTGAAACAAAGTATTCATTAAGGACCTCCCCTACCTCCTCCACCCTCAAAGCACATTTTCCCCCTTTATCCCTGAGCGGTCCTACCCTCACACTAGTCATCCTCCTGTTCTTCATGTATGTGTAGAACACCTTGGGGTTTTCCTTAATCCTATTTGTCAAGGCCTTCTCATGTCCTCTTCTAGCTCTAAGTCCCTTCTTAAGCTCCTTCCTGGCTACCTTATAATTTTCAAGAGCCTGCCTGATTTTTGCTTTGTAAACCTTAAGTATGCCGCCTTCTTCCTCTTGACTAAATATTCCACCTCTCTTATCAACCATGGTTATAAGAACATAAGAAATAGGAGCAGGAGTAGGCCATCTGGCCTGTTGAGCCTGCTTTGCCATTCAATAAGATCATGGCTGATCTGGCCGTGAACTCAGCTCCACCTATCTGGCTTTTCCCCATAACCCTAATTCCCCTACTATGCAAAAATCTATCTTAACTGTGTCTTAAATATATTTAATGAGGTAGCCTCTACTGCTTCCCTGGGCAGATAATTCCACAGATTCACTACTCCCTGGGAAAAGCAGTTTCTTCTCATCTCTGTCCTAAATCTATTTCCCCAAATCTTGAGGCTATGTCCCCTAGTTCGAGTCTCACCTACCAGTGGAAACAACTTTTCTGCCTCTATCTTATCTACCCTTTTCATAATTTTATGTTTCTATAAGATCCCCTCTCATTCTTTTGAATTCCAGTGAGTACAGTCCCAGGCAACTCAATCTCTTCTATAGGCTAACCCACTCATCTCTGGAATCAACCTGGTGAACCTCCTCTGCACCACCTCCAAAGCCAGTATGTCATTTCTCAAGTAAGGAGACCAGAACTACATGCAGTACTCCAGGTGCGGCCTCACCAATACCCTGTACATTTGCAGCATAACCTCCCTGCTCATATATTCAATTCCTCTAGCAATGAAAGCCAACATTCCATTTGCCGCCTTGATATCCTATTGCACCTGCAAACCAAGCTTTTGTGATTCATGTACAAGCACTCCGAAGTACCTCTGCACAACAGCATGCTGCAGTCTCTCACCATTTATATAAAAATCTGATCTATTTTTCCTTCCAAGGTGGATGATCTTGCATTTACCAACATTGTACTCCATCTGCCAGACCCTTGACCACTCACTTAACATATCTGTATCTCTCTGCAGACTCTCCACATCTTCTGCTTTTCCACTCAAATTAGTGTCATCAGCAAACTTAGATATGCTACACTCGGTCCCCTCTTTCAAATCGTTACTGTGTATCGTGAACAATTGCGAGCCCAGTACCAACCCCTGCGGCACTCTGCTCACCACTGATTGCCAACCAGAGAAACACCTATTTATCCCAACTCTCTGCCCTCTTGGTTAACCAATTCTCTATCCATGCTAGTACATTACCCCCAACTCCATGCATCCTTATGGATAACTGTTTTATGTGGCCGCCTGGAAATCCAAGTATACAACATCCACCTGTTCCCCTCTATCCACTGTGCTTGTTGCACCCTCAAAGAACTCCAGTAAGTTTGTCAAACAGGACCTGCCCTTCCTGAATCCATGCTGTCTGCCTGATGGAACCACTTCTATCCAGATGTCTCGCTATTTCTTCCTTAATGGTAACTTCAAGCATTTTCCCAACTACAGACGTTAAGCTAACTGGCCTATAGTCACCTGCCCTTTGCCTACATTTTTTAAACTGTGGTGTGACATTCACTGTCTTCCAATCTGCTGGGACCTGCCCAGAGTCCAAAGAATCTTGGTAAATTATCACCAATGCATCGACTATAACTCCTGTTATTTCTTTCAGTACCCTGAGATGCATCCCATCAGGACCAGGGGACTTATCTATCTTTAGGCCCACTAGTTTGCTCATCACTACCTCTTTAGTGACAGCGATTATATCAAGGTCTTCACCCTCCATCGCATCCATAATATTTCTCTTTGGCATGTTAGACCGCCACCTTGAAGACCGACACAAAATAGTTGTTCAATAGTTCCTTTACCCTACCATTCTTCCCCTGTCTCAGTGGGATAAACCTAGCCAGAACCCCTAAACAACCTACACATTTCTGCTGTGCATTTCCATGAGAACATCTGTTCCCAATTTACGCTCCCAAGTTCCTGCCCAATACCATCATAATTAGCCTTCACCCAATTAAATACTTTTCCATATCGTTTGCTCCTATCCTTGTCCATGACTATGCTAAAGGTCAGGGAGTTGTGGTCACTATCTCAGAAATGCTCACCCACCAAGAGGTCTGTCACCTGACCAGGTTCATTGCCTAGTACTAATCCAGTATGGCCTCTCCTCTAGTTGGCCTGTCCACATACTGTGTCAGGAATCCTTCCTGGGCACTGTTAACAAATTCTGCCCCATCTTAAACCTTTTGCACTAAGGAGGTGTCAATTAATATTAGAGAAGTTGAAGTCACCCATGACAACAACCCCGTTTTCTTTTTGCACCTTTCCAAAATCTGCTTTCTTATCTGCTGCTCAGTACCCCAGTGGCTATTTGGCGGGGGGAGGGGGGGGGGGTTGCTATAGAATACTCCCAACAGAGTGATTGCTCACTTCCTGTTTCTGACTTCCACCGACACTGACACTCAGTAGACGAACCCTCCACGACATCCTCCCTTTCTGCAGCTGTGATACTGTCCCTGATTAGCGGTGCCACTCCACCCAACCCCCCCCCCCTCCCTCCTTTTTATCTCCCTCCCTATCCCTTTTGAAACATCTAAACCTGGGAAGATCAAGCAGCCCCAATCCTGCCCTTGTGACAGCCAAGTCTATAATGGCCACAACATTGTAATTCCATGTACTGATCCATCCTCCAAGTTACTCTTAATACTTCTTGCATTAAAGTAAACACATTCCAACCCAACCAACTGACTGCATCTATACCCTATCCACTGCCTATCCTTCCTCTCAGTCTCTCTGCACATTGCATCTACCGTTACGCCAACTGCTCCATCATTTGACCTAACACATTGGTTCCCATCCCCCTGCCAACCTAGTTTAAACCCTCCCCAACAACTCTAGCAAACCTGCCCTCAAGGACATTGGTTCCTCTGGAGTTCAGGTGTAATCCGCCTTTTATTCCTCTTACGAAAGTACATGACCTCACACTTCCCCACATTAAACTCCGTGTGCTTGGTTTTTGCCCAATCACTCAATCTGTCTTTATCCTCTGACTGCATAACAACATGCCCTTCCACCTATTTTCGTATCATCAGTAAACTTGGAAACATTACATTTTGTTTTCTCCTCCAGGCCGTTAATGTAAATCATAAACGGTTGAAGGCCATGTCCGATTCCTGGGTTATTCCACGTCCCTCCAGCCTGAAGAGGACCCATTTCTTTCAAATCTTTGTTCTCTTTGTGACGGCCAGTTTTCAGTCTACAATAATAAGCTTCCTCCACTGTTTTGAGCTTTGAATTTATGCAGCCTTTTATGTAGCACCTTGTCAAATGCTGTTTTGAAATCTAAATACACTTCATCTGCATGTTTTCCTCAATCGACTCTCCTTGTCACATCCTCAAAGAGTTGTCACACATAATTTACCTTGCATAAAACCATGTTAACTTGGTTTGATTATATTTGGCTTTCCTAAGTGATTAGTTATTTCTGCTTTGATTATTGACAGTAGCATCTTGTCAAGATGTTAAACCAACTGCCATA
Source organism: Pristis pectinata (assembly GCF_009764475.1). Classification (NCBI taxonomy): domain Eukaryota; kingdom Metazoa; phylum Chordata; class Chondrichthyes; order Rhinopristiformes; family Pristidae; genus Pristis; species Pristis pectinata. The sequence continues at coordinate 107,118,427 of NC_067407.1, forward strand.
TAGTTCCATGCCTTCTGTCTTCCTTTTTTGAACAAGGAAGTCACATTGGCTGTTTTCCAATCTCCCTGGAATTTAGTGAGTTTTGAAAAATATCAAGCAATGAGTCCATAGCTACTTCCTTTAAAGTACTTGGATGCAGGCTATTGGGTCCTGGTAATTTGTCCAGCTTTACCCCCGTGGGTTTTTCTAATACTTTATCCCTTGAGATTTTTGCAAGTTCCTCACTGTTATTTGAAATGAGCCCATCTGTTTTGGATATTTGCAGTGTCCATCACAGTGAAGACTGATGGAAAAAATAGATTTAACATATTTGCCTTTTCTTTGCTTCCTGCTATTAATTCACCAGCTTTGTTCTCTAGAGGTTCTGCATCTCCCTGAGCTGCCTTCCTATTTGCATATCCACAGAAACACTTGCTGTTTGTTTCAATAAACACAAATTTTCTCTCAAAATCATTTTTCTCCTTTGGTCTTTGGTATCTGTCACTTTAAAAAAAAATTCCCATTCCCCTGGCCTACCACCAACCCTTGCCACTTTTTTAATGGAGTCATACAGCACAGAAAAAGGCACCTCAGCCTAGCATGTCCATGCTGACTTTTTTGTCCATCTACACTAATCCCATTTACCTGTGTATCTGATTGGTCAAGTGTTTAACACCAGGGCTTACAAGTGCAAGTAAATTCTGCGTGTTTAAGGTGATGAGACCAAATACAAACTAATTAAATACAACTAATTAATTAGAACAGATGGTTGGGCGGGCGATGTGTTCTTGTTGTAACACATAGGAACTGGTGGATCCCACTGTGGTAAACAGTAACCATATCTGCAGCCTTAGTTGCTTGAGGAACGCTGGCTCAGGGTTAATGAGCTGGAGTCCAAGTTCCAAACATTTGGACGCATCAGGAAGGGGGAGAATTACCTGGACACGGTATTCCAGGAGGCAGTCACACACCTTATCCAGCAGGACCTATCATAAGGGTAATCATAAGGCGATAGCATAGTTCGGGGAACAGACACTGCTCTATTCTGTAAAGAATCCCGAAGGCTGTGTAGTCTGTCTGGTGCTGGGATAAGGAGACCTCTTCTTGATTGGAGAAAATGGAATGAGAGGGGAGGATCCAGTTGTTGTGGTCCACATAGGCATTGATGACATAGATAGGGCCAGGAGGGAGGTTTTGTTGAGGGATTATGAGGAGGTCAAGGCAAAATTGAAAAGCAAAACCACAAGAGTGATAAAACTCCAGATTAACTGAGTCACATGCCATTTGGAAAGGGGTAAACATGATTAGAGGTAAATACGTGGCTCTAAGTGTGGTGTTGTAGAAATGGGTTCCAATTCATGGGACACTGGTTCCAGTAGTGGGAAGGAGAGAGCTATTCCGTTAAAATGGGCTTCACCTCAATTATGCTGGGACCAGTGTCCTCACAAATCACAGAAAAAGGGTTTACACAGGGCTTTAAATGAAATAGGAGACGGGAGGGCTCTAAGAATGGGATGTTTAATAAACCGAGAGGAAATGACACCATGGGCACAGGATAGTAAGAGGCAAAGTGTGATAGGCTGGGATAGAAAATGTAAAAAATATGCAGCACAGAGGAAATCCAGAGTTACTAAAAATCATTTAAAAAATGGTTAATAGTATTTCTTTGAATGAATGTAGCATTTGCATTAAGATAGATGAGTTGACAGCACAGATAGCAACATACAAGTATGATCAAATAGCTGTTATGGAGACATGGTTGCAGGGTAACCAGGAATTGAGAGCTCAATATTCCAGGTTATATGATATTCCAAAGGAACAGACCTAAAGGGAAAGGATGTGGGGTAGTATTAGTACAGAGAGGAAAATGAAAGAAAAATACTTACCTATCACTACCTGCTGCCCTGGTGACCTCACATAGGGGCACTCAATCAGGAGAAGACTTTGAGTAGCTCATGAGGCAGGTTAGTGTATCCAGTTTTTTAACTACTTTTCTGTCTATAAATCTAAGCCTCCCTGTGTTTTTAAACACTTCTTGGTCCTTGCTGTCTTCTAAGTCTCAGGCATCCCTGTGCTTTCAATCACTCCTTGCTACTCTCTGATGTTTCTGTAGTTTCTGATTTTCTCTTTCCTTCCATTTTCAAAGAGTTGACATTACATTTGCACCTTCTAGTTTGCATTGGGCAGTGGGGAAGGCCGAAGACAAACAGTTTGGTGTGGAATGGGAAGGGGAGTTGAAATGCCATCCAACCGGGAGCTTGGGATGGCCGTTCTAGACATAGCACAGATGCTCTGCATGCCAGTGGCCTCATCTGTGATTGGTCTTACCGATGTAGAGGAGGTCATATCAGGAGCACTGAATGCTGTAGACAAGGTTGGAGGAGGTGCATGTGAATCTTTGCCTCACCTGGAAGCGATGTTTGTGTCCCTGAATGGTGGTGAGGGAGGAGGTGTAGGAACAACTGTTGCGCCACCTACTGCTGCAGGGGAAGTGCTAGGTGACGGAGGGAGGGATGGGTGGACCGGAGAACTGCAGAGAGAGTAGTCCCTGCGGAAGGCAGAAAGGGGTGGTGAGGGGAAGATGTGGCTTGGGGTGGAATCCCGTTGCATTTGGCAGAACTGAGAACTGAGGAGGCTAGTAGGGTGAAAGGTTCTGAGAGATCTGATATACAAGTACAGTGGCATGCAAAAGTTTGGGCACCCCTGGTCAAAATTTCTGTTACTGTGAGTAGCTAAGTGAGTAGAAGAGGAACTGATCTCTAAAAGTCATAAAGTTAAAGATGAAACATTCTTTTCAACATTTTAAGCAAGATTTGTGTATTATTTTTGTTTTGTACAATTTTAGAGTGAAAAAAGGAAAGGAGCACCATGCAAAAGTTTGGGCACCCCAAGAGATTTGAGCTCTCAGATAACTTTTACCAAGGTCTCAGACCTTCATTAGCTTGTTAAGGCTATGGCTTGTTCACAGTCATCGTTAGGAAAGGCCAGGTGATGCAAATGTCAAAGCTTTATAAATAGCCTGACTCCTCAAACCTTGTCCCAACAATCAGCAGCCATGGGCTCCTCTGAGCAGCTGCCTAGCACTCTGAAAATTAAAATAAATGATGCCCACAAAGCAGGAGAAGGCTATAAGAAGATAGCAAAGCGTTTTCAGGTAGCCATTTCCTCAGTTCATAATGTAATTAAGAAATGGCAGTTAACAGGAACAGTGGTGGTCAAGTTGAGATCTGGAAGACCAAGAAAACTTTCCAAGAGAACTGCTCGTAGGATTGCTAGAAAGACAAAACAAAACCCCCATTTGACTGCAGAAGGTCTTCAGGAAGATTTAACAGACTCTGGAGTGGTGGTGCACTATTCTACTGCGCAGCGACACTTGCACAAATATGACCTTCATGGAAGAGTCATCAGAAGAAAACCTTTCCTGCGTCCTCACCACAAAGTCCTGTGGACTGATGAAGTTAAAATAGAACTTCCTGGCCGCAATGAGTAAAGGTATGTTTGGAGAAAAAGGGGTGCAGAATTTCATGAAAAAAACATCTCTCCAACTGTTAAGCACGGGGATGGATCGATCATGCTTTGGGCTTGTGTTGCAGCCAGTGGCACAGGGAACATTTCACTGATAGACGGAAGAATGAATTCAATTAAATACCAGCAAATTCTGGAAGCAAACATCACACCCTCTGTTTAAAAAAAAGCTGAGATGAAAAGAGGATGGCTTCTACAACAGGGTAACAATCCTAAACACACCTCATAATCCACAATGGACTACCTCAAGAGGCATAAGCTGAAGGTTTTGCTATGGCCCTCACAGTCCCCCGACCTAAACATCATTGAAAATCTGTGGATAGACCTCGAGCAGTGCATGCAAGACGGCCCAAGAATCTCACAGAACTAGAAGCCTTTTGCAAGGAAGAATGGGTGGAAATCCCCCAAACAAGAAATGAAGGACTCTTAGCTGGCTACAGAAATCATTTACAAGCTGTGATACTTGCCAAAGGCAGTGTTACTAAGTACTGTCCATGCAGGGTGCCCAAACTTTTGCTTTGGGCCCTTTTCCTTTTTTGTTATTTTGAAACTGTAAAAGATGTAAATTTAAAAAAAAGTAATCTTGCTTAAAATATTAAAGGAATGTATCATCTTTAACTTTATGCCTTTTGGAAATCAGGTCATCTTTTACTCGCTTAGCTATTCACAGTAACAGAAATTTTGACCGGGGTGCTCAAACTTTTGCATGCCACTGTATTTGGACAACGAAGGGCTGATTAAGGATAGTCAGCATGGGTTTGTGCATGGTAGATCGTGTTTAACGAATCTTGTAGAGTTTTTCAAGGAGGTTACCAAGAAAATAGATGAAGGAAAGGCTGTGGATGTTGCCTGCATGGACTTTAGTAAGGCCTTTGACAAGGTCCCACATGGGATGATAGTTCAGAGGTTTAGACATTAGGTATCCACGGAAAGGTTGTAAACTGGATTCGAAATTGGCTGTGTGGGAGAAGACAGAGTGGTAGTGGATGATTTCCTCAGGCTGGAGGCCTGTGACTAGTGTGTGCATCAGGGATCTGTGCTGGGACCGTTGTTGTTTGTTGTCTATATTGATGATCTAGATGATGATGTGGTAAATTGGATCAGCAAGTCTGCTGATGACACTAAGACTGGAGGCGTTGTGGACAGCAAGGAAGGCTTTCAAAGCTTGCAGAGGGATCTGGACCAACTGGGAAAATGGCAGATGGAATTTAATGCAGACAAGTGTGAGGTGTTGCATTTTGGAAGGACAAATCAAGGTAGGACATACGCAGTAAATGGTAGGGCACCGAGGAGTGCGGAGGAACAAAGGGATCTGGGAGTTCAGGTACATAATTCCCTGAAAGTGGCGTCACAGTTAGACAGGGTTGTAAAGAAGGCTTTTGGCATCCTGGCATTCCTAAATCAAAGTATTGAGTATAGGAGTTGGGGTGTTATGGTGAGGTTGTATAAGACATTCGTGAGGCCAAATTTGGAGTGTTGTGTGCAGTTCTGGTCACCTAACTTTAGGAAGGATATCAGTAAGATTGAAAGAGTGCAGAGAAGATTTACTAGAATGTTGCTGGGTCTTCAAGAGTTGAGTTACAGGAACAGATTGAACAGGTTAGGACTTTATTCCTTGGAGCGCAGAAGAATGAGGGGAGATTTGATAGAGGTTTACGAAATTATGAGGGGTATAGACAGAGTAAATGCGAGTAGGCTGTTTCCACCTAGATTAGGAGAGAGAAGTATGAGAGGACATGGCCTTAGGGTGAAAGGGGAAAGGTTTAGGGGGAACATTAGTGGGAATTTCTTCTCTCAGAGAGTGGTGGGAGTGTGGAACGAGCTGCCATCTGACGTGGTAAATGCGGGCTCACTCTTAAGTTTTAAGAATAAATTAGATAGATACGTGGATGGGAGAGGTCTGGAGGGTTATGGACTGGGTGCAGGTCACTGGGACTAGCAGAATAAAGTTTTGGCACAGTCTAGAAGGGTCAAATGGCCTGTTTTCTGTGCTGCAGTGTCTATGGTTCTATGTGAGGACTGGGGACAACAGGTGTGGCAGAGATAGAGAAACTGAGAGAATGGGCTGGCATCCTTATGAGACAGTAGCACAAGTAATCCTTTGGAAGGTTATTTGAGCTACCTTCTGCAAATTAGTTGAATTGCTTAGCAGTTTCCCTATTCCCTATATTATTCCCAACACTTCACAGATCTTTTTCTTTTTACATATTTTGTAGATGCTTTTACGGTCCAATTTGTATGTTACCTGCAAGTTTAATCCCATAATCTATTTTTGTTCTTTTAATCAATTGCTTTGTATCATTTGCTGAAATCTAAACTACTTCCAATCTTCAGGTTTACTATTTTGTCAGACTATTTTATATGACTTCTCTTGGGATCCAATACAATTGTCAACTTCTTTTGTTAGCCATAATTGGGTTGCTTTTCATTTTGTACTTTTATGCCAGGTAGGCATGTATAACAGCTGTAGTACCTGCATTTATCCATAAAATGTTAGCCATTGCCTTATCCACCACCATATAGCCACCCAGATCCTTTGTACATCAACATTTCCCAAGCTATCAGCATTTAAATAATACTCTGCCAGTACAGATTCCCATAAAAGATGAGTGTAATGAACATTTCAGGACAAATACACCAAAGAAAAACTTACATTTTATACTTTTAACATTTTTAAAAATTCTTCACAAAAAATCTTTTTTGAATTGTCATAATTGTTATTTAGCTTGCAACAACAATGCTGAAACTAGTTCTTAAAGATTTTATTGCCATATCTTAAGAGTACCTTTAAAATTTTTTTTTAAAGTTCATCAAACTTAATTTCTTAAAGAGCCACTGGCTCTTTGACTGTTTTCGTATAACTATTTATACATTTTGTGATATGGCAGTAAAATGCATTGATCAATGTACATATATTGACAAAGTACTGGTTATACTTGTGGAGATGACATAGTCATTTCAGCGTCACCGTGCATTTTGAGTATGGATAAGGCCAGTTATAGCTTTCACCACTTCACTGGCATTTAACATGTGTCTAGTTGATTGTCAAACTTAAATCATTATTTTGCCTCTATTTGTAATTATATTAACTTGGCAGCATAACATTTAAAAATATGTTTTTCAGTTGTTCCACATGATATACAGAGGGGTGATTGTGCTGGTATCTATGAACTACTTTGTTTCTATTAGGAATGTAAACTAATAATTTTTTCCATGAGAGTTGTAGCTGATAATCAGTTGTTGTCTCTTTTTGTCTTCTAGTTGGCTTATTGTGTGGTACAATTCTTGGAAAAAGATGCAACTCTTACAGAACCAGTAAGTTTTATCAGTTCACTTTTAGAAGTAATTCTGTTTTTGAACTCTGGTGATTTACGAAAAAAAAGCATTTGTTTTGGTTAGTTGTGGGGAGTTGGCAAGTGTGACAGGAGAAAAGTTTAAACATTCTGATTTTCAGTGGTGTTCAAGTTTCATATATAATTTTTGAAAAATTATGCAATCGTAATTTTGTGAATATTACTTTTTAAATAGCTTGTGATGTGTGTGGAGAGTGAAATGGAAAAGCAAGGCAGGATACCATAAACATTTTCAAACACAGGAAGTCCCCGGATTACGAACGAGTTCCGTTTTTGAGTCTGTTCGTAAGGTGAATTTGTATGTAAGTCGGAACAGTTATGTACAGTTCACATCTAGCGTCAATTAGTCCTAAATCACTACAAGCTTCAGTTATTTATTGCTATATATTAAGATCCAAATGGAATTTTGATTCCAGTTTCATTATAATTCCACACATAATGTGAAGCAATCTAAAATACAGCATAACTTGTTATCGCCGGGACATGTGAAGACTGTCATCAGTCTTATGTGGGTTTGGTGTCATTCATTACAGTACAGTACTGTGGAGCTACAGTTACCACATCAAGTGAATTTTGTGTATTTTCCAACTGACGGACAAAATCAACTTAAGGACATCTATAAAAACGGACCTCGGTCATTACCCGGGGATGACCTGTCGGGGGAGAGCGAGTGCTGGATAGATAGATAGAGAGAGAGATGGAGATAGATATGGTGGGTGGGGGCAGCGGGAGAGGGGGCTGGTGACCATTCATGGCGTCCCTCATCATTCGGAACTCCTCGAACATCCCTGCCCCGAAATAGCGGTACAGACTGTAACACATGAAATCCACGATCCAGCCGTTCGCCACCTTCATCACCTGGAAAAAGGTCAACACTGACAGGCAAACCGTTCTGCACCCAATTCCGCACCTTCTTCCCGCCGTTCGTAAGTACGGGCTTTCGTAAGTCGGGCGTTCGTAACCCGGGGACTTCCTGTACTTTTGATAATATTAAATTCACCTTGTTGTTATGGAGTAATTAAATGAAAATTCATAAATGAGAGACTTGCAAAATTTGACTTGGCTTCAAATGAATCTTCAATCCATTTCTTCACCTATTTTTGTTTTATTTTGAAAATAAGTCCTCATTAAATATTTGTTACTGTTAATGAATAGGACTAGAGTTTTAAAATATTTAATAATAGAATTCTCTTTTCTATTGTACTCCAAAAATGACCAACAGGTTTGTAAATTATTTGTTCTTGCTTATACTTCCTAGAGAAGAAAAATAGGCAAGGGGGGGTATCAGTGTTGTGAATTTCAAGTCAAGATTAATTCAGGTCTCTGAATCTCCCAGTAGAAGTAGATGGCAATTTTATATAGCATTCGAATTCTCGAAAAGGAATGAGATTTCAATATCCATGTTCTTACCTCACTCCCTTTTTGATTGCATTGAATATCATTGATTTGCCAGTTTGTGTGCACAGAAAGAATGTTGACTATTTTTGGTAATGTGCTGAATAGAAATGTGTTTTGAAAGAGATGAATTTTTTTTTAAGAAGTTTCAAGGTATTTTCCCAAGCAATTATTTGTTGTTTAAACAAGTCATGGTGTTCCTCTAAAGGCACCAATTCTAGAACAAATACATTCTTATTTGATCCTAGAAATTGGAACCATGGGGTTGCCTTTGTTGTAGTTATTAGCTGAAGCACATGAAGAATTTGGAGGATACCAGGTATTTGATGTTTCTGCATATGTCCATGTACCATTACTTTCCACTTTATTATTATTGGCAGAGACTTATATCTGTGGATTTGTTTGAGGATAGGCTGAAGAGCAGCTGAGAAACAAGCAGATTTTTATCATTGGACATCCAAGGCAAATATGGTTTTACATATGGCTCTGAAGCTTATTTTGAGCACTATGCCTTAAGCTGCATGCTGTTAGCAAGCACACTATACTACTGTCCAATAGGTTAAACCCTGGTGGACCAGGAAGAGAAAACTTTCTCACAGGAGTTCATGTAATATAAAAAGGATCTCACCAGTCATTAGAGTCAAATGTTTGGCTGCTTCATTGTACCTGAAGTTGCATTTTTGCATACCAGGTATTGTCTGTTCCTCAACTCTTTTAAATATTCATGCAAACTAAAAATTATTGCCCCTTTTCCTTCAAGCCACTTTCTCTGCACTCCTTTCCCTTTAACTTATTTAGTTAACTAAACTATAATTGGAAATGTGAATAATTATGCAAGTGAGCCTACTTAAGAACTGTGCATGTTATTTTAATGGTTTATTTGGATTTCCACTGGTTCTTAACCATATTTAGTTGGAATCTGCCAGGACATGAAACTCTACTCCTAACATCAGTATAGAACATGTGCAAGTCAGAGAGAGAACATACAAGTTCCATTACAGCACTTGTATTTCCAAACAAAAAAACTTCAGTTCCATTGCTCTCTTTTCTGAATCAGATAATCATATATTTATGAATTTGATTTATGAATATGACTGCAATAGTTTTTGCAGTCTTGTATTATGGTCTGCTTTTGCCAAAAGCGAATTGAAAGTATTATCGTCATTTTGAGTAAAGATCCAGCCAAGCAACAAAGAAAGGACATTGTCATTCAATCAATCTGAATTGGATTTGAGCTCTGTGCCGGGGTGAAAAGATGGTGTGCACTAACTCAGTTGCTACCCACCATCCCTTCATTTTTGGGGTGGCACTGCAGGTAGTGCAGCTGTCTCACAACTCTAACTGTCCAGGTTCAATCCTGATCTCTGGTGGCTTTTGTGTTCCCTGTGTTGACCATATGGGTTTTCCCTGGTTTCTCCAGTTTCCTCCTATATCCTACAAATCTGCTGGTTGTTAAGTTAATTGGCTACTGTAAATTACCCCTTGAGATATTAATGAACACATGAGTGAATAGGTTACAGGAAAATAAGTGTGGGGAATGGGATTATTCCAAGAGCTGGCAGACTTAATGGCTGAAAAGCTGCCTCCTATGTCATGTGCAAATATGAAAATATTAATTATGTTTCTTTAGCACTTTGCACTACATTATGTTCAAGAATTTTTGGCTCATTACAGAAATTCTATTTACGAAAATTCAGATCTGACTCAACCAATTACACATAACGAGTATTTGAATGTTTGTGAGCTATTGATTTTATGATCTCCTAAATGTCAGAGGAATTTCTTTCCTTTTTGAAGAAAGTATATTTGGTTATACATTATTTATTCTTGCAACTACATTTTCAGCTTTTTAGAAATTAACTGGCTCTATTTCATAATTAAAATGTAATTGTATTTTTGTGCATTTTGAATTAATTATTGAACATAAGAGTAACTTTGCTCAGTTTGTTGCTCTTTTTCAAATAGATTTCAGGTCTGGATAAAGTCAAACCACTTATGAAGTTGCTGCAGAATTGAGAGGCCATGTAGGATTTGAACAACCCCTGGATTTTCTACTTGCATAGCTTAAGTGAACATAGTACACAAATGAATGCATATGTGCAGTTATTTTTAGTCATTTTAAAAACCTCCTGAGGATCATGGAGATAAAGGCAGAGTTAGGCCAGGTAAGAGGAGGCTGTACAATGGATGATAGAAGGGAGGTAATAATGATTTGGATTGTATCAGTGAGGAAGAACTCATTCAATAAAAAACTATTATCAGTAATTTTAAGTGGGGTATTCCTATAAGCCTACTGTATGGTTAAACAATTCAACATTATGCTAATATGTTTCTTGTATTATCTTCTGAAATTTGTACCTCAAATTGCTCCCAGTACTATCAGTATTCATCCCAGTTTTATATAACTTGGAATTTGCTCTAAGACACTGTGAATTTGGAAACACAAAATTCATAATTGTACCACTGGATGTTTCCCATATTTCAAATAAATATTATTAAAATTTCACAAGCTTTTACATGCTAACCCAAATTGTTAAGTCAGTCCTATTTGCACATTGATTATGTGGTGCTACTGAAAGCAACAGTAGTACAAAAAGAATCACAGTTATTAACTTAAGTACTGGAAATAGGAATATTTAAAAAAGCATATTGGTATTATTAAGGACAGCAGAACCAGTACAATTACTATGCCAAATGTGTTTTCCTGATCCCATCATAGTCTAGCCAAAGCAAATGCCCAGCCTCTGGTACCGGTTACACCACTTTTTCAACTATTTCTTTTGCTTGTCTGTTACTCTTACTGTCCAGCCACTTATGCTCCAAACTTGCTGACTATTGGAAGAGATCATGATTCTGAGTAGATCCTAACTATCAATTTATGACTTTTCTAATGCTATAGCTAGGATTGGAAATAAGCACATGTAAAACCAGTAGGGAATTGGAGATCTTTGCCCTTTCCCATCTAAAGTGGATATATTTAGAGCCAGCCAAAACAAATAAATTAAGGTTTCTGTCATTCAAGTGAGTTTTTTTCTATTCCATCTCATATTTTTGGAGGGTATTTATTTAGTATTTCTTGACATCATCAGATATGGAGTTTGAATGCATTCAAGCCGATCATGTTACATTTTTATGAAATCATGTGAACATTGGACCCGATGTGGTTATTGAAATATTATTTTTACTTATTTACTGAGCCAATTGTTTTTTTCTAACTTGACTGTTCTATGGTGATTTTATATTCCCATTTATACTGAATCACATTTTGGAAAAAAAAGTAACTGAAATGGTTTAAAGGCATTTTTGACCAAAAGAGTTGGATCTGCATAAATGGAATATGATAATTTTAACTTTGGGTCAGTGGCAGGAGAACAGAAGATGATCAATGGATGCAGCATGTATTGATTGGATTCGGGTATGCCCACTTCATCTATTTTCTCCACTCCCATTTTGCGGCAATGTGCACTCAAGAATAAGTATTCACTCCAAAGATTTTAGTTTCTTTTGGGGCAATGAGTGCAACCTAAGGTAGACTACCCCAGGTGCTTTTCACCCTCATTATCCAACAGGTTTTATGGATTATCTGGCTAAATTTCATCCCACTGATTGCAGACTGTGTGGGTCTGAACATGAAACCCCTCAATGAGTAAAGTGTGCATTGCAGATACTAATTTGAGTTCATTGTTGAACCACCTAGCAAAACATGTATTATTTTGTGAAGTGAGAAGCTCCAAGTTAAATTAAATTTCCTGTATATTTTGTTTTGACTGTATTTTTTTTATTTTAACGAGCCTGATTCATAAATTATAACTCAAGGTATTTGGTCTTTTTCCACTTCTGGTGTCCTAGAGAATGCAGGAAGACTTGGAAATTTTCATTCAATGAATTACATTTACCTAGACTATTTAATCATGGGCATTGTCATATATTGTGCATTTCATATCATACTCTGGTTTGCAGGAAGAAAAAAATTGCTTGTTAGAGGGGTCCTTGATGCAAGATGAATTAATTCCATAACATGCAGCTGTTAAAATAAGATATAGCGTGCCATGCAAAAGTTTGGGCACCCCTGGTCAAAATTTCTGTTACTGTGAATAGCTAAGCGAGTAAAAGATGACCTGATTTCCAAAAGGCATAAAGTTAAAGATGACACATTTCTTTAATATTTTAAGCAAGATTACTTTTTGTATTTCCATCTTTTACAGTTTCAAAATAACAAAAAAGGATAAGGGCACGAAGCAAAAGTTTGGGCACCCCTGCGTGGTCAGTACTTAGTAAGACCCCCTTTGGCAAGTATCACAGCTTGTAAATGCTTTCTGGAGCCAGCTAAGAGTCTTTCAATTCTTGTTTGGGGGATTTTTGCCCATTCTTCCTTGCAAAAGGCTTCTAGTTCTGTGAGATTCTTGGGCCGTCTTGCATGCACTGCTCTTTTGAGGTCTATCCACAGATCTTCTATGATGTTTAGGTTGGGGGACTGTGAGGGCCATAGCAAAACCTTCAGCTTGTGCCTCTTGAGGTAGTCCATTGTGGATTTTGAGGTGTGTTTAGGATCGTTATCCTGTTGTAGAAGCCATCCTCTTTTCATCTTCAGCTTTTTTTTTTACAGAGGGTGTGATGTTTACTTCCAGAATTTGCTGGTATTTAATTGAATTCATTCTTCCCTCTACCAGTGAAATGTTCCCCATGCCACTGGCTGAAACACAAGCCCAAAGCACGAGCGATCCACCCCTGTGCTTAACAGTTGGAGAGGTGTTCTTTTCATGAAGTTCTGCACCCCTTTTTCTCCAAACATACCTTTGCTCATTGCGTTCAGAAAGTTCTATTTTAACTTCATCAGTCCACAGGACTTATTTCCAAAATGCATCAGGCTTGTTTAGATGTTCCTTTGCAAACTTCTGACGCTGAATTTTGTGGTGAGGACACAGAAAAGGTTTTCTTCTGATGACTCTTCCATGAAGGTCATATTTGTGCAAGTGTCGCTGCACAGTAGAACAGTGCACCACCACTCCAGAGTCTGCTAAATTTTCCTGAAGGTCTTTTGCAGTCAAACGGGGGTTTTGTTTTGCCTTTCTAGCAATCCTATGAGCAGTTCTCTTGGAAAGTTTTCTTGGTCTTCCAGACCTCAACTTGACCTCCACTGTTCCTGTTAACTGCCATTTCTTAATTACATTACGGACTGAGGAAACGGCTACCTGAAAACGCTTTGCTATCTTCTTATAGCCTTCTCCTGCTTTGTGGGCATCATTTATTTTAATTTTCAGAGTGCTAGGCAGCTGCTCAGAGGAGCCCATGGCTGCTGATTGTTGGGACAAGGTTTGAGGAGTCAGGCTATTTATAAAGCTTTGACATTTGCATCACCTGGCCTTTCCTAACGATGACTGTGAACAAGCCATAGCCTTAACAAGCTAATGAAGGTCTGAGACCTTGGTAAAAGTTATCTGAGAGCTCAAATCTCTTGGGGTGCCCAAACTTTTGCATGGTGCTCCTTTCCTTTTTTCACTCTAAAATTGTACAAAACAAAAATAATACACGAATCTTGCTTAAAATGTTGAAAAGAATGCTTCATCTTTAACTTTATGATGTTTGGAGATCAGTTCATCTTCTACTCAGCTATTCACAGTAACAGAAATTTTGACCAGGGGTGCCCAAACTTTTGCATGCCACTGTATATAGCTATTCTTCCATTTACAAATGTTCAATTTACAAATTTTTGCTATAATACCTTTAACTATTTGGGACACATGTCTTGGATACACAAATTTATCTTTTGCTAGCGTGGCGCTCTCTGCCCATACTTTTTTTTAAAAAAAACAAGTACAGTTTGCCAAGCTGCCTTGTACAAAATTTCATTTCATGAAATGTTTTTCAGGAGCATATCCTATTTGTAAATCGAGGAGTAGCTCTTATTGGCTGTAGATTAAACTGTTTAAAATGTTAAAATACATGTGTACATGGGACATAGTGCTGCAAGCCTGTGGTCTGGTGTTTAATCAATTTCTGAGTTCAAAAATGAGAATCCCATGGAGGCTTTGCAAGCATTTCATGTGGATATAGGCTTTGGATATGAAATTGTGGAATGTGGTCAATGTGCGATCAAGTTGTGGGCTTTAGCGCAAAAAAAAAACAGGATTTTGTACAGGCTATAGTGGTAAGTCTGCAATCATCAGTTATTTCAACTTTGTACTAGAAGATTGTAGACTTTTGTTTGGGTCATTGCAGAAGTGCAGGATTCAACACACAAAGACTTAATGCTAAAGGTGCACATTTACTTGGGAAATGATCTCATATCACTTGCACATACAGCTGATTACAGGTTTAACTGTAGGTTATAAATGAATGATAAATTCTTTAGTTAATGTGTTCCCAACACAGTTGCATATGTGCATTTATAGCTAAAATGATAAGATGAATAGCAATATGTGACTGTTTTTGATCATTTTGTTTAGCATATTTACCTCTGATTTGAGTCGTGTAAGCTATTTCCTGCTGAAATGAATGTACAGGTCCTCAGGTCACGGCAGGATTCCATTCCTGTGAACTGTCCGTAACCCGGACAGCTTGCAAGTCGGAAATGTGGCCGTGATCCAAGTTCCCTGGCAGCAGAAGATGCCTGTATCCCCGCAGCACCTGGCAAATCTATCCCACCAGTCTCCCTACGATTGTTCGTATGTATGGGCTGTACATAAATCAGGTGTTTGTAACCTGGGGAGGATCTGTATGGGGCTGAATCAGTGTCAATGTAGTCTCAACTACAGAAAGTCAGCAACTTCTGTTTCACAGCATTTGGTTGAGAAGTTCAATCATTTTGTAGTCTATCAATTATAAGCAAGCTAGCAAGCAGGTACTAACTGAGATCTACATTACTGGTTCAGTGAACCAGCTGATCATCATCTTTATTGTAGCCAATGTCAAACTATCTCCAGTGGTGCCACCTACAGTGTTCTGGTGCTGTTATTGGCAAGGATTGGTTGTGGGAATCTGCTTGTTCAAAGGAGGAAAGGTTGTTTGTCTTGCTTCATTCCACTTACAGAAATATACTGAACAACATATAGCCAATTTTATAATTCTTTTTGTCCTGCTAAACTTTCTCGTGTGCAGAATGAGATAAACCTGTTCAACTCTCCTTTTTCAGGATGCTCCTTAAAACCTACTACTTTGACCAAGCTTTTTGTCATCTGTTCTAATAACTCCATGTGTAGCTCAAATTTTGTTTGATGCTTATATGTGAAAGATCTTGTGCCCTTTAACTATGTTAAAGATGTTATATGTCTAAAAGTTATTATTTATCTGTGCATGAAAACTGTAGCCCTTCCAAATTCAATGTCAGTGGCACCACTAGTCATGTCAGGGCCTCGCAGCACTAGCGACCTAGTTTCAAACCTGACTTATGGTGCAGTGGAGTTTGCACATTGTCTGCGTAGGTTTCCCCCATTCAGTAAAGCCAACATTCAATTTTCCTTATTACTTGCTGTACCAGTATGCTAACTTACTGTTTTTCATCCACGAGGACGGCCAGACCATTCTGTAATCTCTTTTCATGTAAACATAATTCTACCTTTCTATCCTTCCTGTCAAAATGGATGACCTCATTTCCAACATTATTCTCCATTTGCTAATTTTTTTTTACGATCTGTCTATATTCCTTTGCTGACTCGCAGTTTGCTTTCCCACCTATCTGTGTATCATGGGCAGGTTTGGCTATATTGCACTTGATATCTTTGTATTAGTCATTAATATAAATTGTAAACAGATGTAGCACCCCACAAGTTAAAGCTTGCCAACCTGAAAATGACCGATTTATAACCATACACTGTTTTTCTGCAAGTTAGACCATCCACTATCCATGCTAACATATAGCCTAGAATGCCACATGTCCTTGCCCTTATGCAGTAACTTTTATGTGGCAAGTTGTTATTTTTTCTCCATGCAAGTTAACTGTAGGTCTTCCAAATTCAATGTCAGTGAAACATACAGGGCAGCACAGTTAGAGTCAGAGATCACTTTATTAAATACGTTTTGGAATTCCATATATTATAACATCTATTTTTTCCCATTTATTTGCCATACTTGTTGCATCCTCAAAGAGCTTCAATACATTTGTCAAATGTCTTAAAACTATTCCTTTCATAATGCATTCCATTATTTTTCTGATGGCAACTGTTAGGCCAACTGCCTCCTATCTTCCTCCTGCCTTTAAATGGGCATTACATTTGCAGTTTTCCATGCTGCTGGGACTCTTCCAGAATTTGAGGAACTTTGGAAAATTGGGACTAATGCAATCACCATCTCTTGAATTTATATCTTTAAATTGTAGGATATGGTCCAGAGAAGATGTTGGGCTTTAATCCCATTAGTTTGCCTGGTAACTTTACTGCGAGCGGCTGAACCCCAGCAGTTCCCACTGGAACTGTCAGCCACATCCAGCTTGATTTATTGCATTGTTATGGATCTTAGATGAACTAAATAGATCCAAGTGATTACTCTTGTATTCTCAATATATGAATAGGATATGAGTGGATTTTCAGTAAATAAATTGTAATAATGGATGTATAGATTAACTGTAGATGAAGCTAGATGGTTTAATGTTGTGCATATTAGTCTATATTTTGGTTCATAGGAAGCTGGAAGTTGTCCTTTGTAGTGAGTATATAAGTAATCTTTGATGCAGTCTTGCTTCTCAAGGATGCTTTTATTCTTTAAAACAATGCACCATGTAAATGAATTGTTCAGGAGCTCATTCTTCATGTCTTCATATTAAGTCCATATTATCTCAGGGATAGGAACAATAAAGTTTGTTGAACAATGAGAAAGACTGATATTCTACTTTTTAAATTAACTTTCCAGAAATTTTTATTGGAATATAATAAACAAGGTTTCATTTAAAAGAATCATTCATTTTCAAATGTACTTTTTCCAATAATGCACTTATTTATAATTATGCTTCGAAGTATGTTTACAATCTGGAACAACTTTATGTACCCTATCTTTCTCTGCATAATCTGTGTTTAGTATTGAAAGTTCTTCTGTGAGAATACTATTTAAATTTTTGCGTGGTCTGTGTTCATAATAAAGAAGTATTGTAATTATGATTTCTTCTGCTACAAATTAAAGTATCTTGATTTATTACTTTAATGTTAATATATTTTCATGGTTTCATTTAGGTCATTAGAGGATTACTAAAATTCTGGCCAAAAACTGTAAGTCAAAAAGAGGTAAGTTATCCACTTTCATCTTTGGCTTTTACTGTCTATAAGCCTGATATTTTGTTTTGTTTGCTGATAGACGCAAACGGTAAAATAAAACGAAAGGAATCAATGTTCCTATATTACATGTTGAAAACACAGCAATCATTTCAGAGTTTAGAGTTCCTGAAATGACTGATGCTGAATAAGACTGGTTTAGGGATTCAGTAAACTTATTGCTTTGATCCTTGTCTGTGTTGTGTTCATTTCAACTAGTTTATTTGACCCAGTTTAAAGGGGGGTTTGAGTTGGGGATGGGGGTGCAGTGGACTAATGGGAGATGAGGCCTTGGGAGGAGAGGGATTAGAGGTGGGGGAGAAAGAGGAATAGAGATTACCCACATTTCTTCATACACTTGATCACAACCTGGTGCTTTCCCCCCTCTCCCCCCCCCCCCCCCCCCCCCCCCCCGGAATGTGTGCTGGTATCATTGTTAATGAATGAAGACATCATTAGGATGAAGCATGATTCTGCATATTTGCATTACATTCCTACTTAAACTAGACAGTTTGAAAAGGTTTCAAAACTTCTACCATTGTCCATGAAAATATGGAGCAGGGGGAGCTAAATGTTTTCATGATAGGGAGGGGAATGGAGCTCTTACTGTGGGCTGTGTTTATTAGTGGCCTGTAGAATGTTCATTAGTCATAGAATCATTAATATTTGTGACACAAAAGGAGGCTATTCTGCCTCAGTTCATCCTGGACAAGAGCTATTCTCGTATACTGTCGCTGTCTGTAACCTTGACCTCATCCAGGTACCTGCTAAATATAGAACATTACGGCACAGTACAGGCCCTTCGGCCTACAATGTTGTGCCAACATTTTATCCTGCTCTAATATCTATCTAACCCTTCCCTCCCACATAGCCCTCCATTTCTCTATCATTCATGTGGCTATCTAAGAGTCTCTTAAATGTCCTTAATGTATCTGCCCCCACAACCTCTGCCAGCAGTGCGTTCCACACACCCACCACTCTGTAAAAAAAAAACCACTTACCTCTGACATCCCTGTTATACCTTCCTCCAATCACCTTAAAATTATGCCCCCTCGTGTTAGCCATTTTCGCTCTGGGAATAAGTCTCTGACTGGCCACTGGATCTATGCCTCTTATCATTTTGTAGACCTCTATCAAGTCACTTATCCTCCTCCTCTCCAAAGAGAAAAGCCTGAGCTCACTCAACCTATCCTCATAAGACATGGTCTCCAATTCAGGCAGCATCCTGGTAAATCTCCTCTGTATTGATCTATATTGACCTTGTCTCCATACTTCTGTCAGGTCCGGTTATTTTTGAATCTGCAGGTTCTTTTAGGAGTCCAGGAATGAGTTGAAAACAACTTAGTGCTTCACAAAGTTTTATTGGAAAAGTTTAAAACAAACAATCACAGAGCACATGACATTAGCTTTACTACTAGGGGATGAGCCGAGACAAAAGGAACTAAAGATGAGCTGGGGGGGGAGAGGGAGAGAGCAAGAGAGTGATTAGCAAAAAAATGACACCTTTTATACCTGAGATAAAAGGTACTCCTTAGCTAACAATAGTCCAATCAGGAAACCTATTAGATACCTGTGGCCAAACCAACCAATGAAAAAACACACATTCACCTGATGGACAAACCAATAAGCTAGGAAGCAGCCATTCCTTGTTCAGCCACTTGAGGTGTATTAAACATGATACATGTTAAAAAACCTAATTAAAACAGTCGAATCCAACACTTCTGAGGAGGGAGTTCTGGATCCTACCACACTTGGGATAATACGAAGGATTCTTAAATCTATATTACTTAGTCATAGGCCATCATTGGCAACAGAATTGTATTCCACCATAGTCTGTGACCTTATAGTTTGGCTTGCATGTCTGTCATTCTACCATTACAGTTAAACCACAAGACTTGGGCATGCCCAAAAATAAGGTGCCAATCTGCTGAGAGTGCAATTCAGGATGTATCCTGAAAGCAAATGCTACAGTGGGCAAATCAGAGCAGATTGAGACTCTGCTATCCCGCCACATATAATTGTGAATCATGGTGCACAATTAACACTAATGGACCCAGCCTGTGTGTGCCAAAGATAAGGCTTGTGCATTTTTATCCACATTCACCTGGAAATACTGAGTGGATGTTCCATCTTGGCTTCCTCTTGAGGTTCACAGAATCCAAAAAGATAATTTGATTCACTCCATGTAATGTCAAGAAACAGGTGAAATACCCAGTAAAGCTAAGATTATGGGACCAGAATACATCCCAGCTGAGGTATCAAAGACTTGCACTTCAGAACTAGCCATGCCTATCCCAGTGCAGTTACAACACTGACAATTTGGAAGGGTACCTAGGTTGATCTTGTCCACAAAAAAAACACATCAAATTATGATAATTACTGCCCTATCAGTGTACTCAATCAACAGCAAACGTATTGCCAGCAGTGCTTTCAAGAGGCATATACTAACCAACGACATGCTCACTGATATTTGGTTTGGTTTTGCTCGGAGCATTTCACTGCAGACCTAATTACAGCCTTGGTGAAAATGTGGACCAAAGAAATTAATTACTGAGGTTGGGTGAGAGTGACTGCCCTAAAATCAAGGCAATGTTAGACCAGCTTTTCAATCAAAGGGGAAAAACTCCTGTGATAGTCATAACTCATGCAAAGGAAAATGGTTGTTTTGCTGGAGCTTAATCATGCCAGCCATAGACATTGTAGAAGTCCCTCAGCAGTGTTGTAGATTCAGCTGTTTCATCATTGACCTTCCATTATAAGGGCAGAAGTGAGAATGTTTACTGAAGATTGTACAGTGTTCTGTTCCAGTTGCAACTCCTTAGAAAGCAAAGCAGTCCATGACTGCATGCAGTAAGATCTGGATAATATACAGATGTGGACTGATGAGTGACCCAAATGGTACTTTCCACTTAAATGCCCGACAAAGACCATCTCCAAGACATCATATAACTACCTAACTTGCATCACATCGCCTATCATCAGCATCCTGGTTGTCACCACTGACAAAAGACTCCGGGTTACAAGAACTGGTCAAAGACTGGATATCCTATGGCAATGATTCACCACTTGATGATTTCCATCATCTACAAGGCAGGTCAGGGAAATGATAGAGTAAGCTCCACTTGTCTGGCTGAATGCAACAATCAAGAAATTTGATAACATCCAGGATAAAGTTGCCTATTTGACTGGCACCCCATCCACCATCCTGAAATTTCACACTTTCCACACCAGTGCACAAATGGCTATATTGTGTGCAATTTATGAAATGCCTAGACTAATCCACCTCTTAAACTCATGATTTATACTACCAAACAGATAAAGGCTGGCAGGTACTCAGAAATACTACCATCTGCAGGTTCTCCAAATTTGCACCATCCTGACTTGGGAATGTATTGCCAATCCATTGTCACTGAGTGTAAATCTCTTCAAACAGTAACACCATGGGAGAACCCTGCATGAAAGGACTGCAAAGGTTCAAGATGTGGTTCGTCACTGATTTTCTGGTGAATAATGAAGCAATAGCCACATCTTGTAAAATGAATTAGAGAAATAAGTACTTGCTGTTCAACCTGTTTGGACTTGCCATAATTTTATACAGCTGAAATAAATCTTCCCTCTGCCTCAAAGGAAACTACCCCAGAAAGCCAGCCTCTCCTCATAATTGTAATTCTTCAGAGCTGGCTTCAGCTTCTCCTTCAGCTCCTGGTGCCTCTGCATCCTCCCTATTGAAACCACATCCTTCCTGTATTGTGGTGATCAGAACTGTACAGGGTTCTCTAGCAGTGGCCTACTTAGTATTTAAACAATTTCGGAATGACTTCTCTGCATTTTTGTGTCTCAGCTAGTGAAGGTAAGTATCCTTGAATGCCTTCTTTTAACCACTTTGTTTAAATGTCCTGCTTCTTGCAGGGATCCCTGAATATGCATTCCCAGGTACATCTTGTTTCCTAATGCAGTTGAATATCCTGTCATTTATGGTGTATTTCCTTATTTGCCCTTGCCAAATATGTTAATTCACACCCTTCGAGATTTAATTTCATTTGCCACGTGTTGCTTACCTGCAGGCCCATTGGAAATTTCTGGCAGCCTGCACTTCATTTTAAACACCAGCTGTTTTGGTATCATCATCAGTTTTTTAACTGGTTGCTTTGTCAAATTATAATCTTGTATAATTTTTAATGATTTTCAGAATATGGATGTTGCTGGCAAACCATGCTAATTATTGCCACAGGAAGGTGTTGGTGGACTTGGGGCCTTTATTGTACTTTGAGTAGGGGTGATTATTTTAGGAAAACTATTAAGTTATAAAAATCCACTTTTGCTATATATTATCTAGAGAATATGCATTTTTAATTGTTTGAAAAATACATTTTCAGACTTATAATGCAATTCAAATGTCTCCTTTCAGGTTATGTTTTTGGGTGAAATAGAAGAAATTTTGGATGTGATAGAACCTTCTCAGTTCAAAAAGATCCAAGAACCTTTATTCAAGCAAATAGCCAAGTGTGTGTCAAATCCACACTTCCAGGTAAAGAATACATTTCTGATGAACAAGGCTGTAATTTTTTTTATCTCCATTTCCAATTGTAACCTGGAAACCTTGGCATGTATGATAAATCATTGTAGGCTTTTTTTGTTGCTGAACCGAGATTGAGTTCTAGCAAAATATTAGGAAAGCTAAATACAGGTGACCCCTGCAGTATTGCCATTCGGGTTATGGAAATTCACCTTTATGGAATTCACAAATCACTACAAAAATATCCAAGACACAAAATTTTGCTGTTGTGAAATTGATGTGGAGAGGAAAATAAACACAAAATGCGAACTAAACAAATTTTGTATATTTCTAGTTTTTTCAAATTGCATTTCTTGACGTGCAGATGATGTAGCGAATTGTTTCGCGTGGTAGGTACATTTTGCTGACATGAGTGCAGATGCTGGAATCTGGAGCAACATGATGCTGGAGGAATTCAGTGGGTCAGGCAGCATCAATGAAGAGAAATGGACAGTCAACATCTCAGGTTGAGACTCTTCATCTGGACTGGCTGTCAAGCAGTTTATTTTTCTAGAGCTTTCCATTTTATTTACATTCAAGATGCCTGAAACAAGGCCAGCAAGTTTAAGTGCAAGTTGTAAACCTGAATGACCATGTAAAAGAATTTCATTGGATGTAAAACTTGATAAAACTCTCTCTCTACACTCATGACTGTGTGGCTAATCACAGCTCAAATGCTAACCATAAATTCACCGATGGCACCACAGATAGCGATGAGGAGACTTACAGGAGTGAGATAGATTGGCTGGTTGAGTGGTATCGCAACAACAACAACCTCGCGCTCAACGTCAGCAAAACCAAGGAATTGATTGTGGATTTCAGGATGGGGGAGTCGAACAGGCACCAATCCTCATTGAGAGGTCCGTGGTGGAAAGGGTGAGCAGCTTCAAGTTTGTGGATGTCAGCATATCGTAGGACCAATACATTGATGCAATCATGAAGGCACACCAGCAGCTTTACTTCATTTAGGAATTTGAGGAGATTTGGTATGTCACCAAAAACTTACAAATTTCTATAGATGTGTGGTGGAGAGCATTCTGACTTGTTGCATCATAGCGTGGTATGGAGGCTCCAGTGCACAATGCTCCAATGATCATAAGAGGCTGCAGAGGGTTATAGACTCAACCAGTTCCATCATCAGCACAACCCTCCCCACCATTAAGGACATCTTCAAGAGGCGGTGCCTCAAGAAGGCAGCATCAATCACTAAGGACCCTCACCATCTGGTACATGCTCTCTTCATCAGAGAGGAGGTACAGGAGCCTGAAGACACAGTGATTCAGAAACAGCTTCTTCCCCTCCGCCATCATATTTCTGAATGGTCCATGAAACCCATGAACACTTTCTTGTTATTCCCCTTTATTGCACTATTTATTTATTTTTGTAATTTATAGTAATCTTATGTCTTTGCACTTTACTGCTGCTGCAAAACAATAAATTTGATGACATACAAGTCAGTGATAATAATTCTGATGTTACTAAGGTTTGAAGCTGGAGAAAAACTTTGTGCAATAACTAAAACTGTGGGGGTTGCTATATCTATCATTGCTTGCATCTCCAAATGCCACTGCTGGCCATTTAAGAGATTTGCTTTGGAAGCTGACAAGGCAGTTCCTTAAGTGGCACCCGCCATGAACCAGCAGCTGCAGTAATGATGCTATCATTACTGTTGAGAGAAAAACATCTTGTAGGAACGCATCTCCCCTTATGACATGGGATTTAATGGGAAATGGGGTTTTGCATTACAGAAAATCACGAGCTGGATGGTTTTCAAGGAATGCAACCCCTTCGCTATGCAGTGGTCGCCTGTAATGCATTGTTCACCATGTCCAATTCCACATCGGAATTTCAATAACAAAAACTGAAGGAAAAAGGGCCTAAATTTACATAGAACTATTCATGAAGTCTGGAAGTCCCAAACCTTTACAGCCATTGAATCCACTTCAAAAGTAATTCACAGTTGTAGGAAATGTGGCAGCCTGCTGCTGCACAAAAAATTTCCCCAAACAGCAAGATTAATTAATTAGTTAATCTGCTTTTTAGTTATGTTGATTACAAGATATGTTTTTGCCAGGACACTGGACCGAAGTCCTCTGCTCTTCAAAATAGTACCATGAAGTTGTTTATTTACTTGAGAGGGACAGAGGCTGGGATCTTGTTTTAATGCCAGTTATATTCTGGTGTCTCTGATGAGGGACCAGAATGACACCATAATGAGTGCTGAACCACATGAAAACTTTAAAAGAGAAAGAAAACATGAGTTTGTTGGATTTCCAGAAGGCATTCAATAAGGTGCCACATAAAAGTTTATTGTATAAGATAAGAGCACATGAGTATATTAGCATGGATAGGAGAGTGGCTAACTAACAGAAAATAGAGTTGGGATAATTGGGTCATTTTCGGAATGGCATTTGGTAACTAGTGGGATGCCACAGGATCAATTATTTATAATTATGCAGTCTCTTGTGTCTTATAATCTTTATTGATAACTTGAACAAAGAAATTGAATGCACTGCAGCTGAATTTGCTGATACAAGGGTTAGCAAGTTGTGAGAAGGACATAGAATGCCTGCAAAAGGGTAGAGATGTGTGAGTGAGTGGGCAGGAAGTTGGAGCATGATGTGGAAAAATGTGAAATAATCCACTTTGGAAGGAGGAATAAGAAAGCAAATTATTGTTTAAACAGAGTGAGACTACAAAAATGTTGCTGTACAAAAGGATCTTGGTGTTCCAGTACATGAAACACATTTACTTCCTGTACCTGCAATATAGCTTGCAGGTACAGAAAATAATTGGGCAGACTAATAGAATGTTTTCCTTTATTACAAGAGATGTGGAGTTGAAAAGGAGAGAAGATTTGATACAGCTTTACAGGGCAGTGGTGAGTTTGCACCTGGAGTACAACACAGAGTTTTGGTCTGCATATCACTTAGAACAGTACAGCACAGGAACAAGCCCTTTGCTACACCATGTTTGCACCTATGATGCTCATCTAACTAATCCCCTCTGCCTGCACATGGTCCATATCGCTCTATTTAAGATATTTATTTATTAGTTACGTGTACATCAAAACACAGTGAAATATGTCTGTTTGCATTGCTAAGAATGTGCTGGGGACAGCCCGCAAGTGTCGCCACTCTTCCGGTGCCAACATAGCATGCCCACAGCTCATAACCTGTATGTCTTTGGAATGTGGGAGGAAACCAGAGCATCCAGAGGAAACCCATGCAGACAAGGGGAGAACGTACAAACTCCTTACAGGGATCAGCGGGAATTGAACCCAGGTCGTTGACGCTGTAATAGCATTACACTAACTGCTATGCTACCGTGCCCCTGCCTGTTCATGTGTCTGTCTAAATGTCTCTTCAATGTTTAAACGTTGCTATCATTTCTGCTTCTATCACCTCCCCCGGGCAGCACATTCTGGGTTCTCTTGTTTAAAAAAAACTTGTCTTGCACATTCTCCTTTAAATTTTCCTCCTTTCACTTTAAACCTGCGCCCTATAGTATTTGACATTTCCATCCTGGGAAAAAGACTATCTATTTCTATCTCTGTATTTTATGGTATTTCTGTCAGGTCGCACCTCAGCCTCCAATGCTCCAGAGAAAAAGTTCTATGTTTATTCAACCTTTCCTTATTGCTAATACACTCCAATCCAGGCAACATCCTTGTGAACCTCTTCTACACCTGCTCCAAAGCCTCCAATCCTGCCTATTGTCTGGTAACCAGAATATCCATTGCAATTCGCCTATCGGTGAAACAGGTCTACAGCAGATGCCATCTCCCTGGCCCTACATTCAGCTCTGGAGCATCTGGACAGTGAAGGCACATACATTAGACTATTCTTTATTGACTACAGCTCTGCCTTCAATACACTAATTCCAAGCAAGCTTGTCACCAAACTCCGAGACCTAGGACTCAACACCTCCCTCTGTAACTGGAGCCTTGACTTTCTTAAAAAAAACAGACCACAATCAGTGAGGATAGGCAGCAATACCTCCGGCACGATTATTCTCAACGCTGGTGCCCCACAAGGCTGCGTCCTCAGCCCTCTACTCTACTCCCTATACACTCATGATTGTGTGGCCAGATTCTGCTCTAACTCCATCTACAAGTTTGCAGATGATACCACCGTTGTAGGCCGTATCTCAAACAGCGATGAGTCGGAGTACAGGAAGGAGATAGAGAGCTTAGTGGAATGGTGTCATGACGACAACCTTTCCCTCAATGTCAACAAAACAAAAGAGCTGGTCATTGACTTCAGGAAAGGGGGTGGTGTACATGCACCTGTCTACATCAATGGTGCTGAGGTTGAGAGGGTTGAGAGCTTCAAGTTCCTGGGAGTGAACATCACCAACAGCTTGTCCTGGTCAAATCACGTAGATGCCATGGCTAAGAAAACTCACCAGCACCTCTACTTCCTCAGGAGGTTGAAGAAATTTGGTTTGTCCCCTTTGACTCTCACCAACTTTTTACCGATGCACCATAGAAAGCATCCTATCTGGATGTATCACAGCTTGGTACGGCAACCAAGCCATTGCCCAGGACCGCAAGAAGCTGCAGAGAGTTGTGGACACAGCCCAGTGCATCACAGACACCAGCCTCCCCTCCTTGGACTCTGTCTTTACCTCTCTTTGTCTTGGTGAAGCAGCCAGCGTAATCAAAGACCCCACCCACCTGGGACATACTCTCTTCTCTCCTCCTCCATCGGGTAGAAGATACAGGAGCCTGAGGGCACGTACCACCAGACTTAAGGACAGCTTCTACCCCACTGTGATAAGACTATTGAACTGTTCCCTTATACATTGAGATGGACTATGACCTCACGATCTACCGTGTTGTGACCTTGCACCTTATTGCACTGCACTTTCTCTGTAGCTGTGACACTTTACTCTGTACTGTTAATTGTTTTTACCTGTACTACATCAATGTACTCTGTACTAACTCAATGTAACTGCACTGTGTAATGAATTGACCTGTACAATCGGTTGGTAAGACAAGCTTTTCACTGTACCTCGGTACAAATGACAATAATAAACCAATACCAATACACTAGGTGTGGCTGAACCAAAGTTTTATACAGCTGCAACATAACTCGTCAAATTTTACACTCATTGCCCCGACCAATAAAGGCAAGCATGCCATACGCTTTTTTTACTACCCTATCCACTTGTTGCCACTTGCAGGGAGCTATAGACTTGCACAGAAAGTAGTTTAGATATAGCAAAGAATTCTCCACTTGACAAAAAAGGACGTCTAATCCTTAATATGCCATTTGCTTGGAGGCATTTTAATTTTTAATTTGTCACTAACTGCTGCATATTCATTTTTATTAATGGTTAGAGCTGTAATGGCAGCTCAGCAATTGATGGAAAAAAGCATAGCAAATTATACTACGCACAAACAGACTAAGAAGCTGAAAAAGGGCCTGGTTCAATATCTTGACCCTGGGGTCAATAAATCTGGAAATATGACATGGGAAAATGTTTACTTGAAGTTCAAAATCTTAACTTTATTTTAAATTAAATATTCTCAAATGGAATTTTGTCTCAACAGGTTGCAGAAAGAGCTTTGTATTTCTGGAATAATGAATACATTCTTAGCTTAATTGAGGATAACTCTGAGAAAATTCTACCAATTATGTTTGGTAGTTTATACAGAATCTCCAAGGAACACTGGAACACGTAAGTACTTTAAATGTTTAACAATATATGCATTAACTATTATGGGGATAAAATTGATGGCTGTACTCTACATTTAACAATGGATTCAATTTTACCAGCATTTCTTACTGCGTCTGCATGGGTTTCCTCCAGGTGCTCTGGTTTCCTCCCACATTCCAAAGACGTACAGGTTAGGAAGTTGTGGGCATGCTAAGTTGGTGCCTGAAGCGTGGTGACACTTGGGGGCTGCCCCCAGAACATTCTTCGTAAAGATGCCTTTCACTGTGTGTTTCGATGCACATGTGACTAATAAAGAAATCTTAAGTGCTGGGATATTTCAGATCTTGGGTTGCCTGGCAGGATTTTTCACAGAGTCCAATGATGGAAAGCTGGTTACTGAGATCCCCAGCACCTGAGGAATCTGCTCTTGGACCCTGCATCAGATTAGGCTTCATGCACATTGTGTATATTGTTGTTTTCCACTGGATAGCTGATTAAAACAATTTTTAAACCTGGGTTTACTTTTTGACTTTTAGGTGGGGACAGTTTAAACCTCAACCATCAATGTAAACTATGTTTAGACTGTAACCATTGTGCTGTCTGCTGCAGTAGTGTGAATTCTTTTTCAACTGTTATGCACTATCTCCTTGGATTATTTAATTTCATGAGGGAATCCTAGAAAAACTTAATTCCTGAAAAAGTTCCTTTTGGATCCTCTATGACAATTGAGCAATGTCTCAGAAAACATTGGTAAACTTTTAGTCCTACTATTCAGAGCTTCCCTGCATCTTTATATCTAGAAATGCTTTACAGGAAATTGTCCAGCTTTCTTGGAATAAATTCAGGGAATCCCTAGTAACACAATCTCCAGTAATCTTTTCGAAGTTGTGGGGGCTGGGTGTAAATGATTCTCCATTAAGAGAAATTATTTGTAACATTTTATTATGACTTCCTGCTTATTTACTTCACTTGAGTGCCACCTGTTAATTTCATCCATCACCATTTCAAATATCTTCCAAATGAGTAGAATTTCTTAGGATTTTAAAAACCTCAATTGTACTTAATCTGATTCAGATTCTCTAATGATGAGCTTTGAAATATTGAGCCAATCTGATAAATTAGGGTCTTCAAAGTGGGCAGCTTTTTAGTCATCCTGCTTTGTGTCCTATACTGATCCCACCTGTGTTCAAGAAAGTAAAAGTATTTTTTTAATTGATACTGTAATTCTAATCCTTACTGTGCTCTTTTTAAAAATAGATTTGTAATTGTTAAAAATAAAAGTAAATAAATTAAATAGAGATGAAGAAAGTAATTTCTCCAAGTTAGCTTGCGAAGATCCCAATCTTGCAGCCCTTTATTAACCATTTCTATATTTCATTACTTCACCATGAATATGTTGGGCAGTATATATGAATTAAACTTCTTGACATCACTGCTACATTTGCCCTTTTGCAGTTAGAACTAAAACATTAAAGAGAGTAGTTCAATCTTTCTATACTGCTTTTCATCTCTAAAATCGGACTGCAGGCTAATATAGCATCTATTTTGTACAGTTCTTAAATCTTTTGTTAATGTAGTCCTCTTCTACATTTTGTTTACAGAACCATTGTAGCACTTGTTTACAACGTACTAAAAACTTTAATGGAGATGAATGGGGCACTGTTTGATGAACTTACAGCATCATATAAAGCAGAAAGACAGCGGTATGCAATCATGTTTCGTTAATTATTTTGTGCTCCCCTTTCTAAATGTTTGCCCCTCTTAGAGCAAATATTGCTTAGAGCAAACACAGATCAAGTCTTGACGTGTAAGCTATTCTCCTGGTTCCACAAATGACTCCGTGGAACTTAGTAATAGATTTTTTTTCACAGCTGATTAACATTTGTGCCGTCATGCAAGTGTTTAAATGTTGTTTTATTCTAGGATTGTATGAGAAATAGTATATATTTGTTATATGAAATGGACATAATTTGATAATTTTTAATCAATGTGGATTGTTTATAGGAATTAACCTACTAGAGTATATGTTTCAAGAAATCTACTGAATTTTACTAATAGTTACAATAGGAGATGAATTACAGAAGTCTATAAAATAAAATTCTCTCTAACTCTAAAATATTGGCATTGCACTGCATGTTCCTTAACAAATAATTTTTAATCTTGCAGTGAAAAGAAGAAGGAACAGGAGCGTGAGGAACTTTGGAAAAATCTTGAAGAGTTGCGGCTCCAAAGGAGTCAAACGCTTTCTGAAGTACAGAGTGATACCCACAATACGCAAAATGCTCAAGACAATAAATCAAGTGCCAAATGACCAGTATCGACAATTGACTTAAGAGTTACAGATGAGGAGTGATGGGGTATTTCATACATATTTTGGAATACGTGTGGATAAAATACATACACAAGACAAATCTTCAGCAGTATACTTCCAAAAATGACCAGCTTTTTTGATGAGCTGTAAACTATGTTAAAAGGAAAAGATATGAACTTTGAACATTACTGTGTGACCACAATATTTGTAACTTTGATCATGAATTTATTATGTCACTTTTTAGAATTCTCAGAGAATAAATGAATTTATCATTTGTGGCCAGAGTGAAAATAATTGGTGGAATTATGACTTGAAAAAAATAATTTTTTGATTGTGCTGCACATAGAAAATTAGTCAGCTATTTAAATATAGATTTTTCCTATTTTATATGTGCTTCTCACAATGCTACAGACCTTGAGTGACCTGAAAAGGAGCGAGTTATGCCTACAGAAAAAACATTAGAAATTCAAGCATAAAATATTGTACGTTTTTCTTCAACTAATCATTCTGATGTTATGTCAGAGAACCATTCCATTCTGTAAATCTTTGGCAGTGTGAAGCTCTTTTGTAATGAGACACCTTATTTGGGGTTCTGAGCAACATTCAATAAAGTCTACATAATATTTGTATTTGGATTTCAACATTTTTAGCTTTTCTATTTTACAAAGATATACAGTTTCTGATGGAGTTCTGTGAATCTCAGCTGGATATCTTGAATGATATAGGTTAAGTATCCATTCCTCGACTTTTGTTTGTTGAAAGGAACAGTATTTCAGTTTATCATCCTTTTGGGATGAGGTTGCATATCAGTAGCACAAGTAATTGAAGACTGACTCGAATGTAAATGTTCTAGGAAGTGAAAATCAGGGATTCTTCTATCAAATTGGATTACAGGGTACATTTTGTTTTAAGAGCAGAGTACAATGAAGATTACTGAATCTCCAGCTAGCTCTACTTAAGCATGTACTATACATATGTTTATATTATGGATGTATCATTCTTGGGCCATGTAGGTATTAGAAGCAATTTTGATCTTAGATAATTTATTTATATGCTAGGAATTGTTTAGTTTCTGTGTCAAACGCAATCCACAAAAATGTTGGTCCCCTGTACTGAATCAGTTTTGTGATGATATACTCTAAGCTAGAGAACATTTACAGCAGAAACCTTGAATTTCCCTGTGTAATTCTCCTCAAATGATTAGGACAGGGTTTATTAAATAAACAAGCAAAAGGAATATAGTTGAGAAAGTGGGCTTGTTGATAGAGGGAGGGGAATATATATATGACAATGGATGTTAAGTGTATGATGATTCATATCATGTAAGTTGATAATCTATAAAAGAGCCTGTCAAGAAATGGTAATTCTTAATTCTATTTTTGCAGGGAGTAAAATCAAAAATCCAATGTGACTGGCTTATAATTTTAAAAATTGCTGCCTTCAACTTACTCCCATAATTGTATTGAATAGCTTACATCATGATAAAGTGAAATTGCAGCTTCTGATGGCTGGATGCAAGTACTTAATTATATCAGAATCTATCACATAAATGTTCATTGAAGCTCTGGCATGTAAATATTGTCCATCATAAATAATACCAGACAAAGCCTGATTTTTTTTTTCTTCTTTATCCAGCAAAGGAGGCCAATATAATAAGATTTGTTGCTTATTGCTCACCTTCAGGATAGTGCATGATAAAGTTACGTAATTCAGTAGCCAATCCTTAAGCTCTGGAATTCTCTTCTTAAATATCTCTACTTCCTATCTGCTCAATTCTCTTAAGAGCCTCCCTAAAATCCACCTCCTTGAGGTGACTGTTGCTCATCTACCCTCGTATTGCATGTAGCTTAGCATGAACTTGCTGCTGAAAAAGCATTTTGATGTGTTTTTGTTATTAGTACTAAATTGTGTTTGTTGTTGAAGGGAAAACTTTAAATTTCTGGTAGTATTTAGGCCTAGATTTCCTAATTAAATGTTTTGTTTTGATTTCTGAAAGTGTTAAAATAGTAACAGCACTTAAATCCAGGCTCTAATGTGCTCAATGGCACTTGCTTACCATCTTCAGATATTTGCGTATGTTACCTTCCAGTTTTTCTGTCCTTTAGTTCCTTTAAAATTGTACAATGTACTAATAGCTTTTCTTCCAAAGTGAATAACATCATCTTTGTGTGCATTAAATTTCATCTGCTGTATATCTGTCCATTTCATCAGTTTGTATGTCCCCCACAAGTCTACTTCTTACTACATTTCCAAACTGTGCGTCATTTGCATACTTTCAAATTATGTTCTGGATGCTCAAATCCAGGCCAATGATTGGCTCTCTACCTTTTGACAATAATGCTTATCCTGAGGGCCATTTCTGTGAACTTCATTCCAGCCTGATAAACAATCAATTAGCTCTATACACTGCTTTTAGTTTCTTAATCTTTGAAATTCCTCACCAATACCCCAACATTATTGTGGCATTTAATTAAATGCCCTCAAAAACCCATATGCACAACAATTGTACTCCCTTCATTAATTGTCATTTTCTGAAGAACCTTTAACAAAGTCATGTTGGTTGATATTTAAAAACCAGCAATTTATTTTTTTCCCAGATAAGGACCTCTACAATTTTACTGCATTGACATTAGGCTGAATAGTTGATTACTGCAGTACAGTCACTATTTAGTAAATGGACATCCAGATGGCATTTGATTAACTGCCACATAATAGGCTTGTTAGCAAAGTTGGCTACTGAGAGTAAAGTGTCACAGTAAATGGTTGTTACTTGGATGGGAGGAAGGTATACAAAGGCATTGCCCCAGGGTTGTACTGGGGTCAACTGGTTTTCTTGATGCATTTGGGTATGCAAGGAACAATTCCAAAATTCACAAACAACACAACTGGGAAACAGAAGAGAGGGGAAGTATGAGAGTTCAGTGTAGATGGGCAAGAAGATCAGCATGAATGTGGTGACCTAAAAGGCCCATTTCTGTGCTTTACTTTAAGAAGGTAGCATGTGGATAAATGGACAGGCACATGATAAATTAAAGTTACTACAAAAAAACGTTAAGTGATACATTTTGGTAGGAAGGATAAGAAGAAATGCTAAGGATGCAATTTTAATTGGCCTGCTGAAATATATGTGTATGTCTCTCTCTAAATCTTTGAAGGTGGCAGGATAGGTTAAGAAAATTCAAAAAAGCTATGGGATCCTGGACTTCGAAAATAGAACCATTGAGTAAAACAAAGAGTGAGGTTGAGAGAATGTGTCAGAAGTATTCAAAATTAGAAACTGGTGTGAAGGTTACAAATCTAAGGGCACAGATTTCAAGGTGATTGGCAAAAAAAGGTGACATGAAAATTTTTCTTTCAATTAACAAGTGATTAGCATCTGGAATGCAATGGTTGATGGTATGTGATTCAGTTACAGCTTTCACAATGGGAACTGGATCGGTACCTGAAAGAAAGCAGTGCTGTCCCATGTAAGCACTTTGGCAAAGCTGCACAGTGCTTACATGGGACTGCCACAGACAAAGGGCTGAATATCTGTCTTCTGTGCTGGTTCACCCGAGTCATGGAAAGCAATCCATTCAGTGATTCTTTGGAAGCAGGAAAGACTGCCAGAGATTCCTCAAGGGTCAGCTATTAATATAAATGGATCATAAATCTTAAAAGGGAAAAAATATTTTAAACAAACCTTCGATGCCAAGTTGCCTGGAAGAATGTTGGCAATAGAACTTAATTCAGTGATTTATAACTCTCGTTTCTATTTCTGTTGTAGGCACCGATATAAGTGTAAAGTGGTGATACAGATCAACAAACTGGAAAGCCACGGACATTACTGTTGTTGTGGGTTGTTATGTATCTTGACCACTCAATGTACCAGCATCTTTGATTTATTTGCCACAGCTTTTGACTTGTAGCAAATTTTCTTGAATAATAGAACAGTATTTCCACATTAAACAAGAACATAGTTATTAAGTCATCACTCATTCTCTAAATAAATAATGTCAAATGTCCATGAACAAGGCAGATAAATTTTTTGTCATTACTAATATTCTTAAATTTAAACACATCACTACAAAATTTTTTGAAAAATTGTTGTAAACATCCTATAAGTAGCACCTTTTTTAATCTATTGAAAATCTTAATATAGTAACAAGTTTAATCTAATTAGTAGTTTAATAATTAATGTCAGAATACTAACATTATTTCAGACTTAATTCAGTGATCTGAAAGGGAGATAATCGTTTGGGTGGATTCAATGTACTTGACCACCCACGTTAGGAATCCAACATTACATGCCAGTTAACCAATAATCAACAGACATGAAACTTCTATTTAGCTTGGTTCAAGACTAAGGCTACCATCTATAGGTAACTTTTCATAATAACAGATAGCAGTCCTGAAATTTAAGTTATTTTTATAATAGTTGAGGACCATCTTCAAAACATTATGTTGCAGTTCCTGTATTTTTTTTCAGTATTCCTTTTATTTTGAAAACAGATAACAATCTTCAAGTATCTTTTGATGAGTCTTGGATCACTCCCTCCCAGTATCCCCAATGCCTGTATCATGACCAGTGAGATAATTTTGCTGTAATTACCAGAAAATAGATTTAAGCTACCCTGCATTTTAACTACACAAAGATCAAATGAAACCTTGAGAGTCCCAGTTACATATAAACTGCTTTTTAAAAGATCTTTTAGAACTATCAAGCTTGAGGATGTACTGATGCACTCCCACTTTAGGTCAATAATAATATGATGGTAGGTGCTGATATTAGGCCAGAACCAGGATGCATTATGCCTTAATTTTCCTTACCAGTTTCCTGACAGCATTATATTTAAAAGTTCCTCTCAAATTCAAGTGTGAATGGAGTAGAGAGAAGGAAACTTCCCAGCAATATTTTATTTTCTTGCCAGGCTGCCCCTAACCTGAGAAGCCACAGTTTCAGGGGCTTGAATGCAACCCAAGAAAAACCAGGCCTGGGTCCTGGCCTGAATACCTATATCCTTAATGGCCTGTTCTCCCCAAAGAGGACTCTGCAACTTTAGTGTGCTGACAATTTAAGGGAGAGATTGGGGTGCCTCCCTCTGATGGAACAGGTAGTCAACACAGCCTGTAGAGCCTAATGTGTGCCATAGGTTCCCATCTGTAGTATTTAAATCTGCAATCCTACCCTGATATGAAAAAGCTACATAGATTAATCACTGGGGGTTCCCAGCATTTATGCCAGCGTCAAAGCTTTATAGATTTTCAAAGAAATGAGATACAATTCCTAAGAAATCAAGTTTTTTTTAAACAAATTCTTATTCAAATGAGGGGAAAAGTGCTGAAATTACAATCTTCCCACTCAGAAGTTACAGAACCATAGCTGACACTAGTTCATTAAATATGGCAATATAAAATATGCATGAACACATAATACATGGCCGTTAAGAATTCAGCATAAAGATCATTGTTTTCATCACATTTTATTCAAAACATTTGAAGGTGAGATTAATGTAGAAATCTTCCTTTCCATATGGATCCAACATACACTACGTTTCACTGACTCGTGGTTTAGTCATAATACTAGCTGTATTTTCCTTTCATCAAAATATTTAATTCCCTTTTCTAATAACTGCTTATAACTGTTATGATTTCCAAAGTACATAGATCCTAACCTTCAGTTGTATTTTTGATATACAAACAAAATAGCAACTATAAGACATTGGCAGTATACAGATGTAACTATGCTTACTTCAAAGGTTATAAAGGTTACTTCAAAAACCACTTATCATTTACTGCAAACCAGTGCACATACCGTAATCATTAGCAGCATAGAAATATTAATTTTGCACAGGCCCTTTTTTTTATTTCTTTACTGGGACCACATTGCATTCAAGTACATTGCAATGCCTGAACACTGCCTTGCCACTGATGACATGACTGTTGACACAAAGCGGATGCTGATGTCAATCACTGGTCAAGTATCAATAACAGTAGCATAATAGACATTAAAAACCACTTGCCCAATGATATACGTGTCTTAAATCACTATATTTCAAGTCATAGTGAATCACAATCCAAAAAAGACTAAAGGAATTTATAGATAACAGTGCTATGGTATACTATTTTGTTATTACCCGAGCCTTCCTATTTACACAAATTGAGAATGAAAATAAAACTTTAATTCCCCAAGACTGAAGTATCTGATTCCATCAGACTAAATATAGTCATATGAAAACTGGTAGCTGTTATAACAACTTTTTAAGTTCTACACAACATACAAATGAAGTCCTGGGTGGAGGGAAGAGAGTGAATCAGAAATGCATCCCATCAAAGGGCTCAAACTGGGTCCTTGGTTTAACTTAACTGGTTCAGTTCCTGGGTCTTGAGTTTTTGCTGTCTCTTTTTAATTTTAATCATCCATTTAATACTGAGCTTTGCAAACTCTGCTGCCTTGAATAAAGCCAAGAACACACCACACAGGATGGCAATCGTGTTCCACTGATTGGCTGTGATTATCTGCAAAGGATAATTAATCCAGACAAATTAGGATTTATAGTTTATACTTGTGATTAATAACTTTATGCAGAGTACAGGAAAATATACTAATAGCATTTCATGACTGTGGAAGATCAGTACCTTAAATATCATAAGACCAGGTCATGTGCTGATTTATACCAATCCATTACCCCTTGAGAAATTAGTTGATTGTATTTTGTCTTAATTATCATTGAAACAATATATTTTTCTCAATTGACCCATAATTTTATGTCTTTTTTTTCTTTACTAATCTTATGAAGCAGAGACCCAAATATAGAACAATGAAAGCAGTGCTTGTGCCACCTGAGATGACCAGAATGGTCCTTGTCAGCTTTATTTCAAATACTTCCACACTTGTACACTCTGGGGCCTTCATGTAGTTCTTCTCCAGTCACTCAGCCAATTAACATACAAAGACCAGCAGTAAAAGATGATCCCACTTACATCTTGGACTTCCTGAATGAACGGATCCTTCCATTCAAAAACAACAAAGAACCACTGGCCACTTTGTTCAGAACCATGCCGACGGTTGTTATATCTCACAAGAGTGGACTGTGTGAACATTAAGAAAGCTGTTTAGAATATATAAAAAAAATCAAACCCAAAATGCTGGAAAACTCAGCAAGTGTCCAGGACCCCATTTCTCCTTCCACAGATGCTGCCTGATTTGCTGACTGTTAACAGCATTTTCTGTTTTTATTTTTAGAGTCTGCACTTGTTTGATTTTCTATATTAAAATGTTCAGATCTGGACAGTATTGGTCTTAAGTAGGTTTACTGAAAGCAAAACAGTGCAAGTGCTGGAAATTTGAAATCGAATCAAAATTGCTGGAAATACTCAGCAGGTTAGGTAGCTTCTGTGGAAAAACATAGGGGTCCCCTTTGTCTTCATGAAGGATAGGACTCCCGGGCTTCACCTTCCACCTCATCAGCCACCACTTACAACAATTCATCCACTGTAATTTCCTGATACTTCCAAAGTGATGGCATAACTCGATCCACCTTTCCCCTCCCTCCCCTTCCCCTCTATATACTGATCCTTGCAGTACTCTGGTCTTTCCCAATCACCATGCTCTCTCCTTAAGGCAGCAATTGCAGAGATGCAAAACCTGTCCTTTTACCTCTTCCTGTCGTCATGGGAACCAAACAGTCCTTCCAGGGGAAGCAGTGATTTACTTGGTACCTCTTCCTATTTGGTGTAGTGTATTCAGTAATCACAACGTGATCTATTCTACATTAGGAAACTAAGTGCAGATTGGGTGATCACTTTACAAATCACCTCCCTGCAGTATGCAAGGGTGACCCTGTGGCCATTGCCTGACACCTTCAATATCTCTGTGACCTCCACTTTGACCATTCTGTTTTTGCCCCACCCTTTTCTAACATACAGTAGTTTAGTGTAAGCTCAGTGAGACATCTTTTTATTTCAAAAATAAACTTCATTCATAATAAAAAGATATATACAGTGCAAAACTTTAGGACATATATATACAGTGCAAAACTACATTCATGGTTGATATATTCAGTAGTGTAAACTTTTTAAAAGAAAAAAAAAATCATCTCTGACAGGCATATTACATCCTTCAGCTCAGCACTGAATTCAACCATTTCAAATAATCAGCCACTCTTGCCTTGTAGCACATATTAAAGATGTAATGACTTCCCTTAAAAAAAATACAAGTACTTTTTTCCTAAAAGGTCACAGGTAACCAATTATCATTGATCTGTTGGCACATGTCCAAATCCATTAACTCATGTCACTTATAGAAAGTAGATCCTTTTTATAAGTAATCATACACGTGCCACACTAGAGGAGCTGGGAACCAAAGTCTACCAAAAAACAAAATCATGACAGCCAACAGGGCCAAGACCAGAGTCGTATGATCATTGAATACAGCATTTTACTTGTTTACATCTTTCCCCAAGTTACTCTCTGTTGACATTCGATCTCATTAGATATGCATGCTGACAACAAAAAAGGTCTACATCTTAACCACATATCTAGATTCTACCTCATCGTCTATTTCACACCAAGTCATGTGTAAGCCAGTATAACACTTTATTTGCCTCTTTTCAAAAACATGTACCTTGGCTACAAACTCAATATTCTTCTGTGGCCACTCACTCAGATTACATCAGATGCTGTGGAATATACTGTTCAATCTGAGGTAGCCTCAAACCCAATACCATAACAATCACCAAGCTGTAACAAGCAGGGCTTCATAAGGTAACAAGCAGGTTAGACAAAGGAGAGTCAGTGGACATTATTTACTTGGACCTTCTGAAGGCCTTTGACAAGGTGCCACACACGAGGCTGCTAAACAAGATAAGAGCCATGGTGTTAGAGGCAAGGGACTACCATGGATAGAAAGTTGGCTGACTGGCAGAAGGCAGGCAGTGGGGGTAAAGGTATCCTTTTCAGGATGGCCGCCAGTGACTAGTGGAGTTCTACAGGGTCAGTGTTAGGATCGCAACTTTTCACTTTATACATTAATGATCTGGATAAAGGAACTGATGGCATTGTGGCCAAGTTTGCAGATGATACAAAGATAGGTGGAGGGGCAGGTAGTGTTGTGGAGGCAGGGAGTCTGCAGAAGGACTTGGTCAGGTTAGGAGAATGAGCAAAGAAGTGGCAGATGGAATACAGCATTGAGAAGTGTTGGGTTTGACACTTTGGTCGGAAGAATAAAGGTGTGAACTATTTTCAAAATGCCGAGAGAATTCAGAAATCAGAGGTGCAAAGGGACTTTGGAATCCTAGTTCAGGATTCCCTTAAGGTTAATTTGCGGGTTGAGTTGGTAGTAAAGAAGACAAATGCAACATTTTAGGAACAGTTTCTTCTCCTCCACCATTAGATTTCTGAATGGTCCATGAACCCATTAAAACTATTTTGTTATTCCTCTTTTGCACTATTTATTTTTGTAACTTACCGTAATTTTTATCTTGCACTGTACTGCTGCCGCAAAACAACAAATTTCATGTCAGTGATAATAAACCTGATTCTGATGTTAGCATTCTTTTCTGGAGGACTAGAATATAAAAGCAAGGAAGTACTGCCGAGACTTTATAAGGTGTTAGTCAGATCACATTTGGAATATTGTGAGCAATATTGGACCCTGTATCTAAGGAAGGATGTGCCGGCCCTTGAGCGGGTCCAGAGGAGGTTCACAAGAAAGGTCCCGGGAATGACAGGCTTAACCTATGAGGAGCGTTTGATGTCTCTAAGACTGTACTCGATGGAGTTCAGAAGGATGAGGGGAGATCTCATTGAAACCTAGTTAACACTGAAAGGCCTGGATAGAGTGGATGTGGAGAGGATGTTTCCATTAGTTTGGAGAGTCTAGGATCCAAGGGCAAAACAGCCCCAGAATAAGGAGATGTCCCTTTAGAACTGAGATGAGGAGGAATTTCTTCAGCCAGAGGGTGAATCTGTGGAATTCATTGCCACGAAAGGCAGTGGAGGCCAAGTCATTGGGTGAATTTAAGGAAGAGATTGATAGGTTCTTGACTGGTAAAGGGAGTTAAGGGTTACGAGGGGAAAGCAGGAGAATGGGGCTGAGAGAAAAAAAACCAGCCATGATGGAATGGCAGAGCAGACTTGATAGGTCTGTTCCTCTAATCTTATGGTATTATGGTCTAAGCCAGAAAATGTATTTTCAAATATCATTCTCCCTTTCCTTCTCTTTGCCACTGAAACCAATACTTACAGCTTCCAAAATGCTGTACTGGCTCACCTCAAATCTGTTTAAAAAACCCTTCTAAAGATAAGATTTCTTTATTTTCCAACTTACACCCAAATTCATGCCCTACCTTCCATCTGAGTACCCACATTCTTCACTTGGCTTCATGCTACGTCATACTCTGGAACTACTTCCCACAACTTCTTTACAATCACTACTTCACTGCCTTCCTCTCATAGTTATTTTGACATCATGTGATTATTAATTCTATCTTCGCCTCATTCTCCCACGCACTCATTCTATCCTCTCATCAGTTAGATAACTGCTAGATGTTGCTGGTTAACTTTCAAGCTTTTTTCTACAGTGACTTCTTCTTTCCTTATAGGGGTTGTAGCAAAAACTAAATATACCAATGTATTATTAATTACAATTCCCCCGTATACTTGTTTGGTTCATAATAATACGTTGTCAGAGACCTCAAGGAGATTACAGACAATAAACGGAAAGGAGGTTGGCTCCAATCCAATTTACTGATTTAAAGTCAAGAAATCAATTCCACATCTGTCCATGTAACAAAACCTAAAACACAAGTCGATGATAACAGTCTCTGGCATTGCTGCAATACTCACACATCTATCCATGCCTTAATCACAGTGGTCGCCATACCTCTTGCCTGAATTCCACCGATTCACTTCTATCTTTCTCTGTCGTTTTTACCAAAGACATTTTGACCCATGTTCGAAAACCTCCGGAGAAAGTCCAAATGGAGTAGGAACGTTCACAGTCCTGCATGAACTGTGCTTTGTCAGGACTGAAAGACAAATGCCAGATATCTCCGTTCAGTTTACAAAATTGCTTATTATCTTACACAAAATATCGCAGAGCAGCAGAATTCAGTGATTTTTATTCTGTCATTTTTAAATTGACAGTAATAATTTGGCAAAAAATACCATTCTGCTGCCAAATACATGATACAGAAATAATGACATCAATGAGGAGGTATCAGCACTGCTTTAAATATAGAACAGTTGACATATTGCATTTCTTCCAGTGCCCTGCCTGCATCTATCATAGGCAGTATTTTCATAAAAAGATAAGTGGAAGCTGCATCTAAACATGAGGGATAAAAGGGTTATACTGATGGGATTAGATGAATTGGAGTGGGTGGTGAATTAAAAGCAGGACTGACCAGTATGCCTGAAAACCCCATTCTTAGCTATATATATTACTTAATTCTCTATAACCTGTCGATGTCTGTCCCAACCATTTGCAAGAGAGAAGTTTCTGAATTACCAAAACTCAGGCAATATGAATTAGGCATGACTTTTTATAAAGAAATTACAACACAAATTTTGAATTTACATGTCATCTGCTGATATTGAACTGTTGAATTCTATGGTATTCGTAACCAGCAACACTATCCAAATAAGGTTCAACAACTACATTTACATGTCCCTTCCCACTTACATCCATAACACCTCTGATGCCCTCCACCACTCCCAGACAGTCACAGATCTCACTTCTTTGGGAGATCTTCCTCCGCAGCTTCCAGCTTTGTAGTCTCCCATCTCACACGCTTGCTTCTATCTGCTGACCAATATCCACAAGCAAATCTGTCTGGGAAGACCTATTGTTTCAGCCTGCCCTTGCCACACTGAGTTTACTTCTTCCTACTTTGACTCCATCCTTTCTCCTCTGGTCCATTCCTTTATTGTGCATCTCCTCTGATGCTCTCTGCCAGTTCTGACAAAGGGCCTCAGATCTAAACCATTACCTCTTTTTCTCTTTCCACAGATATTGCCTGATCTACTCAATGTGTCTGTTTTTATTTAAAATAAGTCCAGCTGATTTTGCATGAAAGGCAAACACTGATTTGGTAAACAATTACTTTACTTGAAAACTTTTAGATAACAATCATTATGCACCAACAAAGTATTAATTCTTTCCACCTAGCCCCAAAACCCCCACAGAATGAACGTCCCTTCTCTAGTTTCTCACCTCTCCTGAAACTCCTGAAATGAAGAGAATAAGAGATAGCCAATTGCACTGAAATCTTCTTCTGTTTCATTTAGATGGAATTGCATGAATACTAGCTCCTTCTTTCTCACATCCTGGGGTCCACGGAAAACCAGGGCTGATTTCTACAAACAAGGAGAAATACAACCAATTGAATACAAGATGGCCTGACAAATTTTCCAAGCAGTGCAAGCGGGTGTACGATAGGAGAAAAGGTTGGGGGAAAGAAGAACTGGGGTGGCCATTCAGGTTAACCCTAAAGATGATGGATCAGTTGACAGAGTCATAGAGCAATACAGCACGGAAACTGGCCCTTCAGCCCAACTCGTCAATGCCAACCAAGATACCGATCTAAGCTAGTCCTATTTGTCCATGTTTGGCCCACATTCTTCTAAACCTTTCCTATCCATGTACCTGTCCAAATGTCTTTTAAATGTTGTTATTATCCCTGCCTCAACTACTTCCTCTGGCAGTTCATTCCATATACACAACACCCTCTGCATAAAGAAGTCGCCCCTTGAGTCCCTTTTAGATCTTTGCCCTCTCACTTTAAACCTATTCCCTCTAGTTTTTGATTTTGTTTCACTATCCTGTCTACCTGTTACACCACTTTCAGGGAATAATGTATTCCTAGGTCCCTCTGTTCTACAACACTCCCCAGGGCTCTACTATCCACTGTGAAAGTCCTACCCTGGTTTGACTTCCCAAAATGCAACCTCATACTTATTCCTGCTCATTAGTTTTATTTATACCAAGCTTGGAATTTATGTTGCAGCTTTATGAAACTCTGGTTGGGCCACATCTAGAGTATTGCATTCAATTCTGGTCATTATAGAAAGAATGCAGAGACTTTGGAGAGGGAGCAGAAGAGGTTTACCAGGATGTTGCCTGGATTACAGGGCAGGTGCAGTAAGGAGAGGTTGGACAAACTAGTGTTGTTTTCTCTGGACCAGCAGACGCTGAGGGGAAATCTGATTGAAGTTTATAAAATTATGAGAGGCATAGATAAACATCCAATACTTTATTCCCCCCAGGGTCAAAATGTCTAATACTAGAAGGCATGCATTTAAGATGAGAGGCAGAAAGTTCAAAGGAGATGTGCGGGGCAAGTTTTTGTTTCCACAGGGGTGGCGATGGAGGCAGATGGTGTTTAAGAGGCTCATAGGTAGGCACATGAATATGCAGAGAATGGAGGGATATGGACCACGTGCAGGCAGAAGGGATTAGTTTAATTAGGCATCATTAGCTTAATTAGCTCAGCACAACATCATGGGCCAAAGGGCCTATTCTATATACAGAAATACAATCTTTGAGAGGGGATTTGACAGGAAATTAAATATAGCAGATTAATGCCGGTTAAATGGGAACACATAAATAAGGACATGAAAGAGATAAATTATAAAGTACATGGCATACTTTACCAATGTTTGGTTTCTGTAAGGGTCCACATAACTGACGTGTTCCTTGATGCAATCTATTTCTCCTGGTTGGCCTGGATTCACCACAAACTGAACACGATCATGAAAATGATGCTTACAACTCAGGAGCTCAGCCTCACCAAGATACAATGCTATGCCTGTGACACAGATCGAGACCACATTCATTAAGGTGACCACCACAAATGATTCAGACGTTATAGTCTGCTACCCAACCTACTTCAACCAATGCTCCTCTGATCCAGGTACTAATGGAGCAACCCAGTGCCCAAGGGCCAAATTCCTATAGAAACACAGTACCTGTATGGGGAACAGTCCTCCAGAAAACAGACTGTAGGATAGTGACACAAGAGACTGCAGATGCTGGAATCTGGAGCGTCTGTTCCGCTAGTTCGCATTTAACCTCACCCTGGCAGTGGAGGCAGCCGAGCAGTAGTGGCGTTGGAATGGGGAGCAGAATTAAAATGGCTAGTAACCGAGAGCTCCAGACAGCCTTGGCAGACAGAGCGCACGTGCTCGGTGAAGTGGTCATCCAGTTTGCACTTGGTCTAGAGGAGCAGCACCTCACATTCTACCTGGGTAGTCTACAACCTGACGGCATGAACACTGAATTCTCCAATTTCCAATAAACTGCTCCCCCTCCGTCTCTTTTCTCTTTTGACCTACCCAGTTCTTCCTACGCTCACCTCAGCACCCATCAATGGGCTCTTTCCCCTCCTCCACCCACTCCATCTGTCCGTCACCCACACACTCCTCCCACTGGCTCCACTCCCCCACTGTTCCCATCTGCCCTCCCGGTCTCACTCACTTGATTCCATGCGCCGCCTTCCTCTCCTATCAGATTCTTTCATCTTCAGCCCTCTTTCATTTCCACCTCCCAGCTTCGAGCACTACTTCCACTCTCCCCTCCTCCATCTGCCTATCATCTCTCATCGCCTGGATCCACCTATCACTTGCTAGCTCTCACTCCAACCCCTTCCCTCCACCTCTTTATACTAGCTATCTCCCCTTTATCTTTCAGTCCAGATGAAGGGTATCGACCCAAAACATTGACTGTTCATTTCCCTCCTTAGGTGCTGCCTTACCCACTGAGTTGCTCCATCATCTTGTGTGTTGCTCCATCTGAAATAGCCCAGCAAGTCGTTTGGTTGTATCATATTCATAGGCAACTCAAACCTTCTCAAAGGCAATCAATACTGCTTTGTCAGCAGTGCCCACACCCAGAAAATTAA
This sequence comes from Pristis pectinata, assembly GCF_009764475.1. Classification (NCBI taxonomy): domain Eukaryota; kingdom Metazoa; phylum Chordata; class Chondrichthyes; order Rhinopristiformes; family Pristidae; genus Pristis; species Pristis pectinata. The sequence goes on from NC_067407.1 coordinate 107,163,330, forward strand.
TAAATAAATAAGCCAGTGGCATTATGCAAGATTTGACAAGAGTTGCTGAGATTGAATAGAAATCACATAACTACAATTAAGGCTGTGACTACCTTGGGATAAAAATTGCAAAACAGATGACTCATCTCATATGCTAACAATTCTGGAATGTCAATGCATTCCAGCCATTACCAAAGGTATATTACTCATCATGTTCAGGAGCCGGATTAGCACTTAAGGTACAATGCCATGACAGCACAGAAGGAGAACCGGTTACTTAATTCATGCCATATTTAAGTAGCCTAAAAGTACACTTTTTTAAAGTTGAAAAGCACTTAAATAATTAATATTGGAAGCCTATGATAATTAATAAGAAACAATAAGTGAGTCAATACAATGTTCTATTCGGTGACAATCTCAGAAGGTCCAGGCAAGAGGTTGTAAAAGAAAAATCATTTGCATTTACCTCACACCCTCAGGATGTTCCAAAGCACATCACAACCAATGAAATCATTTCTTTTGAAAGTATAATCTTTGTTAAGATCCAGTTAGGCATGCACAGGAAGAACAAAAATTTGCAATTAAATAAAAGTTATTAATTTGTATTAATTAACAGCTGAATGTGTATTGGACCATCTTATCACATGAATTCTCAGGTCTTCTTCAAAATGGTATGAACCACCAAACAAAGCCCTGATATTAGCATCCCTTCTGCAGCTCTGACAGTGCAGCTCTCCCTGGGTACCACAATGAAACAATTCCCTAGATTATGTATCACTAGACATCTCAGTGCACAACTGATTAAAGTGAACACACAGACAAGTAGTTATGAGAAAAGTCAATGGCCAAGATGAAGCAACGTAGAAAAAGGGAAGACCTTCTCCCCAAATTGTTGCTAAATGGAGGTGTCCTCCCAGAACACTGCAGTCCTTTACTCCACAGAAGAAAAAAATTACAAACATTTAATGTCGACATTGAAGGTAAATTTACTATGTGTGCTGTGTAGGGCAAAGAAAAATGAATAAAAATATTAAGGCGATGTATACAATGCTGCTACCTGAGTGGATAGTTCACTATCAGGTCCTGAGATGCCAATACTTCCTCTTGGCATTACCTTCTTGCTCTTAATGTTAAGCAAAAAATTCATCTAGCTTTAGGTCTACAGGCACTTACTCATATACCAAGTCCAGCAAACTAAATTTGCAATGAAAGAAATATTATCAGTAACGAAAGATGTTTTTTGCAAAGCACAGCTGATTCAAATCATGTTAATTATGTAGTGAGCCACAGAGATTTGAATCTAATTAATTATCATCAGATTGCTTTCAGTATCAGTAATTAGGATAATAAATATCAGGAGATTTCTATATACAACTTGAAAAGCCAAGAACTAACTTATGTCAGTAATTTTATAAGAAAATAACTGTGTTCTCACCAGGAGCATCATATTTCTGAACTTCCTGAAAAGAAACAGACATGACTGGGTGTTTGAGCTTTTCTCTGTAGTCAGTGATGGTCTGATAGGCCAGGAACACTGCCACCGACATCAAGAGCAGATAGATGAAGATAAGAATTACAGAAAATGTGTTCTTCAGGCAGGCTTTACCGAAGATAGAGGAAAGACTTGTTGAGCTAACGGCATTGTCTGGAAAAGGGGAAAAAGTAATTTAGTTCCTTCCCTTATTTAATGTGATGATGCTGATCAGATTCAACATATTAAAACATCTGAGTAACAATTTATTCACAGGGACAACTGTAAGATTCAGTATCATCTCTATACATTAACACACTCAGTCATATTCTTACCATGGCAGCAAACATTACATTCAAAGAAAAGGCGATGAGTACTTTAGAACAAGTCCAAATAGGTTAATGGGTACAGTTACTTGCACATTACACTGTTTTGTCAGTGTAATGTATTGTAAATTATGGAGGCTGTGGGACATGCCCAGTAGGTCAAACTATATGAATAGAATAAGGAAAACTGAGCCAACATGATGACTGGCAGAAATGGGCAGTGCTGATACAGACAGAAAGATAGAAACAGAGAGCTACCCAAAGTTGGAGAATTTAACTTGGGTCCTGCAGGCTGCGATGTTCCCAGATGGAAGATGAGGTGCTGTTCCTCAGGCTTGCATTGGGCCTCGTTGTAACAGTGCAGGAGGACACAGACAGAAAGGTCAGAGTGGGAGTGGGATGATGAATGAAAATGGCAGGCAACCAGAAGCTCAGAATCATTCCTGTGGACTACTCTCTTTCCCCAGATGCTGCCTGACCTGCTGAGTATTTCCAGCATCTGCAACTTTCTTTATTTCCACAGTGCTCTTAAAATGATAAAATGCCCCAAGTTGCTTCAGAGGCTTAAATAAATGAATATTTGTAGAAAATGACTAAATACAATTTTGAAGCAAGCGGCTATAGTGAATCTTCCGCAGGGAGAAACGGGGTAGAAAGGGAGAGTTGATTTCAGAGCCTGATCTGAAGAGCCTACCATAAAAAGGAGAGAAAGAAGAGGAAAAAAACAAGAGAGCCGTTGTCAGATAAACAAAGGACAGATCGTGGTACGTTGGTACTGAGCTGAGTATGGAGGGGTTTGTACACTACATTTTCAATGTAATGCAATGAGAGATGGGGACCTCAATGAGGTTGACGATAGGAAAGAAAAGTGTACTGAGAGTTCAACAGGATTGCAGGCAGCAGTGCTTTGGGTGGCTTGGAGGTCACAGACGAAAGGAGTTTGGGAGATTGGTGGTAAAATAAATGGTCCATTAATTGAGGTCAGAAAGACGTTGCTGAGAGTTTAGCACTTTTGGGATGAAGTATAGAAATGTTACAAAGAGGCCAAATGCAAGCTGTGGAAGGGGAAAATAGTCTTGGCAATGAATCAGATGTGGAAGCTCAAATAAGATCAAACTCAACACTGAAACTGCAAGCAACCAGGTTTAGCTGTACTGAGCAATCAACTAAGAGAGCATTGGTTAAAGAAGGTTAAGATGGGATCTGACGAAGACTGTTTCCACTCAGGGGATGATTGAAGTCTGGAACATACTGCCTGATATGGTACAGCCAGATACTCCCACAACATTTAAGCAGCATTGGACAAGCACTTGAATTACCAAGGCATAGAAGGCTATGGACCAAGTGCTAATTAAAGAGATTAGTAATAGATAGGTAATTGATGGTCAGCATAGACATGGCAGGCCAAAGACCCCGTTTCTGTGCTGTATGACTCTAAGAGGATTGATTTGGGAGCCAGAGTTTTTGACGAGCTAATAGGCAACATTGAAGGAGCTTCTATCTCATCCACAGTGCTGTCAACAGCACAATGGTGACTGTGGTGCCAGTGGTAAGGAAGAGGTAGAGTTAGACAAGAGTTAGAGCTAGATATCATTAGTACATGGAAGCTGACCCCATATCTAGATGCTGTTGTTGAATTGTGATCGTGACAAAGAACATGAAGCACCATCTTGGAACATTTGTGATAAGTGTACGAGGCCGAGTATGTCAAACGTTGCAGAAACAAGAACACAGAGAGCAAATCTCCATAATTGTACTCACAACATTGCACAACACAAAATCAACAACACAGATAAAATGCTGGCTTTATTTTAATTAAGATTAGAGGCCAGCTGATGCACCCTGGCTCTCAGAACCTTCACACCTAAACCCCAGGCACTTCAAATAAGAGAAGCAGCCAGGAGCTGGATCAAGGAAGGCATTTTTCTGGACTCCAAGTTAAAACAAATGCTAAATGGTTTAAAAGTAACCTTTTCCCTGACTGCACAACAGTGGAGAAGTATGAAATAAAGACCAAGTGTCTTCAAACATGGAAAGCTGGAATAGCAAGGAAAAAGCATTTTTCAATTAACATTAGTACCTCGTAACATATTAACATCCTCTTGCTCTTCATCATTCTCATCGTCGAGATCAGAACTGCAATGTCTTTCCTCTGTTTGGTCATTTGAAAGCTACAGAGAAAACATTTTTAAAAGCATGGCAGGTTCATTATTGTAAACTGAGGAGATCTAAACACTTTAACACAGCACCAAGCATCCTGCTTGCAATCAGCAAATACTAGGTCAGGATTTTAGGATGAATTTTTCTACAGTGGGATTAAGCAGAAACAGATCCACCTCGGGGTTTGGGGAGTCCAGCATAACCTTTCCTGTTAACAGCATTTTGCAAAGTCTATTGTGTGCTCAAGTTTAAAAAAAACAGTAACTGCATATTTAAGGCAGTAGAGGGGGCAGAAGCCAATTCTGACTATTTATACCTCAACCATATGGGCAATGGCAGTCTTAGAATCTTAATGTGCAGAAGGTGGGCACAGGACAGCACACTTCCCTCCCTCGGCTGGCTCTTTGAAAGAATTATTCAGTTTAATCCCAGACCCCAGTTTTATCCCAAAATCCTGAGAATCAGTCCTCTTCACATTTAATAGCCTTTTGAAAATTCCTAAGGAATGTGCTTCCACTATTCTACAAAGCACATTCTGGGTTTTTACTTTGCAGAAGAAAATAATTTCCCAATAATTTTAACACCTGTAACCTGTTTAGCAAACCATTTGCCAAAGCAAAAGGTTTCTCCCTTACCGCTCTATCAAAAACTATCAACATTCAGGTCTCCCTTAATATCTGCTCAAAGAAAAACAAGTTTCTTCAGTCTCCACAGGAAGTTTACGTCCTTCTTCCCTTTATCACTCAAGTCCTCTATGCCCTTGGTATTTCTTTTCAGAAGAGAGCTGCCCTGCCAAAGCCTAACCAGAAATTTATAAGGTCAGGATTTACAGAGCCAAATGTTCCATAAGTTTTTGAAGTTCTTTATCTATTTAGTTTGCAACCTTTAAGCAAAGATATATAGTGTGTTCATTTTAAGTATGCAATTACTCAACAATATTTGCAGATTGTGGGCAAATAACATTTACCTGGCTAATCACACCCATCAGTTTATAATCACAGCAGGAGTCAGAATCTGAAAATACTTTTATAATAGCCAAGGAGACGGGTTTGAACAATATATATACACACACACTCCACCTTTGTCAGGACTCTATTCTTAATGCAAAACTACCAAGCCACAACCACGTATCATTATATCAACTGGTGTTCAAACGCCCACGCTCCAGACAGCCTTATGTATAAAAATGCAAGGGCAATAACTATCTAATTGGATTTTCCCAATTTAATCCCAAAATATAATTCATCTGGATTCAGAATAACATTAACTCCATTTTGATCCTAATAAATCAAATTTGAAATCTGTAATGCAACTGAACACACAGACTCCATTCTTGCACTCTGCCCAAGAAGTGAAAGAGATGAATTAGCTTCATATTTTACCTGCACTATTCACTGCAGTCCCTGCCAGAGTGGACAAAATAGTTCAGCAGTATCCTTTCATATCTTAAATGTGCACACAATGCCAAGCATAGTCCATGCATGGATAGGCCAGGGAGGGAAAACTTCAGAACAATTTGCTTAAACCACTGTTGTCAGCTCCTAGCCCCTGAATATACAGGTGTCCACTCTTGGTCAGTGATGGCACCTATCTGTGGACATATAACAAAGCGAGGGAGGAGGCAGGGATGCTGGATGGGATATGGGATTTCCTTCAGCCACTAAATGACTCCAACAATTGTTTCACGATCCCCTTTAGTGGAGGTGGCCGGGGCAAGAGCAACATCACAACAGTTAAACAAGTAGAAATGCATAAGTAGATGGGTTAGAAAATGTACAATAGTCACACATAATGTAACAAAATGGAGAATTAACAAGACATTGTGGGACATGACCACATTTCATTATGTGGTCTCATAGACAGAGATGATCAGCTAGGCCTCCCTACCAGCACTGAGGCAGTTTGAGCTGAATACACAAGGTCACTGAATACTAGGGCCATTGTTCTGACTCAGGGATAGTGAACAGGGTGTCCGGCCAGCATCATAAAATGACACAAAGATGTCTATCCATAGAATGATTAAAACCAACCCCTCATACTTCATTCAACATCTGGTTGGCTGTGCATGTAATGTATGAAATCAATTGTTGATATCATTGGTCTATAGCCAGCTAGAGATGAATTGGAGAAAGGGTATAATAAAAAGATATTTTCCTTTGTTCTATGGAGAAGTTGTCTGGAACACGCATGGATTTTTTTCCACCGGTGATATAAAAATATACATATAAAACTACTTAAATAATAAATCATCAGCGCTTGAAATGAATCTGGTTCCTGTGTGATTCTTCAATCACTCGATTCTCCTAACACCTTGGATAGCAGCACACCCAACTCTAACTCACTTTTTTGTAACGGATCAACTTTGTCTCAATTTCCAACCTACAAATGTTTTTTTTAAGTGTTTTTGGTATTATGTAATGGATCTGCAATCTGCTTGTTGCCAGATGGTAACGTTGCTTGAAAATAAAGGGTTTTAACTGCTGGAAGTCTCATAGGTCAGTTTGAACACATGAAGGAAATTCAGCAGTTACTCGCAGCAAACTTCCAGCTCTGAATCATACATACTGACAGTGATATTTACTTCTTTGAATCTACTTTTGATATTTTGACATGTGATGAATGTATGTCTTTACATAAGGAAATAATTTCAAGCTTAGCTTGACAGTAGAAACAATCTTAGATTATACAATAGTATGTTATTGAACAATTAACATATACAGAGTTAAAAGACCAGAGACCTGCAGATGCTGAAAAGCTGAAAGGCAAATTCAGTGGAAGTCATATGGAGGCGTGTTTCAAATGAGCTAGTCATACTAATTACTTATGTTACTATTCAGAAGTATGTAAATGGGCATTCAAAAATACATTCAAGAAATAATCTGATGGTCACCGTTACCACAATCATTGTGTGCTTTCTGGAACACGAACAAACCATTTCTCTGAAGTCGGAGTCCTTGTGAGAACCAACGATGTAGGTAGAAAAGGAGCTGAGCTCCAAGACAGTTTCAGGAGCTCAGAAGAAAGTTAATATTCAGACCAAAAGTTAGCTATGTCTGGGTTATTGCCAATTAGTGAGAATAGGAGTAGTAAAATGTCAAGTTAATGCAGAAAGGATGTTCATGGGATATCTAGGGCAATTCTGGCACGGGAGGTGATCTGCATAAAGTGGACAGCTCGCATCCTAGCTGGGTAAGGCCCTTTGACTTTGTGCTGTGTGCAAAGTTTTAAACTCATTTAGCAGAAGGAGGGCGCCAGGATGAAGCTTTAAAAAGGAGATACAAGGCACAGCATGGACTGGCTGAAGCCCAGAATTAGAATAAAGACTAATTTAAACAGTATGTATACTTATGTTTGTCCAGAGTGTGATAAGTAAATGGGGGAGGGGGTGGTGACGTACATTAGTAGCCATGTGAAATTATATTATACTGTTGGTAATATAAAGCTTAGAGAAGGGGAGGCACACAATTATGATAAAGGGAACAGGAGGTGATAGGAAGAGTACAATATCTTTCACAGATACCTTTACAACGACAGAAATTAATTATATAGCTGAGTGTTCAAAGAAAATAAGTACTGAGAACAGAGAAGCTGTACAGTTCCGGATGTTTACTGCTGGTTACCAAACAGGGGTTGGAGCTGAACTTGAAGAAGTGAACCTTCTTACCCCACCTTTTTAACGCACCGGCCCTGCACTGCTTTTGTGAGACCCAGTCTTCATCTTTCTGTAATTTAAGAGGTAATTGTGAAAGCGAGCTGCTCGAAGTTGCAGTGGATTCTTTGTGCAGTTTGCTTGGAGCCTGCTCGGACGCCCCCTCCTCCCCGTGCACCAAGTTTCCGGCATTCATGCTCGCTGTACTGTGCAGCGCCGAAGTCAGAAATTTACCCCCAAACAAAATGATACTATGCACTCAAACTGTAAACCTTGCAGGTATAAAAGAAGCATGCAATGCATAAAGTTAATAAAGTGGCATTATTTAAAATACAGTTATTTCAAACTAAATTGAGATCCAAAACAGCGAACTTTCGGCAACTAACTGGGGACGTGAATCTAATTAACCCGCTGAAAGGCAGAGGCTGCAGCAGTGAACAGCCCGTAGCCCTGGGATCGCGCCCTGCTTCAGCCGGTTACCTCTCCATAAGAGCCGGCGATTTCTCTCCTTATCATTGTCGAAGTCCCCAGGATAGGTCGGTCAGCAGACCGGCCGTGCACCGTGGAGCTGAGCAGAAAACATGATCTGGAACTGGCCAACAAACCGGCGGCGAATGCAGTGCGGGGAGAAAACGGATGATGCAGGAGGTGAAGCGCAGGTAGCGAGAGCGGAGCGAGGCAGCGCCTGGGGCACAAAGCACTGCCCTCCCCACCCACCAGATCTGGATCTGTTGCCAGCGCTCACTGCCTCCCTCAACAGGGCACCCAATGCCAGTGCTCACTGCCTCCCTCAACGGGGCAACTACTGCCAGTGCTCACTGCCTCCCTCAACAGGACACCCATTGCCAGCGCTCACTTCCTCCCTCAACGGGGCCACCCACTGCCAGTGCTCACTGCATCCCTCAACGGGGCCACCCACTGCCAGCACTCACTGCATCCCTCAACGGGGCCACCCACTGCCAGTGCTCACTGCCTCTCCCAAATAGGGCACCCACTGCCAGTACTCACTGCCTCCTCCAGCTAGGGCCCCCATAGCAGTGCTCACTGCTTCCATTGCTGGGGCAGCTGTGCCAATGCTCACTCCTGCCTTTAGCCACGACTACTTTGTTAGCACTCTCCATTTCCTGCCTTGCCTCAGCTATACCAGAGCTCACTGCCTTTAACCCCCTGCTCGTCTACTGTATCATCACTCACTGCTCACCACTTTCCCCCACAGACAACTTTCATTCTCACGTTCAGTGCCTCCTCCAGTCAGGCCTGCACTGCCTATTCTCGCTGTCTCCCCCAGTGCCCCAGCTGCTGTGTTGGTGCACACTGCCAAAACAGCCAGAGCTGCTGTGCAGTGTTCACCCCCTCCCCCAGCAAGAGCAATTTGACAGTGCACAAACCTCCCAAAGCCAAGGATGCTGTGGCAGAATTTACTGACTTGTCCACCCAGGACCACTGTGCCAGTGCTCACTGCCTCCCCCAAACCAAATATGATTAAAAGTACAAGGCATCATCTCTTTGAACTCTCATTACTTCTCAGTGAATCTGGCTTTTCTAATGACAGTTGTTTTTCTCTTACTATGATTAGGACTGGAGGGGCTTGAGATATAAAGAGAGACTGGATGGGCTGGGACTTTTTCCCTTGGGGCATAGGAAGCTGAGAGCTGACCTTATTAGAAGTACATAATATCGTGAGGGGAGTACATAAGGTGGATGGCCATAGTCTTTCTCCCAGGGTTGAGGAGTCTAAAACTAAGGGACATAGATTTAAGGTGAGAGGGGAAAGATTTAAAAGGGACCCAAGGGGAAACTTTCACACAGAAGATGGTTGATGTATGGAACAAGCTGCCAGAGGAAGTGGTACAGGTGGGTATCATTACAATCTCTAAAAGACATCTAGACAGGTACCTGGACAGGAAAAGTTTAGAAGGATATGGGCCAAACACAGGCAAATAGGACTTGCTTCGATAGATTACCTTGGTCGGCATGGACGACTTGGGCTGATGGGCCTGTTTCCATGCTGTATGTCTCTAGATAATTAATATATAATATCAATGGCATTAAATCTTAATGAGGTGCTTCAGTGCAAGACTGATATTTAATGCCATTACCTTTTAATTACTGCCATGATGGTACAGGAAGTGGTGATGGCTGAGAGGGTGGCAAAGGTTTGTTAATCACAGCAGATCGGCCTGAAGGAGGAGACACTAATAGAATGCGATGAATAAGGACCAGAGGAGGCAGCATTTAGATAATGCAAGAACTTCCAAAACAGAATAGAACTGATAATGCTTCAGCTCATGTGGAACCTTCACCTAAGCAGTATTATCAAGGAAAATAAAAACGTAAATGTTGGACATCTGAAACAAAAATAGAAGATGCTGAAGGAAAAAAAAAACAAATAGCAGTTTAGGCAGCATCTATGAAAAGAGAAACAGTCAATATTTCAGGCCTGTGATGAACAGTTGCAGACCCAAAACCTAAACTGTTTTTCTTTCTCCAGATGCTGCATGACCTGCTGAGTTTTTCCCCAGCATTTTCTGTTTGTGTTATCAAGGAAACATTTCTTTTGTGTGTCAAAGTTTAAACACAACTGACCAAATTAAGAGATTTTAATTTTTGATATGCTCCCAACAGGCTGAGGCTGAACACCAGTTACTTGATGACACCACTTACCTCCCATCCCAGTTATAATCTCACTTCACAATTTATCTGACCATTGCTGATCATTTCCAGAGGCTTGCTCCCATCTCACTGTCTTCAATCATATTCCCCAAATGTTTACAGTCCAATTGTTCGACCCACTCCATTTTAATCTGGCCTTTGTTCATCACAACAATTTTCAATTAAACCTATCACCACCCCTCTACTTTCCTCCTGCCCCACACGTTCTGTCCCCCTTCATTCTGGAATCATTAGGAGACACAAGAGACTGCAGATGCTGAAATCTGGAACAAATAGAAAAACAAGCTGCTCAGCAGGTCAAGCAGCATCTGCGGAGGCAAAGGGATGGTTGACATTTTGGGTTGAGACCCTGCATCAGAACTGAGAGTGCAGAGGAAAGATGGCCAGTACAAGGATGTGAGAGGGAGGGGTGTTTCTGTTTCCACCTATCAGCATCTGTCGCAAAACACCCCCTCCTCCCACCACACCTTCCATCTGCCCATCAACCCCACCTCACCTGGTTCCATCTATCACATACCAGCTTCTGTCTCACCCCTCACTTCTATATCCTGCTATCTTCCCTCTACATTCTCAGTCCTGATGCAGGGTCTTGGCCTGAAATGTCAACTATCCTTTTGCCTCCACAACAATACACAAAAAGTCCTGATGAAGGGTCTCGGCCCGAAACTTCGACTGTTTTATTTCCCTCCATGGATGCTGCCTGACCTGCTGAGTTCCTCCAGCACTTTTTGTGTATTGCTTCAGATTCCAGCATCTGCAGAATTTCTTGTGTCTCCGAGTTCCTCCAGCAGCTTGTTTTTTGCTTGAAGTCATTAGGCCCTGTTGAAACCATCTGTCGTTTTGACAATTTCAGGCTTCCCTTTGTCTTCATTGACACAAGTCACTCATCCAATATCTCCACCTTTTCCTGCACACTGATCCAAGCAGTTCGATTTAGCATTGGTACTTCACACCTGACACAACTTGGTATCATCTTCAACAACGTTCCTGTCATTCCCACTGACTTTCTGTAAAAGAAACAGTGTACTACTAAAGGCGACTATGTGATAAGATCATGATGGGTCTTCGACCTGAAGCATTAACTCTTGTTTCTATTTCCACGGATATTGTCTGACCTGCGGAATGCTTCCAACTATTTTTACGGAATTCCGAAAACTACAGTTTTTCTTTCATTCCTTTTATCATTGGTTGGCTGTAATAATAACGAGGCTGCTATTGGCTCTCTGGATCCTATAGTTGACTATCATTGGCTGGTTACGTTCTATATCATGCCAAATTTGATTGGTTGGCTCTAATAAAGGTCAGGATGCTATTGGCTGACTGTAGAATTCATGCGACGATTGTATACGTATTTGCAAAGAGAGGTTGTTCATTGGATGGTTTTCCTGGTTAGGCCGTTGATCATTGGCTGGTGTTCTTGAATGACAGCCGGTATCCTGGAGCCTGGGTTGGTGTTTTTGCATAACTATTCTTGCTCTATAAGGAGCCAGGGTTTGAGGAAGCGGGTTAAAATGTCGGTTGGTGGAGTAAGACGATGTGTCTGGGTTGTTTTCATCAGTTTGATTAATTTAAACGTGTTGCTTGCCAAGGAGGTTAAATTGAAACATTCACCTCCTCTTCAGAGTGCCGTTCGTTTGTTTACCGATGAGGATTTGGCTAAATACAACGGGGAAGAGGTGAGTGAAATGTTTCTTAAGTGTCGGTAAACTAATATCTAGCTCCGAATTGCATAATTCAGTGACCTCAATATTTTTGAGGTACATTACAAATTGTGTGTCACATTTAGTTGGAAATGTGGTTATTTTTAAATGATACCCACCCTAATATTTCCATATCAGGGTGGGTATCATTAACAGTTAATAGTAAACATAATGGGCACACAATCAACAGTGAGTTAAAGCTCACTAATCATTGTATTTATTATGCGTTGACCTAATAGCACAACTAAAACTTTGCTATGGACTTTTTAAATAAAATTGTGAAATATTTGTGTGATCTGTATTTGAGTATGTAGGCACTTAAATGGCCAAGGCACAGAAGTATATATTCCTGATACTGGCAAATGGGATTAGTGCAGATGGACAAAAAGGATGTGGTGGATGTCATAAAGTCTTAGCATAGAAACAGGCCCTTTGGCTCAATTTATCCATGCTGCCCGAGATGTCTATCTGAGCTAGTCCTATTTGCCTGTGTTTGATCTATACCCCTCTAGAGGCAGATATCCGTGTATCTGCCCAAATGCCTTTTAAGCATTATAATTGTACTTGCCTCTACAGCTTCCTCTGGCAGCTTGTTCAATATTATCTCCACCCTCTTTGTGGAAAATGTTGCCTCTTGGGTCCCTTTTTAAATCTTTCCCCTCTCACCTTAAATCTATGCCCTCTAGTTTTAGACTTCCCTGTCCTGGGAAAAAGACTATGATCATTCACATTATCTATGCCCCTCATGATTTTATAAACCTTTCCCCTCAACCTCCTATGCTCCGAGGGGAAGAAATTCTCAGTCCCTCCTTTATAACTGAAACCCTCCAGTCCTGGTAATATCCTTGTGAATCTTTTCTGTACCCTTTCTGGCTTAATGACATCCTTCCTATAGCTGGGTGATCAGAACTGCACACAGTGCTCCAAGTGTGGTCTCGCCAACAACTTGTACAATTGTGACTGGTGATGGGCCTGTTTTTGTGCTATACAACTCTGATTCTATGACACTGTGAAACTTGCAGCATAATTTTCTTTCTACAGTGGTTAATTGTTTTCCAGTTTGTTTCATAAAAACAGTAAATGCTGGAAATACTAGGCTGATGAAAGGTCGCTGAGCTAAAACATCTCTCTCCACTGGTGCTTTCTGACCTGTTTAATATTAACACTGACATAACAGGGACAGGGTTGCCCTTGTCCTCAGCTACCACCCCACGAGCCTCCGCATTCAACACATCATTCTCTGCAACTTTTGGCACCTCCAATGGGATCCTACCGCCAGACACATCTTCCCCTCACCCCCTCTCTCTGATCTCCAAAGGGACTACTCTGTTTGCGACTCCCTTGTCTACTCTTTCCACCACCCCCCCCCCCCCCCCCCAGCACTTAAGCCTGCAACAGCAACAAGTGCTACACCTGTCCTTGCAACTCCTCCTCCACCACCATTCAGGGTCCCAGACGATCCTTCCAACTGAGGCAGTGCTTCACCTGTGAGTCTGAGGGAGTCATTTATTGCATCCAATGCTCCCGGTGCGGCCTCCTGTACATCGGTGAGACCCGGCACAGATTAGGTGACTGCTTCATTGAGCACCTTCGCTCTGTCCACTGCAACAGCCAGGACCTCCTGGCAGCCACCCACTTCAATTCCACATCCCACCTCCTATGCTGACATGTCTATCCATGGCCTCCTCTACTGCCACGTTGAGGCCAGGCACAGGTTGAAGGAACAACACCTCGTATTCCGCCTTGGGAGTCTCCAACTCGATGGCCATAATATCGATTTCTCTAACTTCTGGTAACCATCCCACCTTCTTCCCTCCACCCCCCACCCCCCACCCCTCACTCCTTTGTCTTCCCTTATTCCCATGGCTCCCTTACCCTGCCTTGATGACCTGCCCATCTCCTCTCCTCCCCTCGTCCATCCTTTATTCCATGGTCCACTGCCCTCTCCTACTGGATTCCTCCTCCTCCAGCCTTCGGCCTCTTCTACCTATCATCTCTCAGCTTATTACATCTTCTCCCCCTCCCCCATCCACTTCATTCCCCCTCTTACCTGGACTCGCCTATCCCCTGCCTGCGTGTGCTCCTCCCCCTTCCGTCACCTTCTCATTCTGACTTCTGCCCTCTTTCTTTCCAGTCCAGATGAAGGGTCTCAGCCTGAAACGTCGACTGTTTATTGCCCTCCATGGATGCTGCCTGACCTGCTGAGTTCCTCCAGCACTTTTTGTGTATTGCTCCAGATTCCAGCATCTGCAGAATTTCTTGTGTCTCTGTTTAAAATTGCGTCATTTTCTGTTTTATTTCAGTCTTTAAGCACCTGCAGAATTTTGCTTTCCAAGTGACTCGTATTTGCATGAGTTTTGTTCATCAGTTATCTTTGCAGTCACTTGATATTACTTTATTTTTGGTTCACAACTGGGGCAAGCCCTTTTTCTTAAGTTGTAATAAAAACTATGATACTGTAATAAATTTACTGAGGATCTTTTGGTCATTTTATAACTGCAAGTTTAAAGTCTTTAAAGAATCGGAGAAGTTGGTTCTTCCAGGAAGAAAGCCATGTGTTAACAACAGCTTCAGTTCAAGTAATTTCTCTTGATGTAATTTGCAGGTAATTTCTTTTCAGGATTGTGAGTTCCTTCCATGAGGAGGTATTGTAAGTCCAGTCTGCTGCTGCCTTTGAGGTAGAAGAATAAAAGTTGATTTCATTGAAACATGCAAAATTCTTAAGGGGCTTGATGGGACAGATGCAGTCTTCACTGTCTAGAACAAGGGGTCAGAATTGCAAAATAAGGGGTTGGACATTCAGGATTGAAATGAAAAGGAAAGTCTTCCTGGAGAATCTTTGGAATCCTCTACTCAAAACGGATGTGGGGGCTCAGATACCTGGATCATCTGGGAAAGAAACAAATAGATTTTCTGATGTTAAGGGAATTGAGGGATGTGGGGTTAGTGCAGAAAAGTGACATTGAGATAAAAATCAGCCATGACATACTTGAAAGGCAGAGGTGCTGAATGGCCTACTGCTTTTATTTCTCATGTTCTTTTGTATTTTTTAAAACCAATGCTGGTGAGCAGGCAAAGATTACACCAAGGTGTTTTGGGTGAGCTTGGCTCTGGGCTGCTGGTTCTTAGTGAAACCTGAACACTGTAACGCTTGTCTTTCTGGGGTTCAGACAGTGTTTCCATTGCTGGAATTTGTTTGAGGGTGGCCTTGGAAAATCCAACCAATATTGTCTGGTATGCACCCTGGAGCAGAGAGGCCAAAGTCATTAATATTGATGTGGAATATCAGTGGTGTAAATGCGAGCAGTCTAGAGGGAGTCCGTTGTTTACCGTTTGCCAGAGGGTGTTTTTTTTCAGGGAAGATGATGTGAAAATATGGTTCATGTGGAGCGAGCTTCTGCATTTGATAAGGCAGGACACTAGTCCACTAGGCAAGGCCATGTCACAAGCTAATGATAGGAAGTAAAGGGGGTCTAAATGGCTTTCGGCTCATAATGAAATGTGGATTAAATTGTTACGGTGATAGCAAGGATGGTTTGTAGCTGTTTTCCTGGTCTGATGCTGCCTGTTCACTTGGAATGCCAGGTGCTGCAATGATCAACTCAAGAGGGCCAAATTGGTTAGTTTGGTCATGGATAAAAGAGACATAGGTCAGTAGTTTTCTGATCTTGAGTGAGGTGGGATGAGGAAAAACCCCATGCAGCCACTTCATAGGAACTAAGGCCAAGTTATTCAAGACTGTTGCCCTCTCACTGGTCTATCTCAGTATTGTGCCCAGAATCCACAGGTAGTGCCCACATGAAGATGGGCAACTCCTCATGCTTCACACCAATGAGAAGTTGAAGCTGGACCTCCCGATTCATAACAGCACAATCTTAGCTAATCAGACAATCCTCTGTAGACCTGATCAAATACTGTATACAACAGCAAGGAAGGAGAACTGTGAAGGAATCAGAATCAGATTTATTATCCCTGTCTTATGACGTGAAATTTGTTGTTTTGCGACAGCAGTACAGTGCAAAGACACAAAATTACTATAAATTACAAAATAAATAGTGCGAACAAAAAGGAATAATGAGGTACTGTTTATGGGTTCATGGACCATTCAGAAATCTGATGATGGAGGGGAAGAAGCTGTTTCTGAATTGTTGAGTGTGGGTATTCAGGCTCCTGTACCTCCTCTCTGATGGTAGTAACGAGAAGAGGGCATGTCTCAGATGGTGAAGGTCCTTAGTGATGGATGTCACCTTGAGGCACCGCTTATTGAACATGTCCTCGATGATGGGGAGGGTTGTGCCCGTGATGGAGCTGGCTGAGTCTACAGCCCTCTGCAGCCTCTTACAACCCTGTGCATTGGAGCCTCCATACCAGGCTGTGATGCAACCAGTCAGAATGCTCCAACAAACAGCTCATCACCAATCCTATCAAAATGCAGCCAGAATTGCTGTAGAGAAGGAGCTGATGAGCCCTGGGAGAAGTGACCACCTACTTGTCGCTGGAAAATTAAATTTGTTCCAGCATGTGTCAGCAGGCACAAAAGCCAATCAGTGGACCATATTTTAATCCACTGAGAAAACTGGAAGTTTGCTACACAATCATCAAAACTAAAAGAGATCTAGGAACTCAAAGGGCAGAAGCTGAGGAGGAAGGGCATGCCTCGGATTCATGGTGAGGTGGTGCGGATGATGAAAGGAAAAATGGTAGTGCAAAGGCAGGAGTAATATGTTTAATAAGGCACATTTAAACAACACCAGTAGATATGAGATAACCAGTACTGTTTACTTTTGTTGAAGCTCATACTCTCACTATTAAAGATCCTCTCAGAGGATTTTAGAAATAGTGCAATATAGGTTTCAATGTATCTGAGAAAAAGATGTCTGCTTTTCTGGCTAGACTACCCAAGATGGCAAATGTGCCCAATGAGCAGTAACTTGTAATTCCATGTAATACCATTGGGAAACTTTGCAGGTACAGGAAGAGGCAAATCCTTTAAGATCATGAAACAAATTATTCAGGGGAATGAAGAGCACCCAGGAGTGTTTGCTCAGAGATTATGGTTTTGTGTAACCCAAGATGGGGAGTGGGAGTTTGGCAGACGGTGGTCTCCATCAGGTGATTAGGGGTTCTATAGCTAGCGCAGAAATCATTGCAACTGATTCTGTCGAGAGACTAAGAAATGGGAGAAATCTACAGCTAAGAAAATTTTAAAATTGGATGGGGGGGTGGTTGTAAAACTTGTGTAGCTGTTAGTGTATAGGCATAGAACAAAGCAGTCAGTGCATAGGCAGAGAACAAAGCAGTTAGTGCAGGAGCATTAGGAGAAGGATGGGTTGATTCAGCATATGATAGTTGACAAGGAACTGTTGCAGGAGAGGATTGAGGAAAAACAGTTAGCTTATTACTGAAGGCTTTATAACAGGGTTTAGGGAGCAGAGCTGTATTTACAATTTGGGTTAATGGTAGTTGCCTAAAGAGCCAGGGATGACTTCAAGGATGGTGAAAAGACTAATAATGTCCAGGAAACTGTAAATGGTATAAAAGGGGTCAGTCAGCAGTTGTGTGAAAGGAATAATGGTGACTCAAAGCACAGAATAAAAGTTATTTGGTTAGAGTATTCTGGTCACCCCTCATTGTAAATTGCAAAGTTGAACTTCTTTAAGAAATGGATGAGTTTGCCCTACATATCACTTAAATATTTTGTGTGATCTAATTGATAGACAATGTTTAGAAAGTTACAATGACGCAATGGGGGAAGAAAAAGTAGATGCAAATGCAAAGCAGGATATGTTGGGTGGTGTGACAAAGGAGATGGCTCTTAAGGGTTTAAGAAGGAAATCCAAGAGTTGGGCATAAATAGCAAATGCCATACCCATTAACTGGGGTCATAAAGAAAAGGTCTAAATTAGAGAAACAGAATTTGGGGATGGATTGAGAATTTTAAATCAAGTCAAAGTAGAGTTTATTCTCGTATGCACAGATGCAATGAAAATCTTACTTGTAGCAGCATCACAGACACATAGCATCATATAAGCAGCATTCACAAGAAAAAAAACATAAATTATACACAATTTTTACAAGAAATAACACAATTGGAACAAAAAAGTCCATTTTAGTGGTCATGATGCTGTAGTGCTTGGGGTTTTGCCAGTTGGTTCAAGAACTGAATGGTTGAAGGGAAGTTAGCTGTTCTTGAACCTGATGGTATGGGACTACAGGCTTCTGTACTTCCTGTTGGACAGCATCTCTGAAAAGATGGCACAGCCCGAACGGTGGGAATCTTTGATGGATGTTGCCTTCTTGAGGCAGTGCCTCCAGTAGATACTACCAATGGTGGGGAGGGATGTGCCTGTGATGTATTGGGCAGAGTCCACTGCTCTCTGCAGCTTCATGCATTCCTGTGCATTGGAATTGCTGTACCAGATCATGATGCAACCAGTCAGGATACTTTCAACAGTACATCTGTAGAAGTTTGTTAGAATGTTTGGTGACAAACTGAACCTCATTGGGCAACTGAATGCCAATGTAGGTCAGTTGTGACAGCTGATGGAAAAGGGATCAGTAGAGCCTAGGATGAGCTGGAAAGGAGGATGGCAACTTTGCAAGTGAGCTTTAGAATTGTGAAGTTTGCACTTGGCAAAGGCAAGGGTTTCAGCAGGAGAGACTGCTGAAATGGGCACAATGCCATGCTAGGCCTTCATATTTCTCTCACTTAATTTGAGGAACCTGTGGTCTGCTGTGTTTACTTCTGCCTTTAAATTACTTTAGCTATTTGCTTGTCTTTTTAAGTGTTTCATTATTTCTTTTCCTTTTCTAAGGACAATCAACCCATCTACATGGCAATTAAGGGAGTGGTGTTTGATGTCACATTGGGAAAAGGTAAATGTATTTTTACACGTATTGAACTCCTCTTATTTTGCTGTGCATTTAACATTCAAACTTTTACAGTAAAACTGCAACAGAATCCTGAAGCAAATCCATAATGACAAATGATACTTTCAATGGTATAATTTTTTCTGTTGTCTGCAATATTATTGTGGGTTCAATAAAGAATAATGCTCATTCTAACTAAATTTTTGCAAAACGATGTCTTGTTGGCAACTCTGTACTTGGGGTAAATTTTCTTGGGTATGTGAAATTATAAATGTTTCCAATGCACCTGTCAACTTTTGCTTTACTGCCTTTAACAAGTTAACCATGAGTGGTATTCTTTCCCAGATGACAGCCTTGATAATGGCCAGAGAGGACTGTCTGTGAGGTTGCAGGTCCTCTGCAGGTGTTGGTCTGCTCAAACCCTACCTTACCTTGGCTTTTTATGCCCCTGTCATTACTGAAGTTTTTATTCTTGCCCTGACCTTCCACTGGTACAACTATCAGCTTAACTCCTTAAAGTCCATGGTTTAAACTATTTGTTCCCAGATCTGTCTGCACTGCATCAAGCAATACCAGCTCTTGCTTTTGCTCTTGTGTGTGTCAAAATTCTTGCCTATGGATTGCCAGGAAGACCCTCATCTTATTTTCTGCATAGCTGTTTCCTTAAACTCTTGTTTTCCTTCACCCCTTTCTCCAGTGTGAGGAATTATCACTAATGTTGAGAACATCCATTACATTCCTGGCCAATTTTTTTCTCTGCTATGTTCCTGCTGGCCTAGACTTGAACCTGCATCTTCAGTTTCATTCCCATCTCTGCTTGTGCTTTCTGTGATCTCATTTTGTCTGTGAGAGCCAACTCCTGCACCCTCAGTCCTTTTTCCATTTAACTCCTTGCAATCCAGCTTTCCTTGCTGGCCCTCTAGCACAATGATATTTTAGGAACAGCCCCCTCCCTTTTATTGTGTCCTGGCACTCTGCCATCCCAGTGTGTTTCTGGAGCAAAAGACAACCATCAACATCAACCACCCATTTGCCTCCACAGATGCTGCCTGACCCACCAAGTACCTTAAGCAGTTTTTTTTTGCTCCAGATTCCAGCATCTGCAGTCTCTTGTATCTCCAATGCGTTTCTGTTGTTTTACTGAATAGAGCAAACTTTATTTTCACCTTCATGTGATTGAAAATGCTTCTCTTTTTATTTTCCATGCTGACAGACTGTATGTGCAGTGTATTTCATTGTATGGTAAAATTTGGTGTACTTATGAAATCTGTACAGATTTGAAAATTTGGACAAGATGGCAGTGAATCTGAATTATGTTTCTGTTGTCTCAACGTGCTACTTGCAACAGGATGTTACAAGTTGCACGTTGTATTCCAACACTACTTGTGATAACTTCTTAACAAAAAAATTAAGTTCACTATTTGCAAATCAACATTCATATTGTGTACTACTTACCACAAGGTTGAGTATTCAATTTTTGTGGCCTTAGCCACCTGAAAATTGCTTTTGCATTTTGAGCCCAAATTTAATCTCTGCACTTCCACTTCACCTAACATTCCTTCATGTAAAACAACACACTGTTTTACCAAAAAGTATCACCTTGTATTTCTGGATTTTGTTGACTGTTTTTCCATCCCCTTGCAGTTTTCAATGGTCTGTTGAAACGTGCACATTGCTCCTAGCCCTGTGTCCAAATGATTGGTGTAAGCAACAGGGTGAGAAGAGACTTCTGGGCCTACGTTTACCACCACCACTGCTTTCTGCTTCCTCTTCTGAATGTCTTTTAAAATTTAGTTTTCCACCCACCATTTCCAACCCTGTCCCCCCCCATGCCTTTTAACTTCTATGCTATTAAATTAGTGGCATTTAGTCACTCTTTCAAGGGCTTGTATTACCCCTCTGCATTTCATTTAACTTTTTTCTGCATGTTATACACTTTCCAGTGAACTTGGTGAATTTCAAGGGAGTGAGAAGTTAAGCCCCAGTGAGTTTAAAGGAAGCATGAGGAATGGAGCTTGGTGAATATCAGCTTTTCAAAAAAGCTGAAACTTGGAAGCTCTTCTGACTGCAGCCTTTGCTCAGGAGCCCGGTTCCAGCTGCTACTTGGTCCCCCTGCTCTGAACCCCAGCTTTGGCCACAAACTTATCCCTTCCTGTTCCTTGCTGCCTGAAAAGGTGATGGGAGGCAGAAACCATTACTCCATTTTCAAACAAAATATCTGGACAATCACTCGGAATGAATTGTAAACCATCTATGTATGAGAGGCATCAATAGGGTTGACAGTCAAAATCTTGGTAGGGGAATCAAAAACAAAAGGGCATAGGTTTAAGGTGAGAGTTAGGGGATCTGAGGGGTAAGTTTTTGTTTACACAGAGGGTGGTTGTTATCTGGAACAAGCTGCTGGCAGAGGTGGTGCAATCAGATACAATCTCTATGTTTAAGGGGCATTTAGACAATCACTTAAATAGGCAAGGCATAGAAGGATATGGTCCTAATGCAGGCAAATGGGAAGTGTCGACTATATTACCTGTCACAGGAGTTCACTTCAGCTCTCCTGATGGCAGTCTGCATCCCACCCCAGACGGACATAAAGCCTGCACTCAATGAACTATACTCTGTGGTCAACAACCTTGAGACAGGATACCCTGAGGCCCTCTTCATTATTGCAGGTGACTTCAACCAGTCTTACCAAAGCACGTCTCCTGTCCCACCAGGGTCCCTAACACCCTTGACCATCGCTATACAACCGTCAAAGGTGCCTTCTGAGCCATCCCTCACCCTCACTTTGGCAAGTCAGACCATCAGGCTATGCTCCTCCTCCCTGCGTACAAACTGAAACAGGAGGATCCAGTACAGAGAGTCATGCAGTGCTGGTCTGAGGAAATAGATGAGCTTTTACGTGATTGCTTTGAGTCAGTGGACTGGTCCATGTTCAAAGACTCAGCTGCCAGCCTTGATGAGTATGTCACCATCACCAACTTTATCAGCAAATGTGTTGAGGGCTGTGTACCAAAGAGGACAATACGGGTGTTCTCAAACCAGAAACCATGGATGAACGGGGAGATCCACTCCCTACTGGTCGAGGACTGCTGCATTCCAATCAGGTGACCCTGACCTCTACAAGAAATCGAGATACAACCTCTGAAAAGCTATCAGGAATGCCAAGAGACCATACCGGTTCAAAACGGAGTCCCAGACCAGCCATCAGTTATGGCAGGGCTTGCGTGCTATAACGGGCTACATAATGAAGTCGGGCAGCATCGTCAGCAACAGTGCATCCCTTTCTGATGAGCTTTTGATGCCTCCTGTGTTCATTTTGAACAGAAGGGGAGCAGATTGTCACCACCCACCCTGATGGCCTCCATTTCAACTGAACCTATGGTCACCGTCGAGGACGTAAGATCAGTCTTCCGGAGAGTGAACCCGTTGAAAGCATCTGGCCCGGATAGTATCCCTGGCCATGTCCTCAGATTTTGTGCTGATCAGCTGGTGGGGGTATTTGCAGACATATTTAACCTCTCCCTGCTTCAATCTGAGGTTCCCACCTGTTTTAAGAAGACCATTATCATCCTGGTACCAAATAAAAGCAAGGTAACATGCCTCAATGACTACGGACCGATGGCTCTTACATCCACCATCATGAAGTGCTTCGAGAGGCTAGTCATGGGACGCATCAACTCCAGTCTCCCAGACAACCTCTATCCACTGCAGTTTGCCCACCACCTAAACAGGTCTGCAGTGAATGCCATCTCCCTGGCCCTACAATCCTCTCTGGAATATCTGGACAGTAAAGACACCTATGTTAGACTATTGTTTATTGACTACAGCTCTGCCTTCAACACTATAATTCCAAGCAAACTCATCACCAAGCTCTGAGACCTGGGACTCAACACCTCCCTCTGTAACTGGATCCTTGACTTTCTGACCAACAGACTGCAATCAGTGAGGATAGGCAGCAACATCTCCAGCACGATTATTCTCAACACTGGTGCCCCATAAGGTTGCGTCCTCGGCCCTCTACTCCCTATATACTCATAACTGTGTGGCCAGATTCTGCTCTAACTCCATCTACAAGTTTGCAAGTGATACACTGTAGTAGGCTGTATCTCAAATAACGATGAGTCGGAGTACAGGAAGGAGATAGAAAGCTTAGTGACATGGTGTCATGACAACAACCTTTCCCTCAATGTCAGCAAAACAAAAGAGCTGGTCATTGACTTCAGGAAAGGGGGCGGTGTACATGCACCTGTCTACATCAATGGTGCTGAGGTCGAGAGGGTTGAGAGCTTTAAGTTCCTTGGAGTGAATATCACTAATAGCTTGTCCTGGTCCAACCACGTAGATGCCATGGCCAAGAAAGCTCACCAGTGCCTCTACTTCCACAGGAGACTAAAGAAATTTGGCACTCACCAACTTTTATCAATGCACCATAGAAAGCATCCTATCTGGATGCATCACTGCTTGGTATGGCAACTGCTCTGCCCGGGACTGCAAGAAACTGCAGAGTCAGCCCAGCATGTCATGGAAACCAGTCTCCCCTCCTTGGACTCTTTTACCTCTCGCTGTTTTGGTGAAGCAGCCAACATAATCAAAGACCCCACCCACCCGGGTCATTCATGTGATGGGCTGAAGGGCTTATTTCTGTACTAGTAAGCCAAAAGTCATTTCTGATTCCTCCTTAGTATGTGCAGTAATGTGTAACACAAAATGGCTTCAGCTCAGAATGTGGGAACATTTTGAGAGCTGACGGGAGTACTGCTGCACATCCTTGAGATTAGATACCGATGAAGAATGTTTTCTTCTTTACAGACCTGTTGTCTCTGTTTCGTTTAGGTGTTTAGGCTGAAGGTCGCAAGTGATAAGAAGGTACATGCTGGTACCACTAAGCATGGAAAAGTACTGGGGTAAAAGCTATTAAGTTTTTGAGGGGTATAAGAAGGGGGTACCTTCTTTGTGCAAATCAGGACCTTCCCTTAGGCTGGGTCGCAACCGGTGCTAAGACACAGAGAAGGCTGCATGAAAGACTGTTGGACACCTGATGTTCCCTCTGGCATTATATAGATCAGTTCATTGATTGGTTGAGAAGTATTATTCTGACAATAATAAACCAATACCAATATTTTGCTTCCTTCTGTATTTTAAATATTCTTCTTCCTTTCTGTATTTTATTCTTTATATAACTCTAATAATGTAGTTTCTATAACCTTTAACACGTGTATAGTGCCTCCTTTACAAATACTTTGCTGCTGAATCAGGAAAGAACAAGGAATGAATTTTAAAGTATTTCTCTTACAGTACTGTGCAGCTGACTCCATAAAACCTGACATTCGGCTCACCCTCCCAATAAACATGAATGAACTCTCAGTTCATGGATGATAAGGATTTGGAGTACTAATGAATGAGCCAAATGCCAGACCATCTGGATTTAAGAACAATTGGATACCGATGACTAGAGTTTTACTGTTGGCCATTTTTGAATGATGCAGATTTAATGGGCCTGATGGGGCACCCTTTAGTATAAATCCATGATTTTGTTTTAAGAGAGCCTAAAAGATTGCAGGTGTTGAATCTGTTTTTCAAATATACCTAAACAATCATTAAACTAAACTGCTGTTTTTTTTATTGCTTTTTTTTGTACTATTTGTCCCTTTTTAATTTGTGATGCCCTTATCCTTGTGTGGATTAAGCCTAACTTCAAGATACTAAAGTGATCAGTTCTCAATAAAAAATTTTTAACCTTGTTTTTGGAATAACTATTATGGAGTGTGTTTTGTTTACACAGCAAAACCTTTTTTTAATATATAATTTCAAGACTGACCCATTCCCTGTTCTCCACCCCTTCCCCCCCCCCCCCCCCCCCCCCCAACCAAAGATTCCTGTGGGAAAGTTACCTAGGAAAGGTAGAGCTTTGTATTTGCAAGTTTTGTGTCCAATTGTCTGCACAGTTGGTGAAGAGCATGGAATGTTGTTGTTTTAAAACCTCTGCTTTTCTCTTAGAATTTTATGGCAAAGGTGCCCCATACAATGCACTGGTGGGCAGGGACTCAACAAGAGCTGTAGCAAAGATGTCTTTGGAATCTAAAGACCTCACGCATGATACTGTAAGATTTCCTCTTTAAATTTACCATAATCCAGGCTTTTATCCTCTTTGATCATTGGATTTAATAAACTAAGTCCTGTTGGTATGAGTGACAAGGATGTGGGATCACTCTTGATTAAATTGTGATATGGCACTTTAATTAGCTGTGTTGTGACTTTATTACTGCATTTTCTAATTGGTAAAATTATTCTTATTAAAGGTACTGATTTGCTTTCTCAGATGAAATGTTATTTTGTCCACTAGTCATTCAGTGGCTTGAATTTCGTATTGGGTTATATTAATTTATGGAGGGCAATATTTATTCACTTTTTGAGGTTATTTTAATTATTCAATAAAGTTTTTAAAAATAGCATGTTGTAATCTGTGCAGATTTTTACTTATTATAACATAGAAGGAAGGCAATCAGCCCATCATGTCCATGTCACTCCCAATGGGGCAATGCATCCACTTTATGATCTTGCAACTTTGTTCTCTCTCACTTGCTTACTGTAAGGCATATATGGTCAGGTAACAAAAGGACATCTTTGGAAGGTGGAGGGAAATCAAGTTGCCCAGCAGAAGCCCAATCAGTAGGCAGCAAGATCAGGATGGACCTGGGTCCCTGGATATGTGAGGCAGCAGCACCAATTGCTGAACCACCATGTTCCTCTGTTTCAAAAAAAAGTAAAGGCTCAATAAGAGTTTGAATATTTGAGATAATGTTCAATTAAACCTCATTGTAGAAGAGTTGATTAACAGCTTTTCACCTTCTGAAGCTTTGAATTATTTTGGATGTTTTAGGAAAAGAGTTTTCCTCTTTCTTTTTTCTTAAGTATAAAATCTCTTTTCCTATAACAATTTAACTGAAATCTCTCTTTCTTCCATTCTTCCTCTAAAAGAGGCCCTTGATTTTAAAAACTCTCTGTAACAAAACAAGGGGAAATGAAATTTTCTGAGAATATAATCTTAAAATTTTGTTGGCACTTTTCAGTTTGTCAAAGTGCCAGAGTTTAATCTTTTTAGTTACCAGGCAGTGTGTAATCACCTACTGGATCCTATGAAATGTTGGCACTGTCCCCAGCTTTGAACTGTCAAAGGTTGTTGGAGTTGTCTTGTAGGATGCTGGCCTCCTCACTGCACCTCCCAGGCCCATGTTACTGCTGAGATCATGCTGCTCCATTTCAGGGATCTGGATAGTGCTAGGCAGGATGACAGGGCAAGCAAGGTCTGGCCCAAAATTTCAAAATGGGTGACACCCCGTGTTAAGGCTGGGGTGTTCTTAGAAAATGGTCTTCAATGTGATTTTTTTTTTCCCTCTCTATCATCAAAGCCACATCATCCGTGCACCTGTCAAGAAACACAAGTTGAAAACAAAAATGACTTATTTACTTTTTCCACACACATTCTGTGAGATTTTGTTCTAAAACTTTGGGGTAGTGATACATGAATTTCTGTAACCCAAGCAGTTGTAACACAAGAGATGCCAGTACCTACAGGCGGCATTCAAATGAGTTGAACGTTGTTAAACCCTGATCTTTGGCTACTTGGTGTCATGCCACTAGATGGTGCTGCACGATCTGTTGCTCAAAAAATCTAATTCCAGATTGGCTAGAAACAACTTTCAGAAATCACTTGCCATATGTTGCTGTTCTGCATCTGATCATTTTTGGCCCATATTTTGTCTGTCCAAAAAACAAATAATGGATTTAATTGCTTGATTCAAGCTTTTATCAGAATGTAAATTGTAGTCTGCATATTCGTATTTGAACTCTTTAGATTCATCATCACAACAGTTGCAGATCAGATTTGTATTGCCTACATCTAATCAATACATCTTAATGCACTAAAATGAATACTGCTATTCTTATTTCTCCATAATGTAGAACAGTAACTCTTGACCAATTTTTGTTTTACTTGCTCTAGATATCGCTTGGTAACCTCTCTTAACTGGTTACAACAAGCACAACTCAAAAGAATGCTATTTTCTCACTAACTATAAATAAGGGCATATGAGATTTGCTTGTAATAACGTTTACAGTTTAAGAAATTCACCATCCAGTTCAGGTCCTCATCCTTTTGAGGTGTATTATTTCTCCATCACATTTTTAATACCCACATTGAATAATGTATCCTCCAATTCCACAATTCTCTCAATTGTGAATATGCATAGAGTCCTTGCTTTTGGTGGAAATGAGACTGTTAATAATGATTGCAGGTGATTCTTTATAGTCCTGAGATATTAAATGCTTTGTTTTGGCAGTACTGCCCACCATGTAAGCCTGAATAATGTGCTTAAATCTAGTGTGGAAGGGGGAGAAAAATTGTGCAAAACAACCTAATTCTACAGAATTTCTTCAATTTCAATGCCGCATTGATTTTTTTATGAAAAGCCTCAACAACCATTTCATTCTATGTAGGAAGTTGGCTGTGAATGGCATTTCCTTTGGTGATATCTTGCTCCAGTTATTTGGTATATAAGGTATACAAATAAAAAGTTGCCATCTTTAATTTATGCTGGAGCATACTTCAAAATTTGACTTGGTACCAACTCAACTCAGCTCCATTGCAACCAGAGTTGAATCTCTTCCATCCTATTTCCAAGTACGCATTCCCTTTAGTCAATGGTGTCACCTTGACCACATTACTGGAGTCTTGCCACAATTGTGTACAGTATATACTGGTTTGCATTTTGCATCCCTATAAGCATATAGTCCATTTAATACCTATGGCATCTTTTTCCATTTTCAGACCGGACTCACTGAAGATGAGATGAAGTCTCTAGATAATGTTTTCAACAGTTTATACAAAACCAAGTATCCTATTGTTGGCTACACTGCACGTCGAATTCTTAATGAAGATGGCAGCCCCAACAAAGATTTTAAACCTGAAGATCAGCCCCACTTTAACATTAAAGATGAGTTTTAACCTCTCTGTATTAAAGTATATTCCAAGTTTTTGTATTTAAAGTCTAGTAGCAACAGTTTATACACCATCCAATACATTTTACTGTACATCTTAAAAAAAACATTGTTTTCATTGTGTTATTGAAAGCAAATGCCTTTTAAAAAGATAAATTTAATGACTTTTGAACTTTGGAAATTAATCACACTGAATGTGCAAGTAAATATTGAATATTTCTTGCAAAGAAGAAACTTATCAAATATGCCCACTATATTTGAGATATTATATCTTTCTCTTGGTACCTTTTTTAATGTGTTTGCTTTGCTATTTGGCTTTGAAATTACCTTTGTAGCAACAATCATTGTCTAAAAAGGTAATTATTGTTAGAACTCAGTAAACATACACCCATAGTCATTTTATCCCCCTTACCTTTCCATCAGTGTTCCCCACCCACAACCAAGGAATTAAAGATGATAGGGTTTTGTTTGGTGTACTTTATATTCCATATCACTGTTGCTGAGATATAGGAATGTTTTGTGTGTGAATTTAGGTGGGGAGGATTGACAAATTTTGTTTTGTTCTTGGGTTTGCCACGACAGCATTTACATCCAAGTGTACTTCATGTATGTTGCTATATTTTAAAAATCTTGTTTACTTTTATTTGGATGCTCTTGTTTAATTTTCAGTTGTGAGTTCTTTATTGTTAGATTTCTAGCTACTTTCCTCCTATTGTATCTATGTTCATTTTTTGATTCTGATTTTTTTTCAATGTAACTTCTTTGTAGTAAACTGGTATTGTATGTAATTAAGAGTGTATGGTTTGCCAGGTATTCTCCCCACTTTGAAGGGGATCCAAGAGGAATATCTTTAGTCCTCTAATGCCAAAAAAAAAGTTTCTCGGTGTAAAGTACACTGTTTTCCTTGTGTGTGATCTCCTATTCATAAAGCTTAAGAGGTTTAATTTCTGCAACAAGTTAGTCAGTCAGTTCCATGTGCCATCCTCTTGCTGGAGTATTGTGTGAACTGATAGTGATTTTGTAGGCTGATTGATAGCTCATGATGTGAGCTGTCCTTCCCTGTCTGCAACTGACATTATACTGGTTTAATCCCAGAACCTGGAATAAGATGGTCACCCATAATCATCAGTATGCAGGTCAGCATAGAATTCCAAGATGAAGCCTCAAATCCAGTGCCTTCTGAGTCGGTCAGTATGTGTATTCTTTCATGTGTGTGTACATCTATAAATACACAAGACCTTTGCAGGAATAATTTAGATTTATTGCACAAATTTGGCCACATATGATAAATTTAGTTATCAAATTACTAAACTGACCCTGTCAATGGAACATGGAGGCTGAAAATGAATGTTATACTGGCTGAATACTAAATTTGTACATTCAAAATACGAATGCAGTTTTGTTGGTCTTTATGCATATCTGAGTTACTTCAAGATGGCATGAGACTTCTTGTGTCATCTCCATAGGCCTCAATTTTAATGGCTCATCTCTTTAAAAAAAACCACACACACAAGCTATTGGCTGCAATATTGCAGCACACAATACCACAATAGAATGGAAAGTTTTAATCTTGTACCAATACTGCTTGAACTATTTTATTACATATGGAAAATAAATTGTCAGAATGGCATTAATATTAGTAAGCATTGCAACTTTATTTATTCAGTCGCCAAATGACTGCCTGTTTAATTTATTATCTCCTAAATATTTCAAATGGAGTAATTTTCATGTGTAATTTCCAAATGAAATGAGTTCTCAACATTTGCTCATTCAGGCTTTAAATGTGTAGCTACCAAGCTGATAGAAGGTTCTACGGGTGTTTGTTTAATAAATACTTGGGATTAAATCTCACACGTTGTTTAATGAGTGGGGTTAGGCAGAAGACTTCTCATCCAATTCAAAGGCAGAACTGGGCCATGGAAATTTGCTATGTAAAAAGACTTTACTGAATTTTTGCAATAATTGTCATTGTTTTGCTGCAAAAACCAGGATGGCATGAAAAGAGGCTTGTATCAGTTTGACAAATTATTAAACCCTAAGGGGCAGATTTAATGGACTGACACTCTCAGCACATTGCACTAGAATGGAATATTTGGGCATTTAGGGTAGAAGGCTGGGTGCAATATAGTTTTCTATATATCAAAATGAGTAGACGGTATTGGATAGATGCAGCTTGTATATTCAAAATGTGGGACTAGATGAAGGACCACAAAAAGTTGCCAAGTTGAGTGTGGCCACCCCCTTGCACCTTTTTAGCTAACACTATAGAGTGTGTATTAACAGCATATTGTCTTGCGCTTAATGCACAGCAAGTTCACAGTTATTCAGTTACCTTCTAAGCATGCAAGAATATCCAAATGTTTGTAGGGGGCATTGTATTCCTGCTATTAAATTTTGCAAGCTGCAAACATTGTGCACAGTACCAATCCCTGTGGACCTGCATGGTCTTGTTCATGAACTTTAATAAGGTGACTCATGGGCTGGGAATTCAGGTCACCAACCTATTACTCATTAAGATGTATATTATTTGGAAGATTAGGCCCAGATTTCATGATTACACAAATTGGAGAGGCTCTGGCACATCCAAGGTCACTACTTGAAGCCCTTTGAAATTCTTGCGCACCAGGTAATCTGGTGGAAAGTGAGAGCAGAGGTCTCTCCTAGGCTCAAGACTAGGCATCTGTGCCACGTACTCTTACTGGTCATTCATTTTAGCCAATAAGACATAGGGAGCAGAATTAGGCCATTCAGCCCATCTAGTCTGCTTTGCCATTTGATCATGGCTGATTTATTATTCCCTCTCATCCTCATTCTCTTGCCTTCTCCCCATAACCTTTGACATTCTCACTAATCAAGAACCTATCAACCTCCATTTTAACTATATCTAATGACTTGATCTCCACAGCTGCTGATGGCAATGAATTCCATAGATTCACTACCCTCTGGCTAAAGAAATTCCTCCTCATCTTTGTTGTAAAGGGTATCCTTTTGTTCTGAGGCTGTGCCCTCTGGTCCTAGACTCTCCTACTACTAGAAACATACTCTCCACATCCACCCTATCCAGACCTTTCAATATTTGGCAGGCTTCAATGAGATTTCCCCTCCTCGCCACCCACCCTGCATCCCCCCCCCCCCCCATCCTTCTAAAGTCCAGCGAGTACAAGCCCAGAGCCATCAAATGCTCCTCATACATTAACCTTTTCATCCCCAGGATCATTCTCATAAACCTACTCTGGATCCTCTCCAATGCCAGCACATCCTTCCTTAGACATGGGTCCCAAAACTGCTCACGATACTCCAAATGTGGTCTGACCAATGCCTTATAAGGCCTCAGAATTACATCCTTGCTTTCATATTTCTAGTCCTCTTGAAATGAATGTTAACATTGCATTTGATGACTTTGCTACTGAGTCAGCCTGCAAGTTGATCTTTAGGGAATCCTGCACTAGGATTCCCAAGTCCCTTGTGAAGAGCTGTTGAAAAACAGCACGTGAATGAATAGCAGCAAGTGCAGATGAATTTCAAGAAAACACAATGCATCCAAGGTATCACACTTGTGATTGCTTTCAACTTTCAGTGCTACCGAATCCAGGGTGTCAGGTATGTTGACAAGCAGTTTATTACAGAACATCAATATAGTGTATTTGGTTGTGTGCTGAATCATTTCTGTGCTTTATGATCACCTATTATTCCACAATTCATGACCACTTTCACAGAATTGCCTAATGGAGTTGGAGATTGTATCTATTCCAGGCCCCTCTGTAGCTGAGTTCCTTTTGGTTGAAGTTCTAAGCTTGGGCACAGATTTTATCAGCAGTAATGTGCGTTTATGTAGTAGCTCCGAATGTACAAAAAAATCCCAAGACTCTTCAGAGCCATGAGGTAAAGTTTGTTGATCCAAAGAAGACTAGCAAAGGATGAGTTTACAGAGTTTTCTAGAGGAATTGGGGAAGTAGAGGATTCCTTTCTAGGAAGTAAGGCCCATTTAGCTGAAGATATTAGTGGGGCAAGTGAAGGGGCATTGTATCACATCCCTGAGTCAAAAGCACATAGTTTGGAGAAGGGTTATAGGACTGGATGAGATCAGAGATGCAGGTTAAGGTGGCAGAGGAATTTATTAAATTATCATATTAATGTTTCATTAAAACAACAATAAAACACTTAGGCAGAAAAGTAAAATTCAATTTTTATAGTTGATTTTACAGCCATAATTCTACTGATGGGGGGAAAAACTGCTTCGGAAGGATAGTATGCCAGTGAACAAATGATCCCAGGCAGTTGAGTAGTAAGAAGCTGACTAGTGTTCTGTGCTGTAAAGATGAATCATTTTAGTTAAATGCCAGCAGTTCTTTCAGCACCAATTTGACCTGGTATTCAGCACGCCGCCTTACCCACTCCAAACACCTCAGATTCCTGACAAAGAAAAACCTAAAGGATGCTTGTCCATTATAACTTCACCAGAAGGGTTGTGAAGCCCTGGTAAAATACCATCAAAGGTGTGTTTGCTATTTTCTAACCCACAGTTTTTCCCATTCTACCGTTGCTTACAGTGCATGAGTATTCAAAACCACACAATTTTGCCCTGTGACTTCATGACAGTCCAAATATGAAGTTTTTTTTATAGCGCTGCAGAATTCTATATGCTTTACTCGGTTTTCTATTAGTGATCCATGAACCCATGAACACTACCTCATTATTCCTTTCTTTTGCACTATTTATTTTTGTAATTCATAGATTTTTATGTCTTGCACTGTACTGCTGCTGCAAAACAAATTTCATGTCATATGTCAGTGATAATAAATCTGATTCTGAGATGGTATAATGCATTGATAACAAAATATTTGTGTGTGGGGCAGACGGAGATAAAACTCCACAGAAGTCATATGAACACGGATGAATGTGAATCTCAAACATACAATAGAAGGAAAGACAATATGTGAATGTAAAAGAATGTGGTCTTTTAGCACTGTGTATGCTCTTCTATAACTGGCAGTCAAGATTGTTGCAGCATATTTGGAGCTGAAGGAAGATGTGCTGGTAAAGGGCAGAATTCGGATGTAAGCTGTCAAAAATGAATTATTAGGATTGATTTATGGAAAAGGAACTTGAAACATAAATCACAATGGGGAAATGTAGGAGAGGCTCTCAACATCAAATGAAAGCTAATTAATCGCATCTGTGTCAGCAAAATCCAGAGTAATTTGAGAACGTGAGGGGAACAAGAAAGCTCTGTGAGGGACATAAGGATGAATCATTAGTTCATGTGGTCAAGGACAAAAATGAGCTTTAAAAGTAGCTCAACTAAACTGTAAATTATCTATTTAGCAGGAGCATCAACCACTGACAGCAAGAACCACAGATTTTGGGAGCACAGTGGAATGTTTCCACCAAGCAGTCAGTAATAGTTGATACTGCATCTCGTGTGGCCTTGAATTTTGGAAATGTGGAACTGATGGATGGTGCTACCTGGCAACATCATCAGACTGGAAAATCAATCAATAGAGTTTTTCTGGTTGCCAGATACTTTTAAACAAATTGTGTGTGTGCCTGTACCACTTTAGTTTGACAACCCTGATTTAGACAAAATCTGATTTATTTTGAGCAAGTTGGAGGTATTGGTTTATTGTTGTCACTGGTACCAAGGTACAGTGAAAAGCTAGTCTTACAAACCAATCGTACAGGTCAATTCATTACACAGTGCAGTTACATTGAGTTAGTACAATGTGCATTGATGTAGTACAGGTAAAAACGGTAACAGTACAGAGTAAAGTGTCACAGCTACAGAGAAAGTGCAGTGCAATAAGGTGCAAGGTCACAACATGGTAGATCGTGAGATCATAGTCCATCTCATTGTATAAGGGAACCGTTCAATAGTCTTATTACAGTGAGGTAGAAGTTGTCCTTAAGTCTGGTGGTACGTGCCCTCAGGCACCTGTATCTTCTACCCGATGGAAGAGGAGAGAAGAGAGAATGTCCCTGGTGCGTGGGGTCTTTGATTATGCTGGCTGCTTCATCAAGACAACGAGAGGTAAAGACAGAGTCCAAGGAGGGGAGGCTGGTGTCCGTGATGCGCTGGGCTGTGTCCACAACTCTCTGCAGCTTCTTGCGGTCCTGGGCGGAGCAGTTGCTGTACCAAGCCGTGATACATCCAGATAGGATGCTTTCTGTGGTGCATTGGTAAAAGTTGGTGAGAGTCAAAGGGGACAAACCAAATTTCTTCAGCCTCCTGAGGAAATAGAGGCACTGGTGAGCTTTCTTGGCCGTGGCATCCACGTGATTTGACCAGGACAGGCTGTTGGTGATGTTCACTCCCAGGAACTTGAAGCTCTCAACCCTCTCGACCTCAGCACCATTGATGTAGACAGGCGCATGTACACCGCCCCCTTTCCTGAAGTCAATGACCAGTTCTTTTGTTAATATTCTGGCTTGGCAGTCTCCAACCTGACAGCATCAACATTGATTTCTCTAACTTCCAGTAACCCCTCTCGTCTGTTTCCCTTCGCCTCCCCCTTTGTTTTCCCTCTTTCCTGTGGCCCCTTCACTCCTCTTTCCCTTCCCCCACCCTCAGCGCTTTGCCTCTTCCACCTATCACCTCCCAGCTTCTCACATCATTCCCTTTCACCCCCCCTTCCACCTACCTACCTTCCCCCTCTCACCTAGACTCACCTGTCACCTGCCAGCCTGTGCTCCACCCCCATCCCCTACCCTTCTATTATCGCTACTGCCCACTTCCTTTCCAGTCCTGATGAAGGGTCTTGGTCTGAAACTTCGACTGTTCATTTCCCTCCATAGATGCTGCCTGACCTGCTGCGTTCCTCCAGCATTTTCTGTTTGTTGCGCCAGATTTCCAGCATCTGCAATCTCTCTGATTTATTTTGAAATGCCTTTAACCTTTCTCTATGAAGTCATTTTTATCCATTCCCTTTTCAGCACAATTCTTGCATAAAATTTCAACTTCAAATTTTGATGTCCTCTTTTGTAAAAATTATCAGTGGCTGGTCATAACTATTCTTTTCTACATCAGGGTGGGAAAGGATGTGCAGATCGGGCAGCACTGACAATGTGCCAAGTAAGGGAAAAAGTAACAATTGACTGACATTGCAATTGCTTGATACCACTGTTTCACCTTGAGGATAACTTTTGAGTGGTATACTCAAAAATATTATAAATTCTTTCTTTCTGCAAGTTACATGCCTTTATGCTGAATATAAACAGCTGGCATCAATTTTCAAACCAGCATTATAGAAGCAAGATGTTTTGTTTGTTAAAATCTTAAATCACTGATATACACTTGAGGGCTATGTCTAAGAGTTAACACAAAGGTGGATGATTAAAAAAACACATTGATTTTAAAGGAAGTTCTCTGTTGGTTTTGATAATTGTAACAATCTCAATTACGTAGTTAGTTGTATAAATTCATACTTGCTGGAGTAGCTGCTTGGCATCAGGCAATTACTGAAATGCAATGCCAGTAATGTGTCAAAAAGTCCATTTCCAAAACTAAAATTTGTTAAGCTATTAAAGCTTGAGAAAACTGCTGCTTTAGTAATTTGAGGGACACAATCCCCCTTTTACAAAAGTCCAATCATAATTTGTGGTTCAAAACTTACAAAGATGTGAAGTGGATCACGAACAATGGAACACGAATCCAAATTTTGTAGACCTTTGTTGTTGGTGTGTCCAGGGAAAATATACAAAAACAGGCAGAATGTTCCATTATCTTGATCCCTCCTTGGAGTGAACACTCCTGTTCCAGTGCTGACTGGAGTTCATTACTTAATGTTGTAAGTTTTGAACCCCTATTTATGGCTGGTCTTTCTCAAGAGAAAAGGGATTGTTTTACCTACAGTTCTAAAGAACAAGTAAATAAGAAAAGCAAAATAACCCAATGTATCTTACAAATGAATGTAAATTGGATTATTAATGTCACATATATTGAGGTACAGTGAAAAACTTTGTTTTGCATAGCATCCATATAGATCATTTCATTACAACAGTGCATTGAGGTAGTACAAGGGAAAACAATAACAGAATGCAGAATAAAGTATTACAGTTACAGAGAAATGCAGGCAGTCAATAAGGTGCAAGGTCATAATGAGGTAGGTTGTGAAGTCTGGGGCCCATCTTATCGTACTAGGGGACCATTCAATAGTCTTATAACAGTGGGATAGAATCTATCCCTGAGCCTGGTGATAAGTGCTTTCAGGCTTTTGTATCTTCTGCCCGATGGGAAGGGGGTAGAAGAGAAAATTCCCGGGGTGGGTGGGGTCTTACTGAGGCAGCAAGAACTATAGACAAAGTCCATAGAGGGGAGGCTGGTTTCCGTGATGTGCTGAGCTGTGTCCACAACTCTCTGTAGTTTCTTGCACTCCCAGGCAGAGCAGTTGCCATACCAAGCCATGATGCAACCAGATAGGAAGCTTTCTATGGTGCATTGATAAAAATTGGTGAGGGTCAAAGGGGACATGCCAAATTTCTGAGAAATTAGAGGCTCTAGTGAGCTTCCTTGGCCGTGGCATCTGTGGTTAGACCAGGACAGGCTATTGGTGATGTTCACTCCTAGGAACTTGAAGCTTTCAACCCTCTCGACCTCAGCACTGTTGATGTAAACAGGAGCATGTGCACTGCCCTCCTTCCTGGAGTTTGGAGATGAGTTTGCTTGGAATTATAGTATTGAAGGCAGAGCTGTAGTCAATAAATGATAGTCTAACGTAGGTGCCTTTACTGTCCAGATGCTTCAGAGATGAGTGTAGGGTCAGGGTGATGGTGTCTGCCATGGACCTGTGGAAGACTAAGGTTGACTGAGGCCTTATGCTTGGAGTTTAATTGTTGGAGACTACATCTTTAGTGCTAGGTTTTCATCATTGGCGGAGTGTTGAGCAGTGGCCCCAAAGGTGGCTTCTTACCTTCATGTGAATGCTTAATGCAAAAGTACTTATTCTTGCTCCAAGTAGCAACTGATGGTTAGTTGGATAAGTCGCCGGGACCGGATGAAATGTACCCCAGGCTACTGTGGGAGGCAAGGGAGGAGATTGCTGAGCCTCTGGCGATGATCTTTGCATCATCAATGGGGACGGGAGAGGTTCCGGAGGATTGGAGGGTTGCGGATGTTGTTCCTTTCTTCAAGAAAGGGAGTAGAGATAGCCCAGGAAATTATAGACCCGTCAGTATTACTTCAGTGGTTGGTAAGTTGATGGAGAAGATCCTAAGAGGCAGGATTTATGAACATTTGGAGAGGTATAATATGATTAGAAATAATCAGCATGGCTTTGTCAAGGGCAGGTCCTGCCTTACGAGCCTGATTGAATTTTTTGAGGATGTGACTAAACACATGGATGAAGGAAGAACAGTAGATGTAGTGTATATGGATTTCAGCAAGGCATTTGATAAGGTGCCCCATGCAAGGCTTATTGAGAAAGTAAGGAGGTATGGGATCCAAGGGGACATTGCTTTGTGGATCCAGAACTGGCTTGCCCACAGAAGGCAAAGAGTGATTGTTGACTGGTCATATTCTGCAGTGGTGTGCCTCAGGGATCTGTTCTGGGACCCTTACTCTTCGTGATTTTTATAAATGACCTGGATGAGGAAGTGGAGGGATGGGTTAGTAAGTTTGCTGATGACACAAAGGTTGGAGGTGTTATGGATAGTGTGGAGGGCTGTCAGAGGTTACAGCGGGACATAGATAGGATGCAAAACTGGGCTGAGAAGCGGCAGATGGAGTTCAACCCAGATAAGTGTGAAGTGGTTCATTTTGGTAGGTCAAATATGATGGCAGAATATAGTATTAATGGTAAGACTCTTGGCAGTGTGGAGGATCAGAGGGACCTTGGGGTCCGAGACCATAGGACGCTCAAAGCAGCTGCACAGGTTGACTCTGTGGTTAAGAAGGCATACAGTGTATTGTCCTTCATCAATCATGGAATTGAATTTAGGAGCTGAAAGGTAATGTTGCAGCTATATAGGACCCTGGTCAGACCCCACTTGGAGTACTGTGCTCAGTTCTGGTCGCCTCACTACAGGAAGGATGTGGAAGCCATAGAAAGGGTACAGAGGAGATTTACAAGGATGTTGCCTGGATTGGGGAGCATGCCTTATGAAAACAGGTTGAGTGAACTCAGCCTTTTCTCCTTGGAGTGATGGAGGATGAGAGGTGACCTGATAGAGGTATATAAGATGATGAGATGCGTTGATCGTGTGGATAGTCGGAGGCTTTTTCCCAGGGCAGAAATGGTTGCCACAAGAGGACACAGGTTTAAGGTGCTGGGGAGTAGGTACAGAGGAGACGTCAGGGGTAAGTTTTTTACTCAGAGAGTGGTGAGTGCATGGAATGGGCTGCCGGCAACGGTAGTGGAGGCGGATACGATAGGGTCTTTTAAGACACTTTTGGATAGGTACATAGAGCTTAGAAAAATAAGGTAGGGACATGTTCGGCAAAAATTTGTGGGCCGAAGGGCCTGTATTGTGCTGTAGGTTTTCTATGTTTCTATGATGGAGTCTGTTTTGATCCTTTCTTTCTTAAAAGAAATATTAACATTTATTTTTGGAGAAGAAAGAGGGGCTGACAAAGAAAATGCCTGTTATGTGTTGCTTTATTTAGGAGCATGGCAATTGACAGAGGAGGAGGCTATTTATTCCAATCCCAATCCCCCACAATGTATTTCCTGTAACCTAATCTCTGCATGTTCCCATTAATTCCACCACCCACCCACACCAGGGGTAATCTACAATGACAAATTAACCTACCAAACCACATGTGTGAACAGTAACAGGGAGAATGTGCAGACTCCACACAGACAGCATCACATGTCAGGATTGAACATGGGTTGCTAGACGAGAGGCCGAGGCTCCACTAACTACACAACTCTGCCACCCCATTTCAGGATGCAAACTTGTTAAAAAAATTATCTAATTTGCAGCTTTCAAGTTTTGAGTACTTGAGCACAGGGTTGAAAATGTACAGAAAAATACGTGGAAATTGAGATTTATTTGTGAACTCTACAACAACAGGACTTCAGGGCCTATTAAGTGGTTTGCAGAACTCATAGAAACAATAATTAATGTAGATGTCAGTGAAGGAAATTTCATGAAGCTTTTAGATGTGTGAGCTTGACATGAACTGATGGACTGCATCCAAAACTTTTTCTACAAGACACAATGAAGAAAAGAGTTTTGGCAGGAATTTTGTGCTTTCTAAAAATAGGTATATCACAGGTCATGAAGGTGAAATTGAAATTTTAAAGGAAGTCACAAATCATCTCAGTGGATTGTTTCTTAAATAGCCCAACATAAACTTTCTTCACCCTTCCAAATAAAATATGTGTAGCTCCTTACTGTCTTTCTCGGAACATTTATGGGACTATGTTTGGTGATGAGTGAACAATGGGAAAACTCTTCCCACTAACTTAACGTCTCATCCTGAAACCACTAACCCTGACACATAGACAATACATTGAAATGAGATTTGAACCCGGTTTTAAAAAAATGAATGAGAAATGAAACAGTTACCTTCTGAGCTGAACTGATACTTGTATGCATATAATAATATTATTTATAAATAAATATTAACAGTGGCAGTGGGATTTATGTGCAATACTCCATCTTTTCATCAAAACGGAGGTATTTCATTGATTGTTTCAAGTTGAGGTACATAAGGATCATTCATTGGAAGGTTAGATGTGGGAAAACCCTCTGTCTGATATAAGTATGGTATGAAAGAGGCAACTGATGAACAAAAGTCCTATATCTTTTTAAAATCCATAACCACAGGACACTTCAGTGAATGAGAACATTGTATTGAAAGCTGTTAGGATACATGGCTACTGTTTTCAAGAGAGGTGTTAAACATAAGGCATGGCATTTCTCCAAATAAAAAGGGTACTGAGATCTTTAAAATTTGAATTCAGGGTGGCCTCCTTGCCTTCCATTTCCCCTTCATCCTCCATAGATCGATAAAAGTACAAGATAGGAACAAAGTCACCAAATTAAAAAGAACTAATTCATTCTCACAACCTGCATTCTTTCTTAAAACAATGATGCCTAATCTTTTAAGCATGTGTGAAAATATAGAAAAACTTCATGTTTTTTATTTAGGAGTCATGTCAGTAATTTGTTTCACAGTTCTTGTAGCATTAAGGTGTTATGTAAAGCTGAGTTATGATTAATCTGGGGAACACTGTGTTTACGTGACTTTATCTTCTTTTCTCCAGTCCAAAAGTAATAGCCAAGTGTTGGCAAAGTTTGCAAGAAAGCTGCAATTGCCTTCACATGACCAATGAGCTAACTCTGTGGATTGTGGTGCTGGTAGATCTGGTAAAACTGGGAAATCCCCAGCATGTGATTATTGCCTACTTCACTGGGGAGCATTAATCATTGCATTGTAATTGTGCTGGAAACATTTGACCAGACTTGCACTGTTGTTAGGGGCAGACAGACTGAGCATTGGTGCAGAATGCCACAGTCACAAACTGGAACCAAGCAACAATCATCTTTGGGAACTAGATATTAAAGGACTCTCTTTTTTTCTCAAAAGGAGGCAAAAAGTTTCTCTTCTGGTGGGAAGTAGCTCTGCAGCCTTGTTGCCAACTCCAAAGCAGAAAGTTGTCAAAGGAGCACTGAAAAGTTGCTGATCTCATTATTAAGCTATTCCACACAATGTATTTGCACATTGAGCTCCAAAAGTCTGCACTCATTCTATTCTGCTGCTGATATGTTAATTATCAAAACAAAAGCATCCCCCCCCCCACCAAAAAAAAACAGCCATCTGTTATTTGCACATGAGATAATTGACAACCTTCATTAAGGTGCAAATGCAAGAACTGTGACCATAAGCATTGCAATGCCACTGCACCCTAATGGCCAGCTCTTGTTATCTCCTACAGTGCCAGTGGTGTGATCCTTCTATGGGAAGTGATTGAGGCTATCATTCATCTGCTGGATGTACGTCTGTTTCTCCTTCCCTGGCATCACTGTCAAAACTTAGTGGGATATCTTGCAGACATGGAACAGTACCCAGTACTGTTAGAATTTAAACTATGAATTAAAATGTAATGGTTTACACCGAGGTTTAATCATTCAGATGTTATTTTGTTTTTTATTAATTAGTTTATATACTAAGAATAATTAATTAGAATGTATGTACGTATTTATAGTTTAGTAATATTGACCCGCAGACCAACACAAATGTGCAAATCTTGAAGAACATAGCTTGTCAAACACAAGTCTTAAGGACCAGCTGTGCAGCAATTCCATTAAGGAATTGGCCACATAAGTCAGTCACGTTCTTTAGGAAGGCAAAAGAGTTGAAGAAGTAGCCATTGAACTGTAGAATTAAGGATAGCATATGTCTCACTGATAACGAATCTTTGTGTGAAGGAAGGCAGCTGAGAACAAAAACGTGGTTGCAAAGCTGTAAGAGTTGAGCCCTAGCAACAACCTGACAGATTTGGATGATCTACCCTAACAACCGGGGAAAATGGCTCAAAGGTTAATGCAATCAAGATATTACCTGTTTTTGCAGGCAGAAAGAATATAAGTGCTGACATTTGTAAAATATATTCTGTACACTGGCACAGCTCGTCGAGCTGCTGCCTCACAGCTCCAGCAACCTGGGTTAATCCTAACCTCCAGTGCTGTCTATGTGGAGCTTGTGTGTTCTCCTAGTGGTTGTGTGGCTTTTTTCTGGGTTCTCTGGTTTCCTCCTGCTCCCAAAAATGTGCAGGTTGTTAGATTAATTAGCCAGCATAAATAGCCCCATATGTGTAGGTGAGTGGTGTAATCTGGGGGAGTTGATGGGAATGTGGAGAGAATAGATTAAAGGGGAACATAGAGTAATCCTCCCCCACTGTGAGCTGGCATTGATTTAATGGGCCAAAATGGTCTCCTATGTTGTAAGGAAACATGGCAAAAATGTGAAATATGTGGCCAAGATAAGTGGGGGAAAGGGGCTATGATTATTATGAATAGCTGTCAGAGCCAGATAGTTGGGGTGGAATGGAGGAGAGATGGAGCTCACCAGGTCATAAAGCCCAGAAACAGGCCCTCCAGTTTCCGTGTTCCATCAAGTGCTCTGTCTGAAATAGTCCAGTAATTTATTTATCTGTTATAGGTTGTAATCTTCCTTTGTAGCTAAAGACTTATTGATTGCTTGCCTATCAGTAAAGTTGAAACCAAAATCCACCTGAAGAGGTTGAAGGAAAACCACTTAAAATTCAAAAGTATTTCTGGAGATTTCTGGCCGTTAGACTTGGGAGCAGTATTCCTGCAGCCAACAATGTGATTGAGGAATAAGTAGATTATAACCTTGCAAGAGTTGCTTTTGTTTAAATTTTTTAATAATACTGAAGCTTCCATCATTGCAACATGATCCCACACTAGTCATCTCTTCCCCTCTACCCTCTTTCTGCAGGGGCCACTCTGTTCATGCCTCTCTGTCTGCCTCTGTTTGCTTCTGCCCATGAACAAATGCTTACAACTGTTTTAAATTTTGCATTTGCATCTCCTGGCCAGTACAACAATTGAAAGGAGGTTTCAGCCTAACACCTGGTAATAATCATTTAAATCATTCCCATACACTGTTTAATATATCTTTCCAAGAACTGTTCTAGAGAATCTTTGATAGGGTCACAGTACTGGTGGCAATTTAGAATAGAACAATACAGCACAATACAGGCCCTTCGGCCCACCATGTTGTGCCAAATTTACATGTGAACAACCATGAATGTTTACAAATTATGCTCTTTGTTTTGTTTTTCTTGGCAATGGTTACATTTACTGGTATTTTTTAGTAAGAGATACTTACATATTTTGAAAAGATTTTATGTGATATCCAGACAAAGATCCTTCAAAGCACAGATGAAATGAAATAATATTAGAGAGCAAGCCGGCAATATTATTATATTGGATATAATTTTATATTTTTACTAACCAGTGTTGATAAAGACAAATAGATGTGCCTATTATTATCCCATGGTCCTGACTGCCTTTCTTCAACTCTTTTTATCTCAAGTATTTTGACAGAAACTTTTTTCATTAAAGCATTTGCTTGACTTTGGGAAGGGAATTATTTACAAATGTTTAAAAAATAATTTTGGGGCTCAGAGACAAAAATTCCAAAGAGATCAGTTGCCATGAGTTAAAATGCGTGTTTTTTGTTCTTTTACTTTTTCACTCAGTTTTGACTTTACTGAATAGTGAGATCAATACTGCTAATTAGACTGGATATTGATGTTGGACCACGGGGAAACACTGCATTCTGAATTCAAATTCCACTAATCAGGTACTGAACAGAAGGACGTTTTTACTTTACCTTATCTTCAGCCAACTGAATAGCAAAGGACATGAATAGATAAGATGCCATGAACCTTCAACTTGAAGTCTTCTAGTAAATGTCTGGTAAATGCACAGTCATGTCAACAATAAAAGCATTGAAGTATCAGTGCTATGTGCTCAGGAATATCCCCATAAATATCTTGAAGACATCAGAAATAGGAGCATGAGCAGGATATACAATACTTTGTGCCTTCTTCACCAATAAATAAGACTATGGCTGAACCTGTACCTCAACTTATTGTCCCACCCAATCCCTTTATGTCTTGATTTCCTCAGTATCCAAATATTTATCAATATCAACCATAAAACACTCAACCACCTGACATCCACATCTCACCTAGGGTAGAGGATATTCAAAAAATTGCAGCTGATTTCAGCAATTTCTCTTCTTCTCTGACCTAAGTATACCTGCTCTGTATCATAGACCATGTCCCCCAATAATACTGTCCAGACTGAAGTTACTTTGCTTCCTGCTCATAACTCACTATCCAACCTAGTTTTGCATCAACAACAAACGTACTGTCAGTTCCTCTCCAAATCATATATGTCTCATGAT
The DNA here is from genome assembly GCF_009764475.1 of Pristis pectinata. Classification (NCBI taxonomy): domain Eukaryota; kingdom Metazoa; phylum Chordata; class Chondrichthyes; order Rhinopristiformes; family Pristidae; genus Pristis; species Pristis pectinata. The sequence continues at coordinate 107,207,038 of NC_067407.1, forward strand.
ATAACTTTGCTTTCTCACAAAGGCCATTGAATACAAACCAATATCGATTAATCTCTCATTGGAGAGTTCCCTTGCCACAGGATTGAATCTGGTGAATCTATGCTACAGCAACTCCAAGCCAAGCCCATCATTCCTCAGATATGGGAAGCAAAAGTACACCTGGTATTCCAGGTATGGTTCTCACCAAAGCCTGTATAACTAACAAGTCTTGTTTGCTTTAGCATTTCAATCCACTTGCAGTAAAGGCCTAAGCAGCACTTGTGTTCCTGACTGCTTGCTGAACATATAGGTTCACTTTCAATACGTTATGAACAGCACACCAAGATTTCTTTGTACACCTATAAATACAAGTTTCTCAAGATTAAAAAAAAAGCTGCTATTCTATTCCTACCAATGTGCATTACCTCAAGTTTTCTCACAGCGTACCATCTTCCACCATGCTCAATATGTCTCTGTGCCTTTGCAAACTCTGCTTCCTCCTTGCAGCTTACATTCCTGCCTGGTTCTGTACCATAAGCAAACTTAAAGCCATTTATATAAATTGAAGGCCCAGTACTAGTCACTGGCAGCAGTGTGTCAGCTTTGAGAAAGGTCTATTATTCTGCCTTTTTTTTTAACTTCAACCAATTCTTTGTCAATGATAGTGTTACCCCTGTAGCAACCACCTAAAAATTGTGAACTATACATGAATTAAATCAATAGATTTAGAGAGAATATATAAATAGATCTGTGGAAAGTAAGTGTTTGAAGGACTGTGTCGTAGGGAAATATGAAGGGAGCACACTGAATTCCACAAATGAATAGGGCAGAGGGTGAAGGACAGATAAAAACATAGTAACAATGTGTTATGGAGTTGATTGCTTGGAGAGCTGAAGGGCCACGAGATGAGGCGATGTCTTTTTTTTCTGAGAAACTAAAGTCAAAGGAACTAGCTACCACGTAAAGTCAAAACTGAGAGATCAGACCCTCGAATGTGAACATGTGTTCAATATGGTGCTGAGTCAACTGGCTGTGGTAGTTGTGACACACTTCTGATCTCTGCCATGGGCCCACCAACTAATCACTGACAAATGGAAAGAAAGAAAGTATTACTTATCTATAATTTTGTCTGTTTTTGCTGCAATTTTTTGAAGTTCGTTCCAGAAGTTAATTAGAGCCTCGTTGATATTACTCAAATGTTACCTTAAATCACCCCTAATTTTCTCATATGTTATTATTTGTTTCCAATGCTTGCTGCCAAACATTAATTGCAAAACTAGTTTAACATGAAAACTTGAAGAATATTCTGTTCATTTTATGCATTGTTTAAAGTCTGGAGTGTTCCTTTAAAATTGTGCATCAGGGCATTTACGTAACTGTGCACATTTATTTGTATTTGGTGGTTACCTAGAAACAGTTTCCTGCTACTTGTCCCTATTAATATCTCTACTAGCCAATCAGAAAACGCACTGAAGGCACACGCTCAGAATGCCATGTATGGATCTCAGTACTGTATTCAGTTACCCACATTACAAAAATAGTGTATGTGCATATTTGTGTGGCCACTAATTATAGTAACAAAAATAAACAAAATGCAATTCAGATAATTCAGACAGAACTTTAGTTTTAGTCATAGCAGTGTGAAAGTATCCCTGATTTTTTTTCCCCACTTAATACAGGAAAACATACTCTACCACTTCTAAAGAGCCTGTAACAATACTATATCCCCTGTGATGTTGTTCACAGTGAATCTGATGTTGTACTGTTTTGTAACAGAATTTTTATCAAGGTGAAAATAACACCATTGCCACTTATTTACAACTGTTTACTCATTGACAATCCCTCAAAGTGAAAGATATTTGTTTTTAAAGGACCATTTAACTCTGAGTCCAAAGATGACTGATGAGGCCAATCTGGAGTTAGCAGATTCTGCTAACTTGAAAATATATATTTCTGAGTGGAATGGGTGGGCTTGGTTTGTTGTTCTCCTCCACAAAATGCTCTTTCTGTCATTTCCACTTTTCTATTTCCAGTTGCTCTTTATTGTTTCACTGTATTGAGATCCTTGCAGAGGCCCATCTGGATTGGTCCGGGGTGATGGCCTCCCACAGGTCACTGTTGATGTTTTGCTTTGTGTTTACCTTGAGATTGTCCTTGAAATGCTTTCTCTGTCCCCACTGAGCACAGAGAAAGTGGCTTTCTTTGGTAATCTATGGTTCAGCTTGAATTTGATGTTGAATGATCATTGCTTTAATGCTTGCTGTGTTTGCATGGGAGAGGATGTTTGCATTTGTTCACCTATCCTCTAAGTGTATTGAGAAGTCTGCTAAAAGTTGTCCATATCTCCGCTCCATGGGGGAGAAAGCCATCTGCCTTTTTTCAGTTCTAAAATCATGGATATCCAAAATCTGTTTCCTCAGATGACCAAAGGTTTTACTTGCATAAGTGAGGTAATGTTGTATTTCTTAGGAGACCGTAAGCATTTGTAAGAATTGTTTTCTATGACAGGGATAGTGTTCCACATTCTGCAAGTTTTCCAATTAAATTGGGTTGCTGGGGAATTTGTTGATGGAGGATTTTAGTCTTCTGCCTGTTGAATTGTAGTTTAATTTCTCTGTATGCCCTAGCAAATATGTCTCTGACCTGAAACAGAGTCAACATTTCAGGTTGGAGACTCTGTGTCAGGACTGGGAAGAAGACAAAAGAAGCTTGTTAAGCTGTAGGGTGAGTGGGACAGAGGGGATGTCTCTGATGCAAAACCAGGTTGAGCATGTGGATAAGCTGTAATGAAGGTATCTCGTCAATGATTGAATGGGAGCAGATAGCAAGTAAGAACATGGGCAACATAGACACACAAATGTAGGAATTGCGAATTGCAGAGCTGGAAGACATGCCCAACAGATCCAAAAAAAGAATAAAGAGTGGGGGGTGGGGAGAGAAGTTTCAGCCTTCTGGACTTAACATTGACTTCTACAACTTCAGCTAACTTGATTTCTGTCTGTATCAGTCATTCATTTGTGGCATTGGCTCAACCTTTTTTTGATGTTTCCCCCCCCCCCCATTTTTTCTTTTCCTTTCCTCTAGCAGTAGAGTACATGCCCAGCCTCACCTGCTGTGATTTTCCCTCTGCTCTGCATTTCAGAACTCTCACATACTTCTGTTCAGGTTCTTTTCTCTATGTTCTCACTCTCTAACTGCTCCCAAAAAGTAGTTCACAGGTGCTTATTTTTTGATAAATTAGTGTATATTTTTGTAAAAACAAAATAGCTACTAATGTGATTCTATAGATTGCTTAATTTTGATGATTGGTCCATAAAATCCTTGGAAAAGATTGGTTTAATTGATTCTTGTTGGACATTAAACAACAATGTATCTTGCAATTTGGCATCTTACTCTTACAACTTTGGTAAGATAAGATATCTTTATTAGTCACATGTACATCGAAACACACAGTGAAATACATCTTTTTGCGTAGAGTGTTGTGGGGACAGCCTGCAAGTGTCACCATTGCTTCCGGCGCCAACATAGCATGCCCACAACTTCCTAATCCGTACGTCTTGGGAATGTGGGAGAAAACCAGAGCACCCAGAGGAAACCCACGCAGACACAGGGAGAATGTACAAACTTCTTACACACAGTGGCCAGAATCGAACCCGGGTTGCTGGCATTGCAATAGCATTACGCTAACTGCCACACTACTGTGCCTGCCCTATAGTATTCCCATAGGTAGACCTTATCCCCTGGTGTTCAGTAAGCATTGAACATGTGTGTTGAGGTTTAAAAATGTTGCCATTCACAGTCATCTCTTTATTGGATGACTCAAGCACACATTTGTATAACTATAACAAAAAACTTCTGGACTTCTATATTAAGCCTCTAATGGACTAATTAGAATTCATGATTTCTTCTTCAATCGTAATTTTAGAAAACTCTTCAAATTTGAAAGACTGTGCCCAGTTCACAAATTTAGACAGCATTGTTGTTCTAATATTTTTCCCTCACGTTATATTGCAAAATTCCATTTTCATTAACTAAGCGATTCAATATTTTATTTGAGTCACAATTTTGAAGGAACTCCTTAAGAAATGAAATTCTGACTTATGAACTTGCTAGTATTTTTGATGTAAAAATATTGGCCTAGATTTTATGTTCAGTGGCAAAGGGTAAATGGTCTTTGCTGTGTTTTTAAAAAAAAGCTTGCTCTAGAATTTCAGTTTTCTCAATTCTGATATTATTGAATATTTATCACCAACCACAGGAGATCTTTATTGTGAACCTACATGGAATACAGCATGCAGGCTGAGCCACTAATCAGAATGAAAAATTCCCAAGGATGAAAAAGCAGGAAAGAACTAGCTGGAAATATTAAACACATTTAAGCCATTGTTTGGAAAGTAAAATGCAAATTGGGGCAAACATTTGATACCAAGGAAGAGAGGTGTAGTGAAAAAATAAAAAAAGTTTTAAAAGATTTTTGGATCAAAAATCTCCCATGTCTAAACATTGTTCTAATAAATGCTGGAATCAGCTTTTCAGAGCCAGATAAATAGTTCAGCCATAATTATGCTTACTCTTGATTGAACAAGATTTAAATTTTTATGATTGCATTGCAAGCGCAGTGCTTATGTAATTGATGTACATGATAAATTAAGGAGTTTTAGTGAACCTGCTACAAGGACTGCAACAATGCATCCAGTGAGGAAGAAGGGTAGAAAGGTCTAGATTTACACATTTAAGTATGCATGTGTAGATGCCAAATATTGAGCAGCTTCAAATTCCTGGGCATCAACATCTCAGAGGATCTATCTTGGGCCCATTATTGGTATTGGTTTATTATTGTCACTTGTACCAAAAAACTTCTCTTGCATACCGATCGTACAGATCAATTCATTACACAGTGCAGTTACATTGGGTTAGTACAGAGTGCATTGAGGTAGTACAGGCAAAAACAATAACAGTACAAAGTGTCACAGCTACAGAGAAAGTGCAGTGCAATAAGGTAAAAGGTCACAATAAGGTAGATCGCGAGGTCAGAGTCCATTTCATCGTATATGGGAACCGTTCAATAGTCTTATCACAGTGGGGTAGAAGCTGTCCTTAAGTCTGGTGGTACGTGCCTTCAGGCTCCTGTATCTTCTACCCGATGGAAGAGGAGAGAAGACAGAATGACCTGGGTGGGTGGGGTCTTTGATTATGCTGGCTGCTTCACCAAGACAGCGAGAGGTAAAGACAGAGTCCAAGGAGGGGAGGCTGGTGTCCGTGATGCGCTGGGCTGTGTCCACAACTCTCTGCAGTTTCTTGCGGTCCTGGGCAGAGCAGTTGCTGTACCAAGCCGTGATGCAGTACAGTGATGCAATCACGAAGAAGGCACACCAGCGGCTCTACTTCATTAGGAGTTTGAAGAGATTTGGTACGTCACCAAAGACTCTGGCAAATTTCTACAGATGTACAGTGGAGAGCATTCTGACTGGTTGCATCACCGCCTGGTATGGAGGCTCCAATGCACAGGATCAAAAGAAGCTGCAGAGGGTTGTAGACTCAGCCAGCTCCATCACGGACACAACCCTTCCTGCCATCGAGGACATCTTCAAAAAGGCAGTGCCTCAAGAAGGGGCATCCATCATTAAGGACCCTCGCCACCTGGGACATGCCCTCTTCACGTTACTACCGTCGGGGAGCAGGTACAGGAGCCTGAAGACCAACATTCAACATTTCAGGAATAGTTTCTTCCCCTCTGCCATTAGATTTATGAATGATCCATGAACCTAGGAATACTACCTCGTTATCCCTCTTTTGCACTATTTATTTATTTTTGTAACTTGAAGTAATTTTTATGTCTTTATGTCTTGCACATAGAGACACAAAAAAACAAATTTCATGACATATGTCAGTGATAATAAACCTGATTCTGTTAGTTACATATGTGATACTGTTTACATATAGCTTAATGATGAGCAGTGACAATTTCACTGTCATTTTAATTGCAAGTTCTGGGCAGGGGATTTCAACCATTTCAACCTGACCTATATCTATTTACATTAAAATACATTGTTTTGAATTTAATAAAAAATGTTGTCATTGGAATTTCCTGGAAGTGATGCACTTCCTACACTCACAGCTCCCCTGCCAGGTCCACATTAAATTGGGACAGATCTTCTCATCCCCAAATCCAGCTCTGACCTGACACTAGAGCCCCATGACACACAGCACCCTCCCATTGTAAATAGCAAGCCCTGCTCAAGAATTGCTCTAATGACAAGCCAAGGCATGTCCCAGGCTTACTACTGGTCAAAACTGTCAGTCAGAAGTATTCACCAACATTCAATAACTATTAAAATAAATTACACTATTGAAAAAATAAAATTACAAGTTATAACTCTTTGCCAGCAAAAGCTGAAGAACAGTTTAAATGCATTAACTTAATTCAAAAAATGTTAATTAGCTATGACTTACCTCTTTCCTTCATGGCAGTTCCTTTTTGTTGAAAAGGATGAAGTCACTTAACCTGCCCACATGCATGTGAATGGACCACTAATCTGGCACAGATTCAACATGTTTTGGCAAACTGCAGTAAGTTAGCCTTCCACCACAACATTCCTTGAGGAGTGCATACTGGTGGTCCCATGAAGGACTACTAGTGTTTCTCAGAAAAATGATTATCCATAGAAAGAACTTGATAGAGCATTTGCCTTTCTATATATAATGTCACTTCTAAACCAAAGTCTTTTTAGGTTGTTGAAGGGTCATATTCTGAGTGGAGGTCAGTGACCAGTGGTGTACCTCAGGGGTCTGTACTGGGACCCTTACTCTTTGTGATTTTTATAAACGACCTGGATGAGGAAGTGGAGGGGTGGATAACATGAAGGATGGGGGTGTTGTGGATAGTTTGGAGGGCTGTCAGAGGTTACAGAGGGACATAGATAGGATGCAGAGTTGGGTTGAGAAGTGGCAGATGCAGTTCAACCCAGAAGTGTGAAGTGGTTCACTTTGGTAGGTCAAATATGTTGGCGGAATATAGTATTAATGGTAGGACTCTTGGCAGTGTGGAGGATCAGAGGGATCTTGGGGTCCGAGTCCTTAGGACGCTCAAAGCAACCTGCGCAGGTTAACTGTGGTTAAGAAGGCATATGGTGTATTGTCCTTCATCAATCGGGAAATTGAATTTTGGAGCCGAGAGGTATTGTTGCAGCTATATAGGTCCCTAGTCAGACCCCACTTGGAGTATTATGCTCATTTCTGGTTGTCTCACTACAGGAAAGATGTGGAAGCCATAGAGAGGGCGCAGAGGAGATTTACAAGGATGCTGCCTGGAATGCGGAGCATGCCTTATGAAAGCAGGCTGAGGGAACTCGGCCTTGCCTCCTTGGAGAGATAGAGGATGAGGGGGGACCTGATAGATGTGTATAAGATGATGAGAGGTATTGATCGGGTAGATAGTCAGAGGCTTTTCCCCAGGACTGAATTGGTGGCCACAAGAGGACATAGGTTTAAGGTGCTGGGGAGTAGATATAGAGGAGATGTCAGGGGTAAGTTTTTTTACTCAGAGAGTGGTGAGTGTGTGGAATGGGCTGCCGGAAACGGTGGTGGAGGCTGACACGATAGGGTCTTTCAAGAGACTGTTAGATAGGTACATGGAGCTGAATAAAATAGAGGGCTATGGGTAAGCCTAGTAATTTCTAGGGTAGGGACATGTTTGGCACAGCTTTGTGGGCTGAAGGGCCTGAATTGTGCTGTAGTTTTTCTATGTTCTATGTTCCAAGAATGACTTTGCTTTAACAAAATTAAATATTTTTCATTGAAATTCACAGAAAATTTGTATACATTGTTCATGGGCAATGTACATAGTTAATAGGCAATGTTTTACAGTTTTTACAATCAATTTATTCTACATCATTACAAAGTTCAATCTATTTTTTTAAAGATACCACATAAGCTAAGTGTGCATCATATGCAAAGGAGACTTGGAGGACCTTACACAGGAGCCTTTTGCCAAAGCTCTACAAAAGCAAGTGTTAAATAAGATGCAGTTTTCATAATTTAAAAAAACTAAACAAAAGACTAAACACAATGCAAAGCACTCTACATTTTTAGTGTCATTTGGTCAATAGATTAAGTAGTGTTGGCACATCTTTATTTTGTACATGTCACCATTGCAACTCATGTGGCCCCCTGTGGTGATACACCCTTCTGTTGTTTGAGGGGCTTCCACACCAGACTCAGTCCCTCAACGTCCAGTCGCAGAAAGACCCTGGACTGCAGTCCTTCCCCACAGAGTCTTTGCACTGGCTGCACCCAGCTTCAGTGCGTCCCTCAGCACGTACTCCTGCAGCCTGGAATGTGCCAGTCGGCAGCATTCCTTTCACTTGCATGAGGGGAAATAGCTCAAAGACTTTACCACTGGGTTACTGCTAGCTTTTAGGTATAAAATACTGTTACTCACCCCATAGGGGTGGACATTTTGTTGTGAATACACTTATCACTGATCTCCACATCAGTACTTTTTCGTTGTGTTCACTTGCTTATCAATTGCTTTGTAAACAGTTTCACAAGTGAACGCTATTGCTGTTTATTTTATCCTGGGCTAAAGTCTGAACTGCATATGTGGACTACATTCAGCTGATCTTTGTATGCCTCCATGCTTGTTAACTCCTTCAGCCTCCATTTAGATGAACTGACTTTTTATCCTTCTGTTGCACCTTGCTTGAGTGCATCCTTTTTGGTAGCAGTTAGCAATATTCCATTATGGGCAGTTCCACCTGCTAGAAAACTGGTGTGTTCTAGGCAGACCAGAGGGCCTGGGCTGCTGGTCTTTTCAGAAAACACCTCAAGGAACTGCCTATGGAGTCCAGTCTTAATCAATTTGTTGGTGATGAACCAGGTTAGGTATTAGCGCATCTCCTTCCACATCTCTCGCTCAAAGAGTCATTCAACAGGAAGTGGAAAACGGCCTTGTTGCCGCTACAACTGCAAGACAGCGTGCTGTGATTGCTGAGCTTCACTGTACGTTGCAAGGGATGGAGTTGCACTCTGCCATCCAGGCCACGTCCTGATACCTGTTGGATAGTGCTTATAGGACATCTTGACAGCAAATATCTAGCTAACTATCAGGAGCAGAAATTTGCTGACTGATCCACCCCAAAGGCTAGGATACAGACTAATTGCTAACTTATTGGTAATTTATTGAGGTTGTCTAATTCTATGCCATTGGAAGATCAAATGTGGAGTTTTCCTGCCCTACTTTGTCCATAAAACTAAAAAAGTGAGCCAAGAAGACAGTTTTAGGCAGTCAATTTAGATTTAAAAAATGTTAAGATTTGAAGCGTCATCAGGCTCCCCAAAGTCTTTCTACCCTCTGTAGGGCACAAAGCAAACTTTTGATGGAATCACAGAGACACAAGAGGCTACAGATGCTGGAATCTGAAGCAAAAAAACAAAATATTTGAGGAACTTAGTGGGCCAGGCAGCATCTGTGGAGGGAAATGGACAGTCGACGTTTCAGGTCAAGACCCCTCATCTGGACTGAGAGACAGAGGGGAGATAGCCAGGAAAAGAGAGGGTGAGGGGAAGGGGTGGAGCAAGAGCTGGCAAATGATAGGTGGACCCAGGTGAGGGGGGGTGATAGGCAGATGGAGGAGGGAAGAGTGGAAGCAGTGACGGAGGCTGGGAGGTGATAGGCAGGGGCAACAAAGGGCTGCAGATGATAGAATTTTATAGAAAAGGAAGGTGAAGCATGGAACCAAGAGAGGTGGTGGGCAGATGGGAACAGTGGGGGTGCAGTGTCCTTGTGGCAGGTGTGTGTGGGTGGTGGGCAGATGGGAACAGTGGGGGTGCAGTGTCCTTGTGGCAGGTGTGTTTGGGTGGTGGGCAGATGGGAACAGTGGGGGTGCAGTGTCCTTGTGGCAGGTGTGTGTGGGTGGTGGGCAGATGGGAACAGTGGGGGTGCAGTGTCCTTGTGGCAGGTGTGTGTGGGTGGTGGGCAGGTGAAGTGGGTGCAGAAGTGGAAATAAGGGAATGGAACAGGGGGGCTGGGGTGGGGGTAGGAGGAACTGGGTAGATCAGGGGGAGAGAGAAAAGGGACAGAGGGGGAGAAGGTTACCTGAAGCTGGAGAATTCAATGTTCATGCCATCGGGTTGTGGACTACCCAGGCAGAATATGAGGTGCTGTTCCTCTAGTTTGCACTTAGCCTCACCCTTGCAGTGGAGGAGGCTGAGGACAGCCAGATCGACGTGGGAATGGAGAGGGGAATTAAAATGGCCGGCAACTGGGAGCTCCAGAAGGCCAAGGCAGAGCACAGGTGCTTGGCAAGGCTGTCGCCTGCTCTGCGCTTGGCTTTGGCAATGCAGAGGTGGCCACATTGCAAGCACTGACTGCAATAAACAAGGTTGGAGGAGATACATGTGAATCTCGGTCTCACCTGGAAGGGCCGTGTAGATCCCTGGATGGTGGTGAGGGAGGAGGTGTGGGGGCAGGTGTTACACCTCCTACAGTCACAGGGGAGAGTGCCTGGGGAGGGAAAGGGATGGGTGGGGAGGGATGAGTGAACCAGAGAGTCTTGGAGAGAGTGTTCCCTGTGGAAAGCAGAAAGGGGTGGGGATGGGAAGATGTGGCTGGTGGTGGGATCATATTGTAGCTGGGGCAAGTATTGAAGAATGATGTGCTGGATGTGTAGGCTGGTGGGCTGAAAGGTAAGAACCATGGGAGCTCTTCCCCTGTTTTGTTTGGGGGGAGGTGAGGTCAGTGTGGGAAATAGAGGAGATGTGGGTGAGGGCTCCATCAATAGCCATGGGGGGGGGGGGGGGGGCGGCATGGCGGGAACCCTGTTTTCTGAAAAAGGAGGACACCTCAGATGTCTTGGAGTAGAAGGCCTCATCTCCAGACAGGAGAAATTGAGAAGAAAGAATGGCACCCTTTCAAGAGTGAAGGGGTAGTCCAGGGAGCTGTGGGAGTCAGTGGGTTTGTAGTACATGTTGGTGAATAGTCTGCCTCCTGAGATGGAGACAGAGAGATTAAGAAAGGGGAGAGAGGTGTCGAAAATGGACTAAGTGAACTTGAGGTCAGGGCGGAAGTTGGTAGTGAAGTTGATAAACTTGACGAGTTCCACATGGGTGCAAGGAGGCAGCACCAAGGCAGTCATTGATGTAGCAGGGAAAGAGTTGGGGAGTGATGCCAGAGCAGGTTTGGAACAAAGACTGTTCCACGTAGGCAATGAAAAAGGAGGCATAGCCAGGGCCCATGCAAATGCGCATGGGTACACCTTTGAATTCTAGAAAGTGGGAGGAATTAAAAGAGAAGTTGCTCAGCGTGAGGACAAGTTCAGCCAGGCAGAGGAGAGTGTTAGTAGAGGGAAGTTGTGGGTCTGTGATCTAGAAAGAAATGGAGAGCTCCAAATCCTTCCTGATGCAGAGTGGAAGTTTATAGGGATTGGATGTCCATGGTGAAGATGAGGCGGTGGAGGCCAGGGAATTGAAAGTTGTTAAAATGGTGGAGAGCATGCGAGGTGTCCTGGATGTAGGTGGGAAGGGACTGGACAAAGGGAGACAAGATGGAGTTGAGGGGTGAGGAGGTAAGTTCAGTGGGGCAAGGATAGGCGATAAAATCTTGGGTAGGAGATGGAATACTTCCACTTTGCCTAGAAATGTGCAGTGCTAATCAAAAATTTTATCACCATATTAGATTAGGCGTCCCATTTGATTAACAATCCTCCCACAGCTTTAAACATTCAATATCGCCTCCCTCCACCGGCAGTTTCGATGTGTACCAAGTTCAAGATACCCTGCACAATTCCCTAAGTCTTCAATAGCACCGCCCAATCTTCTGGCTTTTAACACATTAAATGACTTGGATAGCAGGTTTCATATGAACATAAGAAACAGGAGCAGGAGGTGGCCAGTCAGCCCCTCTACCATTTAGTAACATCACAGCTAATCCAATCCTGACTTCAGCACCACTTTCCCATGCTCTCCACTACCTGTTGACTCCCCTGTCGTTTAAATGTATGACAATCTGTGCTTGATTATATTCAATGACTCAGCCTCTAAAACTCTTTGGTTGGGGAATTCCAACGATTCATGACCCTCTGAGAGAAGATATTCAGAGAAACAAAGGACTGCAGATGCTGTAATGTAGATGAAAAACATGATGATGCTGGAGGAACTCAGCAGGCCAGGCAGCACCTGTGGAGAAAAGCAGGCAGTCAACAGTCCTGAAGAAGGGTCCTGACCCAAAACGTTGACTGCCTGCTTTTCTCCACGAATGCTGCCTGGCCTGCTGAGTTCCATATTCATCCTTATCTCTGTATGAAATGAATGATCCCTTATTACTGAAACTGGTTCTAGGGCAAACATTCTCTCAACACCAACCTGTCATCACCCTCAGAATCTTACACATTTCATAGAAAGGAAGTACAGCACAATTCAGGCCCTTTGGCCCACAATATTTCCATAAGAAAACTTCTCATTCTTCTATATTTCACTGAGTATAGGCTCAACCTTCCCAATCTTTCCTTGTATGTTAAAGCCCTTATCCCAGGAATCAATTTAGTGAACCTATTCTATACTGCCTCCGATGTAAATAAATATGGAAACCAAAACTGTATGCAGTACTCCAAGTGTTATCAAAGTTGCACCAAAACTTTCCTAGTTTTATGCTTTATATCTCTTGCAATAAAGATTAACATTCCACTATTCTTCCTAATTACTTGTAAACTTTTTGTGTTTAATGTGCTAGGGCCCCAGATCTCTTCGTACTGCAACATTTTGTCATCTTGTTTCATTTAAACAATCAATTGTTTTTTTTCATTCTTCTTTCCAAAGTGGATAACCTTATTTTCCTACATTTATTCTCCAATTGCCAACTTCTTAACCCCTCATTTAACCTTTCTATGTAGGTTCTTTATATCCTCCTCACAATTTAGTAACCCACCTTTTTGTATATCATCAGCAAATTTGCTGCAGTGCACCCAGTCCCTTTATTCAAGTCATTAATATTGATTATAAATAGTTGAGGCCCCAGCACTGTTCCCTATTGCACCCAACCAGCTACTGACTGCAAGCTGAAAATGGCCCATTCATCCTGACTGCCTGTTTTCTGTTAGTTAGTGACTGCCCTATTCATGCCAACTTATCACCCAAGCCCATTTATTCTTATTTTGTGCAGTAACCTTTTAGGTGTCACCTTATCAAAAGCCAAGTAGAAATCCAAATACACTACATCTACTGATCTACTAAATCTATCAAACACGATCTCTCTTCAAATTAGGTTGACTGTGTTTGGTTCCCTTACAATTTTCCAAATGTCCTGCTTAATACCAATTAATAATGGATTCCAGCATTTTTCCAACAAAAGATGTTAGACTAATACCACCATCTTAAGGTTTCCTTCCAAGTCGTCACTTGAAAATATATAACCATTTTGTCATAGCCATTTGGCCAAAATCCTACAACCATCTACCTAAGCACTGTTGTATTAAATTCAATGTGTGGAAAGCAGAGTTTCAGTAAAGTTGCCGATTCTGGGGAAGGAATCAGACAAGGACAATAAATGCTGATCTTCCCCCAGTGCCCATCTCCAATGATTAAAAAAAGGACTCCTGGAACATGTTCTATCCAGACTGGAAGCCCTTGGCATAAACACCTCACACATGCTCGCTCTGTGGAGAACTGTGGGGATTAGTACCTCTGGTATTATCATAAATAGCAGGATGCCTGTTTTCAAAGTTTTATCACATGATTTAAACCACTTGCTCTACCTCTGTCGCTGCAAAATTTAAGCCGTTTTAATGTAATTTGTTTCCAACAGTCTCATGCTCTTGTGTTTCCAGAATGTTCCTGGAGCACTATTAAAGCAATGCACCCATCTCACTGTTAAGTTGTTTACGCTGGAGTGATTAATCAGAGGTGTAAGGTCATCTGATATTTCACAGTTTCGGTTTATGTCAATACCACGTGGAAACACAAACAGTGAGTCAGCAGCTACTGATGTAATCCGAACGGTAACAGTTAATACCAGTACATCTTGAAATACAACAATAGAGAAATTTTATATAAATACCATTATCTTGCAGTAATAATTTTCACATATAAATGTAAAATCTCTGAATCCTGTGCTGATGAACATCAACATGTTATTCTGAGTGGAATAATATCATTCGGCATTAAATCTGGATTTTTTATTTGTTTTTGCTTTAAGCCACTGTTTTACTGAAGTTTCCACCTGGGGACAGTGGAATGAACGTTTGCAAGATCCATCTGTCTGATTACAGTACGCACGGTCACCCCGCAGCACGACGTTTTCCTGATTGCATTTTAATGCTTTATTTGTTATTTTCCATTCGATCCATGACAACACTCGTTCCCGGCCTTGCCTTGGGATCAATACAACAGCTCTCAATGCCTTCACTGGGTTGCAATTGCGTCATCTGAAAATGGGCTCGGCGCAGGATGAGTAATCGGCTTTACGAGAAATCAGTGTGTCGTATCGAAAGTAGGGAGGGTGTCTCCGCCCCGTCTTACTCCGCTACCAGTTTCTTGTCAGTTTCATTAAATGTAAAGATCATATGATAATGGGAATTTGATTATCGTTGTAAATCAGCACGTATTATTACTAGGCGACAATTCCCCCAAACGAATGGATTCTGTTCCTGGCAGTACGTGACAAACTATTTCACGAGTTAATCACTTTCAAGATCTTAAATCACTGTTGCCATTACTGTTTGTTTTATTAGCAAACGGTTCGGCGAATGTAGTAATTGAAAACATCATCGCACCCCAGATTCGAGCACTAAATCCAACGGAGGTTAAACCAGCGGTACCCCAAGCTGCATAAAAAATGCTTATTTTCTGTAATATCAGAAGGTCCTGTGTGTGTTGTCCTTAGTTATGTTGCTGTTTTTTTTGCAACTGCGTTGAAAAATACCCCAACAATCACAGAGAAGGTTACACAACGAGACAGTAATAACGATAGTCTTAAGGGAGAGCAATTTACTAAGGCACTTCGAAACAAAAACATCCTAAGCATGATATGAGGGTGATGAATACAAGGTCAAAAACAATGAATTTTGAGCAGACTGGTTAAAGCAAGAAGGTGGTGAGGCTTCAGTAGGACACTCTTGGTAAGGCGCCGGGGCAGCCATTCAAAAAGCCGGAGATCATTGAATTGCAGAACTTTACGGTCCACAGGGAGACCGTTCAGCCCATCCTGTCCATACTGCTAAAAATGGATTGCAGGTTATACTCACTTCGCAGTTCTTGGTTCAGGGTCCTGCAGGTTGTGACTGTTCAGGTGGCAAATGAAGAGTGCAGTTTTTGTTGTGTCTTTGAGCCTGCGGGCAGACAGTAGGTGGTTCTATGGACAGAGGAGATTATAGAGAGTGGAATTTACTTTGGAGGTATTGAAGGACAACTGTCAGGTGTCCCTCAGTAAGAGTAATTGGTGATAATACCTGGGCGTAGTGCAGGATAATGCAGCCCAAATTTGGATGAGCTGAGCTTTTCAAACAGTCAGGGGGAGGCAAGCCAGAGTGAAGTGGAATAATCAACCTTGCAGGCAACAAAAGCACTGACAGAGAGTTCTGCAACTGGTGGGCTAAGGCTACAGTTTTATGCATGTAGAAGTAGGCAGGCTTTATTGAGGGGATCTGAACTTTGAAACTCATTTTAGGATTAAGTAGCATACTACATTCCAAGTTGTCTTTCCAGGATTTGCATTTTTTTTTTGATTTTCACTTCCAAGTACTGAGGTTCACTTGAAGCAGTGGTTTTCTTTCTTACAATCAGAGTTCAGGATTCCACAAATTGCAACAGCAATCCACAAAGAACACCTGAGAATACTTTGATGGTTTACCCTTATAGCCTGCTGCAATAATTCTTGTGGATGAGGCACTGCTGATTATTATTGTGATATCACTACAGTAGATGCTTAAGAGTTGGCATTTTTACCTCTGTGCTAATCAGTTCATGATTGTTTCTGTGAATCATATTGTTCACAAAATGTTATCATCAAAAGTTTGCCTTAAAATAGCACCATTCACTTCCTTTCAGAAGGTCCCAAACTGTTTAATTTGCAGGAAACATGGGAGCCAATTTGTGCATAGCAAGCTCTCATAAGCAGCAATGTGATAATGGCCAAATATTGATTTTGAAATTGCTAAATGAGGGATAGATATTAACTAGGACACTGAGGATAACATACCTGCTCTTCCTCAAGCTATTGGTAACTATGTCCCCTTGTTCAAGACTCTCCCACTGGTGAAAACGTCTCAACATCCACCCTGTCGTGCTCCCTTAGGATCTTTGCATGTTTCAGTTAGATCACTCCTAGTTTTTCTAACCTCTGAAGAATACAACTTCTTTAGCTACTCATGATAGGACAACCTGCTTGTCCCAGGAATGTGGTACCAGCTAAACCACAGCTGACTCATAATTAGAAGGATAAATGTTCTATCTCTCCCTGTCTTTTGCATCCTTACATCAGCCATCTCATCCTTAGCTTGTTAGAAAAAAAAGCAACTTCCAGAGAGGCACATGTGACAAAAAAACTAGACCCGATATTTATCTTTAGAATCAACACTATAACAATAATCATTTCAAAATATTACATTTCAAAAGAATACAGTTTTCAGTTTATGTCATTAAGCTACTTAACATAATGGTTTTCTTGTACTGACTAACCCTGTGCATTGTTCTGCTGTTTTGTTATCTCTAGGGCATCATGTGTCTTCACAATTTTTAGGCTACTTTTATGAGCTTACAGTAGATGAATGAAAAAGGTTAGGGTTTACTTTAGGATATATAAACAAAGTGTTGTTATGTGCATTTGATGGTTTTGGTCGCAGAGATGAGCTGAATGGCAACAAGAGACAATCATCTCTCTGAAAATAGGGCTTTGTGTATCTCCACAAAAAAGTCATTGTTTTGAAAAGATCTTTGTTTGGCATTTTCACCCATTTTCTGTATGTTCCCATTGGCTTTCTGGCAGGAAAATCAGGCACTTTGGCTAGTCAACTCTGGAGTCAACCATTAACATCAGCAGTACAATCAGCTGACCAACTCAGCTTACCTGTTTGTTTCCCTATATCCATTCTCTTTAAATGAAAGAAGCAGGATGAGAAACCTCTGCTTTGTTCCATAGAGCAGAGCTGTAAACATGACTGATTTATGTTAAGTAATAATGGTACCATCTTTGTAGATACTAAGAACATCTTTATACTTTTGCAGTTTATTACATTACTTGCTTTTACTACCATATGTTGCTGTTGTAAAAGCAACTGAAGAGTTTGATTTGCACTTGTCAGATGGTGCTTTAACAGTCTATAATTCCCATTCCTCCCACACTTAATTCCTTAAGTTCCAGTGTTTTAATACGCAGCTGAGAAAAAGCTTATTTGACACTGGCTGCATTTTAATTCAGAGTCTAATAGTCAGGCATCTCTGTGAATCAGTTCCTGAATTTCACATTACTTCATCCAGCTCCTTTAAAGAAGTGCAATCATGAAAATACTGAATCTATACATTTGCCATTGGGATATAACAGTGGATTTATCACTGTAAATTCTGAGACCAGCTCTAGAAATTCAGGTCCCTGATCCAAATTAGAGCAACCAATATAAAAGAAATTTTAAGGATTTCAAACAGGTCAGTATATTTATGATAAACCTATGGTAAATTGGCAGCAAAAGTCATGGAAAGCAATTGCTATAATGCAAACAGTACACTAAGAGTGGAATGAAAATAGTTAATGAGCAAAAGTTTCTTCTCGGATGCTCTGACTAATGGGGAATTAGATGCAAGATTGAATGGTACATAAGGTTCATAAAAAAGTTTTATTTTGACACCTGAGCATTTGAAATTACAGGATACCTTTGTTTCATGTGGGACCTTGTAACATTTCTCTGTTTTAAAATTTATCTTTTTTAGCAGGACTAAAATAATATTTTAAGTGGAGAAAATGTTTTGCTAATTTTCACTTTCCTGCAGTTGTCTAAAACCAATGGAATGATTTGAAACTGATTTTCTTGAGAATGAGTTCATTTCAGACAGTGGTGCAGACAACTGTGGTCTGTGTATATGGCTGATCAAACATTTCCAGGGAATCCTTGGTAGGTTTTGTTCAAAGATGAATTCAGGACCCTACTGAATATTCCAATATTTCACTCTTCCTTTCCACCCATACAATTTATTTCTTATCTTTTGTGTAACACCCCCTGATTGCACAATCTCTAGTTAATAACTTCAAGCTCCTCATTTTCCGACCTTTCCCCTCTGCCCCCATGCTTCTTGAGCTAACTCTCTTTTCCATTCTTCTACCCATTCTCCTCCCCCTCATCTTATTCTTCATCTTTCCTTTTCTCAGCTTTGTTTGTTCTCCACCAAACCATTACTTAAATGCCCTCCTTGGCATTGCTCTGGAGCTCCTATGTTCTGTTTTTGTAGCTGTTTCAATTATGAACACTGCTACACATTTAGATAAGATGTTTATTTATTATAAGATATTTAAATAATGTTGCAAGAATTCCCAATGCAGTAAGCAGCATTGTTCAAAATGGAGGTTTATCTTTACACGTATACATGCTGCTTCCTCTGTATACATGTGTGTATTCATATTCTGTTGTTATTGGACAGCAGAGTCATGTGATGTGGCTGACTTGCTGCAAAGTTACAGACAGTCCAGAATATTCAGTCTGTCAGCTTAAAGTCTCAATATGTTAAAGAGTACTGCCTTGCAAATAACTAATGAATCTCGTTGCTGTGTTTCAATGCACTTGTGAAGACATAACAAAAAATAGATTAGCAGCAAAATAAGAACCCAAGAATAACATTGATTTTTTTTCTACCACCACAAATATGCAGACAGTGCTTTTAAAACCCTAATGTTCATGTCAAACACAACCACATGTCTTGTCTGAATCTAGTAATTGCAAACATTATTTCCTTTTACTATGTAATAATTGCAATCACTAAACTTGAATGCTTGGTTTGAAAGGGTAGAGCAGAGGTCTTGTAATGGTGGAGGTATGCTTGTGAACTATAATCTTAAGGAGTAATTCTGTGATTACATGTGAGGTACCAAAGAAACCTCGACATCGTAGCTCTTTTGCTACAAATTACATACTCTGCAATTGTTCCTCATTCTGTGATTTGTTCGGGAGAGTAGCAAACAATGATGTCCATGATAACAATTTTCCTACAGATTCTTACAAAATGTATTACCATTATAATGTACTTTTTATTTTTGATTCCTTTCTCCCATGCTAATTATTTTACAATTTCTAACATTGAAATTCAAAGCAGATAATGGATGTAGGAGAAGTAAGGAGGTTGTGTTGTCAATCAGTATGAGGTGCTCTTTTCACTTCTCAGAAAATAAAAGTCTAAATTGAGTAGCAGAACAAAGACATGTAGGATTACAGATTCAAAAGTCATTAAAAGCAGGACCATAGATTTAAAAGGGCCATAGAAAAGAAAACTACCACTGGGATTCAATTCTAAAGGAATACAAATGAAGAGAAATTGTATTCAATGTACAGAATCCTGTTTAAAGCACATTTTGGGTATGGGTAGAGTTCTTATTTACACATTATAAAAAAGATGTCGAAGCACTGGAAATGATGCAATAAAAATTACAGGGATGGTGCAAGTAATATGACTGTCATCAAAGACTGAATATGCTGGGGACGTCTTTAAATTTTTGAAGGGGTTTGATACATTATGTACAAATAAAATGTTTTTGTTCGTTAGGGTGTGTGTGTGGTGGGTCAGGTGGAAACAAAACTAACTTAAGGAGATAAGAAATAGAAGCAGGAGTAGACCATACAGCCTTTTGAGTCTGCTCTGCCATTCATCAAAATCATGTCTGATCTTCTACCTCAGTGTCACTTTCCAGCATCATTCATATATCCTTTGACTCCTTAATGTCCAGAAACCTAATAATTTCTATTTCTATTTTCCATCTTTATACTCTTATTGTACCACCCGTCCTCTGGATTCCCCAAACAGAGGAAGTATCCTCCCTGCATCTAGCCCATTGAGCCCTTTAAGAATTTTGTAACTTTTGGTGAGGTCTCGTCTCATTCTCCTAAACTTTAAAGAAGATAGTCCAATCTGCTCAATTTCTCTTCAAATGGCAAATCTGCTATATCTGAAACCAATCTAGTAAATCATTGCCACAGTCCCTTTATGGCAAGTACATCCTTTCTTAGGTGAGGAGCCCACAATGTTCCTGATTTAATTTCAACAAGATTCTGTACAATTGCAATAGGGCTTCCTTACTCATGTAATTATAAACCCTTTTGTATTAAAGGCTATAATACCTTTTGTCCTCTTGATTGCTAGGTTCACCTGTATGTTGTCCTTCAATGACTGGTGTACAAGCATACCTGTGTCCTACCCAGTCTCTCACCATTTAACAAATACTTTTCTGTTATGTCCATCAGAGTGGATGGTCTCACATATTATCACATTATATTCTATTTACTCCCCCCCCCACCCCACCACCCCCCCCCCCCCCCGTACTCACAATCCCACCTGGTTTAGCAACATCAGCAAACATGAATACATCACTTTGTCCCTTCAGCAAAATCATTGACGTAGATCCTGAATAGCTAGATCCGTGCAGTTCCCCTGCCTACCTGAGAAGGATCCATTTATTCCAACTCTTTGTTTTGTATCCAATAACCAATTTTCAATCCATGCCAGTACGTTACCCCTGATTCCATATACTCCAATCTGAAGGTCAGTAGTTCCCTGTTTTCTCTTTCCCTCCTTTAAGTAGTGGGGGGCCACATTTGCTACCTTCCAATTCACAGGAACAATTCTAGAATCTACAGAACCTTGGAAGGTGAAAAACAGAGCATCCACTATCTCTAAAGCCATCTCTTTCAATACTCTGGGATGTGAATCATCATATCTTTGGGATTTATCAGCTTTCAAGCTGACCACTATCTCTAGTATTTTTTAAAAATTTATAGTTATAGATCAAAAGTGGTTATATGTATAGTAGGTTCTTTAAGAGACGGTTTACCGGAAAATAAATAATATCCAAAACTTTCAGGTCTATTGAGTAATTAGGTCAAAAGCATTTAAAAGGAAGCTGGATAACTAAACAGAAAGAGAGGAATAGGAGCTTCTTCTGATAGGGATAAATAAAGTAGGATGGAAGAAGGTTCTTGTGAATCATGAACACCATATGAACCTGTTAATTCAAATCATTTGTTTCTGTGCTTTAATTTAATCTAGTTCTCTGAACTACGAGTGATAGTTGTTGCCACATTTACCCAAGTGTCTGGCTCATTGTTCCGCATTACTTACACAACCTTCTACTTTGGTTTCACATTATTTGGTAGGCATTATTGTTAATTAAGATTCATAATAAACTGTTTATTCTGAATCATTGTACAAATATTGACATTTAAATTCTCATATATTACTCAACTCTGAGTAATATGTGAAAAACAGCATAGGAATGTCATATAAATCTATGAATCATTTAATTTTGTTGTTTAAGTCTTCCCTTCCCACCACAGGAAATAGAAACCACTTTAATAGGAGTACATTCACTTCTTGGTGGGTTAGATGTTTTATCTAGTGATTCTTAGAGCCGTAGATTTTGAATTCTCATCCTTATTTCGATGTAGATGATCTTCTCTGTGGTTGGTGCAATACAGTTGGTCTCTGGAGCTCTGAGTTATGCTGGAGAAAGTCAGCCAAAGGTTCTTCTTCTGAATGCTTTCTGGCAATTCCTGCATGTTTCTGCACAAGGGTGAGGATGGGAATGGTTGGCTGTCATTTAGCCTGCTGAATTGCATGGTCATCATTCAGAAATGAATAATAGTTACTTGAATTTCCTTTGAAATGTTCCTCTTAGAATGTTAACACATTCAGGACGGATGACAAGTGAGAAAGGGTAAGACAATGAAATTAATTTTCTTTAATGTTTGTATTTTGTCTCTATAGATTGCTAATAATGTTTGCCCTTTCACAAGGACAAGAACTGAAAAACTTAGCTTCCAAAGCAATGCCACCTGTTTTTCTTTTACCTGCAACAGTTAATAATGCACCATGTAAGCAAAATCCTTTCCTTTTGTAACTATTTTTCTTTATCTTTTTCCTTCATCTATGTATTGTATATATCAAATATATTTTACAGCAGAGATCTATTTTGGAAGGTAACTCAAAAGATTATTGTAGAATGTTGATTAGCAGCTTCTAAAAATAGTGATAAAAATCTATTGCTGTGAAACTATTTCTCTGGTTAGCCAGAATACTTTGCATGTGTGAGTCTCATTGGCATTAGTTCTTTGTGGCTGTCCGTGTGGTGGCGGCCGAGAAAACTGATGTGGTGAATACAAGAACCATCATCAAAGTTCTCAACAGTACCCCCCATTATCCTTCAGGAGTCATTTTGGACTCTTTTCATCATACAGCCCACAAACCACAGCTGTATAATTAAATACCCCTGACCAATTGATTCATCTTATAGACTTGCAGACTTGTTTTCTTTTAAATCAATTGCATTTTGTCTCACTGATTCACTCCCAAAAGTGTTCTGTTTCTGTTACCGCAACTGAAAGTCATAGTGTGGTTCCCATTAACAATTTTAGAGAAAACTAAAATTCTTTTAAGTAATTCTATCCAAGTATCAGCTAGATGTGTTTGAACAGATTTATATACTCAGTTTATTATTTGTAGAATAGTTACATAATTCCATCCCATGCAAGCAATAATACTCGATAAATAGACAGCCAGGTATCTCAGATAGCCACAAGAATGATAGAGAAATGGGAGGGGAGAGGTTAACATTTGGGAGGGAAGGCTTAGATAGATAGTAGAGCAGGATAAAATGTCAGTACAACATTGTGGACTGAAGGGCCTGTACTGTGCTGTAGTTCTAGTTCTATATTCTAAATGTCAAATGGAATACGGTAAATATATTTAAAGCTTCCAAAATGAACAAGTGGATAATGCTGTGTATGTTGTGCTACCCAGCTGTACAGGAGAGTTAGGACTTCAGTTTTGCCCCTGGTTGTGCTAAATTACATTATCTTCCCCATAGATTGGTACTTTAAGACCTCAGGCAGGGAGGAGAAAAAAAAATCCACGGATTTATTTGCTGCTGCCCACCATCCAAAAGTGTCTGTTAGAAATTATCCCGTGAGACCTTGTGCAGCACATTTCATTGTGGCTAAGTATGTCCTGTCACACAAACAGGCTTTGGAGGGACCCCTATAAACTCCCAAACTCAGAAGGCATTGGCCAGAGCTGGAGTCTAACCAGCCTGTCTCCACCTATGATGAAGCCACAGGGGTTGCACTGCAGGGGACTCTTAGAAAGAGGAAAAGTAGAGACTAGTGGTGGCACATAGGCACGCACATGGATGTTTGGCATGACATGAGTCTGTTATGTATCTGTTGTGTAAAATGAAAGAAAAATAAGCATTTGACAATATTTTCTAATCACTAACAATTATGTTTCTTGAATGATAAGTGGCTTTTCAACTGTGAGGAATGGGGAAACCATGGACTGGGGGTTGGACAAGGCATTGATGGATGATGTGGGACTCCCCTGTGCGTTTGAAGGAGGCAAAGCACAGAGACTTTCCATCCAATGGTCAACTGCTGCAGCCAAGCCAAATCTCACAAACCTCAACGATTCGAGGCGTCACATGCAGCAGGAGAGTTGCATGGATGGCACCAGAAACATCAAGCTTGTAATTGCTAAAGTCATGGATAAGGATCTGAACAGCATTGGATTATGAGGGAATGATGGAGGTTGACATGCTGGTGTGGAAGGTGATTTTGGGGTCTGAAGCTCAGTTCAGACTTAAGCAGAACATTGATATCATATACTGCTGAATATTAAATGAGGCAGGACTGGGAATCCCCAGGAAAGCATGGATCACAACTATTGGTGAGGTCAGTATTCAAGGCTACTTGTAGCAAGAGATGTAAACTTTGGATCTACTTCACAGGTTAAGATCAGATCTTCTTCTCCAACATAGTATGTTGTCCATGGATCTGATGACTCTAATGTCAGAGGAGTCTGTCAGAGCTCAGTGAAACAACAATACACTGGCTGGCAGTGTTAAACCATCATCCCATGTTTTGGCAGACATATAAAATCTGGCACAAAGGCTGGCATGTTTGTATTATTCCCATTGTGCCTTCAAGAATATGGTCAGTTAAATCAGAAATGAAATGAAGGATGAAAACTGGCTCGCAGTTAGATACACAGCTGATATTTCCTTTCTACAAAACTACACCACTGCAACATCAAAATATTTTAATATAGTATTTTGGGGAGGGGAGGGGATGGGGGAAGTGGTTTTAATGATGTTCTAATTTATATTTTATAATTACACACATAATTCTGTTTTGCAACTTTTTTTTTGCTTATTATGAGTGCTAAAGGGGTTTTCCTTGCAGACTGTCTATTTATCAAAATGAAAATAAACTGGGAAGAGGCCACAAAATGTCTATAAAGGGACAGGTTCAGTGACTGGGAGAAATTTGGGGGACATGTGAGGTTATCTACTTTTGTAGGAAGAATAGAAAAACCAGAGTATTGCTTAAATGGAAAGGGACTACAGAATGTTGCTGTGCAATGAGATTTAAATGTCCTTGCACATGAAAACAGAAAGTCAACATAAAAATACAGCAAGTAATTAGGAAGATAAATGGAAGCTTGACCTTTGTTACAAAATAGTTAAAGTATATAAAAAAGAGGCTCGAACTGTAAGGGTGTTGTGTGATCACACCTGGAGTGCTGCATATAGTTTTGGTCTCATAAGGAAGTGGATGGTATATTTGCACGAAAGAAAACACAAAGAAGCTTCACTAAGTTGATTCCTGGGACATGAGAAAAGGTTGAGTCTATACTCATTGGAATTTAGAAGAATGAGAGATGAGCGTACTGAAAACTGTAACATTCTTTGTAGGCTTACAGGGTAGATAATAATTCCCCTCGAACAAGGAGGCATGGTTTCAGAAAAGTGGTTTTCATTTATGATAGACATGAGGTGGAATTTCTTCTTTCAGAGAGCTACAAATCTTTGGAATTCCCCATCCCAGAGAGCTGTGGAGCTGGTATCTTTGCATATATTGAAAGCTGAGACCGACAGGTTTTTACTGTATAGTGGGGGCAAAAGTAATGGGGAACTGGCAAAAAGTGGAGCTGAGTCACAGGTCAGGTCAGCAATGATCTTGCTGAATAAGAGGGCGGCATTGAGATGCCATGATGCCATCCCACGACCTCCTCCAGTTTCCTATGTTCTTATGTTTTACCTATATAGACATGTTATTGCCCTTAATGTTAGTGTTTCTTCTTTGATGTATTGAATTATTCTGCATAGGATAACTTAAAATTTAAACTATGCACAAAGCTAGAAGTATATCAAAACACTCTTTAATTAAATTGCAATTACTGAAAAAGTTTTACAATTTCCTTGCAGAATGTCTGAAGTGTAATAGCACGGCCCATACACATTTTCTGCCGATGCAGTTTTCAGACAGTGGCACTGTCTGAAATTCTTGAGTATGCAGACATTCTAATGTAAAACTATCTGTTATTTGCTAAAACAGGGCATGCATTAAGTTGTGAAAAATCTCTTTTTCATCAATACCTTACTATATATCCTCCAAATCTTCCAGCAAGAGTCTAAATTGGAGAGATACTTCTCCAATTTATAGCTGTCTCTATGAATTTAGTCTCCTCTGAAATCTGTCAGTTTATGGGGAAACAATTTGACAGTGAGATTCTGGTTCCCCATGTACAACCTTAAAATATAACTGAAGACATCAATTTATTTCTATTGGGCAGATTTCGAGTGTCAAGACCTATTTAATGGGGCACATTATTCTGTGAACCAAACTCTACTGAATTAGCAAACCACAGTACGTCAAAACCTAAGACCTGATGGTATATGAGGAATGTTACCCTCAGAAGGTACTAATAATGACAGTGTCACAAATTTTTTGCAACCTGTTTGCTGCAATTATAAGTCTACTCAAGTTCAGTGGTGTCAATCACTTTCATAAGTGGGCTGACTTAACTCATTTTCAACAAGTGCAATAGTGAAGTTTAACAGTATAATAATGAAACCTGTTCAGAATCTGTACCACATACTTCTTCAGTCTTCCTGAAAGTAAACCATTGCAACATTGGATAAGTTTTGAAATTTGGTTTGAATCATTTATTTGTTTTATGCTTAATAAGATAAATGTACAGAATAATAGTTATTGTTACTAAATTTAATTGATACAATTTAGCTCAGAGTGATCACATGAAATTTATAAAACTTTCCTGGTGGCCTTGCTTAACTTAGATGAATAACTGTTTTGCATTCTGTCCTACGCTCCAACACAGAGCCTCCTTTCCTGATGGCTTCTGGTTTCATCCCTATCTTTTCAGAATCTCTTTTCAAAAACCTCTCTAACTTTCCCTCAGCCAAAATGTTTGTCCCTTTTCCTCTCTTCCTCTCTAATTATCCACAGAAGCTAACAAATAGTTTATATGTAAAGAAAAAAATTTGATTAAGAAATTCATTATTTTCTATTTGATCCCACATTTAATGAAAGTAATCTGGTAAATGGATCTTTCTAGCACACACTTGTACTGAAAGAACATGTTAAACTCTTTACTAATGTGAAGAAAATTGTGATATTAAGAAAACTTCATAATAT
This sequence comes from Pristis pectinata, assembly GCF_009764475.1. NCBI lineage: Eukaryota > Metazoa > Chordata > Chondrichthyes > Rhinopristiformes > Pristidae > Pristis > Pristis pectinata. Next base: position 107,233,689 of record NC_067407.1, read on the forward strand.
GACTTCTAATGTTCACTTTTCACGGTGTAACACTATTTCTGGACCAAAGCTGCATTTCCAGACTATTCACAACTAATTGTATTAAAACGGTGTTAATCTTATACCCGTATAAAATATATAGCGGTGAAATGCTTCAGAAAACTTGTACTGGAAATTTTGCTCTAGAAGTTAGTGTTAAAAGATAGGATATTTAATTAACTCTGATAATGCTAAGTAAGGGTCATGCAAATTCTACAGCAAAATATGGAAAACCTGAATACTGCAATTTAGGTAAATCAGAATCAAAACCATAGTTTTATCTTGTTATACAGTGTATCAGCCATCTGTTCCGTTCACCTTTGGAATTTAAGATTAAGGCAAAGTGAATGAGTTGGATGTCTCTGTTATATGCATCCTATAATGATTCATATTAAATTAATTGTGAATATCTCCTATCTAGTATGATTGGAAATCCAATAATACAAGGATGTATTCTATAGTGTGGTTTAGGATGACCGTTTTTATTTTCTCCAAAAATAATAAAATTGTGTGGAATTGTCAAACTGCTCATTCAGGTGTGTCAATTAGCTTCCTACTCAGAGTGAGATTAAGAAAAAGAAAACAAGGTTCTAATATTTCCTATAAAATTACAGTTTTCCACCAGTAATTACATCACTTTGAACAGAGTTTTAGGGGAATGGGTGGAAATCAAGTTTTATAAGTCATCTAATTTTTAGTCTCTGTTGACAAAGTATATAATCAAGGATGGTATAAAATTAGTCTTGAACCCAATCCTATCTGTGATTATTTCAAAGAAAATATTCATGCTTTTACCGAATTGATTTGAAAATCTATAGTAGCTAAAATGAATCCTTAAGGAGATTGATTCTCATAACATGAAACTATCTAATTTAATGTAGAAGATGCATCAATATTTTTCTTGGCAAATTTATTTTTGTATAGTGAAAATGATAAGGTGCCTTATTTAGGTAACATCACCAAAGGTTCCCTTGAATGACAACAATTTTCCAAAATTATTATGCATTTGTTTCATAATGAACCTGAACTCAGACCTCGGACAATTTGTACAATCCTAGGAAATATCTACAGTAGCTATTTTTGGATCGAGAGACCACCCAATATTATTTAGAATGACTTGGCTGTAATTTATATCTTGCTTTAACACACCCTCAGTCCATGACATAAAATTATTCTATAATTATCAATGTATTGAATTTCCATTCTAGGTAATTTGAAACTTTAGTGAATTTTTTGTTCATGTGACTAGCCTGCATACAAAGGATATTTTGGAAAACCATACTTTTATCTATTCTACATATAAACTGAAGGAAACTCGCCAGGGTAGTTTCATTAGATTCTAACACTGAATTGCCAACATATTGGCTACTGAATAATCTATGTCTTACCTAATCACAAGTGCATATTGGGAAGATAAAGTAATTTAGGTATTAATGAAAAAGTATTATCATAAAATAAGTTTTAGAGAGATTTTTGAAGGCAACGAGAGAATGGGAAAAAGGTTTGGTGCAATTTTTAGGACAGTAATACTATGGCTGGAATTGAAAGGAAGGAGACTAGGAGAAATCAGAATTTGAGGAATGATTGGGTACTATATTTATTCTTGGAGAACGTTACTCAAGTGGAATATGGTGTGACCGTGGCTAAAACTGGGCTAAGACTATAATAATGTATGTGCTTTACCTTATCTAGAAGAGCCTTCAGCCACTGATCTTTGGATTTCTGAAGGTTATGAGTGAAGAGTTATTTGTATTATTTGTGTTGTGCAATCTTCCAGTTTATCATTCAATAAAACGCTTACTGCCTTTATGGTATTGTTTAGTTTTTAGTCCGCCTCAGGTGTCAAAGTTCGCCTCAGGTATGTGTCAAGGGATTTCTATAGCTAGATGGTATAGTGACATTTCATTTAATGCCTACGTGATATACATCACGCTGGCGTCTCCTCAGTTCAGCAGCTCCAAACTACTTAGGTATTGTTGTTTGTCCTAATTACAAAACCAACCTACTGAACTTCTGTACTATATATTCAACCATTGTTCCCTGTATCGATTAGCCGAGAAGTCAACGTTTCTTCATTACTGGACACAAACAAAAACGTTTGTTTCCAGAGGTACGTACTTTGAAACAAACATTGAACAACAAACATTTAAACATTCATTTCATAGAGACACATATGAGAAAAGAGCAACATTTCACTGAAAAGACCTCCAATCAAATGTCTGTTCAGTTCATATGCCTATGTGAACTAAAATAAAACCTCTATTTATAACCTACGCTGTTAATAAAGTCAAAATACACCAGGAAATTTTAAACTCTAAGCATTATGGCCATGCCGATTAGAAATACCAATTGGAAGTGCCATAGCCAATGTAGTGAAGTCACTAAAACTCAGTAATGTCGTTAAAATTCTGCAAATCACTAACCAACCAAGCCAGAACTGACGTACAATGGATCCGAAAGGTGAAAGTTTCGAGTTTCTTTTCCCTTTTTAAAACATCTCTTACGCAGCTCCAAGACGTCAATTACCAGTTTTGCCGTATTCGGGAATTTCAATGTACAGCATCACATCATATGGTTCACATCGGTACAATTCAACGTTATCCAACTTGGTCCAAGTATCGAAGCAGCTAAATCGGTGGTCAACTTTTGTTGTCCCACCTAGGCAGAGAATGTAGAAGAACTGAGTCCTCGTTAAGTCTATCAAGAGTTGGTGAATTTATTGTGGGACACAAATCTACCCGCTGAATAAATGCACTAATAGAGGGCAGTGATTGAGAGGATAACACCGCGAAGCAAATTCCGATATTCGTAGTCATCGAAAACATGTCAATTCACTGATCGCATAATGCATTACTGGCCACTGTATGCCAATTACTATTAGTCATTTGACATTTATAAATGCTTTTCGTGTTTAAAATTTATGAATAAGGATTGAAGAGATTCAAATCTGCTTAAAGTCCATGATACGCGGTGAGTCTACTCTTACCTGGCGCTTCCTTGAAGCACCTAAAATCGTATTTCTGTTTCCCGGTGTTCAATGGGATAGTAAATTTCAGCAAGCTGTTCCACTTGAGTAAGAATTATTTCAACTTGCATAGTTGAAACAAACAAATAAATTTTGAGGATGATGTTAATCCTTTGATCAATGGCAGATCAGCGAGATATGTTACAATGTCACCAAGATTCGAAGCCATCTGATTATTGGGTATAGCAAATTTGAAAGACTGACGTTTTATTAACAATGCCAGAAGCTTAAAATACACGGAATATTGATTTCCAGGGGCGAAGCCCTCAAAAGGTTCTTCTACACTTTCGGTAAGAGTTCGTTACTTCTAAAGAACAAACATCACAGTTGAATGTGTGTGGCCTGACTTAAAACCGGAGACATAATTTTGGATTTTGTTTGTCTAAATTTGCCACTTTTCCAATGGAAGAGTACAAGTAGCGTGACCCGCGATACAGGTTTCTACAGTGGATCGATTTGCCCATCTAAAACACAATGACTAGTAATAATTATTTATAATCCTATGTATACTTTTTGCGAAAAAAAGTATCCATTTCAAAAGAAAACCTGCACCGTCAGCACCAATATACTATCACTTGTGTTTCTCAGAAAGTGATACATATTTTCGAAAACAATAATGTTGTCCTGAAGAGGACTTGTCTATTTTAGACAAACAGCTTAAACATCGAAGTTGGGGTCCTTTCTCATCAGATGCCTGCTGCCTACGGTCATTTCGTTGTTCGGAGCCACATTTGCTCATTCCTATACCATCCCCGGGTTGAATCAAACTGATATGGTCCTGTTATGGTACGCGGAGCTCAGTTCCCTCCGAGCGGGGCCGGTTGCATCATCAGATGGAAAGCTTCCCCGCTCTATAAATAGAATGACGTCAGTTGCCTAGGCTTGTAAATACCAAAGCTCAGACTCACTATATAAGGGCAGTGATGCAACCTCGAACGGTGTTCCGCAACTTTTTCGGAAACTGCACAGGTTGTGCGGCGGAGCGCAGAGAAAGCGCCGCCGGTCTCAGAGTGAAACAGCAGCAGCGTCTGCCCGTGTGCGGAGCCGATCAACACCAGAGGTAGGTCCGCCCGGGGAGCCCGCTTTCTGTGTTTCTGCTTGGAGACGTTGTTAGGGGCCACTCTACTTCCCCGTTGGGGGGGGGGGGGGTTGTTTCGTTCGGTGCCTAATCCCAAAGAGGGGAGCGGTGACACCCAACCGTCCTGGGATCTCTACCCTGTCCCGGGACCGGAGGATCATTCATCCCGTCCCGGAGCCGGCTTCCTGCCCGGGTTCTCCAACCGCTGCGGGGCTGTTGAACACCCAGGGCTCCGGGACAAGGAAGAGGGGAGCTGTGAATATTCCTGCTCCCCGCCTGAATCGCTACAATGGTTTCTTATTTTGCCTGTAGAGTTTATTGAATGAGCGTGATCATGGCGACTCTTCGCCAACACTTCACCGAACCCCGACCGCCTTCATTCACCTCCGCCCCATTACTAACGCCACCGTTTAGTCAGAGTCGAGGAGTGTCTGCGATCGGGCAACCCCTCCGCCCCGGCCCCGTACAGAGGTAACCAGCAGCCCAGATCTGCTTAGTCAGAGCACCGAGAAGCGGCGTCACTGTCAGATGACACGGTGGAGTTTCCTGTAAAAAGGGCCGAAGTTTTCCAATCTCCGCCTTGCTGCCAAGTTGAGAAGTTGCAGTACCGCCGTTTACACGCATGATGGAAACACTGAGGATGTTAGATCTGACGTTGTGTGAGGGCGGTAGACGCGCGCAGCATCATGTCCCACTGATGATTATGTGCTATTTCTTGCCTGAGTAGTTTTGACTGTGCCCTTTGCCTATCAAAGCCAGTGGCATTAAACTTCAGAGTGGAGTTTGTTAAAAGGAAAACTTGTTCATCTTTGACTCCGACTCTAGCAAATAGTGCCTGTACGGCCAGACATACAGGAGGAGCTTTATCAAGAGGGTTCCAAACAAGGCAGGCTTCAAGAGAATCTATTTGCCTCCTGGAAAGATATTCAGTCCCCTCCTGAAAGATTATTTTCAACTAATGTAGTGGAACATCCTCCTGATTTGAAACAACTACTAAATATATTCCTCTTACGTGGATATATTGTCCCCATGTGTAACTCCTATCTATGGTTAGCTGTGTTATCTGTGAACACTTTTCACCATTTGGAGTTGTTTCCTCTGGATCAGTTGTAATTTTTCAAACTTTCAGCAAACCTCAGATTAGCATTGAAAATTTGCAATGGTGAGAACAGGTGTGAAAATAAAATAAAAGCACATTACATGCTGGAAATCTGAAACAAAAGATATCTTTATTGATCACATGTACATCAAAACACAGTGAAATACATCTTCTGCGTAGAGTGTTCTGGGGGCAACCCGCAAGTGTTGTGACTGTTCCAGCGCCAACATAGCATGCCCGCAACTTCCCAACCCATACGTCTTTGGAATGTGGGAGGAAACCAGAGAACCTGGAGGAAACCCACGGGGAGCATGTACAAACTCCTTACAGACAGCGGCAGGAATTGAACCCAGGTCGCTGGTGCTGTAACAGCGTTACGCTAACAGCTACACTACCGTGCTGAAAAAGTTAGCAAATCAGGCAGCATCCATGGAAAGGAAAATGGGGTTGGGGGTGAAGAACTGACACCTCTCATATGAGCATGTAGTCATATGAGCATGTGCTCCCCAGGTCAGAGTCAAAGATGAACAAGTTTTTATGAGACCATGTGTTCGTGCAGTGAAAGATTTAACAAATAAAACGTGTTGTTGCTCTTTAAAGAGCAAATTTTAAGGGAAAATCTTTCTAAAGATAGGAATTCAAATATGAATAGCTTAAGTGATTAATTTATTTTTTGTGAAGATGCAATCTTGGTGGGAAAAGGATGTTTTGCTTTGAAGTGTAAGTGGGCTAGAATGTAAAAGAACCATTCCTTTTGGTTAAGAAACAGAATATTCCAGTGTTCTAGCTCCAGAGTCTCGTTTCCTATGAATCAGACATCAATATTTTAAAATCGAGATTTTGAGGTTATGTCCTGTTATTTTAGTCAAGGGGCAGACAGCTTTCATTCTGTCAACAGCAATAACAGGATGAACGACTGGTGCATTCTGTGTACTTCATAAGGCAAAAAAAACTTGCCTCATGCCCAGATCCGCAATATTTTCCTGTGTAGTGAGATAAAACACTAAAAGCAATGACAGTGGATCACTTTTCCATTGCGGTATTTTATGTGTATATTATTGCCATATGCATTTATAAATATGTAATCATGCACAGTACTGTAATGGAAATGTAACAGTGCAAAATACTTCAATACCTCAATTGAATTGCATAATGCTTAAATTTTGTATCATTTTGCACTTAATTACTTAACGTGGGCTTCTGCTTTCTATCTGGTACTTTGCTTTCCCGAAAAGTTCAAATCGTAGGGCCTTCTTATTAGCAGTACGCAACCAGGGGTAATTCTTAATTTTTGACTATTTTCATGTCAAATCATGCCAGTTGCGAAATTCAGCCTGGCACTTACTTTATGAAATGAAAACAAAGTGCTGAACATCCTCAGCAGGTCAGCCAGCATTTGTTCAGAGAGAGTGCATGTTTCAGATTGCTGAACCTTCATCAAAATTGGAAAAGGCAGGAAACATGCATATTACAGGTTGCTGAGAGGTCATTGGAATGGAGAGAACAGAGGGAATGTCTGTGATAGGGTGAAGAGAGAGAGTTCAGATGAAGGGATGCAGGGCCTTCAACCTGAAATATAGTTGTTTTGGGAGTGCTTGTTGCAGCACACTCCTGGGCAACACAATCAGATCCACAGCACTGACGCAGGAGACCTGCAGTTAAGTAAAGTACTTGGCTAAATTGCTGGGGGAGGCAGTGAGGGGTCCTATCCCCATCAATTTACTGCCTGCTCCTCTTTCCAATCTGTTAACTCCTCTTTCTCCTGAATGTACAACTAGTAACCTGATCACCAACTCAATATTTGGTTCCTGAACAATCATTCCCCACTGCAGCCCATCTTCTCACAAAATGCTACAAATCTCATTCCTTCTCCTACACTAAATGCCATCCTGCTTCCCTCCACTCCCCACCTCAACTGCTCTTCAACTTTGGTCTTTTCCTGTACCCATCTCCATCAATTTTCTGAGGTCCAGGATTGCCACTAATGAATGAAACCTTGGAAAATCAGGACAAGGCAGGACTTTGTGTATGACAATTGCAATGCTGCTTTGTTCCACTGCATCTGCACCATTCCAGTGCACCATTGGGGTGCATTAGAATTTCTGGACTTGGATTTTACACCTGTTAGATATCACATCATTCCAAAGTTTGCAATTCTGGATGTAGCAACTAGTGGTTGTAAAAAATTGTAGTTTCAGTAACACACGTTAAGAGTGGTAAACAATTTTTGTTATGAGACTAAATGATGAGTTTCATTTATTAAAATATTATTGACACCAACTTTGCACTGAAAATAACATGAATTAAAATACTATCAAAGTCTTCCCAAGCAATATTTTGATATGTATGGCATCCCTTTATTATAGTATTTCTTCTTAGTTAATTGGTATGTGTTGAGAGTGAACAGGCTAAATAATGAAACAATTGTATTGGCTGGGCTAGGAATTGTCATTACCTTAGATGCTACCATGCAATTGTAATTGCAGAATAATTGTAGCACATTTTGGAGAGAGTTTAATTGACAGAGTCTGACATAATTAATGTAACTCTCTTTTGCAGATACCCGAACAGAAAATCAATAAGGAATTCATTTTAGTTTGATCTCCACCATAGGTCTACTTGTGTCTATAAAAACTGTATAGTTGGTTGTTGTAATGCAGCTTTGATTATTAAACTTAGAGTAGGGCTCATATCAAAATTTTTTCAGGCAGGGTTAATCTTGGTTAGTCATTGTTAAAGGTGAAAATTACAAGTGCCTGTCTTCTACCTAGCTGATTGCTCTAGAGAGAAAATTCCACAATATGTAGTCATAACCATGTTAGAAGTAAAAATGAGAGGAAAAATCCAATTTACTGAATCACTGAGTAGCACTGAAGTTGAAAGTGAAGGATGAACATTTTGAACATTTAAGATAACTGGTTATGGTGCCTTGATGATTCTTAATGATTCTCAGTTGGTGAATCACGAAGCCTCCTGCATATCTGCCAAACATATCCTCTACATTAAAGTTTATGTTGAACTTTTAAGTTTAAAACTTCACCCTTGCTGCTGAAGTTTAATCCTCTACCTGACTGAAGCATTAGCAACAAGCTTTTATACTTCAGATTTCTAGTATATTTTTATTTTAATGCCATTAGCTAATATACTCTATAGAAATTGCATTTCTTCTCTTATTTTTTTTCTTGTTAAACATACACAAATACAACACCTTTTTGGAAAGAGTTGAAAGATCCACTAATACATCCACTTGAGGTGCTATGGACTACGAACTGGGAGTTGGGATTGACCTGAAGTCCACTATAGGACACAATGGGTGAATGACCTCCCCCTCTGTAAATTTCAATGAAATGTGGAATTCTTCTTCAAATGGAATTGACAACTTTTAAATTGGTAGTTGATATTACTTTGAAAGCAAAGGCATTAAAGGATATTGGATGTTGGTGTGAGGTAAAATGTGTATTTAGAGTTGGGTGAAAGATCATCAAGATCTCTTGAAATGGCAGAGGAACAAAAAAGCCCACACCTTTTCCTGTGTTCTAAAATTAATCCACTGTGCCTTTTTGACTCTCATTTTGAAGAAATCTGCTCTTTGCTCAGGGGAAGAACTCATGATGATGATATCTCCTGCATATCTGCCAAATGTATCCTGTACATTAAAGTTCATGTTGAACTTATAAGTTTAAAACTTCACCCTTACTACTGAAGTCTATTCCTATAACTAATGGAGAAGCATTAGCAACAAATTTTTATTCCAATCTGCCCTCAGTGCCAAAATGATGTTGTATTTGTCCTCATCTTCTCAATTTGGGGCAGGGAAGTTTTTAACAGTGACAACACCCTGACAACTGTAAGTTTCCTAATGCAGCTTGTCTGAGTATGAATATGAACAATGTGAACGCATTCAATTTCTGGCCACACATGATAAACTGCAGCTACAATATAAGGAGTGTTGTAGAGAGAAACAATAGGTTACAGCAGAGAAATAGGCCATTCAGTCTAATGTAGTTTTTTTCCCCATCTATTTCTTCTTGCTTTTATTCCTTTATCCCTTTAGTACTTGATGAATTTGGATGCAGCTACGCTGTGAGGTAGACATTCCCATTCTTATGAGTGTAAAGAAGTTTCTCCTGAAGTTCTTTTTTGATTTGTTTTTACATGATTTATTGTGTATTTTATGGCCTGTGGTTTTGGACTGCCCACACAGAATCACCTTGTTCACTGTTACCATGGTGGAACAATCGGGTCACCTCTGCCTTCCTATTCTCAAAAAAAGCCTGCCTCTTTGAATCTTCCTGAAAGTTGTGGAGTCTGTTATTATCCTGGAGAATCTTTATTTCACATCATGTAGTGTGGCAAAATCAATGTTTTGTGTGCATCACCTGATTACCACAGCTGACCTAACCTCAGCTACTTACTGTGTTTAGAAATTTGATTTGGCCTTTATCTGGTGTGTAAAATGTGTCTTGTACATTGTGCTAATGCCTAATCAGAAGCCATCAAAAGAAATTGCAAAGTTAGGACATCCTTGCTTTAAGAAATTGTTGTTATGGTTCTCTCCCTATTTAGGGACGGTCTTGGAATGATACCTGCACATTTCCTGACAGCTTGTAGTGGTCATTGCTGCGTATCATTCAGGAGCTGACTGCTGGGAAGCAGGTTGGCACTGTTAAAATGCATTCTCCATAGCAGCCAATTTCTCAAGTGGGCTGGACATCAATAGGAAATGGGCACAAACACTTAGAAATAATTTTGCAGGTTTTTAATCTCTAACTTCCATCTGTAATTTCTATCTGAAAAACAGGTACAAATGACCCTATTTGTACTAGGCAACCTTAACATACCCAAGAATCATAAACGTTGTTAGTATGCACCAGGAAAATTAACAAATCATTGCCAACTGACCCTTAATGTTTTTTAATGGACTGAAAGATTTATTTTGTTCTTGGAATTTGTAAAGCTGTTGAATTCTCATTTAGTACAAGCATTAAACATGCTACTCGAACAAGGGACATTCCATTTGAACTTGAGGGAAATGGAATTTACTAAGTTTTCCAGGAAGAAAATTATTCATCAGAGGTTACTTCAGACTATTTGTATTTAACAAGCACATTAGTCATCAAGGGTTATCTGGCCACATTTCAAGAAGAGGCTTTGTTCCTTGCACACATGCCCTGATTGTCCTCAATTTTCCATTTTAGAAGCATTGTTTTCAATATTAATAGAACCATTTAACAGGAAACTTGTGACACAAATCCATGACTTGATGATAAAATTTGCATCAATGATTGTCTGGTTGTACTACTTTCATTTTGGTGTATTTTTAAAAGAAAGAAAAACTGCATGGGAGATTTTTACCTCATCCCATTTCATTCTCTGCTTATTGCAATTAAAAACTTGTCCAGACATATCAACAAAATCTTGTCTGCCAACCTTTGTGCAAGGATAATCATTTCTTTTAAATATTAATGCTAAAGCATTATCCTTGTCAGAAATTGCATTTCAACATCCCAACCCAAAATAATTCTCATAGGGCACTGAATTCTTCAAATGTAATGTGAAAGCATTTCAAACCTTTTTATTCCTGCCAAATACGGGCACAGAAAATGGGGATAGTCTGTAGGTGTATAGTGAATGTTTGGAGTTATGGGGTTATGATTTGATTGTTATACATCCTCTAAACTGATCCCCTCCCCCCCAAAACAATTTAACCTTAAATTTATTTATTAAATCTTTTTGGGATGAATCACATGACCCAAAGGTGCATCAATGGCAGATGGGACTTTAAAGGCCTGACAGTCAGAATTTCTTGCAGAAACTAAGGTCACTGGGTTTCTAGTTGCAATACCATCTGGACCAGGAGGTGCTTCCAGATGCTGTAGGAGCTGGACCAATCTGAGGCTGTTCTCAGACACTGGCTTCTTGCTGCTGAGTAACCTGGCCGGTAGGATAAATCTAACTGTGAAATAACCTCAACAGACCAAATAACCTCAACAGACCAAATATTGCTACAGATGTGGACCTCTACAGATGCAGCTTCCATTTGTGATAGTGGCTTCCTTATGGATGGGAGCCAATAGGCTGATTGCTTTTTAAAAAAAATGCTCCCCTGGCTGATGGCACTGACCGATACCAATCAGAGTATTGAGTTCTGCTTTTGCTGCCTTCCTCTCTGAGCACCAATGTGGGTAATCTTTATAAGATTAGGGTAGAATCTTACTGGAAAATAGTCAATGCATTCTTGCTGGCTAAATATTCCATTGATTTTCAATGTCTTAATCTTGGAATTCACAGAACTTAACAATACTCACTACTTTCAAAAGCATTTAACCTGGAAGGAATTGTACAGAAGTATTTAGCTTCCTGCAAAGCTCTGTTATTAAAATAACACAAGCCCCTGGACAAAGGGTAATATTTAAACCTGGTCTTCGAGCACTTTCTGCTTCATCACATGTCCATATTTGATCCAGATATGGACATGTGATGTTTAACATTGGTATCAGCATCTTTGATACTTTGCTTTTTCAATTTGGAGTGTTAAAATAAGCCTTGTATATTTTTGTGCAGTTACTGTGTGCAGAGGTCCAATGTCATTATTAAAAGCAAATAATCATGATTATTCTACTGAGATTTGGAAGGTTTTATAGAGCCTTTGATACCCAGACTATTTCACTAGCTTAATGGAACTGATTAAGAGCAGGTCTATTGTAGTGGGATGCTATTTTATTTAATGTCATCCTGCAAAAGTAAGGGCAAATAGAGCCTACAATGAGGGTTAATGTAATGTTGCCATCAAAATTCTAGCTAAAACACTAAGTTTTGCATGCTATGTAGCTGTCAATTACCTTAGAAAGGAGTTGACCACTTTCCCACAGCAAATGAAGTGGAAGGTATTTTTAATGAAAGGGGAAAAACTTCAAACTAGATTTAGCAAGTGCTTTTACTGTGCTTCCTTAATGAAGGCTGAGCAGAAGCTGTATCATCAGAAAGGTTTTTCAAATTTGCGTGCTAAGTTATCATGGGTTTTGGTCCAAGAGATAAATTTAAACCATGTAATGTTGTCTTGCCATGTAATTTAAACCAATGTAATGTTTAATAAACATTTTTTATGGTGTTTCAGCTTTTAAATTGTTATACATCTGTTGAAAAACCCTTATCAGAGTTATATTATGCTGTAAGGAATATTTCAGTCTGTCATGGTTAATTTTTCTGTTGATCTTGGTTCTAATGCCACGTGCAATAGGTGCCAGCAGTAGTATTAAGGGATGGCTGTTAATTTCTCACCCATTGACTGCCGGGCACAGTGTGCATGATTGTCACCTACCTGTTAGATCTTGCCTGGTGATGCAAGACTTTTAGCTGTTGCCTCTTTGCTGTGTCAATGTTTAGGAACAAACCAAATATCACTATTTCACAAATTGATTCTTCCAGTAAGCTTGCGTAGTGTATTTTCTAGAAAATGTCACTGGAATGGTTTATCCTTTTATTTGCACAACTGCTGAAGATTGCACTGTCTTTTATCACTCTTTGCTTTTAAAGAAATTTGTTAAATTGATTGGGGTAAATTCAGTCAGTAACAAAGATGTGATTACAATAGCTACCTGTTACTGTATACACATCTATTTATAGAACTGGCTTTTTTAGGGTGATGGAAAAGTGTCTCTCAAAGAGGAATGACATTTTGAATTTTCATGATGACAAATTGCTAAATGCCAAGGAGGGTGAAAATTGAGTCTATTTTCTGTCTAATATGTTGGCAAATGAATCTTTAAAGTTGTGGATGTCAACAGCAGAAGTTCTCTGATCTCAAATTTAACCATGTCACAGACTAAGATTGGAAATGCATTCACTAGGAACAGGTAGATGCGATTCAAACCCTTGGAATATTTTCCAGTGGAACCGGAGATCAAGGTTGCTCCATGACTCTAATTTATTATGCAGTCTACATTTCCCAGATTCCTTTAATACCATGAATTAACAAAAATCTATAAATTGAACTAATATCAATTGCCATTTGTATAAGTGTTCCAAATTTCTACCATTCTCTGAAATGATTCCTAACTTCAGTCTTAACTCCCTAATTTATGGACTCTTGAAGCTGACAACCTCTCCAATCTCTGTCCATGGCCAATGGATGTGTTTTGTAATCCTATTGGGATTATTAAAACAAAAACAACTTCCTTGCCCTTGCTTCAGGAGAGGCTTCAGTAAACCTTTGTAATCACTTCATTCATTTATCATAAGCCACGATGCAAAGATGCTTTAAGAAGTGCATTCCCAATTTCTAGACATCTGACCCACCAAATATTCCATCCAGAGAGTAGGTTACCTGCCAGTCAGCCAGTTCAATGAGAATTATGAGGAGCAGGAGCTTGCCTCCCGGCTACACTAAAGCTGATCACCACCTATTCCCACTACTAACTTTGACCCTCCCAGTTGCCACCTCTGTCCTTTCCAGTGACATTTATAAGTGCATAATCATGCAAATCCTGGCACCAAGCCAAAAGTTGATTGGAAAATATCTTGCATTTTCTTCCAGCTCACTCATTCTGATTTTAATATTTTTGTAACAATTCATCTCTGCTCCTGACAACTGATATGACAAATCATAAAGATATCGTCCTGATCACCTGTTTTTGGTATTGATTTTTTCCTCTTTGATTGGTGAGAGATTTAGAAGTTTAAGGTGTAGAAGGGGACCTATGTCCTCCCAGGCCAAAAAGGAGATATCTAATCCTACTTCTCAGCTTTTAGAATCAAAGAATCATACAGCATGGAACAGACCATTCAGTTCAACTCATTCATGCCAACCTGTATTAATCCCATCTCCCAGGCTTCTGTACCCAAGCGATTCAAGTGTTCATCTAGATATTACTTAAATGACGTCAGCAACCCAACTTCAACCACTCGCGCTCTCCGGCAGTGCATTGCAGATAACATCCACTCTTTTAATCTGTAGTGTTGCAGACTATGGCATTTCAAGTGCTTATTCAGGTACCTTTTCAAATATAGGTTTCTAATTCTACTCTTCCAGGTGGTGAGTTCCAGATCTTTGCCATTCTTTGAGGGAGGAAAAATCCTCTAATCCTTCCACTAATTACCTCTTACCTCTGCTAAGAGAAATAGTTCCTTCCTATTCACCCTGACCAAACCTCATTTGTATACAGCTCAATATAAGGTTTTTTCTGCCTCCTTTTTTTGTACCAAAGAAAGTAATTTCCACCTAACTAATTTCTCTTCATAACTAACATTCTTCATCCCAGGTGGTTCTTATAAATCTTCTCTGCACTATATCCAGTGCTATTGCTTGCATTTTGATCACGTATTACAGTATGTATGTAGAAATCTTAATGTTGGTCTGATTAGCTTTTTGTATAATTCTAGCATGACTTCACTATTCTACATCCTGGCCAATAAAGGCATTGGGCCACAACTATCTTGGTTACCTGTCCTTTGTACCTCCAGAGATCTATGGAGATGTATTTTAAATATCCTTCTCTTCATCTACGCTGCTTAGCATTGCTATGAATATCACCTAATGATATTATGCAACTTGTATCATGTAATGTAATAAACAGTGAAATGAGACAGTTATTTCATCAAATCTTAAGTTTGCACTTATGGGAGGTGTTTTTTTTCTCTTTTATCTGATTTTTTAAAAAGGGTTATTTACAAAAAATGCTGAATGGACTATTCTGCTACTTTGAAGTAAGCAGTGAGAAAGTGTGCATTGGTTCCTAACAAATGAATTTTCCTTGTTTTTTTTTTCTCCTTTCTTCTTTCTATGTATTCATGCTTCTATTCCAAGGAATTACAATGAGGGCATAAACTTGGCATAAGGGAGATAGGATATATATTTGCATCATATTGATGTAATTGATTAAAGGTTAAAATTGTATTGGTGGTAGGAGTAGTTAAGAATGGAGGTGGAAATGCTATGTACAGAATGGAACCCTGAGTTCTGGCACAAAACATTCCTAGGTGCTTATGTAACAGTAATAAATAATTGATCACCGAGGTGATGACAGGGCTACATCCAGCAAATGTTCATGTTGAGCTGTCAACGAACAGCTGTCTTCTAATCTCTTGGCTATATTAGATTTTTATAAAACCACTTGTGGTGTGACATCACATCCCTTCATTGACAACTCCCTGTTGTTTGGATGTATACAACATTCTTCGAATTGTCCTTTGAAAGGTTTGCATGACGTCAATTCCAGTATAATTCTTGACTAGCAACATCTGCTGGAAAAGGATCTCATTCATTAGTGACTGAAGAATAACTTTACCCCCTGGCAGAATTGGTTGAAAGGCCTTCACAATTGAGTAAACTGCAGTGAAATGGAATAATTCTAATTGATCTTTCAGAAGCAGTTCAGATTCCATTTAAATATACTGAAAAGTTCTAAGGGTCCCTAGAAAGGTTAGCATGGGAAGGGAAGCTATGTGAAAATACTTCACACTGAAAATCATTTTAATTTTTTCATCCATCGTTACTCCAGTTTCATTGTTTGAATGCCATCCTGTTGTCTGAAGTTACTGTATCTAACAAACAGCTGAGGCATAGAAACTACCGTCTCCGTTCTGTGATTTCAGCCAGTAATGAAATCTGTTGTGCCAACAATTGCCTCAACAATCTGCACTATAAAATATACACAAAGGGTCAATGATCTTCAACTTTGAGGCTCACATATAAAAATGATTATTTTGAACAATAGAGCTGGAGAATAGTTTCCTAAACTAATCTCTGTAAGGTTTTTTTTATTAGTGCCTGATTGAAGGATAAATACATCAGAGAAAGAGACCTGTGTTCAGAAGATATTAAAATATGTAGGTAAATTTATTGGGAATATGAACTGAACCTTTACAGGACTATTTTCTGATGTATGTCAAGGTCGTCATGCTTACAAGAAGCATAAAACTGGAATCTGCCCATTTTAATAGATGAGAATTCATTGATTCCTGCCAGGTGCACATATCTAAACTGGGCCTTTGGATTTGAGTCTTGAGATACCATGGCAGACAGTCTGTACAGAAAAGCTGGTAAAAGTAGAAAAACACAATATGGTGAGGGTGGTTTGGTCATGGATCACTTCCGTCCTTTCTCCATCCTGCCTGTGAACAGAGTTTAGCAGTGGCAGGGGTGAAATTGTAAACCCCATCAAATGGATGTTTGAGCCTGTACCCCACAGTAGAACACATCACATGACATGATTACATCAACCTAAGTTCATTTAGGTCCTCACTTTGGTAGTTTCAGAAAGCTATTTCTTAAATTTAATGAAAATAGAATTGCAGCATGATGTGACCAGACTAGGCTGCAAGCTGTGTTTTGTTTTTGCAATTGTATCCATGGGACATGAGTGGGCCATTTCAACCCACCAATTTTAACATTAATCACTTGAATTATAAATCATACCTTAGGAACTTGTATTGTTGCAAAAACAAAATTAGCTGCCATGCATAACATCAACTAAATTACCTTGTGAATCTCTATCTGGGCATCAAACTGTGTAACATTAGAAAATTATGCCTGTTGGGCCAGGGTTTGGGTAGTAACAGCAGAGGTTTTAACCTCTTCAAACTAAATGGGTTAGAATTATTTCAGGATTTCAGCATTCCAGTGTATAATTAAAGATCAAATTATACACTGAGCCAATGTAATGAATTTCATTAGGTCTCTTTCCAGCCACTGGATGAAGACCTTGAAGTAGAGTGTTAGTACCCTGGGCAGGGAAGAGTCTGCCATTGCACCTCTTGATATGAACATGAAATTGGCTGCTCATGAAATTTTATTAGGCAGAGCTCTGTCAGTGATTATTGTTAACATTACTCTCTCTTCAGTCCTAGTCCCTTTCAAACCCATTGTTGCCTATCTCCTAAAAATCAGCCCCTCACCTCTGCAAGCTGCCTCACCATCTCCAAATGCCCTTTCTTTTAAAAGCTTTAAAATTGGTGTAGTCTCCTGGAAATGTTTGATTTCCTCCAATCAGGTTGCCTTCTCTGTCACTATACTGAAATGCCTCTTGGCAAAGTCACTTATCCTGTGATCTAACAATATAATCCTTCTCAACCTGTCTGCAGATCACACTATTCTCCTGTAAGCATTCGTCACCATCCATCATCTGGATGGGACTGCCCTAACTTGGCTCTAAGATTATCTGTTCAGTTACAACTATAGAATCAAGTGGGGTCTCTTCCTCTTCCATTACTTCTGTGGAACCCAAGGAGCTATCACTATATCTTATCTATGTGCTGCCTTTGACAATATCTGAAAACAGTTTGTTTCTTAACCTCTGTGTTTCTCTCGCTCTCTCCTATCTATTGCTCCACTAGTTCAAAATGTATGGCAGACATCTTCCTCTATATATTGGGAAGATCAAAACCATTGGCTTTGGCCCCATCATAAACGCTGAGCCCTGGACATGAATACTATATCTCCTTCTGGCAATTGTCTAAATTCAAACCATTTATAATCTTGTTGTCATTTTTAATTGAGCTTTGCAACACACACATAGCATCAATGAGACCACATATTTCTACCTCCGTAACATTATCTGATTCTACCCTATCTCAGCGTTTTTTTTACAGAAAGCCTCCTGCATGTCATTGTTACCTTCCAGATTTGACCATTTCATTAGATTCCTGAACATTTTCTTCTACTTTCCATAAACTTGTGCCATTCAAAACTCAGTGTCCTAATTTGTCCCTTTCCATTCACGGATCATGCTTGGTGACAAACATTGGCTCCTGGTTGAACAACAACTTAATGTTAAAATTGTCATCCTTGTATTCAAGTGTATGTCATCCTTGTATTCAAGTGTATGCCCTGGTTCCTTGCTTTCTCTGTAATTTCCATGTTTACAATCTTTCTGGACATCTGTTCTCTTCCAATTCTGTTCCATGAATCATCCCTGCAGTTTAATCATTCCATCACTGGTGGCCGTATCAAGGTTCTAACCTCTGGAATTTTCTTCCGAAGCAGCTCCACCTCTGCTTCTTTTAAGATGCTTCTTAAAAGCTACCAAGTTTATGGTTACCTGCCAAATTTATCCACATGTGATTTGGTCTCAAAATGTATTTGTAACACTTCTGTGATGCTCTGGTTTGTTTGGATGCTACATAAGAGCTCTCATTAGCCTGACCATTGAGGTTGTAAACTGATCCTGTTGCCACATGAATGGATCTGAGTGCCAGTGGGAGGAAAACAGACTGAGTGTCAACTTATCAAAATGTACCCTGGGAAGGCCAGTGCATTAAAGATGCCATAAAGCTGCCCATTATCATTCACATGGAACCAACTTTGTAAACTCCACATTGCTGTAATCTTTTTAAAAGACCTTTAGGGTGCTGCATTGTGGGGTGAAGTCCAAATCCATTGTGGGTTTTGCTTCCTCCCACCCCCAATCCAAGCAAAAATCATCAGGAGTTTTCCATTCTAACTGATTATTTGGACTGGATAGACATTGATCTACTTGTCCGCCAGCTACTTTGACTGATAAATAGCATATGACAGGCAGGCATGGGGTGTAACCAAAGAAAAGTGAGAAACAAACATTTGACACTTTAACTGAATTGTGCAAAATAATTTAATCTTGAATGTTCTTTTGAACAGACAAGACAAACATGCTTCAACACATTGGACAAGGATCTGCATCAGATGTCAGTACAGCAGCAGTTGTTCCATGTACCTCGCCCTCGATGTCTTTGGTATTTGATGAGTTTACGAATATTACACCTTTGGTCAAGGAAGAGCTGCGATTTGCCATTCAAAGCAAACGGATATCAAATGGAGCACCAGCCATGGAATTTGTAATAGGAACTGAGAGCTCAAATGAGGCAGTGGAAAGACGGGTATGTTAACAAAACATCTGTCTTGGAGTCCTAAAGTAATACTACAATGTGAGCAATGCTACAGACAAAATATGACCATTAACAAATTATCTTGTTTGATCTTTTGGCACTACATCCACTTGGCAACTATTAGAAAATTAATTTGGATATTCATTCTTGCAGTTGACACCACATGAAGATGAGAGGAGAAGAAGGAGAAGAGAAAGAAATAAAATAGCAGCTGCTAAGTGTCGAAATAAAAAGAAGGAAAGGACAGATACACTGCAGAAAGTAAGTCAATATCTTACTCAATAAGTATGTTTCATTTGCCCTGATGTATGAATGCTGTATGACTTTGATTTGGTGAAACTGGGCTTGTGTCACTGACATGACCATTGACTGTCTAAAAGAACTGTGCTTGAGTGAAAGTTTTATTTTCCAAAACAATAGTGCTATTTGATCAGACAGTACAATTGTGTGCCATGTTTGAGAGTGGGTAAAGCCTGAAAGTTGATCCTTAGTCACAGGTATTACTCCTCAAATAGATTAATGTTGTCTCATGCTAGCAGTCTTGTGACATCAGAAAGAATATGATGACCATTCAACATAGGATTCTGGTTTTAATTTGGTGAGGTGCTTTTGTGGAAATGTTGCAATTAAATAATTAGTTCCTTATGGATAAATCTTTGAGAGGTTAGGGGAAAATAAACTGGGAAATTCACTTTGGGATTTATAGGGATTGATTCCAGAGTATTGAGCTGGAGTGAATCTGAGTCGGAGAACTCACTATCTTCATCCCTTAGAGCTGTTGATGCCACTACTGTTAACTCTTGGTTCTGTTATTGCAGCTCTCAAGGAAGTGGCATCTTGATGTAAACTCGTAGTGAATAATCTAAAGCAAAACATCTGTAAGGCTGACTATTTACATGAAGCCTTGTTCCTCTTTTTGTAGGTGTCCAATTATTATGTGACCAATCATTTTCTAGTTATCACCTGCTTAAAAAGGCTTTTTTTAAACCAAGTTGATTCAGTACAAGCATGCTGCAAAGTTCATTTTCCATGTTTCAAGACCATATAGTTGATTAAAATTGCCATTTTGGGTTGAGTTATACTTCAGAGTACATAAAGTTTCTTGTACACAATAGGGTGTTCCACATCCACCACCATTTATTAATCAAGGCAATAACGTAGTCACAACAAATCGAAAGCACTGGCACAACCTTCAGCTGACCATTTTTGTTTGCAAATCTATGATGGTTGTACCATATGAATTGGTACTGGAACAACATGTTCAACAACAGTGCCTATTCCTCCTCTTTACTTACACGTCAGAAATAAACTTGTCATATGCATCTTTAGATAATGTAAAGAAAACTGCTCCAGCATTTCTGAAATGTAACAGGTTTGCCATTCCTCCGTCATGCCTCCCACCTACCAGCCCCAAAGAAGTTTATCAACCTGCTTTGAATGCTTCATATTCCTCTGTTTCATAATACTGCTTCAGGACAACCTATTAATATTTTATTTAAAGTTTGAAATGGGGCTTGGTGAGCTATAATTATGAAGACATCACTTTTTTTTTGTTTTGCTACTGTTTTAAAATACAGTTGCTACATTCCCTTCTCTAATCCTTTTGATACAATACCTGAGAGTTGATGCAACACAGTTTCTTTGAAAATAACCTTTAATTTTCAAGAGTCAATTACTACTGAACACAGCCAAAAAAATTGTTCAGGCTTTCCATTACTTTGGACACTGATGGACACATCACTTGCAAATGCCAACCACTGAATTTATATCATACTCATACAGCCCTTGATTACTGTTTTGTCAGTTGTATTCGTGTCTGTTTACCACTGTAGCTGTCTAAGTAAAGAATATCTTTTGATCATTTAAAGAGTATCTTTTTAAACAGTGTCTTTGTTCATTGACATAAAGAATCCTAACTCAGGAAAATCTTGTCTCTAGGAGTCTGAAAAACTGGAATCTTTGAACGCAGAACTGAAAGCACAAATAGAGGAACTCAAAACTGAGAAGCAGCAGCTGATTTACATGCTGAACCTGCACAGGCCTACGTGTATAGTCAGAGCTCAGAATGGGAGAACTCCAGAGGATGAGAGAAACCTTTTCATCCAACAGATCAAAGACGGAACACTACAGAATTAAACCATAAAGAAAATGGATCCTGGATCCAGAGGCTGTCTCCCAGCCAACACCAAGAACAGAAGTAGCTTAATGTTAGTACATTACTGACTTGCTAAGGAAGGACTGTTCAGTAGCCAGAAGAGCTTGCACTTTCATCGTAATGGATGTCATCTGTTTCACTAACTGTTGAACTTGGAAAAGCCCTGCATATAAACTGCATGCAACTGGGAGAAAAGAAAACACTTACTCTCTTGCCTTGATATTAGGCTGCACAATTATTTTTTTATTAGTGACGCAGGCGTCATGCCTTTATTGTCTTTCGTTGCTGTTGATGCCCAGTTCATGTACCAGCATGCCAGCCGTGTTTGTGGTATTGTTACTTTTGAGATGTGTGACTCTTATACCTTTGTAGCTTTTTACTCTGGTCTGAAGCACTTACACTCGTTCAGAAAGTTATTACGAGCGTGTTACATAAATTTCAGAAGGAAAAGTAATGTTACGAAAGAATCTAAGTGTGTATGTACAAGTACTAAAGAGTTTTAAATGGAGTGCTCTAATATTTTTTTCTACACTGTGATAGTTGAGGTTTGCATTTGATACATTTAATAATAAAATATTGTCATATCATTTAATTTGGTCGTGCTTCTATGCAAATTTCTTGATTTCAGTCATGAAGAAAGGAGACACTGTCGGGATATCTGAAAGCTCTGTACAGCCATTCAAATACTTTAGAAGTGTTGCAATAGATACACGCAACCATTTGTGGATGCCTGCTGCATGCCAATGGATGATGGGTAGGCAAGAGGATTACTGATGTTGATTGTGGGTCCACTACTTCCCAAGGCTGCAAATGGTACAAGACTGAACACATTGCCCTGCATGCTTCCCCTGTGTATCCCTGGGAACTGAAAGTAATACTACACCTTCAGCACCCAGAAGACTGTCAACTAATGCAGGGCCCCACTGTTTACCTTGCAGTAGTCATGATGCCTTTGATCTGTGCTAGTCCTCCATCCCACCATCAATCACACTGAGATTACAGACTGGTTACTTGATGACAAGTGATACATTCTCAACATGTGGCTCAGGATATGTCATGAGTTTTTGGAAAAAATGTTGATCTGTTTTCTTTGAGAACCGTGCTGTCACAGGGTGCTTTGTAGGCTGATTAACTTTGCTCACCAGAGGGCCCATCCCTTGCCACCACCAAGAGTGGAGGAAGTGCAGGAGGAGGAGGCAGGAGGACAACCTCTCCCACCAGCTGCCAGAAATCTCATAACACACGAGAGTGTGTTGATTGAACTGTCTGTAGCCCTGCCCATCATATTCCTGTAGAGTTAGCATCTGTGGGGCCATGTACAGCAAATTCAAGCAATGTCCCCTCTGAGCGATCTGGCAAAGGTGATATAATTCCAAGCAGTATGCTGTGTAACTTTGAGGGGACCTGCAGGTGGTGGTGGTCCCATGCACCTGGTGCCCTCCTTGACTATCAGTGTCATGGATTTAGGAAATGCTGTCAGAATACACTCGGCATTACCATTGCTGAGCCCCTTCAATGTCCTGGAGATTGCCATTGACCACAAACTCTACTGGACCAGTCAGGTAAATACCATGACCACAAGGCAGGTCAGAGGCTGTGTATCCAGAGCTGAATCACTGGCCACTTGATGCCCCAAAAAGTTTCGACCATCTACAAGGCACAATTCAGGACTGTGATGGAAAGGTCCCCACTTGTTTGGGTGAGTACAGGGCCAACTCTCAAGAAGCTCATGACGAAGCAGCATGCTTTATTGGTATTCCAGCCAAGGCTAACCCAACATCCTCTCCCAAACTTGCAACCTCAACCACTAACCTGGGCATGGGCAGCAGGCACACGAGAGTTTCACTACCTGCAGCTTCCCCTCAAAGTCACACAGCATCCTACCTTAGAAATACTTTGCCATTCCTTCATCATCATTGGATCTATATCCTAGAACACCCGACCCAACAGTACAGTAGGAGCACCATCATTCAAAGACTGCAGCATTTCAAGAAGTTGACTCACTACCCACTTCTTAAGGGCAAGTAGGAGTGGGCAAAAAAAATGCTGGCCTTTGAAAACTAAACCTGAAGGGTGCACTCTGCAGCCAAGGTGGGAATGAATGTTGAGGGCAGTGGATGAGCTGCCTTGGCATGGAGGAGGTTAAATTCCTTAGGTATTTCTGGAGCTGCACTTGTGTCAAGAGAAGAGCATTTGATTGGGCTCCTGAATTCTGGTTTGGTGGGTTCAAGGCAGCATGAGCTGTGGTAGTTCAGGAGGGTGCAATTGGCAGTTGAGGATGGGGGGCGGGGGGGGGGGGGGGGTGGATGCTGTTAACAATCTGGAGAACTGTCAGGTGCTGGGAATGGGTTTTGGGTCAGTTCAGATGGCAGGTCAGTGAGTTGGGATGGTTGATCAGGAGTTACAAGGGGTTGGAGGGGGCTGGAACCATCACTGTGGACGGGCCTGAAGAAGAGCTGCTGAGTAAATAAGGGAAAACCCTGTGGATTGGATTCCTGATGTTGGCTTGGGACCTGCTGCAGGAGACTCTCTAGTTAAGCTCTGCAGAAGTTAGTCTCAATTTCACATAAGGGCACAATCAATGTGAGTCAGAGTTATATAGCACAGAAACAGGCTCTTCAGCCCAACTCATCCATGCTGACCAAGTTGCCTACCTGAGTTAGTCCCATTTGCCTGCATTTGTCCCATATCCCTCTAAACCTTTCCTATCCATTTACTTGTCTAAATGTCTTTTAAATGTTGTAAGTGTACCCACCTCTACCACTTCTACTGGCAGCTCGTTCCATATGCCTACTACCCTCTGTATGGCAAAAGATCCCCCTCAGGTCCCATTTAAATTTTTCCCCTCTCACCTTAAACCTATGCCCTCTTGTTTTAGACTCCCCTACCCTGGGAAAACGAACGTGAGCATTCACCTTATCTATGCCCCTTGATTTTATATACCTTGATAAGTCACCCTTAGCATCCTACGCTCAGTTCAGACAATAGGAGAGAATGTGTTGGAAAAAAATGCATTCACTAGATGGTGCTGTGTGTCTGTCCTGCCAAGATATTATTCTTGTAACATGGTTGACAATGATGTGGGAAAATACTTCAAGAGAAATAATGAAAATTGAATGGCACCTGTGGAGAGCATAAAAAGATAAGACGTGAACAATAGAAGCAGGAGTTGGCCATTCTACTTCTCAAGCTTGCTGTGCTATTCAGTAAGTTCATGTCTGATCTTTTTCCTCTGTGCCACTTTCCTGCACTAACCCTTGATTCCCTTACCACCTAAAAAGCTGTTCATTTGTTTCTTGAATATACTCAGTGACTGAGTTTCCACAGCCTTCTTGGATAGAGAAATCCAAGGAGTTACTATATTCTGGGTGAAGAAATTTCTTCAGTTTTGTCCTAAATACTGATCTCTTATTTTGAGACTGCAGAGAGATAAACAGAGCAAACATTTCAGAATGGGTATGTGGTCTCCCAAGGGTGACACAGTTACCAAGAATTTTGAACATTAGCACATGTTATTCTAGACATGTAAGTTTTCAAATAAAGCAGTGATGTCGATGACTCACAGCCAGTGCTCAGATTGCACTCAGTACAGAAATTGTAGCATTGGCACATGGCTGTGCCTAACTCTGAAAACCAATCCTCTTGTTGAAAGGCAGCAAGACTAGGTCATTGAGAGATTCCAGGGGTGAGATTAGAGGCTGGTATCGAAGCCATTGTTGCAGCTACTCTGGTTACCAAGCAGAGGAAATCAGGATGTTTTGTTTTAATTGACACTGATGAAAGCAACTATGAAAGGGAGATGGAAGGAAAGGGAACCATTGACAGGGTCAAATAATGTTGAAGCTGGTAAAAAATGCTGCATGGTCCAAAGTAATGTTGGAATAATGAGACCAGTAGGTAATGAGATGAGATGGACTTGGAGAGGCTGGTATGAGATATGCAGGGAAGATTGCTTAGGAACAAGACTTTGGCATGAGAGTGGGTAAAATACAGGGATACTACAGAAAGCTGCAAGACATCTGGTCTGACCTGAGCAGGAGAGAAACAAATCAGTATCAAGGTGCTGGGAGGATGATGCTAAGGTTGACCTTGGGGTAAGCTGTATGTTTTTTCTCCTTCCCAGTTCTGACAAAGGGTCTTCAACCTGAAATGTTAACTTTGTTTCTATTACCATAGATGCTGCCTGACCTGCTGAATGTTTCCGGCTGCCTGACCTGCTGTGTGTTTTTAGTCCCGATCTTGGTGATAATCACACTTCACAATTAGGATTTGTGCAGAGGGTGGGTTGATTATGAGGCGAAAGGATTTCCTTGTCCTCATAATGATGGTGGAGCTGTGGGAAACTTTGACTGAGGATGGCGATGCATGGATGTATCTTACTCTTTTCTAAACCACTTTCAAAAATTTTATCATACCTACTGCCTTCAATCAGTGTTCAATTAGGCCCTAACATTTGTCTCCTGCTAATTTTCATGTAGTTGATATTAGAACATAGAACATAGAACAATTACAGCACAATTCAGGCCCTTCGGCCCACAAAGCTGTGCCGAACATGTCCCTACCCTAGAAGTTACTAGGCTTACCCATAGCCCTCTATTTTACTCATTTATTTAATCAAGTAATTATTTATTACTTTTCCTTCTCTCATTCTTTCCACACAGCTCAGGATAAAATATATTTCCACATCTACTAAAAATTCTCTCAAAGAACTGTCAGCCAGGTTCTTTCATTTGCCTACATAAGGATCACCTTATTACATTGTTTGTGATATATATAAATGGATGAAAATGTAGATGAGTGGGTTAGTAAGTTTGCAGATAACACAAAGATTGGTGGAGTTGTGGACAATGAAGAAGGTTGTCAAAGGATACAGCAGAATATAAATCAGTTACAGATAAGGGCGGAGAAATGGCAGATGGAGTTTAACCTGGGCAAGTATGAGGTGTTGCAGTTTGGGAGGTCAAATATAAGTGGAAAGTATACAGTTAATGGCATTGATGTACAGAGGGATCTTGGGGTCCAAAACCAGAGTTCCTTGAAAGTGGCCACGCAAGTAGATAGGGTGGTAAAGAAGGCATATGGCATGCTTGCCGTCATTGGTCAGGGCATTGAGTATAAGAGTCAGGAAGTGAAGTTCCAGCTATATAAAACTTTGGTTAGGCTGCACTTGGAGTATTGTGTGCAATTCTGGTTGTCCCATCACAGGAAGGATGTGGAGGCTTTGGAAAGGGTGCAGAAGAGGTTTACCAGGACATTGCTTGGATTAGAGGGTATTAACTAGAAGGAGAGGTTGGACAAACTTGGGTTGTTTTCTATGGAACATCGAAGGCTGAGGGGAGACCTGACAAAAGTTTATAAAATAATGAGAGGCATAGATGGAGTGGACAGTCAGAATCTTTTTCCCAGGGTAGAAATGTCAAATGCTAGAGGGCATGCATTTAAAGTGAGAGGGGGAAAGTTCAAAGGAGATGTGCGGGGCAAGTGTTTTACATGGAGAGTGGTGGGTGGCTGGAACGGGCTGCCAGGGGTAGTGATGGAGGCAGATACGATAGTGGCATTTGATAGCCTTTCAGATAGGCGCACAAGTATGCAACAAATGGAGGGATATAGATGATATACAGGCAGAAGCGATTTAATTTAATTTGGCATCATGTTCAGTATAGATGTTGTGGGCCGAAGGGGCTGTTCCTGTGTTCTACGGTCTATGTTCTACCCCTCCACTGCTACCCTCTGTCTCCCATGTCCAAGCAAATTTTGAGTCTAGTCTGCCAAGTCTCCATGGATCTCATGTGAACTAATCTTCTGAATCAGCCTATACCTTGTTGAATGCTTCACTAAAGTCAAATGCTTTACTATTGACAAGCAGCCGACAAACAGAAATATGCTCAAGTTCAGGAAAATTTAAAATGAACCAGAAGAGCCGGGGAGACCATTAGCTGCCAGCATTTTGAGCTACAGAGTACCTAGTGGTGTGAAAGTAATTATTGGATGGTGGGTTGGAGGCCTGGTTAGATAGTAAACATCTAGTGAAACTGCCAGTGAAGACTAAATATTTCACAGCATTTATTAAACACACTATTGGCACATATTGTTAAACAAAATCCTGGAGGAATGAATCAACTTAAATCGTGGAAGATCTTTGGGAAGCAAGTTTTATTCAAATTGTGAATACTAATGCAGTCACAACAATGTGAAGGAATGGACAAGTCCTGGGGATAGTAGGTTCAATGTAAATAGAACGATCACTTGTGCAGCTCACAGATGAAATCAAATGTAACTGTAAATTCATTCAGGTGTATTCATTGCAGTAAGGCTGTGCCCCCATTTCTATTCTACACAAGGGACCAACTTCACTGGCTGAGGGTTGCACTGAATTAAAAGGAAAGTGGAGAAAGTGGAGGGTTTTTTTTAACATGGCTTTTAGTAGTCCTTATCACTCAGTAGTTTTCTGTTTCAGTTGTTTTCTTGGAGTTTTATTTTTAATGCAAGGCAGACCATTAATACCACAAGCAACTGTGGTTTCAGTACAGTTTTTGAGGCTGAAGAAATTGCAGAGGTAACAAGATTTGAGCATCCAGAGCTAAGGGCAGCATCTCAGTAATCTTTAACCATTTCACTAACACTGATGTCTACTGAATACACAATATTAACCTGTAGTTAGATTCCTCTTTTCTTAATTTTGTTTTCTCACTTAAGACCTATGCTGGGTTTGGGAATAAATCTGTTTCATAACAGAAACATCAAAATTCTTTCAAGTTTGTCCCTTGGTCTAGTCCCTTCCTACTTAGATCAGAAATATTTCTGCTGCTCTCCGACACTTTGACAATTTCCAGTTTCCTGGTCCCAGCCAGCTCATCTTCTCCATGGAAGTACAATTCTTCCATCCCTCCACCCCACACCAGAATGGCCTGAGGGCCTTCTGCTTCTTCTTTGAACTAAAAGTAGAGGGCATGCATTTAAGGTGTAAGTTGAAAGGAGATGTGCGCGGCAAATTTTTTTACGCAGAGAGTGGTGGGTGCCTGGAATGTGCTGCCAGGGGTGGTGGTGGAGGCAAATACGACAGAGGCATTTAAGAGGCTCTTAGATGGACACATGAATGTGCAGAGAATGGAGCGATATGGACTATGTACGGGCAGAAAGGATTAGTTTAATTAGGCCTCATTAGCTTAATTAGTTCCATACACTATTGTGGGCCGAAGGGCCTGTTCCAGTGCTGTACTGTCCTATATTCTATGTTCTACAAGTCCACAGACTCCCACAGCTATCTTGACTATAATTCCTCTCATCATATCTCCTGTGAGGTCTCCATTCCATTCTCCCAGTACCTCTCTCTCTCCATCATATCTGCTCTCATGAAGAAACTTTCTTTCTAATTTTGTCGCCAAAGCCCCAAAATGCATCTCATCTATTTTCTGCACCTCTTTTTTCATGTCCTCTTCTCCGAGCCAGAGCAAGAATAGAGTCCCTTTGGTTCTCACTATCCACCCCACCAGCCTTCACATTTTATGCATCCCTTCATAATTTCCGCCGCCTTCAAAGAGATTCCACCACCAGACACATCTTCCCCTCCCCTCCACTTTCAGTATTTTGAAGAAACTGTTCTCTCTCCAGTGTTGTGATCCACCCTACCTTCTCACTTCATACAAGACTTTCCCATGCAATTGCAAGAGATACAACACCTAGCCTTTTGCCTCTTACCGTCCATCCATCCAGGGTTCCAACAGTCTTTACAAGTGAAGCAGCAATTCACCCACACTTCTTCCAAACTAGTGTACTCTGTTAATTGTTTACAATGTGGCCTCTTCTACACTGGAGAAAGCATATACAGATTGGATGCCCACTTAGCAGAACACCTGCCATCAACCTAGAGGAGCAACTCTGAGCTTCCAGTTGCAATACATGAAAGCTGTGAAATATGGTGGAACATATGAAGGCTGTATAGGAGACCCAATTGATGGAAATTGTTGGTAGCTGATAACTATTTTAATTCTCAGCTCTGTTCCCACTCTGACCTATCTACCTCATAGAACCATAGAACCATAGAACCATACAGCACAAAACAGGCCCTTCGGCCCACCATGCTGTGCCGTCCATCAAACCACCCTCACACTATCTAACCCTTTCCTCCCTCTATCCCACATTCCTCCATATGCCTATCCAACAAACTCTTGAACCTGTCCAATGTATCTGCCTCCACCACCACCCCAGGCAGTGCATTCCATGCACCAACCACTCTCTGGGTGAAAAACCTCCCCCTGACATCTCCCCTGAACCTCCCACCCATAACTTTAAAGCCATGCCCTCTTATCTTGAGCATTGGTGCCCTGGGAAGGAGGTGCTGACTGTCCGAGGCTACCTCCTCCATTGTTCCAATAAATCCAACATAAACTAAGGGAACAGCACGTCATCTTTGATCTAGACACATTGTAGCCTTCGGAACTCAATATCAAACTCAACAATTTCAGGTATCAGAACTAGCCAGATCTATGGTAAGGTTATCCATCTGTAACTTTAACTCAGTTTTCCTCTTTCAACAGATAGTGTCTAATCTGATGGGTACTTTCAGTAATTCCATTTTGGTGTCAGGGATCAGCAACAAGTCTAACCCACATTTCACAGCTTTATGTGTCTCTTTACCTGTTTTCTCTCTCTGTCTCTGCTTTCACTGATCTATTAACTAGATGTCTCCGAAAACCAGGCAACCCTAGTCTCATCCTTTCAAAGCTATTCCCTTTGTCCTATTCCTTCCCCCCCCCCCAACCCTCCTTGCATCTTACAACTTATTTTCTCCCTTTCCCTGTTCTGAAGAAGGGTCTTCAACCTGTAGTGTTAATTCTGTTTCTCTTTCCACTGACTGGCTGAGATTTTCCTGCACTTTCTGTCTATATTTCACAACAGGAAAGTCCGGAGCAGGTTAATATCTCAATTCATTCCAAGTTATATAGTCGTAAATAAAATCTGAAAGTGCTGACTCAGGAAAAGTTGGATACAAAGAGTACAATTGAGCATCAGTCCAGCATGCTCATAGTTAACACTGTGACATTCGTGGGGATGTAATGTCGGTGTCCAGTCGATTAGGTGGTGCTGTCAGTTTCTTCTACAGAATTGACGAAAGTGCGTAAGTAAGTATACCAAAGTATCTATGGATGATTGCCTGCCATGATTAAATAACTGGCAATACATGAAAGCTGTGAAATATGGTGGAACGTATGAATGCTGAATAGGAGACCCAATAGCCAATATATGAGAAGTATATTCTCTGGTTTGTGCCTGGGGCTAGTGATGCAATTGATGGGATGTGACATTGAAAGATGCATTCATGCTGTCTTTGACCAAGTGTTTGAGATTTCCAAACAGTTTGCAGCTTTGAAAAAAATGTCTTTGGATTCACTGAGTACTGTACCTATTTCCACACTTGCCTCCTAGCCCTTTGCAGAAACAGGGTACCTCTCCTTCATCAGTGCGATATAAGAAAACCATGGATCCTACTTTGCCTCTCTTCAGTGGTTAGAATAAGTTCCAAAGTGCCTACCTGCATTTGGTGCAGACATAATGCACCTTCCCAGTAAAGGGTGTAGTCAATTCCGGCCACTGTCTGTAAGGAGTTTGTACATTCTCCCCATGTCTGCGTGGGTTTCCAAAGACGTACAGGTTAGGAAGTTGTGGGCATGCTATGTTGGCGCCGAAAGCATGGCGACACTTGCGGGCTGCCCCAGAACACTCTATGAAAAAGATGTATTTCACTGTGTGTTTCGATATACATGTGACTAGTAAACATCTTATCTTATCAAGTAATGCTAATTATTCAGGAAAGTGGCCACCAATAAACAGAATGGCTCATACTCATGCAATCATTTACATGAGAAGGCAGCACAAATTTGGCATGCTGCATACATTGGAATGAACAGGTAAGGGATAATCATAAATTGCAATTCCCTGGTATCATTTTCAGTTTAACCTCTAAGGTTTTTCAGAATGTGACTTAATGTGAAGTCATTAATTATTATGAAAAGCAAACAATTTATCACATTTTCCTAAACCAGTGGTTCGATAAACATTGGGACACAAAAGATTGCAGATGCTGGAATGTGGAGCAGCACACAAAAACCTGGAGGGCTCAATGGGTCAGGCAGCA
The DNA here is from genome assembly GCF_009764475.1 of Pristis pectinata. Classification (NCBI taxonomy): domain Eukaryota; kingdom Metazoa; phylum Chordata; class Chondrichthyes; order Rhinopristiformes; family Pristidae; genus Pristis; species Pristis pectinata. The sequence continues at coordinate 107,265,059 of NC_067407.1, forward strand.
TCTATGGAGTGAAATACACAGTTGACATTTCAGATCGAGACCCTTCATCTGGACCAAAAGATAGAGGAGAGGTAGCCAGTATAAAGAAATGGAGGGAAGGGGTGGAGCAAGAGCTGGCAGATGATAGGTGGATACAGGTGGGGGGGGGGGGGGGAGGTGATAGGCAGATGGAGATGAGGAGAGTGGGAATAGCATCAGAAGCAGGGAGGTGTCCGGTGGAAGAGACAAAGTTCTAAAACTATTGTCAGCTTAATTAAGGCAGCATTAAAATTGCAGCTTCAAACACCATATTTATCTGTGCAGTTCAGAAGACCAGTGCTTTAGATCACTGCAATCTATTTGTCAGCTTTGTGAGAAGTGTCCAGTAAAATCCAAGAACATCATGTTTTTGCTTTCTCATAAAGCAGCTGACTCAAGGGTATCAGTCACAGACTTGAATTTCTTTCTCATAAGTGAAATCCTCAGTTTGGCAACATTTGGGTAGATTTTCTGATCGTGGCACAGTATAGGAGCAGACAATGGGGACCTGCAAAACTTGGCTTGAGGCAGAACTATTCCAATCTTCGGCAAACACTTGACCAAACTAAAGTGTTTTGATTTCAAATGAGTGAGAGATGAAGTTAAATATTACAATGAATGAAATTAAATATAGCTTAGTTTTTAATGCTTAGGATAGGTGACAGTAGTTGCTCCCTTTGTACTTTGGGGTGAAGCTCCATGCAAAATTTAATCAAGTATTTTTGTTCTACATTGTACTCCTAGCAGTGATTATTATTCATTTATTTGGACACTGTCAGGATAATTATTTCCTTGGTGACTCTTCCTCAAATTCCTGGCTAATATTTATGCTTCAACTAATGTGACTAAAGAGAAGCACATTATTAGATCACTATCACATAGTTGTTTCTAAAAGCTCACTAGGTGCAATTGGCTGCTGAATTTCCAATAGTGTTTCAGGTAATCAATTGTAAATTCCTTTTTGTTCACCCTGAAATCATGAAAGGTAATATATAAATGCAAGTTATTTCTTCCGTTCATCCATGCCAACTGCAATTGGAGAACTTGTAAGAATTCAGAAGGCATTTGAGTGGAAATGAGGAAATAGATTTGTTCCAAACTATCTCAGAAATAGTGGGAGAAATTTTGAATCTTCTTGCCTGCTGGAAATGGGGCAGCAGTGTGCCAAAATTGATGGTGCATTGACTTACTATGTTTATGTGTGGAGTCCATTATGATAGCTCATTGCAGTCTAATTGGCAAGGTGTGTATGGGGGGCTACTCTGAAATCAAATACCTTCCTTGGGAGCAGGTGAAGACAGGGTTTAAGAGTATAATAAATCATACCTGACATAATTTTTTTAGCTACTCAGAGAGAATTAAATTGATCACTCTTATGGTTGGCTATCAGGAGTGGACCCAAGCATGGATCTGTTTCTGATGCTATTGCTGCAACAGTGTTACTCTGAACACAGAAATGTTACCCCTGATTGAGTGCCCAGAGTGTCTGACCAGATCCTTTTGTAAACTAAAGTCCTATGATATAAAAATACCCCACTTCTTAGGTCAATATGATGCTGACTGAGCATTGCACATGCTTCTAGATTGAAGTACTGCTGAAGAGGATCCCAAAGGTAAATTTTAATGTGTTCTTAAGGAAGCAAGGGCCAATCAGCTTGCTGTTCCACTCTGGAAGCTATTGGCCCAAAACTTGCACCAGGGAAAAATCTAATGCAGTAAAGTGAAAGATTAATTCTATTAATAGTATATTTGTTGCTATTAATTGTATAGCTTATATTCATCTGATTATCTATTAATTAATTGTGAAAAAGCAGGATAGATCGATAATTATTCACAATTTCAGGAAATTCAAAGTGCTATGTGGTTAATGGGGTACTTTTCCAACTGCATTCATTGCTGTAATGTCAGAGTTCATGAACAACAAGCTCCCATAAACATGAAAGAAATGACCAGGTTACCTGTTTCAATTATGTTGGTTGAGGGATTGCTAATATCCAGGATATTGGGAAGAAGACCCTCATGCAAAACTTTAACTCTTTTGTAACATTATTTTCTTTGGTATTGGTATTGGTTTATTATTGTAACTTGTACCAAGGTATGGTGAAAAACTTGTCTTGCATACCGTGCGTACAGATCAATTCATTACACGGTGCATTGAGGTAGTACAGGGTAAAAACAATAACAGAATACAGAGTAAAGTGTCACAGCTACAGGGAAGTGCATTGCAGGTAGACAATAAGGTGCAAGGTCATAACAAGGTAGATTGTGAGGTCAAGAGTCCATGTCATCGTATAAGGGAACCGTCCTCCTTCCAATTCTATGGTTTTGAATATGGTTATAATGCTCGCTGTATGTCTTTAGACTGCAGGAAAGAAAACTCATCAAGTCATTAATTTCTAGCACTCATAGACTCCTTTTAAATCACTGGCCATCTTCTGAGTGTTTCCAGTATTTTTGGTAGTCCAAGTTGTTCTTGAAACTTCGTTACATTTTGAGAGCCTAGAATCCCAGCATGTTTCACAGATCCAGGGTAGGACCTGTGACAAAAACTACCCTCTTCAACGGTGGTTTAGGAGGCTGCTGCAAAATTGAAACTGGAATTTCCTTGCAAAAGCACCAGTGCAATGAAGCTCATTGTGCTGTTGAATGGGGTATTTGGCGTTACTGTTTCTTGTTGCTCGCTTTCACTGGAGGAAAAAGATGAGCTCAAACATCAAAGACAACAGCCAGGTGGCAGCCAGCTCTTGGAGAAATAGGAATACAAGGTGGAATGTTGCCACCTGACAGGAAATGAAGAAAACTCTGAGCAGATAAAAGAGCTCCTTTTCCTTTGTATCTTCAGTACTGTTACATATTCAATGCTGCTTCTCGTTCAACCAATACAAAGCATCAATGCCACATGTTCTCTTTCATTTGCAACAAATCATCTCAAAACAGGACCTTCAGTCTCAGATAATATTTATTTAACATTACAATATGAACAGGGCTCTCCTTTTCCATCATCAGGTCCTCCCTCCATCCTTAGAGCCTGTGCTTGTGCACTCTCTAAGCCCATGTCACCAACATTCCTTGATTTCATTCAGCTGCAGAATATTCAGTGGTGGCCAGTGTTTGTCAGTATGAACCTCAGGTGTTTATCAGTCATTGCTGAAGGCTTAGAGCAATTTGCTGTGACTGCACTTTTTCTGCTGCTGCTGCGAATTCACCCACTCCTTTAAGGGTAGCTCACGACTACTCTCTAAAGTTGCCAAGGTAAGTACAGGATCAAGGACACTAGAATGAACAAAAGATCCACTCCTCCTGGCTCATAATTTCTTGATGAGTCCTCAATGGGGCTGATCCAGAATCAACAACATCTTCATTCCAAGCCCATACCTCTCCCACTCCGCACCAGCACCCACCTGGAAATGGCAGAGTTATATTCCTTGGAAACATGCAATTCATGGGCTCATATTCTTACAGGTGGGACATACTAATATTATATAACTGTTCCTGGCTGCACTGGGCAAAAGTAATAGACTGGTGCATGTGAATGAAGAAGCAAATGATTAAGGGCAAGTTGGATAGAGGGATGAGGCAGGAGGTCACTGGACTGGGTAGAATTCAATCTGGCATCATCTCCCTCTCATTGTTTCTTTTCATAGATCACAGGGAAACAATTCTGGCTAACTTCTTCACCTTCTTCATTCTGTTCTACCTGCATTACATGTTACTAGTTGTGAGGAGGATGCAGTTTACAGAGATAGATTAAGTGAGTGGGCAAAAAGTTGGCAAAGGAAGTATAATGTGGGAAAATGTGAAGTTGTTTGTTTTGGAAAAGAGAATGATTAAAAAGAGACTATTTAAATAATCTCTTAAGACTGCAGGTCAAAGACTGCAGGAAGTTGCAGCACAAAGGGATTCCGGATTCCTTGTGCATGAAACACAGAAGGCTGGGATACTGGTGCAGCAGGTAATTGGGAACGCTAATAAAATGCTGTTTTTTATTTCAAAGGGGGTTGGACTATAAAAATACTGCACTTGTAGAAGGAACTCGTGAGACCACATCTGGAGAGTGGTGTACAGCTTTAAGGAGAAATGTGTTATTATTAGAGGCAGTTGAGAAAAGGTTCACCAGGATTGATCCCATATACGTATGGAGGGATTGATTTATGATGAAAAATTGAACAGGTTAATACTCTTTGGAGTCTGGAAGAATGAGAGGAGTTATCTGTAGGCCACCAAATAGCTGTTGTAATATTGAGCACAATGTGCATCAGGAAATAGACTAATATAGTAATCATGGGAGACTTTACCCTATATATATACATACAGTATATATAGACTGGATGAATCACAATTGCTGTAATAATTTGACTCAGATTGATTCTAGTTCTACATCATGATCTATCAAGCCAAGATCATTTCTCACCACTGCATTGACCTCCTCCCTTACCAATAAGGTCACACCACCCTTTTTGCCTTTCCTTAAATGTCAAGTACCTGAGAATATTCAGTTCCCAGCTTTGGTCACTCTGCAGCCATGTTTCCATAACACCCATGCCAGTATTTTGTTTACTTTGTTGCAAATGCTGTAAGCATTCAGATACAGTGTCAAAGGCCCTCTGGATCTCCAAATACTCTAGATCCACTGATTGTCTCTTATCTATCAGTTACATCCTCAAATAGCTCCAGTAAATTTGTCAAGTGCAATTTTTCTTTTATAAATCCATGTTGACTACCCCCATTGATATTTCCTGGTGCTGTGTTTTCACATTCTTTAAAACAGACTCTAACATTTTCCCTACTACTGATCTTAGGCTAACTGATCTGTAGCTCCGTGTTTTCTCTCTCCCTCCTTTTCTGCCCCCTTCAACCTCCCCCACCCACCCCCCGCCCCCCCCCCCCCCCCCCCCCCCCCCGCTCCCCTCCAGTCTTCAGGAACTATTGAATTTTGGAAGATGAAAACTAATACATGCACTATTTCCTTGATTGTCTCTTTAGTACTTGTTGCAAATTACCAGGCCTGGGGGATTTATTGACTTTCAGTCTTATTAATTTCTCCAGCACTATTTGAAACTAATACTAATTTCCTTTAATGACTCCTTTTCATTCAACCCCTGGTTATTTAGCATTTCTGGGAAATTATTTGTGTGCCTTTCCTTGAAGACAGAACCAAGGTATTTACTTAATTTCTCCGCCATTTCTTTGATCCCCATTTCTGACTGTGAGGGATCTGCATTTGTGTTCACTAACCTTTTACCTTTTGCATTCTTGTAGAAACTTTTACAGTCCACTTCTTTGTTTCTTGCAAGTTTAATTTCGTACACGATATCCCTCTCTTAAATGAGTCTTTGATCCATTTTTTACTGGCTGCTCACCACAACAACAAAGTCACTTTGATGCTTGTATCTGAATCAAAATAAGGGTAGGCTAAACATAAATAGAATATAAATAGAAGCAGGAATACGCATTTGGTCGCATCTGCCTTCTTCATCATTTATAAAGATCACGGCTGATTTTTTCCTTTAATACCACTTTCCTGAACTAATCACATATTCCTTGTTTCCCTTAAACCTAAAAATACATCAGTGTCTGTCTTGAATATATTCAGCAACTGAGCCTTCACAGCAATCTGGCTAGAAAATCCTTTGGGTGAAGAAATTTTTTCTGATCTCTATCCTGAATGGCGAAGCCCTTATCTTGAGGCTGGGATGTTGGTTTGAGACATCCCATCCAGGGGAAACATTATCCCTTTCTCTATCTTGTCAAGCCCCAGGAGTCTCATGCTCCACAATTCCAACTCCCATTCTGGGAACTTCTCAATTTACTCCCCTTTGTCTTCTGACACCAAAGTGAGTCTGTTATTCTGTGTTTGTGAAATTATTGCTTGTTCTCTGTGACTGTGTGCACTGCCTTGGTACTTTGTTTGGTTGGCATTACATTATCACAGAGAGAAAGATTACTGAGACATTTAGCAAAGTTACAATAGTAAAATGCTAAAGATGCTGGAAATCTGAAATAAAATAGAAAACATTTACAGGCAGCATTGATGGAGAGAGAAACAAAGTCTTAACATTTCAGTTGATAACTTTTCCTTCAGAACTAGGAATTGTTGGAGATAAAACAAGTTTTAAGTTTCAGGGTAAGTGGGAAAGGAAGAGAATACAGAAGGTACGGAGCAACGAACAATCTGCTGGAGGAACTCAGCAGGTTGAGCAGCATCTGTTGAGGGGGAAATGAATGGTCAACATTTCGGGATGAAACACTGTATCAGGACTGAGAGTGGAGAGGGTAGATAGCCAGTATAAAGAGGAAAGGGGCAGTGGTGAGACAAGGACCAATAGGTGATTGGTGGACAAGGAGGGGTGAAGGATGACAGGCAGAAGGAACCAGGTATGGCAGGGGAAGGGTTGGAGCTGGGAGACAGAGGCAGGTGGATGATAGGTGGAGGCAGATGGGGAGAAAAAAAGCAGGTGAAGCCAAGTGTGGGGAGGGGAAAGTGAAGCCGGAGAGAACTGCTGGTATTTTATACGATGAAAGACGGGAGTAATTAAAGATTAGTAAGGGTGATAGTATAGGGCAAAATAGGCAATAAAGAGTTCAGTGAGTAAGAAAAGATTGGACTGGGAGTAGTTGAATAGTTAACTGAAATTAGCAGAAGAACCATAAGCAATGTGAAATGCAAATTCTAGAATAACTAATTATCTAAATTTATAGGAAGTGCTGGAAATAGTTAGCAGGTCAGGTAGCATTCCATAAAAAGAGAGAAACAAAGTTAATTTTTCAGGTTAATGACCCTCCATCAGAACTCAGTGGAAGGTTGTAATCAGTGCCTAGTCGGGAGATACGACAAGGTTTTATTAACAAAGTTAGCTGAGAGTCTACTAGGTGAGTTAAACACAGTTCCTTCCTACCTCCTGCAGTACTCAGCAAGAAGTGTCTTTTAAAAAGAAGCTCACCCTAATTTTCATTTACTTAGCAGATTATACTCATTCTATCAGGGATTTATGGCAATCATTAATTCAACAGATCCAGGAAACTCTCTTGTAAATATCTTTCCAGAGCACCAGTGGACACATACTTCTCTATTGGTATAAGAATAGAAAGCTCACAACAAGGAAATGTGCCCCCATTTTCTGTTGTCATGGAGAAGAGGGCAAGAATTGTTCTGGGTAGACAAACTGTAATCACATTCTTTTCGGATCCTCTTCCGATGTTGCAACACAAAACCAGAACAGTTGATTTTGCAATAGCAATACCATTGATAAAGAATGCATTTTGTGTTGCTTCCACAAAACATTTTGGGATAGAGCTGGATAACAACTTAACAAACCAATAATATACCCTGTATATTAGTGGTGTTTGTAAGCTGAAAGATCCCCTGACTTAAAAATGTCCAACTCTCAGAAACCCCAGCACCTCTCAAATACTGGAAGCTGCAAGTTACAATAGAAAATGAAAGATGAACATGAAGAAAAAGGAACCAGTAAATCCCCAAAAGTAGATTGTTTGCTTGGACTGATGTTGAAACACCTACTTTAACTATTTGAGTACTGAATATTGTTTTCTCCTATACATTCACATCCATAGTATTAACTAATTCAACTATAATTCCAAGTGCATGAATACACTGGGAAGGAAATTGGAAAGATGGGCTCTTCCCCTCCATTCTGCCCCTTCCCTTGCTAAATTTAAATACCTCTATTAACTTGCCCTGTCACCTCATTAAACCACAATGACCTTTTCATTTTTTTTTTCAGTAGAAATAAAACTATTTTCTTATTATCCAGGAAAACGTTTAGATCCCCTTTTGAATTCTGTATCCAGTTTTGGTTCCTTCAAAGTGATACAGTAACTATAGAAAAGGTTTGAAGGAGGCCCATGAGAAACATTTTCAGTTCAATATTAGTTCCCTGAAAAATATGAGTTTGACTTCTTCAGAAATTGTTAGACATGGGGCATACAAAATAGTTGAAGATTGACTGTATTCCAACGATGTAAACATTATAATTCACGTCCTTAAATGCACAATGATAGGAATAGATTAGGGATTCTTACTTTTACAAAGGATAAAATTAGTTACTAGCTAATGTGGTGTGTGGTGACTTTGAATGCTGTTAAAAAAAAGCTGGACAGACCTTAGCTGGACGAAAGATCATGGGATTAAAGTTTATCCTTAGTTATTTGTACTAAATGTGCAATTTAAAAAGTTGTTGCTCTTCTTAGAAATAAATATTAGACTGAACCTTGTGATGTAGTATGTTGTGCATTTAGTCTGAATAACTAAGGACTAACTTCTATCCCAAATCTTCTTAGATGAAGTACCAAATAATACATGAGCAGTTTTGAGTGAGGCTCCCAAGTAACAATATTCTTTTACCCACAATGTTCATGGCATCTTGAGTGATAGGAGAGGTTGTATACAACAAACTTCACATAAAGACCTCTTCTCCATAAAATCCCTCATTTGGGAAGAGTTGACATTGTGGAGCAAATAAATTGGGCAATGGATTGAGAATGTGGAGGGATTGGGGGAGACGGTCACAGGGAGAAGTCAGTGGAGGGAATATTAGCATAGAGGGAGAAGGGACTGAGCAGGTTGTGTGGTATTCTGGTGTGTCATTCAGGTTGTCATAGGATCTGAAGGAAGACTGGGTCAGTGATTGGTCGGTGGGGACCAGTAAGGGAGGTGGAAATCATTGGTTGGGAATTGTCTGGGATTGAAGCAGTGGGCAGTCAGGGAGAAGATTGGGGCCCAGTCAGGGAAATTATTGGAGGTTGTTTCAGGAGATGGTTAGACCTAGCAGCCCAGGTGAGGGCCACAGAAAAATCACAAAGAAAGAGAACCTACCTGGAAGAAGATAGATGCCTTGACCTCCAGGCAATGACTCAGGTAAAGCTGGACCTTTAATATCACTGAACCTGTCCTCATCCCTCCTGGTATAGCTGTGTTGCTGGCAAAGCCTTATCCAGGGGGTTGAGGATGGATTCAGTGATATTATAGGGTCACCAGTGACCAGAAGTTCAACTGGACCAGCCACATAAATATAGTCAGTGCTGTATATCCTGCATCATGACTCACCTCCTGATAATTGTAAGGCCTTTCCATCAGCTATAATGCATAACTCATGAGTGTGATGTGATCCATTTGCTTAGATGAGTGCAATTCCAACAATTCTAAAGTAGAATGACACCATCCTTGATAAAACAGTCTACTTGATTTGTATCTATCAACCACCCTAAATAGTCTTTCCCTGCAGTACGTATCATCTACAAAATGCACTGCAGTTACTCACTTATGCTAGTCCAACAGCACCTCCCAAGCCCATGACTCTATCACCAAAGAAGGATAAGGTCAGCAGGCACATGAGAATATCATCACCTACAAGTTCTCCTCAAAGCTGCACACTCCTGTTCTGGAAATACATTGCCAGACCATCATTTTCTGGATCTAAATCCTTGAATTCCCTATCATGAAATCCCTTGATGATTTAAGAAGTTACATTACACCTTCTCAATGGAAAGTAAGGAAAGGCAATAAATGCTGGCCTCACTATTGATGTCCAGATGTTGAAAAATGATTAAATATAATAAAGGTTCCCATACACTTATGATTTTACCTCCTATTTTTGCAAGCTATGATATGTTTTAACTATAAATCCCACTTGTCAAGTGTCAGATTTGTTATGTGGTGGTATCACTCAAATTGTATCCTATTGCATGAATTCTCTCTCTCTACAACTTGCAGAAAGAGAATAATTTTGTTTCTATCTCAGTTGCTTCTCTTCCACTCTTCTTTCATCATTTGTCTGAAGTACATTCAATCATACCCTGGATCTTCCACACAATAGTTATGGATTGAGATGTTGTTTTGTAGTTTAGCAAGAAGTTTTGATGTTCTTTTTTTTCAACTTGAATGCTCTTGTAATACTGGTTTCTTCGGTGCTTTTTTGATAATTTTCACTGGTCTCTTCTCCACATCACTGGCACCAGGTGCTATGGTAAAATAACTCTGTGCGTAATACCATCTTATTTTGTAATGCCCTCAGATAAAAAGGAATGAAACAGACCATTCTCTGAGACTGATAATGGTCTTCTAGTAAGCCATGACGTGTTAAAATGGATCTCAATTCTTCAATAGTACATTCTGTGATTATATGTGCTTCACTCCAATCCATTCTGAGTAACCATCAGTAAGTACTGAGGTTATAAATCCCCTTCTCACAATAATTTAAGTGGAAAGGTGTTATTGGCAATCTCTTATGCAGTAAAGGTGTCTTCAATGGCTTGGGTCTACAATCTTGACAGATAGGACACCCATCCATAAACTCTTCAAGGTCTTTAAATACACCTGGTCAATAAACAACGCTTCTGGCAATGCTCACACTCATTCTCATAATCCCAGTATGTTCAGAGTGAAGCTCTCCTAAAATTTTTGGTGGGACATATCTGGAACCCCATTTAAAACAACGTTATTCTGATAACAACTCATACTTTCAGTTGCAATGCACAAAATTGGCAAGATCTATGGAGGGAAATGGACAGTCGACTTTTCGGGTCGAGACCCTTCTTCAGGACTGGAAAGAAAGAGGAGAGCTAGCCAGTATAAAAGGGTGGGGGGAGGGGGGCAGAGCAAGAGCTGGTGGGCCATAGGTGAATCCAGGTGATCCAGCCATTTTGTGTGCTGTTCCAGATTTCCAGTATCTGCAGTGTATCGTGTGTCCTCATACTTTCAGTTATAGTACAATCTCATTTCTTCGTAGAAACATAAGAAACAGAAGCAGGAAAAGACCATTTGATCTCTCATGCTTTCTCCACCATTGAATAAGGTCATGAATGATATCTTTTTGCACCTTTTTAAGTATCTCCTTTGTTGTAACCAGAAAATAATCTTCTACTATTTTCATTCCCTCTTTCTGATTTCTCAAGAGGTTATCTTGACAAGGCATCTTCTTTTGTTTCTATCTTCTATATTGATCATTCAATGATATTGAGATAGGTGAAGTGTCTACCTTTATATTTTTGATTCAACCTTTTCTGACAGGATCCAGAATCATAGCTCCTATTCTATAGTTCCCAGCATCACATATTCACTATCATCAGTAGTAAATGTATGGACTAATTTAGATAAGAATTCTTGTCCATAATTGACCAATCTCCTGACACATCAATGCACTGACAACTAAACTATATTTTTGCCTTGAAGTCATTCTTCCCCCCACATTGTTTGTGGTTGTGTAAATGCTATTTAAGCCTAATTGTTCATTGTTCTCACTAGCTTCAATACTGCGTAGACTTCCTCTCCACGGTTTCTTGCTGTGAAAACCTCTCCTTCTGTGAAGAAATCGCACTACTCAAATTGCTTTGTTTAACTGTCTTGACTTTAGACCTTCATGCTGAGGGTATGTGCCTTTTTTTCTGACAGTTAAAACATTTCACCATTTTAATTGACACACATGTGGTAGATGGCTTTCTGTAACAACTATAACACCAATTCATACCAGTCTCATTAAGCTGCTTTGGATTCTGCTTTGGAATCTAGCCTTCAAATGTTCATAGAGTCAGAAACAGACCCTTTGGACCACCACCAAATACCCATCTATATGAATCCCATTTGCCAGCACTTGGTCCAATTCCTGCTCTATGACTGTAAGCTACCTTCATGTTTGTACCTTGGACAAGATTCTTTAGCAATCCTCATTGCCAACTCCACAGACTTTGCACTGTTGTCAGTAAGATCAAATGTGTATTTATAACTTTGATTGAATTTGCTCATTCATTAAGCCACCAACAAATTGTCCAAAAAACTAGTAAAGTTGCAGTGCCAAGACAGGTCCTTCGATGAGACTAAGTGCTCACTAATAATCTTGTTTTATTTTTGATCCCCAGTTCCAATGCTGTGGCTCACCACAATTTTTTTACAGGTTAGGATTAAAATGATCCTGTAACTTTTGTACTATTTCTCTAAATGAAACAACTTTTGCTTTTTGTGTCATTAAAAGATTTGCTAACAAAATGTATGTTGGTTGTTGGTTGGTTGCTATTGCTGCATGTACTTGAGATACAGTGAGAAGCTATTGTTTGTGTGCCATAAAGATATCATTCCATACATAAGTTCATTGAGGCAGTAAAAAAGAAAACAGAATGCAGAATACAGTGTTACAATTACAGAGAAAGTGCAGTGCAGGTAGTGCAAGGGCCATGGTGAGGGAGATCAGGAGTTCATCTTTTAGTGTAACTGTTGTGCAACAGTTGGAAGAATCACATTCTTGTGTATCCAAATCATTATTTTGTTCATGCTTTGGGAACTGCCATTGTTGAGAGCTATGGTCTTCAGGCTTCTCCCTGCCAATAAGCAGTTCTATATTCAATTTTAGTACAACTCAAGTTTTTATCGGATTATCCTGAAACTAACTAAAATTTAACTAGAAGAGGTTCTTAAGGTATCAATGAATAATCTGTGGAATATATCTTGGTTTGGGCAGCAGACTGAAAGATAGATTTACAATTATATGTCTTTCACAATCTCAGGCATCCCAAAATACATTACTGTCAGTGATGTCTATTGTGAAATGTAGTCACTGTTGTAATCTAAGAAACACCAATTTGTGCACAACCAGCCTCCACAAACCACAATGTGACGATGATCAAATTAGTTGCTTTAGTCACGTTGACTAAGGAATGAATTAAGGGATGAATTAAGGACAACAACATTTAATTCCACAGCTCTTCTTTAAAGATTCCCAATATGGAGGGGGATGCGAATCCATGCAAAAAGACAGGGGAGGCAAAGCAGAGATCAGAGCAAAAGTTAGAAAAGAGAAAAGTAAGAGTGGAGTACAGAAAAGTCAAACACAAAGGACACAAAGGTTACTAGATTCTAAAAGGACAATGAGCGTAAGGGCACTTTATCTGAACGCCCGTAGTATTTGAAACAAGGTCAGTGAACTTGTGGGACAACTCAGTGCAAAGGATTTAGTGGCCATTACAGAAACGTGGTTACAGTGTGGAGATGAGTGGGAATTAAATATCCAAGGGTATCAGGTAATACGGAAGGATAGGCAAGAAGGTAAGGGAGGTGGGGTAGCGCTCTTAATTAAGAATGAGATCAGGGTGATAGTGAGAGATGATATAAGATCTAAGGAGCAGAATCGGGGTAGAGATTAGGATTAGTAAATGGAAAAAAATCACTGGTGGGAGTTGTCTATAGGCCACCGAATAATAACATTACAGTGGCACAGGCAATAAGCCAAGAAGTATTTGATTCATATAAGAATGGAATGGCAGTTGTCATGGGCGACTTTAACCTCCACATAGATTGGGTGAATCCAGTTGGCCGAGGCAGTCTTGAGGAGGACTTCATAGGATGCATCCATGATCCATGATAGCTTTCTTGGAGACAATGTTAGTGAACCTACAAGGGAAAATGCTATCTTGGATCTGGTCCTGTGCAATGAGACAGGTAAAATTAACAATCTTCTAGTTAGGGATCCTCTTGGAAAGAGTGATCATAGTGCGATTGAATTTCTCATACAAATGGAGGGTGCAATAGTTCGATCTAAAACCAGTGTATTGTGCCTAAAGAAGGGAGACTACAACGGGATGAGGGAGGAGTTGGCTAGCGTAGACTGGAAACACAGGCTATATGGTGGGACAGTTGAGGAACAGTCGAAGACTTTCAAAGAGATTTTTCACGGTGCTCAACAAAAGTATATTCCAGTTAAAAGCAAGGACAGTAAGGATGGGGAGAGCCAGCCTTGGATAACTAAGGAAATAAAAGAAGGCATCAAGCTAAAAGCTCATGCACACAAAGTCGCCAAGAGTAGAGGGAAACTGGAAGATTGGGAAAACTTTAAAAAGCAACAAAGAACCACCAAGCAAGCAATAAGGAAAGGGAAGATAAATTATGGAAGTAAACTAGCACAAAATATAAAAACAGATAGTAAAGGTTTTTATAATTATATAAAGCAGAAAAGAGTAACTAGAGTGAATGTAGGTTCCTTGGAAGATGAGAAGAGGGATTTAATATTGGGTAATGTGGAAATGGCCGAGGTCTATTTTGTGTCAGTCTTCACAGTGGAGGACACATCTAACATGCCAAAGAGAGATGTTATGGATGCGATAGGAGGTGAGGACCTCGATACAATTGCTGTCACTAAAGGGATAGTGATGAGCAAACTAGTGGGCCTAAAGGTAGACAAGTCCCCTGGTCCTGATGGGATGCATCCCAGGGTACTGAAAGAAATGGCGCAAGTTGTAGTAGAGGCGTTTGTAATAATTTACCAAAATTCTCTGGATTCTGGGCAGGTCCCAGTGGATTTGAAGACAGTGAATGTCATGCCACTGTTTAAAAAAGAATGTAGGCAAAAGGCAGGTGACTATAGGCCAGTTAGCTTAACGTCTGTAGTTGGGAAAATGCTTGAAGCTATCATTAAGGAAGAAATAGCAAGACATCTGGATAGAAGTGATTCCATCAGGCAGACACAGCATGGATTCAGGAAGGACAGGTCTTGTTTGACAAATGTATTGGAGTTCTTTGAGGGTATAATGAGTGCAGTGGATAGAAGGGAACAGGTGGATGTTGTATACTTGGATTTCCAGAAGGCATTCGATAAGGTGCTGCATAATAGACTTATCCATAAGATAAGGATGAATGGAGTTGGGGGTAAGGTATTAGCATGGATAGAGGATTGATTAACCAATAGAAGGCAGAGGGTTGGGATAAATGGGTGTTTCTCTGGTTGCCAATCAGTGGTGAGCGGGATGCCACAGGGGTCAGTGCTGGGCCTGCAATTGTTCATGATATAGATTAACGACTTGGAAGAGGGGACCGGGTGTAGTGTATCTAAGTTTGCTGATGACACTAAATTGAGTGGAAAAGCAAATTGTGCAGAGGATGCAGAAAGTCTGCAGAGAGATAGGTTAAGTGAGTGGGCAAGGGTCTGGCAGATGGTGCACAATGTTGGTAAATGTGACGTCATCCACTTTGGAAGGAAAAATAGAAGATTAGATTATTATTTAAATGGTGAAAGATTGCAGCATGCTGTTGTGCAGAGGGACTTGGGAGTGCTCGTGCATGAATCGCAAGAGGTTGGTTTGCAGGTGCAACAGGTTATCAAGAAGGCAAATGGAATGTTGCCTTTCATTGCTAGAGAGATTGAATCTAAGAGCAGGGAGGTTATGCTGCAACTCCACAGGGTACTGGTGAGGCCGCACCTGGAGTACTGCCTGCAGCTCTGGTCTCCTTACTTGAGGAAGGATATATTGGCTTTAGAGGTGGTACAGAGGAGGTTCACCAGGTTGATTCCGAAGATAAGGGGGTTAGCCTCTGAGGAGAGATTGAGTCGCCTGGGACTATACTTGCTGGAATTTAGAAGAATGAGAGAGGATCTTATAGAAACATATAAAATTATGAAAGGGATAGATAAGATAGAGGCAGGAAAGTTGTTTCCACAGGTAGGTGAGACTAGAACTAGGGGACATAGCCTCAAAATTCGGGGGAATAGATTTAGGACGGAGATGAGGAGAAACTACTTTTCCCAGAGAGTAGTGAATCTGTGGAATTCTCTGCCCAGGGAAGCAGTAGAAGCTACCTCATTATTTAAGACACAGTTAGGCAGATTTTTGCATAGTAGGGGAATTAAGGGTTATGGGGAAAAGGCAGGTAGGTGGATCTGAGTCCATGGACAGATCAGCCATGATCTTATTGAATGGCGGAGCAGGCTCGACGGACCAGATGGCCTACTCCTGCTCCTATGTCTTATATTCTTATGTTCTAGAGTAGTACCATGCAAAATTTTATGGTTTTTTTCTGAGTCGGCATATCCTTCTCAGAAAGAAATAGAAAGTTTAACCTCTGATCTGAAAGACAGCACCTCCAACAGTGCAATTCTGTACCAAAGTGTCTGCCTGGATTTTATAGCCCTTGAGTGAATCTTGAACAAGAATGCTATCAATTGGGTCTAACCAGTGCAAATTAATGCAGGGGATTCGAGTACACAAGGGACATTAAAAAAAATCCCCAGATGCTTTAAACAGCCATCAGTTCACAGTTCAGACTTAAACATTTTTATATTTTTTCTCAATTTTATTCGGGGTGCAATTCTACCTTAGTTGGTGGTGCCAAATGCATCAATCACAGTTGTCTCATCTCTGCATATTCAATTCCATTGAATTCAATGGACCTGAATACAGAAATGAGTCAATGCCCATGCATGTATTTAGAATGTGACAGAATTTCTTCTACAAAGAAATATTTATTTTGAACTGTATGTTTTCCTTGTTAAAAGCGATACTTCATGGAACAGGTAGAAATAAGCAATACTGTATTTTTTGTCTCAGTGGTCCCTATATTGGCCACCAGAAAAGCTTATTCACTGGTAGATATTGTTTCTGCCATAGTGAAAATTATTGTAATAGTTCTTAAAAAGTTCAAAAACTGATTGACAAGGTTACTTTATCAAGCTATTGAAAAATATGAATGTTTGCTTGAAAACAAGGTCCTTTGCTGTTTTATTCTCAGAATATTCTCTGGAATTTATTCTCAGAATAGGAAGTTTCTCTTCTGCTCTTTTGATTTTGGTTGTTTAAGGATTGTGAAATTTTTCTTTGATTTCAGTAACTTTAGTCATCATTTTGTTCCAATTTTGTTAATGCTTTGTTAAATAAAGATCATGATTCTGATTGGCTGGAGTGCAGCTATTAATTCCTGATGACAGCCTTCAGATTAAAAATAGGAGAGCAAATGTGGGACAGCCAGATGTCTCGTACAAAAGGAAGACAAGCTTGGTCATCTTGAGCCTGCAGGAAACAAGACTGTATGAGTTTATTCTATAAACTTTAATGTAATTGCTAACTTGACATCCTCAGGCAAGTTTTTATTGACTGAACCCCTATTGTTCCGATATTCACACCTATTCTTATACAACACGTCCCGAGGTAGGGATAACATCAATGAGAAACATGACTCAAAGCTGAGAATGTTTTGACTGGGAAAAGTAACAAAATCAATTTCAACAGGAGAAGGATACACAAATTGATAGAGGGCAAGCGAACATTTAACATTTAAGTTCAGGAACAGCTATATTCCTGCAACCATCAGGTTCTTGAACCTACCTGCACAACCCTAACCCTACTTCAGCAACGGAACACTGCGGACCACCTCTTGCAAAGGACCATGGACTTGTCTTTGATCGTGCCTTTATTATTTTTGCACTCAGGTCTTGTTTTTGCACAGATTTTTTTGCTGTATAGTATCATTTTATGTATAATTTATGTATAATTGATATTCTGTGTGTTGTTCACACTTACATGCCTGTGACACTAATACAAGCAAGTTTTCATTGTATCTGTACCTCAGTGTACTTGTGCACATGGCAATAAACTTGGACTTGACAAGACTTGATTAACCTAATGCAGTTTATTAATATAGTTAAAATGTAATTATTACTTAGAATACATTTTCAATGTATAATCCTCCTTTCCATGAGGAAACCAATTTTAAATAAATGTTAAGAGAATTTTAAAAATCTTTATTGGCCTTGCTGATGTATGTTAGTCACTTTAGATATCATTGTTTTAAAGATGTGTTCAGCACTGCTCCAGCAAATGGTGCAGTTTGAAATTCTTCCCAAACCAGTAAAACAAATGGATTCATGCAGAATTTGCCTGGGCTGTGGCTGGTCTTATAAATAGGGCCTGAACTGAGTGAAGTAAACATACAAGCAGTACAAAATATTGCAGGAAGTATGAATGGGTGGCTTTGGGCAAAAATCATATTTAAAACTTAATTTGGTTTGGCTGTTTCTGTCTGGATTACGCCTTTATGACAAATTGAAACAAGTGTAAACTTGATCTGAAGGAATTTAAGAGTCAGTCAAGCCAAATTCTTGTACTAATATAATGTTCCAAGTTCTGAGTTTTACAGGCTGTGGAGAATTATTGAAACCCAAAAGTGCTGTATCATTGGCTAAATTTGTATAAGACTGAGAGTTTGCTTTTAAATTTAAGAAGTGGGATAGTCAAGTTCCTGTAAATTCTGCAAATGGTTCTTAGGATACAGAAAGGATAGTTCTATTGGAATAAGAAGAAAGAAGTTTTCAGTTCAGAACACTTTGAAAGAGGGAGGAAATTGTTAAAATTCGAAGATTAATTAGACTCCGCTAGGAGTGAGGAAACAAGGAATATAAACAATACAAAGTTAAAGCATCTACAAAGAGTTAAATTAGGGATGTGGTCATTTTAGTAATTTATAGCTTGAGGAGATAGGTGAAACAATACCTTCTGTCTGATGTGGCTGTTGCCCATTTCCTTGTTCTTGAAATTTTAACCAAGGGTAGGTCTTGCTTATTTAGTGTTCATTGGCAGTGCATTTTACTGAAGATTTACCTTGATCTCCTGACACAGAAAACCACTTGAAGATTTGGTGAGTTGGGACTGACGAGAATGTTCTTAGGTATAAAGAGCCTAGAGTGAAAAAGCTAGAAATGAACCAACAGTATTTCAGGGAATATTTGTAGGACACAAAATGAAAGAATGTTATTACATTGCAAATGGTAATAGTCATCATGTTTAACTCTACAAAACCATTTCCTGGGAAATTAACAGCATCAGTTCCAGGTTTTCAAATTCTCCCTGAACTATATATTAGCATGATAAAATGTGCTATGTGATAAAATTAATCTATGACCAACTTTAGAAAGGATTTTAGAACATATTTTAAGAAAATTAGCTGAAAATTTAGAATTAATACCCACTTAATTTTCATTTTCAGGTAGGCTATGGTCCTCTTTGCAAGTTCCAAGACCCCCAGTAGGTCCATTGAAAAGACTCTGAAATCAGTGCATCAATCACAATGTGCAATTAACCTACATCTGTTGCTTCCATTGCAGGCTAGGCCCCAACTTTGTGCAGTCAGTATTATCTGCTCTGTTCATTGGCCTCAACAAGGGTCCAATTCCGTGAACGGTTAACACAATCTCAAGACATACTGCAATTCTTCGAATGAAGGTGATTGCCGCTGCAACAGGTTCTGTCGGGTGCATGGTGCACGTTTACACATTCAACAATGACATGAAGATAAGATATAAGATCAGCGCAAGATATTTATTTATTAGTCACATGTACATTGAAACACACAATGAAATACATCTTTCGCGCAGAGTGTTCTGGGGGCAGCCCACAAGTGTCGCCACGCTTCCAGCGCCAACATAGCATGCCCACAACTTCCTAACCCGTACGTCTTTGGAATGTGGGAGGAAACTGGAGCACCCGGAGGAAACGCACGCAGACACGAGGAGAAATGAGGGACTCCGGAGTTGCAATGGCTTACCTGGATGCAGGAGATGAAGAGATGTCCTGTACCTGCAGGGGACCAGGAGACCACCCAAACATACACTGCCAAGGCACTGGGAAGGTGATAATTATTGTTGTTATTGCTGGGGGTCAAGTCAGGATACATTGCTAAAAGAAATTCCTTCTCCTTATATGACCAGTCAAGGGCAGTGAATGGGGCTTCAAATGCTATATCTCATCAAGTGCACCAATAACGTGAGGCAGTGCTCATTGCACTGCACTGGATACATAAGGCCTAGTCTAGAAATTGAATAAAAATTCTTAGGTCATTTTCTTATTGGTAGTGATCCCATTTTAATGATGGAAGTGCTTGCAATCACCTGGTGAAACATTTGCCTTGATTTTAAGTCAAGTCAAGTTTATTGTCATAAGCACAAGTATATGTATGCACAGATGCAATGAAAAACTTACTTGCAGCAGCATTGCAGACACATAGCTTTAGATGCATGATATTCAGATGAAAAACATAAATTAAATAAATTATACATAAATTATACCAAATTGTACAGGAAAGAACACAATTAGAACCAAAAATAAATGAAGTTCATTGTAACTTTATAAACTGGTGCAGATCGATAATAACACCTCCTTGCTGACAATCAACACAGGTGCATCTCATCCACTGCTCTACTCTCGCTACATTCATGACAAGCACAGCTCAAATGCCATCTATGAATTTGCCGATGACACCACTATTGTTGGCAGAATATCAGACGGCAATGAGGAGGCATATAGGAGTGAGATAGATCAACTGGTTGAGTGCTGTTGCAACAACAACCTCGCAATCATGCCAACAAGACCAAGCAATTGCTTATGGACTTCAGGACGGTGAAGTCGGGAGGACACACACCAGTCCTCATTGAGGGGTCAGACTTCAAGTTCCTGGGCGTCAACATCTCATAGGATCAAGGGCAGGCACGGTAGTGTAGCGGTTAGCATAACGTTATTACAGCGCCAGTGACCCAGGTTCAATTCCAGCTGCTGTCTGTCAGGGGTTTGTATGTTCTCCCTGTGTCTGCATGGGTTTCCTCTGGGTGCTCTGGTTTCCTCCCACATTCCAAAGATGTATGGGTTAGGAAGTTGTGGGGAAGCTATGTTGGTGCCGGAAGCGTGGCAACACTTGCGGGCTGCTCCCAGAACACTCTATGCAAAAGATGCATTTCACTGTGTGTTTTGATATACATGTGACTAATAAAGATACCTTACCTTATCTTATCTTATCCTGGGCCCAACACATTGATGCAATCAAGAAGAAGACACGCCAATGGCTCTACTTACTTAGGAGTTTGAAGAGGTTTGGTATGTCACCAAAGGCTCTTGCAAATTTCTACAGATGTACAGTAGAGGGCATTCTGACTGGTTGCATCACTGCCTTATATGGAGGCTCCAATGTGCAAGATCAAATGAGGCTGCAAAAGGTTGTAAACGCAGCCAGCTCCATCACAGGTACAACCCTCCCCACCATCGGGGACATCTTCAAGAGACGGTGCCTCAAGAAGACAGCATCCATCATTAAGGACCCTCACCATCCAGGACATGCCCTCTTCTCATTACTACCATTGGGGAGGAGGTACAGGAGCCTGAAGACCCACACTCAATGTTTTAGGAACAGCTTCTTCACCTCCACCATCAGATTTCGCACGATCCATGAACCCATGAACACTACCTTGCTATTCCTCTTTCGCACCATTCACCCATCTACCTATTTTTTATTTATTAATCAGCTGCCCCATTATTTATTTATTTATTTATTTTGTAGCTTGTAGTGATTTTTATGTCTTGCACTGTACTGCTGCTGCAAAACAACAAATTTCACTATATATGTCAGTGAAAATAAACCTGATTCTGACTCTGAACTGGTGCAAAGCACATTCTCCTAATGTAAATTAATACTTCCATTATAATAGAATTAGGACTCTTAAATTATTGCACACTGTTTTGCAATTAGTGATAAAAAAAATAATTCAAATGTAGGTCTCTAGGGTCCCATGCTCACTGCTGTTCACAACCCTTGAACATTTGCTTTCATTCAACAATAGCTTTGCCATCTTTGGAATGAGATTTGCCACTTCAGAAAGCAAAAGATTGAGAATTCTAGAACATTTATGATAGGGTAGAGTAGTTTATTGCAAACAAATTACATATATATTTCTCCAGCTGTGACAGATAAAGTGATTTAATTTGTTCTTCTGCAACTTTGCTATTGGCACAATATTAATTAAACGACTGCTGAGGTATTTCACAGAAGAGTGAGTCACTGCCATTTATGAATCAGAACTGATGCAACATCCCAGAAGTCAGAATGTTGGAAGAATTAGAACTTTTACAAGTGTTTTCAATTAAATGTAATAAAAGTTAACAGATTGTTCATGCTTGTATGTCTACTTAGCTCAGTGTGCTCAGACATCTCCAAGTGACAGATATTGAAATGAGTTTGCTTCTGCACATTTCCCATGGGAATGTGCGGTAAGAACTGAACAAATTGCAAAAGCCAACCTTATGTCATCATATCACAGAATCTGCTTACTTTTTGAGTGTAAGGGAGTGTCCTGAGACATATTGTTCCCCTGAAATGATGCATAGTAAACTATTTCTCTTCCTTTTCACGCATTAGCAAAATATGAGTAGTAAAGAGTGGGGTGTACAAGAGATTTAAAATAAAGGAAGAAAATAATAAAAAGCATTGGTAATAATCTTCAATGATTATTAGTGATCAAAATGTCTGCAACTGAGCTCTGGATTATCTTAGACAGTACTCAAGATTAGGTCGGACATTTTACCGGCTTGCATTGGTCCATAAAAGCCAATGCACCATTTTACATGCATTTTGCGAGATTCTGTTGCTATCCCATTTATGTCTGGTGTGTGTTACCAAGCTTCACGTATCATTGGGAATGTAGATGCACCTGGAGGCAATGGAAGGTGCACTTGCAGCATCGTTGGTGGAGTAGGAAAGAGAGGGTGGTACAGGCCTGGTCAGTGGATATGTAAAGCATTAATTGATATGACTTTTGGTCAAAAATACCTTGTACTGTTTGCCATTCTCTGTGGGGAGATCTGAAGATTCTCAGAGTCTATACATAATCAGTGTATCCTGTAAGATGAGTATCCACAAGTATCACAGTGGCTTCCTCCCTCCCCTAAGTTCTCTCTTCCTCTGGACATTGCTCATCACTTTCTTCAATTTGGTGCTCCACCACATGCTCTCCTATTCCTCTGTCTGATTCACTCAACTGAGATGTTTCTATATTAGTTGTCATGGGATGGTTCTACTTTGAGCTCCTGGTGGTTACCAGCACCACAATGATAAAGAAAGGAGATCATTCCTATAACAAGGCCACATTAACATCTCACAGCAGTTAATCAGAGGTAGCAGCCTTTTCATCACTGTCTTAATTTAAAGTGCTAGTAAGAACACAAAGTTGAAGTTAGCATCTGCATTATAAGGTTGGCAGGAAGTTATCAAGCTCCACGTTCAGTCTCTCAATGACTTCTTTATCACTTACTTGAAAATTCTGGGTCCCCATTTCATGGTCTGTTTTAATTGTTGATAGATATCGACAATAACAGGAAGTGTTAGCAGGTAAGCTCCGTAGTAGACCCATTGTCCCAATCAGAAGCAAAGGCATATGCAGTTATCAAGCAAATAAATGTCCAAGAAGAATTAGAACGTAGAACAGTACAGCACTGGACAGGCCATTCAGCCTATGATGTTGTGCCGATTTTGATGCCAATTTGTACTAAATGTCCTCCTCCTGTGTATCATCCATATCCCTCCATTCCTTTCATATTCATGTATCTATTAAGATCCTCTTAAACTCCACCAAACTGCCTGCTTCCACTACTACCCCTGGTAACCCATTCCAGGCACCTTCCACTCTCTGTGTAAAAAACTTGCCCCTCACATCGCCTTTATACTTCCCCCCTCTAACCTTAAAAGCATGTCCCCTGGTGTTTGGCATTTCTACCCTGGGGAACAGATTCTGACTGTCTACCCCATCTATGCCTCTCATAATTTTAAAAACCTCTATCTGGTCTCCTCTTAGCCTGCGACACTGTAAGGAGAACAATCCAAGTTTGTCCAACCTTTACTTATAGCTCATACACTCTAATCCAGGCAGAATTTTGGTAAACCTCTTCTGCACCCTTTCCACAGTCTCCACATCCTTCCTATAATGAGGCGACCAGAACTGTACACAATACTCCAAGTGGGTCTGACTAAAGTTTTATAGAGCTGCAGCATGACTTCCGTACTCTTATACTCAACACCCCTACCAAAGCATGCCATATTCTTTCTTTACCACCTTATCTAATTGCGTGGCCACTTTCAGTGAACTATGGACTTGGACCCCAAGATCCCTCTGTACCTTAATGCTATTAAGGGGCCTACCATTAACTGTCTACTTTCTCCTTTCACTTGACCTCCCAAAGTGCAACACCTCATACTTGCCCGGATTAAACTCCGTCTGCCACTTCTCTGCCCATATCTGTAACTGGTCTATATCCCGCTGTATTCTTTGATAGTTCTTTATACCATCCACAACTCCACCAATCTTGGTGTCATCCACAAACCTGCTAATCCACCCATCTACATTTTCATCCAAATCACTGATATATATCACAAACAACAGAGGTCCCAGCACCGATCCTTGCGGACCTCCAAGGACCTCCAGCCAGAATAATAGCCTTCCACCCCTAGTCTCTGTCTTCTCTGGGCAAGCCAGTTCTGAATCCAAACTTGCAATTCACACTGGATCCCATGCATCTTTATCTTCTGAATCAACCTACCGTGAAGGACCTTGTCAAATGCCTTACCAATGTTGACAACATCCACTACCTTACCCTCATCAAGCACCTTCGTCACCTCCTCAAATAACTCAATGAAGTTTGTAAGACATGACCTGCCCCGCACAAAGCCATGCTGACTGTCCCTAAGCAGGCCATGCCTTTCCAAATGCGCATAAATCCTATCCCTCAGAATCCTCTCCAATAGGTTCCCTACCACTGACATGAGGCTCACTGGCCTATCATTACCTAGATAATCCCTATTTCCCTTCTTGAACAAAGGCACAACATTTGCTACTCTCCAGTCCTCCAGGACCTCGCCTGTCGCTAGTGAGGACACAAAGATCCTTGTCAAAGCCCCAGCAATCTCCTCACTTGCTTCTTTCAATATTCTGGGATGTATGCCATCAGGCCCTGGGGAATCCAATTTAATGCTTTTCGGAAGACCCAGCACTACCTCTTCCTTAATCTTAAAATGTCCCAGCACATTTGCAGGCCCCAGTCTGTTTTCACTATCCTCCAATTTCTTCTCCTTGGTAAATGCCGACAAAAAGTACTCATTTAGTACCTTAGCCACTTGCTCTGACCGAGCACCAGTTCCCTCCTTTATCCTGAGTGGACCTACCATCTCCTTAGTTATTCTCTTTTTCTTAATATAAAATGCCTTGTGATTATCCTTGTCTCTGCTCGCCAAGGACATTTCATGGCCTCTTTTGGTCTTTCTAATTGCCTGTTTGAACACTTTCCTGCTATCTTTATATTCCACAAGGGCCCAGTCTGATTCTAGCTCTGAAACCTTTTCCTTTTCCTTCATGGCTAAATGCTTCCTTTTCCTTCACACCTATGGGAGGTATGCTTCCTTTTCCTTCATGGCTAAATTTAGGACCTCTTGGGTCATCCAAGGTTCCCTTACCTTACCATCCTTGTCCTTACTCCTTACCGGAACATGCTGATCCTGAACTCTGATCAGCTGGCCTTTAAAAACTCCCACATGTCAAACGTGGACTGGTCTGACAGCAGCTGCTCCAAATCAATGCCCCTTAGCTCCTGTCTTTTCCTGTCAGAATTTGCCCTGCTCCAATTTAGTACCTTCCTGCAAGATCCTATTTTATCCTTACTCATAACTATCTTAAAACATAATGAGTTGTGGTCACTATTCCCAAAATGTTCACCCACTATCAGGTCTGTCACTTGACCTGGCTTATTTCCCAAAACTAGGTCCAGTATGTTCTCTCCTCTAGTTGGACTCCCACATACTGTTTCAAGAACCCCTCTTGGATGCACTGAAGAAATGTCGCCCCACTTAAGCTTCTTGTATTAGGGAAGTTCCAATCAATACTGGGGAAGTTAAAGTCCCCCACTATGACAACCCTATTGTTTCTGCACCTTTCCATAATTGGGTTTGACAAAAGCAAAAATGCTGGCTCCAGAAAAAAAATCAGAAAACAGAATGTCAGGGCAAAATCCAATTAGAGATGTTCATGCTGATGGTTGCAAGGGATTTATCACCAGATGGCATGCATGATAGTTGATTAGAATGTGTGCCCAGCTATATTTGCTACTTGCCTTCCATCACCTTAGGTAAGGCTTGGCAACTTGTGCTTGTGAATTGCTGCTTTTGTTTCATTGTTTGCAGCCTGGTCTGTTCATTTCTGTTTTCTGATAACACTGGAGAGTAATTATAACTTGCTTAAAGTATAATCAAGTTCCTGTTGCAAACTGAGTGAAGTAACTGCAGCGAAAAATCAGAGTTATTGCTACTGCTTTACTTTGCTTGCACTTAGAATTCTGCTCATAATGCTTTTAAAAGGACAAACATAGTTCATTTGCTTATCCTTGCTTTGCACAAACTTTATGGCAGTATGTGCACTGGTAGAAACTTGCCTGTAATTCCATTGTGCTTGCTACAACTAGGTTCTCAGGAGTCAATAATGGCATAAACCACATAAGGAAATTTCAAGTTCCAATTAAGTTGCAAACACCTGACATGTTCTTTCATCAGAATTCATTTATTATATTGAATCCCACTGAATCATTGAAGATAAGTTACTCATCTCTAAATATTTTAAAGTTAAGACATAAAAATACCAAAGGTGTGACAAATGAAAGAAATGTTTATTCAGAGGAAATGAATCACTGTAACAATTCCTCCAGGGCCCTGGGCTAAATAGTATTCATACCACAAGATTCATTGTTTGGATGCTGTGACAAGCTGTAATGTTTCCTGCACTGATCTTCATTTTACATAAATGTTCCATTCAGATTAATCTGGGGAATGATTGCTTTAGTGTTATGGTACACTGACACACCCATATATTGTGTAAATGCAATGGTTTCTTAAACCCATACATGGAATTGGAATTGGTTGGAATTGGTTTATTATTGTCACATGTACCAACGTACAGTGAAAAGGTTGTCTTGCATAACATTCCTACAGATCAATTCATTACACAGTGCACTGAGGTAGTACAAGGTAAAACAATAACGGAGAAACAAAGGAGAAAAACACTATCCTCCAGCATGATAGTGTTTTTCTTCTTCAAAACAATAATGGAATGCAGAATAAGGTGTAACAGCTACAAAGTGCAGTGCAGGTAGACAATAAGGTGCAAGGTCATACCAATGTAGATTGTGAGGTTAAGAGTCCATCTTATTGTACTAGGGAACTGTTCAATAGTCTTATAACAGCGAGATAGAAGCTATCCTTGAGCCTGGTGGTACATGTTTTCAGGCTTTTGTATCCTCTGCCCAGTGAGAGAGGGGAGAAGATGTAATATCCAGGGTGGGTGGGGTCTTTGATTATGTTGGCTGCTTTACCAAGGTAGTGAGAAGTGTAGAGAGAGTCCATAGAGGGGAAGCTGGTTTCTGTGATGTGCTGAGCTGTGTCCACAACTCTCTGCAATTTCTTGCGGTCATGGGCAGAGCAGTTGCCATACCAAGCCATGATGCATCCGGATAGGATGCTTTGTGCATCAATAAAAATTACATAATTTGCCAATGGCCCAGAAATCTGATGAAGAAGAAAATTCACAATGTTCCTTAGAATGAGAGCAGGAAAATCAAGGTGACGAGTGATCACTCTTTCTTTGTTCGAAAGAAATTAGGGGGGGGGGGGGGACAAGGAGCCATGAAATGTCCTTGGTAAGTAAGACATTATATGAGTATAGCAGGTGCAAGAGAGTGGCCAGGGAAAGAGTGGGGTCCATTTAGGAATAAAGAGGCAATCTAGGATAGTTAACATTGTCTACTTGTTCATAAAGGGCGCTAGGAACAAGCCTGGAAACAACAGGCGGGTAAGCCTCACGGTAGTGGTAGAGAAGTTGTTGGAGAAGATTCTGAGGGACAGGATTTATGTTCACTTGGAAAGGCAGGGACTGATTAGGAGGAGTCAGCAGGGTTTTGTGCAGAGGAGATCAACTTCACAAATCTGATTGAGTTTTTTGAGGAGTCAACTAAGAAAATTGATGAAGACAGGGTGGTGGATATGGTTTAAGTGGACTTCATTAAGGCTTTTGACAAGGCTCCATATGGTATGCTGGTCTGGGAGGTTAAGGCACAAGGGATCTGAGGCATGTTGGCAAACTGGATCCAAAATTGGCTTAGTGATAGGAGGCAGAGGATAGTGGTGCATGGGTATTTTTTTCTGACTGAAATTCTGTAACAAGTGGTGTTTTATATTAACACACACATATATATATATATACATGTATAAAGTGACCCAGATGAGAATGTAGGTGGTCCGATTTGAAAGTTTGCAGTCAACAAGAAAATTGAAGTCATAGATAGGGAGGAAGGTTGTCTAAGGATACAGTGGGACATAGATCAGATGAAAGCTAAGTGGAAGCAATGGCAGATGGAATATAATCCAGATAAGTGTGAGGTAATGCACTTTGGGAAGTCAAATTCTGATAGGACATATAGAGTAAATGGCAGGGACCTTAGGAGCATTAAAGTACGGGGGAACTTGAGGTGCAAGGCCATAGCTCACTGAAAGTGGAGACACAGGTGGTTAGGGTAGTGACAAAGGCATTTAGCATGCCTGCCTTCATAGGCAGAGGTATGATGTATAAGAGTTGGGATGTCATGTTGCAGCTGTACAAAACATTGGTCAGAATGTACTTGGAATGTTATGTACAATTTTGGTCACAAAAAGGATGTGGTAATGATAGAGAGACTGCAGAAGAGATTCACTAGGGTATTGTCTGGAATGGATGGCTGTAGTTATAAAAAGAGATTGGGTAGGCTGGGTTTAATCACAATGAAATGTAGGAGGTTAAGAGTGACCTTATAAAGGTTTATATAATTATGAGGGGCATAGATAGGATAGATTGTCAGAATCTTTTTCCCATGTGAGTAGTATCAAAAACAAGAATTCATAAGTTTGTGAGATGAAGTAGTTATGATGGGAATTTGAGGGGAAAGTTTTTTTACACAGAGAGTGGTTGATATCTGGAACTCGCCGCCAGTAGAGATGGTGGAGTCAGATGGAATCACTACATTTAAGAGACATTTAGACACGCACTTAAATAGACTGGGCGTAGAAGGATACAGACCTAATTTTGGAAATTGGAATTAGTGTAGTTAGGCAAAAAGGTCGACACCGACCTGGTGGTCTGAAATAACCATTTCTGTGCTGTATGACTCTATGACTTCGTGACTCTCTATGACTCAAAATTGGCATTTGTGGACCTTGGGTAATTGTTTGCTTGCTCTTTTAATCAGGAAATTATATTGGGCTCAAAAGAGGAATTAAAATGCAAAACACCTTCTGGAGCACTTTAGACACCACATAGACCACTACTTTATCCAATGGTGAGATTGCTGTTATCCTGTCAATGTAAAATCAGTTAAAATCAATCCAATATCTTCAGACCATTTAAAAAGAATACAGACTCTGCTCCTGAAATTTACTGAAATCAAATGGCCTAGTAATTGTCATGTTTTAGATACAGGTCTGTAAAACAGTCAGCAGAATTTTAAAATCTGCAAATCTGTGATATATTACAAAATCTGCTAATGAGGAGCATTGTTCGCTTTGCATTGCAAAAATGGTACAGGCAAATATCAGCACAGGCTGGGATGTGAACATCAAAAGACTATGAGCTAGAAATTCCCTTGAGTAGTGCAATGATTTAGTGTGCCAGGCACACAGCGACTCAGTCTGTTGGCATCCATGCATATTTGAAGCTGGTGACTGGTGCGAGCCATCCTCTGAAGCAGACCTTGAATGGAGAATTGAAGCTTGCATTGATATTAGTTATAGGGAACAATGCATGCCTAATTGTGGAATATAAGGCATTTGTCATCAAATGGGTAGGTCTCCTTTCAAGTATATAACTTGGCATTTGGTCACACCCCTGCTCCCTTGCTGCTGGTGTTCTCAGGGCCTCTGGTCTAAACCGCCCTCTCAATCCTTGCCCAATCATGTGTCTAAAGATCTCTCTACCAGCCAAAGGCTCATCCAACCCTCCCATCAGCAGACGAACCAATTCCGCCAAGATCATTCCATACTCCAAAGCCACTCTTTCCCATGATTTCCCTTCTTCCAATGTTCCTGACCACTGCTCTCAGCCTTGATACTCCCAGGCATAAATACCCTCCTCTGTCTAACCTCACCCTCATCCCTCATCCCCACAATCCATGGCCCACATAATTTTCTCCAATGCAGAAAAGCCTTTGTTTGAGATCAGTTACTTAAGGCCTATCCTATCACTTATATGATGTAGATTCTGTGTATTCCCCATGCAATAGGAATTAACCCACCTTTTCTGGCACATTGCAATTTCTAGGCTTTTACCAGTTCAAGTCTAACCTTGTGTTGATGCATACAAATTGGTACTAGTAATTGGAGGAATTTATCAGTTCTCATGAAGATTCTGATCTGAGGTTCTTCCAGTTTTTCAATTATATTTTACATTTCTTACAATTATTTCATTTTAATACTATTAGATATGCCGTATATGAAGCTTTTTTGAAAGCTGCTAGCACAATCTACCCATTTTCCTGCCTGAAGGTTATTTCACATTAACCACGTTTGTGGTAAAACCTATGATCTAATGACCAATTGTGACTTCCTGTTATAAACCGAGGAAGGTATATATTAAAATGCTGAAAATATGAAATTAAGAAATTAAGAAAATGCTGGTGATGGTGGAAATGGAAAAGTTGGCTTGTTCACAGACAGTTAAACAGAAAGTGAAACTATAACTTACTGATAACCAAACTTGGATTTTCCAGCATGGGCAAAGTTTTGATCCAATTGGTTGGTAGCGGGTTTTGAAAGATCAGCTTATTAAAATTTTCCCCATAGATCCAGTGTATGTATAGATGTGCGAAGAAACACCTATGTAAGATTGTACCTAGGCAGAGGATAGAAAAGAGTGACTACAATTCTGAAAGCATATGGAAAGTTACAAATGATATCATCATGTAAGCAGCCTTTTCCAAGGTGGTGGGGGAAACCAAGAAGTAACAGACAAAAACAGAGTTGAATATCAGGTTCAGGAGTAAATCCTGAAAAGTTGAAACAATAAAATTTTTAAAAGGATGTGTATAATCATACTTTATATATCATCTAAGTATATCATCACTATGTTTCTTTAATTGAATACCTTTATAATTATCAGTGACTCCCACAGCAACATTGACTACACTTTTCACTTTTCATATTAATCAGCCCAGTCATGAATATTTTCTTGGTTCTGCTGCTTGCAGATGTGGACTGTTTCACTTGCAAATGGAATTGAACATCATGCAATCATCAGCGAATATCCTTACTTCTGGCATTCTGATGAAAGAGAGTGCTGAAGATAGCTGGCTTAGGATATTGCACTGAGGAATACTTGCAGTAATGTCCTGGGGCTCAGACAATTGACCTTCAATAGCCACAGTAAACATCTTTTGTGTGAGGTATCATCTAAGCATTGGAACGTCTTCCACTCAATGCCTGTTTTTCCACGTCTTCTTGATGCAACACTTAGTGAAATGCCACTTTAATGTCAAGGGCTGGCACCCTCACCTCACTTCTGGAATTCAGATCTCTGGTCAACGTTTGGACCAACATTGTGATGTGTTCTGGGGCTGAATGGTTCTGGAGAAACTAAAACTGGGCATCAATGAGCAGGCTTTTGGTGAGTAAGTGCTGCTTGATAGAAATGTGAATTTCTGTGCTTCTGTCATTTTGCTGATGATTGAGAAGAGCTGGATCAGCTGGACTGGATTTGTCCTTCTATTCTTCCACTCACGTCTTCACTGTATCTTCTCCAGAAAGTGCAGCAAATGGGATTCCTATCTTTTCCCATCTGCCCTTTGCACTGTCCAGTCTTTTCAGTTGCTTTTTATTTCATCATAAAGTCAGATTATTGCTGGTGATTGCAAAATGTTCAATTCCATTTGCAAACAAAACAGTCCACTCCTGTAAATACTCCTTCCAGGTGAAGCACTTGTTAGCATCTGTACAGGCAAGTTAGAATATTGTATCTGTCACTCACAATATGGTCTGCTCTACTAAATAGAGATTATTTATTTCTTTATTTCTCCATCCAACCTCCACTCTGACCTGTCTGTGGCCTCTGTTACATTGAGTCCCAACATAAGCTTGAGGACCATTACAGCCTTTCAGACTCAACATCAAATTCTATACCTTCTGGTAACTCATTTTCTCTGGTTCTATCAGAACTGCCTGGTTCTCTTCCATCTGTAACATTGGATCAGTTTTGTTCCCTCATTTAGCACCATCTGACATGCTGAGTATTTCCCATTGCCCAGCGGTCTGCAGATTTTACATTCCTTTGTTAATGTTCTCTCTCTATAACTGCCCTCATTTCATAGCGTCTCTGTTCATTTGTTCATGCCCTCTTTCTTAACCATTTCTCATTAGTCTATCAACTGGATGTCTCTGTCCACAGTTTATTCCCACAGCAACCCTGACCTCACCTTAGAACATAGAACATAGAAATTACAGCACAGTACAGGCCCTTCGGCCCACAATGTTGTGCCAACATTTTATCCTGCTCTAATATCTAACCCTTCCCTCCCACACAGCCCTCCTTTTCTTTATCATTCATGTGTCTATCTAAGAGTCTCTTAAATGTCCCTAATGTATCTGCCCCCACAACCTCTGCCAGCAGTTTGTTCCACGCACCCAACACTCTGTTTAAAAACTTACCTCTAACATCCCCCTTATATCTTCCTCCAATCACCCTAAAATTATGCCCCTTCATGTCAGCCATTTTCACCCTGGGAAAAATCCTTATCACAGACATTCCCTTTTCCCAATCCATCCCCCATCTCCCACTCTCTCTCCAATTTAAAGCTAACTTGTGTTTCTCTTTCCCAGCTTTGACAAAAGGTGTTCAACCTGAAATGTTAACTCTGTTTCTTTTCCCACACGTGCTGACTGGTTTGCTGAGTGGTCCCAACATAATATCATTGTATAATCATAAACAGTCTAGCATACACAGTGACACCTTAATCAGAAATGGATCTGAGCGAGGCTAATCTTCTGTTGATTAGTCAAGGGAAAATTCACCTAGCAATGACACCTGTGGATGCAGTGCACTGAATGAATTAAGTTTTTAATGCAGCATTCATAAACAACACATGTTAATAGAGAGAGCATCAATTTATCACATTTAAATATATTACATTACTACCAGGAATGAATAAAATTAATATTAATTCAACAGTATCATGCTCACAAACAAAAATGATAGCATGAAGAAAATTTTGGAATAGATTCACTCAGTTAGCTGCTTTGTTTTTCACTTACTATTTCACCTTCTCAACTTTTACAGTCAGTCCTATCAAGTTTACCTCTCCAATCCAGTCAATTTTACCTCTCTGCTATTTTTTGGTAAGCAGGGGTTAAATAAAGATAGTGACATCAATCAAAAAAGCCACTAAACAACAAGTAGCTCCTTGGTCTACCCAGTTCAGAGCAACATAGTGATTAGGACCAAAGGAATTGTTTAAATGCTGTTCTCAGAATATAAGATATTCCAGCCAAACCATGCAATCTAAAGCACTATTGTTCTTGCATGCAAATTCTATACAATAAAAATATACAGTAGTTCCTGTGAGGTTAGGGAGGTTTGTCTTGTCACTGAACACTCTAACAAACTTCTGCAGAAGTACTGCTGAAAGTATCCTGACTGGTTGCATCATGGTCTGGTATGGCAATTCTAATGAGCAGGAATGTAAGAAGCTGCAGAGAGCACGGGCAAATCCCTTCCCACCACTGGTATTATCTACAGGAGCTGCTGCCTCAAAAACACAACATCCATCATCAAAGATCCCCACCATCAGAGCCATGCCATCTTTTCGCAGCTACCATTAGACAGGAAGTACAGAAACCTGAAGTCCCATACCACCAGGTTCAAGAACAGCTACTTCCCTTCAACCATTTGGTTCTTGAACCACCCGGCAAAACCCTAATCACTACAGTTTAGCAACACTATAACCACTTTGATCACTTTTCACTACAACTGACTTTTTTTTGTTCTAATTGTGTTCTTTCTTGTAAAAGTTGTATATAATTTGTGTTTATTTATGTTTTTCTTGTGAATGCTGCTTATCTGATGCTACGTACCTGTGATGCTGCTGCAAGTAAGTTTTTCATTGCACCTTGTGCATACATGTACTTGTGCATATGACAATAAACTCAACTTTGACTTTGAACTATGCTTCTGCAAGTAAATTCTTGAAAACATGAGAATAAGCATCAAAATCTTAAGCTGCCAATGCCAGATGTCTTGGAATATATCTGTTTAAAGTCCACAAGGAATATTCTATCAACATCTGTGAATGTATGAATATTAATTAGGCATGGGATCATGGGATCATAAACCTCATGTGTACGTAACTCATCAAAGCTTCAAGAAAGAATACTGTTGAGCTTACATGTTAAATGCAATCATAACAACATACTAGTCAGAGTTCCCTGGAAAGGAGGGTCCAGATTCCTGTGAAATTTAAAGGAACAGCTCTGTGTTGTTACTCTGTTGGTCCTGACACCCAGTTGAGCTGCATCAGCCAAAACTAATTATACACATGCCTTATTATATACTTATAATAAGACCATGGATTACAGTTTTACATACAACTGAAAAGATACAGTGAATTGAAATACTATTTGCAATCAGTAAAGTACTCTAGCTTTACATCTGTTTCAAAATGAACATTCACAAGTAAAATATACATTCACAAGTATATTCTATCATTGAAAGCTACAGCAGGATTTAAGCACTCAAAGAATTTATCTTTGCTAATCTATTGATGAATATTTAAAAAATTAATCTAGCTGCCTTTATCTAATTCAACAGTTTAGTAATAAGGATACTTGGAACTGGAAGAATATGAGAAGGGAGAGACACAGTTTGCATTTCAGATAAATAACCTTTCATCGGAACAAATCTTTGAAGAAAGCCATTACATTTAGAAATAATATAACATTTTATTATGAAGAACACTTTAAAATTAGGTCTATGGATATAATGTTGTGGACAGAAAAGGTTATCACTAAAATGTCACTGAATACATAACTATACACAGTTGTAATTTTTGGTCAAGTGATTACAAATTCCATCAATAACCTCCAAATATTGAAGAGGGTAGATTGTACTAAGGCAAACAAATGTTCAGAATCTACTTGGAAATGACTGTGGGGATTGTTTTCATAGGCTTTGGGTCAGCAGGCAGCCAGATGCAGAGTTCCAACATCTGCTCTATGTTCATCTACTGTTAACACCCACTGCTAACAAGTTGGCATATTCAGTGCCAGTGTTGCTTAGTTTCAGCTCCAAATAATGCTGCTATCTTCATAGAATTGTAGATGCTTATAGTGCAGGATCAGACCACTCAATCTATTGGGCCTGAGGGATCCATATGTTTGACAGCACCACAATCCACAGTCTTCATCTTCTTCCATCTTAAATATTTCTCCAATTTACTCTTATAAGGTGCAATACCTAGAAATTGGTTCAGACTTCAAGCACCAAATGATCACTGCACTTGAATTGGGAGGATGGTGAAAAACTGGCTAGTGGGCCTCACCTGATGTGACAGGCACATTTCAGAGTCTTTTATGTCCTGGTAGGATTGTTATCAGAGCCTGCCGGCAGGCTGGGAAAACTACACAAGGTGCTTGGGGTCCAGCTGATGAGTCCTTTGCATAATCTCAGGAACAGACAAGGACTTTAATATCTGGTGCCACTGGGCAGAGTGACGGGCTCATCCCTTGATTTTTGTCATGACTCTCATTGGGTGGCTTTTTGAAATTCCATGCAAATGACATACACCTCCCTAGCTTGAAACAGGAATAGGCAAAATGAATAATGATTTAAATGTGATATCAAAATAATTTAGAGTAATTTTAATGCCTTACCCTTCAGAGATGATTAGAAAATTCTTGGACGTGAAATACTAGCCCCAAAATTTCTAGACCACTTTCAATAAAAGTGGATCAAATTGAAATGCAGTGGGTTTCGTATATATGAGTAAGAAGTGCGAGTAGGTCACTCCACCTGTCATGCTTGCTCTGCCAATATATCATGGATGATCTGATTGTAACCTGAACTCAGCATTCCTGCCCACCTCCAGTAACTTTTCAATGCCTGTTTATCTCTGCCTTTTAAGGCAAAAATAGTGAAAGACACTGCTTCCGCTGCTTTACAATGAAGAGTGTTCAAAAGACTCACAACCCGCTGAGAAAAAAAATGTCTCATATTTGTCTTAACTGAGTGACTCCTTACTGTCAAAAAGTGTGATCCCTGGCTCTAGATCCTTCCACATTCTCTTCACATTCTGCATCCCTCTTCCTGTTCAAGACTTCTCAGGATCCAATATGCTTCAAAGATTAAAATAGTTGATACTCTAGGTAACTATCAAAGTGCAGAAAAACATGTTTAAGACATTGCTTGAAGCCAAAGTAAGATATATTTTATATATAAAATTGAAAAAGACACAAATAACCACCAAATGGGTATCATCATTCAGGTTGCAATTGGAGAGTTTTATTTGCATGCAGTGATATGAAAAATGCTTACTCATAATGTTTGAAGTAAACTTTAGTGTGTGTATGCATTCACAACCAAAGTCAGAATGAGCTGATTTCTTCTCTCACATTTTCTAATTATTCTACAAATCTCACAGAACAAAGGATTTTTTTGCGAGGAAGCCAACTACTTTGCCAATCAACCTTGTTTTCCATTCTCTAATTAGGTGAAGTAAGTTTCCACTCTGCACTTTGCTAAGATTTCTGATATTATGAGTGGCTGATTGATCCTTGGGGAGGCGGCGAGAGAGCAAGAATTCCAACTGTCAGTTCACTGCAATCAGATGCATTTCTCATCATTTTAAGCACTCACTAGCATCATGATTGGAAACCACTGAGCCATGTCTAATACTTCATCTGTTTTTTAATTTAAACAAGGTCACATGAGGTCATTATGCAGAAGAGAAGCATAAAAAAACCACAGTAAACAAGGTAATCTCATAAAAGCCACATAAAGATTCATGCATTTTAAACATTTTCAAAAATTAAACAATTAATCAAAATGTAACAGTTTATGTCGTATTGCTCTGCTAATCACTTAAGCTCAAAATACCATTGTACGAAAACTTCATAAATGCATTTGAATTTCCTCTTGTTTCTTTGAAAGTGGAAGTATTAACCAATTTATGTTAAATAGTGGAGCGAGATTTTAAATAACTAATGGATTGACTACATTAGGGTGTGGTCTGGGTGTTGTGACAAAGTTTATCACTGGACATCGGAACACAGGCATCAGAAACAAATTAATAGAAACCTGATAGATCATTGGGTAAGGTCGTTCAATAGAGCTGTGACAGGCTAATAGCGCAGCAACGAACTAGGGCCACATGCTTCCAGTAATGTTGGGTTTTGGCTGTAAAGCAACATGAAAACAGTCCATTTAAATCAGAAAGTAAACCACTCAGAATCTAAGGAGACAATTTATTTCACACAAGGGTAGCATCACTCTCAGGGGTTACTGAATGGTATTCCTTATTAATATCCATAAAGAGATAAAAGCTGAACAATTCTAGTCTATGTAGAGTCAGCTCTGTGTCATTACTTCATTTAGTGCAGGATCCTGATGGCTTGGTTCCTTCATGCTTTAGAGGAACTGAAACACCCATACAGTAGGGTTCCAGAGCACACGGTCACAAAATGTAACTGTTCAGTTATCAATTTTCTACTAGATTGAACACTGCTATTCGACTTTAAGTGCTGATTTCAACATTACAAGATTGATCATTTGGCTAATAATGGAAAAAACTTTTAGCTTGATTCCTATTTAAGCACACAATGTTGGAATGATTTCCTTCAGAAAGCTGCCTTTGTAATCAATAAAATCTTATTAATATGGTACACCCAATTATTGTTGTTTCTTGGTCTTCTTTTGATTACAGGTTTAAAAATAAAATCTCTGAGGGCTAGTGTCTCAATGTACCATGTTTCAGCTACATAATTGCTGAAAAAAATTGCAAATACTGCATTTGATTTGTGAGGAATTTATCACCTAAAGAGTCCAAAATAAAAAGCTGTGCATTTTCAATATACTTTCTTCCTGTTCAATAGGTAGAGTTTAAGCTAAGCAGAAAGTACACAATGGATAATAAATTTGCAAAATCTGTATCCTTAGTCTTGACCAAACAGTGCACAGGGTCACAGCAGCATCATATAGGTCACAATTTGGCCCATGCATAATGTACCTGGGACTCCTTAGGTTGCACACAAGAATAAAACACATTTAAAATTTTGAATATATATTTAACTTTTCATTAAGAAAAATATCAAATTTAAAATTTCATTGCTTGAACCATCTATGAGACTCCACTTTGGCCTTCACGAGATAAACAACTGGCGATTACATTAGGGTGAGGTCTGGGTGCTGTGGCAAAGTTCATGGTACAGTGTATGATTGGACATATTCGTTCATGATCTTTCAAAGCATCTGATAAATGTTTCACTTCTTCACTAAGTTTCCTTATTTCCCTTTTTAGCGCAGTGTTTTCCTGTTCCAGCCCTTCATATTCCTGTAAAAAAAAACAAGTCTTAAAGAAGAGGAACTCAAACCCATTAAAAAAAATGGTAGGCTAGAAGAATATTCATCATTAAAATTAGCTTCAGCACAGCTGCCTGGGAATCTAATCTTACAGTGCCAGAGTTCAAAACAAGAGGAGTTTGGGGTGAAAGCCTTCTGTGGGCTTGGGTTCATGCACACTTACTTTCAGTGCATGAGCTTCACAAGTGAATTGCTCGGACCTGTGTAACGGTTGTTATCTGTGTAAAGGACAGAAATTTGAAGAAGCATGTTAACCTTCAAGTAAGCATAAAGTTTTATCAAAGCAATTATAAGAAACATGGTGAGAGATGACGGAGGTCAGGGGGTAGTAGGACAGAGAAGAATGGACTGTGAAAGCTGAAAGGGGAACAGATTTTTCTAAAAAAATAGAATAAGCAGTTTTTCAGGGCAGAAAGCCGGATCAATTTCTGGATCAGGTTTTTTTGAATCTACAATTAGAAGTAGATTGGTTTGTTCAGTGTCAAGTTTCTTTGACTTTGATTCCAACACAACCTGATCTATATCAATGGCTCAGAAAATTCTGGGGTCTGGATATTGGAGGAGGCTGAGCTAGAAATGAATAGACTAAGATTTGCAGCTTCACAGCCCATGGTGCAATTAGATTAAGTTTACCTGACATAGACTTGATGGGATGAAGGGCCCCTTTCTGTGCTGTAACAGATCTTTCTCAGGTCATCTAATATAAACACCGTCCAGAAGGCTGGAATCCAGAGAGGATGGTGGGAGATGGGCCATTGTGGGCAAAAGAAGCCATCTGGGAAGTAAGATGTGGATTTAAAAAATAGCACAAGCTTAAGGTTGTACTGCTTCTCCTTCATGTTGGGGAGTGGGGATGCTGTAATAATGGTCTTGGGGCTGGATATCAGGGTGTGCGCTCTATGTAGGAACAGGTTCTAGCAGGAGGGAGCAGGCAGGTGCACATGGTGCAATGTTATTAAGGTAATCTCTCAGCAATTCCTAAATTCCAGCAGGGTCAGCACTGGAAACAATCAGAGGACATTATCTTACTGTAAGTGCCAGGACTGGGCCCCATGGATTTTCAGTCACTAATTGTTTATCGTTTATTTTTATAGATCAGGTAATAATAATGCACTGCATCAAAGTAGAAAGGGAAGTATCTTTGGATGTTCTCTGTTTTTATTTTAGATTACCAGTATCAGCAGTTTTTATTTTACTCTTCAAGTTTCATTTGAAGGTAGAATATTACAATTTACTCTCCTTACAAAACCTCCATGGCCTTCTTTCCTCCTGCGGGTAACAGAATAACTCATTCTCTGTTCTCTGCCTATGCTATTCTGATCAGCTGGGAGGATGTGCAGAAGAGGGATCCTATCTAACATATTCTGTAGAAAATGAATATAACACTCTTAACTGCGACATGGCATGCCAAAAAATAACACTACCATTATTTAATACAAAAAGAGAAAAGCTCGTGTTTGTAAATTGTGTTTACGAATTGCTTTTCACAACCTCAGGAAATCCCAAAGCATTTTATATCCAATTAATTATTTTCATGGTTACAACTTAAGCAATTTTTGGCAGCCTATTAATTGGGTATTAGTTTAGGGATAACAACAGCAGGAAGACCTCCACAGATCTACCTCAGATAGTGACCTGGGATTTTTTACAACGACCTAAGAAGTGATCCTTGATTTGTGCCCCTCCTACAAGAATGCATTGCTG
This sequence comes from Pristis pectinata, assembly GCF_009764475.1. Taxonomy (NCBI): domain Eukaryota; kingdom Metazoa; phylum Chordata; class Chondrichthyes; order Rhinopristiformes; family Pristidae; genus Pristis; species Pristis pectinata. The sequence goes on from NC_067407.1 coordinate 107,304,988, forward strand.
ACAATGTAGTACTCATCCTTTACTGCTATGCTTAGAACCTTGGAGAATAAAACCGCAAACAAATCAATCTTGTCAACTTCCCTCAGGAGACCACAGGTAGGGAAGAGTTTAGCTTTAATAGAACCATAGAACAATACAGCACAATACAGGCCCTTCGGCCCACCATGTTGTGCCGACCTTTAAACCTTGCTTAAGAATATCTAACCTCTTCCTCCAGAGTTTAGCTTTAATAGAACCATAGAACAATACAGCACAATACAGGCCCTTCGGCCCACCAAGTTGTGCTGACCTTTAAACCTTGCTTAGGAATATCTAACCTCTTCCTCCCACATATCCCCCTATTTTAAATTCCTCCATATGCTTATCTAACAATCTCTTGAACTTGACCAGTGTACCTGCCTCCACCACTACCCCAGGCAGTGCATTCCATGCACCAACCACTCTCTGGGTGAAAAACCTCCCTCTGATATCTCTCTTGAACTTCCCACCCATTACTTTAAAGCCATGCCCTCTTGTATTGAGCATTGGTGCCCTGGGAAAGAGGCGCTGGCTGTCTACTCTATCTATTCCTCTTAATATTTTGTATACCTCTATCATGTCTCCCCTCATCCTCCTTCTCTCCAAAGAGTAAAGCCCTAGATCCCTTAGTCTCTCCTCATAATCCTTACTCTCCAAACCAGGCAGCATCCTGGTAAATCTCCTCTGCACCATTTCCAATGCTTCCACATCCTTCCTATAATGAGGTGACCAGAACTGGACACAGTACTCTAAGTGTGGTCTAACCAGAGTTTTATAGAGCTGCATCATTACCTCGCGGCTCTTAAACTCGATCTCCCAACTTATGAAAGCTAACATCCCATAAGCTTTCTTAACTACCCTATCCACCTGCATGGATATGAACCCCAGATCCCTCTGCTCCTCCACACTACCCAGAATCCTGCCATTAACCTTGTACTCCGCCTTGGAGTTTGTCTTTCCAAAGTGTACCACCTCGCACTTCTCCAGTTTGAACTCCATCACGCTAATGCTAAGCCTAATTTTGACTAAAGCATACTAGCACATGCACAATACCCCATGATGTTTGCTAGCAATGAGCCATGTTACACAGAAACATAGAAACATAGAAAAACTACAGCACAATTCAGGCCCTTCGGCCCACAAAGCTGTGCCGAACATGTCCCTACCCTAGAAATTACTAGGCTTACCCATAGCCCTCTATTTTACTCAGCTCCATATACCTATCTAACAGTCTCTTAAAAGACCCTATCATATCCGCCTCCACCACCGTTTCCAGCAGCCCATTCCATGCACTCACCACTCTCTGAGTAAAAAACTTACCCCTGACATCTCCTCTATATCTACTCCCCAGCACCTTAAACCTACGTCCTCTTGTGGCCACCATTTCAGCCCTGGGGAAAAGCCTCTGACTATCTACCTTATCAATACCTCTCATCATCTTATACACCTCTATCAGGTCTCTGCTCATCCTCTGTCTCTCCAAGGAGAAAAGGCCGAGTTCCCTCAGCCTGCTTTCATAAGGCATGCTCTGCATTCCAGGCAGCATCCTTGTAAATCTCCTCTGCACCCTCTCTATGGCTTCCACATCTTTCCTGTAGTGAGACGACCAGAACTGAGCACAATACTCCAAGTGGGGTCAGACCAGGGACCTATATAGCTGCAACAATACCTCTCAGCTCCTAAATTCAATTCCCCATTGATGAAGGACAATACACCATATGCCTTCTTAACCACAGAGTCAACCCGCACAGCCGCTTTGAGCGTCCTATGGACTCGGACCCCAAGATCCCTCTGATCCTCCACACTGCCAAGAGCCCTACCATTAATACTATATTCTGCCAACATATTTGACCTACCAAAATGAACCACTTCACACTTACCTGGGTTGAACTGCATCTGCCACTTCTCAGGCCAATTCTGCATCCTATCTATGTCCCTCTGTAACCTCTGACAGCCCTCCACACTATCCACAACACCCCCAACCTTCGTGTCATCCGCAAACTTACTAACCCACCTGTCCACTTCCTCATCCAGGTCATTTATAAAAATCACAAAGAGTAAGGGTCCCAGTACAGATCCCTGAGGTACACCACTGGTCACCGACCTCCATTCAGAATACAACCTTTCAACAACCACTCTTTGCCTTCTGTGGGCCAGCCAGTTCTGGATCCACACTGCAATGTCCCCTTGGATCCCATGTCTCCTCACCTTCTACATAAGCCTTGCATGGGGTACCTTATCAAACACCTTGCTGAAATCTATATACACTACATCTACTGCTCTCCCTTCATCGATGTGCTTAGTCACATCCTCAAAAAATTCAATCAGGCTCGTAAGGCAGGACCTGCCCTTGACAAAGTCATGCTGACTATTCCTAATCATATTATACCTCTCCAAATGTTCATAAATCCTGCCTCTCAGGATCTTCTCCATCAGCTTACCAACCACTGAGGTAGGACTCACCGGTCTATAATTCCCTGGGCTATCCCTACTCCCCTTCTTGAATAAGGGAACAACATCCGCAACCCTCCAATCTTCTGGAACCTCTCCCGTCTCCATCGACGATGCAAAGATCATCGTCAGAGGCTCCGCAATCTCCTCCCTCGCCTCCCACAGCAACTTGGGGTACATCTCATCTAGTCCCGGTGACTTACCTAACTTGATGCTTTCCAAAAGTTTCAGTACCACCTCTTTTCTAATATCTACATGCTCAAGCTTTTCATCTGTATGGAAAAGGGAAAGGGGCAGTGCACATTCTGTGCTTGTAGGAAGTCAACACTTAAAATAGGATCCTCTGTGTTTTCAAGAAATGAATATAGTAGCATTTTTCTAGCTTTGTGCTGAGAACTGTTTACTGTGTTTGCTTTTATCTGTTTTACGAGTTTTTCTGAGGTTTTGGTCAAGGAATTGTCTGACAATTTTAGTTCAGGCAATTTTTCAAAAGAGAACTTCAGTGAGGATTCCTCTTTTTTGAATTACGTCAAGAACTTCAAAGCTGCACCAGAAATAATGGTGCTTTGACATCTTTCTTGAGCCTTGATTCGTTCTACTCAAACCCACAACAATACACCACCAAGAGCTGAGAAGATGAAGCTAGACATTATTTTGAGTCTCGACCACTCTGTTTCCCTCTCCTCCCACGATATTGACAGCTAGTCCATACAGACAGGTTCTTTCTGGACCTGTTCTCACTGCAAACAATTAATGAGGTCAACTTCAGAAAATACAGTGATGTTGACCAAGTATGAAAGCCTCCTCTGGTTTTGTCATACAGCTTTCCAAAACTAAATGCATGTGCTCTATGTAGCATGTTATTAGTTTATTAAAAACTACCAGGGATTATTAGCTATATTGTATGTAGGATTAGTTGTAAAAAGTTAATATAGTTAGCTGTTCTCTAATTTGCAACATTTTTGTAGAAGCTTCCAGAGCCAGTATTTGAGGAGGCATTGTAATAAACAGTCAAGTTTGTTAGCAGCTCCTGAAGTTTGTGTGAATAGATTCAGCACCTCATCTCTCACTACTCTAGTGATGAGGATGGAATACTTCATAAAGCAAAAACCGTAGAAAGTAAGTCTGGATAAGTCTGATAAGCAACTGCAGCATCCAGGGGGCAGACCCAGGTGTAACCAATTAAGAAGCAGTAGTTGCAAAGAGGAGTTTACGTAAAACTACAGTTCAAACACAACGGATATGACGGGAATGGGAAGCATTTCAATATTTACTTAGAATATGCTTTTCTATGCCAATAACATAGTAGGGCCAGTGGAAGGAAATGATCATGACAACATGGCCATTCAGAAGCAAAAAAAAATTATTTTAATAGAAATTAAGTTAAATGCGTAAATGGTTAATTTGGTAGCATTGCACGGGACTACTGATGTCCCATTTCATGAAGCTGTTTGAAATGCTGCAGAATTACTTTAAGAGATTTGGTACTTGCAAAAGCCTGAAGAAGGGATCAGTGATCGAATGGGTGAATTAAAGAAATGATTGCAGATCTACTATTTCAGAATTTTTTAGACTAGGCACTGCAGGATCAGCAGGGGAAAGCATTTATACCAAGCTTTTTAATACAATGAAGCTCCCATTTGATAAGACATACAAGATTGATATTGGTATGCAAAGAGCATCAAAGGACATGGGGGAATTCTGTTCAGTGCAGAAAGCAGAAGTGCACGGGATTGCTCTACATATGAAATAACTGCAGCATCTTCTTTATCAAGCCTAGGTCACATGGATGCAAAAGGCAGGAATCTCTGGTATAATTGCCAGGGAAACCAAGTTGCCCAATCCTGTCCATTCAGCACAGCTGACTGCTTCTGCTGTAATAAGATGGGCTATATAACATTGGTTTTCAAGTCATAACAACTGTAGGTACAGTCAGTTCACAGATATGCCGACAGCAAGAAGGCAAGCTCAGGAAGTAAGCATAGCGGGGAGCTCTGTATAATATTGAAATTAATGCAAATCAAGAAGAATGCATCTTAAATGGAATTCATGCCAACACCTGGGAAAAAAAGGATTTCAGAGCAACTTTTTTTGTGAGTAACCAGGATTTAGGGGTGAGCATTGATACAGCTGTTGGTTCACTTATGCCAAAGATTCAGTAGGATCCCACTGGCTAGCAGCATAAAAGGTACTGAAGACAATGGGCAGGATGTTGTGCACTGTCCTTCACAGTGGTCAGGGGAATGAGGTGCCTGCCCCTCATGGTGTAGACTGTGAGTGTAGGCCAATGTTACTGGCAGAGATTGGATGACAGTTATTAAACTTGATTATAATCCCATATTTGACCTTCCTGCTCTTCACCCAAATTGGAAAAAAAATGCAAACCCTCCTCCAGTAGTGTTCAAGTGACTTACACTTGGCAGAATGTTCGACTAATGTGTTGCAGGTTTTAATCTGCTCTCTATGCTCCTGCCACACAGGAAGAAGAAGGGTAATTCTCTTCCTCTACCTGTGTGGCAAGAGCAAACAGATCCTGGGAAAAAAGAGCAGGGAACAGTGACACTGGCCAAAAAGCAAAAGCCTAGCAATTGTGCCTTTCCACTATTTATTAGCAATCTGAAGTTTGAGGAACTGAAGAAGGCACTGATTCATCTTCTTCACTGAAAAGATTGGGTTTCACAAGAAATTTGGCTTTCCAGACCATGTATACGAGGAATAACTGGAAAGGTTATTGGAGCTTATGGGAACAAACTGCTGGATCAAGCAGTCAAACTTAACAAAACATGAAGCAAAGGAAGCAATTTAGGAAATGGAAGGCAAAAGAATTGTAGAACATTGTTTTATTATGAACCTTCTATATGAGATCACTCAGGAAATTTTCAAAGATGCTATTAGCATCAGAATTCTTGCCTCTCGTGACAGTTCATGAACACAAGGCACAGTGTATACTTAACTCAAAGGCAATGAAACTGCAGAACCTATACTGAAACAGAAGCAAAACATTGAGTTCAAAGGGTTCTCCATCATTGTTAACATCACTGGCAACAAGAGTCCATTCAATACAAAATGGGAACTAAAGTAACTTGCACATTAAACAACCTGATCCATGTTGCTACATAAAATATCTCTTCAGAATGTTCTTGAAAGTACCAGTAAATTAGAAAACCAGGGAAGGATGGGAAACAAAAGCATTTGCAATTGCCCAGTTTCAGTCTTTTGAAGATGTCAAAGAAACTGTTACAGCAATATCCAAATTAACAGGCTAATCTGAGACAAGGACAAAGAAGTGCTAATGCACACTGCAGGTTTTCAACTCTTCCTGACATGATGGATGAAACTCAAAGAGAAACTACTGAAGAAACCTAGACAATCAAAAATGAGATAGGCCAGGATACTAGAAACTTGCCAGGTTTTGATTCTGAGACACATAAATATGAAGAAGCAAAGTCAGTCAGAGTAATGGTGTAGAAATTCATGAATGCAATGCTACACTTGGTTATGTGTAACTTGAGGCAACGAGGTGGTGGCAGAGCCAAAGGATCCAAGTGTTGAAAGACTTCAGCACTGAAGGAAGGTTGTTGGGGGGGGGGGGGGTGGGTGCATGTTGCCACTTGTTCATACCATCCTCCAAGAAACTGGGTATGCTCTGGGTGAGGTGGATAAGGACGCTTTCAATGTTTCTTTCAATTGGACATTAGACACCAGCTTTGAGTCTGAGAATGATTGTGAAATTCATGCTAAACATGGACAAAGGCAATGATTCCAAAATAAAAAGCAAAGTAGGGTAATAATGGGCCCAGTCATGATCTCTAAAATGTGAGGGTGCTATTGCAGAACATGAAGAAGCTACAGAGCAAGTGGCATCAGAAAGCCCAACATTCTGCTGAATCCTCAAGTTAATAATCAGTTCATAGAATGGTTACACCAGAGAAGGAGGCCATTTGGTCCATCATGCCTTTAACAGCTCTCTACCAGAACAACTCACTCGTTCCACAGCCCTTTCTCTGTGGTCTTGCAAATTTTTCTTAACATATGTTTGTCCAATTTTCTCTTGAAGGCCACAATAGAACCTGCCTTCATTACATCTGGAGGTAATGCATTACAGATTCCAACCACATGCTTCCTAAAAAAGTTTTCCCTCTTATTGTGCTTAATTCCCCTTTATTTTATACCTTTGATCTCTAGTTCTCAACCCCTCTCCCAAAGTGAGCAGCCTCCCATTACCCACTCTGTCCATACTCCTCATTTGATATACATACAGTGGCATGCAAAAGTTTGGGCACCCCTGGTCAAAATTTCTGTTACTGTGAATAGCTAAGTGAGTAAAAGATGACCTGATTTCCAAAAGGCATAAAGTTAAAGATGACACATTTCTTTAATATTTTAAGCAAGATTACTTTTTTATTTCCATCTTTTACAGTTTCAAAATAACAAAAAAGGAAAAGGGCCCAAAGCAAAAGTTTGGGCACCTTGCATGGTCAGTACTTAGTAACACCCCCTTTGGCAAGTACCACAGCTTGTAAACACTTCCTGGAGCCAGCTAAGAGTCTTTCAATTCTTGTTTGGGGGATTTTTGCCCATTCTTCCTTGCAAAAGATTTCTAGTTCTGTGAGATTCTTGTGAGATGTAGATGGGCATCTTGGCTGGCATGGATGAATTGGGATGAAGGGCCTATCTCCATGCTGTATAACTCTATGAATCTCCATTAATCTAAAATTAGAAATTATGTTTATTGCCCTCAAGCCTATGCAATTAATATGGATTAAAAAAGCAATGGTCCTAACATTGATCCCTAGGAAATGCCACTATTCACCTTCCTCCAGTCCAAAATACAACTATTCATAGTCATACAGCATGGAAACAGGTCCTTTGGCCCAACTTGTCCATGCCGACTATGTTGCCCAGTGAGCTAGTCCCATCTGCCCGCATTTGGCCCATAGCTCGCTACACCTCGCCTAGCCAAGTACTTATCTAGATGGCTTTTAAATGTTGCTAATGTGCCTGCCTCAACCACTATTTCTGGCAGCTCATTCCAAATACGCACCATCCTTTGCGTGAAGAAGCTGCCCCTGATGTCCCTTTTAAATCTCTCACCTCTAATCTTAAACCTATGCCCTTTTGTTTTTAGCACCCCCTCCCTGGGAAAAAGACTATGTGCTTTCACCCTGTCTATGAACCTCATGATCCTATGAACCTCTATCAGGTCACCCCTCAATCTCCTATGTTCCTAGTTTACGCAGGCTCTTCTTGTAACCCAGGCCCCAAGTCCAGAAAATATCCTGGTAAATCTCTTCTGCACCCTTTCTAGTTTAACAACGTCCTTCCTATAACAGGGTGATCAAAACTGTACACAATACTCCAAGTTCAGCTTCACCAACGTCTTATATAACTACAACGTAACTTCCCAACTCCTATACTCAGTGCCCTGACTGATGAAAGTCAGCATGCCTAACGCCTTCTTCACCTTTCTATCTATGTGTGATGCACTCCTGGGTCCCTCTGATCCATTTAACTCCCCAGGGCCCTTCCATTCACTGTATAAGTCCTACCCTGGTTTGATCTCCCAAAATGCAATACCTCACATTTATCCTCAGCCCACATACCTTGTTGATCAAGATACCCCTGTAATTTTTCATAACCTTCTATACTATCTACAACAGCACCTATTTTAGTATCATCTGCAAACTTACTAACCATGCCTTGTACATTCACATCCAAATTGTTGATATAAATTACAAACAACAAAGATCCCAGCACCGACCCCTGTGACACACCATTAGACACAGACCTCCACTCAGAGAAACAACCCTCAACCATCATCCTCTACTTCCTACCACTGAGCCAATTATGAATCCAATCCACTATCTCCTCCTGGATCCCATGCGATCTAAACTTCCAGACTCACCTGCCATGAGGGACACTGTCAAAGGCCTTGCTAAAGTCCATATGGATAACATCCACTACTCCACCATCATCTACCCTCTTGGTTACCTCCTTGAAGAACTTCAAGAGATTTGTTAGACATGACTTCCCACGTACAAAGCCGTACTAACTGTCTCGAATCAGACCCTAACTCTCCAACTGTTGGTAGATCCTGTCCCTCAGAATCCCCTCCAGCAACTTACCCACCACCGATGTCAGACTCACCGACCTGTAATTTCCTGATTAGTTTTTGCTACCTTTTTTAAACAATGGTACCACATTAGCCACTCTCCAGTCCTCCGGAACCTCACCTGTGGCCAGAGATGAAGTAAAAATCTCTGCAATGGCCTCCGCAATTTCTTCTCTACCTTCCCACAAGGTCCAAGTAGGCACTAGGTTAGGCCGTGAGTATTTATCCACCCTAATGCACTTTAAAGCCTCCAATACCTCCTTCCTGCTAATTCATATGTGATCCAAGACAACACCACTCATTTCCCCCATTTCCTTAGCTTCCATCATTTTCTCCACAGTAAAAACTGAACAGAAATATTCATTGAAAATCTCACCCATTTCCTTTGGTTCCATACCTTGCCGGCTGGATCCTTCTCATATCCTCTTTTTGCTCTCTTAACTTCTTTCTTAAGTGATCTCCTGCACTTCTTGTAATCATCAAGAGATTCACTAGTTCCCAATTGCTTACGCGCAGTTCCCTCTTTTCCTTAACCAGAGCCTCAATATCTCTATTCATTATGAATCTTTGTTGTTCATTACTTAGCCAACTTTATTTCTAAACTATCAATAACTCCTTTGTGCCAGGTGCTTTAACTTTGCTGATAAGCCTGTTAAGTTGTACTTATCAAAAGCTTTCTGGAAGTGTACCTGATATTCTATTAAACTGGTTAAACGTGATTTGAGTCATGGAGAGTTACAGCAGTGAAATAGGTCTTTGGCCCATCAAATGTGTGCTGGGCATCAACCACACATTCGCCTGTAATGAGCCTGTATTGCCTTGTCTTAATTAATCCATTTTCCTCCATTTGACTATTAATTATGTTCCAGATCATTATTTCTAAAAGCTTTCCCACCCCCAAGGCTAAACTGATTGGCCTCTAGCTGCTGGGCCTATCCATACTCTTTTTTAAACAAGGGAGCAATATTTTCCAGTACAACTGGCACCACCCCTGTATCCAAAGAGCACTGGAGGATTTAGATTAGGGTCCCCGTGATTTCCTCCCGTATTTCCCTAAAATCCAAGGAAAAATCCCATCCAGTCCTGGGGATTTACCCACCTCAAGTTCAGTCAACATTTCTAATACCTCTGCGCTCTGAATGTTTAACTTAGATGTCACAACTATCTCCTATGTTATTACTTTGGAAGCATCTTCATTCCTGGTGAAGACAGATGCAAAGCACTCATTTAGTGCCCTCAGAATCCATGTGCAAGTTCCCATTTTTGCAGATAACCAAGGGAAACAAAAGTGAGACTTTGGTCACATTTACACATCATTATAGAGGTCTGATGGAATGAGAAGACACATGCATGGTTAAATATGTAATTGTAACTATAAAAAACATTCTTTCTTTTTAAAAAAGGGTGAGTGTTCCTTAAAGTACTGCATCATGTGATTAACTTGTGTATATGTTTCCAGACTGTCAGACTTTTGAGGAGCCATTGTAATAAATGGTTGTGTCTGTTTGCAGCTCCTGATCTTTGTGTGAATTTATACAGCACCTTCATCTCACAGTCAAACAGAGAACACTAGTTAAGTAACCAGCATTGTAACTTATCAATTTGTGTTTCTTTTTTGAAATTTCCATTATTTGCATAATTTCTCTGAAAGGCTCCCCTTTCCAATAGAAGGATAAGAATGTCAATAAAGATGAATTCACAGTTCGATTCCACTGCCTTTGCCTATGAGGAATCTCAGTCCTTGGCAGTGTTATTGGAAAACACAGAAAACGGGTGTAATTTCCTAGGGAAAACATGTACTCTGAAAATTTCCCCCATGTGTCAAAGCTTATGAATAACACAACAACAAAGGGCATTATGTCTCACTGAAACATGGCTGACACCTGCCTCACCTGACTGTGCTATTCAACCTGAGGGCTTCTCAATTCATCGAATGGACTATACAGTGTCCTCAGGCAAAATTAAAGGTGGAGGGGTCTGCTTCTTAATCAATAACTTGTGGAGCTTGGACGTGATGGTCCTGGCGAGTTCCTGCTCACCCAGCCTGGAATATCTAACGGTGAAGTGTCGACCATTCTATCTGCCAAGGGAGTTCACTTCAGCTATCCTGATGGCAGTCTACATCCCACCACAGACGGACATGAAGCCTGCATTCAATGAGCTATACTCTGTGGTCAACAACCTTGAGACAGGATACCCTGAGGCCCTCTTCATTATCGCAGGTGACTTCAATCAGGCCAACCTCAAGAGTGTGTTACCAAAATACTACCAGCACATCTCCTGCTCCACCAAGGGTGCTAACACCCTTGACCACTGCTATGCAACCATCAAAGGTGCCTTCTGAGCCACCCCTCATCCTCACTTTGGGAAATCAGACCACCAGGCTGTGCTCCTTCTCCCTGCATACAAACAGAAACTGAAACGCAAGGAACCAGTACAGAGAGTTGTGCAGTGCTGGTCTGAGGAAGCAGATGAGCTCCTACGTGACTGCTTTGAGACAGTGGACTGGTCCATGTTCAAAGACTCAGCTGCCAGCCTTGATGAGTATGCCACCACCATCACAGACTTTATCAGCAAGTGTGTGGAGGACTGTGTACCAAAGAGGACAATATGGGTGTTCCCAAACAGGAAACCATGGATGAACCAGGAGATCCACTCCCTACTGAAGTCGAGGACTGCTGTACACAAATCTGGTGATCCTGATCTGTACAAGAAATCGAGATATGACCTTCAGAAAGCTATCAGGGATGCCAAGAGGCAATACCGACTCAAAATAGAGTCCCAGACCAGCCGTCAGTTATGGCAGGGCTTACATACCATAACAGGCTACAAGATGAAGACGGGCTGCATAATTAACAAAAGTGCATCCCTTCCTGATGAACTTAACGCATTCTATGCGCGTTTTGAACAGAAGGGAAGTGGATTGTCACCACCCACCCTGACAGCCTCCAATGCAACTGAACCTGTGGTCACTGCTGAGGACGTAAGATCAGTCTTCCAGAGAGTGAACACGAGGAAAGCATCTGGCCCAGATGGTGTCACTGGCTGTGTGCTCAGATCTTGTGCTGATCAGCTGGCAGAAGTATTTGCAGACATATTTAACCTCTCCCTGCTTCAATCTCAGGTTCCCACCTGTTTTAAGAAGATCACTATCATGCCGGTACCGAAGAAAAGCAAGGTGACATGCCTCAATGACCATTCTCACTGACCAGTGGCTCTGACATCCACCATCATGAAGTGCTTTGAGAGGTTGGTCATGGCACGCATCAACTCCAGCCTCCCAGACAATCTTGACCCACTGCAATTTGCCTATTGCCGTAACAGGTCTACAGCAGACGCCATGGCCCTACACTCAGCTCTGGAGCATCTGGACAGTAAAGACACTTACATTAGACTATTGTTTGTTGACTACAGCTCTGCCTTCAATACAATAATCCCAAGCAAACTTGGCACCAAACTCTGAGATCTAGGACTCATCACCTCCCTCTGTAACTGGATCCTTGACTTTCTAACCAACAGACCGCAATTAGTGAGGATAGGCAGCAATACCTCCGGCATGATTATTCTCAACACCGGTGCCCCACAAGGCTGCGACCTCAGCCCTCTACTCTACTCCCTATACACTCATGACTGTGTGGTCAGATTCTGCTCTAACTCCATCTACAAGTTTGCAGATGATACCACCGTTGTAGGCCGTATCTCAAACAGCGATGAGTCGGAGTACAGGAAGGAGATAGAGAGCTTAGTGGAATGGTGTCATGACAACAACCTTTCCCTCAATGTCAACAATGCTGAGGTTGAGAGGGTTGAGAGCATGAAGTTCCTGGGAGTGAACATCACCAACAGCCTGTCCTAGTCAAATTATGTAGATGCCACGGCCAAGAAAGCTCACCAGTTCATGCACCTGTGTTTTAACCTATGTTGCTTTGTGGTTTACGGAAAGGAACCCACAGAGTCTGGTTAAGTATCTTCAATTAATCAAATTATAACAGATAAAGATAAAGTTCTACAGTAAGAGAAAGGGTCGGTCTTGGCTTCTGAGGCCAAATGGACAGTTCATTCTGCCACATCAACTCAATCACTTCAGTCAGTGGAGGCTAGGGAAAAAAACCAGAAGACTCTGGTCCATGTGGACTAACACTTATTCACCATACTGAGAAAGAAACAGTAGAAACACAAAACAAATCCATCAGCTGGTTCAATCTGGGCACTCAAACAAACACTACAGACCAACAACCTAACAGTGGGCAATGCATAATCATTTCAAATGTGGGGAAATCAGACATCTTGTGGTTGTACAATTGATATTTTCATGACTCCCACTTTATTACTGTGGCCACTTAGTCGATGTAGGTCACAGATCCAGGTTGCAATATTGGCAAGGGTTATCTGATTTCTTAATATACTTTCATAATATCTTTTACATATCAACTGAAGAACACTTTGACTAAAGTGATCTAGCTAAATGGAAATGCAGTAAATAAATAAATCCCAAGCATTTCATAATTCCTTTAAAATCCAAAGGGATGAGATATCATAATTTATATCATCATAACCTTAGACTTAATTACCCCTCTAACAATTAATATATGTTTTAAAACTGGCCAGTCATAAACTTCACTAACTTTTGGTAGCATTAGTTTATTTCTCTGCCGTGAATCTATCAATGATTAATTGAACTTGCTACATTCATCCCAAATACCACATTTGACATCTTCAATCCATGACTCAGTCACACCTGCAGCTCTACAAATTCTACTACTCAGCTGAGCTTCAAAAACTGAAAAACGGACAGCTGAATAAATATACAAGACAGGAATAAAAAGGTAGTTGATGGGATGGGTTGAGGAGGGGTGGCTGAGTTCTCATGCATGGACTAATGGGATGAATGGCTTTTTCCTACGATATCATTAATACATTCTGTGGGAAATATATTTTCCCTGATTTTCCACAGGTAAAGTAATAAGAGATCCACTAGCTTAATTAAACTATCACAACTTTCACATTATTATATAGGTTGTCCCCAGGTTACGACAGGGTTCCACTCCTTTGAACTGTTTGCAACCCAAACAGTTCGCACGTCAGAAATGCAGTGGTGAACTGGTTCCCTGGAGGCAGAAGATGCCTGCAGCACCGCAGCAGCTGGCAAAATCATACCATTGGTCTTCCAAATGCTTGCTCATATGTACAGTATATAAGTTGGACATTTGTAAGCTGGGGAGGACCTTTACCTGTTAATGTGTCAAAATGCAAACCATTGTAAGTCATAGGATAAAAATGATCTTCTCGTTCAATATAGCCTTGTTTCTTAAATAATCAAAGATTAAAATAACCATGCATAAAAATACTCATCTTGATTCAGTTGGGGTATAGAACAATGAAGAATGCATAAGTAACAGACATCACGGTAAGCAGATTGTCACTATGGATGGGAAATCAGTTGCGGAGTGGCAAGCTTGAAGACCTGATCTACCTCAAAAATGTGTCTCTGCTCTTCCTTCAATGGAGAAGGGCATACCAGAATTAATGCGGTAAAGAATGAATAACATGGGGTTCCTTCTTTTAGTAAAGAGAAGGCTGAGGAATAATCTGACAGAGACCTTTAAAATTATAAATTGTTTTGACATGCTAAATGCAAAGATGTTTCATGTGATGGGAAGGGTTAGTAAGTATCAGGCAAATATTTATTAAATCCATTTAGAGGTTCTGTAGAAACTGCTTTATCCAGATAGTGATGTGATGAGAATGTGTAAGTCATTGCCATGTGGTATTGAAGGAACATAGCATGGATACATTTAAGCGACAGCTGAATAAATATACAAGACAGAAATAAAAAGATAGCTGATGGGATGGGTTGAGGAGGGGTGACTGAGTTCTTATGCATGGACTAATGGGATGAATGGCTTTTTCCTGCTCTTTAAATTCAATGTGAATGCAATGTGAACATTTTCTATCCAGATTATGAATTCAATATTCACTGTAGTTTCACTCAGTGTTTGAACAACTGGATAACATTGACATGTGCTTTAATGTGCACCCACAACTTCGGTTTTATACCAATAATAACTTCTGTACACTTTGTAAAAAAAATAGGTTGACATTTCTCTTACTCGCTCCTATTCACCAAGCTTATAAAAACATTTGCCATTGTTTATCACTTCTAAACATTATCCACAACATTTTTACGAACAGGGAAATATAGGGAATCTACATTCACAACATTCATCTTTTTGTACACTTCAAAACTCTTAAAGTTTGCTCCAGCTGGATAGTCTAGAACTAGGAGTCATGTATTCAGGATAAGGTGTTGGACATTTCAGACAAAGATGAGCAGACATTGTTGCACCCAGACGTTGTAAATCTTAGACATTCTCTACTCAAAAGAATGCTGAGTTGTTGAGAACATTCAAGAATGTGGTCAATAATTTTTTATATTTTTTAAATTTTTTAAATAATTTTCTATAATTTACTAAAAGAATTAAAGGATCTAGGGCCAAGGTGGGAAAGTGGGGTTCAGATCAGCTTTGATATTCAACAGCAGCGCAAGGTAATGATTGGCCTACTCCTATTCCCATGTCTTATATTCCTGCAGACTTAAAGTATAAGTGTTAATGTATTTCAGTCAATGCACATGATTGAGATGGTACATTATTTACAGTCATTGTAACCAAACACTTGTTTTATCTAAGTTAAACACAGGATTTAGTGAATGTCATAGGTGTTGTTTAGCAACCTGGAAATATTGACACTAAATATTTGTTTTTCAAGGCAAAGATTTTCAGCACTGGGAAATAGAGTACATTTTCATTTCAGACGGGCAATATCAGCATTAAAGTCAACAACAAATTGCAACATACCCTAGTACCTTGTTCAGTGCTCAGGATGTATTTCCTGGTATAAGGACTTTAATGGGATCAGTACTAAAATGGATTATTATAGCATTATGTATAGACATGTGTTACTGGTTGAGAGGTCAGCCTTATATTGGCTCACCTGCAACGATGTTATGTTAAAGTGATCTCATCACTGCATGGTGAGGTGTGAATGAACCACTGAGGCAATGCAGTGGTTGCTTGTGAGGGCTGGGGACAAAGGTGTAGCTGCCCAGCACTAAGATCTGAGGCTCAGGTGGGTGTAGCCATTACTGGGAACCAACATCACCTGTTCCTTGTGTTGACAGACAGCCTAGATGATACAGTCTCTCTTGGTGCCAATAGTTGGTTGTAATGGAAGCTGCTGTCTCTTCCTTGCTTTCTTAGCCTGTGCAGCTCTTTCCCTCACCTCTCCCACACACACAGCGCATCCGCCCCTGCCCACCTGGAAATTTTCTCTGTGGTAATAAACTCAATAGCCAGTATACACATTTGAACTTGTTACCATAGAGAAATATCTGGGTTGGGGAGAACTATGCAGCTAAACAAAGAGAAGGGAAGACAGTAGCTTCCGTTACATCTAATCGGAGGTGATGTGAGGGGATAGGATCCAGGCAATCTGTCAACACAAGGAGCAGGTACTGCCAGTCCCCAACAATGGCCATACTCATTGTGCCAGCCAGGGTGCAGCCCTGAGACCCAGGTCTCTTTGTTGAGTGACTGCATTGCCTCACCAGCCTGCCTCAGAGGCAGCCTCTCCATTCTGACCTCTGGGTAATTCCTTACTGTGGAGAGGGCGGGAATTCAAGTCAAGTTCCCAGCACAACTGTATGCAGACTGAGCATGCACCTATGAGTGTTTGGACTCCAAGATCAAGAATACTGTAATGACTTAGTTCTCTTTGTTTTAGCCGCACTGTTCCAAAGAGAGAAGTTTCAAGTCTGATTAAAAGACAGATTAAACAGAACTTTACTTTGCATTTAACCAGTACTTTTCCATATTTGTCAGTGATTGCTATGACTATCTGATGCAAAGAAGGGGAAAATATTCCATCATCAGGGTAACTTTCAGACCATACAATTCTAAGAAATTGTATATTCGGTAATCCTGATTACAGTCATAAGGAAAAGTCAACTATTTAGATATGATTGTATAGCACTACAACAATTAACATAACATTTCTCTGTCAAATCAAGTGCTTATCTTTTGAAGTCTTTAACTTTTGATAAATACCTCAAGCATGAGAAATGTATCAAAAAGGACAAAACCTGCATGAAAGGAATTTATAAAGAAGCCATTAAAAAAAGGTCCGATGCTGTGCACACCTAATACATACTAATGCAATACCTTTAATACCATGAACCCTCCAATCCCAATATGGATTGAACCAAAGAACAAAAAGGGACAATCGCACTCTCTTAATCTTCTTTTGATGTTTTGAGGTCTTGCTTCTTAATCTTTTCCCTAGAATCTGCCTGCAGGATTGGCTCAGTGGTGGGAAGCAAGGGATAACAGATGAGTGGTGTTCTTGTGATTGGAAAGCTGTTACCAATGGGGCTCCATGGGGCTCAATACTCAAACCCTTTTTTTATTTTGTAATATATATTAATGATTTAGACCAAATGCAGAGGGCATGATCAAAAAATTTGTGGTTGATACAGAAACTGGCCCTGTATTGACAGTGACGAGGAAAGCTTTAGACAACAGGAAATTATAGATGGTCTGGTAAACTGGGAAGAAAAATGGTGTATGGAACATAATCCAGAGAAATGTGATTAAGTGGGGAGGTGAAATAAGGCAGGGGAAGAGGCAATAATGTCTGTAAAATATTGATAGATGTGAAGGGACGGTGGGTCTTGAAATGTATGTCCACAAACCCCCAGGCCAGGTCAATAAGGTGGTTATTGATGGATCAAAACTGGTGAAGGGTCTCTGGTCTAAAATGTTGACTCTATTTCTCTTTCCATGGGTGCTGACTGATCTGCTGAGTATCTCCAGCATTTTCTTTTTTGTTTGGATTTACAGCATCTGCATTTCTTTGATTTTCCATTATAGATGGGAACAATTTTCTTTATGATATAAGGTATAGAATATAATAGTGAGGTTATGCTAGAACTGTAAACAACACTAGTTAGGTCACAATGTGTGTACTGCATGAAGTTCTGGTCATCACCTTACAGGGAAGATGTGATTGTACAGGAGAGGGTGCCAGCTTTACAAGATTATACCTGCAAGGAAAGAACAGACAAGCCAGGATTGTTTTCTCTGGAACACAGGATGTTGAGGGGGTACTTAACTGAGGTGTATAAAATTATGGCTGGCACAGATAAATAAGAAAGACCTAGTTCCCTTTGCAAAAGGGTCAAAAACCAGAGGCAATAGTTAAAAGTGGTAAAAGGGTTAGAGGGGAGATGAGGAGAGTTTTTATTTACCCTGAGGGTGGTAGGGATCTGAAACTCACTACTTGAAATGTAGTGGAGGCAGAAGTAGTCATTACCTTTAAACAGTACTTGCATGTGCACGTGAGGAGATGTGATCTGCAGAGCTGGAAGGCGCGATTAGGTTGGAAAGCTTTTTACTTGACCAACTCAGGCAGAATTGACCAAATGGTCTCCCTCTGTGTCATAAATGTTTAATGACTATGATTTTCTCCGCGATTTGCCAAGTTGTCGTTGTAAATGGTAAAATGGACAAACCTTTCCTATCGTAGTCATTTTAAGTAAACTGGCTCCTAATCGCTTAAACCCTACACTATGCATGAATGTTAGCGCTTTGGAAATTTCCCTAAACAACTAGCTTTGCGGTTAGTATAGGGCCAAGGCCAATTATAGTCGTGGCAATCTCAGGCCTCAATATTCACAGCACCATGTAGCAGGAACATGGCACATAACGCGATTTAATATTGGTAGAATATGCATTTAATTCCTTCCTACTGACACTTTCATGATTTGGAAACGTATACCCAGTCCATATAGATTCGATGCAAGCAAACTCTCCACACAGTGCAAGGATTTTTTAAAGGAAGTCCCAGTTTTGCCATTGGGCTAGTCAGTATTAATACTCGCATTGGACTTACGTTTAAATTGAAGCAGTGTTTCAGCTTCAGAGGTTCGCTAATACGGGAATATATTAGATTAATTACTGCTGTCTCAAAAGGGCGATATTACTGAAGCTTGTTGATAGTTGTATTTCGTTATGTCTAATAGTATTCAGTATTGCAGTTTAGTTTAATGCATTTCATTATCCGCAAATTATGTTATTAATTATCGGGCCACTGCTGGATCTGTGTCTCAGCGCTATACCTCGTGTAGTTTATCTGCCTTCAGGGTCTGTTTCTTCCGACTTCTTTGCGCAGCAATTCTGTTTTTTTCCCTTCTTCGAAGTTTCTTGTTATCGCTTCCACAGTCCTAGAGTCCAAATACCAGATCTTGCTTTACAACATGCAGTGATAAATGGCCTGCGTAGTGCATTACATACAGTGTGAGAGAGGCGTTCTACTGACCTGAGATGCCCGGTCTGTGCCGCTGCTGTTCGCTGGACTACGTGCGAGAAACTCTGCAGAATCTAACCCAGACATGACATACAAATAATCAGATCTATGTGTAAACACATGCACAGCAGTAACAAAAGAAAAGGGTTCAGCGTAGCATGCTCTCAGGAGGCCGGATTTCCCATTGAAATGGTGTAGAGAGCTGGAGTCAAGTACTTAGGCAGATGTTTAGCACGCCTTTGGCCATCGATAATTGATCTCGCAAAACCTTTTCGCTGTGATGTAATTGTAAAACTAAAAGCAATTTTGAGAGTTTCACTTTTTAAAACAAAACTATTTTCTTCTTGGAATGCGCTTGCCAAATTTCAGTCACGTGTCTTGGTTCATAATTTAGGAAAGTAGGAATCTCCAAACATCCGCCCTGTCACGCAGAACCTTCGCTGGGTTGCCTGTCCTCAGTTGAAGACACACAATCCAGGGCATGAAAATCTTAACCGGTTCTTCCTAAAAAGAACAAGAGACGATAGTTACTGACATTGCTCCGGATGCTGACTTGGTCAAAAATGTTATTGGCATATCCCGATGAAAATTATAATTCACCGGGTCAATTGGAAACAAAACACAATGACCGGATTTGGGCATCGTTTCAGATTCATTCACAAACAGTATAAGGAATAGAGTAAGATTAGATATAATGGCTTCTACCGACTGTACCCTATACGCAGCTCAACGTAACAATCTTGTTATTTTACCTGTCATGAACTTCAAAGTAGTCAAAATTGTCCTTACACGTTTATAGGTGTCTCCACTTGCGCTGCGTATCTGAAAAGGTTTAACTACGTGCGAGTAGGTTTACAGCGCGCACACTTTCATCCCATTCACACACACAAAGAGCGCGCTGTGCGATAGCGACAGTTCATCAAAGATATGTCATGGGCGTATCCAGAACAAACCTATCAAACCGAACCGCCTGTTACCCAGAAGAAATCACTGAGGCACTCGAAGTTCAGTTGGGAAAAGAAAAAGACTGACAGTTCAGCGTCTGACAGTGGAAGCCTTGCTCGATCAAAGTGAACTTAACTTGGAATATTAGGTTCCTGCACTGCCCTAATTCCTTTTGAAAGCATTTAGATATTTGGGGCATCCTGTAGGAGCAGTTCTATATTCTTATCGACCTTGGGGTAAATATATATTGCTGTTGAATTTATTAGTACCTATCTCAATTTATGGGCTGCATTGATTCTTCCACTTAGGGCATTCTGTTATTGTTTTACTTTGTAATACCTCAATGCACTATTGTAATGAAATGATCTGTATGGACGGTATACAAGTTTTTCACTGTACCTAGGTGCGTGTGACAATAATAAGCCCACTTACCGATTTACTTTGACTATTTCCTATGTTTTATATTCTTAAGTTCTTTTTGCCTTAGAGTATTATACGATTAAGGAAGGTTTTATTGAGATTTGGAATTGGAATTTGGTTTATTATTGTCACATGTACCAAAGTACAGTGAAAAACTTGTCTTGCATATCAGTCATACAGATCGATTCATTACACAGTGCATTGAGGTAGTACAAGGTACAACAGTAACAGAGTGCAGAAAAAAGTGTACACTGCTACAGAGAAAGTGCAGTGCAGGTAGACAATAAGGTGCAAAGTCATAACAAGGTAGATTCTGAGGTCAAGAGTCCATCTTATCATACCAGGCAACCTTTCAATAGTCTTATTACAGCGGGAAAGAAGCTTTCCTTGATCCTGGTGGTATGTGCTTTCAGGCTTTTATATCTTTTGCATGATGGGAGAGGGGAGAAGAGAAATTATTCTAGCTGCTTTATCAGGCAGCGAGAAGTGTAGACAGAGTCCATGGAGAGGAGGCTGGTCTCCATGATGTGCTGGGCTGTGTCCACAACTCTCTGCAGTTTCTTGTGGTCACAGGCAGAGCAGTTGCCATACCAAGCCGTGATTCATCAAGATAGGATACTTTCTATGGTGCATCCAATACAATTGGTGAGGGTTGACAAGGACGTGCCAACTTTCTTTAGCCTCCTGAGAAAGTAGAGGTGCTAGTGAGCTTTCTTGTATCTATGTGGTTGGACCAGGACAGGCTATTGGTGATGTTCACTCCTAGGACCTTGAAGCTCTCAATCCTCTCAACCTCAGCACCATTGATGTAGACAGGAACATGTGCAGCGTCTCCCCCCCCCCCCCTTCCTGAAGTCAATGACCAGCTCTGCTTCCTGTACTCTGACACATCATTATTTGAGATACAGCCCACTACAGTAGTATCATCTGCAAACTTGTAGATGAAGTTAGAGCAGAATCTGGCCACACAGTCATGAGTGTATAAAGAGCAGAGTAGAGGGCTGAGGACACAGCCAGTGTTGAGAATAATCGTGGTGGAGGCGCTGCTGCCTATTCTTACTGATTGCAGTCTGTTGGTCAGGAAGTCAAATTTAGTTGCAAAGGGAGGTGTTGAGTCCCAGGTTTTGGAATTTGGTGATGAATTTGCTTAGAATTATAGTATTAAAGGCGGAGCTGTAGTCAAAAAACAATAGTCTAACGTAGGTGTCTTTACTGTCCAAATACTCCAGAGATGAGTGTGGGGCCGGGGGATGGGATCCGCCATAGACCTATTTCAGCGGTAGGTGAATTGCAGTGGATCGAGGTTGTCTGGGAGGTTGGAGTTAATGTGTGCCGCGACCAGCCTCTTGAAGCACTTCATGATGGTGCATGTCAGAGCCACTGTTACGATTGTCATTAAGGCATGTTACCTCATTTTTCTTAGGTACCAGGATGATATTGATCTTCTTAAAGCAGGTGGGAACCTCAGATTGAAGCTGGAAGAAGTTAAAATTGTTTTATAAAAGAGAGATTAGAATATGTTTAAGTAGACACATTAATTAAACTTATTAAGGTCAGGACTAGGGATCACAATCCTGAAATTCTGTAAAGATAGAAGTAGATTAAATACTAAGATTTTCTTTTCTCCCTGGTCCCTGAGTCTTTCAATGAACATAAATCTTTTCAAGTGAGTACCAAAACTACTACCAGCTGCAGAAGAGATCACCTTGTACAAGACAGAGCTATCATTAGGGCCAGACCAGCCTTTTGGTCTGGTTTCAGTTTCCCGGTGGGATCAGAGATGAATTTTCCTGTATTATGTTTCCTCTAATCAGCTTGGTTTTTGTATTCAATTTGACCTCTCCCAGGAGATTACATTGGTCCTAGGGAGGGTGTGTAGTGTACGTATGGTGATGCACAAGACTTCACAACTGTAAAGTCTAGTCTGGATAAACTTAAGTCTCAACAACTCAGATTTTGGAAGCCCCACCCTCCATAGCTAAGGGTTCTGCTTTAACCATGTACAACCAACCAGGATACTGTCACCTCTTCTCAAGAAAAAGCTTTTTGTCCCTTCCATACCATTGCCTGCATCACTGGAATTACCCTTAGTAAAAGGAATGGGGACAACTACAATGACAAATCTGTCGAATAGAGCAGAATGGAACCCTGTGTAAGGAGTTAACAATTGGTTTCAATTACATATGGCACAAAAGGCAGAGTTTGAACTGTTTGAGAGTGGAACTCACTAGTGCAACATCCTCATGAAATTGTGAAGAACATTCAGAATCCATTTTTAAGTTTCTGATGAGAATATTCAGCATTTAACAATTATGTACGTCAGAAGAATCAAACCATGGATCATGGCATGTCAGTACTTACCTATTGAGTATATCCTGCATGGATGCTTTCTTCATTTTTTTTAGTCTAACCCTTCTTCTAGCCTGTTCCCAACACTGTGCACAGTCCACTAATTTAGAGCTTGAGAACATGAAAGATGCACCTGGATTATTACATACAAGTTTGTTATACTAACCTAAAAAATGATATACTACCATAGAGGGATTGCAGCAAAGATTTACAAAACTGTTTTCTGGGATGGTGAGTTTGAGTAGATTATGCTTTTATTCTTTTGCATTTAGAAGTATGAGAGATGTCATTGAAATTTACAAAATTCCTACAGCTGGATGTAGGGAAGCTGTTTTCATTGGCTGAGGAATCTACAGCCAGGCATCACAGTTTCAGCATGGAAGATCACCCATTGTATATTTGAAGTCAGGATGGCATGTGACAAGGAGGGGAGAATGCAGCATGTGCTTTACCCATGCGATTGGTGCCTCAGTCCACTTAGCTAGAAATTGAGTTTGAAGCTTTGGTAAGTAGGTGCAATGCATCTTGTATATAGCACACACAATAAACAGAGTAGGAGAGTTAAGGTGATAACTATGTGCATTTACTTATTTAGCATAAATGCAGATATCAGTGCTATGCACTAATTATCAGATTACAGAAGTGCAAAATTATACTTTAAAAAGTCAATTAAACACCTGCAATTAACCTGAGCAATTTCTAACCATTTATGATTACTTGGATTCCCAAAAGGAAATAGTTGTAACACTGGTCTTGAATGGCACAGATCAGGTCAAAATTAATCAACTGTTTCAAGTTCCATAATACTCAGTATTAGTACAGGAAGGATAAAATACAATATAATATTTTCAATGGACAGTACAAAGTTCCTATTATAAAGCATTGTTCCCAATGTCAGAGAAAATCATAACTTAACTGAATCTATTTACAGTTTTTAAAAATCTATTTAAAATTATAAAACTGATGTAGACATGCTAAAGGGAATGTACAATTATGGATTTTTACAATATTAAACAAAAATGTATAAAGGTGTGCCACATCTTTATTAAATCCATAACTGACTTAACAGTTTAATTTGCCTAGATTCTTATCATATTTATATGCTTGCTTAATATTTCAGTTTCTGAATATAAATTTGTTCAAAGTAACAATATCATATTTGAATAATGTTGGAGCAACTTGGGTAATGATTCAAAGAGTTTTTCTTCTCCCCAGCTTCACTAAAACAAAAATTAAACCATTTTTCACATTTTCAAAAGGATGTTGCAATCTTACAAAAGAAAATCGATCACTCTAGAGAATTTTGAAATGCAGAAAAACAAAGAGCAATTTAATATATAAATCAAGGTCCAAGTCTAGCATCTTCTGCAGAAATGGGGCAAGATGACAAATGTGTGTTATGTTAATACTTCACCTGCTTAATATTCTATTTACTTTTATTCCCTCTCTTATGGACCCCCAGTGTTCTGTTCCATCATGTAGTTAATATGATGAGGCTCAATCTTTTACATCTGCTGATATTACCATAATCTTTTGCACACTTGGGTATTAATTGCTTAACATTCAATTTGTCTAACATTCACAGAAAACATAACTATATTTTATACAGGAATATACAAATTGTTGGAACTAAACATTTATAAGGGTTTATTGACCAAGATGCAGTCTTCGCTTCGGATATTTGTGATTAACAGAAGAATTTATTTTTCTTTTCCGTGAACTACGATTCCTCAGCGATTTCTTTTTATCTGTTTCTATGGGAGTGACATCCGTGTTTCCAATTGGAAAAGCTTGCCCTTTGTCATTTTGGAATTCCATCTCTGTATGATTTGAGAAGACAGTCTTATTTGTCTGCGATTGTTTCACGACAGGAGCAAGACTCAGAGTTTGCAAAAGTCCTTGTGCTTTCTCCATAAAGACTGGCAAATCCTTGGGGGAAACAAAAAATATGGTTATTGGTGCTATTACACCACATTTATTTTGTTCAAGCCAAGGAAAATACACAAAAGCCAAGTGATTTTTTTTCCACATTTTCTCTCCCAGGCAAATCCTATCCAGTCGATTAAGTCAAGAAGTTATACAGCCTCAGTAACCAAAGTACTTCAAGTTCATCTAAAAGGGTTACCTCTAACAAGTGTAAAATTTGAGGGATGTTATGACAAGGATGGTAATTCAAAAAAAAATCTTACAGCATTTTGTGCTCATACCAGCTTCTTCAAAAGAGCTCTTTGAAGCTGTAATTAGGGCCAGGAGACCTGTACACATCTCTACAGGACTGATGATATAGCAACAGACCAGTGCCCACCAGCACTGTACCCATGTAATAGTGACAGATGTGTGCCCACCAGTGTGGTACACTAGCATCCACAGTTGAATACATACTCACACCCAGACTTGGGACCCAGAAATTCATATCAGGCAATGATATGGTCCCAGGTCCACTTTAGGTAAAAAAGTTACTGTCAGTTTCACAAGGTTACAACAGCAAATAGTGGTTTCACCAACAATTTCTCCATCATTTGATCCAATGTTTTACTATCTAATTCCAGCCACTGGGTGGAGCTCTGTATAGGTTGCAGTGTTCTTCTTGATCTCTTAATATTACCATCTAGTGGCTACAATTGGAAAAACATCTGTGTATATGCCTGTCCTCCAGTCCAAATGCAGATTTTTGACCCAAAACATCAACAATTCCTTTCTCTCTTCCCCCCCCAGAGGCTGCTCAAGGGCAGGGCAGAGAATGTTGTCTACACAGACATCCTCCAGCATATTTGTTGCTCCAAATTCCAGCCTCTGCAGTCTCTGGTGTCTCCTCTGCGCAAATTTAACTACTGGCTAATAATGATGTGCTTGAAAGGATTGATTCTAAATCTAAATAAATTGTGGATCCTGGCTCAGACAACCAATCAAGTTTTTTTTGTCTGGTACCTCCATTTGATGGACAGATGTATGCATTATAATAATCATTGAAAAATCATATGAACACTTAAATGATTCCAAACATCCATCTTGTTTTAGAGAAATTTTCCACAGACTAATGACTATGCTTTTTACACTGCACCATTTCAATTAGCCAAGAGTATTATTTGGGAGGTGGAACTGGAAAGCCACTCAGAGAGAACTGAAGACCTCATACACCAAACTAGGGCAGGACTGAGAGGTACTCCTAAATACCTACCAAAAGCTCTTGTTGAAATCTTACAGTTCAAGAAAACTGAAGCCTCTGAAATTTGTGTTACACTGCTGATCGAGTTTCCTTCAGATAATACTGAAAATATAGAGTAATGTGGAATTCTTACCTTCATTGCGTCACTCATATCTTGAGAAATGTTTGATGTAGTTTTCATTATTTCAGTCTCCTTGGATACTAATGAAAAATGTACTGATTAAAATTGGCCCATGCATGAGTACCAAAAAGAGTTGGCAACTACAGTGGTTGGAACATCATGTTGCAACTGTACAAGTCGCTGGTGAGACCACACTTGGAGTATAGTGTGCAGTTCTGGTTGCCCAACTATAGGAAGGAAGGATGTTCTTAAGCTGGAAAGGGTGCAGAAAATATTCACAAGGATATTACAGGGATATGAGGGCTTGAGTTATAAGAGGCTGGATAGACTGGGACTTTCTTTTCCCCCCCTGCAGCATAGGAGGCCAAGGGATGACCTTATAGTTATACAGAATCATGAGGCATGTAGATCAGGTGGATGGTCAGTCTTTTTCCCCAGGGTAGGGGAGTCTCAAACTAGAGTACATAAATTTAAGAAGAGAAAGATTTAAAGGGGACTTGAGGGACAACTCCCTCCCTCCACACACACACCCCCCACACAAAGGGTTGTGGGTGTGTGGAGATGCTAGAGGAAGTAGTAAAGGCAGGTACAATTACAACATTTAAATGATGCAGCTGTTGATGTAGACTTGTTTTACAACACTCCTGTAAACTACCTTCTGTTGTTTTATCATGTTAAATGTATTACATCAACTTCAGGTCCACAGCAAAAATTTGTGCTAGGTGATTACCTTGTTCTGGATGGACCTCCATTTTCATTTGCATATTTACTGCTGGCTGATAAAGCTTCTGCAAGAGTGAAATCTGTATTAAATTTACAGCAGTAATAAACCAAATACAAACTAAATCAATTAGAACACTTAAAAAGTAGTGTTATTTCAATAATTAAGCGATCTAAGATGCAGACTGCATCACAAATACTAACAGGAATCAATTTCACCACCCCTGACAATGAATACCTAGAGTCATACAGCAATACAGCACAGATAAAGGCCCTTCAGCTCAACCTCAACCACTTCCTCTGGCAGCTCATTCCATATACTCACCATCCTCTAGGTGAAAGAGTTGCCCTTCAGGTCCCTTTCAAATCTTTACCTTCTCACCCCAAATCTATGCCCCCTTGTTTTGGACTCCCCTACCCTGGGGAAAAGACAATTACCATCCACCTTATCTATGCCTCTCATAATTTTAAACATTTCTATCTATAAGGTTGCCTCTCATTCTCCTACGTTCAAGGAATAAAGACCTAGCCTGGACAATCTCTCCCTATAACTCAAGCTCTCTAGCCCTGGCAACATCCTCGTACATCTTTTCTGCACTCTTTCCAGTTTAACCACATCTTTCCTATAACAGAGTGACCAAAACTGTAAACAGTACTGAAAGTGCAGCCTCACCAATGACTTATACAACTACAACATAATATTCCCAACTCCTATACTCAGAGCCTGACCGATGAAGGCCGGAGTGCTAAACACTTTTTCACCACACTTTCTACCTGTGATGCCACTTTCAACAAACTATGCACTTGTACTCCAGGGTTTCCCTGTTCCATTATACTCCATAGTACCCTACCATTCATAGTACAAGTCCAAAACTGGTTTGACTTTCCAAAATGCATCACTTTGCACTCATCTGTATTGAAATCCATTTGCCACCCCTTGGCCCACTTCCCTAACTGATCAAGATCCCCCTGTAATCTATGATAACCTTCTTCACTATCAACAACACCTCCTAATTTTGTGTCATCCACAAATTTACTGATCAAGCATTGTCCATTTGCATCCAAATCATTTATATAAATAATGAATAACAAGAGTCCCAACACGGACCCCTGCGGCACATCACTAGTCACCAACCTCCATTCCGAGAAACAACCTTCAACCACCACCCTCTGCTTCCTACCTCCTAGCCAATTTCCACATCAACTATGATACTGATTGAAGTGCAGAGTGCATAGCAACTCTTGCTGCATGTCAATGCCTCCACATATCAGCAGGGAGCACAATTTCATAACTTTTGAACATCACTTAAAACTAGCTTGTACTGCAAAGCAGAAGTGCACTGTGGCTGGACCAGGTGATGCAAAATAGTAAAGAACATCTGAACAAGTGAAAGCTTGGGCAGTAAGATTTTCACTGGGGGTCTTCTGGGAAGGACATGGGATGCTTTGTATTGCTGTGAAGGTCAACTACTCAAGCCTTATGGATATAAAGCCTGGGGAGCAGAAAATTAGTGACTGCATCTCTCTGGCAGGCAAACCTGGGTTCCATCTTGACTTCTGGCATTGTCTGTGCGGAGTTTTCATGTTCTCCTTGTGATTTCCTCGGCTTCCTCCAGGTGTGTGTGTTTCGTCACACATCCCAAAGATGTGCAGGTTGGTAGGTTAATTGGCCATTATTAGAGTGTAGGTGACGGGTAAATTGATGGGAATGTGGGGTGAATTTTAAAAAAATTTGAGTAGGATTAGTATAAATGGGGCTTGGTGGTCAGCATGGCATTGGTGGGCTGAAAAGTCTGTGTGCTGTACGCGTCTAAATGATATATTCAAGCCAATGTGTACTGGCACTGGAAGTTGCAAATGGCATCTTGGGGATGGATGGGATGTCAATGAGGTTAGATGCTTTTTCCAGATAATATTGAAATTCTTCATTATTGTTGAAGTTGCACCTATCTAAGCAAGTCAAGCAAATTCAAGTGCATTCTTAACTTATAGATAATGGAACACTCTGGGAATCAAGTGATCAACATTTTACAAGATACCCACCTTTGACCAACTTTTGAAGCCAAAGTGTGTGTGGTTAATCTAGTTTGAATTAAATCTGTGTAGAAAGGGTGGCAGTGATGCTGCAGGCAGTGCAGCTGTCCCAAAGCTCCAGTGACTTAAGGTAAATCCTGATCATAAATGCAGTATTGATGGAATTTGCCTGTTCTCCCTATTGACTGTGTGGGTTACCCCCAGGTGTTCTGCTTTCTTCCCACACCCTAAAAACATGCTGGTTGTTAGATTAATTGGATACTGTGAATTATTCCTAGCATAGGTAGCTCGTGGGAGAATCAGGAGGGTGTCAATAAGCATGTGCGAGAGAATAGGTTTTAGGGAAATAAATGGTGGAATGGAATCTGAAACTTAGCATCGATCAATGAACCAAAAGGCCTCCATTTTATAGGAAATAAAAAAAATTAATTGAGCAGTACAGAGAATATAAATTAAGTTGAGGGAAATGGTACTCAATTTGAAAAGGAGTAAAGAACGAGATTGTGTTTCTTTTCCAAAGTCCCAATTTGCAGGATTTCTTTTAATTGCTGTTCCTTTAAAAAGCTTATTTGGATGTTTATGTCAAGAAGTGGGAGATTTTACCCTCTTTCTTCCGTTGTAACACAAGATAAACTGAAAGAGTAGGCCCTGTGATCTCTTAGCTCAGCACGACTTTCCTATACTTACCTCATTGTTTGATTCCAGTCATATCCAAAAACCTATATGTCTCTACCTATGATTTATTCAATGACTGAACCTGCAACAGCTATCTTTGGCAGAGATTTTACAAAGTTATTACCACTTGGGTAAGACATTTCTATTCTTCACAGTAAACCAGTTACTTTGAATTTGTGACAATGGATTTGAGATACCCAAGCCAAGGAAAACACCAGCACTGCGCCTGGTTATCGAGGCCCTTAAGGAATTTAATGCTTCAATGAGACCACCTATCAAACTTCTAAAATCTTGAGAATGCAGGCCCAGTCTACTTGCTCTCTGATTATAGACAAGGCTGCCAACCCAGGAATTAATGCAAATTCCCTTTCATATATCATGAAGTCTGTACTATATAAAAGTAGTTTATGCAATATATTAACAGCAAGACTTTATGAAATGAATTGAACATAAAACAGTACAGCACAGGAACCAGCCCTTACGCCCAAGATGACTGTGCTGACTATGCTCATTTTAACTAATCCCATCTGCCTGCACGTGGTTTGTATCCTTTCACGTACCAGTCTAGAGGCCTCTGAAATCTTACTATCATATCTGCTTCCACCATCTTCCCTGGAAAAACGTTCCAGACACCTACCACTCTGTGTAAAAAGAAAACAAAACTTGCCTCGTAAATCTCCTTTAAACTTTCTCCATCTCACCTTAAAACTATGCCCTCTAGTATTTGAGATTTCTGCCCTGGAAAAAGAGACCCTAGAACACAAAAGATAAAGAAACTGAGAATAAAACATACCAGCAATTCCCTTTCTGCTTTCATGGTTTTAGCAAGATGTCCAATGATCTTTCTGGGAAACTGTTTACGTTTTGAGGTTGTCTCCTTAATGCATTCATCTAAATCGTCATCCAAATTCTTTATGCCATTTCCTGAAAATAAAATTATATCAGAATATTTAGTAAAAATTGACTTTCTTTGCCAGATAATAACATCAACAAGAATTTTTGCAATTAATGGCACAGCCTACTGAAATCAGTTTCTTTAGAGAAATGAACAGAAAAACACATTAAAACATCCTGTTGTCTAGCACAGCATTTTAACAATGTTAAGTTCAGAGAGATTTAAATTGCAAAGTAATTTCTTGTGCATTCAGAAGCAGAATTTAATCAAAGTGCAATGTCTGCTACAAGTATGAACAAAGAAAAAGATAATTAATGGAAGCTATTAGGTTCCACCATAATTCAACATTTTGATTTGAAATTCAAACCATTTAAATAAACTTGAAACCAGGTCAATTGTTAAACGTGCATTGTAACTTGAGATGCCTGTATGAAAAATAAGGACAATCGATGAAAATTAAGTGGGGGGGGGAGGAGAGACACCAAAGAGGGAGGGAGGGGGGAGTGGTTTACAGAAGTTGGAGAAATCGATGTTCATGCTGTCAGGATAGAGACTACCATGGTGTTATATGAGGTGCTGTTGGCTTCAACTTGGCAGTAGAAGCGGCTGTGGACAGACACATTGGTGTGGGAATGGAAAATGGAATTAAAATGGCTAGCCACTGGGGAATTTTGACTGTTATGCCAGATGGAGCAAAAGTTTAAGAATGGTTATATAAAAGTGCAGCACTTCCTAGATTTAAGCAAAATGAAAGAGGAGCTGGACAACTGCCACCAGAATTCAAAGGTAAGATCTCCTGTTAAGTTCAACATCTATCTTATCACTTCCGTTTCCACCATATATTCTGATAATGAACTGGAGTTTATATCGCTCCATACCATATCTGAGATCCTCTTCCTCTGAAACTTCTTGCCATAACATTCCATTGATAAGGATATTCTCCTGAACAGCTGTTTCAAATATCTACAAAATTTATGGCATATATTCAAAAATAAAAAAATAACCAGATTAATACAATTTAGAAAACAAAAAAATTCTAATTAGGTGATTTGTTGAGATACACCCACATCCTCCATTTCACCCTATTCTAACCCCCACCACTCTCCCCCCGACCCATCCAAAGCCCCTTCCTCATCCCCCACCAGCTCTTCCCAATTACCCCGGCCCCAACCCCCACTCCCCTACCCACCACCTGAACACCACCAACCCCCAACCTCTGCTCCAAACCGCACCCTCACTCTCCTACCCCAATCCCCCTCTCCCCACTCCTTCTGCTCCCCACACCCCCATTCCCCTCCCCACCGATCTCCACTCCCCTACACACAACATGAACACCACCGACCCCCAACTCCTGCTCCAAACCACACCCTCACTCTCCTACCCCCAACCCCACTCCTTCTGCTCCCCACACCCCCATCCCCCTCCCCACAGACCCCAACCCTTCCCCTGCTGCCCCAGATCCCCACCCCCAACCCTCCCAGCTCCCCCAACCCACTGACCCTCCCCGCTCCCCGACCCTCGCAAATTCCCTCATCCCCTGACCCTCCCTGGTCCCCCGCTTGCCACACCCTCCCCCGCTCGCTCCCCCCACGCACCCCCTCTGATCCCCTTGCTCCCCCCACGCCCCCTCCCTCACACTTACTCCGACCACACCCCCCACCCCCTCACTCCGCCCTCGTACATCTCCCTCCCCGCTCTCCCCCACACACCCTCCCTCCACGCCCCCTCCCCCCCTCCCATGCCCATTCGCCCCCCCCTCCCCTCACACTCCCGCCCATTCGCCCCCCTCCCCTCACACATTCCCTTCCTCTCCCACACCCCCTCCCCTCACACACTTCCTCCCTCTCCCACACCCCCTCCCCTCACACTCCCTCCCTCCCTCTCCCACCCCTCACACACTCCCTCCCCCCTCAGCTCCCCTCCTCACTCGCCCCTCTCCTCCCTCCTCACTCCCTCCTCTTCCCCCCCTCCCCTCTCCCGCCCTCACCCGCTCTCCCCCTCCCCCGCTCTCCCCTCCTCTTCCCCACTCTTCTCCTCCCCCTCCCCTCCTCTTCCCCCTCTCCCCCCTCTCCCCCTCCTCTTCCCCTCTCCCCCTCCTCTTCCCTTCCACCCCCCCTCCTCTTCCCTTCCACCCCCCCTCCTCTTCCCTTCCACCCCCCTCCTCTTCCCTTCCACCCCCCTCCTCTTCCCTTCCCCCCCTCCCCCTCTTCCCCCCCTCCTCTTCCCTTCCCCCCTCCCCCCTCCTCTTCCCTTCCCCCCTCCCCCCTCCTCTTCCCCCCCTCCTCTTCCCCCCTCCCCCCTCCCCTTCCCCCCTCCCCTTCCCCCTCCCTCTTCCCCCCTCCTCTCCCCGTCTCTTCCCCCTCCCTCTTCCCCCCTCCTCTCCCCGTCTCTTCCCCCCTCCCTCCCTCTTCCCCCCTCCTCTCCCCGTCTCTTCCCCCCTCCCTCCCTCTTCCCCCCTCCCTCCCTCTTCCCCCCTCCTCTCCCCGTCTCTTCCCCCCTCCCTCCCTCTTCCCCCCTCCTCTCCCCGTCTCTTCCCCCCTCCCTCCCTCTTCCCCCCTCCTCTCCCCGTCTCTTCCCCCCTCCCTCCCTCTTCCCCCCTCCTCTTCCCCCTCCCTCCCTCTTCCCCCCTCCTCTCCCCGTCTCTTCCCCCCTCCCTCCCTCCCCCTCCTCTCCCCGTCTCTTCCCCCTCCCTCCCTCTTCCCCCCTCCTCTCCCCGTCTCTTCCCCCCTCCCTCCCTCTTCCCCCCTCCTCTCCCCGTCTCTTCCCCCCTCCCTCCCTCTTCCCCCCTCCTCTCCCCGTCTCTTCCCCCCGTCTCTTCCCCCCTCCTCTTCCCGCCTCTTCCCGTCTCTTCCCCCCTCCTCTCCATCTTCCCCCCTCCTCTCCCTCTTCCCCCCTCCTCTCCCCGTCTCTTCCCCCCTCCCTCCCTCTTCCCCCTCACTCCCTCTTCCCCCCTCCCCCCGTCTCTTCCCCCCTCCTCTTCCCGTCTCTTCCCCCCTCCTCCCCCCGTCTCTTCCCCCCTCCCTCTTCCCCCTTCGCCCCTCCCCCCGTCTCTTCCCCCCTCCCTCCCTCTTCCCCCTTCCCCCCTCCCCCCGTCTCTTCCCCCCTCCCCTCTTCCCCCTTCCCCCCGTCTCTTCCCCCCTCCCTCCCTCTTCCCCCTTCCCCCCTCCCCCCGTCTCTTCCCCCCTCCCTCCCTCTTCCCCCTTCCCCCTCCCTCTTCCCCCGTCTCTTCCCCCCTCCCTCCCTCTTCCCCCTTCCCCCTCCCTCTTCCCCCTTCCCCCCTCCCTCCCTCTACCCCCTTCCCCCTCCCCCCGTCTCCTCCCCCCCCCCCCTCTTCCCCCCTTCCCCCGTCTCCTCCCCCCCCTCCCTCTTCCCCCTTCCCCCCCGTCTCTTCCCCCCTCCTCTTCCCGTCTCTTCCCCCCTCCTCCCCCCGTCTCTTCCCCCCTCCCTCCCTCTTCCCCCCTCCTCTCCCCGTCTCTTCCCCCCTCCCTCCCTCTTCCCCCCTCCTCTCCCCGTCTCTTCCCCCCTCCCTCCCTCTTCCCCCCTCCTCTCCCCGTCTCTTCCCCCTCCCTCCCTCTTCCCCCTCCTCTCCCCGTCTCTTCCCCCCTCCTCTCCCCGTCTCTTCCCCCCTCCCTCCCTCTTCCCCCCTCCTCTCCCCGTCTCTTCCCCCTCCCTCCCTCTTCCCCCCTCCTCTCCCCGTCTCTTCCCCTCCCTCCCCTTCCCCTCCCTCCCTCTTCCCCCTCCTCTCCCCGTCTCTTCCCCCTCCCTCCCTCTTCGCCCCCTCCCTCCCTCTTCCCTCCCCCTTCCCTCTCCCCGTCTCTTCCCCCCTCCCTCCCTCTTCCCCCTCCTCTCCCCGTCTCTTCCCCCCCTCCCTCCCTCTTCCCCCCTCCTCTCCCCGTCTCTTCCCCCCTCCCTCCCTCTTCCCCCCTCCTCTCCCCGTCTCTTCCCCCCTCCCTCCCTCTTCCCCCCTCCTCTCCCCGTCTCTTCCCCCCTCCCTCCCTCTTCCCCCCTCCTCTCCCCGTCTCTTCCCCCCTCCCTCCCTCTTCCCCCCCTCCTCCCTCTTCCCCC
The DNA here is from genome assembly GCF_009764475.1 of Pristis pectinata. NCBI lineage: Eukaryota > Metazoa > Chordata > Chondrichthyes > Rhinopristiformes > Pristidae > Pristis > Pristis pectinata. The sequence continues at coordinate 107,339,321 of NC_067407.1, forward strand.
CTCCCTCCCTCTTCCCCCCTCCTCTCCCCGTCTCTTCCCCCCTCCCTCCCTCTTCCCCCCTCCTCTCCCCGTCTCTTCCCCCCTCCCTCCCTCTTCCCCCTCCTCTCCCCGTCTCTTCCCCCTCCCTCCCTCTTCCCCCCTCCCCCCGTCTCTTCCCCCCTCCCTCCTCCCCCCTCCTCTCCCCGTCTCTTCCCCCCTCCCTCCCTCTTCCCCCCTCCTCTCCCCGTCTCTTCCCCCCTCCCTCCCTCTTCCCCCCTCCTCTCCCCGTCTCTTCCCCCCTTCCTCCCTCTTCCCCCCTCCTCTCCCCGTCTCTTCCCCCTCCCTCCCTCTTCCCCCCTCCCTCCCTCTTCCCCCTCCTCTCCCCGTCTCTTCCCCCTCCCCCCGTCTCTTCCCCCCTCCTCTTCCCCCCTCCTCTTCCCGTCTCTTCCCCCCTCCCTCCCTCTTACCCCTTACCCCCTCCCCCCGTCTCTTCCCCCCTCCCCCCGTCTCTTCCCCCCCTCCCTCCTCCCCCCTTCCCCCCGTCTCTTCCCCCCTCCCCCCGTCTCTTCCCCCCTCCCCCCGTCTCTTCCCCCCTCCCCCCGTCTCTTCCCCCCTCCCTCCCTCTTCCCCCTTCCCCCCTCCCCCCGTCTCTTCCCCCCTCCCTCCTCCCCCTTCCCCCCGTCTCTTCCCCCCTCCCCCCTCCCTCCCTCTTCCCCCCTCCCCCCGTCTCTTCCCCCCTCCCTCCCTCTTCCCCCCTCCCTCCTCCCCCGTCTCTTCCCCCCTCCCTCCCTCTTCCCCCCTCCCCCCGTCTCTTCCCCCCTCCTCTTCCCGTCTCTTCCCCCCTCCCTCCCTCTTCCCCCCTCCTCTCCCCGTCTCTTCCCACCTCCCTCCCTCTTCCCCCCTCCCTCCCTCTTCCCCCTCCTCTCCCCGTCTCTTCCCCCTCCCTCCCTCTTCCCCCCTCCCCCCGTCTCTTCCCCCCTCCTCTTCCCGTCTCTTCCCCCCCTCCTCTTCCCGTCTCTTCCCCCCTCCCTCCCTCTTCCCCCTTCCCCCTCCCCCGTCTCTTCCCCCTCCCCCGTCTCTTCCCCCCTCCCCCGTCTCTTCCCCCTCCCCCCGTCTCTTCCCCCCTCCCTCCCTCTTCCCCCCTCCCCCCGTCTCTTCCCCCCTCCCTCCCTCTTCGCCCTTGCCCCTCCCTCTTCCCCCTGCCGCACTCCCGCCGTCTCTTCCCCCCTCCCTCCTCCCCCTTCCCCCCGTCTCTTCCCCCCTCCCCCCTCCCTCCCTCTTCCCCCCTCCCCCCTCCCCCGTCTCTTCCCCCCTCCCTCCCTCTTCCCCCCTCCCTCCTCCCCCGTCTCTTCCCCCCTCCCTCCCTCTTCCCCCCTCCCCCCGTCTCTTCCCCCCTCCCCCCGTCTCTTCCCCCTCCCCCGTCTCTTCCCCCCTCCCACCCTCTTCCCCCCTCCCTCCCTCTTCCCCCCTCCCCCCGTCTCTTCCCCCCTCCCTCCCCCCCTCCCTCCCTCTTCCCCCCTCCCCCCGTCTCTTCCCCCTCCCTCCCTCTTCCCCTCCCCCCGTCTCTTCCCCCCTCCCTCCCTCTTCCCCCCTCCCCCCGTCTCTTCCCCCCTCCCTCCCTCTTCCCCTCCCCCGTCTCTTCCCCCCTCCCTCCCTCTTCCCCCTCCCCCCGTCTCTTCCCCCCTCCCTCCCTCTTCCCCCTCCCCCCGTCTCTTCCCCCCTCCCTCCCTCTTCCCCCATCCCCCCGTCTCTTCCCCCCTCCCTCCCTCTTCCCCCTCCCCCGTCTCTTCCCCCCTCCCTCCCTCTTCCCCCCACCCCCTCCCTCCCCCCCTCCCTCTTCCCCCCTCCCCCGTCTCTTCCCCCCTCCCCCGTCTCTTCCCCCCTCCCCCCGTCTCTTCCCCCCTCCTCCCTTCCCCTCCGTCTCTTCCCCCTCCCCCCGTCTCTTCCCCCCTCCCTCCCTGTCTCTTCCCCCCTCCCCCCGTCTCTTCCCCCCTCCCTCCCTGTCTCTTCCCCCCTCCCCCCGTCTCTTCCCCCCTCCCCCCGTCTCTTCCCCCCTCCCCCCGTCTCTCCCCCCTCCCTCCCCGTCTCTTCCCCCCCCCCCCCGTCTCTTCCCCCCTCCCCCCGTCTCTTCCCCCCTCCCCCCGTCTCTTCCCCCCTCCCTCCCTCTTCCCCCCTCCCCCGTCTCTTCCCCCCTCCCTCCCTCTTCCCCCCTCCCCCGTCTCTTCCCCCCTCCCTCCCTCTTCCCCCCTCCCCCCCGTCTCTTCCCCCCTCCCTCCCTCTCCCCCCTCCCCCCGTCTCTTCCCCCCTCCCTCCCTCTTCCCCCCTCCCCCCGTCTCTTCCCCCCTCCCTCCCTCTTCCCCCCTCCCCCCGTCTCTTCCCCCCTCCCTCCCTCTTCCCCCCTCCCCCCGTCTCTTCCCCCCTCCCTCCCTCTTCCCCCCTCCCCCCGTCTCTTCCCCCCTCCCCCCGTCTCTTCCCCCCTCCCCCCGTCTCTTCCCCCCTCCCCCCGTCTCTTCCCCCCTCCCTGCCTCTTCCCCCCTCCCCCCGTCTCTTCCCCCCTCCCCCCGCCTCTTCCCCCTCCCTCCCTCTTCCCCCCTCCCTGTCTCTTCCCCCCTCCCTGCCTCTTCCCCCCTCCCTGCCTCTTCCCCCCTCCCTGCCTCTTCCCCCTCCCCCCGTCTCTTCCCCCCTCCCTCTTCCCCCTCCCCCCCGTCTCTTCCCCCCTCCCCCCGTCTCTTCCCCCCTCCCTCTTCCCCCCTCCCCCCGTCTCTTCCCCCCTCCCTCCCTCCCTCTTCCCCCCTCCCCCCGTCTCTTCCCCCCGTCTCTTCCCCCCTCCCCCCTTCCCCTCCCTCCCCCCGTTCACTCATTCACCCGCCGAGCCTCCTGCTGCCGCTCTCCCTGCAGCCGGTCGCGCAGCGGCTCCGACAAGCGCTCGAGCGCCGCCAGCACCGCTCGCCGCGAGCAGCAGCGCACGCGCACGCCCGGCCACGCCATCCACCCGCCGCCCGGTCCGTTAGTTCGGTTCAACTTTCAAACCGCCCGGGCGCCAGCAGACTTTGCCGCCACTTTTCCGACCCGCTAAAATACCCGCCGGGTGCAACCCTCGACAGTTCCGGCGAGAAAGTTCTGGTTCCGGTAGAGCTGCGGTCAACCACGTCGCGGCAGGAATGTACGTCCCCAATAAATCAATTATTAGAGCTCCATCTGGTATTGTTCGTGCAGAATAGATTCAATTTGCTAATTTGCAGAAGACTTCAAAAATAGGCAAATCCGAAAGTGAAACGCTGCAGCTTGCTAATGTCAGAGGGTGGTGAGGTGCACCCTGTCGTGGTCCGGGCAGCATGAGCGGATTCATCGATTGCCACTGTCACTTGGCGGCGCCGGATTTCCAAACAGTAAGAACACGGACTCCGGGCCCTTGTATTCGCACCAGAACCCACTGCCCTCTTAAAATGTCAATTATTATAGTGTAATATTTCAGGTCTCCGCTTCCTGGCGCCTGGTCGGAGGGTGCATTCCTGGTCCTTGCTGCTTCGAGCGTAGCAACACTCTTTCAGACAGGGGAAAAGCAACCGGGGTGATCCTGATCCTGGGTCTGATTTTTTTTAATGATGAAATGAAATTAAACATTTAGGCCTGAAAGTCCAAGATTATGCCCTAATTCTGAAGCATTTGTTACAGATTGCTTTCAGGCCCTTTACACTTCAGCACAACATGGTGGGCCGAAGGGCCTGTATTGTTCCGTATTGTTCTATGGTAAATAATAATTAGTCACTAATTACTAGTTACTGCCTACAATCCAGAGGTCTTTGGTGAAAAGTGCATGGAGGTGTTTGTAGAATCAAGCTTCAGTGTGAGTACTTGAACAATAGAAAGCACATTAAAGCTTAATGACTATACATGCACAGTATGAGGAGTGTCTGGAGCAAAAAACAAACTGCTGGAGGAACTCAGCAGGTCGAGCAGCATCTGTGGGGTGGGAGGAATTGTCAACATTTTGGGTCGAGACCCTGCATCAGGACTGAAACTGTCTATTCGGATAGGTTGTTCATAAAACGGTAGACATTTTTCTCAGTTTCATCCTATTTGATTTGAACACAGAAGATGCCTTTATTTCTAAAATATATTTTTAAATAATGATAAATGCCTGCTTTTAAGCTGCTGTCCTGTACCATGTGGATAAAGGAGTTGTTGGGAGGGGCTGATGCAGTGCAGTATGTGACCCAAAGAGATGAAAGATAAGTGATTGACTCATTTTGTTGTGTTTCCAGTCTGATGCTGTGCTAAGAAAACCATGTTGTCCCTGGACTGTTCAATGATGTTTCTGGAACAACGTAGTTTAAGTTCCCTGGCAGTCGTACAAAAGCAAATACATTATCTTATGAATAACTGATTTGGAAAGGGCATAAAGTTAACCCATGCTTAATGTCATTCGCAAATTTATCAATCATGCCAACTACATGACTTTCTGCAGAGAGCTTTTCACTCGTGCTCTTATTTACAAACGCTAACGACACTAGAGGGCAGTATTGGCACATATTCCTGTGGAGGAGGATCAGCAAGTACCGGAAGACTGGAGAGTGGCAAATGTTGTGCCCTTTTTTTTAAAAAGGGCTTCAAGGATAAGCCAGTGAGCCTAACATCATTGGTGTGAACATTACTGGAGGGGTGCCTGAAGGACAGGATCTACCACCATTTGGAAAGATGAACAATTAGGAACAGTCATCTTGGCTTTTTGCATGGGAAATCATATCTCAAAAATTTGAACGAGTTTTCCTGAAGAGGTGGTGAAGAGGCTTGACAAGGGCAGGGCAGAGGTTGCTATCTACATGGACTTTAGCAAGGCCTTTGACAAGGTCCTGAATGTTAGGCTAGTCTGGAAGATTAGATCACATGGGATCCAGGGTGAGCTAGCCAATTGGAATAAAAATTGACTTAGTGGAAGGAGTCAGAGGGTGGTAGTGGAAGGTTTTTCAGAGTGCAGGCCTGCAACCAGTGATGGACCGCAGGGATCAGTGCTGGTCCACTGTGGTTTGTTATCTATATTAACAATTTGGATGAGAATGTAGTTGGCATGATTGATAAATTTGCGAATGACATCAAAATTGGTGGTATAGTGGACAGTGAAGAGGGTTATCAAAGATTACAATGGGATATATATCAACTGGGGAATTGGGCCAAAGAATGGCAGAAGGAATTTAACTTGGACAAGTGCGAGGTGTTGCACTTTGATAAGTTAAACCAGGGTAGCACTTGCACAGTAAAGATCAGGGCCATGGAGAGTGTAGTAGAACAGAGAGACCTAGGGATACAGATACGTAGTTCTCAAAGTGTCAACGCAGGTAGACTGGGTGGTGAAAAAGGCATTTGGCATGCTTGCTTCATCGATCAGAACACTGAGTACAAGAGTTGGGACATCGTGTTACAGCTATACAAGACATTGGTGAGAGTATTGTGTGCATTTCTGGTTGCCTAGCTATAGGAAGGATGTCATTAAGCTGGAAATGGTGCAGAAAAGATTCACAAGGATGTTACCAGGACTGGAGAGGCTAGTTGGGTTGGTTTTTTTTACCCTGGAACATAGGAGGCTGACGGGTGACCTTAGAGAGGTGTATAAAATCATAGTGTAGATAAGGTGGATGCTCATAGAACAGTGCAGCACAGGAACAGGCCCTTCAGCCCACAATGTTGTGCCAAACCAATTACATTCATAATAAGATGCCCAAGTAAACTAATCCCTTCTGCCTACACAATGTCCATATCCTACCATTTCCCTCACATTCATGTGCCTATCTAAAAGCTTCTTGAACACCCCTATTGTATTTGCCTTCACCACCACCCCAAGCAGCACGTTCCAGGCACCCGCCACTCTGTGTTTTAAAAAAAACTTGCCCCGCACATCTGGGTTGGGCCGAAGGGCCTGTTTCCGTGCTGTATGATTCTATGAATGATAAAGGGCTGTGAGTTTTATATCATTCATATTATCCATTCATCACAGCATTTAATTGCAAAAGCAAACTGCTTCGATCAATCCACCTAGCAACCGATACTCTGAGTAAAGAAACATTTGTTAATACGTTAACACAATGTACTTCCTGTTGCTTCTTACTTTACAACCTTGCATACCTTAAAGTATTGTTTCTAGTTTGTTTTATTCATTATGTTTTACCTATTTTAGGTCATTCCAGCATGTATTCTAGATCTTTGCATTGGCAATAGGTATTAAATGTCGTTTTTCTCTGCCCTGAATAGGTGGTGCTCCAAGCACCTGGGGCATACTACTCACATGACCACTCTCAACGTAAACAGCTATTCATCCTTGTCTTTTGTATTGGTCTTAATACACATTGACCTTAGTTTTAATGGACTTGCTTACCTTTTTGCCATCAAGTTGAGAGATTAACTCCTCAAAGGTTTACAAAACTAGACAGGCAAAATTTATTTTCCACTCTGAAACCTTGTTAACGTACAAAAGAAAAATACCATGGTTGCTGGAATCTGAAATAAAAACAGAAAATGCACAAAATGTTATGGAATGCAGTCTGTCAGTAATTGCCAAGTATTATCACTTACCCCTTTAAATGTTGGAACAATGCTTGGCTGAATTTATGTAATTTTTAATATCCATGGGATGATTTTCATGTAAATTGGCACCTAACCTGGCACTTATTGCACAATCTGTATATATTAATATTTTGTGCAAAATGTTACATTAATAAATATATATTACAGCAATACATCTATTTTCAATATTTTGAAAACTTGGATATGGTAGAGTAATTTCATAGTGTTTCTTTTCTAAAGCTACAGCCTGAATTTCAGTGATAAAATGCAGTCATTGTAGTCAGTTTGGCTTATTTGCTGGCGTTCTCACTTCTGAATCGGGGGTTATGACCAAGCATCATGATATAACTGAGCACATGATCCAGGCAATTAAGTCCAGTATTTTGGGAGTAGTGTGAATTTTTTTTAAGATAATGCTTTAAATCAAGGGGCTTGAATAGTTGCACAGGGAAGAAGAACAGAACTCTCTTTTTGGTGTCAGCATTCTGCTTTCAATCAATACTTTACAATAAGTAAATTCATTGGCCAAGAAGCTCTGTTAATATAATGTTTAAATGTGCAAAGTGATTGAATATTATAACAAAATGCAATCAGCAGAAATATCAGATACCTTGTGTGCCAGCAATATGATGTCAGATTTCTGAATCAGGTCTTCTGTATGTTTGATGTGTATTTGTATGGAGATTGCTGGCATACACAGTGATGTCAAATGGTGTAAAATAAAAATGGGTTCAGCCTCCTTGGCATTAAAAATACAACCCTCTGCTGCCTGGGAGTCTGATGTGTATAACGTGTCCTCCATCGCTAATGATTGCACACTATGATGCTGGAGGAACTCAGCAGGCCAGGCAGCATCTGTGGAGAAAAGCAGACAGTCAACGTTTCGGGTCAGGACCCTTCTTCAGGACTTAAAGTGGGAGAATTCAATGTTCATGCCGAATTCAATGTTTAAATAATCCCCACACCCCTTCCCCACCCTCCCCCCAACCATGCTTCTTTTCTTCCCTTTCCTAGCCTATCTCCTTTTTCTACCCTTTTTTTGTTTCCTTTCTCTCCTTGCCTTTGACCCATCCCCTTGTGGATCTGCTCTCCCCACCTCCACTACACCTGCCTATGACTATCTCTTACCTGCATCTACCTATCACCACCTTGTGCCCACCCCGCCTCCCCTCTTTTGTACACCTATCACTGCTCTGCTTTTCCCTCCTATATATTGGCTTCTCCTCTTCCTGGCTTCAGTCCTGAAGAAGGGTTCTGACCCAAAGTATTGACTGCCTGCTTTTCTCCATGGATGCTGCCTGGCCTGCTGAGTTCCTCCAGCATCATAGTGTTTTTCATCTAGATTCCAGTGTCTGCAGTCCTTTGTTTCTGTAACATCATTGCCCTCCTCTCCTTCACCACTCCCCTGCCCAACTGCCAGCTAATATCTTCAAGTCTTCTGGATTGTCTTCCAAACTCCCTCATCATCTCCCCCACTGAAACAACCCCATGCCCCCTGTCATCTACCTGAACAATTTCTCTCCCAACTTGATCATCTCACTGAGTGGTCCTCTACACCCTATTCATTTCGCAGCACACGTTTCCCTTATTCATCACCCTGACTAACCATCACCCTGAGCCCCTCTGTAACTTACACTCCCATCACCAGGGCATCTCCATGTTTCTCCTCCCAATCATCTTTCCAACACTACAATCGTCTCCTTGACTACATCAACACTCCTCCCTGATCAGCATCCCAAATGAACCACCTCCACAATTGTTTCTCCCAATACTTTTCTCCTCTCTCAGCTGTCTCCCTCCTACCATGATTATATCTCTGCCCCTTCTACTTCAGATCAGGCTCCCAATATAATTTCTCTATACACCCTATGCAAATGTAGATCATGGAGCAAATAGGTTTGTGTGTGTTTAAGCAGGTATAACCAATTCCTTTGTGTATGTGCCTTGGTCTTCATGAATGATAGAAAGCAGCCAAGGAATCTCACAAAACTAGGTCTCATGCATTGCAAATCTGAGGCTTATTTTTACATTTTTAACAAGGTCTAGGCTATTTTTTACCTCTTTGTGGTCCTTGCTATATAGAAATTGACTGCAATTTGCCTACAAAACAACAGAAAAGGTAATTAATTGGCAGTGAAGTGCTTTGTAACATTTTGAGCATGTCAAAAACTCTAAACAAGTGTAAGATCTTTAGTGTATAACAAGTATGTTAAGTATAAGATTTTCAGGCTATTGTGGGATTGGTTTGTAAATAACAAGTTAAAAGTTACTTGAATAGAAATGAATTTAATTGTTGTGGAAATGACTGCAAATAATACAGTGCAATTCCACATTAAACAATTCGATTTGGATAATCCACGATCTGACCATTCGGAAATCTCAGTAGTTTGGCATCTGGGTCACCAGGTGATGTTTGCACTTTCTGCTCACCTGTTATTGTGTATCATGTTTTAGAAAAGTGAATTAGAAGTGTATTGGAGTATTAATAAAATAACATCTGATACCCTGGGAAAAACTGATGGTTTGGCACCACAAAAGTCCCAAGTCTGTCAGATTAATGGAGTTTTACTGCTTTGGTTTCAAGAAGTATTGACTGTAGTTTTGCCAACATTACTACTGCAAAATCTGGCCAAAGATGTCTTTGTGTGAACCCTTTGAAACATCAAGTGTGAGACTTGTGAAGGGCTACATGCAAGACAGGACTTGTTAATTCTAAAGCTGTGTTAATTTGTCTGAAAAGATATTACACATCCATAATTGCATTCGTCAGAAGTAAAATATATTTGGTAGTTAACAAATGAAGACTACTGTCATTAATAGCTAACATTATTTTATGTTTGATCAGCTACCTTTAACTAACTTTAGTTATTATTGTGTTGTTGATGCCATTACTGATCTTGTTCCTTTTGTTTTAGGATATTGATGCAGTGATAGAGCAATCTAAGAAGGTAAGTGCTAATGTATTTCAATTAATCAATCCTTTGATTAAATAAAATACAAAATAACTATGTGTGTAGATAACAAAGACGTCTACACACATCATTTACACACAAGCTTTCAGGAACCAGTAACCCTGAATTGCCATTGCCGTTATTAGAGTTACTGATTCTTGTCAGAAAATGTTCTCTCTCTTTCTGGGATCTTAACTTCTTTGGGAAATAAGCTGGAATCCAATTACATGCATGCAACTTTGAAAAATCTTGGCCTATGATAGGTTAATTAGCTGCTGTAAATTATCGCTGGTACAAGTTGGAAGTAGGGGAATTGGGGTGGAAGGAAAGAGAATGGGTTGTAGGGAAATAAAGGGATTGATGGGATTGCTGTAGCAACTGACATCATCTTATGGGCCAAATAGCCGCCTTCTGTGTCGTGGCAAAATATGATTTTGATTTAACACAAAAAATTCTTCTAAGGGAAAATTTTTACTGCCTTGGGTACAATACCTTAAATATGAATAGTTCGATGGGACTGCAACCACTGTCTTTGCCCGAGCACAATTTGCCCCTGCTTCACAGACAGCCTGTGGTACAATAACAAAACACAGTAGATTGTCACTCTAGCTGATCTGGAGAAAGTGAATCAAGTTTGATTATTATGTGAGCTGGTATGTTACCAATCCTGTTGAATGTGTGGTCTTTAATTGGAACTGGCCTATATTAGACTGCATTACAACAGCTGTTGATGATGTGATTTGTCACTGCAGCATCTTTTGTTTCTTACAGGCTGGAGTCCTAGCTCTTGTGGCAGTAGCAGAGCATGCTGGAGAATTTGAAAGACTAATAGAGCTTTCAGAGAAGTATGTGTGTCATACCTTTTACACAATTATTTGTAAAATCTCCAATCTTAGAATTGCTTTAATTCAGAGGGTAAAAGTATTCTGCAATTTGGTACTGAATAACAGAGATCCTGCATGTTTTGATCCTTGGTCCATGCTGAGATCACTTACGCCAACTCAGATTTAGCAGTGGTGCAACAGAAGAACATAAGAAACAGAAGCAGGAGTAGACTGTTTGGTGCCCTGAACTAACTCCATCATTCAATAGATCATGGCTGATCTTCATCTCAATGCCACTTTCTTGTTTGAAGTACCATATCTCTCAATTCCCTTAATATCTAAAAGCAAATCTGTTGATCCAAGTCTTGAATATACATAGCAACAGAGCCTCCACAGCCCTCATGGGAGAAAGGATTCTGGGGATTCACCGGCACTGGTTCAGAAGAGAATATGGGGGAAGCGACAGTTTGTAGAATGGGTTTGAAAAGGGGTGGTTCGGGACTGATAGCACGTTGGAAAAAAGGAAGGAAATGGATAGAAATGGTTAATTGTAGGGGAGTACTTATCTGGGGGCCTCCTAGTTCAGTATTGTGGGAGGAAAGCGTGTTGTCCAGGAGTGTCCAAAGAAGGGCACACCCTGTACAATGTGTTCAAGTTTTTCTCCTAAAGGAGAAATGCAAGGGAAGTGATGTTGTCTCACTTGTCCTGACTTGCAAGCTGCTTCAGAGTCAGAAGGTGACTGGTGCCTGAGTGCACAAGGTTGGATTTCCAGAGTAATATGAAGCACAATGATTTTCCAGGCACAGTTGTAGTACTCATTTTCCTAAGCATGAAATGTTTGAAAGGAATTGTGTAAAATGTTATTTGGAGATTGTTCTTAATCTATTGTAAAAATTTGAATAAATTGTACATCTTAAATATTAATAAAATTCTGCTTTTCAAACTGGTTTGTCAACACAGTCATTTAATAATGATAAATAATACAATAGTACTACAAGGCCAAAAATAACTTGCTTGATATAAGAAGAGTTGCATTATTTGATTTAATGATTCAATAGCAACATGACACCACCTTGAGCTCCATATGGTGAGCTCACTCTGTTTGGAACAGAGACAAATATTTAGGAGTATGCTAGCATAATATCATCAATATTTATCAAAAGGTATTTAAGCTATCAGTAAATTTCAAAATTAATAACTTTTTGCCAAATTGTTAGAATGTTTAGTGAATATTCTCACCTTACTTTTACATGCTATTCCTAAGGGTATTCCTCTTCCAGTGTTGGCAGCTCTTTGGATTCACTGACTGCACCACAGATATGGGCCATGAGTAACGGTGACTAAATCACTAAACTATAGGTTGGTACGTGGCCATATTAGATTTGTTCTTTATGTGGGCAAGAGTAGCTGGGGGATTTTCTGTATTGCCAGGTAGATGCCAGTGTTGTTGTTGTATTGGAGCTTGGCTAGAGGTGCAGCTAGTTCCAGAGCATTACAAATAGGTTGTTGTCTGATCTCATAGCCATTGTTGTATCCAGTGCTCTCTACTATTTCTTGATATCACAAGCTGAGTTGGCTGGTCTGGCCTCTTTGATGCAGGGAAGCAAAAGGAAATTCATCATCCACTTGGCTTTTCTGGATAAAGATTTTCATATTTGCTGTAGCCTTTCCTTTGGCATTCATGAACTGGGCTCCACTGTCATTGAGGATGGGGATGTTCTTGGAATCCATTTCTCTGATTAGCTGTTTAATTGTCCACCATCATTTAGAACTGCTGAGCTATGATCTAATCTGTAGGTAATGTGATCACATAGCTCTTTCTATTCCATGTTGCTTTTGCTTTTTAGCAATGCATGTAGTCCATTATTGCAACTTTATAATGGTGGCAACTCAATTTCAGAGATGCCTGGTTCTGCTGTTGGTCTGTCCCTCTGCAATCCCTGTTGAACCTTGCTTGACACCAGTGGTGGAGTGAGGAATATACTGGGCCAAAGTACTGGAATACAACACTTCTGCTGGCCTACAATATTTCATTGACATCCAGTTTCGAGCCGACAGAGCTTGTCTGCATCTATCATGTTTAGCACAATGGTAGTGTTACCCAATGTGTTGATAACTGCCCTCTGTGGCTGACATAGTCAAACAACACCAGACATAAATGCTAGTCAGAATTCCCTTCGTCTGTTTTACTCAGTATTCCGCCATATGATATATTTACTTGTAAATTCATTTAGTTGCACCATGCTCTTAAAAAAAATTGTTTTGGAATATTGACAGTCAAATTAATTAGATTCATAAAGTTAACCAATACACAAACAGGCCCTTTGGCCTAACTCATCCATTCCGACCAGGATGCCTATCTATGCAAATCCCATATCCCTCTAAACCTTTCCTATCCATAAACCTGTCTAAATGTCTTTTAAACATTGTAATTGTACCTGCCTCTAACACCACCTCTGGAAGCTTGCTCCATGCATCCACCACCCTCTGGGTGGAAAAACTTGCCTTTCAGATCTCTTTTAAATCTTTTCCCTCTCACTCTGTGCCCTATAGTTGCTACCCTGGGAAAAAGACTGACTATCTATCCTATCTATGTCCCTCATAATTTTATAAACTTCAGAACTGCTTGTCACCCTAGTAACCCTACCCTTGTAATTTTATAAACTTCTTTTAAGCTCACCCCTCAGCCTCCTTTGCTCCAGGGAAAACCGTCCCAGTCTATCCAATCTCTCCTTATAACTCAAGCCCTTCATTCTCAGCAACATTCCTTTGAATCATTTCTGCACCATCGCTAGCTTAAACATATCCTTCCCGTAGCATGGCAACCAGATCTGCACACAATTCAATACATGTGGCCTAACCAACAATTTGTACAATTGTATCATGGCATCCCAGCTCCTATACTCAATGTGTCCACCATGGAAGGCAAGCATACCATATGCCTTCTTGACCACGCTATCTACTCATGTTGCCACTTTTAGGGAAATATGTACCTGTATCCCAAATGTCTCGCTGTTCATTCCCTAGGGCCCTGCCATTCACTGTATACAGTATGTCCTGGCCTGGTTTAACTTCCCAAAATGTATCACTTCCCACTTGTCTAGGTTAAATTCCATCAGCCGTTCCTTTGCCCATTTTCCCAATTGATCTAGATCCTGTTGTGACCATGAAGAACCTTCTTCAATGTTCACTAAACCACCAATTTTGGTGTCATCTGCAAACTTACTAATCATGGCACCCACATTTTCTTCCACATCATTAATTTATATGATGAACAGTAAAGGACCCAGCACTGATCCCTGCAGCACCCCACTGGTTACAGATCTCCAATTTGAAAAGCAACCCTCCACTGTCACCCTCTGCCTCCTACCACCAAGCCATTTTTATATCCAGTTTGCTATCTCATGTATTCTAACCCTCTGTACTAGCCTACTATGTGGAACCTTGTCAAAGGTCTTGCTAAAGTCCATGTAGACAACGTCCACTGCCCTGCCCCCATCAATCCCCTTGATCACCTCCTCAAAAAAAATTCAGTCAAATTTGTGAGACATGATCTCCCACAAACAACACCATGCTGACTATCGCTAATCAATCTTTGCCTTTCCAAATGCCAAAAAATCTGTCCCTCAGAATCCTTTCCAGTAACTTTGTCACCCCTGATGTTAGGCTCACTGGCTTTTAGTTCTCTGACTTGTTCTTGCATCCCTTCTTAAATAAAGACACAACATTTGCCATCCTCCAGTATTCTAGTACCTCACCTGTGGCTAACAGCTACAAAAATCTCAGCCAGGACCCCAGCAAACTCCTCCCTTGCTTCCCACAACAAGATGCATCTGGTCAGGCCCCTGGGATTTATCCACCTTTATGTGCTCCAAGGCTGCCAACACCACCTCCTTCATAATGTTGATATTGCTTCAGGATATCACTGTTCTCTCCCCTGAACTCACTAGCTTCCATATCTTCTCTGCAGTAAATACAGACGAGAAGTATTCATTGAGATAGTTCTGATTATAAAGACATGGTTTTCCAGTACCATCTGTTACGGATAGTTATTAGTCTCCCAATATTAATAACTAATAAACATTTTTAGTTATGGTTTTGGTTATTCTCACAGTTCTCCCCTAAATAGTGTGTATACAAGATGTCCACCTAATTGTCTTACCTAACATCATATTGCATTTAAATCTTCTTTAATGGTTAATTGGTCTCATAGGTTCTCCATTTAACTTTTACCTGTTTTATTTTCATTTAATCACATTGTCCCTCTCCAAAATGTTAACTCAAATTGAATACTTTAGTTTCAAGCTCTTTGTATTGATGAAGCTCCTTTTTAACAAGAGTGAACAGGCTACTTGGGTGTGCCAGAGCTTGAGCAAACTTCTCGGGAGAAAGGAGAAGAATGCTTTATTTTACAATGCCTCCTACTGGAATAATAGGTAGACTTAAATATTGGAAGAAAGGAAGGATCAAACTTTGCTAACGTTCCCTAATGAATGTTTCCCTTGACATTTCATGACAATGCCATCATTGAATCCCAGCATTAACATCCTGGGGTTACCAGAATCTTAACTGGAACAATCACATAAATACTGTGGCTGCAAGAACAGAGGCTGGGTATTCTGTGATGAGTGACTTGCCCTTGATTTTCCAAAGTTCTTCCACTATCTGCAAGGCATAAGTCTGTTGTTATGAAATACCTGGATGATTTCAGCTCCAACAAGACATGAGAAGGAACTGGTTTGATTTGATTCACTTTGTTCATCACTGGTGGACCAAGCCTGCTGTATGTACCATTTACAAAATGCATTACAGCAATTTGTTAAGGTTTTACAGCACCACACAACTCTACTGACTAGGAGGAAAAGGGCAGCAGGCATTTGGGAACACCATCTGCAAATTCCCTTCATGTTGCATACCATGCTGAATTGGAAATATATTGCTGCTCCTTTATTGTTGGTGGATCAAAGTTCTGAGTCTCTTTACCTAACAGCATTATAGGAGTATCTTCACCAGAAGTATTGCTGTGGTCCAAGAAAGTCATTTTCTGCTACTTTGTAGAAGGCATTTAGGGATGGGTAAGAATTGCAGAGCCTGCTAAGGATATCCACACTTCAAAAGAGAATTAAATAGAAATGATTTCAAAGGTCACTAGAATTTTTGCAAAACAAATATCAGTGCATTTTAAAGGAGGAAAAAAGTAACTTTCTTGAAACAGACTTAAAGGTATTGCACTAATTTGAATTTATGAAAAATATTTTCTCCATTGTTGTATCTTTCTGACAACTTTATTCACTTGAAGGACTTCCAGCTGTAATTTTGTAGGATAGAATGTTCTTTTGATAAAATGAGTGATAGGTCTGTTGAGGCATGTATTAATTTGACTAACATGTAGTATCGTATTGATTTTTGTTTGGTTGCTTATAACAACAATGATTATTGTTTGGGACAACTTGTTCTCTCAATTCTTCCTTGTCTTACTCCACCCTGATGCTACCTTGGGCATGTTTTGCAAAGTTGCTTGTAAATTCATGTTACTCTTGCATGAAGAATGTACTTTCTCACAGGCATTGAGAATGCCGCCCATATATTCATGACTTAACTTGCACAGTGTTGAATGGCGTCATAGGAATTGTTTTTACCAATACAGACATGATGAGATCAACATTGGTAAAACATCCAATGATATAATCCTTAATGTTTGAATATAATCCAGGATCATGTGTTAAAATAACATTGTGGAATGGGAATTCTTGAATAGATAAATCATTAATTCTCCTCAGCTTGCACTTGACACCTTTGTCAAAGTAGGGCTCTCTGAAGTATCAATTATATTATTAATCAGACCTACCTTACAGTGGATATGATTTACTAACTTGGTATTTGATGGATTCTAAATGTTTTTGCACTGAATATGTAGAATTACTGACCTCAAACAAACAGTTTGCACTAGTATGAACTACAGACTTGAACAGATTTACATGGAAAGAATAACGAACTTACGTCACGTAGACTAGTTGAGGTAATCAGTGTAAATGCATTTAAAGGGGAAGCTGACATGAGGGAGGAATTAATAAAAGGATATCCTGATCAGGTTAGATGAAGTAAGTGGAAAGAAAATGTGGAATAGAATCTGACATAAACCAGCAGGTCAAATGGTCTTTTCTGTCTTGTTATATCTCAAAAACATGGGAATTGCTGAGGGAATTAACATACAAGGAGAACATTTTCACTCTGAGGGATTGTGTAGCCAATCTTTGAGTACTGAAAGCAAGGTGTTTAAATAGCACAGAGTTTCGAGGGTGCCGCTAAAATGAATTAAAGTTTTGTCATTTTGTGGACTTAATAACTGAATGCACTATGGAACATTTTTTTTTGATTTGTTAATGTACCATGCACTTAATAAAATAACTTACAATGATTACTTTCAGATATTCTGGGTTTGTGCTACCATGTCTTGGTGTTCATCCGGTGCAAGGAAGTCCACTACAGGAACAACGTGGTGCCACTCTTGAGGTAACACAAGGCAAAGTTCAGTGATAGTTTTCATGATGACATAAGAGGAATGTTGAGATGCCTTTTTTTAAGCTAGAATCAGTTCTCCATACTTTTTGTATACTCATAAATACACAGAAGGAGATGATTTGGTCTGTTGGATTGATGTCAGCTCCCATTTGTCCCACTGCCCCCTCTTATTTCTCTGTACACTTGCAGCTTATTCTTCATCACACTTGCTTATCAACTCCCCTTTGATTCTTTTTGCCATTAAACTACAATATGGGGTAACTTACTATAGCTATTTAACGTACCATTGTGCTGACTCATCACAAAATTTGTATAAAATGAGAATGTGGATTAATTAGCCAAGAGGCAAAATGGCTATCAGAAAGGTGCTTCTCAGGTTCCATTTAGTTTAAGACACTAATGTTAGAGAACAAACAGATGTGTGGATTTTACTCATTGAAAGAGGTAGAGTAATTTACTTGGCTGTTTTCAATGTTTTAGTGAGTAATATGATTGAATTTCACTTAAAATATTTCTGTTCCGTTCAATGTAAGTCAAGGTCTTGATTTCTAATATGCCTCATGCTATTGAAGTGCTCATCAGCCACCTTCTGGAAGATAACCAAAATGCAAGGCAATGGACATGAGATTGCTGTATTCATTACAAGCAATTGTTGTAACACTATGTTGAATCATGCTATCATGTAGCTAGATAGTGCACAGAAAAAGCAATGTCCTGATGATAAGGAACCCAGCATACTGTTTTAGAAATGTCCACTGATAGCGATGCTGTGATAATAATTAGAAGAGACCCTTTTTTTTGAAAGGTCTTTTAATGTACAGAAAGAGGTAATGGCCAAATATTTAAGATTAAATGTAGTAATTTTAAAGAAGGAGTGCTTTACCCACCTGTCAGCAGATTTGAAAATTGTTAATGACAGAAATTAATCTCTCATGTCCTGAAAATAAACGAGCATAGCTATGAGGTTTTATTCCTTTAGCTTATGATTTGTTCTAAGGGAATTTAATGTCAAATTAAATTTTATTTTTGTATCTCTTCTATCTACCTTTGTTCTCCAGATATTTTTTCCTTTCTTCTTCTTCATCTAATGTAAAATGAAATTCACTCATTCTAATTCACTTTTATTAGTTCTCCTTCTGTTTATTTTTAAATATCTCATTGATGAAAGAGAAATAATTTTTGTTGCATTATTAACCAGACCCAGATGTTCTGTTGTCCTAGCAATGCCAATATCAGTTCATATTTACTGGCAAGGCTTGCTGCAAAGTAAGTTTAAAACTTAGATGTGCAATTGTCTAGTCCTAATTTTCAGTACAAAATGCAAGATGTCTTGCATCATCACGGTAGCGTAGCGGTTAGCGCGACGCTATTACAGCGCCAGCGATCGGGGTTCAATTCCCGTCGCTGTCTGTAAGGAGTTTGTACGTTCTCCCGTGTCTGCGTGGGTTTCCTCCGGGTGCTCCGGTTTCCTCCCACATTGCAAAGACGTACGGGTAGGTTAATTTGGGTTTAAAATGGGCGGTACGGACTCGTTGGGCCGGAAGGGCCTGTTACCACGCTGTAAATAAAATTTTTTTAAAAATTAGTCCATAATGTTCTTATCTTTGGTCATCTCTTTAAACAACATAGGTTGAGCTTATCTCTTCATTTTGTTTTTCTTTTAAATTAAAGATCACTTACTCTCTTCCAGGATTTGCAGGATGCACTTCCATTAATAGAAAAATATAAGGAATGTTTACTGGCAATTGGAGAGGTAATGTACAGTTCAGCATTTCAAATATTTTAGTGTACTTCCAGGATACAAATGTTGATTATTAGGAAATCCCACAATCACACTGCAACTGCTTGGGATAAATTTAATAAAACAAAACTTGGTCATATGATTCTTGTACCTCATTTTGATGCTGTAATCACAATGCTGTGGATTGTTGCCCACAAAAAAATAAAAATGCATAGAGGACGATCTAAATCACTGAAAGTTGGTCTTTATATAACAACTTGCTTTTATATTATGTCTTTAAAATAGTAAATCATTATCTGTAATCTTGTGTGGCTTTATATCCCTGTAATCTAGTGTTTGATTTCCTTAGTAAAATAACATTTGGAAGCAGTATATTAGTTCATTAATATGAGGCATGACATATGGAAAATGTAGCGTATTTGGACACTTTATGGTTCTCAAGCTTCAGCAATGGTGAGTTCCTCATGTCATTCTGGGTTTTTACAAATTAACTGATACAATTGATTGCTATGATAAGTTAATCACATTGTTTGATGTGATTCTCAGAATGGTAGAAAGTTATTGACTTGAACCATGGTCTTTTATTGTCCAGCTATTGTTATGTTTCAGTGAAAGATGGTGAAAACTATATTAACTGGCTGTTTCACTGTTACCAGTAATGAAGGATGCGGCCAAATCCTATACTTCATTGGTGAAAAATGTTTGTCTATTTCACTCACCTACCCAAGCCATTCACATATTAAAGTCTCATGTACCACTGCAGTGAATCCCAAAAACAATCTGATTGTAATCTCTTTTTCTGCTAGCCCCTTTTCATATTTTTCTTAATCTTCCATTGGATTAAGAGAGAAAAAAGACTATTTATTTCCTTTTGTTCCTCTTACTGTCATTATTTTTCATTTGAATTTAATTCAACCCATTTCCATATCTACTTTTTGATCTGTTTCTATCATTATCACTTTCTTTCATTGGTTGAGGAGGAAGCCATTGAGCAAATTGTTAATGGTGTCCCAAATGCAACACTGGCATTGTTATGCCGATATCAGATCAGTAGCCTAAAATACTGCAATGTCAATCAATGGGGAGCATAAAAGTGTACTTTAAAGGCATTTGAAAGCAAACTAGCCATTACTGCTGTTTCTGACCCATTGAATATAGTACTTTTGTTGTTAAAAAGAAACTGATGATATCGAGACAAACCAGAAACATATTTTCTGGCATGATTAGTTAAACTATATAAACCCTTAAATTGCCCCATTTCTGTTTCTGTAGAAATAATTAAATAAAAGAATAACCTGAAAATAATGCACAAGCAAAGGTGCATCTGGCACACCAATTCCCCAATATTCTTAATGCTGGAATTACTGGATCGTTTTTGCAAAATAACTTTCAAGGAAACATACAGAGGAAGAGGCCAGTTGGCCCTTCTTATCTGTGCCAGCTTTTGAAGCAGCTGCTCAATTAATCCCATTCTCCCAATATTTTCCCATAATCTCGTAGCCTTTTCTTCTTCATGGATGAAAGTTAATTTTGAGAGCATTTGTATGTGTCTGTTCAGGCGGTGCGTTCCATATCTTACCACAAATACTGTGTAAACAAATATTCTTTCTCTCTCTCCCATTCCATCTACCCACCACCACTTTGCCCTCCCCACCCATCCCAAACCACCCACACAGCTCTTTTGACAATTATCTTTAAACTGTGTCCTCTGGTTATTGATCCTCCAGTCAGTGGAGACATTTTTCTTGTGTAGTCTATCAAAAACTCCCGTTAACTCAAACTTAAGCCTCCAATTAACCTTCTCTAAGAACAGAAAAAACAACTTCTTCCCACTTAACTGATCCCTATCATACCTTGTATATTTCAGCCAAATATCCTCACCATCCTCTCCTAATGCTTGACGTCATTACCGAATAGGCAAAGATTTATGCATGTGAATGTATTTCTCAACTTAGACACCTTAAAAATTTACTTCTTCTCAGATGCATCATGGTTTACTCAGGAGAGAAAATAATATCCAATAATATTGCATGTTAAAGCACAAACTTTCATTGTCCTTTTGCAATAGTGCATGAAATTATGTCAGCCCACTAAACTCGAGATACTTCATATAACTCTGTCAACCAAAGCAAAGTCTTCTTAATGAATAAAACTTCTGTTGTCTTATGTAAGTTTTAAAACAATTTAAATGTCAGAGTTACAAAGGTGGTTATGTTTGTCAAGGATTAAAATCTATTAAAATTGTGGTTATGACATTTTCAGTACTGTAATGATATAGCCTCAGCTACAGTTGTTCATCAGATGGAAAGAATTGCTGTACATACTATTATAATAAACTAATTAGAAGAAGATTTTTTTGTATGTTTGTAATGTTGTTCTAGGTTACTGGGTTGTTTCTGGGTTGTTTCCTAGCAACTGCAAAAAAAGACTGGTGAATAATTCTGAGAAATCAAAAACCTGAAAATTAGTGGTGCTGAGAATCATAAACTTGAAGCTGAGGGAGCAGAAGGGATGGGCAACTAGCTAATCGTTGCAAAATATCAGCCTTTTAGAGATTTTAAGACATTTAAAACAGTAAAGCAGTCAAATCCTTAACTGCAGTGGAATATCACAGTTTTTACTGCATTAATGAGTTAAGTGTGAAAGCAACAGATTTTAAGAATGTTAGCTCTAGAATGTTGTAAATGATTGTTTGAAAATACCATGGTCAATATTCAGACAGCAGTTCCTACCCCTCTGCCTATTGCCGTATTGTTAGGCCATAAGTTCTATTCAAGTCAAAGTTGTACAAAATGTCCATTTAATTTTTTAAAAAGGGCAGAAAAGGCAAAATGGCAAAATTGTGATAAAGTAGCTCATTCTGCTGTTAGTCTAATCAGATGATTCAAAGGAAATTTTCAATATCAACTCTAAATCATTTGCTGGATATATAGCTGCCTCAGTGATAAATAATCAATTGAATTCAACTTGGCGTGCTGACCTTGTTGGTACTGTTGTAAAGGTAAACATGGGTAAGGCTTGCTGGAAAAAGATTTGTTGAAGTGTATGTTTTCAAAAAGATAAAGAGAAGGGAGTCAGAGGTTATAGAATACTATTAAACAAAACAGTCTTTTTCATACAGGGACATTTTTGGAACTATTGCAATTGCTATATGCAAGTTTTAAAACAATTCAAATAACAGCTATAAAGCCTTTTTTCACCAGTTTATTTTAATATTTTAAGATCATTTTCTGTTGTTATAGCAGTAATAATTGCAGATGCAATTATGCTACACACTCACAGAGTAATGTTTATGTCATGTAATGGACAATTTTAAGTTTAAAACTAACAAAAGAAGTGCAGTTGAAAAGGATATTAGTTGAACTGTGCATACATCTAAATACAGCAGCTGACAGTTTGGCTTTTATGATCAATAGTACTCAAACACAAACATTTGCCCATTGAGTCATCCACTTTTCACAGTAGATAAAGCCTCTGTTCTAATTTCACCATCAATCAGACAATTAAATAATTAAAGTCCAAGAACAAAGACATTTGTTTACACATTACCACTTTAAAAACAGGATATAAAGACTTAATGAATCATGTGCAACAATGTACTGTATTTCATTCCATGGTTTCAAAGGCAAGGGTATGAGCAAGGTCATTTATTGGATATTTTCAGCTATAATTTCAGAAGAAATATTGGATTGCAAAATAACTTTATAAACAAGCTTCATCTATAATATCAAGATGTATTTGTATTGTGAATTTAATGCAAGGAAGTGATTCAACGAATTTGTATCTTTAAATGTACCATGCTGGATGTAGGGTCAAATGCAAAACAGTTATGTACAAAACATATTCACAGGATGTGTCATGTTAGCTGCAGATATAGCTAATGTATAAGTTTGTAAATTCCAATGGAAAATTGAAGAAAGACTTGGATTGATATTGGACTTTTCATAACCTCAGGACAACACAAAGTACTTGACAGGAAAATATTTGTGAACTGTAGTTGGGATTACAAAAGCAGCAACCAATCTGTTTACACCAGCTCCCTCAAACACATAATGTGAGAGCATATAGCGCATTCTTTTATTTTGCAAGATGTTAATAATGAGGGCCAATGTTACTGGCTTAGATGGAGGTTAACCACAGCTTTTCTTTGAGTATTTTATGTCCATCTGAGAGAGCAAACTGTTTAATGTAAAACAAGTAAAATAGCAGATTCTGAAACAAAACCAGGAAATGATGGAAGAACTGAGCCATAACTATTTAATGTCCTATTTAGAGAGTGCAGTTCTCCCTCGGGAAACTGAGGTAGTCTGGATTGTTTGTGCTCAATTCACTGGAACAGAACTTGAACCCACAGCTTCTGACTCATAGGGAAGACTACTGCAAACTGACCAACAGTTGACGCTTAAAGAGAGGTCTTGTAGTTAGTAATGGACTGAAAATAATACTTTTGATCATTTTGTTCTGAAATTCCATATCATGTTAGAAGTTTGATAAAGTAATTTTATATCAAAAATTCTCTCATCTAGGGTCCTGATTTTATTCCAGGTTGGGTTGGATTTTACCCCACGATTTGCCAGCACTGAAGTGCAGAAGAATGAACAAAGAAAGGTCTTCACTGAACAAATTGAAATTGCAAAGCAGTTGGATTTACCTTTGTAAGTAAAAGCTCTTCTTTGTGAAACACCAAGAATTTAAGGAAAAATCAGAAAATAAACTGCAGACACTGGAAATCTGCACTAAAAACAGAAAATGCTGGAGATGGTCATCAAGTCAGGCAACATCACTAAAAGAGAAACGGAGTTAATGTTTCAGGCTGATGATCTTTTATCAGAGAAATTATTAAGCTGAAATGTTACCCCTGTTTCTCCCTTCCAATATCTTCTTTGGCTTGATGTCAGATTTTGCCTAATGATGCACTCATAAAGTTGTGCGCCTTGTTTTACTATATTGTAACATTGTTGTTCAGACATGCAGCTTTGAGAATTATTCTGATGTCTTGGGCCATATAAGATTAGTTTCTTCCATGCTATGTTTTAAAATTAATGTTTCTCAGAGAGTTAAAGAGACCTTGTCCGTTTTAAGTAACTATTGTAATGCCATGGAAATTAAGAGTGTGAGATTAAGATGCACTTTTCATTTTCATCAGCAATTCTTCCTTGATGCTTAGCTGGTTCATTGAGCTTGTTTATCATCAATGCAAGTGTTGATGTATTAGTGACAATCTTATGTTCCAGTGAAACCCTACACTGAGAAATTATTGCTAGAGCAATCCATTCACTGGTTCATTGGGCCAGTCATTGCCATTGCTGTTAATCAATGTACTTGTTTCTGTCTAGAAGACTAGAAGGGTAATTTTGACTTTGGGATATTAGTAGAGGTGTATCATGGGCTGATACAGTTCCAATGTCTCCACAGACAAGATTATTACTGAAAGCCAAAGTGACGCCCAGATGTTTATTTCAGACTCATGTCGCCAAAGTAGTGATGCCAGCAGCATAGTTGGAAGCTCATTTCACCACTGTAAATCTTTCAATTTGTTTTGGTGGTTTCTCTTGCTATTCATTTAATTGCTCCCTGTATGCAGCATCTGATGGCTTCTACCTCAAGATGTTTTGAGAAATGATTAAAGAAAATGCTGATGTGCTAGTAATAAACTTGATTCAGTAATTGTGCCATTGATTGGTAAGTGTTACTATGCACACATCCATCCATCAGTTACGGAGAATTCCTAGAACCTGTCATTAGAAACCGAGTGACTGACCACATGGATATATGCCACAAATTCCGATTTAGTAGCCACAGTTGCCTTCAGGACATCACAATGCATGGAGGGAAGATTTCAGCTCCTGCTGCTGGGACAGGGAGCATCTGGTCATTGGGATAAGACGATTTGCTAGGTTTGTTGCCTTCTATAAGGCTTGAGGAGTAATAAATTGCACTGATGTTACATTCCCGACTGCATGTGTGAACCCAGAGCTGCTGATGAATTTCAGAGGTGATCACACCCTGAATTTGCACGTGGTATGTGACTACCAGTGGAAAATACTGATGGTCAAAGCAATGTAACTGGGAAAATCAGACTTTGCCTTCATCCTGAGGCAGTCTGCTGTGTCTGGCATATTTCAGTTGGCATACAGACAAATGAGTGACAAGATCTATTTTGTCCTTGCCTCCTCAGTCTCGTCCAGGCTCATGGTTGTGCTGCAGAGTGCATTCACAATTAGAACTATGGCACCATCAGAAGCCAAGTGAAGAATGCTATCGAGTTCTTCAAGATGAGATTTTTTTGCTTGAATTTTTTAACAGCCACCATGCAGTAATGGCCATTCTGTTTCATGTTTTATCTGCTTCAAGCTCCATAAACTCCTTTCCACTGCAGCAGGGTGAGGAGGATCACAACAAACAGTAATTGAAGAGACAACCCTAAGCCCCTTGAAGACCCTACTCCTTTGTCTCCAGCCACAAGCACAGTGATAAGACTGTGACCAAATCTTGCAAGACTTTGCCACCATGCAGATGTGGAACTTCATGTGGCAGATTACCATTGCAAAACATCTGTGTCTACAGACATAGACCCAGAGACTGTTCTTCATTGAGGCTGATGACAGCTGCCATACTGCCAACCCTATTTCTCAATCTGAAGCATCACTGCAGTCAACTTGTTGATATTGAGTTTATGGCTGATTGCCTGGAAGTTATGAAAGCTTCCTCTTTACCTTAAGGAGAAGCCTTGAGCTTTACCATCCATAAACTCTGTGCCATGTGTTGGCTGACTACTTAAAATTTGCAAATTACTCAGCATCCTCACTTTAGAAACATTCTTCACTTTGCAAATGGCCTTTTGTTACATATATTGGAGCTGGTTCCATAAATAGCAAGCATCAGAATACCTTAAGAATAAGCAGATCAGCCACAGTGGATCAACCACAGTGGAGATAGCAATGGAGTTACCAAATGCTGATCTGCCTGTTACAACAATGTCACTAGAGCTAACGAATAAAGGGAGACCATATTCCTCTAACTGCTTTCAGTTCCACAGGGCTCTTCTGTTCACCATCCATTTCAGTTTCTCCTTCTACACAAATCATGAAACTCAAAACGAAACTATTCAATATCAACAATTTTCTTACGGCCATTCAGTCACATTACTATACAAACGTTGATTAATCACCCTCGCACATTCCCTTGGTGTGTTTATCCCGAGTGCTTTTGCAGGTCTATTTCTAAGCAGTGCTTCCCATTGGCTGTTGCTAATCTGGTGGATGGCTGTTCCCTTGGAAAAGAGAAGGCAGCAAATAGCTGTGAAGGTTGACTATGAGCAGCTTTAAGATTTCTAACTGCTTTGTCACATCAAGAAAAGCAGCAGTCTTCCCAGTTGGCTGACAGGCAACTGGGATAGGGCTGTTGGAGTGGAGACGATATGAACCCAAGTACTTTCATGTTGAAAGAAGGACTCACTGACATTCGTTCAGCTATGGCATCAGATAATCTTGCAATCTATTGGAGGACAGATTGTAGAGGTGCCATCACAGAGTTAAAACCTCTTCCAAAAGCAGAATTCAGCACCATGATAGCAGCGGTTTACGCTTGGCTAATAGTGAGGAAAGCTTAAATGGCTGTAGTTGAATATTGTGGCCTGATCTGTTTGTGTCTGATCCTGTGCACTCATTCCGCTCGGCAATAATTGAGAGGTTCTACTTCTAGCCGTGGTTGGATTCAGTGAGCAACTCCCCTTCAGGAGGTGGGAGTTTAATGTTGATTAGTTTCAATGGGTGTGAAATTTCTCAACATACTTAACACACACTAATGAAGGATTGAATACAATTTGTAATCAAAATACACATAAGCTCTTGCATGAAGTACAGGCATGAAAATTATGAACATGGCATGGCAACGTCAGAACTCCCCTCTGCCTCCTCAACCCCCCGCACCTTCCTCCCCCACTCTGTCCCATTTTTGTTCATGCATTTCTAATCTTCCTAATCTCTCAATTCAGGAAGGATATATTGGCCTCAGAGGGATTGCAACATAGATTCAGCAAAATAACATTGGAACTAAAAATGGTTGATAACAAATAGAAGTTGAAAAACTTGGCTTGTATTTTGTGCAGTGATTGAATTGCAATTTTTATAAAGATTAATGAATTTTAAAGGGTAAATAAAGAGAAACTATTTCCTCCAGTGGTGGATAACCAGATTTGGAACAAGGAATATAATCTTAAAATTAGTGCCATGTCACTTAGGAGCAAAATCAAGAATTACTTCTTCATGCTGAAATCTGGAGACTGAGAAAAGGCTGTATTTACTGATCAATTGAAGCTTTCAAGATTAAGAGAATAAGTTGTTTATTATGCATATGAAGGAATAAGGTGAGTACAGAGCGACCACTGTGGTATTGAATGGCAAAAGCAAACCCCACTAGTTCCAAAGTACCTCTCTACATTGCCACCATAGACTGTGGTGCTAATGTTTTCAACAGCTGTACAATGTTAATTAAATTTTGTCTATAACATCAGGTGCAGAATAGACTTTCCCCTATCATTCACGTTTTGAGAGAATTTTAGAGGAAGGTTGGGTTGGCCACGAATTTAATTTGCTTGAAAATTGTTCAAACCCTGTAAGTGTATTTTAATGTATTATTGTATGTATTTTCCTTTCACAGTTGGTTCACTTATACTGCACTGAATCATACCTGGTAATGAAAACATAGTAGCCCTCTATTCCACTATAATGGCAGACTATTTGGTTGTATTAATGCATGTCTGGAACTTTGCTAAATTGTCCTTAACTGGTAGACCATGGTTGGACATTCCTGAAGACGCAACTTGCATTGTCCTTTGATGATATTTGATAAAATGATAGGTAAGCAATGTATAATTATAGATATAAAAGCACATCACTGTGAAGAGGAGGAATAGTTTAGACATTGTGTTGCTATATACAGGTGCAATAATAATAAAATGTCTCAATTTGGATTTCCTGTAATCACGTGCCGATTTCTCAATATTTTATGGTGAAATTTAAAGACAGTCATTGCTGAAGTTTATAGAATTGTTTTCAACTGTGTGTTTTCATGCATTTGCATATGGACTCTTAAGAAATTACAGCAGATTCACAAATTAGAATGGGAATAAATCAAAAATGCAATTCTGTTACTAGATAGAAAATATTTTTTAAAAAATACCTAGCTGTAAGGCACTAAAAGTACAGTCACAAGGTTTCCATTTAAGAATTGGTTTAAAAAAAATCAAAACAGCAAATTAAGTCCTTTTATGAGCTATATTAGCAACAGAAAATGTTGGAAGCACTCAGTAGGTCATGGAGCTTCAGTGGAGAGAGAAACAGTTAACATCACATATCAAATGATAAGTGAGTTATGTGCAACAGTCTTTGTTTCTTTGTTACTTGGGCCCACTTCCCCAATTATGTTTCTCTTTCCATAGATGCAACCTGACCTGCTAATGGTTTCCAGAATTTTCTGTTTTTTTTTCCCGTTTTCCAGCATCTTTTTTTTAAATTTTCCTTTTAGGAGTTGATTACATTTTAAATTTAACCTGATAAATCATTTGTTGTACTACTTGCATTTTTTATGCTAATTGTTCCTTTATTATCCTTTCAGAAATGTACATTCTCGCTCTGCTGGACGTCCAACTATTAACCTACTGAAGGAACAAGGTTTAAAATTTACATTTTTCTTTTTGACTTGATATGCAAGGCCAAATGGAACTGTCATTTTTTTCTTAACGTTCCCCACAGTTTATTTAATCTCCATCTTTTCTTGCTGCATCCCATTCCTCCCAAGTGCGGTTATTTAGTCTTCTTGCCAAATTTGCCATGCCTAAGTCTGGTTTGATAACAGAATGACATCTTTGATAGGAGCTCCATTATGCAAATCACCGAGTGGAGAGATGCAGGTTCTGAAATAGAGATTGCTAAAATTTTACACAGCTAATCTCTAGTCTTATGAAAAGTGGGAAGTGCCCAAATAGGGAAGAGTCTATGCACTTCAGAGTGTGCTTGGTCTCATTAAACATGATGTTAAGTTTTCTTAACATATCAAAATATGTGGCTAATGAAAGAAAATGGATACTAAATATTGTAATATTAAAATATATATTTTTCTAGGAGCTCAGAAGGTATTGCTTCATGCCTTTGATGGAAAACCCTCTGTGGCTATGGAAGGGGTGAAAGCTGGGTTTTTCTTTTCAATCCCACCATCCATTGTACGAAGCGAGCAGGTTAGATCAAATACAATAATATTCTCTAAAATGTATGTTAAGTATACAGAAATTCTTTTAATTAAAGTAATGAAGACCCTTTTGAAGGCTCATTGATTTGTCACTAGTTTCTCTTTTGTATGCTGTCTAACTTTATGACTATTTTAAGACACAATATTTGTGAAAAATAAAACACCAGTGAAAGAATTTTATCCTTAGTTGCTGGTACTAAATCTGCCATATTATGGTAACTGCATGCTTTACTCTGCTTCTAAAACTACAGTAGAACTGAGGTTCAGAAACAGAGAAAAACATGCGATTGCTACTGTTTTCAGCAGGTTAGGTGCTACCAACAGGAAATTAATTTCTAGGCAATGCTTCTGGATCCACCAATTTGTTCAGTCAGTCTATCATGACCAACTTTAGTGCCCTTGGCTCCAGAAACAACTCCTTTTCTTGTGTTCTGGTCACTTCCCTGGTACGATCCCTGTCTTTAATTGAAGGACCACAGATCTACACATTTTTAAGCACAACTGATATAGCTATCTATTACACCTCTGGATGAATAGCATCAAATGCTACCAAACCTGTACTCTTTTATCAAATCATCACTCCTAGAATCATCCTAAGGTGAAAAGGTTTCTGCAATACCAACCAATCCTAAACCCTTTCATATCTAGCTCCTCCAACAACTATAGGAGGTTCATGAAGTCCTTTTGTCACTAAAATTCTCCTGCTTTACTACACCATTCCTTTTCCCATTGAACCAAATCTCCCCACTGCCTCAGACCTGATTTTATTTTTGTCTCTCTTCACATTTAATTTGAACAATATCTTGTCCCCAAGAAACCCAGTTCCTTCTCTCTCAATTCAATTAGTATTACATTACTGATTACCCAACTTCCCTTTTTGTTGCCCACAGTTAGTCAACGTTTCAAAACTACCATGACCAACCTCCATTCAAACCACCCACTCACAACACTTCTGCCTTTGCAAACAGCAGGTCTAATTCTTGAATCTGTTATCACTTCTAACCTGTGTTCATCTTTCCCATGCATTTTCCCTGCCATAACAACAAATTTCCTTGTGACAGATGATATCCTCTGTGACCCTGGTTCTCTTCCTCCTTGTCCTCTTTCAACTTCTCTACATTCTTTGACCAATCACACTATCTTCATTTAATGCTAATTTTCTATTGTTTACCTCAGTGTTACTACCACTGCCAATTTCCACTCTTACCTCTTTAATTGTAGCAAGGGTTTCTCTTCCTATTCCTGTGATGTACCAATCCACAAGGATCCATCCTTTGGTGCGTGGTCTCTTTAAGACGGCAGCAGTGTGGCACAACAGTTCATGCTGCTGTGTCACAGCTCCTGGAACCCGGCTTCAATCTTGACATGGGTGCTTTCTGTGCAGAATTTACACATTCTCCTTGTGACTGTGTGGGTTTTCCCCAGGTATTCTGTTTCCTGTCTTATCCCAAAAATGTGCTGGTACACGAATTGACTTTTGTCAAATAACCATAATGCAGGTTATTGGCAAAAAGAATCAAAGGGATTTGATGGGCATGTTTGATAGCAAATAAGTTGCATAAAGTTAGGGAAGTAAGAAGAGGGGAAATGGTACTAATGAAATTAACCCCTGGAAGCCAGCATGAACCCAATGGGCCAAAAGGCCTCCTCTGTATCATAAATAAAAGATCTTTTGTGTTGTCAGATTAGTTGCCCAGACGATATCTCAGTCTAGGTTGAATTGGTTCCATCCTCCTCGGCCACCTCACTGAGATCAAACCAAACCACAACTTTGGCAGAGAAAAAAATCCCACTATATGTGGACAGCATCAAGCTTAGAGGTGAAAACTGCATAGTTTATTAACTTGCCTGGCTCAGAAGTATGATCACGTGGATTGGGTCTTGAAAGATTGCTGCCATCTATGGGACCGTACCATAACAAGTCAATTATACCCCTAAGACAAAGAGAGTAGAAAATTGCATATTGTGAAGAGAAAACTACTAAACCAGTTGGGTAAGTTAGGCACATACGTATGTTGACATTTGGTAGTCATTTACATCAATTTGTGTAAATTCAAATCTTGCTATTACAGACCTGTGCAACAGAGTACCTTTATTGCACAAGATTTTTGTTTAGAATAGTCGTAATTGTAATTTAATTTTTTTTCCATAGATTTAATGGATTTTTAAAGACTTTTAATTTGAATTTTTACACTATTTTTTGTATAATTCAATCTGTGGTCAAACTAATTTTTGTGTTCTTTTATCCAAGAAGCAGAAACTGGTGAAGCAATTGCCATTAGAGTTTATATGCCTAGAGACAGACTCTCCTGCATTAGGACCGGTAAAACAGGTAAAACATTTCTTTGGCCAGTAAAACTGATTATATGCTTAATTCTTTGTAATTTATATGTTGTCTCCTTCAAACGAAGAAGGATTTTATAAAAGAGATGAATTCTGAATTGGTTTAGAGCTGATAACTAATGTTTTGATGCATCTGAAAATCATTCAGATAACTTTTAATTTGGCTGAAAGAAAACGGTGGCAGAGCCTAATAGAATATACCCTTGGACCTGTTCAAAGCTGGGAAAGGCAACAGCCAAGAAATTAGAAATTAAGGAAATATTGTAACAATCAATAACAGCCTGGTTTGTTCCAGTATGTAAGAATGTTTAAACAAAACCTGAATCCTGCTTCTAACCTATCCTCTTTTAAAGGAGGTTGGAATGTGGTTGATATGGTTCTAGTTTTAAAGGTGGTTGGAAAGTGGTTGATGGGCAGTCAATCTGCTATTAAGAAAAAGATACATCCCTTAAATGTCCCATGCCTTAGAATTAACCACCATCTTATACCTAATCCTCTATGGCTGAGTTTTCTAGGGCTGGGGATCCTTGTCAGGAAAAAGGAGTTGAGGTCTGCTGGAACCAGTACATGCCTTTTACCAATTGGATCCAGTTTATCTGCTTTACCTGAACTCCCCACCAATTCCATTCTTCTCCTGGAAACCTCTGATCTCTCTATTTGCCCACCACTTCCAAGTTTGCTCTTACTTTTCTAATCTGCCGTCAACCTTTCTGATATCAACCACCAACCATTTCAATCTCCAAATGAGGCCTTTTTAGTCTCTTCCACTGCTGATCATTCCATTCCCCCTATCCCCACCCAACTTTTCCCCAAAACAAAATTTTCTGCCAGTAGTGATCCTTAAGATCTCCTTTTTCAGGCTCTTCCCTTCTATGATACCTAAACCATTGATGCCTGCCTCAGGGTCTCTGATCACTCCTCTCCATTCCAGCCAGCCTCATCAGAGATGGTTCCTAAATTTGGTACAAAAAACACAGCATATCTGAAATCTGAAGTAGAAACACAAAATGCTGGAGTAGGCTGAGAGAAAGAGAGTTAACAGGTTTGAGAAAAGATAAGTTTTATTACACAGAGAAAAGTGGGGGAAAGAGGAGGAGAGAACACAAGGGAAGGTCTGTGCTCGGGTGAAAGACACAAGAAATTAAATGCTTAAAGACTGACAATTCACAGTGAAAGAAGATGGCAAGGTGAACAAAAAAAGTACGACATGGAGGATGTGCCCTTTCATTGGCTGTGAAACACTTTGGGATAGCCTCAAACAGTCATGCAAGTAGCTATACAAATGGAAATCTTTTACTGTTTTTTATTTTGTTGTCAGTGCTGAAATCAGACAACTTACTACTCAAGGATCAAATCTGCCACCTTTTGGTTCTGTATACTTCAGTCCTCTGCAAGGAATTACATAACCAGGATAATGGATTTTGATAAAAAATGATTTAACGGCACTGTCAATGTAACTTAATTTTAAATTTTTGTGGCTCACGAAAAAAGATGAAAAGGCTTGAGGTAACTTTTCCAAAAAATCTATTATTATCCAATAAGCATTAAGTTCTTTAAGTTGTTAGTAGATTAATTGTTTTTTGTTTGTTTCTTTCACTGCTGCCTATAATCACACTCTGCTGTGATGAAAATGACTGAAATTATTGTTGGTTTCCAGATAAGAAATGAGCCCCGGAACATATCAGTCTCCTGTCAGTACATTGCACAAGTTAAAGGACTTACAGTGGAGAAAGTCATGGAAGTGACAACACAGAACGCAATCAAACTTTTCCCAAAACTTCAGAAATTTATCCATTTATAAATGATCTCTGCAATAAATAAGTGACAAAAATTAGGATATATTTGTGGATGCAATTTAACCTTAAGGTAGAGTTAAGGCACAATAAAATCAACCTCAAAATGCAATCTAATAGTTGTGTCAACTTTACCGGGTTCTCATAGAGCCATATAGTTATACAACATGGAAACAGGCCATTCAGCCCAACTATTCCATGCTGATCAAGTCCCATTTGCCTGAATTTGGCCCATATCCCTCTAAATGTTTCCCTTCCATGTACCTCTCCAAAAATCTTTAAAACGTTCTAATTGTATCCATCTGTACCACTTCTTCTGTCAGCTGATTCCATATGCCCACCACTCTCTGTATGGAAAAACATGCTCCTCAGGTCCCCTTTAAATCTTTTCTCTCTCACCTTAAACTTATGGCCTCTAGTTTTAGACACCCCTACCCCTGGGAGAAGGACTGACAATCCACCTTATCTATGCCCCTCATGATTTTATAGACCTCTACAAAGTCACCCCTCAGTCTCCATCACTCCAGGGAAAACAGTCACCATTTATCCAGTCTCTTCTTATAAATCAAGCACTCCAGTCCAGGCAACATCTTTGTGAATCTTTTCTGCATTCTCTAGTTTAATAACATCCTTCCTATAGCATGGCAAGCAGAATTGCACATAATACTCCAAGTGCAGTCTCACCAATGTCTTGTACAGCTGGTTTACTTCTTTACTTAAAAGTGTATGCATTCATTCTAAGATTAAAATTACTTTCATTATTCTAACTTGCCAAACATTGGTAATGCAAATCTGAACTAAAAGGTTTTGGTGAATAAATTTTATTTTTGAAATAAAAAACAAAAATTAGGAATTCACAATAGATCCAAATTTATCTAAATTAACAAAAATATGTTAGCATTTGAGTGTGGAGAGTTCATCAAAGGAATATTCTGTTATATAGTTTTCAAACTGGCATTATTAAGAGACACTTATCAAAACACATCCATTAGGTAATGATCCAATTTTTTTGCCCTGTAATTCAAAATTATTATATGTCTAGTTACTTTAAAAATAGATGTATTAAATTACAGATACCTAGCTTCTGGGGATGCCTTTTATCACAACAGCACACTTTTTGTAATGTCCTGACATAGCTGTCCTTAAATTTTAGATTTTAATGGTGCAAATCATCTTCTCTTGTGTTGTATAATTTTATGAATTGCCTTGCAATATGAAACCGTAGGCAGCAAAATAATCAAATCAATAATGCATAAAAATTATCTTTTTTTTCAAAATTTTGTAGTTATAAGGTTTTTGAAAAGGCCATACATCCTAAAAGGAAATGTAAATTGACAGTTCTGCAGAAAAATGTATATAAGCCTATTTTAAACACTAAGGGTTAAAACCAAGAACAAGGTACTTGGTTTACTTGCACATTAATTCTGGATTATAAATAAAATATAAAAGTTAAAGACAAAAAAATCAAGATGCCTGGCTTAATCTGCCACAGTTTGTAATTAAGCCAAATATTCAGACTGTAAGTGGAATTATGCCTGGAGAAGGATCACCCAGAGTTTTAGAGCTGTTTTTCCCACAGACTTCAATGTGCTGAAATCCCTCATCAGTCTCATAACTTTAGATAGCAACAAGAACATCAAGGAGATGCATATTTATTTCTTTAATAAAGGATAAATTTGCCTCAAGACTTAAAAAGCACAGATTGCAATTATGAGGGATCAGATGGTTTGTTATCTCGGTTTTGTTACCAGGGAGGTTAAATTTAGAAGTGAAGTTCAGCCAAGTTACAACTGAAAACTTTCAATGAGAATGGGACTTTAGCACGTAACAACATATACTTGTCTGATTAGAATTGCGCTCCAATCTAAAGACTTTGAAGAAGGAGTCAAAAATCAGGCCCATTTCCATCCACAATACATTAAAGTGCAAATTTTAACTGGTAGTTAAGGATCTCTGTGCCATTTTTCATTATAAGCTTAATTTAACTGTTAGACTCAACTCCTGCCTGAAACCACTGTTAATGATATAGCTCCAGTGGGCTAACAATTGGGAGGCTCTTGTCATGAATGCAAGGAATTGTATCTCAGAAAATGTAAATAATGAGAAAGTTCAGGAGATGATTTTTAAGGAGGAACTGGAACCCAGGTAAGAGATGGAGGACTAAAGACTCCTTATAGGGCCTGGATGAGCAATCCTCCTGACCCTTATGGAAACATAAAAGATTGAAAGCTGCTTTCCTTACTTGCCCCTGCCAGAGCCTGAGGTAACAGGAGTCCTTGAATCTGGAATTAGGTGTCAAACACACATTGCACTCAAAAATCCATTTGAAGTTTGATTGCCATCATTGATCCTGATCTTTGAATGTTTTTGAGATCCTTGCATCCCAACTCTCTCTCAAAGCAATTAAAACCAAGAAAATGTAACACCAAGTTGGAGGGCAGGATGCTGCCTCCATTTTAACCACCAGCCCACCTGGGTTTTGTCTGTGTGGAGAGTTAAAGTCAGTTCCCAGAAATCTTTTGTTGGTGCAGAATTACCCTCGAGTAGAATTCTTACCTTTTCTGTCAGGTTTGTCACATTTTTGTTTTATTTAAACTTACGTTTTTTCTGACTGAGTCTTTCAGGGTTCTGTCAGAGAGATGACTAGTGCCATTACACTACATGTGCTGGATATCTGATTTAAAAACAGACAATACTCAGCAGGTCAGGCAGAAATCATCAGAAATGTTTGGATGGAAGCATTTGAAATGTTAGCCCTGTTTCTTCTTTGTTTTTATTGATGTGTAGTCGGGATACGTAATGCTGTTCCCTATTTCACTACTCCCATGTTTACTTCTGCCCCCACAATGCCCAGCTATAGTTTCCTCCATCCAATCATTTGCCTTGGTTTTCCACCTGCTTCCCACCAACAATACAGCAAAAATCCACTGCTGTAGTCCCACATCCCTTCTGTTATCCAGTTTTGTCCTGTGGTCTTCTCCCTGTGTCCCCAATCCCCTGCTGTGCCCCATCCAACCATCCTGTGGTTCTCCATCCATTCCCCGTACTGTGGTAGATCTCCCTCCAGTACACAATCCCCTTCTCACAATCCACTCAGTATTTTTTTTAAATAAGTTCAAGATTCATGAGGGACATACACATATGTGCATGCATGTTGTTAGATGACATTGTAAAGAAGATTTTATATTAATAGAGGTACAGTAGATAATATTTACTGTCGATGAAAAAAATCTGATCCCATTTTTATGAATTAGTTTTCCTAGAATATTACCAGAGGTTTGAATTACATAACCATGATTCTGTTTTTAAAAAAAATGGCCTTCATAAGTCTAATATATTGAAAATCTTTCAAACACATACTGCATCACTTCCTGCTGGAATGCAGCTGTTTTATACAATACATTCTTGTGTCTGCATTTATAATAGAAAACATGAATGTAAACTTATCATTCTGATTGCATAATCTAGACACTTTGTTCCCACAATTTTCACAAAATGCTTACAAAAAGGTATTGTTCAGCTGCCAACATCCCTCCATAACTAGGCAAATTTTCAAATATACAAAATGTCTTTAATTATGATTTTAAAAATATATTGCACACTAACAAATTAATATTTACAGAACGAATAATGTTTTGTGTCCTTATGTCTTTCATTGTTGTTTTTACCTGAATGCTTCAGTCTTTCAAGAGCCTAGACTGGCAGCTGATATTTTGCTCTGATCTGTGATGCTGTGAGCTGAGTTTCAGTTCTGCATTCTGGCCACATAGAGAAAGCCTGATTTTACAGGATGTATCAGTACAATTCAGTGAGTTTTAGTAAGCAGAAGCAGAGCAGCTGAAAAATATCAAAGGGAAATAATAGATGCAAGAAAAGGACATAATTTTCCAAGTGAAATACTGTGGAAGATAAAATAGTTCCATATGTGTACTTATTTCTTGTCCCTGGTGGAATGGTGCCTTGATATTAAATGCTGGCAATCTAGTCATGCATCCTTGTAGGGGTCAAGACTGTTATGAGATTTAGAAACAAATGGCTGTGTTTGAACCCAAATTGAGCATCACCTAACCAGTTGCTGGTGATTCGGTGTCTCTTGATGCCACTATTATATCCCCTGCTATAATTTAATGATTAATTGGAATCAGCATATATGAAATAAGAACAGAAGATGTTGGATGTACTCGGCAGGTCAGGCTATATCTATGGTGAAAGAAACAGTTAACATTTAAGATCAATGACTTTTTAATCGTAACTGGAAAGACAAAAAAATTGCATCATTGGAGAGACTGAATGCAGATTGGCTGATCACTTTGCAGAACATCTCTTCATCACTCCGAATCCCTGGTTGCCTCATTTGAATTGTCTATCGCAGAATCATTCTTATCTCTCTAATTTGGCCATCTATGCTACTCCAATAATGCTCCATATAAGCTCAAGGAACAGCACCTCATCTTGTGAGCTGGCGAGAAAAGTATTGATTTTCATTTTTTTTTCTATTCCCATCTTCATCTAAACAGATTTGATTTTGGTTTCTTCGCTGATTCCAATGCAACACCCTTTTTCCTTCACCATCATCCTTTCAGTTACAGTCTTCTGTGTTCCAGCAATATCTTTCATTAGAATGTGGCAATTGGCTGGGTTAGATTTATTCTGTTTTAAAGGGGTTTTCCCAGGTAAAATTTGTCTATCATATTTTAAGGCAGATTCCAGTGTTACACCTGCACTGTTCATCCAATGAGTGTTGATACAACAAGGCATACTGTCTGTATGTGTCTGGGACACTTGTACATCTTTTAATTTTACTTGCAGTAAATTTAATTGACTGAATAATGTTTCTATGATGATAGAGACCTCAGGAGGGAACCAAGACAAAATCAACCATTCAGTACATTCACCAAAAAAAGGTGGCAATTAGAATCAGAATCAGATTTATTATCAGTGACATATGTCATGAAATGTGTTGTTTTTCAGCAGCAGTATAGTGCAAGACATTAAAAATTACTATAAGTTACAAAAGTAGATAAATAGTGCAAAAGAGGAATAACGTAGTGTTCATGGACCATTCAGAAATCTGATGACAGAGGGGAAGAAGCTGTTCCTGAAACATTGAGTGTGGGTCTTCAGGCTCCTGTACCTCGTCCCCGATGGTATTAACGTGAAGAGGGCATGTCCCAGATGGTGAGGGTCCTTAATGATGGATGCTGCCTTCTTGAGGCACCGCCTCTTGAGGACATCCTCAATGGTGGTGATTGTGCCCGTGATGGTGCTGGCTGAGTCTACAACCTTTTGCAGCTTCTTTTGATCCTGCACATTGGAACCTCCATACCAGACAGTGATGCAACCCATCAGAATGCTCTCCACTGTACATCTAGATATTTGCGAGAGTCTTTGGTGACATACCAAATCTCCTCAAACTCCTAATGAAGTAGAGCCATTGGTGTGCCTTCTTCATGATTGCATCAATGTGTTGGGCCCAGGATAGCTCCTCTGAGATATTGATGTCCAGGTACTTGAAGTTTTTCACCCTTTCCACTGCTGACCCCTCAATGAATACTGCTGTGTGTTTTCCTGACCTCCCCTTCCTGAAGTCCACAATCAATTCCTTGATCTTGCTGATGTTGAGTGTGAGGTTGTTGTTGCGACACCACACAACCAGCCGATCTATCTCACTCCTGTATGCCTCCTCATCGCCATCTGAGATTCTGCCAACAACAGTGGTGAGAGCTGTGCCTAGCCACACAGTGATGAGTGTAGAGAGAGTAGAGCAGTGGACTAAGCACACATTCTTAAGCCCTTGACATTCAAATTGATTAATTTCATTTTTAAATATGCATTAAAAGTGAAAGGAGACTGACCTGGAATTTGCAGTCAGTGCTGAGTTTGAAAAATGCTCCTTCCAGAGAACTAGGAATTTCTTTGGGATGGATTTTTAACTTCTTACTGGTAGTGGTTGCAATTAGATATCAGATCAAGGTGATCTGTGGCTTCCAGCTACGACCACTAATGTCTTCAAGCAGGCGGAGTAGCCGATCATAACAAAAAATTCCCAGAGAGCAAAGCCAGGTGTGAAAACCACAATCTTTAACATTTTTATAAGATTTTATAGTGCAAAATAAACAGTTACATGAATGAGGTTTGAGGTAGAAGCTGAAATATTATGAACTTAAAAAAATTGTTTCAATTTACACATTTATGGAATGTTGAAATATTTATGTGAGGGTATAATCATACACACTTAAACAGCATTTAGAGCCAAGGATATTATTAGTAAGCCTTTATAGTTGTTCTACTTCTCCAGAAAGGCTTTAAAATGAACTGCTTTGTGTCCTACCACAAGATTTGAAAGCCATTCTTACAGTGGACCATACACGATCAGTAACAGTCATAGTGGTCTTGTTCTCTTGACTTTATTGCCTTGAGCTCTTTTGAGAATGAAGCTAGTGACATCACTGACTCCAACATAAGAACATAGTAGATGCAGGAGAAAACCATGTGACCCTCATAGCTTGCTCTGCAATTTAACAATATCATGGTTGATCTTTCTGCCTCATCTCCATTTTCCTGCCATGTCTTTATATCCTTGACTCCCCTGTAGTCCAAAAGTCTGTCTAGTCCCTCCACAACTATCTGGGCTAGACAATTCCTTTACAATATTTTTATTAAATCCATGAAAAAAATACAGAGTACATGCATCAAAAAAGAGGATAAAAATACTACTGAATACATTGTGTTAAATCATACTTAAGATCACAATACTGAAAATTAATAATCATGTGATAGTTAATAAAGAAAAAAAACTGGAATATTTTATTATAAGAAAAAATCTAACCCCACTACCAAAAACTGAAGCTGTTTGATTAAAAAAAAGACAAGGAAAAACCCTTGACAATTCCAAAGAAGAAATTTTACCTTATAAACTGTATAACCCCTAATCCTAAGTCAACATCCCTTGGTTCTGGATCCTCACCTGAATAAAGAAATAATCCTCACAGTATCTATCTTGTCAAGCCTTGTCAGAATATTGTATGTTCTATAGGATTATGCTCAATCTTTCCTCAGAGCACAACATTCCCCGATCAAGAATAAATCTACTTCAGTGATGACATGGAGAGCCAGACTGAAACATTTTGGTACTGAGTTCAAATACAGTATATACTATTCTGACCCAGAGATAAAGTAGTGGCAACTCGCTAATATTGGAAGGTTCAGAATAAATAACTTAACAAGCATTAACATGTCCCTGAAGACTGTTTACACAAATACAAGGATTCAATTCAATAGAAGCCACTTCTGAATTTAGAAGAACACCATGTTGTTAGAACAGTTGTATTGTTACAGAACTGCATCAGTTCTCACGGGTAAAACAAGCTTATTTGGAGTTGACTGTTCGAGGAATCACTTTATTCAGCCTGAAGGCTTTCTGGGAAAAAAGGACTTTTGTGATTGCACATAACGGGACATTTGTTTTCTCTGTGCATTAAGATGACTGTGGCAGAACTGAAGGACTCTTTATTGTGTGCTATGGAGCATTAGATCCCAATTAGCCGGGTGCCAATTCAGGTAACAGGCTTTGATTGTTCTACTGAATTTGATGATAATTTCAGAGACAACCAGAGTGTGGC
The DNA here is from genome assembly GCF_009764475.1 of Pristis pectinata. Lineage (NCBI taxonomy): Eukaryota > Metazoa > Chordata > Chondrichthyes > Rhinopristiformes > Pristidae > Pristis > Pristis pectinata. The sequence goes on from NC_067407.1 coordinate 107,379,902, forward strand.
AAGACTGTTTATGGCTGGCCAAATGTCTACATAAACTGTCAACTAAGGAATGCAAAAACCTAGGAAAATATTTAACTGTTTTTGGTAATTACAGAGATATATTTAGGTGAGTGTATGGCAGAACAGTTACTTCCTTAATGGAACAATGAGCAGGAAAGCACCTGACACCTGTGATGTCTCCCCATGCATGCCTTTATGTGACATAAAACGTGGTGATTGTCATGATCTTCACAGACACGGGCAACACAGAGTGAATGATTGTCTGCCCCACAGGTTTCTCTGAACCAGGTGGCACATCTCAGTGTCTATGTATACTACCAAGCCTGAAACTTCTCAAAGAGTTCTCCTCCATCAAGCACCGAAAGCTGGTTCTATCAGTAGAAGTCTTAACAATATCATTCATCATGCAATTCCTGACAAAGCAGCTTCAAAAAGTACATTTACTTACAAAACCTTGATAGATGTTTGTTAATCCATTCTCAAAAGGGAAGGAAAACTCAGAGTTGAGTAAAAACAGTAGTGGTTAATATTTTCTATCAGTTTGACATTTTTCCCTGTTTTTTACTGTTATTACCACACAAGAAAATAAGAGTCATTCAGCACAGAAACAGGCCCTTTGGCCCACCACATCTATGCTGAACATCAATTACCTACCTATACCATTCCCATTTACCGGTCCTTGGTTCATAGCTTACTATAAGATAAGATCTTTATTAGTCACATGTACATCGAAACACACAGTGAAATACATCTTTGGCGTAGAGTGTTCTGGGGGCAGCCCACAAGTGTCGCCATGCTTCGGGCGCCAACATGGCATGCCCACAACTTCTTAACCCGTACATCTTTGGAATGTGGAAGGAAGCCGGAGCACCCGGAGGAAACCCGGGGACACGGGGAGAACGTACAGACTCCTTACAGATAGCGGCCAGAATTGAACCCAGGTTGCTGGCACTGTAATAGCTTTACACTAACCATGACAATTCAAACGTTTGTTCAGATACTTCTTAAATTTTGCAAGGGTCCCTGCCATCCCCACCCCCTCAAGCAGTGTGTTCCAGGTTCCAACCATCCTCTGGTGAAAAAGCTCTTCCTCAGATCCCCTCCAAACTTCTTGCTCCTATAGAGGGATACTTTTGTTTTGGGCACAATCTGGCACCATGTTGACAGTTGAAAGAACGTAGAACGTAAAACACAGTGCAGGAACAGACCCTTCAGCCCACAATGTCTGTGCTGACCATGGTGCCAATTTAAACTGCACATCTGCCTACGCATGGTCTACATCCCTCCATTCCCTGTCTCTCTAAGTGCATCTTAAATGTTGCTATCATATCTGCTTCCATTACTGCCCCGGCAGCGTGTTCCAGGCACCTAGCACTCTCTGTGTGAAAAACCCTGCCTTGTAAATCTCCTTCAGGTTTTCCCCCTCTCACCTTAAAGCTATGTCTTGTAGTATTTGACATTTCCACCATGGAAAAAAGACTCTTGACTATCATAAAGTATAATATATTTATTTATTAGTCATATGTACATCAAAATACTCAGTGAAATGTGTCTTTTTGCATTATTGAGAATATGTAGGGCAGCCCACAAGTGTCGCCACTCTTCTGGCACCAACATAGCATGCCCACAACTCCTAATATCAGGTTGCCTCTCAGCCTGATAGCTCCAGAGAAAACAACCCAAGTTCATCCAACCTCTCCTGATAGTTAATACTCTCTAATCCAGGCAATATCCTGGTGAAAGACCACACTATTTCAGCTTGAAAGCTTCAGTATCGTGTAGTCTTAAAAGTGTGGCAAGCAAAAGACAGCCTGCTGGAGCATGCCATATTCCCAAAGCAGGAAATTGGCTGATTTTAGCATGCAACCAGATGGTTAAGAAGGCAGGTTAAGGGTGTGAAGAGCTAGGGTAGGAATAGTAAAGCATGAGAACTTTACTTGAGTAGAAGGAACAATATATGTACTTTTCCGAAGGGCCTTAGGCGTTTCCTTCTTCTCTTACACTTCAACCTCTTCAGGTCTATGACTAGCATGTGCCATTTGTTAATGATGAAAAGGCAACAAGAGTTCATTAAGTCCTGCTTATTTCTTTTTGAGGGTTGCAATTGCATATGTGACTAAATTCCTGCAAACATTTTACATTGCAGTTGGTTTAGTGGGCTGGAGACTGCTTAAACAATGAGGTTTCCCCATCTGATATAGGAGCACTTGCATCTCTCCCTAGCAGGACAATCTATTTTAATATTTTTTTAAGAATTTCTCAACACTACTCTCATGTGCCACATTAACTCTAAGCTTTGATCCTGCACATATGAAACTGTGTATAAAAGATAATACCTAGAAAAATCCTGACCAGTATTTAGGTAACCTCTGCAGCATTGCTGACTCAAATACTGTTATAAACCATGTTTAGATCTCAGATTAGTGTCACAGATGTCGTACGTTGGTCCATGAACTATGTCTGAAGAATTTAATTGTAATTATAAAAAGGATATCTAAGGATTAGAGAAGAAGCTTGAAACACTCAGCACATATCAGTGAGGTGAGAAACAGAGTTGCCATTTCAGGTCAAGGATCCTTTGTCACAACTTGAAAGTTTGCAGAGCTGGGCAGAGTGAAGAGAAAAAAGAGAAATAGAGAAACAAAATTATTTCCCTCACCACATATGTCTGACCTGTTAAGTGCTTCCAGCATTTTCTGCTTTTGATTTGAATTCAGAGGAAGGTTGCTGAGGTCTTAACTGCTAACTGAACCATGCCCTACTATCTTATGGAATTGTCTTCAGAAACAGGCTATTGTGCCTGGACAGTGTAGCCTATTTTACTGTTCATGGTTGCAAGATCACATAGATACAATCATTCCAGGTGAAGCAGTGATTCACTTGCACTTCTTTCAATCTAGTGTATTGCATCCGGTGTTCACAATGTAGCATCCTCTACATTGGAGAAACCACATGCAGATTGGGTGATTGCTTTGTGCAGTGCCTATGCTTAGTCCACAGGGGTGACTCTGAGCTTTCAGTTGCATGCCACTTTAACTCTCAACCTCACTCTTTTCCTGACCCATCTGTCTGCAGCTTCCTCCACTGCCATAGTAAAACCCAACATAAACTAGGAGATTAACATCTTATCTTCTGTATGGGCATTTTGCAACCCTCTAGAATAAGACTGAATTCTCCAACTTCAAATAAACTGCTCTCTCATCATTTCCAATTATCATGCTTATGCCCCTTCTCACCCTGTTTCTTTTAAATGCCTTGCCTACAGTCAATGGTCAGTCTTAAACCTGATCAGTCTTAAACCTGTCTCCATATGGTCTTTTGTCTCACACCTCACTCCTCCTCCCCCAGCTCTGCTTTGAAAACTGTAAACCCTTCACTCTTTCCCCAGTTCTGAGGAAGGGTCACTACCACATAACATTGACTGGTTTCTTTTACAACAGATGCTGCTTGACTGGCTGAGTTCTGTCTGATTTCATTGTCTTTCTCTCTCTTATTCTTTGTCTGCTCTTTTAGAATTACTGGCTTTACAGAACAGAAAGGCACCATGTCTGCTGTAGTTCTTTCCTACTGCAAATTCAGACTAATTTCAATGCCATGGTATTTTGTACCTTCCCATGCTTCAAAAATTCATCTAATTTTTCCTCAAATCTTCTTTGTCTCAGCCACAAGCTAATGCAATATATATGATATTAGAATAAACAGATTTTGTTTACGCATTACACTCAGGATAAAATAATCAGAAGATAAGATATCTTTATTAGTCACATGTACATCAAAACACACAGCGAAATACCTCTTTTTGTGTAGTGTTCTGGGGGCAGCCCACAAGTGTTGCCATGCTTCCGGTGCCAACATAGCATGCCCACAACTTCCTAACCTGTACGTCTTTGGAACGTGGGAGGAAACTGGAGCACCCGGAGGAAACCCACGCAGACACGGGGAAAATGTACAAACTCCTTACAGACAGTGGCCGGATTTGAACTCGGGTCGCTGGCGCTGTAAAGCATTACGCTAACTGCTACATTACCGTGTAAAGTTATCCTTTTGCAGTATCCTGTACACCCATTTTATTTTTTCCTCAATGTTATGTGATTTTCACACAAATAATATAAAAATTAAAAGGTTAGTTTATTATTCTGCTCTTATTCTATCGTGTTTTCTAATATCTTCTATTTCTTCAAAAGGAGTAGCATGTCAGATCTGATCAGGGCTCCAACCTGGTTTTAGATCATGAGGGCAGAGGCAATGATCAACATGCATATTGGCTCAACTAAATGGACTACTTTTCATTCCCTGTAATCTGCAATCTCCTTGCTCCTGCATTCCACATCACAGAACCCTCCCTCCCATCCTTTGGTCTTACTGTCTTTTTTTCTTTATTGACCTCAAAAAATGGAATCACTAGGGCAATATTGGGAATGGAGGTTGTTGGGAATAATTGAGTAATGCACATGATGACCCTTTTAGTACACCCTTCCTATAATTACCTTGTGATTTTGACAGCTACCTTATCCCTGCCTGTGTTCCAACCTGCACTTCATTTACCATCATATTTTTCACTGCCACTTGGATACTCTTTTTCCTGTTTTCTATGTTTTAGCGTCATACAGTTTGGAGACAGGTCCTTCCACTCACCTAATCTGCATTGACATTTTGTTTTCCCCAGGTTCTCTTCTAGTCCTTCGTTCATTCATCTTCCCATTCCCACCAATACCATAAAAGCATCACTCCTCCACATTCTATTCTGAATGACCCCTCTCCATCTCACTGCTAAACTCAGAGCAAATTGACCTCAAATGCTTTGAACCAAAAATAGTCCTCTCACCAGTGCTGTAAATATAATTAGATGTCACAGAAAATTGAAATAAATTGTTTTAAAAAAGCTAATAGGGACTGGGAATGGAGAAGGAATACCGGCTGTATGAAGATATCACAATGGAAGTATATATCATCCAAGTTATCCCTCAGGCATTTTCTTAACAAGGCAAACAGCCCAAGTCCTTCCAAGAGCCCGCTGATTGCCACTATCTTGCCACTCAGATACGAAACTGATCAGCCGTCTATAAAGAAACAATCTTTCATTCACTTTAAAATCAACGGGTGGTTTCCATACTGTAGCCCCAGGTGTATTGAAAATTTATTTATTTTCCCAAAAAATTACAGCGACTCCACTTCAAAAGTACTTCGTTGACTGCAAAACATTCGGAGACTTCCTTGCCTTACACAAACGCTAATTTTGTAGGGATTGGAGGGGCAATTTTGGGATAGTGCAATGAGTTCTTGCCGGTTTCCACAATCAGTATCACCAGGAAGAAGCCTACGGGGAAGGGCATTTCGGATGGATCTTCCTCGTCTGCAGAGCAATGGGAATGTTTCTTAAGAAAATGCTCCTCCCAGCGCTTTAATGATCAACGTTTCGTAATCGCGCCAGAAGTGGAAGATAAACTACAAAAGCCGCATTGAAAATGCACTCGGTGTGTAAGTGCAGGCAAGGCAGCGCCTGTGCTCTCCTGGACACGTTGCTGACATGAGTCACGTCCCCAGCTCGCACCCGAGCCTCTTGGCATTGACCATTCCCCGGGCCAGAAGCGACCGGAAATCCAGCCGCCATAGCAACCGGGAACTGAGCCTCACCCGCCCCCCCCGGCTGCCATGGCAACAGGGACAGGCTAAGCCGACAGCCATGGCAAACCAGACACCACCCCCCCCCCCCCCCCGCGTCGGTGACGACAACAACAACAACAATAACAAAGTCTCTGCCCTGCCGCCTGTGGGGATGGTGGTTTTGGCGCTGCCAAACACAGAGGCAGCCCTGGGCCATGTGGAGAGTGGGGCTGGTTCGGGGTTAGCGGGCGGCGCCGTGCAACGAGGAGTCAGTGTAACTTTCCACACTGCCGGGTGCTCAGAGGCGGTATCCACGCCGCTCCTCTTTCACAACAGTTTGAACGTTGGTAAGACTGGGCGCGGCCCGGCTGGACGACAATACCCCTTTAGCAATTCGCACGCAAAAACTTACGTCTTCATTTATCTGGGGAAAGGAGCCGCAAAGCCATTGAACCGAGTTGTTTTGTTCATGCATACTTTATATGTGTGAATAATGAAACAGTCAGCCGGGTTCCAGCCGGCTCGCTTGCCTTGCCATAATACGTGCAGTTAATAATGGATGAAGCCAACCGGTATGGCTTTTCTCTTTTGACTCTATTAATACACAATAGTAATCTACCAGCTAGAAAATACTGAGGTCGGACTCCATTTGTGGAAAAAATAGCATTTCGGGCTCATCAAAATAGAGATAGGTAAGTTTTTAAGATGCTGAGAACATGGGAAAGAGGCTAGAGGAGAAAGCCTGCAGGAGTAGCCTGTATGGTTTAGATTAAAACACCAAAGGGATAGCCAGTGCAGAGCAAATGGGTTAGATAAAGAAGCAAGTCGAGAAGGGCTGTAAATGGAAGCAGTGGAACCATTACCTGATGTTGACCTCATTGTTGAGTGTGGAATGCTGTAATGTACAAGATATAAAGATGAACCTGTCAAAGTTTGATAGAGCAGTGTGAGAGGCCAAGGTCAGACTGGAAATGGGTCAGGGACTGAACATTTGGGATCATCCTTGCAGATCAAGTGGAAGTCATAGAGACAAATGGCATGGAAACAGGCCCTTCGGCCCAACTGGTCCATGCCGACCAACATGCCCCATCCAAGTTGGTCCCATTTGCCAGCGTTTGGCCCATAACCTTCTAAACCTTTCCAATCCATGTACCTGTCCAACTGTCTTTTAAAAGTTGTTATTGTACCTGTCTCAACCACTTCCTCTGGCAGCTGATTCCACATGGATAGCACCCTTTGTGTAAGGAAAAAAAGTTGCCCTTCAAGTTCCTCGTAAATCATTCACAAAGTAGTTACACAATCAACGTTTGGTCTCCACAACGCAAATACAATATTCTGATTGAAGGAGGTACAAGTAAATTTGTACTTGTGGCACGGTAGTGTAGCGGTTAGCGTAACGCTTTACAGTGCCAGCGACCCACGTTCAATTCCCGCCGCTGTCTGTAAGCAGTTTGTACGTTCTCCCCGTGTCTGTGTGGGTTTCCTCCGCATGCTCCAGTTTCCTCCCACATTCCAAAGACGTACAGGTTAGGAAGTTGTGGGCATGCTATGTTGGCGCCGGAAGCATGGCGACACCTGCGGGCTGCCCCCCAGAACACTACACAAAGAATACATTTCACTGTGTGTTTCGATGTACATGTGACTAATAAAGATCTTAAATTTGTTTATCTAGAAAGAGTGCTTCGGTCCCTGGATGGTGGGAAGGGATGAGGTAAAAAAGCAGGTGCGGCTGCATGGTTAGGGTTGGGTGCATTGACTATGATGGAAGAATGAGTCAGAATGTCAGGAAGGGTGTGTTGGTGGTGATAGAGAAATGAATCAGAATCCGGAACAACCCATTCAGAATACCAGAAACGTAAGGAAGGATGAGTATGTTTAGTAGTGACATCTTGTTGGAGGTATCAAAAATGGTGTGGGGGATGCACTGAATGTTAGAGCTGGTGGGGTGGAAGATGATGACAAGGGGACCTTTACTGGAATTCTGAAAAGGAGAAAGGGTGAAGTTTGGAGGTATAGGAAATGAAAGTGATGCAGTTGAGAGCCCTGTCAACAATGCTCCAGTGGGATCCTTGGCAAAAGGAAAAAGAAGGTTGAATTGGAAGCACAGGTATGGAAGGTGGCACCATTAGAACAGATGAGATGGACAAAATTAGTGGATGGAATCACCTCCAAATAGGAAGCAGGATGGGAAGAAATTTTGTCAAGGGACCTGTGGGAATCGATGGGCTTATTGTAATTTCCAGGAGTTCTTTGAATGTGATCCAGAATCTCAGATAGTTTCTGGAAATTATCAGTATTGCGAGGACTTCCGCTTCTGCTCCGGATCACTGCAGGTCGAAAGCTCTTCTTCGTTGAGCTCACATCATCATTGGCTTTTCAGGCCAAAGATTGCCAGCCCTAACTGCACATTTGTTAACTGGAATATTGGTTCTTAATTTGTGTCCAGAGATAAAGGCAGAGTGGTTGAGAAAGGGAAATGCTGTAGATCCACTGTGTAAAGATGATTGATAGGAAGAAATGTTTGGTGAAAGTTGGTGAAATTTTCAAGTTTCAGACAAGAAGAAGAGAAGTCATTGGTAAAGTAATCAAACTGATGCTAAAAAAGGTGAGGGAATGTACCGAATTAGGACCATAATATAGATGATCCATATAGCAAAGAAGCTCAGGGGCAGCAGGCACATTAGAACACCACCAGCCTTTGCAGGTTCCCTTCCAAAAGCGCACTACTCTGACAAATATCGCAATTCTTTGACAATTGGTCTACTCATAGAACTGTGGGAGTAACTATACCATAAGGACTGTAACAATTCAAGAAGACAGCTTACTGCCACCTGAAGGACTATTAGACTATAAGGCAGCACAGTGGCACAGCTAGTTGAGCTGCTGACTCACAGTTCCAGCGATCTAGTTTCAATCCTGACCTTCAGTGCTGTCTGTGTGGAGTTTGCATGTTTTCCCTGTGACTGTATGGGCTTCTTCTGGGTATCCTGCTTTCCTCCTACATCCAAAAGTCATGCAGGTTCAGTTGGGTACTGTGGATTGCCCCTAGTGCGTAGGTATGTGGAAGAATCTGGGGGGAGTTGATGGGAATGTAAGGAGAATAAAAATGGGATTAGTGTAGATAGGTGTTTGATGGTCAGCAATAACCTGGTGGGCTGAAAGGCCTGCCTCCAGGCTTCATTATTTGGGCATTAAATGCTGGACTTGTCAATGATGTCCACATCTCATAAGTGAAAAAGTACAAAAATAACATACATTGCTAGAAGCAAGAGAAATAAAGGACTGCAGATGCTGGAATCTAGATGAAAAACACTATGATGCTGGAGGAACTCAGCAGGCCAGGCAGCATCCGTGGAGAAAAGCAGGTGGTCAACATTTCGGGTCAGGACCCTTCTTCAGGACTGGAGATAGGAAAAGGGGAAGCCCAATATATAGGAGGGAAAAGCAGAGCAGTGATAGGTGGACAAAAGAGGGGAGGCGGGGTGGGAACAAGATGGTGATAGGTAGATGCAGGTAAGAGATAGTGATTAGCAGGTGCGAGGGAGGAGGGGAGAGAAGACCCACCAGGGATGAGTCAAAGGTAAGGAGGAAAAAAAGGGGGATAGAAAAAAAAGAGATAGGCTAGGAAAGGGAAGAAAAGAAGAGGCATGGTTGGGGGTGGAGTTGGGGATTACTTAAACCGGGAGAATTCAATGTTCATGCCGTTAGGCTGCAAGGTTCCAAGACAGAAAATGAGGTGCTGTTCCTCCAGTTTGCTCTTGGAATTCTTCTGGCAGTGGAGGAGGCCAAGGACTGATGTGTCATAGTGTGGGAGGGGGAGTTGAAGAGACTGGCAATGGGGAGATGCAGATCACAGTTACGGACAGAGCTCTGAGAGGCGTGGGGTGAGAGCAGAGGTGTGGAAAATGGCAGAGATATGGGTGCGAGCTCTCTCGACCACAGTGGGGGGTGGGGGGGGAGCCACGGTTAGTAAAGGAGTTGGACATCTCGGATGTCCTGGAGTGGAAAGCCTCATCATGGGAACAGATGAGGTGGAGAAATTGAGAAAAAGGCACAGCGTCCTTGCAAGAGACAGGGTGGGAGGAGCTGTAATTGAGGTAGCTGTGGGCATCAGTGGGTTTGTAGAAGATGTCAGTGGATAAGGAATCTCTGAGATGGAGATGGAAAGATTGAGGAAGGAGAGAGATGTGTCAGAGATAGTCCAAGTGAATTGGAGAGCAGGGTGAAATTTGTGGCAAAATTTATGAAACTGTCGAGTTCTATGTGGGTGCAAGAGGTAGCACCAATGCAGTCGTCAATATAGTGGGGAAAGAGTTGAGGAATGGGGCCAGAGTAGTCTTGGAACAGAGACGGTTCAGCATAGCCAACGAAGAGGCAGGTATAGCTGGGGCCCACGTGAGTGCCCATATGTCTTTGGTCTGTAGAAAGTGAGAGGAATCGAAAGTGAAATTGTTTAGGATCAGGCCAAGTTCAGCCAGGTGGATGAGAGTGTTAGTGGAAGGGGAGTGGTTCTGTCTCTGGTCAAGAAAGAAGCGGAGGGCAGTGAGGCTGTCATGATGGGGAATGGAGGTGTATAGGGACTGGACATCCATGGTGAAGATGAGGTTGTGCGTGTTGGAGAACTTAAAGCTATGGAAGAGTTGGAGAGCGTGTGATGTGTCATGGACGTAGGTGGGAAGGGATTGGACTGGGGGAGACAGGATAGTGTCCAGGTACAAGGATACGAGCTCCGTGGGGCAAGAGCATGCTGAGACAATAGGTCTACCGGGACAGTCCTTCTTGTGGATTTTGGGGAGGAGATAGAAGCTGGCAATCCTAGGTTGCGGGACTATCATGTTGGTAGCTGTGGGGGGGAGATCTCTCAAGGTGATGAGGTCAGTGATGGTGCGGCAGATAATGGCCTGGTGGTCCTTGGTGGGGTCGTGGTTCAGGGGTTGGTAGGAGGAAGTGTCCGAGAGTTGCCATCTGGCCTCTGCAAGGTAGAGGTCAGCACGCCAGACTACCACAGCACCACCTTTGTTGGCTGGTTTGATGACAATGTCAGGGTTGGTGCGGAGGGAGTGGAGAGCAGAGCATTCAGAAGGGGTAAGGTTGGAGTGGGTGAGGGGAGCAGGAAAGTCAAGATGGCTGATGTCGGAGGACCATGTGGCAGTGGGAACCTCTGACTTGGAGTAGGTGGGGAAGGGGGTCCGGAGGACTGTACGTCAGTGGGGGTCTGGAGGCAGGCGATCTTGTGATCCTTGATGGCGGTGAGGGAGGCGAAGAATCGTCCATTGAGAGCTTGGATATGGTGGAGAACGACGAAAAATAACAGAAGCAATATGTGTTCCCTAAGTTACAGGTTTTATATGATGGAAGTAGGTGAGAGCTTGTTTTAAATAAATCAGGTTGATTGGAATGTTAAAGGATGGGTATTGGTTTTACTAGTTATTATCTCTAGCCTCTGTTTCTACCTTCCTGTCCCTCCAGCTGCCTCCATCTGCCCATCATCTCTCAACTCACCTGATTCCACCTATCACACACCAGCCTTTGCCTCCCCTCTCCCTCTCACTTCAATATACTGGCTATCTTCCCTCTACATTCTCCCAGTCTCGATGCATTATCTCAATCTGAAAGCATTGACCATCCTTTTGCCTCTACAGATGCTGGTGGATGCGCTGAATTCTTCCACAGGCTTCACCTTTTGAACCTGTGCGTCCACACCTCGATGGGCTTTGGGCCCATTTTGATGTCAAGCTCTTCTTCCATTGCATCAGCCTCAGTGCCTACTTATTTGGCAAAGAGTCCTCACCCCCCCCCCCACCCCACCCAATTGATGACCCCTTCTCATGTCTCCAACACACTTCCTCCTCATGGACACCCACTTCTGGCCTAGGACCCTCGTTTGACCTTTTCATTTTCAGTTGCTGATACGATATCAACTACCTTGACGTCTCCACTTCCCTCACCCATTCCAACCTCATCCCCTTTGAACATGTAGCTCTCCATTTGGCACTAACTATGGCCTCGTCATCAAACCCACAGACAGAGGCGATGCCATTGTCATCTGGCGGACTGACCTCTACCTTGCAGAGGCGAGATGGCAGCTCTCAGATACCTCCTCTTCCCTACCCCTGGACTACGACCCCACCAATGAACACCAGGCCGTTGTCTCCTACACTGTTACAGATCTCATCACGTCAGGAGATCTTCCCTCCACAGCCTCCAACCTGATAGTGCCCCAATCCCACACTGCCCGCTTCCATCTTTTATCCAAGATCCGCAAACAGGACTGTCCTAACAGGTCCATTGTTTCTGCCTGCTCTTGCCTCACCGAACTTACCTCCTCATATTTTGACTCTATCCTATCTCCCTTTGCCCAGTCCTTTCCAACCTACATCTGGGGTACCTCTCATTCCCGCACCATTTTGACAACTTCTGATTCCCTGGTCACAACTGCCTTATTTTCACCATAGACATCCAGTCTTTATACATCTCTATCCTTCATCAGGAAGGTCTTATGGCTCTCCGCTTCTTTCTGGAATAAAGATCCAACCATCTCCCCTCCACCAACACTCTCATCTGCCTGGCAAAACTTGTCCTTACCCTGAACAACTTCTCTTTTGATTCTTCTCACTTTCTACAAATCAAAGGTGTATCCATGGGTACTCACATGGGCCTTAGCTATGCTTGACTTTTTGTTGGCTACATGGAGCAGTCATTGTTCCAAACCCACTCTGGAACTACCCCTCAACTCTTTTTTTCTCCACTATATCAATGCTGCCTCCTGCACTCATGTGGAACTCGGCAATTTTATCACCTTTCCTACGATCTTTCACCTTACCTTCAAATTCTCTTGGGCCTTTTCTGGATCTCTCTGCTTCCTTCTCAGAAGATAAACTATCTCCCGACATTTATTATAAACTCACTGACTCCCACAGCTACCTTAACTATATGTCCTCCCAGTCACTTGTAAGGATACCACCCCTTTCAGTTTCTTCATTTCCGTTGCATCTGTTCTCAAGAAGGGGCTTTCTGCCCCAGGATGTCCGAAATGTCCTCCTTCTTCAGGAAACGTGGCTTCCCCTTTACTGTGGTTGGTAGAGCCCTCACCTACATCTCCTCCATTTCCCATACTTCTGAACTTACTCTGCCTTCCCCAGACAGGACAGAGATAGAGTTCACTTAGTCCTCACCTTTCACCCTACTAGCCTCCACATCCAGCACATCGTCCTTCGTAATTTCTACCAGCTGCAAAGCGATCCCACGACCAGTCACACCTTCCTCTCCCCACCCCTTTCAGCTTTCTGCAGGGACCACTCCATGACTCCCTGGTTTGCTGATCCTTGCCCCCTGGCACTTTCCCCAGAAGTACAACACTTGCCCCTACACCTCCTCCCTCACCACCATCCAGGGACCCAAACAGGCCTTCCAGGTCAGACAAAGACTCATATGCACCTCCTCCAACCTCGTCTACTGCAGTCGGTGCTCCTGACATGCCCTGCTCTATATCGGCGAGAGCAACTGTAGACTAGACGGCTGTTTTGTGGAGCACCTGTGCTCTGTCCACAATGGCCAACCTGACCTCCTGGTTGCACGCCATCTAAACAATCCCTTCCCCTTCTCGCACCAACCTGTTAGTACTCATTCTTCTCCACTGCCAGGGTGAAGCCAAATGCAACCTAGAAGAACAACACCTCATATTCTGCCGGGTAATCAACAACCAATAGTACGAACATTGAATTTTCCAATTTTAGGTAACCCACACTCTCTGTACTCTTTCTCTGTCTGATCCTCCCCACCCCCTTTATAAAACTTTACTTATACAGCACAGTAAAAGTCCCTTCTGCCCCAATGAGCCAGCGCCACCTAATTACACTCATGTTAACCTGCTAACCTATATGTCTTTGGAATGTGGGAGGAAACCGGAGGACCTGGAGGAAACCCATGCAGCCACGGGGAGAACGTACAAACTTTTTACAGACAGCAGCGGGAATTGAACCCCGATCGCTGGCGCTGTAATAGCATTATGCTAACCGCTATGCTACCGCGCCACCTGTCACTGAGTTTCATTCCCTTCCCTCACTTGGTTCATTCAGCCTATTACCCACACACTACACCTACTTCTATCCCCTCCCCCAACTGGTCCATCTACCCCTCATTCGTCCCTTATCTGGTTCCATCTATCACCTTCCTTACCTACTGAGTTCTTCCAACAGTTTTTTTTTGCTCCGAATTCCTCTAGCAGTCTGTTTGTTGCTTCTGATTCCAGCATCTGTAGTCTCTTATGTCTCCTGGAAATTGTTTTCACCCCTTTTAAAAAAAAGACATGGAGAGCCCTCAGCCCATCCTGGTGGACATCTTTGTGATAATGAGACTGTTAGGACTATGAATCTTTCAAAGTAGTGGCGAGTTTTGAGAGAGCATGGGGATGAGAGCATAATCAAGGTAGATCTCATTTCCTCTTCTCCCCTCTTTCTGCATCCGAAAGCCAGCTTTCTAATCTTTACCAGCTCTGATGAAAGGTTCTTGGCCTGTTAACTCGGCTTTTCTTTCCACACATGTTGCCGGCCCTGCTGAATGTTTTGAATGGTTTCTGCTTATTTCAGATGTCCAGCATCTCAGTGTTTTATAATACAATTACCCTCTCTCACTATTGTTAAGGATACCAGGCTGCAGAGTTGCACAGTTGAATTGTAAATATTTACTTTTCTTCAGGTACTGACACAAAAGGTCTTTAAAATTACCTTCCTAAAAAACCCCACCCTCGACCTCTACTATTGCAACCATCTACTCTTTTACCTCCCTTTCCACTCCAAAGCTCTTGAGCACCATGCCTTCCAAATCAGTGTCTATCTGTGCCGCAATTCCATGTTTGAATCTTGACTCACGAGAAGTACAGAACACGAGGAACTAAGAGTAGGAGTCAGCCACCTGGCCTCTCAAGGCTGCCCACCATTCAACATGATCAACGCAGATTGCCCCAGCATCACTTACTCTTCTGTGCCAATTCCCCACAGCACACAATTTACTTATCTTTAAAAAAAATATTTACTTCATCTTCTAATATCTGCAATGAACTAGCCTCCAAAACCCTCAAGGGAGAGAATTCCAGAGATTCACCACCCTCTGCAAGAAGAAATTCCGATACACCTCAGTGTTAAGTGATACCCCACCTCCCCCATTGTATCTTGTAACCATGTCACCTTGTTGGAGACATTGCCATTGGTGGAAACGTTTGCCCACAGGCCCTGTCAAGCCCCCTAAGGATTTTATATTTCAATAAGATCACTCCTCACTCTCCTAAAGTTAAAAGTATACAGATTTTTCTATATATGATAGGACAATCGTGTCTTTCCAGTAATTAGCCCAGTGAATCTCTTTTGGACTGCCTGTAATGCTAGTATATTCTTTCTTAAATAAGGGAACCAAAACTCTGCACGGTATTCCAGGTGTGGCCTCATCAATGCTTGTTGCAATTGCAACAATACTTCCCTATTTCTAAGCTCCAGCTGTCTTGAAATAAAGGCCGTTTGCCTTCCTAATCACTTGCTGCACCTGCCTGGTAACTTTGTATGATTCATACACAAGAACACTTGAATCCTCCCATACTTCAAGCATTTTGCAATCTCTCTCCATTTAGATAATAGTCTGCCCTTCGATTGCTCTTACGAAATTGCATGACCTCACACATACCCACTTTAAACTACATTTGCCAAGTTTTTGCCAACTCAATCTGTCTGCCTTATTACAAAATCCAAATAACTTCACCCCATCTATTTTAGTGTAATTGGAAAACTTGGATACCTTATACTTTGCTCTCTCCTCCAGGTCATTAAGATAAACAATAAATAATTGAAGACCAAGATCTGATCCTTGGAGCGCTATTTACATTCTATCAACCTGAAAAAGAATACTTTCTTCTACTATATACCTCTGCTGCAGCCCAGAAAGCATATGTCCCAACATTGTTGTAGTATCAAACTTTATCCCTCTCCTCATCTCCTACAACCCAACATTCAGTTTGATGTCTGTTGCCATTGAAATGGCGAATCACACCTTTTATTTAACATCTTTTCTTCCATTGTCCAGTTAAATGGGATTGCCCTCTTTTGGTTTCAAGCTTATTTATACAATCATGACTTCTAAGGCAACATGATTGCATGTTATCTCTAATATCCCTCAGCAATCTATTCATGCAATCCGTTCTGCAGAATACCTGCACTCTGTAACTGCAACCTGCATCTTCCCGTTGCCAGTCTCTTCAACTCCCCCTCCCACACTATCACTGATATGACAGTCCTCGGCCTCCTCCACTGCCAGGAGAATTCCAAGTGCAAACTAGAGGAACAGCACCTCATTTTCCATCTTGGAACCTTGTAGCCTCACGGCATGAATATTGAATTCTCCCACTTTAGGTAATCCCCACCCCCCCCTTCCCCACAAAACCCCCCTCCCACCATGCTTCTTCTCTTCTTCCCTTTCCTATATCTTTATTTTTCCTCTCTCTTCTTACCTTTGACCCATCCCCTGGTGGATCTGCTCTTCCCACTTCCACTACACCTGTCCATCACTATCCCTTACCTGCATCTACCTGTCACCACCCTGTGCCCAGCCCGCCCCCCCCCCTTTTGTCCACCTATCACTGCTCTGCTTTTCCCTCCTATATATTGGGCTTCCCCTTTCCTATCTTTAGTCCTGAAGAAGGGTCCTGACCCGAAACGTTGACCGCCTGCTTTTCTCCACAGATGCTGCCTGGCCCGCTGAGTTCCTCCAGCATCATAATGTTTTTCATCTAGATTCCAGCATCTGCAGTCCTTTGTTTCTCTATTCATGCAATCTTACATATTCGCCAGTGAAACATAAGGAAGTCCCAGTCATTTTTCTCAGCTCCCAACACAAAATGGGTACCATTGCCAGAGATCTCATCTAGTGCTCCATAAACAAGAGTTGATTCAAAATTTTGCTGCCCTTATTTGAATTTGTACCAAGTCCTTCTCACCCAACATCCTATTCTGCAGTATCATTGTTTCCATTCCCTTAAAATTCTTATTAGCTAATAACATCAGTAGCCAAAGGAGACAAAAGAGCTTAACTGGAGAGACAAGAGACAGTAGTTGCTGAAATCTGGAACAACAAACTGTCAACGTTTTGAGTCCAAACTCTACCCATTGCTCTCCCCTACCTTTTCTGCTTCTGAGATTAACTTGTTTCTCTCTCTGTTCTGATGAAGGGTCTTGGACCTGAAATGTTAACTATTCTACTTTCCACAAATGCAGCCTGACCTGCTGAATTTTTCCAGCATTTTCTATTTATTTCAGATTTCCAGCATCTGCTTACTTTTTTGATTTTTCCCTTAGAATTCTACTTGTTTTTTTTGAAAACCCCTCTATAGGTTGGACTCTGCTAAATCTGTATCCTCCCACCTTAGGAAACTCCTAGCTGCAAATGTCAATTTTCTTTTATGTATCCTTTTCTTAGGCAATCCCTTAGATTCAAAGATGGTCTTGCTTCCAGTCCAGTTGTGTGGACTCTGAGGTGGATAATGAGGCCAATGTGGAATGGACAGACTGTCTTGCGAGGAAAGGTTGGACAAGCTAAGCTTGAATCTGCTGAGATTTTGAAGATTGAGAGATGACATGTTTGAAGCATAAGATCCTGAGGGGTCTTATCAAGGTGGATGTGGAGAGGATGTTTCCTCTTGTGAGAGAATCTAGAACTAGTGGTTACTGTTTAAAAATAAGGGGTTACGCATTTAAGACAGAGATGAGGCAAGATGCTTTCTCGAAGAGAGTCATGAATCTTTGGAACCCTCTTCCACGAAGGGCAATGGAAGCAATGTCTTTGAAACTTTTAAAGTGCAGTTAGAGAGACTCGTGATCAGCAAGTGGGTGAACGGTTACTGAAGATAGATAGGAATATGGGATGATGAACCAAGTGGCCTACTCTTGCTCCAAATTCACATGTTTACATAATTCGGGAACTGAGGATTCAGTCTCAGCTGGGGCAGAAGGTGCTTGATGGGGTAGGTGGGTAGATACTTTGGGAAATGGTGTGTGCCTTCTGCTGCATATGCTGGGCGTCTGGAACTTGAGGTGGTCAATGCGATCTCAAATGCTCCTCCTCCATTTTGAGTGATCATGGGCCAGGCATTCCCATCCAGGGGTCTGAATGGTTCTTCCAGATGAAGCAGCAATTCACTGGCAGTTCATTCAATTTGGTGCTTACAATGTGATCTCTTCAGCTTGAGAAACCAAACGCAGATTGGGTGACCACTTTGCAGAACACTTATGTTCAGTCTACAAGGGTGATCCTGAGCTTCCAGGTGCCTGTCACTTTAATTCTGTGTCCTACTCCCATTCTGACCTCTGTGTCTTGACTTCCTACATTGCTGATGGAACAACACCTCCTTTTCTATCTGGGCATATTGCAGCCCTCAGGATTCAATGACTAACAATTTTGGGTAACCATTCTTTCTCTTCTCTTCGCACATGTGGCTGCACTTTTCTGCTTCAATTTGCTTTTTTCTCTTCCATCTCTGACTGGACTGTTAGAATTTAAAGTGATTGTTACCTTGACAGCTTTGATCTGCATCCCTTCACATTCACTCTGTTCTCTCCACCCTCCCCCCTCTGCAACTTGCTTGTTTTCTTACCCTTCCAGTTCTGACAAAGGGTTCTTGACCCAAAATGTCAACTCTGTTTCTCTCCCCATTCATGCTGCCTGGAGTAATAGAGTTATACAGAATAGAAACAGGCCTTATGGCCCAACTCATCCATGCCGACTGAGGTACTTTCCTGAGCTAGTCCCATTTGTCTACATTTGTCCCTACCTCTCAAGACCTTTCCTATTCATATATCTGTTTAAATTTCTTTTAAACTTTATAATTGCAGCTAGCTCTGCCACTTTCCCTGGCAGCTCGTTCCATATACCCACCACCCTCTGTGTGAAAAACCTGCCCCTCAGGTCCCCTTTAAATCTTTCCCCTCTCACCTTAAACCTAGTCTAGTTTTGGACTCCCCTACCCTGGGAAAAAGACTATGACAATCCATCTTATCTATGACCCTCATGATTTTGTAAACCTCTATAAAGTCACCCCTCAGCCCCTTTCATTCCAGGGAAGACAGTCCCATCCTATCCAGTCTCTCCTTGTAACTCAAGCCCTCCAATCCCAGTAAAATCCTTGTGAATCTTTCTTGCACCCTCTCTAGCTTAATCACATCTTTCCTATTGTATGGTGACTAGAACGGCACAAAATATTCCAGGTGCGGTTTCACCAACATCTTGTACAGTTGTAACATGACTTCCCAACTCTTAGACTCAGTGCCCCGACCAATGAATGCAAGCATGCTATGTGGCTTGTTCAGCGCCCTGTCTCCCTGTGTCACCACTTTCAGGGAACTATGTACTTGTACTCCTAGGTCTAGCCCTGGTTTGGCTTCTCAAAATGCATCATTTTGCAATTGTCTGAGTTAAATTCCATCTGCCATTCCTTGGTCCACTTTCCCGGATGATCTAGATCCTGCTGTAAACTAGACAACCTTCTTCTGTTTTTGATTTGGGATTCTCATAAGTTGTTTGGGACATTGTGAGAACATCCTTGAATCATTTACTCTGTCCACTTGGTAATGCCCCCCTCTTTGCTCCCAATGTCAACTGTGATGCCATTTTGCCACCTTTATCTGATGCTCTGGATTCTATCTTTAAATCACCCTCTCTATTTAACACCTTCCTTAAAATCTACCTTTTTGGCAGATTTGGTCATATTCCTGATATCTCCTTCTCTGGCTTGGTGTCCATCTTTATCTATATAATGTCTTGGGACATTTTTCTGTGTTGAAATACTATTAATGTTTATGTTGAATAGACATGACAAACTCAGTGTCTAAAATTAATGTTGCCTTAAGTCTCAGTTATCACTTGGAGGTAGAGATATGGCTCAGTGGGATTTTCTTTTCGAACTAGTTGGTATTGGCCAAAATGAAAATGGCAGGAGATACTCAAGGCAGAAATGCCTATTGAGTTTTATGCCTTCTACTTGTATCTCCTCAAAATCTGCCTTTTTTTTACCCATGGTATTGTATGCCTTTCTTCTGTGATAGTGTCCATTTTTTTGTCATGCTGTTTATGGAATCTTGAAAATTGGTTGCCATGTTTATCTGCACTTCAACAGCAACTAAACTGCAAAATTAATCAATTGGCTTTGAACAGATTAGAATATTTTGAGAACATGAGAGATTCCCTTTATTTTTGCACTTCTCACAACAAATAGTTTCTTTGAATGTATATCAAATTACGTTAAACTCCACAATCTGGCTTCTAATGTAATGTTATATATAACTCCCGAAGATTGATTGGCAATCCAAATAGTCACTATTTCCCATTAAGCCCAATTAGTTTCCTGAAACTGACCAATCTAAAAATCATTACATTATACTCGAAGGTATGTAAACATTAAAAATGTTGTAAAGTACAAGCATACAATTGGAGAAGATCTCTTGGTGAACATTTGTGGGCTGTAGCAAGATCTACCTATATCTGTAAAATGTGCAAAGTAAACACGCTCAATCATGACAGAACTGCACACATCAAATTTTCTAAATCCATTTATTTCAATTCACTTTAAATCCAATTTGGGTTTTCACATGGTATGTACCATTTCCATACTGAGGTGCTTATACTCCTCTATGTATTGTGACACTGAGAATAGTATGTGTCAAAGTAAACTTTGGGAATTAAGCGATATGAAAGCACACCTTGGTTTGCTTGAGTGCTAAAGTATGCTAAACAGGAAAGGGAGAAGTGGTTGGTTAGAGCAAGTGATAAGTGATTGCTCAGTTTCAGAAATGATTTGGGTCAAGGTTCATCAGGTGAACATAAATTAATTGTACCAGCTTCCTGACGACATAAACGTGACTCTACAGAAACTTCCTTTTGCTATTACAATATTTGGGAATGATAAATTTGTACATATTGTTAGATAATACCAGAATAGGGTAGCTCAATGCTTTCCAAAGAACCTTGGCTTGGCTAAAGTTAGCAGAACCTAGGCTAATGTACTGATAGCCTTGAACCTCCAATGATTTGGTGTCAGGTAGACAAAAATAATTTTATAACAGGTCTCATCAGAACTAAGTCTTTGACCCGAAACTTTAACTCTGTTCTACAGATGTTGCCTGGCCTGCTGAGTGTTTCCAGCATTTTCTACTTTTATTTCAGATTTGAAGCTTGTGCATTCTTATTGGTTTTCATAAGAGCTCTTGATAATTTTAAAACATTTTAATTCTAAATTCATTTAAGGAAGAAACAATCTCTGTTTCTGCATCAGACAGGATGCCAGAGCACTGCTTCACTGCAAGTGAATTACTTAAGAAGTGTTGTCAGTGTTGATATGCAAGTAGATGTGGCAACAAGTTTATATATAGCAAAATCTGACAACAGCCATATTTCCTTATGACTCAGAAGGAGGCCATTTTGACCCATTGAGTCAATACCAGCTCACAGAGCAATCCTATTCACCACTAATTTTCCCCATAACCTATTCTCCCCACATTCCCATCAACTTTGCCCCAGATTCTACCATTCACCCACACAATCTGGGGCAATTTAAAGTGTACAATTAACCTATTAACCCTCACATCTTTGGGATGTGGGAGGAAACCAGTGTTTGCAGGAAAAACTCATACAATCATAGAGAGAACTTGCAAATTTCTCACAGATAGCACCGAAGGTCAGGATTGAACTTGGGTCTCTGGAATTCTACTAGCTGCACCACTGTGGTGAACAGTTACCGCTGAAATATTGTTCCAGGTCAAGTAATCAGAACTGAATAAATGGTTGTAATGTTTCATTACACTTGCATTCATTCAGACACAACCTGTGTACTTTTCCATTGTGGTTTGGAGCTAAACGAGTATTGTGCCTTCTAGGAATATTTGTGGATGTGAGGACGCAGGCCCTGATCCAACTAGCTACCCTGTGAAGCTTTGACCCCGCAGCCTGATCCAATTACTTAAGAAGATGCATTATTGCTCGCCTATTTACAAGCCTTGGATCCCTCCCAGAAGGCTGTGCCCTCTTTTAGTTTTCTACTTACTCAAGGTAGGAACCCAAATGGAAGTTAGCCCAATTGACATGCTTAATTTTTAGTTGGGAATGGAGTACTCTGGAGTAGCCCATGACCCACTGCTAGTCACTGACTTGGAGCAAGGAGTGTTCTGATATGCAGCCCATAGGATTTCTGGTCCGCGAGCTGGAGCAGAGATGGTGGGATTCAATGCCTGAACCCAGGAATCCAAATCCAAGTGAGGAAGAAAGTTTGGACAGCAGGAATAAAGAACTACTTCTCCTTCTGGCCTACGAGAAGAGCTTGGACTTGGAGCTGCCCACCTTACTTCAGCTACCAGCTTGTCTGAAGTTTTAGAAACCTGGCCTACAGAATAAACCTGCAACACAGCTTAAATCAGTTTCCCTAAAATATATACATAGCCTCCATGCCTCCCGGAATGGGATGGCTGCCTGTCCCTGTCCTATCTTCATTAAATCCTTATAGCTAATTTGGAGATGAGTTAGGATTGGATTTAAAAGCTATTAAAGTTTTAACATCTGACCCAACCTCAATCACCCGTTAAAACCAGGAACCAGAAAGTGTACCAGGAATTTTAATTCAATGCCCAGTTATGTACAGAAAAATAAATATAGCATGGGTTAAGAATTAAAAAAGGAGGAACAGAAGGGAAAAAAAGATTTTTTTTAAAAAAATGGCTTTTCATTTCAAATTCCCAACAGCAATTAGGATCTGGAGGAATTGAAACTGCAATTTTAAAAGTAAATTTTCAGTGACAAAATGTTTGTTCAGCATTGTAAATTAAATTCATAATACTTGAAAGGACAGGCCCTGGTCTCTTTTTTTTATATACTGCAGTTACTGGGCTCTAATATGGAAATACCACAAATTTGTGGTTCATCATGTGTCCGAAAACCAACTTGGTGAGATAGCAAATAGTGTGGCTTCCGGGGAACCAAGGCAGCTTGAACAGCAACATTTTCATTTTTACACTTAACTGGACATATGCAGAGATGAGACATAACTTTAAATCTTTAATATCTTTGAATCCATATATCCTTGACATTATTTACCCTGTGAAGTACAGGCCAATAATGTTAGCTCCATCTGCAGAGTATTGTGTGCATTTTTGCTCTTTTTTTAAAATCAGATCAATAGAATTTTGCATTTTTTCTTGAATATAATTTTTTATATAATATGTTAAACCCAGCAGCTCTACATTTTATATATACCACCTTCCATGGAAACACTAATGTACATAATGTCAATGGGTTAATTATTACAGCAATTAAAGCAAGACAATATCTGCTACTAAATCCATCTGCTCTTGCTCTGGAAAAATCTCAGTTTGCTCAAATATTATTACCTTTTGTCAATTCATGTTGAAATCCACATTGATTGTTTCTCCTCAATCCATGTCCTTATAGGTAATTATTTCATAATTTTCATCAAACAAAATCAGATTAATTGTTTAGTATTTTTCTGCTCAATTCCATTGCCATGCTTTTGACCAGAGGTGTCAATGTGGCTTGGCTCCTGTCCTTCGACCTAATAAATTGAATTGAATTTTGAAAAATCATGGTTAGTCTCATCACTACTTCCAAACAAGCTGTCAATATTCTGGGGGGCACATGTAATTAATATATAATTTTTAGCATTAGCATTCCTTACTTCATTAATGGTTGCCTTTCTACTGTATTATTCAATAATTTTAAAATAATTGTGTTGTTTTCCAAAATTTAAGCCAGGGCTCAGTGGGAACTCTCTGGCTTTGAGCTCGAAGATTGTGAGACTCAGTCCAGAATCCAGGATGCTTGGCCTTTGTCAAGATTCCAGTATAGTATTGAGGGAGTGCTGTATTATTGGAATTATTGCCTTTTGCTTGACAGGATAAACTGAGATCTTAAGGGCTTGTAAAATATCTCAGGGTGAAAAAAATCCAGTAACGTTCTCATACGTTGGAGAATCTTCATCATTCAGTGTCCATCATTGAAACATTATTATTATTTCTTGACTGTTAATGGTGATTTGCTGTATACAAATTGACAGCCACATTTCCTGCATTATTACCAGTGATTACCTGACAAAATGTACTTCGTTGGCTGTAAAGCACTTTGGAACATCCTGCAGTCCTGAAACTCATATGAATGCAGTGTTCTCTCATTAAATATGAACATTTGCTGCCACTTCATTACATACCAGTCTGATTTTGTCTATATTTGAGCAGTCCCACCCCGGGATAATTTTCCTTGTTCCCAATTTAATCTTCAAAAGATTTATAAAAACCTCTTCAAGCAGCATTTTATGCCTACTTTTGTTTGTAAGTCTTAATGTGCCTTTTTGCTTCTGTTTGTAGATATTAAGCATCTAGTTATCACAGGCATTATCTTTTTCATTCAGAATGAAGGAGGAAAGGGCTTCCATTGAAAGCTTTTAATGGAAAAGCCAAATCACGTGATCCTTTGGGAACTTCTGATCTTTGAGGAACTTTACTCCAGCTTGTTTGGATGAAAGAGGAAGTTTCGAACCAAATTTGCGCAATAATGAATTAAAAGAAAGGAAGCTATGAAACAAAAAAAATTCTTTACCATTGCTAGGAAGTCTCTGGCATCAAGCTTCTTACGCATGAACAATCTCTCTCCTCTCCTCCTCCCCTCCCCCTCCCCCCTCCTCCCGCTCTCTCCCAAATTGAAGCAATCTTTTCCCACCATTCTCATCCAAGTGACAAAATGTGTTTTCATTACCTCAGAGGAAGCTTCCTACTGGAAATTCTGTTAGTGCTGCAGGAGGTAGTAATTGAGTCATTTAGTCATTCTGTGTTCTTACTGTTAAAGACTGTATGCTCTGAGCCGCAAAGAATCCTTCCTCTTTGCTTGTAACATGACAACTAGATGGCATGTATCAAAAACAGCTTGCATGACCCCAGGATTCCCCAAAATCCAATGAGGCCATTTGGAGTCACTGTTGCAGTGTAGAAAACAAGGCAGTCAACTTACTCACAGTAATGTTCCAGAAACAGTGTAGAAATAAATGACCAGATAATCAGGTTTAGTTATATTGGTTGAGGGATAAATTGTAACCAAGATATTGGCAAATCTCGTTTCTTCTGAATAATGCCATGGTATTTTCAGAATCTTCCTGAGAGGGCAGATAGGCCTCGGTTTAATCAAAATAATTGTGTAGCATACCATTACTAGTGCACTGAAATGCCAGTCTACATCTTGTGGTCAGGGCTAAAGGATTTCCTGGGAGTTTCCATTGTGGCCTATTCTGGGAATTTCTCTTATGCTCCAGTAGTATTGCAACAAAGAAAGATCTCACAGAAAGAGGAAGGGGGAAGAAAATTGAAAAAAATGAGTCAGCAAAGCAGTAGATATAGTCCAAGAAAGATACAG
Source organism: Pristis pectinata (assembly GCF_009764475.1). Lineage (NCBI taxonomy): Eukaryota > Metazoa > Chordata > Chondrichthyes > Rhinopristiformes > Pristidae > Pristis > Pristis pectinata. The sequence continues at coordinate 107,404,946 of NC_067407.1, forward strand.
GCCATCTCCAGGTAATGAACGGGTTCCATTTGTACAGACATCATTAGTTGATTTTTTTTCCGTAAGTTAGAAAATGCACTAAAATCACTCGAGATGGTAACCAAACCTCCAAAGTGTTGTAATCAAAAGTATGTCCTTTAGACTTTTGAATTTAATAATATTATGAGAGCTCAGTTTTATGTAGGGGTGTCCATAAGCAGGTATTCATAACCCATGAATGGTCTGTACCATATTCTTGAAATTATTATCAACCATTCCTCATCAAATCAGATGTGAAATTTAAGAATATCCACATTAAATTTGCAGCTACTAAGCTCATTTTAATTTATATAAATCCATATATTTCAGCTCTCTGGAAATGTTAGCAGGTCATGTGCTTGATTCACATATGCGTTGTTGTGTGCCCTGAGAGAGCTGTTTGAACTCAGGCGAGTTCATGGATGCAGAATGAAATTACAGTGCATGCTGCATTGGATACAAATCAAAGCCCAATCATGGCTGTGGCAGATGAGACTTCTACTCCTGAACCACCTACACATTCCCCATAGCTGAAAAGAGAGGGAGAAGGGAAAGAAACAGGAGTAGAACATATGCACAGGAGGGGCATAATCAGCCCATCATCTCCATGCCAAGCAAAAAAGAACTCCCAGCCTATTCCCAGCTTCTGTCACAAGGTCCATAGTCCAATGGACAATGGCTCTTCAAATAAACATCCTGATACTTATTAAATAGCAAAATATTCAGATGCTGTAAATACTCAACAGGTCAGGCAGCATCTCTGGAGGGAAACAGAGAGAGTTAATCTTTCAGTTTTATAACCTGGTTCAGAAGAGAGGTCTTTGACCTGAAACATTAACTTGCTATCTTGCTCCACAAATGTTGTCTGCGTTTTCTATTTTTATTGCCTGTAAATGCATTAAGGGGTTCTATCTCTCCAGACTTTTGAGACAGTGAGCTCCATACCCCTACCACTCTTTGGGTGAAAGCAATTTTCCTCATATCCCCTCTAATTCCTTAAATCTTTGTCCCTGGTTTTTGATCCTCTGTTAAGGGAAACCGACCCATCCCATTTATCCCAAATAGTCCCTTCATAATCTTGTCCACCTCAACTGAATCTCCCTTCAGCCTTCTCTTTTCCAAATAAAACAACCCTAGCTTATCCAATATTTACTCATGGCTACAGTTTGCAAATCCTGGCAACATCCTGTAAATCTCTGGTATAGCCTTCCAGTCACAAAAACATCTGTCAACTATTACCCTTTGCTTCCTTCCACTGAGCCAATTTTGGATCAAGTTTGCTGCTTGCTCTTGGATCCCATGGACTTTTATTCTTTTGGCCAGCCTGCCATTTGGGACCTTTTCAAAAGATCCCTGCCAGCAGGCATCTGACCTGAGACGAAGTGTCTGGGCAATTTTAAGGCTCTAGGATCAGACTCGTGAGTTGATGTGAGTCTGTGGTAGAGATCGTTCTTGAATTGAGGGATTGCCATTGACAACAATTTATCTAATCACCTGAAGAGAGGAGTAACTACCTTTGTAATATGTGTGTATCTTTAGTTTAGTCCCAGTTAGTCCCAGACAGATTAGACTCCTTGACAACTGTCTTGGCAAAGCTATTTGGTTTTAAATAGCTATCTTAACTGCGGTATAGTCATATTTCCTAATATTGTATAACTTAGCAATAAATAAAAGTTCAATTAATATTAAAATAACAATAACTATAAATTCAAGGCCATTACTAAAAATACAATCATACAAACAGCTAATCATGCACAGCGAAGTTTAATCCCTTTGTGTCAAGATGCAAATCTCGGTGTGACGAGTCAGCTGCTCCAGTCCAGCCCGAGCAGTTCCAGATGGGAAAGCTGCAAAAACCAAGACTCTCACAAGTGAGGATTGCAGTTGGGATTTTGATTATTAAATAATCATTTATAGACAGATGGAACATCCCAATCTGAAGAACATGTTATCTTTAGAGCAAATCGGTTAACCCATGACTCAGAAACCCAAGAGTTGAAACAGAATCAATACTGTGATGCATACAACAAATTTAGATCAATATAACTTGGTTGTTCAATTGGTTTAGCATGGGTATGATTAAAAGGTTATTGAAAAGTAAGGAATTTAATAGAAAACAATAATATAAATTGGGTTATTTGCTCCAAATAGGGAAGAGAAGAGCAGAGACATCTTGCTTCCAGTTGTAGAGGGCATCAGTGAGGCTGCATCTTAACTCAGGAAGTATATACTTGTGATAGACAGAGTACAGTAAATGTTACCAGATTGATTCCTGGGATGGCAGATTTGTCATGTGAGATGAAATTAAGCAAACTGGGCCTTAATCCTCTTGATCTTATTGAATGGTGGAGCAGGAAGGAGGGGCCAAATGGCCTACTCCTATTCCTTTTTCTAATGTTCTTATGCCTCTGACTGGACAAGCAAATGATAATCTTAACAATTTCCTTGATTTTTTAAAAATTGTACACTACTGTGGAGTCTCTGCCTCGGTCAACCTACTCCAATTAGCTCCACTAAGGGAAGCCCTTATGAAGTCATTTCATTGCAGACAGAAGGAAGATCTTACAGTTATATGGTGTCTTTCTAGATCATATAGGGAAATGTAGCAACCAAGTTACACTCAGCCAGATCTCACAAAAACAGTGAAAATCATGACAAATTAGACTATTTCAATAATATTAATTGAAGGATAAATGTTGGCTAAGACCTTGGGGAAACACCTCCTCCTTTAAGTTGACACAAAAGAACAGAGAGGGTTTCTTTTCAATGTGTCCAGAAGGTTAAGTGGCTTGGCATTCAGGATGAAATAGTCAATTGGATTCAACATTGGCTTAGCGGGAGAAGCCAGAGAGTGGTAGTGGATGGATGTCTCTCGGACTGGAGGTCCGTGACTACTGGTGTGCCGCAGGGATTGGTGCTGGGTCCATTGTTGTTTATCATCTATATTAATGATTTAGATGATAATGTGGTAAACAGGATCAACAAATTTGCGGATGACACCAAGATTGGGATTGTAGTGGATAGCGAGGAAGGCTATCACAGCTTGCAAAGTGATCTGGACCAGCTAGGAAAATGGGCTGAAAAATGGCTAATGGAATTTAATGCAGACAAGTGTGAGGTGTTGCACTTTTGGAGGACAAACCAGGGTAAGACTTACACAGTGAATGGTTGGGCTCTGAGGTGTACGATTGAACAAAAGGACCTGGGAATACAGATCTATAATTCCTTGAAAATGGCATCACAGGTAGATAGGGTCATAAAGAGAGTTTTTGGCACTTTGGCCTTCATGAATCAGGGCATTGAATATAGGAGCTGGGACGTTATGTTGAAGTTGTACAAGATGTTGGTGAGGCCGAATTTAGAGTATTGTGTGCAGTTCTGGTCACCTACCTACAGGAAAGATATCAATAAGCTTGAAAGAGTGCAGAGAAAATTTACAAGGATGTTACCGGGACTTGAGGTCCTGAGTTATAGAGAAAGGTTGAATGGGTTAGGACTTTTTTCCCTGGAGCGCAGGAGAATGAGGGGAGATTTTATAGAGGTATACAAAATTATGAGGGGTATAGATAGGGTGAATGCCTCAGGTTGGGTGAGAATAGAACTAGAAGTCATAGGTTTAGGATGAAAGGTGAAATATTTAAGGGGAATCTGAGGGAAATTTCTTCACTCAGAGGGTGGTGCAAGTGTGGAACGAGCTGCCATTTGAAGTGGTAGATACGGGTTCAATTGTAACATTTAAGAGAAGTTTGGATAGATGTGGATGGGAGGGGTTTGGAGGGATATGGTCCGGGTGCAGGTAGATGGGACTAGGCAGAGGTTGGCATAGACTAGATGGGCCAAAGGGCATGTTTCTGTGCTGTGGTGCTCCATGACACCATGTGATCCAATTGCTGACAGATTTCACATCAGGATTGGCAAAACTAGTTGATACCAAATAGATTCCAAACATTCTATGCAAAAAGATGCATTTCACTGTGTACATGTGACTAATAAAGATATCTTATGAGACAGAGTGGCTGAAAGATAGGTAGAGGAAAAAGAGTTTTATATACTCTTAAATAATATTGAGAATCAGAAATATGAAAAAAAACTAGCATAGTAAACAAGGCCAAGCCAGCCAAAACTTTGCCACTGATGGAGGAATGAGAGGAGCAAAAACCTAGCGAAGGATAGATTTTGAGGCTGAGGACAGGTATGAGTAATGGGATTTGAGAAAATTGTAGATGTGGGAAAACGTGAGGCCTGAAGTATAAAAAGATAAGAATTTTATAGTGAATGTATTAGAGACAATGATCTAACTAGATAAGAGATGACAAATGAAAGAATAGACCTTAGTAAGGAACAAGAAGTCAACAGTTACATTCTAGATAATTTGGAATTTATCAAGTGGCAAATTCAGTTAGAAACCACTGGACACATTTGTCTTGGGTGATAAAAATGTAGATAATTAGGTAAGTTGGGCTGCTATTGGAGGAAGTACCAAAGATTATTGCCATGATGGTGAAGATTAGAGAATACTGTTCAACTAAATTCAATGAAAGTATGAAGTTGTGTATCATTAGATTCAGTTTAGGAGTATGGCTAGGAAGATAGGATGGCTTCAATGACACGAGTGGATGTTATGGTAGGTCCTAAAATGGTGGCTTCTTAAAACAAATGGTAAAACAAAGACTTCCGCCTTCCCAAAGGTAAAAACAGTTCAGCAGTATGGAAATGGTCAATGGGTTGGAGTTTGGTACTGTAATTTTCATAAGAAAATTGACTCTGTAGATGATGTCATTCAAGGGACAGAAGAAAGGGAAGGAATCTTGGTGGATTTTGGAGGAGGAGATATTCCTAGCTTCATTGGAAATAGCAGGAATGTCATTACATGAAAAGAGATTCTCATAGCTGGGCAGTAGAGAACTAAATGTTCAATCCTGACAAATATTGAATAAGGTCAAGCAGAGAAACCACAATCTAAAAGAGAAAACAAAACTTACAGATGCCGGAAATCTGAACTGCAAACAGAAAATACTGGAGATACTTGGCAGATCAGTCAGTATATGTGGAAATGAAGCAGATTAAACATTTCAAGTTAGTGATCTTTCATCAGAAAATTTAGAAAATGGTATGTTTTAAGTTGCAAAGGAGGGGGTAGGTGGGGGTGGGAATCTTAGAGTCTTACAGCACGGAAACAGGCCCTTCGGCCCAACTTGTCCATGCCGACTGTGTCGCCCAGCGAGCTAGTCCCATCTGCCTGCATTTGGCCTACAGCCCTCTAAACTTCTCCTAGCCACGTGCTTATCTAGATAGCTTTCAAATGTTGCTAATGTGCCCACCTCAACCACTATTTCTGGCAGCTCATTCCAAATACACACCACCCTTTCCGTGAAGAAGCTGCTCCTGATGTCCCTTCTAAATCTCTCACCTCTGGTCTTAAACCTATGCCGTCTTGTTTTTAGCACCCCCTCCACGGGGAAAAAAACTACATGCGTTCACCCTGTCTATGACCCTCATGATCATATATACCTCTGTCAGGTCACCCCTCAATCTCCTACATTCCAGGGTATAAAGTCATAGTCTACGCAACCTCTCGTCGTAACTTAGGCCCCCAAGTCCAGGCAACATCCTGGTAAATCGCTTCTGTACTCTTTCTAGTTTATTAACATCCTTCCTATAGTGTGGCTATTAGAACTGCACTCCAGCCATGGCCTAACCAATCTATTATAAAGTTGTTCCATAACCTCCCTGATCTTATATTCTATGTCCCAGCTAATGAAGGCAAGTATCCAGAATGCTTTCTCCACTGCCTCATCCAATAGTACTGCAACCTTCAGTGAACCTTGGATTTATACACCAAGATCCCTTTGTTCCTCTTTGCTCCCTAGGATCCTACGTTCATTGTGAATGTCTGGCCTTATTAGACCTCTCGTATGGACCTCCTTGTAAACTGTAATTTGCTTGCAATATGAACTGAATTTTCATTTAACCAGCTCAGGAAAATCAAGTTACTGAGCTGATACTGAGTTACAAAGGAGGAACCACAACAAGAAAAACTACCAATTGCTGACAAGTTTTTTTCTGCGTGTCACATGATTGAAATGCTATTAAAATCTTGGATTTATTTGAAAAATAACATTAAATCTGGACTGCAGAGTAGATATCAACACAATAAAACTGACATAGTTACATTAAAACAACTACCAGTTTAAAAGAAAATTTAACAGATACATAGTTTTCCTACATGTCTAATTTATTGTGGTTAACAGGCTCCAAATAACCACTCTGCTTTCTTTTACCACCACAAATAGTGCAGACCTCAGGCAATGGCAAACTAATTACTTGGTGGTTGTGCCAGCAGTGGTACAGAATGTGCGCAGCAGTTGCTCAAGCTTGGTGCCCCCAAATACTTGTAAACCATGGTACAACAGAAAATGAATTCTCAGTAACTCTATAACACAAGCTGTTGTACAACTGCATTTTTTACAAGTATCTCAAGGAACATGTGGAGCTAGCAGTGGCCATGTTACTGTTTTGATTGCTGTTTCTAGGCACTTGCTTTTTAAACACTGCGGCCCATACAAAATTCATGGCACAAAGAAATGAGGTGGGTAAGGCAAAATCTTGCTGTAAATGAATCAAAGGGAAAATGCTAATAATAGGGTGGAGACCAAGAAAACGCAAAAGACCCAAATGTTGTTGATGCAGTCTAAGAGAAGATAGTGAAGACTTGTTAATCATAGCTGATCCATATGGAGAAGGTGTAAATGGAGAGAGAGATGAATGGTTGGAAGCCAGAAAAAAAGCAAGAAATGCTGGAATTGTAAGATCCAGTTACTGGAAATTTGAAAGCATTTAGGAGGCATCTGGATGGCCAGTTGAGTTGCCGGGGTATATGAGGCTGTGGCTGGATGCGGGTAAATGGGATTAACATAGTTGGGTGCAGCTGTTGGCTATGGTGGGCTGAAGGGCCTGTTTCTGTTCTGTATGACTCTATGACCAGAGTGTAGAGGAGATCTTCCAGGATGGGTTTGTTTTCTCTAGAGCGAGGAAGGTTGAGGGGTAACCTGACAGAGGTATATACAATTATAGGACGTGTAGATAGGGTAAATAGTCTGAATCTTTTTCCAGTGGCAGGGTTGTCAAGAACAAGAGTCCATAGATTAAGTTGAGAGGAAATGGTTTTAAAAGGGATTTGAGGGAAAAGTTTTTTAAACAGTGAGAGGCTGATATCAGGAAATTGCTGCCAGAGGAGGTGGTGGAATCAGATATGTTTAAGAAACATTTAGACAGGCACTTAAATAGGCAAGGCGTAGTAGGATACGGACCTAATGTGGCCAAATAGTGTAGAAGGGTAAAAAGATTGGCATGGACGTGGTGGGACAAAAGGCCTGTTTTTGTGCTGTATAACTCTGTGACCCTATGACTCCAATATATTGGATATACTCAACAGGTCAGGTAGCAACCGTGGAGAGAGAAAAACTGAATTAATGTTAAACCACAAGATGGACAGAAAGGATTACAGTTTTGATGCACACATGGGCAAAATGTCTTACTGCTGGGATGCAACTGGGGTTTTACAGGAGAGATAATGATGGAGCCAAAAATCAGAAATATACTTGCCAACTTGAAAGGAAAAGAAGGTTGTGGGTGGAGTTCAAGTTTCATGGGAGGGCTGGATTGAGGATGATGGGTAGTGAGTAGTGCTGAGTGAGGAAAGTGATAAAACCAGAGAAAAGAGAACTATAGACAATGTTTAGAAGCTAGCCTAGGGAGAATTGGTCAAAGGAGCAGAAGTAGGTTTTGTGGAAGAGATCTATTTAGAAAGGTTAATGGGGGAACAATTGCAAAGTGACAGTTGAATTTATAGCAAGAGGAAGAGAAAGGGAGAACAAATGGGGCAGATTGTTTGCCCTCAGATGGAAATAAATCCATGAGCTTCTCACTTAGAATTGGAGGTGGGGGGGGGGGCAGGGTGATGGTGGTTGGGGGATGCGTGGAAGTTAAAGGAAACTTAGATTAGAGGAGATGCTTCTTCAAATGAGGACTTTAAGGTTGTTTTGCAATCCAATCTGATTCTAATATATGTGATTTTTGGCTGTAAAGTACATACATATTTAGCTACATATGATAAAGATGCAAAAGATGATTGTTCTTCAGTACACTGTAGTTTTCTCTCTTCTTGCTTGAGAGCACAAACTTGGAGACTGTATCAGGAGGAGCGAGCTGGTGGGAACCAGTGTTAGTTTTCTTAAGTTAAAAGTAGACATGAGAGAACAATTTAAAATAACATCAGCAAAAAAAATCAGTTTTTTAAAATTAATAAATGGTAAGAACAGAATTGTATACAACATAAAGCAAAGAAGCATTCATGCCACCCTATCCATGACAATGTTTGTGGTCTACTTGTATTGGATGAAGATTGGGCAGAACTGCATGGGTAATGATGCCATCCACTTTTGGGTATAGTGCTCAAGTTCCTTTCTGTCACTGACAAATGCTGATGCCCCAGAAACTGGATCCTTCCTTATATCGGTTCATAATTTTAGTAATTTGTCAAGTTCACTTGTTTGATTATCCTTAATCAAAAGATTACTACCTTCAAGGTTCTGCTTTTTAATTTAGCCCTTGCCCACTAGCAGATCCTCCTCTTTGTTCTCTCTGAAATGGATCACCACAACAAATTCGTACTTTTACATTTGCAGCTGCTTTTCTTGTTGACACACCCCACAGGATTCCAATGATGATTAGAGAGGATTCCCTCCATCTTTTTAATTATTAAATCCAAACTAACTAGAAGCTTTCTATTTTGTTCCACCCCACCCCCCAACCCACTGTGGCCTATCTGGACTACTCAATGATGCCCTGGTTAGAAATCTAAAAGCCTATTCTGAAGCCTATTCACTTCTCTCCACAAACTAAATTACTTCATATTATGAAAGTCAAACATCTGCAGATGCTGGAAATCTGAAATAAACCCAGAAAATGCTGGAAACACCCTGCAGATCAGCCAACATCTGTGGAAAGGAAAACACAGTTTAATGTTTCAAGTCAAAGACCATTTGTAAGAGAAGAAAAGTTTGTTTTAAGTCACAGAGAAGGTGGGAGAGAATTTCGTAATGCTTGGATAGGACCATCTTCTGCAATTTTCCCTCTATGCCTCCTCTTGTTTTCCCTTTTCCTCCTGAGTGTCAATCATACACTGAATATGGTCTAATTGTTCTGTTGTAAATAATCCTGCTGTTTCTAACCCTCCCTGTGTGATGAAGCTCCTTTAACTCTCATTCCAATTCATTACCTCTGAGCTAGTGTGATTCATGACAGAGACATTTCCCATATGTTTATCCAGAACTGCCTCACTTCCACGTATTCCCACATTCTGCAGTCCAAGCATTCTGTCTGTGCTATTGTTATCTATGCCATTCTTACGTTCTTATTCACTGCTGTATCGTTCTTTAGAGCAAACAAATTTATCAGCTTCTCCATGAGCAACTGGCAGCAACTTGACAGGGTGCTACACTTTGCACAAGGTGGGATTCCCACAGGTACTTTCATGCTGTACATGCAGCCTCATTCAAAGGGAAAGCATTCTGCTCTAATGTAGGGCAAAGTCATGGTTTGCAGCACAATGTTATATGATTGGATTGTTCCTTCTGTGGCAATCACTTTCAAGTCTTCATTTTTAAGCCCTATACTGTGCCAGCACTGTCTGGAAAATAAGTTTCTGGGTGGCTTCTGGCTGTCCTCCAAATGTTTTCTCAGGCTTTGAGCTGAACAATAAAGTATAAGTAGGCATGTTAATGTACCAAGGTAATAAATGAGAACTCATGTTAGGTTGAAGATATACTTTGATGCCTCAGACATGTTTCACACATTCTGCAACATGCTTCTATTGAGATTTCAAGGATTGTGGTTGCATTGTTTTTCTTTATGAAAAAGCCTTGTCATGGAAGTCTCAATGGAGGAAGATCTCCACAAGGAGAAACAAATTTATCAAATGTAACAACAACTCCCTGAAAAAGACACAAGAATATCAAAGAGCTAAAATAGACATTTGTGCCATCCTCAGGCAGATTTTCTCATGAGTGCTGGCCCAAATGCTTTAATAGTACTCTGCATTTCCTCTATATAAAGGTGCCATCAAGCACAGACATGATATGCAATAGCAAAAGACTCCTTCATACGAGGAAAACAAAAGCAACCTCCATATCTTTCCAATTAACACCATCAGCATGCACAGATATTAGAGTAAGCAAAATGTCAGTTTGAAACCATAGCTGTGTACATAATAAGAGTCTGCCAAATAAAAAATAAATATCAGACATGTCATAGCAGTTTCTGTTTCTATTTCAGATTTTCAGCATCTGTAGTTTTTTGATTCTCTCTCTTTATGCCCGGTTTATCAAACATTTTGTTGTTGATCGTGAGGACCATACAAAATGATATCGATCTGCTGCTAAGTTGGGCAGAGCAATGGCAGATGAAAATTTATCCTGACACGAGTGAGGTGATACATTTTGCAAGGTCTAATAAAAGTAGGACATATACCATGAATGATAGAGTCCTAGGAAGTGCTGAGGAACAGAGGGACCTTTGTGTACAAGTCCATAGATCCCTCAAGAAGGTCTACAGGATGCTGGCTTTCATTAGCCAGGATATGGATCAGGTCATGTTAACAACTTTAAAAAAGTTCAGTTATGCCACAGCTGGAGTATTGTGTGAACGTCTGCTCACCACATTATAGGAAGGATGCAAATGCTCTAGAGAGGGTGCAGAGGGGATTCACCAGGATTTTGCCTGGAGATGAAATATTTTAGTTATGAGGAGAGGCTAGGTAGACTGGGCTTGTTTTCCTTGGAGTAGAGGATGAAGGGAAAACAGAATTATGAGGGGCATAGATGAGTTGATATTGAGAAACCTTTACTTATAACAGAGATGCTTAAATCCAGAGGGCAAGGGTTTAAGATGTTTGGAGGGAATCTGAAGAAAAATATTTTCACCCAGAGGTAGTTGGAATCTGGAATGCACTGCTGGCACACTCACAACATTTATCATATCACTCCTTTGTATCAAAGTATATTATTTCATGCTGATCACTATTAAATGCACCTTTTTAAAAACACAGTTTGCAGTAATATGCATTTATGATTGATTATATATTGTACGTGCACAGAGCACTTACATACCATGTTTGAAATGTGAATGCATTTAAAGGTCTGGGTGAAGGATGTTATCTAAGCAAAGCCTGAGGATTCAAGGAGCACTCTGGTCCTTCAGTGTGACAGGGACGTCATTTTAGGAGTCAGATTAGTTTCAATTGATTCATTCTTGTAATTGAAAGATCATTACTTTTCCTGCACTGAGTGGCCATGTGACCACAAAGAACTTAGATTTTAAAAAGCCCGTCAAGCCCACTCCAATATTTAGTAAGTTTGTGGCTTACTAAATATGCTCAGTACCCAGATACTTTGATTTCCTGAGCATCCAATAATCCTGCAGGAAATAGCCATCAATTCACCTATTGCTGCCAAGAAGGCCTGTGTTCCTGGTGCTGTAAAACACCTCCCCTGACACTCTCACTTTCCCTAGTGTCACTTCCACCATTACATCAGCAGCATTTCTCTATCCTCCTGTTGACAGACAGGTGAAAAATGTAGAGTATCTTTCCTGCAGCATATGGTAGAATTTATTCTACATCCTATAATGATTTGTACTGCTGTGGGTTTTGACCATCTTTATACAGTCCTTACCAACCCTTCCCCACTGTAACTACCAATACTTAACCCTGAACAGGACCTTTCCCAATCAGAGTGGTTCTGTTACTTGGACTCGTACAGAAAATTTAATAAGATTTGTCTCTGGCTTCACAATAGAAAATACAGTGACTTTAAATTACATCTTTATAAGTGATCTTCATTTTTTATATTTTACTAAGTGCTCTGATAACTATAGTCTTTAAGGGGTGAGCATTCTGCATATAGTAACAGTGTGTGCTCCTATAATTTGATCTTGAAGGAGAGATTAACTTCAACTCCCATCTGGCTTTTGTGGTGATGCAGTTAGCTAACAAAGTCACTGCAGAATAGTGTCCTGGCTTATAGTCTCATTTAATCAATACCACTAAAAACAAATTCAGTCATTATTTATCTGTCTGTAGCATGCAGAATCTTTGCTTTTAGTCATGTAACTGTAATTATTCTAATATGAAATGAATTGTATAAGCAAATTCTATTTTTGTTTTGCTGTGGAAAGCGATAATCTATGCACAAGTATTAATAATGTGTTACACAAAGTGCCATAAATTTAATCTGTTAAGAGGCTTAGGGTGAATGCCCAATAGGTTCCTTGATTGAAGGAGCTGCAAAATTAAAAATGCTCATTAGCCATACACTCAATTACAACAACTGTTCATAAAGCCCCTTCAGCACATGTTATGAGGTGCTTCACATAGTATTATTGAACAACAATTTACAATAAGGAAATATTTAGGCAGGTGACCTAAAACTTGGCTAAAAATATATGTCTTATGGAGCATATTAAAGAAACAGGGAGAGCTTTAGGGACAGAATTCTAGGATCCAAGGTCTGGACAACTTAAGATACAATTTTCAGAAGTGGAGCAAATAAATTCATGGATGATAAAATAGCCAGAATTAGATTACAACTGATATTGCAGATTGTTTTAGGACTAGAAAAAAATTATAGGGTCAGAAGGACATGACTATGAAGGAATTTGACAACAAGGTTGGGAGATTTAAATCAAAGGATTGCTTAACTGGAAAGGTGGGTATATGAGGCTGGGTATGAGGTAGGATACAGCAGAATTTTGGATTAGCCCAGGTTTACAGAGGTTAGAACTAGGAGTGAATGGAATAGTTGAGCTTAAAGACAACAAAGGCATGGACAAGGATTTCAGAAACAAAGGAGATGAGATGGGACAGAGTTGGGAGATATTGAGGAGGTAGAAATAGTTGGGTTTAGAGATAGACCAGATATGAGGTCAGAAGCTATTTATAGGGCGGATTCAGCGGCAGGGTTATGAACAGGCAGATCTGAGAAAGATCTTGTGTATTTTTTTCACTTCCATTCAAATGTAGTCACTTTATATTTTAGAGATTTTCAGGTCATTAGGTGAGCTGGGTCCTCATATCAAGCTCCTGCCAATTCCACTCTTCAGGTGAAACATAGGACGAAGCAAAGGAGTTACAGTACCTCTGATATTAAAAAAAACTATGTGATGTTTTAAAATGAGATTTTCCCTTGTTTGCTTAGGGATTTGCAGTGTGGAAAAAGAACATGCAGCAGATTTCCCAGTAATACACAGATGGAACTCCAATCATCTGCTCCACCATGGCTTTGTTGCTTTGGCAAAAAGAGTTTTCATCTGTTGCCACTGTTTCCATTGCAGAAATCAGGGGCAACAGAGTCATCTCATTTGTCCTAAAGTACCACCAGTGCAGGCAGCAGGATCCCTTGCAGCTAATTTGTTGGATTTCTGAGCTTCATTTTCCATCCTCTACTTGTGTGTGTCAAATTACTTTTAACGTTATTGAATTGATTAGCATATTGGAAATAGAAAACTCTAGTTTTTAAGTTGCTTCCAAGATTTTTACAAGTCTATTTCACTTCACGGTCACTCATACAGTTGGAAGCCATTCGTAAAAGATACCTTAGCGTAATTTTATTTTCCTTTTTGTACAACTTTGGGAGCTTTTTTAAATAATTGCTTTGTTGCAGTTATGAAATTCTCTTTTACAATGAAGATAAAGTAGAAAACCACAATGTGTGTGAAATACAAGATCAACTTTTTTAATGTTGTCAGATGGTGATGTACTGCATCTTAAATAATGGAAAACTGTGTTGGTGACATTTGTTTTTAACCTTGAGTAATATTTGCCAGATAGACTACATCAGAAGTAAATATCTTCATAATATACTACTGTAGCGGTTGCTACCGCGAAATAAAACAAGAAGCTAGTCGAAGGATTGTCAAACAAGAACTCGTTTATTTTCCCGCCTTGCGCGGGCCTTTTAAGGGAGACTGTTCCCGCCCAATGCAACTGGCAATGACGTAAGTACTACGTCATCAAGTCTTTCCCGCGCGTGGGTTCTCCCTGTCGCTTGGGAAAGACGAGGCCCGCCGCCATCTTGGGCCTCGTCGCTCCGATGCCGCGCGACCCGACTGCTGAGCTGGTTCGCCTGACCGGACGGTGAGTCGCTACACTACCATAATAAACTCACAGAGTATATGTGATATTGTAAAAAGTAAGATGATGCTAAACATGTGAAAAAGGAAAACACCAATTGGAATATCAGAAACAAAATACTGTGAATCTAAGATACAACAGAAAAGGCTGAAAAGCCTGTCCCATCCTAGTGTGGTGCAATTAACACCATTTTATCCTTTTCTGCCTCCAGGTGCCTCCCTCTAAGTCCCAGCAGTCATGCAATTTCCTGGAAGAGGCAAAAGATAAGAGGGAAAAAAATATTGGCCTGTGTACAAAAAATAACAGGGAGATTCCTACCTGATCCTCAAATCTTCTGTAAATCATGGACTAACACCATCAGACATCATTAAACCACTTGATCTCCTCAGTCCCCGAAATAGTGCACTGTGATATAATGGTGAGTATGTTGCACTCAATCTATTCTGTGAATGTGCTGCTGTGATTTTATCAGTAATCACATTCCAGAGGTATAGTCCTAGAAATGTGAGTACTAAGTATGAATGTTAAGGATCGGGCCATGTTATCATATATTGCAGTGAAGATGATTCTATCATGTGCATATTGCACAAAGGCTTCATGGTGCCATTATTAACAAAAAGAAGGAAATTTCTTTTTGTTCTGTGATAGGTTTTAAACAAGAGCCTGTGAGATTTAGCATAGGGCCCAATGCTAGAAGCTTTTTGGAGGTTTAAAGAGTGCCTAGATAGAAAGGTAATTTCCAAAAGTAGGTGACGAAAGGTTTATTATTGTATATTTTTTAAATGAAAGATGTGAGGTCAGTGAAATGTGCTGGACCCTTCTGTATCTTCAGTTGTTACTAAATAAACAACTCTTTTCTGGTACTCTATTAGTAAAGGAGCCACAAATTGATCTTTTTCATGGTTTTCAAAGCAGTTTTATCAAAATTATTATTTTACAAGTGAAAGATCTTGTGAAGAAGTTCACCCCCATAACATCTGATTAAAGTCACAGGGAGTTCTTAATGTTAAAAGCCTTAATGTCACTATCACACAGTTGGACATTTGGGAAATACAGGCACATTCCTCAACACAAAAGACATTAACTTATTTTGGGCAACACCTTTACCACAATAACAAAAGGAATATCCAAGGCAGAAACAGTTACTCCTTCCCTTTCTCTTTTTTAGAGATTTCCATTTTCCCTCACTTCATTAGAATCTGCACTTTCCTTTTCAGAAATGTATGTGCCCCTGGGGGTTGCAAGTCTATAGGGATGCAACATGCAGAGTGTACATGGGAAACATAGGGAGTTGTAAAATGTGTGTGTGACCTACAAAGCATTATGACTTCATTTTAACTGAATTTATAACTTTCTGCTACAGTTAGAATTTTTTGCACCAGTACTGGCCATCAACCAGAAGGTGACTAATGGCACGTTTTGCACAGTGAGTTGTGAAATAATCTTGAATCAATAATCAAGAAACAGGGTATTTACTTGACATGATTTAACAATAAAAACACCACCACAAGTTGGTTTATCAAACATATTGCACAATGTTTGACTGAATCATAAAATGTGGGGGAATTCCAACAGGGATCAAAGAGGACTTTATTAGCTGTAAAGCATCTTTTACTCGCAAAATGCTGTATAATACAAGCTCAATTGTTATATTATGGTGATTTGAAACATCCAGTAAGAGAGAAAAATAATATTAAGCTTTTGATGTTTCAACACTTTTCATAAAATAGAACCATCTTTCCTAGAATGCTTTGTTTTACTTCTGTTCCCGAATTCTGAGAGAGAAGTAAAGATTAAGTTTCTTTTAAATTTTATTTACAGCGTGGTAACAGGCCGTTCCGGCCCAACGAGTCCACGCTGCCCATTTTAAACCCAAATTAACCTACCCGTACGTCTTTTGGAATGTGGGAGGAAACCGGAGCACCCGGAGGAAACCCACGCAGACACGGGAGAACGTACAAACTCCTTACAGACAGCGACGGGAATCGAACCCCAATTGCTGGCGCTGTAATAGCATCGCGCTAACCACTACGCTACCATGCCGCCCCTGAATAGATGATGGCAGTCACTTGATTTGTCACCCTGTCCTATTGTAATTGCATTATGAGTCTGGGCTGTCTGGTGATTCATGGAAATTGTTTTTTTTTGGTTGTAGCATGGTTAGAAATATAAAATTTCAGATGGGTTAGAGTGACTGACATACATCATCAGTCTTTCATCCTGATAGTCAGCATTTTAGCATCCATATAGTGTTGGCTAGTACAAATTGGACATTGGACCCCTTCTTTCCCAAATCTTTTGTCCAATGCACCTGAACAGGGTCTATCTGTCTTCTCAGTAAAACCCATAGTATTAATGACAGGGTTTGTAACTTATGCATTTCACAGTTGGTAACAGAGTCAAATAGTAAAGAGTTAGGAGGTGGAGGATGGGAATAAAATGGTTGCCAATGAAACAAGAGGGTAACGAAAGACAGTTGTTTTATATGTAAACAAATATAATCTCACTGACATGTTTGATCACGTATGCATTGTGGCATGCAATCTGCAAGAATGTTAAATAAATCAGACACGTTTTATAACTCCCACACTTCCCTTATACCCTCTGTATGTTCTTTTACTACAGATTTCAGATGTCTGTCAGTTCAGATAAAATGCTTGTTAAAACTGTGTAGTTTATTCATGGATCGTACTCATTAATTTGGGTATAATTCTGTCAATTCTGCAATATCGCTAACAACCGGATTCATAATTCATGCAGAGTACAATAACATGTTTGGGAGTTGATAGCACTATTCTTAAGTTACTTGATAGTAGAGCATTGTTGAACTTTATTCCTTCATGTAGAGTGATTTCCAGACACCTTTGCCTATCCTAAGAGTGGTCCTTTTCATGTCTGATTGATGAAAGCTGGATATTGTTCACTATGATTTGGTGTGATTGACATACTGATATTTGTTTTTAAACATCACCTCAGTTTTCAAATTCAAATCTCTCCATGAGTTCAGCCTATCCCATTTTCTCTAATCTCTTTCAGCCCCATAATTTTCAGAAATATCTGCATATCCCCCAATGCAGATACGTGCATCCCTGAATTTAATTATTGGAACTGCCAGTGTGCTAAGTTCTGAAATTCCCTCCCAAAACCTCTCTTTCTTTAAGATGTTCTATAAAGCTGTCTCTTGAGCCAAATTTCTGGTCATTAGCTCTTTTATTTTCTTATGCGGCTTAGATCAATTTTTCTGTGTGATAACACTCCAGTGAAACACCATTGGATATCTTTCCCACATTAAAGGAGCTATATAAATGAAAATCATTTTTTTATTCTTCAAATGAATGAGAAGACAGTAGATACTATATACATAAGAGACAGAAATAGATCCATTTAATTCTTTATGTCTGAAAGCATCAGTACTAATCTAATTCACTGTGGTACCAAGTCAGCATCACAGTGAATCACAAAGATATTCTCTGCTCTCTTCCTTCTCCCAAAGGAAGGAATATTCACAGGTAATTTTCAAAAGTTCATGTTACTTCAAATTTACAATATAACATGTTCTCCACAGAAATCATGTGACAGGGACCATAGAGCATAAAAAGAAACCAAAGTAAATTATGAGTAAAAATATAGAGGATTTCTTTATAATCGAATATAATGGGGATGAAAATTACTCCAACTACTACAAAACAAAATGCCAGATGTTTAGATTGAGTTAGTGAACATTAAATATAACCTCTTAAGAGGATTTGAAGACAGAAATCCAAACAAATATAAAGGTATATTGCATTGAATTGATGCAATGAGAATTCATATGCACATTTTATTTTGACTTTTCTGTGTACAGTATCAGAATTAACAGCTGTAATCTAGAGATTATGTGTTTTTTCCCCTCAGGATTTGAATTTTTCAATTGCATTAATTACAGGAATGGATTAGTGGGATAATGCTTTCAACTCAATTATTTTAACTGTCAAAACATAATTCTTTCGGATAATGATTATCAAATGGTGGCATAAATTTGTTTACAAAACTTTCAAAGCAAACCAAGGTTTTTTTTCAATAGCTTGAACTCAAAGTTAGTTTGATCAAATGCTTGCGAAATGCCTTGAGAAGTTTCATAAATGTAAATTATTGCTCTTTTTCACCACAATATGATGAAATTACTTCAACCTAAGACTACATTTAAGTCTTTCTAACAATATCTTAATTTATTTAGCCTTAATCAGTGTAGAACAGAAGAGCTTGTTTAAGAAGGTTAACACAAAGATGGAAGATAACCTGAGCCAGGTACTACCATCTACATGGGGTTCTTCTCTGAGTTAACAACAACAAATAATATTGCCTACAATGTAGTTAAATGTTCTAGAGAACTGCATGGAATCAGAATAAAGTAAACTATTGCACATAGAGCCATATGCATTCTAGCATTTTATTCATGTGCTATGTGTATTAAGGAGCAGTTCAAAGGAGAAAAGAGATAGAAAGTCAGAGAGAAATTCCCAAGTTTTGCACTGAGGCTTCTGAGAGGTTAGCCTTCAGTAATAGAGCCCAGGAAATTGGAGAAGTGCAGGAGGCTGCAAATAGAGGAATTCAAGAGTTCTAAGAAGTTTATAAAAGCAAGAAGGTTACAGAGAGAGAGGGTTAGAGCCATGGAAGAATTTAAACTGAAGGGTGAAAATTTTAAATCTGAGGCGTTGCTGTTCCTGGAGGTAATATAACATGGTAGTGTAGTGGTTAGCGTAACGCTATTACAGCGCCAGCAACCCAAGTTCAATTCCGCTGCTGTCTGTAAGGAATTTGTACATTTTCTCCGCGTCTGTGTGGGTTTCCTCCAGGTGCTCCGGTTTCCTCCCACGTTCCAAAGACGTACAGGTTAGGAAGCTGTGGGCATGCTATGTTGGCGCCAGAAGAGTGGCAACACTTGCTGGCTGCCCCCAACACATTCTCAGTAACGCAAAAAGATGCATTTCACTGTCTGTTTCGAGGTACATGTGACTAATAAATAAATGTTATCCTATCTTATAGGTTAGCAAGGCCAGTGGTGATGGGTGAATGGAACTTATGTAAATAATATGAGCAGCAGAATTTTGGAGGTGCTGGTCAATGCTGAGAACAAGGTGAGGGCCCAGACAGGAAAGACTTTGAATATTTGAGTTAGGAGTTAACAAAAGCATTGGTAATGTTTTCAGTAGCAAAAGCACTGAGGCAGGAATGAAGGTAGGCACTATAAGGGAGGTGGAAGTTGGTGGCCTTGGTGCTGACCATGTTATGCATTAGGAAGGCCATCTTGAAATCAATAGGATGATGAGATTGCAAAGAGTTTGGTTCAGCCTCCATCAAGGAGGGGAATGCATTCAGTAGTGAGGAAATAAGTTTTCTGTCAGCAGTTATATACATCCCTTCAATCTTCATAATGTTTCATTGGAAGAAATTTCAGTACAGGCTGTTGAGAAGCACCATGAAAAATTGGTTGCATTGAATAGATCAAAACAGGTTATGGCGGGGTAAAGGCAGTTGTCATCTTGGTAATTTTGGGACCCTGACAGCATTGTCTTCAGATGATGTCACCAAGGACCATAACGTAGAAAAGAAACACAAGGGAATAAAGTTCTTGGAGGAGTACAGAGGTAATGGTCATTGATCAGTAAGAGAATTCACAGAGAGAATTTTACGTAGGATTTTCCAATTCAGATCTCCATTCACTCAAAGAAGTTACTCAGCTAATTTTAGTTATGTGCTCATTGAATGCTGTAACTTCGATAATTCAATAATTCAATCTGGCACCAAAATAGTTGAACAAAGTGAGTTTTATTTGCCCACACAAAATTAATACTCTCTAGTGTTAAAATGATAGTTATCTACACTGAGACATATTAAGCAATGTCACCTATTCTAATGGTGGGTACAAAATATATATACAGTCATGTTTAACAAGTTCAAGTTTCTGAATGTGTTTGAACATAGCTTAGTCAAGACTTGCCTTTTTCCTGTGGGACCAAAGGGATGTAATGCTTCGTCCCACATTGATCTGTCTCGAAGTTGCAAGAAGGCAGTTTGCTTCTCAAGTGCTAAAAATCTATAACTTTACCATAAAATTTCACCCCAGAATAACTAAACAATAAACATTTTCTTCCCATAAGCTATGTCAATTTGATCTGATGACATTTGTCAATGATTTCATTCTCAATGGTAATGGAAAGATATGATGTTCTCAAGGCTGCCTTCCTGTCTATGAAAACATTTCTTTTTAGGCTGTTTGCCAAGGATCCGACCTTCCTTTCAACTGGTGCTTGCAGTAATTTAAACCTAACTTCTCTGGTAGTCTTTTTACTTAGCATTCCATTGCACTGCCTATATTTTATGGTTATGAATTTTTACCTTACTTACACAGACATCCAGGTCTACTTCTCTTTGTGAACTGGATACATCACAGGCTGGAAAAGAGAAAATATTAATATTAACAAACTACTCAGTAGGATTTAGTTAGTACTAGATTTTGCTAACCCTGTTGGTATTTGTTTCAAACTGGCAAAAGCTAGTGGAGATAGTTGAAATGCCAAGTTCTCACAGGATTGAGGAACAAGCATCAGTGCCCACATTTGATGGATGAACTGGGGTTCTGGAGAGTTTGGTTGCTGAAGTTTTTCTCTGAAAGCAATAACCTTAAATTTGTCTTGTATGTTTGTGTCATTTTCTCTTCCTTTTGCTGCTTTACCCTTAAGGCATCTGTTGAAGTGCAGAGATGGCTTTTATTTTTGCACATTTGTTCAACTTGCTGGTTCTGTTATTTTAATGTGTTGTTGACTTTTGTACAGTATCTTCCACAGAGTTAATGACTGGTATTCTATTGAATGTAGATATGCTTTGCCACATCAACAAATATGACTGAAACAATCCCCAAGGTGTTCTCATTATGATTACCCTGAGACGTGTATGAAACATATCAGACCTGTCATTGTCATTATTTTTTAAAGACAGTTTTGCAACATTAGATAAGATATCTTTATTAGTTACATGTACATCGAAACACACAGTGAAATGCATCTTTTGCATAGTGTTCTGGGGGCAGCCTGCAAGTGTCGCCACGCTTCCGGTACTGACATAGCATGCCCACAACTTCCTAACCCATACGTCTTTGGAACGTGGAAGGAAACCAGAGCACCTGGAGGAAACTCATGCAGACGCGGGGAGAATGTACAAACTCCTTACAGACAGCAGCTGGAATTGAACCCGGGTTGCTGGCGCTGTAAAACGTTACGCTAACCACTACACTAGCGTGCCTGCCCAATGCAGCACAGCGCTCTGCCTTTTACCATAGGTCATTAGGGTCTCCATTATGTTTAGGGTTCTTAATACTAGATTTTGTGTTTACTCAATGACAATTCCCGAAACCCCAACACTCACCTTTTGAAAGTAGGCTTGATTATTAAGCATAACCGCCTTATGACAACATGCAGTGTTGTGTCTTACTTGAACCAGAGCTTATCTGCTGAAGTGTAAGAGAGTCTAAGAGTTAAAAATTACAGTTTGCATGGTATTCTGACAATGTAATAGATAACATGTTGCTGCCTGAGCTCCTCATCTTTATTAAGTGAAATGAATTTACTCTCTTTCAGACAAAGAAGCTGAAAACCATCAGACACATGTTAAACTGTTAAGCAAATGGCATTTATTGAAAGCAGTGCTGAGAAATTCTCCCTGAGAGTTATATAAATATTCCCAAATGGAAGTGCAAAGGCACCATTTTTGGAAGAAGGACTTTGCTTGTCTACCTAAATTTATGCAATACTCTGCCTAAAGGAGAGGATTGCATAAATTTTGATGCAATATTGATTTGATGCCAGCACTCACATTTTCAAATGCCATTCTCCAACATAATCAGTGCCTTAACTTCACAAGGGGATCTTTCATACAGCCCTCCACCCCCACACCCATCCCAAGGTCAAATGGTCATTTTTAAGGGGATCTTAAATTATTCACAGATTAGTTCTCAAACTATCTTAGGAAATAGGAGAAGGCCATTTGGCCCCTCGAGTCTGTGATAGTTCTCAGAGCATTCCCATCAATCGCATTCTCCCCTTGCTTCCTCGTAACGTATTCTCTTTCAGTCAACTGCCCTGTTTCTCCCAGCATCACCCACACTAGGGGTAACTTACAGTGGTCAATTACCCCAACAACCTGCACAGCTTTGGGATGTGAAAGGAAACCAGAGCACTGGGGGAAGCTCACACGATCACAGGGAGAACTCATTGCTAGTTGCAGATATGAAAAGGCTTTACAGAGCAGAACAAGCTGCCAAAAGGTGAATTTGTGGTGGGGTGGTCTTAGGTAGCCACTTCTGCTTAGGGCTTTAGTAAGTAATTGTCTTCTCTTTTTTTTCAATTTCAAAAATAGACTTTATTCATGATAAAAAACAAATATACAAAGGAAGAATCAGTGTAAAAAAAACCCTTTACATTTGTGGTCGTTACATTCAGTGGTGAAGTAATTGTTTTCCCTTAACTTCAATGAGCAAGAATGCTTGAGTTATCTTTTCTTCACCAAAGAGCTCAATAATGAAATCTGCTAGTTGCCGGACTTACCACCGCAAGTTCAGGATTTTGGGGTCAGCAATGACCTCACCATGGACCTGTGGAAAAATCAATTCATAATTGATATGGATCTCACAATAGTCAGAGAGAATTAGAGGAACAAATCTGTAATGAGATAGCAGACCAATGTAAGAAACAGGCAGTAGTCATAGTGGGGGATTTTAACTTTCCACATATTGACTGGGACTCCCACACTGTGAAAGGACTGGATGGCTTAGAATGTGTCAAATGTGTTCAGGAAAGTTTTCTAAATCAATATATAGAGGTACCAATGAGAGAGAATGCAATACTTGATCTCCTATTAGGGAACCAGACAGGTCATGTGACAGAAGTATGCATAGGTGAGCATTTTGGGTCCAGTGACCATAATGTCATTAGTTTCAAGTTAATTATGGATAAGGATAGGTCTGGTCCTCGAGTTGAGGTTCTAAATTAGAGAAAGGCCAATTTTGTGGAAATGAGAAAGGATCTAGGAAAAGTGGATTGGGATAAGTTGTTTTCTGGCAAGGATGTGTTCAGTAAGTAGAAGGCCTTCAAAGGCGAAATTTTGAGAGTGCAGAGGTTGCATGTTCCTGCCTGGATTAAAGGCAAAGTTAACAAGCATAGGGAACCTTGGTTTTCAAAAGATATTGGTGCTCTGGTTAAGAAAAAGAGAGAGGTGTATAGCAGGTATAGGCAACTAGGAACAAATGAGGTACTTGAAGAGTATAGAAAATGTAAGAAAGTACTAAAAAAGGAAATCAGGAAGACAAAAGGCAACATGAGGCTGCTTTGGCAGATAATGTGAAGGTAAACCCAAAGGGTTTCTACAAGTATTAAGAGTAAAAGGATAGTAAGGGACAAAATTGGTGCCCTAGAAGATCAGAGTGGTTGTCTATGTGTGGAGCCTCAGGAGATGGGGGAGATCTTAAACAGTTTTTACTTAGGAAATGGGCATAGAGGATATGGAAGGAAGGGAAACAAGCAGTAGGGTCATGGAACATATAGAAATTAAAGAGGAGGAGGTGCTTGCTGCTTTACAGTGAATAAAGGTAGATAAATCCCCTGGGCCTGACAAGATATTTCCTCGGACCTTAAGAGAGACTAGTGTAGAAATTGTAGGGGCCCTGGCAGATATATTTAAAATGTCCTTAGCCATGGGTGCGGTGCCAGAGGACTGGAGGGTAGCTCATGTTGTTCCGTTGTTTAAAATAGGCTCTAAAAGTAAACCAGGTAATTACAGGCCGGTGAGCCTGACATCAGTAGCAGGTAAATTATTGGAAGGTGTTCTGAGAGATCGGATATACAAGTATTTGGACAGCCAAGGGCTGATTAAGGATAGTCAGCATGGCTTTGTGTGTGGTAGATCATGTTTAACGAATCTTGTAGAGTTTTTTGCAGAGGTTACCAAGAAAGTAGATGAAGGAAAGGCTGTAGATGTTGTCTACATGAACTTTAGTAAGGCCTTTGACAAGGTCCCACATGGGAGGTTAGTTCAGAAGGTTCAGTCACTAGGTATCCATGGAAAGGTTGTAAACTGGATTCGAAATTGGCTGTGTGGGAGAAGACAGAGAGTGGTAGTGGATGATTGTTTCTCAGACTGGAGGCCTGTGACTAATGGTGTGCCTCAGGGATCTGGTGCTGTGTTTGTTGTCTACATCAATGATCTAGATGATAATGTGGTAAATTGGATCAGCAAGTTTGCTGATGACACTAAGATTGGAGGCATAGTGGACAGCGAGGAAGGCTTTCAAAGCTTGCAGAGGAATCTGAACCAACTGGAAGAATGGGCCAGAAAATGGCAGATGGAATTTAATGCAGACAAGTGTGAGGTGTTGCATTTTGGAAGGACAAGTCAAGGTAGGACATACACAGTAAATGGTAGGGCACTGAGGAGTGCGGAGGAACAAAGGGATCTGGGAGTTCAGATATATAATTCCCTGAAAGTGGCGTCACAGGTAACAGGGTTGTAAAGAAGGCTTTTGGCATCCTGGCATTCATAAATCAAAGTATTGAGTATAGGAGTTGGGATGTTATGGTGAGGTTGTGTAAGTCATTGGTGAGGCCAAATTTGGAGTATTGTGTGCAGTTCTGGTCAGCTAACTATAGGAAGGATATCAGTAAGATTGAAAGAGTGCAGAGGAGATTTACTAGAATGTTGCTGGGTCTTCAGGAGTTGAGTTACAGGAAAAGATTGAACAGGTTAGGACTTTATTCCTTGGAGCGTGGAAGAATGAGGGGAGATTTGATACATAGATAGAGTTCATGCGAGTAGGCTGTTTCCACCTAGATTAGGAGAGATAAGTACGAGAGGATATGGCTTTAGGGTGAAAGGGGAAAGGTTTAGGGGGAACATTAGGGGGAACTTCTTCACTCAGAGAATGGCAGGAGTGTGGAACGGGCTGCCATCTGACGTAGTAAATGCGTGCTCACTCTTAAGTTTTAAGAATAAATTGGATAGATACATGGACGGGAGAGGTCTGGAGGGTTATGGACTGGGTGCAGGTAAGTGGGACTAGCGGAATAACGTTTCAGCATAGACTAGAATGGTCGAATGGCCTGTATTCTGTGCTGTAGTGTTCTATGGTTCTATGGTCAAAAGGCCAGCTGACTCCATCTTCAATGGTGAAGTTGTGTGAAACAGTAAGGTCCTCTGCATGTAACTTCTATCATTTGCAAAAAAATACTGAGAAAACCGTTGAAAGCTGAGGCAGTTGTCTAAGCATTATGAACATTTTGAATATTTCTGACATTCAAAGTTAGTCCTAAATTATTAGTATTCAAACTGAAAAAAAATTAAGCATACGAAATACGCATTTAAAAGGTAAAACTATTATAAACAGCAAAATACATAAATTAACTAAAATCATACAAAAATTGAAAATTAGCTAAAACTTACCTTGATCCCTTGCAGACAATCCTTTCCGTTCAAACCACTGGAACTCTTATTTCTACCCATTTTCCAATTTAGCCAGTTTGTACATTAGCACGTTTAAAGTAGTTTCAACCATTACTATTCTACCTCAGTGTCAAATTATTGATTTATGCTCACACTTAAATGCCCTTACAGTTACTTACTTTCTTTGCCCTTCCTGCTGGATTCCTAGAACTGGATACAAAAATCTCCTAGCCAAAAGATTGCCAACTACAGAGAGTTATTAGTTTTGCTTGTTTTGCAGATGTGCCCCGTTTAGTTTCCCTGTGGCACAGTTCTCGATCATCTACAATACCTGGAAATAAATTGCATGAATTAGATAGATACACTAATTGTTTGAATGGCTAGCCTCTGGGAAAACATTGCAATGGAAACCTGAAGCAGCCATCTTTCTGCATTAACTTCATATCTTCTTCATTGTTGGCCTTCGATAAAGGACTCCTTATTTGCCTTGGTCCTCTATGGTGGGGATTGACTTTCTGCCTGTCATTTTAGGACCCTGGAAAGACGTGTGTAAAAGTAACAGCCACCAGATGGTTCATTGAAAACCCAGTGCTTCAGGTTGATGACTTTTCATTGGAAGAGAAACTAAACAGATTATTTCAACTATGCAATCCAAAATAGAGTTAAAAATGAAAGAGAGAGAAAAAAGAAATAATCATCTGAAAGATTTTTTATGTTCTTTTGAAAAGGATATGCTTGATGGTTCAGTGAACTAAAGCCTCCTATTGTGTTGTATAGAGATTGAACTAGAATTGTTCCTGGATCTTCAAGTATTCTGATTTAGTTCATCACAGTTAGGTTAAATTACTAATAAGTGCATTATAATTCATAATTGGTGGGGCAGAATATGGATTTAATTAGTACCATGTATGAATATCATCCTTGCTGGTAACATGAGAAAGCTTGGCTTTGTTTCTCCTTATTGGCCAGTTCTGGTACAAACAAGAAAAGCAAGTTATCTGAAATTGTTTAATTTGATATTGAGCCCTGAAGGCTGTAAAGTGCCTGGACAATAGGTGAGATGATGTTCCTCCAGTTTATACTGGGTTTTGTGGGAACTGTATAGGAGGCTACATAAAGATCAGAGTGAGAGTTAGAATGAAGAATTAAAGTGATTGTTTGTGTCTGTAATATTTACTCAGTTTTTCTCTTTCCACAGATGCTGCCTAATATAAGGATTTTCCTTTTGGTGACAGGCATCAGCATTTTACACTTTAACACCTCCCTTTATTTTCTTGCTCTCTCTAACTGTCCTCATTAATCTATTAATGAAACAGCTCCATGAACATTAGGATCACCTGGGTAGAGATGCCAGTGATATTCCCTCTGTCCTATCCATGCCCTGACACCATCCCACCCTCTAAGTTAAAACTAGCTTGTTTTTTTTACTTGGGATAGGGTCTTCCACCTGAAATGTTAACTCTGGTTCTCTTTCCACAGGTGCTGCCTGACCTGCTGAGTGTTTCCAGCATTTTTTGAAACAAAGTTTATCTGTTTCCATGATACAACAGAGCAACATAAATCATAAATCATTGTCTTTATCGTACATGAAAGAAACTTGGAACATTTTTGATAAAAGATAGATGAAAATCCAAGACACAGCCCTCATAAATCAGGAAATATATTTTCATCATCTCTATCTCCCTGACTAAACTTTGTAATCTATCAAGATAAGACTTTTTTAAATTAGTATACAGATAATTAAGGGTAGATGATTATCTAAATTTCCAGTGTCACTCCTGATGCTCTGTGATGGAAGCACTGAAGATGAATATTTACTTAAGTTGGCAGCAAAGTAATGCACTGACGAAGCTGTTGATGTGACTATTTTAAAAATGTAAACATAATTTCTTAAATCCTTTAACAGAGCAATAAAAAAAGCATGTAATTTATTAAAGAAGTGATCTCTAAATAACATTTCACAAAAGGACCCAAACTGCTTTCTGTAATAGGATTGTACATTCAAAAAACAACATTTGAACAAGCACTTTGATCATGCTAGAAGTTTATGTGACAATCCTGTCAATCTGTGATGACCTCTGGATAAACTGTAGCCTTTAACTCTTTTCTCATGTCATAAGTGAGAAGGCTAGAGATTATCTTTCAAGCCATTTGCAGCCCTAATTATTGAACCTTTATTCAAAAGATTACTCTTGATTTTATTGGTGCACCAAAACTTCACAATGTGAAGAATAAAATAAGTTCTGACGCAGCAATTCAAAATGTCAAAAAAGTTGATTTTAAGATATAAGATGAAGATTAGAGAACTTTCTAAATGAATCACATTAAAGGATGAGAGCACATTTGTTGTGGTTCCAAATGGAATGAGCTTTAAAGGGATTAGGTGCCTGATTACCGATTATCTAACTATATAACTCAACTAAGAACACACCACGCATTTGGCAAACAGATAGGAATGTTCACCTCTGGCAGACCTTGAAGCCATTGCTGTAGTTATTGCATATGCTGGGCAGTGTATTTTCTATAGCTTTCTGTTTGGAGAGGAGCAATGCTTAGGCACCAGAAAAATTATAGATAACCAAAATAAGAAAAATGTTCTAATTACATTAATACTTAGCTGCAATGCAAACAAGCTGA
This sequence comes from Pristis pectinata, assembly GCF_009764475.1. NCBI lineage: Eukaryota > Metazoa > Chordata > Chondrichthyes > Rhinopristiformes > Pristidae > Pristis > Pristis pectinata. Next base: position 107,433,258 of record NC_067407.1, read on the forward strand.
TCCCCATTTAAAACTTAAATTATAGATCAGGGTCTATACTGCAGATAATATAATAATCTGTACTTATTGTTACTATATTTCAAGGTTAAGTTAATAAACCAGTATTAAGGATTAACTACCAAGTAGAAAATTACCAAGTGTACTCCACATTTAGTTGTTTTACATGTACATTTAAGTATTTCACCCTGACTCATGACCAATGCAATAAATGTGATGCCACAATTGAGTTCAATTGATTCAAAGACTAGAAAGTATACCTGGGAGAATCCAAGTCTGAAAGTTGTAGTCACATACTGTATTATGCATTTATTCGCTGATTCATCAAAGCAATACCTGGATGTTTGTATGTTTCTTATTGCCATTTGTCAAATTCAAATCAGTCACCTCTAGGGCTTAGCCAACCATTGAATTCTCTGTTCAAGTGAACTGAATCATGCAAATATTTGGAAAGTTCACACTTTATTTGATATATTAGATAAGGGTTCTGTGGCATTTAATTACCCAAACAATGTAAATATTCAGTGTTAACATAGCTAGTGACTAATAGAGACAAGACGTTAGCATAAATTTAATAAATTAGCCTATTTTCTGGCTGTAAAGTTCTATGATTACATTATCACTCTGGCTGACGCTACAGAGACAGTATATTACAATCTCTTTAAAAAGGCAAAGGATAAAATGGTGAAGACAAACAATAATCAGTCCATCAATGAGCTTCCCCATTAAAACTCTGAAAAGGGACCTGGATCTTATTAGATCCTAGCATTTAATACCAGTCCCTAAATTTCCCCGATGCTGAGCCACCACCTTCAGCTGCTGTGGCCCTTGTGGTGAAATTAGTAAAAAGTTGACCTGGTAAATATATTTCCAAATCAGGATGGTATGTGAAACAGTGCGGAACCTGCAGGTAGTGACATTCCTCTGACTCTCCAGCTTTTGTCCTCCAAAATTACAGCTCTGGGAGGTGACAAAGAAGTCTTGGTCAACTGTAGGTCATTTTGCAAATGCACACATGAAAATCACAGTGCACCTTTGTAGGGAGCGAATCATTGGAGAAGTGGATGAGCTGTCAATCAAGCAGGCGATAGCCATGGTGCATCAATGGTGGAGGGAGTGAATCATCACAGTGGTGGATGGGCTGACCCCAACTGCATAGCTTCATTCTGAATAGTATTGAGGTTCTAGAATGTTGTTGAAGCTAGCAGTCCTCTAACCTTTCATCAGATTTGTTCCTCATGGATGGTAGAATGACTTTGGAGAGTTAGGAAATGAGTTACTTACTGGAAAATAGCAACCAGATCTGTTTGTGTAGCCACAATATTTATATGGTTGCTGTAATTAAGTTTCTGGCTAATTGCAATGCATTGGATGAGATGGTAGAGGGGTTCAATGGTTGCTTTACTACTGGATGTCAAGGGGAAGTAGCTAGCATTCTCCTGTTAGAAAAGATCATTGAACTGCACGTGTGATGTGAATGTTACCACCACTTAACACTCTTGCTGCATGGAGGTATGGACTGCTTCAATTTATGGGAAGCTGAAAGTAGGACTGAGTATTGTAATTGTGAGCAAATGTCCCATTCCTGACCTTATGAAGGAAAGAAGGTCATTGATAAAGCTGTTGAAGATGGTTATATCTGGGACACTGCACTGAGGAAGACCACTGCAATAAAATGGATAAATCCCCAGGGCCTGATACTCAGGGAAAGAAGGGAAGAGACTGATGGGGCCTTGACAGAGATCTTTGTATCCTCTTTAGTCGTGGGTGATTGCCAGAAGACTGGAGAATAGTCAATTTTGTCCCTCTGTTTAAGAAGGGAAAAAAGGGTAAACCAGGAAATTATAGGCCAGTGAGCTTTACATCAGTGGTAGGGAAATTGTTGGAGAAGATTCTTCAGGACAGGATTTACTCACAATTGGAAAATTATGGACATTAGGGAAAGTCAGCATGGCTTTGTGTGGGGGAGGTCCTGCCTCATGAATTTGATTGAGTTCTTTTGAGGAAGTGTGTGGAGCAGTGGATGTTGTCTACACAGACTTTAGTAAAGCTTTTGACAAGATCCCTCATGGTATGCTCTTCCAAAAGATTAAGTCACATGGGATCCAAAGTGAATTGGTAAATTGGATACAAAATTGGCTTGGCCATTGACGACAGAGGGTAGTGGTGGAGGGGTGTTATTCTGACAGGAGGTCTGTGACCAGTGGTGTTCTGCAAGGATCAGTGCTGGGAACTCTGTTTGTAATATATATTAATGAGTTGGATGAAAACGTAGGTGGTCTGAATAGTAAAATTGAAGGAATTGTGGATAGTGAGGAAGATTGTCAAAGGATACAGCAGGATACAGATCAGTTGGAAATCTGGGCAGAGAAATTGCAGATGGAACGTAATCTGGACTAGTGTAAGGTGATTCATTTTGGGAGGTCAAATGCAAGAAGAAGGTTTACATAAATGGCAGGAACCTTTCGGAGCATTGATATACAGAGGGATCTTAGGGTGCAAGTCCATAGCTCCCTGAAAGTAGCAACACAAGTGGATAGGGCGGTAAAGAAGGTGTATGGTATGATTGCCTTCATTAGTTGGGGCATTGAGTATAAATTGGGAAGTCATATTGCAGCTGTATAAAACTTTGGTAAGGCCACATTTGGAGTATTGTGTGCAGTTCTGGTCACCACACTATAGGAAGGATGTGGAGGCTTTGGAGAGGGTGCAAAAGAGGTTCACCAGGATGTTAAGCAACAAACAATCTGCTGCAAGAACTCAGTGGGTTGAGCTGCATATGTGTGGGGTGGGGGGGAGGAATTATTAATGTTTCAGGTCAGGACTGAGAGTGGAGAGGGAAGATGGCTGGTATTAAGTGGAGAAGGGGGCGGGGGGTGGTGTGACAGGAGTCCAGGGTGATTGGTTGACCAAGGAGGGGTGAAAGATGACAGGCAGGTTGTGCCAGGTAGGGGGAGAGGAGTGGGGTTGGAGTTGGATGACAGTGGCAGGTGAATGAAAGCTGGAGGCAGACAAGGAGAGAGAAAAAGAATGAGAGGCAGATGGAGCAGGGTGGGGGTGGGAAAGGGAGATTGAAGGTTGGAGACAGCTGCTGGAGGGAGATAAGCAGGAACACAAAGGGCTACCGGTGCTGGAGTCTGATAAATAAAGGAGATAAAAATGGGAACCTTGAGGGGAAAGGTGAATGACAGATTCACCTTTCTCTGTAACTGTGACACTTTACTCTGTACTGTTATTGTTCTTACCTGTACTACATCAATGCACTCTGTACTAATTCAATGTAACTGCACTGTGTAATGAATTGACCGGTACGATCGGTATGCAAGACAAGTTTTTCACTGTACCTCGGTACAAGTGGCAATAATAAACCAATACCAATACCAAGATGGAACCATGGTGGACAGAAGTCAGACACAGAGTCCAGAGACTTTATTTTATGATACCTGTAATATTCACAGTACATTTCTGTGGATAGTTAAAAAGCACGTGGGGTCAGATACATGTCTCCTCTCTCTGTTACTCTGTCCTCACTACTTGTACTTTCACTGGGCCTTGGTTCAGTCAGGGCATGATAGGATATTACACTTTTGGTCAATTGCTGGGTTTATGGACACAAACTGCCTCTTACTTTACAGCTGCCTCCACAGCTGCCCAGCCCCATTAACATAGGTACAGTTAGCCACTGTTCCTGACACAGTTTGCAGATTTTTATTTTTTCCCTATTTTGTCAACACCTCTGCTGAAGCAGGCATTACATGTTGATATAGTTTAAAGGGAGCCAACTGCAGTTTGATTTCTGATCGAAGTAGGTATTCATTGAATGTGAAAGTAAACAATGGGAGTAATTATAATCAAAATGCCTGTGGGGAAACTTATGTGATCAGCTCAGGAGCAGTATTGTTTCCTGCCTGTTTCATCTAATTGAATTCACCAGGAGGTCAACTGAGTTAGTTTCTTGTTAGAAAGGTTAAGTAAAAATTATACAGTTATAGCAGACAGCATATCTTATTGTAATTTTGTCTTCAACTAATGTGCGTTTACCCAAGATAATCATGGAAAGCAGAGTTTTAACTTTCCTAACTCAAAGATGCTTATTCCTTTACATTCAGGAATATCACAATTAATACGTGGATAATTTTCACTCTTGTTTTGCAATCTAATTTATTTACTTTCAATGTTGACTAAATCAAGATTTTACTTACCCTTGTAACAGCTTTATTTCCTGTGAGATTTCAAGATATAACTGCCTTTGGTTGAAGATTGATTAGTTGTACTCAATCTTCGATTAGGCCGTGACCAAAAATAAATATGCTTAGAACATCAGAAGCATGAAATGAGAAAATTTTGCGCATGGAGCCATGACTGCAGTAAAGCAAGGTAATGCTTCATCATGGAATATAAAGGTTGCTTTATGTAGGTCTGCCCTTACAGAGGGAGAAACAGAAACATGCATTATATCAGAGGCCACAACTAACTGCACCATGGTTTAATACTATTCAGCGGCAACTGGAATAGTCCTGGGTGTAATTCTTGATCCATGCTGATGTAGCTGCTTTCAACTAGGGTGGCAATGGGGAACCACAATTAGCTTCAGAACAAAAAGCAAAAAAAAAACAATTATTTCTGATTACTTTCCAGAAACTCATAAGGAAAATTGCATGCATAGATAGAATCAGGTGTGGTTAAGATTTATCACTATTCAATTTCAAGATTCCACAGGCGAGTGATAACCATGTTGCCAAAGTACTGAGAAGACGATGTAAGGTACCTTTGGAATGAGATGTGAGTCAATACCTACAGAATAAGGGGAGAAAATAAGAGAATAGTAGGAAAAGTCTTTGAGGTCATTCATTGTTACTTTACAGATAATTGGATTAAATTAATTAATCTTTTTTTGTCCGCCTCCTCATACATGGGTTGGTTATGTGGAAATGTTGCAGCTAATGTGAAAAATTCTTAGTATCCATTTCTCTAGCATAATATCATTTGCAATCTTCCCATTTAATCATCTGAATCTTCTACTGTATTTAAATTTCCTTCCTGTGTAACAGAAACAGAAAAAGCTGGAAGCATCCAGAAGGTCAAACAGCATCCATTGGGAAATAAATAGAGTTGACATTTCAGGTCAAGGACCATTCAATTCTGATGCTGCTTGATCTGTTGAGTGCTTTGAGCAGTTTCTATTTTTGTTTCAGATATCCAGTATTTGTAGTTTCTTTTGCTTCCAGTTGTGATGGCATGTCTCTGACTCAAGCTACAGCTCAACAACTGAACTGGAAAGACTCAAGGCGTGGACAGGGAGCTGCAGGATTTAGACCTGCTGATGATGAAGCAATGTTTCCAAGTTAGGATGGTGCATAACTTGGAGGGTTATGCACCTTTTGGATGGTGGAAAGGTTTGATGGTGTCAGAAATAGAGTCACTTGCCACATGACACCAAGCATCAATGTTACAAAATTTATAAAGCTAGTCCAGTTGATATTCTGGTCTATCAGTTATCTCCAGGATGTTGATGTTGATGGTGTGAGACTCAACAGTGATGATGAATTGAATGCCAAGCATACATGATTAGACTCACCCTTGTTGAAGGTGATTATTGTTCGGAACTTATGCTACTTGTCACTTGTCAATCCGTGCCTGAATGTTGTCTATGTCTTGTTGAATGCAAGCAAGGACTTGTTCATTGACTGGAATGCTGCAAATGGAATTGAACATTATGCATTTCCACTTGTGACCATTGAGGCAGCTGCAGATGACTGGGCTAGGATGCTGCCTGAGGAACTCCTGCAGTAATATCCTGGAGCTGGGATAATTGACCTCCAACAACCACAACCATCTTCCTTTGCGTAAGATATGACCTACCATTGAAGTTCCATTTTTCCAGGATCAAATGTTGCCTTGATGTCAAGGGCAGTCACTCTCACTCTGCTTCTGCAATTCTACTCTTTGTTTCATATTAGTATCAAACCTATAGGTCTGGACCTGAGTTCTGAGCAGGTTAATGGTGCATAATTGATGGTTGATAGCACTGTTGATGATGCTTTCCATCTTTTTGCTGATGACTGAGAGTGGACTGATGGGGTGGGGACTAGGTGAATTGAATCTGTCCTGCTATAAGACATACCTGGGCAATTTTTCACATTGATGGGCAGCTGCCAGTGTTGGAACAGCTTGGCTAGAGGCATGGCTTGTTCTGGAGCACATCTTCAATTTCAGTGTAATCATTCAACCGGGAGCCTGCACAGGATTCCAGGTGAAGCGCTAAGTTAATAAAATGCCTCAGGTTTCCTCTGCTGCCCTGTCAAATGCCTTGGTAATTTTCAAAACCAATGTTGGATCTTCCATCTGTCATCCTGCCTGCACTGAAAGCTGTACCCTTATCTTGTCTTGCAAGGGAGTATTGAGCTGAAAAGCTGGAACAACAGGCAGCTAAAGATACAACATTTTCAAGGACACTGATATGCATACACTTATGCAAAAATTAAATTATTTTAATGTGCCATGACCTGTGTGGTTTCTGCAGAGGTAACAGCAGGTTATTCAAAGCTCTGTTTGTAGTGGTAAAAGGCTCTTGCTGACGTCCTTTGGTTTTTTTTAGAGTCTGTACGATGATGTACTTTTCTATTGATTGTGTGGCCAGTGTCATGCACTGATGAGTACACACGTCCTCAACAAGAGACTGCAGATGCTGGAATCCTGAGCAATAAATAAACTACTAGAGATCTGAGTAAGAACATGGAGAACAGTAGAAACCACTGAGGGGGAGCAGTGAGAGAGGGAATGCTATCTCCCCTCTATACTCTCAGTCCTAATGCAGGGTCTTGACCTGAAATGTTGGGTCCTAATGCAAGGTCTTGACCCTTTGCATCTGCAGATGCTGCTTGACCCACTGAGTTCCTCCAGCAGTTTTTTTGTTCAACAGGGGGCATTATTATGCTGGAAAATACTTTGGTGCAGACAGGGCAGCCCTATGAAACCAAAGCCGAGCTGTACCAAAATTGGCAGTGTGATTGAAAGTGAGGAAAAAATTCATAAGATGCAGGAAGATATCAACGGAGCACAAAAGTGGCAAAAGAAATTAAGTCTGAAGAAGTGTAAGGTATGGCATTTGGGGAGGGCAAACATGGCAAGGGAATGCACAATAAATGATAAGATATTGAGTGTAGGAAAGAAGAGGGATTATTAAGAGTGAACGTCCACAGATCAATAGCAAGATAGAAAAGGTGGTTGATAACGAATACTTGCTTTGTTACATTACAAAACACAGTTAAGCTACAGGTCAAGTACAGTGTATAATTCTGCTCACCACACTACTAAGAAGGATATGATAGCACCAAAGAGGTTTCAGAAGAGATTTCAGAGGACGTTGCCAGGGCTGGACAAGTTTAGTTATGAGAAGAGACTGGTTAGGTTATAGGTGTTTCCTTCAGAACAGAGGATGTTGAAGGGAGGGTTAATGAGCTGTGTTTCACAGAGAAGAGGAAGAGCTTATTTTAGCACACAGGCCAATTACCAGGGAATTAATTTAAGTTAACTATCAGAGAGTAGAGGAAAGTTAAGGAAAAACTCTTTCATGTCGCTAAGCATGCAAAATTCTCACAGGGTTTGACTGGATAGATGCAGGGAGGGTGTTTCCCGTGACAGGGATGCCTGTCTCAAAATAGGGCATCAGCTATTCACAAGAGAGATAAGTGGAAATTTCTTCACCCAGAGGGTAGTGTGTATTTCAAATTCCCTACCCAAGAAGAGGCTCAATCATAGAGTAAATCCAAGATAGATAGATATTTTTTTAACGGGAATTAAGGCTGTATGAGGTTAATGCAGGAAAGTACTGAAGTAAAAGATCGGCTCTGATAATGGATGGAGGAGCAGGCATGAGGGGTCAAATAGCCTACCCCAGTTTTAATGCATACTACAGAGTGACATCTGGAAGTGGCAATTAACCGATGTTCCTTTTTGTATAGCATGGACATAATAGGCTCAATGGCCTCCTTTCAATGTTTTAAATTTCGAGTATTCCTCTCCTTCTTGAGATGGCAGACGTTGCCATCCAATGACTGTGCAATTGTATTGAAATCAGGTTAGGACCCTTGGCCTATGACTCCATGCTGTTGGCTATGGAGAAAATCATCTTTTCAGTTGTCATAGCAGATTTGTTCATGTTGAGCTTACTGTGAATGCCTATCTGTGCATTACAGTTTGCCTCTTCTCAAAGAAAATTTTTCTTTATTGGCCTCCAAAATACGGCAGCTGAGTAGAGTTTACAGAGGATTCATCACCTCCTCTTACTTACTCATGAAATATGAGTCACTTTATTGGCCCAACCAGTGTCTGAGTGTCTGTGCAAATTCACGGTCTGTGTGAGTCTGGTGATGGGGCACCGGCAGAAAGATTCATCACCCTCCACATCAACCAACTCCTGCTGCATTCTTGAAGGCCTTGTGGATGATAAAAGGCAAGAATTATATCCATCGGTATAAGAATATTGAAAGTTGGCACAATGAAAATGATCATATCTCCGTTGCTGATATCAAGTCAGCATTACTACCATACGACATGTGGGTGGATTTTATTTAACAATGTAACCAGCCAGGCAAATGAGAGCTCTCTGTCTTCTATCTCCTTCACTTGGGTTCACCTTAACTTCACTGATCCCCATTGACTCCTCCTCTTTAGTTGTTAGCTTGAATGATCTAAGGAGGAACCCTCCAGTTGTCTTCCTGGTGTTTGGTCCTCTCTTTTGCAAGGAGGAAAAGCAGAGATCAAGGAATTAGGGTAAATGCATGATGCAACAACAAAGGATGGCAATAAGTGGGAGGTATAATATTGCATAAGGATGAAAGTGAGTGGGGAAGGTGCTGGTTAAGTGGAATATGAGGAAGTGAATACCAGAAGAGTGGGTGTATTGACTGATGAGATGGAATAGGATTGAGAAGTGAGAATATGCGGTGATACACATATCAGGGTTAAGAGAACATGGAACTATGCTCATTTTTACCTGCCCTACTTCCTACATCAAATCCAGGTCCAGAGAGCTTCTGATGATAACATCCAACCTCTCCTCATCAGATGGCCTCCTCCATTGGCTGGGAAGCACATTCTTGTCTGGCCCTTCACAGCACCCTGCAGTACAACCAGATAGGTATCCTTGAAACAGGAAGCACCCTTTGTCAGAGACACAAGAGATACTGCAGATGCTGGAATCTTGAACAACACACACAAAAATGCTGGAGGTCAGGCAGCATCTATAGAGGGAAATGAACAGTCAACGTTTCGGGTCGAGACCCTTCATCAGGACTGCAACTACTTATTTCCCTCCATAGATGCTGCTGAATTCCTCCAGCATTTTGTGTGTGTAGAACCCTTTGTCTGTTTTGACCACACTGCAACATTTCAGGTTCGCTGTCAGCCAACTTATTTGCTCCATCTCGCATGTTTGGAAGGTCCCTGAATAAACTAGAGTTGAGATCATGCCTTGTGGGTCCACACCACATCCATGGGAGGAATATGAAATTTGGAACGAGAATGATTGTATGATACCTGGATAACAAACCAATGCCAGTCATGCTTCCCACATTTATAGCTGTCCCTTGGAATAGAATCATAGAACAGCACAGAGAAAGGCCCTAATGGCCCACCTCATCCATTCCGACCATGAAGCCGATTTACACTAATCCCATTTGCCCGCATTAGGCCTGTATCCCTATATGCATTTCCAATCCAAGTATTGTAATGGTATCTGCCTCCACCACCTCCTCTGGCAGCTCATTCCAAATATTCACTACACTCAGGGTGAAAAACCTACCCCCAGATCTCCTTTAAATTTCTTCCCTCTCATCTTAAACCTGTGCCCTCTAGTTCTAGACTCCCCTGCCCAGGGAAAAAGATTCTGACTATCTTTCCTATCACCTCAGCCTCCTACTTCCAGTGAGGATAAATCCAGCCTATCCAATTTCTCCTTACAACTACAGCCCTCTATTCCAGGGAACATCCTGGTGAATTTCTTCTGCATTCTCTTTATTGATACCACATCCTTCCTATAGTGTGGCAACCAGAGCTGTACACAGTACTCTAAGTGTGGTCTAACTAATGTTTCGTACAACTTCAGCATGACGTCCTAACTCCTATACTCAATGCCTCAGACTATGAACACAAGCATATCGAAATGCCTTTTTTGCTACCCTATCCACCTGTGTCGCCACTTGCAGGGAGATATGGCCTTGCACCCCAGGGTCTCTCTGTACAGCAGCATTCCTAAGTTCCCTGCCATTTACTCTGTCATTTAAGGATTTGACCTCCCAAAGTGCATTACCTTGCACTTGTCTGGATTAAATTCCATCTGCCACCACTCCTCCCAACTTTCTAGCTGATCTAAGTCTAACTGTATCTTTAAATAATCTTCTTTGTTATCTGTGGCTCAACCAATTTTTAGGTCTTCTGCAAACTTACTAATCATACCCCCTTACAATCTCATCTAAGTCATTTATAAATATTACAAACAGCAAAGGTCCCAGCATCAGTCCTGGTGGTACATCACTTGTTTCAGACTTACAGTCAAAAAAACACTCATCTGCCACTATCCTCTGCCTCCTATCACCCAGCCAATTTTGAATCCAACATGCTTCAGATCCCTTCTACCTTAATCTTCTGGGCCAGACTACCACGCAGGACTTTGTTAAAAGCCTTGATAAAAGTCCATGTAGGCAACATCTATGACGCTGCCTTCATCAATCTCCTTGGTTAGTTCCTCAAAATCTCAATCATATTTGTAAGACATGATATCCTCTGCAAAAAAAATGCTGACTCCTCCTAATTAGTTCCTGCCTTTCCAAGTGAACATAAATCCTGCCCCTCAGAATCTTCTCCAACAACTGCTTCTGATATACCACTGATCTAAGGCTCACTGGCCTGTAGTTTCTGGGCTATTCCCTACTGCCCTTTTAGAACAAGCTGACAACGTTAGCTAGCCTCCAGTCTTCTGGCACCTCACTCGTGGCTAACCAAGATGCAAAATTTCTCCACCAGAGCCCCAGCAAGCTCCTCCCATGTTTCCCTTAGCATGTTGGGATAGATATTTTCTGGTCCTGGGTATTTATCCACACTAGTGAGCTCCAAATTTTCTAGCACTTCCTCCTTCCTAATGCAAATGTGCACCAGAATATCAGCTCACCCCTCCCTCAACTCTCCAGCTTCCACATCCTTCTCTGGTGAATACCAATGAGAAGTATTCATTTAGGATTTTGCTCATATCCCCTGGTTCCACACATAGATTATCCCTCTGGTCCTGAGGGGACCTATTCCTTAGCTACCCTCTTGCTTCTGATATATTTATAAATTGTTTTAGGATTCACCTTAACCCTACTAGTCAAAGTCGTTTCATGGCTCCTTATTGTTCTTGATTAACTTGTGTTTCTTTTGGTGCTGATTTGTGCTGTCCCTCAGAATCTTGTTCCATTACCTTGCCCATCACTGATGTTAGGTTGGCTGCTCTGTCGTAACTCGGTTTATTACTTGCTGCTTTTGCCAACACATAAGCCATCTTTCAGTTTGTTGGCACCAGGCCTGTAGCCAAAGAGGATTGGAAACCTTTACCTTAGTGTCTGAATTCCCTTGCAGCGGCTATTTCCAGTGATCTTCAGGGTTTGATTCCACATATGACTGCATTGGCAGAAGTCCCCTTAGGCTGAGTCCCCTTGTGGTTGCTGTCACTGCCATTCCCTGATATCTGACTCCCTTTCTGAATACTGTTACTGTCAGTGCCTGTAACTTGACTCCTCTGGTGACCATAGTTGCAGCCTGTGCTTTAGGCTGAATCCTCTTGTGGCTATTGTCTCAGCTAATTCCTGGGGTCTGAATCCTTACCCTTATTTTCTCCCATTCCCTCACCACCTCCACCTACTACAACTGCTGTCCTTGTTGGTATGTCTCTAATTTCATAGTGTTCCCAAGGACAGCTGATTATCATTTCTCTGTCTCCTGTAAGGACAGAGATCAGGAAAAATGCCCTTCACAGCAGACTCTGCCTTGGATTTAGACTTAACAAGTTGTTTTGATAAACACTCCAAGGGCAATATGATCCATCTGCAGTTCTCTTCTGGACAATGGCACCATTGTGCAGCATTCTCAAACAAATCACACAGCATCCAAGGAAGAGATTAGGTCAGTTCCTAGGGTTTGAAAAATCTTGGGTTAGGTACTCAAGAGGCTGGCCATTGCAAATGAAATCATGGCCCAGACAAATTCAGTGCTATTAGGAAGTGGGAGTCGAAAACGTTAATGATGAAAAGAAAGACCTCTTTATACTTTAAGCAGTTTTTGTTATTGGAAGTAGGTACCAGCATGCTTCTTGAATCCTGCTGCTCCTGCCAGTCCCTGTGATTTGACTCCCCTCATAATTGTAGTTGCTGTTGGTCCACTAAGATTTCAGTTGCACCCAAAACCCCACCCCCCACCACTTTGCCCCTGCCCTGCATGAACTCTGTCCTCAATGACCCCCCCCCCCCCCCAACCCCTGCAGCTGCTATTCCTGCTATTGCCGGGGATTTGACTCGCTCAGATGAGCTGACCCTGCCGGTTTCCAGGATATTAATAAGCAGCATCTTTGTTTAAAATGTCATTCCCCTGTGAAAAGCTCTCTTCGCTTCCTTCTCTCCCATTTCTAGAAATGTTGTTCCACTGGCATGTTTGGAGTAACTCATCTGAATGGGTTTAATGTTCAAATCTTAGGGGTGCAGTAGCACAATGGTTAAGATACTGCACTCTGTACTAACTCAATGTAACTGCACTGTGTAATGAATTGACCTGTATGAGCAGTGTGCAAGACAAGTTTTTCACTGTACCTCGGTACAAATGACAATAATAAACCAATACCAATACCACAGGCTGACAATCCAGAGAAATTAGTTCATACCTCAGCATGGTATTTGAATTTGGGGCAGCACAGCCGATACAGCTGCTGCCTCATTGCTCCAGTGACCCAGATTTAATTCTGTCCTCCAGTGCTGACTACGTGGAGTTTGCATATTCTGCCTATGACTGCAGGTTTCTCCTCCGGGTGTTCCAGTTTCCTCCCACACCCCAGAGATGTGATGGCTGGTAGGTTTATTAGTCGGTAGTGTAGCTGTTAGCGTAACGCTTTACAGCACCAGCGACTCGGGTTCAATTCCGGCCGCTGTCTGTAAGGAGTTTGTACGTTCTCCCCGTGTCTGTGTGGGTTTCCTCCGGGTGCTCCGGTTTCCTCCCACTTTCCAAAGACGTATGGTTTGGGAAGTTGTGGGCATGCTACGTTGGCGCCGGAAACGTGGCGACACTTGCGGGTTGCCCCAGAACACTCTACGCAAAGGATGCATTTCACTGTGTGTTTCAATGTATGTGATTAATAAAGATATCTCATCTTATCAGAGCATCTTGCCTGGATGCTGGGTTCTGAGGCCAAGGATGAGATGGAGACTGATTTGAATCAGAATCAGATTTATTATCACTGACATATGACGTGAAATTTGTTGTTTTGCGGCAGCAGTACAATGCAAAAACTTAAAAATCTATCGGTTACAAAAATAAATACATAGTCCAACAAAAAAAGGAATAATGAGACAGTGTTCATGGGTTCATTGATCGTTCAGAAATCTGATGGCAGAGGGGAAGAAGCTGTTCCTGAATCAATGCATATGGGACCTCATATGGCTCCTGTACCTCCTCCCTGGTGGTAGTAATGAGAAAAGAGCATGTCCTGGATAGTGAGGGTCCTTAATAATGGATGCCACCTTCTTGAGGCACCATCTCTTAAAGATGTCCTCAATGGTGGGGAAGGTTGTGCCCATGATGGAGCTGGCTGAGTCTACAACCCTCCGCAGCCTCTTGCGATCATGTGCATTGGAGGATCCATACCAGGCTGTGATGCAACCAGTCAGGATGCTCTCCACCGGACATCTATAGAAATTTGGAAGAGTCTTTGGTGACATACCAAATCTCCTCAAACTCCCAATGAAGTAGAGCCGCAGGCATGCCTTCCTCATGATTGCATCACTGTGTTGGGCCCAGAATAGATACTCTGAGATGTTGACACCCAGGAACTTGAAGCTGCTCACCCTTTCTCTGCTAACCCCTCAATGAGGACTGGTGTGTGTTCTCCCGACTTCCCTTTCCTGAAGTCCTCAGCCAATTCCTTTGTCTTGCTGACATTGAGTGCAAAGTTGTTGTTGCGACATCACTCAACCAACCTTCTATCTCACTCCTATACACCTCCTCATCGCTATCTGAGATTCTATCAACAACAGTAGTGAATTTATAGATGGCGTTTGAGCTGTGCTTAGCCACACAGTCATGGGTGTAGAGAGAGTAGAGCAGTGGGCTAAGCACTCATCCTTGAGGTGCGCCTGTGTTGATTGTCAGCGAGGAGAAGGTGTTACTACCAATCCGCACTGACTGCGGTCTCCTGATAAGGAAGTCGAGGATGCAGTTGCAGTGGTAGGTACAGAGGCCCAGGTTTTGAAGCTTGGTTATTAGTACTGAGGGAATGATGGTGTTGAACGCTGAGCTGTAATTGATAAACATCAGCCTGACATATGTTTTGCTGTTGCCTAGGTGCTTCAAAGCAGAGTGGAGAGCCAGTGAGATTGCATCCACTGTAGACCTCTTGTAGCAGTAGGCAAATTGCAGCAGGTCCAGGTCCTTGCATAGGCATGAGTTAATTCTAGCCATGACCAACCTGTCAAAGCACTTCATCACAGTAGATGTGAGTGCTACTGGGCGATAGTGATTGAGGCAGCTCATTCTGTTCTGCATGGGCACCGGTATGATTGCTGCCCTTTTGAAGCAGGTGGGAACCTCAGACCACAGCAGTGAGAGGTTGAAGACGTCCTTCAACACTCCTTGTATACCACTGGGGCCTGATGCCTTGTGAGGGTTCACCCTCTTCAAGGATGTTCTGACATCAGCCTCTGAGACAGAGATCACAGGGTCACCAGATGCTGTGGGGATTCGCACAGGTGTAGTGTTATTCTCCCTTTCAAAGCATGCGTAAGAGGTGTTGAGCTCATTGGGGAGTAAAGCATCACTGCCATTTATGCTGTTAGGTTTCACCTTATAGGAAGTAATGGCATGCAAACCCTGCCAGCAGCTGTCGTGCATCCAATTGTGTCTCTAACTTCACATGGAATTGCCTTTTCACTCTCACAATGGCCTTCCATAGGTCGTACCTGGACTTCTTGGAGGATTATGGGTTGCCGGTCTTGAACGCCACAGTCCTAGCCCGCAGCACAATATGAATCTCCTGGTTCATCCAGGGCTTCTGGTTTGGGAAAACTTGGTATTTTCTCAAAGGCACACAGTCATCCATGCAGGTCTTGAAGTCAGTGAAGACCGTGATATATTCATTCAGATCCGCAGATGAATCCCTGAATATTGGGAGACCACAGTCAGTTCAGGTAGGTAACAACATCTCCTCCTTTCTGACAATCAACACAGGGGCACCTCAAGGGTGCATGCTTAGCCCACTACTCTACTCTCCCTGTACTCATGACTGTGTGGCTAAACACAGCTCAAGTGCCATCTATAAATTTGCAGATGACATTACTGTTGTTGGTGGAATCTCAGATGGTGACAAGGAGGCATACAAGAGTGAGATAGATCAGCTGGTTGAGTGGTGTCGCAACAACCTCACGCTCAATGTCAGCAAGACCAAGGAATTGATTGTGGACTTCAGGAAGGGGAAGTCGGGAGAACACACACAAGTCCTCATTGACGGGTCAGCAGTGGAAAGGGTGAGCAGCTTCAGGTTCCTGGGCATCAACATCTTGGAGGATCTATCCTGGGCCCAACACATTGATGCAATCACAAAGAAGGCATGCTAGCGGTTTTACTTTGTTAGGAGTTTGAGGAGATTTGATATGTCACCAAAGACTCTTGCAAATTTCTATAGACGTCTAGTGTAGAGCATTCTGATTGGTTGCATCACAGCCTGATATGGAGACTCCAATGCGCAGGATTGCAAGAGGCTGCAGAGGGTTGTAGACTCAGCCAGATCCATCACGGGCACAACCATCCCCACCATTGAGGACATCTTCAAGAGGCAGTGCCTCAAGGTGGCGGCATCTATCACTAAGGACCCTCACCATCTGGGATGTGTCCTCTTCTCATTACTACCATTGGGGAGGAGATGCAGGAGCCTGAAGACCCACACTCTATGATTTAGGAACAGTTTCTTCCCTTCCACCATCAGATTTCTGAACAGTTCATGAACACTACTACATTCATCCTTTTTTTTCCCGTACTATTTACTTATTTATTTTGTAATATATGGTAATTTCATCTATTTACACTACTGTTGCCACAAAACAATAAATTTCACAACGTACAAGTCAGTGATAATAGTTCTGATTCCACCTTCCTTTTTTGAAGAGTGGAGTTGTACATGTGACTAGTAAAGAAATCATACCTTAAATTTGCTACCTTCCAATCTGTAAAGACTGCTCCACAGTTTAAAGAATTTTGGAAGACGAGCTTCAATGCATTCAATATTTCCAGGGCTACTTCCTTTAGTACCTTGAGATGTAGATATCAAGCCCTGGGGATTCATCACCCTTAAGGCCCATTAATTTCCCAAGCACTATTTCTTTACTAATAATACTGATTTCCATCAGTTCCTCCCTCTCTCTGGACTCTTATTCCCGAACATATCAGGCAGGTTATTTATTTGTGTTCTTCTTTATGAAGACAGAACCAAAGTATGTTTTAATGGTTCTGCCATATCTTTGTTCCCAATTATAATTTATCCCATTTCTAACTGTAGGTGATTTACATTTGGCTTCGTAAACTTTTTCCCTCCACATGTAAAAGCATTCACAGTCAGTTTTTATGTCCTCTGCAAACTTACTCTCAGACTCCATCTTCTCTCTCTTGATCAACTTTTTGTCCTTTTTAAACTGCTCCCAATCCTCAGGCCTGCTGCTTTTTCTAGTGATTTCATATGCCACCTCTTTACCATCCCTAATTTATTCTCCTTTGCTTTTTCTTCCCCCATAATGAATGTTTGGAATTCCAGAGGGGATTCTAAAATTTTGGTAATCCTAATCTCAGCAGAGCCCACATCGTTTACTCTTGATGCAGAGGTGTTATGCTGTGGAACACTGTTATCAAAGCCACTAATTCATGATGGTTGACAAAGTCA
Organism: Pristis pectinata; assembly: GCF_009764475.1. Lineage (NCBI taxonomy): Eukaryota > Metazoa > Chordata > Chondrichthyes > Rhinopristiformes > Pristidae > Pristis > Pristis pectinata. The sequence goes on from NC_067407.1 coordinate 107,450,422, forward strand.
TATCGCATTTTGATTATGAAGCCTTTTGGGATTTTTTTTTAAAAGTTTCCTGGGTGGAATGCCTTTATAGGGATGCTGTGTATACTTAGCTAAAATGCCAAACCAATAGCTTAAGTACTATTATGATTATATGTTCCCTTCATTCAACTTAACAAAAAACTGATTAATTGGTTGATTGATTGATTTGTTTGGAAGAAAAGAACTGAGGGGAGATTTGAGGTGTATGAAATTATGAGAAGCCTGGACAAGGTAAGCAGAAAGGACATAGTTCCTCAGCAGAGAAGTCAGTAAGTATTGGGCATTGATCAAAGATCATTGGTAGAAGGAGTAGAGGGGAGTTAAGGAAAACAAAAATCCTCAATTAGTACGTCTGAAATTCACTGCCTGAAAGGGTGGTGGAGGCAGAAACCCACATCACAATTAATAAATACTGGGTTGAGGAACCAAAAACTACAAGGTCAAGAGGTGGGGGTGACCTGAAGCCCATTTTTAAGCCACAAAGGTCTGGATGTTGTCCTTCTTTGCTGTACATTTCTATAATTCTAAGAACAAGAGCATACTCTGCTCATGGATAATCCAGCATTGTTTCAGTAAAAAATTGTGTTGAAGAAGTTGAAACCTTTGTCCTCCCATACAGCCCATTAAAGTACTGTGTTGACTTAGCATTTCAAAGCTTTTAATAACGTTCAGTCATAGAAATAATAACTGCAAAATCAACATACAATTAAATGCAAAATCCATATCTGTAGGACTGAAACTAAGACCTTTGATATTTTGATTAAATATTTATGAAGGGGGGTTAAAAGTAAAGGTCTTTTCTGTATACCTTTAATAGTTCCAGAGAACTTAAAGCAGTTTTACAAAATATATAATAAAGAAGAACTCCCTTAAATGAAGAACTTCATGACTTGATCTGAGGATTAAAATCTTTTCACTTGTGGAAAGACCACATAAGAAAAAAAAACAATTTACAATTTATTTTGATAATTAAGTTTTTCGGCTTCTCATGAATTAAGTTCTACGTTCCAAATTCACAGAGATTATAGTTTGTGAGTTATTGTAAACTCATTTTAAATTAGGTTAGTTGATAACACAATATTTCTTTACTACATTTCTCCTGAATATTACTAAAACAAATCCAAAACTATCTTCAAATGTAAATAGTTTTATAGGGTAATAAAGTAGAGTTTTTACTTGCATTTCAACTTGATTTGTTTATGGTTTGCTAAGAGGCTATGAGTTATTTTTTTATTATCAAGTTTTAAGGTAAATGAATAACTTTGGATTTAGGTACTTACTTACTGAGAATAAGTAAGCAATAACTTGTAGGAACTTTAATAGAAATATTGAGCAACAGATTCCAGTGATCAACTCCACAGGAAAATAGGAGCAGGAATAGACCACCTGGCCTCTCTAGCCTGCCCTGCCATTCAAATGATCATGGCTGATCTACCCTAGGCCTCAACTCCTTTTATGTCCCACTTGAAATAGCCCTCAATGCCTGGTCTTTCAAAAATTCATCTCCTTCCTTTTCAAAAACCTCCAAGATAGAGAATTCCAGAGATTGTGAGAAGACCTTGCTACACACCTCAGTTCCAAATGACCATTTCCCTAACTTGTTAGTATGTCCCCTCAGTTGAGACTCTCCCACAAGCTGATGCATCTCTACTTCCGTCATGACTACTTAGGATCCTATATGTTACAATACAATCGCCCCCTATTCTTCTAAACTCCAAAGAATACAAGTCTAACTTTTTGAGTCGTTCGTGATAGGATAGACTAATATTGGACTGTCTCCATGCTAGTATATCCTTCCTTAAATAAGGGGACCAATACCCACCAACATCCTGTACTTCTGTTCCTAAACTCCAAACCTCCTGTAATAAATGCCAAAATGGAATTTACTTGGGCATGCCAATGGCTCTACTCCATTAGGAGTTTGAGAAAATTTGGTATGTCACTGAAGACTCTTGCAAATTTCTATTGATGTACAGCGGAGAGCATTCTGACTCGTTGCATCACTGCCTGACATGGAGGCTCCAATGCACAGGATTGCAAGAGGTTGTAGACTCAGCCAGCTCCATCACATGCGCAATCCTTCCCACCATTCGAGGATATCTTCAATAGGCGGTGCCTCAAGAAGGTGGCATCCATCACTAAGGACCCTCACCATCCGGAACATGCCCTCTTCTCGTTACTACCATCAGGGAGGTGGTACAGGAGCCTGAAGACCCACAGTCTTCCCCACCATTATCAGATTTCTGAACAGTCCATGAACACTATCTCATTGTTTCTTTTATTTTGCATTATTTAGTTATTTTGTAATTATATAGTTTATGTCTTTGCATTGTACTGCTGCTGCTGCAAAACAACAAATTTCTTGTCATATAAGACTGTGAATAACAAACCTGATTCTGATTCATGATTTATCTACTCCAAACCTCAACTCCTTCTCTGTGCCAGTTTCCCATGGCCTTCAATTCCCCCGATCATTCAAAAATTCATCTACCTTCACTTTAAATAAGATATCTTGATTAGTCACACATACATCGAAACACACAGTGAAGTGCATCTTTGCATAGAATGTTCTGGGGTCAGCCCGCAAATGTCATCATGTTTCCGGTGCCAACATAGCATACCCACAACTTCCTAACCCGTATGTCTTTTGGAAGGTGGGAGGAAACCAGAGCACCCAGAGGAAACCCATGCAGACACAGGGAGAATGCACAAACTCCTTACAGAGAGCGGCCGGAATTGAACCCGAGTCGCTGGCATTGTAATAGTATTACGCTAACCACTACATGAGCTAGCATCCACATACCTCTGGGGTACAGAATTTCAAAGATTCCCTACCCTCTGCGAGAAGAAATTTCCATACACCTTGGTTTTAAATGACTGTTTCCTTGTTCATAACTCTTCCAGTAGTGAAAACATCTAAACATCAACCCTGCCATTTCCCCTCAGGATCTTACACATTTTAATAAGATCACCTCTCATTCTTCTAAATTCCAAAAAATACAGACCCAACCTGTTCAGCCTCCCCTGATAGAACCCTCCTCTAGTTCCAGGGATTAGCCTGCTGAATCTCTTTAGGCCTGCTCCAATGCAAATATATCCCTTCTTAGTACTTCACAGTACTTCAGGTGTGGCCTCACCAACACCTTGCACAATTGTAACAAAACTTCCCTATTTCTAAACTCTAACCTCTTTGCAATAAAGGACAATGTGCCATGTGCCCCCTTAAGTACTTGCTGTACTTGCCTGTTGACCTTTTGTGATTCAAAGACATAATTCTGTAAGCAATCATAAAACATTTACTTTTGGCCAAAATATAAAAACTGTTTGAATTCCCCTATCAGTTCTATTTCCATTATTCAATTTGTTGAACCCATAATTAAGGCAACTGATTTTTTGATAGTAATTTGAGAAGTTGTATAATCTCTCATGTAGCTGTAGTCATTGGAAGCTAAACTCCTTATCATTATAATTTAGTCTTTGACCTACTTTAAGCCAATAAAAACACTGTAATTGTTGATATGTTATCACTGTGTTTTGTAGCCTTCTAATTTCCAGACTTACTGATTCGGCAAACATTTGAATGCAAGGTGAAAACTAACCAATTCTGACCATCTACAATTGTGCAGAGATTATGTTAGAGTGGATATGTGCTAATATTAGGCTTTAAACTGTGTTGCAAGTTAGCAAGTGAAAAAATCTGAAAGAAAATGAAAAGCAAATGCAATTCAGAGGAATAAACTAAATTAAATTGAGGGAAAAGAAACGCAAACAAAAAAAAGCTGATTCAAAAGAGAAACATATAAAATATGTGAAAACTAGATAAAATTGAAATAAATGTTACTGGCCAGCCACTGAGAATAAGTAATTTGCAGTATTTTCCAATAATAATTCCAGACAGTAATATAGCAAAGCATACAATCACATAGTAAACTGAAACAATCGATGATCAATTGCATATGGCACAGGCAGCTTATTTAGGACCAGAAAAGAATGTTTTACATTTTCTGATTGATATTTTTCCGTTTTGATAAATATTTTATTTAGGGCTCAAAAAAAAATGATCCTCTTTTGGAGTCAGAGGATGTGGCAGACATACTAAATGAATATTTTGCATATGTTCTCACTGGGACCTGATCAGACCAGTCACATTTAACTATTGTAAAGCCAAGGCCTTGTATTCATTTGGGAAAGCATCCTTCTTCATGAGTGGCATTGCTTTCACGGGCCTTGTAGGCATGATTAAATAACCTAGAAGAGGTATTTAAACGTGCTTCGGTCAGCACAGAATGCTACTGCACCTCCATGCACTTGCATGGAAGACTGAAAGCAATTATGGAAGCTTTAGTGCATGCTGATTTCCATTAAAATTGTATCAGTTACTGAACATTATTGAGAACCACATGGTAGAATTTCTAGGACGATAAAAGGTTGTCAGCAGTTGATATCCAAAAGTTACCTGGGCTTGGTGGAATACACTCTAGGTCACTGAGGGAAGCAGTGTTATATAGGTAGTGGAGTCTCTGATCACTCTCTTTCAATCTTCCTTAAATATGGCACCTGTAGGATTTCAAACATTACACTCTTGTTCAATAAACATGAGGGGGAAAACCTAGCAGTTACAGTCTAGCCAGCCTAAATCTGTGGTGATGAAATTTTGAAAACAATAATCATTGACAGAATCAGTTTGCCATTACTAAATATAATGAAAGTGCATGTGAGTTTATTAGAAGCAACTTATGTTTGACCAACTTGTTTGAATTCTTTGATTAGGTAATGGTGCGAGTCAAGAGCACATGAACAACCCAACTAAATGACTTCAATTTAAGGTCATTAGCAAGAGAGAAAAGGTGATGTTAAAAAAATGCACAAAGAATTATAAGAACATAAGAAATAGGAGCAGGAGTAGGCCAGCTAGCCTGGTCCACCATTCAATAAGATCATGGCTGATCTGGCTGTGGACTCAGAGTCACCTACCTGCCTTTTCCTGAGAATCCTGAATTCCCTTACTATGCAAAAATCTATCCAACTGTATCTTAAATATATTTAGTGAGGTAGCCTCTACTGCTTCCCTGGGCAGAGAATTCCACAGATTCACTACTCGCTGGGGAGAGCAGTTTCTCCTCTGCATCTGGAATGTTCTGTTAGAATGATGGAAGGAGATCCAATAGGAATAAAAACTTTCAAAAAGACAGTGGATGAATGAAGTAGTTAAATTGAAAAGAAAAACACTTCTCTGAAGAAAATGAACAAGGATACAGTACAATTGTTTCTCCAAGGGAAGAGCATAAAGATATGGGACTATTGCTTTGAAGAGGGAAAAAACAAATGATATGGGACTTTACATCTTTGAGCTAAAAAATAAACAGGGGCATGAGAATGTTGTTTGGAGGGAAAGAGCAGACATGGGATATTGCCTGTCTGAAGAAAAAGAGCAGGAATATAACACTATTACTTCCCCGAAGGAAGTGAGCAGGGGAATAACACTAATGCTTCTCCGAGAGAAAAGGGAAAGGAAAAGGAAAAGGAAATGACACTTGAGGGATAGGAACAGTGGTAGGGACTATTGCATGTCTGAGGGAAAAGATTAAGACATGCGATTAATTACACAGATCTTTCAAGGAGCTGATTGAAGTACAATAGAGCAATTGTCAAGCCATCACAGCTGTAGAAGAGGCTTGACCCAAATAGTAGAGCAGCAGAGACGACTTAGCAGTGAATGATGACTTTAATAATAGACTGCAAAATAACAAGCCACAAGGGGCCCCAAAACAGGAGAGAATAGAAACTAAACACCACAAGCAACAAGGTAACCTTAGGCAGGGAGAGCGCAGCTAGGAGCAACTGGTTAGGACCAGCTGATTCATTTCAAGAACAAGGACTGTGGATGAGAACTGTGGTTAAATAGGCTGCAAGTGATGAGGGAATGAGCGGCAGGTGAATCCTATTAGCTGGGTGGAGACTGGGAGGTGTCTGTGAGAGTAGGCCCGACACAAGCTAAGTTTTGCTTTATTCAGTGTTTCTGTAAATCTAATAATGAACATTAAGACATTTCACAGCATATAACATCAAATATCAAGATTGATGGTAATGTGAAATAGCCTATCTAGTTTTTAGGTTCATATTGAAAGTATTATTATTTGGCAGAGTTAATAACCATGAAGTTGTACCTCAGTATAAAAAGAGACAAGAAAGCAAGTTTGTTTAAATATTGTGGTCTTCAGCACTTGGATGTTTCTTGTTTTGGCAGGGAATATTTACAGTAATGTGTGCCCAGGCTGACTTTGGAATATTTCTAAGGAGGCAAAGATAATTTGAAATAACTTGCAGAAGGTCTCCATTGGTGTGTGTTTCAGGAGTTATTCAGTAGTTGGTGAGGAGGAAGCAATCTCCTCTCCTCAGCTGTCAGCACCAATTTGAATGAATCTGAGCAAACTGTGATATTCCATGACTGCTGAGATTGACTGATTTCACGCAGGCCGAGGGCTAATTCAATACTTTCCAGTTTTCAATTTATCTTTGTGTTTTTGTTAGTGAAAACCTAAGGCACTGCAATCAGAATGTGACAGGTAAGATAGCAAGCAAAAGCAGGCGTTTACTGTCACATTTGAGCTCTGTCTTCGACTGGTTAGAAGTGTTGAGCAAACTCGGCAAGGCTCATCAAATCTGTGAAAGATGCTGTTTGGTCTGCTTGGAGTTTGTTAGTCGTCTAGCACAGCGAGATGTCCATAAGGGAATGTTGCCGACTGGCACATTCCAGGCTGCAGGAGTATGTGCTGAGAGATACACTGAAGCTTGGTGCAGCCAACGCAAAGACTCTGTGGAGAAGGACCGTAGGTCTTTCCACTTCTGGACATTGAGAGGCTGAGTCTGGTGAAGAACCCCCTGAAACAATGAAAGGGTGCATTGCACCAGGGAGCTATTGAGTGGCAATGGAGCTATGTTTAAAAAAGTGTTAACACTACTGAATGTATTGGCCAAATGACACTAAGAATGTAAAAAGTTTTGCACTGTGCTTTTCTTTTTGTATATATGAATACATTTTATGAGTTCCAAAAAACATGACTGTTTATTCCATTGGTATCCCCAGGCAGACTAATTTCAGAAGCTTCAACAAACAACATTAAAACCCAGTGAGCAGTCAACTGCCTAACGTTGTTCTTAAAGAGATGACAGTCCTAAAGCAGCATTTACCCTTTTGCAACCAATAGTTCATATACTAAATTTAGCTTGCAAAGCTGTCCTTTAACATGAATGGGCATGATACCACCCATTCAGCAGATGTGACACTACGCATTTTAATAGTTAATCTTTTCCCATACAATTTAAATTAAAACCAGATCTGTCACCACTGCCTGCAACAAAAGGAACTCACATGATCCAGTGGTTTCACACACACAATCTGCCACATCTCCATTATTTTTTCATTATGAATATCTGAAGGAAATTCCAGTACTTCCAATTTTGATTGAATGCAATCATTTTAACGTTGCTCTGACTTTTAATGATTTTAGTGCCTTTGCTCTGTCGTACTGTCCTCCATCATATGTAGTGTTTTATTTTTTTCCAATCATCTTCTGTTTTTCACTCTTTAACCTTTGTAATACGCACCTTTTACTCTCCCCTTTCTTTTTCTTCCCATTTCTTGTTTCTCTTCTCTCTCTCATCATTCCCTCTCTTTCCATTCCCCCCTCCCCCTCCATCCCCATCCCTGTCTCTCTTTTGCATTCATCTTCAAAAGACAACTGAATGCGGTTGAGTAAAACACACTGTTTATAAAGACACTGAGGATGATAATCAGAGGTGAGGTGAGAGGAACTGCTCTTGACATCAAGGCAACATTTGATTGATTGTGGTGTCAAAGAACCCTGGCTAAACTGAAGTCAATGGGAATCAGAGAAAACCTCTCTGCTGGTTAGAATCACACCTAGCACAGAGGAAGATGGTTGTGGTGGTTGGAGGTCAATTGTCTCAGCCACAGGACATCTCTGCAGGAGTTCCTCAGAAGAGTGTCCTAGGCCCAACCATCTTCAGCTCCTTCATCAATGACTTTCCTTCAATCATTAGGGATGTTTGCTGATGACTGCACAATGCTCAGTGCCATTTGCAATTCCTCAGATAACGAAGCAATCCACATCCAAATGCAGCAAGTCCTGGACAATTATCCAGGCCTGGGCTGCTAGGTGATAAGTAACATTTGCACCACAGATGTGCCAGGCAATGATAATATCCAATAAGAGAAAATCCCGCTATCATCCCCTGACATCCAATGGCATTACCATCACTGAATCCCCCATTATCAATATCCTCAGGGTTACCATCGACCAGAAACGGAACTGGAGTATGCATATATGCAATGTGGCTACAAGAGCAGATCAGAGGCTAGGAATCCTATGGTGAGTAACTCACCTCCTAACTCCCCAAAGCCTGTTCACCATCTACAAGGCTCAAGTCAGGAATGTGATGGAATACTTTCCACTTGCCTGGATAAGTGCAGCCCGCTTGATAGGTATCCATCCACAACCATTCACTCACTCCACTACTGACACACAGTAGCAGCAGTTTGTACCATCTACAGGATGCACTGCACCAACTCACCAAGACTACTTAGACAGCACTTTCCAAACCCATGACCTCTACCAGCTAGAAGGACAAGGGCAGCGAAAGCAATGGGAACACCACCATCTGGTTGTTGCCCTCCAAACCACACATCATCCTTATTTAGAAACATATCGCCATTCCTTCACCATTGCTGGTTCAAAATCCTGGAACTCTCTCCCTCATTGCACTGTGGGTATACCCACACGTCAAGGACTGCAGTGGTTTGGTTCAGGAAGGTAGCTCACCATCACCTTCTCAAGGGCAATTAGGGAAGAATAATTAAATACCAGCTCAGCCTGCAAAGCCTGCATCCCTCGAATGAATATAAAATAAAATTTCTATGTGCCTGACAGAAGCCAGATGGATGGTTGATGAGATCTCTTTTTCCATGCGCATGTTGTCAAACTCACATGGTACAGTGGTGGCACGGTAGCGTAGCGGTTAGCGTAACACTATTACAGTGCCAGCGAGCTGGGTTCAATTCCCGCCGTTGTCTGTAAGGAGTTTGTACGTTCTCCATGTGTCTGCATGGGTTTCCTCCGGGTGCTCTGGTTTCCTCCCACATTCCAAAGACGTACAGGTTAGGAGCTGTGGGCAAGCTATGTTGGTGCTGGAAGAGTGGCAACACTTGCAGGCTGCCCCCCAGCACGTTTTCAGTAATGCAAAAAAATGCATTTTGCTGTGTGTTTCAATCTACGTGTGACTAATAAATAAATATCTTATCAAAGCAACTGTATTCGGCATGTGAACGGAAAAGCCACTGGAACTGGAATTGGTTTATTATTGTCACTTGTACCGAAGTACAGTGAAAAACTTGTCTTGCATGCTGTTCATATAGATTGAGTACAGAGTGCATTGAGGTAGTACAGGGTAAAACAATACAGAATGTAGAATAATATGCAACACTTACAGTGAAAGTGCAATGCAGGTAGAATGAAGGGAAAATGAAGGGAATATCTCTGATAGGGTGAGGTCTGGGTTGTTGTGGGGATAAGCTGTTGATAAATTTATCTGGATGATGGGTTAATGAAGGCATTTTGTGAGTAATAATAAGAACAAAGAAATTTAAAAGCTATGAAATGGACAGTTGGAGATCCATCTTTAATGCATATTCTTCCCATTAATGTAATTTTTTCTCATGTAGCGTCATCAAGAGTTGTGGACACTTCAGGGTTTTCAACTTCTCTATGGTTACCAAAGGAATGAGAATGTTTTGAAATATAAGCTGTAGTGAATGCTGTTTAGGTCAGACCATGTTGATGGAGGGAGAAAAACTGAGTCAATATTACAGTGCCATTTTAATTCCCTATCCCACTCAAACTCTGGCCTGTCTGTCTGTGGCCTCCTGCACAGATATAACAAGGCCCAATATAAGCTTGAGGAACAGCATCCTTCTTCTCTCTGGGCATGTTGCAGCCTTTCCAACTCAATATTGAAGTCAACAGCTTCAAGTGACACTCTCCCTCTCTTTGTATCAGAACTGTTAGTCTGCTGATGGTCATCCATCTGTATTTGTGGCTCAGTTTTTCTCCTATGTTAGCATGCTCTGGTCCACTTAGCACTCCCTACAGCCCTGTATTTTGTAGATTTTACTTTCCTCAGTTTGTGTTCTCTCTCTAAATACCCTCACCTCACAACATTTAAGTTTCTTCATGTTATTTCTCTCTAAATGCCCTTGTTACCCACCAAGCAGATGACTTCATTAACAGCTTATTCCCCATTGCAACCTAGACATCCTATCAGAGAAATTCCTTTTATCCTATTTATTCTCCCCCATCATCTCTGCAACTTAGAACTAATACATAATACTAATATTAATATTTAATACTGGTAAGTAGGGCAGGCAGGGTAGTGTAGGGCAAGCATGGTAGTGTAGCGGTTAGTGTAACGCTATTACAGCACCAGCAACCCAGGTTCAATTCCGGCCACAGTCTGTGAGGAGTTTGTGCCTTCTCCCGGTATCTGTGTGGGTTTCCTCTGGGTGCTCCGGTTTCCTCCCACATTCTAAGGACATACTGGTTAGGAAGTTGTGGGCATGCTATGTTGGCGCCGGAAGCGTGGCGACACTTGCGGGCTGCCGCCAGAACACTCTATGCAAAAAGATGCATTTCACTGTGTGTTTCGATGTACATGTGACTATTAAAGATAGCTTATCTCTTATTCTAGTCCTGTCGGAATGAATGCTAACATTGCATTTGCCTTCCTTATCTAATCTTATCTTATCTTATCTTAATATTTTCATTCTTTGACAAAGGGTCTTTGACCTGAAATGTTAACTGTGTTTCTCCACAGATGCTGTATGAACTGCTGAGTGTTTCCAGCATCTTCTGATTTTATTTCTGTCCCAATTTTGCAAGAACAGATGGTCCCCAGCCCATGTGGTTGAAATGGATCTAAATTAAAATTGCCCAGGCCTACTTTTTGCAGCCGGAAGCAAGTTTCCAATTTAGCTTAATAACCACTCATCCAAATTCCACAAATGGAGGCAAATAGTCTGGCAGTTTACATGGGGTGACATATAAAATTATAAAAGCACATTTGCCAGATTGTGCATGAACATTAATATCCTGGTGTCATGTATGTAGCAGTTAGCGTAACGCTATTACAGCACCAGCAACCTGGGTTCAATTCCGGCCACTGTCTGTAAGAAGTTTGTACGTTCTCCCTGTGGGTTTCCTCCGGGTGCTCTGGTTTCCTCCCACATTCCAAAAGACGTACGGGTTAGGAGCTGTGGGCACGCTATGTTGGCGCCGGAAGAGTGGCGACACTTGCGGGCTGCCCCCAGCACATTCTCAGTAACGCAAAAAGATGCATTTCACTGTGTGTTTCGATGTACATGTGATTAATAAATAAATATCAATGTTGTTGAGGAGAGTGTACTTTCTTTTTTGGTAAGGGGCTTTGATAAATGTTGCTGACAACCAAGTGTGGAAAAGGCAAAATTATAGCCACTTTCCTAAGCACTTCTGATGCATCTGCATTTTGTGCCTTGCTGCAAGTTTGCTCGGCTCTATTGTCTTTGGCTCTAATGTCCTATTGCTATCAGAGATAGCCATATAAGGCAGATGAACCATATGTTGTTTTACAGAGTACAGCCTGCCAACGCAGGCCCAATAATTTGTTGAATGTGGAGCACAGTGACATAGCATGTTAATTGCTAGCCTACTTCTTTATCACAACAAACTGTTTATGTTTTACCCAACTGTTGGCCATGAATGACTTTCCTCTGATAATAAGGAAGGTCAACAGGCAGAATAATTTTATTGCAACTGCATGTTCTAATTTATGTCTGCAATAATCCAAGTCAAAATAAAAATTTCAAATGATAATTGGAAACAGTTGCATAAGATAAGTGGGATAGAAATCAAATACGGTATCTTGTAAATTGCAGTATCTTTGGCTATTAACCAGCCCTGTGCCTCAAATCCAGTTACCACCTTTGCTCCAAATCTTAGTTCCTATATTTTACAGAACTTCCATTTCAGTTTTGATATTTTATGATGATTTAACCTACAGAATTTTATGGGAGTAATTCCAGATTTCCACAGTCCTTTTCTGTGAAGAAATCCTTTTTGATTTTGGCCCTGACTGGCCAGTCTCAAATTTGATGGCTGTGGCCTGTTGTTCTGGAATCTTTTACCAGAAGTATTCATTTTTCTTCATTTAGTCTACTAATTTCTTTAATTATCTTGATTTGGCTATCAAATGGGTTTATCTTTTATGGACTCTGCTATTGCTTTTGGGGGACCAAACTGACACCTGATCACTCACATGTTGATGAAGGAATTAGTGTGCATGAAATTCTGCGGAAGCATGCAGATTAGATAGATCATCAGGGTACCATACAGTTAATCAGGGTACCTTTCCGATTTGATGCCATTGGCATTATGGAATTCAAAGTTCAAGCTTATCCTCTCTCTTAAGCTTGTAGAACTCTTTACATGTTAAGCAAGAACAAGAACTAAACCCCATCCTATCTCTAATCCTAACCTCCAGGAACTATTCCATTTAGAGGGATCATCAGTTGCTTAGATGCTACTTGCTAGATGATTTCTTCAGATTGTTGATATGATCCTATAAGTGTTTGATGTTTTCCACAATGTTTTGCCTCCAGGGGATTGAATAGCAGGTGCTAAGGATTTTTGATGACTTCAAGGCATCTGCCGAAACCAATTCCTCCCAGGTATTAATGGGCATTCCCCTCAGAATATAACATGAACAGCAGAATGAGCAAACGATACCCAAAACAAGACACAATGTTAGAAGAGGGAAAGAGGGCAAGGGTTCTAGCTGGAGTCAAATCTGCCCCTGGCATTCAGAGAGCAATTTTCCTATTTGAATGCTATCAAGGAACATTGTGTGAGATATCTGTGGTGGAGCAGGAGATATTTGCAACATCTCACAAAATGTACTCCACAGTTATGTGATGTTTCAGGGCTGAAATCAGAAAGATTCCTCCATAAAAAATGATAGTGGAAATTTGGAACAAACGCAAAAACTGGTAAGACTTGGACATTTCAAAGCTGAAATCGGGTTTACGTAAAGTGTGGCATCTAAGCTAATAGAACAAAGCTGGTTTGAGGTACAGGGTCAAGGAGCCGAATAGTCGATTCAAAGATAATTAACAAAATTTCATTTGCTTGCATCAGAGCCTAATGGATGGAGAACGGAGTACGCGCAACATTGGACTGTAGACATTCCGTCATTAGATGGTGTAATTAATTGCACTCTAGCATGTCACACCCTCTGTGTACCAGAAATTAAGAGGATTTTATTCCAGCTTGTATGCAACCAAATACAGAGAATCATGCCGATCATGAATCATGCTGGTGCTATGCCAGTGGCTATGATGCCATCATTTTGCTGCAGAGTTATCTGCTTTTAAGCCACCATAGCAAAACAGAGTGGCTACAAGATAATGTGCAAATGTACCTGACATGCATGCAATGCTGCCACATGAAATCTTGACACAGTGGATGTCAAGATGGTCTGCTGCATGAACTGGCCATCATGGACAGTCCAATTCAAAGTATGCCAGCCTCCTTGATCATTAGCTGTGTTATTACTTGGCTGTTAGTATTTTAAAGCAATTTTTGTACATGTATCCCCAAATCACTGCTCCTTGTAGTTTCCAGCTTCTCATCTATTAAATATAGCTTTCTTCAGTCCAAAGTAGATGATCCTGCCTTCCCTCAACACTAAATTACAGTTACCACACATGTTCACTACCTAATCTAGATCTATTCCTTTGCAACTATTCCTTTTGTCTACAGTAAATGAGAAAATTAATAATGTCATGATCACACTTTGAAAAATGACATATTGTAGACTTGTTAGTGTACATTCGTAATGAGGTGTGCTGTTGATTTGGTTTGGGGTAGGAAAATTTAAAAAAAACTTGAGATTAATGAATTGAGAATGGCTGATTCATCCAAGAAACAAAAACCTCGCCTTTGCAGAGATGGCAAAAAAATGTGACTATTCCATAGCATCATTTTCAGTTCATGGTTTTAATTACTTGAATTGCACAAAGAGCTCTGCAACAAAAATGTGAGTCAGGTTTTTGATATAATTTGCTCTTTATGTTTGTTTGCAAACAAAAATCCATTGAATTATGCATTTTTTAAAAAAATCGTAAATATTAGTTGTTTTGCCATTTTGGGTCACGGGATACAATCGTGTCGGATGGGCACATGATCGTAACAACCATTTTAAAAAATAGGTCTAAAGTGGATGATCTTGCACAAGCTTTATGTCGTGTGTCCTACAAGACAATATTTTTGAAAGCAACCGAAAAAGCTAAACATAATTCTGAATAAGATTGCAAGGTTTACGAAATGCTGATAATACCGAGCAGAATTCAACATTTAACATTTCTTTTCTTCACCAAAGGAACAATGATGTCATATCAGCAGATTTTGTAATTGGCTTACTGAAAGCCGAGGCACGAGTTCAAAGAGGTATTTTAGTCTTTCAAATCAAATTAACACCAAAGGAAAGAAATTTAAATCCCTTGTCATCAAACGGATTTATCCTCTTTCTTTGTTAATATTTGCAATAAAAAAATCTTAATCGAGAATTTCGGTTTTTTTCCTCATCAGTCCCATTACTAACAGCCCATTGGACAGATCGGGTGTCAATCACTTCGTCCTATAGGCCTTCCACCTGCGTATCTGATTGGCCAACTCACATACCACTCTCCTCTGGGTGGGCACCATGATTCGCTAATGGCTTCCCTCGCATCGTCCATGCTCCCCCCCTGCCTCGGCGGTTGATTGGTTAGAAAACGCGTTAATTCTTGATCGAGCCTGACCGCCTGTTTAATTCGCCCAGAGCAACTGTCAATCATCACCCCACCCTCCAAACGGCGACGTCAGCGCTGGATAAACGGCTGCATCCCCTCCGCCTTCGTCTCATTCACTTAGGAAGCGTCCGCAAGGTTGAACATAAGCGGAAATTTGCTATATATTTTACATAATTTTACACAGACCAGACACACACACGTAGATTTTAATTGTCAAGCAGATATATAATTCGCCTTTATAGGTTATAAAAGAGGTATATATCTCATTTAACGTCGAAATAATATTGAAAATGAAACAAAAGGTGACAATGGTGGACGTCGAAGGAACAGGATGTCCTGCCACAAAGACGGCATCCACCGTTTGCAGCAAAAATGTGGTCATCAACGGTCATGTGGAAACGGCAGAGCGCGAAGGTACGGCCGTGAAAGGTGCGCGGTCTCCGGAAGAGAGGGAGGCCATGCTGACTGGCAATGTGAAGCCGATCGAGTGCCGGGTTTACTGGACCAGGTTCGTGATCCTGATCGTGTTCAGCCTCTACTCCATGGTGAACGCCTTCCAGTGGATCCAGTACAGCATCATCTCCAACATCTTCAGCACTTTCTACCAAGTCTCCTACGAGCAGATCGACTGGCTGTCGGTGGTGTACATGCTCGTCTACGTCCCCCTCATCTTCCCCGCCGCCTGGCTGCTCGACAAGAAGGGCTTGAGGATCGTGGCGCTGCTGGGTTCCGGCCTCAACTGCATCGGAGCGTGGATTAAAATCGCAAGCGTAAGGCGAGACCTGTTTGGGGTGACCATGTTCGCCCAAACGGTCTGTTCCATCGCTCAGATTTTTATCCTTGGTCTGCCCTCTCGAGTGGCCTCCGTATGGTTCGGTCCTCGAGAGGTGTCTACGGCGTGCGCCTCCGCCGTCCTGGGCAATCAGGTAAGGGGCATGAGGGGCTTCGAGTTTCTCCCGTCTCACCGCGGGAAGGAGGAGGAGGAGGGGCACCAGTTCCCGCCGCCAGCGTTTCGCCCGCTGCAATTCCGCGACGCAAAGGGGGGAAGCGTAAACTTGTGCGGCGCCTTGGCGGGCGGCGCTGTTGCGGCGGGTGGGGTGGGTGAACGGACCCCCGCCCACCCCCTCCCCTTCCTCCCTCCTCCCTCCATCCATCCTCCTTCCATCCATCTTCCCATCATCCCCCTTCCCCACCCTCTCTTTCCTTCCCCCCCCCCCCCCCCCAGCGCGACCACCGCCGGGTTTTTTTTCTCCCTCTGCGTTGGACTCCCATCGCCAGCTGCCTTCGCACTCTAATGAGTGCCTTCTTCCTTCCTTTTCCACCGACACGCCTCCGCCCTCCCCCCGGGGATTTTCCGGGTCTGCGAATGTTCTAGAAGGCCCCGACCCACAACGATGTAGTTGCGTCGCAGTTTTTATTTAAAGATGTAAACGCTCCTTCCTCCTGTAATTTGAAGGAGATTCTTTCAAGGAGGAGCGGCGTTTGATCGCTGTCCCTCTTGGACCGCCTGCACTTGAAATTTTCCGTGTAGCGCGGTTAATAGCGGTCTCCTCCCCACCTTATTAGGAGGGGGGTGGGGAATCGGAATCGCAGAAAGGCGCCAACATTTCCCTGACATTGGTTTTGTCTTTGGTTCCGTCTCAGTATATCAGTTTGCATTCTCTGCCCAACCTCGACGTCCAAGTCACATTTTCTCGCCCTTCGAGTTGAGGACACGTAGCTTAGTCACATGCATGCACTATTTAGTGGACTTCATTCCATGTTCTGTGAGAGATGCATGCGTCATGTTTTGATCACAGGTGATTGCAAAGAAGATGAATGTTAATAGCACATCAGTGAGGAAATCGGTATCCTAATTAGCTACCTGCTATAACTGATATCTAGGTCCATTATTAACTACTTTGGCAATGCGATCATTCACGCTATCAATAATGTTGCGCAAGATGAGACTCTTAAATGGAGTACTCTTCACCTTCACTAGAGGAAAATTCCATTAGAGGATAAGGCAGCAGCCATGTCCTAGCCCTTGGGCATAAGGTCACTGAAGTGGACAGCTTAGAACTGACAAATCACAGCCAAATTGTCAATGCTTTTCATCGTTAGCCAGTGAAATTCCTGAAATTCTGGTCTCCATTGTTAAGAGTCGGTTTGGTTTGTGAGGATTCATTGTTTAGATTTAGATATGATCTTTGATTTTTCCATTCCTTTTTTGATCGATCTTGCCTTTTGATCTTAGTTGGTTTCTTCCTCTTACTGTTTCAGATCATGGCATGATTTGATGTATGTAATTTTGAGAAGTTGATGAGAGTAGATTTGCCAAGCCCTTTCCCCTTTCTGTTTGGGCTGTGACAGTTTCTGTGCCCAGGAATGCCCTCTCTTTCTCACTATTAATGATGGATGCATTCAGAATTAATTTATTCTGATCTTTTCTTGATTTTTGTTTTCACCCCCCAGTTTTTTTTGCTTAAGGGGGTCTTTAAGGTATCACTGAGGTATTTGGTGTCCACTTCGAGCAGCCAATTTTGTTACTGTTTGTATGCTTTAACATGTCTTCTATTTTCTCTTAAAATCTGACAAATAAAATATTTTGTAAAAAAAAAAGGAAAATTCCAGAAAATTTCTGTGCCATGCTACTGAACTTTAAAAAAAAACTTTAAAAAAATTCTCAAGGAATGGTCGACGAGGAATTCCACCATTTCATCAGTTTCATACAGAAGTTGATCAATTCTCTCGTACTGAAGGAGAAAGTGGATTCAGACATTTTGAGTTATCTAATTACTTCAAACATAACAGACAAAACTTTAAAAAGATGTGCCATTATGTTCTTAATCTTAAAGTATCAATAACAGGTGAGGCAAACTACTGTGATGCAGCTGAGAAATCCTTTTGCGGAAGATCATAGAATGATTAGCCCAGCTAGAAAAATCTAGTGAGGCACTAAACATGTAGCTTCAATCAAACATTGTAGCTTCAGCTTCAATCAATTAGCAGCGTTGTGAGAACTTACAAATGTGACACCATCCATAATACTGGGCATAGATGGAACATTGAAAACTTCTGACTTGCAAGCTTCAGGCATAGAACAAACACAGAATTGTGATAGCACTCATTTCAGCTTAGCAACATATATCATGACTAGCAGAACACATAGTTCCATGGAGCAAAATAGGATCTTCAAATGATTCTTGCAATAATGACCCTACAAGGAGGATGAAAATCCTGTCCCACCAGAGGTAAACTGCAAATGGTTCAGTACACAATCATTTTGCAGGATGGTGCTAAGTCATTGAAGTGTTCTGCATGAAGAACTGCAAATCAAATCTTTGGAAGAAGGTAAACCAAATAATACAGCCAGAGGACGATAATCTGTCTGTATAAATCCTAATACAGCATAGGTGACAGATGAAACATATCATCATGTAACCTACTCAAATTACTGGTGAGCCAAGTGGCCAGGTTGAGCATCCTTGTGCAAGAAGTGATAGACACTGGAGTAAGTGCAGACTTACTCAACAAGAGTGCCTATAACAAATGTTACAGTCTTTCGTTCGGTGGCAGGCAATTCTGGTTGAATAATTCATCTTGCGGCTAATGACTGAAGTTTGGAGCCAAATTTTTTTTGAAACTTGACTCATCGCAGAATGTCATTGAATCGGCTGCTGAATCCAGGTATATACTCTATAATGTGGATATTATGAACAACGTAATAATGGAGTTTCTTCAGCAGCATTCCAAATCGCTACCCAGCGTACTTTATTGGCATACTTGGATATCATTGCTCCATGCAGCCCAAGTGAGGTAAGAAGCCTACTGGGAATGGTAAACGATTATGCCTGATTTTGCCACAATCACCCAACCCATTGTGGGAGCTGACGAGAAAGAATGTTAGTTGCAGCTGGGAGCTGGAGCAACAAACTAATTAGCAAGTAACAAGATAATGGCACATGCTTGGCCAAGATGGCTGAAAGTTCTGTAAAAACAAAGTCTAGTTAGTCTGAGAGCTGTCCTTTGTGTTCATCTCAGAATATGGTTTATATATTAGATTATTTGATAAGGATACTGCATCTGTTGAACAATATTTACTCAAATACAACATGAAGCAGTAGGCAACACATGGAGTTCTGAACATGTTCATTTGTACATCTGGAGCTCAGTACATAATAGTTGATTACTGATTAGAAAACTGGAGGGCATTTGACAACTTAAAATCTGGAGGACTTGTCACGACAGGCATAGACTTGCCAGTTAAGGTTTTCACACGTAGACATTCAGAATGGATTTTTGGATAGAAGTGACAAAAATAATTTACGGCTACCCATGAAGTTAATTCTTTTGCACCTGCAGCTGCCACTTTGGTTCAGGTTGACTGATTTGGCACAGAGTTGATACTTTAATGTTTTGGTCTGTAGTACATTTATCACAGCCATTTAGGAACTTCTGCATTTACAATTTTAGATTAAGATTCAAGATTAGACTGTTTCACTTTTTGAGCACGGGGTTATTTGATTATCTTCAAACAATTTTTGCATGGATGCAACCAATACAACATGAAATATTTGACATAGCTTTTTTTTTGAACAAGTTTGGCTGATTTCTACATTTTCTTATACCTTTTGCACCATTCAGATGAGATTGCATCGTTATAATTATCAATGGATATTGGAAGTGTCACAGGATTTTAGCTGTTTTGGAAATTAGTGGTGGAGGGGACTCCTGGTTGCAGGATTTAGGGTGCAGGATTTACTTAGGTTGGGGAATACCACTTTTCTCCCCTGAACTGCTCACCTTTCCTGAAAATTGTTCATTCCTTGTTGGCTTTTCAGTTACCTTCTCTGAAGGGTAATGTGCGACTCTTAACCAAGAGATGGTGGGTTGCTTTCTTGAAGAGTTTTGTCACAAGTAACTTGCTGAGATACTTCAGAAATCAGTCGGGAGTTAACTATATGTTTAATTCTATTTTGCCAATTGCTTCTTGGTATCTCAGCAAAATAGCCAATGTTCATGTTGAAGGAGGACTTTGGCAAACCATTTGCCATGACGAGAGATTTACCTCAGCTAAATAATGGCACGCTATCTCGTCCCTGCCACAGATTCAATTTTTTAAATCACTAATTCCACTCCTCATAACTGTTTGTTCTCTGAAATTAAAAAGATTCTTACTGGCTAGTCCTGTTGTCCAGCTTGATACATAGCTAAAGGAGATTATTTCCATGTCTGTAGCAGCCCTTACTCCAACTCTGCGTTTGCTTGGCTTATATGCCCTTTTCCTGCCCTTGCGTCCCAGAGGTGACTATTTGAATGGTTTTGAACAAGGTTACTATAAATTTAGTCTCATTCATCCCTCTTCCTTGTATTTGCTCACTGGCCTATAGTGGCCCCAGGTGAAGGACAGCCTTGATTTATTTAAGCCATTTTAATTTTCAAATCCACCATTACTTTGCCCCCTCATTACTTCTGTAATTTCTGCCAGCCCTTCAGTCTTCTGAGATTTTGCATGTTGATCATCCCAAAATTTATTTACTTTTCATATTTGCCTTCTGTTGCCATGGCCCTAAGATTTGGGATCTCTCCCAAAATAGCTCTTCCTGTCTACTTCTTTCTCATTGGGATGCTTAATAAATCCTACAACTGACCAAGCATTTCGTTGTTATTCCCTTAAAATGCTCTGTTGAGGTGCCTTGGGATATATAACTGTTAAAGGAGCTATGCACTGCAAATTATTGGACAGTATAGCTGAGAGCTGTCACGTTATTCATGTCTGGAAGTCCTCGTTTCCATCTCGCTGCTCTGTCCTAGTAGCATTATTGTCACTAACACTATTGTGGTTACCAGTGACAGAGTTAACTAACTTTATTGGGATAGACCAAAGTACCTTTGCATCCTATTTTACTGCCCTGTGATTGCTTGATGCAAAAAAAAATGATGACTTTTCTTCACCTTATTTTTCTTGAGGACGGCATATCTATATCTCATCCCTAGTGGAGCAGGTTTTGGCAGTGGGAGCAGTCCCAATAGAGCATAGTCCCATGAATATGGAAGTTGATGGGGGGGGGGGGGGGGGTGGTGGTAGGTGAGGATAATGGAAGCTCAGAAATAGTTCTTAAGGAAAGGGCAGTGAGCAGAAGTGTGAGAAGTGGAACAAACGTGGCTGAAGGCCCTGACAGTCACATCAGAGAAAAATGCTTGAAACTGGTATAGAAGGGAGCATCATCAGAACATCTGAAATGGAAACGCTTAGACTAAAGTCCTTGCTGGAAGAATGATGGAAAGAAGTATACTTAAGATAATTATGTGTTTATGATGGATGAAAATCTAAAGCACTGTGGATGCTGAAAATCTGAAAAAAGCAAAATGCCAGAAGCAATCAGCAGGTTAGGCAGCATCAGTGTAAAGAGAAGCAGAGTTAACATTTTGAGTCATTGACCTTTCTTTGGAACTGGAGAAATGAGAAAACAAATGTGTTTTGCCTTGTAGAGAGGGGCTGATTTTGCCATTGAACCCATCTCTCTCTCCCCTCATCTTTCAGCATTTTGATGGGACTGTTCCCTTCATATCTCATTGGTTTGCTCTTTCATCTCCACAAACCACTCTCCTTACAGCACATTCCCTTGCAACTTAGGAGATGCAATATGTGTTCTCTTACCTCGTCCCTTCACACAGTTTAGGGACCAAAATATTTTACATGAAGCAGCAGTTTACTTGCACTTCTTGTAATGATGAAGTCTCTACATTGGAGAAACCAAATAGAGATTGGATGAATGCTTTGCACAATACCTCAGTTCAGTCTGCAAGGATGACACTGAGCTTCTAGCTGCCTGCCACGCCAGTTTTCTATTTCACTCTGAGCTGTCTTTGGCCTCCTACACTGCTCCAAAGATGGCTAGCAAGAGCTTGAGGAACAGCAACTTCAGTCAAGGCATGTTTCAGTCCTCTGAAATTGATCTTGAATTCAACAGTTTTGGATAATCAACCTTTTTGTGTTTAAGTCAGAGATGACCTGTGCATATGCAAGAGTGTCAGGCTTCACTCCATTTTTCTCCCTCACGGATGCCACTGGGTGTTTCCAGTATTCTCTTTCTGCTTCATATTTCCACAACTACCTCTGACAGTTCCAGCATGTTCTTTTACTTTTTTTTATTCTTTCTTGAATTGTCCTTGAATATATAGATGGCTATAAAAGCATTGCATCACCTGGACAATCTAAGTCACCATCCTATCACTGACATTTCCTTTGTTCTTTTACCCCTCCCATTCTCTGTCGTTTAAAACATATTTTTCTCATTTCTGGTGAAGGGTTACTGATCTGAATCATTAATTGTTTCTCTACCTGCAGAATGCTGCCTGACCCCCTGCATTTTCTGTATCTCTGCTTATAGTGGATATAGACTGGTGGCCTTTCTTCAGAAATAGCATGTGCAAAGAAAAAGTTTTTTAAATACTTGCATGGGTGTAATTCCTTTAATATCCCTTTTAGAGGAAGTGTTTTGCCGCCAGTGAAGTGGTCTTGTGCTGTAAGATCTGGAGATGGAACACATGAATGAAGGATGGAAGTTGAGAGCAAAAGCATTCAAATCATTGTATTGATAAAGAAGTAGAGTCATAGAATTATACAGCACAGAAATGGGCCCTTTGGCCCAACTCGTCCATGCTGACAAGCAAGGGAGGCAATCTCAGGGTTTGGGAAAAAACACAAAAAGGCAAGCATACATTCCCTTGGCAACACTTTTTTTTAGAGGAAGTTGGTGTCAAAAGAGAAGTTACTCAGTGGGAACAAGTTCTACTAAATGAGGACAATTGACCATTATTTAAGATAACATCTCCAAAATCCCTTTCTTATCCAAAATCTTTGAGCACCTTGTCCCCTCATCCATGCCCTTCCCCTCATTTGCGTTTGAGTCCCTACAGTGTGGCTTCTGGCCTACCACTGTATTGAAGCTACCCTTTACAAAGTCACACATGGCATTCTTTGAAATCTTGATTCTGGTAAGCTATCCCTCTTCACTTTTCGTGACTTCATTTTAACCTGACAAATCTGACTTCCCAATTCTCTTCCCACCTCTTCTCCATTGTCAAGCTGGATTGTTCCATTCCAGCTTGGTTAAGTTCCTAGTGAATCATGGGGAGTAAAGCCCTGACCTGATTGCTTCTCACTTCTCTACAGTTGCCCAAGTGTCATTTCTTCATCGTATTCTATTTGACTGCATGCCAATCTCGGTGATTTGAAGAAAATACTTGCAGGTCTACGAAGAGAGGATAGCAGAATGGGAATGGCTGCATTGCACTTGCAAAGTCCTGGCACAAACTCTAAAATCAGATGGCTGCCTCCTCTGTGACCATTCTCTCTAATTGTGCGAAGGCATAATGGGTTCCACATGCTGGTCATGTTTTCTTGGCTTCACCTCAAATGCCTTCCTAAGCTGCTACTCCATGTTAGATTGGTTATGCTGTTTAGTCAATAAACAGTTCTGAATGAGCATAAATTTTCTGCACAACAAAATATGATGAACTCTGGAGCTATTGCCTTCAGTCTCCACCATAAATTTTACTCCCTTGATATCATTTCCATCCCAAGAAATTGTCTTGAGACAGACCAAGGCATTTTACCCCTTGTAATTTTTGATACTTCTGAATTTTAACCAACAGAATTACTCCATTGCTAAAACTGTCTTTTTCCCCCTGCTGATATTGCCCAGATTAACCTCTGAAATTTAGTTTTTGTGGATAAAGTTTTAAAGTTTATTTTAATTGACATTTAAAATTCATGTGAATGTCTATTTATTAATTACATACCGCATTCAGAACATAGCCAGTTTCTACACTGTCAACATGTCTACTGATAGAAACCCTCAGCTGTCCTTTTGTTATCTGATGACTTAATATTCTATTGCTGTCCTTGCCAATCTTCTCTACTCTCCATGAACTTCAGCACATCAAAAACTGTCCATATTGTTAATTACACCAAACCTTGTTCACCACCCATTTTCTTTGTGCTTACTAGGCTCCGTTGGCTTCTGCTCTATAGATACTTGATTTTAAAATTTTCATTCCAATATTCAAAATCCCTTCATAGACCCTCTTCCAGTTTTGTCTCTGAGCTTCAGCCCTTCATTCTCTAAGATCTTCACACCTCTCTGGCTTCTTAATGCATCCTAAATGTCCTTTGTTTCCTCCATTGGAAGCAGAGGATTTGTTGGATATATGTAAAGGACTGAACCAACATCTGTCATTACAGTTGCACAGCCAGAACTCTGCAATGTTTTAAATCTTAATTTGCACTCAGAGGTGTATCTGGGTGAAAATGGGGAGTGAAATTCCCCTCTTAATCTTGCATTGCAATTTCATCCGTACCTCAGTAAAAGTTTTAGATTATCTCAGTTTATTCAAGTCACTACAGGTAAAATTAAATGCTAGGAATTGAATTCTGATACTTGTGAGTATTATAGATGGATTATTTTTATTTAGATAGTTGAAAACACCATTTTTCATACAAGTTTTCATTTGTTACTATGTTTCGCAGCTTGGTGTGGCTTTTGGTTTTCTTTTACCTCCAATTTTGGTGCCTAATACTCCAGATGATCTTGATCTGATGGCAAGCAACATAAGTATATTGTTCTATGGAACAGCAGCAATAGCCACAGTGTTGTTCATCCTGGTTGTAGCAGGTAAGTTCATTTCACTTTGTTCTAACATCAAATGGTAGTTTATATTTTTGGTTCCATATTCATCCTGTTTTATTATATTTATATAATGTATTACACAGCAAAATCACACTATAATTTTACATTGTGGAGTAGTCAACAAGTAAAGACAGGATAGATAGTAGCTTTTGAAATTTTTTTTGTATTTGTACATTTTCTCTCATTCACTGTTTTAAATTTGTGTACAATAGACCCCCTTGCTTAACTTAGCAACTATACAGGTACAAGTTGCATTCTGGGATCAATTTGGGCATCATTAGATAAGCATCAAAATTGCTGCAGAAGATTCTTGAATGTGGGTCCATTCCAGAACTGCAGAACAGAATTTTCCCACTTGGCACCCTGCTTATAGAATAGCATAAAATACATCGAGCATTATCCAAAATAAAATGTGTTAATTTATTTGAACTGGTGAAAAATCTATGCTCAGAATACCATCTTTATTTCTGAATACATTTCTATCAAAAGAAAAAATTTGGTCATGAAGAAATGGAATTCATATGTTATGGAAAGTAGAATTTTACTAGAATTTTTCCATGAGTCTCAAGATCATAGACTATTCTAATCCCAAGCATTGACATGATTCTGAATATATAATGGATCATATATCCAACATAAGCAGTACTCAAGTACATCCTTTTAACACCTATTTAAATATCTGTCATTGAAGTCTTGTGGAGAAAGCATCTATTTCACTAAGTAAGACTGAATTATCAAGACCTATTTGATCAAAGTCAGACAGGCATAATCAGCCTTTAGATAGGGTGTGAGTATTAAATCAGCTTTCTAAATTGGTAACTAGATGTTTTGCTTTTATAGTGAATTTGAATTGAATGCATCTACTTTGGTTACCTTGACTCGTACAAACGTTTCCTAGGCTATCAAATTTTTGGACTACTAAAAATATGATACAGGCCAGAAAAAGACCACTTCTTATTTTGGCTCTGAAAGACCTAACCAATTAGTTGTGGCTCCCCACCCCCGAACAACAACACCAAGGCTCTTTATGCAAGGGCCTTCAAGGTTTTGCATTTCAATTATGTGACCACATTTTGTGCAAATAAGAATTTTTTTATGCCTTCAGTATTCTCTTGTTTTGTATCTCAATTTTCTACTAATACTTGGTTAACACAAAGCCTGGTGCATATTTGAACTGTTTGTAACCATTGCTGAAAAATGATCCATACCTGTTTTGATCGGTATGCAAGACAAGTTTTTCACTGTACCTCGGTACAAGTGACAATAATAAACCAATACCAAGTTGTTACGTAGGTCTAGTGGAGAACGGCTTTATTTCTTGTGTAGAGTAGAACACTTATACTAAAATAAGCCCTGTATTTTGTAGCATACCCAAAACATTAGTGTTATCAGAACATAAGAAATGGTATTAGGAATTGAGCCCCTAAAGCCACTTCCACTATTAAGTCATTTCACAGTTGTTCTTAGACTCAACTCCACTTTCCTGTCTTTTCCCCATAATCTTGACTCCCCTATCGTGCCGAAAGAGGAGAATGTGAGAAAACCAGGTAAAAGGAGAATTAATTAATAAAAACCATGTAACCAAGGAAAACCAGTAACTCGTTCTACATTAGATTGGAATAGACGTATCTTTCTGTTTTTATCTGAGACTAAATTGTAACTAAGAGGCACAAGTAAATAAACCCAAGTAAGTAAATAAATCTAACAGGATTCTTGGTGATCCTTTGATTACAACTAGTTCCTATTTATATTATCTGGGTCAGGTCCTGCTGAGGTCTTTTAACCCCTTTGATACCTGCTGCTGGAAGTATCTATAGTCCAAGTAAAAATGAAATTGTGTGTCTTAAGCTCAAAATAGACTTGTAAGAATAAATTCAAATGAACACTAATTGTGAAGCTGCAGGATACTTGAAATCCAGTAACCTGAACTCATTCAAATCTCATCCCTAACTGCGGCCACTTCCTGTCATATGATGATTAATTTTTTTTCTTTTAAGTGAATGCCATTAAATTGGAGCAGAAAATGCCAAAGAAAGACCTAAATAAATGCTAGCAGTGTTGGCAAGTAAAATTTTGTAATTTTCTTTTCATTGTCATGAACTGCATCTTGTACAAAACTCTATACATATCCATTTACATGCCATTTGCCCACTGTTCTCCCATTTTTGGCAACCTGCTTGAGGGTCCCTAATTTCCAAAGCATTGTTTAAAACCCTTATCCTTCAAGTACTTTCAAAGAATCCTCCACTCCTCACACTCTGTTGCCTTCAGTGTTATTTATAGTTATAACCTTGCAATCTCCATTTCTTATTTTTAAATCTCCTGTTTAATCTCCTCACTGCTTCTGGCTCTGTCATATAAGCAAAATTTAATGGTTTAATGATCCATTGAGAAACAGTAATTTAAGGATAACAGAAGGAGGTAAAACATTGCAGCCCTAATTTTTGAGTGTGCACCTTGAGTGCAGCTCAGTTAAGTATGGAGTTATCTGTTGTCTCTATTGTTTGGAGTTTGCATGCTCCAGGTTGAAGGGTATTTTGTACTCTTAAGTGAATGTCAACTATTTCTAAGTGATTTTTTTTCTGTTTAGTTTTGCTACACTATCTACTTTTTTTTTGTGTCTGTCTGATTTTTTTTTATTTACTGAATTAATTTTGCATGTGCGTAGAATATGGTTAACCTTGAGGTGTTTGTTAACTTTGTTTCTGCTCGCTTCACAGAAGTTAAGAAATTATACATAATTGAACCACTTGACTTGGCAATAATATACTGTATGGTTTCAGAAGCTTTCTGGGTGGTATCTTTGTGGGTAGACTTTGTAACAGCTTTCTTAAAGTGGTAGGATGATGTTTAGAAATGACAGTTAAAATTTCCATCTGGAGTAAACTTTGAAATATCAAGTCAATGGAAGTTGTTTTGGTTATGAGAATTTGATCTGTCTTTTACATCCTTGTGATACTATTTCATAAATCTTAGCTGGGATTTGCAGTCCATTTTTAATTTGTGTAAGCTGAAATTTGACTTGCTTTGTTTAGTATCTTACTATCTTCTGTTTCCCTACTTAGTATTTAAGGACAAACCTCCACTTCCTCCAAGCCAGTCCCAAGCAGTGCTTTTGGACAGCCCTGATGAGTATTCCTACAAACAATCGATTGTAAATTTGTTTAAGAGTGTTCCATTTGTGCTACTGCTACTAAGTTATGGTAAGAATTTCTGTTTTACTTCTGGATTTTAACACTCATATTTATTTTGGTTTAATAGGTAACAAATAGTTATTTTCCATTTTGATTTGTTCTCAAATTTTCTTCATAACTGATTTTTCATAACTGTTAGTGAAGATTCCACCATTATACTAGTTTTGCTAGTCCATTTTGCTAGTCCATTTCTTCCATCTGTTGAAGATCACTGATATAAAGATGTATGAATCGCAGGGGTACAATTGCAAGAGAAGCACCAAAACGCTGTGGTACAACCAAAGCCTTACAGAAAAGCACTTACAAGTATCCACAGCAAGGTTTTTGTACCAGCAAGGTTTGTTTTGGAGTGTACTCAGCGTCTAGTTATGATGTTTTATGATGTAAGCTTTAGTCTGCAAGCTGTTTTTTTTTGTTGTGATGTGAAAGAATTTTCTTTCAGTTTGTGCTTATGCAATTTAAAATATATTCCATCTTCTCCAACATTGCTATCATTCCCCACGTTTTCTCTGCATGGCTACTTCTGTTACTGTCTGGGTTCACTACCTCAAAAGCAAACTGAGATTAGAAGCTTAGGGTTCTTTGGTCAGGTACTAATCTAACAGACGTTACCTATTTTGGGATCAGCTGCTGTTTGATGTGCTTTAGTCGATGGATTGCCTGTTAGCAGTTCACAGTAGTATGAAATACAGACTTGCACCTATACAGCATCTTTCACAGCCACAGGGATGCTAGTTGAGATTTCATAGTTTTGAATTAGTTGGTATGCTGAACAGAGTTAAGATTTCCAAATCTTTCTGACATTCCAGAGGAAGTAAATGAACAAGAAAATTACGAATATAACAAAATGCATAGTTTTAGGAAGTGAGATCCTTTGTTTGACAGTAGTAATGCTTGCATTTTTAATATTTTCTAGGTATTCTGACAGGGTCATATTATTCAGTAGGAACACTATTAAATCAAATGATCATTGCTCACTATGAGGTAAGTAAGCCTTTATATTAACTAACTTAGTACCTTGATTCACTTATGGAATGTGCTGTGTGGGTCATCATTATTGAAATGATGTCCACACTATTAATGGAATATCATTTTGAACATAAATGCATAAGATGCCAGACAACAGAGTAACTTAGTTGCCTTCTCTTCATGCACTATTTCTATCTACCGATTTTTTTTTTTGGTTTATTAGAGTTAAAAGTGAAAATTAGAAGTAGTGATGTAGTTCCATATTCACTGTTAGCTTGTTGTTATTTCTCCAACCTTATTTTGTACACTGTGTTTTGTATATAGATGTCAGTTCATCAAACAGTGTTGCATGTTTTTATAGATGCATTGATATTTTGTGGAAGGCATGAAGTTAATCACTTAATTATACAAGCCATTGGTGCAGTTTGAAGTTTAGCCATTTATGCTTAATTATTATGTGAAATAAACAACTAAGGTCCTGTGAGAAATTTAGTATGCATGTAGAATTTTATATTTCATCCTGAAAGTTATGTTTTTGTTTGCAAGGGACAAGAATTGAATGCTGGGAGAATTGGACTAACTTTAGTGGTGTCAGGGATGGTAGGTTCCATCATTTCTGGTTTCTGGGTGGACCATACAAAGGCATACAAGTGAGTATATCACTCCACTGTAGCATGAGTAAAGAACCTAAATGTTTATTATTTAAGTAGGATGATAATACTGATTTTTTTTTGCATTGTTCTTGGATTTTTAAACCTTTTAGTTAACATAATGACTCCATTTAACAGAAGTGACTAAGCCTCACCTTGTTCTTTTCAGTTATGTTATTCTGGGCATTATTTTGATGCCAGTTTGAAGAGTGTTTCCTTCAGATTTTGTTCATCAATGAATATTGACAGTAATTTATGAGCAATTGCTAAAATGATTCAGCTGTTGGTTGTTGCCAAGTATTTTAAATTTGTCTCTGAGGCCCTGAATTATTAACTTTCTGCTATAAAAGGCATTCGGATTGTAATCTGAAAGTATAAACTCCAGGTAATTATAATTCTACTTGCACTTGTTAGAATGCAAGCAGTAAATTTTTAAAGCAAATTTACTTCTTGTAAATTTCCTTTCTTAATTTTCTTCATACCATGCCTTCAATAAATATTGGATGAAAAGACTTGCTGTGTATTTTTAGATTAGATGAAAAGAACTGTAAATTTTTACTACTTTGGGTCCAATTCCAGACTTTCCACAGCAAAGCAGGTACTTGTAGTTCCACCAACTAACTGGTGATCAGTTTTTGTTAGTTTTCTTTCCCTTTCTATCCCCTTTGGAATTCTAAGTGTGACAGAAAGCTTATTGGTACTCTCATGATGCCCAATCTACAGAATTATTTTTTGCTTTAATCAAATTATCTGAATTTCATTAACTTATTTGCTAATGAATTCTAAAGCAAAGTACCCCTCATTCTACGGGAATCAACTAATATATATTTTTTAAAAAATGGGAATGGAAGCTGAACTGGAACCTATATTTAAAAGGTACTGGGTATGAAAGTAAATTGCCTGGACTTTCAGTATTAAGCCCTTGACACTGATATACAAGTCTAATTACATTTTGCTCCAAATTCTTAATATAATTTTACTATAGTGGTGTGACTATTTGTGCCTGAATTGTAACTCAGACTGGCTGTAATTCATTAGATATTTGGCTGGTGATTCTGTGCAACTCGATTATTATCCCATACTTCAATGACCTTTGGGGCCCAAATGTATCTAGATCTTTCTGAAGCAGTAGAATAAAATTCTGACAGTCTGCTCCCTGGTTATTTGGAAATCCCAAGGGTTCAGCATCTAGCTCACCATGTGATGTTTCCCAAACTCCATTCAAACTTACCAAGGGCCCTGTTTCCTGCACTTCCTTGAAACTTAATTGGTCCACTGGAAAATTTATTGTATTACTGTGTAACATTCTTTTGTTGGTGTGTGAATCGGACTAACATCCAAGGGTCCAGAAAATTTGCCAGTTTGATAGGATGTTTGTCAAATTTAAGTCAACATAGTTAACATCATGGAACATTATTGGAATTGTATATTATCAATTTCCACTTCACTCTTTGTAAGCAAGCAACAGCTTGATCACATTGTGCAATTCACCTCCCATCAATGTTGTCAATGACAAAAATGCTTAAACTTCTGTTTGTCAGTCCATACCTGTGCTAGAACAGGCTTGGACTAATCAGCCTCTTGAGGCTGACCTACCATTAATTCACAGCTGTTACACCTCCAATCTGTTTACCCACCTGTAGTCCATATACCTTGAAAACATGCTGCTGACAAAAAAAATCAATCTGTCTTGGGAACATTTGAATAGACAAAGCAACTGCAGTTTTGTTTTTGAAGAGTAGTTCCATACATCCACAACCTAAAACAGCATTAATGTTTAAGATTATGATCTTGGTTTGTGGATTTCCCTTTCATTAATTCCTATAACATGATTAAGCCCTTTAGCCTTCTAAATTCAAGCAATTGTAAGCCAATGTTTTGAACCCTGTTTGACCTCAGACTCCCGAAACACATTCTATTCCGAGCTCTGTCATGGAAAGGAATTATCAGACAGGAAAAGATTCAGTGCTCAAGTTTCCTTGAAGAAATGCAGCATCCCCACTGATTCTTGTGAATCTTTGGGATCATATTGAGAACTTTTTCCTCTCTTTTGCACTTAACTAATTTGCCTTTTTTCCTTCAGTGTCATTCCTCTGCTTATAGATCTTTAAATTTCATTATTTGTGTTAACTCAATTTTGGTTCTGTTGATCGCAGAATACCTATACCATTGTACACTTTCTGTGACAGTGTTGTCAATTCTTACTTTAGCAATTCATGTGCAAAATTTCTCCTTCAAAGGTGAAGAGGGAAAGATCAAATTGGGCATGCTGTAGTTTCATAAGAGGAATTCTGAAGTATTTTCTTAATGGACATACTTTATTTGTTTGCCAAAAGCTGATATAAATGTTGTAAAGGAGTTCTACTTTTTTCTTCTACAGGCAGACCACCCTTGCAGTCTACATTATTTCATTTATTGGAATGCTCATTTTCACCTTCACGTTAAGTCTTGGCCATATCGAAGTAGTCTTTGTGACAGCAGGAGTCTTGGGGTAAGAGGCCATTATGTCTTTCAACAAAGTACGTTAGGGAATGCTCTTACATGTGTTTGGGATAAAAATGTTCAGAGAGCTGCAACTGTTGTTGGATATACTAGAACATTGAAAATATTAGTTGTCAATGTTTTTTAAATTGATATTTTAGAACTATCCATTCCAAAGCAACATAATAAACATTCAAATATAAAATAGCTATTAGGATGCAGTATTTGACAATTTTGAAATCTGCCATAGAATCTGTGTCTTTTTTTATCCTTGACAACTTTTGTCCCTCTATATTTTTGGTATTGACTCTGAACTAGGGTACAGTTTTAAACTAACCTTGATGATGTGTAAACTTGTTGAATAATAACTGGGTATTCTTCTTCAGAGGGCCACATTTTGAGACCTACCTGTTGTGACCTGATACCCATGTGTACATCTTCTGCAAGGGTTTCAGGATAGCAATCAGAATGGGGAACTCTGCCCTTCCTTTTCACCTCTTATCAACGGAGTAAGGACCATTCTGTGCCTATGCATTGGCTAAGATTTGCTAACTGAATGCAGAATGAGAGCTGCGTGGTCTGTTTAACCTACCTTGGGTAAACTTGCCGAGCCATCAGGGGAGTCTGGTGCCTCTGACTTGTCCATAGTATTATTTGTATTAAGTAAGCAAATTCTGGCAATTGCAACTTTTGCAGTTTTGGCTTTTATTTTTCAAGTTCAAGTTGATAATGTTTTCTGAGAGCCAAATATGTCATGGGAACAGAATGATTTCACTGTAGACCTGCTTTTTAAGTGTAACTCAGGATCATAATTAGAATCTTTTGTAGCCACTTTAATCAGGACATCTATTAATAATTAACAAATGTTACTGTTTAATAATTGTGACCCAATGTTAGAGTTGCAAAGTAACTGGCTACAGTTCTTTGAGCTGTCACGTTAATGGTTGCTGCCTCTGCTTTGTCACTCACAAGGAGTGACAACCCTTGAGTTCAGATAACGTCTTGGTTTATGTAAAACATGGGATCCCCTTGGTTTTTTTCTCTTAATGCAGATAATGCCAGAATGATAAATATTCCAAGAATATTATTAACTGCTTAGCAGTAATCTAATTTACTATATTCAAATTAATTAGTCAACAAATTCAAACATTAAATCTTTATGGGAATGAGCTTTCCCCTTGAGCCCTTCGCTGAGATGTAATGGAATCATTATCAAGTTTATTTGTGACAATGTATCCGCTTTTTATTGTTCTTTAATACCTGTTAGGGACATAATGTTTTTTAAAATGTTTGTAGGTGGCCCAGTGGTGTACTAACATGTTGCGCCACAGAGTAATG
Source organism: Pristis pectinata (assembly GCF_009764475.1). Lineage (NCBI taxonomy): Eukaryota > Metazoa > Chordata > Chondrichthyes > Rhinopristiformes > Pristidae > Pristis > Pristis pectinata. The sequence goes on from NC_067407.1 coordinate 107,483,651, forward strand.
GACATGGGTTCACCGCGCGATTCCTTGTATGGTGAGTTCTTGATCTCAACCAGTTAGTCTAGGGGAGAGATTTCCCCAGAGAAAGGGAGGGAAGTCAACTGCACACCTCCAACAGCTGGTTCAAGAGCACTATTAACAAAAACTTGGGAAGAGGTGGTCATCCCACCTTTTGCAAGAGGCTGAGAAAATAATTCTCAGAGCTGAGTGGAATAACTAAATTCCCATCCCAGCTTTGACCTGTTGAGGTTTGACCTTCTCATTCAGAGGTGAGCAAACCAAATGTAATGAGTTGTGTCCATAGCGCACACTAAGAACTGCCTATACTGCAGCAGTTACCCTTACAGCTGTCTGTAAGAATTTATTGACTAATGCACTGGGACCCAACAATAAGTAAGAAATAAAGATGTTCTATTGCATTGGTTAAAGTTCTTTTATTAACCTGTTGGAAAAATTGTTCCTTTCCATTTCTGAAATGTAAAATGCAAATTATAATAGTATGCACATTAGATGTCTTGCAACAAGTCTTATTTCACTTATCCAGTACAACTCAGTATTTTGCAACCTAATAATGCTAGTTTAATTGTTATATCTCCATCCCTCCATTGTGGGATGTAGTGATATATTTTATCCTTCTTTTCCTAAGTCAAAGTTTAGTAGTTTTATTGAATATTTAATGAACTGGATTGAATAGATTTGTCTTGCACTCACTTTTCTGAGCTCTAACATTTTTCTAATTTGACATGTCTGACATATATGTACAATTTAGTTGTCTGCAATGTTGAATTATGAACTTGACTATCAGTTTTCCAACTTTTTTCTTCATGTGATGCCCATTTGTAGTGGTGAACACGCACTGAATAAGCATACAGTTTGACCTTCGCGACTATAAACTGCACAAGTGAAAGATGATTTTCTGGAAACACTCACTTCAGTATGTGCCCAAAAATTGGAGGGGGTCAGGCTTTTGATTTTTCTTTCAACCTTTTTATTTGTTCAATTCTCCTAAACCAACTTGTACCATCTCTGCTGCTGTTTTGTCAAATTCTGCAGGGACACAAGCATGCTCTGTGTACAATAACTTGTATAAATGCAGTTGTTTTTTCCTTTTTCAAAAAAGAGCAGTGTATTTTCCAGTACATCTTTGAACTCTTTTCAGTGAAGCCAGCAATCTACTCGGTATTACTTGGACTCAGAAAGCTGTCCTGAATGTAGGGCAGTTTTATCTAATAAAAGTTGGAATTGTAAACATGATTTACTGCCTTTCATTGCATCGCCAAAACGTTTCAGAAATCAGTGAAAAACAAGAAAACTGCAGATGTTGGAAATCTAAAATAAAAAAAGAAAATGTTGGAAGTACTCCAAGGTCAAGGCACATCTTTGGGAAGAAAAACAGATAATGTTTGAGTAAGGTTCTTTGGTGTGAAACTTTAGCTCAATTTCTCTTCCCACAAATGCTACCTGACCTTGAGTTTTTCCAATATTTTCTGTTTTTATATTGGGAAATCGGTATTGTCGGCTTGACTTCATTACAATAGTAGTTAGATCCATCCAAAGAGTTAACTTTCACTTTGCCAAGAGATTAAATCCTCGTAGATCATATATACTCTGTGCTGCTTTCTGCAGGGCAGCAGTAGTGGTTCTACAGTTTATAATTGAATGAGCGTGACTCTTGATTATCTTGCATTTTATCAATTTTCCTTTGTTAATCCCTGCCAAGGCTTAATACTTCAATTATTCTGACATTGGGTGTAGAATAGCCACTGGTTTTAAACATAAATGTGGTACTGAGCCTTACAGCAGTCAAGGATAAAATGAGAATGTAAACTAGGAAATGTTCATTGTGCAACCAATATGTTAGATAGAATACTCTTCTGCTTTACCCTTCTCCAATGCTAATCTAATTCCTTCTCTTCCCATTATCTATAAGCACAGAGATGTATTTAGCTGATAATAAAGGTTATGGATTAAATCCAGCCAAGCTTTTAACTGGAGCATCTTTGCTTTTAATTTTGCCTCAAAGGATATTACTTTAACTGGTATTTTGGTTTATGATGGCAGCATTGCCATATTGACATAATCATGAAGCAAAACTGAAGAGTTGTGCTTCTGGAGGAGTAATAGTGGTGTTGGTCCATATTTCACCAATTAAAAACCAGAATTTTGTCTGCCTGTTGGCAATAGATTTTTAAGTATTGGAAGTCTAATTTTGAATTCTAGAATTTAACTGGGGAAGATAAGATCACATGTTTATTCTTTACAAAGCTTTAGAATAAAGCTTCAGTATAGTACACTGAAAAGGTACAGTACAAACACAATCTAAAGCTATGTTCATACCATATGAGTATAAACCACAAGGCTTAGTTAACTGGAATAAATTCCAATGCACATGTGGTTCCAGAGGAAGTCTGTTTGGACAGTAGAAATTGTTACTCATACTGATCTAGGCTGCTCTTTTCTGATATAGAGTAATCTAATTATAAGACACTACTATATTCTAAGATACATAAATGTTCCCGTTAAATGTTTTCAAATAATTATGTTAATTAATATTAGTCTGAGTTTTTGTGATCGGTGTATGCATCTATAGTCCCAATAATTAAATCACCTTATAGCCTATGCTGTACTTGGATGCTGTACTTGGGTGAACCTGAAAAATTAGGAAAAGAACTCAGAACTTCAATACCAGATCCAGCTTTACAGTTGCATTTTTAAAATTTCTTTTGCCTGCTCCCCCCCCACCCAAGAGAAAAGCCTTAACATCTTGAGATATTGAGATCCACTTTAATAATTAATGACTGTTAGGTTATTGTAAGTATGAATCCTTTAAGAGTTGCAGTGTTTTTGTATGTAATGAAATGTTCTAGATTTATTCAACTTGTGGCAGCTTGTTTAAACTGGGCAATACACAAAACAAGTTCAGTGATTAAAGGATACAAAAAATAGTTCTGACATGCTGCCTTTTCTGTGCAAATTGACTAAATATATCTTTGTATTTTCAGTTTTTTCATGACTGGTTATCTTCCATTGGGCTTTGAATTTGGTGTAGAAATAACCTATCCAGAATCCGAGGGAACATCATCTGGACTTCTCAATGCTTCTGCACAAGTAAGAGATTGGATGATTAATTATGATTTAGATTGGTCAGGTAATAATAGAAGCTGGTTCGATACCTTTGCAAAATAAATTCTATAACTGGCAAATAATCTGAAAGTATAATCGTATTTCCTTGCAACCAATTTCAATTGATTATGAATGCAGAGGTGTGTGATGGTATTACTTACTGTAATTTGAGGTTTCATTAGCAAAATGAAGGCAAGATTTTTATGGGGTTTTACTGGCAGTTCCACAGCAAATTGCTTCTGTATTCCTGCACCAATTCCAACATGTTCAGGGCTTTGCTTGTGTATCTAAATGTACAATTCCCTAATTTGCTGACGGATTACTGCTTTGCCATTGGATTTGCATTGGAATCCACTGGTAGAGCACAAACATGATGGAAGTGCCCATCATTTAAGCTGGAGGATCTTGCTGATCCTGTGCCAGCTTATTTCAATAAGTTTTTTTAAAATTGTTTTATTCTTCAGGTTTTTGAACACCTGAGTGCCAGATATTTAGAAGCACTGAAAAAATGTGACAGCTTTGATATATTGTAAGATTGAAGTGGCGACTTTGCCTCCTGAATAAGCTGGTTATTCAGGACTGACCACATGACTGATCATGTTATGCAAGGTCTTGCTAATTAGTTTTGGAGAATTTTGGTAAGCAAATTCTTAGTGGAGACTCATGACATAATGCAGAACAATTGTATCTCAGCACCAACTGCAGGTGTTAACTACATACTGTAAAATCTGGGCCAACTTCTCAAACCTACAAGTTTGAATATACAGTATTTAATTGAATTGGCAATGTGCTGATAACCCTCTGAAGGCACAGTGCCAGTTTGAGGCATCAACCCTTCCATTATTGGGTGCTCCTGTTTCTCTTTGGAAAATGGGCACAGTATCTATCATATGTTCATCTGCCAAAATCGTAGATCATTCCATTGGAAGGCACTGGTTTATTCCTGTGAATGGCGTTAGCAGGATCAATAGTCAGAAAAACTCCTATGGCTCCGATGTGGCCCCATCCATATTACATAGCTTATCTGGTAAATAACACTTCTATATGAACAGGTGTTTTACTTTATCACTAAAGGAGTGATGAAAATAAAGTTTCAATCTTGTACAAGCCTAATTTTAAAAATAAAGCTGTTTATATTGATTAAGGATTTTTTTGAGTTTAATGCTAATTTGTTTTATGATTTGTCGAAGTGCGCTTAAGACTAACTGTTAAGTGGTTGAAGTTGTAAATTTAGAATGATGTATTGGCTATTTCTGTTATATTTAGTCTTTGTCTCCAAGCATTCATGTGTTGGCGGTTTCCAGGAATTGCATATGTACCGATTGCCTAGGAAAAGGGAATTTAAGTCTAACAATGATATAGTTGAATGAACAGCCAACACTAATGTCTACTTTAATGGGGTATTATTTGATAATTTTGGAATTTGTGTAGATAACTCCTTCAAGAGTAATGGGGCATTGTTAATTTTGGACAGTTATTTCAACATTAAGTTTTCCTGTGATTGCAGCTATTTGGAATTGTGTTCACGCTGGCCCAAGGAAAATTGAAAGCTGATTATGACGCATTTACAGGAAATATCTTTCTTTGTTCTTGGATCTTTGTGGGAATCATTCTTACAGGTAATTAGCTGCTTTTACCATTTAAAACTTGATGTGTAATGCATTGCTGTTTGAGAAAAGCAGCATCTCCATCTACTAAATATATAAATGATAATATGGAACAATGAAAGGGCCTTTTGGCCTATTAAGGCCATTCCCTCCACAGATCTTGTACATTCTTCCCTATTCAGGACTCCATTCAGCCCAGTCAGTTTTGCGCAGGAGGCAGCCATCGACTGAAAAAACTCCAAGAAGATAAAGCTCTGAATTTTTCCCCAGGCTCACTCTTGTTCCTTTGCTCTTTTTCTCTTCTCCACACCTGAAGGGTAATGAAGGAAAATCTTTGGACTAATCTGACCATTCGGTATACGCTACTTATGGTTCCAACAATGTAGTAACCATAATGTTCTACGGTGAATAAAATCCATCTATTTCTTTTTAAAGCTTGGAACCTCTACAATGGTTCTTCAGATATTTGTCCAGCTCTTTTTGTTTTATGAAGTTAATTGCCATTGCATTAACTGCTTTTGCTGGGAATTTACATTTAGAGAAAGGAGAGAAAGATGCTTTCTTTCATTCTCTTAGTTGGCTTATGAAGTTGCTAATTTCCTTTTTTTTAAATCAGTCCCAGCAATATCTCCACCTCCCAATTATCTTTGCTGTTCTAAATATTCTCCAGTGCCTCAAAAGTGTTTTGAAGATTAAGATTTTCAAACTGATACATAATGTTTGAGATCCCACCAGTGAGTTACATTGTGAAAGTAATTTTATTTCAGTTTAATCATTTAAGAAACTTTCTGATATTTTGACTATGGTAACAACATTGCATTGATGTGATCTTTGCAGAGAAGAGTCATTCTTCATGCAAGTAATTTTCCATCATTCATCTTTTACATTCATTCTGTATAGTTACATTATTTCCTATTCATACTTAGCAATCTACCTTTCCTTTGAATTTTGCTTGAAGTTACCCAAGACTTCTAGAATTGCTTTCAATCTTGTATATTACTCAACTATTACTTCAGTTTTCTCGACAAAATTTTAAACCATTTGAAATGCTTTCCTTTCATAATCTTATTTTCCTCATTAATTGCCCAGCTCCTATTCCTCAGCCTGTTTGCATTAATTTGAATGAATTTGATTAGTCTTGTATGGAACTTTATCCAGTGTTTCCTGAAGAACCAGATAAACTTTGTTCACTGGGCATTCTTCTTTCTCTCTTGCTTTATTGCAACTTCAAATGATTTCATCATGTTTATGAGACATAACTTGTTGCTCTGAAGCCCTACTCTCAGACCTCCATGTTAACGCCATGGAGAAGTAAGTATGTTAGCATTTTGTTGCTGGTGCTTTGATTTATAAAAGTGCATCATTTAATTCCTCCTGTTAATAAGCCTCTTCTCCCATTCACATTAGAAATGATTTAGCTACATTTAGAATATGTCTACAGTTTTGATAATGAAGACTGATATTATTAAAAACATAATTTCTTCATCCGTTTTCCCCATTCTTGCCCTTTTAAGAAGCAAGTGAATGGGTTCTTGTACAGAGGTTATTCCTTACTACTACCTCTAATCTTGTTCTTTCAATTGTATGTTCTATTCCATTTGTTTCTTGTTACACTTCAAAGTAGCCTTATTTTGCATCTGGATTCCTTTAGATTCTATTTTCGTTCCAAAATATCAAGAATCTAATCTTCGGATTTGGAATATAACTTTCACAAGCATTCATATTTCTTAAACTCTTCCTGTGCCTAAAGCTGTTTAAATTTGTTATTTATGCATCAGTTGTACCTCCAATGCTTCAATTAGAATTTCAAATCCATTTGTTCATTTGCTACTTTAAGACGAGAGTTTTGCATTTCCAAATTAAGGAATCTGTTCTATTCCTGAAAACTACATCTATTATAGATCTATTGTGGTACTCTTTCCCATCAAGGAATGGTGACTGATTTCCTATATGAAATTGTTCATTCATCCTTTCAATTTACCCTAATTTATCCACTTTCTGCAAGAGCTCTGGTTCTACCTCACTCCATTGGTGCATAAACCTGTCCTATTATGGCCTTTAACTACTTTATGGAAAATTGTGCTGCATGTACTATTGCTACACAGCTTTCTTTTATGCTTGTTTTATTCTGATTTCTGTATTAAAAGCCCACCAGTCCCACCTTGTTTTGAAATACTGCTATTTATTCCACAATGACAATTTTGCAGTTTTTAATAGGTACTTTCCCTCAAGAATTTGGTGGTTGTGTTGGATGCCAGCAACAGGCATTTTGTATAGCTTTCAGTAACTTCCAGTTCCTCCTCGATTTTATTTCCATTCTTTAAGTCGGTCACTGTCATTAACTTTGTTAACAAGTCTTTTCTCATAATACAGTTCCAAGTCCAGTATGTCTCTTCTGTTTCTTTGTCCATTATGAGTACTATGCATACCTTTAAGAATCTACTAGGTTTTGTCCACTTTTGATTCTCTCATATCCTTGATTCTATGCACATCTTCCTTTTTTTCCAGATTACTTGCGTTCCGAAATTGTCTTTTAGCAACTTTATTTTGAAAATTCTTGCTGCACTTATTGGGCTTAACCCACTGGAAAAAAAGGCTGCAACAACTTTGCCAACTCGAGGCTTATATTCTATATACCTTCATCGTTTGTTGATATAAATTTTCAACTAACTGTAACTGTAAACATTGTGCACACTCTCCACCCAAAGTATTGTATATATTCTTAACCAATTTACCCAGTTTTTTTCCTAATAAATCGCAGAGCTCCTTTTACCAGCTGCTCCTCTCTCCAGCACAGGAAGTATATAGCCAGTTCAACAAACCACAGGTACTAAGTTTTGATTGTATGTTGAGTACTGTAAATACATATAGTAAATTACAGTAGGTTTTCACAACTTTTGTGCAAATCAATTAGCAAAAATGGTATTAGGTGAATTAGTTAATTAAAAAGTCATTTGGAAGTTGTTAGTAGTACATAAACCAAGAATTTGGAAACTGGGGAGATCAACCAATGGATAAAATGTGAATATAGAGGGATGATGTTAGATCTTTTAAATTACATAGCTGAAGAATGAAGTTCGGGGAAAATGTTTATGAAACTTCACTCCAAGTCCTGATGGATAATTACAGAAGAACTTTTGACTAAAATTTGAAAAGACCTACCATCTTGTAGCAGTACAGATCACATGATCCCCAACACGCTCTCTGGTCATATAGATGCAGCTCTGGGTACACACAACTACATCTCACGATCCTTGAGGCTTAGACAAGATATGGAGCAAGGAACTCTGTGTATTTGGTTGAGCTTCCATAATAGTGAGCTATTCTCCAGTGGGAGGTTGCTGCTAATGGTTAGCCCTAGGAGAGGTTGTGCACAAATTCTTGACAACATACACTGACTCCTCAAAACCTCCTGAATGTATTGCAGCTTTTTAACAGATTTCCAGTATCTCTTCTTTATACAGTGTGTGATCACTCTTCTGTCACTTGAAATAAAGGCATATGGCAAAACATGGTGGCTATGCAAGTGACGGTAAGAAAACAAAACACAGTGGTAAGGGAAGAAGTTCACTTAAATGGATTATCATGAATGAAAAGCTCACAAAGGGAGAAACTATATGTAAATTATAAAGCTAGCTGAAACATCTTTCAAGGATCTGACCCCTTCACAGACATTATGATGTTCATAAACTATTAAGCTTTCATTCTTGCAGTTTACATCTTGTGAACTCTTGAGCGTCTGCAGCTTTATGGTGCACACGCAGCTCTTGTTTGGTTTGCTGGCATGTTTTTATTAACAAGTCAATTGTGAAGCTAGTCTCTTTAGGTTTTAGGAAAGAAATATAACCAGTCAACATGAACGAACCAGGATTGTGACTGTCCATGGACAATCGTGTACAGGGTAAGGCGGCGTTACGCTGCTGCAAGTAAAAGAAACCATGGTGTTACCAGAAAAAAAGTTTCTAATAGGGATTGATTGTACTATGGATTGGAATACTGTCCCCTCATCTCTGGGGTCTCTGTTGAAATGAGGCTGTATGTAGGGTATGAATGGGGTAGTTTTAATTACATGATTTGCAACTAATAATCTACTTCCTTAATTCACACAATTCTCCCACCTGGAGCAGCTGGTGGTTTGATACCAATCAAAAACCTAACTTTGAGAGGCCAGAAAATAAAAGTAGCTGTGGAGGAAAATGTCACACCGATGTTTGAAGCTTATGGTTAAGATGTTGTGTTGGGGCAGATTAAAGGGAGTTTTATTCTGCATCTGACCAATATGTGACCATGCAAGGTGGGCATAATGCTGGCTTGGGCTGGCAAAAAATGCACTTCTAGTTCTGGCTTAACAAAAAAAAAATTAAGCATTTGACATGCTCTAAATTATATTCTTTGTGCATCAAAACAAGTTAGTGTCAGTTTATTTTTTTGTTTCTTCAGCAGAAAGTTCATACTCTAGTCTGTCCACCCTCTGATGTGGAAAAGTGACATTTTTTCCCTCCAGCCACTAGACATGGTATGCAGTTGATTGTTGTTAAAGGTAATTAATTTATAGGGTATGGCTTAATAATAAAATGCCATTTTAAAAAAAAGTAAATATGTGCAGATGTTATGTGCACACTCCAAAATCAGTTGAACTTTTCAGTAGTTAGGCCAGTGTGGAAAATCACATGTTACTCAAGCCTCGGGTACTTCTAACAGCTATAAAACGCAATGAATAGCGTTTACTGCATGCATAAGTAATCTGTTAATAAATTTATTTGTTTTAAAATATAAACTGGAAAAGAATGGAGCATCTGCACAACTGATGTACTTAAATCTACACGCACTACCCATGAAAATGCAGTTTTAACATGGTGAATTAGCATCTATTTTACGTTCGACATAGCCTTTATGCACCGCACCAAAAAGAGGAGAAAGAATAGTTGGGAGTGATTATGAGGCAGTAATCTATTTTGGGACTTCTGGAGGACATAAATTACAAAATGAAGCTTGTGGATTTTAATTCTTTTGAACATCAGATTTTGTGTTTTTGGACCATCATGGTTTGCCTTGCTTTGTACTACTTGGGTAGCAGTCAGTCACTGGTAGTTAAACAGTACAGGTGTCCTCAAAGATGGATGTGACAATAGCAAGCATTTTGTGCTGCAGTCACATAAATTGGTAATACCAGGAGGAGTCTCTACAGGATGTTTTCCAAGCCTGGCTTTCTGCACAGCTGCTTGCTCCAAACCCAAGTCATGGACTGTGACTGGGAAATGGGTCTGACCTGATCGATGGAAATTGTTAATTCTTAAAATATTTAAAATTTTTATATTCATTTAATTTGGAACACAGACATTGAAGACTTGTATTTAATAGAAACTAAACCAGTAATAATGCTAGTTAAATTACACACAAAGCTTGTATTTTTGTGGTGGCTATTAGATAATTTTGTTTTGTTAAACTATTGATCCTATATTCATGTCCTCTATTTTTTTTAAGGCCTTGAAATCACTCCCTTCTATTGATAACTTCTAATATGTGCTGGATGATTTTATTTCTAAATTGGTTAGTCTTGCTATTTTCAGCCAGTGTTCTGTCTGGAAGCAGTGTGAGGTAAGGACTCTGCAAAAAATTGTAAAGTCAATACTTTGTTTTGTGTATGGTGCTGCTATGCAATCAAATTAAAATATAACTTGTTGGTGACTTTCTTAAAAGGTTGACAGAAGTCAATTACAATTTATTTGTTCCTTACTGGTTTCTTGATAAATTGATGCCTTTGTATAATATTTCCAGAAAGATATTAAGGTGTGTGTAACTGATAAATGTGTTTTGTTATTATTTAGGACAACTTTTGCTTAAATAATGCGAATGAAATCTCTTCCAGTAATTCTTATTTTACTTATAATTAGAAATGTATTTGTAATATCCTTATACTTTGGAAACTGTCTGAGTCTCCACTTTAATATGTGCATTTTTGAAAGCTTCGTATTTTTGGCTTTTAAAAGGTGCTGAACAAAGTTTGCTGTATCAGAATTTTACTGAGATTGTTTAGTTGACTGCATAGGTAGACTAACAACTCTTAAAATGTTATATATTCACCTTCATAGGTTCCTTTTCTGATAAAATGTGCACATAAGAGAAATAGATTGTTTCAAAATTTCTATTTTCTTTACAGTTTTCATAAAAACAGACTTAAGAAGACAACAAGCAAACTTAGCTGCAAATGCTCAGGTACGTTGATTAAATCTTCTTTATTGGATGTGTAGAGGATTTACAATCAGTTCTTTGAAATTTCATTTATCCTTTGCCTGAACATCCTGCCCGAGTATATGAATTACCATCAAAATGTGGGAAGGGGGTGGGTGGGTACATGTTGGGTTAGTCGAGCCTGGCAATGCCTTCCCTTTCAAATTTGTCTTCATTTGCTGAGATTTGGATCATGCCCAGGGACTTTCGGTATTTGTGGAAAATGCTTTAAAGAGGTGATAGTATTGTCAAATTCCAAGTTTTCTCTCATTAAGTGAACAATTAAGACTATTTAGGCTTATCTTCTTTCTCTACCTCTCGAGGTTCAGTATCTTTTACCTAGTATCATTGAGCCAGTATCAGTTTTTGTTTGACAATATCCTCTGATAATCTGCTGTCAGAGCTTGGAAATCCCAGTGGTTTGGCATCTGGTTCGCCAGGTGATGTTTGCACTTACCACTCACCAGGGCCCCAGTTCCCCTTCTCCCAGATCATTCAGCAGGGCCTGGGTTCATTTAAATGTAGCTGTGAATTAATTGTTTGTAAGTACTAATGACATAACATCCAATAGTCTGGAAAATCTGCCATGGTTTGATTGAATCCAGAATCAGGTTTATTATCACTGACATATGTTGTGAAATTTGTTGTTTTGTGGCAGCAGTACAGTGCCAGACATAAAAATTACTTTGAAGTTTCAAAACTAAATAAATAGTGCAAGAGAGGAATAAAGAGGTAGTGTTCATGGGCTACTCAGAAATCTGATGGAGGGGAAGAAGCTGTTCCTAAAACATTGAGTGTGGGTCTTCAGGCTCCTGTATCACCTCCCCAATGGTCGTAACATCTACCAGATGGTAGATAAGAACTTGGTAAAACGAAGTGTCCTTTCTTTTCTAAGTGTTCCTGTGAATAATGTTGCCATAATTGTAATGAAAACAGTTAGAGGAACAATTATGAAATATATTTATTTTCTCCCCTCAGTTGGCTGATCGAGATTCACTAGAAAGAGTTTCCACTTCACAAAATGAACTTCATGCACCAGAAGAAACTACAATCTAATTAATATGGGAGAACAGATGGCAGTGGTACAGCGCACAATTAGTAAATGGCACTGAAATAAATGAAGAGCTGCTAATGGTGCAATGGTTAGAAAAATGTGATAATTTATTAACAGTGACCAATATTTATTAGTAGTTCAAATAATGGACTCATTTTAACTAGTTTCAAGAGCATTAGATTGTTTTATTCCAGTAAGATGGATATTTTTGCAAAAAAAAAATTGGAAGTTGGATTGGTTTGGACAAATCATTTCTACAGAAGATTTAAACTGGACCAGATTTCCATTTTTATATGTAAAAATGTATGAGAGCCAAGTAACTTGAACATCTTTGTCAGTCTTACATACGGACTTTTTGTTTAAGTGTTATTTTTAAATGTTACTTTACCATTGTCTGGTAATTTTCCAAATGTAAGCACACTGAATTTTTGACATTCTCATTACTTTTTTAAAAAAAAATGGCTTTGTGATTTTGTTATTGCTCTTGGGCATGTTGGATGAGTTCTGAGAACGGGTCAGTGTTCTGAAAAGTGAGGGAGAATTCAGTCTCCCAAAAATGTAAAACTCTAGCCTTCTTAATGTTCAAAGAGAAATTTAGTTTTTTAAGTTAAATTGTGTATAAATAGCTCTTGCACAATTTGTAACATCCATAAAATCAATTTCCATGGAAATGCACTTGATACTTGTTAAGTAGTCAAAACTGTAATGTGCTTAGCAGTAGCTCACACAGATTTGATATGTTTGTAATATATAGTTATATATATCAGCAGCGAGTTGCAATTTTCCGTTTTGATCCATAGTTATGCTATGGATATCAAATAGTATATACGTGAAAATATTAGTGGACAGAAGTTATTCATACACCACAGTTTGCACTTAAATCTATTCAATTCACGGGAATGAATACAGTAGGTTTAAGTTTCACAGATGATATTCTATCTTGAACTTCATAAGAAGCTAGAGAGTAAAATTGTAAAGTTTGTTGTCCAGTGCAGTCTATGTACTGTAAGCCCCCAGATGTTTGGGGGAACAAATATCTGTTCATCGCAATAGTTGTGCCTTTAATATTGATATGAAAAGATGCAACAGATTTTAACTATTTAGGTGCATTAAATTCGAAGAACTGTATTAAGATCTAAATGATCAACCTCGTGCAAGGTCATTAGTCCGCCGGATGGTACTGTATATATTGGCAATGTAGAACCAAAGTTATTAATTATGCACCTATACTCTCATACATTGTTAATCTTAGAGCATCTGTACAGTTGGAGTCAATTCTGGTTATTCACTTGCAAATATTCATGGTTCTGTCACTTTACCAGATGATAACCATCAAATTATGAACCTGTCACTGTGGAGTGCACATAGTTGTGGTTACTTTGGTTCATGTTTCACATATCTGTATATAATTGTATCATTTTCTTCATGTGATTTTAATACACAATGAAATTTTTATTTTGCATACAGTGGTTTGTGTTTTTTTTTCTCTCTCTCTCCCTCCTCCTCCTCCTCCTCCCAGATAGCTTTGCTGGAATCAGGAAATTTTGTAGAGAATTGCCAGAGTGTTTTTATAGTGCTTTGGTATATTTTGATGTTTGAAAAAGAAAATGGGTGGATGTGGCTGAACTCGAAACTTCAAAACAAAAATAACTGGTTGTGCTGATGGAATTTGCATGAACAGCAATTTGAGGCATTACAAACAACAATATTTTAAAGCTGCTGTTTAATATGAAACATGGTATGTGATGCCATTAGTTTAAAGTCTTCAATTTGAAATGGGGAAAGGCTGAACCTTTTACATAACTTAGTTGCAGGGAGGGACTAGCTTGTGCATATTAGTGCATTATCCTTTCACCTTTGGGAATTGGGTTTCAATCATGCCCACACTGATGGAATGAAAATCTCATTTTGTCTGGAGATTGTAAAGATCCCATGTGAACTAACTATGCTGTCTCAGCACAGGATTTTTATCAGGCCCTCAAGTCAAAGTTGCATAAATTAGAAAATCAGGTTAGTCAGTAAAAGAAGCAGCAAACAAAAACAAGTTGTGTACGCTCAGTAATTTGGGTTGTGGTCATTGCCAGGTAACTTTATTCTGTTAGTTTCAGACCCAAGATGTGAATTAAAAATCTTGCTGGAAATGGAATTAACATTACAGGTGAAAAAGTTAGAAATGTTTGATCTTAATGTGCTTGAATCAGCATGAAGCTTATTTCTCACCACACCACCAGTAGAGGCTAATGCAGAATTTGGTTGTAGAGTTTAGGACTGTTCACAGGTCTACTCAGCCGGATGTCATCATCAGCCAGTGCTCCCAAAAGCTCTGTTTTGTCACTGGATTAATCTGAATTTTTGTAATCCATGACTCACTAGTACTGTAAATATTTTTAAATCGGCAGGTCAGGAAGCAACTGAAGTGTGGGGAGTGTGTCCCTGATACCGGTGGTTAGCGGTAAGACCATGTTGTAGTACTGATGACATTTACTTTGTATTATTGAGCATCAGAAATATTGATTAAACCTATGGCAGGTAATTGAAATATATTGATAATGTACCTGTCCTTTGAAGGTTTCCTGGGTTGTCTAGTAAGTGCATGGGAAGTATTAAAGCACCTTTGCCATATCTGTACAGAGGTAGTTGATAATCTTAAGAGTTGGTGCCATTTCTCTAGGTTCCAACTGGTCATATATTTAAAAAAACTAAATTTTGCCATACTTTGAAAAATATTACAAGGTTTCTTGCTTTGGGCTACAGTTTCTAATAGAGTATATTGATAAGCTTTTTTTATTTGGTTATGATACTGGATAGCCCTAATGTGTTCTGAATTATTTTTTCCTTTTCATCTGATCACTTTTTCTATTTACTAACCCCAACTGTCTCCCACTTCTTGCCCAGTTAGACATTGGTAATACAAACCTAGACACTTTGGTGGATTATCTTACTACAGCTGTGCTTGCTTCCTGTGTTCTCAGCAGGTGTATGTTTTTAGCAAGCAGGATAGTAATTTTGTTGTTCCATACCTATGTCTTTTTAAACCAAGGGTACCCTGGCTATACGCTATTCTGACCACGGCCATTGACAAACATCAGTAGTGTGTTTATTGTCACTTGCTGAACAATTTTTTATATAAATATTCCTAATAAATGTGGTAAGTAGGGCAGATCATCCAACATTATATTCCAAAATCTCACTGGCATCTGTGATACTTGTGAAGGAGGGAAGAGAGCTTAATTATCTCAATTAGCTTTTCAATTACAGCAACCCTAACTAACTGAGCAAATTCTGGAGCCTAACATTTGTCCTGAATGGCTTGAACCAATGCAGCGTTTATATAACAAGCAACAAACAAGCTGCTGGAGGAACTCAGTGAGTCAGGCAACATCTGTTGAGGGGGAGAAAGGAAATGTCACTGTTTTGGGTCAAAACTCTACATCAGGATTAAGAGGGGTGAAGGTCAATATAAAGAGGAGAGGGGGAGTGATGAAATGGGCCAGAGGTGTTTGATGGACTGGTGGGCAGGGGGTGAAGAATGATGGGCAGATTGAGCCAGGTAGGGGATAAGGAGGGGTGGAGTAAGGATACAGGCAGGTGGATGATGGATGGAGGCAGGCATAAAAAAGGCAGATGAAGCCAGAAGGGTGAATGAAGGTGGAGACAGCAGTCCAAACATTTATATAATCTTGCTAAGTATTCTTGTCTGCTGAGCATTGTTGGCTGCACTTTAGATGTTTCCTAATCTTGCAGTATCACCACTATAGATGGTATGTAAGTGCAATTATACAATTGAGCTGCTAGCACAATTTTAACAGCATTCTACCATGCCAGGGCTAGTATTTGAAACCAATGTATATGTTTATAATTTGAACACCCAGATTTGAAGAATTAATTTCTTTGGAGACCTTTTCAGAGTTTATAGCATGATTTTGCAATTGTGGTGGAATGTCTTTAAGATTACAACTTAAACCATTAGAAATCACTTCTTGAATATTTAGCACAAAGTTTGGAAAAAGTATCTAATTTTATTGAGAAATGAAATTAAGATGAGGTGCTCTTAATTAACTGACTAGTTCAATAATCATTTAATTGTTGGCTTTCCATCTGTGAGGATGACTTTGACCCAACCCACCAGTCAAGAAACTACATTAGATCATTCACATGATTTAATTTGTGTCTAATTATTTTTAACTATTGAGGTTAGTGGCCAATCCAGTCATAGAATCATAAAAGTTTATGATGTATAAGGATGCCATTTGCTCCATGTCTGTGTCAGCCAAAACTAGAGCTATTTAGGTTCCTTGTGCTTCCCGGTAATGATTAGTAGCCTTGTAGGTCACAGCTCTCCCAGGTTTCTGTCTCCTCAACCCTTTCAGGCAGAGTTATAGACCCCTCACTGTTTCAAACAAAAGCTTTTTTCTCAAATCTCTCATCCTACTATCAGTTGATTATCCTGAACCCTACTTAATCAGCCTCTGCCTGAAATCCTATTTTTATTCCGACCTGACACTTTTTGTCTTGGGATCCCATGTGCATTTAGTTTGCTAATAAATCTGTTATATAATTTGGAACTTTGTTAAATACCTCACTGTAGGCTACATCAAATGCCGCATCGTCGCCAGCCCTCCTCGTCATCTCAAAGATCTAATTAGCCACTATCTTCCCTTACCATTTAGAGGGGCACATTAATTGATTTGTTGATTTATGCCCTGCCCCAGAATTACTTCCAACACTTAGGCCACCTTATTGGTTCCTAATAGAACCTCCTCTGTTCCTGCCAGAAGGTTTTCATTGAAATTATTTCTGTCTTTGGAGAGCAAGTTTGCATTTAATACCATTGTTTGATCCATTTTCAGGAGTAGCATTTTACCTTATGAAAGCTGCATAATCTGTCACTAATCACTGAGCTGTGCTAGTGTATCTGTGGTCAAGATAGCACACAAATTGTATTTCGATTGAGAAAAACATTGAGATATTTGACAAAATCTAAATTATGAAACTACTATTTACTTGAAGTGGAAATTGCAGGACTCTGCAAATAAAAATGCCTAGTCAATAGCTCATTTCAGCATTTCTAGATGTCTACAGTTAAATATTATTGCTTCAGCCTACTGAAATTCTTCAATTTGATAACTTTTAGAAAAGTCAGCAAAGGAATTTAATCACTGTTGTCCTAATCATGCTTGTAATTTGAATCATCATTTGAGTGTTTTTATATGTTCACTCTCATTAAGAAAAAGTGAGGCATTTTTCAGTAGTTATCATGCTTATTATGTTTATTGTGGTTGTTTCAAGATAATTCCAGAACTTGTAATGGGGAATTTTATTCATAATTATTACAGCAGTGTGCTGGAGCAGCAAGGTAGACTGACGCAGTAGGAGCAACTTTTGAAAAGTATTGCGTGAGAGGATCTAAAGGTATAATATTTATTGAATGGCAGGGCAATGTTTGTTAATTATGTTCTGTCTGATGGAATGTTTCAATTTATATTCTGAGCTAAGAGCACTGGTCTGACTAAAATGCTTCAGTGTCTAAGCACTGATGTGATTAGTTTGCACAGGTAGACTAGAATTTGCTGCTGAATGTAGCAAGTTATCAGATTTGAGAGTAGTTTTCACAAAGACAAATACATTTTAATCCAATTATGCCATTCCTGTTCTGTTTTTAATTACTAGGAATATTATATATTTTTGTTTTATATTTTCAATTGTCCTTTCGTAGTTTTCAGTTAATAGAATCTTATTGAACAGGATTGGCCATTTGGTCCCCTTTGCCTGTGTCAACTCATGAGTTACTCAGTTATTCCCACTCCCTGACATCTTTCCCACAACTCTGCAACCTTTTTCTTTTACAAGGATACAACCACCACTTTTTGCAAGCTACCAATGAATATGGATCTATTCCCCTTTCAGATATGATATTACGGATCATAACATTTTCTTTCTGGTTGATATGTTACTTATCATGTGTCTGTGTCCCCCTGGTTATTCACCCACAGACCAGTGGAACCTGCATCAAATACTTTACAATTTTAATCATTAGCAGTTTTTCCCTTTACCTCATCTTAAGGAAGAAATTTTAGGGTGCTCTTACCTGGAGAAATTGTTTAGGTTAAAATTTTACTAGCCACTAGTTATTGTCTACAATTCTCAGGTCTCTTGTTTGAATTGTGCAGTTTTGGCCCAGTTTTGTATGTGGTATGCTGTCTGCAAAAACTTCAGTTTTATCATTGGAGTGATAAGCAAGTGTTAGTGATGAGGAAAAAATGCAGCAGGGAAGAATTGATGGTGGTTACTTTTTTTTAAATTGTACAATTATCGCAAGCTGTTGGTTTTTCAGGATGAACTGCTAATGAGGAGAAATAGAACTTTAATTCGTGTCTTCAGTTTCCCCATGCCTATACATAAATACATCCAGATTTCCTGATCTCAGCTGTGCTATTGGAGAACCATTTGGAACTTGGTACTACTCACTTTTCTCCTGGTCCCTCCATCCCAAGCAAGTGTAAACATGGCATTGTTTCCCTAATTTTTTTTTTAGTTTTCTTTCAGTACTCCAGTTGGACCAAAGTCCTACATTCAAAGAAATGGTATGTTTCGATTTCTTTGTTTTGTAGAAAGGTAAAATGTACTGAAAGGATGGTTTGCATCCTATTCATGACTCAGATTTCAGACAGTTCTTTAAAAACGATGTAAACCTTGATTAAAGGGTGTCACTTTATAGAACTATAGAAGAATGCTTGAATAGTTTAACATTGAGCTATTTGATATTTTTTAAATTATTTTTTCCCCTTAAATGGCTTGTCATTTGTGTGTATGTATACTCCAACTTGAGTTCTGATACCCTTTTAATGAGTCTCTGCATTTAAAGATTTTGAACTTAAATAATTGTAAATATTGTAATGTAATTATTGTATTATGTATGTATATGTGTTTATTATATATGATGGTTGTTATACACAATATCTTCAAGTGAGTTGGTGATTTTCTTCTATATCTATAAGGTAGAGGTGATCCACTTAAAAAGCCCAGATTGGTACCATAACACATTTTGTGGCTACACACTCCAAAAACGACAATATCTTATTACTCAGTATATAATGGGTATGTTTAAAATAAATGGGCAGTTTTAAAATTAAGTAATGGAGAACGTTATTTAGATAAACTGATATACCAAACACCATTTGGCTATGAAAAAGTTCCCCTTAAAAGAGCATTTTCCACTAATTGAGGGTCTTGGTTGACCATAGCACTATTCAAAGTTAATAGTGTAGGATTGTTGAATCATCATTGTCCATTAAAATTATTTCTTAATGGATTCATAATTCAGATTAATTCAGTGATTAAAGTATTAAAAGTTGCTAATACACTAACTTTTCATGTATTCAACTTATCGTTACCTGTCCTTGAATAGGTATTCCCAGTGGCATTCTTCTATAGTGTTGTCCCTATTAGAGGAAATACTGATCATTTTTTTCATGCAAACACTAAATTTTATGTTTAAAGATTCATTTATCTGAATATTGAGAATTGTTTTACACAAATGTTCAACTAACAAGTTGACATGTTTGATGTACCTGACGTAGTTTTAAAAGAATTATTCTGATAAGAATTAAGAACTATCTTAAAAGTTCTAAGACTTTTTAAATCTGTATGATAAAATTCTATTTTTTTTAGATTTGTAGAACTATAAGTATCAGTATAGTTTACAAAGCAAAACAGACATTTATTCATTTGTTATATGTTGAACCTGTGTCTTTCAGTTAGAACTGTTGTATCCTCAACGATGTATGTTGTCTAGGGCAGGGTAATTAAAATGATTCAAATATCTTTGTTTCCATCTCTAAGCTGTTCAACATTGTGTTTGTATGTGTATCTGATATAATCTTAATACATTTGCTTGTGCCTATCTATCAATGTTTGTGTTCATCTGGATAGATTAAAATGGATTGTGCATGTATTCAAGATGTATACAATTTAAAGATCAAAGTAATTAGTGCTGTTTTGTGGTAAAAACCAAATGGTGGCTTTGGCAGAAAAATCCTACTAAACACTGCAGAAGTTTGAAGGTTTTCCAGTGGTTACCCATTGTACATTTGGAACTTTGTAACCCTTTCAGAAGGGCTTTCGTTTATTGAATGTGTCATTGAAGTGAATAGTGACTTTTTTTGTTAAAGAAAATGTATATATTTACTTGCCAACATTCGAGCAAATTTTCCCTCCATTTGGCTATCCTTGCATTGGTGCCTGATGTCACGAGAGTAATTTACCTGTGTTGGACACATTTAATTCAGCGATGTGCCCATTTGCTCAGGTTTTGTAACTTCTATTACTTTTCATGTTAAAGTATACTTATTTTTTTATTGACCCCACATTTTTGGTTAGTTTAGCTAATCTTGCAGTGAGAGACATCTAAATTAAGGAAAATTGATACACAACAGTCTCCTTAACAAGTAGTCATTTCCTCCCAGTTCATTTGAATTGGGAAGAAATAACCACCCAAAATAAACATGTTAGGCATCTTACCTGAATTTAAGATGCGTTCATTGTTGATTTGTCTAAATGATGAACCCACCCTTTTCAAAGACAGTTGCCTATTTTAAAAAGTAACTTAATTTGTCGTGCTCTGTAATTATTTCTTTGCTCTTCTTGGCTGAACGTAAGAAGGGGAGCAATGAGTGAGGTCATTTTTGTTTTAAAAAAATTGTAGGAAATTTCTGTCAAAGTTACTAGAGCTTGAAGATTGGAGTTTCAACACAAGTTTTTAAGTTATTTCCATTTTATTGCCTTCCATGGAGTTTTGATGGCTTTTGTGAAGTGTAAATCACCCTATTGTATGGTTTAAGGAGGGTTGTAATCCTAAATCTTGATTGCAACTCAAGTGTTAATAGATTTCAAAAGACACATAATCTGCAAGGTGAAAGCTTCTTTCGGGCTTATTGGTGTTCCATCTTTTAGAAACCAAAATCGTTTATAGAGAATTGTTTGCATCTTAAATGCCAGCAAATCTCTAAATCATTAGAATGTCATGGGTACCAGAGCACTGAGTGTGCCGAGAATATGCTATAAAATGGTTTCCAGGATCCTGAAAGTTTTCTGAAAAGGAGTGGTTTGGGGGTTGGATGTAGCAATCCATCCATCTTTCTTTATCCATTATTTGTATATCAAAGTACTGTTTGTTTCTGAAACTTTGGGTGGAGTTTCTTTAACACCAACATTACATTTAAATCATTTATCTGGTTTAGCACTGTGAACGAACTGTGTATAACAACTGAATATCTAGTTTTTTTTTGCTTCTTAGAAGTTATGTCTAATTATGTCTTGTTGTACACATATTATATCATCTCTTGTTTTTCGCAAAACATTTTAAAATAAAATGTCAAAATGGTAAATAGGCTCCAGTGTATTTTGTTGGAATACCATTTTAGTTCGGGGGTTTTAAATGGTTTGGAGGTGGACTTGCAGCAAAGGATTGATTTTTGCTTTAACTTTATCTTTCTGGTGTAACAGATTTCATAGTTTCTTGAAAGACTCAGTATTTGTTTTGGGATTGTTGACTAGTCAAATATTTTGTTATTTTCAAATGGAGAGATCAAATTTTGTCTATGTTTTAATCATATGCTGTTTACAAAAAATGGAGTACTTTATGCTTTAACACATTTAAATTTAGTTTCATTTTGTTGCAAGCCCATATCTATCTATCCCTGTGGATATGCACAGCATCTTACATATTACAGAATGGACAGAGGTTGTTCAGCTCATCACATTGGATAGGTTTTCAACTATAGCAGTATAATATCTTCCAGATTGACCGAGGCTGAGTGTGATGGCTCAGTAGGCAGTAAAATCAAAATCACTTATTGTATTATAAATCAAATGGTCTTGTGGAAGCCATGGGACATTAAACCTTTGCACCTTGCCAGAAAATGAATAGAGTTTACAGGGTGTGTCCATTAGAATAAGAGAATTTGGATTTCATTCCAGAAACATTCTGTACTTTAAAAACCATGCTAGAAAAAAAATGCATGAAATAATACCTCGTTAAAAATTTTGGTTGTAGTTTATCAATTTGAATCAGCCTTGTGACAAAGATTAATGGGTAAGTGAATAGAAGGTAATGCCATAAGATTGCACTTCTAACAAGCATTTGTAAAGCCAAATTCCAGGCACTAATATGATCTATCTTTAGTTGTTCCCTCTGGATAATATAAACAACTGGAAGGTGTCACCTTGGCTCAAATGACAGATCATATGGCCCAGATAGTTACATCCATCTCCCTACCCCCAATACCAGACTTGTGTATAATTTAGGGCAGCATTCCTGTGCACTACTTATTGCTAATTCCTTATAATTGCCAATTAAGCTGAGACAGTTTGTTTTTCAACACCATTTTTTGTTTGCAGCTAAAGGCTGTCTCCCTGAGAAAGACTTTTAAAATAGGAATAAAACAGCATCCACTGAGGTTAATTTTGGCAATATCTTTCAAATCCTACTTAGCTAGAACACAGGAATAGGCCCTTCGGCCTACAATGTTGTGCCGAACCAATTACATTAGTAATAAAATGCTCAACTAAGCTAATCCTTTCTGCCTGCACAGTGTCCACATCCTACCATTTCCCTCACATTTTGTGCCTATCTAAGAGCTTCTTGAACGTCCCTATCGTATTTGCCTCCACCACCACCCCAGACAGCGTATTCCAGGCACCCACCACTCTGTTTTTAAAAACAACTTGCCCCACACATCTCCTTTGAACTTACTCCCAATCACCTTAAATGCATGCCCTCTGGTATTAGACATTTCAACCCTGGGGAAAAGATACTGGCTGTCTATCTATGCCTCTCATAATCTTATAAACCTCTATCGGATCTCCCCTCAGCATCCGGTGCTCCAGAGAAAACAACCCAAGTTTGTCCAACCTATCCCCATAGCACATGCCTTCTAATCCAGACAGCATCTTGGTAAATCTCTGCACCCTCTCCAAACCTCAACATCCTTCCTATAATGTGGTGACCAAACTGAATGCAATACTCCAGATGTGACGTAACCTAAAGTTTTATAAAGCTACAGCATAACTTCCTGACTCTTGAAGGCAAGCATGCCATATGCCTTCTTTACCACCTTATCAACCTGTGTAGCCACTTTCAGGCAGCTATGAACTTGGACCTCAAGACTCCTCTGCTCATCAACACTTAAGGGTTTTGCCATTAAAAGTGTACTGTCTCTTTACATTTGATATCCGAAGGTGTAACACTTCACATTTGGCCAGGTTGAACTCCATCTGCCATTTCTCTGCCCATATCTGCAATTTGATCTATATCCTCCTGTACCCTTTGCCAGTCTTCTACACTATCCACAACACCACTAATCTTCATATCATCTGCAAACTTACTAACCCACCAATTTGATCCAGGTCATTTATATGCATCACAAAAAGCAGAGGTCCCAGTACATATCCCTGAGGAACACTAGTCACAGACCTCCAGCTAGAGTAAGTCCCATTAACTATTACCCCCTGTCTTCAGCCAATTCACCTTGGATCCCATGCATCTTAATCTTCTGGATGAGCCTCCCATGAGGGACCTTGTCAAATGCCTTACTAAAATCCATGTAATCAACATCCACAGCTCTACCTTCATCAATCACCCTCAAGTTAGTAAGGCACAACTTGCCCTGCACAAAGCCATGCTGACTGTCCCTAATTAGGCTATGGTTTTCCAAATGCTTACATATCCCATCCCTAAGTATCCTCTCCAGTAACTTCCCTAGCACTGATGTGAGACTCACCAATTTATAGTTACCAGGATTATCTCTCCCCTCTTCAATAGTGGAACAATATTAGCTACTCGTCAGTCCTCCGGGACCTTGCCTGTAGCTGGAGAGGACACTAAGTTATTGGTCAAGGCCCCAGCAATCTCATCTCTTGCCTCTCTCAATAATCTGGAGTATATCCCATCAGGCTCTGGGGACTTATCCACCTTAATGCTCTTTAAGAGACCTGATACTACCACCACCTCATTTATTTCAAAATGCCCTAGCATATTAGCATGCTCCACACTGATCTCCCTATCCTCCACATCCTTCTCCTTGGTAAACAGTGATGCAAAGTACTCATTAAGGACCTCACCCACCACCTCTGCTTCCAAGCACATGTTCCCTCCTTTATCCTTGAGTGGTCCTACCTTCTCCCTAGTTATCTTCTTGCTTTTGACTTATGTATAGAATGCCTTGGGACTCTTTAATCCTACTTGCTAGGGACTTTTCATGGCCCCTCCTGGCTTTACTAATTCCCTTCTTGAGTTCCTTTCTGGCTTCTTGGTACTCCTCAGGTGCTCTGTTTGATCCTAGCTTCTTAAGCTTTACATACTTTTCCATTTTCTTCTTGACTAAATTCACCACCTCTCTCGACATCCAAAGTTCTCTTACCCTGTCATTCTTGTCCTTCCTTCTTACCAGAACATACCCGTCCTGTAATTTGTGCAGTTGGTCTTTAAATACCCTCCACATGTCAGATGTGGACTTGCCCAAAAACAGCTGTTCCCAAGTAATTCTCCCTAGTTCCTGCCTAATGCTCCCATAATTTGCCCTGCTCCAATTTAATACTCTCCCGCAAGGTTCATACTTATCATCTATAGTTATCTTAAAACTTGGAGTTGTGATCACTGTTTCCTAACTATTCTCCCATTGAAAGATCAGTCATCTGGCCAGGCTCGTTACACAACACCAGGTCCATCTCATTGGACTATAAGATAATATATTTATTTATTAGTCACATGCACATCAAAACACACAGTGAAACGCATCTTTTGTGTAGAGTGTTTTGGGCGTAGCCCGCAAGTGTCGCCACACTTCTGGCGTCAACATAGCAAGCCCACAACTCCTAACCTGTACATCTTTTGGAATGTGGGAGGAAACCGGAGCACCCAGAAGAAACCCACGTAGACACGGGGAGAACGTACAAACTCCTTACAGACAGCGACGGAATTGAACCCGGGTTGCTGGCACTGAAATAGCATTACACTAACTGCAATACTATTGACATATTGACTTAAGAAACTCTCCTGGATGCACCTAACAAATTCTGCCCTGTCTAAACCTCATATACTAAGGAGGTCCCAGTTTATATTAGGGATGTTGCAGTCCCTCACGACAACAACCCTATTAATTTTACATCTTTCCCTAATCTGCCTGCATATCTGTATAATCCTGTCAGAGTCATTGCACCCATTCTTGTTCCTATCCCTCTCTCAACCAAGTCTCTCTTATGGCCACAACATCATAGTTCATCATCCTTACCCATAACACTCCTAGCATTCAAATACACACTCTTCAAGCTGTCCGTCCCATCGTGTCTATTACTTTGCTCCTGCCTGTTTTTTTTTTACTGGCCCTGATATCTACCTTCCTCTCAATCCCTCCACTTTCTGACCCAGTGCTCTGGTTCCCATCCACCTGCCAAACTAGGTTGAACCCTCCCGAATAGCACTAGCGAACCTCCCGGCCAGGATATTGGTTCCCCTCCAGCTGAGGAGCAACCCGTCCTTCTTGTACAGGTCACCCCAGCCCCAAAAGAGGTTCCAATGATCAAAGAACTTGAAGCCCTGTCCCCTGTACCTCAGCCACTCATTCATCTGTTCTATAGTCTTATTCCTGCCCTGACCAGTACGTGGCACCAGGAGTAATCCAGAGATTACTACCTTGGAGGTCCTGCTCTCCAGCCTCTTTCCTAATTCCCTATACTCACTGTGCAGGACCTCTTCCCCTTTTCTACCTATTGCATTAGTGCCAACGTGCACCATGACCTCTGGCTGCTCACCCCCCCACCCCCCGAGAATATTCTGCCGTTGCTCTGAGACATCCTTGACCCTAGCAATACGCCATCCTGGTG
Organism: Pristis pectinata; assembly: GCF_009764475.1. Lineage (NCBI taxonomy): Eukaryota > Metazoa > Chordata > Chondrichthyes > Rhinopristiformes > Pristidae > Pristis > Pristis pectinata. The sequence continues at coordinate 107,509,544 of NC_067407.1, forward strand.
TCTCTTTCATGGCCATAGAATCTCCTGTCTGCCCCCCTAACTACTGAGTCTCCTATTGCTCTGCCTGACTTTACCCTTCCCCTGCAGAGCCGGCCACAGTACCACTGACCTGGCTGCTGCTGCTGTGCCCTGATAGGTCATTCCCCCAGCAGTATCCAAAGGGGTATACTTGTTGCTGAGGGGTATGGCCACAGGGGAGCCCGGCACTGACTGCTTTTTCCCCTTACTTCTCCTGGTGGTCACCCATCTACCTGAAGCCTGTACCCTGGGTGTGACCACCTCGGTAAAAGTCTCATCTATGAGGTTTTCAGCTTCCCAAATAGTCCTGAGTACATCCAACTCCAGCTCCATTTCCTTGACCTGGTCAGTCAGGAGCTGCAGCTGGGTGCACTTCCTGCAGATGTAGTCATCAGGGAGAATGTGAGGTTCCCTGACATCTCACATCATACAGGTGGAGCATTCCACCGCCCTGACTCCCATCCTGCCTACACTGAATCAAGGACTAAGGATTTACAGACAACAAAATAAAGACCTTACCTGTTCTTACCTGTGCCTTTTTACTAAAACCTTTCTTTTTAAAGAGCTGCTTGCACTCCCCTCACCTAGGTCACTTACTCAGCCTTTTCTCACCAAAGCCTCAGTCCCCCACTCTAACACTGGTCCACTCACACAATGACTGCTCCAAATTGGCCGTTCTGTTTAACCCTAGCTTCTTTTTATTGGCTGTTGCCGATTAGCTAATTAGCCAATTATTACTAGCAATATGCATGTGTGCCCCTTTAAGGGTCCTGCTCACTGAAAAAGAACACAAAGCACATCGACTCTCCTCTTTTGAAAACTGCCGCCTCTCATTCCAAGTCCCGGTTCCCACTCACTGAAAATGAACACCGAGCACAGAGATCACCTCTTTAGAAAAATCCCGCCTCTCATTCCAAGTCCCGGTTCCTGCTCACTGAAAATGAACGCCAAGCACAGCGACTCACCTCTTTAAAAAACTCCTGCCTCTCATTGCAAGTCCTGGCTCCCGCTCACTGATACTGACCCTGTGGATTATGCACTGGCCTCTCTACAAAGCTCTCCAGAATACATATACTTGTGAATAACAAGAAACTGCTGGAGGAACTCAGCAAGTCAAGCAGCATCTTTGGAGGCAAAGGGATCTCTGGTGGAGACCTTGCATCAGGCTTAAGGGTGTAGAGGGAAAATAGCCAGTATAAAGAGGTTGGACGGAGGGCTGAGGCTGGGGCTGAGGGATGATAGGTGGAACCAGGTGAGGTGGGGGATAATGGGCAGATGGAGTCAGGTGGGACTTTAAGAGAGGCTGGAAGGTAATAAATGGAACCAGGTAAGGGAGGGATGATGGGCAGATGGGACCAGGTGGGAGAGAGTAAATCTAGGTATGTGAGGTTGGGTGGAAAAAGCAAAGAAAAGGAGTGAGAATCTAGGTGGACCAGAAAGGAACGTGGGGTGTGGGTTTACCTGAAATTGGAAAGTTTGTGGTATTGGGTTGTAGGATACCTAAGTGGAATATGAGGGCTTGTTCTTCTAATTTGTGTTTGGTCTCGCCCTAGTAGTTGAGAAGGCTGAGGACAGACATGTCGGTGTGGGAATGGGAAGGAGAGTTGAAAAAGCATGCAACTGGAAGTTCAAGATGGCCAACGTGGACAGAGTGCAGGTGCTCTGCAAAATAATCACCTCGGCTATGCTTGGTCTCACACATGTAAAGGGGGCCACATTGGGAGCACCAAATGCAATAGACAAAGTTGGAGGAGGTGCACGTGAGTCTCTGCCTCACCTTCGGGTCCCTGGATAGTGGTGAGGGAGGAGATGTAGGGGCAAGTGTTTCAGGGGATGGCGAGGGATGAGAGGACTAGGGAGTCACAGGGACCTAAACAGCCCTTGCAGGTGAGGCAGAGATGAACCCATCCCTTTGCTTCCACAGATGCTGCTTGACTTACTGTGCACCTCCAGCAGTTTGTTTTTTTTGGCTCCAGATTCCAGCATCTGCAGTCTCTTGTATCTTTATTTGTGATTAAGATTCTTGCTATCCATAAGCTTATTGTAGATGATTGCGTTGACAAAATGGCCATGACAGAATCCAAGCCAGATGGTAACACCTTCCCTTTAAATAACTCTCCCCATCTTGCTGTGCTTGATCTGTCCCACTGGCAACATGTTTTTTATCACCAAATTGCACATTTGTCTGTCCATCATCTCATAAACAATGGATCAAATCAAAGGTCTGCAGTCTACCATACATGGTCATGAATGGTGTAGACATGGGAATGTTATGTAACAGCTGTACAAGATGTCGGTGAGACCGTACCTGGTGTATTATGTGCAGTTCTGCATGTCATGCTATAGGGAGGATGTGATTAAGCTAGAGAGGGTACAGAAAAGATCTGCAAGGATGTTTCTGGGACTGGAGAGCTCAAGTTATAAGGAGAGACTGCATAGGATAGGACTGTTTTCCTTGGAGCGAAGGGAGCTGAGGGGTGACGTTATAGAAGTTTATAAAATCATGAGAGGCACAGGTAGGGTGCCTGGTTTTTACCCGGGTTAGGGAAGTCTAAAACTAGAGGGCACAGATTTAAGGTGAGAGGGGAAAGATTTAAAGGGGACCTGAGGAGCAAGTTTTTCCACAGAGTGTGGTGGGTATATGGAATGAGCTACCAGAGGAGGTGGTAGAGGTGGGTACAATTACAATGCTTAGAAGACATTTGGGCAGGTACATAGATAGGAAAAGTTTAGAGATATGGGTCAATCACAGGCAAATGGGACTAGCTCAGGTAGGTACCTTGATTGGCATGGATGAGTTGGGCCGAATGGCCTGTATTTGTGCTGTTTAGCTCTATGATAATTAATTAGCTAATGGGGAGAAGGCGGCTCTAAGGACATCTCCATTCTCCATAATGGTGGTGGCAGCATTTGAGCGTGAAGGAACATGCTGAAGCATTCAGAACCATATTTCAATCAGAAGTGCGGAATAGATAATCCACAGTTGCTTCCTCCTGAGATCCCATTACAGAATCCAGTCTCCAGCCAAGTCATTTCACTCCACATGATATCAAATGGCTGAGAGCAGTGGATACAGTAAATGCTATGCTACCAGACAACCTTGCAGCTGTAGTACTGAAGAGCTGCAGAACAGAACTAGCTATACCTTCAGCCAAGCTATTTCAGTACAGTTACAACACTGGTATGTACTTGACAATGTGGAAAATTGCCCAGGTATACCATGTTCACAAAAAGCAGGACAAATCCAAACTAGCTAATTCCTTCCCAATCAGTCTACACCCAATCATCAGAAACTGTTGGATGTGTCATTAGCACAATGCTCAGTTTGGACTTTGCCAGGACCATATGGCTCCAGACCTCATTTTACCCTTAGTCCAAATCTGGACCAAGGAGGTGAGACTGACTGCCCTTAAATTCAAGACAACATCGGCTGAATATGACGGTAAGGTGCCCTGGTAAAAGTCAACAGACATCAAAGGGGAAACACTCCAGTGGTTGGAGTCATACCTTGTACAGAGGAAGATGGCTGTAGTTGATGGAGGTCTATCACCTCAGCCCCAATACATCACTGCAGAGTTGCTCAAGGCTGTGTCCTCAGCCCAACCATCTTCATCTGTTTCAACAATAGCCCTCCTTCCATCATGAGGTCTGAAGTTGGAATGTTCACTGATGATTTCACAACTTTCCTGCAATTATTTTAATGATGTGTTTTAATGTCTGTTTGATAAACATCATTTAATTTTTTTATATCAATTTTAGTTTTATATGTCTTTGAATGTAACAACTTTGGAATAAGGGAAAACCTTACCTCAAAACTTTGGCTTCTGTCAAAGCTTGTCGGCATTCAGGTGGCAGGGATTTAGTAGGGTACCACCTGAGCTTTGGTCACCACTGAGTCCTTAGTATCTGGTCCAACTGAGTGTGCAGGTAGGTAGGTAGGGGCAGTGGACAGTGCTTACCAGCAATGGACCAGGTCCAGATACTTTGTCTGATGATCCAAAATAATTAGCAAATATTCAATTACCTTATTTTCAAAGCAATTTTCTTCTATTTGCAAATGCTCTCTGGCATAATTTCCCAAAAAATATAAAATATGCCTAATGTAGTTTTGAGATCCTTTCTTTTTTCCTTACAATTCTCTTTTTACAGCTTTTTCTACTTGTTTTGTATCCCTTTTGCTGCTGGTTATAGCATGAAGCTTGGGTCCTCATTTGATCAGAGGCCCCACGAGGCATTTCATTCATCTGAAAATTTGAAGCGTTTGAAGGATTCAAGGAATTGTAAAGAAGACAGGTCATAGTTTGGGAAGCAATGATACATTCAAGGACTGGAGGGAAAGGGAAAGGTAGGACTGTAATTTGCAAGAAATTGGGGGTGGGGAGCTCGAGAGTATTTTGAGGAAGGGATGATGGTAGATTTGAAGGAGTGGGGAATATGGAGAGTACCTGAACTAACAGAACTATTAACAAAAACATCTGATGTGCAGGCCAGGAAGTCATTGGCTTTGTGGAAGGGCCAAAGAAGCAGGCAAGTCGTACAGACATAATGTACTTGAAGAGAATAGGGTTGTGGTAGGGAAAGAGTGCCATACATGTTACAGTGTTACAACCCCATGGGCTTGAGAAGGGGTAAAGGAGGCAATTTAGATAGTCTCTGACAAAAATCCACTGGTTTCTCGCATGTTGAGGGAAAGGGAAAGGAATTTAAGGTTGTGTACGGGTTTAGAACAACACTCTGGGGTTTTCAGGCTGACCCTGAAATGGTGAACAGTTTTGGCATCAAGAACAAAGATACTTAGTTCTTTTTGTGATCCAGCAAAATCTGGAAGTTAATAGCGAAACCGATTACTTGCAACATCCATTCAAATTTGCATTGCTTGCACACATGGAATCAAGACGAGAAAAAGTAATGGTTTTTGTGGAGACTTCAATATCGAAAGTAGAAGTGAGTTTGTGGTTCACCAGCCCAGTAGCTGTAGAAATGTTGTATAATTAGATGGCCTGAGGCAAAAAAGTTCAGGTTTCAAAAGATTTAATTGTAGATTTTCTGGGAACAAACACAGGAAGTGAGGCTGGAAGGTAATGAGGAATATGAGGGGGAATCAGAAATAACTATGATAAGAACCACAAGGCCAATAAGGTTGTAAGTAGGTTGGAGGGTTAATATTGATGCAGAGATTAAATGAGGATAAGTGGGCACTGAACCTAGAGGACAGGCAGTAAATAAGATAGGGATTGCAATCACAGAAGATCAGAAGTAGCTTGCTGCAGAGACTGAAAAAATCAGTGAAGACAAGCGAAAAATTTGGGTGAATGGGAGTAAATGAGACAAAAGAAGTGGAAAAAAGTAGAGAACGTTTTCATGGAGTTTTTTTTTCCAAGATCTGGGCATCATTGGCAAGGCCAGCATTCATTGCCCATCCTAAATTGGCCTTGAGAAAGCAGTAATGAGCTGCTACCTTTGACTGCTAGTCTTCACGTGAAAGTACTCCAATGGCGCTGTTGGGTAGGGAAACCTAGAATTAAGTGACAAAGAAGGAACAGTGATGTACTTTAAAGTCAGGATGATGTGAGACTTGGAAAGGAACCTGCAGATGTCGATGTTCCCTGTGGCCCTCATCCTTGGGGGTTGAGGTTGCAGATTTGGGAGGAACTTTCAGAGTAGCCTGAGTGAATAACTGCAGTGCTTTTTGTAGGTGGCACACATGAGTGCCAATATGGAGGGAATAAATATTTAGGCAGGTTGACAGAGTGCAAATGAAGCACACGGCATTGTCCTGAATCCGATTAAGCTTCAGTGAGCTGTTGGTACTGCAATGTTTCAGTGCTTCAGTAAGCTGTTGGGCCAACATGGAGTATTTCATCCAATTCCTGATTTATGGACATTGGAAAGGCCTTGGGATGTTAAGAGATGAGTCACTTGCCCCAGGATACCCAGCCTCTGGCCTGCTTTTGCAGCCATGGTATTTATTTGGCTGGCTCTTGCATGGCTACTGCCTGGATTTATGAAAGGAAAAGGATCAATCCTGAGAACAAAAGAATTAGGAGTAAGTGCAGGCCAGCTGGTTGTTCTTGCCTGCCTCTCCTTCCATCTCAATTGCAGACTTTGCATCAGGACTGAGAGTATGGAGGGAAGATAACTAGTATAAAGAGGTGAGAGGGAGGGGTGTGACAGGGGCTGGTAGGTGACAGGTGGAACCAGGTGAGGTGGGGGGTGATGGGCAGAGTTAAGAGGCAGAGGCTGGTGGGTGAAGGTCGAGAGAAAGGCTGGAAGGTGATGTGGAACCAGATAAGGGAGTGATGATGGACAGATGGAACCAGATGGGGAAGGACAGGAAGTGTAGGCCAAGGGAGGAAACCCTGGTGGATAGGTGTGTGAGAAATAGGCAGATGGAAATGGGAAAGGTGAATAAAGGGAGAGAGAACCTAGAAACATCAAATGTCCCTCTTGCCTCCACAGATGCAACTTAACCCATTGAGTTCCTCCAGCAGTTTTGTTTTTTATTTGCTCCAGATTTCAGCCCCTTGTCTCTACTAGGCTGATAACCTGTTTCTTCTCTCCCTCTTTTCTTAAATAGTGGGGTCACGTGCCAGCATCCAAGCTGCAGGAGGCATTCCAGAATCCATAAAATTTTGAATGAGCCTACTATGTTTACAGCCATATATTTCAAAGCTCTGGAGTGCAGATCATTCAGTCCTTGTGATCTGCCAGCTTTCAGTCTCTAGTTTTTTTTAATAACTCTGATGTCCTTTAATTATTCAGTTCCAGGTTCTCACTTGAGTTTCTGATGTATCTGGCAGGTTTTCTCATACCTTCATTCTCTAGGTTAGTGTGCTCATTGAGATGAATGAAAACTCCAATCCTGCACCAGGGTAGACTGAGTAACCTCCTTCACCACTCCAACCAGCAACCAATGTGAACGTAGGGAAATCCCAATAACATGGGCTCCAGCACAGGACATCTGCCACTCAGTAAGTCCTAGGTTTACAGCAAGTCCATGGACGTGCAGACGGCTGAACGTTGTCTGTTTCCAGCTGGGGAGATCGTCACAAATCATCAGAGGTATGATAGACATGAAAAATGAGCAAAAAAAAAATTCACGAGGAGGAACACTAAATCGATGTAAGTAGAAATAAAGCCAATGGGAATGAAAAGGGTGGGGATATAAATAAAAGGAAAAACAGTATTGCATTTCTGTAGTGCCTACCATGACCTCAAATATTCCAAAACCTTTTACAGCCAATTTTTTTTGAAGTAAGTGAAATGGCTATGGGACCTGATGGCTATCAACTCGAGGTATTAAAGATGAGTGAAGAAACTGTGGTTGCTTTCTGTGCAAATGTTATTACCTGTAGGTTCCACTCCAAGCTTCACCATTCTGACTTGGAAATATATTGCTATCCTTCATTGTCTTTGTCTAACTACCAGACAGCAGTAGTTCAAGGTAGCCTTGTCAGCAATGCCCCCATGCTGTAGATGAATTAAAGATATTCCAAAGTACTCTTGCTTTAAAGATTGTCTACTTGGTTGGAAAATTACCAGTCCATTCCATTATTTATGAAAGGTTGAAGATGTAAACCAGGAAATTATAAAACTATTAGACCACAGCTGATTGACTTGGAGTTAATTGAATCTGACATTAGGGACAAATAACATTTGCACTTGGACCAATATGAATTGATCAGAGAGCATTGTTTTGTGAAGGGTACGACATGTCTACTGAGTTGAATTGTTTTCAGAATGTCATTGGTGCAGTAGATAATTGTAAGTCTGTACATGCTCTTCATTGAGAGTTCCAGAAGGCATTTGATAAGGTTCCACACAAGAGATTTTTGCTGACGATAAATGCATATGGGAAAGGTGACAACACTGAGTTGGTGCAGAAGGTGGGAGATGAGTAGGAATTATGGTTACTCCAATTGGCAGGATCTGGCCAGTGATATCCCCCCAGGGACGTGGAAAGAGCCCATAGTTTTTCCACAATTGTTATAGAATTTAGATGAAGGAAGAGTGAGCCAAGTACCAAAGGTTGTTGATATCACTTTCATGATGCATTTAATTTGCAGATGGAAATAGAAAGTTACAAGGAGATATTGATGGATTACATGAAAAGATCAAATTATGGCAGAGTTCAGCACAGAAAGCTACGGTCTATTCAGATCCAAGATACATCCAAGCATTATAAGATATCTTTATTAGTCACACGTACATCAAAACACACAGTGTTCTGGGGCAGTCCGCAAGTGTCGCCACGCTTCCGGCGCCAACATTAGCATGCCCACAACTTCCTAACCCGTACGTCTTTGGAATGTGGGAGGAAACTGGAGCACCCGGAGGAAACCCACGCAGACACGGGGAGAATGTACAAACTCCTTACAGACGGCGGCGGGAATTGAACCCGGGTTGCTGGCGCTGTATAGCATTACGCTAACTGCTACGCTACCATGCCTGCTAGTAAAAGAGGGGAGAGCTAGGTAGGGGTCCTTGTACAGAAAATTAATGGATACACATTTTTTTATTAGGCCATTCAGAACTTTGTAAACCTGTAGCAGTGCAGTATGTGTGAGTCCTCATCTCAGAGAGACTGTATAACTACAGGTGTACAAATTTCTGTTTAGGGGAACAGTACAGATACAGATGCATAAAACTCTGGAGAGAGAGAACAGCTGTAGGAGCATGAAGCTCCTTTTAGAGAGTAAGTACAGCTACAGTTGCACAAAGCTCTGGTTAGATTGTAGCTTAGGTACTGCATTTAGTTCAATCATGTCTGAGAATATATTGAATCATTGGTGCAGATTCACCAGAATGAAACTGAGGATAAAGGGGTTAAATCATGAGAAAGCTTGTGCAGAATGGGCTTGTATTCCTTTGAGTAAACAAGATTAAGGAGTGAACTAATTTCAGTGTCTAAGATGATTAAAGGATTTAATAGAATATTTGTCCCTGATGGCAAATCCAGAACAAGACCCTAAAATTAAAAAAAGAGAAAATACAGAAAATACTTTGCTGCCTTAGCTGCTCCAGTGAAGAGACAAACTAAGTTCATGTTTCAGATCAACAACGTTTCCTCTGCTTTGATGAAAGGTCAATGGCCTGAAATAGTAACTTCCACGGCCTAGCTTTAATTTGGATTTAAGTCAGGCAACACTTCTTTATTAAAGGAGAGAGGAAACTAGATCACACTGTGAAATTCAGATTGAGAGATTTTTGTTATACTGGTGTATCAAGGGGTATAGAACCAAATGAGGGAAATGATTATATGATGCAGATCATCCATCATATGATTGAAAGCCAGAATGGATTTGATTCAAAAAACAATATCCATGACTCTGAAGTCTTTTACTGAAGGTAAGTTTGACTATTTACAGAGCAAACCAAGACATAGTGTTGAAACCCATGGCCTCCTCTAGTCTATGTGGTACCCAATGAAGTTGTCCAACCAAGGCTGGTTTTGTGTTTTTTTTTGTGTGGTCATACTGAAGAGATTTCTGCATTTGCCATCTAGGTCTCATTGCTCCTCATCCTTATTTGTGTTCTTACTTTTCAATAATTCCCATATTTCAAACTAGAAAGTAATACCTCACACTTGTGTTCTGAGTGAGAGAGAGAGTGAGAGAGAGAGTGAGAGAGTGAGAGAGAGAGAGAGAGAGAGAGAGAGAGAGAGAGAGAGAGAGAGAGAGAGAGAGAGAGAGAGAGAGAGAGAGAGAGAGAGAGAGAGAGAGAGAGAGAGAGAGAGAGAGATCAGGCCCTTCAGCCCAGTAATTCTGTCCCAATCATCAACCACCCAATCACACTAATCCTACATTAACCTCATGCTTAATCTTTCCACATTCTCATCAATTACTTTCAAATTCCGCCACCCACCTACACATACAATGGACGATTAACCTACAAACCTGCATATCTTTGGGATGTGGGAGGAAACTTGAACATCCGGGGGAACCCATATGATCACAGGGAGAATATGCAAACTCCACACAGACAGCACCCAAATTCGGGATTGAAGCCCAATCTCTGGCACTGTGGAAGCAGTGGCTCTACCAGCTTCATCCCTGTGCCAGCCACAGTGTGGAAATTCATTTACCAACTAAATACACAAGTCAACTTATTTCTTGTAATGGTCCTTCAACAATGATAAGAAATGAACTGACTATACCCCCTGAAATTTGGTGTCTTCTGCAAATTTAGAAATTGAACAGTACAGCATAGGAACAGTACAGCCCTCCAGCCCACAATGTTTTGCTGAACTAATTAAACTAGTAATTAAATGCCTAACTAAACTAATCCCTTCTGTCTACACAATGACCGTATCCCTCCATTCCCTGCACATTCATGTTCCTATCCAAGAACGCCTTAAATGCTTCTGTCGTATTTGCCTCCACCATCACCCCTAGCAGCACATTTCAGGCACCCACCACTCTCTGTGTAACTATACTTGCCCTGCACATCTCCTTTGAACTTACCCCCTCTCATCTTAAATGCATGCCCTCTAGTATTAGATATTTTAACTCTGGGAATAAGATACCGGCTGTCTATCTATGCCCCTCATAATCTTATAAACTTCAATCAGGTTTCTTAGCTTCTGCCGCTCTAGAGAAAACAACCCAAGTTTGTCCAACCTCTCCTCTAATTCAGGCAGCATCCTGGTAAATCTCTTCTGCACCCTCTCCAAAGCCTCCACATACTTTCTATAATGGGGCAAACAAATTACATTTTTAGATTTCAATTTAAATGACAATGATTTACGAACAACATTGGTCCTGTGCTGGTCCACAAGGCCCTACTTTCTGCATTCCACCTTCCAGAATAGCTATCCTTTATCTATAAATCAACTATTCCACAATAAGAGAACTACTTTAGTATCTTAGAAAGAGATGCCAGAATAAGCAGAAGAGAAAATGATTGATAAATCCAGCACATTCTAACTGATTGTCTAATTAAATAGCCTTCAAGAGTATGTCCAAAAACTGAAACATTTAAACTAAATATAAAATGAAACCTTCCAAATCCAGATCTCTGGAATAAAAATGGAAGTTGCTTGAAATACATAAGTTCAGTATATATGCAGAGAAGACTCAGGTTATTTTGAGTTTGTAACATTTATTAGAACTGAAGGCTGAGAGATAAACAGGCATTGTACTAAGGATGGTAAAATGAAAAGAGAAAGCCGATTACCAACAGATTTACCACGTACATAGAGGAGTTCATGTATTGAATGACCTTCAATGGGTTTAAAAGGAAACATTCTGTCAGAGAGATAATGTAGACAATGTTGGGGGCAGTAGATGAAAATAAACCTAAGAAATTTTACAACAGTCAATTCTGCAGGAAAAGTAAAACAACAGAATACAAGATACCAATCTAAACTTAAACTTGAAAATGCAGGCAAAGCATGTTTGTCCTTCACAGAATCATAATAAACAAGAGACTGTTTTGAAAGGCAAAAAAACTGCAGATGCTGGAAATCTTAAAATAAAGTGTTAGAAATACACAGCAGGTCAGATAGCATTTGTGGAGAGACAAGAGTTAATGTTTCATGTTGATGACCTTTTGTCAAATGACATGTACCACATCATCTTCAACAAGCTGTTTTGATAGTATCTTCCCAAATCTGTGGTCTCAACCTATCAGAAGGACAAAGGCAGCAGGAAAGAGCACCAACACCTACAAGTTACCCTCCAAGTTACTTAGAATCTTGATTTGAAAATATGTTTCTGTTCCTTCACATTGTTGGGTCAAAATCTAGAATCCCGTACCTAACAAAACTGAGGTTGTTTCATTATCATAAAGTTTGGAGCAGTTCAAGAAAGCAGCTCAGCCAATTCTCAAGGGAAAGTAGGGTTAGACATTAACTGACAGAGACACTCACATCCCGTGGAAGAATAAAATAAAATCACCAATCCAAATCCCTCTAGCTCTATATTCTAATTAAGTGCTTTTGATGCAAATATTAACCCACTTTTTCCCTAATAGGCACTGACAGAAATGCATACATCACAAGAATCCACTGCTGTGCTGAGGGTGTAGCTGTGCTTTGAAGTTATTAAAGCAATAGATGTTCATAAGAAAGAACTGCAGAACAGCATGCTTCTGGATACATGTGCCAATCTTCATCAGAACACTGCAGAAGACATAAGGCAAAGAAGTGAGATTGGGAACTGGGATGGAAATGTTCAAGCGGCAACCTGCGAAGCAAAATAATCAGTGGCATGGGGCAGTGGTATGAGAAAGAACAAAACAGAACACATGAAATAGGAGCAGGAGTAGGTCATCAGGCCCTTCAAGCCTGTCACCTCATTTAATATGATCATCGCTGATCTATGCTGGCCTCAACCCCTCTTCTGTGCCATTTCTCCCTGCCCCTCTATTCCTTGACCTGTCAAATACAGTATTTATCCACCTCAACTATTAATATTTCTAATGATCCCATTTCCACTGCCTGCTGGGACAGAGAATTCCAGAAATGTACTACCCTCTGCAAGAAGAAATTTCTACATAGCTCAGTTTTAAATGACCAGACCCTTCTCTTGCAATTATGTCCCCTTGTTCAAGATGTTCCCATTAGTGAAAACATCCCAACATCTACTCTGTCAAGCCCCTTTGGATCATTATATATTTGAATAAAGTCACCCTTCATTCTTCTAAACTCCAAGGAATACAGGCCCAAACTGTTTAGTCTCTCTTGGTAGGACAAGTCTCTCATCCCAGGAATTAACCTGCTGAGTCCCCTATGTTCTGCTTCCAATGTTACTATATCTTTTTTTAAGTAAGGGGACCAAAACTGTGTGCAGTATTCTAGGTGAGGTCTCAGCAACACTCTGTACAATTGCAATAAAACCTCTCTATTTTAAAAATCCAAACCCTTTGCAATGAAGGCCAAAATTTTGTATGCCCTCTTAATTACTTGTTGGACCTGCCTGCTGGCTTTTTGTGATTCATGCACAAGAACACCTGGATCCCTCCGTACACTACTCACTTGCAGTCTCTCTCCATTTAGATAATAATGTGCCTTTTGATTTCTCTTACCAAAGTGCATGACCTCACATTAAACTCCACTTGCCAGTCTTTTATCCACTCAGTCAATCTATCTATATACCATTGCAAAATCATAGTATCCTTATCACAACATGCCCTTCCACCTATTTTTGTATTGTCGGCAAATTTGGAAACCTTACATACTGTTCCTTCCCCCAGGCCATTAATGTAAGTGGTGAACAATTGTGGGCCAAGAACTGATCCCTGTGGTACTCCACTAGTTACCTCCTTCCAGGTTGAAAAGGATCCATTTATTCCAACTTTCTCTTTTCTATGAGACAGCCAGTTTCTAATCCCTGTGATACCATGGGGTTTTAATTTCTGCATCAGCCTCCTATGAGGCATCTTGTTAACGGCTTTTTGGAATTCTAAATATGACATCTACAGATTCCCCTCTATCAACTCTCCCTGTTACATCCTCAAAGAATTCAAGCAATTTTCAAACATGATTTACTTTTCATAAAACTATATTAACTAGGTTTAATTACATTCAACTTTCCAAAATGATTAACTATTACTTCTTTGATTGCTGACTCTGGCACCTTGCCAATAATATTTGTTAAACTAACTGGCCTATAGTTCCCTGTCTTCTGCCTTTCTCTTTTTGGAACAAGGTAGGCACATTGACTGTTCTCCAATCTTCTGGTACCCTCCCGGAGTTCAGCGACTTATGAAAAATTTCAACCAATGGGTCTGCTATCTCTGCAGCCACTTACTTTAAAACCCTAGTGGGCAGTGCATTAGGTCCTTGTGACTGGTTTGCCTTTAGCCCCTTGAGTTTCTCCAATACCTTATACCCTGGAACTGAGATTTTTGCCATGTTATTTGAAATAAGCTCCTCTCATATCTTAGAGATATTAGCAATGTCTTCCATGGTGAAGACTGATGCAAAAAATGTATTCAACATATCTGTCACTTCTTTGTTTGCTGTTAGTAATTCAGTAGCCTTGTTCTCTAGAGGGTCCACATTTACCTTGGCTGCCCTCTTCCTATTTATATATCCGGTGAAACTTTTACTGTTTGTTTTTATGCTAAATGCAAGCTTTATCTCAAAATTCATCTTCTCCTTTCTTATGAGCTTTTTAGTCTTCTGCTGCTGGATCCTAAAATTATCCCGGTCCTCTGGTTTACCATTAGCCCTTGCCACTTTGCACAACTTAGTTTTCAATTTAGCATTCTCTTTTACCTCCTTTGTTAATGATAGATTGTGCCTTTTTCTCATGGAATCCCCCTTATTGATTGGGATAAACCCCTGCTGAGCATTATAGGCCAGCTGCCTGAATACCTGCCACTATTCCTCCACTAACCTATCTCTTAACTTGTTTACCCATTTCACCTTAGACAACTCCTCCCTCATACCATTATAATTGCATTTATTTAAAGTGAGGACACTGGTTATGGATCTATGGTGTTTGTCCTCAAACTACATTTGGAATTCGATCATATTGTGGTCATTACTCCCTAAGGGATCTTTAACCACAAGATCCTTTATTAATCCTTCCTCATTATAACGTATAAGAGAAAATCTAAAATAGCTCGTTCCTGGGTAGGCTCCACAATGTATCTCTCTAAAAAGCAATCCCTGAAGCATTCCACAAATTCTTTTTCAATAATATCCTTGGCAGTTTGGTATATCCAATGAATATGTAGATTGAAATCTTCCATGATAATTGCAGTTCCCTTCAACCATGCCCTTGATATTTCCCCATTTATGCTCTGACCTACTGAGGTCATGTTTTGGGGGTCTATGGATTACCACCACCCATGTCTTCATTCCCCTGCTTTTCATGATTTTAACCTCACTGATTCCACGTCACTATCCATTGCCTTTTTATTGCGACTCAGCACTGCTCTAGTACCTCCCCTGATTAACAATGCCACCTTTCCCCTTTGGCCTGTTCTTTTGGAGCAGTGTATAACCTGGAATACAGAGAACCCAGTGCTGGTCACCCTGCAACCATATTTCTGTAATAGCTCTTACTCATATGTTGCTATCTGCGTGCTATCAACTCATCTAACTTGTTGCAAATGCTATGTGCATTCAAATAAAGAGCATTAAGCTCTTAAACTCTGGATTTGCTCATGTTACAACTGCAGTTTCATGAGAGAAAAATACTGCTGGAAATAAGATCATGGAAGAATGGATTAAGACAATGCAGAATGGGGAATGACTGATAGAATGTGCTTTATGCGGGATGATTTTGCAGCAATGGGCAGTGATCTGACATGTACAGAGTCACTGGGGTGGAAGGGGACACTTACTATGAAATGATGTGGTGATGGCAGATGGTTGGGTTGCAGTTAAGATGGGAGGATGAGGCAACCGTCACTGACAAGGGAAGTCAATACAGCATAAAGTCAAAAGAGAGGGCATACAATATTGCAAAAATTAGCAGGAAGCTAGAGGATTGGGAAGCTTTTAAAAACCTACAGAAGACAACTAAAAAAGCAATACGGGGTGAAAAGATGAAATATGAAGGTAAGCTAGCCAACAATATAAAAGAGGATATCAAAAGTTTTTTTCAGATATATAAAGAGTAAAAGAGAGGAAAGAGTGGACACCGGACTGCTGGAAAATGACACTGGAGAAGTACTAATGCAGAATAAAGAAATGGTGGACGAACCTAAAAAGTATTTTGCGTCAGTCTTCACTGTGGAAGACACCGGCAATGTGTCAGAAATTTGAGAGAGTCAGGGGGCAGAAGTGAGTGCAGTTACTAAGGAGAAGATGCTTGGGTCTGAAAGGTCTGAAGGTGGATAAGTCACCTGGACGGGACGGACTACACCCCAGGGTTCTGAAAGAGGTAGCTGAACAGATTGTGGAGGCATTAATAGTGATCTTTCAAGAATCTCTAGAGTCAGGAATGGTTCCAAAGGACTGGAAAATCGCAAATGTCACTCCACTCTTTAAGAAGGTAAAAGACAGAAAATTATAGACCGGTTAGTCTGACTTCAGTGGTTGGTAAGATTTTAGAGTCCATTATTAAGGACGAGATTTCAGGATACTTGGAAGCACATGATTAAATAGGCTGAAGTCAGCATGGTTTCCTTAGAGGGAGATCGTGCCTGACAAAGCTGCTGGAATTCTTTAAGGAAGTAACATGCAGGATAGACAAAGGAGAGTCAGTGGATGTTGTTTACTTGCATTTTCAGAAGGCCTTTGACAAGGTGCTGTGCACGAGGCTGCTAAACAAGATGGTATTACAGGAAAGGTACTGGCATGGATAGGAGATTGGCTGACTGGCAGAGGCAAAGAGTGGGAATAAAACGGGTCTTTCCTGGTTGGCTGCCAGTGACTAGTGGTGTTCCCCAGGGGTCGGTGTTGGGTTCGCTACTTTTCACATGTATGTAAATGATCTGGATGACGGACTTGTTGGCTTTGTGGCTAGTTTCTCGGATGATAAAAGATTGGTGGAGGGGCAGGTAGTGTTGAGGAAGTAGGGGGTCTGCAGAAGGATTTGGACAGGTTGGGAGAATGGATAAAGAAGTGGCAGAAGGAATGCAGCATAGGGAAATGTACAGTCATGCATTTTGGTAGAAGGAATAAAGGCGTAGATTATTTTCTAAGAGGGGAGTGAATTCAGAAATTGGAGGTGCAAAGGGACTTGGGAGTCCTAGTGCAGGATTCTCTAAAGGTTAGCTTGCAGGTTGAATCAGTAGTAAGGAAGGCAAATGCAATGTTAACATTCATTTTGAGAGGACTAGAATAAGAGATAAGATTTCTTTATTAGTCACATGTACATTGGATCACACAGTGAAATGCATCTTTTGCATAGTGTTCTGGGGGCAGCCCTCAACTGTCACCGCGCTTCCGGTGCCAACATAGTATGCCCACAACTTCCTAACCCATACGTCTTTGGAATGTGGGAGGAAACTGGAGCTCCCAGAGGAAACCCATGCAGACACAGGGAGAACGTACAAACTCCTTACAGACAGTGGTGGAATTGAACCTGGGTCGTGCTGCTGTAATAGCGTTACGCTAATTGCTACACTACCATGCCTGCCCCTTGAATATAAGAGCAAGGATGTAATGCTGAGGTTTTATAAGGTGTTGGTCAGACCACATTTGAATATTGTGAGCAGTTTTGGGCCCAATATCGAAGGAAGGATGGGCAGGCACAGTAGTGTAGTGGTTAGCGTATACAGCGCCAGCGACTCGGATTCAATTCTGGCCACTGTCTGTAAGGACTTTGTACGTTTCTCCCCATGTCTGCATGGATTCCTCCGGATGCTCTGGTTTTCCTCCCACATTCCAAAGACGTATGGGTTAGGAAGTTGTGGGCATGCTATGTTGGCACCGGAAGCATGGCAACACTTGCAGGCTACCCCAAGAACACTCTACACAAAAGATGCACTTCACTGTGTGTTTCAATGTACATGTTACTAATATAAATATCTTATCTTACGGTGTTGGAGAGGGTCCAGAGGAGGTTTACAAGAATGATGATGAAAGGGTTCATGTATGAGGAGTGCTAGATGACTCTGGGCCTGTACTCGATGGAGTTTAGAAGGAATACAGGTGGATCTCATTGAAACCTACCGAATATTGAAAGGCATGAATAGAGTGGATGTGGAGAGGATATTTCCAGTAGTGGGAGAGTCTAGGACTAGAGGGCACAGCCTCAGAATAGAAGGATGTCCCTTTAAAACTGAGATGAGGAGGAAGTTCTTTAGCCAGAGGGTGGTAAATCTGTGGAATTCATTGCCACAGAGGGCTGTGGAGGCCAAGTCATTGGGTATATTTAAAGCGGCGGTTGATAGGTTCTTGATTAGTAAGGGCTTCAAAGGTTATGGAGAGAAGGCAGGAGAATGGGGTTGAAAGGGAAAAATAAATCAGCTGTGATCGAATGGTGGAGCAGACTTGATGGGCTGAATGGCCTAATTCTGCTCCTGTGTCTTATGGTTGAAGATCAGAGTATTAGAAAATTAGACAGACATGGTCATATGTTATGTTGTCAATTGTGATGGAAGAACCTTGCCCAAGTAAAGAAGTAATTCCAGAAATATGCATGGAAAATAGGATTTTAAAAGTGATGTGTTCAACATCATGTGTTTTGATAAAATTAAAAAAGAAAAATTGTTTCCAGGGACAGAAGGGTTGGTGAATAAATTCAATGTGTTCAGCCATTTCACTGTAATTGTCCACTGAACCATTTTGGGGATAATATAAGTTGTAATGATGGGCCCTGGAATGCACTGCATGCATGAATGTTGGCAGAAGATCCAATAATAACTTTCAAAAGGGAATTGGATAAATATTGAAGACAGAGGAAAGTGCAGGGCAACAGGAATAAAGCAGGAGGTAGGCTGATTAATTGGATTGTTCAGACCAAGCAAAAGCACAAAAGACTGGATAATTTGTGTTGAATCATTCTATGAAGATGCTTGGTACCAATTTCATTGACATAATGCCTTGAATGTAGCAAATAACATCCCAAGGAACTTCATGGGGGACAGGAGCATTTAAAAAATGATGCTGACTCACATTAGGGCAGATGATCAAAAGTGTGGTCAAAGAGATGATTTTAATGAGCATGTTATAGCAGAGGTTGATCGGCAGAAATGTTAATGGAGGGAATTCCTGCACTTAGGGTCTTGGCAATTGAAAACAAAAGTAGAGCAATTGCATTCGGGTATGTGCAAGAGATCAGAATTAGAGGAGCATAGAGAAATCTCAGAGAGTAGGAAATTTGATAAGGAGAGGCAGAAAGGAAATTGAAAACAAGGTTAAGAACTTTTAAGTTTGCTAAAGTGGGAGCCAGTGCTAGTTGGCTAGCCCATGGTTGATGGATGAGGAGACCTGGTATGAATTAGGACACAGGCAGTGGAGTTTTGAATGACATCCAGGAGTGCAATGGAACAGTGTAGTGTAGGGATACAAAGGCTTGGATGTGGGTTTCAGCAGCAGGTGAATTGAGGCTGGGGTGGTGTTGGATGTTACAGAGGTGGAAATGAGTGATCCTAGTAAGGGCATGGTTACATAGTTTGAAAGTCAGTTCTGTGTCAAATATAGCACCAAAGTTGCAGACTGTCAGGTTCATTTTCAGACAGTTGCCAGATGGAGGATGGCTAGGGAATGGAATTTGCCATGCAGAGTGAAGACAATGGTTTTAGTCTTCCCAATATTCAATTGGAGGAAATTCTGACTCATCTAGTATTGACTGCCTAATAGTTAGTAAAGAATGCAATGCAAATATTCAGAATTGTTTTGATGTTTCTCACTGCTCAAATCTGCTTTCCAAACTAAAGTGCAGTTTTGCTCTTTAACATCCTAGGTAAAGAATTCCACCCCCACCCCTGTCCTATGCCTGACCCCACCCTTTCCCTATCTATGAATGGACAGATTTATTTGTGGAACTTGTAACTGAAGAAACCTTACTTATCAATTAGCCATAGATTAGAAAACCATTTTTTTTTAATTCTCACAAACCATGGCAGATAGTAGGAAACTTTCCCCAGTAATAGAGACATTAAAAAAAACTAGAGCACACAGGTTTAGGATAAGGGACAAGATGTTTAAAGGGAATTTGAGGAAGATTTCCCACCCCCCAATCCAGAGGATGCTTTCAATCTGGCACGCACTCCCTGAGTGGTGGAGACAGGTCTGTAGCTGTGACACTTTATTCTACATTCTGTATTGTTTTACCTTGTACTACCTCAATGGACTGTGTAATGAATTGATCAGTGTGAACGGTATGCATGACAAGTTTTTCCACTGTACCTCGGTACAAGTGACGATAATAAACCAATTCCAACATTTAAGAAGTTACGAGTTCTTAAAACGCCACAACATAGAATGCCACGGAGCAAGTGCATGGAAAGAGTGGGCTGAGGGGCCCGTCCCTGTGCTTATATGACTCTATTTTGCTAACTAGTCACCATCACTTAGCATGTTCCTCAAACTCTTCTCCCAAACTGGAAAAAGAAGCACAACTTGGCTTGCGCCTGCCTATACAGTTCCAATTCACAGAAATATCATCAGTGTTAATTCAGATTAAACGTTACCTTAAAAAGCAACGTTATCCCTTTCTGAAGGGCCTTACAGCAGCATTTATAACGTGTAGAAATTTATATACACTTGCATAAAATAATTGCCTGACTAAAGAGGATGCCAGGGGGTGGCGGTAGTACAGACCATTGCAATGAACTCATGCCGAACCTCTGTATGAAGACCACAGAATCACATCCCCCTGCGTCGTGAGATCACGCTTGGGTTTGAAACGGATGGTAATTTATTTTATTTATTCACTACTAACCCCGCCTCATAATGAAGCCGCAGCCAATAGGATTGTCGAGGATGTAAGTCCTACCCTTCCATTCGGTGGCAGGAGCCAATGTGACCGCGCGGGTGATTTGTGGTCACGCCCACCTCCTGGGATCGGCCAATATGAATGTGTGAAACTTCCAGCCTGCCGGGTAACGGGGTAACAAAATATGATTAGTGTCAGGCAGGCAGAGACGGGCACTACTGAGGGAATAATGGGAATGGTCGTGTAGTAAGCTCCTGGAATGTGGAAGCAATAATTTAAAATAACCTCGTTGCGATGAATCCGTCGTAGGTGAGCACAGTGTTAAAAGGGCAGGAATAGGGAATCACAGGCAGGGTATTATCAACATGACAGGCGCCAATGGCCATAGCGTTGGTGGTAAAGCTGGCAAGCAAAGCAGATCGAAAGCTGCTAACACTGCAGGTGTGCACCCGGCAACAGCTTCGAGCAATAATGTCAGCAAATCTTCCGGCGAGGAAGACGAAAAAGATGGTGGGGTGCTTTTCTATGTGAATAAAAGTGGCTTCCCGATTGATGAGCGAACTTGGCAAAGAATGTGGACGCATGTGGCAAAAATACATCCTGAAGGGAAGGAGATGGAGGAAAGCATACGGAATGCTGCATTTATACCCCGTGTAAGTCAAAGCATCTGGCTCTACAGGCAATGTTACTGTACATTTAGACAGTGGGTGTTTGCACTTGCTGTTCTGGTGAATGTTTTGAATATTTTGTTATGTGGGAAAATATGCATGTGACTTGGTAAATAAATTTCTTGTACATCAGTGGTGGACCATAAATTACGAACTATAATGAAAAATTCTTCACGTAAATTGAAAACTGAATTGATTTTTATTGGATGTTTCTGGAGCCCAGCCAATCTGAATATGGATGCTGTTGGTACCATTGATGTCCATGGTTTCTTTGTTTTCTTTATTCTCTATCAACTTTTTTATGATGGAATTTTCTTTTTGGCCACTTGGTAAAGTTAGAACAAAGTATGTCAATCTTGAGGAGTTCAAAATGTTGTACATGAACTCTCACTAGAGTGGCTGTTCCACATTTATCTTAGCAGAGCATGTATTGTACTTGGATTAAGAACATGCTGTTCAATGATGTAAATTCAGTCTCCAGCTGATAAATTGACAATGCTGACTTGATCAATCAGACTGTTTGTTTCTTTAGGTTGTTCTTGGTATAATTTGAACATATAAATTCCTGGTGATACTTTTGTCATACAATCATAACCAGTTGAATTTGTATTATAAAGGCAATTTATCTTCTTTGTTCTACTGCAGGAGCGCAAATGTTATCAATGTGCAGCTGATCAATCCTAATTGTAACACGTTATTATCAATAGAAAATCGGTGGTCTCAAATGTTATAATTGAAATTGACAGTGTTTATTGGACATAAGCATGACAAGTGAAGCTTTGCATTGCAAATTTTGTATTGCTTGTTTATTTTGTATTATGTTCTGAGTGTAGAGTGTCAATGACAATATATTTTAAATACAACTCAAATATAGGAACAGCAGAGAGTAAAGGCTACCAAGAAGAAGAGAAATTCCAGAAGGGTGCTTTAGTAAGGGAGAGTGTACTGTATAACATATTCTGAACTTGGGCCAGTAATATCCAAAGGAGTGGATGTAATTATTTCCTTTCTTGCTTAGACACGGTTATGATCACGCTCATTCCTGTCTAAAACCCTATAAATTTCAAAGAACTTCCCCAAATCATCTGGCATCTTGGCCATCTTCTATTTTCATTGGTGGGTTTCTCGGGCACTAAGTTTTGAAATTCCCCTCTCTAACTCTTTCTTCTTTAAGCCACTCCTCAAAACTTGCAAGTTTAACCAAGCTTTTTGACAAAATGGATGGTATCATATACGGTGAAGATGAGTATGAAGAATTGCACTGGGACCTTGATCAGCTGGGTAGGTGGGCTGAGGAATGGCAAATGGAATTTAATTTTGATAAGTGTGAAGTGTTATATTTTGGAAGGACAAATCATGGTAGGACTTTTACATTGAATGGAAAGGCCCCGGGAACTGTTGTAGAACAGAGAGACCTTGGAATACTGATGCATAGTTCCCTTAAAGTGAAGTCACAGGTAGATAGGGCAGTGAAGAAGGCTTTTGGCATGCTGGCCTTCATCAGTCTGGACATTGAATATAGAAGTTGATAGGTTATTTTGCAATTGTGCTAGATGTTGGTCAGGCCACGCTTGTGTTCAGTTTTGGTCACCCTGTTATAGGAAGGATGTGATTAAACTGGAAGGAGTGCAAAAAAAGATTTACAAGGATGTTGTTAGGACTCGAGGGACTGAGTTATAAGGAGAGGTTGGGCCTTTACTCCTTGGAGCATAGGAGACTGAGGAGTGATCACATAGAGATGTATAAAATCATGAGGGACATCGATAGAGTGAGCAGTCTTTTTTCCAGGGTTGGGGAATTGAAAACTAGAGGATGTAGTTTTAAGGTTAGAGGTGAAAGGTTTAATAAGAACTTGAGGGGCAACTTTTTCACACAGCTGGCGGTTTATGTGAGGAACCAGCTGCCAGAGGAAGTGGTTGAGGCCTGTACGTTAGATACATCTATGTGGATAGGTGTATTGATGACAAGAGTTTCAAGGGATATGGGCCAAGTGCTGGGAAATTGGATTAGCTTGAATATACGTCTTAGTCAGCATGGACAAGTATGGATTGAAGGGTCATTTACTGTGCTGTACAACTCTATGATTCTACCTGTCCAAAAAGACTTGTGGCTCGGTATCAAATATTCTTAGCTGACATTTCCTCAGCCCACCTACCCAGTCAATCAAGATCCCACTGCAATTCTTGATAATCCTCTTCACTGTATATGACACCACCCATTTTGTCCAAAAGCTTGGTTAAACTTGCGAGTTTTAAGGAGTGGCTTAAAGAAGAAAGAGTTAGAGAGGGGAATTTAAGAACTTAGTGCCTGAGAAACCCACCAATGAAAATAGAAGATGGCCAAGATGCCATGTTATGCTAAGTGTACATTTCATTATAATAAAATCAGAAAATGCTGGAACTACTTATCAGGTCAGGTTTTAGGCTGAAGACCTGAAGTTGTTTGTTTTTTGTTTGATTTTTCACTTCATTGTCGTTGCTTGGGATGCTTTTGTTATGAAAAAAGGCTCTGAGTGAATGCAAGTTGTTGGTCTCTCTTTGGTGTACTTGTTGTTACCCACCCACATGCTATCCCTTGGCAAAAATCATCTGAAAGCAGAATGTTAGGTTGAGTGAGCTGGGGCTTTTCTCTTTGGAGAGAAGAAGGATGAGAAGTGATTTTATAGAGGTGTACAAGATGATAAGTGGCATAGATCGAGTGGACAGTCGGAGACTTTTTCCCAGGGTGACAATGGCCATATGAGGGGGCATAATTTTAAGGTGATTGGAGGAAGATATAAGGGGGATTTCAGGGGTAAGTTTTTTTTAACACAGAGTGGTGGGTGTGAGGAACACACTGCCAGCAGAGGTTGTGGGGTCAGATACATTAGGGACATTTAAGGGACTTTTAGATAGCCATCTATTTCTCTATCATTCATGTGGCTATGTGGGAGGGAAAGGTTAGATAGATCTTGGAGCAGGATAAAATGTTGGCACAACATTGTGGGCCGAAGGACCTGTATTGTGCTGTAATGTTCTATGTTAGATTCCATATGTATATTAATGACACTCAATTTGTGACACTCTTGATCTCTAGACCGTTGTCAGACTACATCCAGTCACGAGTTGAACATTCCTCCAGTTAAACATTAGGAAGCCTGTAGCCCTAGTTTTTGTACCACACTGGAAACTTATCCCCCAACTCCACAATTCAAAGATCTTGCAGGAGGTGAACAATGGCAAGCGTTTGAAGAAAGATATTAAAATTGCCAACCAATGTATATTCTATTGAGAAATAAATATCCATGTGAAAAGCTATCCATCCATGGCTATCCACAGCTAAGCATAATGTGTAGCCGGATGCGGCGCATTTCCGAAGAAGAACTCGGAGACAAGGAGGTTGAATTCAAAACACACTTTACTCACTCAGGCAAAACGCGCGCGCGCCAAAGTACCTGAGAGCCTCTCCGGGCCCACGTGGGGCAGACGTGATGTAAGGTTGCCACCGGAAGGCCTGTCCTGTGGTTCGTTCACGACGCGCTCCTACACGTCTGCCCGCGGCCGCTGATGGCAATTCGAGTCCCATGTGTATGGGCCGCTACACCACCCCCACCCGCGCCCACCCCCCCCCCAGAAATGACCATCGGGAGCGTGGGGCCCCCAGTCTGTGTGTCCCGCTTGGGTGGCCTGCCTCACTAGCGCGGTGCAGGTACCCTCACCAGTTGCTCAATGTCAAAATGCACCGGTTTGAGGCTGTCCACTGTAAAAGTCTCCTCGTGGCCACCCACCTCCACGACGCACGTAGACCCGTTGTGCTGGATCACCTTGAAGGGTCCTTCGTACAGTCGCTGTAAGGGTGACTTGTGCATGCTCCTGTGAATGAAAACGTACTTGCAATCCCGGAGGTCCTTAGGGGTAAAGGACGGTGTAGTGCCATGCCTGGAGGTCGGAACCAGTGCCAGGGTCCCTACCTTGTCCCGCAGCCTCGTCAGCACCTCTGCTGGCGTCCCTGCTGGACCTGGGGCCTCAGGCATGAACTCGCCCGGGACCGTCAGGGGGGTGCCGTAGACCAACTCTGCCGAGGTGCCCAGGTCCTCCTTGGGGGCCGTGTGGATGCCCAGTAAGACCCAGGGGAGCTCATCTGTCCAGTTGGGGCCCCTGAGGTGCACCATCAGGGCCGACTTGAGGTGCCTGTGGAACCGCTCGACCAAACCGTTGGACTGGGGATGGTATGCCGTGGTGCCCAGGAGCTGTGCCAGTGTTGTCCACAAACCTGACGTGAACTGTGGTCCTCTGTCAGAGGTGATGTCCGCTGGGAGTCCGAAGCTGGCGATCCAGTTTGCGATGAGCGTCCTGGCGCAAGATTCAGTGGACTTGTCTGCCAGCGGCACAGCCTCCGGCCATCTGGTGAACCTGTCGACCATGGTAAAGATATACCTGGTGCCCCGGGAGACAGGCAGGGGGCCGATGGTGTCCATGTGGATGTGCCGAAACCTCCCGAGTGTCGGCTGGAACTGCTGGAGGGGGGCCTTCACATGCCGGTGGACTTCAGCGGTCTGGCAGTGTATGCAGGTCCTGGCCCAGTGCCTGACCTGCTTGCACAGACAGTGCCAGATGAATTTGTCTGCTACCAATTTGATGGACGCCCGAATGGACGGATGGGCCAGGCCATGTAGCGTGTTGAACACCTGGCGCCTCCATGCTGCTGGTACCACGGGCTGGGGTTTGCCGGTAGACATGTTGCACAGGAGTCGAGCCGCTGTCGGGCCGACAAGGACGTCCTCCAACTGGAGTCCCAAAACGGCGGTGCGGTAAGCTGGGATCTCGGTGTCCGCCTGTTGCGCCTCCGCCAGCGCCGTGTAGTCGATCCCTGGGGACGAGATGGGGGCGGGACAGCATGTCGGTGACCACGTTGTTCTTCCATGCGATGTGGCGGACGTCTGTGGTGAACTCCGAAATAAAGGAGAGGTGCCTCTGCTGCCGAGCCGACCATGGGTCCGATACCTTTGCAAGGGTGAAGGTGAGGGGCTTGTGGTCTGTATACACGGTGAAATCCCTTACTTTGAGGAAATACTGGAAATGCCGGATAGCCAGGTAGAGCGCTAACAACTCCCTGTTGAAAGCTCTGTACTTAACCTCCGGCGGTCGCAGGTGTCGGCTGAAAAAGGCGAGCGGTCACCACTGGCCCTCGACAAGCTGCTCCAGGACTCCGCCGACTGCCATGTCGGAAGCGTCAACTGTGAGCGCTGTGTATACATCGACTCTCGGGTGTACCAGGAGGGTCGCATTCGCCAACGCCTCTTTGGCCCGCTTGAAAGCCTCCATGGACTCCGTGTCCCATGCCACCTCTTTGGCCTTGCCGGCCATTAGACTGAACAAGGGCCTCATGATGCGTGCTGCCACTAGCACGAAACGATGGTAGAAGTTTACCATCCCCACGAATTCCTGCAGGCCCTTGACTGTGCTGGGTTTGGGAAACTGGCGGATGGCCTGGACCTTGTCCGGTAGAGGGGTGGCGCCATGCTGATTGACTCTGTGGCCCAAGAAGTCGATCTCCGTCCGCCCGAACTGGCACTTCGCCAGGTTGATTGCCAGTCCGTGGTCACTCAGGTGTTGGCAGAATTGGCGCAAATGTGCCACGTGCTCTTGGTGTGACTTGTTGGCCACCAGGATATCATCTAAGTAGATGAAGACGAAATCCAGGCCTCGCCCCACTGAGTCCATGAGCCTCTGGAAAGTCTGGGCAACATTCTTGAGGCTGAAAGGCATCCTCAGGAATTCGAACAACCCAAAGGGGGTGATGAGGGCTGTCTTGGGCACATCATCAGGGTGCATGGGGATCAGATGGTACCCCTGGACCAGATCGATTTTTGAAAAGATGGTCACCCTGTGTAGGTTCGCTGTGAAATCCTGGATGTGAGGCACTGGGTATCGGTCGGCGGTTGTGGCGTCATTGGGCCTTCTGTAGTCCCTGCAGGGCCTCCAACCTCTTGCGGACTTGGGCACCACGGGCAGCGGGGATGCCCACGGGCTGTTTGAGCAACGGATAATCCCCATTTCCTCCATCTTCCGGAACTCCTCCTTGGCGAGGTGGAGCTTGTTTGGTGGGAGCCTATGGGCTCGGGCGTGCAGCGATGGTCCTTGTGTGGGAATGTGGTGCTGCACGCCGTGCTTGGGATTGGTTGTGGTGAACTGCGGGGTGATGATGGAGGGGAAATCTGCCAGCACCCTGGTGAACTCATCACCCGAGAGTGACGGAGTCCAGGTGGAGGGCCGGTAGCTGGGCTTCCCCAAGCTGGAAGGTCTGGAACATCTCGCCGTGGACCGTATGCTGGCCCTTCAGGTCGATCAGAAGACAGTTGGCCCGTAGGAAATCCGCTCCCAGTAACGGCCGTGATACCGCTGCCACCGTGAAGGTCCAAGTGAAATGGCTGGGCCTGAAATGCAGCGGGATGGTTCGCGAGCCATACGTTCAGATAGTGGTGCCGTTTGCAGCGGTGAGATCGGGACCTGGGGTGGTGTTACGGGTGTCCATGTTGGAGGGAGGAAGAACGCTGATTTCGGCCCCGGTGTCTACCAGGAAACGTCACCCGGAGTGTCGGTCCCAGAGGAATAGGAGGCTGTTGCTATGGCCAGCCGTCGAAGCCACTAGTGATGGCTGGCCTCGGCGTTTCCCGGGAAGACACATGGTGGGCTGCAGCGGCGCGTGTTCGAACCCCATCTCTGGTGATAAAAACACCAGTGGTCCAAACCCTCGTCCTTGTCCCCCGTGGGCCCCAGCGGCTTCGGTTGTGGGGTCTTGGCCTTGGGCTGTGCGGTCATGGTTAGGCAGATGGAGGCCAATCCCCGCTGTTTACCTTGCCACAGAACGTCCGCCCTGGCCGCGAGCCTGCATGGGTCACTGAAATCTTCAGCCGTGAGGAGGAGGCGAATGTCCTCTGGCAGTTGCTCGAGGAACAACTATTCGAATAGAAGGCACGGCTTATGGCCGTCCATGAGCACCAGCATATTGTTCATCAGCTCGGATGGCTTGCGGTCGCCCAGGCCATCCATGTGCAGGAGCCACGCGGCTCGCTCGCGGCGGGAGAGTCCGAAAGTATGGATTAGGAACATCTTGATCTTAGCGTACCTGTCCTCCATTGGTGGCTGGTGCAGGAAGTCGATAATCTGGCCTGCCGTGTCCTGGTCGAGTGCGCTGATCACGTAGTAGTACTGCGTGGCGTCGGCTGTAATGTCTCTGAGACTGAACTGTACCTCAGCCTGCTCGAACCAAATGTGGGGCTGAGCGGCCCAGGAAGTCGGGAGCTTGAGCGAGACTGCATTGTGCAAGTTGTTGGAATGCATGTCGTGGGTTCCAGATGCCGTCTGGAAGCGTTGGGGTCACCAAACGTAGCCGGACGCAGCGTGTTTCCGAAGAAAAACTCAGAGACGAGGAGGTTGAATTCAAAACACACTTTACTCACTCAGACAAAACGC
The DNA here is from genome assembly GCF_009764475.1 of Pristis pectinata. Taxonomy (NCBI): domain Eukaryota; kingdom Metazoa; phylum Chordata; class Chondrichthyes; order Rhinopristiformes; family Pristidae; genus Pristis; species Pristis pectinata. The sequence goes on from NC_067407.1 coordinate 107,537,969, forward strand.
GCGTGCGCCAAAGTACCCAAGAGCCTCTCCGGGCCCACGTGGGGCAGACGTGACGTAAGGTTCCCGCTGGAAGACCCCTTCCACGGTTCATTCACAATGTGCTCCCGCGCGTCCGCCTGCCCACGGCTGCCGATGGCGGTTCGAGTCCCCTGTGTACGGGGCGCTACAAATGTTAGATAAGAGACCTGTAATCTTACCTAGATGAATAGCAAGGCTAGAGATTGGGAGAGTTTCAGAAGTGCCAACAAATGACCAAGAAAATAGGAGCAGCCATTTTTTGCTCCACCATTCCTCAAGATCATGGTTAATTTTCTACCTCTGCACCATTTTCCTGCACTATCCCCATCTCTCTCAATTCAAATCTACCAATCTTGGTTTTGAATGAACTCGGTGACTCCACTTCTGCAGCCCTCTGTGTAAAGAAGTTTCTCGTTATCCCAGTTCTAAAAGGCTTATCCCTTATTCTGAGACTGTGACCCCTGCTTCTAGATTCCTCAGCTAGGGGAAACATCCTACCTGCATCCAGCGTGTTGAGTCCTGTAGGAATCTTGTAAGTTTCAATGAGGTTTCCTCTGATTCTTCTAAATTCTAGAGAATACAGGCCTCGTCTACTCAGTCTCTCTTCCTGGGGACAACCAGTCAGGTGAATCTTCATTACACTCATTCTATGGTAAGTACATCCCTTTTATTTGAGTAAGGAGTCCAAAACTGTACATAATACCCTGGATGCACTCATGCCAAACCCCTATATAATTCTTCTCTTCTCCTGTAGTCATTTACTCCTGTTCTTGAATCTTCTTTTAATGACTGCCAAAATACTATTTGCCTTCCTAATTTCTTGCTGCACCAGGACGTTGGCTTTCAGTGACGTGTACAAGGCTACTCCAGTTCCCTTTGAACATCAATGTTACCTGATTTATTATCATTTTTTAAAAAATAACTGGTTTTCTGTTTTGTGTGCTGAAATGGGAAAATGTCAGTTTTTTCCACATTATATTGCATCTGCCATGTTCTTGCCCACTCACTTAGCTTGACAATATCCCATTGAACAAAAACAGAAAATGCTAGAAAAACGCAGCAAGTCAGGCAGCATCTGTAAAAAGAGAAACAGTCAATGCTCCGGATCTGCCTCCTTTCATTAGAACTGGGAAAGGGAGAGATACAAATAGGTTATCAGTTGGAGAGAAGGTGGGGGAGGGATGTGTAGAACAAAAGGAGTGTCTGTGATAGGATGAGTTGAAATGCTTTTTATCAGTGACTCAGCCTTGTTTAATGAGGGCTTCTTGAACCACCTTTACATCCTCTTTCTTATTCACAATCACACCTAGTTTTGTATCATCATTAAACTTGGAAATATGACATTTGGTCTCTCAGCCAAATCATTGATACAATAACAGGGTACTTAGCAAATCATAATATGATTAGGTAGGGTCAATATGAAATTATGAAGGGAAAGTCATGTTTGCCCTAGTCTATTGATGATACAAGTATTTAAGGGGAGACTGTTATTTGGATTTTAGAAGGGCACTTGGTAAGATAACTCAAGACCTTGTTACCTTAAAGAAGGGCTCACAGAGTTGGTAGTTAACATATTAGCATGGATAGGAGATTGATTGATTAAAAGACAGAAAACACTCGGAATAAGTGGTTTAATTTTTTGAATGTTATTTCTGCTTCATGCAGAAGCCTTTCCTCAGGCATGATTCTGGGACTACACAAATCTGACCTCCTGAATGAGTCTGTCAAATGTGCGAAATTCCAATTATCTGCTAACAGCCTTGGATATCTTAAAGTATCAAATAATTCTCCCTGCTTCTGGGAGAATACAAAGAATCTATAATAATCAACTGTTTCATTTCTAGGCAGGTTGCCATGTGCTTGTGATGGTTCTAATGCTTCCTCTAGGGTTTCATTTGAGAGCTTTAATGGTAAACTTCTTTTCCCTGGTGACCAATGGAATACAATAGCATCTTTCCTTTTGTCTGTTCTGGAGAGTGGTTGGTCACATGGAACAGTTCGTAAAGTGATACCAACCAATATTACAGAAGCCACAATTAAAAAGAGAAAATGTTGGAAAGATTCAGCAAGTCAGGAAGAATCTGTGGAAAGAGAAGAGTTTCTGGTTGAAAGCCCTTCATCAGAATTGGAAAAGTGAAAAGCAAAAAGTGACTTAATTTTAAGTCAGAGAGAGAGAGAGTGGGGGAGAGACTGATAGGACAGAGGGAATACCTCGGATAGGCGAGGGCTGGGTTGCCATGGTGATGTACTGTTTACAAAGTTGCCTGGTTGATAGATTGATGAGGGAAGTTAAAGAGAGGAAACAAAGGGACACCTAAAAGCATATGGGTTAGGTAAGCCACACATGTTACATGGGAGCCCTGAAACCATCTGCTGCTAACACTGAAAAATGCTCATAGTTCAATACAGAACAGCAGGCAATTTCCAACAAAGTTAGCCAAGATTTGTCACGTTTCTAAAGTCTTGTTTGATTTCTCTTTATTGCATCTGCTAAGCAAGGCGTGCAGATACATGCCCAGTATGTGTCCTAACCATCTGTATGAAAAGTTGCCATTATGAGTTCACTCGTTTATCAACCAGCTTTTCTTTTTCAATTTATTTAGTCTGCTTACTGAATCTGGTTAACCTTGATGAGGAAACGTTAATTGAAGTTGAGGATTTTTTTTCTCACCTGAAACTATGAACGGAAGTTGGGTTAGGCATATTACTGTTTCGCAAGACTATATCTGAACCTTGGTCATTTGTCAAGCTTTTTATCAAATTGGAATTTACTTTGGCTGCATCAGCAGAATGGAATGAAACTGAATTGGCTGCATACACAGCAATACAAGTGAGAGATTTAGTAATATTTTAGATGATGGATATATTCATTCACATCTAATTGAAAATGAATTAATTTTTTAAGGATGAGGAACAAAGCAGCAAATGCTTTAACATCTGGACAGATTTTAGCTACTTCAGCTCAATAAAAATCTGAAATAACCCACAATCAAATTCCATAAAAGAAAATTATAGTAATATTGTTGTGTAGTCAGTTCAAGCCTGCTATAGACACTAAAGTCATAATTTCAGGTTCAACAGAATTTGAGCAAAGAATCAAGCTTCTCTTGTCTATTGCTTTTAATTGTGCAACATTCTCGGCTTTCATTCCATTTTTAAATGCTACTGTGTAATTATGTGAACACTTTCAACTAAGTAAACACAAGGCCAAACCATGTTGAGTGATGGAATGTGATTTGCTTTTCCTTTGGCGCTCTCACCTAGCTTCAGGGGAATTGAGTTCAACCACTTGTTTTTAATGAAACCGAAGTAAGATCGCAAGCAGCTTTCAGCATGGGCAAAGAAATGAATACCATTACTGATTTTTGTTTATAGTTTACCCTATGGTGTGTAATACTAAACACAGCAAAACTTGTAACACAGATTGAATAAATTCCAAGCCCAAAGCATTGCTTCTACTTTTTCTTTTCTATCTTGAACCATTTTTTATTTAAAATATGGTCCTAATCTTGGGGTGTGCTTCCACAGTTGCAGGAAATTATAATTAAATATTCATTATGTGCCTACGTTCCCACACCCAATGTCAAACATGCTCATTTTGTTTTGCAAGGGGAGATGAATAGTAATTGGCAACAAGTAATCTTGCTAACTCTTTATTTTCCTTTCCCTGTGGCCTCCACCCATTTCTCAGACCCAGGACTATTTTGTCAGGCAGATGCACTCTCTCTAAAACCCATAAGCGGTCTCCCCAGATTTATCACATCAGTCTTGGATATTTAAGCCCCCATTTCCCACCCAGGATGCTTTTGGGCGCTCTGCCATTCAGTCTCGGATAAACCCTCAGTTACCTATCTCCACAATAGCATTTAAAGATTCCCTTAGGCAGTTCTGAGGCTTCCTTCTGTGGTTTATATGTATAATCTAAGAATGTAGTTGCTGTGAAAATTCACTGCATGTTACCACTATTGCTCCCTTCGAGGTGTGAATGCAAAAGTTGCATTTATTAAAAAAATTGAAGGGTCTCCATTTCACTCAAGATATGTTTACTTCTGCAATGCAGCAGTAGGCAGAAAAGTGTGGCATATTTCTGTACAGACATCCAACAAGGGTTCTAAGAATGACAGAGATACAGTCGTTGATCTTGAGAGTGCTGGAGGCACTTGTGGTTTCCAAAGGTCACAGATGCACAGATATTGCTCATGCAGGAAGTGCTGATTAAAGGGCAACTCTCTGTGAGTGGAGGAGTTTTTCTTTTGTGCCAAGTCCTTTGGCCATATGCCTTTTCCTTTCTTGCTCTGTCAAATGGAGGACCATTTTTCTTCATGCAGGATATCTTCTGAAATTCATGGTTAATTAGAGGAAATGTGGTGACTGGGATGCCAGTTTCAGCAAGGATACTTAAAGTGTGTTTGCCAGCAAGTTGAGTCACACCCTGCCAGTGACTGCAAGAGATTTGTCTGAACTTCTGCATAACACTTAGTCTGAACCTTCATTTAGCGTTCTTTTGTGGGTAAACCATGCCAATTGTAGTTGAAGGTGCCAAAAGCAAACTTAGGCTTTATATTTCCATTGTAGATGCCAGAAAAACAACAATATCATGCACAAAATTCTTACATCAAAATATCCATCACTTGTCAATGACTGACATTAACTCACTCAATGTGTGCAAAACTAGTTAATGTGACTTTTTTTTGTGCCTGTACAATGCTTTTCTTTTGGATGTTGTACAGTTCAATTCTAGGTCAAAATGTTTCATTTTAAATGTTAACTCTTCAACAAGTCGGCACCCCACAGCTTAAATAGTTCCTCTTGGATCTTGCTTTGTATTCTAAACTTCCTCTTTTCCCAAGATGGAAGGATCCACAATTTCATCTTCTCAAGATCAACACATTCTGATTCTCTTCCTTATCCTGCTAATGCCCTCTCATTGAAGTTGTTTAGAGTTTGATTGGGATCCTGAGGAGTAACTTGGTTCGTAGATTTATAGGAGACATTTCCTAGTGATTGAATATCCTGTGCAACATATTTCACCCAACAACCTAACAATCCAAGAGAGCACTTGTAAATCCGTGTTGACTATGGAACAGGTATACTTAACGATATATTCTATTTGTTACCACTTTAGTAATTTAATAATAGGCCTAATATTGCAATCTCAGAAGCAAAGGAATACTTTGTTATTGGACATAAAATCTCCCCTCCTTTGCATTCAGGGTAATGCATTAGCCACGATGGAAGTTGCTTACCAATCTTTCAATGAAGGTACACTTTCTCTGAATCACATCCAGCCCTGGTATTATTATATGTGATGCTCTACCTTCATGATGTTACTTTTACATTTCATGACTGCCATCATTAGATATGTACAAATTAATGTAATCTGATTGAAGTGTTTGCTGGCCAGATATTTGTCCCTTGGGCCTGCACTGGAGAATATAGGCACTTAATGATTTGTATCTCAACTGTAACATTTGTCTTTTGTTTCCATTCAGCCTCCAGTACCGTTACTGCCAAAATACAAGCAGTCCATGTCAGTGCCAGAATGGCTGCGCACAATACAAAGCTACATGAAGCTTCTGCAGTATCCTTTCTACTGTACTTTAAAGTCAAAGCAACAACCTAGTTTTGATGCTTATCAATGTCAGGAAACAGTGTGTATGCTGTTCCAGGTATTAGGTTTGATGTGCAGTTGATCATGATGTCCTTATTCCAGCCAAAGTTCCAAATTTATTCAATAACTAGTTTCTAATTTTGATGTTGTTATAGACCATTTAGCTAAGATTCTTCTAACTAATTAAAATTGATAATGTTGGATGTTTGCGTGTTCTTTTAATGATATTTGAAAATAATGAACAATTAAATTGTGGTTATTTAGAAATGTTCCATAAGTCTATGTAACAGAGAGTCTGTTGCGACTACTTAATTATTTGTTAAATTGCCCATTACCCTCCCCTTCTCAAAATGATAGAATGATGTATTCATTACAATGGATCTCTTTAAGGGTGTGTTCAGTTTCTTTTTGAACAATCATAGACTCTATGAATACATTTTTTAAAAGCCTAAATGGTAGGAAAAAAGTCAATTAGAAGTACTTATTTGTTAATGTGTAGCTATAAAAATATATGAATACTTTGTGGCAAAGAATGTTTTTCATGCAATTGGACTGTATCACATTTTATAATCTAACAGATGGTTCACTGATTCATTACGAAGGTCCACATTTTTTTTAAAGTTTTCACTTCTTGAATGATTGTCCCAAATGTATCCTCATGTGGTTTAAGCCTTCACTGTACGTTATGATATTTAAAGCACTGTTGATATCAATAACCAACAGCTGACAAAATATATTTTTCTCTTCTAAAGACTAAAGGAAGAATGTGACTGATTTATTACATGACTTTACTTTCTGATACCTAGTAGCTGTACTTGCTGTACATCATTTTCTAAAATTATTTTTAAATTAACAAACTGGCAATTGAGGAAGATGCTTATAATTTTGGTTGCTTGTTACTGAAGAGAAAGCTATTGCACTTGTTTGTATTTGAGCTTTTACTTATTATTCATTAATTTTCTCTTTCAATTCAAAATCCTATTTTGATTTTCCGATTTAATTGGACTATTTTTCTTTCCTGCATCATCTCTATCAAAGGCAGACCTCTACACAGCATTTTTCAGCCAACCATGCAGGGAGAAAGACTAAGGTTTAGCAGAGGACCAGTGTTGGTAGATGAGTTGCATTATTTCAGGCTGTCACAGAGAGAGGCAGCATGGAAACAGGCCCTTCGGCCCTCTGAGTCTGTGTTGACCAGCAACTACCCATTTATGCTAATCCTACATTCTCATCAACTCCCACCCCCTCCACTTGAGCTTCTACCACTCACCAGTCCATTAAGATCATGATACAATTTGTGGAATAGTTTTGATGAGACGTAACTGAAAAAGAAGCTTAAATAATCTTTGGTACTTGAAATCTATCTCTCTAGAACCTGGGCACAGTTTATGCCATTTCCTTAGCTTAATAAATGACAGATACAATCACACTGGAACTCAGTTCTTTGAGATTAAGAAAATCAGACCTTTGAGCTGGTAAGTGCCACGTTCTTCTGCTGGGAATCAGAATTCAGTACAGTTTTGAAGCTTGAAAAGACTTCAGTGATAAGTGCAATACTTAAAATTTATTTTTACCTGTGTACAAAAAAAACTATGTTTCAATCAGAATTGTTAAAGTGCACTGTTTAGAAATTAGATCAAATGGCACTGTTTCTGTGTGGTTTATGCACCAACTTGCATGAAAAATAAATTGCGAAAGATAATTAGGCTCCAGCCCGGAGCTGTGAGCCCCACTTGGGGTAGGTTTCCTTTTATGTTATTTACTTAATTGTGATCTTCCACCTTCAAACCAACCCACCATTCACCCCCTCTTCCTTGTCTAATTTGAATCATGCACACCATACTCAGTCACCAAGCCCCCATCCTTTCCCACATCAACCAGCAATCAGGGGCATTGCTGCCCCTCACCACCCCCCCCCCCACCTCCCAGTCCCAACTACCAGCAGTGTTAGAAGCAGCCAACCCTTGCACGAACTTTATCTGCACCCCATTCCGCCACAACCTGCCAACTACAGCTTTCCATCTATAAATTTCCCTTCAATCCCCTTCCTCATTCACATGGCCTCTTTCCCCAGACCCCTGTCAATTCCCAATACTTGCTTAATTCCCTCTGTGTGCTCTGCACTGGGGTAGCCCACCAAGGAAAGGTATTCCTCAGTGTGAGGCTGATTCATTAATGCCAAAGTCCTTGCACCTTAGCCACCATTGGATTTCCATGCATCAAGCCCATAAGTAAAACAAATGCTGGTCAGCGACGTACATTTCCTGTAGGCAACAAACAAAATCCAGTTCCCTTTCACTTGCTATACTCAAATAGATTCTCAATAAATAGATTTAAATCTAAAACATTTATTGGATTTTAGCAATGTGGATATCTTCACATGGACTTGTAACTTGTTTTTCCCACAGTAATTGATTTCTGAATGCACGGCTGGCAAAACCAGAGACGTGGTTGAGTGCAAGCTTTGCTGCATAAATTACCTCTCACAATGGTTTTGTTCACCAACATGTTCTGGCATGTTCTTGTCTAAAGGGTTCTGTTTTCATTGCAGCTACAACTGTTTCTACATGAATGCTATGCCAAATGGAAAATCAATCTAATAGACCCTTGCAAAAATTAATCTAGGTTAAGATTTGCTTTAGCTATCCAGACCTTTTTGTGTTTTAATTTTCAATGTGGGTACTAATTATTTTGAAAATGTAAAGCTGAAAGTGAAACCCTTGTTTTTTTAAAATGGAATTTGTGAATAATTAATAATTGTACAGTACTTGTTGAATTTCTTTGTACATGCAGACACTTAGGAATGAATGCTGTCTTCAGATGAAGCAAGTTGGAGTGCAAGGCATAATTGACATGAGTATAATTCTGTCCCCATTTTAAAGCTATACATTACTCTTCAAAGTAGCTGCAAACATGATAATGTTAATATAGCATTATTGAAATTAGTGATTTCTCAACAGTAGAATCAAAGAAAATTCACAACAAAAAGGAGATAATGTTCATGCTGGTTGAAAGAGCTGTGTGGCTTAATTTGACCTTGCAGTATTTCATGCCCCTGCTAGTCACAGCTCTCAAGTGCACATCCACTATGATGAGAATTTCTGCCTCTACCAACCTTTCAGACCAGGGTGTTCTGGAGCCTCGCTATCCTCTGGGTGAAATGTTATTTCCTCAACCCCCTGCCATTTACTTTAAATCTCTGCCCCCTACTTGGACTCACAAGTTGTTCCTGTCTATTATATCCAGGCCCCTAAAGTCAGGAGAGCTGGGGAAAAAAAGGACTGCAGATACTGGAATCTAGATAAAAACATGATGATGCTGGAGGAACTCGGCAGGCCAGGCAGCACCCGTGGGGAAAAGCAGGCGGTCAATGTTTCGTGTCGGGACTCTTCTTCAGGACTGAAGATAGGAAAAGGGGGAAGCCCATATGGTCCCTCCTATATATTGTTACACATGTCCACCACTGGTACAGAATTATTGAATACAAAAGGTTTACACAATTGTGACAAAGAATGGAGGGGGAAGAAATTGTATGCAGAGGCAAGGTTTTTAAGATGCAATAGATAATGTTTATTCCTTCACATTCAGTAAAATAAAATCACTAAAATTCCAATGAAGGCAGTATAATGTGACATATTGTGTTACTTATCACTATCCAAAAGCAAATAAATATCCTTCTGCCTTGAGTAGGAATTAGAAGATAAGAGAAGTGATAGTGCACACGTCTGACAGGATGTGGTTAGTGGTGTCTATCAGGCATTAGACTTGGCATTTCACCCTAGTTATAAATGACTGGTTAAAAACATGGAACAGTACAGCACAATGACAGGCACCTTGGTCCATGATGTCTGTGCCGACCATGATGCTAATTTAAACTGCACATCTGCCTGCACATTGTCCATACCTCTCTATCCCCTGCTTGTTCATGTGCCTGTCTAAATGCCTCTTCAACATTGCTATTGCATCTGCTTCCACCGCCTCCCCTGGCAGTGTGTTCAAGGCACCTTTTGCTTCTCTGCCTTTTTTAAAAAAAAATTTGCCAAGTAAATCCCTCTTATCTCACCACCTCAACTAGCACTCACCAAAGAGCTGACCTTGTACCCACCTCCATGGGCAATCTCCAACCATGTTTGTATGGAACGACGTGTTGGCACATAGATGAAGGAAGACACCAATGTGCCAGACAGAAACAATAAACTAACATTGGCCTATAAATTCATAGTATCAATTAAGTATACGATTAGAACAATAATATTAAAAAATTGTAATCTTAGGGCTAATTGTAATCTTTTAAATCATTTTGCTATCCTAATGTTAGTAATATACTAATATTAAATACCATAATAGCATAATATTATGTTGCAACTATAATTTACATTTCAGTTAAGTTGATAAACGTCTGTCATTAGTCAGCTAGCTGAAAATGAACTAATATTTATTATTGCACAACTAGAATGCAAAGCGTCAGAAAATATGAAATACCGACATCTTGATAAGTAAAACATAACTGGGACAGAGAAGCAGCCTCCCAGGGATTATGGATTGGTGATAGGATTTTAATTCTTTCCTGCTGGCACAATCTCCTGCTGAGATCACAGAACCATTCCTAGTATGATGACCTGTTTCGTGCCTGAGGGTCAAAGGTTTAGTTATTTTTCAATCTAGTTCATGTGTCAGATTAATTCATAAATGCATGCATTGCTGTTACTTTGATTTTTTTCAGCCATCAGATAGATAATGTACTTTCACAGGCGTTTTGTATTACATAGACCTTTAATCATTGAGAAACAATGGAAACCTGTCATTTTATTGCCTGATGACTTTGAAGGGAAGAGTCTGCTTCATCACAGAATCATCTTCATCTGCTAACTTTGGGTGTGTTTGTTAGAAAAGTTGTAGCACAAGTTTTGTATGGAACAAAAGGTGCTTTCTTGTGCTAATGCACATCAAATAATCATCACTTTTAACTAATTTTTTACTGTCTTATTTAATGTGTGTGTGTGTAAATATATACATTTAGCAGTTTTATGACACTTCAACATTTATCATAAATAGATGAGCAGAGAGAGTTTGAGCTGCCTGGTAAATTGCATCATTGCTATTTTAAAAATGTGATAAATTATATGTTTATTAACTCCTGAATAATGATTAACCAATGTTGCATTTCCTGTGTTTTAAATAAACACATTATGCTTTATCTCCACAGCGAAAACTTAATTAAACCATTTCTCTTGGTAGAGGGACAGAAAAACAGATGGATTTAACAAACATGCTCAAGTGTTTTAAAGAAGGAGAAGATCCTGAGAGGCAGGATTTATGAACATTTGGAAAGGTATAATATGATTAGGAATAGTCAGCATGGCTTTGTCAAGGGCAGGTCCTGTTTTACGAGCCTGACTGAATTTTTTGAGGATGTGACTAAACACATCGATGAAGGGAGAGCAGTAGATGTAGTGTATATGGATTTCACCAAGGCATTTGATAAGGTACCTCATGGAATGCTTATTGAGAAAGTAAGGAGGCATGGGATCCAAGGGGACATTGCAGTGTGGATCCAGAACTGGCTGGCCCACAGAAGGCAAAGAGTGGTTGTTGAAGGGTTGTATTCTGCATGGAGGTCTGTGACCAGTGGTGTACCTCAGGGACCTGTTCTGGGACCCTTACTCTTCGTGATTTTTATAAACGACCTGGATGAGGAAGTGGAGGGATGGGTTAGTAAGTTTGCAGGTGACACAAAGGTTGGAGGTGTTGTAGATAGTGTGGAGGGCTGTCAGAGGTGACAGCGGGACATAGATAGGATGCAAAGCTGGGCTGAGAAGTGGCAGGTGGAGTTCAACCCGGATAAGTGTGACGTGGTTCATTTTGGTAGGTCAAATATGATGGCAGAGTATAGTATGAATGGTAGGCAGTGTGGAGGATCAGAGGGATCTTGGGGTCTGAGTCCATAGGATGCTCAAAGCAGCTGCACAGGTTGACTCTGTGGTTAAGAAGGCATATGGTGTATTGTCCTTCATCAACCATGGAATTGAATTTAGGAGCCGAGAGGTAATGCTGCAGCTATATAGGACCCTGGTCAGACCCCACCTGGAATACTGTGCTCAGTTCTGGTCACCTCACTACAGGAAGGATGTGGAAGCCATAGAAAGGGTGCAGAGGAGATTTACAAGGATGCTGCCTAGATTGTGGAGCATTCCTTATGAAAGCAGGTTGAGGGAACTTGGCCTTTTCTCCTTGGAGCAATGGTATAGAGGTATATAAGGTATATAAGATGGTATATAAGATGATGAGAGGCATTGATCGGGTAGATAGTCAGAGGCTTTTTCCTAGGGCTGAAATGGTTGCCACAAGAGGACATAGGTTTAAGGTGCTGGGGAGTAGGTATAGGGTAGATGTCAGGGGTAAGTTTTTTACTCAGAGAGTGGTGAGTATGTGGAATGGGCTGCTGGCAACGGTGGTGGCGGTGGATACGATAGGGTCTTTTAAGAGACTTTTGGATAGGTACATGGAGCTAAGAAAAATAGAGGGCTATGGGTCTCTTAGGTAGGGACATGTTCGGCACAGCTTTGTGGGCTGAAGGGCCTGAATTGTGCTGTAGGTTTTCTATGTTTCTATGTCTAGAATGGCAGAAGAATGTGTACAATAAATTCTTATTCAAATTATCCTAATCTAAGTGACGAAGCACAAAATAAGCCATTATCTGCTCGGACAACAGGATCTCTGACCTTCCTGGTGCATTCCTACCATAATTCTAGGAGGGCGGTACCAGATACATCAGACCATGGACTGTGCCTGAACATACTTAGCAATATAAGAAGCCAAGTGGACCAAGCAGCATTTTCCTGATTGTCAACTTCAAGTAATGCATTGGCAGCTAGTAGGCCAAATAAATCCCAAACATGTCCGTCTGCCCAATGACAGAAGTAGAGTTGTCTGACCGTCCAGACCTAGATTATTGTCTGGAATTCAGGAGAAATAGGCTCTTTTGCAGTGGGTGGTCAATGAATGATCTTGGGTAAACTTCCCCTTCCCTGTTTCAACACTATATTTTGCAGCACAAGTTCCTGAAAGTGGAAACTGGGAGACTAGTGTACAGGCTTGCAACTTTACGTTTTCTTAAGCAAATTTATATTTCCTTAACCAATCAGATAGAAGGATTGTGAAATTGACAGCATAATGACTGAGGAGGAAGTGCATGTAGGAAATTAGACTGCAATCACAAGAGCAGGTAGAAAAAGGAAAATAAAGAGTGGGAAAGAAAGTGGTTTGAGAGAAAGCAAATTGGTGACAAAATTTTACACTTTTATGATCCTCATTAACAATTAAAAGCTAAAGGAATGGGACTCCACACATAGAATGCCAGTTAACTGGAGTAATTTTCACTTTTCACATTGTTACTTATTTATTACAGCAGAGCAAAAGGCCATTCAATCCATCAGGTCAATGCTTGCTCCCAGCAGAGCAAGCCCATCAGTCTCATTCTCCTTTTCCCTGCACTTATTCCTTCTCATATGTGCATCAGTTACTCTTTTGGTTCTTTTCCCAGTTAGCAATACCGAGGGTGATTTGCAGTAGTCGTTTAACCTGCCAGCACATCTTTCGGATGTGAGAGGAAACCAGAGCACTCAACCGAAACTTGCATGGTTATGAGGCAAATGTATAATCTTCACATAGATGGTGCTTGAGAGTTGGGATTGAACACTGAGGTAGCAGTGCTAACAGCCATGCCTTCCCTCTCTGTCGTTGTACTGATAAGCAGGTACTGAGGCTAAACTAAACAATGCTTAACTTTCTGTGGCAAATTTAGTTTGTGTCTACCACACACATTTGCATTAAATTGAGGAACACACTTTGATGAAACTGGCATGAAATATCATTTTCTTGAGGTTACCAGGTGGCATATTTTGGACAACAGGATTTTTATTTCTCTTTTTAAGCATGCAACTTCCTTGTTTGAGGTTACTGTTATTACCATTAAATAATGGTGTATGCCATGAGCCTCACCATTATCTGATGCACATTAGAACCATAGAAGAACCATAGAAAAACTACAGCACAGAAAACAGGCCATTCGGCCCTTCTAGTCTGTGCTGAAACATTATTCGGCTAGTCTCATTTACCTGCCACCAGCCCATACCCCTCCAGACCTCTCTCGTCCATGTATCTATCCGATTTACTCTTAAAAGTTAAGAGCGAGCCCGCATTTACCACATCAGATGGCAGCCCATTCCACACTCCCACCACTCTGTGAAGAAGTTCCCTCTAATGTTCCCCCTAAACCTTTTCCCCTTCACCCTAAAGCCATGTCCTCTTGTACTTATCTCTCTTAATCTAGGTGGAAAGAGCCTACTTGCATTAACCCTGTCTATGCCCCTCATCATTTTATAAACCTCTATCATATCTCCCCTCATTCTTCTCCGCTCCAAGGAATGAAGTCCTAACATGCTCAATCTTTCCTTATAACTCAACTCCTGAAGACTCGGCAACATTCTTGTAAATCTCCTCTGCACTCTTTCAATCTTACTGACATCCCTCCTGTAGTTTGGTGACCAGAACTGCACACAATATTCTAAATTTGGTCTCACCAATGACTTATACAACCTCACCAAAACATTCCAACTCCTATACTCAATACCTTGATTTATGAATGCCGGGATGCCAAAAGTCTTTTTTACAACCCTGTCTACTTGTGACTCTACTTTCAAGGAATTATGTATCTGAACTCCCAGATCCCTTTGTTCCTCCGCACTCCTCAGTGCCCTACCATTTACTGTGTATGTCCTCCCTTGATTTGTCCTTCCAAAATGCAACACCTCACACTTGTCTGCATTAAATTCCATCTGCCATTTTCTGGACCATTTTTCCATTTGCAAGCTTTGAAAGCCTTCCTCACTGTCCACTGCACCTCCAATCTTAGTGTCATCTGCAAACTTACTAATCCAATTTACCACATTATCGTCTAGATCATTGATATAGACAACAAACAACAATGGCCCCAACACAGATCCCTGAGGCACACCACTAGTCACAGGCCTCCAATCTGAGAAACAACCATCCACAACCACTCTCTGTCTTCTCCCACTCAGCCAATTTCGAATCCAGTTTACAACCTTTTCATGGATACCCATTGACTGAACCTTCTGAACTAATCTCCCATGTGGGACCTTGTCAAAGGCCTTACTAAAGTCCATGTAGACAACATCCACAGCCTTACCTTCATCTACTTTCTTAGTGACCTCCTCAAAAAAACTCCACAAGATTCGTTAAACACAATCTACCACGCACAAAGCCATGCTGACTATCCTTAATCAACCCTTGGCTGTCCAAATACTTATATGTCCTATCTCTCACAACACCTTCCAATAATTTACCCCCTACTGATGTCAGGCTCACTGGCCTGTGATTACCCGGTTTACTCTTCGAGCCTTTCTTAAACAATGGAACAACATGAGCTACCCTCCAGTCCTCTGGCACTGCACCCGTGGCTAAGGACATTTTAAATGTATCTGCCAGGGCCCCTGCAATTTCTACACTAGTTTCTCTTAAGGTCCGAGGGAATATCTTGTCAGGCCCTGGGGATTTATCTACCTTTTTTCGCTGTAAAGCATCAAGTACCTCCTCCTTTTTAATCTCTATATGTTCCATGACCCTACTGCTTGTTTCCCTTCCTTCCATATCCACGATGCCAGTTTCCTGAGTAAATACTGATGCAAAAAAACTGTTTAAGACCTCCCTCATCTCCTGAGGCTCCACGCATATACGACCACTCTGATCTTCTAGGGGACCAATTCTGTCTCTTACTATCCTTTTGCTCTTAATATACCTGTAGAAACCCTCTGGGTTTACCTTCACATTATCTGCCAAAGCAGCCTCATGTCTTCTTTTTGCCTTCCCGATTTCCTTTTTTAGTATTTTCTTACATTTCCTATACTCTTCAAGTACCTCATCCGTTCCTAGTTGCCTATACCTGCTATACACCTCTCTCTTTTTCTTAACCAGCTCACCAATATCCCCTGAAAACCAAGGTTCCCTATGCTTGTTACCCTTGCCTTTAATCCAGACAGGAACATACAAACTCTGCACTCTCAAAATTTCATCTTTGAAGGCTTTCCATTTACTGAGCACATCCTTGCCAGAAAATAACTTATCCCAATCCACCCTACCTAGATCCTCTCTCATTTCCACAAAATTGGCCTTTCTCCAATTTAGAACCTCCACTTGAGGACCAGACCTATCCTTATCCATAATTATCTTGAAACTAATTGCATTATGGTCACTGGACCCAAAATGCTCACCTACACATACTTCTGTCACCTGATCTTTTTTTGTCCATTTTTGTCACTTTTATGCAGCATGCCCTGTGCTAGAGCCATTTCATTTGGGCAAGGATCCCCACTCCTTCAGCAAGCCAGCAATTGAGATATGCAATTGACCCAAGGCTCTGCAAACTTGAGCAATGCCTGTGCCAGGGGTTCCGGCTGGATGAATCCCAGCCCTTGCACTCAATGGCACCACTGTTCTTGGAACTATGGTAATGATAAATTTGGCCTAGAATGTAAAATGCACGATTTTTAATTTGACTCTATGATTAAATAAACACTTTCCTTGATGTCGAGCCAAAGTCAAAATTAACCCTATGTCTTTAAATACTGCATTCTGACAAAATTGTGCACATTTAAGTAGACTACAGAATTTATCCAATACAATAGCATAATACCTATGGTACTATTGTGATAATTGGTTGATTGGCTATTGTGTATTGGTCTATTATTGTCACATGTACTGAGGTACAGTGAAAAACTCGTCTTGCATACCGTTCATACAGATCAATTCATTACACAGTGCATTGAGGTAGTACAGGGTAAGAACAATAACAGAATACAGAGTAAAGTGTCACAGCTACAGGGAAGTGCAGGTAGACAATAAGGTGCAAGGTCATAACAAGATAGGTTGTGAGATCAAGAGTCCATCTCATTGTATAAGGTCGATGCCGTTCAATAGTCTTATCACAGTGGGATAGAAGCTGTCCTTGAGCCTGGTGGTATGTATCCTCAGGCTCCTGTATCTTCTGCCTGATGGGAGAGAGGAGAAGAGAGAATGACCCAGGTGGGTGGGGTCTTTGATTACGCTGGCTGCTTCACCAAGGCAGCGAGAGGTACAGACAGTCCATGGAGGAGATTCTGGTTTCCATGATGTACTGGGCTGTGTCCACAACTCTCTGCAGTTTCTTGCAGTCCTGGGCAGAGCAGTTGCCATTCCAAGCCGTGATGCATCCAGATAGGATGCTTTCTATGGTGCATCGAAAAAAAATTGGTGTGTGTCAAAGGGGACATGCCAAATTTCTTTAGCCTTCTGAGGAAGTAAAGGCACTGGTGAGCTTTCTTGGTCATGGCATCTACGTGGTTGGACCAGGACAGGCTATTGGTGATGTTCACACCAAGGAACTTGAAGCTCTCAACCCTCTTGACCTCGGCACCGTTGATGTAGACGGGTGCATGTACACCACCCCCTTTCCTGAAGTCAATGACTAGCTCTTTTGTTTTGCTGACACTGAGGGAAAGGTTGTTGTCATGACACCATGTCACTGAGATCTCTATCTCCTTCCTGTACCCCAACTCATCGTTATTTGAGATACAGTCTACTACGGTGGTATCATCTGCAAACTTGTAGATGGAGTTAGAGCAGAATTTGACCATGCAGTCATGAGTATATAGGGAGTAGAGTAGAGAGCTGAGGATGCAGCCTTGTGGGGCACCAGTGTTGAGAATAATCGTGCCGGAGATGTTGCTGCCTGTCCTTACTGATTGCGGTCTGTTGGTCAGAAAGTCAAGGATCCAGTTGCAGAGGGAGGTGTTGAGTCCCAGGTCTTGGAGTTTGGTGATGAGTTTGCTAGGAATTATAGTATTGAAGGCGGAGCTGTAGTCAATAAATAATAATCTAATGTAGGTGTCTTTACTGTCCAGATGCTCCAGAGATGAACCTAGGGCCAGGGAGATGGCGTCCACTGCAGACCTGTTACGGCGATAGGCGAATTGCAGTGGGTGGAGGTTTTCTGGGAGGCTGGAGTTGACGTGTGCCATGACCAGCCTCTCAAAGCACTTCATGATGGTGGACGTCAGAGCCACCAGTCGGTATTCATTAAGGCACCTTACCTTGTTTTTCTTGTGTACTGGGATGATGGTGTTCTTCTTAAAACAGGTGGGAACCTCAGATTGAAGCAGGGAGAGGTTAAATATGTCCGCAAATACCCCCGCCAGTTGATCAGCACAATATCTGAGGACATGTCCAGGGATACCATCCCGGCCAGATGCTTTCCGTGGGTTCTCTCTCTGGAAGACTGATCTTGCGTCCTTGACGGTGACCCCGGGTTCAGTTGCATTGGAGGCTGTCAGGCTGGGTGGTGACAATCCACTCCCCTGCTGTTCACAATGTGCATAGAATGCATTAAGCTCATCAAGAAGGGATGCGCTGTTGTTGACTATGCTGCCTGACTTTGATTTGTAGCCCATTATAGCATGTAAGCCCTGCCACAACTGAAGGCTGGTCTGGGACTCTATTTTGAACTGGTATTGTCTCTTTTGTTCCTGATAGCTTTTCGGTGGTCCTATCTCAATTTCTTGTAAAGGTCAAGGTCACCTGATTGGAATGCAGCAGTCCTCAGGTATGAACAGGTTTTTCAGGATGTTGTGCGCTAAATTTAAGTTGCAACATCTCAAGAATGTAAGTCTAGTTGTTAAGTAAACAGAGATTAAAGTCTTGTTTAATTGCAATTATCTTAGAAATTTTGTGAATTAGAATGAGCATACTGGTCTCAGACAGCAGTTTGCAAGCGTGTGATATTTTAAGCATGTTTTGCACCTCTGACAAATTGTGATTTATTATTTTTCTTGCCTGGATGTACATAATGTTGGCGAGATGCATTTATAGCCTATCTCTAGCTGTCAATCTACGTGGTGTTGGGGGGGTGGGGGGAGTCAGTAGTTGTAGCAATTATAATTTTAAAAAGCTGTAGACGCTGAAAATGTGAAATAAATACAGAAATAGTGGAAACACTTGGCAGGTCTGTGTAAAGAGAAATGGAATTAATATTTCAGGTCAAAGATCCTTTATCAGTGTTTTTAATTTTTATAAATTGTAGCAACATCCTTCCATCTGAGAGCTGCATAGGATTCTTCAATGTCTGCGGGCCCAACATAAACAATTTTTGCATCTGATCAGGACTAAAAATCAACCAACCAAGCAGCCATCAAACAGAGAACATGTTGTTACTACTGACACTGTTCCGGTAAATAAAGGGCTCTCTGAGATCACTTCTATGTAAACATGTATGTTTTAACAGTGAGTCTTGATGCAATATCTCATGAAAGTCAATGTGGTGGGCCAAATAGTGTCAACTCTGGCCAGTGGTTCCTGTGGGAATGGCTGGTGATCAGTTGCTTCCAGTTTTTAAGACCTCGACAATGCAGACCACCAATAGTCTGAGGTATGCTGAATAATGGTGTATTCAATGTGGGTTCTAACAGCAGAGCCAGATTGTGCAGTCATCTTTTGTTCTTGTAAGATTGGAGAGCTTATTTATTTGAATGAAAATTATTGGCCTAGAAAGTAGGAGGAGAAAAGTAAATTATTTATTTTACTAATTTCTTAATGTTTCAATGTTTTTAATTTTATTGAGACACAGATTACAGATGCTGGAATCTGGAGCAACACACAGTACTGAAGGAATTCAGCGGGTCAGGCAACACCTGACCCACTGATTTCCTCCAGTGCTTTGTGTGTTTGTGATTTTATTGTTAAAACATTTATTTTAATTCCTTAGTTATGTACCAACTTTGAACAATCCCATAATCTGTGTTAGAGCTACCTCAGCTTTTTAAAAAAAAATTACTCTTTTGTGCTTTTTCCCAGTATTCCTCTTGATTGCCTCCATTTTATGACAAAGGATTTGCCTTGTGTACTTGTCCTTACATTGGCGAGGATACAGTGGCAGAGATCAGTGGACACAATGATAGTATGAATGCTCTGCAGCTGCCATGTCCAGCTGTAGCTAATGCACTCAGAATTCTGCAAGCCACTGTCTGCCCTGCAAACTGTAAAGATCACTTGCAAGGCCAGCATTTATTGCCCACCATTAGTAGCTCTCTGGGCCATTTCAGAGAGCAGTTACAAATGTAATTCTGTTGAAGGGTCCTGGACCAGAAATGTTAACTTTTTCTCTTTCCATGGATGCTGTCTGACTTCCTGAGTGTTTCCAGCATTTTTGTTTTATTTTAGATTTCTAGCATCAGCAGTTTTAAATTTTTTTTCACCAAGCTTCTGGAATTGCACACGGCATTGCCCAGAGCCATTGGATTTCCTTCACTGCAGAATATTGGTGAATCAGATGACTTTTTTTTAATGTCAATCTGCTTTATGCTAATTATCACTAGTTCTGGCATTTTTTTCCCGATTTATTTAAATTTAGATTCTCCAGTTCATCAGGATCAATTGTCCAGGTCTCTGGATACTAGTCCTGTAGCTTAATCATTTCTGTAGCCAATAGCTGTACTGGAAGGGCAAGTATGTGCATTGATTCAGTGGAAATTCTCATTCAGCAAGACCCTGAAACTGCTCTGGAATCTGTATCTTGTAACTTTGGCATCCCTTGTAATACCTTTCCTCTCTGCACAGGATGGGGTGGGAGGTGCTTGATGGGGTGGTCCCATATGGCTGCTTCTGCACATTTGTACCTTCTCACCCTTGTCATACAATTTGTTTTCCAGGTCAGAGAGCTTTCAAAGAACTTCATTACAACTTCACACAGCAACATTTAAATTCATCAGGTTATTTTATAGTGATAATAATTTGGTATTAACTGGGTTTCCTGTCAGATTACTAATTTTCCTTGATCTCTCTGGAGAAAGGTGCAAATCACCTTCACTGGTGGCCAGGGCTGACAGAGGCTTTTAAGATTTCTGTGTGTAAACTGCTAAAAATTGATGTCACATAAGGAAAACCATTTCATTAAACAGTGACTGCTATGCATTTTTGACCTCCCTTGCCAGGGTCTCCAAGCACTATTGGTGCATTGACTGAGATATGCATCTTAATGTTGGTGGCTTTCCACTGTAGTCTAAACCTGGGCAGAAGTTCCAAGTATGTGCATTTCAGCATTTGCAAAAGATATTGTTCCAGAGGCTTCTTGGCCTTGTATTAAATTGCAATATGTAAAGACATTATCATGCTCAAGTGAATGGAATACAGAATGTATTAACTATAACCCCTTGCACCTTTACAGCTTGCTGTGCCTCCTAACTTAGTGTATCTGCAGACTTGCTACATAACTATTGGCCGTCAACTAAGACCATTATGCATGGTGAAGAGTTAAGGCTCTGAAATATATTCCTAATAAACATTGCTTGTCATCTTCTGCTAATCATATACATTTCCCTACTGTCTTCAACTTCTCAATTACTGCCAACCCATACTCTCTGACTACCCATATGCAATGGAGAGGGTGCAGAGGAGATTTTGTTCAGGATGTTGCCTGGGATGGAGAAGAGACTGGATAGGCTGTGTTTGTTTTCCTTGGAGGGGAGGAGACTGAATGCTGACCTGTAGAGGTACACAAAATTATGAGGGGCATAGATAGGGTAGATATTAGGAAAACTTTACCCACAGCAGAGTTGTCTAAAACTAGAGGGCACAGGCTTTAGTGTAAGGAGTAGGTGGTTTAGAGGAGATCTGAGGGAGAAATTTTTCGTCCCGAGGGTGTTTGGGATCTGAAACACTTCCCAAAGGGATATTGGAGGCAGAGATTCTCACAGCATTTAAGTGTCTAGATGAATGAATGGCCAAGGCATGAAAGTTTGAATCCAATGCTGGTTAATGGGATTAGTAGAGTTGTATGCTTAATGGTCAGCATGGAGATAGTGGGCTTGAAGGGCTTTTTTTCTGTGCTGTCTGACTTCATGACTCTTTCTTTCTTTTTCTTTTTACAATATTTTTATTGATTCCACATAGAAAATACAGTACATGAATCAGAAAAAAGATAAAATGCTACAAAATACATTGTGTTAGATCATTTTTGAAATCACAATATCCCATATTGATAAACAAAAATAATAGTTAATTAATAACAATTAAATTGGAATAATTTTATTATAAAAAAATCAAAACCCACTACCAAGACCGAAGCTGTTTGGTAAAAAAAAATGGACAGAGGAAAACCCTTAATACAATAATATTAGCCAATATCTGTACTTTAACCACCAAACCGAAAGTTTTGAAAATAGTTCAAAAAAAGGTCCCCACAATTTTTGAAAATCTAAGTTAGATTCAGAAATTGAACAACAGATCTTCTCTAGGTATGATATAACATCTCGTAACCATTGAATATGAGTAGGCGGAGTAACTTCCTTCCATTTAAGCAACACAGCCCTCCCGGCTAAAAGAGAAATAAAGGCCAATATGTGTAAATCAGAAGTCTCCAAAGTTGTATCTTTTTCTCCAACAATCCCAAATAATGCAGTCAGAGGGTTAGGCTTAAAATTTATTTTAAAAAGCACAGAAAAAGTTTGAAATACCTCTATCCAGTATTTTTTAAGACTTGAACATGTCCAAAACATGTGGATTAAAGAAGCCTCTCCATTATTGCATCTCTCATAATAAGGAGATATATCCAAATAAAAACGAGATAGATTATCTTTGGAGAAGTGAGCTCTATGGACCACTTTAAATTGAAGGAGGGAGTGACGCGCATAATAATGAAGTATTGACCAATTTAAAAATTTCATTCCAAGTTTCTGCAGAAATTGAAATCTGCAAATTTTGTTCCCAAGCATTTTTAATTTTGTCTAAGGGAACCTTACTCGTTCCTAATAACCTACCATAAATATTAGATATTGAGCCATCGTAAAAAGGCTTCAGATTAAAAATTACATCTAAGTTCTTATCAGGACTCATAGGAAATGTATGTAGTTGAGATTGGAGAAAGTCTCTAGTTTGTAAATATTGAAAAAAGTGGGTTTTTGGTAAACTATATTTAGTTGATAATTGTTCAAACGAAGAGAGACTTCCCCCAACAAACAGATCTTGAAAACAGGTAATACCCAATCTATCCCACTCTTTTAAAAACTGCATCAGTCATAGAAGGTTTTAAAAAAAAAATTAGCAAAAATGGGACTAGACAAAGAAAATCTCGATTAAACCATAATATTTTCTAAATTGTAGCCAAATCCTCAAAGCATGTTTAACTACCAGATTATCAGTTAATTTATTTAATGATAAAGGAAGTGAAGAGCCAAGCAAAGAAATAATAGAATATTTTTTAACAGAATTAACTTCCAAAGAAACCCAAACTGGACAAGCCTCATGATTAATGTAGTGTAACCAAAACCGTAAGATTTCGTATATTGACTGCTCAGTAATAAAACCTAAAGTTGGGTAAGGCAAAGCCTCCATTCTTTTTAACTTTTTGAAAGTGAACTTTATTTAATCTAGGATGTTTGTTTTTCCATATGTAGGAAGATATAATTGAATCAAGAGAATCAAAAAAAGACAGGAATAAAAACAGGTAGGACCCGAAATAAGTATATAAATATTCATTTTAATAGAATAAAATATTCATTTTAATAGAATTAATTCGGCCAATCAATGATATAGAGAGGGGTGACCAATTTGATAAAACCCTTTTCACATAATTCAATAAAGTAAGAAAGTTTTCTTTAAGTAATGATTTCTTACAATTTTAAAAGGAAGGTTAGTTTCAAATGACATCAGATTATTCAAAGGGAAAAGTTCACTCTTGTATAAATTCAGTTTATATCCTGATAAATGGCTAAAACAGGAAAGTAGAGAAAGCATAGGAGGTAATGAGGTCTCAACATTAGAGATAAAAAGCAGTATTTGTCAGCATAAAGTGAAACTTTATGGGTAATACCTCTTCTAAAGATACCAGTGATAACTACTGCATTTCAAGAATCTAGAGATAAAGGTTCTAATCTTTCTTAAAATGTAAGTTTCATATGGTATTGATATAGCAAGTTGGCAGATTGGTGTTAGGATCAGAATGTATAGTTCAGAACATATTGGACTCTGTTTCAGCTACAGTTCTTTAAGGGCCATAAAGTCTGATTGTTTAGTAAACACTAGTGGAAGTCAATAAGACTTTATTTGCTAATATAAAAATATAAAATGCTAGGAAACCTTGGTGGATTAAATAGCCATGCTACTGTTTCAGATGAATGATCTTTCAACAAAATTGGAAGAGAAGATTGGAGGAGTTGAATTGTGGTCAGGAATCTTTGAATTGGAATTAATTTATCAGTGTGAGACATTTGTTCAAAAGAAAATGACATTATCTAGAAATGTGATACTTAATAAAAAAATATTCCCTGGGTGCTGTTGGGAATTTGCATTTTTGCTTATCCTAACTTGTTTCGAACTTGGTGGTGTTCTTGGTGCACTGAGCCCTTGAGGTGATGGTATGTTTGCAATACTGGCAGAAATGGAATTGCAGGATATTCACCCAGCTATGGTGAAAGGATAGCAATGTAATTCCCTGTCTGAATTGAAAGGAAACATTGAAATAAAGGTGCTCCTGCACCAGGGGATATTAACAATGAGGCTAATCTCACGCAAGGGCCTCTTATATACTGTATATTTTTTATATATATATATATATATATATATATATGTGTGTGTGTGGGGAAAGATCAGGTTTGCCTATTACATCCCTGAGTAAGAATGTGATCAAGTTAAAGTGGTTGATGTGTCTAATGAAACTATGGAACTCTCTGCCTTCAGGACAGAAAGAGTTGAGGTGAATTCAGGGAAGGTAAATTACAGCAACAGAAGAGAGAGGAAACAGTATGGTGTGGCAGAGAGGGGAGCTGTGACAACATCTTCCCACTGGGTGCCTGCTGCCCAAATATTACTTACTCATACAGCTGATCGGGAATACAAACTAACTACCTGAAGAGCCATTATCTGTCACCCAAAGGATGCAATTTTGTCACCAAGACTGTTTTGATAAAAGAACACATTTTTAAGGGATTACATTGATAATTAACATTTTCATTTTAATAATGTGATCCAACCATCCAATCTCATAGTCATCAACACAGTACTACATGATAAAAGACTAATACACTGAACTAATGTTTGCCAGTGAAAATCAGTTTTTTTTAAGCATTTAGCCAAGCAACCTGAAACTTGGAAGATGTCTGTTGTATTTTATGGAGTAACAGAAGAGCCTTATGGATATTCATTAGACATGAAAGATGAATGTTTATTAGAATTACCAAAAATGTCTGCGCTGCTCGTTAATGGAGAACATAGAACAGTACAGCACAGGAACATGCCCTTTGGCCCACTGTGTCTGTGCCAACTATGATGCCAATCTAAACTAATCCCATCTGCCTGCACATTGTCCTTGTTCCTCTATTGCCTGATTTCCTGCCTGTTCATGTGTATGTTTAAATGACTCTTAAATGTTACTATTGTATCTGCTTCTACCACGTTCCCTGGCAGCGCATTCTAGGTACCTACCACTTTCTGTATGGGGAGTTGGAGGGGGTGTGGGAAGAAAAAGCTTACCTCACAAATTTCCTTTAAACTTTCCCCCTCTTATCTTAAACCTATGCTCTCTTGTATTTCCACCCTGGGGAAAAGACTCTATGCCTCCCATAATTTTATATATTCTATCAGGTTGTCCCTCAGCCAACAACGCTCCAGAGAAAACAATCCCAGGTTTGTCCAGCCTCTCCTTAGCTAATGTATCCCAATGCAGGTGACATCCTGGTGAACCTTTTCTGCACCCTCTCAAAAGATTCCACATCCTTCCCGTAGTGTGGTGACCAGAACTGCGCATGATATTCCAAATGTGGCCGATCCAAAGTTTCATACAGCTGCCTTATGAGGATAGGTTGAGTGAGCTAGGGCTTTTCTCTTGAATGAGAGGTGACTTGATAGAAGTGTAGAAGATAATAAGAGGCATAGATCGAGTGGACAGTCAGAGACTTTTTCCTGGGGTGATAATGGTTAACATGAGGGGGCATAATTTTAAGGTGATTGGAGGAAGGTATAAGGGGGATGTCAGGGGGTAAGTTTTTTTTATACAGAGTGGTGGGTGCATGGAACGCACTGCCGGCAGAGGTTGTTGGGTCAGATATATCAGGGACATTTAAGAGATTCTTAGATAGCCCTCCATTTTTCTATCATTCATACGGCTGTGTGGGAGGGAAGGGTAAGATAGATCTTAGAGCAGGATAAAATGTCGGCACAACATCGTGGGCCGAAGGGCCTGTACTGTGCTGTAATGTTCTATAATAATAATAACATGACTTCCCAACTTTTATACTCAATGCCCCAAATTATTTTGCATTCTTGATGTAGTACAGTTGTGCCATTTTTGTCTCTATTGAATTATTAATGAATTGGTATTGTCAGAGATCCACATATGGAATTAAAATCCAGTCCCAGACAAAGAAAAACTTGTCAGCTGAGAGATCAGATGGAATAACTGCAGAAGGTTTTATTGCATTGATTAGACCATTGCTCAATCTTCTCAATCTAGGTTATGCAAGGGACATTTATTTAAACTTTCATCAAAGATTAACCATTAAACCCCAGTATTTTGGTGAATCAGTGATATTCTCCACCTCCATTCCCTCAAAGCTACTATATCCTCCTGGGTTAATAAAATATAACACTCAAGTTGCAGCTAATCAGCTAAAGCTTAACATCCTTTTTTGTTGTCCAGGTCTCTTGAAATAAAGGCCAACATTCCTCTAGCCTTTTGATTACATTTTGATTCTGTGCATTAGCTTTAATGATTTATGTACTTAGGCAGTCAGATTTATTTTCTGTAATTAAATTGTGATAGGGAGTTCAGCTCTGGCTTGATGGGATACAAAGCTATCATTCCTTATCTATGTACTGTGATAAGTGAGAGCAGTAATTGTACTGCAGTGCAGATCTGTGTTCTCTCTGTTTGAAGTAGATATTGCAGTACTCAGTGCTGCATCACTATTTAGTCACTTGGAAATGCAGCAGACGGGATTAATGACCATCTCCTACCACCCCCCCCCACGCCCCCCCCCCCCATCACTGTTTGGTTTCTTGCGTCTCCTTTGTTTTGCCTTTCATCTATTCTCTAGTACTTGTTATTTTTAACCATTTTATACACTATTATCTGTAATGACTTCATGGCACAGGCCGTTGCAAGTCCTATATTAGACTATCAGGACTGATAAGATTTTACAAGCACTATACCAGAAATTTTTCCGTCATCCTCAGCTGTACTTTGATCTTAACAAGGTCAGAAAATGCCGCACTTTTAAAAACATTTGACCTACAGGTTTGCCAGAAAAACTAAGTCTGTCTATCACCCAGTGTTTTGATAAAAATCATGACTGCCGCAGTGTGATAACCATTTAAAATTCCGTAAGACTTGTGGGAGAAATAAATTGTTCTCGGTTGGTCTTATGAACAGTCTCTGCTATATTTTACAAATGTTCCTTTTAATTCAGATTGAAGGGAGTTCATTAACCACCTCATAACTAAAGATTGTGTATTTAAAATGTGAAATCAATTCTTCTGAGTCAATGGTAGCAGGATAGGTCTTTTATGTTGAAGTTGAGTTCAATGTCTAGTTCTAAGAACTGGTTTGTTGCCAACTAAGGTGATGCAATAATTGTAAAGGAAGAAAAAACTATTTATTTCACATCCTTTTCTGGATGCCCTAAGCTGCTTTCCTTTTGAAGTGTTCCACCGTTGTAATGTAGGAAACGTGACTGTCAAACTTCTACAGTTGTCAGTTGGTAATTGATTTATTATTGTCACATGTACTAAGATGCAGTGAAAAGCTTTTGTTTGCATGCCATCCAGAAAGATCATTCCATACATAAGTACATCAAAGTACTACAAAAGACAAAAAACATCAGAATGCAGAATATTGTGTAACAGTTACAGAGAAAGTGCACATAGACAAATTAAGTGCAAAGGCCATGACGAGGTAGATTGAGATATCAAGAGTTCATCTTTATTGTACAAGAGGTCCATCTAAGAGTCTTGTAACAGCGGGACAGAAGTTGCCCGTGAGCCTTGTGCTACATGTTCTCAATGTTTTGTACCTTCTGCCTAATGGAAGGGGGGAAGAACCAAGAATGATTAGGGTGGGAGGGTCTTTGGTTATGTTGGCTTGCCGAAGGCACTGGGAAGTGTAGGCAGAGTTATTGTAGGGAAGGCTGGTTTTTGTAATAGTCTAGGCTGCATTCACAACTCTCTGCAAAAAGCTAGGATACCACTTTTCTTCAAGTATAATGTCTTGAGATTTTGTCACCATCTTAGAGACTAGAGAAGGCTTGGTTTAGCATCTCATCCAACATTTTACATAAACATGGTTACAAGTGCAACAGGGCCTGGATAATTGTAGGATCATTAGAGCCAAGGCTAAATCTAAGGGTCATATATCAAAATCTTTTATCTGACATTTGGTTAAGATCTGATTATTATTCACATTACATGTGAATACAAGCCTTTATGATTGGAACTTTAAACTTAAGGACCTTGTGCAGCATTTAATTTAGCCTATCATTTCTCAGACAGAAGGTTTTGTGAAATTTTTGTATTCAGTGTGCCTAGTAGTAGTCAGTAGTAGTCCTCGCAAAGATTTTATTGATTTAAGCTGGGATGAGTTTTCAGCAAAGGCACGTTGACTTTGTGTACCATGACTGATTTCAAAGAAGAAAATGTCAGGTTAAATATAAACATTTTCTTTGTCGTACCAAGAGATAAAACCTGTAAAGCTCCACATTTCACCCCATGTTGCCTCACTCCCAAAGCTAGAACATTTGCAAGCTTCAGCTCTTTAAAGATGCCACAATGGTTAATGTCTGATTCTCAATTAATGGAAAAAGAGGACTGCTCAGGTTGACAAAAGGTTGTCTGACGCAATGTTTGCCAAAATCACTTAACTAGGCTTTTATCTCCATACCCAGTTAGAGAGATGTTGCTGTGTGTAAATTAGCTGCCACGTTGAATGAATGGCAACATTTCAAAAGTAATTAATTGGTTGTAAAGCACTGTAGAACATTCTATTGATGTGAAAGGTCTTGTATAAATGCAAGTTCTTCTTTCTGTTTCATTGAAACAGTGCAGATATTGTAATGGTTGCTTTTCATAACCAGTTCCCTTTTGAACACAACTGCATACCATTTATCATTTCAGCTTGGAATTTTGTGCAGGCAGCTGGTTTTAGTCTCTTTCAGACAAAGGAGAAAAGCTGCAGACTTGTACCTGGTTTTCTCTCTGCTGCATATTGATACATTTTGTTTGTTATATTTTTACTGATATTAATTATTTTCTTCATCCTGTCCTCCTCAGGTTGATGGACACAGCCAGAGAAATGACTCGTGAATCATTGCCAATTAAATGCCTTGAAGCTGTGATTCTTGGAATGTATCCTTATTTTATGGATTTGTGTAGCTTTAGTGAGTCATTTTATGGGCTAAATGCTCATTATATGCAATAATCCATGAGTTGAGTCTGTGAAAATTGATATTAAACTAGAAGGAAACCCATGTCATGCTTTCCTGTTGCTAGGAGACTGAATGAGAATTCCAAAGCAGGATGCCACAAATATAAAATTTTTACGCAAGACTTCATTTGGATCCACAGATTATC
Source organism: Pristis pectinata (assembly GCF_009764475.1). Lineage (NCBI taxonomy): Eukaryota > Metazoa > Chordata > Chondrichthyes > Rhinopristiformes > Pristidae > Pristis > Pristis pectinata. Next base: position 107,567,262 of record NC_067407.1, read on the forward strand.
ATAATTTAAAATGGGTCAACTGCCAGCTACAAAGGCTGATAGACTGAAATTTAACCCTTGAAATACAACATTTCTTTTAACTGAATATTTAAAAATGAGATTATTCACAAAAATAATATGCAGAATATACATTTGTTTTCTCCTACACCGTTTTAACACTTACTCTCCCCAGAAATAGAATTACTTATTTCTTGGCTGAGTTAGGAATTGACCTTTCATGTTCTCTCTTAGGAAGGATTGTAATGCTATGCTGGCATATTTAATTACTATTGTTGGAAGCCAATGTTTTATTGTCAAGCCACCTGCAAGAATGAGGATATAATTTACATAAGATATTGGCGACCGACCAAAAGTTTAGGAACTATAATTAATAGTCACCCAACTAAAAGCCCATTAAATGTGGTGATCTTATTTACCATTTCATTTTGTACCATCCACTGAAGTGGTTCCCCTTATTATACTCCTCAATTTCAAGGTTGTAGAGGTTAGGAGTTAGGAAAATCGACAAGTACCATGATCACTGTGTTTGTGCAAATTGAGAGCTTCTGAAGGAACAAATATTTCACTCATTGAAATTTCATTGTTCAGACATAGCTTAATGACATTTTTTAAAGTTTTATTTTTAAACTCTGAAGTTGTGGAAATCAAGGTCTGTAACCTTTAATTGTTCCGTGTTTTTCGTTCTGCACCTGATTATAATAGGTTCTAATAACATTTGCACATTATTGTGTAAATTATATGAATTTGCTCTAATTAATGTGGACTTTTGGGAATTCAGTGGGCTTTGCAGGGAGCCAATGACCTCTGATGGAATTGCTGATATACCCTCCCGATATGAGAAGCTCAGTATTGGATTTTAAATTCATAATATTTACTCTAAAACAGTGATGGATATCTTAACGAGAAGGAAAATAAGGTCTAAATAATGTAAGGGAATTATACACTTTACACCCTTCTATTTGTGCAAGGTGGGTTGGTTCCTGATTGTACTGATAGGATAACACTCTGGTAATGGAGTTCCTTTCTTTGGAATTCACATTGATTGTGAGTCTTCAGAACAAATTGTCAATCATAGTAATTCTATTATTAGTGAAAATACTATCTGACGGATGCCTTCTATAAGAACATTAGTGGTGGTATTGACTTACCCTTGATGACACAGGAGACTGCAGATGATGGAATCTGGAGCAGCAACAAACTGCCGGTGGAACTCAGCAAGTTGAGCAGTAACTGTCGAGGCAAAGGGATGATCGATATTTCAGGTCGAGACTCTGCATCAGTACGGCAAAAATTACAAGGTGATTGATTTTGAAATGGAAGGTGCAATAAGATCTGGGTACCCTCCAACACCAAGCATTCGTGTGCAGCTAGCAGTTAGGAAGGCAAATGGTTTGTTGACTCTGATTGCAAGAATGTTTGAGTACAAGAGCAAGGATGTGAAGGGCCTTGGTGAAACCCCATCAGGAGTTTTATGTGGTTTTTTTTTATCTCCTTTATCGGAAGAAGGACATTGTTGCCATGGAGAGTGTACAATGAAGGTTTTCTTGACTGATGCTTGGGGTAGCAGGACTGATGTACAAGGAGTGACTGTATCGGTTAGGCCTATATTCACTGGAGTATAGAAAAACAAGAGGGGATCTGATATAAAATCCTCGCAGGACTAGACAGACTAGATTATTGGGAGGATGTTCCTGATGGCAAGAGTACAAGGGCTGACAGCCTCAGGGGAGAGGGGTATGCCATTTAGAACTGAGATCAGGAGGAAATGTCTTCACCTAGGTGGTGAACATGTGGAATTCTCCTTCACAGAAGGCAGTTGTGACCAAATCATTAACTTTTTTAGCTATGTATTTTTTAATGCTGAGGAATATGGCGAGAAGGTGGGAACAGGGGAGATGATCAGCCATGATTGTGTTTAATGGTGAGCAGGCCCAAAGGGCAGAACAGACTACTCGTGCTGCTGTCTTCTATGTTTCTACAACAGAACAGGTTGAAGAATGTATTAAGGAACATCCACATTGGTTATTTTAACATCTTGGGTTTTAAATGTTTGAGATTCAAGATTTGAGGTGGAAATTAGAGGAGCAAATATGTAGGGAGATTGCAGATAGCTGTACGAGTACTAGGGTTGTAATAGTAAGTGATTTTTTTTTTAACTTCCTCCGTATTGACTGGGACTGCCATAGTGCAAGGTACTTGGATGGGGTGGAGTTTGTTAAATGTGTCCAGGAATGCTTTCTCAAATAAAACATAGATGGCCCTACGGGAGAGGGGGCAACAGTGGATCTCCTTTTGGGAAATGAGGCAGGGCAAGTGACTGAAGTGTCAGTGGAGGAGCACTTTGGGACCAGTGACCATAGTTCTATTAGTTTTAAAAATTGCCATGGTAAAAGATGGGACTGGTCCACAAGTTAAAGTCCTAAATTGGGGCAAGCCAAATTTTGAGGACATTAGACAGAAACTTGCAGAGGTTGATTGGGAGAGGCTGTTTGTAGGTAAAGGGATGCCTGGCAAGTGAGAGGCTTTTAAAAAATTAGATAGGGAGAGTTCAGGGACAGCATTTTCCTGTTGGAGTGAAGGCTGGCAGGATTAGGGAATCCTGGTTGACTAGGGACATTGAGGCTCCAGTCAGGAATCAGGAGGCGTATGACGGGAATAGGCAACTGGGATGAAGCAGATCCCTTGAGAAGTATAAGAGATGTAGGAGTACAAAGAGGGAAATCAGGAGGGTGAAAAGAGGACATGAGATAGCTTTGCCAGATAAGAGATTCTCCAAGTAAATTAAGAGCAAAAGGGTGACTAGGAAAAGAATAGATTCCCATGAGGATCAATGTGGTCATGTATGTGCAGAGCCACAGGAGATAGGCGAGGTCTTAAGTTGGTATTGGTTTATTATTGTCACTTGTACCGAGGTACAGTGAAAAACTTGTCTTGTGTACCGATCATACAGATCAATTCATTACACAGTGCAGCTACATTGGGTTAGTACAGAGTGCATTGATGTAGTACAGGTAAACAATAACAGTACAGAGTAAAGTGTCACAGCTACAGACAAAATGCAGTGCAATAAGGTGCAAGGTCACAACAAGGTAAATCGTGAGGTCAGAGTCCATCTCATCGTATAAGGGAACCGTTCTATAGTCTTATCACAGTGGGGTAGAAGCTGTCCTTAAGTCTGGTGGTACGTGCCCTCAGGCTCCTGTATCTTCTACCCGATGGAAGAGGAGAGAAGAGAGAATGAGCCGGGTGAGTGGGGTCTTTGATTATGCTGGCTGCTTCACCAAGACAGCGAGAGGTAAAGGTAGAGTCCAAGGAGGGGAGGCTGGTGTCCATGATGCGCTGGGCTGTGTCCACAACCCTCTGCAGTTTCTTGTGGTCCTGGGCAGAGTAGTTGCCATACCAAGACGTGATACATCCAGATAGGATGCTTTCTATGGTGCATTGATAAAAGTTGGTGAGAGTCAAAGTGGACAAACTGAATTTCTTTCGCCTTCTGAGGAAGTAGAGGTGCTGGTGAGCTTTCTTGGCTGTGGCATCTGTGTGATTTGACCAGGACAGGCTGTTGGTGATGTTCACTCCCAGGAACTTGAAGCTCTCAACACTCTTGACCTCAGCACCGTTGATGTAGGCAGGTGCATGTACTCTGCCCCCTTTCCTGAAGTCAATGACCAGCTCTTTTGTTTTGTTGACATTGAGGGAAAGGTTGTTGTCATGACACCATTCCACTAAGCTCTCGATCTCCTTCCTGTACTCCGACTCATTGCTGTTTGAGATACGGCCTACAACAGTGATATCATCTGTAAACTTGTAGATGGAGTTGGACGAGAATCTGGCCACACAGTCATGAGTGTATAGGCAGTAGAGTAGAGGGCTGAGGACACAGCCTTGTGGGGCACCAGTGTTGAGAATAATCGTGCCGGAGGTATTGTTGCCTATCCTGATTGTGGTCTGTTGGTCAGAAAGTCAAGGATCCAGTTACAGAGGAAAGTGTTAAGTCCTAGGTCTCGGAGTTTGGTGACAGGTTTGCTTGGGATTATTGTATTGACGGCAGAGCTGTAGTCAATAAACAATAGTCTAACATAGGTGCCTTTACTGTCCAAATGCTCCAGAGCTGAGTGTAGGGCCAGGGAGATGGCGTCCGCTGTGGACCTGTTTCAGCGATAGGTGAATTGCAATGGGTCAAGATTGTCTGGAAGGCTGGAGTTGATGCGTGCCATGACCAACCTCTCAAAGCACTTCATGAAGGTGGATGTCAGAGCCACTGGTCGGTAGTCATTGAGGCATGTTACCTTGCTTTTCTTCGGTACCGGAATGATAGTAAAACAGGTGGGAACCTGAGCTTGAAGCAGAGAAAGGTTAAATATGTCTGCAAATACTTCTGCCAGCTGATCAGCACAAGATCTGAGCACATGGCCAGGGACACCATCTGGGCCAGATGCTTTCCTTGCGTTCACTCTCCGGAAGACGGATCTTACATCCTCAACAGTGATCACAAGTTCAACTGCATTGGAGGCTGTTAGGGTGGGTGGTGACAATCCACTTGTATTTACTCTGGAGAAGGTCATGGAAACTAGGAATTAAGGGAAATGAATAGTAATATCTTGTAACATCTCCAGATTACAAAAGATGAGGTGCTGGCAGTCTTAAAGCACATAAAGGTGCATAAATACCCAGGGCCTGACCAAGTGTATCCTAGAACATTGTGGGAAGTTGGAGAAGAAATTGCAAGGGCCTTGGCAGAAATACTTGCATCATCTTTTGCCGTGGGTGAGGTACCGAAAGACAAGAGGGTGGCAAATGCTGTGCCTTAATTTAAAAAGGGCTGCAAGGACAATAATTTAAAAAGGGCTGCAAGGACAAGTTAGGGAACTGCAGACTGGTGAGCCCAACATCAGTGGTGTGAAAGTTACTGGAGGTGATTCTGAAGGACAGGATCTACCAGCATTTGGAAAGGCAAGAAATGATTAAGGATAGTCAGCAGGGCTTTGTGCATTTGAAATTGTGTCCCACATTTGAAATTGTGTCTCACATTTGACTGATTTTTTTTTTGAAGAGGTGACTAAAAGGATTGACAAGGGCAAGGCTGTGGATGTTGTCTATATGGACTTTAACAAGGCCTTTGACAAGGTCCCGCCTGGTTGACTGGTCTGGAAGATTAGATCACATGGGATCCAAGGTGAATTTACTAATTGGGTACAAAATTAATTTGGTGGTAGGATGTAGAAGGTGATAGTGGAGGGTTTTTTAGATTGGAGGCCTGTGACTATTGTATAAGAATGTAGTTGGCCTTGTTAGTAAATTTGTGGATGACAGCAAAATTGGTGGTATGGTGGACAATGAAGAGGGTTATTTAAGATTATAACAGAATCTAGATCTGGGGAAGTGGGACAAGGAATGACAAATGGAATTTAACTTGGATAACTTGCACTTTGGTAAGTTAAACCAGGGCAGGACTTGTACATTAAATGGTAGGGTCTTGGAGTGTGTTGTAGAACAGAGACCCGAGGGTACAAGTATATAGTTTCTAGAAAGTGGACACAGGTAGACAGGGTGAAGAAGGCATTTCGTATGCTCGCCTTTAAGGGTCAGGGCATTGAGTACAGGAGTTGTGACATCACGTTACATGACATTGGTGAGACCACACTTGGAGTATAGTGTGCAGTTCTTGTCACTCAGCCGTAGGAAGGATGTCATTTAAGCTGGGCAGGGTGCAGTAAAGATTGATGAGGATGTTATCAGGACTGCAGGGCTTGAGTTATAAGGAGAGGCTGGCTAGGCTGTGCCTGTTTTCCCTGGAGCATAGGAGGCTGAGGGGTGATCTTATAGAGGTGTATAAAATCATTAGGGGTATGGATTGGGTGAATGTTCATGGTCTTTTTCCCAGGGTAGTGGAATCTAAAACAAGAGGGCGTAGGTTTACGGTGAGAGGGGAAAGATTTAAAAGGGAACTGAGAGACACATTTTTCCACAGAGGGTGGTGGTATATGGATCGAGCTGCCAGAGGAAGTGATAGAGATGGGTACAATTACAATGTTTAAAAGACATGTACATGGATAGAAAAGGTTTAGATGGATATGGGCCAAATGCAGGCAAATAGGACTATCTCAGGTAGAGACCTTGGTCAGCACGGGTGAATTGGGTCAAGGAGCCTGTGTCTGTCCTGTATAACTCTATGACTCCACACTGGTTGCAATTATTGTAGAATCTTTTCAAGAATACCTCCTTTTAAATAGCTTCTTCCCCAATTGGAAATGTGGAAACTATGGCAAATTTTGCAACTTTTGCAAAATTCTGCTAATTTTGCAACTTTTCTGGGGAAAGCACTTCAACGTAAATGTGCAGGAAGGACAACACCAACACACATTAGGTCTTTTGTGCCTTGGTTTTCCAAACAATTATAATTTGGTGTGTGTGTAACCCTTTATAAATAACGTGGATAATACCATTGCAAAAACCTAGGATTTGGTGTGGAAATCAGAAAAGGTGAATCCAGTGATTTGCTCTGTTGCTGACAGAGGGTGTACTTGAGGGTGGTGAAGGTGAAATTCAAGAAGTTTACATTGTTGATGTTACACACCTCTTGCTTTGCACCATTACTAAATCTCCCACATAGTATTTAGCTATGTGTAAAGTTCCATTGCAAATAGCAACCTTCAACCACAAGGTCTATCAATTAGGTGCAGTATAGGTTTGATTATTTTCTCTTTAACCCGCATGAGGCTTTAGTGGCACACTGTAAGAGGAATAAGTCAGTGTGGGGGAATCATTTTACTACAATCCAAGAGAGAATGGCATATTGAGGAAATTAACTATCTGACGCAGGCCAGTTTGGAAGGTACTAAATTCATTTCCTATCTTGTGACCTAAAACAAAATCTAAAATGAGCAGGTCAGTCAATATCTGTGGAAAGAGAAACAGTCACATCAGGATTGGAAGAAGTTCCGATGAAAGGTCATTAACTTGAAACGTTAACTCTGTTTCCTGTTCCCTTTCTGATGAAAGATCATTGTTTGAACACTAACCACTGGAGGCTTAGCTCAGCATTCCAGAGCAATCTCGCTGAATTCAGCAGAAAGGAAGGTCTGACAGGAAATTGAATGAACTGATCCAATCTCACCACCTTTGTGACAAGAGCCAGCCATAGTAACACTGGAACAGGAATGGGCCATTCAGTGGGTTGTGGATCATGGCCACCTGCCAGTCTTGTTTCTGTAAGCCTCATTACCCTTGACTAACAGCAGTCTTATGAATTTTTAATTGTCTTGGCCTCTAATGCCTTATTTCCACTACCCTTTGTTCATGCAAATGTCTCCTGACAGCACCCCTGAGTCACCTAGCTCAGGATATTTGCCTTTTCCACCCCACATTCTGCATTCTTACAGGAGGAATTTTTATATCTCTATCCTATCAGTTCCCTTAAGCACTTCAATTAGATCAAGGGATCACAAGTCTAATTTGCGCAACCTTTGTAACCTTCAGTTATGGTATCATTCTGTGCAGCGCCCACAAAAAGGCCAACGTGTCCTTCCTGACGTGTGGAGCTGAGAAGTGAACAAAGCTCCCTGATTAGTGCAGGGGTTTGTTACTGTCATAGGCAAAGATTTATCTACTGGATTATTATTAAATCTCAGCATTCTTACTTGTTACCACGGTTAACAACATTAGAGCAAAGAAATTCCAATTACTGCTTACTTAGGGTGTTGTTTCCCCTGTTCCTGTAGTACAGTTCCAGAGAACTCAGCAATCTGGTTATGGGTAATCCTGGGGGCTTGAAACATACAAGTTTGATTTTAAAATATAGTTGTTTCAAGAATGCAGGAAATGCACTTTGTGCAATTATTTAGCAGTACAGCTGTTCAGAGAGTCTGAGGCGGTTTGAGGAAGAGTTGCCATGAAATTCCAGAGAGATTGCGTATCTACCTTGGGCTAAGTGGCTTAAAAAGGGTTTTTGTCCGTATCTTTGTGTCAGTGTATTTGTGTGTTTCTACAGGTATAAGTGTGAAAGTGTTGCCCCACACAAGTCATTTAAAATTTCTTCTTGTAAGCCAAGGCATCCAGATTTTAAGAACATTTTGATGAAAGACTATGTGTTCTGTACTTTTAAATTAAATGAGTTCCTAAGGATGAAAATGTTAAAACTGGTGTTGTTTTGCTAAATAATCAGCTCATTTCACAGATGCTTAAACAGTTAATTTATAATTCAATGCCTGTAAATTGTGCATGATATCAACACAATCCTGGGCCTTTGCTTTCTAAAATCCAACAGTGGCTCTTTTCCCCCCAAATCTTTGTGGCAAAATATCACATTCCAAAATCTTCTAGTTGTCTTCTAGTGCAAAGAAAATTAACTTGAACAATTTTAAGAAAATGTTAACATTATTGAAAGTAGATAGAATACTATTTTAAAAAAACTATGCCTACAGCTGACTTTGATTTGCTGCTCCTCAGAACTTTGTGGCATTTACTTTTAGTTAGATATTTTGGTCTGAAGGTATTTCTGACAGAGGAGTGTGATACCAGACTGGAGACATTCTAAACCTTGTTGGGCAGCTCGTGCAGTGGTTACGCTTCATGTATTTCATTGGCTGAAAGGCAATATTGAATGAAAGGTCCCATACAATTAGACATTCTTTATTTCTGTTATTATAGTTGTGTAGAATTATATCCTGCTCCTTTTAACCAGCCCCTCAGGATTGAGGATGACTGTGGTTTCCATGCGTGTGGATGATTTGCGAGGTGGTGTGCTTCATCTGCCATTTATACCGGGCTTCTGTGTGCTCAGACTCCAGGTTCTCAATAATACCCTGAATGCTTTGTCTCCAGTTTGAGCATGGGTCAGAGACTTCCTGGAGTTAGTGGGGACGTTGGATTTTTTTCCAGAGGCTTTGAGAATGTGCTTAAATCTTTTTTCTCTCTTCCTGTGACAGCTTGGAACAGAGCATCTGTTTCGGGAGTCTGGTGCCAAGCATATCAATGATAAAGCCTGTCCTACAGACACAACTGAGTGTAATCAGAGCCTCATACTGGGGATGTTGCCTGGGAGAGGTTGCTAATGTTGGGTCACTTATCCTTCCAGTGGATTTGAAAGATTGTGGAGATTATGTCAGTGGTATCTTTCCAGTGCCTTATGGTGCTATATGTAGTCCAGGTCTCCGGACCTACAGGAGGGCAGGGATTACTGCTGCCTAGTAGACCATAAGTTTTGTCCTGATCTTGATATTCAAACACCTTTGCTGGCGATGGTGAATTTCATCCTTGATATTTGTCTTTGCTGAGAGGTGGCACATTTTCCAGTGTCTTGGGGTTTGAGGTTCATGTTGAAGGTTGGTATTGTACAGCTGAGGCAGGTTGGTGGAAGACCTTTGTCTTGCAGACGTCAGGTGTCGGGCCCATCTGCACATATGCTTTAATGAGGGAAATGATGATGGCTTTCAAGTCCCGCCTCTGAACATGTACAAAAACAAGCACTGTCTGCATGCTGCAGCTCAACTATTGAGGTTGGGGTGACCTTGGCTTTGGGATGTCAGCATCATAGGTTGAACGGTTTCCCATTTGTCCTGTAGGTTAGCTCCAATCCAACAGGAAGCTTATTAGAGGTGAAGTATAGCATTGTGGTGCCAAAGATTGAAGGTGTATTGGGGCAATGGTTCAGCCTTACTTGACACCAGTCTGTACTGCACTGGCTCTGGTGTTGACCTGTTGGTTAGGTTTGCATGCCATTATGAAGCAAATATAAGACAGAGACATGATTACCTGACTCCATCCCACAGTAGCCCACTTAGCTCAGCCTTGCTGTCACTCCTGACCAACAAGAAGTCAAAAAGACTATATTCCAGCTGTAAAGTAGTGGCCTCATGAGCAGCCATAGTTGTAAAACGCCGAAAGGAGAACTTGGGTCACAAATCCACAGCATCACCAACCACACCTGGGAGGAGGTGGATGTGCCAGGTGACCTCATAGATGCTGTGATCACGAACATCAAGAAAGGAAACTTCAGTAGCGAAAGAGGAGTCCCCCTGTTACTTCCCACAAGGAAAGTCATTGCCAGGGCCCTCCTCAAATGTCTCCTCCCTGTGGCCAAAGAGCTGCTCCTGAGATTGCATTGTGGATTTCCTCTACTCAGAGGCATAGTGGACAGGATCTTCACCATGTGGCAACTCCAAGACAAATTTGGGTGGCAGCACCAACCACTATACTTGACATTCTTCAAGCAACAAACAATATGCTGGAGGAACTCAGTGAGTCATGCAGCATCTGTGGGAGGAAAGGAATTGTCGATGGTTCAAGTTGAAACCCTGCATCAGGACTGAGTGGAGAAGTGAGATGGCCAGTATAAGGAGAAGGGGAGTGGTGAGAAAGGAAACCCCCCACCTCACTCCATCTGTTATTTTTGTCCTTTTTTCCTCTGTCTGCCTCCATCTATCATTCACCTGCTATTGTTTTCCAACCCCTGCTCACCTTCCCTATCTGGCACTACCTGCCTGTCATCTTGCACCTCTCCCCAGTCCACCAATCGCCTCAGAATCCTTTCTCACCACTCCCCTCCTCCTCTTTATACTGGCCATCTCACCTCCGCACTCTGTCCTGATAAGACAAGATTTCTTTATTAGTCACATGTACATTGAAACACACAGTGAAATGCATCTTTTGCATAGAGTGTTCTGGGGGCAGCCCGCAAGTGTCACCACGTTTCCGGCGCCAACATAGCATGTCCACAATTTCCTAACCCGTACGTCTTTGGAATGTGGGAGGAAACCGGAGCACCTGGAGGAAACCCACGCAGACATGGGGAGAACATACAAACTCCATACAGACAGCAGCGGGAATTGAACCCAGGTTGCTGGCGCTGTAATAGTGTTATGCTAACCACTACACTACCGGGCCTGTCCTGTACACTACCAGTTGTCGACCTGAAATGTCAACAATTCCTTTCCTCCCATGGATGCTAATTGACCCACTGCTCCTCCATCAGATTGTTTGTAGCTCCAAATTTCAGCATCTGCAGTCTCTTGTCTCCATGGCATTCTTCAAACTCACCAAAGCTTATGAGGGCAAGCACGGTAGTGTAGCGGTTAGTGTAACACTATTACAGCACTAGCGACCTGGGTTCAATTCCGGCCACTGTCTGTAAGGAGCTTGTATGTTCTCCCCGCGTCTGCATGGGTTTCCTCCCACATTCCAAAGACGTATGGGTTAGGAAGTTGTGGGCATGCTACGTTAGTGCTGGAAGCGTGGCGACACTTGCGGGCTGCCCCCAGAACACACTACGCAAAAGATGCATTTCACTGTGTTTCGATGTACATGTGACTAATAAAGATATCTTGTCTTATCTAACTCCATTCAGGAGGATCTAGGGACATGCCCTCTTCAAATACACTGCTTGAAGGAATTCATCCACATCTTGCTTCATAGAATTACATGGAACATGCAACCTACAAGTAGGCCATTTGGGGTAGCACATGTGTTAAACAATATTGCAAGGTGGACAGGAAATCTGGAATAAACAGGTGTCAGCGATGCCCTTGACATCAGGACAGCAATCAAAAAAATTAATCCTGATAGGATAAGATAAGATTTCTTTATTAGTCACATGTACATCAAAACACAATGAAATGCATCTTTATTTTGTGTAGAATGTTCTGGGGCAGCCTGCAAGTGTCACCACGCTTCCGGCGCCAACATAGCATGCCCACAACTTCCTAACCTGTACGTCTTTGGAATGTGGGAGGAAACAAACACCCAGAGGAAACCCACGCAGACACTGGAATAACGTACAGACAGCAGCCAGAATTGAACCCTGGTCGCTGGCGCTGTAAAGCGTTACACTAACCACTACACTATGGTGCCTGATCAATGATCATTGCCCTGATCAATGGTGATCACAAGTGAAACACAGCTGTACCTTAAGTATACTTGGCATGGAGGCAACCAATCATGGTTGTCATGTTGCAATATCCTCCACAATACAAGTGAAATCTTTGTTTGGCACAGCTGTAGAGAAAGGGATTAAGCAATGTGCTGAAGGGTTTGGCAAAAAAAAACATTGGTTTGAATTCTCAGATGTAATCAGATTGAGGACTGAATGTATTTAATATTTGGACAGGTTGCTGCAATGCTGATATGACTGCGTTAATGCGCAGACCTACTTTTAATCCACCCCTGTACTGGGACTCAAAGTGCAAGAGGCTCCCTATGGGGATATTGTTGTGAAGTTGGTACTGGTTGGCATTTGTACCTGTCCTCATTTTCAATATACACATCTCAAGTTAATATTAGGGCCACTGTAAAATTAAATATTCAGTTTAATCATGGCAATAGCCTTCAGGAATTTCTTTTGATGGCAGGATTTAGGAGCCTATTTTTATCTGCTGTAAACTCATTCTTTTGTTTTGGAGAACATGAATGCTGCTGTACTGGAAGGCTTAATTTTTACTATTAGATGTGAATGTGCAAATGAACAATATTACTGCTGATTGAAATAAACCAATGGTTCTCTATCACACAGATCTCGAACTTGAAATGGCTTCTTTCTGGGGGGAAAAAAATTTGTAGCTCAGCGCTTGTTATATATCCATGCCTCTGTCCAGGGAAATGATTTACAAATTGGGCTATGGTTAATTTTTAAAATGTAACATAAATCTTGTCATGCCTATTTTTAATCTTACACTCACCAATATGTTATATATATTTTGTAAGTTTTTCAATACAGCCTTGTGTAAAACCCATCTGGATTACAGCAAATCTCCCTTTTTTCCAGCAGCAAGTTTTTACCCAATCTCAGATGAATAGTCTTTTCACCAATGTGACATTTCTGATTTGTTTAGCAGCAATTCCTCTGGCCTTTTTGATGAAGATGTTTGTAGTGATTGGTGGGTTGTTCAGTGGCCTTCATAAGGTGTTGAGATGTATGTCTTTGTTCCCTGACTAGGAAACAGAAAATCAGCAACATTAACCCAACAGGCTTGACAAGAGGCCGACGAAAGAAAGACACTGACACAGGTTGAGAATTGTCTGTTTAATCCTTCACCTAGAAACTGTGGGCAGCACAGTGGTGCAGTAGGTAGTGCTGCTGCCTTGCTGCTCCAGAGACCTGGATTGAATCCTGACCTTGGGTGCTGTTTGTATTGCAGTTTGACCACATAGGTTTCCACTGGGAGCTCTGGTTTCCCTTCCCATTCCAAAGACGTGCTAATTGGTAGGTTAATTGGTTTCTATAGATTACCCCTAGTGTAGTGGGAGGAGAATGGGGCAGTTCATGTACACGTGAGACAGAACAGGTTACAGGGAAATAAGTGGAAGAAGGGTATTGATGGGGTTGCTCTGTGAACCAGTATAGACTCTGGGCTGAAAGGTCTCCTTTTATACCACAAAATAGCACATCTCATCAGGGTACTGAGAGTAAGGAGGAAACTAAAAACTGAGTATAATTAGATTACAGAAGGAAGAAGTGGCTTCATCAGTGTCATAAAACTGGCAGTAATAGATTGGCTTCCCATTCTACTCCCTGTAGGCTGAAATCGAAGGAGAGATACATTTATTCAGGCTTTATTATGGGCAGCTGACTCACCATTGAAATTGAAAATCACCCTAGGCACATTCACTTGCCTTTAAATAGTTGTCAGCACACCTGCCTATAATAGGGAGGCTGTTTAAATATGCAGACTGAGGGCTGATGCCAGTTGTGGGAGACTAATTAGAGGCAAAGGATCATTTATATTTATTCCACTTGCACCAGGATGTGTGGAGTTTGCATGTTCTTCCTTTGACTGCATTGGTTTTCTCTGGGTGCTCTGATTTCCTCCCAGATCCCAAAGTCATGTTTGTTGGAAGGCAGCTTAGCATGAGGTAACTTGGTGTTTCTTGAAATGATTTGGGGGTGGTGGGGATGATGCAGGAAGTGAATTTTTTTTATTAACTTACAGAATGTGCATGTTGCTAGCATTAATTGTCCATACTTAATTGCTTCTCAACTAAAGAGGCAGCCGAAAGGGTGATTCTGGAGTACAGATCGGAGAAGGAATGCAGATTTCTTGGTGTTAAGGATGTTGGTGAATCAGATGGGTTTTTATGATGATCTGGTGGTTTCATAGTTATGTTACTGAGAAAAACACTTGTTTTAATAAATAAAGTTTCAGATTTACTTTGATTACTTAAATTTAAATTCTCCAACTGTCCTGGTGGAATTCAAATGCATGTCACTGGATCAATGATCCTGGCCTCTTGCTGCTGGTCCAGTAACATAATTACTGTGCTACTGCACCCACTGACGCACAAGAATCTTGTGGTCTGTTGCCAGCTTTCATCAGCCTTCCTCCAACCCACTTCAGAGCCACCTCCAAAATGGGCCCTGAATGATGTTTGGAAATGGGTCAACTTTCCTCCATCCAGAACTATCGAGAAATGCTTATTTGCTTCCTGCTGTGCTTCATTAATGAGGCCAGATGCTGAAAATGTCTGGGCTGCATGTTTATGGCCTTGGGCAAGTGCCACTGGTGCAACAGAGATGTGTTAAGGGCCAAAATTACAAATTCCCTCCCCTCCAACACTTTGAAATAATGCAGTCAATCCAGATGGGGCTGTTCTCTAATGATACCAGCTGGTATCACATCTGAACATGAGGGTGTGTCTGTGTCTGTATCCGTATCAGTGTGTGTGAGTGAGTGAGAGACCTGGTTTATGCATTAATTGCCACAGTCTCTTTGAGCTCACTACAACATCTTCAATTAGCCTTACATAAATAAGGCTCCTTCCAACCCTTCTAAGGAAGTTTTCATCCCACTCTTTGGAGAATAGCTTGTATTTATAACTTAAATTACAGCTTCCTTTTTAAGAAATGACAAACTCAAGGCTTCCATAGTGTTCTTAAATCACCATCTTGTACAGAGTTCATAATAATGTTCCAATGTTGTATTTGGCCAAATAGAGGTTACTTAACATCATGAAATATTCTTTTAAAAACCTCAGATGTATGAAATAGGGTTTTCATAATAAAGATGAAAATGTAAAATGCAAATATTGAGCAAGAGTCTGAGGTAACATCATCTAAGATGTGGCAGAATGAAAGGGATTGTTCTTTTTTTTTCCCCTCTAGTTTAGATTCCACATGCCTGAGACCTTTCCATTATTCAAGGCATTGTCTGGTTCTTTTTGACCAGCTCCCCATTCCTTCCGCCACATTATCTGTTTGCCAGTGGTAGCAATATTGCTCCTGAGCAGTAGGTCACAGAATTAATTGTCACTGAAAAGGCTTGTGAAGGAACTTTACACAAGTGCTTCAGTGCAGTGCTGAAGGAGTGCTGCTCTTTTCTATTCACCTGATATGTTTTTGAAACAAAGATCCCTCTGTTTTCTCTGGATGTTAAAGACACCATTGGCATGGTTTCGAAGTAGAGCAGGAGTGTTCTTCTGGTGGCCTAGGCAAATCCTAATCCCTTTCTTGTGTTGCCAGAACAGATTATCCAGTTGTTGCTATTTGTGAGGCTTTGCCAAGGACAAATTGGTTGCCACAGTAACTATATCCCAATTTGAAGTGTGCTTCATCAGCAGTATAGCACTTGGGGCCTTTCACGACACAATAATCCAATTTAAATGCAATACATTTTTTTTTGCCTGGGAATACTCAGCAAGAGAAATAGAGCTAATATCTTAGATTGAAGATGCTTCATCAGTACTATCTCATCAGATTTCTGATGAAAAATATCTTGAAATGTTAACTTGGTTTCTCTTTCCACGGATGCTACCTGACCTAAGTCTTTTGAGCATTCTTTGTTTCTATTTCCAGTTTCCAGCATGAATTACTTTCCCTCCTGTTTGACGTCCCTCAAATGCATAAATCCCATCCCATGCATTCCTCTGCCTTCTCAGCCCACTTTCTGTAGTGGGATAAAATGGGGTCAGTGGAGGTTCACTTTGAACATCATGCAGCCATATTTGGAGAAAAGCTAAATCATGAAGTGTTCCTTTTTGTTGAGGTGCAATTGTGTTTTTACAGTGCATACTTACTCATACAGTGCATAATTATCTCCTCACAATCACTGCTTCAGAGCTATTTTCTTGAACCTAGCATTATTTATGTGACCACAGTGGTGGAACAAAAAGGGTAATGTCACTAAAAACTGTGACGTTTAACCTACTGAGCTGGATAGTTAACACAGTGAGTACTAAATACCATTTGATGGAAATCAAGCTGATGCATGGTAATTATATGAACATGTGAACACCAGCAGTTGCACTGCACCCCTCCACAATCTTCTTCAATGATCTCAATGGCAGATAAAAGGCTGAGACTTTTTTCCACGTCAATGGGTATCACTAATAACATCCATTGAAACCATGAACCTTCCTCCAGTCTAAGTAAGCTATGCACCGAACTCCATCAATTGATTTCCTGGATTTTTGAAATATTCATTTTCAAAAGTAAATTGGCACTCCTTAAGCAGCAACTTGCAACCCAGTGCTAGGGTTGGAATTTCCCCAACAGTGGAAGTGCCTGGGTGATTGAATATTCTCTGACAGCTCTGAGTTTTGGCAGGGTGGATGTTGGAGAATATGGGGAGCATTCAGTGAAGGTGTGAGTTGCGGTAAAAGCTAGGATGCTAATCTAACTTGTCTGAAGAAGGCGGGGGTTGCAGTTGGGTTGCTTCATTCCTTCACCACCAGAGGCTGGGGCTCAATGGTAGGTGGGAACAGGGAGCAATGTGATGAAGGTGAATTCCAATGTAAATGGCAGGCTGGCGTGTCAGTAAGATTGAAGGATGAAACAGTTGGGCTTAATCCGCTCAAGGATGCACCAAGGGATGTTGTGAATCCCCTGAAGTAACTTTCCCACCACTGATGTTAGGTTCATTGGCCTGTAGTTTCCTGGCTTGTCCTTGCAGCCCTTCTTAAATAAAGACACAACATTAGCCACCCTCCAGTTTTCTGGTACTTCCTCTGTGGCCAAAGATGATACAAGTATTTCTGTCAAGATTTTTTTTCCCCTGGGTTCCCACAATGTTCTAGGATACACTTGGCTAGGCCCTGGGGATTTGTCCACCTTTTTGCATTTTAAGACTGCCAGCACCTCTTTTGTAATGTGGATATGTTTCAAGAGATCACTATTCTTTTTCCTGAATTCCCTAGCTTCCACAACCTTCTCCATGGTAAATACAGACAAGAAATATTCATTTAAGATCTCGCCCATCTCCTGTGACTCCACACATTGACGATCACACTGATCTTTAAGGGGACCTATTCTCTCCCTAGTTACCCTTTTGCTCTTAATATAGAATCTTCTACTTCTGCATACTATTACTATGACATACTTCAGTCTTGCTGTCTTCACCATTAGACTGCATGCTTGATATGACTGAACTTTAATATTCATTGGCTGGTCATTGAAAAGATTGACACTAATTTCTGTGGGGTCTACCACAAGCACCTCACTCATGGTACAAGTTCTATTCCCTTCTCCACTATTGTCTCAGGCTAAACTGGACCTTCTTCAACATTAGTGAAATATTTGACACTCATATAAGTTTCTAATACTATAACCACCCTCTCTCTATCTCTGTAAAGTGACCTCCACCACTGCCTCAATAGAATGACCTACTTAGTTTCTTATACAAGTGCAGTTTGGCAGCCATGGATCTGATGTAGAAGCAAAATTTACTCTTTTTTTTGCGAAGTAAACCTAAAGTACCTTGAAGTATTACCATGGGTGTATTGGGAAATGCAGATCTAGCAGTTCCACAGATGTAATAAAGTAGCCTGCTTTAGGAATAATTTGATTTAAGCAAAGTATCTTGAACATTATTGAATAGAAACTAATAATAAACGTTTAGATATGCACACTGGAGTAGAGCAGAAATAAGGCAAAATTTACAATACTGTTGTTTCATACATTTAGTAGGCAAAAATTGGATCTTAGTTTGCCCATTTCACATGCCTATGTTGGCAGGCTGAGACTCAATTTCCAGCAACAATGGCTTGAATGCCAAGGGTGCCTGGAAACTCCGTCAGGTATGTGTTTGAGGCAGCTGATCAAGGGTGGAATTAAGATGAGATCTTTGTTAGTCACATGTACGTCAAAACACAGTGAAGTGCATTTTTTTTGCGTAGAGTGTTCTGGGGGCAGCCCGCAAGTGTTGCTATGTTTCCAGCGTCAACATAGCATGCCCACACGTAGTCCCCACTATCTGCTACTGGAGGTCAAACACCTACTTTAAGTCGCTTGGAGAAATTAGACTGGCAGGAGTGAAGTAATATCTTTTCAAATATCTATTGTCTCCAATGAAGTCAAGAGTGGGGCTAGTGCAAGGAATATAATTTTAAATTGTTTCTGTACATTCCTTGTGTCTGAATTATTGAATGTAAAGAAAGGAAAATGGCTGCCTGAATGTGTCTCCAAGTTTTCAGGAGACCTTTGTGATAACTTGCCATCTTGAGTTTAACAAATATATATTAACATCTCTGAGCTATCCATGGCTATCATTTTCACAAATGTACTCTGCATTGTTTGGAAAAAGTGAAGGACAAGAAATAATTATCTTCCTTTATGATAAAGATAACCTAAATGGCAGTTCCCATAACATCAATTACTAACTTGGTTGCAGAGTAACAGTCCATTAGTATGCATCAATTTAAACTCTTTTATATTAATTTAAATAAACAATAACCCATATAAGGAACAGTTAGAGTTTATTTTTATCCAGCTTTTATAGAAACCTGAAAAAGTCCAGACCTGGAGTTCTTTGTCTGTTGGGTGATTCACAACCGTCGGCTTGTACTTGCTTTCATAGACTTCCAGCTCAGTACACACAAATATAGGTAATTTGTTATAGATTCCCCCAATGTGTTATGGTGAAGAAATATAATTAACCTTTCCAAATGGAAGAATTGCTACTAACTGTCACAGCCTACATTCAGTTAATAGAAAGAATAATTTACTCTTTCAAAACATTCCCATTATTGGCCCAAATATCTCCAGAACTCTGATATGGTCTCTTTGTACTATGGCTGGGGGAGGAGAAAAGAAGGCATGGGGAAATTGCCTGAGATGTGTGCTTCATTGGCTGTTCACAGTGGCTCTTATTTAGATGTAAACCTCTGGCCATTCTGAACAAGCTCCTCCTGCATTAGAGAGTTGGTCACATAGGAGGAGCATTCCATATTCTGATTGTCGGCCAGGTAGTCTAGCTGAGAGAAGGTGTCTAGCCTGCTACCTGGAAAATTTGTGTCCATCTCAAGGTTCAGGCACCACACAGATTTTGGGGGGAGAAAAAACCACATGGCTCTTATCATTTCAGTACTTTGATTATAGGGTACTGAGGTCGAGAATTTTTAAACCTGTGTACCATAATCCTTCTGATCCCTCTGCAAGTGGTGGGCACCCAAGGTGTTCCCACTGTGGTAGGAGGATTTGCTGGTTAAATGAGAGAACCCTGATCCATGACAGCTCAAAAAGGAGACCAATTCAGGATGGCATTGAGAATCTTGGGTTTATTCATCGGGATCATGCAGAAGCCCTGTGAAAATAGTGGAATGACCATTCTGACAAGACTTCCCCTTCCAAACTACCCACCTGCCCTTTCTGTAGAGTGCCCCCTGCCCCATCTGTGGCAGAATATGTGGATCCCACATTGGTCTCAACACCTCAGAATCCACAGAATTAGATTAGATAGCTTTATTAGTCACATGTACATCAAAACACAGTGAAATGCATCTTTTGCATAGTGTGTTCTGGGGGCAGCCCACAAGTGTTACCACGCTTCTGGTGCCAACATAACATGTCCACAACTTCCTAACCTGCACGTCTTTGGAATGTGGGAGGAAACCGGAGCACCTGGAGGAAACCCACGCAGACACTGGGAGAAAGTACAAGCTCCTTACGGACAGTGGCCAGAATTGAACATGGGTCGCTGGCGCTGTAATAGTGTTATGCTAGCCGCTGCACTACCGTGCCTGCCCTACTGGAGTGGAAGCACATCATCCTTGATCCCGAGGGACTGCTGAAGAAGAAGAAGCCCTTTGAATGCATTTCCCTATTTGGTCCCATGAAGTCTGGTGGCATCAATACTGGAGGCTTCACATTTATGGAAGGATTGTGGACCAAAGGGATTTGGAGTCGACCTTGTTAATTTAAGTTGCTGAGCACTGTATAAATTTAAACTTTCCTTTTGAAGATGCCCTGTGTATGTTTCTAGGAAGTGGTGATGAGCATTGGACTGGGAGTTGTGGCGACAAGTCCAAAATGTATATGAACACAACATCAAAGTATAAAATAGGGAAATTAATCTTTAATTAATAGAGAAAATGAAATTAGGAGGGAGTAAATGATATGGGAAGCTAAACAACAATACTGCTGTTGTGCACGATGACTGTAGAGTTGCAGGGCAAACAGAAGAACGTGACATGTGAAATAAATTGAAACTTTTCTCCTTTGAGCTATTGCAGCAGAATCCTAATCAGACATGATAGTTCAGCTACACAAAGCTAGGAAGAAATGTTCAAATTTGGCAGGCATTTTGTCTGACCTCAAAGGCATGTGGAAGCACAATGGGGCAACTTCAGTCGACAGAAGGGAATCTCTGAGACTTTAACAGAAATGTTTACTGATCCTCAGTCAGCTGGAAGAGGCCAAGTTACAGAATCTGTGAATGGACCTGGCTCTTGCATTTAAAAATCATTCAGCTGTTCTGTGTCCAAAGGAGCTGAGAGCTTGCAGGAAGACATCCTGGCAAATCATGTCCCAATTTATCAACTGCCCTTATATCTTCCGAGCACCATAGTTTTGCATGTTAATGTCCAATAACACTAATTAAGCGCAAGTAAAAATATATGTATTATACAAAAGATGGTAAAGGAATTAACTGATCTCTCTTTAGCACTGTTTGTATTTTTGTGAATGGATAGCCTCCCAAGTAACCCTGATTCAACTTCTGACTCATTCGAACTGATTATCTATCCTAAAAGCATTATTTGAATTTCAATTGCAAGGAGTCAATTTGCTCGAACTTTGTTCAAAAGACTTTGAATTAACCTCTAAACGTCTAACCTCAGATGCTGGTGAAAGTAATCGTGTGGTTGTGCCAAAGGACATGTACTGAAAATCAAATAGTTTTAAGTGGTTAATTTTGAGCAAATTAGAGGTATGGATGAACTACATTTACTTTATCTGCATCTTGAACTGGAAATGTTGACTTTATTACTGGCATCTGTAAGGTTTCAAATTGAATTTCATAGAAAATGATGCAAATAGTTTCTAAGAAACTGTTGAAAAGAAAATTCATGTTGTGGTTCTTTGTTAAAAGAAATAAATTTAGAAATGGAATCAGAAGTGACATAAATCTCTGACCTTGTGTGGATGTTTTAGCAACTCACTACAGATAAAATTCTCATTGAATTTAGACAGCACTTCTCTGCTGCAGGAACATTTTTCAGTACTAATAACCTGCAAATGTTTTGTCTTTTATTTTGTTGCTCCCCAAGTGGATTTGCAAACTTGTAATTCCTAAAATGTCATTACATGTGTGACCTTTGACAGGGAATGTTGGGAGGCAATTTGTCCAGGAGCAGGGCCAGGAAATTGCTGCTCACTCCATTCCTTTAAAAGCTTTCAGCTGTTCTGGTTTTAGTTAAGTTCATCCAAACTTTCCATCACAATTGCCCAAACAACACATGACAAACATGTAACTTGTATACTATTGAATTATTTTAGTGACAGAACTGAGCCTTGTGTTACATATTTTAAATATTTATTTTGATCCTTAACATGATGATTAGATACCTTACTAATGGACTAGCAGTCATAGAACGCTTTCCAATCAGCTTTAAGACCCAGTTCTCAGGGAATTGCTTTCACCATGTGGTGCTTGGTGTCTATTACAATGGTCGCTATGGCACACTGGGTATGAGCAGGAGAGAGGACTTGATGGACAAGCCCTTGATTTTTCGAACACTCAGTGACTTGTTTTTTGAATTTGAGGAGTCCTACAGAAAGTACCTGCACACTGTGAAAAAGGTGAAGATTGGCTTGTTTGTATCACATGACCCACACAGTTTCCAGCAGATTGAATGGAAGCACTTAGTTCTAAACACAGGCAAGATGAGCAGAGAAGAAGTGAGGAAGGAATTGGAGAAGCATGCTCGAGATATGAGAATGAAGGTAAGTGCACTAGTAATTCACCCCTCACAACTTGGTTAATGGAAGATCATTTGGGAGTCATCTCACTCACTATACCTCTATTTATTTAATTATTTATTCTTCCTTTTTTTTTAAAAAAGATTTTTGCTAGGTCAAAATCAAGAGATTGTATCTTGGGTTGTGATATTTACTTTCCAAATAGTGAAATTTTATCAAATGATTGGTAAGCTCAATATCTAAGGTCTCCAGGTGCAGAAGTGCATGCAACATAGATTGTTTCGTTTGGAGAAAGAACATGTTATCTGGCTTAACACTTAGAAACTTGTAGATGTTGAGCGATTGAACTGCCACAACTAGATTAGTGTTAACACAATCTGTGTTCATATGGACTGTTTTTGTTATTAAAAACAATAACTGGAATGTTTTGGAGAATATAAACAAGGTAGATTTGAAATTTAATAGATGTAGATTATATTGTATTCTTGATTTTCCACATGCCTTGCTTAATGAGAGTGGGATGTCTCAATTCAGAGTGTATGTCTGTTCAAGTCAAAGCCATACCAGACCATGGTACAACCAGTTGGGATACTTTCAACAGTACATCTGTAGAAGTTTGTTAGAGTGCTCGGTGACAAGCTGAACCTCCTTAACCTCAGAAATTAAAGACACTAGTGCGCTTTCGTTATGATTGCATCTATGTGCTCCGCCCAGGACAGGTCATCCGATATGTTGCCGTCCAGGAATTTAAAGCCGCTGGCTCTCTCCACCGCCGATCTCTCGACGTAGACTTGTGCCTGTTCGTCCTCCTTCCCCTTCCTGAAGTCAACAATCAGCTCTTTAGTTTTGCTGAAGTTGAGTGAGAGGTTGTTGTGTCCTATCTCGTTCCAGTAACCTGACTCATCGCCACCTATGATTCGTCCAACAACAGTGGCGTCGTCAGTGTATTTGAAGATGGCGTCGGAGCTGTGCTTAGCCACACAGTCATGTGCACAGAGATTAGAGCAGGGGGCTAAGCACGCAGCTTTGAGGTGCACCTGCATTGATGGTCAGTGAGGAAGAGATGTTGTTACCAATCCTCACTGAGGTCTGCCAATAAGGAAGTTGAGTATCCAGTTGCAGAGTGAGGTACAGGGGCCCAGGTCTTGAAGCTTGATGATAAGTTTGGATGGGATGATTGTGTTGAACACAGAACTGTAGTTGGTGAACAGCAGCCTGACGTATGAGTTCCTGATGTCCGGAGCAGAGTGAAGAGCCAGAGAAATCTCATCTGCTTTGATCTGTTGTGGCAGTAGACAAATTGGAGCGGATCCAGGTCATCTCTGAGGCAAGAGTTGATTTGCGCCATAACCAACCTATCAAAGCATTTCCTTACGGTTGATGTAAGTGCTACCGGACAGTAGTCATTGAGGCAGGTCACCACGCTCTTCCTGGACACGAACAATAGATGCCTTTTTAAAGCTGGTGGGAACCTCAGACTACAAAAGTGAGAGGTTGAATATGACTAAATACTCCATTGAATATGACTGTAAATACTCCATCCAGTTGGTCCACACAGATCTTTAGTATTTGGCCAGCAATGCTGTCCGGACAAGACACTTCGTGGATTCAACTTCTTGAAGGATACCTGGATGTTGGCCTCAGACTGGAATTACAAGGGTCATCTGGATATGTGGGGGCTTGTAAAACAATACTTTGTGACAATGCACATAAAACTGTGTTAAGAATATAGAAGGCCTAGGGAAAACAGCACATTAAACTAAAGAAAAGAGGTTAGCAGCATGATGCAGTTCTGCTACAAGTTATAGAAAACAAAAGTGCTTAAGGGGTTGCCCGTCACTTGGGAGACTTGTAAATATGCTAATTTGTCCAGATGGTTTCACTGTAATAAAATTATTCTAACAAAAAAGAAATGAATGCCCGCATTAATTTAAACCAGTTACAATTAATTTAAACCTGGTTGTTCAGCTTTATTGGGTGAAAAACGAAAAACTGAATATTTAATTTGTACACAAATTACAGAATCCCTCCCAACCCTATTTTCACATGGTAGTCTTTGGAGTGGCATTGCCCTGCCACCAAAAGCTTCTACTACACCAAGCTGTTGTCAAATCTGTTTGTATATCATCTATTCAACACTGGATCCTCCCCTGCACCAATTAGTTATAGGATTTTATCATTACTGAATATATGATGAAGCTTGGATTGTAGATGTTGGATTTTTAATTTTATAATTTAATTCAAATTTCTATTTCCACTTCACATAATTGGTTGTTGTGATTTATCCACATTTTATAATGTCAAAGGTGCAAATAGTTCCAAAGTAACGTTGAATGCTGTACTTTTGCTCAGTAGGAATTAACTACATATTAATGTAATGAATGTATGGGTGGGATAGGCTGTGTTAAATTAGCCATCTATTGCAGCACATTACAATTGACCTTGGAATCCTTGGACCAGAGAAAATTAATTCGACTTCTATCAATGTTTTGTACCTGGTACAGTTGTTCACTCAAATACTGTGCCCCTGAATGACCAGGTGTGCTATTTAGCGACTTGTCAAATCACAATATAATATTTTAATAGATGTGTACATCATAAATGAGCTGATAAGTCATAATTTTCAGTGATTAACTTCCATTGCCATTTCATTGCTTATCACTTAGAATCTTGAACTGCTAAAGCCTGACTAATGTTAATCCAATCTGTGTGTGGACTGTTTGTGTTATTACAAACAATAATTGGAACGTTTTGGAGAATATAAACAATGAAGGTTTGAAGTTTAACAGACATGTGTTAAATCAAAAATACAATATAATCTATTTTGAATTACTACTTAACAAAAATAAATATGATCCATCGATAGTGGACTATATCACTCCTTCCCACTTCCAACCACTGCATTTTGCAATAGGTAACTTCCATTACTGTGCTTCCCTGTCCTGGATTTCAGTAAATGTGGCTGCTGTTGCATCATTGTAACAATGAATATGCTTCAGGGAAATTTGTGTATGGCCATGAAGCTGAACATGCAAGTAATTTTTTTTTCTGGTTAGAAGCAAATGCCACAATTAAACCAGAACAAGGACTGTTATATTGACCAATGCTAAATGATTGAAAGGAGAAAATGGGTTAACCCTAAGAATCCTACTTTTCTCTGCCACTGGTATTTCAAGTGCTTGAGAGCATTATTGCATATGGAAAACAAGATTCAGTTACTCAGTGCTGTTATGTAGATAAGCTGGGAATTTTTGTATTAAATCAATTATTTCTTTAGAAGGTCAAACTGATATCTCAGCTGTCTGAGACACCAATCAATCCTTAGAGTTTTAATATCATTCTTATTATTCTTTTTCTTATTGGAATCAGATGATAAAAATCTCAGGTTCCCAGTCTCCGGTTAAAGAACGACAACGGGGAAAATCTTTGTCACCTCGGCGCCGCCAAATAAGCCCTCAGAGACGACTTAACCGAAGAGAGAAATCGTAAGTCTTTTGCTTTTAGTTAATGTTTTAGCTGAAGCTAACCAGAGCTAATAGTCCTTTCACATTAGAGTCATACAGCATGGCAACAGGCCCTTCAGCCCACTGTGTCTTTTCTGATCATCAAATACCTGTCTATTCTAGGCCTACCTTTCAGCCCCTGGCCTGTACCCTTCTATGCCTTGGTGATTCAAGTGTTCATCCAGATACTACTTAAATGCCATGAGTATTTCTGCTTCCTTCAGGCAGTCCTTGATGCATAACAACTTAAAAATGGTTCCATAGGACGATATTTTCTTCAAATGATGTTGTGCAGCAGAATACTGAGTCCATTTGTCGTTGCTCACCTTTTTTCCCTAAATCTTTCAGTTGTTCTCCAAAATTTTAAAACTAATATGGCCTAGAGATAATTTGATTAAGGTCATATATTTGGATATGAAAGTGTACCTGCTATCAGAGCGTGTTGTTACTCTACTTATACAACAATTTTTTTTAGGAAAAATAATGTCATATAGTCTGGCAATTTCAGTCCTTCTATTTGCTAAACATAAGTTTACTGAATATACAGTATTTCAAATAATTACATTGTCTGAAATTGTATAGATTTTATCACAAAATACACTCTAAAACAGATTCAGTTTGAAAACGCTGTCCTTTAGGTTGATCAATACCATATAAAAGCACAAGAGTGCTCTAAATTTAAATATCTGCTAGAATAACTTGGGCACGCCAAAGACAATTATGGACCTTGTGCTATATGATTCTGATATGCTGCTACCGAAGGTTATATTGGATTATGAAATACATAAACAGTACTTGGCAATTAGCTAAGAGCTGGCCAGTTTTTTTTCCCTTTCAGCTGATTTCAATAACTGCATTGTAACTCCTATTTATACAATGCATTAGTTATCTCGTTAAGAACTAGGGTCAATCTTCCTTAAGTACCAGGTCTATTTTGATAGAGATTATGAGGTAGAGTGGTGAATAAAGAAAGGATTTTGCCGCAGCAATGGTGCATACAATCACAATTTAAAGTGATCCATTTACTTTTGTGTGGTGCCTCGCCAACTACAAAGAGCATAGGGTGAATTCCATCTTGAGCAGTGGTGCAAAACGGCCAGTATTAGATCAGAATTTGATTGGCCATCACCATATACATCACCTGATAGTTGATTCCATTACAGTCAACAGAACTAATAAAAGGGACAGTTGATCAGGTACTGATTGATTATTATATAGGATTCCAAGAGTCGAATAAACTGGTCTTTTTCTGGCTGGAAGGATGTAACTAGTGGAGTGCTGCAAGGATCAGTTCTGGCCCTCAATTTTATTTTACGGGAGGGCATGTTACAATGAAGATATTGGGATCCTACAACTGGATGTTGACAGAGTGGGGGTAATTTGGCAAGTGGAGTTTAATGCGGGAAAGTGTGAGGTCATGCACTTCAGTAAGAGGAATCTAAAGGCAGACCATTATCTAAAAGGAGAAAGGTTGCAGATGTGCAAAGGAAAGAGTGATCTAGGTGTTCTTGTACATGAATAACAAAAAGTTAGCAGGTGGGTGCAGCAAATGGTTAGGAAAACAAATGGCATATTGTCTTTTATTGCAGGAGGGTTAGAGTTTAGAAATGGGGAAGTATTATTACAGTTTTACACAGTCCAGGTGAGGCCAAACCGCAAGTACTCTGTATGTTTTGGTTTCTTATTTAAGAAAGGATATACCAGCTTTGAAGGCAGTCCAGAAGGCATTCGTTCGGCTAATTCCTGGGGTGAGAGGGTTGTCCTATCATGGGTGGTTAAAGGAATTAAATCATATATTCTTTGGAGTTTAGAAGAATGAAGGGTGAACATTGAAACATAAAAGATCCTTGAGAGGGCATAACATGGTGAATGATGTGACCTTTCCACGAGTTGAGGCCTGGGCAAATCAGCCGTCATCATATCGAATTGAGGTAGGCTTGAGGGACCAGGTGGCCTAATCCTGATCCTGTTTTCTTATGTTGTAGTGTTTTAGCACCACTTCCTAATGAGGAGAACTTCAAAGCAATATCTTGAAAGGAGATCACAGCCAGTTTTAAAATGTGACTTTTAAAAATACATTTAAGGTGACCTCTTTCGGAGACACAGGATAAGAACAGGCCTAAAATCTAAAATAACAAAGAGAAGCAAGAGGTAATCCATTTACTTCCTGAATCATTGGACGCTCCACTCTGTATGACTTTGTCCAGTGTTCTTCTCTTGGCCTTTGCTATGCTGTAAACATTCCACCTGTTTGCTGACCAGAACTGTACACAACTCTAACTGCACACTAACTGGTGTTTGATGCTGTTCCAACACAATCTCCCTGCAATTTAAATACAAGGCCAAGACCTTTGAAAAATGAATCTAAAAATATTCTTGTCATTGTCATCTTTTAGTCGATTAATTCCACTCGCTTCATTTAGTCCAGTTGCTGTAGAAATTGTCTTGCAGTTTGCAATGGCATCAATCCTTTGACCTTGTCTTATACAAGCTATCAATCAAGTGACTGCTGGAAGGGGACTAGGTAGAAGCTGGCAGATTCCTGTGGGGTTGCAGTGATGGAGGGAGGCAGTGTAGCTTCAGTATTAATTAATCGCAGAAATAACTCCTACACTTGAATGGTTTTTCTCTCATTGCTACATTTTAATTGTGTGTGTATTCGCAGACTATTTGTATAAATCCCTGTAGAGTTCTTACCAGAGAGGAACCACCAGGATAATGTCTTTAAAAGTTTGAGTAGGATAACATCAAAGCAGTTTCACAGAATATATTATGGAATATTCTGGCCTTTATCTACTAATGTCAGTTTCAAGGTGTATGAATGAACAATTGTTTTATACACACAATAAAAGCAACATAAAGCTGACCCACTGGAGAATCATGTCATTCAAAACACCAGGTAGCCAATCTGTTTTTGAGTTAGGCTAGATAATGTGACATTTCTGTTTTCGTCATTCAGTAATGTAAAGATTTCATCCAACGACACTTGTTAGTAAAAAAAAAGCAGCCTTTATTACTTGTAGTCTTCAGTAATATCCTGCACAAGATTGATTGACAAGCCAATTTGTATTCCTTTGTGATGTGGATCTTGCTAGCATTAATGTGAAAATCAAAAACAAAACTGCAGATGCTGGAATTCTAAAATAAAGCAGAAGATGCTGGAAATACTCAGCAGGTCAGGCCCCATCTATGGGAAGAGAAACAGAATTATTGCTTCAGGTTGAAGTTAAAGGGTCTTCAACCTGAAACATTAACTCTAGTTCTCTTCTCATAGATGGGGCCTGACCTGCTGAGTAATTCCAGCATTTTCTGTTTTTAAACCTGCTGGCATTAATTGCCTCTCCTTGGATGGTCTTTAGATGGTGTTAGTTTTCTTTCTTGAACTGCTGCAGTCGGTGTAGGGCAATCCCATAGTAATAAGTAGGAAATTCTAACAATTCATCCCAGCAGAAGGAAGAGGAGTATGCCCTACTGAGGTTGGTATGTGACTTTAAGTGATGGTGCTCTGATCTGCATGTTGCCTTGCTCCAGGTGGTTGGCATGTTTCTTCAGTGTACCCTGTGCAAAGTGCAAACTGTCTCCCAGATGTACTAGTTACACATGTTTGTATTAATTTGTAATGGGGTTGGGCCATTGCCCAAAGGGATTGCAGTAGACTGGTGCTGGGTTAGTTGGCCTCCAGCAGTCTCAATAATGATGAAAAACACGATGATGCTGGAGGAACTCAGCAGGCCAGGCAGCATCCGTGGAGAAAAGCAGGCGGTCAACGTTTCGGGTCAGGACCCTTCTTCGGGACTGAAGATGGGAAAAGGGGAAGCCCAGTATGTAGGAGGGAAAAGCAGAGCAGTGAAAGGTGGACAAAAGTGCGAAGGCGGGGTGGCACAATGTGGTGATGTTCATAGGCAGGTGGGAAGGAAGGGAGAGCAGATCCACTGGGGGATGGGTAAAAGGTAAGAAGAGAGGAAAAGAAAGTCTAGGAAAGGGAAGAAAAGAAGCATGGTGGGGAGGGGGGGGGGGGTGGAATTACCTAAAGTGGGAGAATTCAATGTTCATGCCGTTAGGCTGCAAGGTTCCAAGATAGAAAATGAGGTGCTGTTCCTCCAGTTTGTTCTTGGAATTCTCCTGGCAGTGGAGGAGGCGGAGGACTGTCGTATCAGTGACAGTGTGGGAGGGAGAGTTGAAGAGACTGGCAATGGAAAGATGTAGGTCACGATTATGGACAGAGAGCAGTTGTTCTGCAAAACGGTCACCTAGTCTGTGTTTGGTCTCACCAATGTAGAGGAGGCCTCTCGATAATGATTCTTTGTGTTGGATATGGTTCCAGTAATCACCCGATTCCCATCAGTTTTACTGGGGCTCCTTGATGTCATGCTCAGTCAAGTGGTACTTTTTGAGATATTCTTCTCTTGCATGCAAAGTTTAGCCTTCACGTCTGGGTTTGAACTATAGCTGTAATGTAGTCTGGCACCGAGGATGTCTTGACAGAACACAGTGAAATCACTGCACAGAATCTGCGAGTATTTCCAGTGTTTTCTATATTAGATGTCTAGCACCTGCTGTATTTTGCTTTTGGATCAATGAATATGTTTTTGATGACTCTTTCCATCACTCTGTTAATGATTGGCAAAAGATTGATGGGCTTTTAGTTGACTGCATTGGATTTGTAAGGTTGCTTTTGTCAGGGCATGTCTGGACAATTTTGCATTTTGGATAGATTCCAGTTTGTAGTTCTCAATTATTTGGGGTTGTGGCTAATTCAGACACAGCAGCCAGCAGTTTTACAGCCAAGATGCTGTCAGGGCCTAGAATCTTTGCAGTATCCAATCTAATCAGCCATTCTCTGATGATTACATGGAGTGAATCATGTATAATGAGCAATGGCAATTATGATGGGGTCTTGAGAGGAGGTGAGATGGATCACTCATTCATCCATTCTGCCTGAAGGTGTTTGAAAATTCTTCACCCTTCTGTATTTGCATGAATAACACAGCTATTGTTAAGTATGGGACATATGTAAAGCCTCTAGTTCTTCTAGCTGTTCAGTTGTTCATCATGACTCATGTTTGGGTTTGGCTAGTTAATGGAGCTTTGACCTAATGTCTTGGTTTTGACCATGGCATGATGCTTCTGGTTTTCACATGCATATAGCCCAGCGTTATTGATTCACCAGGATGGCAGCAGAGTTTCAGGTCAGCCTGGTGCTGCTCTGTTCAAATCTCATTAATGAGTGGAGAATCATGATCAACTCTTTCTAATGTTTGATTGCTTCTCCCAGCACCTCTATAGCAAATAGGGAGACTACGGAGGTCATCTGTGCAATTCAAACGGTTGAGGGCCCTGTTGAACCTCTGGAAATGTTATTGCATATTTAAACATTGGGCGTGCATATCACTGGTGGGTGCAGTAGGCAATACTGTATCTGAAAGAGTACCTAAAGCAAGACCAGGATCTGCTGTTCTAGCATCGCCATGGAATTTATGAACCTTACCTGGAGCCAAATCTGATGGAAAGGGGTGGGGTTTGTGAGGATAGGGATGTCTGGCTAGGCTGAGCTGGACAGCTCTTCCCTCCCTCTCTTTTCCTCACATCTGCAAGCAGCAGTTTCTGCTGTTTTCTGATCCCTTGAAAGGGGCAGCCAAAGGCCCCACTTCCCTGGGAGATTGGAGAAGTAATTGCCCCAGGCCAGAGTTTGCAGCCTGACTGGTTGCTTGTGGACCAGTGAGAGCCGGGACGGCAACCATGTCAGGCAAACAATCAGCATCTGCAAATCAGCTTGTCACTTGCGGTCCTTGTAATGTAGATGACCTGGTTCAGCACATACTATTAAATAACACACCCTATGTTGTAGTACATATCATACACAAATTATTGTTCTGGTCATTCTAAGTGACCAGATAACAAATGTGAAAAATTGGAATAAATGATATCCCTATGGTACTTTCATTAGGACATGCGAACTTGGGCTCTAATATCCAGGTAATCCTGTTGTTATCGGCATGCCTGATTGCCCTAAATAACAGGATATCTCTCTGGTTGCAAAGTCACTGATTTTGAAATATAACTCATTTAAGTTAATGGTTAAAAGTGCATTTGGGATATTCTGTTTTGAGTTGCTCTATTTTTTAATCTGAGGTACGTATCTGAATGCAACATCTGTGCAACATCTGTGCAACTTAAATGGCAGTGGATCCTGTTGTTAAACCTCTGGAAATGTTGTTGCATATTGAGGTATTGGTCACCCATATCACTGGCAGGCACAATTAGCAATACTGTATCTGAAAGAGTATTTTAAGCAAGACATAAGTTTGCGGCACATTGCAGCATATCTTCTGATTAGTCTTTTGATAGTTAACCATGCACTTACAGGGTTTTCTTATTGGAATACAGGCAAATGGGGAAGGACACTTTGGGCTGGTCACATGCTGATCTGGCAGGAGATCTGCTGTTACGCTGAGTCATAGTCTACCAACATTGTTACACTGAGTCATAGTCTATCAAGATTGCCAGTGGAGGCCCCCCTCCACTGGCAATCTAGGCAGTACCAATGTCCGTCAGTACATCTGGACTCCGTACAGTCAAATCCCAGTTTATTCCTGGGCTCCCACATTGAATTTTTTTCTTTTCTATTATTTGTTCTACAGGATCGTCTTCCTTTGCAGAGTTTGAATCACAAGAACAAGTTCATTCACCCAGCATATATTGAGACAGCAGGTGTCTTGTGGTTACAGCAATAGAATGAAGATTGGCACCAAGTAGTGGGAGATCTTGAAGTTCCGTGATAAGGAGATGGTTTGATGCAATGACTAAGATGGGAGTGAAGCAGACCTAAAAAGCAAGGATGTAATGCTGAGGCTTTATAAGGTGTTGGTCAGACCACATTTGGAATATTGAGCAGTTTTGGGCCCCATATCTAAGGAAAGATGTGCTGGCATTAGAGAGGGTCCAGAGGAGGTTTACGAGAATGATCCCGGGGGTGAAGGGGTTAACATATGAGGAGCGTTTGATGGCTCTGGGCCTATACTTGCCGGAATTTAGAAGAATGAGGGGGGATGTCATTGAAACCCACTGAATATTGAAAGACCTGGATAAAGTGGATGTGGAGAGGATGTTTCCAGTAGTGAGAGAGTCTAGGACCAGAGGGCACAGCCTTAGAATAAAAAGATCTCCCTTTAGAACTAAGCTGAGGAGGAATTTCTTTAGCCAGAGGGTGGTGAATCTGTGGAATTCATTGCCACAAATGACTGAGTCATTGGGTATATTTAAAGCGGAGTGAGGCGAATGGGGTTGAGAGAGAAAAATAAATCGGCTATGACTGAATGGTGGAGCAGACTTGATGGGCCGAATGGCCTAATTCTGCTCCTCTGTCTTATGGTCTAAAATGACCAAAATTGGAAAGTTGAAGTTGAACAGGTTGGACTTCGTATGTATCTTTTATTATGAATAAAGGAAGAAATAGTGCGAAACTTTTACATTCACGGTCATTACATTCAGTAGTGTAAACTTTTTAAATAGAAAAAAATCATAGCACCATGCCACTTATGTGGCCCCCTGGGGTGATACACCCTTTCATTGTTTGAGGGGCTTCCCCACCCAACTAAGTCCTACCACGTGCAGTAGCAGAAGGACCCTAGACTTGTGGTCCTTCCCCACAGAGCCTTGGTATTGGCTGCACCAAGCTTCGGTGTGTCCCAGTCAGCAGCATTCCCTTACGGACATCTCGCTGTTCTGGAAGACCAGCAAGATTCAGGCAGACCAAAGGGTGTCTTTCACTGAGTTGATGACCTTCCAGCAGCACTTGATGTATATCTTGGCGTGTGACCCTGGGAACAGCCTGTAAATCAGAGAGTCCTCTGATACGCAGTTGCTGGGGATGAACCGAGATATGGACCCTTGTATCCTTCTCCACACCCTCTTAGTAAATCTAAAGTCTATAAAGAGGTGGGTGGCCGTTTCTTCCCCACTGCATGCATCCCGAGGGCAGCATGTGTGGGGGATGATCTGACTGTGAGGGTCCCTCTCACTGCCAGCCAATCGAGGTCTTGGTGCTTGTTGGTGAGATCTAGCAATGAGGCATTCTGTCAGTTGAACGGGTTGGAATGGCAGTCACTAAGGGTAGAGTCAATGTGAGCCATTCAATACTTCAGATTAAATGCTTGCCGTTTACATTGCCCCATTTTACAGTGCATGTGACAACAATGCTGTTTGTATGCTCATCTTTTCAAACCCACATGCTTTTCATACTTATTGCTGGAAATAGGGGTTTGAAAAATGAGCAAGAATGTATGGGTGATAAGAATAGTTATGTTACTTATATGTATATCTTGCTCAGTTACCAATAACTAGCTGATTGCATCCTGTGAACATGGCTGGGACTATTAAAGAATGTGCTGCTCAGTACTAGATCTGACCTCCTTCTGGAATGCAGGTTACCAGATTGGATGTAATTAATGTCACTTGTCACTTTTTTAATGTTGTAGCTTCCTAAGCTTGAGAACCAGCTGATGGCCAACACCAGCCCATGTGATCTCACATGTCTATCACTGTTTCTGATCTTGCATCATATCTATTACTGATTTGGCCACAGAATCACATGCTTGCCTGTCACAACTTTCACTTTGCACTTTTTGATTTGATCCAATTTAAGGACATTGTTTTGGGACATATTGTGACTGATTATGTTCTATATAGGGTGGTTAAGAAGGCATATGGTACACTGGCCTTCATTAATTGGGGTATTGAGTTCAAGAGCCATGAGTTTTACAAAACTCTGGTTAGACCACACTTAGAGTACTGTGTCCAGTTCTGGTTGCCTCATCATAGGAAGGATGTGGAGGTGTTGGAAAGGGTGCAGAGTAGATTTACCAGGATGCTGCCTGGATTAGAGAGTATGGATTATGAGGAGAGACTAAAGGAGCTAGGGCTTATTGGAGAGGAGGAGGATGAGGGGAGACGTGATAGAGGTATACAAAATATTGAGAAGAATAGATACAGTGGACAGCCAGCGCCTCTTTCCCAGGGCACCAATGGTCAGTACAAGAGGGCATAGCTTTAAGGTAATGGGTGGGAAGTTCAAGGGAGGTGTCAGAGGGAGGTTTTTCACCCAGAGAGTGGTTGGTGCATGGAATGCGCTGTCTGGGGTGGTGGTGGAGGCTGATACGTTGGTCAAGTTCAAGAGATTGTTAGATAAGCATATGGAGGAATTTAAGTTAGAGGGATATGTGGGAGGAAGGGATTAGATAGTTTTAGGAGTGGTTTGAAGGTTGGCACAACATGGTTGGCCGAAGGGCCTGTATTGTTCTATGGAGTTAATGTTGCAGCTCTATAAAGCTCTGGTTAGACCACACTTGGAGTATTGTGTTCAGTTCTGTTCATCTCATGATAGGAAGGATGTAGAAGCTTTAGAGGGCACAGAGGAGATTTACCAGGATGCTACCTGGATTAGAAAATGTGTCTTGTGGGGAAAGATTGAGCGAGCTAGGGCTTTTCTCTTTGGAGCGAAGGAGAATGAGAGATGATTTGATCAAGGTGTATAAGATTATGAGAGGCATAGACAGAGTGGATCTTTTTCCCAGGGCGGCAATGGCCAGTACCTGAGAACATCCATTTAAGGTGAGTGGAGGAAAGTTTAGGGGAGATGTCAGAGGTAGGTTTTTCCACACAGTGGTAGGTGTCTTGAATGCACTGCTGGGTGTGGTGGTAAAGGCTGATACAATAGGGATATTTAAGGGACTCTTAGATAAGCACATGGATGTAAGAAAAATGGAGGGTTATGGGCTGTGTAGGAGGGAAGGGTCAGATTGATCGTGGAGTACGTTGATATAGGTTGGCACAACATTGTGGACTGAAGAACAGTACAGCACAGAATGGGCCCTGTGTTCTATATTAATTAAAAGGCATGTTTTTGTAAAAGTGATAATTACCTGCTGGTCTACTTGATATATCCACCGTGGAAGTTTAAATGATATTTCACCTATATTGCTTCCTAAAACATTACTAATTTCTACAAAAGAATGCAGTTCAACAAGGAGGAGCACTGATACTAAACTGAAAAACACTATGATACTGGAGGAACTCAGCAGGCCAGGCAGCATCTGTGGAGAAAAGCAGGTGGTCAAAGTTTCAGGTCAGGACCCTTCTTCAGGACTGAAGATAGGGAAAAGGGAAGCCCAATATATAGGAAGGAAAAGCAGAACAGTGATAGGTGGACAAAAGAAGGGAGGCAGGGTGGGCACAAGGTGGTGATAGGTAGACTTCCCCTCTTTTGTCCACCTATCACGGCTCTGCTTTTCCCTCCTTGTATATTGGGCTTCCCCTTTCCCTATCTTCAGTCCTGAAGAAGGGTCCTGACCTGAAATGTTGACCGTCTGCTTTTCTCCACAGATGCTGCCTGGCCTGCTGAGTTCTTCCAGCATAGTTTTTTTTCCACTAGATTGCAGCAGCTGCAGTCCTTTGTTTCTCTAGGATCATTGATACAATACTTGTAAGAAGCACTGAGAGTAGCAAAGGCACCAACTGTACTCTGGATGGGGGATTTCAATGTCAATCACCAAGAATGGCTTTGTGGCACCATCACTGATCAAGCTGGCTGAGTCTTGAAGGACATGGGTGTCAAACTGGACTGCAGCAAGTAGTGAGTGAACCAACACGAGGGATAAATCTACTTTGACCTTGCCAATCTGCCTGTGGAGGGTGAATATATTCGTGATAGTATTGCTGGAAATGACCTCCACACTGTCTTTCTGCAGACAAAGTCCACTATTCACGTCAAGAATCCCCTCCATTGTATTGTGTGGTACTACAATCATACTAAAGAGGGTGGGTGGGGAACATACCTGGCTGCTTAAACCCAGTCATCCACTACAAACTGGAATTTACCCAAAATGCAAAATTGTCCAGACATGCCCTGATAGCAGCATGGCAGAAACATACGTCTCCACAATCTACACCATGGTTGTGGTGCTGAAGAACTGATCTCCAGAACTGACTGTGTCTCTAGCCATGCTGTTCCAGTTCACTTACAGCACTGGCATCTGTCAAACAATGTAGAAAATTGTTCAGGTATGTACTGTTCATTTGAGAGTAGGACAAGTCCCATTAACTTAATTAACACCCAAATATCAGTGAAGAGATGAAACATGTCACCCTCAATGCCATAAACAGACACCTACTCACCAATAACCTATTCACCCCAATGCCCTGTTTAGGTTTCACCAGGACCACTTGCATCCAGACATCATCATAATCTTGGTCCAAATGTGGACCAAAGGAAAGAATTCCACAGCTGACATGAGGTACTTTTTGATTGCGTATAGCACCAAGGAGGCTGATTAAACAGGCATCAGGAGGAAAGCACTTCAGTGATTAGAGTGACACCACACAAAGGAAAATGATTGATATTGTTGATGGTTAATCGTCCCACCCCCAGGACTTCACTGCAGGAGTTTCTCAGTGCAGTGTCCTAGGTCCAACCATCTGCTGCCTCATCAGTGACCTTCCTTCCGTCAGAAGTAGGGATGTTCACTGTGCAATATTCAACTCCATTCATGACAGCAAATGAAGCAGCTGCTAGGCTTACTTAACATACAGGCAAGGGCTGATAAGTGTTAAGTAACATTTGTGCCTCAAAAGTGCTTGGCAATGACCACTTCCAAGAGTAGGTGAGAGACTAGCTATCCATTGGTGAGTTACACTCCTCTTAATACCTGAAAGCCTTCCCACTATCTACAAGGAACAAATCAAGACTGTGGTGCAGTTGTCTCCACTAACTTGCAGGATTGCAGCTCCAGCAATTCCCATCAGTGTTCTGGACAAAGCAGCTTGTTTGAGATCTCCTCTGCCACTGTAAACATTAATTCCCTGCATAACTGATGCACTGTGGCTGCAGTGTGCTTCATCTGTAAAATGTATTGTAATTACTTAGTATATCTACTCCAACAGAACCTCCTAAACATATGATCCCTACCACAAAGAAAGTAGAGGACAGCTGCTTTATGTTCCCCTCAAGTTGCACACTATCCTGATTGGGAAATGTATCACTGATTCTTCATCACTAGTTCAAGATCATGGAACACTCTAACCAATAGCACAGTGGGAGTACCTTCACAGAATGAGTACAAGAATTCCAGATGGCAGCTCTGCCATCACCTCAGTGGCCATTGGGGATGGGCAATGGGTGCTAACTCTGCCCTGTAATGTGGTGGGGGAGGGCAGGGCACTGGAAATTGTAATCTTCTTGCCAGGCATATCCCTCACAACTATTCAGTCAAACCAGTGGAATCAACCAAAGTTGAATGAACAGCACCTGGTATACCTAAAGATGAAATGCCAACCTGGTGAAGTGCAGCACCTATGGGGTCTACAGGAAAACTGAATGCAATCAACAGACAATTCCCCCCAACCAATAGATCAAATCAAAGTTCTGTAGCCCTAGCACATTTTGTTGTGAAAGGTGGTGGATAATTAAACAGCTAATGGGGGAATGAAGCTCCAAGAACTTCCACCATCTCAATGATGGCGAGACCCAGTACGTTAGTGCTTAAAAACAAGGCTGATTTACTTGCATCCAGGAGAGGCAAGTGAATGAGGCATCTCAGCTTTCCTGTGAGATCCCCACCACTGCAGAAGCCAGTGGTCTGCCAGTTTGATTCACTCCACACAATGTTGAGAAACAACTGAGAGCACTGAGTATAACAGAGTGTGGGACCATGCAACGTCCCAGCTCCAGTCCTAAAGACTTGTGGTCCAGACTGGCTGTGTTTCTAGTCAAGTTCTTTCAGTTACAATACTGACGCGATGGTGTGAAAAGCTGCCTAGGTATGACCTGCAGACAAAAAGCAAGAAAAATCACATCTGGCTAATTATGCCTAATCCATCTCCTCTCGCTCATCAACATTACATGTTTACATGTGTCTTTTGGATACTGTCAGCATGCTGGAATCTACCCTATAGTATAATCAGTGTGAATTCCAGAGCCTGAATAACCAAGTATAGTTTAAAACAACAGTGATTCTGCATTATAATGGGCCCAAGAAGTAGCAAGAGCCAAGAATTACTTGGCACTTGTCAAATTAGCATTGCCTACCTTAAAATTTGATGATGGAAAATGTCTGTTGTGTTTATCTGCTACAAGTCTTAAAAATGTTTCTAAATTATTCATCCAGCGTTGTTTGGGATATTAAAAATGGTTTCCTGGCAGCTGATCAAATTAAGTTTCTAGAGTTATTAGTATTTCTAAATCTGGCTACAGAATTGGTCAAGAAAATATCACTTGCATGTAGATGGAATTAAGTAACTAAATATCACAGACCTTCTGTCAGTAGAGCTACTTCTATGGTAATCTTGCAGCAAAAACAATTTGTCCCAAGTTATCTGGTCTCGGAGACAGGTAAATATTTTCTCTGAGCAAATAACATTTAGAAAGAGGCTGTATAAGAATTTTAGTTGAAAGCTTATGCCAGTACTGGTGTATTTTGTATATAGTATAGTTGCAGGGAAGTTCTGAATTTACTGTGTGTGTAAATCTGTAGGAAGAATGTAACCACTGTGTGTACCATGTATGTTGAAATAAAGCAAATGCTGGTGATCCTGCTGCAATGCTACCAAGCCTGAATCACAACCAGGCCAGCAGCACCTTGCATGGGTGGACCTGAAAGCTCCCTGAAACTGCAGATACCTGGGGAAGACTCAAACCTGAGCTGCTTTGATCATTGGGCAACTAGTGACCGTCCTCCTGAAGGGGTGTGTGGAAGGGTGCCTTTGTAATCAGAGTGACTCCAAAGTAAATCTTAGAGCTAAGCTATTCCTCCTTAGATAACCCTGCAATCTAATACCCAAACCATAGAAGACCACAGTAGATTACAATAGTGTTAATGATTTACAAGTTGGACTCCTTAATGAAGTATGGAAGGGAGTCAGAATCCCTTCCCACTTACCTCTTGGTTGGATGCAGGTGCCAAAGCTTATCAGTGCTTTGTACCAGTAAACCTTTTGGGTGATTAATCTCCAGCATTACCAAGTGTATGTTTGGGGGCTCTTAAACCAATTTGGACCTAGACGTATTAGACTTGGATAAATATGAGGTCTGTGTGAGGATTGGGTATCCAAATTGACCGACAAACCTTGATGTAGATGTCTCAATTGCATGAAGTGAAGATTTTTAAATGTATGT
Organism: Pristis pectinata; assembly: GCF_009764475.1. Taxonomy (NCBI): domain Eukaryota; kingdom Metazoa; phylum Chordata; class Chondrichthyes; order Rhinopristiformes; family Pristidae; genus Pristis; species Pristis pectinata. The sequence goes on from NC_067407.1 coordinate 107,607,052, forward strand.
ATTTTCACTTGGTTCAAATGTACTGCTGACCAGAGACCCTCTGTGATAAGCAGGATTTATCTTTAGCGAGATGCCACATCAGATGCATCTTTCCCTCCACTCCATGATTTTCTGGTTCACTCTCCCATCTTCAACTACTCATCTTCTCGTGGCGTTTTCCCATGCCACTGCAGGAGATGTAACAACTGCCCTTTTATCTTTTCTCTTCCCACAATCCAGTGACGCAAACAACTCACTTGCATTTCTTCCAATCCAGTATATTGTATTTGGTATTAATGATATAGTCTTTACATTGGCGAAACCAAATGCATATTAGGTGACCAGTTTGGAGAACATTCCGTTCAGTCTGTAAGAATGACCCTGAGCTTCCAATTGCCTGTCATTTTAACTCTTCATCCCACTCCAATTCTGATCTCTTTCTTTTGTCTTGTATGCTGTTCCAATGAAGGCCAATACAAGGCTAAAAGGACGCCAATGCATCTTTCATCGAGGCCTTGGGACTCAATATTGAAATCAATAATTTCAAATAACCAGCCTTCACTGAATTAGAAGTAGCCAGCTCTGATGTCAGGTCATCCACCTGTAATATTAACTCCATTTTTTTCTTTCTCCACAGATACTACCCGATCTGTTGGTTATTTCCAGCATTCTCTTGTTTCACATTTACAGTAACAGTTGTTCTGCCTCCCACAGCTCCAGCATGTTCATTTGTTTTTATTCTCTCTCAAATTGCCCTCATTTCTCTATTTAGATGGCTTTGAAAGTATTGTGTCACCTGGACAATCCAGGTCTCTGATTAGACATCCCCTCCCTCCCCCTCTTAGCAACTTAAAATGCACTTTTTTTCCCCTGTCTTTCCCAGTTCAATTAAAGGGTGTTTAAGTTAAAATCTTAATTCTGTTTCGCTCTCCACAGATGCTGCCTGACCTGAATATTTCCAGAACCTTCTGCTTTTAGTTCAGACTTCCAGCATCTGCAGTTTTGGTATACTTGTTGAATGTGTAACATATTGGAGTGGGACTTCCATTACCCTAAATTCACTGGTCTCACCCCTGCCTTGCATGTTTTCTGATCCATTGTAGCCCTGGTAGCCTCCCACTGGGAGCTTGGCTCCCAGCACTTTGGTGTGGGCCAGGGCAGCCGGCTGCGCTTACAGAGTGCCTCTTTCAGCAGATGAGACCCCACCCCAAACCTCATCATCATCTCTTAAAGCTGCTCATGTTCATGAATGCCTTTTGATATTCACAATCATTGAATGTCACTCGGGATTTCAAACAAAACCTTTGCAGCAATATTTTTGTTTACATTTAACTCAAAACAAAAAAAAGTTCACATATTTAAAAAATGAAACAAACTTAAATCATAAAGTAAAAGTTGCTCACTTTTTTAGTGGCAGTGTCTCCCAAACATTTAATGGGGCCATGGTACACCTGGTTAAATCTGGTACAGGCTCATTGTGTACATTTCCCAGCCTGAGGGCAGGGAAGTCTATTCCATTCATCCGTGCAGAGTTGGGGCAGAAACTTGGGTAAGCCCCATTATTACTGCTGGTGTCCAGTCTTAAGATCTGTGTTTACACAAGAGACTCTGCAGCTGCTGGAATCTGGAGCAACACACACAAAATGCTGGAGGAACTTTATTTCTTTCCTTAGATGCTACCTGACCTGCTGAGTTCCTCCAGTATTTTGCGTGTGTTGCATAAGATCCATGTTGTTATTTCTGTTGTAATACAGTTAATGAAAATGTCTTTGCAAGAAAGACAATGTTTTCCTTTGGCAGTATCATCCTGAAATTAGGACAGAGAATCTCAGGGGAAAGAATCAGTTTTGTAGAGGATCCTAATTGAACACCTGAAAACAATTGCCTTACACAAGCACATCTGAAAATCTTTCCTGAGCAAAGCAGAGATTTAGTTGAGAGGGCTGCAGTGTAAATTTAAATCCACTGACACAATTAGTGTCTCTTCATTCCCAAAATTCAGAAAACATCAAGTCATTCTGCTTAAACTGCATCAATTTCCTAGATTACACAATAGCATTTCTAAGAGATTTTTTTTTCTTACTTGTGACATGCTGGGACTAATTGTTTTTGTTTGCTTAAAATTTAGGTTTTCCTTGGTGTGCAAGGTCTTTAGAGGGATGGAAATTTCTAAATCTGTTTTTCTGCTGTAGTTCTAAAAAAATAGAGTTCAACATTCAAATCTGCTGTGCTAAACAGTTTTCCCTTGTTCAATAATTTTATTAGCCAAGCTGTTTAATAAAAAGGCACAAAAATTAATACCCACATGACATAAGATAATGACAAGTGGTTACATGAAACATTCACATTGTGGACCCTGTGCATACCTGTCCCTGACCTACACAAATAACCCTGCCGCCTGTGTGTCGTCATCTGTATCGCCTGCTGTTGCCCTTCAGCAGCTGAGTGCTTCCCTTATTAGGAAATCCAGATGTAAGAGAGACAAATGGCTTGCATTTTTGTTTTGTTGGCTCACTGCCTTTCCCTCTGGAGCTGAGTGATCTACTCACTATGGATTAGTGAAATGAGTCTTTTGGTTCCAAATATTTTACCAATCTTTCATCATGTCAGGGTCAAGGTGCTTCATCTCCCTGCACACTACACTGGACACCTTCACCATTGCACACTGCAGCAGTTCCAGAAGGGGGCTCTTCAACAACTTTAGAAGTGTTCACATTGCCAGCAGTGGTCTCAATCCACAAATTAAAAGAAAATGTTGCTCTATTAGCAGCTGATCTCTGACTTCATAACTGGCCCCGGGGTTGTGCATTAGAAAATGTCAGAGAATGAGTGCTGTTAAAGTGGCTGGTGCAGTCTCTAACCCTGTAGCCAACTCGGTGTTTGGATTCCATTATACAGGGGTGGAGTAGTCTAAATATGACTAGCTTTCTCTAGGGCAACTCCTGCTGATAATTATTTTGCTTCTATCTGTACATTCTTAAAAATACTTCAGCTCAAAAGATTCATTTGGTTATATCACGTCAGTTTCTCTTTCTTTTCCTGCCTAGACTTTTGGTTATGTTATCATAGATTTCAGTTGTTATTAGTCTTCGATATTGGTTTCTCTTTTAAATTTTAAAGAAGTGTGAGGCTAAAACTCATGTACCATTCCTCACCAGACATAAGAGGCCTAAGTTGGCAATGTATTAACCTGGTACAGGCAGCATGCCAGTTTGCATGATTGCTTACCACACTGTTCTTTGGCTGCTTGCCTCAGTAGTAAGCTAAAATTGCAAATGTTTAGCCCCACATAAACCTAGCTTCCAATAATTAAGATCAGTCTGCACCACTTTAAAGAAAAAGTACATTGTGGCTGCAAGGCTTGAGGGGAGTTTTTTTATTTCCCTATGACATAGGAGGAGTCCTTTTCAGCCATTGAATCAATACCAGCTGACAGAGCAATCCTATTCCCCTACTAATTTTTCCTGAGCACTAGATTTTCCAGCACTGGCATTCTGATCTCTCCGTGTGTCTTTATGGCAAAGGTTCCAGATGAATCAGGAGCAGATGCCAAGGGTCAGACTCTGAGGATCGGAATTCAGTCATATAAGAAGTTCACAATGTTGCATAAGTAGTGAAGGGCAGTGAATGCATCTTTAAATCCCCTTGCTCATCCATAAACAACCTCTGTTAATAAGCATGGGTCACCACTAGTAGCTTGCCTCTACTGCCACATGTTTAAATATATGGTGCAATACTCACTGACACACTTCCATTTCTTTTGTAGATTAAGGTGGCACACAGAAACAGTGGCAGCAAACTGGCAGGGGACAGCATAGGTGCATCACCTCAGCTGTATGGAGGAGATTGGGTTTGTCCTTACTGAAGTGGTAACTGTTAAGGCTATGCACAGCAACAGAATTGAAATGAAGAAGGTGACAAGAATTTTGTACCTAGTTTTCCTCTAATTCCATTATCTAGTGTAAGCAGACACCTTGCATTCTTCCCTTTGCCTTGTGTCTTTACTCTTTTAGATATCTAAGACTCTGGCAGTGATAGAGAAACAAATGACAATGAAGGCCATGACCATTATTGTCCCACTTAACACTAAGTCAGATGTTGACTGTGCACCTATTTAACTTTGAATTAGATGTGAGACATGAGGCATGGGCGGTCTGCAGCCAGGGCAGTGGGGAAGAATAGAAGAGGTGTAGCTGTTTAGAAGGTGAAGTCACACGCACACATTTTATTGAAGAAGACTCTGCCACTGTTCACTGTTCTCTGAGGCTTCTTCCAGAAGGCTATTGGATATGTTCATTGAAGGGCTTGGTAGGATGCTGGAAAGCCTATGCAGAATGTAACATAGCATGTGGAGTCTGGTACTGGCTATGCATGGTATTATGCATCTCCAAGTGCTCACTTGTGGATTGTACCATAAGGCAGAATCAGCTCCTACTGAAGCACAAGCAGAAACTATTCAAGTCTGGGGTGTTACAATTAAAGCTTGGACTTATCTCAAACTGCTATCAACATGGTTATGTATAGCAGTGTACGAAGTGTCTTGCGAGATACTCCAACAGTTCAGGGATATGTCCCCCCCCCTACTCTCCCCAGCAGAATACTGGGAAGTTGATGCCCCTCTGTAGGAGAGAGGCAGTAGCTCTGCAGCATGTGAACAAACACTTTGCTCCGATTGGCAGCATTTATGATTTCACTCTGCCAGTGCCCTTGATGTTGCCCATCAGGGAATTAGCCCAGACTGCTGCTCATGCCAACAAGATACTATTTAAAGCCAAACTTCCTCACTTACCTCCAGTTTCCTCTATTGAGAATCTGTGAGCACCGACAAGTAAAGCCACATCGGAGAGGCATGATCAAATGCACATGGTGAACAGTTGATCGCTAAGTCAAATGTCGCATACATTGATTTATAAATTTAATTTGGAATGTACATTTTGTGCTGCTTTTTATTTTCTGTGTTGTGACCAAGCAAATGCTGTAACAGATGGAAGGTAAAATGTCTATAAATGGGGTTATGAGTTGTGTTATTTGGTTTCACCATTGAATACATTGTTCATGGATGGCTGGACTGAACAGGACTGCTTTAGATTGTTGACTCCATTCCTCCTCCTTTCCTTGGTCTGCAGTTGACTGCTGTTTAGCTCCTGTCAAGGACTATGATAATGGTGAAGTTGTTAAGCGCACAACAGTTCACATAGATCCTGTCACCAGCTTTGCTAAATTCTGCAGAACCCCTCGGAAACTGACAATACAATGGAATTGTTTCAGATGTCAATCTCATAATGACACAGAAGGAGGCTGCCCATTGCCACACTGCATTTCTTGCAGTGTGGTGACCAGAACTGCACACAATACTCCAAGTGCAGTCTAACCAATGTCTTGTAACATGACATCCCAACTCTTCTACTCTATGCCTTGACTAATGAAGGCAAAACATGCCATCTGCCGCCTTCACCACACTGTTTACCTATGTTGCCGCTTTCAGGGAACTATGTACTTGTACCCCTAGGTCTCTCTGTTCAACAACACCCTCCAGGGCCTTGCCATTCACTGTGTATGTCCTGGCCTGGCTTAACTTTCCAAAATACATCACTTTGCACTTGTCTGAGTTAAATGCCATCTGCTATTCTTTGCCCACTTTCCCAATTGATCAACATCCTGTTGTGATCTTAGATAACCTTTGTCACTGTCCACTATACCACTGATTATGGTGTCATCTACAAACTTACTAATCATGCCACCTACATTCTCAACCAACTCATTAATATATACAATGAACAACAGAGGATCCAGGACCAATCCCTGCTGCACGCTACTGGTCATAAGCCTTCAATCTGAAAAACAACCCCTCACTACCACCCTCTGCCTCCTACCACCATTCCAATTTTGTATCCAATTGGCTAGCACACCCTGGATCCCATGCATTCTAACCTTCCAGACCAGCCTGTTATACAGGACCTTGTCAAAGATCTTGCTAAAGTCCATGTACACAGCATCTACTGCCCTGCCCTCATCAATTTTTTTAGTCATCGCTTCAAAAGAACCTCAATCAAGTTTGTGAAATATGATTTCCATGCACAAAGGCATGCCGACTATCTCTAATCAGGTCTGGCCTTTCCAAATGCAAATAAGTCCTGTCTCTAAGAATTCCTACCAATAACTTTCCCACCATTGATGCAAAGTTCATCAGCCTGTAATACTCTGGTTTATACCAACTGCCTTTCTTAAATAAAGGCACAACTTTAGCTATCCTCCAGATGCTAAGAACCTGCTGAATGATTCCTGCATTTTCTGTTTTTATTTGTGCCTTCTAATCATAGCAAGAGTCAATAGAAATCCCCTCAACTTCAGGATAGTTGCTAATTGATATCTCTAAGTAGTTAGTAAGTACTTCCTGTTGCTGAGAATATGTGCAGTTGGACCAGGGTAAGAGGTGTGAGCTGAGATCTGATTTGTTTACTCTGCAAGCTTCAGGTAGGTGTTAGCTGTGCATGGGCTCATACCTTCCCCAGTATGTTGTGCAACTCCTCAAATGTGTGGATGCTCATTTTAGAACCTATACATTGCTCAAGTGTGCAAAAATCATGTGCTAGAGAAGCAATTTATGCAGCCTCAATGGCTTTGCCTTCAAGAAGGCTGGAATAGATGAACAACAAATGTTACAAAGGATGAAGAAAAAAGGAGTAAAATTTCAGCTTGCTGTCAAATTCAGGAGACTGGTATGTGCATTACAAAGAATGCTCCTTTGTATATTGGAACTTTTGTAGCTTTTTTTAAAATTAGATTGTAGCCATGATGATACTGGGTCTCAACTACAATCAACTGTACTGATAATCTCTCAAATCTGATTAGATTCTATCCTTTCCCAGTTCTACTTGATGGAAGAGGACCGTAGCTTAAAAATGCAAATAATATTTTGTAGAATCAGTATCCAAGCTTTTGACTGATTTCACGATAGAATAAAGGAAAGAATTCGACTGGTTTTTATCCAGTCCCAGAAGAGAACAGGAGTAAATTCCCTGCGAATCAATGAACCCTGAAGAAAAGCCAGGCTTTATTTCTATAAATTTTCCTAACTTCCCAACTTCCAGCCTGGCCACATTGAATTTATAGAAATGAAGCCAGGCTTCGTTTTCTATAAGTTCAATGTGGCCGGGCTGGAAGTTGGGGATTTGTTTACTGGCGGCCGCAGCCAGAGGTCTAGCTGTCAGTGAGAGGAGATCTTGATGTGATTGGCAGGAAAGGGGATGGAAGAGTAACTCAGGCCAAGGGAAACCCAAGGTAACAAAAATAAAATGAAAAATTATCTGCTTGGGCATCTTCTAGTTCACGATCAGCCTTCTGATTAGCTAGTTGAATGTGGATATCAATACCTTTTTTACTCAGGCTCCAACTAAAATTGCAGATTGATTCTCTGTGATTAGAGCAGAACTGATCCACATATTTAAAGGATTCCTTTTTCTCCCAGTATCCTGCTGGTCCTGAAAGAATAGGAAGTAGTGGGTCAGTGGCAGAATGGGTAAGATAAGATATCTTTATTGGTCACATGTACATCGAAACACACAGTGAAATGCATCTTTTGCATAGTGTTCTGGGGTAAATACTGGTTATCATTTTAACTATTACTCTAGCCATTTTCCAACAAGCAAGGAGTTAAAATTGAGGCCAGTGTTTTTCAATAAAATGTTTATGATCCCAAGAAATGGTAATCATGGAAATGCAACTGAAAATGGAATTTTCATGGTTATTCCACCAAATGGTTTCTGTAGTGGTTGTGGGGTTTGTTACTTATCAATTTATTAGAGAAAATGGGATGAAAGCACGTCCCTGCATTTGTGTAAGAACCCAGACATCTGCTGTCAAGACATCCGATCATTCATGAACCAACCTTTTACTTACATACAAAGATATTCAGTAATTATTTCTTTTAATGAGCCTTAATTTGTTGACCTCATTAAATGAAAAGTTGTATTATTAGAAGTACAATTATGGTAATGGAAAATTCACTTGGCAGGTGTCATCCATGAAAATTCTAAATACATTAAGTACACGAGAATTTACCTGTACTGCTCGATTGATGCGTGGCAGTGGAAAATCATGTGAATTTTATGTTTACTTCAAGCAATGAAAGAACCATAGGAAAATTTGCTGTGGTGTCAGGATGAGCCCACAGTTGTTAATGAAATTAGATCCAATATTCAACATGGGTATAAAATAATGAGGCTTAATTTTGTACTAATTTTAAAAAAAACTTCATTTGTTTAAAATGAGTCCATCTTATGACTGAGTTACAGGCCATTGAAACTTCTTAACTAACTAAAACTACACAAAGTTAGTGTAGGCAATCTCAATAAAATTGGTGCCTAATTTCTGTAAAACTATATATTTATATTAAACTATATATAAATCAATGTATTTATATCCTTTAAACTTAAAGATGTAAAACTGAATAGAGAAAAATGTAGCTTGTTGTACCACAAGGGTTCTAGTATGTTTCAAAGGCTTATAAACTGACTACAATGGCTTTAAGCCCCACTGCACAGGTTTCCATAGTTCCTAATCGTGTGGTTTTCTGTTTCACTTTTGTGTGAGATTCTGTTTCATGTGCATTCAGTATTTTGAATATTGCTGCCAACTAACACTGCACTGAAAATCGTCCATTATGTTGGAATAAATCTGTAGCAAGTACAACCATTGTTTAGTGCCCATAGCATTGCTCCACACTGGGCATTGCAGGGCTACATACTGATGTCTTTAAGCCTATCAAGTGTTTTGTATACAAGCTGATTTAAAATAGAGTCTTGTGTAATCAGCTTAATGCATGTGTGAACTCTGGGGATTGTTGTGCCTGAGTTCCTACATAGCTACAGTGCTTTTTTGCTTTTTAACTTAATAGTTTGGGTGTTTTGCAAGTGACTTTTTTATGAGATTCAATGTTTACATTAACAAAAAGAGAATGCTGGAAGAACTTGGTGGGTCAAGCAGCATCTGTGAAGGCAAAAGGTGTTAGTCAATGTTGATTTGCACCTTTCACCTCCATGGATGCTGCTTAGCCTGCTGAGTTCTTCCAGTGTTCTGTTTTGTCCTGGATCCCCACATCTGCAGTCTTTTTTTGTCTTCTTCCTAGTTACATTAATCTGTTCAACTGAAAATAATAAACTCTGAGCTGGATTCTGTCTGTGCCTTCAGTAATTTGAGCTGCTTCCATTAGGGAAAACCTATCCTTGCACAGTGCTACTATTTAGTTGTGCTGAATTTGCATCATAGTGTCTGCAGATCAATGGTCCCCACACCAATATCACCAAACCCATTCTGAGGTTAAACCAAGAGGAAAATTTGGTCACAATGATAACTACCTTTTATAAATCTCAGTATTCAATGCATGGTATGGATGATTGATGTGAGTATTAATTGTGTGTTTATACATTCTACAGTCAAATCCAATTCTTAGCCTGTGATTTATGTTGTCCTTTCAGGCCTGCCATAACAGAACGGAAGCCAGCAGAACTCAGCACACTGAATGATGTTGGATATCAAATCCGCATCTAAAGAAGCCATGGAGTGAAAGCTTTTACTTTTCACTATCTATAATGGTGCTCTTCCATGCACTTTACTTTCCAAATCTTAATGGATGAACGCTACTCATGATGGTTGGCGTACACTTTTGTTTGGACAATGAAACCCAGAAGGTCAAAAAAGTGGTGCACTAATCTATGTATCCTGTGTATTTTGTACATAAAACAAAATTACATGAATCTATTCCCCAATTGCAGCACTGTGATTAATATTCATATTACTGGTTCGTAGCTATTGGGAGGCATTATAGTGTGAATCCCATGGCTGAAACTTGACTGGAAATCAGAACGGTGGTGCTTCCCTCAATGCTAAAATAGTGGCTGGTATTTGGGGTCTGTACATAGTACTTAAAGTGAAATAAAGCAATAGAGACCTGCTAATGGGGAAAAAGTTTACTTTCCAGTACTAGAAATAGCCAATGAAAATAAAATAACTAAACTATGGAGTAAATGCTCTTAATAATTTTAAGTATTTTGGAAAGAATTTTTAATATAACATAGGATTAATAGAAAAAACAATTTTTGGGTCATTTTCAATGGGTAACTATACCATACTAACCAGCAAAGTTATGCATTTGACCTCTTGGTCTTTAGTAGGTTTCCTGATCTCGGTGAGGTCTAAAGCGTGGGCATAATTGCCTTCAATATTCTTGGATTATAGAGGTTAAAAAACACAGTCATGTTTACCTTCTTGTAATCATACGGCAATTGGAAAAAAAATGCAACCTGGGCCAGATAGAGCTAAACTGGGATGTCCTGGAATTGAGCCTTTATCTAATAATCATTGTCTATGTTCACAAAGGAAGAATGACTACTTAAAGTATGTATCCATCCCACAACATAATAACAGGAGGGAATTAAATCAGCTTTGGCTTCATCCAAGTTGATTCCTTATAAAATCTCCTGTACAACCAGTGAGAACATTTGTAATTAATTTCTCCCTAGTGTGTCACGATGTGGAGGTGAGAGGCCTGGTGGTAGAGATGGGAATTGCTAAAACCATGGAGAGCAGATAATAAATTGTCAAATTTGCAGTTTTAAACTGATCATTACCCTTGCTAGGCTATTGAGAATGGGATCATCTTGAGGAATGTTTTGGACATGTAACAGATTACAAATCTCCTGACAAATCATATTTTACGGATGATGAGGTGCTCTGTGCGTAGTTAGGAGTTATGCTTTTTATTGTGCAAAATAGAATATAGGTAAGCCTGGCTTTTATTTTTCTGATTATGTAATATTATTTTGAATTTTAAAAACCTGGGATAAATCTAATTACAATTGCAGGAAACTCAAATGGGTGTAACCAATCAATGCTGTAAAATATTCCAACAAGATTAGAGCTGAAATTCTGTGAATAACAATCATACTGGTTGTGCCAGGATCGCAGCTTGCTGACCTCTGCCAGAGTTTGTGGTCATTGGAAAGGAATCATTTTGACGTTCAGAAGGAAACTAGACAAAGGCATAACTTCCTCATTGCACAGATTGGAATCATCACTTTGGGTTTAAAGTGGCTGACAGCAAATTGAATATAGTCTTCTGCTTTAAGTACAGCCTTGTTGATCAAAATGTTAATATGTTTTATATATTTTTCTGGATTTTCCAACTAATTACATCCCTGTGCATGCTTCAGACAAATATCTGCATTCCTGTGAGTTATTTTAATTCAAAAGACAGAGCAGGCATTTTTCCTGTCTCATGAAATAAATTTAATTAACAAACTTTAAAAATTCTATTCTGCTATTGAGGACAAAGAATTGACTTCCAAAACCAACCATATCATAATTCTAAATGATGATTTAGATTCATGAGTAGTAAAGATTACTGCATTAACTGAATGTTCCCCAAGTCTCAGATTGCAGCCACCAATTTAACAGAGCTTGTAATCTGTGATTCTTTGCACATTACCCACTGTGATTCGAAATGTTCTATTAAAGTGCACTCTAGAATCAAAGGATTAGTTAACCATCATGATATTTTATTGTAAAATTCAAAGGAAATCCTGTTCGGAGTGGTCACTTCTGGGCACATGAGGATCCAAGGAAGTTAGTGGGATGGTTGAAGTAGAGTTGATTTTACTGAGTGCCAATGAAGAATTTGGGGGGGGGGGGGGGGGGGGGGGGGGGGGGGGGGGGGGGGGGGGGGGGGGGGGCGGGGCGGGGTGGTGTGTGGGCACTTAATCTACTCCCTTTTATATCATTGCATACATTATCTTCATTCAGTTTTAAGTATCTCACTGTGTAAAGTATATTTTGCAGACTATCAAGCAGAATTTCTTTCATTTCCTGTTGAATGAGGTTAAAGGAAGACAAGAAAGCTGAGTCATAAAAGTAAAGGGGGAGGTGCAATGAGGGAGAGAATGTTGAAGATTCTTTTCAGTTTCCATTTTTTGTAAAATGTTCCTTGACTTTCCTAGTTGAAGAATCCTGAGGTATTTTTGTCCAATGACTTTTACTTCCAAATTGTGAATCCTGGGAGAAATCTAGTGGTAAAGGATACAAAGAACCTTCTATGTTATGCTGCCTTAAGGAGCTGTGTGTTCTCACAAGCAGCATGGAAAGAGGGTGTGTGTTTATTTTTCATTTATGAAAGAACATTCTATAATGCAAGATGTGCCAAGGTTGGCTCAAGTGTGTGAAAGTGAGCGGCCCACTCTGTTACCCGGCATTTGGAAGCTGCACAGTTAATTCAGATCCCTGTGTTCATTATTATCTGCATGTGCCAATAACTGGAGTCTAACTTGAAGCTGCAGCTGTTTTGTTCATTGCATGCCTTTTCCTCAAAGATATCCTTCAAATATAAAGTACAAGGAACCCCTCATTAAAGTTATAAGGCTGCCAAGAAGAAATGAAAAGCCATGTATGTATTCCTAGGTATGATAATGTAGTGGATTAGTTGTTTGGAAAGTGTGGCAACTCTGACTATTGCAGTTTGAAAACTTGAATTCAACTTTTAATTTTCAGATTCTTTTTCTTAAAAAAAAAAGCTAATGTTGGCTTAAAAATGTAATCACAAAGCCTTCTGATTGTCAAAAAACCTACACTGGTTTGCTTATGTCTACTGGAAGGAAACCTCTTGTCCTTGTTCGGTCTTACCCATATGTAACTCTAGTCCATCACCAATTTGTGTAACTCTTAATTTCCATCTGAACTCCTGTAGTAAACTACTCAGTTAAATCAAAACAGGGACTGGAGCTGTTTAAGAAGAAATCACAATGAGATCTCCTAAGTATGGATAATAATTGCCAAGCTTGCCATTAACACCCACATACTGAGAATGGATTAAGAAAACATATTTTCAGCTTTTGGGTTAGCAAACTTTTTTATAAAAGAAATCTTGATCCTCAAGGACAGGAAAATATGATCATTGATTTATAACTTTTGAATTAATGTTTTACAACTTTGATGTTTTTAAAAACGGATGCTGCTCTACACTGATCAAAAACTACACTGAAACAGGGAGCATAATCTGTGAGATGGTTGGAATCAGTGAACTGAGACTGAGGTAAAAAATATAAGAAGAAGTCTTGATTATAGCTCAACTGAACTAGAATTTTTTGAGTGAGTTTTTTTGTTATACATCTTGAAATATCTTGTGAAACAAGTGGATTTTTATCAAAATAATTCTTAGCCAAACTTGGTTAAAACAATTCTATTTATTATATTGTGAACTTTGTTTTTAATGGAAAAAATGATGGATGTCATTTAAAACTGTTAGTTTGCATGTTCTATTGAATGGAGAAAGTGTATATTTTACACTATGCATGAAATGTTTTAATAAAGTGAACTCCTTTCCAAATCTAGTGATATTTGGAATTTATTTAATGACAAATCTCTTTTAAGGGGGAAGATATTCCTCAATAACGATACTTCAAGAGTCAAAGCCAAAGTTACTTTGTTTGACTTATTTCCAATGATGGTAACTAGTTGATCTCCTGTGGTGTTGCCCAGGGTTCTGGAATCCAGTTCCTGGTGTAATTCAAATAGTTCGTCTGTTCACAGTCCAGCTTAAATGTGACAATGCTTGAGCTTTGCTGTAATACAACACCATTTTGTTGAAGCAATGCATTCTGTTCTTGATAACATTCTGTTCTTTAGTTAGGCATTAATTAGTTGGGCACAACATCATGGGCCAAAGGGCCTATTCCTGTGCTATTCCTGTTCTATGTTCTAATAAAATATATTTTGCATATATTAATAAATATTTCACAGTATAATGGATATAATGCTTTCCATCTAACATTATAAATAAGGAAAGTGCTGGAAATATTCAGCATCAGTGGTGAGAGAAGCAAGGGTAAGGTTTCATATTAATGATTTTTGAAGAGAGGCCTTTGCTGGCTCTCTTTCTCTCTGCAGCTGCTGCCTGACCTCCTGAGTTTCTGCAACATTTCCAGATGTGGTATTTCTTGTTGGAGCATTTTCGAAAATTTAATTTATTTTAAATGCAATTACTGTTTTATTTCTCTCCCTTAACCTTTTATTGTTTGCTATGTTGTGATATACAAATCACAATTAAATTTGTCTTGTAACAGCTATAGCTAAACAATTATGTCAGTGGCAAAAAACCTTGGTGCTTACCTAATAGAATGCAGTCTCAGGTTGGAATGGATTAAAAAGTCTTATTTTGGCTTTTGCACAATCAGATTCATCAGGATTCAGGAGTTAGTGCCCATAGTGTCCGGTGTTTGATTTTTGTGATGGATAAAATGGTATCAGACTTGGTAGCCGGAACTTCACTGTTTGGCAGGATGTTAAATGGACTCTACCGGATCCCTTGCCCCCATTCATAAATCCAATCAAGTTTCCTTTCTATTGAGGTTGATGTGACAGGGGAATAGTGGCATTGAAGTTGCCCATTACGTGGTGATATACAGATAATTAGATACTTGTGTGAACTTCTTGCTAGTTGTTGCAAGTCTTTTATTCCAGTGCTCAGTTGGCTATCCAACTAACTTCTGCCTGACAAAACTTGAATCCATCCAAAAGTCCCATTGTCACATATCCCCAGAGCCTGCTGACCTACATTGGTTTTTAGTCTGGCAAGCCTTGGTGTAAGATTCTCATCCTTTCTCCATAGTTTAAAATAAATGCAGGTGGTTGTTGTTGCTTTTGTTTTGCAGGGATTCAAAACTAATCACCCTGAGATCTACATTTAAGAAATATGCAGTAAATTTTCTGAACATTTTTAGCTTATTAATGCTATATCTCAAATGCACAAAGACAAATAAAAAACTGTAGATGCTGGAAATCTGAAATAGAAACAAAGTGCAGGGTGAGCTCACAGTTGCTGTGGTGAAATGTTGATTATGCTGGAAGTTTAATAAAGGCAGTTAGAGAGAATAACAACAAAAGGACATGTAAATAAAACTGTGAAATGCAGGTCAATCTGCTGAAGGGAACTCCAGTCAAAACAAGAATGTTGAAAATGTCCATCAGATCTTGCAATGTTTGTGAAGAGGGTAAAACTGAGTTAATATTACAGATAAATGACAACAGAACTAGTCAGTTCTGATACAGAGAAAGTGATTTATATAAAATTGCTGAATTTAATAATGAGTCCCAAAGGCTGCAATGTGCTCACATGGAAGAGGAAGTGCAATTCCCCAAACTTGCATTGGGCTTGATTGGAACAGTGAAGAAGGCCATGGATAGCTGAGTGCACTGGGATGGAGAATTAAAGTGACAGGCAACAGGAAGCTCAGGGTTGCTCCTCTGAACTAAAAAAGGTGCTATACAAAGCAATCACCCAATCTGCTTCTTGTTTTCTCCAGTGCAGAGGAGACCATATTGTGAGCAATGATGCAATACATTAGTTTGGAAGTGGACCAAGTGAATCATTCATTCACCTGGAAGGGCTTTTTGGATCCGAAGATGGTGGGAAGAGAAGAGGTAAAAGGACAGGTGTTGCATCTCCTGTAGCAACAAACAATCTGCTGGAGGAACTCAGCGGGTCGAGCAGCATCTGTGGGAGAAACGAAATTATCGATGTTTCAGGTCAAAACCCTGCATCAGGACCCGCGACGGGACCCTGCAACCAGACCTGATGCAGGGTTTCGACCCAAAATGTCAACAATTTCTTTCCTCCGACAGATGCTGCTTGACCTGCTGAGTTCCTCCTGCAGATTGTTTGTTGCTCCAGATTCCAGCATCTGCATTCTCTTGTGTCTTGATTGTATCTGCTGTAGTTGCACTGGAAAGTGCAGTGAACCAGAGAGTAGATGGTGTAGTAGTGAGGACCAAGTTATACTTGTCTTTTTGTGGGATATGTGGAACAGTCCTTATTTCAGTCCTGTTTAGTCACCTTCCCTCAACTTTGTCCAGTGAGAGCAGAAGTGCGGGAAATAGATGAGATGTGTCTGAGGGCTCTGTCATTTCTGGATGAAGGGAAGCCACAGTTAAGGGAGAAGGAAGACATTTCAGAGACACCTGTGTGGCGATTCTCAGAGCAGAGATGATGGAGACTGAGGAACTGGGAGAATGGAAAGGAATCCTACAGGAGGCAGAGTGGAAGGAAGCATAGTCCAGATAGCAGTGGGAGCCTAGGCACTTGTAATGGGCATTTGTTGCTAGTCTGTACCCTGAGATGGAGACAGAGAAATCCAGCAAGGGGAGGTAAGAATATGAAGACGAGAGCAGGGTGGAAGTTAACAGTAATGGTAGTGAAATTTTTGTGTTCTATATGAAAGCAGTACCAAAGCAGTCATGAATGTACTGGGGAAAAAAAATTGAGGGAGGGGTCTTGGAAAGGTCTGAAATAAGGACTGCTCCACTTTTCCCACAAAAAGACGGTTGTAGCTAGGATCCATGTGAGCTCCGAGAGCTGCAGCACCGCTCCCTCCCACAGCGCTTTCCCACTTAATCATAGGAGATGCAACACCTGCTTTGTGTCCTTTGTGGTAAGGGGTTTTTGATTGAAACATTAACTCTGTTCTCCTTTCCAAAGATGCAGCCTAACCTGTCTCTAGCATTTTCTGTTTTTATTAAGAACTTTAACCCTACTGGCTACTAAATACACCCTTGCATTCAGCACTGCTAGAGCAACAAAAATGTTCATTTCAAAAGCATTTGGTTGCAGTACTGTAGATTACAAAGCAGAAACCAACCTCAAAACCTTAACTAGTCTTGTTTTTACTTTAACCACCTTTGTCTGAGCATCAATGAACAGTGATGCATTTCCTCAGATGGGACCCCCATCCAATTTATCCACATGCTTCAGTGTTACCATCTTCCCAGAGGCCAGGCTGAATTAACGGAATTACTATTTAAGTCCCCACGTTTACTGTACTTATCAAATACAGTACTTTTTCAACTTTTGAATTCACTTTTGTGTTCTCTGGGGCAAAAGACACAAGCGATGGGAAACAGATCTGTACTCTTTGCATTAATGTTAATATAATTATGACAGATGTAGTGTACAGCTACTTCAGCCCTGCCCCTTAACATACACCTCAGCTTTAAAGTGGGGAGAGCCAGGAATGCAAAGGGTACAGGGAGATTTTTTGATCCACCTTTGACTTATCCCAGAAGGCCTCCTATGAATATTTGCAGCCTGTATCTAAAGAAAACAGAAAATTAAGCTTTGTTGTTTAGTATTTGTTTTTTCAGTCGTATCTCTTCTAATCCTCCAAAATTTCAAATATGATTTTATTTGATAGAATTGATTGGTACAACAAACATCACTGTTAAATCCATATATCCTATGTGTTCTTTATTTATTCACATTTTTCCCTTAGTTTCATTAAATTTTATGCATTCCTTTTGTACATAATTCACAACTTCTACTCCTTCAGGAGCAGTTGAGATGGTTGCCAGTAATTTTATCTGAGAGTGCTTCACAAAATTAAATGAATAAGCAGTGCTGGAGATCCTGATCATGACTTTTCCACTTCTGAATAGGGTGTGTCACTAGGACCTGCATGCAAAAACCTCACTGAGTTCTCGCAAGGCTATAGTGTGGTCATAGGATTGTAACACTCCATATTCAAGCAATGGTGCCATCATTTTATCCATGAATAGTCTGAAAGAATTTATTTTCTATCAAATCTCATTGCCTGAAAGCTATCCCACGATCATCTGTGAGGTATGATTAGTAAGTTTGTTGATGACATGAAAGTTGGTGATGTTGTGCAGCATGAGGAAGGTTTTCTGAGGCTAAAGCAGGATCAGGATCAGATGGAAAGCTGAGTGGAGCATTCGCAGATGGAATTTAATCTCAACAAGTGTGAGGTGATGCATTTTAGGAAGTCAAATAAGGGTAGGACATATACAGTAGATGGCAGGGCTCAAACAGAGAGACCTAGGGGTCCTAATCCATAGTACCCTAAAAATGGCAATCCATAGAACATCAAACACTACAGCACAGTACAGGGACTTTGGCCACAATGTTGTGCTGACATTTTATTCTGCTCTAAGATCTATCTAACCCTTCCCTCCCCCATAGCCCTCCACTTCTCTATCATTCATGTGCCTATCTAAGAGTTTCTTAATAGAACATAGTTCTATTATGTGGGTGAACACGGGTGAAGAGGGCATATGGAATGTTTGTCTTTTATAAATCAGGGCATAGAATGTGGGAGTTGAGATATGTTGCAAATTTGCAAAACATTGGTTAAACTTGTACTGTGTGCTGCTTTGGTCACCACACACCAGGAAGGATGTGGTTGCGCCAGAGACAGTGCAGAGGAGATTAACTAGGACGTTGCCTGGATTGGAGGACTTTGGATAGACTGGGCTTGTTTGCCTGGAATGAAGGAGGCTTGAGGAGTGACTTGATAGAAGTATTTAAGACTATGAGAGGCTAGGTGGGTAGTCAAAATCCCTTTCCCATGTTAGGACCATAAAAAAACAAGAGGCCATGGTTTTAAAGTTAGAGGTATGAAGTTTAAAGGGGATCTGAGAGGTTTTTTAGACTGGTTGATATCTGGGATGCACTGCCAGAGGAAGTGGTAGAATCAGATACAATTACTGTGTTTAGGATACATTTAGTCGGCATGGACGTGGTGAGCTGAAGGGCCCGTTTCTGTGATGTACAACTCTACGACTATGATAGGCCAAATCTTGCTTCTATTTTTTGCAGGTTCATAAACAAGCAGCAGGTACTTACCCCACCCAAAAGTGCCTGCAAATTCAGGAGTCCAATGCAAATGTTTTAGAAGACAGAAGTCCCAAACCGACTGACAGACTCCAATTGGCAAATCTTTCCGTATGTTTGGTGTGGTATCTGATGGTGAAGCCAGACCCAATGAGATTCCCCAGTACTTTGGCTCATAGAGTGCAAGACCCACAGGTTATCAACCTTAACAGAGATTTTATTGTTTATTTCTTTTTTTATTTTTGGTTCTCTTTCTCATTAGGCCTGGTAAGTGGAATGAGGATTTTCCCCTCCAATTGGGCCTGATAAATTGGGAGGGGGTTGGTGTTGAGGATATTTCCCCTTCAGCTGTTTGATTTAAGAGTCAGCACTCAGATCCAAGTGCACAAGGGCTCTTTCCTGTCAAGCTAGGTTAGCCTCAGTTTCAGGGCACTCAAAGCTGCAGCCAGTCAATGAGTCACAATGCCAACTGCTTTGGTCATGTGAATGATCACTACTGGAAGGAGGAATGAGTTAGTTTTGCCACCAAAGCAAGCAAAACTGATTCCTTGGTCCCTTTTTCAACAGTTGTCTCATTGGCACGTTTGAAAACCTGGAATTTAATCTATTTGAAGCCACCTTTAATAGGTTCACATTGGAATGGCAATGATCAGTCTGCTTTGGGACCTTACCTCAGAATGTTTTAATATTGTTTGTGAAATGTAGTCGTGTGGGTCAGGTGGACATTACCTACTCATTCCTAAGTATAGTTAAATCAAAGGCAATGGTCAGTACTTGTGTTGCACTATTAGATAAGGAGAAACAAAGGACTGCAAATGCTGGAATCTGGACGAAAAAAACAACAAGATGCTGGAGGAACTCAGCAGGCCAGGCAGCATCCGTGGAGAAAAAGCAGGCGGTCGCCGTTTCGGGTCAGGACCCTTCTCCAGGACTGAAGATAGGAAAAGGGGAAGCCCAATATATAGGGGGGACAAACAGAGCAGTGATAGGTGGACGGAAGAGGGGAGGCAGGGTGGGTACAAGATGGTGATAGGTAGATGCAGGTAAGAGATAGTGATACGCAGATGTGGGGGAGGAAGGGAGACCAGATCCACCAGAAGATGGAGGCAGGTGGCATGGGGGGAGGGGAGGGGAGGAAAAGGAAAGAAAAAAATGGCAAGGAGAAAAAAGAGAGAGGCTAGGAAAGGAAAGAAAAGAAGAGGCAAGGTGGGGGGGGGGGGGTGGTGTGGTGGTTGGTTTACTTAAAGTGGTAGAATTTGATGTTCATCCCATCAGGCTGTAAGGTCCCAAGATGGAAAATGAGGTGTTGTTCCTCCAGTTTGCGTTTGGACTTCTCCCAGCAGTGGAGGAGGCCGAGGACTGACATATCAGTAATGGAGTGGGAAGGGGGGAGTTGAAGTGACTGGCAACGGGGAGATGCAGGTCACAGTTATGGACGGAGCGCAGGTGTTCTGTGAAACGGTCACCTAGTCTGCGTTTGGTCTCGCCAATGTAGAGGAGGCCACACTTGGAGCACTGAATGCAGTAGATGATATTAAAGGAGGTGCAGGTGAATCTCTGTCTCACCTGAAACGACTGTTCCAGTCTCTGGATGGAGGTGGTGTAGGGGCAGGTGTTACACCTATGGCGGAGGCAGTGGAAAGTACCTGGGGTAGGAGTGGATTGGGTGGGGAGGGAGTGGTGAACTAGGGAGTCATGGAGAGAGCAGTCCCTATGAAAGGCTGAAAGGGGTGGGGAGGGGAAGATACGCTTGGTGGTGGGGTCCATTGGAGATGGCGAAAGTGGCCGAGAATGATGTAATGATGAGATAAGGAGATTTGTAATTTTGATCTCCTGATGGTGAATGATCAACAAGATGAATCCAAGGTGGGGGACACAATGACGTACAGTTTCGACCCAAAATGTCAACCATCCCTTTGCTTCCACAGGTGCAGCTTGACCTGCCGAGTTTCTCCAGCAGTTTGTTTCCTAATGGTGTGCGACTTATAGGGGAATTTAGAGATGATGTTATTCTCTGGTAGATGGTGTAGGTCATGAGTTCTGAAGGAAGTGCAACAAATTGCCTTAGTGTTTCTTTATGCACCTTAGCAAAAGTAACCACAATTGGAGGGAAGTTCCTTGATGAAACAGCAGACAATGAAAATTCAATGTATGTGATAAATTCCAATAAAGCAGTTGACCATAAGCAAGGTGGAATAAATTTCTGGGATGAATTAAAATTAATATAAGCAGGTGAAAGCAAAGAATGGGTGTGATTTGCATATATATGGTATGGAGTTGGTCTTGGGGGATGCTGCAGGAATGCAGTAAGATGATGAACTGAAGCATTGCAAATGATGTGTAGTGCAGATTAATGTGACCAGAAAAGGAAGGCAGTAAATGTGGGAATAGAAGCTAAATGGCTTCACACTTCAAGATTCTGAACAGGAGGGAATCTGAGTGGTACTAATGGATAAAAGAGCAAAAGGTGTGCCACCCAATAAAGAATACAATGCAGATAGTCAGAATTGTAGCCAAGAAGATAGAACTCAAATTTGAGGGCAACAATCAGGTAAAGCAACTGGTACAACTCCAATTGGAGGTGTTTTCTCCTTAGTATTGAGGAGGACTTGCTTCTACTCCAGTTTCGAGTTCTGAGGTAGCTAAGGAGGCCAATGTGAGAACCACAGATGGGGGCAGGAGGTGGCTGAAGCAGTAGGTGGTTTGGTAGTTTATGGTAGTTTAGTTAATCTACACCCATGTCAGAGTTCAGAATAGAGAGTATCGGTTTTGGGAGTATGGTGTCAGGTATTTGAACAACATGGCCTGCACAACATAGTCAACTGAGTGTAACTAGGGCCTTAGTACTGGCGATGTTGGCCTGGGAGAGGATGCTGACATTGGTTTGTTTATCCTGGTGCACTTGAAGAATTTTTGGAGCTTGGGATTGGAAACTTGAGTAGATTATGGCCAGATCCAAGGACTGGTGAAGTGGGCAGATGTGCAGTCAGAGCCAGGGATCTGGAACAGGGCCTGTTATGGCTTGGAAGCTGGTGAGAAGTGAGGGGAGAGGGAGATGGGGTGGGGGGTGGAGCAGAGAGACAGTGGGCTACAGCCAAAAGGAGACAACATGTGTACATGGTTGTGTGTGTATCTGCAGTGATCAAGTGAGTGCAACATGTCGAGTGGCTCTTGTGCATGTGCCCACCTTCGTGTGTGAACATTAATACCCATGTGGTAAATCAGGCATCAGGGCATCTGAGACAGTAAACAAAACAATGGTCTAATAATTACCCTGCTTGAGGGACCATTAATAAGAATTTGAAGAAATATCATTGTTTTACTTGAAGAACAGAGCCCAAGGGAAATATTATACAATGCTCTTGAGGATTGAATTCCAACAGTATGTTACAGCATTGCTATTAACCCTACAGCAATGCAAAATTAGGTCATGTTGAAGGCAGGAGATTTGGAGAAAATATTTTCATGTATTTCTAAAAGAATCTAGAGGAAATAAGAAGAATAAAAGAATAAATCTAGATTGAATTCACAAACTGAAGAGATGAAAATCTCTTCCATCTGATGGTTGAAAGACCTAAAGCAAATTTGACACTTTTGGACCCTGTTCTCAGTATAGGAACTTTACTTTGTCGCATAGTTAATTCGGTCCTTAACAAGGGTGTGTTTTATCTGACAATGACCTCTCATTATTGGAAGTCAACTGGACCATTTCAATGTGGGGGTAAGGAAGGGTGGGAAAGTGTCACTGGAAAGTGTCATGTTTCTCCTTTTCTGCATCTTCCTTCACCCCATGGCAGCTGTTCTATGGATGCCATGGGGAGAACTCTGTAAGCTCTGGTTGCTTCCCAGTGGTCAGTGCAGCAATGGAACAGCAGCTGTGAGATCTGCATTGAGGAGCCGGTGGGAACCGCAGAGTTCCCACTTCAATACTTGTCTAAGTTCAGAAACACTTTCCATAGATCGAAGTGGTATTAAGTAATATAGGCAGCACATTGTTTGTCCCCCCCAAAGGAAGGTGAATTCAAATTTCTGGACATATGATTATCATTTGTTTAACTTGGTAAATGGTGTAGTTTCCCCACATGATGTCCATGGCTAATTTGGCTGGCAGACAGCTGCTTTATGTGCATGAGTGCTTAAAATTACAATTACTCCTGTGAGTAAGTCTCTGCAAATTAACACCCCATATGACACTGTGCACCTGTGCCAGTCAGAACCAAATGAATCCAAAGAGACTATTTTAGTGAAATTCTGCACATATTACTTAAAGTCAAGGTCCTACAGATGTAATAATAAACTAGGCTGAGATAGGTTTCACATCTTTATTTCCTTATTTGTTTTCTATCCTAAATTCCAAATTTGACCAGAACGTCTATTTTAGAAATGCATTTCCACTGACATGTGTTGTAGCCACCGGACCCAACAGCTGCTTGTTCATGTGCTTCAGAGCCCTTTAGCTTTAAGTGTAGCTACTGTAGCTTCAGGAGGGTAAAAAGAAACAGCACTGCTTTGCCTAGGAGCTGAGCGCAGCTTCTGGAAGGTTAAGCAAAGAGAAATATAATGTTACTCAGTTGGATAATAAGAGGAGAACTGCTGTCTCCATGGTACAGGCTTCAATGAAGTTATGAGGTCATTGTAGAAAAAGAAAATACATTTAGAGAAACAAAATAAAGGAAAGGGTACTTTAAATAGTAGAGTGCTATACTTGGTATTGGTTTATCATTGTCACTTGTACCAAGGTACAGTAAAAAACATATCTTGCATACCAATTGTACAGGTCAATTCATTACACAGTGCATTGATGTAGTACAAGGTAAAACAATAACAGAATGCAGAGTAAAGTGTTACAGCTGCAGAGAAAATGCAGTGCAGGTAGACAATAAGGTGCAAGGTCATAACGAGATAGATTGTGAGGTCAAGAGTCCATCTTATACTGGGGAACCGTTCAATAGTCTTATAACAGTGGGATAGAGGCTGTCCTTGAGGCTGGTAGTATGTGCTTTCAGGCTTTTGTATCTTCTGCCTGATGGGAGAGGGGAGAAGAGAGAATGTCCTGAGTGGATGGGGACTTTGATTATGCTGGTTGCTTTACTGAGGCAGCGAGAAGTATAGACCGAGTCCCTGGAGGGGACGCTGGTTTCCGTGATGTGCTAAGCTGTGTCCACAACTCCTCTGTAGTTCCTTGCAGTCCCGGGCAGAGCAGTTGCCATATCAAGCCATGATGCATACAGATAGGATGCTTTCTATGGTGCATCGATAGAAGCTGGTGAGTGTCAAAGACGACATACCAAATTTCATTAGCCTCCTGAGGAAGTAGAGTTGATAAACATGGCTTTCAGCCCTCTGGTCTGCACCAGTGTTTTGTCCTTAGAAGATATCCAGTCAATTCTGACCTCTGATGCATTAAAAATGGATAAGTTCAAACTAATGAATAACAAATCATTCATTTTCACTGACCTTATTGGAATTTTTCATAATCTGTCAGGACCGCATAACTTCCCATGCACTAGTGAAAATATTCAAAAATGTTCTTTAATTCACCATTCATGATAACATCTCAATGACTTGCGTTTATCTTTTCCATTGCTTTTACGTGCATCTCTGAGAATGGCACCGTATTATGGAGCAATACAAAAGCAGAATTAGCCATATTTGAATACAGAAAAGTGCAATGGCGTTCTGAAAAGAATTTCCCTCTCGCTCATACTCAATGGAAATATTTATTTGCTACATTTTTGTATATTACAGAAAAGTTCTAGGCCAGTTACCCAGTTATCAAAACTCTTATCTTCAGAGCTTTTATTAAGATAATTACACCTTTTTTATATTCTTACAGAATTAGATAAGATGTCCTGACAATTAATATTTGAATGCAGGCATATGGTGAGTCATTGAATTTTATTACAGTTATCATTGTTGAGATTATATTCTAAAATTAAGTTTTTATTTGTGTATAATTATATGTGGAATCTAGAGCTACAATTTTGCTTCAATGGGTTACTTCATAATTTTAAAAAGATGGGAAAACATTGTTTTTGCTAAGAATATAACAAAAGTGTTGCACTTTGGAAGGTCAAGTGTCAGGGGAAAGTATACTCTTAATGGCAGGACCCTTAACAGCACTGATGTACAGAGGGATCTTGGGGTCCAAGTCCATAACTCACTGAAAGTAGCTACACAAGTTGATAGGCTGGTAAAGAAGGGATACGGCATAGAACCATAGAACAATACAGCACAATACTAGCCCTTCGGCCCACCATGTTGTGCCGACCTTTAAACCATGCCTAATACTATCTAACCCCTTCCTCCCACATATCCCCCTATTTTAAATTCCTCCATATGCTTATCTAACAATCTCTTGAACTCGACCAACATACCTGCCTCCACCACTACCCCAGGCAGCGCATTCCATGCACCAACCACTCTCTGGGTGAAAAACCTCCCTCTGATATCTCCCTTGAACTTACCACCTTTAAAGCCATGCCCTCTTGTATTGAGCATTGGTGCCCTGGGAAATTTTGTATATTAATATTTTGTATACCTCTATCATGTCTCCCCTCATCCTCCTTCTCTCCAAAGAGTAAAGCCCTAGCTCCCTTAGTCTCTCCTCATAATCCATATTCTCCAAACCAGAAAGCATCCTGGTAAATCTCCTCTGCACCCTTTCCAACGCTTCCACATTCTTCCTATAAGGAGGCAACCAGAATTGGACACAGTACTCCAAGTGTGGTCTAACCAGAGTTTTGTAGAGCTGCATCATTACCTCGCAGCTCTTAACCTCGATGGCACTACTTATGAAAGCTAACATCCCATAAGCTTTCTTAACTACCCTATCCACCTGTGAGGCAACTTTTAGTGATCTGTGGATATGAACCCCAGATCCCTCTGCTCCTCCACACTCCCCAGAATCCTGCCATTAACCTTGTACTCCACCTTGGAGTTAGTCCTTCCAAAGTGTACCACCTCACACTTCTCCGGATTGAACTCCATCTGCCACCTCTGGTTGCTTTCATTGGTTGGGGTAATGAATATAAGAGTAAGGTAGTCAAAGTTTGCAGCTATAGAAAACTTTGGTTAGGCTGCACTTGAAGTATTGTGTGCAATTCTGGTTGCCCCATCACAGGAAGGATATGGATGCTTTGGAAAGGGTGCAGAAGAGTTTTATCAGGATGCTGTCTGGATTAGAGGGTATGAGCTATAAGGAGAGGTTGGACAAACTTGGGTTGTTTTCTCTGGAGCATCAGAGGCTGAGGGGAGACCTGATAGAAGTTTGGAAAATTCTGAGAGGCATAGGTAGGGTAGACAGTAAGAATCTTTTTCCCAGGATAGAAATGTCAATTAGTAGAGGAGATGCGTTTAAGGTGAGAGGGGGAAAGTTTAAAGGAGATGTGCAGGGCAGGTTTTTTTTACACAGAGTGGTCGGTACCTGGAATGGGCTGTTGGGGGGAGTGGTGGAAGCAGATATGATAGTGGCGTTTAAGAGGCTATGAGATAGACAGATGAATATGCAAAGAATGGATGGATATGGATCATGTACAGGCAGAAGAGATTTAATTTAATTCACCATCATGTTCAGCACAGACACCATGGGCCCATTCTTGTGCAGTACTCTTTCTATGTTCTCATCGGAATGCAGAAAAGATTCACTAGATTGATTCCAGGAATGGGGGTGGGGGGGTGGTGAGGGAGGGTGGGGCGTGGGGTAGCCTTATGTGGAAAGATTAAGCAAACTAATCTATACTCTCTTGAGTTTGTAAGAATGAGAGGTGATCTTATTGAAACATCAAAATTCTCACAGATGCAGAGTTGATGTTTCCTCTAGAGCAGGATCATGGTCTCAAAATAAAAGGTTGACCACTCAGAACCAAGGTAAGAAGAATTTTTATTTACTCAGGGTGAAGTGAATCTTTGAATTTCTATAGCCCACTTAGGCAGTAAATTCCAATCACCAAGTATATTCAAGACTGATACTGACAGATTTGTGAATATTAAGGAATTCAAGGGATGTGGGATTAGTGCAGGAAGGTAGTGCTGAGGTGATAGATCAGACATGATCTCGTTGAATGACAGAGTAGGTACAAGAGACTTCTATTTATTATGTTCTTTTTTTTGAAAGGGAGCTGTAGAAATTAAAGAAACTAAAGATGAGAAAAATACAAGCAACCAGTTGGGATATTAGCGAACATTTGCATGTCTTGGAATTGAAACTTGCAATCAATTAAAATAAGAATTACGTCATGATAAAGTTGAAACTCTTTGATAATTGTGGATTGAATTTTACACTCACAGTTTATATTGAGTTGCATGTGAAATTAGTCAATCCTGTGAAGAGTGTCAGAATGTTTTTAGATAATGAGATAGAAAATGATTGGAAATTTTCAATGAAAAAATGGATGGATTGTTCATTTGATGACCAGCTATACAATACTCAGTATGAATGGGAATATTGAAGACAGACACTTGTGGAATCTCTTCCACTTGGGATCGTGGGACAGTAGAGCAAAGAAGGCTGTCATTTTCCCCAAGATGCTTATGTCAAGCCTTTGATAATGCTGACCAATTAATTTCACTTCCTGTCCTTTCCGCAAGTCCTATTATTTTTTTCTCTTCAAGTCAGTGGACCATCGTAAAACTACAACTGAGCCAGAAGCAATAAGTTGATGAGTTTTTAAATAGTGTGGAGTTTTGTTTGATGGCAAAGTTATACAAATGAGAAATCACAAATGCTTCAAGAGCATTCTACCCCGATTTCTTAAACAAACCCAGGAATTCGAGTCATTGCTATTAAACTTTTAGATATTAAGGGAATCAAGGGATATGGGTCAGTGGGCAAAAGTAGTGCTGAGGTAAAAAAAACGGCCATTATTTTAATGAATAATGAATTAATCAATAACCTTGTACAGATACAAGGGGCCGAATGGTCTATCTTTACCCCTCTTTCTTATCTTCATAAAAAGTGAAACAATTAATTATGTATTAACAGCTACCTTTTGTGTTGTAAATACAGTTGAATGACTTATACATTAGAATGGATTAGAGAACCAATGTTCCTTACAGCTGTATGAAATTTGGAAAGTTACATTGATTCATGCAGAATTCCCTCTGAAAGTGATTTCCTCTGAACTTTTTTGTTTGCTGATGGTTGCTTGCACATGTTCTATTATACAATCCCAGAGGGGCCCCAAAGTACATGCACAAATATATAAACATTTGATGCAGTTTCCTGACCTTTCTAACAGGAAGGCACTTTTTAACTGAGGAAGCACATTTTGAATGAATCCACGAGATGCACATTCCATTTAGGCATAATGCTGCTCAGAGAGAGTCATTATAGGTTTTGGAGAGAATATCTGCAGCAGATTTTATGAAGTTATTGCAATATTTTTCTCTATCTGCTTTTCTTCAAATAGCCTCTGAAGACAAATATTACATATATTAGTTTCGGTAGATTTGTTTCTTGGCACCATGTAATAAGTCACTATTATTCCTAAGTTACTGGAAAGACTGATACTTATGGAATTTCATTAAAGGGGGAAGCAAGTGTATATGAAAAGGAACACTAATTACCAATTTTGTGGATGCTCATGGAGGCATATGTATTTCTTTAAAGACAGCGAAGCCCAAAATTCTTCAATCTTCCCATCATAATTTACATTTATCTAGCTCCTTAATCTTCTAAACTGTTCCAGAGAGCTGTCTGGGCAGTCTACAACCCAATGGCGTCAACACTGAGTTCTCGAGTTTTGGGTAACCCTCCCCTCTAGTGGGTTGTTTCCCCCACCTCCCTTTCCGATCCTCCCCCCTGGTCCCCCATTTTTGTCCCCTTTCCCTCAACCCCCAGCCTCCCCATCATCCATCTTTGTTCCCCTCCCCCCTCCTGGTTCCATCCACTACACAGTTCTCCCCACAGATCGCCCTGGTTCTGGTTCCACCTGCCATTCACCTCCTCCCTCATGGTTCCCATTCTCACCTCTTTTACTTGTCAGAGTCCAGCACTGGTAACCCTTTGTGTTCCTGCTGATCTCTCTCCAGCAGCTGTCTCCAATCTTCACACCCCCTTCCCCTATGTTTGCTCTATCTGTCTTGCAATATTTTATTTATTCTCTCTCTCTCTCTCTCTCTCTCTCCTCATCTCTCTCTCCTCTCTCTCTCTCTCTCTGTCTCTCTTTGTCTGCCTCCATCTATCACTCACCTGCCACCTCATCCCAACTCCATCCCCCTCTACCCCCACCTTGCCCTGCCCCTGCACCACCCTGCCTGCCATTTAACCATCTCTCCTCATTCCACCAATCACCTCAGGCTCCTGTCTCACCATTCCCCTTCCCTCTTCAGACTGGCTACCTCCACCTCTCCACTCTCAGTCCTGATACAGGGTTTTGACCCCAAAACATTGACAATTCCTTTCCTCACACAGATTGCTGCTCGACTCGCTGAGTTCCTCCAGCAGATTGTTTTGTTGTTGTATGAAAATAGTCAGGTTTCAAACCCAGTCCTACCTCGTCACCCTTCTCTTCACTGCCACCCTGTCTAATCAAAGTCCAGTACCAGATAAGCAGAGATTTCTCCCAATTAATAAAAAAATATAAATCTGAAATAAGAACAGAAAATACTGGAACACTCAGCAGGTCAGGCAGCATCCGTGGAACAAGAAACAGTTGATGCTTATGTTTGTCAGAAATTCTGTTTCTGTTTGTCAAACGTTCCCTTTGTCAGAAATGTTTGTAATTTCAATTCTAATTTCTTTCTGATTGTATTGCAAGTGGCTGGAGTTCCAGGCAAGTTCATATTAAGACCTGAAAGGTTAATTCTGTTTCTCTCTCCACAGATGCTGGCTGAAATGGTGAGTATTTCCAGCATTCTCGGTTTTTACTTTTTCCAGTTAAATCATGGTACTTGGTCCCTGCAGCAAATTCCTTCCCCTAGCTATTAACTCCACTCCCAATCCAAGCTAAAACTTTGCAAACAAAATAAGACTGGTCATTACCTTAAAATGTGTTTCATGCCACATTTTTATGCTATTACTTCATTCAATTGTCTGACTCCACCCTGTCTCAGCTCATCTGCTGCTTCAGCTTATACATGCCTTTATTCCCCTCCGGACTTGACTATTCCAAACCCTGGGTGGATCAGCCTCCGTCCTTCCAAACTCTGTAAATCTAAGGTTTTCCAAATTGCTGCTTGTACCCTAGTTTGTAGCCTAAATTCTGCTCAACCAAAACCCTAAGCTAGTTGACTTGTTCTAGCTGCTGATTGAATAACAATTCAGTATTAAAATTCACACACTTGTTTTCAGATCCTCCCTCTCCCCCCTCCCCGTCCTCTCCCCCTCCCCCCTCCCCGCCCCCCCTCCCCTCCCCTCCCCTCCCCTCCCCCTCCCCTCCCCCTCCCCCCTCCCACTACCACCTCCCCTCCCCTTCCCCCCTCCCCTCCCCCCCTCCCCTCCCCTCCCCCCCCTCCCCTCCCCCCTCCCCTCCCTCCCTCCCCCTCCCCCCCTCCCCTCCACCTCCCCCCCCCCTCCCCTCCCCCCCCCTCCCCTCCCCTCCCCCCCCTCCCCTCCCCCTCCCCTCCCCCTCCCCTCCCCCTCCCCTCCCCATCTCTCCCCTTCCCTTCCCCTCCCCCTCCCCC
Organism: Pristis pectinata; assembly: GCF_009764475.1. NCBI lineage: Eukaryota > Metazoa > Chordata > Chondrichthyes > Rhinopristiformes > Pristidae > Pristis > Pristis pectinata. Next base: position 107,637,326 of record NC_067407.1, read on the forward strand.
TTCCATCTCTCCCCCTCTCTCCCCCTCTCTCCCCTCTCTCCCATCTCCCCCCTCCCTCTTCCCCCTCTCCCTCTCCCCCCCTCCCCCCTCCCCCCTCCCCCTCTCCCTCTCCCTCTCCCCCTCTCCCTCTCCCTCTCCCCCTCCCCCCTCTCCCTCTCCCTCTCCCCCCCCCTCCCCCTCTCCCTCTCCTCTCCCCCCTCTCCCTCTCCCTCTCCCCCTCTCCCCTCTCCCTCTCCCCCCTCTCCCTCTCCCCCCTTCCTCCCCGCTCCCCTCCCTCTCCCTCTCCCTCTCCCTCTCCCTCTCCCTCTCCCTCTCCCTCTCCCTCTCCCTCTCCCCTCTCTGGTCACCTGCACATTCCCCATTTTAGGTAACTCCACCACTGGTAGCTGCTAAACCCTAAAATTTGTCCCTAACCTCTTCAACTCACTTCTTCGCAAGATCTAGCAATCTTAAAACCCAGGGAGGGGTTAAACGAGCTTGGCAAAGGAATGGAAAGCTGAGCAATGATTCAGAAGGGAGAAAATCAGAACTGGTAACTGAAAGCAAGAAAATTACTGAGAGAATTTGAAAGGAAGAGAAGGTTATAAAATAGCTTAAAAAATAAAATAAAACCAGAAAATGTTGGAAAAAACTCAGCAGATCGGCATCTGTGGAAAGAGAAACAGTTAACTTTTCAGGTCAAAAACCCCTTCATTAGAAACTGAGAAAACAAGTTGGTCTAAGTCACAGAGAAGGTGAAGACAGGGTGAAGGGTGGAACAAAGGAAATGGGCCAAACATAGGCTAATGGGACTTGCTTATATGGGCATCTTGGTCTGCTTGGACCAGTTGGGCTGAGGGGCCTGTTTCCGTGCCGTATGACTCTAAGATTCTAAATGGCCAATCCTGATACAAACGGGTAGAAAGGTCAAGTTATCTTTGAAGCTGGAAAATTCAATATTGAGGCTGCAACGTGCCTAGATGGAAATTGAGGTTTCCTTCCTTGAGCTTACGTTGGACTTCATTTTCTGTGGCTTCCTGCTCTGTCACAGAGAGACCAGCGTGGAAGTGGGAATGGGAGTTAAAATAGCAAGTGACTGGAAGCGTGGGGTCACTCCTGTGGACTGAATACAAGTGTTCCACAAAGCGATCACCCAACCTGCATTTGATTTCTCCAATGTAGAGGAGGCCTTATTGTGAACACCGAATGCAGTAGACTATTTTGCTGCTTCACCTGGAACGATTGTTTGGGTCCCTGGACGGTGAGAAGGGAAGAGGTGAATGGACCATCGTTGCACCTCCTGCCGTTGCCCGGGTAAGTGCAATATGATGGAGTAGTAGGTGGGGATGGGAGAGTAGATCAGGGAGTAGCAAAGCGAGCAATCCCTTCAAAATGCTGAAAGGGGAGAAGGTAATAGTTTTTGGTGGTTGAATCTTGTTGGAGCTACAAATGTATATATTTCATGAAATTAAGGAGGAGCTTAGGTAGGTTAAGTATTTCCCTTAGCAGAAGGCATACATTTTAAGGAATTGGTGGAAGAATTAGAGGGGAGATGTGGAAAGATATTTTCACCCATTTGGGGTCTAGAACTCACAGCCTGAAAAGGTAATTGGAAGCAGAAAGTCCTCATCACATTTAAGAAGCACTTGGATTTGTACTTGAATCGTGATGTGCAGGCTGCAGACCTAGTGCTGGAAGGTGGGATTAGGTTGGGGAGCTCCTATTCACCCTTTTGACACATGAATGATAGAGAAATGGGGAGCTATGTGGGAGGGAAGGGTTAGATAGATCTTAGAGCAAGATAAAATGTCGGCACAACATTGTGGGCCAAAGGGTCTGTACTGTGCTGTAGTGTTCTATGTTCAACCAGCACATACTTGGGCTTAGTGGGAGTTATGATACAATGATTAAATGTGTTGTAAAATTTTCTTTGATTTTATGACCAAGCCTGTGATTAATTGTAATATCACCTTGTGTGTCAATGTATCAAACATTGTTTGATAATGCCTATGGGATGTATTTTGTGTTTAAAAAAGCACTTTATAATTGTAACCAGTTTGTTGTTGTTGTTGTTATAACATCCCATGTAAAGTTGCGGTAGTGTAGTTGGGCTGTTTTGTTCCAAAGTCATGAACGTACTGTATTTGAGGGTTCTGACCACGCTGTATGGTTTTAGATCAGGAAGAGAGTTGTGAGGAAGCAATGATGGCATAATGATATTGTTATCTTAATACACCTATCAGGAACTGCATTTACCCATCACATCGGTCTCCATACTATAAGACACTTGTCTTTGCTGCCTCCATTTTGTGAGAGCGGTCATTACACTGTAATTACATTCATTATGATAATGTGCTGAATCCAGGGTAAGCTTTAAATTTTTATTCTGGAAGATACTTCCAAACCATCAGCTTGCAATGTAGACAGTTGCTTGTTCACAAGGTGTAGTAATCATTTGCAAGAGACTTAGTAATCGTACAGAAAAGAAGCATCAATTAAATTGGCAGAAAATGGTTCCCAAGAGGATAATGCATTGCGGATATGGTGACAGACCACACTGCCACCTGCTGACAGACAAGTGCAGTGCCGATTCTGAGGGAGAGGGGAGCTGCCCTTTTTTGAATATGCATCCACTTTGCCTGTCATCAGAGAGGGTGTCAAACACATTGATCTTTCATTTGCTTATAGAATTTGTCTGTTCATTTGTGCTTCTCCCTCTCCCTGGAAAAGACTGAACTTTTTTTTATTAAACAGTCACCTTTCAAAGCATGTTGCTCCAATGTGCTCTCTTTTAGATTGATCCAATCACATTTATTTAAAATTTGAGCAGGAGGCTACATTTTTGTGCTTTGCCTATTAACCCAATCATCCAGCACAAAGCTAAAGTTGTGCTGGACATTTCTGTGTGATTATTCAAAACAGCTGACTTCTCAAAAGTAGGCCTGGCGAGGTCAGTGTATTGTGCAGCAGTTTAGTTCTGACTGCCAGCCATTCCCTGCACAGATTGTTGCTGTTTTGCTTAATGCTTCTCCCCCCATTGACAATCTTCTACTTAACAGTGACTCATTTGTCAATTGTGGTTAAGGGAAAAATCTTTCATTTTCGGAAGAAGGAACAGAGAGCATTATTCATTTGGCTAACCTCAAAATCTCGAACTGCTTCACAGAGTGATTTAGTTTGAAGTGTGTGCTGACTGCAGTGGTGGAGAATTTGTTGATGGAATTGAAGGTCAGAAATCAAATAAACACGAATATTGACTTTTTTTTAGTGCAATTGACTTTAACCAATATTTAATTTGTTTCATGATGTGTGGATTATTGCCAGCAATTTGTTGGTTATTAAACTGTAACAGAGTTAGAAGGGATGAGTTGTTCACTGACTACCAGCTGGATGAGATAATGGCTGCTCTGTGGTGGGATTGGGTTAAGTGAAAGCTGCAGGCTTTTCCTGAGTCATGCAATTATAATTCCCACAATAAAGGAGGTCATTAATTTCATCGCCCCCCCCCACCCCCCGGACTTTTAAACCACAGCTATTCCCATTTCCTTAAACTTTACCAAATCCTTTCTACAAATACTTGTCCAAATCCCATTCAAGTGCTATCAGCCTTGGTATTGGTATTGGTTTATATTGTCACTTGTACTGAGGTACAGTGAAAAACTTGTCTTGCCTACCGATCATACTGGTCAATTCATTACACGGTGCAGTTACATTGAGTAGTACAGAGTGTATTGATGTAGTACAGGTAAAAACAATAACAGTACAGTGTCAAGCTAAAGTGTCACAGCTACAGAGAAAGTGCAGTACAATAAGGTGCAAGGTCACAACAAGGTAGATCATGAGGTCATCGCTCCATCTCATGTATAAGGGATCTGTCAATAGTCTTATGTACAACATCAAAAAAAAGCCCCAATGCTTGTAGTTAAATGTGAGTTTGGACCACAGGAGAACAAAAGTGAATTCATTTTTTGGCCCTCTTAGCATTTAGTGGGAAATTAACACTTGATTTTTCCAGATGGATTTTCCTTAAAACTGGAAATGTGGTTCTGGTGTAAAATTCCTCCAGATGATGTCGGCAGTTGGGCAAAATCCGATTGTGAACCTCTCCTGTCATTTTCAACTTTGCTAGTCTGAAAGATAACATTTCACAGAAGCAGCTTTAACTAACGGTTTCTCTGAAAACCATGCTATTTTAAAGAGCTCGAACGATGCATGGCCATTACTCAGCACTCTGCATCCTCACTGTGTACTCCACAGACAGCTCTTGCTGAACATTTCCCCTCCTTGCATCGCTGACAGCTTTTCTATCCTCAAAATTAACTCGCAATAGGGCTTATCTACTTGTAACGATTCTCTGCTGGATGGCATGGCATGACACCATGAACACCAGAGGTCTTGCAGGCAGCCAGAGGGAGTATAAGGAAGACCTTATCTACCCAGAGTTTATCAGGACCCATGCTGATGGCCAGGCCTCCCTGAAAACGATGTCTACATAGGACTAAGCATTACTAAGACAAACTTGACTGAGATCTGTGACCTCCTGCAACCTCCACCCATGTATGTGTATTGCCTTGCTCAAGATGGTTAATGTCATGATCAATCTGCTCCTAACCTCAGAATCATCCCAGGCCACTACCACTGATCCAAGTCGCTTCTCACTGCCTGTGTTAGAGAGGCTATCCAGACTTGAGAGAAAAGACTTCACCTGCTCTTCCTTCAGTTGACAAGAGCAAGTGGAGTGGGTCTGGGATTTACCTGCATTGCATTCTCCCAGAGTGTGGACACTCAGAGAATGCATTCACTTAGTGTTCCTCCTTCTAGAGACCTCCCTGGTAATCTCCTTACAGTGAGTTTGGTCACAGAGCAGAGAGTTGAATAAACTTGTTACTGCAGGATCCGAGATGGAGGTTGGATTTGAGATTAATGGAGTTGGCTGTGACTTCCTACCATTTGTGCGATGGTATTTCCTTCTCAGCCAGAAGCAGGTTCAGCCCTCCCTGAAGGGATTTAGTGAATCAGTTTTCACTCTGCAAGGTGGAGAGATCCACTTCCTAACAGCTGACCTACTGGACAAGTTCAGGATTTCCTTGCGAGGCCTAGTGGAACGTTTCTAACCTGTCCAGCACACATAAACGAGTCACTGACTTTTCTGATCCCAGAACATCCAACACCCAGGCTGATTTGTTAGGGAACTACAATGACTTCACCCTGCTGGGCTTGTGGTAACTTAGTCGGGTCTGATGACATCATCAAACATCACTCTACATATTTCTATTTAATTAAATTTGCAAACTCCTGGTCTTGTGAGATCTGCAAGGCCAGGTTGCTGTACCAAGTTTAACTGATAATTAATGTTTGATGACTTGCTGTCATCTCCTCGAGCTGCAGACCATCCAGTCTGCGGGCTTCTCTGCTTTGAATCTATATCTTCCTCTGATACTCTGATCTTCACATTCTTATGCTGTAAAATCAATGAAAAATGTTCCTTATTTGTGCCATTACCACACTCAGAATTCTGCTTCACCCATCTTTTATGTCAATGTTTGTAAAAACCTTTGTTCATATGTTTGCTCTAGCCTCACATTTTCAATTCCAGCTATGAATTTTAATCTCTCTTTTTGTTTCCATTCCATATCTTTTATAAATTTGAGATTTTTTTTACTACTTCCCAATATTTATCATGTATCTATTTAAAAACTCATTTTTGCTCTGATACATTTAGTCTTGGATCTGCTGTCTTAGATATACTGTACTTGGTCACTTCCATTTAGAATATATATTTTTTACTTATGCATGTTTCAGGATGCATACATCATTAAAAGCCAGCATTTATTCCCCATCAATAATTGTTCTTGAGAACATTATGCGTATGGGACACCTTATTGACCTGCCACATTCCTGTTGTAATGTAGCAATCATGATATGACCTAGTGGCTTGCTAGACAATTTAGCAAAGCAGTTAATAGTCCACTGCACTGCTGTGGGTCTGGAGTCGCAGATACTCTAGACTGGGAAAGGAAGGCCGATTTCCTTCTCCGAAGGGCATTAGTAAATCATGAGTTTTGATGACATTCCAAAAGTATTGTGGTGATTGTGGTTTAAAATCCTGCATCAACAACTGAATTTAAAGTCCACAGCCTTCATTACATTTATCTATTAGTTTTACAGGATCTGGGCATCACTGGTAAGGCTAGCATTTATTCCCATCTCTAACTATACTTGTGAAAGTAGTGGTGAACCCATCTTTTGAATTTCTGCAGTCCTTCTGGTGAAGATACTACTGGGGAAGGAGACCCAGGATTTGAAGAAAAGGTTGCTCACTTCCATTTAGAATGTACTTCCTAATCAGGATGGTGGGCAGCTTGGAAGAGAATGTGCAGGCTGCAGTGTTCTCATGCGCCTGTCGCTTTTGCCCTTTTTGGTGGTAGAGGTTGCAGGTTTGGGAGGTGCTGTCAGAGTAGCCTGGATGAGGATCTGCATTGTATTTTGTAGATGATGGTGGGATTTGAATTTGCATCTTTGAATTATTAGTCCAGCCCACCCATCTCCAAGGCTCGAGACGTAGGCAGCCCTGGTGATCTTTACGGAGACCTATTCTCTCCAAAGCCACCCTATTACTCTTTATATAGCTTTAGAACCTCTTGCAATGCAACCAATAGCTGGATTGAAGGGTAACCTTTATAAACCAATATCAATGAATAATTATTCATACTGTTGCAAAATATCTGCCAAACTTCATGGAAGCAGAAGGCTTTAAGGAAGATAATGAAACACAGCCTTCGATATGAGTGAGCATTGAGATCCATGCTGCTTTATGTGCAACACATTATTACCAGGTGAAAAATACTACATTAAAAGCTTTAAAGATTTCTAGGACTCACAAAAGTATTGTGTTTACTGTAATATCAGTGCTGACCGACCACATTCTTTGTCATTAATTTTACAAGTGTTGAGGAAACAGAATGAGGAACAAAGTGATGAGAATTGCTAATGGTATCGTTACATGTATAGGACAGAGGAGCACATAATTCTATTCAAAGGTTGTTCACAACAAGTACTAATTTGATTTTTAAAAAATTATTAATGGCTGGACAATTTAATGTTGGTATGTAAAATATAACAAAAGGAACGATATTTCAGCTGTTCAAACAAAAATTGGCAACAGAGGCAACAATAAAATTGGAAGTAGAATTTGTGCCTAAACTCTTGGAAATAACACATTAAAATAAATAATGTTGCTAGTTGAGGCAATAAATATGTAGAAAATATTAGGTTTTAAGCAGATGCATTATTTTTGCATAAGATTAAAGTGAATTGATATAATTCATTACTCTTGAGAGCTGACTTCAGGAAAAGCAGTGAAGCTGTGTCTTCTTCCTGCATATATTTCTAGATTCAAGTAAATCAAAAGCAGAAGCAGTTTAAGTACTGGTGGAACTCTTATTGCCAGTTCTCTCTCAGCCCATCAGTTAAACCATTGTGAAATTGCTTCAAAAGATGCCTTTGTAACAAATTACCATATTCCTGCCTCAATTAGAGTATATAAATATGCATCAATCCTGCTATATATTTTGATGAGGAAAACACGGAGGCGAAAGTAACCTAACTGGAGGGAGGGAACGCAAAGTGATCCGGGAGTACAAAATATAAAAATTGCTGAAAGAAGTGACCACAGGATAATGGCACCATGTAATAGCAAATCAATTGCCAGGGATTATTTCCAGAAGAATATAATTAGAGAGTTATGATTTTATGCTAAACTTGTATTGATGCTTCCTTATATCATACTTTGAATAAAATGTACAGCATGAGTCACAAGGAGAGGATGTGCAGTTGATGAACAAAAATGCTATCAGTTAAAGTTGTACTTGTCAGGAAAGGATGGAAGAGGCTAGGTATATTTTCTTCCCAACAGATAACGTTGTGGGTAACAATGGAGATCTTTAAAATAACACAAGATTTTGTTAAAGTAGATACTGAGAAGCAGCTAAGGGGAACACTAAAACTAAAGGCCATCAGTATAATACAGAAATCAAGAAATTGTAGAAAGAAACTTTATGCAGGAAAAAGTGAGGACGTGGAATTGCTACTGCATGGATTTGTTGGGTCCAAAGGCCTGCACCCAAGGGTGTTAAAGAAAAGTGATTGCAGAGATGGTGGAACCATAGGTTGAAGGTTTTCAATACTTGCTCAGTTCCAGGAAGATATCAGCAGTTCAGAAAACTGCAGATGCGATTCCCTTGTTCAAGAAAGACAGAGGACAAAAGTCAAGCAACTAATCATCTGCTTGTTTAGCATCTGTTGTTGGCAAGATACTATAGTCTGTAGTCAAAGAAGTTTTATAAAAGGTAAATTATTTATTCCTTGTGGGATAACCTTTTGGAGGTGTATAAAAATCATGAGGGGTATGGATAGGGTGAATGCACATAGTCTTTTTCCCAGGAAAATGGAACTAAAAACTAGAGGTGAGAGGTGAAAGATTTAAAAGGGACCTGGGGGGAAACTTCTTCACACAGAAGGTGGTGCATCTGTGGAATGAGCTGCCAGAGAAACTGGTTGAGGCAGTAGTTGGTTGGACCTAGGACACTGTACAGAGGAATTCCTGCAGTGATGTCCTGGGACCGGGATGTGTGATCTCTGACCAGCACAACCAGCGTACTTTATTGGATCTATGTCTCTGACCATTGGAATGTTTGCCAATTGATGTATTGGTTTATTATTGTCACTTGTACCGAAGTACAGTGAAAAACTTGTCTTGCGTACCGATCGTACAGGTCAATTCATTACACAGTACAATTACATTGAGTTAGTACAGAGTGCATTGAGGTAGTACAGGTAAAAACAATAACAGTACAGAGTAAAGTGTCACAGCTACAGAGAAAGTGCAGTGCAATAAGGTGCAAGGTCACAAGGTAGATCGTGAGGTCATAGTCCATCTCATCGTATAAGGGAACCGTTCAATAGTCTTATCACAGTGGGGTAGAAGCTGTCCTTAAGTCTGGTGGTACGTGCCCTCAGGCTCCTGTATCTTCTACCTGATGGAAGAGTGTCCTGGGTGGGTGGGGTCTTTGATTATGCTGGCTGCTTCACCAAGGCAGCGAGAGGTAAAGACAGTCCAAGGAGGGGAGACTGGTGTCCATGATGCGCTGGGCTGTGTCCACAACTCTCTGCAGTTTCTTGTGGTCCTGGGCAGAGCAGTTGCTGTACCAAGCCATGATACATCCAGTTTTACGAGGGCTTCTTGATACTGCGTTCTGTCAATAGAACTTTGACGTCAAGGGCAGTCGTTCTCCACTCACTTCTGGAATTCAGATCTTTGGTCCGTAGTCGTGGAATTGTACAGCATGGAAACAGGCCCTTCGGCCCACTGACCCTGTGCATACCATTGATTACCCATTTACACTAATCCTACATTAATCCCATTATTATTCTCCCATCAAACCATGGTTGACAAGAGAGGTGGAGCATCTAGTTAGGAGGAAGAAGGCAGCATACATAAGGTTTAGGCAGCAAGGATCAGATAGGTCTCTTAAGGATAATAGGGTAGCAAGGAAGGAACTTAAGAAGGGGCTGAGGAGAGCAAGAAGGGGACATGAAAAGGCCTTGGTGAGTAAGGTTAAGGAAAGCCCCAAGGCATTTTTCAGTTATGTGAAGAGCAGAAGGATGACGGGAGTAAAGGTAGGACCGATTAGGGATAAAGGTGGGAAGATGTACCTGGAAGCTGTGGAAGTGGGTGAGGTCCTCAATGAATACTTCTATTCAGTATTCACCAAGGAGAAGGGCCTTGATGACACTGAGGACAGTGTTGGTAAGGTTAATGTTCTAGAGCACGTTGATATCAAGAGAGAGGATGTGTTGGAGCTGTTAGAAAATATTAGGGCAGGTAAGTCCCCGGGGCCTGACGGAATATTCCCCAGGCTGCTCTGCGAGGTGAGGGAGGAGATTGCTGAGCCTTTGGCTAGGATCTCTGAGCCCTCGTTGTCCACAGGAATGGTACCGGAGGATTGGAGGGTGGCGAATGTTGTCCCCTTATTCAAAAAAGGTAGTAGGGATAGTCCAGGGAATTATAGACCAGTGAGCCTTACGTCTGTGGTGGGAAAGCTGTTGGAAAGGATTCTTAGAGATAGGATCTATGGGCTTTTAGAGAATCACGGTCTGATCAGGGACAGCCAGCATGGCTTAGTGAAGGGCAGATCATGTCTCACAAGCCTGATAGTGTTCTTTGAGGAGGTGACCAGACAGATTGATGAGAGTAGTGCAGTAGATGTGGTCTACATGGATTTTAGTAAGGCGTTTGACAAGGTTCCACATGGTAGGCTTCTTCAGAAGGCCAGAGGGCATGGGATCCAGGGAGGCTTGGCAGTGTGGATTCAGAATTGGCTTGCCTGTAGAAAGCAGAGGGTTGTGGTGGAGGGAGTGCATTCAGACTGGAGGGCTGTGATTAGCAGTGTCCCACAAGGATCAGTTCTGGGACCTCTGCTTTTCATGATTTTTATTAATGACTTGGATGAGGGGGTAGAAGGGTGGGTTGGCAAGTTTGCAGATGACACAAAGGTTGGTGGTGTTGTGGATAGTGTAGAGGATTGTCAAAGATTGCAGAGAGATATTGATAGGATGCAGAGCTAGGCTGAGAATTGGCAGATGGAATTCAATCTGGAGAAGTGTGAGGCGATACACTTTGGAAGGACAAACTCCAAGGCAGAGTACAAAGTTAATGGCAGGATTCTTGGCAGTGTGGAGGAGCAGAGGAATCTGGGGGTCCATATCCACAGATCCCTGAAAGTTGTCTCACAGGTGGCTAGGATAGTTAAGAAAGCTTATGGGGTATTAGCTTTCATAAATCGAGGGATTGAGTTTAAGAGCCGTGAGGTAATGATGCAGCTCTATAAAACTCTGGTTAGACCACATTTAGACTACTGTGTCCAGTTCTGGTCGCCTCATTATAGGAAGGATGTGGAAGTGTTGGAGAGTGTGCAGGGGAGATTTACCAGGATGCTGCCTGGATTAGAGAGTATGGATTATGAGGAGAGGCTAAGGGAGCTAAGGCTTTACTCTTTGGAGAGAAGGAGGATGAGAGGAGACATAATAGGGGTGTACAAAATATTAAGAGGAATAGATAGACAGCCAGCGCCTCTTTCCCAGGGCACCAATGCTCAATACAAGAGGGCATGGCTTTAGTGTAATGGGTGGGAAGTTCAAGGGAGATATCAGAGGAAGGTTTTTTACCCAGAGAGTGGTTGGGGCATGGAATGTGCTGCCTGGGGTAATGGTGGAGGCAGGTACATCGGTCAAGTTCAAGAGATTACTGGATAGGCACATGGAGGAATTTAAAATAGAGGGATATGCGGGGGGAAGGGGTTAGATAGTCCTAGGCGAGGTTTAAATGTCGGCACAACATTGTGGGCCGATGGGCCTGTGTTGTGCTGTACTGTTCTATGTTCAACTCCTTCCAGATTCTACCACTCACACTAGGAGCAATTTATAGTGGCTGATTAACCTACTAACCCACGTACCTTTGGGATGTGGGAAGAAAGTGGAGCACCAGTGGAAGCCCACATAGTCATGGGAAATGTGCAAGCTGCACACACAGCAGCAGAGGGCAGGATTGAACCCAGGTAGCTGGAGCTGTGAGGCAGTAGTTCCATTAGTTGCGCCGCTCCATGTTTGGATCAAATTTGGGATGTTGTGTGGTCCCATGGCCTTTGATATATCCAGTGCTGTCAATCATTTCTTTATATCATGTAAAGTGAATTAAATTGACTGAAGACTGGCTCATGTGATGTTGGAGATCTCGGCAGGAAGCCAAGATGGATCAACCACTCATCACTTCTTGCTTGAACATGGTTGTGAATGCTTCAGCCTTTTCTTTAGCATTCACATATTGGGCCCTGTCATTGCTGAGGATGGAGATGGTCTTGGTGCCCCCTCTGTGTACCAATTGTTTAATTGTCCACCACTGTTCATGAATAAATGGTAGGACTGCAGAGTGATTGTGAGATTGCTTAGCTTAGTCTATTGCATGCGGTTTAGCATGTACCTCTTCCCATTGGAATCGACAAAAAAATTGGCATGCATATAATTCTGATTGGGTAATCTGGAAATTGTCAGAGATTTGTTGATCAGTCTGTTCAGCCAACAGACTGTGCTCCAATATTGGACTCCCAGAGTTCAGCAAAGATGTAGGAGCTTGAACTAATAATGAAATTGTGCCAGAAAACTCTGCCAGGTCCAAAGAGGTGCGATGGATATTCTCCTGTTGATTTTAATGGAGCGGCTGTGATAGTCTTGGGTACGAATTTGGTTATTTAAGCAGACTTTCACTTAGATTATTATTTCAAAAGTAACCTTGAATCTTACCAAGAATATTTTTAAAATATCTGATACTTCTTAATGTAGATTTTGCTTTTGTCTTCAATCTGTTAACTGTTTGGAAATGTTTAAGATTTTGGAATGTTTTCAATGTTTCATTTAGTGTTTTTTAAAAAATTAGATCTTTGATAGTTCTGACCAAGTCTGGGGCCTGACTTGGATGATTTCCCATTTTGTGAGAGAGGTTATCCAAGTGAGCAGAAAACAAACTGCTGGAGCAACTCAATGGGTTGAGCAGCATCTGTGGGGTGGTGGGGAGGAATCGTGGATATTTCGGGTCAAGACCTTGCATCAGGACTGAGAGTGGAAAGGGAAGATAGCCCTGTCTTCCTCCCCTACTCGGTCCTGATGCCAGGGTCTTGACCTGAAATGTCAGCAATTCCTTTCTCCCCCCCTCCCCCCAATAGATACTGTTCAAACTACCGAGTGCCTCCATCAATTTATTTTTTTGCTCCAGATTCCAGCATCTGCGGTCTCTTGTGTCTATCCAAGTGAGGCTCCTTTTGCCCTGTCATAGCTTGCACAAAGATGGTTATTGTACCTGCAGGCCAATTATTCCAATCCCAGAATATCACTGCAGGAGGTCCTTGGGCAGCATCCTTGGCCCAAACATCAGCTGCTTCATCAATGGCCTTCCTTCTGTCATTACATCAGAAGTGGAGATGTTTACTTATGACTGCGCAACGTTCAATACCATTCGCAACTCCTTAGCAAATGAGGCAGGTGGTGTGCTGGGTCTCAGCGCAGCTCCAGTGTGCCGATTGTAGACCAGATTGCTTGAAATAAAACAAATAGGAATTGAACAATTCTGTATCTGAGCTCCTGTCTAAATCCCATGGCTAAATCCCATGGCATGCTACACTGAAGTCGCTGAGATAAACCTGTGTGGAAGTTTAGTTATGTGTGCTATTTGCCATCCTGGGTGGAGGTCTACTTGGGTATAAAATTAAAACCTCACTTGGACCCAACCTGATCACAGCCAATCCAGCCTGACCTGAGCTCAAGTACTTATTTTTCCATGGACTCTGCCCAACTTGGAAGCATTTGCAGAATATTGTGCCTGGCACTACGACAGATTTGACATTCATAGTTGAAAAAGGCACTCTAAGTCTAGGTCTAATCAGCACCTCCCCATGGCACTGGGAAAATTAAAGCCAACATCAGGATTTATTGTCCTCTATATCCTCTCCTGTGCCATTCTATAAACTTGAAACAGGCACCTGATATTTACCCCTCAACTCCCATCCTCCCCCACGCCCCCACCCCCCATCCTACAACAAGTTCTTGTCTATTCCCCAGTCAAATTTTGATCTAACACAGCCGTCACCAAGTGAAATTGATCTGGATAAAGTACTGAGAGGAGCTGGCATGGCAAAGCACAGCATTGCCAGACCTGAGCGCAAATGCTTCAGTAAAATATATGCCAAATTCCAATAGAACCCAACCCTTAGTCAGTCCTGTTGGGGTTGAGTTGTCTAGCCAGGCTTTAATCCTAAATAATCATGACTTAATGGAAATCCTATTATCCAACACAAATAGAAACTTTCCTCCTTTATCAGGGGCATGTGACCTCATGTACAGTTTAATATTGCAGCTTATAGTGAGAGCTTGCTATGGAAGTGGACTGTTTGCATTTGAGAAAGTCCCTCAAATGAGCATAAACTTTAATATTGTCCTTATAGTATGGAAAAAAAAGTGTGATTCAGAAGCCCTCTTTACTCCTTAGAAAAGACTTTCAGGGTTGTTTTGCCATGTGAAAAATTAAAAAATGAGTAAAATTTTGCAAAAGAAAGACCCAGAGAACAGCCTGTGCCATGACAGTTACGGACTGTTGTATTAAACTTATTCTATCTACAGGATTTAACATCATGCAGGTTTAGCTGTCTTTGGCCACTTTCAACAGAGAAGTACTGACAGTATAAAGCTGTGTTTAATTTGGCCAATAGAAAGCCACTGAGATGTGGTCATTCTTACTGGTATGACAAGTTTTCTTGAAGTTGGACGTGAACATAGGAACAGAATTTGGATTTTCAGTGCTAAGACCCTGTTTTGTAATTTGGCTCTATTTATGTTATTTTTGTTCTGTATTTCTCTAACTTTAACCACTAACAGTCTATTGCTCAATCTTTAAAACTTCAGCTCAGCAAGCATGTTCATCCATTTGGGGTAAATTGTATGCTTGAACTAGCTTTGTGATATAATGCTTCATTTCTGAAAGGCCTTTCTCTCATTTTGAGGTTTCATTGCTTGTCTGGATGCCCCTACCGGAGGGAATAGTTTCCATGAGCTACTTGACTGAGTCCTTGATCATTCTGAAGAACCGGATTATCCCAAAACTTTCAAACGCAAGGTAACGAGCAATATTTCTGCAACCAGTCCTCACAATTTAACCTTTTAGGCCAATCATAGTTCTGGTAAAAACTGAGCTGCATCTTTCTAAGACCAATGTTTAAAATTGCATATTGCAGATGACTCTAAAATGGGTGGTACTGTAGGCAGTGAAGGTTATCAAAAATGCAAGGGGATCTTAATTAGCTAGGTAAATGCATGAGGAATGGCAAATGGTGTTCAATCCAGATAAGTGCAAATTGTTGTGTTTTGGAAAGTCAAACAAGGGTAGGACTTCAAAACAGGAACGGTAGGTCCCGCGGAAGTGTTGTAGAACAGAGGGACCTAGGAGTACAAGTTCATTGTTCGCTGAAAGTGGTGTTACAGGGTGGTGAAGGTGGTGTTTGGCATGTTGGCCTTAATCAGTCAGGGCATTGAGTATAGGAGCTGGGACATTATGTTGCAGTTGTACAAGACATTGGTGAGGCTGCACCTGGAATATTGTGTACAGTTTTGGTTACCCTGTTATAGGAAAGGTGTTATTAAACTGGAAAGAGTGCAAAGACGGTTTATGAGAATGTTGCCAGGGCTCAAGGGCCTAAGTTATAGGGAGAGATTGAATAGGCTAGGACTTTACTCATTGGAGCATAGGAGACTGAGGGACGATCTTACGGAGTTGCATAAATAGGGTGAATGCACTTTTCCCAGGGAAAGGGTATCAAAGATTAATGGCATAGGTTAAAGGCAAGAGGGCAAAGATTTAAAAGGGACCTGAAGGGTAACTTCTTCACGTGGAGGGTGGTGTATATATGGAATGAACTGCCAGAGGAAGCGGTTGAGGCAGATACATTTAAGACACTTAGACAGGTACATAGATAAAAAAGGTTTATAGGGAAATGGGCCAAATGTGTGCAATTGTGACTAGCTTAGATGAGCATCCTTGTTGGCATGGGTGGAGGGCTTGTTTCTGTGCTATATTGCTCTATGACTCTATAACTGAAGGTAATCTAGATGAGCTTCATACAACAAAGATAATATTCCTCACATTTGAATTTTATTCCCATTGAAATACTTGGCAACATTTAATCAGCCTTCCTGAATTTCTTCTTCTTTTACCTATGCATTAGCTCTCAGTGATTTGTATAAGTACTCAAATCTTTGTTGCTCCAGAACTTGGACACTCTCGCTATTAAGAAAATATTCTATTTACTTTCTTGGATCTAAGCAAGAGCTCACACTTCCCTACATATTCTGTCATATTTCTCTAAACAAAGACATTGAATCATGAAGTTTTAAGATGTTCTTAGTTTTTTTAAAACCATCTTCAAATTCCCATTGTGATTTGGCAATAAAAATACTCAATTAATTTGAAGCTCAAGTTGCCAAATATTCATGTCACAATCTTCTAATGAAGTGCAATACTTAAGTGAATGTGTCATCTGATAGTTTTATAAGATTAAAACTTTCACAGCTTTGACTACTCAATTTACTAGTGGAAGCAGGATGGCTTTTCCTCAAAATTGTCATGTCTGACGACCAGTTTGGTTTTGAGCTAATCATGTCAAAATTTGTTACACTAATATAGTTTGAATTTCTATTGAAATTAATGTACCTCAGCAGTTTAATCAAACATGGCTGACTTTCCTCAGTGCTGATTGTTTTCAAATTTGTGTGAGCCACTAACCAAAATTGCCATTGTCACAGAAGTGCAAATAGCCTGAGTACATTCAGATAGCAGGAATGTTGAATTGGAGGAAGTCAGTAATGAATCTGAAAACACTTCTGATAAATGTAAACTGTTATGCTCTTTAGCTAATGCTGCAGGAATAGTAAGACACCTGTAATCCTATTTTAATGGGCAAAACTATTTCAAAAATTACCACATTTTAAACAAGGGTTTAATGCATCTGAAATTTAATTTGCAGACTAATATGGACATAGTGAAATTTCAAGTTTACCTTGAGAACATCATTGAAAAAAAATCTAATTACTACTAATGCTTTGGGTGGTATGATGCACCTTTCTATAATTAACAACTAATTTGAGAAAATGATCAAATATACAATGCATGATCATGCAGCCACATTATTTTAGAAACTAGATTATTACTTTAGTATGGATTAGTATGTTTCTCTAAAAAAGAGGCATTGAAAAGTGACGTTTTAAGATTTTCATAGTTTTTTTAAAACAATCTTCAAATTCTCATTGTGATTTGGCAATAAATACTTAATGTTTGTTTCAATCTGTGGGATGAGCATTACTTTGGAACTCTGATTCCTGCTATTAGCTGATAGTGACAAGAACAGCACTCACCTCTTTTGACCTTAGAAAGCTCCAAACCATCTTACACTTGATGAAGTGCCTTTGTAGTCACCAACGCAGCAGGCGATAAGAACACTAGCTGAATTTTCATTTTTATTTAATTCCATCTATCCTTGGATTCTGTCTGCACTTTAATTTCTTATCTTATGATTTAGGCAAGCACACCTATCATGCTTAGCTGGTCTAGCGTAAATGCAACTCCGATTCCTAAATATAGTTTACGCTTGCTTATTTCCTTTAGTCAGGGGCAATTAGTGAAGGATAATTAATGCTGCTCTTGCCAGTGATTTTGCCTTTTTTCATGTTCCTTAAGTTCCTCTACACCCACCTCCCCCCCCCCTCCCGTAACACACAACTTGATCAATATTGCCATTCCCTCACTGTCACCTGGTCAAAGTCCTGGAACACTCTCCCTAACAGCATTGTGGGCATACCCAGACCTCAAGGACTGCAGTGGTTCAAGAAGGCAGCTCACTACCACCACCTTCGAGAGCAATTGAAGGCTGGCTCAGCCTGCGAATCCCACATCCAAGAAATTATTTAAAAAAGGACCTGAATTTCCTACATTTCTATTAAAACCTGATCATTTTCTCATATCCATTTTTACAGCAAAGATTTTCCTGTGCATCCACCATAATATTTCTGGTAGAACTGTGAAATCCCCAAAGATAAGGGTTTATAAGCTGGTTTTAACATATAACATCTTCCCTTGGAACAGTCACCATATTTTTATTAAAGTAACTGAGAGTGACATCATCTATACATTACTGCTACAGGAGATTTAAAAACGCTTACTTTTCAATTTAATGATTGGAAGACTAAATGATAACTGGATGAGTAACTGCTGTGATTTGATGGCAGGTGGATGGTGGAAGAGAATGGCCTGGTGTGCTTCCTGTGTGTAGGCAAATTATACTGCACCATCTTGCTCAGCTTCTGTTCCTTCTTTCAATTAGCTTCACGTTTGCATTATTTTATTTACATCCAGGTTGTTCCTAAGCTTTAATCTTCCCATCCCAACTCCTCTCAGGATCCTGTTATCATCCCTAAACTGCTGATCTCTCTTACCCACTGCTTTTTTTTTGTTAATCTGAATGCAAATCTGTGTTGCCTGTCTACTCCTGGTTCCTAACGCAAAAGGAATCCAGCAACCTCTTGCATGGTAGTGCAGCAGTTAGCGTAATGTCTTCCTGGGTGCTCCGGTTTCCTCCCACATTCCAAAGACATACAGGTTAGGAAGTTGTGGGCATTCTATGTTGGCACCAGAAACATGGCGACATTTGTGGGCTGCTCCAGAATGTTCTACACAAAAAGATGCATTTCACTGTGTGTTTCGATGTACGTGTGACAAAAAGAAATCTTAATCTTATTATTTGCATTTGTCTGACTTTGGACAGAAATGTATCTCCTAGTATCTGTGGTTATACATTTCCACCAATTCTAACAACAGCTGTAAATATTTGTACAAGAGTATAACTAGAGATATAAAAAAACTTTATTTTTGGACATAATATTTAAAATCTTGCAGAAATTTATCAAAGCCCAAAATGATCCATAAAAATGTTGTACCCCAGAAAACACCTTCCCCATCTTCTGGGGAAGGTTGGACCTGTACAGAGAGGATGGGTTACACCTGAACCTGAGGGGGGGGGCCAATATCCTTGCAGCCAGGTTTGCTAGGGTGGTTCGGGAGGGTTTAAACTAGCTTGCGAGGGGGATGGGAACTGGAGGAGTAGGTCAGAGGAAGAAGGGGATGGGGAAAAGTCAGATCTAACAGATAGAGAGGCTTTGAGGAAGGAGAAGCAGAGTACAGGCTATAAAAGTAGTAAGATGGATGGGCTAAAGTGCATTTACTTAAATGCAAGAAGCATCAGGAACGAGGGAGATGAACTGAGAGCTTGGATAAGTATATGGGACTATGATATTGTGGCTATTACAGAGACATGGCTGACACCACGGCAGGAATGGATATTGAATATTCCTAGTTTTCAGTGTTTTAAAAGGGATGGGGGGGGCAAGAAGAGGGGGAGGGGGGGAGAAGAGGAGGAGGGGTGGCGATACTGGTCAGGGACACTATTACAGCTGCAGAAAGGGTGGATAATGTAGAAGGATCCTCTCTAGATTCAATATGGGTGGAAGTCAGGAAGAAGAAAGGAGCAGTTACTCTACTGGGAGTATTCTATAAGCCCCCTGGTAGCAGTAGGGATACTGAGGAGCAGACTGGGAGGCAGATTTTGGAAAGATGCAAAAATAACAGGGTTATTATCGTGGGAGACTTCAACTTCCCAAATATTGATTGGCACCTGCTTAGTGCCAAAGGTTCAGAGGGGGCGGAGTTTGTTAAGTGTATCCAGGATGGATTCCTGTCACAGTATGTTGACAGGCCGACGAGAGGGGGATGCCATATTAGATCTAGTTTAAGGTAATGAACCGGGTCAGGTGACAGATCTATCAGTGGGTGAGCATCTGGGGGACAGCGACCACTGCTCAATAACCTTTAGCATTGTCATGGACAGGGTAGGAGCAAAGAGGATGGGAAGATATTTAATTGGGGAAAGGCGAATTATGAGGCTATAAGGCGAGAACTTGAGAGTGTAAATTGGGATGACATTTTTGAAGGGAAATGTACTGTGGAGATGTGGTCGTTGTTCAGGGATCTCTTGCAGGATGTTAGGGATAAATTTGTCCTGGTGAGACAGAGAAGGAATAGCAGGGTGAAGGAACCACGGGTGACAAGAGAGGTGGAACAACTAATTAGGAAGCAGAAGGCAGTATACATAAGGTGTAAGCAGCAAGGATTATATAGGGCTCGTGAGGAATATAGAGTAGCAAGGAAGGAACTTAAGCAGGGGCTGAGGAGAGCAAGAAGGGGACATGAAAAGGCTTTGGTGAGTAGGGTTAAGGAGAATCCCAAGGCTTTTTACCCGTACGTGAAGAACAGAAGGATGGCTAGAGTAAAGGTAGGTCCGATTAAAGACAAAGGTGGGAAGATGTGCCTGGAAGCTGTGGAAGTGGGTGAGGTTCTCAATGAATACTTCTCTTCAGTATTCACCAAGGAGGGGGGTCTTGATGATGCTGAGGACAGTGTTGGTAAGGGTAATGTGCTAGAGTATGTAGATGTCAAGAGAGAGGATGTGTTGGAGCTGTTAGAAAATATTAGGACAGATAAGTCCCCGAGGCCTAACTGAATAGTCCCCAGCCTGCTTCGGGAGGCGAAGGAGGAGATTGCTGAACCGTTGGCTAGGATCTTTGAGTCCTTGTTGTCCATGGGGATGGTACTGGAAGATTGGAGGGTGGTGAATGTTGTCCCCTTATTCAAAAAAGGTAGTAGGGATAGTCCAAGGAATTACAGACCAGTGAGCCTTACGTCTGTGGTGGGTAAGCTGCTAGGATTCTAAGAGATAGGATCTATGATCATTTAGAGAATCGGACTGATTAAGGACAGCCAGCATGTCTTTGTGAAGGGAAGATCTTGCCTCACTAGCCTGATAAGAGTTCTTTGAGGAGGTGACCAGGAAGATTGATGAGGGTAGTGTAGTAGATGTGATCTACATGGATCTTAGTAAGGCGTTTGACAAGGTTCCGCATGGTAGGCTTCTTCAGAAGGTCAGAGGCCAAGGGATCCAGGGAGGCTTGGCCGTGTGGATTCAGAATTGACTTGCCTGTAGAAAGCAGAGGGTTGTGGTGGAGGGGGTGCATTTGGATTGGAGGGATGTGACTAATGGTGTCCCACAGGGATCGGTTCTGGGACCTCTACTTATTGTGATATTTATTAATGACTTAGATGAGGAGGTGGAAGGGTGGGTTAGCAAGTTTGCAGATGACACAAAGATCGGTGGTGTTGTGGATAGTGTGGAGGGCTGTCGAAGCTTACAGAGGGACATTGATAGGATGCAGAGCTGGGCTGAGAAGTGGCAGATGGAGTTCAATCCGGAGAAGTGTGAGGTGGTACACTTTGGAAGGACAAACTCTAAGGCAGAATACAAGGTAAATGGCAGGATTCTGGGCAGTGTAGAGGAGCAGAGGGATCTGGGGGTTCATATCCACAGATCACTGAAAGCTGCCACACAGGTGGATAGGGTAGTTAAGAAAGCTTATGGGATGTTAGTTTTCATAAGTCGTGGGATAGAGTTTAAGAGCCGTGAAGTAATGATGCAGCTTTACAAAACTCTGGTTAGACCCAACTTAGAGTACTGTGTCCAGTTCTGGTCGCCTCATTATACGAAGGATGTGGAGGCGTTGGAAAGGGTGCAGAGGAGATTTACCAGGATGCTGCCTGGATTAGAGAGTATGGATTATGAGGAGAAACTAAAGGAGCTAGGGCTTTACTCATTGGAGAGGAGGAGGGGAGACATGATAGAGGTATACAAAATATTAAGAGGAATAGATAGACAGCCAGCGCCTCTTTCCCAGGGCACCAATGCCCAATACGAGAGGGCATGGCTTTAAGGTAATGGGTGGGAAGTTCAAGGGAGACGTCAGAGGGGGATTTTTCACCCAGAGAGTGGTTGGTGCATGGAATGTGCTGCCTGGGGTGGTGGTGGAGGCTGATACGTTGGTAAAGTTCAAGAGATTATTAGATAAGCAGATGGAGGAACTTAAGGTAGAGGGATATGTGGGAGGAAGGGGTTAGATAGTCTTAGGAGTGGTTTGAAAGTCGGCACAACATGGTAGGCCAAAGGGCCTGTATTGTGCTGTATTGTTCTATGGTTCTAAAATGCACAATTTTTGATCAAATACTGAATAGAGGGAAGAAATTACTGGCAACTTTCTTAATATCAAAGTTTATGTCTGAATTTAGCTAATAAAGGCAGATGATCTGAAGAGTTACTTTCATTGGGTAATCTATTTACAGTCCAAAGATCTTGTTCTGTAAGTAGTGCAAGTTTCCCAAGAAGCTGCAAGTGACCACCATCTCCTATAGAAAGAAAAATAATGTAATGTTATGAGGTAAGCAAGTTAATATTAACAACTGAATTATAAACAGTTTGAACCGAAGTTTGAAAAACAATATTCTCCCAGTATATAAAAGAATCATTCATGGAGATTTTTTTGTTTGCTTAATTATGCATTCTGCCTCCTATACTATTATCATTTTGCCAAATGGCCCATCTGCTAACTTACCTTCCATCTTTGTCAGCATAGCATTTGGCTTCCTTGATGGATCAGAGTCTGCCAGACAGATAAGCTGTGGATTCCAATTCGCATTTTGAGAGCAGACTGCAGCATTCAATCACCACGTGAACTCGCCTTGTGAGTCACTTATTGTCATTTCTGACCATGCAGAAATAATTTTGAACAAATGAGGTACTGCCCATTTTTCTGGTAAGATTCTCATTTCGGTTCATGTACTATCTTTAACTGAAATTTCAGAATATACGTAAATAATGTTTCTCTTTGGAAATCAATGGTTTTGCTTTTCAGTTATGAAGAATTTTGTGCAGGTTTACCACTTGCATAATGGTACTACCGACAGAGAACAAATTTTGCAGAGGGTTCATTTTAAATTGATTACAGATGTTGTAAATACTTTGAGTGCTCAGTCGGGTTGCAGTCAAAGTGAGTTATAGAATCAGTCATACAGCACGGAAACAGGCCCTTTGACCCACTCATCCAAGCCAACCAAAATGCCTGCTTGAGCTCGTCCCATTTGCCTGCTTTTCTATGTACCCATCCATGTGCCTTTTAAACAGTGTATCTGCCTCTACCACTTCCTCTGGCAGCTTGTTTCAGATACCCACCACACTGTGTGGAAAAAGTTGCCCCTTGGGTCCCTTTTAAATCTTTCCCCTTGCACCTTATGTCTCCTACGGTTTTATATACCTCCATAAGGTCACCCCTCAGCCTCCTATGCTTCAGTGAAAAAAGTCCCAGCCTATCTGTATAACTCAAGCCCTCCAGTCCAGTAACATCCTCGTGAATTTTTTCTGCACCCTTTCCAGCTTTGCGAGATCCTTCCTATAGTTGGACAACCAGAATTGAGAACAATGCTTCAAGTGTGGTCTTTCCACAACTTGTAGAGTTGCAACATGACATTCCAATTCCTGTACTCAACGTCCTGACCGACGAAGGCAAGCGTGCCATATGCCTTCTTTTACCACCCTGTCTACCCATATTGCCTCTTTCAGGGAACTATGTACCTGTAGCCCTAGGTCTCCCTGTTCTACAGCACACTCCAGAGCCCTACCATTTACTGTGCAAGTCCTGCCCTGGTTTAACTTGCCAAAATGCAACACCTTACACTTGTCAGTTAAATTTCATCTGCCATACCTTGGCCCATTTACCCAGTTCACCTAGATCCTGTAGTAATCTTAGACAACCTTCTTCACTGTCCACTACACCACCAATTCTGGTGTCATTCGCTAACTACTAAATGTGCCATTGACATTCTCATCCAAATCATTAATACAGATGACAAACAACAGTGGACTCAGCACTGACCCCTGCGGCACACCACTGACCATAGGCCTCCAGGTTGAATAACAACCCATCCACTACCACCCTCTATTTCCTTCCACCAAGCTGATTTTGTATCCAATTGGCCTGCTCACTCTAGATCCCATGCGATCTAACCTTCCAGACTAGCCTACTTTGTGGGACATTGTCACAGGTCTTGCTAAAGTGCATGTAGATGTTATCTACCACCCCACCCTCATCAATCCTCTTCATCACCTCCTCAAAATACTCGATCAAATTTGTGAGACACGATTTCCCATGAACAAAGTAATGCTGTCTATCCCTTATCAGTCCTTGCCTTTCCAAATGCTGATAAATTCTGTCCCTCAGAATCCCCTCCAGTACCTTTCGCACCACTCATAATAATCTTAATAATCTCATATTATGAAGATCACTGGCCTGTAGTTCCCTGGTTTGTCTTTGCAGCCCTTCCTAAATATAGGTAAGACATTTACCACCCTTCAGTCTTCTAGTACCTCACTCACGGCTAAAGATGCTGCAAATGTCTCTGCCAGGGCCCCTACAATTTCCTCCCTAATTCCCACAATGTCCTAGGACACATTTGATCAGGCCCTGGTGCTTTATCGACCTTACTATGCCTTAAGATCACCAACACCTGCTCTTTTGTCATGTGGATATGTTCCAAGACATCACTATTCATTTCCCTTAATTCCTTAGTTTCCCTAACCTTCTCCACAGTAAATACAGATGAGAAATATTCATTTAACAGCTTGCCTATTTCCTGCAGCTCCACAGGTAGACAACCACATTGATTCTTAAGGGGATTTATTCTTTCCCTAGTTACCCTTTTGCTCCTAATAGACTTGTAGAATCTCTTAGGATCCTCCTTTACATTATCTGCCAAAGCTCTCTCTCATCCCCTTCTCCCACCCCCTCCGATTTCCCTCTTAAATCTCTCCAATTTGTGGAGCATCCTACCTTTTTCCATAACTATCTTGAAACTAATAGAATTATGGCACTGGTCCCAAAGTGCTCCCCACTGACACTTGCCCAGCCTCATTTCTCAATAGGAGGCTAAGTGTTGCCCCCTCGTCAGCAGGGCCATCCACATACTGTAATATAATCCCAAAGTAATCACTCCCCTCTTATTTCTAAGTTCTACCCATATTGCCTCATTGGGAGATCCCCCAAGAATATCCTCTTTAAGTGCTGCCATGATGTTCTCCCTAATCAAAATGCATCTCCCCCTCTCTTATCTTCATCTCTATCATGCCTATAGCATCTGTACCCTGGAACAATGAACTGCTAGTCCTGCCCATTCATAGAACATTACAGCACAGTACAGGCCCTTTGGCCCACAATGTTGTGCCAACATTTTATCCTGCGCCAATATCTATCTAACCCTTCCCTCTCACATAGCCCTCCATTTTTCTGTCATTCACGTGTCTATCTAAGAGTCTCCTAAATATGTCCCTAATGTATCTGCACCCACAACCTCTGCTGGCAGTGTGTTCCATGTACCCACCACTCTGCAAAAAAAAACTTAACTCTTACATCCCCCTTATACCTTCCTCCAATCACCTTAAAATTATACCCTCTCGTGTTAGCCATTTTTGACCTGGGAAAAAGTCCCTGACTGTCCACTCAATCTATGCCACTTATCATCTTGTACACCTCTATCAAGACACCTCTCATCCTCTTCCTCTCCAAAGAGAAAAAGCCCTAGCTCACTCAACCTATCCTCATAAGACATGCTCTCCAATCCAGGCAGCATCCTGGTAAATCTCCTCTGCACCCTCTCTAAAGCTTCCACATCCTTTCTATAATGAGGCAATCAGAACTGAACACAATACTCCAAGTGTGGTCTAACCAGAGTTCCATAGAGCTGCAACATCACCTCGCGGCTCTTGAACTCAATACCCTGACTAACCGACAATCCTCAGTGACATTGATTTTTGGAGGAGCCCAGTAGCACAGAATTCCTCAACCATGTTTCTGTTATGGCTATAATATCCCAGGCCCACGTACCAATCCAAGCAGAGTTCATCTGCCTTTCCTGTTAGGCTTCTTGAACCAATGTGAATGCAGTTTAGTCTATCAGATCTTCCTTGCTCCCTGTCCTGTCTACTAAACTTGTTCACTTTAACATTTATATTTTCCTCAACTTGCCCATCTGCCACACTAATGTTTTGGGTTCCACACCCCCCGCCACCACCACCCCCCCCCCACCCCTGCCAGATTAGTTTAAACCCTCCTGAGAAGCACTAGCAAATCTCCCCACTAGGATATTGGTCCCACTAGTTCAGGTGCAACCTGTCCCTCTTGTACAAGGACCCAGAAGAGATCTCAATGGTCCAAGAACCTGAACCCTTCACTCCTGTACCTGCCCCTCAGCGACTCACTCATCTGCCCTATCCTCCTATTCCTAACTTCACCATCACTTGGCACTGGGAGTAATCCAGATATTACAGCCTTTGAGGTCCTCTTTACTATCCTCTGTCTAACTTCCTATATTCACTCTGCGGGACGTCATCTCTTTTTCTAACTATGGTGTTGGTACCAATGTGTACAATGACCTCTGGCTGCTTGTTCTCCCCCTCCCCCTTGAGAGTATTCTGCAACTGCTCAGAGACATCCTTGATCCTGGCACCTGGGAGGCAATGCATCATCCTGGAGTATCGCTCGTAGCCACTGAATCTCCTATCTGTCCCTCTAACTGTCTTGTCTCCTAGAGTGTGACCACCTCACTAAAGTGCCTGTCTAGGATGCTGTTGGCATCACAGATGCTCCTGATTGAGTCCTCGATAGTAGTGGAATCTGGCAGGTGCTCTCAAGTCTAACCTGAAGTTAAACCTTTAAAAGGTGACTGAGGGGGAGCTGGAGGGAAACACTATTTTTATGGGGGTGGGAGCCTAATTCTGTGCTACTGCGCTCCTTGAAACTCAATGTCACTGAGGATTGCTGGTTAGGCAAGACTACCTCCAGAACAGTGGTTTATAGTTGTATAAGTTTAGCTTGGCAAGGAAGATAAAGTTTCTTCCAGCAATAATTAAGCAAACATGTTTGAAACATCAATTAATATTCAGAAGCATTGGTATAGTACAATTGTTAGTTTACCATATGAAAATTTGCTTGTATTGGAAGTTGGGAATCTTTCCCAAATAAAAATAGTGCATTCCTTAATACAATAGGCAAGAACTGGCAAAAAGCTAGCTAGTAGGTCTGCAAAGAATTGTGGCCTGGCTGCTATGGGCAAGGTCAGGTGCATGTTCCTCTTGCAGTGCACCTTGCCTCAGACTTAGCATTGAGATGTTCCATTAATTTGCTGAGTTAAGTGCCCTTATATACTTAGTATCCAGCCCCTCAGCTTTATGCCAACCATAACTACAGTCCCATTCATTTGAAAGGGGTCACCCACCTTTACATTTTGCCATCTGTGGCTAGACTGCAGTAGTACCAATGGACCATTAGGACCCAAGCCCATGTCCATGATTAAATCAATGAATTTAACCACAAAGTTATATCCTCTGTACTCTGACAAAGTGAATTATCTCCAGCAGGAGAATTTGATATAAAGTCTATTTTAATTACCCATCCCATTTCCACTCTAGTTTTGCGTCCTGTCCTGCTACAACGAGACACAATAAAAGCTTGAGGAATAACACCTCAGCTTCTGTATGGGCATGTTGCAGCCATACAGCCCTATATTGAATTTGCCAACTTTAGGAAACTTGTTCTTTCTTTGTTTCTATCGGGACTGTTATCATTTTGGCTGGTTTTTCTTTCTAGAGTATATTCTGGTCCGCTGGCATGTCCCTCAGCCTCCCCATTAACCACAATAACATAGACAAAGATCTGATTCTAACTGCTATGTTAACACATTTGGTCTCACTCTATCAGAGATAATCCCCTTTGTTCTACCCATTCCTACCCCACTCTTCTCAGCTTTTTGAAAACTAACTTGTTTTCTCTTTTCCAGTTCTGACGAATGGTCTCAGACCTGAAATATTAAATCTGTTTTCTCTTTCCAGATGCTACCTGACCTGTTGGCATTTTTTTTTAAAACCGGGAAGTTCTATGTTTTATACTTCCTATTGATAAAATATAACATTTATTCTAAGAGGGGTGTAAACCTTCTTTAACACCACTTTTTTAAATAGTAATGATTCCAGTATATTGCAAAACAATTTGAAGCCCTCTTCCTTGTACTTGACATATGCAGTAAACTAAAGATTCATTTTAAAATACCTATGTTCCCAGTTTAAGTTAATATCTTGGTAAATTTTGTAACATATGATTTTGGAATAAATGAAAAAAAAGATCTTTTGGTTTTCATTACCTGAATCTGGAGTGCCATTATTCTTTGCTGCTGAATAAAAAATATAATCCACAGTGACAGCAGATTTGGAATGACAAGTGGTGACCTCAGTTTTATTAGTCCCAGGCAGATAATGGGAGTACACAGAAAGTAGCTTGAATTTGTGCTGAATAGCAGAAGGAGTCCTAGAAAATAATTAATAATTGTGTTACTGGTTTTTAATTGACTGGTTCATTCAAGATTGCTATACATATTAAATAATATAAAAAATGTTTAGAATACAGGTATGTCACATTGTTTGAATTTAATATCATAGTTTAGTCAATAGCCAGATCTACAGACAAGTTTCAAAACTCTATTTATGAAGTATCTCTGGTCAAACAACAAGGGGAAAAAACAATTTGGTCAAATTTTTGTTTATCAAATATACTTTCAGTTAATTCTGAGCATGTATTGATAAAGATTTGCTCAAATATAGCAACAAGCATTATCAACACCAAACGTAGATGACCTGACTTCTATAGTTTTGATTTTGTAATAAATTTGATTAGTTTATAAAAACAAATATAAAAATGTTGCAGAGTGGTGCAGCATCACAAGGTCTGCTACTGCACGCTTATAAAGTCTTGTGAAATGTAACATTTCATTTGGAACCAAAACCATTTGACAAATAATAGATTCCATGTCTCAAAAAACAAGAACTTAACCCCATAGCTGTTTTTCTGTTAATACGTGAGGAACACATTAACAAACAATCCCAATCATGGCAACCTATAATAAAGAGAAGGGTGAATACACATTAATTTCTAATGTATCAGATAATCAATACTTAATTACTTCATTTGGATAAGAAAAAATTGATCATATTTGAGGCATCTGAGTATAAATGGACCAAATAATATGCAGAATGTAATAATTTAAAATTTACATTATTGGTATACCTCCTCCACCTTTTATGCCCTTACCTGCTGTAAAAATCTTTTCCCCTTCCCGATTAGTTTTTCCTAACAAGTGCCAACTTTGCTTCATCAAATATATTTGCAGCACAACTGCTTTAGCTGTCAATTATCAACTTTTCTGGATCACAAAACATTATGGATACTTAATCTCCTCTTCAAAACCAGAGAATAGGTAATCCTTGGTCTCTGTTACCTACTGCCTCTTTGTACTCATTTCACCTGCTCTTCCTTGCTTACCTCCAAACAAAATGTGAGGTGCTCACATGGATGAAACCATTTGTTCAATTCATCCTGTTACTTTCTTTCTAAACCAAACTCCCCTGCCAAGTTTACCCTCTATGCTGAAAATTCTTCTTTAATTCCTTTCCAAGCACACACAATCCATATCCAGGAAAACATGCAACTTGCTCCCTTAACACTAATGATGACTAGCTTCAAAATTCCTATTCTGATTTTCACATCAGCTTTCTTTGTAAATGGTTACCTCTCCTCCAGTTTTAATAGTGAGGCTAACTGTTAGCATATTCAGGACCTGCACATTCCTGGTCTTGAAATGCAGCCCGTCCCTCCTTTAAAGAGTAATGTATCTTCAAATTTAATTGCAAAAACAATGTCTTCTTCAAAAATGTTCTTCTATATAATCTTAATATATTTATGGCTAGAGTAGGGAACAAAACAAGTTTGGGCTTCAAACCAACATTTGCCTTCTCACTGAATCCCCCTGAATTTTTAAACAAAGGGTTAACTCACAGTTGATCCATAGGATGATTCTTCTTAGTCGTAGCATCTTTTAGCTCTTCTGAATTGTCCAGAGCATCTACAGGATATTCTTTAAATTGAATGGGAATTATAAATAGAATTTAGATTTAAACATAGTTTGAAGTGAAAAACAGTAATGTCCTTAAACCGATGTAAGCATTTTTAAACAAACCATTAGGTAGTTTGAAACAGGAATTCCACAGTCCACAGAACTATACTGAAAACAGGCTCTGTGCATACATTTCAGGTGGTTCTTTGACAACAAGAACAAATAGAAATCATACCTGCATCTTTCATTGTTTCATACTGACACTCTGATGAAATTCCAAGACTTGATGGCCAAAGTGGTTTTGACAAAGCTCTCTGGCCCCTGTGACTCTGCTCCTGACCTGACACCTATATGAATGATAGGAAGTTATAAGAAGTACACACCACAAAAATCTGGGCCAATGGGATAAGTTTCAAAGTGGATTGTAATTGAAAGGAGGCACAGATGTTTAATACTGAATTGTCCCAAAATTCTCTGCTTCATAAACATTCTTTTATCTAGAATCTCCTCGAAGTCCAACCATTTAACAAATGTTTGTAATTTCCTTCCTTTTCCAGTTAAATCCCACAAGTTTTCTCGTAAACATTAAGTGTATGACATAAATGCAAGTTTGTTATTGACGAATTCCCCTCCCATTTCTGATTTCACCAGGGACTTCTGCTGTTGATTTAAAACTGGAGAACGTCCATAGGGAGAGCACATTTAAAATCTGTAGCAGAAGCCAGACTGCAAGAGTTACTATTTAATTGTCACGACATCAGAGAGAATACTGGTTAAAATGAGAAAGAGAGGATCAACTGCATTTTTGTTTACTAACTTGTTAAAAAAGAAAAGCATTTTGCTGTATAGTAATCTTGTAATCATACGGATAGTAATAGGTCTAATAGAGAATTTAGGTAGTGTCTTGGAAGAGGCATGCCAGTTGGGTAATAATGTAAAAAGAAAATATACATTAGTGGTTCAATACATATCAGGCTAATTAAAAAATATTGGTCTGTACTAGTTCAGATAGAATAAAACTCCGATTTACATATGTATATGGCATATTACAATAACAGCAAATATCCCCAGAAGGAATACTTATACATTTGGAAGTTTAATTACTATCATCCAATCTCAATTTTTCCAGAACCACTGAGCTGAAGAGAACCAAGGGCAATGCATCATCATTTGGGAGTAAAACAAAAAAAAAAATCAGGAGAATATATTAATTCAAACAATGGGCCTCTTTTATGAAGCTCTCAATGGCTTTACTGTGTAAAAACATTAGCAAAAAATTAATATGCAACAAGCCATGCGACTTCCCTAATAACAAGTGAAAATGACAGTATCACTGAAGTTCAGCTATAAAAATTGAGAAGATATATATCTTGCAGATTCGGTTTTCATTTTAACTGACCTATTACCGGCAATTTCATTGGCCATTTAAGTGAATTTTCTTTTATTAATCTACATGGATAAATCGAACCACAAGCAAAGTTATAATTCCCTTGCTTCCAATCTAATTGGTTGTGGTTATCAGTAACTTGTGCTTCCAATTAGTCACTTTAGCGTCTGAAAGGCTGCCACCACAATTGACTGCAGTTTCTTATTACAGTTAAAAACAAGGCTTTCTAAAAATTTTATTTGAATATCAGTGTTTTGTTTTTGTCATCCTAAAGTCATATTTCCCTCTGGAGAAATCATCTCAAGAGTTACAAACTGTTATTAATCTAATCTGAATGCTACATTGTTCTTGTCTTCTACAAAAGATAATCCACTATCAACTGTTTTTAAATAAATATTGTGAAGTATTTTTCGATAAGTTATTAGCTCTACCTTTCCAATTGGAAGTCCATCGTAAATAAGTTTCCCACTACGAATAAAGTTGTACAACGGGGAATCAGGGACAGAGTTGAAGTCTCCACACAGAATAATCGGCCAGTGACCTCCTTTCCCATCAGATGCCAGTTTGTTAATTTCAGCCAGGAGTATTGCAAGCTGAGCCAGCTTGATGTCTCCTCGACGTGGATTATACAAGAGATGAGTATTTGCCACACATACACGAACATCAGATTGTGAAAGAGCTGGTTGTAGTAGTACCACAAGTCCAACATTGTCTCTGTCTAGTATTTGGATCATAGGACGATAAAACTCCACTGGGCTAGCAGAGATTAGTGAAAACTTTGAGCGTTTAAAACAAATAGCACACCCATCTCTCTTGTTTCCGGTCCGCATTTTGTATTCGCAATGATAACCTGTAGAATAAACACATTAAAAGGTGTTTTCATTATAACAATTGGCACATGTTTTAAAACTTGTTAGAATGTATTTCTGAATCATAGAATGAAGGTACAAAATTGATTAACCCACAAAATGAGACATAAAGAGGCCAATTTAATCTATTTAACTGACAATAAGTAGTTCATGAGAATGATTTCTTAAAACAAACCCTTATATTCTTGTTTCTTTCATTGGCAAATGAGAGGGCTTACTGCAAGATCTCCAGGATGATCCCATTGAAAGGATCATGGAAAACAACCTTAATCTTCTTCAATCAAGCAGCATTAAAAAAAATCTGAATGAAGTCCGAGATTGGCCAATAAATTTAGGATTATGCAAAATAAAAGCCCTGTGTTAAGGCCAGTGGAGTACCACCATACAACAACCTCTTACCCAGTGATTCCAATATTGGCTTCAGCTGCTTTCCATAGTGGTTGTTCTGTACTTCTTGTAAACACATGATCTAGAAAAGATCAATGAACGCAAGCTGCAGTGATTTCACTTACAACAAGATGGCAATTAGCAATTAGTTTATCAGAAACATTTATCCCGTATAAATTAAAATTTGTACATACAAAAATAATTTTGCTTCATTTTAAAAGAATGTTACAATTGCTTCTTTGAAGCTACAACAAAGCTGTAACAGAGGCAGCTGCTTGAAAAGCATAGCCAATTTCCTACCATTATTCACAATTATTCCTATTTGTACAGCACTGAAATAATTTTATTAAACAAAAACAAATTGCATACCCGCTGCAGATTTTCTTAAAACTTTAAAAATTTATACAACACAGTAACAAGCCCTTCTGGCCCACGCCGCCAATTAAACCCATGTTAACCTACTAACCCGTACGCCTTTGCAATGTGGGAGGAAACCAGAGCACCTGGAGGAAACCCACGCAGTCACTGGGAGGACGTACAAACTACTTACAGACAGTGGCTGGAATTGAACCCGGGTCGCTGGCGCTGTAATAGTGTTATGCTAACCACTACACTAATGTACGATATTAAATGTTTTTCATCCTTTAAATGCTGTTCAGAATAAAATCTAGTTTGACCATCTGATAAACTCAACCTGTAAATAATTTTTTTCTGCAAATGAGTAATGTCACTAACGGGCCCCTTCTGTAGTGTCCGATAAAGCTTGGTATCTATATATTGTTTTGAAGTTAAACTCAAACTTATAATGGACCTGTAGCTTTTTCTCCCTATGAAAATACTCCCACACATTAGTGCTAGTAAGTACTATGTGTGCATTTGTGTATGGGTGGGTAGGTGGATGGTGGGAGAGAGGGATTGGTGCACTGAGATGGGTGAAATAATGTAGTGCACATTGACATTAGTCATTAATTAGACAGTAATCCAACTTCCTTGCTCATTACTTTTATTTCCCCATACACTACAAGAGAAAGCAAAAATAATGCAATAAATTCCAGGACCTATATTATTTTTAAAAATTAAAACAAAATGTACTTGTTAAGTGACTGTCCTACAGAACTATAAATCAAAAACTAATAAAAAGATGCCAGTGTAACTACTGAATGACTTTGAACACGAGCTCTGTCTATTGCTAGAGTGAGCAGCATGCATGGCATCAAGCAATCTGCTGATTAGCTACTAATTCAGATTTTTTTTAAATACCCCCATGAGAGACAAAACATGCTTGCCCATATGCATCTAGCAGAAACAATAGGAGGAATTTTAAATCCTTGAAAGTGAGCAAGTTTGGGTCACGGGAAGTGAAAAGTAAAATGTTTCAAAACTAAACACAACTGCTTGGATAATAGACATGCAGGGTGGCAGGCAACCAGATAGGTGTAAGGTACAAATTCATCTTTTCAATATTTAAATGAGGCTGCATGCCTCAGATTTCTTCCCCCACCCCTGCTATCTTACATAGTCAAGCAGTGTCTCAACATAGGTGAGGGCTGCACTGTGGAAAAACCTGATGCCATGGAATCAGGTCTTCCTGGCATCCTTTTCTTTCCGTCCTCCAATGTGGGACGTTCTTGAAAAGATGAGAAGGGGCACTCTCCTCCAACAGAACAGTCCTTCAATCGTTTATCTGGACATGTGGAACAAGCATCCTGTTGAGCCATTCTTTGAAAATGCCATGCTTTATCCATGCCCATTCCTGGTTGAAGTATTTCTCCACTTGCATGAAACATAACAGTTAAAAGAGGCTTGAAAATGTCCAGGATAGTGCACTCCTGCACATCAGTGCCATAAGGCTGCAGTGAACACCAAGTGCAAGAGGCACTGTAGCAAGTCGCCAAAGATTCTTCCACAAAATCCCCCAAACCTCTGACCTCTACCACACAGAGAGACAAGGATAACAGGCACAAGCGAAGACTACCACCTCCAAGTCACACATTATTACTGATTGGGAATTGCGTCATAATTCCTTCATTATTGCTCTGTTAAAATCCAGAAACTCACTATAAAAGCAATATAGGAGTAACTTTGCAATACAGTCTTCATTTGTTTAAAAGTAAACTCCTTAGTTTTAATTATGTGAAGAAAGCAGAATTTTGATGGAGTTTAAAAGGAAAACAAGTGTCTTAGTGAGTAAAAGGAGCATAGAAGACAGATTTCCAGTTGAGTAAATGATTGCAGGAGACAGAGCTTCATTGAGTTTAAACAGTTGATTTGAACAAAGAGTCATGGAATTTAAAAAGTTCAGAGTAAATAAAACAGTAAGCAATTTAAAGAGGGACACAAGAGACTGCAGATGCTGGAATCTGGAGCAACAAATAAGATGCTGGAGGAACTCAGCAGGTCAGGCAGCATTGGTGGAGTGAAATGGCCCAGATGAAGGGTCTCGACCTGAAAAGTTGACTACTTCCCTCCATAGATGCTGACTGGCCTGCTGACTTCCTCCAGCATTTTGTTTGTTGCTCCAGTATGCAATTTAATAAATAGTGTTTTAACATATTCTTTATCTGTCAGTTAAGTTAATCCAACAAAGGTAAACCAGGGTACCTCAGACCAGTGGAATGTACATGCTATGCCATCTGGGAACTCCAGAACACTTCCCACATCCTGGATAACAACAGGTGCAAGAAACATTCTCAAATGGAGGAGCTTGCGCTCTGGCTTCGGAGCTTGAGCAACAGCTGGCATCACTAAGTTTCATCCAAAAGACTGAGTATTTTGTGGACAGCAGACTTCAGGAGATGATCACACATAGCTTAGGAGAGTGCAGACAGAGGGAGAATAGGTGATTGCCATACAATCAACAAAAGAGAATACAGGTTGTTCAGGAAGACCTGACCACACCTTATCCTCTAACCAGTGTTCACTTCCAAGTGCTGATGGGGGAGCAGTTTCTCCAACGGAGTTTAGCCAAACCATGGGTGGCTCAAACCATGGCCAGTGAGAAGCATAGCAGTGATGAATACATGGCTGAAGGGGCAGCACACAAGGGAGTGCTTTAGGTTCTTGGGGCAATGGGACCAGTTCTTTGGGGGGAGGTGGGGTTGGCATCTGATGGATTGCACCTCAACACATCTGGGACAAATGTCCTCACAGGGTGGTTCACTAGTGCCACATGTGGGGGTTAGCATTGAGAAGGGGACCACAATGGTTTGAACTAAATTGAAAAGGTAGCACTGAATGGGAGAAAAAATGCATAAAAAGATTAGGAGAGGCAATGATCAGAACAAGAAATATAAATTTTTCAGATAGGGAGAGAGTGAGTGTTAAAGGTCTAAGATGTGTTTATGTCCACATGCTGTAAACCTAAGAAGCATATTAAACAAGGTTGGAGAGCTTCTGACATAATTAACCACTTGAGATTACAACTTATGGCAGCAACAGAGACTTGACAATAAAAGAGAAACAAAGGACTGCAGATGCTGGAATCTAGATGAAAAACACTATGATGCTGAAGGAACTCAGCAGGCCAGGCAGCATCTGTGGAGAAAAACAGTCAATGTTTCGTGTCAGGACCCTTCTTCAAGGCTGAAGATAGGAAAAGGGGAAGCCCCAATATATAGGAGGGAAAAGCAGAGCAGTGACAGGAGGACATAAGAGGGGAGGCAGGGTGGGCACAAGGTGGTGATAGGTAGAGACAGTGATAGGCAGGTGCGGGGAAGATGGGGAGAGCAGATCCACCAGGGGAATGGGTCAAAGGTAAGGAGAGGTAGAAAAAAAAGAGATAGACTAGGAAAGGGAAGAAAAGAAGAGGCATGGTGGGTGTTGAGGGGTAGGGTTACTTAAAGTGGAAGAATTCAAATGTTCATGCCGTTAGGCTGCAAGGTTCCAAGATGAAAATAAAGTACTGTTCCTCCGGTTTGCGCTTGGAATTCTCCTGGCAGTGGAGGAGACTGAGGACTGATATATCTGTGATGGAGTGGGAGGGGGAGTTGAAGTGACTAGCAACAGGGAGATTGCAGGTTGCAGCTATGGACGGAGCGCAGGTGTTCTGCGAAACGGTCCAGCTAGTTTGCGTTTGGTCTCACCAATGTAGAGGAGGCCTATCACTGGGAACAAGTTGTCCACTTATCACTGCTCTGCTTCTCCCTTCTATGTATTAGGCTTCCCCTTTTCATATCTTCAGTCCTGAAAAAGGGCCCTGACCTGAAACATTGACTGCCTGCTTTTCTCCACGGATGCTGCCTGGCTTGACAAAAAAAGGGCAGGAATGGGTTCTAATTATTCCTGCATAGAAATTGTTTAGGTATGTTGGGGGAAGGGAAAAAGAAGGAGAATTGACAGTTTGATAAAGGAGCATATTTCAGTGCTGAGAGGATATACTGAAACAATCAAGAACAAAAGCTGCTTAGAGTTAAGAAACAACTGAGGTGCAACATCACCAAAGATTATTCAATGGGCTACCAACTTTTAGGAAGGGCTGTAGGAGCAAATTTGCAGGGAATTTAGAGATGTGCAAGAGTCGGTAGTGATAATTGTGGATTTACACTATCCAAATATAGACTGGAATAGCAATAACACAAAGGGCAAACATGGGGAGAATTTTCTGATGTTCAGAACTTTCTTGGTCTCTACATTACTGGCACAACAAAGAGGTAGCTTTGCTGAACTTGTTTTTGGGAAAAGAGCCAGGCTAAATTGAGCAAGTATTATTGGGGAAACAACAGTCAAAATATGTTTAAAATAGCTATGGGAAAGGAGGTGGTCCTATCCCAAGTAATGAGTTAATTAGGAAAGGCACAAGTTCAGAGGGACAAGAAAAAAAAATCTTTGTCTAAATAAATTTGAATTAAGAACATAAATAGAAGGAAAGGGCCATTTAACTCCCCAAGCCTGCTCCACATTGACAAAATCATGACCTTCTATCTCAAGATTTTTCTGCTCTTTCCCCATATCCACCGATTACTCTAATATCCAGAAATTTATCCATCTCAGTTTTGAATACAATCAACTATTAAGCCTCCACATTCCTCTGGGCTAGAGTTCCAAAGATTCATTATACTCATAGTAAAACAAAATCTCTTCTAGTATGCTTCAATGAAGTCATCTCTTATTCCTCTAAACTCTAAAATAGCAGCTTAGCCTATTCCATTTCTTCTCATGTGACAGACTCTCAATCTCAGGAACCAGTCTGGTAAACCAAGGCTGCACTCCATTTGTAAGTAGAGTACGTTTTTTTTTAGGGAGTACACATTATTTCAGGTGTGGTCTCATACCTACATAACTGCAGCAAGACACTTTTATTGTTGTACTCAAAACCTCCTGCAATAAAGGCCTACATACCTTCCTAATTGCTCACTGGACCTGCACATTAGCTCTCAGTGACATGTACAAGAACTTCCAGGTCCCTTTGAACATCAACATCACCCAATTTCTTAACAGTTATAAGTACTCAGTATTTTTATTTGTTTTTAAACTGAAGTAAAAAACCTCACATTTTTCTACATTTTACTCCATCTACCACACTGATGCCACTCATATTGCTTGTCTTTATCCTCTTGAAGCCTCTTTGCATCATCCTCACAACTCAAAATCCCCCTTAAATTTGTGTCAACAGCAAGCTCAGTCCCTGCAGCCTAACCATTGATACAACTTGTGAATAATTGGGAGCCCTGGAATTTCAAAAAGCATCCTGTATTGCATCACAGAAAGAGCCCCTGCAAACTGGCTCTGTTGTGATTTCTTTTTCTTCATGCCCGTGGATTTCTGCAGAGAGCTCCCTTTTGCCCTGATGCATATGATACCTAAAAAAAAAAGTGGTAGCATGACAGACCTGTGAGATCTCCATAACCTCCTTGAAACTATCACTGTATAGATTCAGTCTGCAATACTAAAGTTATAGATCTCATTTCCAACTCTGGCATTCTCCTTTTACAGTTAAATTCTTCCAACTTGTTCCCAGAATGGGCCATAAAGAGATCTCAATCTGCTTCAGCAACCACATGGAGTTGTGCAGCTATTTGGTGGACTCTGACCAAAAGAGCTGGTAGCACATCTGGCTACCACTTGGTGGTCAATTGGCTCTGAGTCAGTCCTGTAATTCTATCAGGCTGTGGCTGATCGCATACTTCAAAACCACATTTCTGCCCAAATATTATTTGATAATTCATATATTAATTAGCTTAGTATATTCATTGATCTTAAGTTGTAGTTAATGGTATTATTTTCCTTTGCAAGGGATTTCATAAGTAGGAGAATCTGACTTATGGCTACAAAATCTGCAATTGGTGTACTAAGCAGAGACCCTTTAATTTCATTTGATTATTATATTTCAGCATTTCAATCGAACAATTGACATGCATGGATCATATTGTTCTGACCTCAGTTTAGAGGAACGCACCCTTCAGAAATGCATACTTGATAAAACCCATGTATTTGGAGGAATATTTCCTCTCCTAGAGCATTTACTGAGACTGTGAATCCTATTATAACCAAGAAGGCCCATGCACAAAAATATGATTTTGTCTTATTGTTTCTTGGGATAGATCAAGCTCAAAGCAATGTGGTCATCAGAGGTATCCAATGAAGATTTTTTGATACTCTTCACACACTGAGACAAGATTTTTCTCCTGGTACACATTTCTGCCACACAAGTGATCATCTCCAAAGAAAGAGTCCACCACTTACATTTGACATTCATTGGCATTATGATCACTGAATCTCCACAACATTAATATCTTGGGAGTCAACATTGACCAGAAATTCAATTAGACTAGCCAAATGAATACTACAAGAGCAGGTCAAAAATTGGGTATCCTGCAATGTGCAATTCATATTGTGATAGTTTAAAGTAATTAACACAGCATAAGTCAGGAGCATAATGAAATACTCTCCACTTGCCTGGATGATTGCAGCTCTAACAACACTCAATAAGCTTGACAGTAGCCAGGGCCAATCACCTAAAAATTCCCTAATCAGGAAAACGTTATCTGAAAAAGAGCCTTTGCATAATAGGAGGCTCTCAACCAGAGCCTCAAGTAGTTGCTGTCTTAGGACACAGAAATGGATGCAAGTATAGGTTTTGCTCTACTTATCAAAGCAATTGATTACCTAATTATGATAGATAATTTAATTATACAAAGCTTCTGGAAGAATGCCAAGCCGGCATCAACTTCCAAAATTGTTCTCCTAACAATTTTAGCAGCAAGACACCATTGAAGAAAGGCAAGAGAAGAAAAGCAAAGACAAATTCAGGATGTTAGAAATTGTGAGATCAAAATCTTTCTAAAGCATGTATGATAGCCCCCAATTAAGATGGAAAGAAAGAACTCTTGATCCAGCCCATTTTGATCAGGTATAAGAATGTAATTTTACTTGCCTAACAAAGTCTGCCAACAAAAAATTGTGTGCAAAATTGCATTCCACAATTTCATTAATCTTCTTTATGCGTGCACTATTTAATGTTGTTGGGCTTTTCAAAAGCAGAGTCAGTTCTGGTCTCCAAATTTCTAAAAGATTTGGAGGCGATGGAGAAGATGCAAAATAAAAAGGGATAATTTCATAACAGGGAAGTTATAATCAGCAAATAAGCCTGGAAAAAAATCTGACTTAAATGGGGTCTTTTAAATAATGAAATCATATAACAAGATAGAAAAGATGTTTCCACACATGATTAAGTTGCTAATACATCCGATAAAGAATTCTGGCAAAACTCCTTCACTCAGAGTGGTTAGAATGTGCACTGATGCAGTGATTATTACTGTTGCTCTGAAGGTCATATGAGGAACAAAGTAGTACAAGGATATACTATTGAAACTAATGAAATGAGATTTGAGAAGGAATATGTGAAGCATAAACATACCAGTGGAGTGAATGATTATCTGTTTCCGTACTGTAAGTTCTATCTAATCTCTCCAAGGAATCGCTGCCTCAAAAGTAGATTGTCGCAATGATCTGGAGACACTACACAAACACTAATTCATGCATATTTTTCTGAACAAGCCGCCATCTGCAGTCCCACAGAGCACAGGCAAAAATACCATTAACTGTAATCGCTTTACTTGCACTGGTGCCATATCTGTAAGATGATAGTTGATTGCCCACAAATATGTACGGAAGGCAGCACAAAAAAAGCTTTCAGAAACAGTGAACAAATACAGACTGAATGAGGAATGGTCCCCCTCTCAAAAGGAAAGATATACTTGCAATAGAGGGAATGCAACAATGAAAAAAAACCCAGCTTGCCTCAAAAGGAGAGATTAAGCAGAGTGGGCCTCAATCTCTCATTCTCCGAAACTCTAATCTCAATACAGCATACAAAGTTCTTTTGAGGCTTAACAGGACAGAGGCAGAAATGAGGTTTCCCCTGACTGGGATATCTAAAACCAGGGACTATCTTAAAAGAAAGGGTGGATCATTTAAAACTGAGATGAGAAGAAATTGTTTTACCCCAAATAATATATGGAATCTCTATGGAGGAGGATTCTGGAGGCTTATTTGCTGAGTTGATAGTATTTTTTTAAAAATAGTAACTGAATCAAGGGATACAGGGTTAGCACAGGAAAGTGACACCATACAAAGGATCAACCGTGACCTTATTGAATGGTTTTGTTTAAACATACTTTTTTTTACAATTTGGACATCCCCCCAAGCATTCTCCAAATGCAGCAGATTGAAACCAATTGTGGAATTTCAGAAGTTCTATTGGGAACTTTTCTTATGGAGAACCCCTATGAGCAAGAAAGCTTGTCCAGCAGATTTACAACTACTCATCGAAGGGGGGGGGGGGGGAACTATTTATAATTTAATTTAGTTACAGATTTTCTTGTCTACTTATTGGCAAATCACAGAATTCTGCTATGCCAAAATAATTTTATTCAATAATCATTAATATATGTGACTTGTCACCATGCTAATGCTTTTTACACTGTATTTTAAGTCAGGGCCATAGGCATCCCATTCAAAGACTTTTTTTTTGTTGGGGAGCCCCTTCTAACCCTATCTGCCATAACCAGCAAATAAACAAAACAAGCATCTAGCGACAATTGTGAAAGCTCAGATGCCTTTAAGTGTTTCCTTGGTCAGTTTTGACCACAGTCCTCCTTGGAACACACTTAGTATGATGAGTGTAAATTCTGTTTGTTCTTCCTCTTATGCTAATGCCTGCTTGATTTTGTTTTGTTTACTTGCTAGTTCATGGAAGACAGGGTTGGCGGGGGCTTCCCACAAAACAAAACTCCCTAGACTACTAGGTTTCCTTGGATATGCTTGGGACTCCTTTGACTTGGAATCCATATTATGAACTATTCTGAGAGGTTCCCAAATGGAGAGAAACAGTAACAAGGAGTATTACAACTTTCATCATTCAGGGGAATATTTCAGAACAGCACCCAATATGGATGCTGTCAAATGGAACCCAACAAGTCATCCTGGAATAAAATATTAACTCTTGTGTAAAGGCAATTAACAGTGCCATGTGAATGTAACTTTATTTGCAAGTGTTAATGAATTAACTGTTTTGTGATAAATGAACATATATGAAGAACATGTGGCAAGAAAGCAAGATTCCAGACAGTTTATCTTGCATCAGCTTTCTACAGGATTGGTACAGATCCTTAACTTAATGAAAAGTTATTGCTCCTTTTCAAAGGATCTACAACCTATTTAGAAGTGGGAAAGACATGAAAGGAAAGACTGAGTTCAACAGTTCTGATGTGATAAATGAATCTCAGAGATACAACACTGCCATCTGAAGGTAACACCATGAAGCTGCACTCTATGTTTTAAGAGACAAAGGAAGATTTAACATTTCATCCATGCATAATGATAATTTTGAGAAACTATAGTTTTATACAATGAATGTTTGTAGAAAATTTAGAACTTTTGTACCAGTCTCTTGCATTCTGATCAATTATCATATAATTGGCAGACACATTAAAAGCACACACACATTCCAATGCTTAGCATTAATGCAAAACAGGCCAGTTGTTATGCATTGGCTATATCATCAAAAACAGACTTTGGATACTCCAGAAAAAAGATTATCTTAATAAAGATGTTTAAGAAAAAAAAACAAATGTATAAAAGTATAATGACATTATGAAAACCTTTTGATTTAAATATTTAATGTTAATTCAAGGAAGAAGGGGAGGCATAGAAACTCTGTCAGAGGGGAAGAGCGAGAATAGACACATAGAAGCAAGGGTCAATGTAGAGAGAAAAAAAAAATCAGTCTTTATTCAAGTGCACTGAATGCAGCAGAATGCCAAGATTACGCAACAGTTAGTTCTGCCCAAGCACAGAGCCAGAAGAATTGGAGGTGCAGGAACAAATGGTAAATGGGTGCTGACAGGAAGCAAAGAGGATTGCTGCAGTTTTATACCATACAGTCAAAAGAGCCAAAATTTGATTTTACTATACTCCTGTGGCTGCCTCTGTGAAGAAGT
Organism: Pristis pectinata; assembly: GCF_009764475.1. Lineage (NCBI taxonomy): Eukaryota > Metazoa > Chordata > Chondrichthyes > Rhinopristiformes > Pristidae > Pristis > Pristis pectinata. The sequence goes on from NC_067407.1 coordinate 107,679,908, forward strand.
CCATATGAATTTCAATTATATTTTAATTCTTACAGGTTTTGTGTGCCTCAACAAAAAAGCCGCTAGTGATGAAATTTTCAATTCACTTCATTTACCTCTTGACATAGAAAAAGTTTAAAGCCATTTCAGAGATTAAAACTCTTCCATATTCAGCCACTTACCTCATTTTCTCCTGAAGGCTGAATGCTTCTCTCTTCAGCAAGCTGCTCATGTCTTGAGTCATACCAATTTTCTTTTAAATTGCTGCCACCTCTCTTAGTCATTCTGAGTTACACATGAGTCAGGGAAGCATTGGGGCAACAGTGGAGTGCATTAAACATTTTGAATTGACAGAAGGCGGGGGGAGGGAAAGAGGGGGACAGCAGAACAGAAGAAATTTTAGGAAGGGTTGAGGACAGAAGGGAAAAAGAGAACCTTGCACCAATTCCCAGGGCATCAATACCTTACATTAAATAATTTCAATTTTGTTTTAAATTTCTCATTGGCTTTGTCCCATCTTTGCAACTGCTTCATCCCTATGACAATTCAGTTCTTCTAATTTCAGCCTCTTGTATATTGGTAACTTTATACACTCCAGTCACTGATGGCCATGCTTCAGTTGAGGCCCAAACTCTGGAAATCCTTCCTAATTCCTCCTTGTTATTCTCATCTCCTTTATGATGCTACCTAGAATCTATTCCTTTTGAGGAACGTTTTGGACACTTTGTTCTTTTATTTTTTCTGCTGTTAATATTTCCTTGATGACTTTCACATGAAGCAGCCTGAGTTGTTTTACCACACTGACAAGATGGATGTGGAGTGGATGTTTCTTGAACTAGGAGTCACCTTTTATATATTTAAAAAAAGGTTGCCATATACGTCAGAACCAATACAATCTTTTTTCCTTTCAAAGAGTAACCAGTTTTAGGAACTTCCTTCCTCAAAGGGTGGTGGAAGCAATGTTTGAATTTTTTTTTAAAGGTAAAGGTAGATAGATACTTGATAAGGGAGTGAGTGACAGGTTACAAATAGTGACTGCACACAGTACAGACATTTCACTTTAGGAAGGATATAAAGTACTGGAGAGGGCAATGGTTTAACAGAATGACAAGTGGGAAGGGAGATTACTACTGTTAGATTAGGCTGGAGCAGCAGGGCTTCTCTTTAGAGCAAGTAAGATTCAACGGAGATTTGATAGAGGTGGACAACAAATGGTTTAGTTTGGTAAATTGAACAAAACTGTCTCCATTGGCGAATGGTTCAAGAAACAGAGAGCACAGATAATATAAATTCAAGACATACGAGTAAAAAAAAATCTGCAACTCATGCCTACTGGGGAGCTGGAAACAAGAATCAATTCCTTTCAAAGGGATTGGATAGGCACTTGAGAGAAAATTATTAGTAGGCCTCTGGGAAGAGCAGGATAATGTGGCTCACACGTTTGTTCAATAGGAGCTGGCAGAGAGTACATGGAACTAATGCTGCTCTTCTGTGCCATAACAATTCTACAAGTCCCAACAGCAGCCCTGCGTGTATTTCGTGGTTCTTAACTTTTCTCTGCTGTTTGGTAGCAATTCATACAGAAACCTAACTATTGATAAGTTCTTGCATTTGTCTTCATGTGTATGACTAAAAATAACAATAGCAGAGATTGATAGATTTTTAGATATTTAGGTAATCTAAAGATATGGGGTTAGTGCAAGAAAATGCTGCCAAGGGCAGAAGTTCAACCATGATCTCAGTTAATTAAGGAGCAGGTACAAGGGCTGATTGGCCTAATCCTGCTTCTATTTCTTACATAACATCTGGTTATGCATTATTAAAATTAATAGCATGTTTCAAGTGAGTGGCCCCCAGAAGTAATTTGGATTGTCAATCCGACCCTCCCCACAAAAATATGCTATGCATTACCAGACTGGGAAAGACAGCATTGATTATATCATAATGGACAATTTTAAATGGGTGCAAGGAAATTTGATGCCAAGTAGAAAGTTTGGCACTGTGCAATAACAGTGGGACAAATGGGATATTTTACTTTCAAAGAAAGAATATGTAAAAGAAGTGTTAAAAGTTATGAGGGATGGTGGCAAAGTCAATCAGGAACAACCATTCCTACTGGACAGCAAGTTGAGCTAGTGAGTCAAAAACAAATTTATCCATTTATCATATGAGCACAAGTTGGCCTTTTCAGTAGTTACAGCATATTTTGATATTTAGTTAAATCATAATTGATCCATACTCAATTCTGCTTATTCTCCCTTGCCTACCTCACCTAACAAAAAACACTGCATCTTGAATTTGAAAACTTCAATCATCCCTGTGTGGGGAAGGAGAGAAGTGAGGTGTGAAGGTCACCAGGCTATCACCACTCTTTGGGTGAAAAATACTCTTTCCGATTTCGTTCCTAAATGGACCACGAAGTAGAATCCAGATTAAGGGGACAAGAAACGGTGTCTCTGCTTGCACACAATAGAATTTTTCTTTTAATAATCTTATGCATATTGCTTTAATTATTCCTCAATCTTGAGAATACTGAAGCAATGAAGGGAGGTTTTTAATACAGAGGATCATTACAATATGGAATGAATGACAAGAAACAATACTGGAATCAAGTCAATATCAGCCTTTAAAATTGAAGTCTAAAGGCAGAGGAATGGGATTAAGCAAATAAATTTTCAAAATAACAGATCACATTTCTTGGCTGCAAAAATGTTATTACCATCCAACAGACTTCAAAAAAACATGGAAATTTCAATAATGGTCAGCCAGGTAACCAATGCTAAACCTTGCAGCAAAGTATTGAAAGACTCCTTTTGGAAGCATATACATGTGGAGCAACAGAGCCACCTCTTGGTGCAAGTGCATACTACTTACTACCTTGAAAGTGAACAAATATTTTGTATATGTAACAACATACGATGAAAGAGGATAGACATGAATTGAAGCAAGCAATGATTAATCCACAGTTAAAGATGCTCTCTAATTTTGAAGAACTATTACAAGAATATGAAAGATAACAGAACAGAAGATTCATCTAGATGGGATGAGAAATTACAGTCATGAGGGGAGAATGTACTGAGAGACTGAAAGATTTCAATTGTGTGGTGAGTCTAGAGAAATGGTTGTGCTTTTTACTTAGAGCACAACCATCTAGTCTCACCACATAAATGAAATCTTCCTCTTGGTGAGTTTTCTCTATGTTCTATGATACCTTTCATATTCTTATGTAGTGGTTGCTCAAAATTAGAGAGTATCTTTAACTGTGGTTTAATCATTGCATCCTTCAAATTTATCATTTCCAGTGAAAGGTTCAAACCCTTAACTCTTTCTCTTTCCACAGATACTGCCAGCCCTGCTTAATGTTTCTGTTTTTTCTTTCAAACTTATTATAATCTCTCTCAACTTCTTAGAATGGAATTTAGTGATCATCATTGACAGGTGCTTATTTCTTCTTACCTCCCCTCCCATTCACCCACTGACAAGAGCAGCAGAGGATCACCTAATCCTCAAACCTGTCCCACCATTCAATATGATCATGGCTGACCTGTCCTAGGCCTCAACTCTTCTGTATCAGCTCCACATTGCCTTCAATTCCCTAAACTTTCAGAAATGAATTTATGTCCTCTTTAAATAGCTCCACTGATCTAATTTCCACAACACTCCAGGAAAGAGAATCCCAAAGACCACTCTCTGTGAGAAGAAATTCTGACGCACATCAGTTTTAAGTTACCACCCTATTATCTTTTAACGATGTCCCCTTGTTTGAGGTTCTCCCACTTGTGGAAATATCTCAACATCTATCTTGTTACGCTCCCTTAGGATCTTCCATGTTTCAATATGATTATTTTTCTAAACGCCAAAGAATGAAGATCTATCTTTTTGAGTCATTCATGATAGGTCAGTCCTATCATCCCATGTATTAGCCTAGTGAATCTCTTCTGGACCACCTCAAATACTAATATATCCTTTCTCAAATTGGGGAACCAAAACTTTACATAGTACTCCAGGAGCAGCCTCATCAATACCCTGTACACTTGCAACAATACTTCTCTATTACTAAACTCCAGCCTCCTTGCAATAAAGGCCAATGTGCCACTTCCCTTCCTAACTATTTATTGCACCTGCACGCAAACTTTGGATCCCTCTATACAGCACACATTTGCAATCTCTCTCCACTTAGACAATAGTCTGTTTAGATTCCTCTTACCAAAGTACATGACCTCAAACATTCCTACATTAAACTCCATATATCAAATTTTTGCCTATTCACTCAACCAATTTATATCCTGCTGCAGAATCCAAATATCTTCATCAGCAAATTCCTCACCCTCCACACCCCCCCCCCCAATCTGCCCTGTCCTCCAAGTCATTAATATAGATATATGAAAGAGGATCAATTACTGATCCTTTTGGCATTCCACTGGTTATATCCTACTAATCTGAAAAAGATCCCATTATTCCAACTCTCTCTTCTATTTGATAACTACTCTTCAATCCACATTAACACAGTGCCCCAATGTTGTGACCTCTTGTGTGCCATCCTTTTACATAGCACCTCATCAAATTTCCACTTTCTCCCTTCTCTCCTTAACTCATCATCTATGATGAGATACAACTTCACAAGCACAAGAATCCAATTTGCCCATCTGACTATTTTCACAAGTGTGAATTTCAACATTAATGACATAAAATGATGCTGCTTAAAAATTGGCTCTTCTTCAAATACATTTTCAGTACAAATGAACAAGCAACTATGAGCAAGAACTCTGGATGATGGACAGATATGCTTTTTCCTGCTTCCCAATTCCTTGGTTGAGACCCAGCCTTCGGAATCTCCTGATCTGCATAGTATACCATGAAATGCATTTATGCATTGAACCACTAGCAGGATGCACAGGTGTGCACTTAAGTGAACTACTTACATCTGCATCCAACTGCTTCAGCTCCTTAAGGATGTTAGGAAATCGGAATCCCCACTGCAATAATGGCTGACTGCAATGTCTGTATAAGTGACTATTGTCCTCCAGTAAATCCTGTGCCAGAATATTATACGACAGTACTGAAAAATCAAAAACTTCCTTTTGTTTTTCATTTGAAGTTTCTTTTGATTCACTAGTACCTTGGCTGCTCTTGCATAATGATGTAAAATCCTCCCATTTTCTGTGTACTGCCCCTACTGGAAAGAGATTAAATATGAGAAAATTGAAAAAGGTATGTATTCCACAGTATAATTACACAGCAGTGTTATGTGGTTGTTTTTCATGAGACATTTTCTGATGTAGCATCTTAATAACCACAGTTAAAAATGCTCATATTTTTGCTGTACCACTTTGCATTTTGTACGACTTCAAATATTTCACATAATTAACTTGTGGCTATAGACATGTTCCAATAGGTAGTGAAAGCCAAGCGTTTGTCATTTCTTACACAGATAGGAAAAAACAATAGCTATGTTGGGCAATGCACTCATACTTCTTAGCTGGCAGCTATAGAATATGAAGGCAAGGAAGCTGGTTTCCTTTCTTATAGCAAGTGTTACAGAAGTATTTTGTATTAAAAAGTCATAAGCTCTCTTATAGTGTTTCTCAATTATATTCTGGTACCTGGAACTTCGTTTTGGATGAACTGCAAGAACTTAAATGTGAAAGGAGCTTGGTAATATAGTAAATCGACTGAAGCAGTATTACAGGCCACAAAGTAAAAATATCATGCATATTACTGATATCGATAGATACCAGTCTCAGCTAACTGTGGTTTTATTTAATAAACACAAAGTTGAATTAACTGTTTTAGACATACAAGATCTTAGCGAAGCAAAAAAAAGATATCCAGACCATGTATTGTTCTGACTGGTTTCCACAGTTCTGCATGTTTAATACAAAAATACTACATTTATCTTTGCTGCTCAAAAATCTTCACTTCCTTTCACCCACTCCACATCATTTGACATATTCCTCTCATAGCTTTCATGTCCACATTAGTACCTCAGAACTACTTCAGGCCTGACAGAAATATCAGTCCTATCCAATGACATATGAAGTCAGTCCCTTGTCCTCAATGACTTCACATTCTCATTGTATTACATGTAAAATAGACTGTTTAAAACTCCAATGGTTTTTACCTGACTCAAACATAACAATTCATGTTTAATTCATTCCTTTCTTTCCATGTTTTAATCCCAGTAATAATGGTGAAGCCTTTATAAGAAATGGACTGTGACAATTTTTCTCTCTGTTATTTGCCATGCATTTCTTTAAATTATTTGGGATATTAAAGCTTATAAATCAAGTTTCAATGATGTTCATTCTAGGGAATCTGAAAGCAATTTCTTTGTATTTCTAAACAGGTAGAGTTTACAATTCTTCACATGTACCACCTTACATAGCAATAGTCATTGATCTTAAGAAAACTAAGATAAAACTGTAGATCTGTAGAATTCACTGACATTAAGAAGAGTCCTTCCATCACACCCTGGGTTGGTTCTTCAAATTATGAACCATCCATATTATCTGCTATTAGTCTATTCCCGATCATCAGCAAAGCGATAGAAAGGATAATAAATAGTGCTATCAAGCAGCACTTGCTTAGCAACAACACGCTCACAGAAGCTCAGCTTGGATTCTGACAGTCATTCAGCTCCTGACCTCATTACAGCCTTGGTCCAAACATGGACAAAAGAGCTTAACTACAGAGGTGAAGTGAGAATAACTTCCCTTGACATCAAGGCAGTATTTGATCAAGTATGGTATCAAGGAGGAGCCCTTGCTAAATTGGAGTCAATGGGAATTGGGGGTGAACCCTCCGCTAATTAGAATCATACCTAGCACAATAAGGAAGATGGTTATGGTGGCTGGAGGTCAATCATCTCAGCCACAGGACATCTCTGCAGGAGTTCTCAAGGGTGGTGTCCTAGGCCCAACCATCTTTAGCTGCTTCATCAAAGACCTTCCTTCAATCGTAAGGTCAGAAGTAGGGATGTTCGCTGATGATTGCACAATGTTCAACATCATTTGCAACTCCTCAGATACTGAAGCAGTCCACAACCAAATTCAGCAAAGACCTGGACAATGTCTAGGCCTTGGCTGACAGGTGGCAAGTAACATTTAATGACAATATCCAACAAGAGAAAATCTAGCTATCACCCCTGACATTCTATGGCATTACCATCACCGAATCCCCCACTATTGATATTCAGGGTGGTTACCATTGACCAGAACTGAACTGGAGTAGTCATATACACAATGTGATACTAGAGCAGGTCAGAGGCAAGAAACTCTGCAGTAACTCACCTAACTCCTGAAAGCCTGTGCATCACCTACAAGGCTCAAATCAAGTGTATGATGCAATACTCTCTACTTGCCTGGATAAGTGCTGCTTCAACATTCAAGAAGTTCGACAACATACAGGACATAGCAGCCTTCTTGATAGGCACCCCATGCACATCCGTTCACTTACTCCACCACTGACGCACAGTAGCAGCAGTTTGTACCATCTACAGGATGCACTGCAGCAACTCACCAAGACTCCTTAGACAGCACATTCCAAACCCATGACCTCTACCAGATAGAAGGACAAGGGCAGCAGAAGCATGGGAACACCACCATCTAGAAGTTGCCTTCCAAGCCACACATCATCCTGACTTGGAAATATAGAGCAGTTCCTTCAACATCATTGAGTCAAAATCCCGGAACTCTTTCCCTAACAGCATGGTGGGCATACCTACACCTCAAGGACTGCAGTCAAGAAAGCAGCTTATCACCACCTTCTCAAGGGCAACTAGGGATGGGCAATTAAATGCTGGCTCAGTCTGCGATGCCCACATCCCTTGTAAAGAGTCAATATGGAAAACCGATTACTCATTTCATTGGCCATAAGATGCCAGAACGCAAAAACCAAAAGTATGGTCAATCTAGGTGGCAGGAAATGCTCACAAGATGCTTGCCAGGAATCTCAAATCATGTTACATCTTTGCCATCTCAGGGCTACAAAATATTAGTTATTTGCCAGGTTTATAGCTATTCCATGGACACTTCTTTTCAACATGTGAAAATCCATTAATTTAGGATTAGGCATGCCTAGATGGTTCATGCATTGGATTTAGGATCTAAGCATATATTTATTGGAATTCTGCTTAGCTAGAAGGTATAGTTCAATTCAGCTGGGAACTGCAGCACCAACTTGTTTTTTTTAAACCCTTGGACAGTTCTAGTAGCTAGAAGAATTTCTTAAAGATGTTAACGACAAATTCACCCAATTAATTATGGCAATTCTTTTTTCCAGAATAAATTCTCTAGTTAGAAAACCTTATGGTAAACATGGCTGGAGGGCAAATACCCATCCAGACAGTAAATGACATGATTATACTGATATTAACTCATGGAGCCCAATGAGTGGAATACATTTTACTTCCTTATGTCCACCCCACATTGGACATAAGGAATGAAATGCATTCTAAAACAAGTTTAAGATGGTAACTACATCCTACCATTAATTCACCTAACACATTCTAGAGATTGGCTACAACAACTCAGTAGGTGCTTACTTTCAGACATTATATTATGCAGCTAGCTCAGCTTTCATTTACAAGTCATTATCATCCATTAGTATCAGAACTAAAAGAACACAGCATGTTTTCTGTAGTTATTATTCATCTATTGTGGTAGTATCCCCCTTGCACTCAGAATTAATGACCAGTTAGGTGGTGAAATGCATGTTTAACAACTTTCCAGAATTCCAAAATCACCTTGCAAAGTCTCAGGATTTCAGGCAGAAACATATTTTGGTAGTGTAATTTAGTTTGGTACAGATCTGTTGGCTAAAAGTAAGGTTGGGATCATTTTCTGTTTATTATTTTTGGGATCCGGGTATTATGGCAAGGCCAGCATTTATTGCCCATCCCTAATTGTCTTTGAGATGGTGGGTTGAGCCTCATTTAAACTGCTATGGCCATATGCTTCAGGTGCTCTAGCCATGCTGATTGGTAATGAGTTCTAGGACTTAGGTTGAGTGAAGAACTAATATCAACATACAGTAAAACTCAGAAAATATGCTATCTGACTATTCAGAAAACCTGATGGTTCAGCATCTGACTCAGTGGGTTATGCTTGCTGCATTCCCTTTTGACTCACTGGGGACCTGGTTCCCACACTTCCTTGCAACTCACCTGTGCCCTGGTTCCCATGCTCCCTTCCCACTCATCCAATTCCCTCACTTTAAACTCACCTGGTTCTCTATTTTCCATGCTCAAATGAAATTTACCAGGGTCTTTTTATCCCCCACACTCCCTTTAAACTTACGTTTATCATTTCTGGTGTGTAACATCTCAAAAAAAGTGAATTAAAAGTGTGCTGGAATACTAATATGAATAAAATCCCATAGTCTAGAAAACCTGCTAGTCTGGCACCACTGGGAGTGAACATCACCAATAGCCTGTCCTGGTCCAACCATGTAGATGCCATGGCCAAGAAAGCTTACCAGCGCCTCAGGAGGTTAGAGAAATTTGGCATGTCCCCTTTGACACTCACCAATTTTTATCGATGCACCTTAGAAAGCACCCTATCTGGATGCATCACAGCTTGGTACGGCAACTGCTCTGCCCAGGACTGCAAGAAACTGCAGAGAGTTGTGGACACATCCCAGCACGTCACGGAAACCAGCCTCCCCTCCATGGACTCTGTCTATATCTCTCGCTGCCTTGGTGAAGCAGCCAGCATAATCAAAGACCCCACCCACCTGGATTATTCTCTCTTCTCCCCTCTCCCATCAGGCAGAAGATACAGGATCCTGAGGGCACATACCACCAGGGCTCAAAGACAGCTTCTATCCCATGGTGATAAGACTATTGAACAGTTCCCTTATACGATGAGATGGACTCTTGACTTCACAATCTACCTTGTTATGACCTTGCATCTTATTGTCTATCTGCAATGCACTTCCCTGTAGCTGTGACACTTTACTCTGTACTCTGTCATTGTTTTTGCCTGTACTATTTCAATGTACTCTGTACTAACTCAATGTATCTGCACTGTGTAATAAATTGATCTGTGCGAATGGTATGCAAAACAAGTTTTTCACTGTACCTCAGTACAAGTGACAATAATAAACCAATACCACCAAAGTCTCAAGTGTGCCAGAACTAAAGCAAAACTATTAATCTAAGTCACAATGATGTGCAACTTGGGACAGGAACCTGCAGGTAGTGGTGTCCCCATGTGCATGCTATGCTGCCTTTGTCCTCCCTGGGGATATAGGTTACAAGAACACAATAAAATAGGTGCTATCTGACCTCCCCCTCCCCCCCCCCCCCCCCCCCCCCCCCAACAAACCTGCCCTACCTATGATCATAGCGGTTATATACTAGCCTCAACTCCTCTTCTGTGCCATTCTCCATAGCCCTCAATTCCTTAGGTTTGTGGGGCATTGTTAGAGTAGGCCAGAAAGTAAATGCAGTGTATTTTGCAAATGGTACATGCCACGGTCACTGTACGCCAGTGGTGTCGGCATGAAGTGGATGGGGTACTGATCAAGTGTGCTGCTTCACCTTGGACAGCTTTTTGCGAGTTGCTGGAGCTCCACTCATCCAGGCAGCTGAAGAGTATTCCATTACATTCCTGATCTGTGCCTCGGAGATGGTGTTAACAAACCAGTCATTTGCCAAAGGATACCCAGCTTTTGACCTGCCCTTGTAGCCAGTGTATTTATTCTGTTCAACACTCTCCCTACAAAATGTTGATGGCTGGGGACTTGGCAATGGTACTGCCATTGAATATCAAGGATGGGTAGTTAAACTTTCTTATTGGAGATGGTCATTGCCAGGCACATTTGTGGCATGAATGTCACTTGTCATTTATCAATCCATGCCCAAATGTCGTCTTGGTCTTGCTGCATGCAGATTCATTTGCTGAATTGAAAATTATACAAACATCCCCACTTCTTGCCTTATGATCGAAGGAAGATCATTAGTGAAGCAGCTGATGGCAGGGCCTAGGACATTGCTCTGAACAATTCCTGCAATGATGTCCTTTGGCTGGGATGCTTGACCTGCAAAAACACAACCAACTTCCTTGGACTCCAACCACTGAAGCATTTGCCCCTGCTAACTGACTCCAGTTTTAGGGAGCTCCTCGATTCCAAACTCAGCAAATGCTATTTTGATGCCTAGAGCAGTCATTTCCACCTCAACTCTGGTATTTAGCTCTTTGGTCCTATTTTTGAACCAAGGCTGCAATGGAGCCAAGTGGCGAAAATGGGCATCGGTGAGCAAATGATGTTTAATAGTATTGCTGACATTTTCTGAAATTTTGCTGATGATTGAGAACAGGTTGATTGGATGACAATTAGCTAGACTGGATTTGTCCTTTTTTTTGTGTGCATGATGCAAATGAGGAATTTTCCATTTTGTTGGATAGATACCCGAGTTGCACATGTTTGAACGTTGTGGTAATGGTGCAGATGGATGGGATGTCTTATGGCTGGCGTTTTCTCTCCTCGCCAGAGAGAGGAAATTATTCTTTAATGATAACAGCCAGCAGGACAAGCACTTCTAGTGAAAGAGAGTTCTTTGATTCATTCTCATTAAACATCCTGATAAAGCTAATAATACATAATGATGGGACTTAATATTTCAGGATAATTGACATTTTGTTAACAATGGCAGAGTGGAAAAGGCACAGGGGTGGCTCTGAAAATGAAGAATGACAGTAGGACAGTAGTGAGAAAGGATTTTAGCTCAGAAGATCAGTAAATGCAATCAGTTTGGGTGGAGAAAAGGAGACAACAAGAGCTGGTGGTAAGACAGCACTGCAGCTGTGGCTGCTGCTACATAGCTCTGATTCTGGTTTGATACCAACTCGGCACTGGTTCCATGGAGTTTGCACATTCTTCCTGTGACTGTGTGGGTTTCCCCAGGATGCTCCAGTTTCTTCCCACATCCTAAAGATGTACAAGTTGGTAGGTTAAGTAGCTACTGTAAATTACCATTAGTGTAAATGGTGGGGGGGGGGGGGGGGGGGTGGGGGGGGGGGGGGGGGGGTGGGGGTGGGGTGGGAAGGTAGAAAAGAGGGTGCTGGTGGAATTGATGATTAGGTGAGAAAAAATAAGTTACAGGGAAATGGGTGAATGCTCTGAAAGCCGGCATAGATTCAACAGGCTGAATGGCTTCCTTCTAAAGAAAGAAAGAAAATATGAAAAAAAGTATATAGTCAATAGTTTCTCCCCTAGGAGCTACTCCATTGTACAATCAATCAAGAAATGAAGGGTTTCTAAGATAGGTATGCAGTGATTGTAGAAATGTTATGGAATACAAGGCAATTCAACCCACTGGATCTCTGCTCAATTCTTGTGAAATTATTTCATTAGTCATGTCACCTTGCCCATTTTGTCAATTGCCTGCCTGCAATTCCCTTCTGAAAGCCATTTTTGACACTTTTCCATCAGTATTAGAAGCAATGAATTCCATATCATTATTTCTTTCATTAAAAAAAAATCATATTTCCCTTTACACCTTTTGCCCAAATATCTGTGGTCTCTCTGGTGCATGAACCATCTGCCAACGAGTATAGCTTTCTCATTCTGATTGTAGGACGGAACAGCATAATATAACTTCAATCATGGATGTTAAAAGCATGCACCATCGTAAGATTAGACAATTACAGGGATATATCATCTTCATAAATGAGGTTTTTAACACCAAAACTGATTAAATAGGATCAAGTATTAATTATTTTTTACCTTTTATGTTTCTGTTTTCTTGACCTTCCACCACGCTGGAGCTACGTGAATTTTCCAATTCACTGTCCCGCAAAGCAACACAGTCAGTTTTGTCCTGTGCTGCATGATTTGTGTCATTTAATTCCAAAAGATTCAGTTCCTTCTTATTTGCTGGATCATGCTTTCTTCGTTTAACTTGAGGTGCACCTACATGTGTCTCCATGTGATAACCTGATGGTCGACTTGGGTAAGAATTAAAAGTTTGTTGTAAAGAACTACCCCTTGTCCATGAATGACCATAAAAGAACGATGGTGGTCTCTGCTGGGAAGAGGGATTCCGGTAGAAGGATCTAGTCCAATGGAAGGGGAGAGGACTCCCAAAACCATGTGGAGTTATTACCCAAGGAGAAAAACTGGAGACCCGACAAGGACAGGAGAAGTTTGGAATGTTACAAAACCACCGAGGAGCTGATAAGCGGACAATACTGTTCCTGCCCAAGTTCTGCAGATGACGAGTAATCATGTGGTGGCTAGAAAACACCAAATACTTCTTTATCACAATGAACAGTCCAATTTACTTCTAAGTATAATACAGCAGATGAGCAGATATTTCAATAAAATATGTATATTTTAAATGTAACTACAAGTGACCCACCATCCCCCACCTTTACAGGGGTGGGTTGACCCACCACCCCCCACCTTTACAGGGGTGGGTTGCTGTATCTCAAAATTTTGGGTAGTGTTTTATGAATTTGTAAACGTGAACTTCCATAACCCATCTGCCCATAATGTGTGGGTCGCCAAACGTGTGTGGGGACAAAAAAAAGGTAAATAAATCAACATGGAATTTACTTGTTTCAACTTGCATTTCTTGACACATGCGCAGATGGCACGGCTTCATGTTACAGAAAACTTCGACGTGGACTGCTTCCTAGGAACACAAGCCTTCCCTGTGCTGTGCCGCGCCCCCCGCCCGCCCCTCCTTTTACTGCAGGGGTTGCCTCTAGCTAACCTGGTTATTTGTAAAAATTTGTACAGCAGCTTGTACCATAGAGCAGGATAAAATTTTGAATTAATTTACTACATTCTTTCTTCAAAACTTTCTATTTCTTCAGGGAACGCATGACAAATGTTGACTTCAAGCATTCGTTCGTGTAGGTTTAAAAAGAAAGAGAGTTTAAAATATACAAGGATCATATATTACTATAGAAATAATACAAGAAAAGTGAAGATGCAAGAATCAAATTAAAATAAAGCACTACAATTATGCACAAGAGATTCTGCAGATGCTGGAATCTGGAGCACAAGATGCTGGAGGAACTCAGCAGGTCCCCCGCCCCCCCAATCCTTCCCTCATTCCTGTGGCCCCCTCACACCACCTCTTTCCCCTTCCCCCACCCTAATGACCTGCCCATCTATTCCCCAAGTCATTCCCTTTATTCCTTTTTTCCGTGGTCTGTTGCCCTCTCCTACCGGAATTCCTTCTTTAGCCCTTTGCCTCTTCTACATATCACCTCTCAACTTCTTACATCTCCCCCCACCCCTCCTCCCAGACTCAGAATCAGGTTTATCATCACTGACATATGTCATGAAATTTGTTGATTTGTGGCAGCAGTACAGTGCAAGACAAAGACATAAAAATTACTGTAAGTTACGAAAATAAATAGTGTAAAAAAAGAATAATGAGGTAGTGTTCATGGAGCGTTCAGAAACCTGATGGTCTTCAGGCTCCTGTACCTCCTCCCCAATGGTAGTAATGTGAAGAGGGCATGTCCCAGGTGGTGAGGGTCCTTAATGATGGATGCTGTCTTCTTGAAGCACCACCTCTTGAAGATGTCTTCGATGGCGGGAAGGATTGTGCCCCTGATGGAGCTGGCTGAGCCTACAACCCTCTGCAGCCTCTTTTAATCCTGCACATTGGCGCCTCCATACCAGGCGGTGATACAACCAGTCAGAATGCTCTCCACCGTACATCTGTAGAAATTTCCCCCACCCACGTGGACTCACCTATCACCTGCCAGCCTGTGCTCCTCCCCCTCCCCGACCTTCTTATTCTGGCTTCTGCCCTCTTCCTTTTCAGTCGTGATGAAGGGTCTAGACCCGAAACATCAACTGTTTATTTCCCTCCAATAGATACTGCCAGACTTGCTGAGTTCTTCCAGCATCAAATGTGTTGCCACAAATTATGCAGTTTCTTTAGGAAGTAGGGAGTCATTTCCACAATTTTCCTGGAAGTATCTACAAATTTGTTTTAAAATGTTTCATGGTACTGGCATTAATAGCAATGGAAAAGAAAATGCAGAAAGGCTGACCACTTGGTGGCCAAGCTCAATGCGTCTGAACACAGCAAGATTGCACACACTTATAAAGACTTAGCAAAACTCTTAAAAAGCCAAGCAAAAATAAACTTTGCCCATTTTTACATCTTTTTAAGAATTAAAACACAAGTTTTAGGTAACCATTCAACATTTTTGGTTTGACTGCTACTACTTTCTTTTAAACCCAAGACAACCTATCAATTTACCAGCTCAATACTCCCAGGGCCCCAAAGGAAATAGAGCATCTGTATGATGTATAGAGCTCAGTTGTGACCTTCACAAAATTGCATTGTAAGTAAAATGTCTGAAGCTCATGTGGAAAAGATACCAGATATGGAACATAACCATATACCCAGAAGCTTTGTGCATCGCAATGCCATGATAATCCCTTCTGGTTTGTTTGATCCATGCTGGGCATTTGAATCTAAATTGTAAGGATGCAAAATTAAAATGGTTTTACAAATACAACCAAAATGTTCAAAAGGTGAGCTGCTCCTTTATCACTTTCTTGTTTGTAGGATCTTGGTTTGTGCAAGTTGGTGCCCATATTTCTTATTTTACAACAATAACCATACTTGTAAAGTTCCCAGATGGCTAAAATCATTTTGGAACAATCTGAAGCTGTGAAAGGCACTATATACAACAAAAATTCATTAAAAAATTTCTCTGCATGTGCAAATACACTTTCATCCAAGTTAAATGTTTTTGGTAACGGCTAGCTTAGCTTTGCAGGGCTTTCAAAAATCAGGCCACCCTTGAGATCACTTTGATAAAGTTACCAGGAGGGTATACTTCCAACTAAAGGGCAGGTTCTGTACTTCTGCAGAAAATACTTAGTTTCATGCTGGGTGAACATATCTACAATAAGAGAACATTTAATATTGTACGTGAGATGTGATCACATTGAGAGGAAAGATGAACTATGTTTAAATAGGGCATAATCATCTGCTGTTTTACAAAATTCTAAATTGTATTTGCAATGCCATGATGTATTTACATCAACTCCTTAGTACTTTAACGACGTGTCAAGTTGTCACAAACATTTCTTTAACCTGGAAATTCAATTTTACTAAAAGGGAAATGTTCTTTGTTGCATCATATTAATTTCACACATTACAAATATATGCTACCCAGACTGAATCCGTATGATAACGATGGTGGTGTTGGTGGGAGGAGGAAGAAAAATGTGGACAACTTTGTCATGAATAAGTGTGTGGCCTAGTGTGCTAAATTAACGTAAAATCTTTCCACTTGTAAATTATATTTGCTGATGTGGATAAGAATACCAAGTGAATTCCTACCCTCTTAAATCCTGTGTATTCAGCCCAGCAGAGTACCCAAAAGGTACAAATCTGTGGCCATTCATTCTTCAAGAATTGCTTCCCAAACTGTTCTTCCAGTATCTATCAAGTCAAACTCACAAAACAATACGTAAAAGCATTAAAACAAAGATGTCGGTGTTTTACACATCAATCATTTAATCCAATTTCATATTTTTATTGTTGAATGGTTCACTGAAGTATGACTATCGCCACTGAAGTGGGCAAAATATATTTTAGCGTAGAGATGAACTTATTTTCGTGCAAAAGCAATGAAGATATAATTTAACTTAAAGCAAAATCAGCGACATTCTCTCACGACAAGAACGTAATTCCACATCATGTACCATAAATTAACAAAATAGTTTTGATAATCCTCGTTTTCTCATTGAACTTTTAAGGAAAAACGTTATTGTTTACAGTTCACGCGGAACTGAGCTACTTGGAATGGAAAGTGATTGAAGGAATGCACATTAAAGACAATAACTGCCACTTACGGAATCGCCAGCGCAAAGTTATGGAGTTCGGTCCAAAGAGCATGTTACCAGTGGTGGGCATCCACTCAACAACTAAAAAACGAAGGCCTGAGATTTGGCAGTTCTTTCCTGCCGAGTCCAGGCCTCCCGCTAGGCCGCAGAACACAATGGCTGCGGCCCCGGGCATTCTGGGAGTTGTAGTCCTCCGACCGAGACACCACTTCAACGCAGAGAGACGGCGCCACCAGAAAACTACACCGTTCGCATGCGCGCTAATCCTCCTCCCCCCCAACGCACCCCCGCACACTTCAGCATCCGATTTAACAAAAATGCATCCTCCAAATTACAGAGCAATAAAAAAAATTGTAGTAAATTCAGGCTTTCGTCCAAGTCGCAATAAGGGATCCCCCCCCGCAAAAAAACACAAGTTGTAAATTACATTAACTTACATGCAGACGTCCATAGTTGCTACTGTAGTGTTGTTGCTGTATCCAACTCCGTTCTGTTCCGGCCGGTAGCAAACGGGCGAGTCTATTCCATAATGTTAGAGAATGCCTTCCCAAGAAATGATACGTGTACTGAAAATGCACCTTTTGTTAGATGGCAGGATTAAACTAATCCATACCTAGGTAAAACTGATCCCACAAAAGAATTACAAGAAATAAAACGTTTGCAATCATTCCGTAGACTCGTTTTCGTTAATTCGTCCATTCGGTCACAGTGAAGCACCATCACGACTCATTTTTTAAAGATGCAACCCTGAAATTGAGTTATATCTGCTGTGGGTGCATTTATGCCGGATTGAAACAACTCTCCTCAAAAAAGCACATTAACTTAAATAGTGTTAAAACTAGACGTTTAAAATGCTTAGCCACTCTCATCAACGCTTCCAATAAAACATGTTGATTTTAACCTGTGTCTTTAATGCCCATACCCCCGACAATCTCACTTTGGCATGACGCTTAATGCATAACAAAGGCTGGTGAAGTAACACTTAATGAATAATAAAGGTTACTGGAGTAACACAGTATTAATACTGTTGTATTAAAACCTGTCAGTGAATCAATAATATCTGTAAAAGTTTATGTAACATTGGGTGAAATCAATGTGAAGGTGTGGTATATTTCAATATTTGGTCAAAGCCCGTTCGTTTTACAAAGTTATTACAGTCACAGATTCACAAATAGTTACAGCACAAAAGAGGCTATTCAGGCTCAATGTAAAAGAGGTCCATAATGTACTACTCCCCTGCCTTCTCCCCAGACCCCCACAAATTATTGCTTGTAAGATATTTAGCCAAAACTCATTTGAATACTACAACTGAATCTGCCAGCATTACTACCTCGGCAGTCTTTTCCAGATCCTAACCCTCCCCCCCCCATGTTAGTTTTGGTTCTTTGGCCACTCACCCTTATTTCATGTACCCTAGTTCTTGATTCTTTTCCCAAAGAGAGTAGTTTATCTCTGTCTACACCCTTTATGATTTAAAACATCTCTCTCACAACCTCCACTGTTCAAAAAAGAACAAAACCATCTTCTCCAGTCTTCCTACATAACGAAAATCCCTCATCCCCAGAATCATTTTCGTAAATCTCATCTGCACTTTTTCTAAAGCCTTTACATCTTTCCTAAAGTGTGTGCCCCAGAACAGGCCAATTGTGGCTAAACCAGTGTGAGGAGATCCCACCACCAGCCACATGTTGTCCTCCCTACCCTTTCACCTTCCACAGGGAGCACTCCCTCTGTGACTCTCTGGTCCACTTATCCCTGCCCACCCACCCCTTCCTGACCCCTGGCACTTTTCCCTGCAGTAGTAGGAGGTGTAACACTTGTCCTGGAGGTGGACAGTGATGTACCTCATCCACCACCTCTCCCAGCTCCTATAAAGGGCTGCGTGGGTTTCCTCCGGGTGCTCCGGTTTCCTCCCACATTCCAAAGACGTACAGGTTAGGGGCTGTGGGCATGCTATGTCGGCGCTGGAAGAGTGGCGACACTTGCAGGCTGCCCCCAGCACATTCTCAATAATGCAAAAAGATGCATTTCACTGTGTGTTTCGATGTACATGTGACTAATAAGAATCTTATCTTAATCACTGGAATTTTATTTTGCTGTTTCTCTAAGGAAGACTAGCAAATATGAAAAATGATGAATGTGTTAATATTTCCAAAGTGAAATCCAGAAGATAACGCTTATTTCCAGCAATCACATGATTCTTGATATTATAGTTTCAGTCTAATCAGGAAGAATTATTTGTTGCTGATAAACAGAATGCCTAAATAGGAATCTTCTAGGCAAACTCAGTAGGATCTTCAGCTTAGCTGAGGTGACATCAAAAGAACTATTAAAGGGGTCTACCTGATATTGATATTGGTTTATTACCGTCACTTGTACTGAAGTACAGTGAAAAACTTGTCTTACAAACTGATCTTACAGGTCAATTCATTACACAGTGCAGTTACATCAAGTTAGTACAGAGTGCATTGATGTAGTACAGGTAAAAAAAATAACAGTACAAAGTGTCACAGCTACATAGAAAAGTGTTATTAGAAGAGCCAGGAACTATAGAAAGGAACAATAATATTCAGAAAATATATTATAAGATGCAGAGACTCTGGACAAAAGACATCCAACCCTTAAGTGACCCCAAAGCAGCCTCAAATGGAGACCTGGAGTGTGGCCGAGAGGAGAGCCTGGGTTGTTCATGTACACACTCACAATTGTATCTCAGGAGCACGACAATAGAGCCAAAAGTGCAAAAATTATTTTTGATATTTGGCTCACTTTCCATTCATGCACAGATTAAAGAAATTTTAACCAAACTTAAGAATGCAAAGGTACAGTGCTTATGTAACAACACCCTTGAACTGAAAATTAGTGGATGAACACTACCAATTGCTTGTTTCAACTATTTACAGAAGTATAAATTAATTTTTCTATGTCTCATCAATAGCATCATAGGAATTTTGCATATTTTTAAATAGCACAGGATCCGAGATAGACTGCTGTGGCAACAGTAACAGTACCCTACTACCAATAATAAAAAAGCAACTTGCATTTATAGGGTGCTTTTAAATAGCAAAATATTCCAAGGTTCTTTGCAGTGGTAGTACCAAACAAAGTTTTACACTGCTCCACAAAGGAGACATTGGACAGATGACCATGGTTTGGTCAAAGAGCTTGTTTTAAGATGTGGCCCAAAGGAGGAAAGAGAGATAGGAAGTGTTCGGGATTATTCTGGAGTTATGAAATTATGGATAGCAGATATTAATTAAAATGAAAACCAGTCTTCAGGAAATAAAACTGATACCTTAAGGCTATTGAAACCAATCATTGGGCATAGGACATTCTGATTCTGTACCATTGAGACTATGCAGGGATAGACAATAGATGAATGTTTATGTTCATTAATGGTCATTGAAAACCTTCAGGATGAGATCAGGGAAGGCATTAAGTGGCTATCTCCTGAATTATCACATTGTTAGAAGTGTATCCCTGCCACTTAATGCACAGTTCAGGACAGGTCTGTTTTGTCACTTAACATTCTGGCTAGTTATATATTCAGGGAGGTATATTTTGGTTGTCTGGACTTTGTGCTCAGCAGTTCTCAGACCAGCCACTAGTATGAATATTCAAAGGGGTTCTGCTAGTTGGAGAGATAGAAAGGTCTTGGTAGCTTAGACGTCTGCAGATTCTGGAGGAGATTGCATATGTAGGTAGAGTCAAGAATTTGAAAACAGGAGGGAGGATTATAAAACAATTTTATTTAATTAACAGAAGGGAGATATGGTTACACAATAAAGGGCCTGTCATTTAAAACTGAGGTACATAGAAATTTCTTGTCTCAGATGGTAGTGAACCTCTGGGATTCGCTGCCCTTGAGGGTGGTGTAAGCCAGATCATTAGATATTCTTTAAGGTGGAGATAGATAAATATTTGAAAGATCGAGAAATTGAGGGTTATGGGGAACTGGCAGAGAAAAGGAGATGAAAGTCTAAGTCAAATTTATTGTCATATGCACATGTATACACAGGTGCAATGAAAACTTGCAGCAGTATCACAAGCACATAGCATCATATAAGCAGGATTCACAAGAAAAACATAGATATAAATTATATACAATTTTTACAAGAAAGAACACAATTAGAACAAAAGAAACACAAAGTTTATTTTAGTGCAAAGTGATCAATGTGGTCAGTGTTGCTAAACTGTAGTGATTAGGGTCGTGCTGGTTGGTTCAAGAACCAAATAGTTGAAGGGAAGTAGTTGTTCTTGAACATGGTGGTGTGGGACTTGAGGCTTCTGTACCTCCTGCCCGATGGCAGCTGCAAGAAGATGGCATGGCCTTTGATGATGGATGTATCTACAGCGCCTCCTGTAGATACTATTGATGATGGGGAGTGGTGTGCCCGTGATGTATTGGGCTGAGCCCACTACCACTTATGTGGTAGCTTCTTACGTTCGCTTATGTCCAGCTTCTTACATTCCTGCACATTTGAATTTGCTGTACCAGACCATGATGCAGTCAGGATACTTTCAACAGCACATCTGTAGAAGTTTGTTAGAGTGTTTGGTGACAAGCTGAACCTTCTTAACCTTCTAAGAAAGTAAAGATGCTAGCGCACCTTCCTTGTGATTGCTGGCCCCAGGATAAGGCATCTGATATGTTAATGCCCAGGATGAAAGCAGTAAAGATCAGCCATGAACATATTGAGTAGTGGGACAGGCTTGAGGGGCTGGTGGTCTACTCCTGCTCCTGTTTTCTGGAGTTCTAATTATGTCAGCAAGCACAGGAGTGAAGGGGGGAACATGATGAGCACTAGGAAATGGACATCAGATTCGTGAATGACTTTGTTAATGAAGATATTGGGACCTGTTTTAGAAGTGTTATTAAGATTCATTCTGATGTCTCCTGATTACCTTTACCTTTTGTAATGGTATAAATGATAGCCTTTGCTACTTATCATGGTTTGTCTTGTCACTCCAAGAAAACTGCTATTTCTATGATTTTGTTATTAGTAATTACTTTTTTATCTTAAGAGTAAAATAATAGACTTAATACTCAAGATAATTTTCTCAAGAAGAATGTATGCACTATTCATTTATTTCCTGTTCATTTCCCTCCATAGATGCTGCCTGACCTGCTGAGTTCCTCCAGCAATTTTTGTGTTGCTCCAGATTTCCAGCATCTGCAGTCTTTCTTGTGTGTCCACATTTTGTCTTCAGTTGGGCTAGATGTTTTCCTTGAAAGGAAAATGGAAAAATGCACATTTTCCATCATAATTAAAATATGTTAATGAAATGGTGGAAACAAACAGTTTTGGAATGCTCAATCTCTAAGAACAGGACCTTAATTGTGATATAAATAATGAGCAATTACTCTTGTTAAACTATGAATGAACCACAGCAATGATATAATTACATGTGAAAAACTTCATCGTCTGAGTTATGATGAGAAACAATCAATGATTTCCCTGTTGCAACAGCTAGCAATGGTTGGATGTAACTAAAGGGTTAAAAGAAGCATCTTTCTCTGTTAGGACTATTTGTTTTTCCCAGGTGTTACTGAAACCATGTGAAACAGCAAGACATCTATGTGGAAGGTAGCCCCAAGCATTATTCGGGTGCAGTTAAACGGGCAGCTTTGCAAAACAATCAGGGTATACTTCAGTCAAGCGAGACAATGGGGGGTGTTAATATGTCCCATCAGACAAGATCCCGGGGCTTTGTTTGAGTTCCTCAGAAACCTTTCTCGGCTGCGCATTCATGGAGCCACCCGCCCTCTAGAAGACCGGAATTTTTATCTGTTCATACAGTGGAATTTTTCTGCAGTAATAACTGAATAGACTCTTGAAAACAACGGGAAGGTTTAGCAAAGGTGTGGAATCCTTTGTTATGCTAGGACCAAACAGGGCACAAAGCCCTCCTTAACTATAATGATGTGCCCCGCAAGGGAGTCCTTCGGAGCTTCTCCATGGGTTGGTTCGTGGCCAACGTCTGGCGACTGTCAAGCCCCTTCACGTCTTGCTGAAGTACCCCGGGGCTCCCCTTCGGCGATAGACTGAGTGGCAGAGAATGCAATGTTGCGAAGTACTGGATTGTCACGAACCAGCAACAAAAGAAACACACTGAGCATGATTTAGTGTTAAAAACTATTTTATTAATCACTACTTATGATAATACGTAAAATAAAAGTAAAAATGTTAGTATGTTAGAATTCAAAAATGTTAAACCTCGAACGTTAACCCCAAAACTAAACCCGTCGTGTGTGTGTGTGGCAAAGTCCAAAACTCCCAGTTCCGGAATGGTTCTTAAAGTTCAGTTCCGCAAGCCATAAGGTGAAACATGAGCAAGGGCTTCTTCAACAACCACCGTTGTCTGAAGATAAGATGTAGATGTAGAAAAACATAGAGAGAGTACATACGAAATCCAAATGTTCCACGATGGAACCCAAACGACACTCCAGTGTTTACTCGGTAGTGACTTCCTCACCCCGAAAAGCATCCGAACCGTGGTCGTCCACACACAAATACCTGTTTCCTTCTACAGGTCAGCAACAAAGTGAACTCCACCGGATTACTTCCAACTTCCATACATGGATTTCAGTGGCAAACACAGTTATTGTTTCTCATCCATCGATAGAGAAAACAAGCAGGCTGGTGTCTCTCTCCCTTCTCTCTCTCTCTCCTGCTTCTTCTAACCTCTTCAACAACGTCATTACGTCCTTTATCTTCTATTGACGTAAGCACGCCCCACACACACATACACACACGCTCTCTATCTTAAAGGGACTTTCACTGAGTCCGTAACAGGATGCAGATAAGTATCACTGAGAACTGCATGCAGCTCAATTTTACCAGGAAGTGAGAGAGTTTGGGTTTTTGGTCTTGTTTCTTTGAATTTGGGTTTGATTAGATTTGTGGTTAGAGCTGTAGTTTCCTTTGTGTTTAGTTGTTTTTAGTTGTGTTGATTAAAGTTACTCAAACTTTTTGTGAAATTATGGTGTCTTTCATTACCAATTCTGTCATTCAAATGGAACCCAAAAGAACCTGAGCCCTGTTTTAATATATTGTCTCAGTTGTGGAATACAACATTTCTGACAAAATAACTGAACACCAAGCTAAAAAAAAGTACCAATCAGACATTTCATGTGCAAGGTATCTCTGTCATAGAGAGAGGGAAAAAAACAATTTGATACCCCCTTGCATTTTTGTGGATCAGCCTCTCCACTAAATAATTTATCTTGCTGGCAATGTCATTCACTGTGGAGTCATCCACTTAGAAGACCTGACTAAAGCCACAGACATTGAATAAAACTAGATAAAGTGATTACTCAGATCAGATTAGCTGCAAGAAATTTTCAAAGTGCTAAACTGGGATAATTGAACAGCAAATTGATCAATGCACATCTAGTGTAAACAATTCATGGGATTGATCCATCATTTTTTACTGTGCTGAAATGATTGACCTATGTACAAAATGTGATAAAATTGATTGGGTAAAACTATTTCCTCTAGTTGCTGGTCAGGTGTTTCAATAATAGTTGTCATTTATAAAGCACTTTCAACATAGCTAAATTCCCTGTACAAAATATTGCTGGGGCCAATCTGTGGGCAATGGAAAAAGTGCTTGCCACAGGAAAGAAGTATGGCCTAGGAATTTCTTCACCCAATGTCAAATAAAATGGTGCTCTATGGTTGAAAATTGGGCCTAATACAGAGTAGAACAATATTGTACTTAATGAAAAATTCAACAGCTGACTTTCTAGCTGGATTTTCATTTGCTTATGAAACACTTTCCTGGCATTAAACTCTATTAGATGACATTAATGCTAATACCCTAAATTCATGTCTGGTGTGATTTTCAGCCTTATTAGCATGAAAAGCAACAGTTCTTATTTAATCACAGATCAACTGAATTTGAGGAACCCTGTCTCCCCTGAAACGATGCTATTTAAAGGGCTAATGTTCAAAATGCATTCTTTGTCCTCATTGAAATTAGTGACCTCCTATTACCTCAAGTGAAGCCACATCCACATGTCCTGGCTCTGCTTTGGCCATTGTGATCAAGGTCTCTGTCACCCTCAACTTCATAGCCTAGAGTTATTCCAGATTGCTAATCTGCCACATTACACAATTTACTGGTGCCTTAGGGAGGTCACCCAGACTCCATAGACAAAGAAAGAAGACTTCATCTACTTTTCCTCTACTCAACAGGAGAAAGAAGGGGATTTGCTAACATTGCAGGCTGCCAAAAGTGCAAGTACTCAGTCTGCAACCTACTGACAGGTACATCTGGCTTAGCCCTGGATGTTCTTTGTGTCTTCCATGCATTGAAGACTTGAAGATACTGTACCAGCCTGTTCGTGTCCCTAGCCCCACTTGAGGGCACTCTCCTACCTCCATCCATCGTTGTGGCATCCATTCATTAATCAGCAACACTCCCCAAAAGCAGGAAGAGTGCTGCTTATCATGTGTATATAGCCTTCTAAGGCTTGGCTTCTTCAGTTGAGCTCTTAAGGAGAAGCGCTGGAGGCTGCATGATCTTTCAAGTAGATCAATACAACAATGCATGCTGAAACTCAACAAGGAAACTCAACATTGCTGTTCAGGGAACCTCACAATTAAAGATCATGATTTTTATGGGTATTTTCAAAGCAGCATTAGAGTGACAGTCAAAGTATTATATATACAATAGTATTACAATGTAACAAAGCAATTACAAGCCCCTTGACTTTGGTGTATGGATATGAAAGAAGGATAAAGTGTTGGGGATGTGGGTACGGACAGGGACAACTCCCACAATACACTGAGGATAAAGCTGCACCAGTGATCATGGGCAGCCATTTCACATTGGCACTATAGCCATCTGCTGAGAGATTTTCATAAGGGAGAATGGCAGCACTTTGATCCTAGCATGGTTAGACATTTTCACAAAGACATTGGTTAGACATTTTTACAAAGCAGCGAGAAGAAAACTGCTCCAAGATAAATGTTTCATTTTAATGGTGCTTTTGATGGAAATCCGTTTGATGAAATAGAACATAGAACAGTAGAGCACAGAACAGGCCCTTCAGCCCACAATGTTGTGCCGACATAGCTATTCCCTCAAATCTACAGAATGCCCATATCCCTCTATTTTCCTCTCATTCATGTGCTCATCCAAGCCCTCTTAAAAGCCCCCAATGAATTTGCCTCCACCACCCTATCAGGCAATGCATTCCAGACATCCACCACTCTCTCACTAAAAAATGTACCCTCACGTCTGTTCTGAACCTACCCCCTCTCACCAAAAATGCATGCATTATGCAGATCTGCCTTAAATGCAGATCCTAATCTTTTGGACCAGTCTCCCATGTAGGATCTTGTCAAAGGAGAGGGTCAAAGGGTTATGCTTCGAATATCCTGCGCTTAACTCCCTGTGATCTCCTCCTCCCCACCCTTCACCATCAGGAATCTCCCACTCCCACCTGGTCTTCAGGAAAGCAGCCTTTATCACCTCTTCGCCCATCACTGACAACTTTTCATACCCTTGGCGCAGGAGGAGGATAATGGTGAGATCATGTTGGCTCTGAGTGACATGCCATGTTGGGATGTTTTGTATTTATATGAATTAGCAATCATACCGGTGCCCAAGAAGAGCAGGATGAGCTGCCCCAATGACTTTCACCCAGTAGCACTCACATCTATCACGATGAAGTGCTTCGAGAGGTTGGTTATGGCTAGAATTAACTCCTGCCTGAGCAAGGACCTGGACTTGCTGCAATTTGCCTACTGCTACAAGAGGTATACAGTGGATGCAATCTCACTGGCTCTCCACTCTGCTTTGGGACACCTAGACAACAGCAAAACATACATCAGGCTGCTGTTTATCTATTACAGCTCAGCATTCAATACCATCATCCTCTCCGTATTAATCAACAAGCTTGAAAATTTGGGCCTCTGTACCTCCCTCTGCAACTGGATCCTCGACTTCCTTATCGGGAAAGAGCAGTCAGTGCAGATCGGTAATAACATCTCCTCCTCGCTGACAATCAACACAGGTGCACCTCAAGGATGCATACTTAGCCCATTGCTCTACTCTCTTTACATTCATGACACTGTGGCTAAGCACAGCTGAAATGCCATATATAAATTGGCTGATGACACCACTGTTGTTGGTAAAACCTCAGATGGTGATGAGGAAGCATACAGGAGTGAGATAGATCGGCTGGTCGAGTAATGTCTCAACGACAACTTCCCACTCAACATCAGCAAGACCAAGGAATTGATTGTGGATTTCAGGAAGGGGAAGGTGGGAGCATACTAGTCTTCATTGAGGAGTCAGCAGTGAAAAGGGTGAGCAGCTTCAAGTTCCTCGGTGTCAACATCTCGGAGGATTTATCCTGGACTCAACACATTGACGCAATCACAAAGAAGGCATGCCAGGGGCTCTACCTCGTTAGGGAATTTGAGAAGATTTCATATGTCATCAAACAGCCTTGCAAATTTCCATAGATGTACGGTGGAGAGCAGTCTGACTGGTATGGAGGCTCCAATGCACAGGATCACAAGAGGCTGCAGTAGTTTGTAGACTCAGTCAGCTCCATCACGGGCACAACCCTCCCCACCACTGAGGACACCTTCAAGAGGTGGAGCCTCAAGAAGGTGGCATCCATCATTAAGGACCCACACCATCTGGGACATGCCCTCTTTTCATTACTACCATCGGGTAGGAAGCACAGGAGCCTGAAGACCCACACTCAATGATTTAGGAACAGCTTCTTCCTCTCTGCCATCAGGTTCTGAATGGTCCATGAACTCATGACTACTACTTCGTTATTTTTTTGCACTATTTATTTATATATTTGCACTGTACTGCTGCTGTAAAACAACAAATCTCACTACATATAAATCAGTGATAATAAACCTGATTCTGAATGCTCTTCAACAGTGACCCAGAATACCTGTTCATGGCACTAGGGTATATCTGGAGTGTTCTCGAGCTTATGTATGATTCCAGGACTGAAACCAAAATTTCAGAACCGCAGCTTTGTGATGAGCTGGGTCCTAGTTTGGCAACAATTGCTGATTTGAGATTAATGTATGCCTTTAGTTCAAATATATAGACAAAAAAATTGTTGTATAACATACTAGCATTGAACATATCCACATAAACATCTGAATCCCACTTCCCATTACTTCATTATCGGGGGCATCAACGTGAAATAGGGATACGGAATAATTCTGTCCCATCTCAATCCATTTGGAAAGTTTTGCTCCGTGGGCAAAGGCCCCAAACTTCCGCCTCTCGACTTGTAACCTCAATTACAAGTTACCACTTCATTCTGCACACTGGGATTCCAGTACTTGCTGCTGTGGCGCACTT
The DNA here is from genome assembly GCF_009764475.1 of Pristis pectinata. Taxonomy (NCBI): domain Eukaryota; kingdom Metazoa; phylum Chordata; class Chondrichthyes; order Rhinopristiformes; family Pristidae; genus Pristis; species Pristis pectinata. The sequence continues at coordinate 107,708,072 of NC_067407.1, forward strand.
TCTATTTTCTCGCTTTCCGCTGAGCTGCCTCTCGGGGCAACATCATGTGGAAAGCACTGCGGCGTCCATTAGTTGAGCCATTCATTATAAAGAGGCACACGAACCCCAAGATCAAGTCGGAACTGTTTCCATCACATACAATAATTGGTGTAAATCTCGATTACGAACTCTAATTTTTTTTTAAAAAAACTACCTCCATGCAAAATAAAAACACAGCAGCTGACGCTCAGAGGCTGAAGGAAGAGGGTGGGTCAGAGAGTGGACGTACAGGAAGTCAGCGGCAGGGAGCTCGCCGATTAGGAAATGATGTAAAGAGGGAAAGTGTTTGTATCTTGGGGTATTGCGAGCGGGCGAGGGCTTGACAGATCATGTTGTCACAGAGACACAAAGGGGACTTGGCTCGCTTTTATACGGTAACCGATCCAAAAAGACACAGAAAGGGCTACACGGTCTATAAAGTGACAGCGCGGGTGAGTGGTGCGTTGCAGTGCATCGCGACGGGAGGAGGTTTTGATGCTGTCGTTGCAGAGCTTTTGTGCGGAGAGGAGCATCGAACTGCCGCCCATCGAGGTAGCCCCAACGTTGTGAGGCTGGAGCCGAGCTCCGCCCTGGTTCCAGTTAAAGAAGGAGCCCATGACAACTGGGACACGAACCCTGGGCAACCTCTTGGAGAGGGGTCAGTGAGAACCCAGCCATTCATTGCTGGTAGACCGACGTTCGTTGTACTGGCACCCTGTTTGCAAATGAGGAATTTTGAGAAGTTTCCGATAAAAGTCGAGTATTTATGGTTTGAAAGATCAAACTAGTATCTGTGTTTCGTGCCGAGTATTTGTTGTTTTGGGTTGGTGTTTCCATGTCACTTTATCCCGTAATTTGCATTTCTTCATTACGTAATATTCAATTTCCAGAGCTGGGTTAAGATTAGTTTCATCCATCTGATTGTTGAAGTTGATCCAGAAGAGGTTGCACCGAAAGACCCCATATTTATGACTAATGTATTTTGAACACATTGAGTTTACTGTTGATAGCGTTGGCTTTTCACACTAATTGTATATATTTTTAAAAATAGGTCGTTTCAAGGAGAAGCCCTGAGGAGGTCCAAGAGGTAACCAGCTATTAAATGTTGATCATTGTTGAGTTAGATTTTGTAACTGACATTTAAAAAATAACTAGTGCATCTGTTATAGAGTGACTTTTACATTAAAAGTTGGAAATAACTTCTTTTAGTATCTGGGCATTGTTGGCAAGGCCAGCATTAATTGCCCATCCGCAATTGTCTTTGAGAAGGTGGTGAGCTGCCTTCTTGAACTGCTGCAATTGCCTTCAATGAGTGAGGAATTTAATATTGTTTTTGAAGAAGTGAATCATATAAAATCTTAGAGACCACAAATGTTTTTTGTGTAAGCAGCTGAAAATAGGATAGCAACTTCCCATCGAGCTAAGTATGAGGAAGGCAATTTCCTTGAAGACAGATTTCACAAAACCTCCCTAAAATTGATGCAATAACTTATATCTTCTTCTTGAAAGCAAGTTATTTAAAACTAATATTTTTTGATATTTTCCCACTAAAAAAAAATTGCGTGTTTATTGGATCTCAGCAGTATGTCACATATTGCCACAAATGTGCAACATTATCTGAGAGTGCAGCATTGCCAAACTGTTCAAAGTAACATTAATCCTTCAGCATTGTCATCTCTGATATTTCATTCTTGACTGCCTACTTGGGTATAATACTAGTGGAATATATTCAGAGGAAACACTCATTATTATATCTGGGTGAATTAAATGCCATCTTATGTCCTCTGTACCCCTTTCACTATATTATCCACAATATTGAATATCCTGCATGCTTTTGTTGAAGAGTTTATTTTCTCATGAAACAATACAGCTTTGTAAGATTGCAAAAATTGCGTACCTCTTCAAAGAATGAAGTTGGCAGGCCCTTGAGTTGTTCATAACTTTAATTACAAGGTGCATGAAGTCTCTAATATGTGTACTGAAATTAATTATCTCCTAATCAACTTGTATGTATGCCAACACTCTGAGATGGTCTTCATTTACTTTTTAAAAAATCTAACCAATGTGAATACAAGCATTCTTCCAGAATGTGGCTTCCATTACTGGTGAAAGTTCTGAACTCTACTAGCTCATTTATGATCTAAACTCTTAATGTAAGAAGTATCTCCATTCTGGGAGTTTTATTTTGTGCTTTGAAGCACAAATGGAGTTGTTTATTCTGACCATGTTATCCTGGTCCCAACTTCAATGAGCTTATCCTGTTCCTTTGGAGGCACTCCTATCTTGGGTTCATCTTGGTATTCCAAGATCTTGGGTTCTGTTTGTAATTTAAATCAGACTTTTTATGGAGTTTTGCCCTTCAGTAAATATTGCAAATTTTAGAAATCGGTGGATGTCAATTATTGAAGGAGTTGTACCAAACCTGTTCAATAAGATACACTGCTGAGATCCAACACACAAACCTAATCTTTAGGGGTGCATAGAATTTCTTTACTAAAGTAAGAAGTTTATAGGTTGCTTTATTCCATTTGGTTAAAATGCAGATTATTAGTGAAAAATTGGAATAGATTAGTGACATTTTACAATATTGAGTTTTAAAATTATTAATGGAATGTTACAAAATAAGTATGAATACAGATCTTGGCTGTGACATTTGTGGGGAAATAGGATGTATTTGGTTAATGGAAGTACCTTTGCAAGTGGCCAATGGTAGCAGAGTGAGGGGCGAATCACCTGTGTTCACTGTCCTGGCCAGGAATGGGGTGGGGGGGGGTAGGGAAGGGGAGGGTGGGGCTGTAAATAAAGGGTAACTTTAAAAATCTGTTAAGTGTAATATTAGTGGAAAATTTAATGTTAGAGCAAATGGGTGAATATTGGTGCCTAGGAAATTTTTACAAATAAATTGTCAACAAATTTTATTTAGAATCTAGATTCAATCTGATCTTTTGAATGTTTATGTTGGGGGGAGGGGGAGGAGTTGCATTGGGATGGATATTTGATTCAAAGGAAGTGGCCAAAAGATCTTGAGGGAAAAAGTCGGTGGAGTTCTAGTGTCTTGCATCTCGTGGAGACAAATATGAAGTATTACGTGACAAAAGAAAATGGGATGTGAACATAATTTGCTATGACATAAAAATACCTGAAGTTGAAGTAGATTGACTTGTTGACTTGCATAGCTGCTCCAAATAAAACCATGAAAATCGTGAAGTTCAAGGCAGAGGCAGTTTTACTTGAAAATAAAGAGTTTGATCCACTCACATTTCTAATGCTGACCTGTTCACAAAATAGACTGTTAAATCTTGGAGGTGGCAACTGATAACTTGAATTGATTTGGGCTTTAACTTTGGAACAAGCTAATTGTGAAGGTAATTGCTATAAGTATACATTATAGTAATAATATTGTAAAGAAAACAAAGTTCTTTCAAAGACCAATCAGCTTGTGGAATGGCTTTCTAGATGTAAATATTTTGTAGTTTTTCAAAGATCAGCTGGATGGTCTAACTTTTTGCTGGGGGTTGCTTTTGAATGGATTAAGATGTACCCATTGGGCTAATGGGCATGGTTACAACACAGAACATAGAATGCTACAGAACAGTACAGGTCATTCAGCCCACAATGTTGTGCCGACATTTTATCCTGCTCTAAGATCTATCCCATCCTTCCCTCCCACATAGCCCCCATTTTTCTATCATTCATGTGTCTATCTGAGTCTTTTAAATGTCCCTAATGTATCTGCCCCCACAATCTCTGCAGGCAGTGCGTTCCACACACCCACCACTCTGAGTCTTTTTTAAAAAAAAGTTTACCCCTGACATCCCCCTTATACCTTCCTCCAATCACTTTAAAATTATGTCCCCTCATGTTAGCCATTGTTGCACTGGGAAAAAGTCTCTGACTGTCCACTTGATCTATGCCTCTTATCACCTTGTACACCTCTATCAAGTCACCTCTCATCCTCCTTCTCTCCAAAGAGAAAAGCCCTAGCTCACTCAACCTATCCTCATAAGACATGCTCTCCAGTCCAGGCAACATCCTGGTAAATCTCCTCTGCACCCTCTCTAAAACTTCCACATCCTTCCTGTAATGAGGCGACCAGAACTGAACACAATACTCCAAGTGTGGTCTGAAAGTTAATTTCAGATTTCTGACATTTATAATTTTTTTTTCCCCTTTTCATACACCCTGTTTTTAGTTTCTTGTCTATTAACCTACAAATTATTAAGTTATCCAAGATGCCTTTGGATGAGGGACTGGGCCAAATTATGCTCCGGCCAGCCTGCCACTGTACTCATCCTGGGTGCTTGATCTAATCAAGTTCTAGCCCTGTTGAGGGTCTGCCTGTCTCTGCCATTACAATTCTCTGATAATCAGATGTTTAAAAAGGAAAAAGTTGAAATAGATTTAACTAATTAAAAATGTTAGATGTGTCAGTATTTAGAAATTAATGCAAAGATGGGGGAAAAAAACTTGCCTGTACTCACTTTTTCAATCCTGATTACCAATTCTATTCAAGCTACTGCTCTACCTATTTTTATGCCAGACATGGCTGTGATGTTGAGGGGCCAAAAACAGTGCATCTAGCTCAATAGGTTTATACTCTGCCATTGGACTTGGTGCCAAGTCCAGCAGTGGAGCAGAAGGTGAGATGTTCTGGTATCTGAGTTACTGGGTGCTCCTGATCTCCCCATTTGGGGTGGGGGAAGGAAAATACATTGATGGAAGCCATCAAGAGGACCGGGCTGACAGAAGGGTTTTGCATCTTTGTAAAGCCAGCAGCACATGATGGAAGGTGCACATTGTGCATTGAAAGACAATTTACTGTATTTTCAGTATGAAGCGCACTTAGTAGTGCTTGGGTTCCTCTACTTCCCAATTTTATTGAAATCTAAAACTCTGCTTGCAGGGAGTGAAGGAAAGAAAAATCTGGCCCATTTCAATGATATAGCCTTGCTGCACTGTGACAGTACGGTGCATATATTGTACATGAAATTTAAGTAGCATTACTGTTCTAATTAGGTAAGGGGGGGAAAGAATGGGTTTTATGAAACATTTCACTTATTGTGATTTCTTTAAAAATGGCCAGTTAATATTAATAATCCACCTCTAATATGAAAACTGCTATCAACTCAATTGTGTTCAGATTGTTGCAGGAGATTCACTAATGTGCTGGAATTTTTAGCTATTTTGCCTGCTGATGTACATCATGTGCAATTATAATATGGACTTTTAAAGTAATACAAAATTGACTTTTGAAGTTTTCTGTTTCAAAGTTCTGACCCATTATTTCCCATGTACTAGGTATTGTAGTTCTAAAATTACACTGAATGAGATTAACTTTTTTATAACACCATCATTAAAACAAAAGAACAGATTCTCATTAATGAGACAATACTCGAGTAAATTATGCAATATGACTAAGAACATTCTTGCCACATAAGGTATCTTTATTAGTCACATGTACATCGAAACACACAGTGAAATGCATCTTTTGCATAGAGTGTTCTGGGGGGCAGCCCTCAAGTGTCGCCATGCTTCTGGCACCAACATAGCATGCCCACAACTTCCTAACCCGAATGGCTTTGGAATGTAGGAGGAAACAGGAGCACCTGGAGGAAACCCACGCAGACATGGGGAGAACGTGGGTGGGAAGCATTTGGTGAAACAGTGGGTATTTGCACTTAAGCTTTTAGCAGCAATGTTAACTTTTTTTAAGTTTTTAAAAAATTTAACTTTGGTTCTAGTACAACAGATTAGGTTGTTTTAAGATCATTGCACCACTATTTACATTAAGCACCATTCAGTGGGTTGGGGGGGGGGGGGGGAAGTGTTCCCTGAATGTTGCCATTTATTTTTTTCCCTCAAGGCATTAATTCTTCTGGGATGCTATTCATTGGGCTCTGACCACTTTTCATGTATGAACCTGGTAAATGAACTATTGTGAATTGGAGAACATTTTGGTTAAATTTTTTTCTATTTTTACCTGACTTCCATGAGCGAACCTGTTTAAAAAGGACTGATAACCAAGCGCCCAGCAGTTTTATTCCTGATGTTCACACCATGAGATTTATTGTGGCAGATGGCCTATTAATGACAAACTGACCCATCACAGATTAGGAATTGAACTTCTGACCAGGGGCTCTATATAGAATAGTTTAATACAATGGTACATTTTGTCTCTTAACTGTTAGAAATTATAGAACATTGTATTAGAACAATTTCTTTTTTCTGTCAACATAGCTTCTGTAGTACAATGTGCAAATAATAATATTGGTTTGCTAATTTTTGACTTTCCCCCCCCCTTGTTTCAGATAGTAGTTTGGAAACGTTACAATGATTTTAAGAAACTTCACAAAGAGTTCTGGCAGCTTCATAAAACTTTATACAGGCATCCAGAATTATTTCCACCTTTTGCTAAAGGAAAAGTTTTTGGTAAGGCAGTTATATTTTTATTTCTAACTTTGCAAAAATGCAGTATCAGAATTCTTTTTTTCCCTGCAAAAATTGCAGTGATGCCAACTAGAATGGTTTGTAATGGGGAATAAATTTTGCTGTGTTCACATAAAATACATTAATTTTGGATTTCAGTAAAAACATGACGTGCTTTTATTCCAAAATTTGATTTATTTGACTTGCGAGTACAGTGTTAACTGAAGTCTGGGGAATTGAAATGAGGAGACTAGTTGCAGAGTGGATAGATAAGAAGCACAAAACAAAGTATATTTAAGGGTTAAAGTTGGTTACTTCGACTAGAAAAAAATGAAAAGTGGCACTCTGCAAAGCTTCATGCTGCTGTTTGCCATGTACATAAAATTAAACTGGAATTGGATTTACAGTTTCAAAATTTGCAAATTTTGGGGCATTGCAAATACCGAATTAGACGGCAATAAAATGCATGATGTCGATAAGCTTGCAGAATTGATGTATAAATGAGTAAACTTCAAGACAGAAATTACAAGATGCTGCATTTTGGTAGGAAGAATAAGGAAGCTAACTTCACCTAGAAACCAAGAGTTTAAAGGGGCAAAGGGTTTGAGAGGGCTATACAAAAATTGTAATTTCTTTCACAATCTATCTAGAGGTTGGGTTTAGAAAAACAGCAAAATCCATTAACGTTCCCTTTTCCCCAGCTTTGCTTTTTATTTCTCATTTGACATCCTCCAAAATATGGAAGTGAGTTTTACATAAAACTCTTCAATTTCCAGTGAATAGCTGTTCCACTGTAATTGCTTATTCATCTTCTGTGTTATTTTTAACAAATGGTTAAAGGTTCCAATCACTTCAAGTGGTGCTTACTGAAGTATTGTTGAGTTTGGAGTGCATTCTTTGATGGGTTACTACAAAATGATTACTTTTTTAATGACTTAAAGGTTTAAAAATACAAACAACGGCAGCAAATGGACAGAAAAATCACAATGGGAGGATGGGTGGGCAGTGTGACCATGTCAGGGAGAAATGGGAATCTCAGATTTAATACCTACAGGATTTGGCAGAGACGCCATCCAGTGACAACAGACTGGATGGAGCCACTATAGCAATGGGACCTTCAATTATGTTTTGTTGAGGAAATGTCTCCCTGTTCATACAAGTTTTTCACTGTACCTCGGTACGTGACCATAATATTCCAATTCCAAAATTTAATTAATAGTCAAATTATTGGCCTCACACCCAAAATATTAAATGAATAAACTAAATAATTGGATTTTTCACATTTTTGGTGTCAGTTACATTTTAAACAGAATTTTCAGAAAGATCAAATGGCATGTCCACCTTCAAGTGCAGCAGGTGCAACAAGACTGCCACTCTGGTGTGACCTATAGCAGGCACGGCAGCATCCAATTGAGTGCACCATCTAGAGCCCAAATCCATAATCTCTTGAGCCTGGAAGAGTCTACAAGCAACCAATTGCTAGTGAGTTTCAGTTGTAAAACTATTCTCAAATTGTGCATTGTCTCAGCCATCTATCCCTACTGCAGTCACTTGAAAATTATTGAGAAATTTAATAAGGTTACAATAATGGGACGTGCAGGAAGCAGTTGGCATGCTGAGTAGCATCTGTGGGGAGAGAAACTTCCCCTCCCATCCCCCTCACTTTTTAGAATTTTGTGATTCACTGGCCCACTCTTTCATCTCCCTTTCTCTCAAACTTTCCTATGCAAGCGCTGTCCTTTTCCCTTGTCTCTTCACATCATCTAAGGTCCCAAATAATCCTTCCAACTGAAACAGCAATATACTTGCACTTCCAATCTAATATTTTGTATTGGATGCACACAATATAGTCTCTTGTACACTGGGGAAGCCAAATACAGCCCACAAAGGTGACTGATTTGCAGAACACCTCTGTTCAGTCCAAGGGTGACCATGAATTTACAGTTGTCTGTAACTTAAATTCTCCATTCCCATTCTGATCCCTCTGCCTTTTCACCTCCTACATTTTACTTAATTAGACCAGTATAAGCTTGAGGAACAGTGTTTCATCTTTCATCTTCAGCATTTCACAATGTAATCTGAACAAAAAAGGTGGGTGAAGAACTTTCGGACCCTGGCATTTGTGAAAAGAGCTATATGGGAATTTCTTGCTTGCTTTCTTGCCCTTGCTTTCTTTTAAATTGTTTTTGAGATCCATCCTTGATAAGTGACTTTGCTCCTTTTCCTTTTTATCTTGGGTCTGGTACTCAAATTTGTACTGCAAGGATAATGTCCTTTCAAAGTATCTCTTGAACAAACGTGAAACCTCTTGGCTTTCAAAAAATTGAAGTATGGCTCCTTTTTCATTCTGAGGTCTGAGCAGACCTTGTCTATGGATTCCAATCGTCTATCTACTAAAACTGCAATGTTGGTGTAAAATGAGATGCCCTTGCAATGATGTTCAGATGTTGTGTCAATTCATTCTTGTTCTCCTGCAGGTGATCTTGTCAAAGGTTTCTAGAAGTACAAATAATCTTGTGCAGGATTTCCCAAACTATTATAAATTCCTAAAAATGAGGTCTGCCTCAGAGGAGCTTCTATTCCCAAATCTATATGCGGGCAGTCATTTTATTTGACCATTTCTATATCGATTGTCAACAGTTTCTATGCTGCTGAACTAATAAGTTTGCAGTATTGTTCTTTGTATTTGTCCTCCTTTTTAACAGTTGGTATACTTTTAATTCTGAACTATTTAGAATTTGTGATGATAATGGTTATTTCTTTGTCACAAGATAGGCCACATTCTTTCTGAATGGCAGTTTGGGTTTGACATTTGTACGATCTACTTCTGTTGATATGTGTATGTAGGTTAAGGGCAGTTGTTGATCTAGAACTTACTTAATTTATCAAGTATCTCGTACAGATTTTTCAAAACCCTGTTGGATACTTGTTGGACTAGAATAATTGGGCAATGAGCCACTATTTTTGTCTCAGAGTATCAGTGAAAATGTTTGTGTTCTCGCCTTTTACAGCATGAATATTATTATAGTATCAGAAATAATGTGCAACGTTATTACAGATTTTACTATTGAGATATTTTGATTGTATACTCCAATGAAACTAACCACATTTAAATTTAACTAGTATTGTAACATATTTTGTAGTAGGGGCTATGTTATTTGTACAGATCTGGCAATTCATTTAAGTGAAAAATCTACATTAAGAAATAGGTTCTCTGTCCGACCACAAAGTTACTATTGTTTATAACTTGCCTAATTTACTAATTGTAGGACCTTGCTATTAGTTTTCCCTACATCATACAATGACCATACTTAAGGTATTTCATTGACTTCAAAGCATTCTAGTGATAATCTGAGATGCCTCATATAAATGTTCCTGTTCTTTTTTTAAATAAAAAGGAAATTGGGAAAAACACTAGACCATGCATCATTGGCACCTGATGTGTAGAAATCCCTGGAGTAGCACTGAATTGATCAAAGTGATTTTTCTTTTCTGGTCAAAAAAAACTTGTAATGAGTTTCTCACACAGATTGACAAAATGATTTATAGTGAGGCATTTCAATGTATGGATTAATCATTTTACAATTCAATTTAAATTATTCATTCTATAGTGATGGTACAAAAGAGAAAGGGATTTGTGCATGGAGATTGGATTCTCTAAACACTTTTTTCTTTCATTTAAATGGACATTTATACAAAAAGAAATATTCTCTCTTACTGACAATCACCCAGTTCTGCTCCCACCCAAAAATAAAGCACACATCCACGCAGGAGGATCTTGACATCATGGGCTGCCAGTAGGGGAAGAGTTGATGAGTAGATTGATGTACAGGTGGGGTACAAATGTTCGCGCATAGACAGCATACTTGTGCTTTCTGAGGCTGCTGAGCAACGTGCGCTTGCCTACTGCAACTCTCCATTGCTTTTGGGAAGTTTCAGACCTATTTTGTCCCTCCAGATGAGGCATGGCTTGCATTGGAGATCTTGGATGACCACATTGAGATGAGTATTGATGATGATGATGATATCATGGTCCTAATTGGGGCCAATTTGTCTACCTCTCCATTGATCACCAATCACTATTGAAGGTGGGGGGGGGGTGGTCACCATTCTTTATAATATTTTAAATGACTGGGAAGATGGGTTATAGCCCACGATGTCTTAGATTTTATGCCAATCACAAATCTATGCACTAGAGAGTGTTGTTGGTCAATGTGTGGCAATTCAGATTGGATCTGAGTTATTGCAAGTGTAGAAGCCATGAGATTACTTTGTGTGGAGGGGATGTACTAGCATATTAAGTGGCTGTGTGTAAGAAATAAGTTTGGGCAAGAAATTCGGCAGTTTTGTTGGACAGGTTGTTGACATTGTCATTTTAACATCAGTAAGCAAATAAAATTTACAGTTTGGACAAAGTTTTTAATTGAGGGAAATTGACTCTGGGTTGGTGAGGCACCTATCTGGAGCACAGGATTCCTTATGGTGGTCTGGAATCTGAGATGGGATGGAATTTAAAGAAGAGATTTGTTTACGTAAGCTCTACTGCTGCATTTTTATTTCTAGAGAACTTGGTTGTCAAAATGTTTAGGATATGGAGAAGTGGACATTAGATCACATCCTTAATTTGAAGCAGATTAATCTCAAGTTCTCTCCAGTGGGAGAGCCTGGATCTTTATCATCGCTCCTCAGAATCTGCTATCACCAATCGCCTCTTGAGGTAACATGGACTGAAAAAATAGGATGAGCTATTCATGTGAGGGTGTTGGGAAGGAACATCCATAGAACCATAGAACCATACAGCACAAAACAGGCCCTTCGGCCCACCATGTTGTGCCATCCATCAAACCACCCTCACACTATCTAACCCTTTCCTCCTGCATATCCCTCTATCTCACATTCCTCCATATGCCTATCCAACAAACTCTTGAACCTGTCCAATGTATCTGCCTCCACCACCACCCCAGGCAGTGCATTCCATGCACCAACCACTCTCTGGGTGGAAAAACTTCCCCCTGACATCTCCCCTGAACCTCCCACCCATAACCTTAAAGCCATGTCCTCTTGTCTTGAGCATTGGTGCCCTGGGAAGGAGGTGCTGACTGTCTACTCTATCTATTCCTCTCAATATTTTATATACCTCTATCATGTCTCCTCTCATCCTCCTCCTTTCCAGTGAATAAAGCCCTAGCACCTTAAGCCTCTCCTCATATTCCATATGCTCTAATCCAGGCAGCATCCTGGTAAATCTCCTCTGCACCCTCTCCAACGCCTCCACATCCTTCCTATTATGCGGCGACCAGAACTGAACACAGTACTCTAAGTTTGGTCTAACTAGAGTTTTGTAAAGCTGCATCATCACTTCGCAGCTCTTAAACTCAATCCCACGATTTATGAAAGCTAACATCCCATAGGCCTTCTTAACTGCTCTATCCACCTGTGAAGCAACTTTCAGTGAACTGTGAATATGAACCCCCAGATCCCTCTGCTCCTCCACACTGCCAAGTACCTTGCCATTTACCTTGTACTCTGCCCTGGAGTTTGTCCTTCCAAAGTGTACCACCTCACACTTCTCCGGATTGAACTCCATCTGCCACTTGTCAGCCCAGCTCTGCATCCTATCAATATCCCTCTGTAAGCTCCGACAGCCCTTCACACTATCCACGACACCGCCGATCTTAGTGTCGTCCGCAAACTTACTAACCCAGCCTTCCACCCCCTCATCTAAGTCATCTATAAATATCACAAAAAGTAGAGGTCCCAGAACCGATCCCTGCGGGACGCCACTAGTCATTGCCCTCCAATCCGAGGGAACTCCCTCCACCACAACCCTCTGCTTTCTACAGGCAAGCCAATTCCTAATCCACACAGCCAAGCTTCCCTGGATCCCTTGACCTCTGACCTTCTGAAGAAGCCTACCATGAGGAACCTTATCAAACTCCTTACTAAGATCCATATAGACCACATCCACTGCACTACCCTCATCAATCTTCCTGGTCACCTCCTCAAAGAACTCTATCAGGCTTGTGAGGCAAGATCTTCCCTTCACAAAGACATGCTGGTGTCCCTAATCAGTCCATGATTCTCTAGGTGTTCCTAGATCCTATCCCTTAGAATCCTTTCTAACAGCTTACCCACCACAGACGTGAGACTCACTGGTCTGTAATTCCCTGGACTATCCCTACTACCTTTTTTGAACAAGGGGACAACATTCGCCACCCTCCAATCCTCCGGCACCATCCCCATGGACAACGAGGACTCAAAGATCCTTACCAGCGGTTCAACAATCTTCTCCCTCGCCTCTTGAAGTAGCCTGGGGAAAATCCCGTCAGGCCCCGGAGATTTATATGTCTTGATATTATTTAACAACTTCAACACATCCTCTCTCTTGATATCTACAACCTCGAGAACATTACCCTTAGCAGCACTCCCTTCCGTGTCATCAAGACCCCTCTCCTTGGTGAATACCGAAGAGAAGTATTCATTGAGAACTTCTCCCACTTCTGCTGCCTCCAGGCACATTCTCCCAGCTTTGTCTTTAATCGGACCTACCTTTACCCTAGCCATCCTCCTACCCTTCATGTACGTGAAAAAGGCCTTGGGATTTTCCTTAACCCTACTAGCCAACGCCTTTTCATGTCCCCTTCTAGCTCTCCTCAGCCCTTTCTTAAGTTCCTTCCTCTCTACTCTATATTCCTCATGGGCCCTGTCTGAACCTTGCTGCTTATACCTTATGTATGCTACCTTCTTCTCCCTAACTAGTCGTTCCACCTCTCTCATCACCCATGATTCCTTCACCCTGCCATTCCTTCTCTGCCTCACCGGGACGTATTTATCCCTAACATCCTGCATAAGATCCCTGAACATCGACCACATCTCCATGGTACATTTCCCTTCAAAAAAGACATCCCAATTTACATTCCCAAGTTCTCTCCTTATAGCCTCATAGTTCGCCCTTCCCCAATTAAATATCTTCTTGTCCTCTCTGCACCTGTCCCTGTCCATGACAATTTTAAAGGTTATGGAGCAATAGTCACTGTCCCCCAAATGCTCACCCACCAATAGATCCTTCACCTGTCCTGGTTCATTTCCTAAAACTAGATCTAGCATGGCATTCCCTCTAGTCGGCCCGTCGACATACTGCATCAGGAATTCCTCCTGGACACATTTAACAAATTCCGTCCCATCTAAACCTTTGGCACTAAGCAGGTTCCAGTCTATATTTGGGAAATTGAAGTCTCCCATTATAACAACCCTGTTACTTTTGCTTCTCTCCAAACACTGCCTGCCAATCCGCTCCTCTATATCTCTACTGCTACCGGGGGGCCTATAGAATACTCCTAGTAGAGTAACTGCTCCTTTCTTGTTCCTTACTTCCACCCATACGGACTCTAGAGATGATCCTTCTACAACATCCATCCTTTCCACAGCCGTAGTAGCAGTGTCCCTGACCAGTATCGCCACCCCTCCTCCTCTTTTCCCCCCTTCCCTATCCCTCTTAAAACACTGAAAACCAGGAATATTCAATATCCACTCCTGCCCTGACGTCAGCCACGTCTCAGTAATAGCCACAATATCATAGTCCCCCATACTTATCCAAGCCCTCAGTTCATCTCCCTTATTCCTGACGCTTCTTGCATTTAAGTAAACACAATTCAGTCCATCTACCTTACCACTTTTATAGCCTGTATTCTGCTTCTCCTTCCCCAAAGCCTCTCTACCTGTTTGATCTAACTTTTCCCTATCCCCTTCTTCCTCTGACCTACTCCTCTGGTTCCCTTCCCCCTTGCAAACTAGTTTAAACCCTCCTGAAGTTTAAACCTAGCCGCAAGGATATTGGCCCCCTTCTGGTTCAGGTGTAACCCGTCCTCTCTGTACAGGTCCCACCTTCCCGAGAAGAGATCCCAATGAACCAGAAATCTAAAACCCTCACTCCTGCACCAACTTCTCAGCCACGCATTTATCTGCCACCTCCTCCTGTTCCTGCCTTCACTATTGCGTGGCACTGGCAGCAATCCTGAGATTGCTACCCTTGTCCTGTTCCTCAGTCTTCTGCCTAGCTCCCTGAACTCGCTCTTCAGGACCTCATCCCCCTTCCTACCTGTGTCATTGGTGCCAACATGGACCACAACTTCTGGCTGCTCTCCCTCCCGCTCAAGAATCCTGTGGACCCGATCAGTGACATCCTGGACCCTGGCACCTGGGAGGCAACATACCATCCGGGATTCATGCTCACTGCCACAGAACCTCCTATCAGTTTCCCTGACTATCGAGTCCCCTATCACTACCACATGTCTCTTTCCCACCCTTCCCTTCTGAGCAGCAGTACCAGTCCCAGTGCCAGAGACCTGGTTACTGCAGCTGGGCCCCTGCAGGTCATCCCCCTTAACAGCCTCCAAGGCGGAAAACCTGTTACTGAGGAGAACAGCCTCCGGGGTTCCCTGCTCTGTCTGCCTGCCTGCCTGACTTCTTCCTCTTCCCTCCCCTGACAGTCACCATTCTATCTGCATCCTGAACCTCAGATGTACCTGCTCTAAGGGGGGTGACTGTCACCTGATGGACCGTGTCTACATAACTCTCTCCCTCCCTTATGCTGCGCAGTGTTTGTAGCTGTGACTCCAGCTCATCAACTCTGAGCCGAAGTTCCTCCAGCCTCAAGCACTTACTGCAGATGTGGCCATCTTGGACCACAGCAAGGTCCACGAGTTCCCACATCAAACAGCTGCAGTATATGACCATGTCCTCCACCTGACTACCTTTTTTCTCCCCCCTAGTTAATCCCACCTACAAATCCATAATAGACAACAGGTAAACCTTACCTTTACCTACTTACCAGCTACTTACCCTCCTTGCCCCTTCACGTGCTTCCAGTGGTGGTCTTAGCAGGCCAGCATTTTGAAAATCTTTGTCAGAACAGTGATCAAATACTCTGCTTGATTTTTGTGTTTCTCCATTTCTTTGTTTATGCAGAGAAACAACAATAGTTAAAAGCAAAATCATCCCAAAACAAAAGTGTAATCAAACAAGATTTGACACTGAGACACCAAGATGTGATTTTAAAAGTTGGGTCAGAGAAGTTTTAAGGAGGGAGAGACTAGGGAGGAAGACCTGTAACCTGAGTCCTAGATGATTGAAAGTTAATACTGGAGCAACTAAATTAGTGGACAGTTGGGAGGGGTGTAGATATCTGAAGGCAGATAAGAATACAGAAAGTGGGAGAGGTATGACTGCTGAGGGGCTTTTTTAAAAACAAAAGTGAATGAGACTTTGCTTTTCTGGGAAACAGTGGGCTGAGCAGAAATGCTGCCCATCTATATACTTGTACAGATGTTCCACTTCCACATCTGCGCACTGCAGCATGAAAATGTAAAATGCAGCTGACCTGTATATCTGCTTGCACTTAGCATTAATTCCACTGGCAGCTCTGGAACTTTCCAAGCAGAGGAGCGAGTTGCACTTAGTATCTTCCCAGCTTTACACCAGCCATTTAATTAAGTTTCCTGTTCCTTTCTAGTTTTTCACTTCAGATTTGTACTTAAATGTCTCTTGAGTCATGGGAATAGCTGGGTTGTCATGGTTCAGTCTGGTAGTGCTGGCATCGGATTAGTAAAGCATCAGGATTGATGTTCTGTCACTTCTTCAGGTTTCTCTGCCAAGACAGCTGTTGCTGCCCTTTGCCAGTTTTCCAATTCATGCTAAACATATGCACAGGTTACTCACAAGAAATTCAAGTCAAACCTGTATGCATTTTATCAAAGTGGTGGGCATTTTAGAATCTGATTTATTTTTTTCTTTGTGTGTGCTTGTTTTGCTTTTGTGTCTCTGGCTTGATTTTATTCCTGGATATTTGCCTTGTGATGTTGAGGTATTTATTTCCCCATGTTGATCTGAAATCATTACTTGTTCTGTCTTGTGGTTTTTCTGTTTCTGTATTTTTAATGAAGCTTCAAAATGACAAAAGGATAACAAACTTTTATTTATAAGATGCTTTTCATGGTCGTGTGCCTTTTGTTCATTGCTGATCAGTTGGCTAGTTATACCCAGTGTGTTCCCATTGTCTGGAAAAGCAAAATTCTGCAGAAATAAAACAAAATGCTTTGGTTACTCAGCAGGTCAGGCTGTATTTGTGGAGAGAGAAATGGAAGTTAACACTTCAGCTCAATGACCCTTCTTCAGAATGGGGGAAGATGAGAAAACCAGAGTGATTAAAGTTGGAGAGGGGAAGGGGTGGCAAGACATTTCTTCATTTGTGTGATGGGGTGGAATCCAAGGTTGCCCAGGTGCAAGGCATTCAGTGCCATCCAAGAGATGGAGTGATCTGTCAATGTAAATGGAGGAAGATGAATGAAGGCAGTTGGAAAGAAGCCCAACAATTGTGCGGGTACTGTGAGATGCAGAACACAGCAATTGTAGGAAATCTGAAATGAGAGTGTTGGAAATTCCCAATTGATCAGGTTGTATCTGTGAAGAGAAGAAAAACTGAGTTGATGACCTTGCAAGGGTCAGTTGTGACACAAACAGGAAAGGTTGGTAATCTGAATTTGTTGAATTCTCTATTAGGTCCTGAGGGCTGCAACAGTCTCTGTGAAGGATGACTGTATTTCCTCTAACTTGCATGGTGCTTGGTTGGAACAGCGCAAGAGGCCAAAGACAGAAGTTGGGGTGGGTGGGTGCACAAGGGGAGTGGGATAGTGAATTAATGTGACTGGAAGCTAGTGGTCATCCCTGAGAAATCTCCAATGCAGAGGAGACCATATCATGAGCACTGAATATAGTACACTAAATTAAAAATGCAAGTGAATAGATGCTTTGCATGGACGGACTGTTTGAGTCTTGGAATGGTAAGAAGAGATGAGGTGGAAGAGTTGCATGGGAGAGTTCCTTGAGAAGGGAAATGGGTGAAATGAGGTTGAACCAGGGAATCACAGAGAAAATCTGTCCCTTTTTAGAATGCTGAGCACGGAGGGGAGGGGGAGATGTGTCTGATGGTGGAATCGTGTTGGAGGTGGTGGAAATTATGGAGGATGATGTACAGACTAGGGAGATTGGTAGGATGGAAGTTGAGGACAAGAGAAGCCTTATTGCTCTGGCTATGAAGAGAAGGGTGAGAGCAGAAGGGAGAAATGGTCAATTGTATTGGAGGGGAAGCCACAGTTAGGGAAAAGGGAAATCTCCATCCACAGTATTTTTCCATCCACATTCTGGAGAATTACTTAATTATATTTTGAGAATTGGTGAGCTTGTTTTTAAACTTCTCTTAGGAGTTAAATACATGGGTGTGATGTATATAATTATATGCTGCTGTGGTGGTTTGTGCTACTACTCTAATGATGTATGGGCCTAGTACAATAATTGGGAGAACTTGTTCAATTCCAATGAATGTGAAAGTTAAAAGGAGCTGGAAATAGGAATGGAAGCTTGTTCAGTCTAGTTTATAGTTATGTTTGAAGCTTTAATTTTGCCTCTGCTGGTGGAAAGAACAAATTATTTATTGTGTGATTATTAAAATAAAAAGTTAATAACTAAGTGAACTGTCATTTCTTTATTAATAAAAATCTTCCTAATATCTCAGTGGTAGACCTGTGTTGATTCCTGAGCTTCAGATAACGTTTAAAAGAAAATCAATGTCAATTGATTAAAGATTTCTTTCACCTCGAACTTAGCTTTGTTTCCTTGTTTCAACTGTTCTGTTTCTCCTGTCCGTTTTGCCATCTGCTACATTTTTATTTTGCAGAGTAGTCGGAGATCTGTAATGCATGTTTTAGTCCAGTAAGCGGCCTTGTTCAAGGTGGTCTTTAGTTCTTCAGTAGCACCAAGCATCAGCTTCCTAGCAATGGCTGCTGATGTTTGGAGTAGAAAAATCAATAACTTTTTAGATTTGATTTTCAAGTTTTAATTTGCTACCATCTCATTGATCTAACTCAATGTTCAAAAGTAATTCCAACAGAATGAATGAGACTTTGTAGGTTATCCATTCTTTTTTTAAAAAAAAGACACTTAATTGCTGTTAGAGTAATCTCAAATTATTATGTTAATTGTGTGATTAGTTTTTCAACTAACATTTAAGTCTTTCCTAATAGCATTTCTGGGCCTTCTGCCTTTCATCTTGGAGCCCAAACTCTGCCACAGCCAGACCTCTCTGACTAACCGCCTTCCCTGATCTCCCCTCCTTTCTTTTCTCATCTGCCTTCAGAACTACAGAATGGTTACAGCGAAAGAGGATATTTTAGTCTACATGTCTCTAACAGAAACCTTTTAATTTCCTTTCACTTTCTTTGATCGCTCCCGCCTCTCTTATTTCCACCGTCCCCCCCCCGTCCCCCCCCCCGCCATGCCCACCTCCACCATGGCCTTCCAAGTTCTTTTAGAATCTGTCTCCACTACCATCTCTGTTAATGCATTCTGAACCCTATCATTGATGATTTAGTAGATGAGTTTCTATTCTTGATGATTTTGATTACTTTGGAAACTGTCTTCAATCCTTATCCTCTAGATTTGACCTTTCTGTCAATGGGAATAATTTCACTTTACCTACAACCTTCTGGAGTTGAAATGCTTCTATCAGATCTCCTTGCAAACTTTTCTCTTTTCCAAGAAGAATAACCCAGCCTCTCCATATAACTAAAGGCATTCATTCCTGGCATCATTCAACTAAAACTGTTCTTCACTTGCTCCAACATCTTTGCATCTTTTTTAAAAGGTGCTGCCCAGAATTGGGCACAGTATTCTGGTTATAATTGAACCAGCTAGCTTTATAAAGATTCAACCTGTCTCTCTCACTCACCAGCTAAGCTGGAACTCTGCCTCTTCTTCTTCCTTTTCATTCTACTTCCCCTTCCCCAAACTGACCCCAGTTAATTAAAGTTGGGCTTGGTTATAAATGTATAGAACACCGGTTGCTGACCCCATTTATTTGGCTCCTTGCTCTTCTCCCTCATTAAATTTGCACACCAAACTTTTCACAATAGATATGACCAGGCTGTTTGATAATAGGCCAAGTAGTGGTTAACGTTAAGTAAATTGGGGACGTACAAGTAACCGGAAGTGGAGGAAAGCTGCGATCTGATGGTTACAGGACCAGAGCAGGTTAGAGGCGGGGGCAAGCACACAGAGGGATATGAATGTGGTGAGAATTTTAAATATGATGTAGAGGCTATTAATGTGAAGTGTTTTTCTTTGGGCAATTCAAAAATATTTGCATTTTATTATTAATTACAATATTAAACTTAGATTAAATCGATTATTTTTTTTAGATAATACTAGATTGCCCTAATTTTATGCTAAAATAAAAGTTTATGCAGGTTATACCACTCAAAGACACAACTAACTTTTGTTATCATCTTCCCAGCTTAAATAAGGAATTTTAAAGATCTGCTAATTTGTTTCACTCTATATTGATTTAAATCTCTTTGGATGTTAACTGAGGTTAAAATGAGTTTAACTAACATATTGGGGTGAAATGTACTTTGGGATTTGCTCTTAAGTAATTTTCTTTACCTAAACTGCTTATTTTTGTGACGTAAAGCTATATTTAATGATTACCTTCTGAAACAACATTCTGTCATTACTTCATGGTCTATTGTAAATTATGCATGTTCTTTACAAGCATGCAGTACTGCATGCTGTCTGTTGTCTCTCCACTGTGACCCCAATGATCAATGCAGATTCTGCACCATATCAAATTGCAGGACAGTTTGAATTGTGCAGTAAAGCCATTTTGGTGATGTGGTTTAAGGCTGTTGAAATTATTAATGAAAGTGTTATTTATTATCGTCTATTTTGTACTAAATCATGCATGCATTTGCAGTGAATTTGCATGTTAAAATTAGAATAGTGATTCTTGATGTACAATGCTCCTCTTTAAAAGGATGCATTTCAGATCAATATGATTTGCTGATTACGATGTGTTTGGCCAAGAGGTGAACAATCCATTATCCTTTTGATTTTTTTTATATATACATGTATATATAATATAAAGCTCTACACATGATGTGTCTTGGTATGCTATCTCTGCTCTTTTTTTTGAAAGAAAGTTCTATCAACATTTATCTGTTGCTGTTTGTGATCTTACTTTTCTTCTGGGTGACAGGGTGCTTAATCTAAAGTAAAATGGTAACTTGGTTAAAAAAGGACAATATTGTGGATCACAATCAATTATGACTATTTCTAATCCATTATATAAACAGTACATTTTGTGAATCAAATGCAGTTCTATTTAAGATTAAGAGATTAGTGGTCAGCATGGACTCTGTAGGTTATGTGGCCTGTTTCTGTAATGAGTCTATATTTGTATATCGCTATTGAAATCTAACATGAACAATTATTGATTTGCTTTGTTGGAATGACCTATGACTGCACTCCAATGATGGATTCTTTCTGGAGTCCAGCAACGGAATACGATTATTGCAGCAATTTCCCAACATTTTATTATGGGAATCTACTCAAGCAGACACACCAGGTTGGATCTGGTGCAAGAACTTTTATTCCATTGATCTCAATGGAAGAGGACAGCTGCAGTGGACTAAAGTGTTTTCTTTTCACTGAGTTTATTTGAATATATTTTCTTTTAGGTTTCTTAATTTTTAACCTTTTATTCTGGCCATCAGAAAGATTTATTATTTTGACAGCCACTTAATAATTTGTATGTGGCTTAGCCAGCTGTTAGTTTTTTTTTTGCAGAGTGTTGTGGATGGAGCTTGTTCTTTGGCAGACCAGAAATTTATGACCACCTGATTTGGATGTTATGCACCAATAAAACAAACACTGATTAACTTAAGTTTAGAATATGATAACTTTGCAAACAAAGTGAAATAAGCTATTATTCAATGAAGCAAATTAGTTAATGTTATAAAAATATTTCTTTAAAAAAAAAACTAGCTTGCTTACTTAAACATTCATTGTGGATGTTTGGGATACTTTTGAAACCTTAATCCAGTAAGGACTGTCTTTAATCAGTTTGTAATTGTGATGGAGAACTAAATATTAACTAGTTTGTATTGAGGCTCATCCAGTGGCCAATATTCTTGTCCTTCAAACAATGTCTGGGAATTCCCCAGGGGATATTGCTCTGTAAAAGTAGATTTCCATTTTCTGGTCACACTTGAATTTCCCACCACATAACTGCAAAGAGGAGATTCTCCAACATCCCTGATAGGTACAATCATATGGAGTACCTAGGCAACATGTCACGATTGAATAATAGAAATCAATATGAAGAAAATAATGCTACCTATTTTGAATTGGAAGTTGTATGAAGATTGTAATAAAGATTTTTAAGCATTTGTGTAATAGACAGTGGTTATGTTCCTGTGAACTGTACACAACCTGCAGCCTGTCTACAAACAAAAGAATTAGTGTTTGTTGATGTGCTATTTAATCACGTGAACCAATGCTTTCGGCTTTCTGGGCAAAATGGTCTCTCGTGAATCACGCTATTTGTTTCAATGAGCTAAAGCACAGCTTAGTTTTGTAATAAACCTAGCCCAAGTAGTCTTGCTAATTATCACTTTGCTCCATCTTGGGAAGTACTTTTTGTTTGATATCTTTCTGCTATGGGCAATGTACTGTTTTCTGACCAGCTGCCTACAAGATATTTATTTCAACTTTAAATATACTGGTTACATGAGAGTTTAATTTCCTATTTAATTGCTACATATTTTATTGTAGGCCGTTTTGACAAGTCTGTGATTGAAGAGAGAAGACAGTGTGCTGAAGATCTCCTGCAGTTCTCAGCTAATGTCCCAGCCTTGTATAATAGTAAACAGCTGGAAGATTTCTTTAAGGTACATGGCCTTTATGCTTTTATCCAAACACTTTTACAGAAACAAAATGGAGGGAGAGGGGAGAGATGCTGCATCTTAATGTATATATTGCAGAAGTACTGTTAATGTAGTTAAATTTTAGAGGTGGGTTTTCAGGAGGGTCTTAAAGGGGTGAATGGAGGTGAAGAGATATTTTGGTAGAGAATCATTAAGAGTAGGACAAGTTATCAGGAGCATAGTTGCCATTGACAAGGTAAAAAGAACATTAGTGAGGTAAAGAACCTTAATGGGCACTGGTGCGAGACTGCTGGAGTGTGTGCTTTATCAACTGTCTATCCAGATTCAGTCCAGTTGAAGGGTCTTGACCCAAAACGCCAACTGTCCATCTCCCTCCACAGATGCTACCTGATCTGCTGTGTTCTTCAAGCAGTTTGTTTTTTTTTCAATCCAGATTCCAGCATCTGCAGTCTCTTGTGTCTGCAATTTCAGTTTCAGAATGGGTGCATTGCTCCTGACAATGATGGCTGTAAAATACTTACAGCCTTCTGTAATTTAAATTATCACTTTTTGTATTTGATACTGAGGGAAAAGTCATTGCAAATTAACACTTTGCTGTTCTTTTCAACCTTTGTCTGTAGAATAGATCACTTAAAGAGTTGTGGGCTTGAGCATTTGCAATTCTTATCTTAGACTTAAAGAAGTAAACTGTGCATAGTTTAGAGAAGAATGAAGCGGTGATATTTTTGTATGAATTTTCATATTTCAAGTTGTCTTGAGTATTATGGGTGGAATAATGGTGTAGCTAGTAGAGCTGCTGCCTCCACTCCATTTACCTGGGTACAATCCAGACCTGTCTGTATGGAGTTTGCATGTTATCTCTATGATCAGGTGAGTTTCCTCTAGGTGCTCTGGTTTCCTCCCATATCCCAACTTTCAAAACTTGCCCATATTAACATAATACAAGGTGCAAATTGGAGGTTAATTGCTTACTGTAAATTGCTTGGTGTATAGGTAAGAAGTAGAATCTAGGGATAGTTGATGGGAATGTGAGGGGAATAAAAATGGACTAGTGTAAATGGATGCATGATGGTTTATACGGGCTTGGTGAGCTGGAGGGCCTTTTTCCACATGTTATGACTCTATCTTTAAATAGGGTTATCTGCTATAAGTATTGTTGCATGTTTTTAAAAACCACAAAAATTGGCCTTTTTTTGTTGAGTCTAACATTCAAGATTTGGATGTGAAAATCCTGCTATTGCATACGCAACCTCCATAGGAAACAGAAGCAGAGTTGGCCATTCAGCTCTTTGTGTCTGCTCCTCCATTCAATAAGAACATGGCTGATCTTTTGCCTTGCTGCCACTTTCTTGCATTAATTCATATCCCTTGATATCTAAAAAATCTACCAATCTGACTTGAGTATATACTCAATGACTGAAAGTCCACAGTCCTCCTGGTTAGAGAATTCTAAAGATTCATTCTTTGGGTGATTTTTTTTTTGTTGTTTTTATCCTTGCTCTGAATGGCTGATCTCTTTATTCTGAGATTGATCCCTGCTTCTAACAATCCAGCTGGGGGAAACATCAATCCTGTATGTATCCTGAGTTTGTATATTTCAATGTGATTTACCTTTTGTTCCTCTAAACTCAACAGAGAATAGGCCCAGTCTGCCTATTCTCTCCTCTTCAACCTGCTACCCCAGGAGTCAATCTGGTAATCTTTGCTGCACTCCCTTTATCACATGTAGTTCCTTTCAGTAATTTGTTTCCAAGGAAACCTAGGCCACTCTGAATGTCAACCCATTGTGCCATTTATATAAAAAAATCTTTTTTTAATCAAATAAATGATTTCACATTTTTCCCACAGTATATTCCATCTGCCATGACCTTTTATCTAAATCCCCTGAAGCCCTTGTGCATTCTCCTCCTTAACCCACGTTACTGTCCAACTTTGTACCATCAGCTAATATGGGTATATTACACCTTATTGCTGTAGATTGTGAATAGCCAGGGCCTTGGCATCAAGTCCTGTGGCACACCCCTCTAGTCAACCTGAGAAGGACCTGTTTGTTCCCTCTTCTATGTGTCGACCAATCCTCAATCCATGCAGGTACATTACCCACAATACCAAGTGCCAATTTTGTTTAATAGTCTTGTGGCATCTTATTGAAAACCTTCTGAACGTCTAAAAGTGCCATCAATTGGTTTATCATTTATTCTACTAGTTACAACTTCAAAGGTTCCAATAGATTTGTTCAAAATGGTGTTTTCCTACAGATCCGTGTTGACTTTGCCCAATCGTATTATTTTCCAAGCATCCTGTTAGCACTTCCTTAATAATAGATTTCAGCACTTTCTCTATTACTGATGTCAGACTAAATGATCTGTCATTCCCTATTTTATATTTTCTTGCTCCTTTCTGAAATGGAAATCTTTCCTCCAATCGACCTTTTTAGAATAGGCAACCTCTTAATTCAAAGCAGGTTTTTCTTTATTATTAGAAAAATCAGATTATTTATTGTTTTGAATTAAGTAATTATCAAACTTTCATAAGATTTCAATTCCCTTTATTTCAAATATTCTTAATTTGATTTTTAAGAAACATTGTATACAAATTGGGGCAGAAATCTTTCAACAGAGATTGTATATTATTGCCAAATGTCAGCTATAGCTGTACTGGAGCACTCTCGCCTCTGAGTCACATTCCAGGTTAAAGTTCCATTATGGAGGTGAACACAAAAATCTGGATGTGCACTTTAATGCAGTGCAAATGGAATGTTGTATTGTTATTGCATTTGAAACTGAGGACCCATCTGCTCTTTCAGATCCCATGGCATTTTATAAAGAAAAATGGGGGAGATGCTCCAGTGTCCAACCCTACATAAAAGAAAAATACCTGTTCATTCTAACACATCAATTTGTGGGAACTTCTTTGTGCAAATTGATGGCACTGTAGTGCAAGAAACTACATTTCATTAGTTGTGAAGTACTTTAAGATGTACTCAAGAAAGGAATGTTAATAGCCCTAATTAAATGCAAGATTTTAGTCAAGTTGCTAACTGATCCAGGAATGCCATTAACTCTTTTTATTTGATTAGAGTGGAGAAAGATTTTTTCCCCTCAAAATGGGCACCAAAGAACAGCTGAGATATTTTGAGGTGAAGCAGCCTTGAGAAGAATCCTGCTTTTAGGAAGATTGCAAAATACTGAAGATGCCTGAAAAGGAAAGTGCTTCCCCATTTTGGTTTCCCCATAGTAGTTTCTCATCTAGCATTAGGCTTCAAGGAGAGCACCAAGTGCTGGAGTTAATCAACTTGCAAAGTTTGTCAGATCCTTGAAGTTGCTATTAAAGTGTATTTTACCAAACATCCCCAGAGTTGTTTATAAATGTACTTTTTAAAACCACGTTTGAAGAGTTACTTCTGTTCTGGTACGTAATCTTGGGAATATTCAGAAGTGATTTCAGTGAGATCCTATTAAAAGTCATTTAAAATTGTGGGAGGAGGAGAAAGTAACTTCCCCTCCCTGCCTCCCACGCACCCACTTGTGCATGCACACACACACGTTAAGGCAGAAATTAATTAATATTCTCTGAAAGAACAGTGTATGGCAGCTTTCAATCTACAAGTACACATGGGGTTGGTTTGTAGGCTTCTTTTAATGCATTATGGTTTTGGATGTGTGTATTTGAGTCAGTGAAAGGCCGAGACCTCTGGTTTGGATACGGTCCTATGGACTCTGGTTTGTCTGAATGGATTGACTTGAATATATAATTTTCATTAAGTGATAATGTGCAGAGTACAAATTTTAAAGGTTTTTTGTTCTCATCCTGTAGTGTAATTGTTTTGTGAATAATTAACATTTAAAATGTTTTAGTCCTGTTAATATTATGAATGCTTACTACTTTGTAATTTTACAGCTAGAGACATAGAAGGCCAATGAAGCTATTGAGTCCATATTAGCTCTCCTGTTATCAGTACCATCTCCCTGCTCTATGGCCATAGCCCCTCGTGTGCCTGTCCAATTTCCTGTTGAAATCATTGATCAGCTCTGCTTCCATCACCCTTGTGGGCAGCAAATTCCAGGTCATTATGAATACCCTTTGCCCAGAACCTCAAATTTATGTCCCCTCCAGTCATTGTATCATTAGCTAATAGGAATATATATATTTTTTGTAACTTGCCTATACCTGTCATAATCTTGTACATCTCTATTACACCACAATCTCCTATGTTCCAAGGAGAATAGGCCACTTGTTCAATTCAACCTTTCAACTAAAATCCCTCACTCTAGGAAGTGTTCTGCTAAATCTCAAGAACCTTCATATTCCTTCCAAAAGTGTATGACCAGACTAGACTTAATACTCTAGCTTTAGCCTAATCAGAGCTTTAAAAGTCTGACATAACTTCACTGCCTTTCGTATTTTCTCATGACATGGGATACTATTTGGTCCATTGAGTCCATGCAGGATCTTGGGGCACTTCCCCCATTTATTTCCCTTGCAACTAATTCACTCTCACACATACCTATCAACTTCATCCTGTTTCTCCTATCAGCCACCTACACTAGGGGCAATTTACAGTAACCAATTAACTTAACCATGTACACTGGCACCCCAAATCCCATATGGCTTTCTAACAGTTCTCTTGATATGTCCTGTAACTTCTGAAGATCTATGCATGTAAACCATTAAGATCTGCAGTCCTTGCAACAATGCCACTGTCTATATTGCCTCTCCCTATTGCTTATACAAAATGCTTCACTTTTACTGTATTGTTGTTGTATTAAATTCCATCTGTCGCTTTCAGCCTAATTTGCTCGACTATCCATGTACTGCTGCAGTTAATTGATATCACCATTTATTTGCCACACCTCCAGTTTAATATAACTGGTAAACAATGAAATTTTCCTCTATATTATGATGGGTATTTAAATACAAAAAGTGGTCTTGGGAACACTCCTGTCTACTATCCTTCACATTGAAGATCATAACTTGCTGTTTTATGTCCTGGAGCAAATTATTTTATCCAAGCTGCTGATCTTCCAATTCCATGACCCTCCAATTTGGTTAGCTTTCCTTTTTATGTGGTCACATTAGGTAGTCTCTTGATTTTGAGGATTACTTGTTTCTATTTCAGTTCAAAGGTGATTGAGGCTAATGTAGGACCTGCACTCTCTTCCATACAAGGGCAGGATGTGCTGGGTCAGTGGGTAGTTTGAGATGGTGCACTCCTTTAGCCAATTACGTTGAGCTTTAGTGTGCTTCTGAGGTGCAGACTTGAGGCTCTGGTGCCATTCCATGTTCATCAAAAGAAGGAAGAGTACCAAATGTATTCTGGTTGGGAGATTTCACTATCCAGCACCACTGATTAAGCTGGCTGAGTCCTGAAGGCTGCTAAGCTGTGTCTGTGGTAGGCAGAGAATCAATATGAGGGAATAAAACTACTTGACCTCAACATTGCCAGTCTGCCTGTGGCAAATGTACACCACAATAGTTTTGGTGGAAGTGGCCACCACCCAGTCTGTGAAGGCACAGTCCCATCTTTATAAAGAAGACATCTCAATGTTGCATGGCAATACTCCAGCACTAAATGGGATAATCTCAGAACAGACTTGACAAATCAACTGGGAATCCATGAGATACTATGAACTATAAATAGCAGTTAGGTACATCACTGCAATCTGTAATTTTCTGGGCTGTTAATATCCCTTACAGTACCATTGCTGTTAACCTGGGGATCAACCCTGGTTCAATGAGTGCAGAAGGGAATGCTGGGAACAAGATTGGGCATACCTAAAAATGATGAGGTGCAAGCCTAGTGAAGCTGCAACACAGGACTACATATGCGCTGAAAGGAATTGAACCAGTGGATCAGATTGAAACTCTCCAGTGCGACCGTATTTGGTTGTGAATGATGAAGGTGAATTAAATAGCTAATGGGAGGAGGAAGTCCTGGAACATCCCCATTCACACTTGCATCTAGCACTGAGAAATTTGTTGAGTGTTCCATTCCATTTGCTACTCAACAAATGAGCCAGTCCATACCTGCATGCAGTGTGGCCTCATTAACACTCAGACCTGGGACGAAGAGTGGCAAGTAACATTTGTGTCACAAAATAGGCATTGATTATTTCCAAGGGAGGATCTAATTGCCTACTCACAACACATTGGCTCCCAACTGCAAACAGTCTTGGGGGTTGAGCATTGACCAGAAACTCAGCTGAACCACGTAGATAAATACTCTGCCCATGAGAGCAGATTGGAGATCAGGTATGCAGCAAGTGAGTTGTCCCTGATACCCTAAAGTTATTCTATCATCTGCAAGTTCCAAGTCAGGAATATGATGAAGTACTCTTCATTTACCTTGTCAGTGGAGCTCCAACAACTCTCCAAGCTCCACGTCATCTAGGACAAAGTAGCTGGCCTCGTAGGTACCTGTCCACCATCCTAAGCATTCATTCCCTTCACTACCAACCAAAACATTCATTCCCTCCACCTACAGTGCACAGTGCCTGCAGTGTGCATCATTTGCAAAAGGTACGTCAGTTACTCTCACAGGCTACAATGATAGCACTTCCAAACACGTGGCCTCCACCACAAAGGGCAAGGGCAGCAGGCACATGGAAGGTACAGCAGTTGCAGGTTCCCCTCTAAAGTTGCACACAGTCCCAAGTTAGAAATGTATCACTGGTTCTTTATTGTTACTGGGTCAAAGCTACCGTCCATTCAAGGGGCGGCAAACTGAAGGCACTTTAATATGGCAAATAAATGATGGCCTGCCAACTATGCCCAGATCTCAAAGAATGAATAAATAAAATTTCATTCTAACTTTTCCAATAGTCCAGCAAAACCTCAGCACAGCACTCTAGTCAGCTGAGATTGTTCTGTAATACTCTTGAAATTTTTTTAGGGTAATTCTGCATGGGGATCATCCCAGTGCCCTTAATCCATGCAGTGACATTCTCTGTACAATACTCCTTTTGGGGCCTTGGATACACTCCTGGAACAACCCAGTCTGCCCAGCTGAGTGTCACACTGGTTAACTACTAGGCAATCACTTGCCACTGTCCTATTGGTCACGGTTCTGTACCCACACCCCCATGATCTTCAGTCTTCTCCTGGACCCCACAATCCTGATCATTGATTTGGTTGTATTTTAATTTTTTTCTTTCTCTTTTTCTTCCCTGCCCCTCGCCACCAACAAAGTCATAAATGATCTGTGATCTGACCAACAGCATCATAAATTCCATCATCACCGAGCCTGAACTCTGAAAAGAGAACTAGGGACACATTTTTGGTGCTGAACATACTTGGGTTTTTCACTGGAATGCCAGTGATTCAAAAAGTCCTTGGAACCTGCTGCAGAAGAATTTCACGGTATATGTACAGTACTTGGGAATGGGGCTTGATCCTGTAACCTGGCTCAAAATTAAAGATGCAATCACTTGAGTCAAGTCTACACTACTAGGAAGTTGGAGATGATGCTTTGGATTTGTCATTGCAATCATCTACTTGCTGAAACTTCTTGTGTAGCACCAGCGAGTTGCAAGTTTGTCTATCACTTGTAAACTGTTGATTTAAGAACAAGGAATAGTGAAATGCATTCTAAAGTCTGCACATTGTGCTGACGGGAGGAAAAGTCGCCAATATTGTTTAAAAATATAATAATTGACATTTTACATTCTTGTTCTTTTTTAGCACTTTATACAAAATAAATGCATTGGAAGGGTGCTTGTTTGACAGTGTGAATCTGGCTGATAGCTATTTTGCCTGATCAGGGAGTTAAATTAACAGAAAAGTGAATGACTATTTCAGGAAAAACAATTGATAGAGTCAATAATACACTGGTAATCAAGCTACCTCCATGATAGAAGATATTTTTGGTAAACAACTCCGGCAGGTTTGAGAACTGGCCTGTGGTTCCTGCCTTGGTCCAGTCAGTGGGAAATACTTGGGTGCCACCAAGTGACTGGGGAAATTATTGCAGGTAGCAAAGTTTTGGTGCAGTTTTCTGAATGTTTATTTTTAGAGCCTGCTAGTTAATCAATGAAAAGGTGAACAAAAAAAAATGTTTTCCATTGTTCTCCAGTGCGATGGACATTTCCATTTATGTGGAAGTACAAGCTCCTCTGCAAGTTTCTTTTGAGTTAGAATGAACAAGTTTGCTTTCCAGATATTCCCGAGTGTCCCTTTTGTAGTGCCAGTAGTTACAAAATTCATAACATCATTAGCAGTTTCTCTGAGAATATTGGCATTTAAAGATTATTCCAGCAATTTAAACAGTTATTGATATTTAGTCATGGAATGGCTGCAAGCACAAGTTGTTGAAGGGATGTTGTTAATGGCACACAGCATAATTGGAACTTCCTCTGTAGGCTAGCTTGTGGTTTGCGTGTGAAGTAGTCAACTACACTGAGGAAGAACCTTTTTGGCTTTTTAAATGTCTAAAATGAAGTGCCTTATTTACCTCTTAGTTGCACAGAAAAGATCCAGGGACACCAATATCTATCTTTAAACCTCCATCACAATACAAAAAACCTTGTCAGGTTTTTTTTATCTGGTTTGCTGTTTGTGGAACTCTGCTGTGTACAAATTGGTTTTTGCTTTCCTATATTATAACTGTTAATACAAATCAAAATATTTAATTGACTTTAAATCACTTTGGAACTTGAGTTTTTTTTAAGAATGAAAGGTATTTGTACCTGGGTACTAGTTTTGGTTGTACTGAGTGCACTTGAGGCAGTCTGCACTGAGAATCCCTAAATTGTACCTTGGAACTTTGTGTAAATGAAATAGGTTTCTTCAGCAAATGAACATAGGAATCTAAGACATTAAAGGTATGGTTAGGACATTTGCCAATATGCTTGCTCTGTCATTCAGTAAGATTGTGGCTATGTTTTACTTCGGTGCCACTTTCCTGCACTAATCCCGCATTCCTTGCTTCCATTAATATCTTAAAGTCTATGGAGTCTGTCTTGAGTGTACCCTGTGATTGAACCTCCATATCTCTCTTGGTAGAGAATTACTGCACATTGGGTGAAATTTTCTTCCTCAGCTTAGTCTGGAATGGCCAACTCTTTATTTTAAGACCTGTGACCCCTAGATCTGGACATCCTGGCTAAAGGAATCCTCCTCCTCTCATCTGCTCTGTCAAGCTCAGTAAGACATTTGCATGTTTCAAAGAGGTCCCATCTCATTCCTCATTCACTTTGAAACTGTAGTTCTCCACCATTTTGGAGAGGACATTTTGGAGAGGTCTTCTATGAGGACAGAAACAAAACATTTGTTTGATTTCTGTCATTTTTTTGTACCTTAATTTTATTTCTCCTTTCTCGTTCTAAACGTGACCCATATTAACTTCAGCTAAACTTTTCCCTTTTACATAAGGAAAGGGTCGGACCAGGGTATTTGAGAGTTTGGGTGAGGAACTAAAAGTACCTATGTGAAGATTGTGAAGCTTGCGTCAAATCCTTCAACACATAGATTTCATTTGTAATGTTCTTTGGTCTTTAAAAAGGTGTTTAATTTATTATAGGATTTAAGATTATCTGCAGTCTGTCACTGTGCAGCCTTTTTTATTTTGGAGCATTCAGAAGACATGTTAGCCTCCCCACCAGCTCAGGAGAGTACAGATGGAGAGCCCACTGTCCTGATCAGGGTGCAGTTTGTGCACATATATAAAATAACTTCCTGGAGGCTCTAAAAAGGTCTCATGGGGGAAATTTGGATTCTTGTTTGGCCTTATTACATTTACAAGTTTTCTTTTAGGATGGCGAAGTTTACGATGGATCGGAACTCATTGGTCCAGTAGATCCCTCATCAGAGTCGCTGAATGATAGTTTATCGGATGGCAGTACTGAAGGTATGCAGGGGCACAACTCAAAAGCTGGAACACTAAAACTTTGAACTTTTGGTGGGGTCAGAGTTGTGTTTATTTTTACAGCAAACTTTGATACGAAAGTTGCAATTCACTTTGTCTCTCTACTTGTCTCAAATAACATCCACCTGAGATTTCCTGCAGCCTGGATAGCTTTCTTTTTAATGGCTGTTGGTTCAACCACTCTATTCCTGTTACAACTGGATGTTATACATGAACATGTTAGCACTAAAAATTGGAGGTGAGGCTCAGCAAATGACTTGGCTTGAATCCTTCATTTCTGTTTGGCTCCCACTTGTTTTGACCCAGAGCACTTCTTGCTAATATACCATCAGCTTTGGGCGACCACTTGAAGATCACTTTAGGTAGTCTCCTCTGGTCTGTGCTGAGTAATGCTGTCTTTAACTTCTGGCGATAATTCAGAGTTAGACTGTGGTGAGTGATTCTTTCATTTGTCAACAGTAAACACCCAAAATTAATTTTAACAGAAACACGACATTAAAATTCTGAAGTGAAGAAACTGCACCGACACAGTACTTTACAGGTCACAAACCATATTCAATAAGATTGTAAACATGGTAAACTATTCTATCCTGCCCTTCAAACTGTCTGTAGCCTCTGATGTGGTTGGTCCTTTCCTTCTTCACTCCATTCTTCAGCAGCATGGGGCATTAGGTCTCTTCTACTCTTATCCATCCAGTTACTGCAAGGGAAACGCCGCCAATGGCTTTTCTTCCTGCTACCTTATCTTTGGGATACCTCAAGGATCTATCCTTTGGCCCTCTCCCATTTCTTATCTACATGTTGCCCCTTGGTGACATATCTGAATAAACATCTTTTTCCACAACCATGCTGGCAACACCTCACCTCTTTTTGACCTGTTCAATGCTTCTGATTTGTCACACTGCTTTTCAACAACCAGCCTTGGATGAGTAGAAATTTCTTCCAACTAAGTGCTGGGATGCCCAAAGCCTTTGCCTTAACATGTCACACTCTACCTGGCCACTACCTGAGGCATAACCAGACCCTTGGTTATGATACAGTTCTGATCCATATGGACACTATCTGTAGCATTGCCCGCTTCTGTTATAATATTGCTGGTTTCTCAGCTCATTTTCTAATAGCTACCATTGGTAATGGTAATTATTAATACAATAATCCATACATGATAGTCTCATCCATGCCACTATGTTAGGTTTGATTCTTCCAATATTCTGGTTGTCATCTCGCCTTTCACTTGCTGTAAACTTAAACTGCTGCACCATTCTAACTTGCACCGACTCCTCTTCACCCATCATCACTATGGTTCATGGTGCTGTCTTGATTTTGAAATTTTAATTTTTTTGAAACCACTGACCTTGTCCCTCCCTGTCTCTGCAACCTCTGCCAGTACTATAACCTGCAAATCTCTGCCATTTCTGACCTCCTACATGTTTCTCATTTTCTTTGCTCCATTGTAGGTGGATGTGCCACATCCTGTGATGTGTTCTTCAGCTTCTTTTCTTTTTCCCTCCTTTTAAGATGTTACTGAAAACTAAACTTGGTTCACCTGGTATCGTCTTCGTTTTTCAGGTTGATAAAGGTCCTATGAAGCCATCTGTGATGCTTTAATGCATTAAGGGGGCCATACAAATCCAAATTATTGTTGGAATATTCCAGCTAAGGCAGAGAAGGCAGATGAGTTATGATTTCTTATGTGGTTCCTTTATGTTCATTTTATCTTGAGGACCAATAATTCAAAAGAAAACTTTGCTCGTGAGGGAGTTGAGCTTCAGAAAGATTTTACCATCAGTAAACTGGAATAAGAATTTTCTACTTATCATTTTCTTCCTTTAGAGCTACTACTTAATTAGTCCAGTCTAGCTTCCTTGTCCATTTGGAGAATACAAAGCCTCGTACCAAGCTGCTTTTCCTCCCTACTATCACTTTTTATTTTAAGATGCTTACTAATGTTTTTGGGAAGAGGTGGGTGGGTTAAGGTCTACAATTTTCTGGATTGCAGAGGTTTTTATGATAATGATAGCAAAACATCAGTACTCTGCTCTTCTAGGGACCTGGTTTATTAAGATCTTTTAAAAGAAAAGTATTATGTGATTGTATATGAAATGTATTTCTCTTTATCACATGGTTGAGCCCTCTTGTTTATTTTGGGAGAATCTGGAAGGTCTCCTACAGTGCCAGGCTTTCCTTCCAGATTGGGGTACACAATTGTTCGGAGGTGTGAATGATTGTCAAATGATTTGGAGCAGCAGAGACTTAAGGATGGTCAGGTTACTTGCACTTCGCAATTTTGTAGGAAGTGGTCACGAAGAGTTTTTTTCAAAAAGAAAGGCTGGGAAGAGGGAAAATTGGAGGAAATAATAGTGTTTTATCTACCAGTGTTTAAAAGTGCATTAAATTTCACAGTGAATAAGATTCTTACTGCCTCTTGTATTCCTTTTAGCCCGAAGAGACTTCTTTGATGATGTCACTCTTAGTAGTCAATCAGAATGTGGTGGTAAGTTGCCAGACATTGTTTTTCTTTTGTCTTTAATTATCCTATAATTGATCTGAATGTGATCACGCATCAGCTGGGCCATGTGATACAAGACAGCTGTTGTTTTATAATGTATGATGTGTTGTCCTATATCTAGAACAGAAAAAGCTTGCTCTTATACAGTGCCTTTCATAACCTTAGATATCTCGTACCTTACACTTGTGCAGTTGTTCCTTGAACTATGGTCAATCCTATAATGTTAGAGTTGTGATGTCGAATCTGTACAGGGCAAACTCACATCAGAAATGCCATAACGAATTGAGAAAGGATGCTGATTGAGAGAGAAATGATGGTCGGGGCACGAGGGATAACTCCTCTGCTCTTGAAGAGCCAATGAAGCTTTTACATTCATCTGAGAGGACAGATGGGGTTTGCTATTTCATTGAGAAAGGCTGCAACTCTATTGATGCAGTGCACTGGAGTGTCAGTGCGGATTTTGTGTTCGCATTGGGGCTTAACCTTCTGTGTCAGAAGTGTTACAAGCTGACTTGAAGCTGATAATAGACAATTTTATAAGAATAGGATCATTATCTTATTTACAATGAACACCTCCATGGGAGGGCAGCTAGAATTTTTAAAATCGAATGACCAGAGATAGGAAACACTTAGCATGAGGAGTGATTTCTTCCTCCCCATAGAATTGCAATTCAAGCTGAAGTTCCATTTCAGTTTATGACTTGACTGTAATTGCTGCATCCTCATGAGAGTCCAGGTGTAGTAACAGTGGAATTTATTTTTTTGTATGCCATGGTATGCAGGCAAAACTCTGCTCCCTTGGATGTTTATTCTTAAAATGGAAAGCGTACAACCACCTTGCACATAAATTCTTTAAATGTTGAAAGTGACATGAAATGTTGGTGTATGGCTGGGAGTCTGTAATTGGTCTTTAAGAAAGAGGCTGGAAAGATGACTGAAGGGGAAATAAAGGAGGTTGGTATCTGAAGTGAAATATAACAAGCTGAAGAAGTTTGGGAAAGGAAGTCCAGAATGTAGTGGCTGAAAGTTCTGCAAACTGTGATGGAGGGAAAGGAAGGGGAACCCTTTATTGGACAAATGAAGAAAGCAGGGCAAGGTGTAGGGCTTGAGGTTTTTTGGGCAGGGTGGGGCAGCGTTTGGGAGTTTATAATTGGGGACTCTGTGCATTGGAGTTGGGGAACAACAGGACAAGGAGACAAGGTGTGACTTGAAGCCTGAAAAAGTGAAGGTGAGAGAAATAAGTTGAATTTTGGGACACTAATACTGTAGAAGCTTGCCTGGATGAAGTGAAGGAACTAAATTCTTCTCTTATTTGCTTGGGTGAAACCATTACTTTAAAATCCATTTTTAAGCTGTGTATCATGTAATTATTTGTTTCTTTACGTTTCACTGGTTTCCTTAATGAATTTGAGATTATTATGAGTAGCAGGCATAGTTTACTGTTATTTGTCACCAGAGACATGGCAAGTTCTTAGAAAGGGGCATTAGCAAACATAGCAATACATTTCAACATTGCCTAATAGGCAGGAGTTGGTGATGGGGACAGGATAAATCATTCATAGTTGGAAATAAAAAAAATATCGGAAATCCTCTGCAGGGCAGGTGGCATCCGCAGAATTAACACTTCTTGTTGGTGACCTTTTATCAGAGGTTTGAGAGCGGCCAATGATTACAGGCACTAATTTTGTTTCTCTTTCCACATGCTGGTTTCCAACATTTTTATTGTTAAGATTTCCAGCATCAGCAAGAAGTGTTTGGCTTTACAGTCTTTTAATTCCTGCTTCTCCCCACTGCGTTGAAGGGTACAGGAAATACGCCGTTTCCTATGGGCCTTTTGCTAAGTGTATGTTGACACATGTAACATCTGAAACATAATCGTTATTTAAATTTTATTGTTGTCCTTTATGCTAATTTAGACCAATCTGCAGATCACCTAGCTGGTTAATGGCATTATCTCATAATTAACAGGATCGTGATTAAAATTTGAGGTACACCCATTTTGATTGCCATATTGTATTATGAAACAGAGATGAACCAAAACCTTAATTATTGTACATTTAACAAGTAAACTGCCCATCACAATAACCATTCACCCTGTGAATGTTAATGGTGCTGGATTGCTTCTCCAAGTCATCAGTTTTGTTATATGAGCATAATAAAGAGCCATCTGGAATTCCTAAAATGTAATTTAGTTAAAGATAGGACAACAGAGAAAAATGACCCATTACTTGAAAGGACAAGGAATGTTTCAATTCTTTTTACATACTAAGTCTTTTTTATGCTAGATGAACATTATGTGTATTAATAAATGTATTTTATGTTGCTGAACTGCTGAAAGAACAACATGGAGGTGAAACACTAATTGTTTACAGAGTTCCATATATGTTTTAAAAATATTCTGGATAATTTTTAATTTTTAAGAGATAGACAGTATTGTTTAGTGGAGACCGCATTGTCATGATTAACATTGAGGATGTTGTAACATTTTCATTTGTTCGGACTGCTTTAAAGTTTAATTTTAATAGGCATGCAGATAGTTTCAGAAACTACCTGCAAGTTTAACTCCTTATTCCGGCAGGTTAAATTCAACCTGGTGCTAAAATAAAAATATGATAATACTTAAGTGGGGACTGGTAATGACTTGTTTTACAGATGTGATTACCAGAGCTGTCCTTGTGTATAGAGCATTATTCTTATGTCGAGGAAGAAAACTATCCAATTGGAAATGGGGAAGGGAGTGGGGTGTGTCAGAGGCCAACAGTGATAAAAGGGATCTGAGAGATGACTGAGAGCATAGTTTTGAGGAGTTTTTTGTTACAGGCCGGAAGAGATTAAATAGTTAGGCAGGGCAGTTTAGGGAGAAAGTTACAAAGAGGGTGTGGTAGACCACAAATACATGGAGGGGTTTCAAAATGAAGCCAGGGATGTGTAATTCATTGGATTAGTTGGCAGGGAGCACTGGGACTAAAGCAAGATAATGGAGGTCAGTAGGTTTTTAGAAAAGAATGTTAGTGTGGATCCTGGGAGGTCAGTGAGGAAGTAGTCAGAAGGTAACAAAAATGTGGATGTAGATTTCTGTGATTTAGGGAAGAGTAGAGGTACATTATGAAAGTGAATGAGCCTGATTCTAGATTATTTATGCATTGTGGGATAGTTGGAATATTGATATTTTCCATCATTTATTTCAGCCTGAGGGGAATGAAGTCAGGATTTTTACAGCAGTTATTGAAGAGGGTGGTATAGTCACAGTGTTTAATTGTAAGACATTTTGACTCATCTATAACCTAAATATAGCAAAGTCTAGTAATCACATATGTGCATCACCACTCCTTGCTGAAGAATTTTCTTATTTTTTAACTTTAGCACTTGATTTAATTTAACATGGTATGCCTAGAGCAAACTTTATTTCTGAAACTATGGGAGTCTATTAGGATTAAGCTACAAGTAAATGGGAGCAAATGGAAAGGTTGCATTTTAGGCTGCTGATATAGTGAGAGAGCTAACTGGTATCTGGATAAGAATGGAAATAGACTTTATTCCACGGATAATGTGGTGTAAAGCAAAAACCTTTTTGAGGTAAGTGATTGTCAGGACTGGAAGAAGAAACTATTTCTTCTGCTTACATTGGGACATGTAGGAGGACTTTGTGAGGACAGTCTCAAATAGAACTTATTGCTGATTGGCCTGTGGAAAATGCTTGGGGAGGGTAACGAGCTGTGATCAGTCGCAAAAGCAGTTAATGACTTGCCTTACAGGCTTTGTATGTGTAATTGATAAATTACAGTGTCATGAGAATTGATAATGTTTGGATCACTATATTTTAGTCATGGTAGTGATATTTCACACATTGTGAAAACCCAACAAGAAAGGTGGACTAGTAGTGGCTCTCAGGTTAACTCAAAGGAAAATCACAAGATCACAAGACAAGGGAGCAGAAGCAGGCCATTCGGCCCATCGAGTCTGCTCCAAGGAAAGGGAAATAGAAATGAGAAATGGGGAATGAGGGAAGAAGAAGAAGAAAAAAAACTATTCTAATCCCAATTACCGGCCTTATCCCCATATCCCTTGATATCCTGACTATTTAGATACCTATCTATCTCCTCCTTGAACGCCCCCACTGATCTGGCTTCCACTGCTGTACGTGGCAAGGAGTTCCACAAATTCACCACCCTCTGGCTAAAGAAATTTTTCCTCATCTCTGTTTTGAAACTGTACCCTCTAATTCTAAGATTGTGCCCTCTGGTCCTGGACTCACCCACCAAGGGAAACAGCCTAGCCACATTTACTCTGATGTGTTATAAAGCTGCCAAAAAAAGATAATGAACCGATTGGGGAAAACTTAAGAACATAGCAAAGGGGAACCATGCCACTGATAAGGAAAGGGAAAGTAGAATACAGGAGAAAGCTAGTAACAACATAAGAATGAACTGTAAAACCTTCTGTAATTGGAACTGCAGACTGAATATTCAATGCTTTCATAAGAACACCTTAAGGATTGGAAATGGCATCTAATTCAGATAAGTGTGAAGGTTTGCATTTTGGGAAGTCAAACCAGAGTAGGACTTTCACTGTAAACAGAAGGGTCTTGGGGAGCATTGTAGAACAGAGGGAGCTAGTAGTACAAGTAAATTATTCCCTGAAAGTGGCATCACAAATAGACCGGATAGGGAAGAAGCTGCTTGGCACGTTGGCCTTCATCAGTCAGGGTACTGAGTTTAGGAGTTGGGATGTTGTGTTGTAATTGTACAAGACTTTGGTGAGGCCACACCTGGAGCAGTGTGTACAGATTTGGTTATCCTGTTATTAGGAGAGACGTTATTAAGCTGAAAAGAGTGCAAAGAAGAGTTACAAGAATGTTGCCAGGACTTGAGGGCCTGAGTTATGGGGAGAGATTGGGCAGGCTAGGACTTTATTCCTTGAAGTGTAGGAGACTGAAGGGTGACCTTTATAGAAGTATATAAAATCACAAGGAGCATAGATAAGGTGAATGCACACAGTCTTTTTCCCAGGGAAAGGGAAACAAAAACTAGAGGGCATAACTTTAAGGTGAGAGGTGAAAGATTTAAATGGGTCCTGAGGGGCAACTTCTTCACAAGAGGGTGGTGCGTATATGGAACTAGCTGCCAGAGAAAATGGTTTAGGCAGGTACAATTACAACATTTAAAAGACATTTGGACAGGTACATGGATAGGAAAAGTTTAGATGGATTTGGGCCAAACACTAGTAAATGGGTTCAGTTGGCATGGAAGAGTTGGACCGAAGGGCCTATTTCTGTGTTGTATTACTCTATGTCTCCAGTTCATGCTAATGTAGATCTCTTACAGATTGAGGAGAAATTATATTAGGGAATGAGAAAATGGCAGAAAATTTTAAAATATCTTGTCTATCTTCAAGAAGCAAGACACAGAAAACCTTTCAGAAATAGTGGAGAAGTATAGGTTGAGGAGCTCAATGAAATTAGAATTAGTTAAAATGTTAGTATTGGAGAAATTAGTGGAATTGAAAAGCAATAATCTCCAGGACTTGATGACCTACATCAAAGGAATTTGAAGGAGGTAGTTCTGGTGATATTGGATGCACTGGTTGTCAGCTTTCAAGATTCCATAGATTCTAGAATCTAAATATGAGGTTATCTATTATGGTAGAAAAAAAAGGCTGATTTTTTTTTCAAATGTTATAAAAATGAAAGCAGTTGATGCCCTTGTATATGAATCACTGAAAGTAAATATGTGCAATAAATTGGGAAAGCAAATGCCATGTTGGCCTTTATTGCAAAAGGATTTTAGTACAAGTGTACAGACATCTTTCTCTAATTATATAGAGCCTTGGTGAGACCGCACCTGGAATATTATGTAAAAGCCTGGTCCTGCTGCAAATAGAGGGAATGCAATGTAGGTTCACAAGAAAAATTCATGGGATGACTTCTTTATCATCCGAGGAGAGATCTAGTAGTCTAAGCCGAGACTCTGTTGAGTTCAGAAAAATGAGAAATGATCTCTTTGAAACTTATACAATCCTTAACGGACCTTTATGGAGTGAAGCAGCGTTTTCCCCTGAGCTGGGGTATCTAAAACCAGGGATCACAATCTCAAAATAGGGGGTCAACCGTTGAGGCATTGTGTTCAGCACAGACATCATGGGCCAAAGGGCCTGTTCCTGTGCTGTTCACTGTTCCTCCAGAGGGAAGTGAATCTTTGGAATTCACTGCCCCAGAGGGCAGTGGAGGTTCAGTTGCTGATTCTGTCCAAGACAGAGATTGATAGATCTCTGTTTGCTAGATCTGTCCAGATGAAGGGTCTCGACTGTCCATTTCACTCCATAGATGCTGCCTGACCCACTGCATTCCTCCAGATTTTGTTTGTTGGTCCAGATTCCGTATCTACACTCTCTTGCGTCTCCAGTGATAGATCTTTGGCTAGTAAGTGATTTGAGTTTTATGGGTTCCGTACAGGAAAGTAGTGCTGAGGTAGAAGATCAGCCATGATCGTGTTGAATGGTGGAGCAGGCATGAGGGGCCACATGGCCTATTCTTGCTTCTTTTGTGTTTTCTTATGAAAGCATTGAACATTCAGTGTGAAAAGTACGCAATGAAAAGGTTGAGATGTAGGATATTTTGTGCATTATGGGGAAGCTTTGACATTTTGATTAGTGATGAACTGTTACTAGCAATTTCAGAAGAACTTGATATGGTCATAATTTCTCAGATGCTGGAGCCAGGTTTTTACCTGATTAGCATGACTCTGTTTCAGAGAAGGCAGGAAGATGAGTGTAAAATATAGTCAAGGACAGGAACTTTTAAGAGAAGACAAGTACTTGTTGGTTCAGGAATTGTTCGTTGGAGAGAAATTCCATGCTCACAGCATATTAGGAATGCAAATTACTTTTAAAGTCACCTTGTCCAGGCATTTCTGCTAATAGTTGAGTGGTGTGTGCACCTGGCACTTCCAGATGTGTCAAAACAATTTCTAATGCAGAAAACATCAGTGTTTATTTATCTTAACCAGCAGAGTAAGTACATCAGGACCAAATTAATTGCATATCTCCTCAAACGTGTCCATTCAGCTATAAGCTCTAGAATTCTTCCTTTCCTGTCTATAGGATTATTTCAGCAGTTTTAACCTCTAATGCTCTCAGCATCAAGTAAATAAAAAATACTGCTGTTTCCCAGTTAAATGTCAGAATATCTTGCTGCTCTCGGTTGCATCAGTGTGCTTGAGAATATTGCATGGGCATCTTCTTCGTTTCCTATTAATGAGCATATGGAGCAGAAGACCTTGACTCATAATTACACCCATCTAATTGAGAAAGCAGTGTGTATCCATATTGATGGACTGAGCTTGATTCGAGTAACTGATGGCCAATTAGTCTGCATAAATTTGAGCTGATCTTAAATTATTTGCTGGCTGTCCTTAATTCAATATAGGTGAATATTGTTCAGTTTTAGAGTTTTTTTTAATCACTTTAATCCTCATTTTTACTGCAGCTGTTTTCAGCTTCTCTGTCCTGACCCATTTCCTGTGCCTCTTGCTCATCTTGCCAGAGAACAGCAAGCAAGTCACTTAATTTTTTTGCCTGCATAGCTTACTGTGTATTTAAGGGTAATGGATCAATTCTGAATTCTGCCATCATTAATGTTTTGTTACCTTGCTTTTAGTGGATTTCTTGATGGCCCTAACTCCCTAGAGCTTATAGTACAAGGAATCACACAAGAAGTAAACTTTGAAACCAAAGACCTTGATGACCCCAATGGAATGTATTATTACCTAGAACGCAAATTGCTTCACTTAATTAGATCAGTGGGCCATCAACTTCAGGGTAACAAAGATATGGTTTCTCATTAATCTTTTTGAACCAGAGAGAAATTAAAAGAATCTGATAGGATACCATAGGAGGTGACCATTTCGCCGATGTCTGCGCTGGCACTTTAAAGACCTATCTAATTAGATCCCATATCCATGCAATTTTTATCATTTTCAATTGTACTTTAGTTTCCTTTCTGAAAAGTACTTCTTAAGTTTGCTTCCCCTATGTTTCCAGATCATAATTTGTTGAGTTAATATAAAAAGACTTGTCTGCCATTTAACTTTTTTTGTAGTTATCATAAATAGGTGGATAAGTGTATAAAAGCAGAGGGTGGTGCACAGAAACTAGGTGACCATATATTTGCAAAAGT
Source organism: Pristis pectinata (assembly GCF_009764475.1). NCBI lineage: Eukaryota > Metazoa > Chordata > Chondrichthyes > Rhinopristiformes > Pristidae > Pristis > Pristis pectinata. The sequence continues at coordinate 107,750,836 of NC_067407.1, forward strand.
AAGTTAACTCTAAAATTTAAAAGTATTGTTTTGATAAATTATAATATAAAAAAAGTCCAAATAATGGCTTATCACCATTATCTGTTGCAAAATTTCAGGGTGCCGTAGGTAGATTTGATTTATTACCACATATAGAACATTTTTCTGTGTTTGAAATGGGACATTGGTATTGCCGAGGTGCATGTTATATCCAAACATGCTTCAGCAGAATTTCTTTAAGATGAGCTCCATTGCAGCCAACAGTATAACTTAGATTCCCACAAATCTGTAACAAAAACTTCACCCTAACACTATCTTCTTCATTATGGTGAGTAAAACAACATCCAATAAATGGTAATTTTCTTTTTGCCAATTTTTTTTTTTCAACACCAGTGCATTGTTCACAGTCGGCAGCACTAATATCATGATGACCCATGACTCTTTGAATCGATGTGACAAATCTGTGATATTTGTAATGTGACTCAATAATCACATAATTTTCAAAGTACATGTACAGCACGTGAAGGCAGTTTGACTTTAATGAAGCAATTAAACTATTCCTGTGAACAGTGCAGAACATCATTGAAGGAGTTAGTCAGGCAATAAAGATTGACAGGGATTATGTTTGATCCACAGAATTGTCATGGTATGGAGGGAGGACATTCGGCCCTTTATGCTTATGTCAGTATCTAATAGAACATTCCTATCAGTCTCATTCCCCTGCCCTTTCCCCACAGCCTTGCCAATTACTGTCTCTCAAATGCCTCTTCTTGAATTCTCTTCTGAAAGTCATAATTCATTCTGTATCCTCCATCCCTGCAGGCAAATCAAACTACTTGCATTCCTGCCCCCTTGTATCTTTTAACTGAAAATTTAAATCTCCACCCTCTGGTCTTTGAATCTATTGTTGATGTGGATACCTTCCTTCTATTCACTCCACCTTAATCAGTACCTTAATCAGTAATAACCCTCGACACCTGTATCAAATCTCCTCTCAGCCTTCTTTGCTGTAAGGAGAACAGCCCCAGCTTCTTCAGTCTAACCTTGAAACCAAATCCCTTATTCTTAAAATCATTCTGATCTTTTCTGCACCCTGTTAAGTCCTTCTTACAATTAGATAGCCAGAATTGGATGCAGTCCATCATTAGTAGGCCTCCCTGTTTTTGTACCTTTTGCCTCCATTTATAAATCCCAGAATCCCATGTGCTTTACTGTTTTCCCAACCTTGCCATTTTGAAAGATTGATGCACACATGCACTTAGTATCAGAAGTGTTTAAAGAAATTCAAAAACAATTAAAAAGAATTAAAAATTTGTTTTAAAAACCTAAAACAATAAGAAGCATTTAATTAACCTTGTCATTTGAAATTGATTAAAATATACCTTTGTTCTAACAGCCCTCTCCATTCACATTAATGAAACCAGTCTGTAAGATTTTCAAACAGATTCTCTTGGATGAATGATGGGAAATTGACCTAACCTTGCGCTCTGACATTGGACTTGAGTGTGGCATCTGAGCACAGTCAAAAACTGGCAAGCACTTACCGGCAGATTCAGGATTTGTGAACTTAGGCCTGCAAACACAAAAAAATATAAAAAAAATTTGGTTGGGTCGGCCCATGAATTCCTCAGTAATCAAATGTGTTAGTTTTATGACTAACTTGAGGTAATCTTATCATTCAGTAACAATTCCCAAAGCATACTACAAATTAGTGGAACTTCTATATTCAGGACAATGTAATACTCCTGATCGGTAGTTACAAACAGAAGGTAACCTAGAAGACAAGCTCAACAAAAAATAACCATTTTATGGAGGGGCTGTTTTTTGACATTGTTGCTTGGTTTTACTCATGTTGTATAGTTGCAATAAGACTTTGTTGCTCTTTGCAGTTAATCCCCTTTGCAAGGAAGAGCAACGTTCCATTTGCTTTCCTATTGACATTCTGTACCCGCACACTATCTTTGTTTCTGTACCTCTATAACTCTCCAAATAACATATAAATATTCCTTCCTACTAAAGTGGATAATCTCATATTCCCACTGTATTTCCCAACACACTGGCACAGTTGGTAGAGCTGCTGCTTCACAGTGCCAGAGACCCGAGTTCAATCCTGACCTCCCATGCTGTCTGTGTGCAGTTTGCACATTCTTCCTATAACCACATGGCTTTCCTCTGGTGCTCCGGTTTCCTCCCACATCCCAAAGAAGTAAAGAAGTGCAGGTTTGTGTGTCAATTGGCCACTGTAAATTGCTCCTTAGTGTCGGGTAAGTTGTAGAATCTGGGGAGGAGTTCATGAAAATATGAGAGAATTTAAAAAAAAGAATTAATATATGATTTGCATAAATGGATGATTGATGGTTGGCGCAATCGTTGTGGGACCATAGAACCTGTTTCTGTTCTGTATCTTTATGATTCTATATTATTCCATTTACCACTCATTTAGCCTCTGCAGTCACTTTGAGGCCCCGCAATTTATTTTCTCACCTCTTTGTATCTCAGCCATTTTGGATACATTTCACTTGGACCCTTGATCTCAGTCACTAATACAGATTATAAGAAACTGAGGCCCACCGCTCAACTATTTGTAACTTGCCAGCTTGAATAAACTCCCACTAACTCTACTTCTCTCTCTCTCCACAGATACTGCCTGATGTTGAATTTTTACTAACCTAAAAATATTAAAAGGAGAATCTTCGTGAACTGGTTTTTGTTTAAAACTATTTTGTAGTAAGGTGGACAACTTGCTAGAACCTAATGGTTTTGATCATAGGGTATTTATTTTCTCTTTTAACTCAATCCTCTGTTTGTAATATGTTACAGTTAATTTCTTGAGCCCTTGTGCAATAATCTTTTGTGACAACCTTATTTGATTGCATTCTGGAAACCCAAATACACTGCATCTTCTTTATCTTTCCTGCTAGTTACAACCTCAAAGATTTCCAATTAAATTAGTTATATACATTTTCTCATGACTTTTTTGACCCTGCGTAATGGCTGTGCAGTGCTTTTCAAAGTGTTCTTTTACTACGTCCATAAACAATTGATTCCAGCATTTTCCTGGCTTTTGACATTAGGCAAACATGCCAGTCCTTCCTTGGTTACTCTCTTCCTCCTTTCTTGACATTTGCTGTTTTCCAATCTGCTGGAATCTTTCTGGCATCTTGGGTGTTTTGGAAGATGGTGTCCAATGTGTATCTACTTTTAGAACCCAGTTTCAGAGGATGTGTTTAATCCTTAAAGCCATGATCTTGCCAAGAACTTTCACTCTGATATTAATAGCTTGAAGTTCCTCATTTTCCTTTGTCCCTTAATCACCAATTATTTTTGGTATTCCTTTTGGCTCTTCTCTACAAAGACAGATGCCAGATGTTTGTTTAAAGTCTCTCCCATTTCCTTATTTACCCCTTTTTTAATTTCCCTGTTCAAGGGTTGCTCTATTGCCTGTCTTGGAGGTCTCTTTATATTTGGTCACAATTTAATGGTATTGTTTGCTATATTCAGCTTCATTGGTATTCTACAAGGGCACTATGGACCGCTCTTGCACTGTGGTTTAGTTGATGGAGTCGATAATTCTGCACCACCAATCACCTTGAAGCCCAATTTTCCACATGGTCTCAAGGAGGCCCTATGACGCTTGTCCCATCAATTTCAACAGCAATGATAATGCAGTGAAGCTTAGACCTAAACCACGGTCTAAAATGAAGAAGTCATTTGAGGTAAAATAGTAAGGCTGTTTGGGTTTCAGCTGCCTCAAGGATATGGGTGGTTCTAAACAGGATATGAAAAGAACATAAGAGATAAGAGCAGATGTAGGCCACCTGGTCCGTCGAGCCTGCTCCGCCATTCAATAGATCATGGCTGATCTGTGGTGGACTCGGATCCACCTACCTGCCTTTTTTCCATAAACCTTAATTCCCTTACTATGCAAAAATCTATCCAAGTGTGTCTAAATATATTTAATGAGGTAGCCTCCACTGCTTTGTTTGGGCAGAGAATTCCATAGATTCACTACTCTCTGGGAAAAGCAGTTTCTCCTCATCTCTGTCCTAAATCTACTCCCCCGAATCTTGAGGTTGTGTCCCCTAGTTCTAGTCTCACCTACCGTGGAAACAACCTTCTTCCTCTATCTCATCTTTCCCTTTCATATTTTATATGTTTCTATAAGATCTCCTCTCATTCTTCTGATTTCCAGCAAGTATAGTCCCAGATGACTCAATCTTTCCTCATAGGCCGACCCCCCTCATCTCCAGAATCAAACCTGGTGAACCTCCTCTGCACTGCCTCCAAAGCCAGTATATCTTTCCTCAAGTAAGGGGACCAGAACTGCAAGCAATACCCAGATGCGACCTCACCAGGTACCTTGTACTGTTGCAGCATAACCTCCCTGCTCTTAAATTATATCCCTCTAGCAATGAAGGCCAGCATTCCATTTGCCTTCTTGGTAACCTGTTGCACTTGCAAACCAACCTTTTGCGATTCATGCACAAGCACTCCCAAGTCCCTCTGCACAACAGCATGCTGCAATCTTTCACCATTTAAATAATAATCTGATCTTCTATTTTTCCTTCCAAAGTGGATGACCTCGTATTTACCAACATTGTACACCATCTGCCAGACCCCTGCCCACTCACTTAACCTATCTATATGTCTCTGCATCCTCTGCACAATTTGCTTTTCCACTCAATTTAGTGTCATCAGCAAACTTAGATATGCTACACTCGGTCCCCTCTTCCAAATCGTTAATATATATCGTGAACAGTTGCAGGCTCAGCACCGATCCCTGGGGCACTCCGCTCACCACTGGTTGCCAACCAGAGAAACACCCATTTATCTCAACTCTCTGCCTTCTATTAGTTAACCAATGCTCTATCCATGCTAATACATTATCCCCAACTCCATGCATCCTTATCGTATGGATAGGTCTTTTATGTGGCACCTTATCGAATGCGGGTAGGTAGGGTAGTAGAGCCATTTAACACACAAATGGTGAATCAAACCTGCATCTGTCTGTAAATGCAGTAAACCAGATCGAATAATGCACCATGCCATTCTTTCATTGATATAAATTTGAAATCTTTTGCGATAAACTCCTTAGAAATAGGAATTTACGAACATCAAACTTGACAAATATTTTGCTTTATCAGCTTTTGAGGGACCACATGTTTTTGTTACTGTCATTTCTCTTTACATACTATAGCTGTGCAATGCTTTGATTTTTTGCTAGTTTACACTAAAGTTTTATTTCCTCTTTCTTCTGTTGGAAGTTTTTAGCTCTCCTTTGTCCATTTCTAAAATTCTTCTAATCCTTGAGGCTGCTATAATTGCAACCCTGAGTCTCTTCTATCAATTTAATAGCAACCTCCTTCAGTTAGCCATGGATGGATTACTTTTTCCTGTGACATTATTTTTCAGTGGGATGTATATTATGAAATATTTCTTTAAACATCTGCCACTGCTTCTCTACTTTTATTCCTTTTAAGCTATTTTCTCACCTACTTTCACCAACTTTTGTTTCATATCTATGCAATTGCTTTTTATTTATTTAAGACCTTAATTCCATACTTGAGTTTGTCACTTTCAAATTGAAAGTGAAGTTTATCACATTATGATGACTCCTCTTCAGAGGATCTTTTAAAATAAGATAACAGATTATTCCTTTATTATTACATGTGACCAGATGTGAACCAGGCTGTTTACATCTGGATCCATAGCCTTCTGTTCTAAGAAACCGTGGTTCTTGTTCATATCTTTGCAATGGCTTTTAGAAAAATCAGTCTCTGTTTATGTTACTAATTCATCAATCCTGTGCTGAATGCTTTGTGTATTCTACTCAAGTCTTTCATTTTGACTTGTCTTCATTCTTCCCTACTTTTTGACATTGTTTGATACTGCACTTTTACTGACTTTCACTCTGCTCCACGTTGTTGCACTTTGTTCCACCCTGCCACACTCTGCTTGTCATAACCCACTATGTCACTGTTGTTTTAATTCCTAAAATTTCCTCACCTGCATGCATACACATTAGGTTTATGATAAAATGGGGAGAATGTGACTGATAGGAATGCTCTGAGAGCCGTCAACAACTTAATGGCCAAATGGTTTCCTGTAGCGTAAGGAATATGAGAAATATAACATAACTTAAGGAATGTGACTGTCTCCAGGATCAGACACTCCAGGTAGCTCTTCCCTTTCCTGTGGCCAGCAGGGACTCAAGCCCAACAACTCAAATCCCAGGTTTCTCTAGTTGCAGACACTGTAGATATATTTGTTTTAAGTAATACCACAAGATCTTTAACATCCACTTGCAAGTTGGAAAGTCACTGGTAGTTTATTGAACTGTACTGTTGGCTGTATGAAATTTCAGTGGCTGACGCTGAAAGCGTTGCAGTAGAGTAGAAAGGCTTTCCATTGGAATATACCCTTGGAACTTGCCCTCAGTTTGCTTTTGCTCTTTTGTAATATTTGTGTTGTTAAGCAACAGTAAATGCTAGTAGAACTTTTTGATAGTTGTCTCTTTAATATTGGAGTAACTGGCAAAACTGGTGAATATGGAGGCAGACACCGAGTTTTTGCATTGGTGATTTGAACTGTGCTTGTTAGCTATCTGGCAAAATGGAAGTGCTGCTTTATGTATGTGAAAGAAATATCCTTATTTGGTCAGCAGTACTGTATCCCTGGCAGTAGGTGGCAGTCAGAGTTAGCACTACGTATAGTGCCTGCAGGTTCTGAGAATAGTTGTAGAAAACAATCTGCCAAGATAAAACTATCCAGTGGCATTATTTTACATGGCCCAAGTGTTTTTGATATAAGTGTTACCTCTCAACTTGTCATTGCTTTGTTTTGATTCAGTCCCAACCCTTGTACAACCTACAGCCTTTTCTTACTGTTTACCATTCATAACCTGGATTCCATTAGGACTGGTGATCAGTGGGAGGGAAGTGATTATATTAATGAAGCTGAAAAGAGAAAATGCTGGAAATAGCAGGTCTTCATTCTCTGATCCCTGGTCCCTGACTCCATTCCTCTCCCGGCAATTGAGCTACACGCTGCACTTTGTTGCTAGATAGGACCCCTGCGATGTGCTTGAAACCAGATTTCTATACTATGCTAACCAGGACTGTTTGCACATCCTGAGAGCTCCCAGTTGAACCTCCCAGTTGACCTTTGGTCACTGTCAGCCATGTGGTTTACAGGATAAAGTGCAGGCTGATCATCTTGCCTCCTCATGTCATCTCTGCTCTGTTCTGAATTAAAAGGTTATGGCCTTGAGAGTCATTCGAGACTTGACCACATAAATTAGTTAAATTAAACAATTCAAGAATTTTGCAATTCAAGTAGTTTACTTCCGACTAGAAAATGGTTCATCTTATCAGCTTCGAGAACGTTCATCTATGCATTCGTTTGCCTCAGGATTTAACCATTCCTAATGCATTCCTGGCCAGCCTCCCTTATTCTATCTGTCTCTGTTTGTCCATGTGTCCATCCCTTAATGTCAATCCTGTGTAATGGTTACCATTATTGATACTAGCCTTTACTTCTGAATTGATTTATCTGCTTGAATTCAAATGCACCAGCTGCTGCGATGGGAATTGAACTAGTGTCCTTGGGTTGATTGGTGCAGGTCTTCGAATATTAATATTCTTTAAAATAGTGAGAAAATGGAAGTGTTGGTGTTCAGAGATAACTGGGTGTTCTCGCGTGCAAATCACTGGAAGTTAATCTTTAGGTTCATTAGGCTATCATTGCAAGAGGACTTGAGTTCAGGAAAAGAGAGACCTCACTCCAGTTATATAGAATACTGTGTATAGGTCTGGTCCCCCTACCCAAGGAGGCATGTACTGTATTTGTAATGGGGGGGGGGGGGGGGGCGGGGTTCAACAAAGGTTCGCCAGATGATTCATGGGATGGCAGATTTGTTGTCTGAAAAGAAGTTTAAGCAGATTAAACCTGTACGCTCTTGAGTTTTAGTGGAATGGAAAGTGACCTAATTGCAAAATACAAAATTCTTATGGGACTTCACAGCGTAAATGCAGAGTTGATGTTTCCTCTGGCTGGGATTCTTAGAACCAAAGGTCGCAGTGTCAGAATAAAGGATTGACCATTCATGGCAGAGATAAGAAGAAATTTCTTCATCAGAGGGTGGTGAATCTTTGGAATTCTGTACCCAGGAGGGCTGTGGAGGCTTTGTTGCTGAGTATATTCAAGATAGAGACTGATACATTCTTAGATATTAAGGGTATTGAGGGATATAGTTTACTACAAGATATAGGCACTGAGGGTGGAAGATCAGTTGTGATCTTACATTCTTATTGAGTGGTGAAGCATGCTAGAGGGCTGAATAGTCTACTCCTGCTTGTTTCTATATTCTTGTGTTCTAGTCCACTAAGCTACCTTGTCCCTGTAACCTGCTCTAACTCTTTATTATATGTTCATGCATGCTTAAGCTCTTGATCAATCCTTTCAAGGTCTTGGATTCTAGAATACCCTCCTTAAACCTCGCTACTTCTAGTTCTCTCTCCTTTAAAGTATAGGCCTTTTGGTCACCTGCCCTTGTACATCCTTTGTGTGGCATGAGTTTGCTAATTTTCCTCCTGATACAACTTGAGATGGTTTACTACATTAACCATGTGGTAGTAATAAATAGTATTCGTGTTAGATGGTATCAGATTGACTTAAAATGATAATCAGAATATGTTTGCTGTAGGAAAATTAAAGGGCAGCACAGTTATCTAAATTTATGGAGCAACAAACAATCTGCTGGAGAAACTCAGCAGGGCGAGGCAGTACCCTGTGAGTGGAAAGAAATTGTTGAGTTTTGGGTCGAACCCTGCATCAGAACTGAGTGTGGAGAGCAAGATGGCCAGCACTCTGTCTGAATTTCATGGATTCTTTGACTTTATGCTTAAAATGTGTTTCAATCTGAGCATGCCATTGTCTGATCAAAGCACAACAGCTGGTTATAATTTGGAGTATGCTGTGTACAGAGAATAATATAATACTGGCTATTAAACCAGAGCAATAGTTGTTGCATTATTGACATCCAGTGATGCATCCTGCAGACTTCTAGCCTAAGTGACCATCACTTGCTCTGATAATTTAGTTAGCAGACAGTGACTGTATTTGCTATTGCAAAAAAGATTGAACTGGTGAATGTGTATGTGGGTGTGACTAATTTTTTTGATATTTTTTGCATGATGACGGCATGAACTCCAGCTTGAAAATGCCACTTGAAAGGCCAAAGCTAAGATGATTAAACTTCACAAGCATAGTAATAACGGCGAGCAGAGAAGTGAAGGTGATGGTAAAAATCTTTTAGGCACTCTGTAGCCAGCCTGGTGTTGTATGTGCTGACTGAGAACAGTATTTTTTTACGATTTTGCGTGTCCTTAAAAATTGTTTCAAAAGACTTTTTTTCTCACTTTTTTGTGAGGTATTCCCGCATTTTCATTAGAAAGACTGCAAAGTCCTTTTTCTATGAGAATACTGCGCGCTTAGATGGATCAATCTTTCACTCCTAGAAGTAGTATCACTGTCCTTGCCAAAGAATAGAGGGAAATGTTTGGTTGCTTCAGCTTCCAGCCTTGCACCTTATGAAAATGACATCAAAAAACCCAGAGGTCAATGTAAATACATTCCACTAAAGAGGAAGTGTTATCCCAGGCTGCTTGTTTGTGTCCAATTTAACGGTAACATTGGCATCCAAGTGAAGTCACTCCCTTGGCTGGAAATTGTATGCAACATGGGTCGGCTGAAAATATAAGGGGAAAAGAAGTATCTTTTTAGGAGGGACTTGTGCAGCCACACAGTGAGGTAGATCTTCTGCCTTGATGCCAGTGCTAATGTCAGGTCTAGCCCGTGGATTCCTGTGTTAGTGCCAGTTTCCATTGCTAGTGTTTCTTCCACTCTGCTGTCAACACTATGGGCTGCTCAGTGGACACCACAGAGTTCAGTGAGGCAGCTCAAGGGCATGGAAATCTGCTGAGTCTGCATGGGTTAAACTCAAATGAATGGAAGATATCGCTCAAGGGGAAAGAGTAGTAGTTGTGCTTTTATTATTTTATTTCACTTAGTTTTAATGATTTGAACTATTTTCTTAATTGTAAGGAGTTGTTCTAATGTGTTCGCATTTTTAAACAAGATTTTTGATGTTCACATTTAAAGGTTCCAACACACTGATGGTTTTCACAATCCTTGAGTTTGGGGTGTGGGGTCCCACTGCCTGTTGGTGGTTTCTAGTAATCCAGCAGGCTCACTGTGCAGAGACAGCCCCTGTGCTGCACTGAACCATACCAAGGTGTTGGTAGCTAGGGTCCCAGTGATGGATCAGGAGCAGGCAGCCAATAAATTCAGGACAATAGAAGATCTGTCCCATTATTTATATCTGTATTTCTGCTTTAAACTTCCGATATGATTGCCTACAATAAACTGATGAATAGAAGGGCTTGGATTTTGCAGTAATAATGTTGAGGGTATCAGCACTTGTCAGTATGATGGAGTAAATCGAACTGCAACTTTGTGCATAGCAAAATGCAGAAATTAGGGAGTTGTGCAAGTTCCTCTGCTCCAGGAGCTTTCGCAAACACCACCACATCACCAAGAGGTTTGGGACGGAAGAAGTTGCTCAACCTCTGGATAACCATTATATGAGCCAAAAGAAGCCTTGAGCTTATCTATTTGAGGTGTAGGTGATTACTTTAATTGTGTGATAATTAATTCCATGGCACTGAAAATGCAGTTATACTAGCACTGGCGATTTTAAAAGTAGTTTTTTAAAAAAAATTAATCTTTCTCAACTCCATCTTTTGGCTTATTTTGCTTTCTGTACATAGTTTTCTATGAATTAAAAATTCAAATTTGCAATTCTTAGTTGTATGCTCTGCATCATGAGTCTAATGTGGTCAAAACATGAACTGGCTCAGTACTAGTAGCTAAATGTTGTGTCTGACTTCCTTTTTCCTTCAATTGAAAAGAAGACAAGGCATGTTTTAAATGTGCTGCTGGTTTACTTTTTGTTTTTTTTTCAACCTGCTTGGATGAGGTGACATGTGTTGCTCTCAGTTCACCCATGTCTTAGAAATCCTGCAGAGGGGGCTGGACTGTCCCCGCCCTTTCACATCGCATTCATCTGTCTTCCACTTGTGCACTGCAGCTACTAGCCAACCTATGTCACAGTCTGGTTGGCTGTAGTAGGCAAATACAATAAATTAAAGTTAAATCTGCTCATGGGAAAAAAATCACAGGGCATGAGCCAAACAACGAGACCCTCTGGGAAACTAGCTCAACTCTTCACTTCCCACCTTGCATTGGATCGGACTGATGGCTCCCAAAGATATTTTTTGGGGATCACTTAGTTACACAGTTATTGAGCTCATTGCAGCTATATTAAACGGTATTGTTTTTTGAAAACTCTGTTACATATCATTTGCCAGCAGAGCAGAGCTAAAGGCCATTGGCCCAACAGGCCTACACTGGTAATTTTGTGATTAACAGAAAATTTACACATTGTAATATGAACCACTTTTTATTAAATGTTTGTTTATTTATCTATCATTTAATTACTTTACCTTTTTGAAAGAGAAGAAATATGCTAGTAAAGATCTTGTGGTGGTACTAGTGAATGATTGGGTTAGAGAGCATCGCAGGTGGTTGTGGGCTTGCCTTTGACATTCCGGAGTTTATAGAACATTTGCTAAGATTTCAGCGAAATAATGGGATTGGGGAATTTGGGACAATGAAGGGTTTGTGGTTTGTGAACATTGGTATAAATGGCACCTGGCTTTGGCAGAAGTGTAGTTCGCTGTGAGTGAATGTTGCATGGGTTAGAAAGACTGGAGGGCAGACTGGAATATGTGTCGGGTGATTCCATTTGACAGGAGAGTGATGCCAAGTATAAGCACAGGCAGCTGCATTTGCTGCGTTTGGGGTATAGACCAGTTTTCTTCACTCAAACATTCCCACGGTCTAGAAAGTGGCCTGCCACATGTTGATCTTTGGTGTCAGCCTGCAACTGCATTGAGGTGATTTAACAATGTTTACTTTGCTTTTAATCTGTATGTTGACTGTGCATAGAAGTTTGTGTAATGTGATGGAGGTAGTGATCCGTCAGATCTGGAGAGCAAAACGAAAGTTGCTGTTTCAGGCCATTGACTTTCCATCAGAACAGTATGTGATAGAGGTTGCTAAATTGATAGACTAAGAATAAATGCTCCAAATATAGAGAAACCAAAATGCAAGATTTGTGTAAAACCTGAATTATAAGTGGTTAATACCAAGAAGTCTCAGAACTTAGTAATACAAGCATGGAAGCAAGGCTTTCAGCCCAGAGTCCATACTGAGTATCAAGCATCTTTTTACACTAATTTTACACTAATCCTATTTTATTCTCCCCAGATTCTACCACTCAGCCACACACCAGGAGCAAGTTACAGTAGCAAATTAGCCCACCAACATGCACGTTTATGGGATGTTGGAGGAAATGAGTACCTGGAGGAAACCCACATGATCAGAGGGAGATAATACAAACTCCAAAATAATTGTTAAAAAATATTGTGATTTATATACACAATTCCAGGACCTCATTTCCTACTGGTGCATAATGTAAACTTGAAGACAGGAACAATAGTTTAAAAATGTGCTGCAACTGATGATCCTGCAAGTTGGAATGTGATATCTGAGGCAGTTTTTCTCCTTACTTCACAATGGAGACTGTAGAGAGCTCAGGTTGTGACATTATTGGTGCGGTGGCCTAACCGTCTGCCAGATTGCATGTGATCTTTAGGTTGTAATCGTATTGGCATGGAAAACATATGGCCTCATCAGGCTTGCTTACATTTGCAATTATCACTGAAAGATCGATATCAGCAGATAGTGGAAGGAAGTAGCCATACTAATACCTCTTCGTGCCGATGTGCATTGTTTCATATACGGGTTCCAGAGAACCCTTGATAAATATGCTAACTGTACTTGAATTGTAATTAAGATTTAGCATTCTAATTCTTTAAGAACACAAGAATCTAAGGAGCAGAAGTAGTCCAGTTTGCCCATTGAGTCTGCTTCAATATTCAATAAGATCAAGGCTAATCCATTCTTGGCCTCAACACTTTTCTGATCTGTTCCCATACTCTTCATCTCCCCTATAGTTTTAATAGCTATCAATCTTTGCCTTGAACCCTTCCTCTACAGCTCACTGAAGTAATGTATTCCAAAGATTCATGACCCTCTGAGAAATGAAATTCCTCCTCATCACAGTCTAAAATGGGTGTTATCAATTCTGAAACAATGTCCTCTAGTTCCAGATAACCCCGCAAGGGGAAACATTCTTTGCCAATCCCCCTCAGTCCTATATTTCAATAAGGTCACGCCTCATTCTTCTAAAGCTAATTGAGTATGGGCCTAAGCTGCACAATTTTTCATGCGTCAACCCCTCCATCCTAGGAATCATCCCAGTGAACATTCTCTGCACACCTTCCAATGCGAGTATATCATTCCTAAAATATGGAGACCAAAACTATATGAGTTACTCCAAGTGTAGTCTTATCAGTGCCCTGTAAAAACAGCATCAAAACTTCCCTAATATACCCCCCCAACCCCCCCATGTTATTCCACTAATCTTTCTAATTACTCGTAGCTGTATGCTAACTCATGTTTCATGTAACAGGACCCTTGGATCTCTTTGTACCACAACTTCTTTGTACAGTGGTGTGCAAAAGTTTGGGCACCTCTGGTCAAAAGTTCTGTTACTGTGAATAGTTAAGTGAGTAGAAGATGAACTGATCTTCAAAAGTCATAAAGTTAAAGATGAAACATTCCTTTCAACATCTTAAGCAAGATTAGTGTATTGTTTTTGTTTTGTACAATTTTAGAGTGAAAAAAGGAAAGGAGCACCATGCAAAAGTTTGGGCACGCCAAGAGATTTGAGCTCTCAGATAACTTTTACCAAGGTCTCATACCTTCATTAGCTTGTTAGGGCTATGGCTTGTTCACAGTCATCGTTAGGAAAGGCCAGGTGATGCAAATTTCAAAGCTTTATAAAGCTCCTCAAACCTTGTCCCAACAATCAGCAGCCATGGGCTCCTCTAAGCAGCTGCCTAGCACTCTGAAAATTAAAATAAATGATGCCCACAAAGCAGGAGAAGGCTATAAGAAGATAGCAAAACGTTTTCAGGTAGCCATTTCCTCAGTTCGTAATGTAATTAAGAAATGGCAGTTAACAGGAACGGTGGAGGTCAAGTTGAAGTCACGCAGAGTAATACCACACAGATACAAGCCCTTCGGCCCAACGGGTCCATGCTGACGACGGTACCCACCCAGCTAGTCCCAATTTCCTGTGTTCGGCCCAAATCGCTCTAAGCCCCGCCCCTCCACGTACCTATCCCAAGTGTTTCTTAACTGATGCTATTGTACCTGCCTCACCCACTTCCTCTGGCAGCTCGTTCCATATACCTCACCACCCTCTGGGTGAAGAAGTTGTTCCTCAGTTTGTCCAAGGAATAAAGACATAGCCTGGCCAACCTCTCCTGTAACTCAGGCCTCTAGTTCTGGCAATAGTCCTTGTAAATCTTTTCTGCGCTCTTTTCCAGTTTAACCACATCTTTCCTATAACAGGACGACCAAACCTGTACACAGTACTCCCAAGTGCAGCTTCACCAACAACATACAACTGCAACATAATGTCCCAACTCCTGTACTCACCGCCCTGATGAGGAAGGCCAGCGTGCTAAATGCCTTTTTCACCTCTGTCTACCTGTGCACGTTGCTTTCAATGAACTATTGCACTTGTACCCCTGGGTCCCCTCTGTTCCATTAACCTCCCAGTGCCCTACCAAAGACCAAGAAAACTTACGAGAGAACTGCTCGTAGGATTGCTAGAAAGCAAATCAAAACCCCTGCTTGACCGCAAAAGACCTTCAGGAAGATTTAGCAGACTCTGTTCTATTGTGTAGCGACACCTGCACAAATATGAGCTTCATGGAAGAGTCATCAGAAGAAAACTTTTCCTGCGTCCTCACCACAAAATTCAGCGTCAGAAGTTTGCAAAGGAACATCTAAACAAGCCTTGATGCATTTTGGAAACAAGTCCTGTGGACTGATGAAGTTAAAATTTGGCCGCAATGAGCAAAGGTATGTTTGGAGATAAAAGGGTGCTGATTTCATGAAAAGAAGACCTCCTCCAACTGTTAAGCACGGGGGTGGATCGATCATGCTTTGGATCTTATGTTGCAGCCAGTGGCAGGGGGACACATTTCACTGGTAGAGGGAAGAATGAATTTAATAAATACTAGCAAATTCTGAAGCAAACATCACACCATCTGTAAAAAAGCTGAAGATGAAAAGAGGATGGCTTCTACAACAGGATAACTATCCTAAACACACCTCAAAATCCACAATGGGCTACCTGAGAGGCACAAGCTGAAGGTTTTGCCATGGCCCCTCACAGTCCCCCGACCTAAACATCATCAAAAATCTGTGGATAGACCTCAAAAGAGCAGTGCATGCAAGACGGCCGAAAAATCTCACAGAACTAGAAGGCTTTTGCAAGGAAAGAATGGGCGAAAATCCCCCAAACAGGATTGAAAGACTCTTAGCTGGCTACAGAAAGTGTTTACAAGCTGTGATGCTTGCCAAAAGGGGGTGTTAGCTAAGTACTGGACCATGCAGAGTGCCCCAAACTTTGTCTTCGGGGCCCTTTTCCTTTTTTGTTATTTTGAAACTGTAAAAGATGGAAATAAAAAAGTAATCTTGCTTAAAATATTAAAGAAATGTGTCATCTTTAACTTTATGCCTTTTGGAAATCAGGTCATCTTTTACTCGCTTAGCTTCACAGTAACAGAAATTTTGACTGGGGGTCCCAGACTTTTGCATGCCACTGTAATCTTGTAGTCAAATAATTATTTGCTTTTTCATTCTTCATTCTAAAGTGAATAACTCATTTTCCACATTGTAGTCCATCTGCCACTTCTTGCTCAGTCATTTAACTTCACTCAAGGAATTCGTGAAAGTCATTTCATCAGATGTGTCCTATGCTACTCTTACTGTGTTCAATATTGTGAAAGTGAAACATCATTTCCTCATGCATTTACTGGACTGCTTTCACTTACCTTTAATTTTCTCCCCTTTCCTCCTCCTTCACAGAACAAGAACAACCAGGCTTGTCCAGTGATAGTGATGTCTTGTCACTGACAGTAGATGTGGATTCTCTCACTGAATGTGATGATGGAATGGCATCAAATAGAAGCTCACCAAGCAGAATATAGAAAGACTTAGAGGGTCCCTGAACCTACTGCAAGACTTGCTACCTCTCCTCATCAGGATATGAGCAAAGATGGAGCAGAAGGAAGCAAAGTCTTGTGGTCACAACCATTTGGAAGTCTGAAGCAACAGAACTGGGAGAGGTGACTACTTGGTAAAGGCAGGAGAGCAGATAAAGCTGCATTGCAAAAGGAGGCAGAACAGGATTATGAAAGTGCCTTCAATTCTACCGGGCTGGAGTTGATTTGTTGCTTCAAGGAGTTCAAGGTGAGTCTGAGCTTCGATAGAACATCTATGCTTGGGAGCTTGTAGACACTGGCTCGATCTTCCTGTGTAGCATCTTATGAATGTTACATATGTTACATTTTCTAGGTCCTATATGTTTGAAATTACGATAGATTTGGTATTTGGTTTATTATTGTCACTTGTACCCAGGTACAGTGGAAAAACTTGTCTTGCATACTGTTCGTACAGATCAATTTATTACACAGTGCCTTGAGGTAGTACAGGGTAAAAACAATAACAGAATACAGAGTAAAGTGTCACAGCTACAGAGGAAGTGCAGTGCAAGTAGATAATAAGGTGCAAGGTCATCAAGGTAGATTGTGAGGTCAAGAGTCATCTTATTGTATAAGGGAACTGTTCAATAACTCTTATAACAGTGGGATAGAAGTTGTCCTTGAGCCTGGTGGTACGTGCTCTCAGGCTCCTGTATCTTCTGCCTGATGGAAGATGGGAGAAGAGAGAATGTCCTAATGTCCTGAGTGGGTGGGGTCTTTTGATTATACTGGCTGCTTCACCGAGGCAGCCAGACAAGTATAGATAGAGTCCATGGAGCGGAGGCTGGTTTCTGTGATGTGCTGGGCTGTGTCCATAACTGTCTGCAGTTTCTTGTGGTCCCGGGCGGAGCAGTTGCCATACCAAGCTGCGATGCATCCAGATAGGATGCTTTCTATGGTGCATTGATAAAAGTTGGGTGAGTGTCATAGGGGACATGCCAAATTTCTTTAGCCTCCTGAGGAAGTAGAGGTACTCCGTGAAACTTTCTTGGCCATGGTGTCTAAATGGTTGAACCAGGACAAGCTATTGGTGATGTTCACTCCAAGGAACTTGAAGCTCTCAACCCTCCTCGACCATCAACACCATTGATGTAGACAGGTGGCATGTGCACTGCCCCCCTTCCTGAAGTCAATGACCAGTTTCTTTTATTTGACTGACATTGAGGGAAAGGTTGTTGTCATGACACCCACGTCACTAAGTCTCTATCTCCTTCCTGTACTCCGACTCATTGTTATTTGAGTTACGGCCCCACTACGCTGGTACCATCATGCAAACTTCCAGATGGAGTTAGAGCAGAATCTGGCCACGCAGTCATGAGTATATAGGGAGTAGAGGTAGGTGGCTGAGGACACAGCCTTGTGGGGCACCAGTGTTGAGAATAATCGTGCTGGAGGTGTTTGCTGCCTATCCTTCACTGATTGCGGTCCTGTTGGTCAGAAAGTCAAGGAATCCAGTTGCAGAGGGAGGTGTTGAGTCCCAGGTCTTGGAGTTTGGTGATGAGTTTGCTTGGAATTATTTTTGGACCTTCTGATGCATTTGAGCCACCGTTGGGTTGTGAAGACAAAATTTGACTTTGAAATGAAGTAGAAATTGTTAGCATTTTGACTGAATTATCATTTAGTGTGCATTTTATTTTTAAGTTATGTAGTAGTGCGGGAGGATTTATGAATGGTCCATGAAACCCATGAACCCTACCTCGTTTTTTCCTTTTTTTGCACTATTTATTTATTTTTGTAATTTTTAGAATTGTATATCTTTGCACTGCACTGCTACCGCAAAACAACAAATTTCACAACATAGGAGTCAGGATAATAAATCTAAATCTAAATCTGAAATCTGAGCTTGTTTCTACTGCGGACTAATCTTGGGGTTTAGACATCACATGGACCGGTGGTCGTGGACTGCAGTGATATTGCAGTAGGGTTGCTGAAGATCGGCACCACTGGAATCTGAAGGGGGTTCTTTGACTTGTTTTCAGACTGAGAGAGGAATCTGATTTTGGCAGAAGAAAGGGCTGAGCTTTGCCATGGCCATCAACTAAGGAGGTTTAAGTTAGTTTGACAGATTGCTGATGTCCCTCAGAAGTGGAGAGAGGACAGGTCCTGAGTCTGAGGTCTTTGGTTGATGAGGAGGAAGAACTCCCAGTGTGATTGCAGTGCGTTGTTATTTCGTTGATTATGTGTATTTATTGGTTTCTTGGCAGAGACAGTTAGTTCAGGTATGACAGCCTGAGTGAAGTAAGGCTTTGCCTAACCTGGGATTGTCTCTTTGTTTAGAATATTCCAAGTATAAGATGCCAACATGCAATTTTGCACTCCCAGTAGATTTTTGTTGATGTAGGAACTCCAATGAGACCACGGTGATTTCCCTGCGCTTCATGAATATTGTGATGTAAAGAGCAATTAATATATAAAAAGCTCAATGCTCACCTCATTATATGCGAAGCTACAAGTCACATGTCTGAAACAGTACCCAGGATGAGTTTCCGCATAGGCAGTGTTTGTGGAATTGGGAAGCTAGATTCCAGTGGACTTGGTACTGAATTCCAAAGAAGGCTTTAGTTATTTTTGATAAGGGTTGCATAACAGTTGCAGCATAGAATGAAGCCATTCATCCCATTCAGAATTCCACTGCATCCAGTGAGCGTAGATTTAAGTGGGATGTAGGAGGTTTGGGGGGACCTGGGGGTGTTGTGGGGGTGGGGGGGGGGGGAGGAGGATTTTTTTTTAACACATGGTGGTTGGAGTCTGAAATTCATTGCCTAAAGAGGGGTGGAGGCAGATATTCTCACAACATTTAAGAAACAACTGGACAAGTACTTGAATTGGTGAGGCATAGAAGGCTGTGGAGCTAATGCAGGAAAATGAGACTTGTGTAAAGGGATATAAAGGTGACATAGACGTGGTGGGCCAGAGGGCCTGTTTTGGTACTGTATAATTCAGTGGCAAACATCAAGCTTCAGTTTAGTGCATTTGCCATACTTCAGCTCAGGTTAAATGAGTGTTCTGTGAAGATAGAATTGGGTTGACCTCCCAACTTCATAGCACATCTAACCCTTTTATATTCATAACTCATGACCATTATTTACTGAAATTTTAAAAATTGAAGTAACGGGCACTTTAGTTATGTGGCAATAACAAGGAGTCTTCAGGCAAATATGGTTTCTCGGTGTTAATGATAGCTGTCAAAGTAAAGTTTCTTTTACAGTACAGGCAGCAACAATGTAAAGTTGAAAAGCACCTTTAACATAAGCAGAACTTCCAAGACATTTTACATGAGTGAAAGGAAAATTGTGCTGAGCAGGTGGTGAGAAAAAAGGAAAAGAAGTCCAAAGATGAGATTCAAGGGGGTACATTTTGAGGGGTCTTCACATAGGATGAATAGGTTAGATTTGGAGAACCTTGAGAGAAAATTTCAAAGTTGGCAGTCATGATGGCTGAAGACTTTTCAAATATGCCGGAGGGGAATGCACAATAATAAACCAGTTCAGTATGTTTAAGAAATTGATGGGATTTTGTGATATGGTTGCTGCATCTTTACTTCCTTTACATATTTTTATCACTTGTTGAATAAATTTGCAGTGCTGTAGTGCAATGATGTAAGTCACATTGTTATGTTTGAGTAAGCACAGTGGTTGTGTATGCCACTCGTAGGTATCTAACTCTTTAACGGACTGGTTTCTAGAATCGAAGATTTATTAGTTGCATTTAATGTTTTTCCATACGTGAAAGAAAAATGTGACTGCGATGCTTTAATTTCACTTGCAAATAGAATATCTGATTGTGACTCTTTAAAAATTGATTTAAATATGCTATTTGCAAATATGATCTTACTCTGCATGTAAATGAACTAAGTTAGTCAATTTTAGCAGGAGCACCAGGCAGTACAGTACATTACAGAAAATGTTTTTCAATCAATAGACTAATTGTAATCATTACTATAACTGCTTGGAAGTAAAAGGAACACTTTCATAGAATTTGCTGGAGCTTTTTGTAATTCGATGTGTAATAATGACAGAGGGAAACATTGTGGTGTGCACTTTATGAAATTTGAGTTGCAAGAGAACTACGTTGGTTGAACCATGGCAAGTTATGGCTGCCCTTTTTTTGTACTGAATATGCCGAAAATCACTACTTGTGCACTATCAAACATTAAGCTACAGTATCATCATTTAGAAGAAAACAGCTATAATTATGATCGCATGCATGGGCTTAGTATTAAATGTGTTAATTTGGTATGACACGTTAATTACCTGCTTCTCCAGATGTTTAGTGTATTGTTGTGCACGCAGTTTACAAAATAATTGCAGTAAAGTTGAATGAAAATAAAATAAGCGAGTGGTTTCTTGCCTTAATATTTTCATTCAAGTGAAACTGTATGAGTCGCAGCTGCAGCAACGTTAATGCAAGTGAATGGTTACAGAAACAACAAAGGTTGCCATTAGGAGGCTTTTGTCCAAATGTGTTTCCAGCTGATTTTCTCCTATCATACATTTGCTTTAATCCCACCATCATTGCTACTCCCTGAAACAATTTCAAAGACTTTGTTTCTGCTCTGATTCTGTTTTCTGCAAAATACTAGGTTTGTTGGGGGATAAAAACAGCAACATTTGGAACCAATATAATATGTTTATTTTGGTTTGAAAAATAAATTACAACCTGCAAGCCTGCTCTCTAAGATTTGTATGCTATTAAGTTGCCCATTTCATGGAATGAATAGTAAGAAAAAAAAGGTGATGTAAATGGTAAACTAATCCTAAAATATTTTATTTTCCAATAAGTATTCTTTAAACAATAAATGGCTCTTATAGTTTAATGTGCAAGTTAGTTATATAGGTATAATAAGTATTCAGTGGGCATCCTGTATGGATGTTTGACAATGGAGTGAATCACAAGCAAGCTGAGCTTGGCCCATTTCCAACATCAGAAGCGGTCACTGGAATGCAATGTGGAGTAGGTACTTGAGCTGATTCCTCCTCTTCCTAGCAGACTCAAAGGCCAAATTCGATTCTGGCTGGGAATTGTATCTATGGCCTTTGATCTAGATTACATTATATTACATGATGTGGTGCACTGTCCACCAAGCCAGAAGCCAGTGGTGCCTTGAACATTGTGTCAGCAAACACAGCATAGGCAAACATTAATTTGCCCTGCAGTAACTTTGTTTGAATATACTAAGGCACTTGATCCTGCTGATTTTCTTA
Organism: Pristis pectinata; assembly: GCF_009764475.1. Lineage (NCBI taxonomy): Eukaryota > Metazoa > Chordata > Chondrichthyes > Rhinopristiformes > Pristidae > Pristis > Pristis pectinata. The sequence goes on from NC_067407.1 coordinate 107,772,326, forward strand.
TTGGAGTCTAGAATATAAGATGAGCTGTACCAGCATCTGCACACTAGGCCATTGCACCTGTGACCTTGCCTGGTTTGTACTCTCTGCAGTATAAGTTTGCCATTCCACAGTTTGGGTATTTTAATTGCATTATGAGTGATGGGCATTTCTTCCCCAGGATTTTCTAACTCTATTTTTGTTTTTTAGTAAATAAAGAAATTTATTTGCTTCAATAATGGCCATGCAGATGATTCGTACAGCTCCTTTATGTAGGGGAAAAAGGTTCCATTGTGCTTCAAAGGCATCGGGAAAATAGACATAGGCAAAGGAGGAGAGATTAGAAAGGTAGTTCAAGAGGTTGGCTTTTAATATAAGCATTAAAGGTGAAGAGGGTGGGGTGGGGGAAATGGTGATGACAAAACAGAAAAGATGACGTGAGAACTCCTGAATGTGGGGATTAGGGAGACGGAAGGAATGGCTGCCCTTGGAAAGGTAAGGAGGAAATGCACATAATTTGTGAGGAAGGGCCAGTTAAAGTGGCTTTCTGGTTGCAGATATGAGGAGGGTTGGCACCATAGAATGTTTCAAAGAACAGAATTTTAGATGAGCAGACATTTACAGTTAATTTTTATTGGATATACTTGAACTGAAAATGGAAGTGCGTTTGAAATATGTAGCAGCTGATTTTTTTAGTTTATATTTTGGGATGTGGGTATCTGCCTAGGCTAGCGATTATTGCCTATCCCCAATTATCCATAAGAAGGCGAGCCACTGCTTTGAACTGCTCAAGTCCTTCTGGTGAAGCTACTCCAACAGTACAGTTGGATAGTGAAGGAACAGTTAGCATGGCCTGTGACTTGGAGGGTAAACCCACAGGTGTAGTGTCGCTTTGTGCCCACTGCCTTTGTGGTGGTAGGGATTGTGGGTTTGGGAGGTGTTGTTGAAGTAGCATTGGAAAGTGAGTGCAATACATTTCCAAGATGATGCACTGCAGCCACTGTGCCCCAGAGGTGGATGAAGTGCCAATCATGTGGGTCTCGTTGTTCTGAGAGACGTTAAGCTTCTTGAGTGTTTATTGGAGATGCACTCATCCACACACGAAGAGTATTCCATTATACTCCTGATATTTGCCTTGTAGATAGTGGATAGGCTTTGTTGTGTTAAGGGATGAGATTATGCCACAGGATACCCAGCCTCTGACCTGATCTTGTAGCCATGATGCTTATGTGGCTGGTCAATGTTGCGGACTTGGCAATGGTTATGCATTTGACTATCAAAAGTAGGTGCTTGGAGGTGGTTTCTGGCTGGCAGTTGTGTGGCACAGATATTATTTGCCACTTTTTATCTCATGACTAAATGTTGTCTAGGTTTTGCTGCTTGCAGGCCTGGGCTGCTTCATTTTCTGAAAAGTTGCAAGTGCGCAATGCTTTACAGCGCCAGTGATCCGGGTTCAATTCTGGCCACTGTCTGTAAGGAGTTTGTACGTTCTCCCCGTGTCTGCATGGGTTTCCTCTGGGTGCTCGGGTTTCCTCCCACATTCCAAAGACATACAGGTTAGGAAGTTGTGGGCATGTTATGTTGGCGCTGGAAGCGTGGCGACACTTGTGGGCTGCCCCCGAAACGCTATGCAAAATGATGCATTTCACTGTGTGTTTTGATGTATATGTGACCAATAAAGATATCTAGAATTGAACATTGTTCAACAATCAGTGAATGTTCCCACTTCCAGCCTTCTGATGGAAATGATCAGTGAAGGAGCTGAAGGTGGTTGGACCTTAGATACTGCCCTGAGGAACAAGCCATGATGTTCTGAGGCTGGGAATGATTGACTTGAAACAGACATAACGTCTTTCTTTGTGGTTTTGACCACTGAAGTGATTTTTTTTTCATCATGATGCCTTGTTTTACCAGGAATCCTTGATGTCACTCTTGGTGAAATGCTGCCTTGATATCAAGGACTGTCACTCTCACCTTGCCTTGGGAATCCTCTTCTTTGGTCCATGTTTGGATGAAGGAAGTGATCAAGTCTGTTACTGGGTGATCCATGTAAAACCAAAACTGAGCATGATTGCGCAGGTAATTGAGGAATAGTGCTACTTTATAGTACTGTTGACAACATCGTCCATCACTTTAAGAGGAGATAGGCTGTCTGGTAATGCCAGATGGGATCTATGCTGCTTTTTGTGAACAGGACATATGTGGACAATTTTCCAGAAGACACAAGTACTGGAACAGCTTAGTTAGAGGTGTAGGCAGCTCTGAAGTGCAGGCCTTCAATATTATAGTTGGGATATTGTCTGGCCCTTTAGCCTTGGCTGTATCCAGTGCTCTTAGCTGTTTCTTGATCATTATGTGGAGCAAATCAAATTGGTTAAAGATTGGCTTCTGTGGTCCTCAGGGGGAAGCAGAGATTGAACATTCGTATACCATGTCTGTCTGAATAATGGTTGCAAATGCATCAGCCTTGTTTTTGGTCCTGCTGTTAATGAGAATGGGGATGTTTGGAGCCTTCTACAGTTAACTGCTTAATTGTCCATCATCATTCGTACCTAGATGTGGCAGGACTACAGAGCTTCAATCTGATCTGTGGTTTAATGGGCTTCCTGTGTCTATTGCATGTTGAGTTTGTAGTTTAGAATGCATTTATTTTTGTATTATGATTTCATCAAGTTGGCATCTTGTTTTCAGATGCTGCTTTTGGTGTGCTCTTCTTCATTGAAGTGAGGTTGATCCCTTGATGTAAGTATAATGATAGTGAAGGATGTACTAAGACAGGAGGGTCACTGATTGTGGTGGTATACATTTATGCTTCTGTTGAAAGTCCACATGGGTACTTAGTTTTAAGCTTCCAAACCTGTTCCAGGTCTATTACATTGACCACGATTCTAGTGCCACACAACACAGTGGAGGGTGCTTTCATGGTGAATATCAAACATTGTCTTGAAAGGCTGTGCGAAAGTCACTTTTACAATACAATAGTGGACAAATGCATGTGAAACAGGTAGATCAGTGAGCTTGAGGTCAAGTTTGCTCACAACTGCTGCAGATCCAGTCTAGCAGAAATGTCTTTTGGGGATGGGTCAGTGGTGGTGTTACCAAGCCACTCTTGGTCATGAACATTGAAATCCCCACCCAGAGAACCTGTCTGTGCCTCTGCTATTTTCAATGCTTCTCCCAAGTATTCTTCCAATATGGAAAAGGGAGGCTTTGAGGTGGTAATCAGGAGGAATTTTCCTTGCCTATTTTTGATTTGAATCTCTGAAATTTCATGAGGTCTGGAGTCAATGTTGAGGTTTCCAGGGCCAACTTTTGGCATCTGTATATTGGGTCCTGTTATCTCTGGGAGGTCATTCCTGCTGGTGGACAGAAAGTATGAGGGATTGATGTTGTGTGCAAGGTACTGGCATGAAATAATGAACAGGTTAATGTAGCAGGTGGATCCTCCAAATAATTGTTCAAACTATTAACACTTTTCCTCGCAGTTCTCATATTTTCCATCAATTTCTTTTTTGGTTACAAGTTCATAGCAAACAAGATTGAGTTAATTAATCGATTTGAAGGAAGTCAGGTAACTGAATAAACACAGGGAAAGAGTAGGTTTTACTTTTAGGATTTAAATATCCTTTATTTGCTTTATATATATTTTCCAACATTATTGATAACTTCCTTTGTTTCAATTGATTATTTTTTAAAAGGATGTGTTGTAAACAGAAGTAAACCAATTTTGCATCTATGATAATCCTGGCTTTTTTCTTCTCTAAACCATACTTTTTTGAGTCACTATTTCTGTTCAGCAATTCAACTGTTTAGAATATTTGTAAAATACTGGTTAATTACAGAGTCTTTGGATTATGTGTTCTTTACTCCATATTTTTGCACTTTCCCCAAGCATCTAACTATGCCTGAACCAGGGCAAGAATTACTAACAACCTTAAATTACTTCAAATTTATTTTAAATTTAAATTATTAGAATTACATCTTTTTAAGCAAAACATATGAATTGCTTAAAGTAACAAGAAGAAGAATATGCTCTTTATCCCTTTGTGTTTATCATTCAATAAGATCATGGCTAACTCCTTATAACTTAAACCAAAAATCTATCTATATGAGATTTAAATTGATCTGGCATAAATATCATTCAGGAAAGAGTTCAAATTCTACCACTCTGTATGTAAAGGTATTTCCTAGCATTGCTTTTTATTTTTAAACTTTGCCCTTGGTGTTAGACCTGTCACTGGCACTCTTCAACATTTATACTAGTGAACTCCCTTCGACGTAGTTACAGATCTTTGCAAGCGCTGGTGACGTAGCCCAGGCTAATGAACTTCAGGGCATTGAACAAACATTCACAGAAGATCTATATTCTTTGGATATGTACATCAGAAGAAGGAAACTTGGGCCAAATGCTGTTGTAATTGATGTTTCAGCCTTCCATCTGAACAAGTTGAAAGCTGGGAAAGAACTTTGTGTCTACCTGTGTGACCAGCAGCCTTTCCCCCAAGATCTGAACCCAGAATACCTTGGCATCACTTCTGTTGTTTGACTGACGATACCTCCAGAACATAGGAGCTCAGGTCAATACTGGAATGAATCTCATATGGAACTTCACCTACCCAATAGTAGAATGCTGCTACTTAATCTGGTCAGGGGCTGCCACTCAAAGGTGGCGGAAAACATTTTCCTTAAAAAAAAATGATTCTGACTGATGGCCAGTGAATTGTACCCACTTGACAAAGGACATTAATGTGCTATGAGAAAACATTCCAAGTTCGACTGATTAATGACGGCCCCACCTCTTGATGGCACACCTCCTCGCTGACATAAACATCACCAACCACAACCTTGTAACTGACCTGAATGATGAAGTCTTGGGGTTTAATCTTTCAAGGAAAATCTGGACAACACTTAGCTGCTTGAGCACAGGCCAGTGAAGATGTGACTACTTGCCCCAGAAGTGCATAATGAGGAACACCACAAATTGTGACCCGGCTACCCAAGTCAGACCATCACCCATATTCTGAATTCCTGCCTTGAGAGGGCCAAGTCTGGAAGCAGCACATCCACTTAACTGCCTCATTTGAATCTGTTGCATGGATTACTAATGTTAACATCCAGCTATGACACCGTTCTTGGACATATGAAAATATTTATTCATTTTAGGTTGAGCAGATGCCCTCTCGTTTGCATGCAATACAATCCATTTGCAAGAATTTGGGCCATTTTGTTTAATCTATTAATAACTTTTTGTAATTTAGTACTGCCACGTTTGATGCTTATCTTTGTGTCATTGCCATCTTCAATAGATGACTCTCCAACCCATCATCTTAGTTATTTAAATAGTGCAGAGTATCAGCTACTTATCAGATCAGTTTAAAAAAAATAGAGGCAGGTTTCTGTGGAGAATCTTGAAAACTGTTTCTGCTGACCACTTGGTTTTCTCTCTTGGCAGTAATTATTTTTTCCCTCTATTTGCTTCTGGGTCAGTTTCTGTGTGGTTAGAGGATTTTTATGAGGATGGTGTGCTCCAGTTTGAGAATGTGTTTAGCATTCTGCTTGACATCTGCAGCTCACTGATAAAATTCAAATGAGGCTAGAATCTGAAAATGGTTTGAGTCTCCCAGCTGTGGCCTTGAATAAAATTTGAAATCGGCACTCCCCCAGTTGTTATTTTGATATGTTCATAATATATTCTGATTTCAGCAAATGTTGCATTTATACACTTGTATCTCCATAAGCTAAAGTGCATGGGGGTGGAAATTTATAATTTGCTAAACTCTCAATGTAGCAGCATATGTGTATTGTGCTCTCTTCTGAAATTCTGTTCCATTGAAGTCAGTGGAGGCAAATTTCAGAAGCAGCTTTTATGCGACCAAGGATGAATGGTGCCCAGTTTAGATGGAGATGTCCAGTTTAGAAAAGATCCTCATCCACTCACTTCTGCAGTTATCAAGGTAATGATTCTCCCGTATATAAGTGATGAGATGGATGTAAGCACATAACTTACTCTTGCCAGGTTGATAGTTCTGACAGACTTTTTTTCCTAAAATTATGAAGACTATTTAGTTGCATCTACTCTTAGTATGAAAAGGAATGCAGCTTTGGGGCTACATACATAACTGCACTATTTATTCATTTTGGATCTTTACTTGTTAGTTTACTGATGCTTATGAAAGTTTATTTCCTTTCAAGATTTCAGTTGCCTATTAATTAGTGATGTTATAGTTAGCTGGATAAAGTTCATGCAGATTTAGTGTTTTGCTAACTAAACTGCCATACAATGAAAAATACAAATACACTATATATTGAGAAAAACTTTGAATTCATTTTTATATTTATAGAGTTATAATCAGGCAAAAACTATTATTCACTTGTGGCTGAACTAATCTGACTTTTAGCTGTGAATGAGAAAATTCCTCCTACCAAGTAGTATTTTAATGTATGACAACTTTTAAGTGTTACCATGCCATCTCCTTATGCAATAAAATTAACCAAAACTCTTGGTAAATATCATTGTCTGATTAGAGGGGTATTGGAATTTGCATTGGAGATTAGAATCCATGCATTAGAGATGTGTTATCTTTTGGCTGTTTGGCTGATCCCAGCTGCTCATCTGACTGTTTTTATCAGTGCAACTGTGCGAAGGCCACCAATGTAAAAATTGAAGTTGAAAGCGCTCAGAGCTTGCTGTCTTGCCGTTAGCTTTCCACGTGTTGAATTTTTAAATTTGGATCTCTGAATTTTTGGACAGATGTAAAATCAAAATTGTTTGTTTGAAGTATCCTCCAAGGAATTGTGGCTGCTGAAGCAGGGAAGGAAAGCAGGGCAAGAAAAGATTTGGAACATTGGTGTTAGTGATGCAGATTGCAATGAAATAAAATACAATACACCTTAGTTAGAAATAGAAGAGTGGTGGTGTTGGAAACAATTTGTGGAGAATGATATTACTTTAAAAAAAATGATGTCTGTCTTTCTGTTCAGCAAGTGTGCATTGAGCCAAATATTCCTGTGGATGGCAGTAACAAGTCTATAATCAGTCAGTGCTTCCCTTGTACTGTCACTTACAGAGAAGGTTGATCTTTGTTTTCAGAATTTGAACTAGTAAAAGTGACTACTGGAACAAACATAAATATATTGTGTTGGTCATATTGTGTGGTCCACATACCACGGAATTTGCAATCTTTTCAAATCCTGTTGTGAATAGATGCCTCTTGATAATATATGCCAACCTACAAAACTTATGCTGACAAACAGTCATAAAACTGGTGAATGCAAATAAACAGCATTCAATTTGTGGAAAAACAGTGGCTGTTGATCAGGTCTTTTGCGTCAAACTCTTACAATGCATTAAATTGCAGTATTGATGAGTTGGGAACAGTCACATTCTGGAATTTTTAAAAAAAATTTATTTACAGCGGGGTAACAGGCCCTTCCGGCCCAACGAGTCTGTGCCGCCCATTTTAAACCCCCATATTAACCTACCCGTACATCTTTGAAATGTGGGAGGAAACCAGAGCACCTGGAGGAAACCCACGCAGACATGGGAGAACGTACAAACTCCTTACAGACAGCGACGGGAATCGAACCCCGATCGCTAGCACTGTAATAGCATTGCGCTAACCGCCACACTACCGAATTTTGTTCGAAGAAGACTGAAAGCTGATGGTCTCTTTGTCACCCATGAAAACAATTAATGTAGAGGGAAATGCACTGGGCCATGATCGAGTACTTGAAGCTATTGCTGTGGTTTGTTAGTACATCAGGTGTGTTCTAGATTGGGGAGGAAAAGAAGACAATTTTTGTAATGGTAGGTTTAGACATTTTTGAGGGGAGGGGCAAGCTCAGCTGCATTGTTAATTTTTGGATTTGGAGGATGGTTGGTGATTGGTTTTATCATTTGCAGAGAATTTTTGAGATATCTAGTACTTTTTCAACACTTTGAAGCCGTGGTCCTTCCAAAAGATCTTTAGATGTGATAGTGGAGTAGTAACAGCAGTCCTGCATGCTGAACTGTTCCCCTTAGTTCTGTATTTATCTCGACCTGAAACATTGCCTTACGCATTTTGCCCCCCCAGATGCTGCTTTACCTGCTGAGTTCTTCCATCACTTGTTTTTTGTTCTAGAGTCCAGCATCTGCCATCCCATTTGCCTTCAGAGTTGTGAACCTCTGTGGTCTGACCAGCACCAAAATTCTGTGTGATGTCATGTTACCATTGTGACGTCAGCAAACGTATCAGTATCCAGGTCTCATTGACACGTGAATTTTATAATTCAAAGGAGGCATATAGCAGAATTGCATCAAGCAAGTGATAGTGGAAGAGTACAACGTGTGCAGAGTGAAATGCTTACAATATACTTGAAGTTTGTTGCCAGCTGAGACCATAAATATGCTCACTAATGATATTAAACAGCACAGGTGAGGTAGAAAAGTTGGTGTAATTGTGTTGATAATTCTAGATTCTTGCCTCTCTCGATAACCTGGGATAGATTCCATCAGGCCCTTAGGATTCATGCACCTTATTGCTCTTCAAGAGCCACAACACCTCTTCGTTCTTAATATCAACATGCCCTAGAATATCAGCATACCCCTCCCTGATCTCACTATCCACCGTGTCCTTCTCTTTGGTGAATATCAATGCAAAGTACTCCTTTATTACCTCAGCCACTTCCTCTGGCTCCAGACATAAATTCCCTCTTTTGACCTTGAGTGGTCCTACCCTTTTCCTAGCTCGGTTTCAAAGTGCCTTTGGATTTTCCTTAATCCTACTTGCCAAGAATACTACATGGCCCCTTTTGGCCCTCTTAATTTCCCAAGTTCTTTCCATTCTAAGAAATATAATTTTGTGCAGTCCTGTAAATTTAGATTAATTTAGAAATTGACAATCCATCCAGGATATATGTAATAACCTAGAAATCAGAACCATTAAGTGCCTGCTTTTCCAAGGGCAAATCCTGCATAGGAATGGTTTTACCACACTGTGGATGAAATTGTGCCTTTTGGGGAAATCAGCCTGGGCATTTTAGTGGGGCTGGTGTTTACTTGGCCTCAGTCATTGGCCTATGAATTCATAAGTCACACATTACATGTTTCCTTCATTGATGGCATAACCAGGGGCTTTTTGTGTGCAGCCCTCAATCTTCATTGAACACTGAGCATACTTCTCGGAGTACATCATCCTACTATCCAACTTTCTTCTGTTTGTGTTTATTTAAAGAGATGTTGGGGAGAGGGGTTAAGTGAGCTTGGGCGCAGAGGGTACGGGGGAAGATGGGAATCTGAGGGGAAAGTCAACAGGGAGAGAAAAGCTGGAAATATGAAACAAAGATTAAAAAATTGCAGGAAGCACTCAGCAGGTCATCCAGCACCTGTGAGGAGTGAACAGTGGTCGACACTTCAGGTCAAGGACCCTTCAGCAGAACTGGAAAAGTTGGAAGATAAGCAGTATTAAATAGCAGAGAGGGTGAGAGGTGTTCATAGTAGAAGGAAAGCTGATAGGGTGTAGACGAAAGTTATCAAGGTATCAATTACTTTAAATACCAGAAGTTAGAGACAGAAGAGTTAGCAAACAAATTGAAACCTAAAGCTACAGCCACATCTGTGGAGAGGAATAAAAAATGGTGGTTACCTGAAATTGTTGAGTTCAATATTATGTCCGGAGGGCTTCAGTGTAGCTAAAGAGAAGATGAGGTGCTATGCCTCAGGCTCATGATGGGCATTGTTGGATCAATGCAGGCTGAGGATGGAAGTCAGAGTGGGACAGAGAATTAAAGTGACAGATAACTAGAAGTTCAGAGTCCCCTTGAGGACTGAACAATAAATTGAGAGAGAAAGCTGGAAGGTAGAAATATATTCAGCAAAATAAATAGGCAGTGGAAAGAAAGGCAAGCAGAAAACAGTATCAGCATGTGGAAAAATGTTAATAGGACAAATTTAAAGGCTCGAGATTTAGTGCACACTGTATCTGCAACAGGGTGATAGATTTACCATTACAAATTGTTGTAAATATCTATGATTTAAATACCATTACAGAAATGTGGCTGCAGGGTGACCAAAGTTGGGAATATTCCAGCGTATTCAAGGTTTAAGAATGACAAGAAAAAGTGTAAGGAGTTATGTTAGTCCTGTTAATAAGGGATGACATCAGTAGTGGTTAGAAAGGATATTGGCTGGTTGGATCATAGTATAGAATTAAAATCTGTTTGGATGGAGCTATGAAGAGAAGGGAGCAGAAAACATTGGTGGGATTAGTTTATAGGCCTCCAAATAGTAGTAATGATGTATGGCATCATATAAATGTGAAAGGGATCATTTAACAATTGTGCAGTACTTTAATCTACATGTATACTGGGGAAATAAAATAAACCAACTCATCAACCATCTCACAAGCTGTATTTTTCAAGGCCCTCAGATGAAATCCATCAGGATATGGGGTTTGTCTACTCACTTCCCTGGTGATTGTAATTTTCCTAAGTTCCGCCTTCCAAATTCATGATTTACATTAATCTCTGCAATGTTAATTGATTCCTCTGTAGTGCTGACTGATGCAGAATGCCTGTTTAATTCATCTGCTGTCTCTTTGGTTCCATTATTAATTCCCAGACTTGCTTTCTACAGGACAAACAGTTTTAGACTTTTTTTAAGTAGCTATAAAAACTCTCACTATCTCTTTTTATATTTCTGGCTAGCATTATTTCAAACTCTATCTTTATTAGTCTTTCATTGAATTTTTTGTGATTTTTGTAAAATATTCTGTCCGTTTCAATAAATTGGTAAATTGGTTTATTATTGTCACACATACTGAGCTACAGTGAAAAACTTGTCTTGCATACTGTTCATACAGATTAATTCATTACACAGTGAATTGAAGTAGTACAAGGTAAAACAATAACAGAATGGAGAATAAAGTGTCACAGTTATAGAGAAAGTGCAGTGCAGGTAGACTATAAGGTGCAAGGTCATAATGAGGTAGATTGTGAGGTCAAGAGTCCATTTTAGAGTATTAGGGAACCATTCAATAGTCTTATAACAGAGGGATAGAATCTGTCCTTGAGCCTAGTGGTACAAGCTTTCAGGCTTTTGTATCTTCTACCCAATGGGAGGGCAGAGAAGAGAAAACATCCGGGGTGGGTGGGATCTTTGATTGTGCTGGTTGCTTTACCGAGGCAGTGAGAAGTTTAGATAGAGTCCATGGAGGGGAGGCTGGTTTCCGTGATGTGTTGAGCTGTGTCCACAACTCTCTGCAGTTGCTTGCAGTCACGGGCAGAGCAGTTGCCATACCAAGACATGATATTCCTTTTGATGCACAAAAGGCACAACAGTAAAAGTGATTCAACCATAGGAGAAATATTAAAGATAATAAATCTATAGAAAAGGCTTATAAGGTTGTCATAAATACAGTAAACCTGAAGATTGGGAGCATTTTAGAATTCAGCAGAGGATAACCAGGAAATGGATAAAGAAAGGCAAAATCGTTCTAGATCTATTTGGTTCCATTTTCCCTTTCTTTATCAACTTCTTGGTCACCCTTCGCTGAATTCTAAACTGGTTAGAAATATAAAAACAGACGACAAGCATCTACAGATGTCTGAGAAGGAAAAGAATGGCAAGGGTAAATGTGGCCCCCTCACTGACAGAAATGAAAGATTTTATAATTGTAGAAAAATAAATGGCAGAGGATTTAAACAGAAGTTGTGAGTTTGTCTTCGTGGAAGAGAACAAAAAAAAAATCCAGAAATAATGGTAAATCCAGTGCAAGTAAGGAAATAAGTATTGTTAAAGAAATAGTACTGAAGAAGTTAATGAGCCTGAAAACCAAACCTGCATACCAGGCGATCACTCGGAAGAACTGGGTAGACAATGGTGCAGTGATCTGCTGGCACCTGGACTGCTTTACCATTGTTTCATCCTACAGATCTAAATGTGATCTGGCTGAACTACCCCTAGTCACACGTATTTGCTGTCTGCAACCACTGCTTGGAGTTGGCTTCCTAGGCAACCTGAGCAGAACTCAGCTCACGATGAAGTCGTATGTGGGTGAGGTGGGATTGATTCTGCTCCTGCAGAAAGAGAGCCAAGTTGCTGTGTGCCATTTTTTTGCTCCTTCAGAAAAGTGACTTTGATGTTGAAGTGGAGATTTTCTGGACTATTGGATCTTATTCCCATTAATATCCCAACACACTTAATTCACTTTTTGTTAGATGGTACATAGTATTATAATGAATTTTTTCAGAATCCCATATTAAAGAGAGCGCAGGAAATGGGATCCTGTTGAGTTTGAAGGGTGCTTGGGACTGGGGTCCAACTGAGTTTCAAGAGAGTGCAGCAAGTAAGGCAAAATAAGAGAAGATATCTTTATTAGTCACATGTACATCAAAACACACAGTGAAATGCATCTTTTTGCGTAGAGTGTTCTGGGGGCAGCCCGCAAGTGTCGCCACGCTTCTGGTGCCAACATAGCATGCCCACAACTTCCTAATCTGTACACCTTTGGAATGTGGGAGGAAACCAGAGCACCCAGAGGAAACCCACGCAGACACGGGGAGAGCGTACAAACTCCATACAGACAGCGGCTGGAATTGAACCCGGGTCGCTGGCGCTGTAATAAGAGTTATGCTAACCGCTACACTACCGTGCTTGGTGAGGTGCCACTGAATAGTGGGACTGCGGATTATCAGAGTTTTATTGTACATGCAAGGTTGGCCTCAGACCTCATCTTGATTTATTTTTCCCAGAGGTCTGAGCCACTCCAAGAGAATGGGGACTCTTACAGATGTATTCCTGTACACACATCTCCCATGCCATCTGGGTGTGAGCATCTGCAACCCATTGTCTCGCTCATTTCCACAGACGATCTTTCTGTAAACATTGTGCATTCAATTGCAGTTGAAGTTTAATATTGTCAGATTACTTTATTAAAGGCCATGGGCATGTTTATGACATTTTTCATATTTTGTTTAAGTATCTAAAAGAAAATAATAATAGCTGACATGTTTTTATTAATGCATATTAGTGCTTTTAGACCATTATAGGACATATATATGTCTATTTGATAGTGTATTGGTTACATAGGAGAGGGCCTTAGAGATATTCATGATTTTGTTATCTGTGGGAAGTCCATATGCCTTTCCCTTGCTGATAATAAGGACTGTGTATTTCAGTCAGTCTAGAGCTCACCTTCACTTGTGAGCTCATGCAATCCCTTCCAGCATTTCTGGAGGAGACCACTATAGCCACCTGTTGTCACGTAAGAACATAACAAACAAGGGCAGTAGTAGGCAGTAGCCCCTCATGTCTACTTTGTCATTCATTCAGAGTTTGGCTGATCTTTTCCCTCAGTTTCACTTTCTCACATTAAAACCTTCAACATTTAAAAATCTGTCAATCTCAGGAAGAACTCTGCTGGATTTCGTAGCCTTTACCTTGGAATTTCTATTCCCTGTGAGTGAAACATGGAGCACTGTCCCTCTCTCCTACTGCCTCCTTCATGACAACCATAATATTTTTGCTGCATTGGGAAGAACGTTCTTAAGGGCTAATGCCCTTCTCTGATTGTTATGCTGCAGTGTCATTCCAGTTATGCTAATTTGGGTGAAATCCTACCTGGAACTGTGCTGGTCCATTTTACCACATTGTTCTGGAAACAAACTATCATAGTGCTATTTCTAATATATTTTTGGCCAATTTTTTTTTTGAAGATGTTCTTGATAGAATTTAGCATGGTTTCTAGTGCATGCTGATTCTACCAAAGATAAGAAAGATAAGATATCTTATCTAAAGTTGCAATTCACATTCAAGGCTACAGTTACTGAGGTGACATATGAAGCAAATTGAATCTTATATGTTGTATTATAAATTACAACACAGTTTTTGCTCATACTTTCACCCAAAAACTGCATTTGTGGAATTGTCTTTTAGTGACATCATCCTTGATTTTCTCTTGGTGGCTGGTCACTGTGCAGTGGGAAAGGAAATGGAGACTTGCAATGCCTTTGTGTTTCTGGGAGTCTGACTCTTCCCTTAAGAGACATTGAAATGAGGGAGTGTTGCCTTGCCTCATACTTCCCTGTTGGGGCATTTCTTTACTTTAGGATTCCTGGAAAGTAGAGTCTTGGTCAAGTAAACATCACTGATAAGAGGATCTAAAGTCAAAAGATCAAAACCTCTTTCCAATCCAACAGACTGAGGGTCAAGGCTGAAGACCCCCTATCTGCTGTTTGTGGACAGTCCATTACTAATTGCCATTATTGCTATTTCAGGCTTTCCACTCCATGGCCCTACAGGGGTGTATGCATAAGTGGGGAATATCTGGCTTGTTTGGTTAAACCAAACATGTTTTTATCTGGCAGAGTGTATGGGGGTTGAGAGGGATCAAAACTGGTTGCATAACCTTCAGATGAGCTTTATGGGTGTAGGTGAAAATCCTTATTTTAAATCATTTAGTGGGAATTACAGCATTGACGCAACTTAGTGAGTTACCCACATCCAGTATTGTATAATAAAATGGAATATTCTGGTCCAGAAATCAATTTTCCAATCAAGCAGTTTAGTTTGGGTTGATTAGGTTTTGTAATTTGCCACCTGCTCTTTATTGGTCAATGCTATAGAATATTTATGGATACTTTTAGTTAAATTGATTTACCTTTTTGTATGAATTCAGTCTTTCTATTGCTATTTATGGAGTGCCATTGTCAGTTTGATGTCAAATAATGTTTACAAGTCAAGTGACTTTTATGTTCTATGGATTTACTGTATTTTCAGGAATGCAATCGGTTTATATTTTTAAGGAATTTGCCAAAGGAAAATTTGGTTGGACTGGCTTATAAAATATTTTTCTTTAAATACATTTCCTAGAATTGCTTAAAATAACAACCTGGAAGTGGGCCACTCAGTCCAACCGGTCTTTGTTGGTGAGCAAATGGTTCTAATTTCATTAATGGTTCTTTAGTTATGTACCTTTAGGTAGAGTTGGAGCCAGAGGAATAACTAGGTGCACAAACATAATTCAGTCCCACATATCTGGCCTTAATTAATAAAGGAAATGTGTTTTTAAAAAAAAACATCATTCACTGTTGCATTGGAAGCTACCTGAATAAACATTGAACATTGTATGCGTCCGCTCCTGTGAGTGAAGGGTTTAATTACAAGAGTTTACACAGAAAATATGTTCAGATGAATGATACCTTTCCATCATTCACATACACAGCACATGGCAAATGATAATAATTGGGAGTCACTAGGTTTACCCTTTTACAGTATATGCTCTAGATTGATTTGTATGTAATTCATATATAGACTTTGTTTTGAAACTACTGTGTAGAGTTATTGGGCAAGAAAATAACACATTTTGAGTATTGGCTTTTGGTATACATTAGAAATTGGTTTGAAATATTTAATCACAAGAAATGATTGATATTTTTACCATTTGAGACCATGATTGAAATGAGGCAGTGTGGCTGAAAGCCTCACTCCAATGACTGACAGATGAAACCATTGTATTTTGCATTAATAAATCTAAATACTGTAGCCAATATGTGGTGATGTAGCCAAAAAGTATATTGTTTTCACAGATGGTAATTACTTGTGCCATTTGTGACATTAGTTTCAATTTGAAAACTGCCTACCATATAATCCATTGTATAAGACACTTCACTAATTTGCAGTTGCCGAAAGTGTATAATTTTTTCAAGCTGTTGTGGGATATCAGTTCAATAAATTTAATATCTTTGGTATTTCTAGGTGAAGCAAGCCCGAGTCGCCGAGAAGCGGTAAAAAAGAAGACTGCGGAGTATCTAATGCGTGCAGAACAGATCTCTGCCCAGTGTCTCGGGACATCCATGGGCAGTGGTCCTCTTCAATCGTGGGTATGTCCACACTTTTGTTGTGTTTCACTTTTGCTTCAAGTTCAAGTTTATTGTTATGGGCATATATACTCAGGGTATAAGTGCCATGAAAATTAGCTTTGTGCAGCAGCAGGACAGCACATTACAAACATGACAAACATAAATTACATGAACTTAAATTAACATGTTAGACATACTGTATCTTTCACGACACAATAAACAACAATAACATAGTGACATTAGCGCAAGTTGAGGGAAATGTAGTCTGAGGTAGAACTAGGGCTTTTCAGGTCGGTTCAAGAATCTAATGGCAGTGGGGGACAAAGATGTTGTTGAACCTTGAGGTGTGGGTCTTCAGGCTCCTGTATCTCCTGCCTGAAGGCAGCAATTATAAGTGGCTTCACTACAAAAATGCATGGATAAAATGCATTCTTAAAATGCATAAAAGTATGTTCCCAGTGATCGCTGCTTTTACAAAACATGCAGACTACAGTTTATGATGATTAAATGAACCAGGTGTGTTAACTCTGTGGACAAATATTTAAGT
This sequence comes from Pristis pectinata, assembly GCF_009764475.1. Classification (NCBI taxonomy): domain Eukaryota; kingdom Metazoa; phylum Chordata; class Chondrichthyes; order Rhinopristiformes; family Pristidae; genus Pristis; species Pristis pectinata. The sequence goes on from NC_067407.1 coordinate 107,788,689, forward strand.
GAAATTTAGTGTTTTTAGTCGGGTTCTTGCTACCATTTACCAGTCTGCTCCCTTCTATGTTCCTTGGCTGACCGATGGGCTGGTGAACTGCTCCTGGACCTTTCACAGTGCTGATCCCTCTCTTGCTGCAGGGAAGGTGTTGGGGTAGTTTGTCCACCTGGAGAAACCTCCATTTGTAGAGTTTGTCATTTTATAATTAGTAAAGTTGTGCTGCCTATTTCCAATTGTTACTGAGCACTTTTAAAATCTTTAAAAAGAGAGCTCAATAGCAGAGTGCACTGGACTTGAATTATAAGGAGAGACTGGATAGGCTGGTACTGTTTCTCCTGGAGGCAGAGGGGTGACCTTATAGAGGAGTATAAATAGGGTAGATAGTCACAATCTTTTTCCCAGAGTAAAGGTGTCTAGAACTGAAGTGCATAGGTTTAAGGTGAGAGGGAAAATATTTAAAAGAAGATCTGAGGAGTAAGTTTTTCACACAGAGAGTGGTGGTTAGTGGAATGAATTGCCAGAGGAAGTGTTAGAGGCAGGTACAATTACAACATTTAATTGATATTTGGATGGGTACATGGATAGGCAAGGTTTCAAGGCATTGGGGCCAAGTGCAGGCAAATGGGACTAGCTCAGGTGCTGTATAACTCTTATGACTCTATGGAGGTTGTGATGGAACAAACTACTGTATCGTGAAAGGCGAGATATTTTATAAAGTTTCAAAAAAAACCAAAATGATGGTAGCATGGAGATTAAGTCATTGGGCCTGCACTGTTTGTGTGCTGCCCATTTGTACAAGATGTTTAGTAGTCTAGGCAGCAGAAGGAGACTTCCCAAAAAAAAAATTGGCCAGTGAAATATTCCTACCAGAAATAGGCAGGATAGCTGGACCTTGATCATCAGTTGCACTGAAAGAGGCCTCCCTCCTCACTGGGTTCCAAGTGAGAACGGGATGTCCAGCAGTTAGAAATTATTCCCCATTAGATCTAAAGATATAAGTAGATATACTCCGCTTCTGCCCATTGCTGATTCCCTTTCTCCCTTACCTAACTCCCAGCCGTCCCTACCCACCCCACCAAAAACAGAACACAGCTTCTTCCTTACAAAATGGTTTACATTTACATTTTGAACTTTTCCTTCAGGCAGCCACCCTGCCACCAGTGGTCAGGGAAGTGGTTTTGATTGTGTCCAATTCTGGTCACTTCACTTTAGAATGGATATGAAGGCCCAATAGAGCATGCAGAAGAGATGTACTGGAATGGATCTAGGCTGAGAGATCTTAGCTATGTAGTTAGAATGGATAAACTAAATTACTTTGGCAAAAGATAAAGGGGAATGTGAGGTAAATACTTCTCTCAGGAACTCCCTGCCTATTGGGAGAAAAGGTTAATAAGGCTTTCATAAGAGAGTTACATAAACAATGGTAGGTAAATTGAGTTTTGGGGAAAGAGCAGGCCAATGGAATTTACAGATTTGCTCTACCAGTAGCAGACACTGACTTATTGGGCTGAATAGCTTCCTCCTTTGTTGTATTGCTTCTATAATTACCAGCTCCACTGTTGTTAGAGTAGGAATTTGCTGGAATGTGTATAGCTTCTTTGGTGTTCTAATCTGCTATAGCTCCTCCTCGTAGTTACTTTTACATGTGGTACTTGTTTTATATTTAGGTTGCAAAAATTTTGTTGACTGGTGATAACTGTTCTTTTGTTACACAATACTAAATACACTTGTGACTATTACATTGCTGATATTTGTGAACAGCTGTCACACTCTAAACTTAACAATGACTGTATCCTGACCAATAAATATCTTCTATGGGGGTTCTCCTTGGTGCTTGATGCAGATTTGAAGCGGAAAGAAATTGCCTTTTGATCTTGCCCACAACTGTTGTGTGACAAATTTAGTTTTCTGTAACTTGGCATTTGCTCCAGTAGGCCATCTTCCTTTAAGTGTTGCTGTGATTGATGTGTTATCTTTGATATCTTCCATTAGCCTCCAGGACCGCTAAGTTCAAGGCCTGCTTGGAACCTGAGGAGTCCTGCAGAGGAGCTGAAGGCCTTCAGAGTCCTTGGGGTGATTGACAAGGTAATTCTTCAGTATCACTTCAAGGGTTCAACCATAAATCAACCACCAGCTGAGATTGGAGCTTTGAAGCTATTGGTTTTGACAGGAAACAAAAGAAAAATGACTTGGTTTGTTGTTTTTTTCACAGGGAGAAAGGCAGTTGTAAGATTATATAGGTATATTACATATTATGAGAGGAGATTTAAACACTGGTCTTTTTAAATATTAACATTAGTTTTCTGTGGTTAAGCGTAAACTGAAATTAAACTAAAATCTTGAATTCACTTCTGGGCATTTATTCTTTCTGTTTAAGCAACTTTTTGTTTCATTTGCTGCCAAGTAGCTTTCGCATTGAACATTGTGTGGGTCAGAGTCTGTGATGATCTGAGAGGTGAAAGTATACAGCACCGTATAACACCACAATATTATATGACTAGGTTTATTTTTTCTGAATTATTACTATGCTCTCTTTTTCTCTCATATCTATGCATGAGTGAGAGATAGTGTTTATCTTAATCCCTGCGTTCATGTTTGCAAAGAGAATTGATACCAAGGCAGAAACTAATATTATACAGAGAGAATTAATGAGAACCTTTTGACATCTCAATCACTTCTTCAAAGGAGATTTTATTTAGTGACCTTGTATTAAACAGATATGGTTGAGCCAAGGAGTATTAATTTTCTTAAGCAATTTCACATATTATATTCTTTGTGAAGACTAAACATAATACTGATGGGTTATTGTAACTATCACAGTGAATCATTTTTAGCAGCTTCCTTTTGCAGACTACACTGGGAGTGAGAGTAAATTACAAGGCAAAACCCTGATTAAATTACCAGTTGAAGGTAGATTTGGGTCTCCCCGTGTCTCTTTTCCAATTTTCTTATTTGTAATTGGGGCTTAATGTAAAATATTGGTATTTTCTTTGAATCGGCTTACGTACATCATTGTTGATTTTGTTTCTTCTTAATCCAGCAAGGGAAAGCAATGGCTTTTAGAATCTTTAATGCCTCTAAAGGGCTGATGTGGGCCAGTTCTGTGCATGATCTTCCAGCAGCAGAACTCCATTATGCTTGAGCCCATGGTGTTCTGGCTGGAAATGGCCCTGTGTACTCACCATACCACACTGAGGACTCGCAGTGTTTCAGAAATTAGGCATAAAGGACCTGGTTGGGTTTAGTGATCAGATTCAAAATTAAATGTCTTTAAGCACCCCACAAAAACACAATACAGCTTGAAAAAAATTACAGGAAGTCCCCGGGTTACAAACGAGTTCAGTTTTTGAGACTTGTTTGTAACCCGATTTTGTATGTAACTCGGAACAGTATCCGCGCATGCGCACTTGGGCCAGGGATCATGGCCGCCCATGCGCACTTGGTCCAGGGTTACCCGGCTGCATATGCGCACTTGGCCCAGATTTGGGCCAAAGAAGGTGTACCGCCGCCGTGTTAGGATTGGGGGCCGGGCCCGTAAGTATGGGTGTTCGTAAGTTGGGAACTTCCTGTAACTTGTTTTTTGGAACAATTTTAATGCAGTTTGACCAGACTCAATGGTAACATGGGATAATTATTAAATCTGAATATTTCCATCAATGTAATGCAGTTTAGTGTAATGATAACTAGAATAACAAACATCTTAGATATGCAAAATCTGAGTACAAGTGGACACAATAAAATTGCAAAAATTTCCAATACCGAGGAAACCCTGGTTAGTGATTTGGAGAGCATATTTACAGCTTAATAAAACTTTGTCATGTCAATTCAGTTGTGACATAAGCATAATGATCAGCGCAGAATTTTACTTGTATTGTTGAATATTGAGAATGGTAATTTGGTTGTCATATGGTGAAACTTGAGAGTGATCGTGTTAATCTTTGTACAGGGCCTTGGATGGGGGGTAGGGAAGGGAAATGCATCATTCCAAAACCACTCTAATTTTAAGATTATCTCCTTTTTCTAGATTTCACTCCTGTCTGCCACGATAAGATACAACTCATTGCATTGAACCTATCCCATGGAATTATCTTTTTACACACCCCAGTAAGATCACCTTAAATATGAGAAAATAGAAACCAGGTTTCTGTGAAATCCATACTCATAATTCAAGCTCCGGTATCATTTTGGTGTATCAGCTGGTCCAAATGGTACGTGACCAAGGCTTTGTACAACTTAAGGATTGCTTCCTTCTGTTTGTAATCCAATATCCTTGAGATGAAGATCAATATTTCTTCTTTTGACTGTTTAGGCACTACAGATGCAGGATATATACATGGACATCCAAATTTATTTTGTTCCTCCAAAGCTCCTAATCCCTCACTTGAGAAAATAATCTGATTTCTTTTGATTGGATTGAAAACTGTTAACCATACGCTTCTCACTGAATGCTAACTATCCATATATTGTTCACTCACTTTATTTACATCCACGTGTAACTTTTTCATCTATTCCCACTGCTATTTCAATACACCATACTCTGGCCCCTAAATTAAATTCTTTGTGGAAGCATTTATATTCTAGTCTCTATTCCTTTATCCAAGTCATTGAAACAGTAATGAAAAGGAAAAGTCTAGATACATATCCTGGGGGCCATGGCTTTATCACCTGACCTAATTTGAGAATTTGTTCATTGCCCATGCCACAAGATTACCTCTAATTCTGTGAACTTTCATTTCTGATAATCTCTTGGACCAATCCCCATCCTAGTGAGCTCCAATCAGATGTGCCCTTTATTAATTGATGTTGACTCCTCTAGATGAGCTTAAAGTCATTCAAGTATTTGGTCATTCTGGCCTTGAAGGTGTAGTGCTTGTTTGATATATAGATAGTTATTCTGTCATATTAGTTAAACCCTCTATATTCTATTCCCATCAACTCTATGACAGGCAGGAGGATGTAAGTTGAGGGTTGGTGGGTCAGATGCAGTGAAACAAAATACAGTCCAAACTCCTTGTCGTTTTCGCAGCAGCAGGTTGTGTTCTGCACACAGATTCCATTTTGGAGAAGAAGGATGCTTTGTTAACAGTTAGAAACCAGGCTCCATTAATGGAATAATTGATGCCTGATTTTAATTTTTTTTCTTAAAAATTTGCAGCAAACTGAAGATGGAAGTTGATGTCTACAGGAGGTAATTAAATTCAGCAGGACAGTAGAATGATGGATACATTACTGAGCTAGTAACCTGGAGGCCTAGGCTAAATATCTGGAGTTCAAATCCCACTGTGCTAACATGGGTATTAAATTCAGTTAATTAAAAAAGCTATTATCATTAATAGTGCCCATGAAACTTCTTGACAGTTATAAAGTTCCATTTAGTGTTCATTAGTATATTTCAGGGAAGAAGATCTGCTCTCTTTGCCCTATCCTACTCCAAGCCTACAACATTGACTTTTATTTGGTTCACCTCCCCTCCATAACACGGGATGAGGTAGACTTGGTACCATATTTATGAAAAAACATTCGAGGTGAGAAATGGAATCTGTTATGCAAATGCAGACTTGTGGCTCATATCACACCAGGCATCATATTAGCGAGTATGTTATCACACACATACTGAACATCCCTTAGACATATTTAAAGGAGGCAGGCCATGAAAGCAATTGTTGCTGATTTCACTCCAGTGCTTGGAGCTCGAGCACTCCAGCTGTATTCAGCAGTAGGATAAGAACATAAGAAATAGGAGTAGGTGTAGGCCACGTGGTGCCCAAGCCTGCTGTATTATTGAAGATCATGGTCAATCTGATCTTTTGCCTCAATCCTTCCTTTTTGCTCACTCCCTAATACCCTTGTTTCCCCTGTAATTTTACCTGCCCCAGCCTTGAATTTACTTCTCAATCACCACATCCTTTGGAGAGGTGATTGAAGATTTGGAAGTCTCAAAGAAAAATATTCTCCTCATCTTAGTCCTGTACCTAACCCCTATCCTGACGCTATGCCCAATGGTTTTTGGCTCTTTTAGTGTTGAAGAATCCTTGCAGTATCTACTCTCTCAAGCCTCTCACCATCTTGTGTTTCAGTGAGATTGCAACTTGCATTTTTACATCGAAAAGTGTTCTTTAGCATTGGCTGGATGCTCCAGTGATGGGGCAGGAGGGTGGGTGTGCAGTTTGTGAGATGGTACACTCTTCTACTTATGCAGGTTTTCTGTGTGCTCCCAATGTATTACTGCTTTGAACATTTATCACTGAATCTGTAGCTTTATCCATTAAAATGTCATCCCAATTTATTATGATAAATTCATTTTCATGCTTTCCAAATTTGCTCTAAATTAATTAGAAATCTTGATTTGAGTCTTTCTTGTTTACCTCTCACATCTAATAGCTTTTTATCTAAATTAACCATATTATGTCCACTGTTTTTTCTCCTTACTAACAGATTATTGATTGGTTTGTTATTCATCACATTTAGTATTGGTTTATTATTGTCACGTACCAAGGTACAGTGAAAAGCTTGTCTTACAAACCGATCATATGGGTCAATTCATTACACAGTGCAGTTACATTGGGTTAGTACAGAGTGCATTGATGTAGTACAGGTAAAAACAATAACAGTACAGAGTAAAGTGTCACAGCTACAGAGAAAGTGCAGTGCAATAAGGTGCGAGGTCACAACAAGGTAGATCGTGAGGTCATAGTCCATTTCATTGTAAAAGGGAACTGTTCAATAGTCTTATCACAGTGGGGTAGAAGCTGTCCTTAAGTCTGGTGGTACGTGCCTATGGAAGAGGAGAGAAGAGAGAGTGACCCGGGTGGGTGGGGTCTTTGATTATGCTGGCTGCTTCACCAAGACAGTGAGAGGTAATGACAGAGTCCAAGGAGGGGAGGCTGGTGTCCGTAATGCTCTGGGCTGTGTCCACAACTCTCTGCAGTTTCTTGCGGTCCTGGGCAGAGTAGTTGCTGTACCAAACCGTGATATATCCAGATAGGATGCTTTCTATGGTTATTCCCTATTAAACTTCCATTTAGGTTTATTCCCTTAATTGTTCAAGATGGTTTTTACTGAATGCTTCTCTGGTCAGTTTTTGAAGTACCCAATCACTATATCGTTGCGGCTAGGAGATGTATTGGCAACAACTGGTACTGGAGGATTGGAGGATGGCGAATGTTGTCCCCTTGTTCAAAAAAGGTAGTAGGGATAGTCCAGGGAATTACAGACCAGTAAGCCTTACGTCTGTGGTGGGTAAGCTGCTAGAAAGGATTGTAAGAGATAGGATCTATGATCATTTAGAGAATCATGCACTGATTAGGGACAGCCAGCATGGCTTTGTGAAGGGAGGATCTTGCCTCACAAGCCTGATAGGGGTTCTTTGAGGAGGTGACCAGGAAGACTGATGAGGGTAGTGTAGTAGATGTGGTCGACATGGATTTTATTAGGCGTTTGACAAGGGTCTGCATGGTAGGCTTCTTCAGAAGGTGAGAGGCCAAGGGATCCAGGGAGGCTTGGCCGTGTGGATTCCGAATTGGCTTGCCAGTAGAAAGCAGAGGGTTGTGGTGGAGGGAGTGCATTCGGATTGGAGGGATGTGACTAGTGGTGTCCCATAGGGATCGTTTCTGGGACCTCTACTTTTTGTGATATTTATTAATGACTTAGATGAGGGGGTGGAAGAGTGGGTTAGCAAGTTTGCAGACGACACAAAGGTCGGTGGTGTTGTGGATAGTGTGGAGGGCTGTCGAAGCTTACAGAGGGATATTGATAGGATGCAGATCTGGGCTGAGAAGTGGCAGATGGAGTTCAATCTGGAGAAGTGTGAGGTGGTACACTTTGGAAGGACAAACTCCAAGGCAGAGTACAAAGTTAATGGCAGGATTCTTGGTAGTGTGGAGGAGCAGAGGGATCTGGGGTTCATATTCACAGATCACTGAAAGTTGCCTCACAGGTGGATAGGATGGTTAAGAAAGCTTATGGGATGTTAGCTTTCATAAATCGTGGGATTGAGTTTAAGAGCCACGAAGTAATGATGCAGCTTTACAAAACTCTGGTTAGACCACACTTAGAGTACTGTGTCTAGTTCTGGTTGCCTCATTATAGGAAGGATGTGGAGGCGTTGGAGAGGGTGCAGAGGAGATTTACCAGGATGCTGCCTGGATTAGAGAGTATGGATTATGAGGAGAGACTAAGGGAGCTAGGGCTGTACTCATTGGAGAGGAGGAGGATGAGGGGAGATATGATAGAGGTATACAAAATATTAAGAGGAATAGATAGAGTGGACAGCCAGCGCCTCAATACAAGAGGGCATGGCTTTAAGGTAATGGGTGGGAAGTTCAAGGGAGTTGTCAGAGGGAGGTTTTTCACCCAGAGGGTGGTTGGTGCATGGAATGCGTTGCCTGGGGTGGTGGTGGAGGCTGCTACATTGGTCAAGTTCAAGAGATTGTTAGATAAGCATATGGAGGAATTTAAAATAGAGGGATATGTGGGAGGAAGGGGTTAGATAGGCTTAGGAGTGGTTTGAAGGTCGGCACAACATGGTGGGCCGAAGGGCCTGCATTGTGTTGTATTGTTCTATGGTAACTCCCCCCAGGGTATTGCACACTTTGCTTTCTTTAATTCTGTCTACTACCTTTGTTTTTCCTGATTATTGTTAGAATTCATGTGGCTTTTCCACATTTCTTTGTCCTTTGACCTTTCCAATAACTTTGACTATTTAGTTCCTTAAAATATACTGTAAAATGTAAAGTGTTATGCCAGTTTTTTTAATTCTATCAGAATCAAATGTGACTTGACCACATTTTTATTTGGAATATTTTAAGTTATGAATGTTCTGCAAGTTTTGCAATTTTTCTCTCAGTCTTTATTGTCATTTATGTTTGCTGTCATCTATGATCTATTAAACCAGCCTTGGTAAGTTTTTCACTACTGTATTTCAGTTTCTCCTATTAGTTAATTATGCCTCTTCTCCACTGAACACCAATGCATTGAAAATGCCTGACAGGGGTTTTGGATAAGAGCAGATGGTAGACCCTTGGGGGTAGCTACATTATGCTGGTAGTTGGTTAGGACATTGGATTAAAAGTCAGTAGCACACATAAGCAAATTTATTCAAGCATCTTCTTTGTTGCATTTTCAAATGTATCTTCTGACTGTAACTTACAGAGGGAGTTGGTGTATATTGGTAAGCATTAGATAGCCATCCAGATGGGGACAACAACTTAAAGGACCATTGATTCCTGTTATTTTATTGTAAGAGTAATCACACAACATCCTAGTGGTACAGCAGTAATTCTGCAATCCAAACTATTCATATAAGTGCCTTGGGATGTTTCATTGTGTTGATAGCAATAAATTTAATAAAAAACAATTTTTTTGTTGTTCATGTTGTTAAGAACTATGTTTCCCTGCACTCAGTTTTGCTTTTCTGTTAAGTTTATCAAAAACTACAACTTTCCCACCATCTCTTCCTCTGTAGAAATGAATGTGACATGGGCATTGGTAACCAGCTATCTACTGATATTTGCCTAAGTAGCTAGTTTTGTGTGGCTGCCTGGGCAGTGATTGTTAGGAATGGAAACCATAGACAGACTTGGTGAGCAGAGGTCACTGAATACCAGCAGAGACTAATGAGTGCCCCCGGTAATTAAAGTCAGTGCACCCAATTGGTCCGTAATATGACTGAGCTGAGTCCCCTGCAGTGATGATGCTCCAAATGGCAGAGTTGAGGGTAGGGTTGGGTGATTGAGCAGTTAATCACCCATTATGCAGTTATGCTTCTAGCAGAACCGCTGAAAGAAAAAGAGTCAAAATAAATTGGAAAGTGCATGAAATTTGTTATGAAAACAGATCACAAGTTTGAGGTGTTGATCACTTAAAGCTACTAACCTCAGTCTTGGGACCTTCACAGGGATCAATTTCAGAAAGTCACTTAAGGAGCGTGCACTCAACTTGTACAACTTTCTGTGAATATTTCAATCAAAATCCACATTCAGGGTTTCTCTTATTAATGGCTTACAATTATACAGTTTTGATTTTTTATATGATATTGTCCATATTCTATCAACATGCAGTTGGGATAAAGTGTGGATATCTTTTGAAATTCAAGAACATAACTGAAATTAGTGATGATCTTATAAATTGAACTTGAAACAACGACCTTTGACATTCTTGGTAAATTTTAACATTTAAGTTTGGGGTCTGAGTTTTCCTGATAGAATTGTTCAAACCTCTAAAAATAAACTTTATTTATACAGCACGGTAACAGGCCCTTCCAGCCCAATGAGTCCGTGCTGCCTATTTAACCCCATGTTAACCTACCCTTGCGTCTTTGGAATGTGGGAGGAAACTGGAGCACCCGGAGGAAATCCACGCAGACACAGGGAGAACATACAAACTCCTTACAGACAGCGACAGGAATTGAACCCCGATCACTGGCACTGTAATAGCATCACGCTAACTGCTACGCTACCGCACTGCCCACTGACCACCCACAAATTCCCACTGATTCCTTGGAACCTCAGGCTGTTCATTTTGGGATGGTATTGAGAACCTCGAGGTCATGCATCAGGTGCATGCAGACCATCAACTCACCTGATTAATGTGAAAGAGAACACAATTTCCACAGTAGCCTTGTTGGTCACCTCGGAACCCACAAGATCAGACTGCTGAAGAAGAAAAAGAAGAAGAAATTTCATGTCTATATAAATAAGTAGTAAAACCTAATCAAGAAAGCCAGCCCAGCACATCACAGAAACCAGCCTCCCCTCCATGGACTCTGTCTATACCTCTTGCTGCCTTATGAAGCAGCCAGCATAATCAAAGACCCCATCCACCTGGGTCATTCTCTCTTCTCTCCTCTCTCATCAGGCAGAAGATACAGGAGCCTGAGGGCACGTATCACCAGGCTCAAGGACAGCTTCTATCCCACTGTGATAAGACTATGGAACGGTTCCCTTATACAATGAGATGGACTCTTGACCTCACAATTGTTATAACCTTGCACCTTATTGTCTATCTGCAATGCACTTCCCTGTAGCTGTGACACTTTACTCTGTATTCTGTTATTGTTTTTACCTGTACTAGCTCAATGTACTGTGTAATGAATTGATCTGTATGAACGGTATGCAAGACAGTTTTTTCACTGTACCTCAGTACAAGTGACAATAACAAACCAATACCAATAATCAAAATTTTTCTTTTTGATAATCAGTAATAGTGTTTTTACTGTTGAAAATGCAGAAAATCATCAGGAAAGGAAAACTAAACCATGGAATGCTGTGGCTGTCTGAATTGAGAGGCACCCAGGATAACTGTAACTCCTTATAACTGCATTCACTGGCCCAAATGTTGACTGATAGCTGGCTATCTGCCGTTCATGGCTCAGCGTGCCTTCAGCTTCTGCATGTGGGCAGTGGAAGGTGGAAGTCAGATCCTGGCGCATCTGACTCTCTCCTCCACTGTTAGTCTCACTAATGAGCCCCTTGGTGGAGCTGTGGTGCCTCTCTGAAGAGGGTCTGGATGCACTTCATACATGTCCCTTGGCTTTAGGTCAGGGATGACTGGTATAGGAACAGTATAGAAGATAAATGATCTCGCCTTATTGTAATGTTTTTAATTATTATTGTTTCAATGTGCTTTCAATTGTAATTTTTTTTTCATTATTAAAACTAGTTCTTAGAAATCTCTGATTATGAGACACGTTAAGAAACATTGATAGCTCACTGACTTTCAAAAATATTTAAATGCCCAGTGGGTCTTGGGGCCTCCTTGCTGCCCAGCCTCGCTGGATACCTTTTAGGTGCAGAGGAACAACTCTTCCAGTCCTCCGCGAACAGAAAAGTTAAGTGTGTGTGGGCTGGAACCTCAAAAGCCAAGTCCAGGCAGCGGGCTGGGCGGAGAACAATCTCTCTCATGAAACCAAATTGGATATGTAGTACCTTCCCAGTAAATTTTCATTGTATTGCAAAGAAAATAGTGGAAGCAATTAAAATGCACAACTGCTGAGATAGCAACCCCCATTGAATATGTCTGTTGATGTATATTGGGGAAGCATCTTTTGCCCTTCTGTCTCCCAGTTATTCTAAAGTAACTGAAGCAGCTTTAAAATAACAACATTCGTAACTCTAAAAGCACTATTTTCCACCTAAAACCTTTTTCATTTTATCTTGGAATATGATATTAAGACATATTCCTCAAGTATGGGAAGCCAAAACTAAAATTTAGGATCTGCATATTTATGCTCTTAAGGATTGTATGTAAAATATCACCATTGAAAATAGCAGATCTATTGGACAGAGAAAAACATTTTTGCATCATGCCAGAATGATGAAGGAAGAAAATCAAGTAGTGGTAAAACGTTAGCAGGTTTTGTAAAGACATTTGTCACCCCCTGTAGAAAGCGTTTACTGAGGATGATAAATAATTAAAATGCAAAATATTGCATTTCTGTTTACATCATAGACCACCAGTTGGGTTAGATACAACCCAGCTGTATTCCATGCTGTTATAACTCTGCTACCACAGGACTTGGCAGCACAAATATTCATGTTTTAGTAAGTAAGTTTATGAAAGCTCGGTTGCTGTAGATTTAAAGAAGTAAAAGTGATTAAATATGACATTGAACAGATGGAGACTATCTACTCGCCTGATGTATCTGGCTCTAATTATATTATCGTTGGTTTCGCCTGCCTTGGAGGTGGTGTTTCCAGGGGCTGATTTACAGTCATTTATAAAACACCTGTTTGGGAAAACTATCTGCCGATGGCCAATTTAAAGCAAAAAAAATTCACAGATGTGCTTTCTTCGTGTCAGCACACTGTAAATATAAGTAAGAAGAGGAGAGAGGTGAGGAGATGGTAAACGTTTGTCCAGCCACCCTCCCACACACCCCTCATCTCCCCCCCCCCCCCCCCCCCCCCGATCCTTATTTAACATAATTTTCTGGGAATCAAATTTGGGTTTTTCATGGTTCTAGTAGCAATTGTGCTTTATTCTAACTGAATTCATTTTAAATGCAACTTTCAAACTGAGATTTGACATTGGGATAAGTATGTATGCATGCACTCTCCATTCAGTGTTGATGGAAACTGTATTTTTGACCTACGTTTATTTGCTTTTGAAGGTTTTGCTCGTGTTGGATTCCAGAACACAGGAAACCTTCATTTTAAAAGTAAGCAACTTTCTAAAATTTTAATTCATTGCAACTTAGTGGCTGAATTCTAAAATTGTGCTGTTATTTAATTTTTTATTTGTGTATTCTCAATATATCCTTCTTCAAAATCTTACCCTTCCCTCCACTACTACCCCTTCTCAAAAACAAGCCTAGTCTTAATTATCCTGCTGTAATGTTGAAAGTAAGTGAGAGAAACTGCACCAGTGCTTGCTTAAGCTGATGGTTAATGAGAACCTCTTTGCCCAATGACATACAATGTTGAAGCCAGAATGTTTGCAACTTTGCCATCCTATAGTCACTTGTTCCCTTAATAGCCCAGATGAGAACAGATGGACAATCCCATAGATGGTCTTGCTGTTTGATTTATGTCAAGTCCCACTCCAAATAATAAAGAGGCTAATGGAATGCTGGCCTAGAGTGGGCATGATACTGCAGCTATACAAAACCATGGTTAGACTACACCTGGAGCAATTCTGTGAGCAATTCTGAGCACCATATTTTAAGAAGGATATATTGGCTCTGAAAAAACTGCATGACAGACTTGCCAGAATGATATCTGCACTCCAAGGGATAAACTGTGAGGAGAGATTACAAACAAAAAGATTTGTACTCTTGATAATTTAGAAGGTCAAGAGGTGATTTGATCAGAAGTTCTCAAGATCAGCAGGGTAATGCAGAGCATAAAAAGAATAAAAACTGCTTGGTTTGAAAAACTTTTCTGGTTGCGGAGTTTTGGACGTGGGCAAGGGGTAGGGGAAGTAGTTGGCAATCAGGGCCATAGTCTTAAAAACTAGATTCAGGAATTTTGGAAATGAAATAAAGAAGAGTTTCTTCTGGAAAAGTATGGGAGAGTTATTCTCCAGACTGTAATTGATGCCAGATCACTTTTTAAGTAATAAATCTGAGAGTGATAGATTTCTGTTAATCAGAAGTCCTAGGGAATAAGGGTCAAAGGTGAATATGTGGATTTGAGTCATTGATCAACCAAAATGGTGGAATATACTTGAGAGGCAAAATGGCCTTCTCCTGTTGCTATAAATTTAAGCACGTAATCCAGGTTGAAATTTCAGTACTGAATTTGTCTATTGAGGTCTTGCCTGTCCCCTCAGATGGACATAAAATTTCCACACCCATTATTTTGAAGAGAGTGGAAGTTGTCCCAGAGAACTGTCCAATATTTACTTTCCATCTAAGGTTACTGGAACACATTATCAGGGATTTTTATGACTGATTTCTGTGCACCTTGTCTGTGCAAATTGGATGCCACACGTCTAGGCATTATAATAGTGAACATACTTCAAAGATAGTTCATTACCCATAAAGCACTTTGGAACAGCTACTAGTTGTGCAAGGTGCTATATAGGCATAAGTCTTAGCTTTATATACCTTGTAAATTATATGTGTATTTATTTTTTTAAAAGTCATAAGTTTCATTTCGTTATGTTTTGCTTTGAAAGGTGAGAAAATTGGTATACTGAACTAGGGATGTTTAAAGTAATTTTTTTTCTATATTACACATTTAATGTTTCTTGTCATGCTTATTAGAAAGGCAATTGGCATAAACGTTCAGATAATCCAAATGTGCATACAATTTGTGTGGGGAAAGATGAAAGTGATGCCTGGTTGAAGTATTATTCTTTCACCTGTAGAAGATGTCTAAATACAGCTTGGCAGATGGGATAGAAGCTTTGTCTGTGTCTCTCTTCTTAACAGCTGTTATCCTAAGTGAAATTAGCCTGGACAGTCTCAACTCATTCCCAGCAGCACAAAACTGCCCATAATTCATCACTAATTGACATTAATTGGGCAATCTCACACTAAGTTGCTATAAGGATGGCTGTTTTGAGTAGTGGAAATATCATATACATGAAGTAGGGAGTTCTGAATTTGGTGTGTTTCTGCCACAAACTCTCTTCAGCCTGAGCTGCACTACAGTAAAACTGAAAGAAAAATCATCTTCCTACTGTCCATTCTTGGTCTTGGTAACTTATTCTAGATAACATTTTAATTTTGTAATGAATTTCCAATTTGGCAGCAAAAAAATGAAATAAGTTGGTTAGATCAATTTTAATTTGTATTGCAGCATCTTAGTCAAAATAGTTCTTTGTTTAGAGATTCAGTTGATTAACTATTTACAGTCGTTGTGGCTTTCCAGTATACTTCGAAGTTGGTTTCCTGTACTCTTGGTTACCTTGTACCCCCAACACCTCTGTGAATACAGATACATTTATCGTTGTATTTATCCCCAGTATCCTGTGGTTCGCATTTCCTAAAGATGTTGATTTAGATTTTACTCACACTGCATTTCAACCAGCAGAGCTGCTATGTTGGGAGTTACACCAGCTGCAGATTTTCTGGAGATAGGGCACTGCATAGTCTTGGCATGTTCCCTGGTTTTTACTAGAGAGCTCATCTGGTGAGAGTAGGGCGTGAAAAAAGACTGTGGCATGATTTGCAATCAACTTGGCTGGTGGCCTTGGCTGGCCAAAACAAAAATTCTTTTAAATTTTGAACAGGAATTGCACTGAGCTTGAAGTAATTCTGCTATTTGCATAGATAATAACACCGCTGGCCTAAATAAGCAAACATATTGTGTGTCCCAGTAATGTAAAGTCCAAAATCCTTGCAAGTAGAGGGAGAGTCAGAAGCCAGTGAAACCATTTCCTAAGAAATTTCCTTCATAGTTCAATCAATAAACACAGGGAAGCCTGACCATTGATTAATAGGTAGCAGGGATTCTGACTTAGTTAGATATTCATCGTGTGTTAGCTTAGACTGAGTGTCAATGCACTCAGTTTTTTGCAATTAACAAAAGGAACCCAAGTATTTTGTTTTGCTATCCATAACCTAGGACTATAGGATTTGACATAGTTACCATTTGTTTTGCTTCTTTTGATGCCTTAGCTGAGATCAGCTATCTGAAAGCAGACGGGGTAGGCAATTGGGGCTTTTCTGCAGAGCATGTGAACAGAATCCTCTGATACCTAGCACAGTATAGACTGAGAAAGCCTATTCAATTATACTTTGCAAAGATCCTTAAAAATGTTTACAGATCGTGGCTTGTATTTTCAAATAAAGGACTAATTTCGAGTTGAAACCATTTTTCTTTGATTTAATGAAGGAAGATTGAATATTTGTTCTCCCTTTGAGATAGCAGCCAAGTTATAGCATTGGTTCACAGATACTCTCGTCAATGAGAAAACAATGGGAATTGAGGAGAAAAATTTCCAATGGCAGGAGTCATACCCAGCCCAAAGGAAGGTAGTTAAAGTTTAAACATGTTGCCACAGGATATCACTGTACCACATCCTTGAGATGGTCATAGGCCCAACCATTTCAGCTGCTTCCAACCTTCAGGAGCAGGTGGTGATGTTTCTGATAATTTGCAATGTTCAATTCCATTTGCATCTCCTCAGATAATGAGATAATTCATGTCTCCATGCAGCAAGACCCGAACAGCATTCATGTTTGGGCTGTCACATATACCACCCATGGGCTGGATATTGATCAGTGGGATCAAAGTCAAAATCGACTCCTCTTGGCATTCAGTGCTACTATCAACACCAGTTCCTCAGCAACAAATGTTGCATCAGCCACGAAGTTATTGATTATAGATAACTGCAAAATGACTGGGTATCCTGTGGCACGTAATTTGTATCCATTTCCCCAACTCTTTCCACTATCTACAAGACATATCAGGACTGTGATAAGATGCTCTCTACATGTGTGACTATGTGCAGCTCCAAAACACTCATTAAGTTCAGTCCCAACTAGGATACAGTAGCTGTTCGATTGACATGCAGTTCACCAGCTGAAGCATGGCTACAGGCTGTATCAATGACGAAATGCACTGCAGTAACACTCCAAATATTTATGGCTGTACTTTCCAAAACTTTGACCTTTATCCCCGAGAAGGACTATGAGAGCAGGAACATTGGAGCACACAAAGATCTTTGGATGTGCAAATAAGGGGCTGAAAGTCACACTATAATTCTCAATGATTGGTTTGCTCTGAAGCAGCCATTGCCATGGCAAGTGAGCCAGAGGAAAGAGCACTCCTTCCAACCCCACATTCAGGCACTTTGCTGATATCCACCTAACCCTTGGTGTCCTTTGCTCCTGATTCCTGGTTTCTGGCCCTCCAGTATCTTCATTTCCTGGCTCACAGGATCTCATGGCCTGCAATATCTCAATTCATCACCAGCCTAACCCATCACCCCACTTTGAAGGTTGAGGATGGATTTTGTCATGAGGAGGCAAATAGGCTATTATTTATTTAGTTTTAAGAATGTTTAGCAGCCTACTCACGGCTAATTATCCAACCTGTGAAATAGTCCATTTTTAAAAATGAAACAGCCTTTAAGAATCTTGTGATCAACGCTTCAGTGTATTAACTAACTTACATGGATAAAACTTGGTCATCTGTGCACAGCCTGAAAAAAGTACACAACCCTCTGATTAGCTTGTACAGTTTTCTGTATAATTTACTGTTGGCATTTGTTCTGACGAAAATAAAGTATTATTCTGATGACTTAGTTCAGAGAGAGGCAAATAAAAACATTGACCCATGTAATTGATTTTAATGGCAGCTCAGTGCCATCCTCTGTGTGTTGGAGAGCAGCCAAGTGCCATCAGTTATGCCTTGGGGAGCTTAGGGCACTGAAGAGAAGATGAAGAGGACTAACTGGTTTTCCAAAAGCACAGGGTAGCACAAATAGATTTGTCTAGTGGATAAGTGCAGAGCACAGCATGTTCTAAAGCAGCAGAGGGAACAACTGACCTTTCTGTTCTCTGTCAGAGTCTAAGGAAAAGCAGCGAGTGCATCAGGAACAAAAAAACCATTGTTCCCCACTGTGTGCCTAACATGGTACAACTGAAGAAGCAAATAGTCTCTGATGACTCCATCTTTCTTTTGCTGCAGCATGCCGAAGGTGGGTATTGATCTTTGTTCCATTAATCTTGAGATCATTCGCTAACTCACTTTTAACTTTATCGTCCAATCAAGTAGGTTTGTTTTCAAAATGACTCTGTTGAGTGTTTCATGTGGAAGAAACCGGTGCCTAGAAATGCCAGATTGATTAGCAACCATTGAGAAATCCAGGTACTTCCAGGCGTGATTTGCCCTAGTGTGTCTGTCATGTGCCTGGCATCAGTCATGATCAATGATGATATCTGGTGCATAGCAGCTATTTCCACATCTACCACCAGATACTGGCTGCTTTCTTAAAAACAAAAGTGACATCTATGTGTAAATCGTAAAAACTGCCGGTGCTGGAAATCTGGAACGAAAGCAGAAAATGTTGTAAACCCTCAGCAGGTCAGGCAGCATCTGTGGAAAGAGAAACAGTTAATGTTTCAGGTCGAAAACTCATGTCCAGTGTTATTCACCCACCGTAAAAAAACAAAGGGGTAAACCTCTCTGCAAGTCATCAAGGAGGTGCCAACTGAGATGTCCATGTTTTGACATGAGTTTAAATCTTATGAAACTTTCAGGGATTCTTTCTTTGGCAGCCACCTGATTGGATGCAGGTGCCGTACGCAGCACCAAAAAGAAGGACAAATTCCAATTTCTGAGCACAGGTTTCTTGCATAGTTATTTTGGGGCAATTAAGAATGGGCAATAAATGCTGGTCTATATGGCAACACCTTCCTCCTGAGAATGAAGAAATGAATCTATCATCAAAGTTATAAAGATGTTGGGTTAATTGAAGTTACAAGACTTATGTTAGTAGATTTTCAAAGGCATAAATGCATTGAGGAATATGTGGAGAAACATTACCTGCATGATTACTAGTGGCATCTGCCTACAGAGCTCTCAGCTGCTTCTTGAGAAACACGTGAACCACTGGAAGCAAGTCAGTTCTTAAAGAACTTTCTTCATGGCAGCTCCATTCTACAGCAGAAAACGCTGCAATGGAGGTGAAGGAAAAGGTGGGTGGGGACAGTGAGGAGAGAGAAATGCTGCCCCGCTGTGTAATGATCTGGATTGACGAGTCCCTGTGTTGTGAATTGCCCCAGTTACTGGGTCATTAATCCCGGCATCTTGTACCGAGATGTCTAATCTAGAAATGCTGGTTGTTCAGCATTTGAAGCCTGGCTAATAAATTGAGTATAGAAGAGGCCTTTTTTCTGTTCTATTTATTTATTTATTCATTCATTCATTCAATAAATCCCACCCATAAGCAACATGTAAATGCTTCAGCAGTACTAAGTTTTGTGGGAACTTTACTGTCAGTAGGAAAGATCATAATGATGCTTACCTAATTCATGTGATAAATTAAGAATCTTTGTTCATAAGTTTTCTGCTTATCACAGGAAAGTTGGATCCCACTTGTATACACGGAATTTTCTACTGATCATTTGTGGATGCAGCACCAAATATTCCCAAGTGAAATGCAATAGCATTATGTACTGGGAATGTTAATTCTGATGGATTGGATCACTATCATATTAAATGTGTAACTTTAACCTTTGCATTCCAATTAAGTACTATTGGTCATTGATATTCCCTACAGCATGCAAGATTTAAGTTTTGACCTTTACATCATTTGTTCCTTCAATACCCTGTTTTCATGTTTTGAGGAGGGAGTGGGTTGGGGGGGGGTGGGGTTAGAATTAAAATCACTGTGAATCACTGACAATCACTGTGCTTTCACAGAGCAATGCTATTTTCACAGTGTGACAATGGCTAACATGAGGGGACATAATTTTAAGGTGATTGGAGGAAGATATAAGGGGGATGTCAGGGGTAAGTTTTCTTTACACAGAGAGTGGTGGTTGCGTGGAATGCACTGCCTGCAGAGGTTGTGGGGGCAGATACATTAGGGACGTTTAAGAAACTCTTAGATAGACACATGAATGATAGAAAAATAGGGGGCTATGTGGGAGGGAAGGGTTAGATAGATCTTAGAGCAGGATAAAATGTCAGCACAACATTGTGGGCCGAAGGCCCTGTACTGTGTTGTAGTGTTCTATGTTCTAAAAGTTGAACGCCTAACATTTGATAAAGTTTAAAATCTGTCTCGTTTTCTTTTCCCTCCTGAAACCTTGCTGGAGCATGCTTCTGGTGTTTTCACAATTTCTGTTATTCACGTGTGAATTGCAACAGTGCCATTCATGTAAAGTCAACTCTGTTTACCTACATCCAAGCCTGTGCTTTCATCAGGGAATGTTAGGGAATGTTAACAATCTTCTTTAGTGTGTTAGAATGACTTGAATTCCATAATTGCTTATTTCAGCTGACTGTTTCTTGTCAATAAGAGAGCAAATTTATTAAAGTAGGAGTATTTTAAAGAAATAAATTGCAAACTGCAGATCTAATTTATTGATTGTCATCTTGCTGTGTGGTACAATAACCAACATTGAAAGAAGTGAGGCGGGCCACTGGGTGGGTGAGGTAGGACCTAGGGAGCTGGGGGTGAGGTGTGCGGGTGTGGACCAAGGAGTAGGGGGTTGTCTATTGTTGGAATTTTTACTGATAACGACACAGCACAGGCAGCTGGCAGCATGATTCTGGGACCTCAATGAAGGTGGGACCAATGGTCCATCTCCTTTACTAATGAGCTTGGGAGAGAGTTACGCATGATGGAAGAGGAGGGTGAATTAAAATAAAATTGTATTTGGGGGAAAAAAGAAATGGAGAGCTAAAAGAGGCATAGGGAAAATATTAACAAATATTTTTTATTTCAAGGTTCCAATGACAATTTACCATCTGAAGAAATAAGTTGGGATAGTTTAAGTCATTCAGTCTGTGCACAAGAGTTGTTGATTGCCTTACATTAACAATTGTAACTTTCTGTGTTGAATTTAATGGACAATCTAATGTGCAAATCTGGAAAGTTCTTAAAACTAAGGCTAAGACCAAGGTGCCATTGATATGGTGTAGATGTTGATGTGGTGTAAATCGTTCTTGAGTTCAGGAGCAACATGCAAAGTGCTGGAGGAACTCAGTGGGTCAGGCAGCATCTATGGAGGGAAGCGGGCAGTCAACATTTAGGGTCAAGACCCTTTATCTGGGCTACATTGTGTGTTGCTCCAGATTCCAGCATCTGTAGTCTCTTGAGTTCTGGAACTCGCATATGTCTCTTAATTCCTTGGACTTGGTGTCCGATTTGAAGTGTGTGTTGTTAATTTTCCAGCATGAACCATTCTTTTGTCTTTGGCTGTTGTCAGATATGGAACCTTGTTGATGGTGCCCAGGAAAAGCACTCGGCCCAGGATGGGCTGCTCTGTTGGTTTCCAATTAGAACCATGGAGAGACAGAAAAGCTTTGAAGGGATAAATACAATTTAAAAAGAAATAGCAACTCCTAATGTCTCCTCTGATAAAACTATCTAATATTATAAGTACTTTGCATGAGGACCTGGACATTTGGAATGACATCTTTAGTTTTAGTAAAACCTTATTACAAAGGCACTGTTTGATATGCTGGAAGCTGTGATGTGCACTTGGGT
Source organism: Pristis pectinata (assembly GCF_009764475.1). Classification (NCBI taxonomy): domain Eukaryota; kingdom Metazoa; phylum Chordata; class Chondrichthyes; order Rhinopristiformes; family Pristidae; genus Pristis; species Pristis pectinata. Next base: position 107,810,292 of record NC_067407.1, read on the forward strand.
TTAAAGTAGCAATTAAATCATTACAATTCGAGCACTTAGAGGAGTATTAAGTAAAGGCTGCCAGCTTATACCTGCATTCCAATCTGGCACAGTAAACACGATCAATTGAACATGATAATGGCCCTAGATGCTCATGTGGGCTGCTGTTATTTGTGCAGATGCTCAGCATAATTTTAGTGCCTTAGTGAAGCAGATAATAATAGGCTTTCCATAACAAAATATTTTAGGTACATTAACAGGATTAAAGTAAGAACATTGCTTGCACTTGGATTTCATACGTAAATGATGTTGATTTGTGTGAACCCATGATTCTTCAGAATATTTCTGAGAACAAGGCTCCTTCAATATATTGTAGTGGAGGCAAGACACAATATTCTAAAAGAGTGTTTAATGTTGGTTCTCTTGGTCATTATTAAAGGAGCATTTAAAATGTTATTTTTGAAGTTTGCAGATTGGTTTCTTTCGTGTGACAATATAACCGTGGATATTAGATGCTTATTTCTGCCATTTATTGAGAAAGTTGATCAGACTGCAGCTGCAAAAAGCTCTCCCACCCACAGCTCCAGCAAAACATTCTGCAACCTAAATGGCTGGATGATTCCCCAGCATGCTCTTTCCAGTAGTGTGATTTTGCCCAGAAGTTATTGCTTGAAATTAGCATTCTCTCTAGTTAATAAAATATTATATTACTTGTGTTTCTCCAAATGATATTGTAAAATGTCTGGACTAGCACCATGTTGATATTTTGTTTGATTGTATAAATAAGAAAGCAAGGTTCCAATTCAAGGATGGTGGATCAAAAAAAATGTTTGTGAAATGAATAGTCTAGAAGTTTTCATTCTTTAAATGTTAATTAAATGTTTTTATTTTGTTAACTTAGGGGGTAAACTGTGGTCGCACGTTTGCAAGTTCCTCCAGAAAATGTCTGAGGAAAGCTTTAAAGCACCAGATCCAGGCAAACATAGCTCCAAGACACTTACTGTACAAGATGATTTTACTGTGGACCAATTGAGCACCGAAGGCTTGGGCAGCAGTATCGGCTCTGGGGCAAGTGACCTTGGAAATATGCTTCAGGACCAGCCTATGAATAGCAATCTGACTTCAAGTTCACAGGATGATAGCAGCGTCCCAGATGAAGATGCGCAGGACAATTCACATGACTTGTTAGGGCCACCGTCATCAGATTCTGAAGCAGATGTCGAAGGGTGCACTAGCAGCTATCTTACTTTGTGCCATGAATATGAACAAGAGAAGACAGAGCCTGACAGTCTGTCATCTGAAACTTTTCCAACAGTTTATGAGGATGTACCTGGAAGTTCTGCAGAAATCGGAATGACCACCAGATCACATTCCCTTCTCAGTAATGACAGTCTTTGTTCCCCTACCACAATTCAAGAGCTTCGATTTTTCACTGATGATATTAACGTAGAAGCCTTTAGTCCTACAAAGACCTCTGAATCACTAAATCTGTCTAAAAATAGTCCAATGGAATTTTTCAGAATTGATAGCAAGGACAGTACAAATGAATTGGTAAGTCTTGATCTAGGAGAAAAAATCCAAACTGAAAAAAGTGACTGGGAACCAAATTTTAATCTGGTACCTGAAACAGATACTAAGAGTAATTTTGATGCTAGTGACATTAAACTGGATTCCACTGCCTTATTATTCCCAGATAATTACAGCAGAGGATCCTCCAATGATTGTGTACCAGTTATCTCCTTCCAGGATGCAGCAGGTGGGGATACAAGCAGCTGTGAAGAGGGTAGGCCTGATCTATTAGTGAATTTACCAGGTGTTTCACAGGACGGTGAGGCAGCTGGAGTGTTTTTATCTGATAAATGCAGCGTGACCAACGGTGATAATTCAGAGAATAGGCTATATGAAAAACCTGACGTTTTACAAGTTAATTATAATATTGATCATTGCATGAATTCTCAAGGAACACTGGAACTGATTTTACTAGATGAAGAAGCCTCTAGTGATGGAAACATAGACAAAGTCTCAAAACATCATTTGCAACTTTCTGAGAATAGAAAGGAACAAGATCTAATTGAACAACTCGATACCAGCATGCCTGTTGAGGAAGAAGTAGAATTTAATTTCTTACTCCCTGTCAGCCAAACTGAAAATACGTCATCAGTTTTGAATGTTGCATCATATAGCGCCTTAGATATGACACACACCAATCAAAATCTGAGCCCTGTCCCTCAATTACATGATCCAATCAGTAATTATGATGCTGTTTCAGGTGAAGATTATTCTAATAACAAAGAACTTGGCCGAACAATGAAAGAAGAGGTTACAGACAAAGGAGGTTCAGATGAGGAGCTAGCATTTGGAGAACACATAGGCAGCTGTGACCAAGGAACACAGGACAGTGTTTCACATTCAGAGAGCACCAGTGAAGCACCAGTGGCAGAAAGCCATATTGCCACAAGGACAAATGGGGATACATTAGTATCGCACATGTTTAAAGAGCTAGAAGAAAGTTTCATGCGAGCTTCCAATGCTCGTATTCCAGAGAGTTGTATTCAGCATTGGGCAGCAGAGATGGTTGTCGCCCTTGATGCACTTCATCGAGAAGGAATCATATGCCATGATTTGAACCCAAACAACATCTTGCTGGACGACAAAGGTCAGGAACTTTTGCAAATGCATTTTTTTTCCCTAATATCTTTTTCTGTTGCTTACTTGCCTCCAATTAAATGAGTAGGCGTTTTATCCTATAATTAGTATCTTCATTTCCTGTCTGAAGCTTCAATTCCAGTGCAGTGAATTCACCCACAGTAATAGCTTCTAGTGCTTAATGATGCCATTATTCTTAATGATACTGTTTTTTAGCTACAAAAGAATAATTACAGTTCACTTCTACAGAAAATGTAGGAAAAAATTGTTTTGATTTCTCGTGTCATTTTGTTTTTAGGACACATTCAACTAACATATTTTAGCAGATGGAGTGAGGTTGACGATTCCTATGACAGCAGTGCCATAGAGAAAATGTACTGCGCCCCAGGTTAGAACACTTAGTTGCATATAAAGTACGCTGTTCTCCTTGTCTTCTGTGTATTATGCAAACCACATACCTTTCTTTATGTGTGTAGTCCATTTGGTATGCAAAGCATTTTTTTGTAATTAAAAAGTGTGACATGGGTTGAATTTATAATTTTCTAAAAAGCATTTACTTATGTAAATTTATATTGACTAGAAATTTTATATTTTAAAAAACTTTGTTTACTCCTAGTTTCCCTGAAAAGGAAGTTGCAAAACTTAAAGAGGGATAAGTTAATTAAAATGATGTTAAATATATCTGGTTGAAGAGAACATACTTGTAAGCATTTTGAAGAGGAAATGAATGTGGTGTACATTGACTTTCAGAGAGCCTGTGACAGGGGCTCTTCTTGAGAACATAAAGGCCAAACAATAGAAAGTAGTAGCCAAAGGCAGTTGGAGTGCATAAGGGGAGGCTGCAAATTAGGAATGGTAACCCAATCCTTTCAGTTCCTAAGCCAGCCAGCTGTGTTTTAAAAAAAAACCTGCAATGTTTTCATCACTGTATATCTATAACTTTTTTTATTCCAACTGTTTTTAGATCAATTTTGGTGTGTTTCATTAATGAAATAAATACACAGGAAATAAAGCTTGTTCTTTTCTGTCCATATACCAGAACATGGAAGGAAATGACTAAAGTTACTCTTTAAATTCTTTTCAGAAGTTTTTCGGATGAACCCACTTGATATTATGTTTAGACTAGCAAATTTCCAATGGTATTGCTTGCAGGCAATCAGTACAGGTGTCAGTTGCTGGGAGCTTGTCAAAAGCATTTAAATTTGGGTGGGAAAAGGTGGATCCAGGGGCTGGAAGTTGCAACTATAAAGTTGATGGTTCTTAGATTTGACCATAATAACAAAGCTAGGAGAAAGCCAGAACAAGAGAAGATTTCCATGCTGTATGACTCTATGACTCTATTTGGGTTATGTGGGGCTGCTATTGGCTGAGCTAAACCAGGAGGGGAAGCATTCAAGGTGAGCTGGGCTGGCCCATGAGAAACCGTTTGGAAATTTCACGATGAGTCTGAAAGCAAACTGGGTTGAAAGGAAGAAAACATAAAGGTGTGTGGAAGGCTTGTAATAAGTGGACTGGGCTCAAATGTGTTGGGAGAAAATTAAGCAGAAACCCCAGCAGAAGCCTGTCAAGGTTTCATCAAAGCTTGCAAAGTGATCTGGACAGCTGGGAAAATGGGCTATAAGATGGCAGATGGAATTTAATACAGGCAACTGTGAGGAGATGCACTTTGGGAAGATAAACCAGGGGAAGACTTGCACAGTGAATGGAAGGGCACTGAGGTGTGCGGTGGAACAAAGGGACCTGGAATACAGGTCCATAATTCCTTGAAAGTGACATCACAGGTAGATACAGTCATAAAGAGAGTTTTTAGTGCATTGGCCTTCATAAATCAGGGCATTGAGTACAGGAGTTGGGATGTTATGTTGAAGTTGTTTAAGACGTTGGTGAGGCCATACTTGGAGTATTGTGTGCAGTTCTGGTCACCTGCCTACAGGAAAGATATCAATAAGCTTGAAAGAGGGCAGAGAAAATTCACACAGGACTTGAGGACGTGTGTTATGGGGAAAGGTTGAATAGGTTAGGTCTTCTTTCCCTCTAGTGCAGGAGAATGAGGGGAGATCTTATAGAGATACATGAAATTATGAGGGGTATAGATAGGGTGAATCCATGCAGGCATTTTCTCCTCAGGTTGGGTGAGACTAGAACTAGAGAACATAGGTTTAAGGTGAAAGGTGAAATATTTCTGAGGGGGAACTACTTCACTCAGAAGGTGGTGCGCGTTTGCAATGAGCTGCTAGCATGAAGTGGTAGATGTGGGTTCAATTGTAAGATTTAGAAGAAGTTTGGATAGTTGCATGAATGAGAGAGGTATGGAGGGCTGTGGTTTGTGTCTAGGTAGATGGGACTGGACAGAAAACCAGGCTGGCATGGACTAGATGGGCCAAAGGGCCTGTTTCTGTGCTGTAGAGCTGTATGCCTCTATGACGCTCAGGTACATAACAAGCCGTGAGTCCCTGACTGCGTGCAGGAAAACTTATTAAATGGCTCTCTGGCAAAAAGTGTGCAATTTTTCTCATCTTACTTTCTGATTTTGTTAGATATCTTTGTGTTTTTATACATATCTTTGTAGGTGCAGGGCTTTAAAATTGATTGATATGCAACTGGCATAAAAAAAGCAAATTAATGGTTTGAAAAGTAGAATTTACCTTCCAATAAAGCAGGAAGACATTTTGTGATTGAGCAGTTTATCAATCAGCCAATTTGATCTGCAATGTTTTAACTTACAATGCTGCTGTTTTTTGTACATTACCACGTAATCGGAATCATTTCTACATTTGTACTATGTGTTCTCTATTAACCATTTCTTGAATTACTTATCATACGATAACAATGATAAATCTACTTTTAATTGTAACAGAGTGAATTAAAGAAAATATTTAATGGATACATTACCTTTTTCAGAGGAAATATGATTTGAGATGAGTTATAAAATAAAATCTGATATCAACATACAGAAATTGGGAAGAGTTGCAGTCTTTAATTTTGTATAAATTTTTTATACTGTGCTTGAGGAAAGAGATAAAAAGAGAGATTTTATGGTGCAAAAGTGGAAAATGCTGGTAATATTAAGGAATTCAGACATCATAGACTGACCAATACTTGACTGTTTGCATGTATGAAACATTAATTTATTTTTATTTCTCTCTCCACAAATGGTGCCTGACTTGCTGAATGTTTCCAGTTGTTTTTGTTCCAGATCTCTGGCATCTGTGGATTTTGCTTTTTGATTTTTCTTTATGGTATTGAGGTGAAAAAGAACATGCTTTAATTTATCTAATGCATTTCTTCAGTCCTCCATGGTTTAGAATAACTGTTTTCAGACATGAATTTCACATTTGCAGCAGTGTTTTCCTCACATTGTTGAAATAATTTACTGTACTTTAAAGTAATTTAATTTGTTTATCCTTTCATTGGATTCTTTAAATACAAATGTTAAACCAAATAAAACCCGGAAACATGACACTGCTTCTCATCACTGTTTCCATGAATTGTTCAGTGTATAATCTAAAAATTAGAGTAAGAACAGTTTCTCTGACCAGTTTGACCTTAATTTAGTCTTTATTTGTTTTCTAGTGGTATAGCAAGCAAGCTCATATTCACAGTACCATTTTGGTTACTATGTATTATCAGTAAGACATCGGTTACACTTTCAGCATTATTTTTCATTCTTTTCATTCCAGTTGAGTTATATCTCATCCCCTCACTTTTTCCCCCCACTATTCTTGATTTGTTATATTTAGTGCTGTTGTCTTCTTTCAAATGCACAGATTCTGATCATCAGTAGGAAGGCTGAGTAACATAAAATGGATTATAAAGTAATTCAGGAATGATTGTATTGACAGTAATTTGGACTCTTTTTAGTCCGTAGAAGAAGGAACGGGAGTAGACCATTTGGCTTCTTGAGCCTGCTCCCCCATTCAATAGGATCATGACTGATCTGACATTTCCCTTCTACTTTCCCAACCTTTCCTCGTAATCCTTGATTCAGTTACTAATTAGCAATCTAGCCTTAAATATACACAAAGACTCGGGTCCCATTGGTGTTTGTGGCAAGAAGTTCCAAAGATGCACAATCCTTCGAGGGAAGAAATTCTTCCTAATTTCAGTCATAAATGGGCTCCCCTTATTCTGAGACCATGCTCTCTGGTCCTGGACTCGACCATGAGAGGAAGCATTCCCTCAGAATTCTTCCTTGTCTAGCCCTCTAAGAATCTTTCATGTTTCAATAAGTTCACTTCTTATTCTTCTAAACTCCATTGAGCAGAGTCTCGAACTGTTTAACCTTTCCCCGTAGGATACCCCCTCTGTAGCTGAGAACACCATATTGAACCTTGTATGAACCGCCTCCAATGAAATGTCATTCCTTAAATAGGGGGACTAAATTATTTGCAGTATTCCAGATGTTGTCTCACTAGTGCCTCCAATCCCTTTGAAATAAGGACCAACATTCCATTAGCCTTCCCTATTATCTGCTGCACTTTGTGCTAGCTTTGTGTTTCGTGCACAAGAACTTCCCCAAATCCCTCTGTAGCTTTTCTCCATTTACGTACTACTCTATCCTTTCCTTACAAAATGAACAATTCCACATTTTCCCATATTATACTCCTTCTGTCAAGTTTTTTGCCCACTCACCTAACCTATCAATTTCTCTCTGTAAATGGCTTGTATCCTCCTTGTACCCTGTCCTCCCACTTATTTTTGTGTAGTCTACAAACTTGGTTACTGGACATTTGTTTCCTTCCTCTATATATCCAGCTGGAAAGTTGGGCAGAGCAATGCAAATGAAATTGAATCCAGATGAGTGCAAGGTAATGCATTTTAGGAGGGCAAAAACAGAAAATGATAGGGCCCAGGGAGCATTGATGAACAGAGGGACCTTGCGTACAAGTCCCTAGATCCTGGAAAGCAGCAGCAACAAGTGGATAAGGTGGTGAAGAAGACGTGGGATACTTGACTTCATTCCCTGTGACACACAGTATAAGAGCTGGGACTTTTGAAAACATTGGGTAGGCCATACCTGGACTATTGTGTGCAGTTCTGCTCGCCACACTATAGGAAATATATGATTGCACTTGAGCGGGTACACAGGAGATTCATCAGGATATTGCCTGGATTGGAGCATTTCGGTTCTAAGGGGAGACCAGATAGGCTGGTTTTGTTTTCCATGGAGTGGAAGACCTGAAGGGTTAATCTGACCGAGGGATATAAAATTATGAGGGGATGGGTAGGGTGGGGTGTTAAAGACGGAAGGGCAAGATTTAACGTGAGAGGCAGGAAGCTTAGAACATAGAACAATACAGCACATGAATGTCTGCATCAGCTATGATGCCAATCTAACTAATCCTATCTGCCTGCACGTGATTCGTAACCCTCTATCCCCTGCCTGTTCATGTGTCTGTCTAAATGCCTCTTAAATGTTGCTGTTGTATCTCTTCTTCCACTTCCCCTGACAGTGTGTCCCAGGCATCTATCACACTCCATGTAAAAGAAAAAAGTTTGTCTCACAAATTCCCCTCTCACGTTAAATCTATGCCCTCCTGGTTTTGACACTTCTATCCCAGGAAAAGGACTCCGACTATCTATCCTATCTATGCCTCTCATTATTTTATGTACCTCTATCAGGTCACCCCTCAACCTCCGATGCTCCTGTGAAAACAATCCAAGTTTGTCTAACTTCTCCTTTTAGCTAATACTCTAATCCAGTCAAAATCCTGTTGAGTCTCTTCTGTACCCTCTCCAAAGCCTCCACATGCTTCCTGTAATGCGGTGGCCAGAACTGCACACAATACTCCAAATGTGGTCTAACTAAAGTTTTATACAGCTGCAACATGACCTCCTGACTCAATGCCTCGATTGATGAAGGTAGGCATGCTGTATTCCGCCTTTACCACCCTTTCCACAGGGAGCTGTGGATTTGTACCCCAAGATCTCTGTACATCAATGATCCTAATGGTCCTGTCATTTACTCCATGCTTTTTTTTGCATTTGACCTCCCAAAGTGCAACACCTCACATTTGTCCAGATTAAACTCCACCTGCTAATTTTCTGCCCATATTTCCAACTGGTCTATATCCAGCTGTATCCTTTGACACCCTCCCTCTCTATCCACAACTCCACCACAAATTTTCTTGTCATCTGCAAATTTACTAATCAGACCACCTACAATTTCATCTAATATATATGTGTGTATAAACAACAGAGGTGCCAGCTGATTCTTGTAGAATACTACTAGTCACACACCTCCAATCAGAGAAACATCCCTACCACTACTCTCTGTCTTCTATGTTTAGAGGAGGTCTGAGGGGAGATTTTTTCACACAGAGGGTGATCTGGAATGTACTGCCTGAAGAAGTGGTGGAAGCAGATACTCTCATGGCATTTAAGAAGCATCTAGACAAATACTTGAATCTCTAGGGCATAGAAGGCTATGGATCTAATGTGGGTAAATGTGGTTAGTGTAGATGGGTCCAACGTATGGCATGGACATGGTGGGCTATAGGTCTGCTTCTGTGCTGGATGACTCTGACTCTATAACTGTTGTGGTCCCAGGTATGCCAACCTGATAATTGGTTGATAGATTAATTAAGAGATTTACCATTTAGAGTTACTAGATTTATCATTCACAGTTAAGTGTTCAGACTATGTGGTCTAATTATTATCCAAGAGGTGGTACATTTTCACTTCTGTTGGAATGTTTGGATCAGAACAGACTTCAACAATTTTTTAAACAACTGATGTAGACGGCTAAATGAAGGTTTTTCTTTCTGTCACCTACGATGGTATGCCAGCAAGAATCAGAATAGGCAGTCATATAGTTTTTATGGAAAGAGCTGTAATAACAGCAAGGAACCTGCAGGAGATGTCATGCACCACTAGTGAAATTACTGTCAGCAAAGCACATAACTGGTGATCACAGAAAAGAACAGTTGGCATAACAGCCTTGAAGTAAATTATTAACTGGACAGAAGATGTTACAGATTGACTCAGGATTAAATACTTAAGTGCAGAAAGCCCATTATCTCTGACTTTCCAATATGAGAATATTGAAAGGTCCCAGTTGGAGCATTAATTCTTGTTCCCGCAGTGTTATATATTTAAAAATGCCGATATGCAACAAAATCCAAATCCATTGAAACTTGAAGGAATGGTGTACAAATCCATCTGGTAGCTTTATATAATCATTTTTTGTATAGCATTTAAGCATTTGAAATACATAGATTGGAGAGGGTATAACAGTGGAACTGTACAACAGTGGAAGCGAATAAAAGCTGTATTTTTATAAGATCAAGTTTGCTCTATTTATGGATTTTGACATTAGCTTCTTGCACATTACTAGTTTCTAAATATGTTTCTGCTCCTCCCCTTTAAATTATTATTTTTCAGATGACAGCACATCTCAGTAATCTAAGGTGACCTTGTACCCTTTTGTCTTGTAGTGTGTGCTATTAATAACTTGTTAGTGACCCACATTCATGTAACAAATACCTTCAGATGTGTGTTATCAGCCCATTATAAAAACTGAGAATAGACTGATATGACTCTTGTTTCAGAGGCATGTATCCTCATAACCAGGATTTTGCCTAATGTAGTCTTATTCAGCTGCTGAATAAATTTGCTCTATTTATAAAGCACTGCTTTACACATTTTTTTTAAAGTAACACCATCAATTTGTGTTTTACTATGATTTAAAAGGAAACTAGTATACCATCTTCAACCATCTAGAAGGTGACATTCCAGATATTTTTGAAATGGTTCATGAGAAGCCAAGCCCAATTATCCTGCTTGCAGATCAGAGAGAGCAGCAGACAGGACACCTGTGCTGCCTGGGAAAAGGAATCGGGTTGAAATGAAATAAAATTAACAACGTAGTCTGATCACTTTACCAACATTCAAAATGGGAGGCAACAGGATTGTTATTTTACTAAACACAATGCAAAACATCCTTTTGAAAGCATCTTAAAATTGGAATATCAAAGTTCCCAGAAGTTTTTGTGGATTATTTTTGTGCATTGACTGAACTTGAAAGGTTGATTTTTTTCTGATAGCAATGTTGTTCTGCTTCTGACATCTATGTGCATTTAGCATAATACTTAACTCTCTCAAATAAATTGCCATCCTATCATGGCAATTATTTGGCTCCTTTTGATTGTTCGATTTATGTGACTACCCGTAAGCTGCTACTTTAATTTGATGTAGCTAGTTTTACTAATTTTTCCACCAACATCAATATGAAATGAAAATATAAGGTTCAGTTTTGATCTTTTTATTTTGATCTATCTATTATCATGTTTGTATATTGTAACAGGCCAGTAGAAGTCAGAAAATTGAAGTGCGAGCATCCACTGTCTGGTGGAGGGATCTTGAGGTACCGAGGGCTCCTGTTCAGAGAAAGGATTAAGTCGCATTAACCTATGTAAATAAGAGTAATAATAGAGTATGGGTCACTCTGCACCCTGTGGCTTTGGTGGCTCCTGGGTCTATATGGAAGCTTGGCTGGAAGAAGCAAGTATTTAGTGTGCCTGAAATGTAGTGAAATATAAGGGAATATTATTTCAAGTGGAAGGGCGAAGAGGTCAAAGAAATACTAATTAATCTGGCTACGTCGTGGCTTTTGAAGTGAGAGAAATTTTGGTCTTCCGTCTCTTGCAAATAGATTGTGGGAGACCTTGCATGCTGAAGTTCAAAGCAGGAAGGAACTGCTGATATACAGTATGCTTTTACGTTCCTAGTGAATTTTCTAATCACCGGAGAACTACAAAGTTGACATCCAGTAACAGGAAAGATGCCATTTTACAATACTAGTGAGAGAAATTTGCACTTAAGCAATCTACGTACAGCAGCTGATTTATTCTTTTCTGGGTCAAAAATCTAACCCAGTAGGCCTCTGTCCAAGATTTCCATTTCAACCTGAAAGAGCTGAAAAAAAATTCTATGGGTATAGGCATAAAATATTATTTTATCTCAATGTATTGATATTTGCTAGGTAATTTTGTGTTATCAAATTTTTTTGCAATCAATGATAATGCAGGTAGATGGTTTTGAAAATGCCTGTGGATTGCAAACAGTTTGATATGGTCCTCATATTGAATAGTATTGTCAGCATGGTCGCAGGGAACTATGCACTCATTTTGGCTTGCTTTGGTTCCATATCGAGTAATGAAATTTGATTATTTACATAAGAACCTAATTTTAAAAAATTGATAAAGCTTCAAGTGGAGCAGATCTTGTTTGATCTGTTGAGGAGTGACAAGTCAAGCTAACTATGGTAAACATGATGCTTATTTATCCTTTCAAAAGGTACTCAATAAGCTTAATTATGAAAATTACTAATGAAACTAAAGATTGAGAGCAAAATTTAGGTATGTATAAAATAAACTGGATAAACAGCAGAAAATTAAATACTAGTAATGCAATATGTATGTGGAAAGGGCTGTGTTTACTGGGTTACCTCAGCTTTAGGACAACTGCTGTTGCTAATTTTATAATGATGACTTGGAAACTCCACGCAAATTGGTTAAACTCAGAGCCCGGATAGGGTAGAAGGATCTTGGCAGATTATGACTGGGCTGAACTACGCAGATAAAACTTAATGCAGGCAGTGTTAAGTGTTGACCATAGGATGGAAAAATGTAAAACATACAAAGTGTAACTTTGAAATTGCAATTGACATTGAAAGAGTCTTTGTCAATTCAGTCTCATCCTTTCCAGCCAACGAAGAGCAGAAATGAACAAAATCAGTAGAACTGCATAATCAAAATAACAGAATACCAGTTCAAGAAAGTTGTGATTAAGATTGCATAGGTACAAGATAGGAAATAGTATTCAGAAAGACATTTCTTTTTCAAAAAGACATTTCTTTGCCAGTCAGAGCTGTTTGCTAGCATGTCCTGAAAGGAAAGGTGGTTCAAAATTAGCAAAAACAAGTCCTATTCAGTTGAATAAATTAAGCTCTGGAAGAATGAAGAGAATTAGTTCCAAGCAAATAAAGAGTATCTTTGGGATTGATTTCAGGAGATTGCTTTTACATTGTGGTCAATACTTGGAATGGATTTCTGAACAGATTGAGGGAATTTAAGCTCCAGTATTATTTAAGAAAAAAAACTTGTATTTACATAGTATCTTTCATTTTTCTTTCAAGATTTGCTGAAGTGATGTACAGCCAATGATGTATCTTTATGTATAGTCACTGTTGTAATGTACGAAATGTGGCAGCCGATTTGAACATTAAGGTGGGGCAAATGACCTTCATCAATCATGAGTGATTCAGTAGGTTATACATAAGAGAACAGCTGAAGGTAAGAAATTTCTCCTCTGTTGTATATGCTAAATGAGCAATATGCTTCTGAAATGCTATTCCATTTGTCAGTGGAACTGAACATCAGGAGTGGAGTTCAATGCATGTGTGTCACTACATTGCTCATTTGGTGCATGCAAAAGAGGATGAATTTCAACCATGAAATTTCTCCCAACTGGTAGATTGTTTTCTCTGTATTCAAATTAAAGGTCCTTCATTGAGAAGTAATGATTTTCACAGTTAAAATTACAACAGATAAAAACTGGAATTAATCACCTATGTATCCACTGCTTAAATTGCTCTGCTTTTGACAGTGGGTATAAATAATGATACCAAAACTGAATTTTATGATATGGAAAATTGCCTGTTCAATGGAACATTTTGAAACAAAACCATTGCAATTAATGCTACTTCTGGACCAGCTTAATTCTTTCTTTTTTAGAAATGGGAGTAAAAGTTGAGCCTTGCTCGGTGGTCAAGATTACAGGGAGGTTGCTGTGAAGAGAAGAGGATGGTCTTTAAAATTATGTTCCTAAGAACAATAGATTTGTTTTCTGCAATGGAATAAAGCTGTTCTTCCTTTACTGGAATTAAATGAAATAAGTCATTTGAAATGTGTGCTAAGCTAAATAATTAATAAGATCTCTTGGTCTCTCTGACCTCTTTTGATGTGGACACTTTTGGGGAAGCTGCAGTGTCTTAGTGGGAAGTGTGTAGTTTCTTCCTTTGCATGAAAACATTTTTCTTAAAGGACAGGTGGAACTCCTTCATCTGAAAACGGAACCTCCCTCACCATGCCTAGAATTGAGAAATGTTTTACTTCAACTACAGTCTTCCTCTTTCGGAGTTGACATTGAAATTTATTTGGCTCCCACTCAAATTGTATAATACACCCACCAACAAATGTACTTCAGTAATGAGACTCTGTTGGTTAACCCATTCGCATTAAGAAGTTAAAGAATTTCCTGTGGCCCATATGTGAAAATGTATTCTGGCTGCCCTTTATTGTAGTAGTATTGAGGAATTGTGAAATGTGTTAAAATGCCAGTTCTACAGGGAATCATTGACTAGTTTTGTCTTTGAGAATTCAAAAATAATCATTAATTAAATGGTGTTTTGTTGTCAGCATGAATATAAATTAAAATAATAATTATTAAATGTGTTTCGTAAAGCCAAGAGTGACTTTTGATGGTGCATGGAGGCCTTTGATTCCTGCAGGTAAATGAATATAGCACTATGAAGAAACTGACCACTTATACACAGGTGTAGTAATATGTCAGTCAATGTCATCAATCTTGGGCACCTTTAGTGGGTATGGGGATTTACATGATACTTCATATCCAACATAGAAGATGCCCATGCGCATAAATATGAACTTACGTTCATATTATCTGATAATGCAAAGTGTAAGGAGTGAACAATGTCATCAGAGACTAAAGAAACTTGATCTACTTTTTTTGAAGTTTAAAAGAATGAGGCGTAATCTTACAGAAGCATACAAGATCCTTGGGTGGAATGACAGGGTAGATATCAAGACGTTTCCCTTAGTTGGAGAACCTTGAACGAGGGCACATAGTTACAAGATTTGGGGGCTGGTCATTTAAAGCTGAGGAACAACTTCTTGCAGAGAGTGGTGAATCTCTGGAATTCTCTACCCTAAGGATTTGTGAAGGATGGATCATTGAAGAGGAAATAGATAAATCTTTCAAAGATCAGGGAATTGAGGTCGATGGGGAACTGACAGAAGAAGAGTTGGGGTCCTGGGTAGAGTAACCGTGATCATATTTGATGGCAAGGCAGTCTTTTCCTGTTCCTATTTTCATATGTTCAGATAAGCTTCTTGGGCTGATGATAAATCTCACTGAAATTTAAGCAATTCGATTTTGAAGGATTCTGTAAATGATGAGTGAATAACATGCTAACAGACCTTAGTTTTAACCTAAAATAAAAAGACAAAATGCTAGAAATACTCAGCAGGTCATGCCACATCTGTAGGTAGAGAAACAGAGCTAACATTTCAGGTCGATGGGAATTAAACATTTGATGAGGCTTCCAGTAAAAACCATTTCATTCAATATTTAATACTTTAATTCCATCAGTGCCAGCCACAAGGTTCAAGCAGAAAGAGTCCTGTGTTGCTTGGTGCTTTGCAAGGGAAACCAAATGGCCAGTAAAAAACAAAGATCAGTTTCAATACTTCACCTGTTTCTGAACTCTTTATGGGTCCGTGGGTGTACACCTGCAGTATCACCTTGATCATTGAGGAGTCTTTTGCCAGCCGCTGGTAGGATTTCAAAGAAGGAATCTCCCACTGGTAAGGGCAGTCTGTGGGTGGGAGTTCCAGGATAGCATTCCATGTCCCCTCCTGCAAGATCCTGAGGCCAGCTTCCAAGAAGTGAATCTGGCTGTGAATTTAGGTCGCAATCAGATTTATTTAACTACCCAAGATTAGCAGGGCCTCCATTCCCTGATCTGACCAAGCGTGCCACCTGTTAACTACCTCATGCACAGCCTTTCTGCTGCCTGCTCTATTAGTCACAAATTATGAACATTAACAAAGCAACTATCAGAATCAAGGACAAGAATATTTAGAATATCATTGGTTCACCACAATGTATTTCAAAATTTTGAGGTGCGCTTCTGAAATCTTTGTTCGTAATGAAGTGATGTTCATAGGATGCATGATTCATCACATTGTCGATGTGCACGCTATGATATTTCAACTATTTTGGGGGTGCAATCACAGACTTGTTCTTTTCATCCGTTCACTTAACAAAGATCATGGTGCTCATCAACATTTTCCTGTTGAGGTATTTCTGAGGGTTCAGGAGTGTAGTGTTTATGCTATTGGATGATAACATAAAGGCCTGGACAAATAATCCAGAATGCAACTGGTTGAGTTTGAAGTCATTTCCAAGTTATTGAGGACTGGAATTTAAATTTAGCCAATTAAATAATCAAATCTATTGTTTAATAATAAGCTGTAATGCTATTCATGAAAGTACAAAAACAAAATGTTGGGATAGTGCACATCTGAAGTAAAGTCAGGATATGCTGGAAATGTTCAGGCTGTGCAACATGAAGCAGTTTGATGTTTCAGTTCAATCACTTTTCATCAGCATGGTGTGGCACACGTGCAACTTGTAGACCTGCTACCTCATAGCTCCAACGACCCAGGTTGAATCCTGACCTCCGGTGCTGTCTGTGTGGAGCTTGTACATTCCCCATGTGACCATGTGGTTTTCCTCTGGGTGCTCTGGTTTCCTCATGCATCCCAAAGAAGTGGGTCTGATAGGTTCATTGGCCACTGTAAATTGCCCCTTATGTGTAAATGAGCAGCAGATGTAGTTGATGGGTGTGTGGGGAGAATGAGTTAGGATAAGATTAGTTTAAATTGGTTTTTGATGGTTGGTGTGTACTCGGTGGGTCAAATGACCCATTTCCATGCTGTATATTGGCCTTTATGTTGGATTTGAGTACAATACAAGAGTTAAGATATCATAATATAGTTATATAGAACCCTGATGAATGTGCAACTGGAATATTGTGTACAGGTCTAGTCTCCCTATCCAAGGAAGGAAATATTTGCTTGAGAGGGAGTGCAGAGAAGATTTGCCAGATTCATTCTTGGGATTCATGGTCTTTCTATGACTCCAAGAGCATCTGATTGTGAAACTGCTGGCTGGTTGTAAAAGTCATTTGGAAAAACTAGGATGTAGCATCAAGGAACATGTCCATTACTGATTGGATTTTGTAACTGAATTAAAGCACTAGTTTAAACTATAAATTAATTCTTTCCTGCAGAGGTTGGTGGGATAGCAGAAGAAACCGAAGCTTGTGACTGGTGGAGTCTAGGTGCAATTTTATTTGAACTCTTGACTGGAAAAGTGAGTATAACAAGGTTATGAACTGGATTGCATATTCAAATGTTTGTATGTTAAAATAATACTTGATGATGGCAATTGATTTTCTTTGTTACAGCCTCTGTTTCAGTGCCATCCAGCTGGAATAAATACACACACAGCTCTAAACCTGCCAGATCACATATCAGAGGAAGCTAGATCAGTGGTACAGCAGGTAATCACCCTTTGTAATGAAATTTTACTGGATAGATTTATTGAGAGTATGTGCGCTAAAGTAATTGTGCTTTTTTTCTTAAAGTTTCCTGTTATGCAGGAGTAAGAATCTGCCCATTATTTCCAAGGTGAAACATACAAAATTCATGTTAGTCCTGATTATATAACTGCTGGGATGATGATTCCCCTGGCTATGTGCTATCAGCATGGGATGCTGTCTTAAGGGGTCAGCCATTCAGAAACAAAAGAACTTCCTCACCCAGGAGGCCTGTAGAGGCTCACTTGCTGGTTATATCCAAGACACAGCTTGTCAGATATTGAGGGATATGGCGTTACTACTGGAAAGTGGTGCCAAGGTAAAAATCAGCCATGACCGTATTGAATAGGAGAGCAGGAAAGAGAAAAGTGGACAAGGCCTTCTATTTCTTATGTTTCTGAGGAGGTAATGATCAATGCTGACTTTTGTGTCCCTCACCAGCACCCCACAAATCCTAGTTTGGAATAATTAAATCCAACCACAGCTCTTAGTGCCCTGTGTTGTGTTTTGCATGCTGAAATCGAAACAAAAAAATGCTAAAAATACTCAACAGAGAGAAACAAACTAATGTTTCAGGCCTGTGCCCCTCCATCAGGGCTCGTTGGAGCTGAGTTGTACCTAACCAAATTTCACATTGCTGTACTTTTAAAATTTTTTTGTTTTAGAAAGATGGAGTTTGGACCCTAATATAGCTAACTGACCCTGAGCTCGACAGTAGTAGTGGGCTTTTTTCAATTGTGTGCATGTATGTGCACAAGAAAGAAAGACAACTGACCAAGCTCAGCAACGTTGTCAATAAAGAAATCACATACCAGTTATTCAGAAAACAACCCTTTTAGGATACATAACACTGTTGAATTGAGTCATCAGAAATCAGTCTGCAGCCTGTGACCAATAGTAGGTCTCACTTGGGAAGAGAGAAAGGTGTTATAATTGACCTTTTAATTATTCTGGGACAAGCACTGCTTGTTAGGAAGGGGAATTAATGATTCCCTGTTTAAATATTGGTGTATTTTTACTTTGGACCATAGGATAGAGGAACTGCATTTTAATACGAATATTAGATTGTTTACCAAAAGTTTTCCTTATTTTAGATTATTTATAAAAATCTATCTAAAACAAGATGGAAGGTAAACTTTAAGTATTAGAAAGATAAAACAGCCTCAAAATTATTTTGCATATCTCAATGATTTTTCATGCTTATTGAAGGAAGGAATTAAATAAAGTTTAATGCCAAGGAGCGATTGGGTACTTATTGCATAGTTCAACTTGAAAGAGCTGGTTTATGGACATGGTCTGGTGCATGAGCAATCCTTTTCACTGTTCCTTCTCTCTGCTCTGGGCCTCTCTCAATCCCCCTTCTTCCCATTCACTCTCCAATTGAGGGAGTGAAGTAAAGGCATTTGTCTGCACTTTGTGAGCATGGCCTCTTCTATGGAGTTCTATTGTGTAAGACTCCTTAAGACTTTTGCAGAATGGAATGCTCCTGCAGGGAATCCATGCACAACACCTCACTGGTTTAACACCATCTTTGAGGCATGGAATAATTTCAGTTAGTACCTTGTGCAAACTCAAGGATCTCTTCAAATGCATCACATGCAATGAAATACTTTTGAAGCATGGTCCTTTTGTAGTGCAGCTAAATACAGTTAATAACTGGTGTGCAGCAAGGTCCTGTAGTAGCAACCACAGTGTTAGTGAATATTAGTTAAAGTTAAAAATTGGCCAGGAGCAAGCTCCACCAATTTTTCTTCAAACCAACATGTTGGTTAGTTTCTGTCCACCTTACAGCCCAGAGGTGTCTTGTTTTAATATTTCATCCAAAAGATATATTTTCAGACTCCATCATTATGGCACCGAAACGTTATCTCATATTTTGTTCTCAAGTGTCTGCAACTTGAAGGGATAGCTTTCTGACTCAGACGGTTAAGCTGCCATGACTGACTCTATGATGAAACATTTTGCAATTTAATATTCTCGAGTAATGCCATTTATAATTTTCAATCTTTGCATTAAATAAAAAAGTTCTAATTATTTAGTTCAGATGCTGTATCCAAATTTTAGTGGATGATCTACATTAGAATGATATTGATAAACCTAATTTTCTGTTACGGAAGTGAAAAGCAAATTAAAATCTTAACTCCTGCACAAAAGCCCTGTGTCTTACAAATGATTGTGGCACATTGAGGGAATGGTTTCTCTGCCTTGGGTAAGTGAGGGATATTTCTCGTATATCCCTGACTGAAATAGACTGAATTCCACACTGGAATGCGACAGATGAGGCAGTCTTGGCTACTCTTATACAGGTAAAACATACAAATGACTGAACTGATTGATCACAAACAGCAAGTTGTACTTAATTAGCTATTGTAGATAGTTATAAAGAAACCAGATTAAAAAAGAATTGATATGCCCCCTATTTTCTTTGGTGTTTATGTTTTTCTTTGTGTTTTACTCCACTTTAATTTTAATGTTTAATGTATGGATTTAATCACATCAATTTTTGATTTTTTCCAATTCTTTATAAAAAAAATTCTTGTATACATTTTTTTAGAATGTGTAACTCTTTGATTATCACCTATTTAATTATAAACTTAAGTACAAATATTTAAGAAAAGTAAATTAATATTTTGCTTATTTTAATTAATTAAGATTAATTTACACAATTTAGCAAGTAATAAGAGTGAAAATGTTTATCCCTAGAGAAGGCTGATTGCTGTTCCAAAAGTCCTACTTGGTCTTGAGTGGAATTGGTTATAACTTGATGAATGATACGTGGCTAATCTTTGAATTGTTATTGGTTTATTATTGTCACATGTACCGAGGTACAGTGAAAAACTTGTCTTGCATACCGTTCAAACAGATCAATTTATTACACAGTGCATTGAAGTAGTACAGGGTAAAACAATAACAGAATACAGAGTAAAGTGTCACAGCTACAGAGGAAGTGCATTGCAGGTAGACAATCAGGTGCAAGGTCATAATGTAGATTGTGAGGTCAAGAGTCCATCTTATTGTATAAGGGAACAGTTCAATAGTCTTATAACAGCGGGATTGAAGCTGTCCTTGAGCCTGGTGTTATGTGCGTTTTGGCTCCTGTATCTTCTGCCTGATGGGAGAGAGGAGAAGAGAGAATGACCTGGGTGGGTGGGGTCTTTGATTATGCTGGCTGCTTCACCAAGGCAGCGAGAGGTATAGACAGAATCCAAGGAGGGGAGGCTGGTTTCTGTGATGTACTGGGCTGTGTCCACAACTCTCTGCAGTTTCTTGCAGTCCCAGGCAGAGCAGTTGCCATACCAAGCTCTGATGCATCCAGATAGGATGTTTTCTATGGTGCATCAATAAAAGTTGGTGAGTGTCAGGGGCCAAATTTCTTTAGCCTCCTGAGGAAGTAGAGGCGCTGGTGA
The DNA here is from genome assembly GCF_009764475.1 of Pristis pectinata. NCBI lineage: Eukaryota > Metazoa > Chordata > Chondrichthyes > Rhinopristiformes > Pristidae > Pristis > Pristis pectinata. Next base: position 107,830,731 of record NC_067407.1, read on the forward strand.
GCTTTCTTGGCCGTGGCGTCTACGTGGTTGGACCAAGACAGGCTGTTGGTGATGTTCAGTCCAAGGAACTTGAAGCTCTCATCCCTCTTGACCTCAGCACCATTGGTGTAGACAGGTGCATGTACACCGCCCCCCCCCCTTCCTGAAGTCAATGACCAGTTCTTCTGTTTTGCTGACATTGAGGGAAAGGTTGTTGGCATGACACCATGTCACTAAGCTCTCTATCTCCTTCCTGTACTCCGACTCATCGTTTGCTTATAACATTGCATATAATTAAGTATTGAAGTTGGGTATAGTGTGGTAGAGAATGAAGTGATTGTAATTATAGTAATCAACAAGTCGATAAAACCTCCAATATAGTGATGAGAATAAGCTGGCGGTTGTGTATTTTACCAGTCAGGGTAAAATTGATCAAGGAAATTTTCATAATGGATGTATGCGCATGGATCCAAGATGATAGATGTGAATTATGTTATCTGTTGCTAAATAAGTGCACTGTAAGTATAACAATAGTTTTAAATAGATCATGGGCATGTGAGTAATTTGTTTTGGTAGCTGCCATACCCACCTACCTCCCCTTCACAGCCCCTTCCCCTCTCCTTCCACCATGGTTAAGAATGACAACAACGGAAGTAGTAGAAGCCGAATGTCCTGCAGTGTGAAGCTTTTTGAAGCAAGTTGATGCTGCTCAAGGTATTCTTCAGATAGACTGGGCACTTCATGGCTGTGTGCATAATGGTAAATGATGTTGAGAATATAAATTGATGCATAAACCTAGTTATAGTATTATTGAGTATGCAGAATTTAATGAATTAAAGTGCATTGAAGAAGATTTGGGCCAGCAAGTTGATCAATTGCTAAAAATACTTTAAATTAGACAAAATGATGTCTGTCTAGGTAGATCCTTAGAGCACAAATCTAAGAATATTAAATTGAGCAAGCATTAGCGAGGCCTCACTTGGAGTTCTATATCCACTTTTTAATCAGTGATAGAGAGGAATTGAAATAGGTTCAAACCTAAGTAAAAAGGATGATGGTGTTTCAAAAACAAAACTCTGAACCAATCAATTTTGAGCTTATTGGAGCTAGACGTTTGTTTGATAATTGAAAGGATGTGTATTTTTTAAGTTATGAGCAGGATCAGAGGAATCATTATACAAATAGTGTGTGGATAAATAGCATCTGTAACAATCATTTCAGCCACAGGATGTGCCTGATATTTTTGTCTATCTTATCTTTTAGCTTTTGCAGTATAATCCCAGTGAGAGGCTTGGTGCTGGTGTGTCAGGTGTTGAAGACATCAAATCGCACCCATTCTTCCACACAGTGGACTGGTCCAGAGTAACAAAGTAAAGAACTAATGCAAATAAGACTTCATCATTTTACTGCACTAACCAAGATTGTACTTGGAGGTGAATATACCACATGCCAAATCCCAGCTGTCAACCACCTAAGACATGAACTGTGTAACTGCTGTTGAGCAAGATGGAGCAATTGAATTTTTGTTGGAATGTTTCATTATGTTTGAGTCTGCATTACAATCGATTCAGATGCTGTGTTTTAGATCATGCTGCAGAATCTGCAATGATTATATTCTGTGAATGTATAAAATAGGCAGGTACAGCCAGATTGGGAAAAAAGACAGTAATGTGCACAATTCCTATTTATTTATAGAACATAGTTTGTGGTGCTGTAACATATTGAATTTAGCCTATCCCTAATGAGGGTAATTTCTGCTGATTATTGTTACTAATTACTATTCTTATTACATGAACCAATGAATTGCAGGGTATAGATTAGAACCAACTAAATAAAATAGTTTACAAATTACCTGCAATGGAAACCTCTTCTTCCTAAAGAGTGACATGTAATGTTTTTCTTTACAATGTATTTTGAAAATGAATTCCTGATCAAAACACATTTTAGAAATTAAATGTGAATGTTATTGGCACCAGTCCAAAACAAGGCAGTATGACTTTATGCACACACATCAACCAAGTTCAGAAATGTAATCACATCTGGAATTACTGGAGTTGAGTAATTATCGGCTTCAAGGTCTAAACTCACAACTTCCTTTGAAGAAGTGATTATTTAATAGATCATCAATGCCATTTATTTTCAGAAATTATGCTTCTTTCAGGTCCAGACTAAGAATAGCCATGTTGTGTTTGTCAGCTTTCATACAAGAATATCAAATTATTCCTTGAATGAACAATTGAACCAATTTAAGAATGAATAATTCTAAGATCTTTGTATTAAAACATTAGTTGGGATAACTGCTTTAGTTTTAGTTACAATCCTATTTTTGTATCATTTTGCATCAGTAAGTCATAGAGTCATATAGCATGGAAACAGGCCACTCGGCCCACCATGTCAGTGCTAACCAGTGGACACCCATCTGTATTATTCCCATCCTCCAGCACTGGGCCCATAGCCTTCTTTGCCTTGTCCTTGTCTAGACACTTGTTAAATGTTGTCAGTGACTCTGCTTCCACAACTCTCTCAGGCATTGTGTTCCAGGTACTTGCCACTTTCTGGTGTAAAAGGTTCCCCTCAAATCACCTAAATCTCTTACCTCTTGCCCTAAAGCTATGTCCTCTCATTTTATCTACCTCTGATATGGGGAAAAGTTTCCTACAGTCCATCCAATATATGCCCTTGCTAATTTAATATACCTCAATCATGACTCCTCTTAATCTCCTCTGCTCCAGGGAAAACAGACCTAGCCTATCCAGTCACTTCTCTAAGAAACCATCCATCCCAGGCAATATCCTAGTGAATCTCCTCTACATCCTTTCCAGCGCTATCATATCCTTAATCTAAAAATTGTTTCTCTAAATGTTGTGTTCATTATGCCGAGGGTTATCACAGCTGGCATAATGGAATATTTTCTACTTCATGCATTCCCAGCCAAATGTGGTTTTGCCAGCATGTTAAACTCCATTCCTGATCTAAAAGTAGCCTCAACCCCAACTTCAGGGAAGAATCAATGAGGTTTTGTTTTTGCAAACAGTCATCCTGGGCTCTTTCTGGGGAAGATTATGAATTAATGTTCTCACAAGGTACTGCTTTAAACTGCCATTTTCACACTGCTATCCACTGGTTATAAGAGTTGAGAGATTGGTCCCACTAAACTTATGTTTGCTTCTTGGGTAAAACAGCAAGTTTAAACTTGCTACAGCAGTCAGTCCCAACTACTGAAGTGCCTATTAAAAAGTATTTTAAGTCTTTAAAATCTACGTTGTGTTGTGCAGAGTAAGAAGCAAATGTATGTACCAGAAAATGAAGTTGCAATATTCCAAAAGAGTGGTGGTCCTAGAACTCCCCAGCTAAGATCGGAGCTACTGGCCATGGCTTCTACTCTGGAATATAGGAGCTTTTCACTGGTATCGTCATGCCCTACAGAAGTAGTTATTGGATCTTCAGTCGAGTATGACAATGTATGGATTAATTGTTGTCTGTCTGTCTCTCTCTCTCTGTCTCTCTCTCTCTGTCTCTCTCTCTCTGTCTCTCTCTCTCTGTCTCTCTCTCTCTGTCTCTCTCTCGCTCTCTCTCTCGCTCTATATATATGTAGTGGCATATTATGAAGATATAATGGAAGTTAATATTTTAATTTGTCTTCAAAAAAAGTCAAATCTTATTAGCAACACAAGAAAAAATTCTCAAGTTCATCATTACGTCTTCAGATGTTCCTTCCTGCCATCACTCGTGTGTGATAGTATATGTGTCAACTTCTAGATCATCTCTGCATCCCTTTATTTCACTGGCTGTTGATTTCAGGAATGTAATTGTTTAAATACATGACTTGGGTAACCTGGCATCTCTGTTTCAGAGCTAGCACCAGTAATTACCCTATTGATGACCCATAGACAGCAACAATTTCAGGAGGGGAGAACATGTTAATAGTCTCTACTTCAAAATTGTAACTGGCCAATGTGCAATTTTACACAGGCATGCCTGCCAATGAAATTTTCATTTATCTAACAAGTCACATTCAATTTACAAGTTCACTGTAATTAGTTTCACAAGTCTTAATACTTGTAACTAAGTTTGTTAATCAATTTACTTTTTGATTTCACAGCCATGGAAGATAAACAGAAATTCAGAGGTTACCAAATTGAGTTCACAAATGGAATTCAAAGATTGAAAGTGGATTATCAGAATATTCTATCTATTATATTTTACTTTATGGTTTAGTAGCTTGATATTTATAATGCAAAAAATCTTGTGCCTAGAAATTAGAAATGTTTATGCACATGCTTGATATGCAATTTGTATGTTAGAAAAGACTAACAGTGTGCTGGCATTGTGATGCAACAGTTAATCTATTCCCTCATAGCTCCCAGGGACCCATGTTTGATTAAAGTCTTGGGTGCTGTCACTAGATATGAGGAACAACACCTCATATTCCACCTGGGCAGTCTCCAACCTGATGGGATGAACATTGAATTCTCAAACTTCTGGTAACTGCTCCCCTCTTTTCTCCGCCCCCTTTTTTTTCTCGTTCCTCCTGTTCCAACTGGCCCCTATCACCCTATCTCTTTCCCCTCCCCCCACACTCTCCGTCTGCCCGTCACTGACACCCTCCTCCCACTGGTTCTCCTTCCTACCTTCCTCTCTTTATTCCATGCTCCACTGTCCTCTCCTATCAGGTTCCATCTTCTTCAGCCCATTGTCACTTCCACCTATCACCTCCCAGCTTCTTGCATCATTCCCACTCTCCTCCCTCCCCCACCTGCCTATCACCCCCATCACCTAGATCTACCTATCACCTGCCAGCTCTTGCTCCACCCCTTACCTCCACCTCTTTATACTAGCTACCTCCACTCCTTTCCAGTCCGGATGAAGGGTCTTGAGCTGAAAGATCGACTGTCCATTTCTTTGTATAGATGTTGCCTGATCCACATGTCTTATGAGGATAGGTTGAGCGAGCTAGGGCTTTTCTCTTTGGAGAGAAGCAGGATGAGAGGTGACTTGATAGAGGTGTACAAGATGATAAGAGGCATAGATCAAGTGGACAGAGACTTTTTCCCAGGGTGGCAATGGCTAACACAAGGGGACATAATTTTAAGATGATTGGAGGAAGGTGTAAGGGGGATGTCAGGGGTAAATTTTTTTACACAGAGAGTGGTGGGTGCGTGGAACGCACTGCCGGCAGAGGTTGTGGGGGCAGGTACATTAGGGACACTTAAGAGACTCTTAGATAGCCACATGAATGATAGAGAAATGGGGGGCTATGTGAGAGGGAAGGGTTAGCTAGATATTAGAGCAGGATAAAATGTCGGCACAACACTGTGGGCCAAAGGGCCTGTACTGTACTCTGCTGTTATGTTCTATGTTCCTCCAGCACCTTTGTGTGTTGCTCCAGATTTCCATCACCTGCAGTGTCTTGTGTCTCGGGTGCTGTCTGTAAACTTTGCATTTGTCCTTGTGATTGGATGCTTTGGTTTTCTCTCACCTCCTGAGGTCAGAAAGTGGCAGAAAATGAAATCAGAGGGGAGTTGATTGGTATGTAAGAAAGAATAAAGTAGCAGGGCCATCGGGAAATAAGGTGAGGGAGACCTGGGACTGATGGGATTGCTCCCTGAGGAACAGACAGGACCTCAATGAGCTGAATGGCTACCTCCTATTTTGTATTAAGTAAGTAAATGATCACTCCAGGTCAATTAGTGACCCTTGGGGAAACTGGCCTAGGACCTTCAGTGGTCTGACATTTGGCCAATGCCAATATGCATCTAATGATGTCTTTGGGTGTGTAGCAGTTACTTTTGTGTTATCTGAATGACATTGCCTGATAAGGTACAATGTGATACCTGTGTTTTAATCCACAGTAAAACTAGGGACAAATCCCACAGCAAGTGGGTAAAGATATCACTACTAACGAGTACCCACTGAGACATAAGTGTTTTGCCCACAACCTCTCCTAGATGCATTTTTCTGTGCTTCCGCAAGTATAACTCACACATAGCACAGCTTTGCTACATTATGTGCCTCTGAACCAGATGCTACACTCACTGGGACCTGGGTGAGCCTGTTCTTTATGGTGGTTTGGGACAACTTACACTGGGTGATCGGGCCAGCCCATCAAATGTGGGGATGTCCAGAATCGTTGGAGAGCACTGTGTCCCCTAACTGTCCCCCTTTTTCCTCATTCCAAGGCAGTCTTTATCTTGCTGAACCATGGCTCTTTAAGGCTGGACTACTAGTAAGTGTGGCTTTGAAACAATAACTGTGTCTCCTGCAGGCAGTTGCTGTTGGAAAATACACGAGTAATGTTCCTACACTTGACTCAAGCTGAAAACTGCACTAGCAAATTTATTACTGCCTTTTATACATTTCCTTTTCATAAATTTTTGTTGCAGTGATCCTATTGGGTGTCAAGGCTACAGCCAACACTTGTTTAGCACACAAAAAAAAGTGAACAATAATTTTTACACAATAATCTACTGTGAATATTCTTTGGGAAACTGATGGACTATTGTGATTTCTGGGACTTGGTCAGTTCTTAGGGATTCCCCAGTAGTAAGAGTTCCATACATTTACAATGTTTGAATACAATGGTGTTAAGGGAAATACCAGGATTTTATAAACTATCAGATTTTCCCCAACTCCCCATGAGTTTGCTAATAGAACAGGTAAACTGGAAGGGTGATAAAAGTGGATTTCTATGCCTGCAGGATCCAAATTTAATCTCAACAACATTTAATGAGTTAAAGTTTTTGATTACCAGGCTAGAGTAGAAGGACCTCCACTGCTGATTCGAATTGGAAACACATTTCTAGCACTGGCATTCAATGAACATTTCTTTACCAACATCTTGCACCTTGAACAGTAAAATAATGATTATAATAATAATAACCTGTGGAAATTGGAGAAGGATTTTTTTCTATGATTCACCCTGTTAACAGCATTGCTACACATATGGAAACTGGAAGGGAATCTCCATAACCTATATCAATCAATTCCCTACAGAACTGAAATAACTGAAAGCTGGTCTCGTTATAGAATAATACTGGAACATAGAATTTACTTGGGTGATCTTTTGTTGGACCAAAGTGTGTTTCCTTAGCTTGAAGAATTGCTGCTTTATAGGTAAAGATGGCCATACTCAATTAGTGTCATCTCACAAACTCTCAATTGCCCTGAGCTTCATGAATAATGCAATTGTTTCTTCCCAATATTGGTTGAGGGTAGAATGTTGATGAAGGCGCAGAGAGAACCATCTGCAATCAATAAATTGTGTTGTAAGACATTTAAAGTCTACCCGAACTGCTGGAATAGGCAGATCTACTTTTACTTTGCAGCCAAACTATAGGTATCAGGGCAGAAATTGGTCTGCAGGGCCATTGTCTAAGAAAAGCCTCAAGGACTTTAACTCAGTAAATTTTTCTCAATTGCCTGGTATGAATGGAGCAGACGTTGAACTTACCCCATTCGGGAGTATTCAGCTCTCACAGCAACCAATGAGAGGTAGGTAACAGTTTTAAAAAAGAATGAAGTACATGCAGAGGCATTATAGGCATCACATTCTCCTCAGGCTTCTTCAAGCATAAGGTACTGACATGAAACCTGCTGCTGGTGATGGAGATGGCCTGACACAAGTGTCTTTGCTGAGGCAGAGTGTCTGCTGAAGCAACTTCCATTGATTCCCTGGTTTTCATAGTCGGATGTATCTAGTTTCACTTTTCTGAGTTGAGGCCCAAAAGGAGGCTTAAACCAACAATCCATCCTGGTGTGTAAATCTCCACCTGACTTCCGAGAGATCAGTGTGTGCCTTCCTGGAGTACGTAATTTAATGCAGCGTTGGTTTGATAGAATAGCAAGCCTAAATCCAATGTATTCTCAAATCTGATTTAAGAGCTGCCAGCAATCCATTTAAATGCTTAGGCAGTGCAGACGCTGCCTCTTGCACTGTTTAAACATTTAATATTCAATTACTGCAAGAGGAGCACTCTGCATCTGTGCAAGTAGGTATGTGTACAGCTGTGTCCTGAGCAGTAGTATCAGAGTTCCAGGCAGCTTCAACACCAGATACTTATGAGGTCTGGCATAGAAAGAGATTATCAGGCGAAGAGAGGAAAAGGTGTTGCATTTCTTCAAGGAAGCTTTGAATTTATTGCTGCCTGGAACTCTGATACTATTGCTCAGGACACAGCTGCACACATACTGTACCTGCTTGCATAGATGCAGAGTGTTCCTCTTGCAGTAACTGAATATTAAATGTTTAACTGGTGCAGAAGGCAGTGTCTTCACTGCCTAAGCACTTAAATGTATTGCTGGCAGTTCTTAAACCAGATTTGAGAATGCATTCTTCAAGGATGAATTCAAAGTCACCTTGAAGAAATGCAATATCTTCACCAATTCCTGGGAATCCTTGCCTCATGACAGCTCAGAGAGGAGGAGCATTCTGGACGGTATTGGGAACCATGAGTCCATGCACTGGGAGCACACAGAAAGTAGCAGATGGAGAGAACCACCTCACAAACCACCCACCCACCTACCACAGCTCCCCAGTCACCTCCTGCCCCATCTATGTTCCCCACATGGGCCTGATCGGTCACCTCAGAATCCATTAAATAGGAATCGAAGCAAATTATCCAGGAGGCCAAGGAACTGCCTAAGACAAGGCAGGAGCCCATCAGCCTAATATCAATACCAACTCTGCAAGGGTGCAACATTCCTCACTATCTCAGCCCAGATTATGTATTATCTGTATTTTGTTTTCAAAAAATTCAAAAACCTCAAATAAGCAACTTAGAACTTGCTTGGAAAATGGAATGAGCTGCCAGAGGAGTGGGTAGAGACAGGAACAGTAACAATTTTTTAGAGGCATCTTGACAGGTACTTGAATGAACAGGGCATAGAGTGATATGGATTAGGATAGATAGGCATGATGTTCAGCATAGACATGGTGGGCCAAAGGGTCTGTTTCTATACTGTACAACTCTGTGATTATCAGTATTTATTCAATTTCTGCTGCTACTCTCCAGTATTTAAATTGCCCATTCAGAAATAACTGATTTCTGGAAGAAAGGAGAAAAGTGATCAACAGCTCCAACTAAGCTAACAATCCACAAAAATTTGACATCTCAAAACTAGCACTGAATATAGGCTTAGTAAAGCTACTACAATATACACTGAGTACACAAAGGATGTGCAGCAGGAGGTTGTGGGTATGATCAACACTTCATTAATAATGCTATGTTTGGTATGGGCAGGCACGGTAGTGTAGCGGTTAGCTTAATGCTTTACAGCGCCAGCAACCCAGGTTCAATTCCGGCCACTGTCTGTAAGGAGCTTGTACGTTCTCCCCATGTCTGTGTGGGTTTCCTCCGGGTGCTCCGGTTTCCTCCCACATTCCAAAGACATACAGGTTAGGAAGTTGTGGGCATGCTATGTTGGCACCAGAAGCGTGGCGACAATTGCGGGCTGCCCCCAGAACACTCTACGCAAAAGATGCATTTCACTGTGTGTTTCGATGTACATGTGACAAATAAAGATACCTTATCTCTTATTTCTTGCAGGTAGATTGTGATTTTGATGGATGATTGATTACACTACCTGTAAAAAATGGTAGAAAAGATTCTGTGGTAATACAGCAGAGAACAATTTATTGGATAAAGCTCTACAGGTTTATGAGGAAAAATGAGCAGAATAGGACTCTTGGTAGTTTTTGGCAAAGAGCTGGCACTGGCATGATGGGCTGAATGACCTCCTGTGCTGTGATTCTATCCTTAGCTCGCACAGGCCCAGCTTTCAGTAAATCAGTTCATGGTGCACTTCTCTCCCAGGTCACACTAGTGTTCTCCTGCTTTCTTCTCTGCAGTAGGTGCTCCTACATCGAAACATAAGGGACAGAAGCAGGGGTAGGTCAATCAGCCCCTCTCATCTACTCCACCATTCAATAACTTGAGTATTGCGTTCATTTCTGGTCAGCTAGCCATTAAGCTGGAAAGGGTGCAGACAAGTTTCACAGGAGTGTTGCGAGGACTGGGTGGCTCAAAGTATAAGGAGAGACTGGATAGGCTGGGTCTGTTTTCCCCGGACCATAGGAGGCCGAGGCGTTTATAAAATCAAAAAGGGCATAGATAAGGTTCATGGTCACAGTCTTTTTCCCAGGGTAGGGGAGCCTAAAACTAGAGGGCACAGGTTGAAGGTGAGAGGAGAATGATTTAAAGAGAGGCAAGTTTTTCCATGCAGAGGGTGGTGGGTATATGGAATGATCTGCCAGAGGAAGTGATATAGGTGGGTGGAATTACAATGTTTAAAAGACATGTGGACAGGTATATGGATAGGAAAGGTTTAGAGGAATATGGGCCAAATGCAGGCAAATGGGACTAGCTCAGGTAGGCAGATTGGTCAGCATGGATGAGTTGGGATGAAGGACCTGCTTCCATGCTCTATGACTCTATTCAGGGCTCATCGTCTACCTCAGCACCACTTTCTTGCACTAAACCCACAAACCTTCATTCCCTTACTGTCCAAAAATCTATCTTAATCTTGAATAACTGAGACTCCATTATCTTCCTGTGTAGTGAATTCCAAAGATTATCTAGCCTTTGGCTACTCCATTCAGTATTACACCATTTCCAATATCCATCCTGATGATCTCTGGGCTTGAAAATTACTGCACACTGGATGCTGATTTTGGAAAATTTATCTTGAGCGGGTTTTTGTCTACAGTAAGAATAGGTACAATGGGACTGCATTGAGGAAGAGAGATAGAAACAGTATCGGGACTGACTGACATTGACAGACTGTTGGAAGTTGAGTCGACAGGATGAAGTTGAAGGAAAGGCCTGCTGGGGTAGTCTGACCTGTTTGTAACTCTGTGCTCTTTACACCCTCCAATGTGAAATAAAAGCAGTACTGGAAACACTCAGCAGATCAGGCAGCATCTGTGGAAAGAGAAACAGTTATTATTACAGGTTAAAGATTCTTTGTCCATTCTGATTCTGTGTTTCCAGCATATTCTGTTTTTATGTCCAGCATTTGCAGTTTTATTTGCATGGTCTTCTAACGTGGCTTAGCAGGGTCATTCATTGGTATCAAACGGTTATGAAAGTATTCCTCATAGCATAATATAGGAGCAACCTTTCTACCTGATGCAGCAGTTTCAAAAAGGTCCAATACCACCTCCTCACAACAGAATCAGATTTATTTTCACTGACATATGACGTGAAATTTGTTTTGTGGCAGCAGTACAGTACAAAGACATAAACATCTATAGATCACAAAAATAAGTGAATAGTGCAAAGAAAGGAATAATGGGGTAGTGTTCATGGGTTCATGGATGGTTCAGAAATCTGATGGTGGAGGGGAAGTAGCTGTTCCTGAATCATTGAGTGTGGGTTTTCAGGCTCCTGTACCTCCTCCCTGATGGTAGTAATGTGAAGAGGGCATGTCCTGGATGGTGAGGGTCCTTAATGATGGATGCTGCCTTCTTGAGGCACCGCCTCTTGAAGATGTTCTCGATGGTGGGGGGGGGGGGGGGCGGGGGGTTGTGCTCGTGATGGAGCTGGCTGAGTCTACAACCCTCTGCAGCCTCCTGCGATCCTGTGCATCGGACCCTCCATACCAGGTGGTGAATCTATAGAAATCTAAAGATATATACATCTATAGAAATTTGCAAGTCTTTGGTGATGTGCCAAATCTCCTCAAACTCCGAACAAAGTAGAGCTGCTGGCGTGCCTTCTTTGTGATTGCATCAGTGTGTTGGGCCCAGAATAGATCCTCTGAGATGTTGATGCCCAGGAACTTGAAGCTGCTCACCCTTTCCACCGCTGACCCCTCAATGAGGACTGGTGTGTGTTCTCCCAACTTCCCCTTCTGGAAGTCCACAGTCAGTTCCTTGGTCTTACTGATGTTGAGTGCAAGGTTGTTGTTGCGACACCAGTCAACCAGCCGATCTAACTCACTCTTGTATGCCTCCTCATTGCCATCTGAGATTCTATCAACAACAGTGGTATTTAATATAAAAGCTACTTAATATAAGTTAATATATGCTATTATGTTCACACCCTAGGAGTGAATTAAAATAAAATATATATTTTACATAAACATTTTCTTATTGGACAATCCAATTTCCTCTTATGACTTTCCATCAAGTTGAATGAATTGTAATAATTATAAATAAAATCTATGTTACTGAAAACTGTATAGCAATTGGAAAGAACTCCAAATGTTGCTTGCCATGTGGCGTGAGGTTGCCTTGTGTAAGTATAGAGTTTCATCCAGCATATCCCATTGCTTGTTGTTAGGGGTTACACACAGAGCTGGTTGCTGCCAGACTCAGCGTCGGTTCAGCGAACAGGAATCCACAACAAAACCTGCACCAAATGTTTGCCAATTTCAGTGCCAGATGGTCATGGTCGATAATGAAAATACTCTGCTGCAGCATCAGGATGACCCTTTCTCCTTTATATTTAGGGTTTAATATCAAGATAATAAAGAAAACACTTGGCCCCACTTAGTCAGTCAGCTTAGCACTTGACTTAAAATTTCTAACCAATGAAACGTTAACTTTTTGTTTACCATTGATTTCACCTTAATGAGCACCAAAGCGTGGTTTTACCCAGAAGTTGAAGGAGAAATTATCCAACGTGACAAGCAGGACATTTGTCAGTGTTGAAGAGTATTTCATTCCCGTGGCAAATTGCACCCTAACCTTGAGCTAAACGTTTGATTATTCTTCACCTCTGAGAATATAGCACAGGAAATATTGATGTTTAATCTACATTACCGCTTCTTTCTTCTCTTACCCCATTTAGTCGCCCATTTAGTGTACATTCAGAGTGGAATGCAAAAGTCGCTGATTTATGCTCTGGGGGAAAGGATCATTCTGCTTTAATGAGAAAACCAATAAAGGGATTTTATTCAAAAAAACTGCTGTTGGAGCTGACGCAGCTTTACTGTATGATTTGGGTTTTCCTGATTTGCAAAATCATATGCTTCCTCAGTGAATCTATTTTCATGTGCTAGCTGACACCACCATGTTTTTAACTAATTAAAACATAGATTATTTTGGAAAGTGAAATCGAAAATAATTGGTTATAGAAAATGACATAAACCAAATATGAAACGTTTCTCATTTTTTAGGGGTTCATTCCAGTGTGGTGAATCTCCAGAATTCACCACCAGAGAAAATGATGGTGGTTCAGTCTTGTGAGTATATTCAAGATAGGAGATCGAAAGATTTTTAGATATTAACGGAGGCAAGGAATATGGGATTAGTGGAGGAAAGTGCCACTGAGATAAAGGTTCATCCATGATCTTATTGATTGGCAGAAAAGACATAAGGATATGAATGGCCTACTGCTTCTATACTGCAGAAACAAAGAAAAACAGTAAATTGGATCAGAGTATGGTAAACATGTTCCAAGGTCAACTTTAAAGCCACCAAATCTAAATAGATGCTGCATCTACATTAATGTGGATAAGTTAACAACACAAATCATAGTAAATGAAAATGATCTAATTACCATTACAGAAAAGACCAGCCATAGATTACAAGAGAATTAAGGACAGTATTAAATGTAAGGAAAAGTTTTTTAAATGTCTGCATGTGAGGAAATAAAATAAATGTGTATTAGTGAAGAAATTCTACAAAAAGTTAAAGATTCTGAAAACTGATAAATCCCAAGGACTTGATAATCTACATCACAGAGTTTTGAAAAAGGTGGCTATAGAGATAATGAATGCGCTGGTTACCATCTTCCAATGTGGAATGGTTCCTGCAGGTTGGAGATTAGCAAATATGACTCCTCTGTTTCAGAGAGAATGAGAGAGAAAACAGGGAACTACCGACCCATTGGTCAGATATTGGTAGTTGGCAAAATGTTGGAAACTATAATAAAGAGTGCAAAGTAAAGACATTTAAAGTCAACTTTGACTTATGAAAGGGAAACCAAGTTCAACTGATCTATCAGAGTTCTTTGAGAATGTATCTAGCAGAGAATGAGGAGATGCCATTGACTGTGATGTACTTAGATTTTCAGAAGGCTTTCTATAACCTCTCATACAGCAGGTTGGTGAATAAAGTGCAAAAACAACAAGATGCTGGAGGAACTCAGCAGGGCAGGCAGCATCCATGGAGAAAAACAGACAGTCAACGTTTTGAGTCAGGACCCTTCAGGAACCCTTCTATTGATCCGAAACACTGACCGTCTGTTTTTCTCCATGGATGCTGCCTGGCCTGCTGAGTTCCTCCAGCATCTAGTTGTTTTTACATCTAGATTCTGCTGCCCTTTCTTTCTCTGAATAAAGAGCACATGGTTTTGGGGATAAGAATAAATGAATCTTCCTTGGTTTGCAGCCAAGGACTAGAGGGATACTGCACGGACTGGTGCTCCACTGACAACTATTAACCTATATTAATGGTTTGGCTGAGTGGACCAAGTTTACTGATGACACAAAAGTAAGTGGGAATATGAGTAGTGAGAAGAATGCAGAGAGATTTCAAGAGTTATTGACAACTTAAGTGCATGGGCAACAGCGTGACAGAGGTAATAAAAAGGGACAAATTGTTCATCAGTGTTTTCAGTATCAAAATGTCAGGTTGTCCACTTCAGAAAAGAAAGGCTGAGTATTCAGTAAATGCTGAGAAATTGGGAAGTGTTGATGTTCAGGGGACCTGGTGTCCTCTTACAAAGGTCACTGAGCACTAATATGCTGATGCATCAGGCGATTAGGAAAGTGAGTGTTATGTTGTTTTTCGTTATGAGACAAGTTGAGTACGAGAGTAAAGATATCTTACCACAATTATATAGGAACTTGGTGAGACCATACAGGGTGCATTATGTAAAATTGTGGTCTCCTTAACTAAAACAAAAACTTGCTGTACTTGCTGTAGAGGGAGTACAGCAAAGATTCACCAGACTGGTTCCTGGGATGGCAGGTCTGTCATTTGATGAGAGATTGAGTAGACTAGGCCTCCATTCTCTACAATTTATAGAATTGGGGTGAAATACGCAAAATTCTTAGAGATCTCAACAAAGTCGATACGGGCAGGCTTTTTCCCCAGCTAATGAGTCTAGAACTAGGGGTCAGTCTCAAATTAAGGGGGAAACCATTCAGGGCTAATATGAAAAGAAATTTCTTCTCTCAAAGGGTTGTAAATCTCTGTCGTTCTCTAGAATGGAGACCTGAAGTGGCTCAGTCATTGATTGCATTCAAAAAAACAAAGGTGGGATATTAGAGGAATCAGGGGATCTGGGATAAGGCAGGAAAGTTTCCTGAGCTAGTTGATCAGCTTGTGAAGAGCAGAATGGACTCAAGGAGCTGAATGGCTTCTCCTGTCCATTTTTTAATGTTCTTCTGAACTTTCAGACATGGGAATCAGAGTTTTGGGTAGGTGGGTTTATGGACAACAGGGAAATTGAGGCAGAAGTGGAGTAGGAAGGAAACTGATATTGAGACCAAAGTTCAGATTGACCACAATCTTACTGAATGGCAGAGCAGGCATGAGGAACCAGATGGCCAACTCTTGCTCCCATGTTTTATGTTCTTATATTTCATACGTTTATTCTTGTGGATGTCTTTGGAATTTTTGCCAAGCTTCTCTAGCTGTCACTGCAGAAGGTCAGTGGAGATAGTTTCAGCCAAATATAAGTGAAAGATATGGAAGAAAAGAAGGTGAAACCACAAAGAAATTCCTGTGTGTCTCAAATTTCATGCAAGTAAGATGGATGTGTCATGTTGCAGATATTAGCACTTTTTAATCTGTAGGATGTAGAGAAGGATGATAGGGAAGGAGTTCCAGTTAGGTAGGTGGTGCATAACACTACTGAGGAGGAGGAGAATATATGTTAGTATTGGCAAGGTATTGTCTGGGAAGCATGATTCTAAGGGCAATATTGTAAAACCTCACATCTAGATTCCAGTATCTGCAGAATTTCTTGTGTCTCTGTTATCATTCAGGAAAACACATTAAAAAATATATTGCAATATTAGGAGGCCTAAATAGTAGATTTATAGCAAATACAGCAATTTTTTTAAATTTTTGTTTAATGCCAAAGGTTTAAGCACACCAGAATGAACAGGGTAATCTATCAGTGTATTCTGGTAATTTGGTTAATATGATTACTGGCTAAAATTTATCTTGTCTGGAAATTTGTAAAATTAAACATAAAGAAATGTTCTATTAATTGTACCAAAACTGGCAAATCCTAAAAAAAACACTTTTTTTGAAGAATTGCCTTTTAACTTTAAAAAGCTTTTCATTGAATGAAAAAGAGAGGAAATCAAATTGTTAGTAATATGTTTAACAAAGATTAAAATTTTGCAGGTATGTATTTCATGTTTATGAGAACAATACAAGTATCACGGACACTGCACTGTTAGTGTTACCAATAATCCAGAAACTATTTAGGGTTTTCTTCATCATACTTTAGCGTATTTTATTTATCATTCCAATTTCCCTGCAGCTGTAATGATATTTCAAGATCTTCCCTCATAGTTAAGCATTTGTGCCAGGTCTAACCACTTCTGTTATTCCTCCCTCATGTCATTCAACATGAAACAAAAACAGAGAATTCTGGAAACGCTCAGTGAGTCAGGCACAGCATCTGTGGAGAAGTGACCAGTTAACATTTCAGGCATAACCCTTCATCTGGTTACTTCTCTCCACAGATGCTCTGCCTGACATACTGTTTCCAGCATTTTCTGTTCTTAGTTCAGATTTCCAACTTTTACAGCATTTTTTAATTAATTCAGCATGAATAGTTCTTGATAAGCATTTAACACGGCCTGAATATTTTCTTTTCTCCCCCCTATTTCCCTAGATTGCTTTTTCACAATAAAGCCATCCTAAAAAAAGAGACAAATTGTTAATTATTCCTTTCTGCTGCAGGTCACCACTGCTAATGCTGCTTACCTATGCATTAAATTTATTAAATAGAAAAAAAATGAGCTCTACAGGAATGTAACTGGCCAATCCTTCTGCTTAAAAAATTACTAAGATTGGCACTTTCAATTATTTTAGATTGCCCCATCTCATGGGGTTGGTTCTTGACACTAAGAAAAGCCCGTATATTCAGATTTGTTTGCAAATCTTTTTTATTGTGCTCTTTTTACAAACTTATGTTTAATCTTCATTGGTTAACATGTTTTAAGTTTCTATATGAATCTACAAAGGTAGCAGAGTGTACTACTCCAGCACCACTACAAATAATTAGTTGACATTAGGTGGCTGTGGCATATTCTCTCTATTGGGTAGATTTGATGTGTTTTGGTATTCTTGAGCATACTATAGTCAATGAAGAACTTGCAAAATGTTGCCATTAGTGTATGAAATGTGGCACACAGCAAACTACCACAAATAGTGATGTGATAATTATTGGATCATCTACTTTTTGAGTGAGGGACAAATTTTGACTAGAGAGTCCCCCTTCAAATTAGTGGCAGTGATCTTTACATTCACTTGAGAAGGTAGAAATGGTCTCACTTTAACAGCTCAGCCATAAGGTGGTACCTCCGAAAGTGCTGCAAAACTGCACCGGAGAGACAACCTAGGTTTCCCTTCTCAAAGTTTTGGAGTAAGGCTTGAACCCACACCTTCGAATGTAGAGGCAGGAGCACGATGCACTGCAGCACAGTGAACACACCTGAGGCAGTACAACAATTGAACTTCTATAAATGGCTCTGTTGGAAATTCAAAGACCTTTACAATACAATATCACAGCCTGCACTAAGCTTTAACTTTTCTCAAATGTTAACATGTGGTCAGTTTCCCGAAAAGGCTTACAACCTTAAGTGTATTGTGGAGATTTTAGTTTCATCCATCTTCTTAGAATTAGCAAAGTGTTTTAAATGCTATTTTCTTAAATGACCGCAATCTTAGTAATTTCAATGTACAATTCTGAAGAACATTCAAGACCTTGGCAAGTAAACAGAAAGAAAATAAAATATTTTCATTTATCTTGTACCATTCATAAACTGTTGTTAACACAGTGTGGTCAGTGATGTATAGGCAGCATTACTGGAAGATTTCAGCCACAGTGTTGTGGGTTCCCTTACTGTTACACAGGCTCATGCATGTGGGCAGTGTTAAGCTAGAAAATAACAGGAACTGATCTTGGATCAGCATTAAGCCCAGCATCATCTTTGTACTGTCTCTGAAGCAGATTGCCTTATTCTTTGACTCCAAAGCATTTTGCTATGGGCACTCTGCCCTTTAGGTAGTTTGAATGAACAAACAATTTGATTGATTTCACAACTGCATGTGCAATTGGGTATACATGTTATCAATCACAATGCTCCTGTCACTGTATATTTGACTCACAAATAAAGGGACGCATACCAGGGGAATCATTAAAGATGCAAATGCAATTTTTCCCCTCGATTTTGGCTTCAGATGTTGGAAAATCTAGGAATTCTCACAGCTAAGGCAGCTCATGCCAGGCGACATCCAAGTTTCTCTAGGCAACAAGGAACAGGGATGTCTCTCCACTGCCAAAGAAATGCAAGCACGATTACTGATGTGCTAACAGATATTAGATGTCCACTCTATTTTCTTTGGACTTATCAGCCCTTTCGGCAATCAAGAAAAATGTTTGCAATATGTTCTCACTCCATTAAGCCATGATAAAGAGAAATTCTGTGTATACTTTTTCATTGAAACTTCAGTCACTGACAGCAACAACAATGCAGGAATAGAGCAGTGCTCTTTGCACATGAGCCCTTATTTTTAATCCCCAAAATATGCAAGAATTTGAACAATATTACATGAAATATTTCACACTGGATAACTTAGTTTCGTTTTTTATTTTCAGATTTAACCTTGTTTTTACCTTGTTCTAAGGAAGTAGCAATCCAAAAATGCTAAGTTGAACTTTGAAGTGATGTAGAAAGAGAACCTGTATCCAAACCCAGCGTATTAATCAAAAAGCAAAGAATGGTCTTTGCGGAAATCTGAATTAAAAACAGAGAATGCTGGAAACTCTCAACAGGTCAGGCAGCACCCGTGTAGGGGAGAACTGGATTAATGCTTCAGGTCAATGCCCTTTCATCAGAATTAGGAAAAATTGTTTGAAGTTGCAGAGAAGGGGGAGAATGGACAGAATAAAGGGACTCTTGGAGACCAAGAGAGACGAATGATACAAGAGGTGGTGGTGCCAATTTAAAGAGGGCGGTGAAGGCTTGTTAACAACAAATAGTGTAAATAGAATTCAATATTGAATCCTGAAATACCTTACAGCCCTTAAGATTCAACATTTAAATCAACAATTTCAGATAACCAGCCTTTCCACTTTGTATCAGGGCCGGCCAGTTCTGGTGAAGGGTCATCAGGAGGAAACCTTGGCTCTGTTTTCCTCTCTCCATAGATGCTGATCTACTGGCAATTTCCAACATTCTCTTTTCCTTTCAGTTCCAGCAATTTTACTGTTTTGCATCTTAAAGTCCCAGCACATTTCTTTTTCTCTCGCTTTTTTTCTTCATCTCATTTGTCTCATCCAAACAAATCAGCCCTGGTGAATCAGCCTTCACTGCTCTTCCAGTCAGTGCAAACACCATGTGTGTCAGTCATTTTCTCTTGGTCTCCACCCTCCCGCAGACGGTCCTTTTGTTTCTCTACGTGTCTCCGCACTACTAGTACTTTGCTGAATAAAACATGCCTGTTTTCTGACATTCCTTAATTTTGATGAAAGGCCATGGATCCCCACTGAGGCTGCCTGATTTGCTGAGTATTTCCAGCATTTTCTGTTTTTATCCCAACTTATTAATCCTGTGCTGAGTTCATGGATCTTATGAAGATCTTGGCTTGAGCAAATATTGACTCTACAATTTCTATTTTTTTCCACATCAGGATGTGTAGTTAGAAAAAGTGTGAAATATGGTAATGTCACTTTGCCCAGAGAATCAGTTACTTCTGTGGATCATGAATAATATGCCCTAGCTGAGATTTGTATGGCATGATTCATGTAAAATATCCTACAATTTATTCACAGATAGAAGTAC
Organism: Pristis pectinata; assembly: GCF_009764475.1. Classification (NCBI taxonomy): domain Eukaryota; kingdom Metazoa; phylum Chordata; class Chondrichthyes; order Rhinopristiformes; family Pristidae; genus Pristis; species Pristis pectinata. The sequence goes on from NC_067407.1 coordinate 107,850,687, forward strand.
AGCTAGATACTGAGCCAAGAAAGGAAGGAATATGGGAGATTGATGGAAGAAGAGGGCTTTGAGGCTTTTAAAGGAGAAAACCAGAAAGGAGGGAATTCCTGAGTCAGACCCAGTTGGCTGAAGCCTCTGTTGCTATTTGGGGGCCAAATAGGTGTGCACATGATGCAGGAGTGCACAGAACACTCTGTTCTGGAGGACTGAGGATTCCACATTCATTTGAAATGTTGAGCAAGTTGGTTCACTGCATGTAAAATAATATGAGGATAAAATGTTTTAACATCAAGGTTGACATAAGGAAAGATGGTAACATGCTGACAGCGGTAATGATTTAGAACTCTTGTCTGTGAAGGTGGTGGAAATCGGGTCAATCAGGGCTTTCGGTGGGGATTGAAAAAGCACGAGGGGAAAATAATTTGTAGGGTTATGAGGAAAATGTTGTGGAACGAGACTGATGGAACTGCTCCACTAAAAGCTGGTACAGACTCAATGGGCTGAAGAGCTTCCCTGTGTGTGTAATAATTCTATGATCCTCTAAAGCTTGATCCAATTCCCATCTTACTATTGAAGTTGATATCAGGCACGAGGGCCATCCATGCTCCATTCAGCACTTGCATTTCACAGATGACATTTATAGGGTTTGGTCTTAGAAAAAACTTGTTCCTTAGATCATTGGATCAGCTTTCTTTTATTTGCCTTTATCGAACAAGGCTCATCTTAAGAGTGTGATGATACCATTCCACCTGACTGAATAGGTAAAATCAAGGTTGTACTCTGGCCAGCAGTGTACAGCAATAGGTGTTTGAGGAGGTGTCCTCAAATGTCTGTCCCAGACCAGTCCAATCTGTCCCCCTTGATTCTGTTTATAGCCTTCTTCTCAAATCTCTACAATGCATGTAACCAGACGCAGTGACGGTTGCCTCAGAGAATGCCATTTTGCTGCCTTTCAGGGTCCAAGACCATTAGTTTTATCTCCCTTCTCTAACTCTTGTCCTTCCTTTCTTCTTTTCTTCACCTACATGTTGGCTGCTGACGACATCATGCACAAACACAAAGTTAGCTCCTTCATGTACACTAGTGATCCTTGTCTCTTTTTGTAACCTAGACAGCATTTTCCCACAATTATGACTCCACCAGGTATCACCAGACTCCCTTATACTGCCTTCCTAAACCCCTGGTGCCAATCCAGCCCTTTGATAATTCCACTTTATATCTGTATTGACATTCTTTGAGGTGCTTATCCCTGCCCATCTTTCTCTTTCGCAATCCTTCCACCTAGCTCCTCTTCCCTCATCTTCACCTTCATCATTTTTTCCCTCTTCCCAACCAATAGACCCACAGTGGATAACTTCACCAATCTGATTCCCATCCTGCTCACCACTGATCACCTTGCGAATTGTCAATCATTGTCCCTTTTGAGTTTGCCTCCAAAACGCCAAGGTCTCTGCGATCAATATCTTCAGACAATTAGCCTGACATTCTCATTTTGACTGAACCTTTTCTCTTGACTGGCAGTGTTATACTCCAACTCTGAGCTTCCTCTGTGTTTGGACTTTCTTCCTCCTTTCCCGCCTGAAGTACGTTGGTGGCAGCATAGAACTTTCCATTGAATCACACCTAGGATTTCTGTCGATAAATCTGGCATCCACTCTGTTTATGCTCATTTCACATCAGAATCTGCCCCTCACTTTTTCTTAAAACTCCTTATCTCTCGTTTACCTATCAGACTGCAACCAGAACATTCCTATTAGTGACCTATACCCCTGAATTGACACCTCTGGAGCATACAGGGATACATCCTTGTCTCTTCCTCATCTACATCATGCATAAAGGTAGGGTCAGCTTCTTCATGTACACCAGTGACACCTAGTTGCACCACCTGTCCACTCTACCTATTCCTCCTCCGGTTTGGTACAATCAAATTGCCTGCCTGCCTCACGCTTTCCTTCAGCTAAATGCCAGGAATACTGGGGCCATCCTCTCAGATGCTGGGCATAAGTTCTGTGCCATTGACCCAATCTTGCTCCCAGCCACCACATCAGGTTCAACCATATATGTTCTATCTGATTTTGAGTTGATTCTATACTTTATATTCTCTCTGGCCCAATGTCAACTTTTTTTCACAAAGTTAGTCACTGAAACAGAAGCTGCTGGAAGCACTCAGCAGTTCAGGCAGCAGCCATGGGGGGGGGGGGGGGGGGGGTGGGGGAGTGAGAGAGAGAGAGAGAGAGAGAGAGAGAGAGAGAGAGAGAGAGAGAGAGAGAGAGAGAGGACAATGTTTTGGATCAAGGACTCTTCATCAGAACTGGAAAAGTGAGGATGCAAGCATGTTAAATTGCAAAGAGGGAGTGGGGTGGAGAGAAGGGAGGGAATGCCTGTGATTGGGTGCAGACCTAATTTGTCAAGGTAACAACTAGTTTAAATACCAGCAATTAGAGACAAATGAAGAAAAAGAAACAAACAGATTAAAACTACAAGTTACAATCTGTGGGGAGAAAAGGGTGGTTACCTGAAATTGTTAAATTTGGTCGTAAATGTGAAGGGTTGCAACATGCCCAGACAGATGATAATGTCTCGTTCCTCAAACTTACACAAGGGATTGTTGGAGGTCAAAGGCAAAGAGGTCGAAGAGTGGGAGTGGGTCAGAGAATTAAAGTAATAGGTGACTGGAAATTCAGGGTTGCCCTTGTGGACTGAACAGAGGCATTGTGTGAAGTGGTTAACCAATCTACCTTTATCAATTCCCCCCCCTCCCCATTTCAGCCATTACATGAATTTCTTGGGCATACTTAACCTGATTTTAGATCATCCACAAATCTGCAGGTCCCCCTCATCCATCACCCTTCCTCTCAATGACGTACTTATCCTTGGCTTTGAATCTTTGCATGTCTCCATAACTCAATCTATGTAACCTCCTCTCATGCAGTAACTCCCACTGCCTGAACTCTGACTCTGGCCTCCTGTGCGTCCCCTTGCCCCATTTTTAAAACTCCATCTCTTTGTGACCAAGGTTTAGGTCACCACCTATGTCTTTTCTCCTGGCATCCATTTTATTCTGTTGATTTTCTTCTAGTATAAAAGATGTTATAGAATTAGCAGTTGCTATTGTTTCTCATTTACTCTGGCTTTATCATGACGGCTGAGCCATTGAGGCTTGAGGAAAGTTTCTAAGGTTATTTAGGGCTTTGATAAATTAATTAAAAATTGCTGAAATGGGATGAATTTAAGATAATCAGAAAAACAGATGAAGAGGAGATTATTATATGTTATTCCCTGTGCCAAGATTTTCTGAAAGAAATGCTATTAGAAGAGATTAGAAAGTTACTTGATAAAGAGGAATATTTGGGGGAGTGGGATCAGACTAAGAGTTTGGGAAGAAGGACAGTGAAATTGTCTTCTTGGACTGAGTATTTCACTTCTGCAAAATTGTACGATTGTATGAAATCTTTGGCAATTGGCTCTTATGGTGCTTGTGCCCTTCAGATGAACAGCGAAAACATCCTGTAAAATGTAATCTATATTGCATTGAAATCTTCACAGCAATCATCTAAAAGGTGTTATTTTGCTCACTTTACTATTCAGTTCTTTGTAACTAGCAGTTTCTGTTCTGCATTGTACTGTGTTTGTCAGATATGCCTGAGGCTTCTAATGCCTTTAAAAAGCTGTCACTGAGAACAGTGGATTAATTCATGTCCTCTGAGGTTTCGCATTTTGGCGCAGAGAAAACATTGCAACAGCTTGCTCAAAAGGTGACATTTCACAGTATGCAAAGTAATATAAAGTCTTTTGGGATTGCAGAACTTACAAAAAGCCTCATGCCTCTTGACTTTGTTGCCAGTGGTAAGACAGATGCAGCGTACAGACTCAATTCAGTGAAGAGTGAGCAATCTTCTAAAAGGAAGATTTGATGCAAAAGCAATGGAATCCATCTGAATGACTAACAACAATCAGCACGATGTTTGTCCAAATAAAATTGCACATTCAATCAAGTTAAAATAAAGTTTGAGGATACTGAAAAGGCACATATGATGAATTATGTTAAATTGTTAGCTAGTTAGCAGAAAGTGTGCATTCTTCATAAAATAATGTTTGCTTTTTTCCCTTTGTTGAGCTCAGATGCAAGATCGAGGACAAAGATGGTGTGACTCATGCCGATATGCAAAGCAGCCATTTCCATGACGGTGGCTGCACTATTCAGTTTTGTCATTCAGCTTACGCTGCAGTGAGAATATTGCAGCTGTTGTATCACTGCACTGCTGACTCTTGCGTACCACACGGCCAGTGTTAAAAAAGGTCACTGAAGAACCTGCACCTCTTATTTTTATTTCCTTTAAGTATGTTATTTTTATTCTAAGCAGAAAGATCTGGGATAGCTTTTCGCAATTTGCACAGTACATGTGCCTATTTCTTGTTGGAATAAGCATTTTTCAACAATGAATAAATATTAGCGGGGAACATGTTGTGGTCATATACCCCAATATTAACAACCCCTTCAGCATTGTAAAAACATCCCAAGACACTTATAGGAACATTATCTCCATCACCTCTAAAGGCTTTGCAAGCTAGTCAGCACAATATATATAAGCGATCCGAATCTCCTTGGGTTTTGCATCAGCACTGTGAAGCATTTTAACAAGTACTTTTTTTCCCTGGGACCAAGTAACACAAGGATCAATTTGTATGGAATTTATAACACAGTTTTTCAAAATGTATTTCCATAATTATTTGATTAATGTGAGCTCCTTTTTCCTGTACTTCTACTCCAATGCATAGATCATCTTTTAGTTGGTGGGGTGATGAGTAAGTAGAATGTGATACGGCTTTAACTCCAAAGACTATATTAACTGTGGTATTCGTTCCCCAGAGAGAAGGTGCTTCTCTGATCTCATCTGAAAAGGAGTTTATCATATTTCTGGCTTCTGGACCAGAGGAGCAAAGCTGAAAGTCAAAGGTAAAAATTACACGGGAGCTCCAATCACAGCATTAGGTATTTTTGAAATTAGGGAATTTGTAAGGCTGACAGATTAGAGTTTATCACTGGATCAGGGTCTCTGATATTGCCATTTTCAGAATTTAATAAAACACAAGTTAAGGCACTTAAAATTCTTGCTCATAGTGTTGAGATAGCTTATATATGGAAGAAAACTATATGAATTTTAATAACTTTTTGATTGATCCAAGGCTCCTACCAACTTACCCAGCATTTCTCTCAACTAATAGGCAGTAACTTGTTGTCTCTTGAGCAGAGTTTATTATGCTCTTCGGTGGCTTCCCCTGAAGATTGTTTCTACAAGGTTATTTTGTGTGAGATGGTTCTTCTTTGATTTCAAGGGGAATGATGTTCAACTTTGGTTGTGGCAGTAATGGCAACATAAATCAGGAAAGTTGTACATTACATGGCTTGTTGGATATCAATCACTTTATTCATTTCTTTTCCCCATCTCCATGCCTCCTGCTTGGCCATCACTGACTGGATGAAGTTGCACATGTCAGCCAGAAAGCTATTTTATACATCCAGCTGTATGTAAGACATCTTCATTCCAGGAAAGGGCTCTTAAGGAAGTCAGAAGAACTACTTCAAGAACTCCCTCAAGCAAGTCAGAAGAACTACTTCAAGAACTCCCTCAAGCCATCATTGAACCACTCGATTATTGATCTTTGGGGAACTTCGTCATTATTTATTCCAGCCGGTGAAGCCTGATCCATACTGGAGCCATGGTCAACGCGTGGAGGCAAGCTGCTGCAACAGCACAGAAACTCAAGTAGCAAAAGTATAGTCTTAGACTCAGAGAGAGATACAGCACAGAAACAGGCCCTTTGGCCCACCGAGTCTACACCAATCATCAAGCACCCGAATACTCTAATATTACTCTAACCTATTTTATTCTTCTCATGTTGTGATTAATTCCCCCCAGATTCATTCATCAACACACTAGGGGCAATTTTACAGCAGCCAATTAACTTACCAAGCTCACATTTCTGGGGTGTGGGGGGTAACTGGGGGGGCACGGAGGAAACTCACGCGATTACAGACTTCACACGGACAGCTCTGGAGGTCAGGATTGAACCTGGGTTGCTGGAGCTGTGAAGCAGCAGCTCTACAAGCTGTCCTGTCCCAGACGAACCAGACCCACAATCTGAAATTGTGTAAAACTTCTCTTCAACTGTTGATTATCAACTGTTAAAAAATGTTGATTAGAGAAGCTGGAATATGTCCATCTAACATTATGTGACAGAATCTCTTTTGCAGTGGAAAGCCTTTGAAGATTAGCTTGATTAACCATCTTTTTAACCATTACTAACAAGTCTGTTGCCATCTATGACTGAGGGAGGTTACATTACTCGAAAATTTCATAATATCAGCAGGTCCACTGTTATTCGTCCAAACACCATCTCTTGTTTAGTGTGCCACAGACAGTTCAAACACATATTTCCTGACAAACTAGTTACACGGTCAGTGAAATCAAACAACCAGTGATGTTATGGTCATTCTCAAGCTTGAAGAATGAACAACATCAACATGGCATTGCTGTCTTTGACTGGTTTCCTGTGTCTGTATGCCCATCTCACAGGAAGAATATATCTTACTGACCACTTTCTGAAGTGTAGGGTTAGATCCTCAAAACCTGTGTAAGGAGAAACTACACAGAATGTAGAAAAAAATCAGTTTATATCAGAATAAATGAAAGGAATCAATTCATTGTATTTTGTTCTTCAATAAAAAGCAAACGTACCATATCAAACTATACATTGATATTATAGCTTGAAATGACTTAAGTCAATGGATTTTATACCAAAATATCTGTCTTTGAAATCCTATCCCAATCCATTTTTCTGTTGCCATTTTCTGAATTAGTTTCTCCCACTGATGGCTATTTTCATTCAAAAGATGTCAAAAGCCTTGAGACTTCATCATCTTTCAATAACAGGTCTTGAATATTCAGAGCCCTGCTTAATCGTGCCCTTAGCAAAACTAATAATAAATATCTCCCTTCTTGTCTCCCTCCTTACTATCTGCATGTTAATCAGATAACAATGAACTCATTACTTTGCCACTAATTTACACCCAATATCACACTTGGAAACAAAACAAAAGCTTGTCTTTAAATTTAACTATTTAATAGACTGTGGGTGTTTTAAAGTCATCTCAATTTGTTAACTGTTATACTCTAAATATATTTGGAGGAAATAAGTTAAAGGAAGAATTACTTCTATTGTTATCTGGTTTAGCAGAAGAAGCAGCAGGTGATATTTTGTGTCTTCCAGATATCTCTAGGCTTAAACAAGTTCCACATTTTGGTTCAAAGTGTAACTTTGCTTTTTGTTCATTGTGTAGTTCCACTTCCTTGTATTGTATTAAAGATGCTTTCTTCATGAAAAAGTGGGAAGGAAGAAGAATCAAAGAGGATGCAGTAAATTACATGGGATTATTTCTGTTACAATAAAATTGTATGCAATGACCTAAGTAAAAACGAACTTGTGTTTCTATACTGCCTTTAATGTACTCAGGACATCTCAATATATTTCATATTTTGAAGTGTGTGGAAAGCGCAGCTAAAAGTTTTTGTTTAACAAGGTCCATAAGAGGTAATGCAATAAAATGGCACTGTGTGGAGAAATTGGTCATGCAGAAGTGCATCCAAAATGGATAGTGCCTGCGACAAGTATGAATCTAAACCATAATCAGTTTTCTTTCCTTTTTACCCCTCTTTTTGTGATCTGGGCATCACTTGCTGAGTCCATCTTTTATTGCCCTTCCCTTAATGCCCTTGAAAAGCTGGTGGTGAGCCATCATATTGAACCACTGCAGTCCTTCTGGTAAAGCTAATCCCAGAGTGCTGGGCATAAACTGTTCCAGGATTTATGTCCAACGATGATGAAGGACATTTGATAAACGCATCATTGGGTCTCATGTAGATGAACCTAATGAGAGCTGATAACATACAACTCTGGTCTATGGAGCTTGCCAGTCGAGACTTGGTGAAATATTATTAAGATGATCCATTAGTAAGTCCCTGGAAGGGTGAGGTAGGTTGGGGTGGTAGAAGTGAACTTCTTTCCTCCACAGCAAGATAACTTTTAAGAAGTTTAGTTGCCATATTGTAAGGTTTTTCAACAATCCCCTAACAATCATTTCCAAAAGAAAAAACTCCTAAGACCACAAAATACGCCTTTTAAAATGTAAAATAAGACTGCGTCTTGCTGCTGTTGGTTCCACTGTTCTTCATCTCGACACGTACACTTGCATCTCTCTTCAAGCTCTTCAGTGCAGAGGGTCTGGGCCTTTCTTCCAGCTTCAAGAGCAACTGTACCCTTGATACTTCTGGTCGCACTCCTGCTGGATGGTGAGGGATGGAATTAATTTTGGTTGTGGTACATCTCAGAGTTAACATCAGTGCATTTGAAGAGACACGTGCAGTCAATGCCACCCTGTACCTTCAGGAAGCCTTCCATCCCAGCAGGGCCCTGTGCTCCCTTCATGTGCTGATTTCTGAAAGAGTGAATGAAACATAGTTGACTCTCTTTCTGTTGAGAGCTTCAGTGACCTTCCTCACACAACAATGGAAGACAAACTGTAAGATCTTACAAATATCTGCAGAAACATAAACTTTCATAGCAATGTTTAATTTGACAGTCACTAGCAATATATTTCTTGCTTTGTTCAGAGTTATGGCTGTAGCAGGTGGCAAATTTTACAATATCATCATTGAATCATGTTGTTATTTGCTGAGTTCAAGTGAGCCCTTTTTTTCTGAAATACTCTTGGTGAGAACCCTACTACTCTCCTCTGATATACAGGTTTACACTGCTCTGCATGGCCTCTGCTGACTCTCCTAGTCATGTGATATTGGAGAAGGAAGCATCTTCATGACCAACTGCTTTGTATAGAAGCCTTGAATTCAGTAGCAAGTCCTTCAGCAGCTACTACGCTCTATCCTGCATGACAGCGTTATGCTCTACGCCTTTTTGATGGACGTGCACTACTTTCAGACCATGCCTTTGCAGATATCCCTCCCAATTGTGTGCACCACACTACAGTTCCCATTGCACAGGGCTAAGGGCTCCTGTAGCCTTCAAGAAACAGGATCTAATGATCTGAATTTTGCGCTGTCTTTAAATTTTAGGATAAATTACAGCTGGCGCTTTCTCTTTACCCTTTCCCACCTTTCACATCTTCCTCTGAATTACTTCTCACGTGGATGGGGGGGGGGGGTTAACCCCCACCTGTGTTTCTTCCCTGGTAATTGTAGCTTATTGCAAATGATGTAGGGAGTATGAATGCTTTTTGTCTTTCATATTTGCCGTCATAAAGAATGCAACACAGATGTCTGTGAACATTCCGTACTGCGAGTGAGACCTGCTATAGGAAATGAATAACTGCATATTGCCCTATAAATTCCACATGCTGAGTTGCAGTTTTTATGCCAAAGAAAATGAGTTTTGCTGATGGTGAGCTATTTATATCAAAATTTTGAGTGGTAAGTTATTTGCAAATTCATTGGATTAGTGATTAATGTAAAACCCATGTAAAATGGTAATAATCAGCTGGGGTGCATGAGAATTATACTGCAGCTTTTAAAAAGCCAGTTCTGGCTGGAGATCATATCAACAGGCTGGAGCAGCAGCAGGTAAGTGATGAACAAGACCTGGATCACTCACTTGACTGTTAGCCAGATGGACTGTATGTCCCTTGCCTGTTCTTTGTGGCTACGAGAACGAGTAGCACAGGAGACTCTGACTGAGGCAGGCAATGAAAGCAGCAAGGCAAAATGAAGGTGCCACCTTATAACTGATGCTAGCCTATGAAGTGTGCTGGATGAAACAGAACAAAGAATGGGCAGGTGGCTTTAAGTGATAGGAAACCTGCTAAAATGATCACTCCAGCTATGTAAAAAGAGGTGAACGTTGGGATTACTACAGTATTGATTTGAGCCACCAGATGAATCATTTATCACTTCACCTTGACTCATTTTCACGGGGCTGCCCAAGGTTTACTTCTATATTTATGCCTAGGAGTTAATGATTTCTAAAATTGTCTTGCTGCACTATGAAACGGGTCAGATTATATTAGCATTGACAACAGAAACATTTAAATAGAGAGAATGGAAATATGTAGTAGATGGAGTAGAGTGCATCGAAAAGAGGTCATAAAAGCAGTTCAGATATGTCACAATAATTCAGCATTAATTGCTTGCTGATTATAAATTTACACTTAGAATCATTGTGTGAGATTACAGGGATTAATTTATGGAGAGCTTCCATAAATATTTGAAATTGACAACAGTACAATAGATCAGTACTGGAAAGGGTGTAATATTCTGACCAGAGTAGGCAAGGTAACAAGAACAAAAAGACTGTAAAAGGGACAGATCCACAACTGATTACTACATCTAACCATTAAACATTCTTAATATCAATTACTATGTACAATCATAAAGACCTTTTCTCCATTTTGATAGGGGGATATCACTGCAATTTCTGCTTCAGCTTTTACAAGCTTTTGTCACATACAATTAAAAGAGTAGTCTTCATTTAAATTTACTGAAACTTGTTGCAGCAGGAAATGGCTCATAGGCCTTTGTATGCAACATAGCAGTCTACTAGGAGCAGGGCACTCAGCTCAAGGGATGGCACCCACTTGGGGGTGGTGATAAGTTTGTGGACACAGACCATGTCAGTGATTAAATATTTACAGTGTGATCGTGACAATCCTACGAAGAAGCATGAAGCTCCAGATTTCCATGCCCTTCCCTGACTTGGAGATGCGGTGAATATTTTTCTCATAGAGGGCTGTGAGTCTTTGGAACTCTCTTCCTTAAAGGGCATTGGAAGCAGAGCCTTTGAATATTTTTAATCAGAGGTAGGTAGATCCTTGATTTCTTGATAAGCAAGGCGTGTGTGGTGATGGTGGTGAAAGTTTGACGGGGCAGGCAGGAATGCGGGATTGAAATTACAATCAGATCAGATCTCACTGGTTGGTGGAGCAGGTTTATGGGGTTGAGTGGCCTATTTCTGCTCCTAATTTGTACGTTTTGTCTCCTTAAAGTCAAAGGGATAGTACTTATCATTTCTTGACATGCATCCTCCTTTTCTGCAGATCTGTCTCATTAATGGATGGCAAAAATGAGGCGGGGCGGGGCACAGATAAAGATGTCAAGGTGGAAAGGGTAAATTACCATGTCCCTGTAAAGTATGATCCTATGAAAGATGAGGAGGATGATCATGTCATGTAATAAAATACTGAACTTGGGTGGATCACATGGAGACTTCTGCAAAAGGAGGTGATGGCACAATAAAGGTGAGGCTACCTACAAGGTGTCAAAGTGACAAAAGAATTGTTTGTCCTTTTGGTTGAAAGGCTGAGTATTTCACTTATTACAATTGTGACAGGGCTATTGAGGGATGAAGGAAACCTTATTGGATAGGACACAGTGGAAGAGAAACTTTGTCTTCGGTGGCATGCAGGAGTACCAGCTGCTGGCTGCTCTCATTTCTGATGTCTCAGAGTGGACTTAAATGTGCAGTGGTGAATACAATTGGTTGTCATGTTCAGAGAAAGTAATGAAAAGCACTTGGATTTATCCTCCAAGGTTGCTAAACAACCTTCAGATTTGAAACCACATTTTAACTTGATTTTGCTGTTACCATTGGCATCAGTTTTTTGCACTACATTTCTGTGAGAGATTGTGTAATTGTGTTCCAATCATTGCAGCACCTTAAGACAGGAATCAAAATCACATGTGCACCCCTTCTATTCTAGATTTTTTGTTAACCTATCACAATGTACTTTAAAACTAGACAGGAATTGTAATTCTACAACACGATGATCTTCCAGTCACAAATAAATGAGTTCCCGATGTGGGCATTTTGCAAGTGAAGAGCTCACTTGTTTGACATTCATGGGGAAGGTGGTAGAAACCCACATGTGGTGTTTCACCCAAAAACATCCAAATTGCCTCCCACCAATGGGCTGCTTCAATGCCATCTGGGACATCCTCAGGATTTAAAAGTAATGAGTTTGTTCTTTCCTCTTTCTTTCTCCAATTAACTCACATCTCCTAAATCCACACCAGATGGGAAAATCTGCCCCTGTATGTTATACAACTGCATTTCTGCATCGAAGCAGGTTTGCAAAGTGTTCAGAGTGTTAGTGCGATACTTTAGGGGCAATTTTATGAACTGGCATATTGCTCTGTCTGACAGGAGCACGTATCAGCAATTTGGGCCTGTGCCAGCAAAGCAGATTCCTAGAATTTATCCTTTTATAATCTGACTTAGAGCTGACTTCAGTGTATTCAGTCCAGATCTGCCTGGCAACAGTGTCAGTACATTTACATTTTTAAACGGTTGGCAATGGAGCTCTGCAGATTCATAGAAACACGCATGTGCAGAGCCCCTCTCAGGACCTGAGAGTTGGAAACATAGCCAAGCAGTGTCACAAACCTACTGGCTGTAAATGGAGATTGTAGGCACTCATCTGAGGTCTGTATCTACTATATAATTGCAGCTGTTTGGTTTGAGTCTCCCTTTCTCTGGTTTCTATTCTCTCCCACTTTGCTCTTGCCTCTCCCTATCTTTCTTACACTGTGACATCATTTCTGATTGGTGGGAACCCTGGGGAGGAATCTGTCTTTTGTAGCTAGTACTCAATGAAACTGGGACTACCAGTTGCTGGATGTAGTCATACCATGACATCTGGATTTATTGAGTAAAATGAAAAAAGAGTGCAACCTTCAGTTAATCCTGTAACACCTCCTCACCACAAGTGACATAGATGAATTTCTTCCCCTAGTCTTATTATTTGCCCAGTCTGGCCAAACATTGTGAAATTGATAGAGTGCATCAAAGACTCTCATGGTTTCTGATCAGTCTGTAGGATGACTGAGCTTCCAAGATGCCTGTCACTTTGATTCTCCCACACAGACACCTTTGTCCTCAGCTTTCTACAATATTCCAATGAATCTCAATGTAAGCTTAAGAAACACCATCTCATCCTTTGATTGGGCATATAAAAGCCGTTCGAACACAATATTGAGTTCAACAATTTTAGATAATGATTTTACTATTCCCATTTACACCTCTAAATTCATTGAAAATAAAAATGCTGTATTTGCTGGGAATCTGAAATGTTGGGAACACTCATGAAAATCCATGCAAAGAGAAATGGAGCTAATATTTCACATTGAAGACTCTTCATTAGAACTCACTTTCCCAGTTTATTTGACCTGAAATGTGTTTACCTCACTTATCTTACTTTACCTTATCTTACCTTATCTTAGCAGTGTGGTGGAACAGAGGGATCTTGGGGTCCATGTCCATAGATCCCTCAAAGATGCTGCGCAGGTTGATAGGGTTGTTAAGAAGGCATATGGTGTGTTGACCTTCATTAGCTGGGGTATTGAGTTCAAGAGCTGCCAGGTAATGTTGCAGCTCTATAAAACTCTGGTTAGACCACACTTGGAGTATTGTGTTCAGTTCTGGTCGCCTCATTATAGGAAGGATGTGGAAGCTTTAGAGAGGGTGCAGAGGAGATTTACTAGGATGCTGCCTGGATTGGAGAGCATGTCTTATGAGGATAGGTTGAGTGAGCTAGGGCTTTTCTCTTTGGAGCGAAGGAGGATGAGAAGTGACTTGCTAGAGGTGTACAAGATGATAAGAGGCATAGATGGAGTGGAGGGTCAGAAAATGGCTCACATGAGGGGACACAATTTTAAGGTGATAGGAGGAAGATATAAGGGGGATGTCAGGGGTAAGTTTTTGACACAGAGAGTGGTGGGTGTGTGGAATGCACTGCCGGCAGAGGTGGTGGAGGAAGATGCATTAGGGATATTTAAGAGACTCTTACAGTAGATAGACAAATGAATGATAGAAAAATGGAGGGCTATGTGGGAGGGAAGGGTTAGATAGATCTTAGAGCAGGATAAAATGTTGGCACAACCTCATGGGCCAAAGGGCCTGTACTGTGCTGTAATGTTCTATGTTTACCACAAATGCTGCCTGACCTTTGAGTCTTTTCTGTTTTTATTTCTTTACACTCACCTCTTTTTTTTATTTGTCTTCTTACCACTCTTTTTCACCTTCCACCATCATCCCGCTCATCACTTGCTTATGTTTTAGTAATGTCTGATTTGTTTCCCCACTTTTGGCACCACTTTATTGTATTTCTTTTGCTTATCGTCTCAGGCAGGATAATGAGTCCTGTTGTTCCTGTGGATCCACGTATGGTTATCTTCTGACTGTGGACTGGCAAACCTTTTTCTTATTCATCATGTTTGGAGGTCCGCTGGGTTAGCGATGTTCAAATTTATGGTCTTGGGTCAGATCTGGAGCAGAGGTTACAATGTGCTGGTAAGAAAGTGGCTGATGCAAATGGGTTAAATTGGGAATGTTAAATTTCCAACTGCACCGCTAAGAAATTTAAGTTATTTTCACCCCAAATAGAGGCATATAGAACAGAAACAGACCTTGCTTAGATAGAGAGGGATAGAGAGGAAAAGGCAGTCATAACAAAATTAAGTTGTGAACATGCAGCAAGTCATGAAGCTGTCTCTTGAGTTCACAGAGTCGACCAGAAATTTAACAGGACAGCCACATAAATACTGCAGCTGCAAGAGCAGGTCAGTTGCTGGTCATCCTGTGATGTTGACACATCTCCTGACTCTCTGTTTGCCTGGATGAGTGCAGTTTCAACAGCACTCAAGGAGATCAACACTGTCCAGCACAAAGCAGCCCATTTGATTGGTGCCCGTGACCTTTTGTAGCTGGATGGATAAAGTGAACATGTACACTGGAATGCCACTGCTTGCAAGTCATATAGCACGCTGACTTGAAAATATTCTGCTTTTCTTTCATTATTGCTGGGTCTAAGTCATAGAATTCCCTACCCAAAAGCATTTTTGGAATGCCTTCATTAGAATGGGCTGCAGCAGTTCGAGATGTTCATTGTCATTTTTTTTGTGGTCAGTTAGGGATGGGCAATAAATGGTTGTAATTTACCTGGCTGAAAAAACCACAACCTGTACATTAATACAAGGAAATTCCTGCCTTTCGTCTGTTGTACAAATGACTATGTTGAGCCTTAGGACATAAGCAATGAGGTCAATAGCTTGGAAAGGCAAGTGTATGATGCCTTCCGCTAGCACAGCTTTGTGACTGTTGATTTTATTGTGCATAACGTAGAGGAAAGATTTGGGGCAATTAGCATATGAAAAAATTGAATAAATATAAAATAGGAGATCAAGGGCAGGCAAGGTAAACAAATTCTATTTACTCTATGGATACCTCACAAGGACTTAATAGTCAAGGACTGGAAATTGCCCCAATAGGAGTATTAAGAGCTGCAGAAACAGGACTTCTGTTCCATGGGAGGAGAAGGGCAGGACACATCAGTGAGATAATTAACAACATTGTCAGGCAATGTGCTCTTTAGCTAGTGATATGCAACATGTTACAGTAGTAGCATCTTCACTAGCAAGAATCAACAAAGTTTGGAGCCTCACAAACTCCATGTCACTGAGATGGACATAGATCACTGTGACATTATTGTTGCTGTGTGTCACTATCTTGGAATTTCCAAACTAACACTGGCATGGGAGCAGCATCACCAGTAAGCTGTGGTTTAAGGTGAAGGCTCACTATTATCCTCTCAGGATAACTTGTAATACACAAAAACTGTGACCGTTCCCATCAATGTCACAAGAATGAAAGTGAAAAATGTTCTGAAAGCTTTTGCTTTTCCTTTCTTCCCGGTGCCCTTGTTGATAACAAATAATTTTCTGCTGGAAGTCCCTCCATTTGTGTTTCAGGGAGGAAGAAGTGAAGGACTATCAAAGGCGTGTTTAGTGTGTAAGGCTGCTCTGAGTAAACCCATTGGCAACCACCCACTTCTGCTGACAAAGTTTGGTAGATCATTAATGGATGCAGAGGCCCTACCTCTAAAGATATGAAAGGAAGCTTCAGAGCAGATGCATCTGCTATATTAAAAACAGAAAATGTTGAAGATACGTAGCAGGTCAGGCAGCATGTGTGGAGAGAAAAACGGAGCTAACAGATTCCAACCATCCATCAGAGATCCAATCAACTGGTCACTAACCAATTGTATGGTGAACCACAGGAGAGAATCTTTACACAGTGAACGGTGAGAATGTGGAACTCATTTGTAAAGGAGTGGTCTCAAACTATATCATGTTTAAACTTGGAAAAGATTAGGAGTGGTACTGTTGATCCTTTGCTTAAATTTGAAGATATTTGGAGTCCATTTATTCAATATTTTCACATGATGTAGATCCCCTTTCAATAATCTTCCAACTTGGAGGAACGGACTCGACGACATAATATTGCTCTGTTTCTACTGAGAAATTTTAGCCCAGTTTTTTTTTCTTTTTTTTGTTGTTTGTTTTTCTTTTAAAAAGTTTTTTTTTGTTTAGTTTATATTGTTTATAATTTTTTTTATTGATTTGGGTTTTCTTTTAAATTTATATAATAAATCTTTTTCTTTCCTCTATTTTATATTATATTCATTTACTAAGAGATCGTTGGATCTACAGATTTTTAAAAATATTTTATTGTTCTTTATGATTATATGCTATGATTGTTATCCTGAACTCTTTGTATTACAGGTATAGATATTGATGCTATATATCAATCTGTATTAATTTGAAAACTAATAAAAAGATTGAAAAAGAAAGAAAGAAAGGAGTGGCTGAGGCAGAAAGCAATTATATATATAAAGAGATGCTGATGAGTAAATGAGGGAAAAGGATATAGAGGATATGAGGGCAGGGTGGGTGAGAAAGAGATAACTAGAGTGGGAGAAGGCTGTGGTGGAGTGTAAGCTAGATTGCAATGATGCATGAAATCACAGAATCATATAATAGTTATAGATAAGATAAGATGATATCTTTATTAGTCACATGTACATTGAAATACACAGGTATCTTTGTGTAGAGTGTTCTGGGGGTAGCCCACAAGTGTCACCATGCTTCTGAAGCCAACATAGCATGCCCACAACTTCCTCACCCATACATCTTTGGAATGTGGGTGGAAACCAGAGGACCTAGAGGAAACCCACGCAGACACAGGGAGAACATACAAACTCCTTACAGACAGCGGCCTGAATTGAACCCAGGTCGCTGGCGCTGTAATAGCGTTACACTAACCGCTACACTACCCTGCCTGCCGTCACTATCGTGTTATAGCACAGAAGGTGCCCTTTGGCTAGTCGAAGCTGCACTGGCTCTACGTTAGAGGGATGTAGCCAGTTCCACTCCCCTGATCTCTCCTCATAGCCTGCAAATTCTTCACATTCAGATACTTATCCATCTTTATCCTCGCCATTACCATCCTTGGCAGTGCATTTCAGACTCAATCCACTCACCATGTGAAAAAATATCTTCTTTATGTTAGTTTTAGTTCTTTTGCTTATCACATCACTCTGTCTCCCATGGTTTCTGATCCCTCAACCAATGGAGAGTTTCTCTCGATTTACTCTGCTATTACCCATTGTGATTTTCAAGTTCAAGTTCAAGTTCAAGTTACTTTATTGTCATTCATCCATGCTATAAAAACACATGGCGGAATGAAATGTCGTTTCCCCTAGACTCACACAACAGAGAACATACATAGAACAGAAGACATACAATAAACACAAACAAAAATCAAAAAAAAAGTAGTGCAAGTACAAATAGTGTAAAAAAATGGTATATACAAAATACAAAATTAGTGCAGAGTTAGTGCAAAACCGAGTTGGACAAGAGAAATACAAGCTCAGTGTGTTTTAAATCCATCTATCTGATTCCCTTGCAACCCTTTGTTTCAAGGAGAACAAAGCCAGCTCGTTCAGCATATCCACATAATTAAAGCACCTTAGTAAGTTTCTTCTGCACCCTTTACTGTTTTTCCTGAAGTGTGGAACCTGGAAATGAACACTATATTTTCAATGAGGTCGAATCGATGTCATATAAACGTTTAACACAACTTCCCTGTTCTTCTATCATGCCTTTAGGCAGTTTTAATCACTTTGTTCAAAAAACCATGCGTACCTTTTAGAATTATGGCCTCCAGTTCATATTGCATCTTATCATTCTCCCAACCAAAACAAAACACCCAGGCGCGGGTGGATAAGTGACAAGGTAGCATTTTTGCCACAGAAATGCCAGGCAATGGTCATTTTCAATGAGAGAAAGTCTAATCGTCAACCCTGGACATCCAATGATATTATCATCACTGAGTCCCCCACCATCAACATCATGGAAGTCACTTCGACTAGTAATTCCACTGGACCAGCCACATAAATACTGTAGCTTTAAGGGCAGGTTGGAGGCTGGGTATCCAGCAGTGAGTAACTAACCTCATGACATGCCAAAGCCTTTCCATCATCTTCAAGGCACATGATGGAACACTCTCCACTTGCCTGGATGAGTGCTGCTCCAACAGCTAACAAAAAGCTTGACACCTGCCCACTTGAACCACCCAAAACATTTCATCCCTCCACCATCAGCACACCGTGACTCCAGTATGCAGCATTTACAAATGCACTGCAATTACTTGCTCAGGTTTCTCTGACAGCATC
This sequence comes from Pristis pectinata, assembly GCF_009764475.1. Taxonomy (NCBI): domain Eukaryota; kingdom Metazoa; phylum Chordata; class Chondrichthyes; order Rhinopristiformes; family Pristidae; genus Pristis; species Pristis pectinata. The sequence continues at coordinate 107,869,255 of NC_067407.1, forward strand.
TCCCAAACCTGCAACTTCTATCACCAAGAAGGACTAGGGCAGGAAGTGCATGCAGGTCCCCCTCCAAGTCACACACCACCCTGATCAGGAAATATATTGTCTGACCATCACTGTCACTCAGTCAAAATCCTACCCAAAGGCACGAGGCAGGGGACTGAGGAGGTGACACACCTTCTGGCAACATCCAGATCCTGAAAATTGACTAAATTTAAAAAAAATCTGACTGCTAATATTCTAGAACTTGCCCTGCCACTGAGGTTAAATCCCTACACCTTTTTATTGAACAAAGGTGTAACGCCACAATTTCCCAGTCTTCAAGTACCATCCCTGAATCCACTGATGTTTGTAAGATCATGACCAGAGCCTCTGCAATTTCCTCCCTTGCTTCCCTCAGACTGATGTAAAGTGTTCATTTAGTACTTGGAAGGGAAGCTGCAACAGGTGGTGTTCTCAAATACTCGTTGCCCATGTCCTTCTTGGTGGTAGAGATTGCAGATGTGTTCGGTCCTTTCGAAGTAGCTTGGTGAGTAACTAAAATGCATTTGGTTGATGATATACACTGCAGCCACCATGTGCTAGAGGTGGAGGGAATCAATGTTTAGGCTAGTTACAGGGTGCAAATCAAGCAGGCTGCTTTGTTCTGGATAGCATCAAGTTTCTTGAGTGTTGTATATGCTCCCTATTGCCATGAGATACTTCCTTTTATGTCTCTTATTGGTTCCACCTCTCCTGCTAAAATCCTCTCCCTGTTGACATGCCTACAGAATATTTTCAGATTCTCTTTATGTTAGCTTTCAGCTTCTTTTCATACTCTCTCTTTGGCCCTTATTTCCTTTTCTACTTCCCTTCTAAATTAATCATCCTGGTTCTCACTTGTGTTAATTACTTGACATCTGACATATGATTTTCTAATATACTTTAGTCTCTAGCTTTTTGGTCATCTTGTGAGATTTTTTAATCTCTGTACTCTGCACCCTCATGAGAATGTATTGAAATAGCAGCTAAAACATCACCACTTTCATGGCTTCCCATTGTTTAATTACTGTTTTGCCTACCAAGCTTGGATTCCAATTAACCAGGCTAGATCTGTTCTCATGCTACTGAAATTAGCCATTATCCAATTAACTGTTATTACTTTGCAGTGGTCTACATCCTTTTCCATAGTTATTCTATACCTTGTGCTATTATGATCACTGTTTTCTTGATGTTCCCCAACTGATATTTGCTCCACTTGGCTTGGCTCTTTTCCCAGAACCACTTCCAGCAATACCACCTCCTTCATTTTCTCCTGAACATGCTTCATAAACTCCTTCCCCTCTTTGGTTCTTTGATCTTTATGTTATTATGTTGAGCATTTTAATGCTGCAGGTTATCATTTTCCAAGGGAGGTCATACTATTTCTGTGGGATACACCTCACTCTGGATGTGTGGAATTCAGCAATCCTGGGGAAAAAAAGGTTAAGTGGTCACAGTTCTAATATCAGTGCAGCTCATGAGAAGGCAAGGCAGTGGAGCGATCAACAGATACGAATTTTATGCTTCAGGTCATTTGGATAAATATTTATAGTTGTCATTGTCACTGTGTTCTTGTGCAGCAAGCCAGGCCAATGATAAGATAAGATAAGGTAAGATAGCTTTATTAGTCACTTGTACATCGAAAGACACAGTGAAATGCATCTTTTTTGCATAGCGTGTTCTGGGGGCATTCCACATGTGTCGCCACGCTTCCAGCGCCAACATAGCATGCCCACAACTTCCTAACCTGTACTTTGTTTGGAATGTGGGAGGAATCCGGAGCACCCGGAGGAAACCTATGCAGACACGGGGAGAACGTACAAACTCCTTACAGACAGCAGCCGGAATTGAACCTGGGTTACTGGTGCTGTAAAGCGTTCTGCTAACCGCTACACAAAACAGGTAGGCATATCCAAACCACACTGGTAAGGAAAGTGCCTGTATTTGGGAACAATTTTTATTTTATTTGGCTTCAAGAATCAAGTTCAAAGTTTTCAGTCTGTGGGGGTGAGACTGGAGGTAGTTGCAATCATTAGTAGTGCAGTAAACAAAGATGAAGGCACAAAGCAGGTCTATGGTCAAGTAAAGAAATAGTACAGCACCTGCCACAGCTTTAAAGTTTCGTAAATGACACGCCACATGGGATCGGTGGGTGAGGAGTTGCACTACAGGGCACCATCTTGAGAGGAAAGCATTTAGTTTACCATTCCTTTTCCTGTTATACATACAAATGTATGAGTTAGGGGCAGGGGTAGGCCACTCTGTCCCTAGAGCTTGCTCTGCTTTATCAATAAAATCAACTGAGTATCCCTCCCAACCTGCAGTACCTTTCACCTCTTTTTCCTTCAAAAATCTATTTACCTCTGCCTTAAAAATAGACAAAGACTCTGCTTTCACCATCCTACGAGGAGGAGAGTTCCAAAAAGTCTCACGACCCTTTGAGAGAAAAATTCCAGATTCTCCCACAGGAGGAGACATTCTCTCCATGTCCATCTTGTCAACGCCCTTCAGGACCTTATGTGTTTCAGTCAATTCATTTTTCACTCTTCTAAGCTCCAGCAAATACAAGCTTAGCCTGTCCAATCTTTCTTCATAAGACGACCCATTCATTCTAGATATTAGTCATAGTGTCATACAGCACAGGAACTGGCCCTGAGGCCCAACTCGTCCATGCCGATTGTGTTTCCCAGTGAGCTAGTCCCATCTGCCCATGTTTGGCCCATAGCCCTTTAAACCCCTCCTAGCCATGTACTTTTCAAGATGGCTTTTAGATGTTGCTAATGTGCCCACCTCAATCACTATTTCTGGCAGCTCATTCCAAATACACGCAGCCCTTCTGTTGGCTTGTTGAAACTGCATGATGGCTTTTGCAAATTATGCACCAGGAAACCCAGATCTCTCTGTACCTCAGACCACTATTTAGATTATATGATTCTTTTTATTTCTATGACCAAAATGGACAATTTCACATTTTCCAATGTTTTCTGGAAGTCTAAGTATTACTCATCCATCAATTCCTGTTTATTCAGAGCACACGTTACTTCTTCAAAGAACTCCAATTGGTAAAACATGAATCTCCTTTCACAAAACTGTGTTGACTTTACCTGATTATCTTGATTTTTTTTGAAATGTCCTGCTAGAAAGTCTTTATTAGCAGCTTCTAACTTCTTCTCCATAACAGATGTTAAGCCAACTGACCTGTAGTTTTCTATTTTCTGTTTCCTATTTTGAAAAAAGGGGGTAATTTTGCTCTTTTCCAATCTATTGAAACCTTTCCTGAGTCTAAAGAACTTGAAAAAATTCAAACCAATACATCAACTATCTACCTAGCCACTTCTTTTAAGACCCTAGGATGAAGTCCATCGGTACCCTGGGACTTGTCAGCCTGAAGCTCCAATTTGCTCAGGACCACTTCCCTGGTGATTGTGATTTTCCTGATTCATTCCCTCCCTACCAATAACTGATTTACAGCTTTCTGGGGTGCTATTAGTATACACTTTAACAATGACCAATGCTGGATACCCAGTTAATTTATCTGCCATTTTCTTATTTTCCAATATTGATTCCCTGGAATCACTTTCTACATGTCTAATGTTCACTATGTTACGTCTTTTAAGTGTCTATAGAAACTTTTGTCACCTGTTTTTACATTTCTGGCTAACTTTATCTTGTATTCCAATATTTTTCTTCCTGATTAATTTATTAGTCATTCTATGCTGTTTTTTAGATTCAGTCCAATTTACTGACCTGTCACCTGTCATTGAACAATTATGTGCTTTTTCTTTAAGTTTGACACTATTTCTAACCTTTCAGTTAACCACAGATGGTAGGTCCTCCCCATGGAATTTTTCATTCTTGTTGAAATGTAACTATTCTCTGTGGTTAGCTTTCCATCTGAATGACTAATGACCCAATCACTGTAACAAATAAAGTGGAAAGTGAGCAGAAATATGATTGCCTGGAAATTGGATTATTCACTCTATTGTGCTGTGTATACTGCCAATGTCTAATTGGATCTCCTGCAAAAATTTGTCAAATTGGGCAAAAATAGAGTTGATGCCACATTACGGCAGTTTGCACACACCGTCACCCGCTAAAATAGGACTTGCGTGGTTGCCATTGGGAACTGCATGAAAAGCTCTTGGCTGCCACATCACAGTTGCGCTGAGTGCTGGGAAGTATGACAGAGCTTAAGCTGCCTTCCCAATAGCAGCCACAGAACTGGTGCAGAAAAGTCGGCCATGGAGGAGAGGGAAAATGTAGGGCAGAAGGTCAATGCTCTTGTGAGAGTCTAGGCATTGCCAGGTTACTGTCTGGCCCAAGCGAGTCCTGTGCAGTGAGTGACCCCACACCACTGCGAGGCACAGGTTGATCAAGGAGCTAGTGAATGTGTTACACAGCTCAGACATGAGCAAAGGGCTGTGAACACCAAAGCGCCCACCAGTGAATTTTCTCCAAAATATTAAGCATGGAAAAATGAGGCTGGCATGTCCTCTGTGGAAGGGATCATTGTCATAGTGCAGACCTTTAGTTGCAACTTCACCTCTGAACCCTGTGTGATGTGCTCCACTTTGACTGATCAGCTGTTGCCCAACCTCCTCCCCCACCCCCACCGAAAGGTCCAAGTTACATCTGTAAGGGAAGACACGTGTGGTGTGTGACTTGTGATGTCACGAGGTACATGACTGACACTGGACAGTCAATCAGCTGTACTATGGTGAATGGTGCATAGTAATCCTGGGCGTTTTCCTGACAGGGTCAATTTCACTATGTTGTCTTCAGTGCTATTACACTTAAGTCAATGATTAATGTTTTCCATCCTGTCTACTGATTTGTAATCGGATGTTAGCTGGAAAGATAGTTAAAAATATGATATTTATTGACGCTCTTCAAAGCAGCTCAGCATCTCTTCTCATTGCCAGCACATTTAATGTCCTGCAGGAAATTAGTGCTGATAGTTACGAGTTTTCCTCTCCTCTGCATTGTTGGATTGATCCGGCAATGCTCTCAACCTTATGCAACAATATGATGGGAATAGCAAACATTCAAGCTGGACTTTACTATCTATGTCAGAATAATATTTGGCAACTGCACTTTGGTGTTCAATCTGTTCAGAATTTCAATACAATAGATCAGTAGTGAAACATCACATAGTTTTCACATTCGCCATGGAGATGTTCCCTTCCCCTCCCACCCCCCAAGGACAATTTATTGTTTAAACTGAAATGTGAACATCCAAAAATGAAGTGATCCATAACATTGCTGAAATATGCAATTAGTTATAAAAAATTCATTATGTGCATGGTGAAAAGAAAGGTATTTTCAGCAATCAGAAGAGGTAACCCTGTGAAACAGCCACTGTTGTTGCAGTCTGCTATCCAATCAACAAAGATACAAGAAGTCCAAACTCAACTATGGTCTGAAACTTGAAAAGTATACTGAATGGTCATTGCAGCATATGCCAACAACACTTCATGGGTCTATTGAAGAAAATTTAACTGTGCCCAAGACCCAATCCTCAAAAGATAGCAAAGGTCCAATTAGAGTCATAGAGTTGTACAGCATAAAAACAGGCCCTTTGGCCCACGGCATCTATGCCAACATTATCCACCTGCCTGCATTAGTTCCATAATCCCTCTATTCTTTGCTCATTCAAGTACCTGTTCAGATGCCCCTTAAACATTGTTAGTGTTCCTGCCTCCATCACCTCCTTTGGCAGTTCACTCCAGATACCAACTACTCTCTGTGTGAAAAATTTACCCTTCAGATTCCCTCTAAATCTCCTCCCTCTCACCTTTAAACCTATGCCCTCTAGTTTTAGGCACCCATGCCATGTGAAACAGACTCTGCTTATCTACCTTATCTATGTCTCTCATAAGTTTATATACCTCAATCATGTCACCGCTTAGCCTCCTTTGCTCCAGGAAAACAGATATAGCGTATCCAATCTGTCCTTATAACTCAAGCCCTTCAACCCAGGCAACACCGTTGTGAATCTTTTCTGCACCCTCTCAAGCTTAATCACATCTTTCCTGTAGTGTGGTGACCAGAACTGCACACAATACTCCAAGTGAGGCCTCGTCAATGTTTAGTACAGCTGTATCATGATGTCGCAACTCTTGTGCTCAAGGTCATGGCTAGTGAAGGCAAGCCTGCCATTTGCCTTCTTCACTATCCTGTCTTCCTGTGTTACCACTTTCAGGGAACAATTGGGTCCAGGGGTGGGGTTTGGGGTGACTGTGGATGTTGGGGGCGCAATTGTGCCAAGATGCAGAGGGTGTTTCCATCAGAGATCTGACTGGTGCCATTGGGGTGGGATGCAGACTCTGGAGGCACAATGGAGGCTGTGGAAGGAGGTTGAGTGAGGACCTTGGAAGCAGGACCAGGGAGAGAATGTCATGTTGGAGACGGACAGTGATGGAGATGGTGGAGTTCAGCTTATGGAAAGTCTGGGGACTAGGTTGTTGATCAGGGGCAGGGGGAAGGTCATGATCCAGGCTTGAACTAATTGTAAGATCGGTGGATAGAGGAGTCTGCATCATAGTGGGGATGTTCAAAAGGTAGGAGACAAATAATAGCATTTATCTTAGTGCAGATACACCAGGTGTAAAAGTAATAAAACCTAGTTGTCCTGGTATTGGCTGGTGATGAGCACTCATAGAACAACACTGACTTATTTACCCAGCTACATTAATAGTGACATCTGATGTGAAAATCACCCCAAATGCTCAAGTTCAACTCATGGCAGCAAATGCCCAATTAAATTTCTATCCTGATGAAAAATATCCTGGAAATTTTTGTAATCGCATTCCAGTCTGGGACAAATCCATTTCCAATTGGTCGGTGCTGCAATGAACAACTCTACGTGATCGTATTTCAAGGACACAGTGCTCAGGGTATCCAATGAAAAGCTCTGCAGTATCTCCAAAGATTCATTTGGCAACATCACCCTTTGCAAAGATAGAAAATGCTGTGTTAGATAAAACCTAAATGTAAGATATGGAGGAAATAACCCATATTAAAAGCTAATTTAATTTGAATATTAATTTAATCTGTTTACCAGTCTAATATTTTCTTTGAATAATGGACAGCTAATCGATTACAATTAATTTCAATCTTCTAATCTGACATTTACGTTTTCAAATTAGAACTAAATCACAGGTGGATGTGAAATTGCATTGTTTTGTGCGATGAGATAAATTTACTGTGCTTAGATAAAACCATTGAAGACAATCTGGTAAGTAATCCTCTATATCCCATAGAAAGATGGGACAGCAGCACTTACAGCAACACTGCTAGAAGATAGCCATCTGGCTCCAACAAGGATGAAGAAATTGGTTTGGGTTCAAGCTACATGGATATAACTGTAACCAGATGGTGTAGGTTGTATCCTCACCTGGTTTGTGGAGTTGGCTAGGTGGAAGAAATATGTGGAAGTGATTGGACATGAGGGAAGTGGAAAGTGGTACCTAAACAAGAGGCAAATCTGTTGCTAAACATCTCTTTATTTAAATTTGCAACTGCACATTTGAAAACTTAAGCAATACGCTCCAACAGGTCCAGTCATTCAATGGTAATATATAGGTTGACCAGAGAACCTGGCCTATATTCTTATCACCTCGAAAGAAAATAAAGAAATAAACAAACAACTCCTCTATCTGATCTCAGTGCTCGAGAGGAGTCAAACATCATCGGTGATGATAAAACTGGAAGAGTTAACTAATTTCTATAACTTAAAATGTTTCTTTTTGCTCATCCCAGCCATTTTTTGCATAATGAATGTAACATTAGATTGTAATTACCATGGAAAATATAGGGTTTGTGATAATTACTGCTTGAATATTAATTGATACAGAACTGGGCACAACCTAGACTGGCCTTTTTATGACAAGGTATAACTTCCTTGTGAATCCTGACAATAATTAGTGCTTAATTTGAAAGCAGTTATCTGGCAATTGATACCTACATATTTATCTTGCATTCATTAGAATTCACTGAAAGAAAGCCGTATTTTTTTTTAAACTATACTTTTTGTTCTCCCTTTGTTAATTTTGGATGCATTCCAGAGAGTATTTGTTGGAAATTATTGCATTTAATAAGACATAATCACTTAACTCTTCTTAGCACAAAATAACATTTGAAAAATCCTTTGCAAGTCAGTTCAGTGAATGGACTTGGACCAGTCTAATTCAGCTTAAAGTCACAGGCTGTCTGGTATTGAAATCATCAGCTACAGTTATGATGTTCACTGGTTTTCAGGTGCATTAGGAAACCTTTTAATACAGCATGACATCATAAAATGAGCTAATGACTTGCTCAATCTTTTTCTTGGAGACTGAATAAACAATGATAGTTTTGAATAAATAGGGAAACACATGATAAAAGAACAAAGCCACTGAGGCGACAATGCCAAAGTCATTCTGGAGTTGTGATTTTGGATCCGGATCCATAACAACAGCTTTCTCATGGATTGCTTATTTCTTAACTACATTGAGAACAGTACAGGAAAGAGCAATCAGCTTGACCTGGGAAAAGGAAGACATGAAAAGCTTTGCATTGCTCCAGTTTCCTCAGTTCTAGCAATAATTTTACATTTGTTCAGATAGATGAAAAAGTAATTAGTTTGTTTTTAAACTGAATTAATTTCATTTTGACATAGTCAATAGAAAATATAAACATGGAGGAAACATTACTTTCTAAAGTCAAACATCTTTGGGAGTTTTTCTTCCTTAAATGTTAAGGAACAGTCCATTACATAGATAAAGAATAAGTAATGAACATTCCCTGTGTTTTGCTGGGTCAGGCATACAATGGAGTTTTTGAAGTCAAAGTTGAGTTTATTGTCATATGCACAAGTATGTATCTCAGTGATGAAGGTGTAATGAAAAACCTGCAGCAGTATGACAGTCACATAGCATCAGGGACACAACATACACAAGAAAAACATAAATTAAACATAAGTTTTACAAAATTATTCAAGAAAGAACACAATTAAAACAAAAAAAACAAAGTCCATTGTAGTACGAAGTGGTCAAGGTGGTCATAGTGTTGCTATACTGAGGTAGTGATTAGGGTTGTGCAGATTGGTTCAAGAACTGAATGGTTGAAGGAAAATAGATGTTCTTGAAGCTTGTGATGTGTCACTTCAGATTTCTGTACCCCCTGCCCAATGGTAATTGAGAGAAGCTGGCATGGCCAGGATGGTGGGGATCTTTGATGAAAGATGTTGCCTTCTTGAGGCAGTACCTTGTGTAGATACTTCCGATGGTGGGGAGGGATGTGCCTGTGATGTATTGGGTTGAGTCCACTACTCTCCACAGCTTCTTACGTTCTTGCACATTTGAACTACCATACTGGACCATGATGCAATCAGTCAGGATACTTTCTATAGTACATCAGTAGAAGTTTGTAGAGTGTTTGTTGACATGGTGAACCTCCTTAACCCTTTAAGAAAGTAAAGATGCTAGCATGCCTTCCTTATGATTGCATCTATATGCTGGGTCCAGGACAGGTCATCTGATATGTTTATGCCCAGGAATTTGAAGATGTTGATCCCATCCACTGCTGATCCACCAATGTAGACTGGTGCATGTTCACCCTCCTACCCCTTCCTGAAGTCAACACTCAGTTCTTTAGTCTTGCTGACATAGAGCGAGAGGTTGTTGTGGCGTGATTGTAAAGGTGGGGTACAATTCTTTTTGAAGCACGTGAAGGTGTTGTTCATTTATTTTGCATCTCGAATTTATGGGTATAATATCATTCCCTTAAGGCACCTAAAAATGCAAGCAATATTCAACAGTACCCTGATCAATGCCTTACACAAATTCAACTCTGCAGAAGTTGGATTGTGTAGCACCCAATTATACTGTGCAAATGAGTTAATCGGGATTATTTCAGTGACCATGTGTGGGTGAAGTAGGGCTCATCAGGGAACTAGCTCACACACTTCCATGTGCTACACATGTGAGAGCCTGTGATGTTTCCACTGTTATACATAGACCTAATCAGAAATCTACTTGCACAACTTCCATTTCTGCCCATACTGGTGTGAATTGAAACTTTAGGACGCAAACTCGGACTGTCCTGGAACAGTCTCAGTACAACTAGGAACTCATCACATTATTTTGATGCGTTTATTGTTATTGAGATTCTGCTGACACCGGGAGGTCTGAACAGGCACCTGAACTGACTGCAGGCCACGTCACAAATCCAACGAGTGTGCTTACACTAACAGTGAATGCTTTTCTCCAACAGGTAGGAATGGAGATGCGTGTTCGATGGCTCCCTCAGTGGTGACACTGCTGACAGAAATCCATTAATGAAGGGATTGGGATGGCAATAATTTGCCATGTAGGATAGGCTTGGACCCTTGGGGCATTAGACAAAGACATGCCCAGCTGCAAAGAACATAATCCCTACGTGGACCTCTCCAATGAGCGACGTAATCATGGGCTCGGGTATTACAAGGTTTTCATCATTGAGATATGTGACCTTCTATGGGAAAACCTTCAGGCACGCACTTGTGTCTGGTTGGCTCTCTCCACGTAGGGCAAGGTCACGATGACTATCAACTTCCTTGCAACAGGATCGTTCCAAGTGTCAGCGGCAGAGCTCTTACATGACTCACACTTTGCCGCTCACCACAGCCTCAGAGAGGTCCTCTGGGCATTGTATTCTCAGGACAATGATTTCATCTGCTTTAGTTTCAGTGAGGAAGAGGTGACTTCTCAGACACAGGGATTTGGAAGTTATGCTGCCTTCCTGTGCATGCAGGCAACGAGTGACTGTACCGACATGCCTGTAAGACACAGAAAGAGTTTCCACTCCCCAAATATGAAGATAGTTATACATGATTAAAAGATATCCCTGACAGTGAATGCCATGTTCTGGGAAGTACACATGACATTTTCCTCCAATGTTACCTTGCAGGCTTTGTGCTTTTAGCGTCGATTTCCCCATTTATTCAAGGCTATCACTATTTATTCAGTCTCCTTCAAAACAAGATGCCAGAGATTTATTGTGGTTGGTATTGCCCAGAGGGATAGATCTGGGAGATGAGGACTATCCTCTGCTTCCCTTGCACCTGACACTTGTATGCTGTCCGAGCAAAGCAGCTGAATGCTGATGCATTGGGAGCCATTGGTCTTCTGAACATGTCATTCTATTCCTGTAAAAGCCTCAGGGGGGAGTGGGGAGGGGGGAAGGGGAAGACGGGTGGTGCTTGCAATACATGCTTGGCAGGTGTGGAGACTCTGCTGTGGTGTGTTGCATGCTGCAAAACCCAGCATCAAAAGACAGAGGCTGGTGCCTGGGGAGGAGCAATGTGTCGACCTAGAGCCTGGAGCCTGAGAGACATGAAGCACAGGTTAAAGGGCAGCAGGAGGAAGAGGAGCAGGAGGACGAGGAGGGCAGTCGGGGGAAAGCTCCAGCAGAACACCACCAGCCTCATCTCCCAGCAGAGCGAAGGAGGAAGCTATAGATTCCATGGGCAATGAGGGAGCCCCTGATAGAAAAACATTTTTAGATGGAATAAAAGCAGAAAATCCTCGAAGTATTCAGCAGGTCAGGCAGCATTTGTAGAAAGAGAAAAGGAATTAACATTTCAGATGGATGAATTTTCAGAAGCTGCCTGATTTGATGAATATCTCCAGTATTTTTTGTTATTTCAAAATTTTCAGCAACTACAGTCTGTGGCTTTTGTTTTTCATTAGAATCCTGCTAAATTTTAGACTACAATCCAGACAAAGGACCAACATTGTTCACCAGTTATCAGCTGAGAGATTCAGATGATGCATAATATTCCCTCACATTAACCTTTGCAGGACAAATTGTACTGATTCATTCATAACATGCTGATGAATGAATCCCTGATCTTCTTACTGAAATAGCTTGCTACAACTGTTTTCAGTGGTGTGCAGCTCATCCTGACATGACTTGTGAGGAAATTTATTTTTGCATTGCTTGACTGAGAGGAGCTACTCACATTTGGAGGGAATGGCTGGAGCTACTCACTGCCAAGCTCTTCCTATGGTGGTGTGAGCAAACAGAGTTTGTCTCCTGGCATTATCTCACTGAAGAGAATGTCAGATCTTACACTAAATCTAGGGGCTCTCATTACCTCCCAAGGAGCAATCATTGTGCATGTGTTTTGCTGATGTCTAGCTTCCGTGAGGACTGAGTCTTTACGAGCTGATGCCATTCACTGATTGGCACCCAAGAGCTTGTTGGAAGTTGCATCCAAATAAATGACATTCCATTGGAACAGCAGCTTGTCCCACTTTAGTGTTTATTTCTGGGTGTAATCCTATTTCCAAAGTATTTTTGGTGAATTTCATAATATTTTGAAAGGAAACTGTATGACATTTGAGCTGTACACTGTACATCAAAAAGGGGGTGAATTCCAATTTCTAAGCATTTGGCTATAATGGGGATGTGGCTTGGATCTGAACAAAAATTGGAAAGGAGTTATTGCAATTCTCGTGTATTGCAGGCCAAGAAATAGTGTGGTTGAGTTTGAAAGAGAGAGAATTGAAGATCCAGGTTTGACCTGAATCTTGGTAATGGTATTACCAAATGGATGAACTCTTGTAATGGTGCATTGCGCGTCACTTGCAAGATCAAAATGTTGCCAGTCCTATAAGGAAAGAAACATCAGTTGAATTAGTTCTCAGAAATGAAGTAAGGCAGGTAGCTGTTATGAAAACATTGGATAGACCGCAGAGTATTGTGCACAGTTCTGGTCACTGCACCACAGAAAAAATGTAGTAACAATAGAAAGAGTGCAGAAGAGATTTATCAGGGTGTTGCTTGGAATGGAGGACTATAGTATTAAGGAGAGATTGGATAGGCTGGGTTTATTCTCACTGGAACCGAGGGGTGACTTTATAGAGGTTTCTAAAATTATGAGTGGCATAGATAAGACAGATAATCAGAATATTTTTTCCCAGGGGAGTCTAGAACCAGAGGGGACAGGTTTAATGTGATAGCAATGAAATTTAAAGAGATCTGAAGGGCAAGTTTTTCCACAGAGGATGGTGAACTATGGTGAATGGCAGGAATGAGCTGTCAGAGGAACGGGTGGAGGCAGATACACTTACAAAGTTTAAAAGGTGTTTGGACAGGTACTTAGATAGGAAAGACATAGAGTGATACAGGCCTAATATGGGCAAATGGAACTAGTGTAGAAAGGCACCACAATTGGCATGGACAAGTTGGGCCATAGGGCCTGTGTCTGTGCTGTATGTTTCTATGATTCTATGGAAGTAGAACAATTGACCAGTTACATAGTCAGAAATATGGGTAAAGAGAAGACAAGAGCTGGAGGTGTTGCAAAAGGCAGAGTTCTAGCCCAAATTAACCGGGCAGTAAAGTTTACGATATGAGCTCAATAAAGGACAAAACAATCATATTTCTGTAAAATAAAACTGGGATATTGAAGAAAAACAAACAGAATTTGTTGGTGAGTAAGGATGCTTAGTGGCTACCTATTGTGGGGCACAGCTGGGAGGAGAATTCAATTCAAGGTGATTGCACCCCCACTAAATTTCTGTGATAGGAGAAGAAATTGTACATACAACATGGGTGTTTGGCAGCTTCCCGAGGTTAAAGTTGGGCTCAACCTTAGAAACTGAATGAGCCACTCAGTTAGTTTCTTTGTAGAACATAACATTCATTAACCTTTCTTCAGGGAAAGCTGGTGGAGAACAACACTATTACCCTAGAATCACATAACGGCCTTGCTCTCAAAGACCTTTCTTCGATCTGGAGCTGTAACAACATTTTCAGTGCATTCACTTAACTTGTTTCATCTTGTGTCCTGCATTGTTGGCAGTGAGCCTACATATTAGGTTTATAATGTTTGAACAGGAGATACAAGACAACATGAGCCAGTCTGCATAACATTATGAAGCTAAAATTAAAAAAAAAGACAGAAAATGTTGGAAACACCCAGCAGGTCAGGCAACATTATTGGTGAAAGAAATATAGTTAATGTTTCAGGTCAAAGACCTTTATGAAGCTAGACTGTTGAGATTCTTATCATTTTAAAACCTGCTTCTCTTTTGTCTTTAAGGAAGCTGTGCTCATAATCTAACTCATTATGATAAGCTTTCAGTCTAGTTCCTTATTTCTTTAGCCAATTCTCCATTAGTACTTCCCATATTTAAGCTGAAAGTAAACATGTTCTTTTTTATCCCTTTTTGGAGATTTTGTTTTTCCTGTCTGAGGTGAAGTGAGCTTGTGAGTTCAGTTAACAGGCACTCACCTTCAGAATGAGAACACCTCCATTGTGTATTGTGACACCACAGTCATGCTAAATAAGCAGATCCAGAAGCTCAAATCTTTGCATCTGTGAGACCTTCTAGGTTATCAGTATCAGCAGAATTGTGTTCCATTACAATTCATAACATTATGTACCAAAATATCCTTCACTCCATTATTATCATCAAGCAAGCATCAGTCTCATGTAATGGTTCAATGAGAGAGATAGACAGGCATTCCAGAGGCAGTTCCAGGTTGTAACTAAAAATGAAATGTCAATCTAATAAAGCTGCAACATAGGACTATGTCTGTACAATGTTTGAAAGATAAAGAGTCAACTGATCCCACAGCCAATCAGGTCAAAGTTCTGACGTCCTACAGATTTGAACAGAGGTCCATGGGTCAGGAGCTGGGGCCACATTCCTTCTCAGGCATTTCCTCTGTGGCTGAAGATCTGCACCCCAAATAACTCTGTGGGATCTGTCCATCCAAAGGCACTGTGGACATGATCTTTACTGTGCGACAACTCCATGAGAAATGCAGGGAGCAGCACCAACCATAATAAATGACCTTTGTAGACCCCACTGAATTTGAAGAGAGCGTTCCACAATCCTTCCCAATGATCAATTCTCTCTTCAAATTCAGCTGTCCACAGAAACTCATCTCTATCTTACATTTACTCCATGACAGCCATGATCATAACCAATGGGTCTACTACAGACCCAATCTCAGTGAAGACTGGTGTCAAAAAAGGCTGCTCAGTGGCCAACACTTCTCTCACTGCATTGTTCGATCTTTCATCCTGTGGGAATGGATCTAATCTTCAGATCTAATAAGAAACTATTCAACTGAACATACCACACAACCAAGGTCACCTGAACTGCGGTCGTCGAACTGCAATATACAGACAATGCAGATGTTTTTGCATGCTCAGAGGCCAAACTCCAAACCAATGTCAACTCCTTCATTGAAACATATGAGAAGACAGACTTTACCTTCAATTTTGGCTGGACAAAGTTCCTCTACCAATCTGCCCTGCTGTACTATACTGCTCTCCAATAATAAAGACTTATGACTAGAGTCTCGAAACATGGGCAACTTCCCATATCTTAGGAGCTGACTCTTGGTGAAGGTAGACATTGAAGAAGAGACTCACCATCACCATTATGCTCTCACTGCCCCAGCTGTGTTCTATCTGACAGCAGTGATTCCCGTCCTTCGATACAGTTCTGAGACCTGGAGTATAGCAGGTGCTGGGAAGATGCCACCCATATTGTCTCTGCAAAATCCTCCAAATCCACTGGAACATCAGCAACCTCTCCCAGGCCAACATCTCCAGTATGAAACCCTAGTTATAGTCAGTCAGTCACGTTGGGCAGGCTACATTGTTCACATGCCAACACCAGACTTCTGAGGCGGACACCCTAATCTGAATTCTATCAAAGGAAGAGCTTACCAGGCAGAAAGAGGAAAAGATTCAAGGATGTGCTCAGGGCTCCTTGAAGAAGTGCAATGTTCCCATCGATTCTTGGGAATCTCTGGCCCATGACCACTCAAAGTGGAGACAGAGCATTTGTGATGGTTTTAAGAAGCTGGAGTCCACGCATTGGGAGTACACAGAAGCCCTGTGTAAACGATGGAAGGAGTGCATCACCACACAAACTACTCACCCACCTGCCCAATTGGGCACCACCTGCCCCATCCGTGGAAGTTTCTGAAATTCCCACATTGGCTTTGTTAACCACCTGAGAACCCACAAAACTGTAGTGAAAGGAAGTTAATACTGATTCTGAGAAGCTACCCGAGAAAAAGAAATACTGCTGAACAATTAAACAACAAATGGGAGACAGATGCTCTTGAAAACTCACTCTCAACAATGCTGGAGCCAGAGATAAGACAAATATTTTGCAGCTATCTTCAGGTAAAACCTTTCCGAGGTCCCGCTATCACAAACCTTATCCCTCAAGCAGTTAAATTTACTTCATGTGATATGAAAAAAAAATCTGAGAGCACTGGATACTGCAAAGACTATGGGACCAATAACAATCCAGCCATGGCATTGAAGATGTGCTCCAGAGCCAGCCCACCTCCAGTCAAGCTATTTCAGGACAGTTACAGTACTGACCTTTACCTAGCAATGTAGGAAATTGTTCGGGTATGTCCTGTCCACAGAAAGTGGGACAAATTCAGCTAATTCTCACACAGTCACTATATGAAGCAAGCTGATTTTGCAGGTTCCAGTAGGGTCAACCCTCTGTCAACGCTTGAGTAATACCCAGCTGGAAACCTTTATTATGTATTCATTTGATAACTCCAGGACTAACCACTGACTAAAGATATGAAAGGAAGAATTGAATTTATATGGCACCCGTCACAACCTCAGCACATTCCAAATCTCTCTACAGTCAATTTACAGTCAATCTTGAAATGTAACCATTAGGTTAGAGTGGAAATAAAAGAACTAATGGCAAGCTTTCTCTAACAATGACAATGACCGAGACTTATTGACAATGAATCCAATAACGTGAGTCTCATGCAATTGCACTGGAGTGACGGATCAGGGACCTGGTAACATCCCATTTGGTATGGTTTGTTTTCCACCCCTGTTGGCAGAGTCACACTGCAGAGTGCACTGGTTTGCCATGCAATTTTGAAAGGGGGATTTAGTGGCATCAGCACATTCAAAATATGACCTGTTCTTTCTTGCCCTAGATTATCCCTGAGGCTGGGTGCTTGATGACAGTGGGGGTGAAATATTCTGTGTTCAAGTTGCTGTTTGTTAAAATCACACAGGTTGTGATGGTGCAGAGGGTATAATCTGTGCCACAAAAACAGGCCATGCTGCATGTGAACAGTCTCAATTAAACAGGTCATGGAGTAAGCAGACACCAGCCATCCTCAATAAACATGTAAAAACCTAACCTGATTCATCAGGGGTGATCTGCTTTAGGAAGTCCTGATTTATGAAGAGGACAATGAAGGAGATGTGTCATTTCCTGGAGCTTCCAATCAACTCCGGAGAGAGGACAACATTGAATTTTAATGCCACTGGTTCCTTCAGGAATATTTGTCAAGTTCCACACACAGAAGTGGGCATTTAAATACAGATGATCTGTAACCTCGGGCACTGAGTTATGTAAGACATTCTTCACCACCTTGTTAGCCTTCATGGTTTTTGTTTCCAGTGTTAGAAGGGGAAAGAAGCTGAACTGTGGCTGTTTGTGAACCAAGATTATTCTCGGACCCAGGGCTGTCGTCAAGATAGAACATGTCAACTGGATGTGGAAACAAAGTATTTAATGTCTAAACAGATCATAGGAAGGCTGCAATCAGGGAACGTTATGACAGGCTCATGTTATTCATATATTCATTTGCACTAAATAAAGTTGAAAAAACTCAGTATTTCCACAATTGCTATCAGCCCTTTCTTAACTACCTCTTATAACATGGATACTTTCATGTTAAAACTGAGGTGCTCTTAATTACTTCTATATACATTGGAAAACCATCTATCAGAGTAGTTTAGGTTCCCAATGGAATAATCTTCTTTCAGGTGCTCTTAAACAACTGTATTAATCAGCCAATGAGTTTTTCTGAAGTGAATCTGGCAGAGTTTGAGACAACATGGCTGTATTTTTAAAACGGTGACATTCCAAATATCCAATTTATACATATTACAGCACAGATAAAGGCCTTTCAAACCATGCTGGCATTTATACTCCATTTAAGTCTCCTCTCATCCTTTTCTAAATCAGCATATCTCACTAATCTCTTCTCCCCATATGCTTATTGAGTTCCCCCATAAATGTATCCAAACTAATCAAGTCAACTTCTCCCAACTCTCTGGGCAAAGGATACTATTTGATTGGGTGATCGACTTGTCAGTACAGATCCAAGTTAACGTAACCAAAGTGCTTTTATATTCTTGAAGAGTTGGGAGCCCTGGTTCAAATTTTGTGCATGTGCGATGTTAATATCTTCCACTCTATTGAGCTTGCCTGTAAAAGCTAACACACAGACTTATTTTCTCTGCATAATTACATGTTGAAAGAATGACTCGGCAGCATTTAAATTTCTAAATTAATATGCATGCTGCCAGCAGAAGAATCGAACGACATAGAAAAAAATGGAATGATAAAAAAAGTTCAACTCATCAATCTAATGCCTTCTCAAGACAATGTACAATCTATTCTATCATGGACTCCAGTTACTCATTTAATCTCCCGAAGTGAATGCTCTTTGGTTTTGAAATATAATCAAGTAAAGCTGTCCATCAATCTTCCCACTACAGCCGTATGATTTAACCCTGGCCGATTGCTCTCTGTAGATAGCAAGCAACTCCCCAATGGTTACAGCAAAGACTTGGCTCCCCAGTCTTTTTTGAAGCCTACTCACTTTGAGCCCAGCTCCTCTAGATCTCTAATCACAGACAAAGTTGTCTTGTTTATATTTACATTGTTTATAACTGTTGGTATTTTAAACCCCAGGATCTTGTCCCTTTCCTTCCAGTGAAAGTAAGTTCAGCTGTGAACTCTGCCCCGCAAAGTTCTGCTCTCAGCCAATCACTATGAAGTTTATTTTAAAATTGTGAATAAACATGAAAAAAGAATGTTCATCTTGTCAGCTTGTCTTTTGTCACTTGCCTTATGCAGCCATTTTCCCAAAATAGGTACAATCAGTGCTATTGTGTGCCATGCTCATTTTAATATTGTATGTGCAGACGGGGGAAGGAAAGAAACAATTTATAGATGTGCACAGCCACTCAGAGCTCAGCCATGATTTTACACACTAGAGATGCAAATTTTCTGCCTCCTATGCTGCAGTATCAGATTCCTTATTTAAATTTGTACATCTGCTTGATACAGCTGCACCCGATAACTCTTGAATAATATTATTGCTCATGCTTACTCCAGGATGAATTTTACTCAGCTGTTTACTGCTCTGTGCATCCAATATGATCAGTTTATCTGTATTTCTTCGTATTACATTTCTAACCATGTTTTCAAAGGATAAACTTGAGAACAATGACAAATTCCTCAGTACATAACATTAATGCTCTACAACAGATGCCAGTTTGAAAGGATGAAAAAAGTGGGTGGCTTTACTCTTGCGGGAAAAAAAGGTTGAAGGATGACATAATAATGTTCTTTTAAATGATGAAAGCTTTTGAGAGATTTGCTGGAGAATATTTTCAGTGCATGGAAGATCCTAACTATTTGCCATCATTATAAGATGTTAACCATGAGGTCCAAAGTGTATTCAGAAGAAACTTCTTTGCCCAGAAAGTGGTGAGAATGTGGAATTCACTAACATAGGGAGTGATTCAAGCACTTAAGAGCAGGCTGAACAAGGATCTGTGGGAAAAGGTAATAGAGGGTTATGCTGATAGAATTAAATATGGAAAGATAGGAGGAGCTGAGGTGGAGCATAAGTGTTGCCATGGACGGTTTCTGTGCTGTACAGTAAACCTCTAGGAATCTGTGATCCGACCATTTGATGGTTCAGCATCTGGCTCACCAGGTAAAGTTTAGTGTGCTGCCCATCCACTTTCTGGTACCCCAGTTCCTGTGCTCCCCATCCACTTATTGGATGTCTGGTTCCTGTGCCACCTTCCATTCACCGGGACCCTGGTCCCCACAATCCCTTTAAATTCACCTGGTTCTGTTGGCTGGGTTCACTTTAAACCTACGGGGATGACTGAAGTGTGACTGTGTAACATCTTTAAGAACCAAAAATAATAATAACATCCAATGGCCTGGATTATCTGCAAGTCTGACATCACCAAAATGCCAAGCATGCCAGATTAATGGAATTTTACTGTATGTCCTTTCTAAACCAATGAGATGACCATCTGTAAAATGCAAAGTCCAGTTGGCATGCTTAAGTTATACTGTTGGTTGTCAACTTGTGTGTTCCACTAAGCTCAGCATGAATACTTGAATGGTAGCACAGAAATCGATTCCCAAGCCAATTAATTGTCAGTAATCGGGGAGATATGTATATATTACTTTCCTAAATATTAAGAAAGAGCTACTTTAAGGCCACTCCATCTGTATAAGTGTATAATTTGCTATAAAACATGATTTGGGGAATATTTTTAAATGTTGGCACACATTTTTTGGTAAAGTAAATTGGCACAAATTGGATATTGTGTGCGAAGCATAATACTTGCTGGTTGACTCTCAGCTCAACTAGAAATTTATCATGCTGTTTGATCAATTTCTCTCCACCTAAAGGGACATTCTGCAGAAATCAGGACATCTCAAACTATATGGAAGCTGTTTAGATATCTTCTACAGTCCACAGAGTGTGCTGCAACTTTCAGTAAATAAAATTGGAGTTTGAGCCACCCATGTGCTTTTGGACCTGTGGTGTTTTTCCTGGATCAATCCAATCTGACCTTACCATCACCATGAGTGTAATGACTTGAGGCATGCTGTTCACATATGGTGATGCTGGCTGGCTTGTGCCGATCTGGACAGGGTCCTGGGACAGGCCCAATTAGACCTGAATGCAAATGTTTGTTTGGAGTATACATCTGACCTGGCTTCACCCTGGCGTATGTGGCCTGAAAATACTTGCTGGTTCCAGGAGGGCAGAGGCTGTGATCTGCCAGGGTTTCATTATTCTATCAAAATCTGTACTCACTGGCAGGAGAAAGATTCTAATTTTAACTTGCCATGGCAATGAGGGCTCTTTGACCTGACCATGGATTTCAAAATGCTATTCAGGTCCAAGTGAGGTCTACTGGAGCTTCAGCATCTTGGGAGTAAGTCATCTTTTTGAAGAAGATACTGTTTGAGGTGTGTGACTTCAGGCTGGTGGAGGTCACTGTGCCATAAGATTTCCCTCGCAGTGGGTACTTGGACATAAGCTTTCAAAAAGTAGATAGCTGCTTAGAGGATACTGAAGCTCTCTGAGGAGAAAGGTAAGAAACACTCCTGTTGCTGCTGAGTGTGGAGGCTCCCTCCAGAGAAATAGCAAATGCTGGTTTTATATATTTAATCCTGATGCGCCAGTCCTTGATGCTCACAGGGAAAACATGAAAACTTCACATGGACAGCACCCAATGTCAGGATTGAACCCAAGTCACTGGAGCTGTGAAGCAGTAACTCTATTAGCTGCACCACCATGCTATACTGCTACGTGCTTTCCCTTGACCATTACAAATATTGAAAATATAGCATGTGATGAGATCCAACTCCACCTCACCACCAACTCTCTTTACCCTTCCATTGGTCTTTATATTGAAAGACTACCTATTTGACATCTTGCTTTGTAGGTAAGGAGAAATTTCCTCTGGTTAAATATTAGGAAAACCAAAGCCATCATCTTAAGAATCAAACACAAACTCCATTCACCACTCACTGACTCCACCCTGCTCCCTGGCACTTGTGTCAATGAAACCAGACTGTTCATAACTTTGTGATTGTATCTGATAAGTGTTGATCCATATATTTGTGGTATCAATAAGACCACCTATTTCCTTGTCTTTGATATTGCCCAACATTGCCCTGCCTCAGCTTCCTCATCCATGCCTCTGGACTTGACTAATCCAATGCACTCCTGGCTAGCCTCCCTTATTTTAACCTCTGTAAATTTGAAATCAAGTCCTAATATGACTATTTCCTAACTTGCTGCGGGTCACGCTCTCCCAATGCTTGCATGCTTTCTGACCTACATTAGTTCTCGGTTAAGCAATGCCTCAATTTTAAAATTCTAACCCTTGGTCATATCCTCACATCTCCCTCTTTCTGTACTTTTCTTTTGTCCTATAACCCTTGTGATATCAATGCTCTTCAACTCCAACCTCTTGAAATTGAATTATTCTACTGTCCTTTCATTTGCCAATGCTCTAAGTTAGATTAATCTTGCCACTGTTTTAGTGTTCTTTCTTTCTTCAAGAAGCTCTATAATCCTTTCACTAATATCTTGTTTGATTTCGCGTTAAATTTTGTCTGACGACCCCATTCATGGCTGGTTCACATTACCACACTAAAGGTGTTACATTAATATAAATTGTTTTGCTGTTGTCAGGCCAGTCAGACACTACAAATAGTTATTGCATTTTCATCTTAATACAAACTTTTGAAAATTTGTTATCAAAGATTTAGCACCTTGGTGATGTTGTTAAGATCTGAAATTTCATTTTAGCCTGTGCTGGTTTTGTCTGCTAATTCTCCACTTAGAACTGCAACACAAAAGCTTTAATTTTTCACTGGATATCGATTTTTCTAACCACAGGGACAAAACAATGATTATACACTGTTCAATGCGACATGCCACTTACCTTTTACTATAAAGAAATAGATTTCCTAAAATTGCTTTTCACACCGTTGCACTGCATTTAAAGGAAGTAACTGGCAGTGATTGTGAATTTCTTAGGTACCTTAGTCATGATTGTCCATAAGTGCTCGTTTATTATTAGTAGTAATGGACACCATTTAGCCATTAACAGCTATTATACCATCCATCGTGATGCTTTTGCTACATTATAGCCATTTGTGCCCTTTTGTAAACAAAAACCTGAAGAGTGAAAGACGGATATGATGCTGATGATGAATAAAACGAAAGCTTGGAGTGTCCAGTTCATTTTGACACCAAGTTTCTTAATCTGACACAGAACGACACCAATTTCCACAGAAGTGGGTCCCTTTTTCCTGAACAGCTTTGAGTTTTTGGAATAATTTGCCTTTCTACAACTCATCCTGACACTTTACCAGTTTTGAGTATGTACTGACAGGTTAATAACTCCCAATTTTGACACACTTCACATCCATTAGTCATAATTACTTCTTTTCTCTTGTATTTTCAATAGTTTTAATATGACAGTCTTTTTATAAGAGGTAATTATAGTGATAATACATTTATCCAATGTTTAAGTCTTTTTCAGGCTCAGTGACTACTCACATTGCAATTCTGATTTTTTAAGTATTGTAACTTTCCTCAGTTTTGACTTTTATATTTCACAATAGTCCTTTCTCATATATACAGAAGGAATATATTAATATATCTTAGTATTCAAAGTACACACAGGGAATATTTAAGATATGCAAATAGCTATTAATTATGAGCCACAGAAAAACAACCAACGGACATTGTTTTTATTTATTTAGTTTCCCTCTTTAATAACAGAAAATTGGATACCTCTGAGAGACTAACTTACTATAAAATGTAAATAGCTCCAGTCTACTCTCAGGGGATTTTCATTATTAATGAAGCAAATTTT
This sequence comes from Pristis pectinata, assembly GCF_009764475.1. Taxonomy (NCBI): domain Eukaryota; kingdom Metazoa; phylum Chordata; class Chondrichthyes; order Rhinopristiformes; family Pristidae; genus Pristis; species Pristis pectinata. The sequence continues at coordinate 107,892,758 of NC_067407.1, forward strand.
CTATTCAGTAATCTAAATGGTTGCCAGATATTTAATGCACTGCCAAAAACTGTGAATAGCAACAGGGCCTAATTGATTATTAATCAATTATTTAATCCTATTAGTGTCAGGGACCATAGTATCCAGAGTTGACTGACATTAATGAAGCTAAATAATCCGTGTGTAGCTAATTACATATATCTCTTATTTTACTAACAATGATTTCAGCAATAATTTTAAAGTGCTACTTCTTTCACACTCTAAAATCCTTCAAATATAATTTTGGAACACTTTAGAGAAACTTTGAAAGGGCATAGCTTTGATAATTGATGTCATCATGGCTCCTTGATCAAAGACCAAATATGTTCATTTCTAAATAGATCTAGTGGATAATTTAAAATAAACAAAAATGGTCATATGAAAATGAGAATGGAAGGTTAAGCAAGATCGTAAAATGGGGAGTTTGGTGATGTGAAAAGAGAAATTATTGGAAAAAGTTTAAATTAATGAGCAAAGTTAAAAGGTTCCTCTAGGAAGAAATAAATCATAGCGTTTGATTTCTACAAGCACAACTCAAAAATAGAGTAGACTGCATTGTACATCCAACATGTGTCAGAAAATTTATCATTTTCATCCCCTTTAAAGCAGTAGGGTTTTATCAGATTTCTCCCTTTTTTGTGCACTGTCAGACATTATGTCCACGGCTAAATTTCATCATAGAGGAGGTTTGATGTGAAACATTTTTCTCTCCACAGATCCTGCCTGACCTGGTTTGTGCTTCTGGATTTTTTCTGCTTTTGTATTGGATTTCTAACGTCTGTGTTTTTTTTCCTCCAGTTATACCAAAAGTAGTTTCTCCATCTTAAATTACAAAGGGTAAACTTCATCAGCTTTTCAGCTCAATCAAACTTGTTACTGTACTATAGTAAGAAAAATACTGAGATTTCAAAATTTGGCTCAGTAGTTCACCCTCTTTGAGTGCAATGAGTGGTGGATTAGTTCCAAAATGGTGTCCAAAGTGCACCTACAATTGTGATGCAAAGTGTTCCAGATGCCACGTGTAGGATCTGTTCTCCTGGTGCTCTTGCGATGTTGGCAGAGTGGACACATTGTGGCTGCAGTCTGACTTGACACCAGCAAAGCCAACCTGGTGTTCGATGCTGCAGCTAGTTCCCTGGTTCTGCCTCAGAAGGACTCCTCCATTTTGTGCAATTTAAAATTCTCATCAACTATTTTAAAACTTCATTCAATTCTTCTAGCTTGTTGTCACAATGGCAAAAGCGTTTGGTGCTGGAGGAGAAGCTAGAGGAGGCATAAGAAGAGGCAGGGAAGAGGCAAGGTGGCCAGCCCCATTCTGGCTGGGTTGCTTCTGAAGGATTTATTGAGTGCAGTACTCCATTCACTAACAGTTCTCCATTCATTAACAGTCCCACTCCTGTTCTCTGCAGCTGACTATTACAGTTTTCCTCACCACAATACAAAAGTAAAAGCCAACACAAAATAAACATCCCAACCCAAATTTATGGATCAAGTCATACCATGTTGTGTTGAAACATCTCATAATCATCCCTATGAATTCTCTCAGTGTCTGTCTTTTGTGCACCTGTCTCTGTCCTTGTATGGTCCTCCACCAGTCCCTCTGTAGGTGGAAGGCTGTTGGCTTTCAGTAGATAACATCACGTGTGTTCTTGGAGGATGACCTCGAACAAATCTGGTCCCAGAAAGCCCAGCTTTGCATTATAGCATCATGGAGTGACTGATTCAGTCTGACAAGCAATAGCAATGCCACTCACTAGTGGAGTGGCAATGGTGAGATAACAATTGACCTTCCATAAATCCCCTTTAGATGGTGGTGGTGAGCCACCTCCTTGAAGCATTGCAGATCCTCCAGTAAGGTACTCCTCCAATGCTGTTGAGGAGGGAATTCTAAGATTTAGACAAGTGACGATGAAGGAATGATGACATATTTCCAAGTCAGGATGGTGCATGATTTGAGGAGAACATGCAAGTGATGGTGTCCTCAGAGGTAGAAGTCATGCGTTTAGGAAATGCTGTTGGAGTAGCCTAGGCCAATACCTGCAGTGCATTCTGTAGTTGGTACACTCTGCAGCCACTGCACTGGTGGTGATAAGACTGAATATTTAAGGTGGTGGATGGGGTCCCAATCAGACAGGCTGCTCTTTCCTGAATGTAGTCAAGCTTCTTAGTTGTTGTTGCAGCTGCACTCATCCAGACAAGTAGAGAGTATTTCACTGCAATCTTGAGTTGTAGGTCTCAGGAGGTGAGTCACTTATCATTTGATACCATGCCTCTGACCTGCTCTTGTAACCATAATGTTAATGTGGCTGGTCCAGTTGAATTTCTGGTCAATGATTCCCCCTAGGATGTTGATGGGCAGTGGTAATGCCATTGAATATCAATGGTAGGTTAGATCCTCTGTTGTTAGAGAACATTATTGCCTGACACTTGTGTGGCAGGAACGTCACATGCCTTTTATCAACCCATGTTTCTGCATGCATGCATGAGCTGGTTCATTTGCTGAGGAGTAGCAAATGGAATCACTCCTTATGTTATAATGGGCAAACCCCACTTCCAACCTTCTGATAGAAAAAATATATTAAACAGCTGAGGAACGCCTGAGGAACACCTGAAGAGGTGCCCTGAAGCTGGGATGATGAACAACCACAGCCTTTGTGCAAAGCTTGAATCTAGTCATTGGAGTGTTTTCCCCTTGAAGTCCATTGGCTTCATTTTTACTATGACTCCTTGATGCCACACTTGGTCAAATGCTATCTTGATGTCAAGGGTAGTCACTCTTCCCTCACCTCTGAAAGTCAGCTCTTGGGTCTCAGGTCAATGGTCTTGTCTGAAGCTGAAACTTCTGCTTGGTATCAGTGAGCAGGTCATTGGTCAGCAAGTGCTGCTTGACAGCATTGTTGATGATATATTAATCCTATTATTCGTGACTGATAGTGAATTGATTGGATGGTAATTAGCTGGATTGGATGCATCCTGCTTTTTGTGAACGGTGCATTCTGGAGCAATTTTCCATATGATCGGGTAGATGCTAGTGTCGTAGCTGTGTTAGAACAGCTTGACTAGTTCTGGAGCGCAGGTCTTCAGTACCACAGCTGGGATGTTGTCTGGTCCATAACTTTTGCCGTATGTAGTGCTCTCAACTCTTTCGTGATGTCACATGGTGTGATTCAAATTTGATGATGATCGGCTTCTGTGTAGCTGGCCATCTCAGAAAGAAGGCAATTTGGATCATTCACTTGACTCTTCTGGCTGAACTTGCTTGTGACTGCTTTATCCTTGATCTTCACACTCAAGGCTGGGTCCAACAATTTTTGAGGATGGAAATGTTCTTGGACAATTTTCCTCCCATTAAACTGTTTAATTGATTATGTAAGTAACCCCTCCATTTTGAAAAGATGGTTTTGAATGTCATTGCAAGAAAAAATATTTAGGTTTTTTTATAGTGATTATTCTGAATACAGGTCATCCCCAGCCTATGAATGCCTGACTTATGTACAGCCCATACATATGAGCGAGAGTTTGGGAGACCGACAGTATGGATTTGTTGGCCGCAGGTATCTTCTGCGGTGTTGGAACTCAGTTTGTGGCTGCATTTCCAACTTATGAACTGTTCGGGTTACAGAACCCTGCTGTAACCTGAGGATGATCAGGCACAGTAGTGTAGCAGTTAGCGTAACACTATTACAGTGCCAGTGACCTGGGTTCAATTCTGGCCACTGTCTGTAAGAACTTTGTACGTTCTCCCTGTGTCTGTGTGGGTTTCCCCCAGGTGCTCTGGTTTCCTCCCACATTCCAAAGACGTACAGGTTAGGAAGATTTGGGCATGCTATGTTGGCGCTGGAAGTGTGGCAACACTTGCGGGCTACTCCAGAACACTCTATGCAAAAGATGCATTTCACTGTGTGTTTTGATGTACACATGACTAATAAAGATATCTTATCTACTGTTCTGAGAAACAATCAACTATACTTTGAATTACAACCATAGAACACTACGGCACAGAAAACAGGCCATTCGGCCCTTCTAGTCTGAACCAAAATGTTATTTTGCCAGTCCCATTTACCTGCACCCAGTCCATAACCCTCCAGACCGCTCCTATCCATGTATCTATCCAATTTATTCTTAAAACTCAAGAGTGAGCCCGTATTTACTACATCAGATGGCAGCCCATTCTGAGGGTCTGTGGACCTTTGTTAAGAAAGTTTAATCCTCAGTCAAGGTTTTCCCAACATCCTATGACTTTTGAACTCATTTACATGTTAAATAGGCTGAATGCTCTCCTTCTAATCTATCATTTCAATAATTCATCATTGTTTTCGTCTGTACACATTCCTTTGTCTTATAGACATTAATACATGGAGCATAACTGTGCACGCTGCTCTGTGTGGCCTAACCAAGGGTCTTTAGCATAGATGTCATAGCACAGAAGAAAATGGTGACAGGTGATCAGATTTCTTGGCAAAACTGAGTAATTGCTTCATCAACTAGATGAAAATATTTGCTTACTTACAAAAGCAGCATATATTTCATCAATGTTATTAAAATCATTTTCAGATGCACAGTAATCCGCTGAGTTATCAAATTTAGCAGAAATATGAAACACAGTATTGTCTATTTCTTTACATAAAATATTTTAACTTTACCTAGACTTTACAACATTAGCAGCACATTACACAGGAGCTTAACTGTTCCTGAACAACTATACTATTTCACAGTATCACAGAAATTCCCCTCTTTTTCTTCCCATTGTCCTTTCCCACCTTCTCTGTTCTAACTAATTTTCCCTCTTTCTCAGTTCTGATGAAGGGTCTTTGACCTGAAATGTTAACTGTTCCTCATTCCATAGATGCTGTGTGAGCTGCTTAGTTTTTCCAGTATTTTCAGTTTGTAATTAAGAAATATATCTGAACTCCTAGATCCTAAACTAATTTCTGTCTGTCACTTCCTTTCTGACAAGCACACCATTCTGTTCATGTCTTCCTGAAACTTTTTACTACTTGTCACACCTCTCTTTTAATATTGCACACAAAACATTCAAGTCCAATGCAGGTTTAACCCCTGGGAATAAACATTATCCCAAATAAATATTAGAGTACCATATCAGAACTGCTGATATTAAAATTCACTCTTAGTTATATATTTTTTTCAAATGTTGACCCTAATACATGATGTGTTATTAACGACTACATAGTTGGTGGGAAGATATATTTAAGGACTGCAATGTTCTCGAAGATTCTAACAGTGACTTCTGGTTTACAGCTAAAAATGGATTTTCTTAAAGCATAGTTTCTGGACAAAAGAATGTTTTGATGATGATTTGTTTATGATAATTTATATAAAAAGGACAGTGAAAGTTTCATTTTCACATATCAAGAAGAATATTTCACAGGTTTTTTGAACTGTTGATGCTAAATCTTCTGCTCTTGCTATTCAGTTAATGAGCAATTTTGTAGTTGTCTATAATACAAACCTTGATAGAAACTTGTTAACAGCACTAGTTCCCAGGCATTTGCTGGTTAAACTCCTGCTGGTCTAGGCCAGGACACCAGCTTTTAATGGAGATTTAATGGTAAAAATCAACAATTATGCTTTACCCACCACAGTGTGTTCCTGTGTCTGTTCTATAAATAGAACAGCAGTATTATTGAGAAAGCCTAATAGAGCCTAATGGTTTTTGGTGTTCATTGCAGAAGAGTAACAATGTCATTAATATGAAAAACAAACTTAATGGTTCCAGTCAGTTGAGTTCTGTTCTACTCATTTCATAACATTGGGCTTATTAAATACTATCTGATAATACGATGTGATTTTAATAAGATAGCTGTTGAATTTTGATCCTCCCATACAATATAATGATGACAATTAAATTTAGTATGATTTCTTGGTTGCAAGAGAGAGGCACATGGTATGGTTAGTAAACAGAGTGCACCAATTAATTTTAATTCACTGCTTTATACAATGAGACAAGTTCTAAGAATTGTGCTTCAGTTTGATTCAAAAATAAGAAATTCATAATCATTATTATCCACTTGTAAAGTTGAACAATGATTAGGATGAGGGTAAATAAACAATATAGGGTCATTTTGACAATGATAGCATTTGGCTCCTTTCTGAAAAGCTAATTAGCATATCCACTTAAATGACTAAATAATGCTACAACCCAGTCATTCCAAAACATATCATAAAGCAACCATGTTTCATCAGCAATGCAACAAAACGTTAGAGTACTCAAGAACATTCATTAATTCTTTGCTTGTGACTCACTTTGGAAAATAATGTTTACTTTTTATCAATTATTGTTACCCTCCCCCTGTTTATTCATTCTTAACCAATGATATAATGCCTTCACCTGAACCAATTCGAACTCACTCACCCATTGGCCTTTGTTCCAATTACAGTTTGTCCTTTCTCTTGTGATGGAATGACAAACCACTGTCATCATGGTTAATTTTACCAACACTGATTACTTATGTTCTGGAGCAGGATCACATACCAACACGGATATTGTGCACGTTTCATGGAGGGTGATGACTATACCAGTGAATAGTCACCTCTTTGAAACTCAGGATTTCTATGCTTTGCAGAGAAAGCTTGGATGAACTCACCAAAGTAGTCAGGGCAAACTGCCAACCATAAACCATCATCAAAGCAGTAGGTTTGGTTCTGTGATAACCCATGCCAAATCTATGGCGGAGCCAAATAACCATACATCATGTACAGTCAATGGATTTGCTGTACATCTGCAGACAGACTTTGTGATGGCCGTGGGAACAGCTGCTTTGATTTTGGAAGAACCCTAGAAAGAACAATCTGCACTGTTCCACTTATAGCAACTTCCAAGATTTTCCCCCTGATGCCCATATAACTCTGCAAGGGATCAATTCTTCACTCCAGAGTGATATGTGGCAACCCAGCAATCCTAACAAAACAACTGTAATGATACAAATGTTAATCACCCTGTTATTCAGTGGGGCCTAGCATCATCCATTATACTCTGTGGCATCAAAACAAGGAGATCCCCTTGTGACAGAGATACTAAGCAAAATCAAAAACCACCTGGTCTTGAAATTTTGCTGCAGGATGTTAGAAGTCAAATACTTTGGCCCAGTAATTCAATGGTAATATCCTTATTTTACTGGCATTCAATCCTTCAATATAGCATGCAACAAGTGCTTGTTGCGTGTCATCTGCATCTCATTATTCTGATACAGGCAAATAAAAATAGATGTTCCAGGTCTAAACCTGAAGCAGGCATTTTGATATACAAATAAGGAGCCTATGTTTTATTTTGAAGGCATGTTTGCAATAACAGTGGAAGGCAGGAAGCCATATCCAGATATAACCAAACAATAAGTAGTTGCTAAAGGGCTCATTGAAGACACCCCAAAAAGGAAAGTTTGTTAAAAATATTTACCTGTTATTTTATTTTGTGTTAGTTTAATTTTTAAACCACAGCTAAACTTTACCAACATCATTCTTAACAGTCAAAGCTGTTTTCTGGTTACATTGGAAATTTTGGCCAAGAACTTCAATTGCTTCTAGAATCAGTCAAGTGTGGGGAGTTTTGACAGATGAGCTGCAATGAACACCTGATTGTTGGTGGCAGACCTGACTTACTCTCAGGGTGTTGCTCTGTGTCACTGGAGTCATCCCAATTTAGAATATTCCAGAATGCAGAACTTTGGATCTGGTTGGTCTTCCCTATACCCTTTCACTACCGAAATGATGTTTGCAGCATGGGTGTACCGTTTAAATGCAAATTGCACCACCAAATATCATTGTTGTAAGGGTGTTAACAAGAACGCAGTGAACGTCAGTCATAGATATGCAGAATAGACAGATTATGGAGTTAATGGTGTACTGAGCTGACTTGACAGGTGCAACCAAATTAACTCACTTAACTTCAAGAGGCTAAACATTCATTGGGCAGCAGAAAGGAACAGCTCACCAAATCTACTTAAGCTCTTCACCCACCTACGGGCTCGTTCCCAATTTATTTCTACTCCCTATAGGTAGAGAAAGACTTTTTGATGATTTTAAGGCTGCTACACAAATCAGCCTGTCCTATTGGGGTACTGGGCAGTGCTCTCCCAGTACTTTAGCATGGCTGGTGGAAGCTTGATGACTTTCAGTGGAGGAAGCTACCTACAGAATCTCCTGACAAATTGGGCCACTCTGGGCCTAGAAAATCCAGTTACCGGCTGCTGTGTGTCAGCTTGAGTGACAGCCTTCAGACCAGTTGGCTGAAAATCATTAGTAAAAAGGCAGGATGATAGGAATAGAACTGAGAGTGCCCTCATCATGAGAGAGGGCAGCACATTGTGCCCCACTGTGTCATCTGGAGGAAACAACAGAAATCCTGGTAATCTGATTGGCCTGAAATATTCATGCTGTTCTATCTCCACAGACGCTGCCTGGCCTGCTGGGTGTTTCCAGCATTTTCTGTTTTAATTTCAGCTTTTCGGAATCTGTAACATTTTGCTTTTGGACCTGGCAATCTGCTGGATGTTCGGCTGTAATCTACAGCCGTGACAGGAAAAGCCTGAGCTTGTACGTCATCAGTCCAAGCTCTGAGTGCAGTGCTTAGGTTTTGGGCAGCTGCTGCTCACGCTGCAGTGGACACACAGAAACTGCCGCATCAGCTATCTGATGGGGCATCATGTCGGTGGTCATGTGTTGAAAGGATGAAGCTCAAGCTCTATGCAAAGGTCCAAGCTATGTTCGTCCTCGACTCCTCTGTGCTCATTAACACGGACTTACCGGTGCTTCCGACATTTCATTGAGCACCTCTTGCAAGATCCTTCATTATTTTGTAATGCTGCCCAGGTACAGGCCACTCATACCTGGAGTCTCAATGTGTGTAATTTTTGGTCCCATCTCATCCTTTGTATTAAGTGGTGGCCAAGAGTGTGTAATTGAGTGATGGTGCATTTTCGTTATTGTAGCCACACGCTCTTACTGAACTGTTGGGCTAGATTGCAGATTTTGGCTATCTGAAATGATAAAGGGACCCCAGTAGTGTAGCGCCAGTGACCCCGGGTTCGATTCCGGCCGCTGTCTGTAAAGAGTTTGTACGTTCTCCCTGTGTCTGCATGGGTTTCCTCTGGGTGCTCCGGTTTCCTCTCACATTCCAAAAAGACATACGGGTTAGGAAGTTGTGGGCATGCTATGTTGGCACTGGAAGTGTGGTGACACTTGCGGGCTGCCCCCAGAACACTCTACACAAAAAGATGTATTTTACTGTGTGTTTTGATGTACATGTGACTAGTAAAGATATCTTATCTAAGGCAGTAATGTGGGGAGGTGGTGAAAGTGTATGCTTACATCATCTGGAGCTAATTAAAACAAAAAGATTGTGGTAGAAGGACAGTAGGGCGTGAGAAGGAGGACCACCTACAAGGCTACCATCATCTTCGATGTTGCAGCATCTTCACTGGTCCTGACCTCAGCAACAAGCATTTCAAGAAAGCTCAGCAACGTCTTCTCCTTGGGGGCTAGAACACGTAAGCTTCCTGTTGTTTGTAGATGTGTGTCCTCTTGTCCTGCAAGGAAGAGTTTGTTAATGAGTACTGTGAAATATATTTGGGTGATGTGGCTGGCATTCTGCACTAACTGTGAGATATTGGTGTGGACATTCCAGTCTGGTTAATTAGGGTAGTGTGCAGTGTTTGAATGTCAGCAAGGAGTCTCGATTGATAGAGATTGCTAGTAGGTTAGTGTTTGTTGGACTGAGCAGTATCTGAGTCCTAATTATGCAGTTGGTGGTATTCATGTTTGTTTATGATTTCACTGACATCAACCGTTTGTGCAAAGCCAGTGAGCCTCCTATGGCACTGCATCTAGATGAAGGGTCTCGATCTGAAACATCGACTGTCCACTTCCCTCCACAGATGCTGCCTGACCCGCTGAATCCCTCCACCATTTGTGTTTAACTAGGGCTAACCGCTCAAGATATATATTTGCCAGCTGCTGGTGGGTCCAACCAATGAACACTGTAGTTCAAGCTGACTGGATGCTGTAATCATGGAAATGTGGAGGCAACAAAGTTTAGCTACTTGTCTTCCACTCATTCCACTTAACGAGTGCAGGTTAATCATGCATTGTAATCCACCATCCACTTTTTGGTTTATTTAATTTAAGTTCATATACATTTGAAAATGTCAATGGCTTCTGCAAGCAAAGAGAGAAAGTTGCCTAACAAACTGTTTTGTGCTGCTAATTTCAAGAGCCAATTGATTTTAGATATGCTGAATATCACCTTTTAGGTAATAAAAATATCATGTTGTGATTTTGATACTTAGTAGTTACATTTTTTTTCAGCTCTTAACAACTAATTCCCAAAGATTTTAATTCTAACTGGCATAAGTAATTCACAAACAAAGATTACAAACAAAAAATGTTTAATTGGTTGCATATTTGGTGTTAGCAAAATGAATCCTGATGCAGAGTGCATTGAATCATAATTTTTTTTTACTGATCTTAATTTGCTGTGCAATATAGCTGACAAGATGCTCCTTAACAATGCCAGATACTAATCAAACTACTTCCCCCTTTTCAGTGGAGTAGGTGAAGGGAGGAATTGGCTGGCTGAGTTAAATTTTTTAAATATAAAATCATAAAATCAAAAAATTTTTGTGCAGATTTGGTTCTGTGTCAAACATAAACCTGGCCTTTGGGAGAGGAAACAACTGGCTTTGTCACCTGGAATGAACACTAACAAAAGCTGCGCCTTTCTCGGCATAAACTTATAGAACAGGATTTGTATCGCAGCTCATCTTCCTCCCATTCTGGATAAAGGTGTTCACAATGTAGCAAAATGAAAGAAAAGGATTTGACTGACATATTGAAGCAATATGCTCATCATTGGAGATAAAACTGAGGGGTCAGGGTACTGTTACGTCTTGTTCCTAATCAAACATACTGTTCACCTGCTTCTATATTATCACCAAATTACTACACACTTCTTGCACATAAGGGCTATTGGCCTCTCAACAGTGTCCCTTCATCAAACCTTTAATCCCACTGCTGCAGACAATCCTGATACTCAGTAAATTAATAATGTTTATCACTCAGGTATATTTATCATGATGAGGAATATGGATAATTTATACACAGCGTTGATTGCAAATTGCACTTACAAAAACACTTATCACACATTCAATTAATGGTATCATTTCAAGCTCTGTGCATTTGTTAGGACACAGTTTTTGTAATTAAATTCAATACACCACTTTTAAGACTCATGGTAAAACAGAATATTAATAAATGTTGGCCTTGCTATCAATTTGTGAAAAGAAGCAAATAAACAAAATGTTTGATGATGCATGCAGCACAAATCTGTTTTTTACACATCTCACAGCACTGAACGTACCTGTTTGATTATCAACAGTATTAAAACAAAATATGATTCCAAAGAACTGTTACCAAAAAGGCAATTAACATTCAAATTTATGTACAATTAAAGAAAAGCTAATAAATCTTGCTGCAATAAAACTCAGTTCTCAACTAAATCAGTAAACTGCTTTCTTGTATGCATTTTTGAAAAGGGAGAGCTGAATCTTCTATGATGAAGACATAATGTGTCATAATAATTAGGACAACAGCTAGGCTTCAGACAAAAGACAGCTCTTTAATATGCAAATTTATGCAGTTAGGGCCATTCAGATGAGGCAGATTTCTACCTCTTCTGGTAGACTCGTCTTCACTGCTAATCATCTGAAGGCTGCCAAATGTTCCCTGACACTAATGTATTACAGGTCAACAGAGGCAGGTCTTCACCTATTACCCCACAACAATGTGCTCCCCTCCCCATTCCCTCTTCATCATTTGGAGCAATTACTGGCAGATGCAATCAGATGCCTTGAATAGAAGCAATTGGGGCTTGTTTGTAGCTTGGATTCATTAGTAAGGAGGAGGAAGAAAGGAATAAATTACATAATTGCAAAAAAACTGTGGCCGAAGCCATTTGATGCAAAGCTGATTGTGCATATGTGCATTTGGTCAGTCGTGGAATGGAGGATGTTGGGATAGCTGAAGTATGCCTCTACAGCATAAGTTTTGGGTGTTCTCCAAAACAGATGGCTTTATATAACGCCCATTCTTCTCCTTGTCAACTGTTCTGTTCATTCATTCTTGTGTTTGATGTTTGCTTTTGTTACTTCCACACAGGGACCCTATCATTGCTTTCCTGCAACATTTTATGATCTAAAATTTTAATCATGCTTTTGATGGCTTTCCATCAGGGTTGATAGTACAGAAAATACAGATTCTTTGATTTTTGTATCGGCTGGAATGAGTACAAAGCAGCATGAAATTAGGAGAGATAATTTAGTTTTCCCACAAGCTAGTGTGCTGTTCTGAAAGTCTAATTTATGCATTTCTGTGCACAAAATTCACTTCATCTTAATACAGAGGTTTAGCACCTCTGCATTAGGATTAAAAGATATCATAGGATAACACTACTATTGTAGACCTAGAATTGCCGAAAGTAACTGATAATATAATGCAATTACATTGTGACTATTAGCCTGTGAGGTTTCAAACAAAGTAATTCATTTTGTAGTTTAAAAGAAAATATTTATAAAGATGTATCAGAATTGATCAGGAACATTTAAGCAAGTATTGTATTGGTATTGGTTTATTATTGTCACTTGTACTGAGGTACAGTGAAAAGCTTATCTTACAAACTGATCGTACAGGTCAATTCATTACACAGTGCAGTTACATTGAGTTAGTACAGAGTGCATTGAAGTAGTACAGGTAAAAACAATAACAGTACAGAGTAAAGTGTCACAGCTACAGAGAAAGTGCAGTGCAATAAGGTGCAAGGTCACAACAAGATGGCTCGTGAGGTCATAGTCCATCTTATTGTATAAGGGAACCGTTCAATAGTCTTATCACAGTGGGGTAGAAGCTGTCCTTAAGTCTGGTGGTACGTGCCCTCAGGCTCCTGTATCTTCTACCCGATGGAAGAAGAGAGAAGAGAGAATGTCCCGGGTGGGTGGGGCCTTTGATTATGCTGGCTGTTACACCAGAACAACAAGAGGTAAAGACAGAGTCCAAGGAGGGGAGGCCGGTGTCCGTGATGCACTGGGCTGTGTCCACACCTCTCTGCAGTTTCTTGCAGTCCTGGTCAGAGCAGTTGCCGTACCAAGCCGTGATACGTCCAGATAGAATACTTTCTATGGTGCATCGGTAAAAGCTGGTGAGAGTCAAAGGGGACAAACCAAATTTCTTTACCCTCCTGAGCAAGTAGAGGCGCTGGTGAGCTTTCTTGGCCGTGGCATCTACGTGATTTGACCAGGACAGGCTGTTGGTGATGTTCACTCCCAGGAACTTGAAGCTCTCAACCCTCTTGACCTCAGCACCATTGATGTAGACAGGTGCATGTACACTGCCCCCTTTCCTGAAGTCAATGACCAGCTCTTTTGTCTTGTTGACATTGAGGGAAAGGTTGTTGTCATGACACCATTCCACTAAGCTCTCTATCTCCTTCCTGTACTCCAACTCATTGCTGTTTGAGATACGGCTTACAACGGTGGTATCATCTGCAAACTTATAGATGGAGTTAGAGCCAGTTAAAGTGAAATAAGTATTCCGTCTGTATTTGGGATTTGTTTTAACTGATGATTTCAGGATTGCTCTGAAGCATTTAGAGCAACTGAAAAGTCAAATTCCATTGACTATACAGAGTTAGAGGACCTTCCAAGATTTTTCCTGGTGTTTTTTGAACAGTTTTCCCTAAGTCTGTAATTCCTCTGTGCAACTCTTGAGTCAATGACTTAGTGAGTAAATTACAAGAGCTGCAATGAGGGGATGCAAATACAAAGGGAAAATCTGAATAAAAGAATTTGGAAGTGCTATTGTTTGAAAGATATTTCCATCATTTCAGAACTGAAGCTTAGGAAAGTTTTAGGTCTTCTTAGCAACTTTAATTCTGGTGGAAGCCTTTGTTGTACAATTACCTTTATCACTCCAACATTACCCTGTGATATCTCCTAAATTTCCATTTCCAGCTTATAACTAAAGTGTAAGTAACTGTCCTTCTTCCTATAGTTTCTAAGAGGAGTCCAAAATCAAAGAGGATGGTTGGCATTCCAATTAGAGCCCTCAGTAAGGTCCAAATGCTGCTGTATTATTGTAGGGATGTTGGTTACATAATGTATTAAATGTTTGCTTACTACAATTGACTTACTAGAATGTTCCACAAAAATAATTTGTTCTTCAATCAAACATAGAACAATACAGCACTGGACAGGCCATTCGGTCCACGATGCTGTGCCAATCTTGACGCCAATTTATACTAAATGTCCTCCTCCTGTGTGTCATCCATATGCCTCCATTCCCTTCATATTCATGTGTCTATCTAAAAGCCTCTTAAACTCCACCAAACCGCCTGCTTCCACTACTACCCCTGGTAACCCATTCCAGGCACCTACCACCCTCTGTGTAAAAAATAATTGCCCCTCACATCGCTTTTAAACTTCCCCTCTCTAACCTTAACAGCATGTCCTCTGGTGCTTGACATTTCTACCCTGTGGAACAAATTCTGACTCTCTAACCTAACTGTGCCTCTCATAATTTTAAAAACCAATTTCAGGTCTCCCCTCAGCCTCTGACACTCTGGGAAGAACAACCCATGTTTGTCCAACCTTTCTTTATAGCTTATACCCTCTAATCCAGGCAGCATCTTGGTAAACCTCTTCTGCACCTTTTCCACAGTCTCCACATCCTTCCTATAATGGGGCAACCAGAACTGCACACAATACTCCAAGTGCAGTCTGACTGAAGTTTTATAGAGCTGCAGCAAGACTTCTGTACTCTTATACTCAACACCCCTACCAATGAAGGAAAGCATTCCATACTTTATCCACTTGCACATCCACTTTCAATGAACTATAGACCTGGACTACAAGATCCTTCTGTACCTCAATGCTATTAAGGTGGCTACCATTAACTGTATACTTTCTCCTTTCATTTGACCTCCCAAAGTGGAACACCTCACACTTGCCCATTTAAACTTTATTTGCCACTTCTCTGCCCATATCTGTAACTGATCTATATCCTGCTGTATTCTTTCAGGCAGTGACCATAGCTCCTTGACCTTTACCATAGCCTTGGAGAGGGATAGGAGCAGATGATATGGGAAAGTATTTAATTGGGGAAGGGAGAATTAGGATGCTATTAGGCAGGAACTTGGGACAGTAAATTGGGAAGAGATGTTCTTGGGGAAGTGCACAATAGAAATGTGGAGGTTTTTTAGGGAGCACTTGCATGGGTTTCTGGATAGGTTTGTCCCTTTGAGACAGAGTAAGAATTGTACAGTGAAGGAACTATGGTTAACAAGAGACATAGGATATCTTGTTAAGAAGGAAGAAGCTTACCTAAGGTTTAGAAAGCAAGGATCAGACAGGGCTCTGGAGAGTTACAAGGTAGCCAAGAGGTAGCTTAGGAATGGACTTAGGAGAGCTAGAAGGGGGCACGAGAAGGCCTTGGTGAGAAGGATTAAGGAAAACTCCAAGACGTTCTACACATACATGAAGAATAGGAGGATGATTAGAGTGAGGGTAGGACCGATCAGTGATAAAAGAGAAAACATGCGCCTGGAGTCAGAAGAGGTAATGGAAGGTCTTTAATGAATATTTTGCTTCAGTATTCACCTGTAAGAGAGACTGTGTCATTTGTGAGGATGGCGTACAACAGGTTGATGCGCTAGAGCATGTCAACATGAAGAAAGAGGATATGCTAGTACTTTTGAAAAACATTAGGATAGATAGATCACCGAGGCCGGGTGGGATATATCCAAGGTTATTATGGGAAACGAGGGAAGAAATTGCTGTACCGTTGGTGATGATCTTTGTGTCCTCACCAGTCACAGGTGTAGCGCCGATGATTGGAGGGTGGCAAATGTTGTTCCTTTGTTCAAGAAAGGGAGTAGGGATAACCCTGGGAATTACAGGCCAGTGAGTTTTACTGCTGTGGTGGGCAAATTACTGGAGAAGATTCTCAGAGACAGTATTTATGAGCATTTGGAGAATCATAGGCTGATTAGGGACAGTCAGCATGGCTTTGTGAGGGGCAGGTGGTGCCTCATGAGCCTCATTGAATTATTTGAGGATGTGACAAAGCACATTGTTGAAGGTAGAGCAGTGGATGTGGTGTACATGGATTTTAGTAAGGCATTTGATAAGATTCCTCATGGGAGGCCCATTCAGAAAGTCAGGAGGCATGGGATCCAGGGAAACTTAGCTGTGTGGATTCAGAATTGGCTTGCCCATAGAAGACAGAGGGCGGTTGTGGATGGAGAATATTCTGCTTGGCGGACAGTGGCAAGTGGTGTTCTGCAGGGAACTGTTCTGGACTCCTGCTCTTTGTGATTTTTATAAATGACTTGGATGAGGATGTGGAACAGCGGGTTAGTAAGTTCGCAGATGACATGGTGGTGTTGTGGATAGTGTAGAAGATTCCTGTAGGTTACATTGATAGGATGCAGAGCTGGGTTGAGAAGTGGCTGGAAAAGTGTGAAGTTAATAGCAGGACTCTTAGCAGTGTGGAGGAACAGAGTGATCTTGGGGTCCACATCCATAGATCCCTCAGGGTTGCCACGCAGGTTGAATAGGGTTGTTAAGAAGGCGTATGGTGTGTTGGCCTTCGTTAGTCAGGGTATTGAGTTCAAGAGCCCTGAGATAATGTTGCAGCTCTATAAAACTCTGGTTAGAGCACACGAAGAGTATTGTGTTCAGTTCTGGTTGCCTCATTATCGAAAGGTTGTGGAATTTTTAGAGAAGCTGCAGAGGAGATTTACCAGGATGCTGCCTGGATTGTAGAGCATGTATTGTGAGGATAGATTGAGCGAGGTAGGGCTTTTCTCTTTGGAGAGAAGGAGGTTGAGAGGTGACTTGATAGAGGTGTACAAGATGATTAGAGGCATAGACTGAGTGGACAGTCAGAGGCTTTTTCCCAGGGCAAAAATAGCTAAATCGAGGGGCCATAATTTTAAGGTGATTGGAGGAAGATATAAGGGGTAAGGTTTTTTTAACACAGAGTGGTGGGTGCGTGCAACGCACTGCCGGCAGAGGTGGTGGAGGCAGATACATTGGGGACATCTAAGAGACTCTTAGATAGACACATGAATGATAGAAAAATGGAAGGCTATGTGGGAGGGATGGGTTAGATAGATCTTAGAGCAGGATAAAATGTCGGCACAACGTTGTGGGCCGAAGGGCCTGTATTATGCTGTAATGTTCTATAGTCCTTTACACTGCCCACAACTCCAATCTTGGTGTCATCTGCAATCTTGCAAATCACCCACCTACATCTTCATCCAAATCACTGATATATATCACAAACAACAGAGCTCCCAGCACCAATCCTTGTAGAACACCACTGGTCATGGACCTCCAGCCAGAATAACAGCCTTCCACCCTTACTCTCTGTCTTCTATGGGCAAGCCAGTTCTGAATCCAAACTTGCAATTCACCCTGGACCCCATGCATCTTTATCTTCTGAATCAACCTACCGTGACGGACCTTATCAAATGCCTTACTGAAGTCCATGTAGATAACATCCACTGCGTTTACCCTCATCAAGCACCTTTGTCACCTCCTCAAAAAATTTAAGTTTGTAAGGCATGACCTGTCCCGCACAAAGCCATACTGACTGTCCCTAAGCAGGCCAAATGTACATAAATCCTGTACCTCAGTATTGTCTCCAAATGCTTCCCTACCACTGACGTGAGGTTCACTGGCCTGGATTATCCCTACTTCCCTTCCTGAATAACTTGAAAGCTGATCAGTTGAGCAGTGATTGAGAGGAGGGCGAGGGAAGGGGAATTCTTCCTCCACTTTTGAGTGTTCTGGTGGAAGCAAAAGGGAATATTTTTTGTTTTATTTACACTATTTACAGCAAGGGCAAATTGAACTTGGAGGATTTCCTACATGATCCCAGCTTTGTTCCAAAGATCTATTATTATTCATATGTCTATAAGGAAGGTATTACCCACATCCGCAATGAATTCCCTTCATTCACAATGACTTCCATTGCATATGAATATTGTTTATTGACCATCAGAGGTAACAGTTGAACTGTAGCTTATGATCCCAAGAGTCTACTGTTCTTATTAGTTATTGTATCCAGACGGGAGTATTCTGGAATTAAATGCAAAAGCATTTCCATAACAATTGACTGGCCTGAATTATGCTGGTAAAGCTTGGCACCTCTAAATGGGACCATCAACATTTACCTTTTTAAATGGAAGCAAATCAGGGTAAAATCAGGCATATACAAGGTTAAACATGGAAACCCCAAGCCTACTGAATGAAATTGGGTGTTAAGATGATCGACTGTTGAGCTCTCCTTGGAGTACCTGGGCAGGATCTGTGACCTCATTGATATAAATGGGGATTATATGCCTGCAAACAAGAAATTAAAGAGGAAGGTAAGTTCTGTTTTTACAGTTTTCTTCAATATTTTGAATTATTTATGTTTTTGTATTTTAGCTACATTTTACATTTTATTATTTTTAATAGTGCACATTTTAAAACAATTACTTACTTCATTTTCAACAGTTTCTACATCTTTCTGAATCTCAGAGGCATTCAACACCCCCAATAGCAAGGGGAGAGGCTTTTTCAGTATGCCTATGGAGTTCCAGCCGCAGTTCAGGCCAGAGTCCTGGAGTCCGGATGACTTTGGACCAGCACAATAGCTCCACTGTTTCCAAATCAGATAACTTCAGGTGTTGGGTATCTAAGGGTGGCAGTTGGTGGTAGTGGAACCATGCCACTGTGATTTGACAACACAGAGACAACCAACCACAGGGAATAATAAAGACTCTAGCATCCTTTTAGGGAACCAGTTCCACTCCACTCTTCATTCCATCAGACTCACCATCAATTACCTTTCTTGAATTCTGAATACAGATCATTAACTTATTGCTAGAAACATACACCACTAAACAAATCTGCATTGTTAACTGTTTGTCAATTCACAGAATTAAAGAGACATATTTAGCAGCATTTCATGTGACCACACCAACAAATTTATTGATCACTTGAGAGTCTCTTAAAGGCAATAATTGTACTGTGCTATCTAATTGTTTTGTTTGTTCAAAGCATATGTTTAGGTAATGCAAACAGGAATGTACAGAAGTCCTGAGTGTAATGTAAATTTATATACAAAATGTTGTCTTAAAATATTACACCCAGAGTTATGCCTTAGCCAGCCGTGGACTGTCAAGTTTTATTTTTGTAGGTCTGGTGTAGCAGAAAGGCTCTTTGAGATATTGAATTATGAAAGGTATACCCAGCAATGGAAGCACTCTTGGTGATTACAGGGAGCTCTGTAACATAATGGTCATTAATAGGTGGGGCGTCATCAAGATTAAAACAGTCATGCAAAACGCCTGGGTTAGCTGCTGGGCCTCATTTGATTTAATGTCCTGCAATAAAGCAGACTGCAAAACTTTGCCAAGTCACCTTTTTCAATTCAAGGCAAGAACATTGTTCAGATATAAGTGCATGTTAACTTTAGTGAACTCAGGAGCACAGTTAAGATTTTAGTCCTCATGGTAAGCATTCTAAATTTTTGAAGGAAATAACATCAAGGAGACAAGGTAGGCAATGGTCTAGAGAAAACATAAAAGATCCAGATTCAATAAACTCACTGTTTTAGCATTGGATAGCCAGCCCCAGTGAAAGCTGTGGCATATGAACATCATTGCTATTGGTGAACAAAATGCAACATGGAACCTAGAAAAGTACAGCACAGGAACAGGCCCTTTGGCCCACAATGTTGTGCTGTACCAATTACATTAGTAATAAAATGCCCAACTAAACTAATCGCTTCTGCCTACACATCCGTAGTCTCTTATGTCTTCATTGTATCCCAGTCAGCCTCCAGCATAGATGGAGGGAGGTTTCTGGGTCTGAGTGGAGGAAACAGCTGATGGTCTCAAGCAGTTCTGGGCCTAGGTGCTCCAGCTGTTTGCCACATCATCTCAACATGATAGAAGCCTCAGCCTTCTGTCTAACAGGTAACAGCAAAGGCATTGGAATCTTTGAAGCAAGTAATGGCAGTGTCATGAGGACAATGTTGGCTTTGTTTGCAGCCCCAGACATACCCTCAGGTTGTCACATTGATAAATCTAGTGACCTGTTGGAAGACAGGTTGCTTGACTGCTGTGAAAATCTGCACACCCCTTTCACATTGTAATTGACAGGCATGGTAGCTACAGTCAGGCCTTGCATGTTAATGCTTGGAGCATTGCTACAGTACTCAGATGTAGGCTGGGTGCCGCTTGGCCTGAGATGGATGTTGAGCCATTGACCACCTACAATTATGTCTACAGAGTTGGTCACCACTTTCAGGTTGGAAAGAATGATTACCAAGCTCTGAGCAAAACTCCTATGACAAAGTGTGCTGAAATGAAGAATTGCCTATTGGCTTTAGGAAGAGCAGGCTTAGCTTTAACTGGAGCTGGCCACTCAGAGTATTGGCTGATGTGTCCTGCCAATGAGCAGTGTGGTTAGTGCTGGCTGGATGCAGAAATCATTTTAATGAGCAGCAATATGAAGTTAGGATGCAATCACTGGGCACAGGTTAATTATGCAAAACAATCCTGCACCCAACTCCAACACACCAATCCCCTCCATCCTTCCCATTTCTCAGTGGGCTCACACTATTTAGTGACTACACTGTGGCCTATTTAAATTGAACTAAAGAATCTATATGATCGGTTGTAAAAAATAACTAAAACCTTTTGAAGAAGATTTGACTTTGGTTTTTCTTTTAAGATATTTCCTCCGTTCTTGCCAGTGGTAATCTTTCTTGTCCCTCCTAGTGACTCATGCTGGGGTACACACTGATTACCCTGTGGTACCTCAGCCAAGTGGTCATTCTTCATGAATGAGTTTAGACAGTATGTTGGCAGGCTATTTAACTGTGCAGGGCTTCACAGCTGAGCCCATCACCGTCCTCGTTCAAATCCACAGGCACATACATTCCAAGGTCATCATCTCCATATTCATCCTTAAATTGTCAACACCTGGAGTCTAAAGACTTCCAGGAGCTGGTGGTATTTTAAAAGGATTGTAGCATTATGACGTTGAGGAAGATTGTGATATCGGAAAGATAAAACAGCTTATGTCAGGAAGAGCTTTATCACTGTAATATTGATACTAACTAACCATTTCTTAGTCCCTGAATGTTTAGGTTGTCTTGATCAGGCTATAGGTTCAATTAAGGTCGACTATGTTGATCGAATACAAAATTGACTGCCTAAAATTATTGTTGAAAGATAATCCATAAACACTTTTAAATGGAATTAGACAATAATTAGATAATTGTTTGGAAGAAAGTATGTGCTATTGAGAGCAGGAGGAAGAATGAGGCTAGACTAGCTGGTTGAAGGCTTGGGTACAGATTTGATGGAATGAATGGCTGATTCATGTATTACAATATTCTAGGCATCGTTACTGGCATTATCTTGTCAACAGATTTTGCGGCTGGTTCTTAGTCGGATGTATTGATAAGTGCAGACTGTTGGTCCTTAAAGTTCCAGACACTTAAACTTGATCATGCAACATCATTGGATCTCACATTATTCAGTACATTTGCCTTTTGTTTTCAAATATGTTGCAATGGAACAATTTAGTTACTTAAAGCAATTTGATCACTTAATTTCAACTCATCATCAATTGTAAATAGCGAAATAGCTTGTGAATGCAAATATACCAAAAGAATAATAAATGAAAATTTTTTTTGTTTGCTGCTAAGCATTTGCATAAAAAGCCTAATCCAAAAGAAATTTCTTCTTTTTCATGTTAGTTTATATAAAATAAAGAAACTTGAGCAAACAGGGAAATGACCTGTAAAACTGGCAATTAAATATTTATACCATGATTGTTTATGAAAATTAGTCCCCAAAATGAACTGTTAAACTGTGATGGCTAGAAATTTTAATGCATTGACCAATATTTTTATGCACTGTATGATTGTATTTAATGTAAAATTCCTCATCCTTATTATAGTGCGCAGATTGCAAAAGTGTTCTGAGGTGCCTGAGCATGTGACATGCACCACACAGAGATCAGCGGACATGTGTCAGACCACCAAATGACTGCCACCCTATCAAATGATTGCCACACATACTTTGACACTATCTCTGAAAATTCAGCTGTACATCTGTGCCCCACAAACACCATGGGCCACTTGTGCAGAAGCAGGTCTTCCCAAGGCAGGTGCACCATGGGTTAGGGATACACTTGCTCATGTGCTTTCTCTCTCCCCCTTCCAAACAACATAAAGGATATGCACACATCTTTCTTCAAAAGTGGTCAAATTAAATTACTGCCCATGGCCTGTGTGATGCCTGTTTCAACACAACTTAAAGGGGATTGGTCTGGTCTGATCAGATCCCAGGTTTCAGAGACTGGCCCTACAGCTAGGTCTCTTTTAGCTTTCTATTTACTTCTTGGTCCCATCATCCCTTCCTCATAGTAAGCCTATTGCTGGTCCCCAGACAACTTCCTCCAACCTCTCCACCTCCATCAGTAGCTGATCATAAGCTCACTCACTTCAAGCTGATCTTGATGCCTCTGACACAATGACCTGACTGACCCTACTTCACACCAGCACCACTCTCCCACCCCTGCCTCACCATCAATCAACTTCTTTACCTCCTCCTGGACCTCTTGAAACTGTTCCCTTCCCCCATACCCGCGAACTTGCAGTTTATGACCAACCTGAGTTCCTCTACTGGATCGGTCATGGTGGAGCTAATGGAGGAAGGGGCTTGTTGTTTATATTCAGTACGTCACAAAGATGAAGAGTCTAGACATAAAAACCTTTCCTGCATTTGGTAACCTCCAAGTAATCTGCTGACAGATCAAAAAAGGGGCCAATGGTAGATTTTGGTCAGACTTCCCCAGAGGTTATAATATGGAAGAGTAAAGAAAAGCTGTTGTTGGACTACGCTGTAATAGAGTCATAGAGTCATAGAGCACTACAGCACAGAAACATGCCCTTTGGCCCATCTAGTCTATGCTAACCTCTGCCTAGTCCCATCTACCTGCACTGGACCATATCCCTCCAAACTCCTCCCATCCATGCATCTATCCAAACTTCTCTTAAATGTTACAATTGAACCCATATCTACCGCTTCCACTGGTAGCTCGTTCCACACTCGCACCATCCTCTGAGTGAAGAAGTTTCCCCTCAGATTCCCTTTAAATATTTCACCTTTCACCCTAAACCTATGACCTCTAGTTCTAGTCTCACCCAACCTGAGGGGAAAAAGCCTGCATACATTCACCCTATCAATACCCCTCATAATTTTATATACCTCTGTAAAATCTCCCCTCATTCTCCTGAGCTCCAGAGAATAAAGTCCTAACCTATTCAACCTTTCCCTATAACTCAGGTCCTCAAGTCCCAGCAACATCTACCTGTGACACCACTTTCAAAGAACTATGGACCTGTACTCCCAGGTCCTTTTGGTCTACCGCACACCTCAGTGCCCGAACATTTACACAGAAGTCTTACGCTGGTTTGTCCTCCCAAAGTGCAACACGTCACACTTGTCTGCATTAAATTCCATCAGCCATTTTTCAGCCCATTTTCCTGGCTGGTTAAGATCACACTGCAAGCTTTGATAGCCTTCCCCACTGTCCACTACACCCCCTGGCTATAACTTGTATTGGTATTGGTTTATTATTGTCACTTGTACCTCGGTACAGTGAAAAACTTGTTTTGCATACCGATTGTACAGGTCAATTCATTACACAGTGCAGTTACATTGAGTTAGTACAGAGTGCATTGAGGTAGTATAGGTAAAAACAATAACAGTACAGAGTAAAGTGTCACAGCTACAGAGAAAGTGCAGTGCAACAAGGTAGATCGTGAGGTCAGAGTCCATCTCATCATATAAGGGAACCGTTTAATAGTCTTATCACAGTGGGATAGAAGCTGTCCTTAAGCCCGGTGGTACGTACCCTCAGGCTCCTGTACCTGATGGAAGAGGAGAGAAGAGAGAATGACCCGGGTGGGTGGGGTCTTTGATTATGCTGGTTGCTTTGCCAAGGCAGCAAGAGGTATAGATAGAGCCCAAGGAGGGGAGGCTGGTTTCCGTGACATGCTGGGCTGTGTCCACAACTCTCTGCAGTTTCTTGCGGTCCTGGGCAGAGCAGTTGCCGTACCAAGCCATGATGCATTCAGATAGCATGCTTTCTATGGTGCATCAATAAAAGTTGGTGAGTGTCAAAGGGGACATACCAAATTTCTTTAGCCTCCTGAGGAAGCAGAGGCACTGGTGAGCTTTCTTGGTCATGGCATCTACATGATTTGACCAGGCAAAAGTAAAACCAAACAAATGATTCTTATTAATCTGGGCACTGGGGTATAAATTTGGTGAGGTGATGGTGTCACAGATTGCAGTAAAGACAGGAAGGAGGAGGAGGGAGTGTACAAAGGGTTGCAATTACATTTGATGTTATTTGTGGACTTTGGAATTGCAGTGAGAAGGGAAGAAACCAGATGAGAGGGATAAAAGCATCCTATTTAAGGAGAGAAAATGCAAACGAATCTTGTAAAGAGAAGTTAGGGTGGGGCATATATGTGCATACAGTTGGGTACCCAGGTTGGGTAATTAATGGATAGAAAATTATGGGCTGTGTGCCTGCCATTATGTAGCTGAAATTATATGAAATAGCACGTCTCTGTCTTTGATAGGCTGGAAAATGCTGGAGGAAGCTGTGTGGTAGTGATGTAAAAAAATGTTGCCCCTATGTGGTGGTGTTTTGTGCAGGACACCATAGGTTTTGACCCCGTGGATTCATGGATTTGTTTGTATAGCTTTAGGCAGCTCTCTATGTGCCACATGTCTGTTGTGCCTGACTACCTTAATCTAGTACCTGTTCTGATGGAAATCCCCATGCTGGGCTTATCTAGCAACTAGCAATGAATATCCACATGGCAATCCTCAAATGATGTGCCACAGACCTCTGTGAGTAAACCTCAGTGTTAGGCTTGTTTCAATTATTTGGATTTCCAAAGCTGCATGTTACCATTGGAGAGGGTGCACCTGCAGTCAGCAGGAGATGCACCATCTTCCATGACTAACCCCACTTGTGTGCTCACTCCCAGCCATCATGTCACCATGCCAGATGAGTTCTCTCAGAGAGAGCTGTTGTCCTATATTACTCTCTGTGACAGGAGAAATAAGCTCTCAACAGAATGCAATCTAGGCAATCAGTATCTAAATTTACGAAGAATATCTTCCTACCTGACATTATTTTGGAGGGATTTAAGAGCCCGCTGCATCTTCTAAGGACACCAGCGTGGTGACTGGGTAGTGATTGCCGACTTTACCTATGGCTTCCAGATAATGAATAATAATGAAGAATAACTGTTGTTATCAACTAAAGTAGGAAATAATAGACAAAATCACTCGGCATCCATTCAGCTTGTCATCCCTGTGAAAGGTATTGAGATATCACATGAGTCATTGCAGCTCCCAGGATGCCAGGCATTACTGGGGACCATGCTTAGCTCAGTAACACACAATACACGATTAGTAATGTGCGTGTGTGTGTGTGTGTGTGTGTGTGTGTGTGTGTGTGTGTGTGTGTGTGTGTGTGTGTGTGTGTGTGTGTGTGTGTGTGAAAGAGTGATTTATGACGTTCTGGACCTTTGGGAATCTGTCAGGATAAAGACTCCTTGCGAGCTGGATCTTTGCTGCAGTGAATGGGTGCCAAAATGCACAGTGAGAGACTTTTTTTGCCGCTGCACAGCCTCAGTGACCTTGTGGATGCACTGGAGCACAATGGACCAGCTAATTTGTGTCAAATTCCCCTGGCAGCTTTGAAGGAGCCAGAAGCATAAAAAATGTAAGCCTGTGTTCACTTTGAGAGCCACAGACAGAGTTGTGCTCACAGCGGACTGCTCCTGCAGTTCAGATGCTAACAGATGACAGAACTTAGTAACCATCTCTCTGTATGCACTGGTCGACAGTTATAACCAGGTAATTGGTCCTGAGGCAGTAGTTGTGTTACCAAGGGTGTCTAATGCCAGGACTGTGAGGGTTCTGTGCCTTCTGTGTTTCCTTTCAGCTTTCTGTGATTACTCGCTGGAAACAATCAAACAACAGCAAAGCCACTCATGCTGAAAAATGCTGAGAATTTGCCATACTCTCATTATTTTAACTGTTTCAAGGACTAAGTGTAGTATTTAAGTAGAAATTAGCAGTGGGTAATGGTGAGGGGAAAATAATGTTACTTGCATTCAGTAACTGCTATTAGCTGGTTTATAAACACTGAAAAAAGTTATGTGTTGACATTTCCTTTGTCGTTGCTTTTAAGTTTTCCTGACCTCTGTTGGATTTGGTGCCTTGGCAGCAGGTGCTAATCAAAAAGTCCTGTGATATTTCAGCTTTAGGAGCATCTGAGCACATTAAATCAGTGCGATAAGAAATAATCTGGATAAAAAATCTGGTAAATTGCACAGTGGCAAAGTAGATTTTATTTTAGGTACAATATATGTATGCTCACTACTTAACAAAATTGAGATATGCCTGAATAGTATAATGTCAAAAGATCATTGTTTATTTGATCGGCAGGACTATATCTCCATCTCTCAAAGACTTAGAACCTTTTAGCATTAACTATAATGTATTAAAGTCTGAATTTGACATCAAAATCCTTACTTAAGTCCTTCAGCATTCAGTAAACAAACCATTCTGGAGGATTTTAAAT
This sequence comes from Pristis pectinata, assembly GCF_009764475.1. Taxonomy (NCBI): domain Eukaryota; kingdom Metazoa; phylum Chordata; class Chondrichthyes; order Rhinopristiformes; family Pristidae; genus Pristis; species Pristis pectinata. The sequence continues at coordinate 107,919,523 of NC_067407.1, forward strand.
TACAACTGGTGATTAAACTAACGCTTTGAAATTATTCTCATTTCTTGAATAAACAAGGCAGCCAGATATGTTTTCTTCTTGCCTTCACACTAACCAATAGATTACATTAACTACACATATCTGAATATTTAATATTATGGGGAAAATGGGCAGTGATTTGAATAATGGGTTCAAGGGATTGAAAATAACAACTTACAATGAACAATGAACAAATAGGTTTCCACCATCTAAAGAGCAATGCATAACAGTCAAATAAGGGTTGGTGAGTAGGTCCATTTCAAGAGTTTGATGAGCACTGTTGGAGAGTGGGTAAAAATGTATCAAGTTTGATTTCTGGAGAGGAATGAAAAGCTGTGGCCACAATGTGCCAGATGGTTCACTATCTGGAGCAGTACCATCATTTGTTACTTACGGGAATAGGTTCAAGCAGGATATCTCTGCCATTCTGAAAGTTAGATTTCCTGTGGATTCGGCTATTCCTAAAATGGAGTCCTTATGCACTGAGTGGCTCTGATAAAAGATCATCGATCTGAGATGTTAACTCTGTTTCTCTCTCTACAAATGCTGCCTGACCTACTGAGTATTTGCAGCACTTTCTGTTTTTATTTCAGATGCGAAAACTCCTGTTGCTCCAGAGTCCACAGATTTCTGGTTTAAAATTCTAAGCCTTTACTATCTTTTGTGTGAAAACTGTTTTCTGTTTTATTTCTAAATGGTCTATGTTTAATTTACACATTATTTTTCCTCATTCTTATTTCTTCCATGAGAGAAAATAATCTGTGTCCATTGTAACAATGTGTTTTTTGTCTAATTTCTCAACTAAAAATATACGAAGTTATGTAATTTAACATTTAAGCGTGATTTTCCCCCCAGAAAAGCTTATTTGTTGTTCCTCAGCTGGGTTAACTGGAGACCAAGCTGCTTAATTTGGGTTCTTATTTTAAAAATAAATTGCAAGGATGCACAAGAGTGACTATAAGAGTGTTTAATAAGACATGTGCACAAAAGGAGTGGCATTAATGCATAATTAAGCAAATCTTGTATAAAGATGCAGCATAATTATATATTTGAAATAGTTAATTAGTAAGCTACTTTGCAATTTCAATGAATATGAAAGTAATTATACATAAATACTGTAACCACTAGAAAAGTGACTATTATAAATCCAATAACTAATTACAAAACACCACACACATATTTTGCAGGACAAATGCCACAAACTCGTTTTTCTTTTATTGTAATGCTAACAACACGCTCTCCAGCATTTTTAATTCAATAATACGCCTAAAATTGATAAAAAGATGCCTCATTTATATGAAAAAGTCTCTATGTGTAAAATTCAACATCATTCATCTTTGCATCAATTGCTTAAACTGATAAATCTGTGTGAACAAACAAGGTCCATAATTTACTCCACTAAGGCCTTTCCCAAAGAGCTCCTTTAGATTTCCGGCAGAAGTACTCCATATTTCAGATTTCCTTGGGTTGAGTGTAAGGTAAATAGACTTGTGTCAGAGATCACAATATTCAATCTCATCTTAAAGGTAAAAACTTGAAATGTTGGGAATACTCAGCAGGTCGGGCAGCACCAGTTGAGAGAGAAAAACAAGTGGTCCTTCACCTTTCAAATCAATTAGCAATTTTGTTCTCTGTTTGGAACATGTGTTATATTTTTAAAAGTAACGCAGAAGATCTAAATTAAATTAAGTAATGAGCCTGTGGAGAAAATCTATATTTAATATAAACCACAAAAAAAGGCCGAGATCTTCCAGTAGCTATGCAACTCATTGCTACAAGCTGCACTTTCTCGGTAACTGTAAGTGTAACATTATATTGGTATTGGAATTGGTTTATTATTGTCACTTGTACCAAGGTACTGCAAAAAACTTGTCTTGCATACCGTTCATACAGATCAATTCATTACACAGTGCATTGAGGTAGTACAGGGTAAAAACGATGACCGAATACTGAGTAAAGTGTCACAGCTACAGGGAAGTGCAGTGCAGGTAGACAATAAGGTGCAAGGTCAAACAAGGTAGATCGCGAGGTCATGGTCCATTTCATTGTATAAGGGAACTGTCCAATAGTCTTATCACAGTGGGATAGAAGCTGTCCTTGAGCCTAGTGGTATGTGCCCTCAGGCTCCTATATCTTCTGCCTGATGAGAGAGAAGAGAGAATGACCCGGGTGGGTGGCGTCTAGTTTCTGTGATGCACTGGGCTGTGTCCACAACTCTCTGCAGTTTCTTGCGGTCCCGGGCAGAGCAGTTGTCATACCATGCCATGATGCATCCAGATAGGATGCTTTCTATGGTGTTCTGCATTCTGTTATCGCTTTTCTCTTGTACTACCTCAATCTACTTATGTTTTGAAATGATCTGTATGGATAGCTTTCAAAGCTAAATTTTTCACTGTATCTCAGTACATGTGACAATAATAACTAATTCCAATTCCAATTCCAATTCCAGTTGTGGTTGAGACCTTGGGAATTGGCATTGTCCATTTTCTGGAATGTGCCACCAGCCAGGTCTGAGACCATATTCTGGGACGAAAGTCAAAATGCTGGAAGAATTCAACCAATCAAGGAGCTTGTGTGCAAAAGAGAAACCAGGTCAAAGATCCTTCATCAGTTCTTCCAGCGTTACTGATTTCGTATTACTTGTTTTCCATATTCTGGGGCTGAGGTGGCTGGTGATTGCAGGTCCAGTCAGAGCCTATGCATTTACACCAAGGGAAGAGAAGAGAATGAGGAAAAAGAATCATGCTATTGATTACTAAGGACTCCATGGAACAGGGTTCTTAATTACGTTTGAGGATCAGAAGCAGTGACGTGATAAGAATTGGTGAGGTGGTTGGAGACTAAAACCAAAGGGGTGGCCCTCAACAGATTGCGAGGTCAGATGGTAAAGAGGTTAGGACCAACACAGATGGATAATGGGGGAGCCAGTGCAGTTTGGGAGGAGTTGGGTAGCAGAATGATCAAAGGTAAGCAAGTGACTTTGTTGAAATAAGGTTCCAGATCTGCATTAGGAAGGTCAATTTATCCCAGGAGTGAGCTATCATGGCACCATCCCATATGTGACTGACAATCAATTGAGCATGCTAATATCTAATATTTCTGGTGTGCTTAGTGTGTTTACTGTTTGTTGCTGATCTCATTTAATAGAGCATGGATAATTGTCCTGCACCATAAGCAGAAAGTTCTTTGGAAAATGATTGGTTTGATATTGCCAGAATGTCACACATCGTCCCTTGGTTATGCTGCACAAGTTTACATAAAATACTGCAAAGTCTTGCGGCCTTGCTCTCAGGAACAATTGTAGTCAGCTTTATCTTTCTGTTTCCAGCCACTTGTATCTGTGTGACAATGGCAGATGATCTCATTCAAAAAGAGTCTTTGCACGCCATTAGGTCAACCTTATTTGTGGATACCACTGGAACTCAAGTTCTTAAGCAATGGTATTCTTGAAAAATTATTCTCTTCCAGCCATTTGTTCAACTGATCAAGATATCTAAGCCCTTTCACCCTGAGAATTCCCCAGCATATCATGCACTGGGAACCAGGCAGCACTGTGTTAAAATTTATAAAGAACAAAATAAATGTCCTCCCAGCTTTATGGGTGCATGGAGGCATGCAGGTGTCAGTGTTTGGTGACATCATCAGCCTGAAGAACACTATCCTTGCAGCCCATGTTTCCAGTTATTTCCAGATATTTCTGCTAATATTGAAACCCAATGAGGGCACATACCAGCAGGCTCAAGGACAACTTCTATCCCACTGTGATAAGACCATTGAACGGTTTCCTTACATGATGAGATGGACTCTGACCTCACGATCTACCTTGTGACCTTGCACCTTATTGCCAACCTGCACTGCACTTTCTCTGTAGCTGTGACACTTTACTCTGTCCTGTTAATGTTTTTACCTGTACTATCTCAATGCACTCTGTATTCTCAATGTAACTGCACTGTGTAATGAATTGACCTGTACGATCGGTATGCAAGACAAGTTTTTCACTGTATAAATGACAAGAATAAACCAATACCATTCATACTTATTCACTCTACATGGGTTCTATCCAATCTTTCTCTTTGACCAATGGCCTTCTCTTTCTGGACAGATAGTCATGAATATAACCCCTTCACCATTAATGATCATGTTTTCACTGCCAAAATCTTAAGTCTGGATTCCCATCCAAAACCTTTACCTCAAAATCTTTACCTCATTTTCCTCCTTTAAGACACAATTTAAAACCTACCTCTGTGACCAAGCTTTTGGTCATTCACCTGATTTGACATTACTTTTTTGCTTAATCCATTCCTGTTTTGTTATCATAGCACTCATGAAGAGCCTGAGAACATTTTGTAAAAGTGTTATAAAATGGGAAATTTTCGTTGCAGAAACAGATTTGAAATTCAGGCATGCACAGTTTTCTAGGCATTAATTTAAATGAGCAAATTATTTATACTGGTCCTCCCCAGCTTACAGCACCCAATTTATGTACAACCCAGACATACAAACCAGCATTTGTTTGGATTTGCTGGCTGCAGTGGGGTTGCAGGCATGTAGAAACTCAGCTTCCAACTGCATTTGTGACTTGCGAACTGTTTGGGTTACAAACGGCTCACAGGAGCAAAACCCTCTCATAACCTGTACTCTCTGCATGCCCAGGTTTTTGTTGCAGACTACCCAGAAGCAATGCTTACGATTGGTATTATGAAAATTACCTTGACTATTTCAAATATTTGGTGTTGAAATGAGAGAATAGTTCTAGAATTGCAACGGTGTCAGGGTAAACTGAAAGCACTGCAGTTTTCTTTCAGTTCAGAGATGTTACTTAATCTTTCAAATGTTAATCATCCTTTTGTTCACCCTTCTTATTCACCATTCCCCTCACCCGCCACATCCAAAAGAGGTAAGAAGTACCAGACTTTTCGCTATGCTTTCACAGCAGAGATTCTTTCTAACTGAATCTTGAAAAATTGTGCTGGTTCAATGTCATTTGCCTCAGGCTTGTTCCCTGCTAAAAATTCAATGATCAAAAAATGAACCGTTGGAGGAACTCAGCAGGTCGAGCAGCATCCATATGGAGGTAGAGGGGTGGTTGACATTTTGGGTGGAGACCCTGCATCAGGACTGGGAATGTAGAGGGGAGATAGCCAGTATAAGGAGGTGAGAGGGAGGGTGCAGCAGGGGCTGGCAATTGATAGGTGGATCCAGGTCAGGAGGGAGATGATGGGCAGATTGAACCACATGGGGGTGGGGAGTGACGGAATTGGGAGACAGCAGCCTGTGGGTAATAAATAGGAAGAGACAGATAAGGAGAGAGAATGAAAGGGTCAGATGGAGCCAGGTAGGAGGAAGGGAGGGTGGAGATAGACAGAAGCTGGAAGATGATAACTGGAGATGCTGGAATCTGATAAGTAAGGATGGTGATAAGTGGAACCAGGTAAGGGAGGGGCAATGGGTAGCTGGAAGCAAGTTTTTCATTGCACCTGTGCTTACATGTACTTGTGCATATGGCAATAAACTTGACTTTGACTTTGCCTTTGAACAGGTTGGAGGAAGATAGGGCTTTAAACTAAAGAGTAGGGGTGTTGGTTCAACAGATTGGAAAAGTATGGATAAAGTAAAGGGAAAAGAGGTTACTGAAGTCTCCAGAATAAAGAATAAGACAGAAAGTTCAGAAAGCGATAAGAATTTAACTTCAGGCAACATGGAGATAAATTTGAGAAGAAGGGTTGTCAATACAGGACTGAAGGTGTTATATTTGAATGCACACAGTATACAAAATAAGGTAGATGAGCTTATAGTGCACTTAGAAATAGGCAGGTATGGCATTGTGGGCATTACATAGTCCTGGCTGAACGAAGATCCCAGCTGGGAGCTAAACATCCAAGGATACACATCATATCAAAAAGACAGGCAGGTGACAGGGTGGGTGGATTGGCTCTGTTGGTAAAAAGTGAAATCAAATCCTTAGCAAGAAGTGACATAGGATCACAAGATGTAGAATCCTTAACTCTAAAGAAACTGCAAGGGTAAAAAGATTCTGATGGGAATTCTATACAGGCCTCCAAATAGTAGCCAGGGTGTGGCATACAAATTACAACAGGAGATAGAAAAGGCATGTAAGAAGGGCAATGTTATGGTGGTCATGGAGGACTTCAATATGTAGGTAGATTGGGAAAATCAGGTTGGCACTGGATCCCAAGAGAAGGAATTTGTTGAATGCCTATGAGATGGCTTTTAGAGCAGCTTATGGTCGAGCCCACTAGGGAAAAGGCAATTCTGGATTTGGTGTTGTGCAATGAACCAGATTTGATTAGGGAGCTTAAGGTAAAGGAACCCATAGGAGGCAGTGATCATAATATCATAGAATTCACCCTGCAGTTTGAGAGAGAGAAGATAAAATCAGATGTATCAGTAATACAGATGAGTAAAGGTAACTACAGAGGCATGAGAGGGGAGCTGGACAAAGTTGATTGGAAGGGGACCCTAGCAGGGATGACGGTAGAGCAGCAATGGCAGGAGTTTCTGGGAGTAACTCAGAAGACGCAGGATCGGTTCATCACAAAGAAGAAGTATTCTGAAGGGAGGATGAGGCAACCGTAGCTGACAAGGGAAGTTAAAGACAACATAAAAGCAAAAGAGAGGGCATACAATACTGCAAAATTAGCAGGAAGCAAGAGGATTGGGAAAGCTTTTAAAAACCTACAGAAGGCAACTAAAAAAAAAGCAATATGGGTAGAAAAGATGAAATATGAAGGTAAGCTAGCCAATAATATAAAAGAGGATACCAAAAGTTTTCTCAGATATATAAAGAGTAAAAGAGAGGCAAGAGTGGACATTGAACCACTGGAAAATGACACTGGACAGGTAGTAATGGGGACCAAAGAAATGGCAGACGAACTGAATAAGTATTTTGTGTCAGTCTTCACTGTGGAAGACACCAGCAACATGCCAGAAATTCAAAAGAGTCGGGGCCAGAAGTGAGTGTAGTTGCTGTTACTAAGGCGAAGGTGCTTGGGAAAATGAAAGGTCTGTAGGTGGATAAGTCACCTGGACCAGATGGACTACACACCAGGATTCTGAAAGAAGTAGCTGAAGAGATTGTGGAGACATTTGTAGTAATCTTTCAAGAATCACTAGATTCAGGAATGGTTCTGGAGGACTGGTAAATCACAAATGTCACTTCATTCTTTAAGAAGGGAGGGAGGCAAAAGGCAGGAAATCATAGGCCAGTTGGTCTGACTTCAGTGGTTGGTGAGATGTTAGAGTCCAGTATTAAGGATGAGGTTTCAGAGTACTTGGAAGCACATGATAAAATAGGCCAAAGTCAGCATGATTTCCTTAAGGGGAGATCTCACCTGAAAAATCTGTTGGAATTCTTTGAGGAAGTAACAGGCAGGATAGACAAAGGAGAGTCAGTGGATGGATTTTCAGAAAGTCTTTGACAAGGTGCCGCACATGAGGCTGCTAAACAAGATAGGAGCCGTGATATTACAGGAAAGGGACTAGCATGGATAGAAGATTGACTGATTGGCAGAAGGCAAAGAGTGGGAATAAAGGGGGCCTTTTCTGGTTGGCTGCTGGTGACTAATGGTGTTCCCTAGGGGTTGGAGTTGGGTCCACTACCTTTCACGTTTCATGTTCATTATCTGGGTGACGCAATTGATGGCTTTGTGACCAAGTTTGAAAATGATACAAAGATAGGTGGAGGGGCAGGTAGTGTTGAGAAAGCAGGGAGTCTGAAGAAGGACTTGGACAGGTTGGGAGAATGGGCAAAGAAGTGGCAAATGGAATACAGTGTAGGGAGGTGTACGGTCATGCACTTTGGTAGAAGGACTAAAGGCGTAGACTATTTTCTAAATGGGAAGTGAATTCAGAAATTGGAGGAGCAAAGGGATTTGGGAATCCTAGTGCAGGATTCTCTTAGGGTTAGCTTGCAAGTTGAATCTGTAGTAAGGAAGGCAAATGCAATGTTTGGATTCACTTCGAGAGGACTAGAATATAAAAGCAAGGATGTAATGCTGAGGCTTTATAGGGCATTGGTCAGACCACATCTGGGATATTATGAGCAGTTTTGGGACCCATATCTAAGGAAGGATGTGCTGGCATTGGAGATGGTCCAGAGGAATTTTACAAGAATAATCCCAGGAATGAAAGGGTTAACATACGAGGAGCGTTTGATGGTTCTGGGCCTGTACTCGATGGAGCTTGGAAGGGTGAGGGGGGATCTCATTGAAACCTACTGAATATTGAAAGGCCTGGACAGAGTGGATGTAGAGAGGATGTTTCCAGTAGTGGGAGAGTCCAGGACCAGAGGGCACAGCCCCAGAATAGAAGGGCATCCCTTTCAACAAAGGTGAAGAGGAATTTCTTTGCCAGAGGGTGGTGAATCTGTGGAATTTGTTGCCACAGATGGCTGTTGGGGCCAAGTCATTGGGTATATTTAAAGTGGAGGTTGATAGGTTCTTGTTTAGCAAGGATGTCAAAGGTTACGAGGAGAAGGCAGAAGAATGGGGTTTAAAGGGAAGAATAAATCAGCCATGATGAGATGGTGGAGCAGACTCGATGGGCCGAATGGCCTAATTCTGCTCCTATGTCTTATGGTCTTATGATGGGAGACCCAGTATGTTACATGTGTGGGTGATAGGCAGACAGATAGGGGAGGGGAGAAAAACTGGACGATGGGGCAGTGGAGAGGGGGTTGCGAAAAGGTGTATGGGGGGGTAATGTGAGAACTTGGGTCAATCAGAAGGAGAGAGAAAGGAATATGAGGTGTTGTTCTTCTAGTTTGTTTTTAGCCTCATCCTGGCAGTGGAAAATGCCAAGGACAGATAGGTCAGTGTGGGAAGGGGAAGGGAAGTTGAAGTGGCATACAACCGAGAGCTCATGCTGGCCATTGTGGACAATTAGATAGACTGGGACTGTTTTCCCTGGAGCGAAGGAAGCTGAGGGGTGACCTCATAGAGATTTACAAAATCATGAGGGGCATAAATAAGATGGATTGTCACAGCCTTTTTCCCAGGGTAGGGAAGTCTAACACTAGAGGGCATAGGTTCAAGGTGAGACCAGAAAGATTTAAAGGGGGCCAGAGATGCAATTTCTTCTACACAGACTGTGGTAGGTATGTGGAACGAGGTGCTAGAGGAGGCCGTAGAGGTGGGTACAATTACAACATTTAGTAGACACTTGGATGGGGCATGGATAGCAAAGGATTTGAGGGACATTGGCCAAATGTAGGGAAATGGGACTAGCTCAGTAAGATACCTTGGTCAGCATGGACGAGTTGGGCCGAAGGGCCTATTTCTGTGCTGTATAGCTCTATGACTCTACAACTCTACCCTCCCCCTCTCCCACCTGGTTCCATCTGCCCATCATCCCCCTCCTCACCTGGTTCCACCTCTCATCTGCCAGCCTCTGCCTCAACCCTCCCTCTCTCCTCTTTACACTGGCTATCTTCCCTCTACACTCCCATTCTTGATGCAGGGTCTGCATCAAAATATCAACAATCCCTCTGCCTCCATGAATGATGCCTGACTCGCTGAGTTCCTCCATCAGTCTGTCTTTTGCTCCAGATTATAGCATCTGCAGTCTCTTGTGTCTCCAAAATTTCAATGTAACCTTCTTCTTTTCTTCTTCTTCTTCTTCTTCTTCTTCTTCTTCTTCTTCTTCTTCTTCTTCTTCTTTGTTGTTGTCTTAGGCCATCCCTTGGGATCAAGGATAACTTTCTTCCACTGTGGTTTTGTGGATTCTGAGGTGACTATTGAGGCCAATATGGGGATCATAGACTCTTCCACAGATGGGCAGGAAGTGGCTATTGACCCAACTTGATCTTCTAGTTAGCATATCATATGAAGAGTTCTAAAGATCTGCTCTTCTCCTGGCTGAACAAACAAAACAGCAGTCAGAAATAAAGAGTATCTGGCCATCTCTGCTTCTCTGTTGATTGTTGCTTTATAACTTCCACACATCCTAATGGTGCTACCTGTCTTCACTATAGGAATAAAAGGAGACACCAAATCAGAAGTTTCAACTGCTTCAATGATACCTGCTTACTGTAGGTTCTTCAGTCCTGCCTTAACCTTTTCGTTTAGACTGCAAAGTACAGTTCATGCTTTGAAGAATTGAGGTGCAGCATTCTACTTTTGATGAATCTTGGCTGTCATACCTTGAAGGCAACCAACTTCATCACAAAATACCTCAGGGTACTTTGATGTTCTTGATCTCTCTGCAATCCAACTTTATCTTTGATGGCGATTGCTGCCCACCAAATAGGATCCTTGCCCAGGAGAAATCAGAAAGTGGAGTTTTGCTTCACTTTCTCTGTTTCTCACTATAAGATCACCTATCCTTATCACCTTAATCCTTTCCCCAGTGTAGCTACTGAGATGGCACCTTGATATTTGCTGGCCACTGTCACATAGATTCCTGCTCACACACTACTAATACTGTAGCACCAGTGTCAATTTCCATTGACATTTTCTTTCCCTCAGTGTGCACTAGAATTTGGCAAGGTTCAGTAGACTTAACTTTTCAAGAACAGTCTATATCATCCAGCTATATGCAGTAGCGCAGCAGTTAATTTACTGGACTAGCAGTCAAAGTTCAGTTATGTTGCTGGACTAGCAGTCTGGAATGTTGGTCCAGAAACATGAGTTTCAATCCCACCATAGCAGCTGGGGAATTTAAATTCAAGTACTTAAAGAAATCTGGAACTGTGTTTAAAAAATGTTAATAAAGGCAACCAGGAAACCACAGTATAGTTATAGCATCCCATTTGGTTCACCAATGTCCTTCATGGAAGGAAATCTTCCGTTGTTACCCAATCCAACCTATGTGTGACTCCAGGTTTCAGACCCACCAATGTAGCTGACTCTTCACAATTAGGGACAATTAAAGATGGACAATAAATGCTGGCTTTGCCAGCAATGCCCACATTTGTGGAAAACTATCTGTATCTCTCTATCTCTCTTCATCTATCTCTCTTCTTCCCAATAGCTTTTGTACTGCTTGAGTTTGCTGCAGTCTCACTACAAAGTGTAGCTCAGGATAATATGGAACTGCCCCTGTATTTAGAGATGAGTTAAGGGTCACAGTGAGAGGTCATACACCTGCGCACCTGACCTCCAATGCATTCTATACTTCCACTCTATAGTGCACAGACATGGAAGTTCAAAACATGCTGTCACATGCACACAAACACCAGCTTGCTATCAATAGGATCTGGCCCAATGAATAGTTGTACATTCAATTAAATGTCTTTTTATTGTGTCAAAAACCTCACGGAATAAATTAATTTTGGGAAGCTGAGCTATTACTACACTGCTAATCTCCATAGTATCAATAATTGATGTATCTATCTATGTCAGTGATAAATGATGCAAGGAGAAGCATTGCTTAGGACTTTGAGGGAGCTTCACACTTCTCCAGGAACTTTAACTTATGTCTGAGCAGGAAGTCAGGAGCTTGGTTTGCTCCTCCTGTGAACAATGTACAGAATTCTTCATATTCTTTTCATCTGAAGTTTGCAGAATTCATAGACTACAATTTGACATCCACAAAATTGTTATAGCCTAGAGATCAGGGTCCAGCTGTCACCAATTTTAAAACAGTGACTGTCTACTAATTTAATAAGGTTTTCTGACAAATGTCAGTGCTTGTTGTTTCAGAACTATCTCAACTGTATTTTAGCACAGGTGCAATATGCCTAAATATTCCTAAAGAAAATGATTCAGTAGAGTTATTTTCAAAGATTAAATGCTGATAGTGTCACATATGCTAAATGCATAGAAAGGCTACAGGAAATTTTCTATATTATAAAATCATTGACAAATCAAATAAACAAATCAAAAAAAGTAATGACTCACCAACTGCTACATCGTGGCACACTTGCAGTTATATTCCACAACTTCTCTTGGTGCCAAACCGAGAAGATAAATCTTATTTCACATTTTATTTTGAAGGTTTGTAGTAATATCAATTGTGAGTCTACTAATGCTCACAGCCATTATGGAATAAATTGGACAGTAACATCTGGCATCTGCAGATACCGTATACTCAGAATTCAGGAACTTGCTCTCTGAATTTGCCTGTTCTTTCCCTGCTTCACTATAACAGTGCTTGATACCTTGAAATACATTGAGATATGAGAAACTTATGAAAAGCTCTGGGAAAAGTTAGGGCATCCATTCAAATGGAAGTGAATTTTTAATAATCTATTAAGCCTTAATTGCAGCCAAAAATACTCTTTAGCTCTGAAAATGTACACAGGGTATTGAGCCTCATTCCAACAGATTTAATTATTACTGGAGATTTAAAAGATATTCTTATTTTTTTTCTGTCCCTTTTTCACAAGTGGTGGATGCCATGACCACAAGCAGATTAGGTGGCAGATCACTGATAGGTATGTGGCCACTCCAGCTTCCTTACACATCTGCAGCTGTTCCCAATTCCTAGTTCCCCCAGCCTATCCTTTCAAACACCACATGTTCTTGTCCTCCTACAGTTACCCCACACACTGCACCCCCAACCCTTTAAGCTTTATCATTGTAGGCTCCCAAAATCAAGATTCATTTTTGATCAGATGATCACCCCTCACAGAGGATGAAGAGAAGAGGAAGAGCATTTTCACGCTTTAAAGGAGGAGAAGGACAAGGCGGAGGAGGAGAGTGAAGAAGGTGCCATTGCTTCAATCGCTACTGTTGTCATATGCACAAGCTCAGAGGTTAGCACCACCTTTAACCTATAGGCTGGGGTAGGACAGGAATCCTAACAGTAGCCTGCAGAGGGCATCAACCCCAAGCTCCCCCAAGCCTTTCCTCACTCAAATACACTAAATGGTCTCGCCTTCTATAGTTGCCAACATACTTTGCCTGGGGGAAGAGTCACCATGAATGCCATGTTGCCAGGGGCAAGATTTAAATGAGGGGATACATGGGCACAATGTACCAATAATGGTCCCTGGACTAAGGGGAATCCCACAGGTTTACTGTATCCTAGAGCATTGTGCTTCAGGTCTTTTCTGCAAGAGAAGGTGATAAATGATCTTTCCTCAGTGTGTACAGAGACTCAACAATCTCCCAACACAGAGGATTTTGACATGACTGCTAAAGCTGGTGGCAACCTGTAAGGCTCCAGCAGCGAAAAGGTTAAGAACTGCTGTGACCTTAACTGCCACAGGCAGTGCTGTTTATTGGTTTATTATTGTCACTTGTACTGAGGTACAGTGAAAAGCTTGTCTTACAAACCGATCGTACAGGTCAATTCATCACGCAGTGCAGTTAGTACAGAGTTAGTACAGAGTGCATTGATGTAGTACAGGTAAAAACAATAACAGTACAGAGTAAAGTGTCACAACTACAGAGAAAGTGCAGTGCAATAAGGTGCAAGGTCACAACAAGGTAGATCGTGAGGTCATAGTCCATCTCATTGTATAAGGGAACTGTTCAATAGTCTTATCACAGTGGGGTAGAAGCTGTCCTTAAGTCTGGTGGTACATGTCCTCAGGCTCCTGTATCTTCTACCTGATGGAACAGGAGAGAAGAGAGAATGTCCCGGGTGGGTGGGGTCTTTGATTATGCTGGCTGCTACACCAAGACAATGAGAGGTAAAGACAGAGTCCAAGGAGGGGAGGCTGGTGTCCGTGATGTGCTGGGCTGTGTCCACAACTCTCTGCAGCTTGCGGTCCTGGGCAGAGCAGTTGCTGTACCAAGCAGTGATACATCCAGATAGGATGCTTTCTATGGTGCATCCGTAAAAGTTGGTGAGAGTCAAAGGGGACAAACCAAATTTCTTTAGCCTTCTGAGGAAGTAGAGGCACTGGTGAGCTTTCTTGGCCGTGGCATCTACGTGATTTAACCAGGATAGGCTGTTGGTGATGTTCACTCCCAGGAACTTGAAGCTCTCAACCCTCTCGACCTCAGCACCATTGATGTAGACAGGTGAATGTACACCGCCCTCTTTCCTGAAGTCAATGACCAGCTCTTTTGTCTTGTTGACATTGAGGGAAAGGTTGTTGTTATGACACCATTCCACTAAGCTCTCTATCTCCTTCCTGTACTCCGACTCATTGCTGTTTGAGATACGGCCTACAACGGCGGTACCATCTGCAAACTTGTAGGTGGAGTTAGAGCAGAATCAGGCCACATAGTCATGAGTGTATAGGGAGTAGAGTAGAGGGCTGAGGACGCAGCCTTGTGGGGCACCAGTGTTGAGAATAATCATGCCAGAGGTATTGCTGTCAATCCTCACTGATAGCGGTCTGTTTGTTAGAAGTCAAGGATCCAGTTTCACAGGGAGGTGTTGAGTCCTAGGTCTTGGAGTTTGGTGACAAGCTTGCTTGGAATTATTGTATTGAAGGACTGATCTTATGTCCTCCACTGTGATCACAGGTTCAGCTGCGTTGGTGGCTGTCAGGGTGGATGGTGACAATCCACTTCCTTTTTGTTCAAAACGTGCATAGGATGCGTTAAGTTCATCAGGAATGGATGCGCTGTTGTTAGCTATGCAGCCCGACTTCATCTTGTAGCCTGTTATAGCATGTAAGCCCCGCCATAACTGGTAGCTGGTCAGGGACTCTATTTTGAGTTGATGTTGCCTCTTGGCACCCCTGATAGCTTTTCAAATGTCATACCTCGATTTCTTGTACAGATCAGGATCACCAGATTTGTGTGCAGCAGTCCTCTCCTTCAGTAGGGAGTGGGTCTCCCGGTTCATCCATGGTTTCCTGTTTGGTTTCCTGTGTTAGCTCTAAGCCTTTATCTCTCAAGGTTACAGGTCTCAGTGGTGACCTCACTGGGGAAGTGCAGCCTCCTTACACAGTGGCCTTGGGTGGGGGTGTTCTGTGAAGTACCCTCCTCGCTTTCTGCCTCTGGTTCCAGTGTGAATAGGGTCTCCTTCTGCAGGCCTTCCATCCTGCCGGAAGTAACTGGTGCTGCTCTACTGAAGCTCATTGCCTCTTCTGGATCCCAAGAGATCCAAGCTACGTCCTCACGACTAAGTCTTCGCTTACTCCTGGTAACTAGTAAGGTGGAGTAGTAGAGCAGCTCCAGCTTTTTTTTGTTCTTTTTAGGTAAAGCCCTCAGAAAGTTCCTGAAACAAAATGTTTTGGTGAAGTCTTGAGAGAGTAGCTCAGAAATTCTCCAAAGCTGTCTCAAATTTATCTCCAAATGCATTCAAATCATTCAGTCTGAAGCCTCAACAAAGAACTCTCCAAATCCTGTTCATCTGATTGTTGGTTGGAATAAGTGATAGCAGCAAATTCCTTATTGAAATAAAAACATAAAATGCTTGAAACACTCAGCAGATGAAGCAGCATCTGTGAAAAAGAAACAGTGTTAACATTTCAGGTTGAAGACACTGCATCTGAACCTTCTTACTGAATGCTTACAGCCCATTTAATTGCCAGTGAAAGCTTTGTTTGTTGCATTTCTTGTGCCTGCTTCGACAACTTTATTGTGATGTATAAACAGAAAATTCAGGAAATGCTCAGCAGCTTAGGTAGCAACTGCGGAAAGAGAAACACATTTAATGTTTCAGATTGAAACGACTTTGATTTAGAACTGTGATTGTGAGAAAACAAGTTAGATTTAAATTGGAGAGAGAGTGGGGGAGAATTGGTCAGGGCAAAAGTTTTTGATATTCCTTTATCATGATAGCATTTTGAGATAAATGTGGACTAAACCAGCATTGACTGCTCCACCATACTAGACACCTTAAAGGAATAGCCAGGAGAAGGGGAAAACAACCATGGGGATTTTGTCCAGAACTCTTGTGGTCTGAAGGAGGAAATGAGCTTCAGCAGAGTCGTGTATCTGGGGAAGATGGACCCCTGTACTTCTCAGTTGTGCTTCCTCAATATGATTGGTTGAGAAGACACATGGTTGTTTGACCGATCCATTGTGGTCCTACAAAACCTGTAGAGGGCACTGTGCTGTATATTTCTTCCAATTCCCATCATTTGCGATCCAAACCCCACAGAGAGCATGTAGAAATGTGTTGACCACTTACCACAATAGAACTTTTGATTTCTGTCATATTTACTTATGAATACAATATCCCTTTTGCCTTTTCAGTCTGATAAATTCATCGCTCATTAGTGGATGCTTATCCAAACACAGAAATAGGATCAATGATGGTCTTAAAAGATATATACTAAAAGCAGCAATAGGCTGAGCGAGCTGGGGCTTTTCTCTTTGGAGACAAGGAGGATGAGAGGTGACTTGATAGAGGTGTACAAGATGATAAGAGGCATAGATCGAGTGGACAGCCAGAGACTTTTTCCCAGGGCGACAATGGCTAACATGAGGGGGCATAATTTTAAGGTGATTGGAGGAAGATATAAGGGGGATCTCAGGGGTAAGTTTTTTACACAGAGAGTGGTGGGTGCATAGAATGCACTGCCAGCAGAGGTTATGGGGACAGATACATTAGGGACATTTAAAAGACTCTTAGATAGACACATGAATGATAGAGAAATGGAGGGCTATGTGGGAGGGAAGGGTTAGATAGATCTTAGAGTAGAATAAAATGTTGGCACAACATTGTGGGCCAAAGGGCCTGTACTGTGCTGTAAAGTTCTATATTCCAGGTTCTATGAAAGTAAAGCCTTTTCAAAATAAGTCATGTTTGAGATCATAAGGTCAGTATGGTGAACTTGTCATGCGTAAAACATCTAGCTGCTTTCTTTTTTAGATCTTTTATTAATTAGTATATATGCTACTCACATCCATTCTGTTCTTTGATTATAGTGAACTACTTGTTGGGCTGAGAATATATGGTTGCCTAACAATCTCACCCAGGTGGCCATCCTCCACGAGGATGGAGAACTCCATGAGGAATGTTGGCAGGCTACTGGAAATATGTGATGGCGAGGGTGCAGAGGAGATTCATCAGGGTGTTGCTTGGGGTGGAGTGTTTCAGTTCTGAGGAGAGACTGGAGAGGCTAGGTCTGTTTTTCCTGGAGAGGAGGAGGTTAAGAGGGGATATGATTGCACTATATTTCATCTGTGCTTATGAATCTATACTAAGCATCAGCCATTCCGGGAGAGGGAAGGAGAACTTTTAAAAAATGTAGGAAGGAAAGGAATGATGGAAGGGGCCTCTGTCTTCACAATCCAGCCCCATTAATAAAAAAGAAGAAAACTCCTCAATTCCCCTGTGGAACAGGCTGCTCAAGTTCACATGTCTGGTCGCAACAAATATGCGGCAGAAGACTGCAGGAAATTGTGGGCAATGCAAAGTAAAGCTTTAATATAGGTGAATATGTAAATAAAAGTGCAATCACCATAGAAAACCGAGTGATTTATTGAGCACAGTGTTCTCTGTGCATGTTTTTAAGTTACCTATGGCATTTGGCATTGGCTTGGCTCCATGGAAAATGGCTTACTGTTATGCAGTTCAACGATGTGATATTTTAGACTGCATATACTAATGAAAATGTCAATCTGTCTTAAATGGATTGTTGCTGTCTTTGCTTTTCTTTTTAGCTTATCCCACTACTCACATTGATAACCTTCTAAAATATGTGACAGATTAGTAATGACAAATGACCACATGCACAGGATTCCAGAGGAAAGGTGGTGAAATTCAGGAAGTGTTTCATTATATTGAAAGGAGGCAATAACTTGGACATGGTCTTACTGTCATTAAAAATCCTAAGCATTTCAGTGGCAATATCAAACAAACCTTGGGGCCAAGTCACTTAAGGAGATATTAAGATATGTAACTTGGCCAAGGAAATACAGAATAAAGCTGTCTCCACAAACACTTTCTGTAGTGGTTAGCGTAACACCTTACAGCACCAGCGACCCGGATTCAATTCCGGCTGCTGTCTGTAAGGACTTTGTACGTTTTCCCCGTGTCTGCATGTGTTTCCTCCTGGTGCTCCGGTTTCCTCCCACATTCCAAAGATGTACAGGTTAGGAAGTTGCGGGCATGCTATGTTGGCGCCGGAAGTGTGGTGACACTTGTGGGCTGCCCCCAGAAAACTCTACGCAAAAGATACATTTCACTGTGTGTTTTGATGTATGTATGACTAATAAAGATATCTTGAATCTTATCTATTTACATTCATATATTTCGAAAGAAAGAGAAACTTGTATTTATATTGAGCTTTTCATACACCTTGCAGAATATCTCAAAGCACTTTACAGCCAATTAGGTGCTTTTGAAGTGCAGTCACTGGTGTTATGTAGGAAACACAGCAGCCAATTTGCACATAGCAAGCTTCCACTACCAGCAATGTCATAATGTAGACAGGTAGATAGTGTGGTGAAAAAGGCATTCAGCGTGCTGGGTTTCATCAGTCAGGACACTGAGTATAGGAGATGGGACATTATGTTGCAGTGGTATAAGTTGTTGGTGAGGCTGCACTTGGAGTACTGGGTACAGTTTTGGTCACCCTGTTATAGGAAAGATGAGGTTAAACTGGAAAGAGTGCAGAAAAGATTTACGAGGATGTTGCCAGGACTAGAGGGCCTGAGCTATAGGAAGAGGTTGTTCAGGCTAGGTCTTGATTCCTTGGAATGTTGGAGCATGAGGGGACGATTTATAGAAGTGTTTAAAATTATGAGAGGCATAGATAAGGTGGACGGTGGCAATCTTTTTCCCAGTCCAAAACTAGGGGGCCATAGATTTAGGGTGAGATGGTAAGGATTTAAAAGGGACTTGAGGGACAACATTTTCACGCAGGGAGTGGTGTGTATATGGAACGAGCTGCCAGAGGAAGTGGTTGAGTCAGGTATAATAGTATCATTTAAGAAGCACTTGGATAGGTACATGGAGAGGTCTGGAGGGATATGGTTGGCATGGATTCGTTGGGCCAAAGGGCCTGTATCTGTGCTGTATTGCTCTGTGACTATGACTCTAATGACCCCAAGCTCATTTTAGTAACATTGTATGAGGAAAAAAATATTGTCAAGAAATCAGGGATAATTCCCCTTGTTATTTCAAGGTCATAATCTAGAATCTTTTATACCTATTTGACTGAGCAGATTGGGCCTTCACTTAACACCCAACTTCAAAGGCTGCACCCCCAAGATTACATAGCTCCCTGTGTACTACATGGTCGTATCAACCTAGATTTTTGTGCTCAAGTCCCTGAAGTGGGACTTTTCTGTGTTTCAAGTAAACAGAAAATAGGAGCAGGAATAGGCCAATGTTGACCCTTCTAGCATGATCAAGGTCCTGTTTAATTGTAGCAAGATATCGTTGCTCTTATACTTAAATCCTCTTGCTATGAAGGACAATGTATCTTTTGCCTTTTTAATTGCTTGCTGCATCTGCATGTTTGTTTTCAGTGATCAATGTATAAAAACATCCAAATCTCTTTGATCATCAAATTTCTTGATCTGTCACCATTTAAATAATATGTAGCCTTTCCATTTGCCCTACTAACGTTAATATCTTTACATTTGCCCACAATGTACTCAATAATATATTTTTTCACACTCTTCCATTGAACTCTTAATCTTCAGACTCAGAAGTGAGAGCGGTACACAGTAGCAGCTGACACTGCACCAGCATCCAAACCACAAGCCAAACAGAAAATCACTGCTCCAAAAACCTTTGCAGCTAATGTAGCTTTATAGAAACAGGAATCTCTTTTGTTCGTTCTGGGAATAAATAGCAATTGAACCCAATTCTGTGTTAAACTATTTTGACAGTACTATTATGTGGATTAACTGTAATTCAGATTAATTACATTTAATATTGTGTGAATGAAATGAATTATCATATTGTTCCTCTTCTACAAACTGCATGTATCTGAAACTGTATTTTTAAGAAGTGCTTACATATTTCCCTTAAATAAACAGAAAGTGGATCTCACAACATATTTAATATAATAAAATTTTCTAATCTAAGTTTTAATGAAGAATTAGTTTTAGAGTTATGTACTGTGGTGAAATCAGGTATTGATACTGCATGAAGCAAAGATCTAGACTGGAATTTCATTGTATACAACAAATTATCCAGCAGTTGCCCCATTGCCATTTGCCATTTCATTAGATCTAGTCAATGAGCTATAAAGCAGTAAGTACAATTTGCTCCACAAACGTTAACCCCAGCAGGATACATTCCTTCAAGTATCACACTGTAAAACTGTAACATTATCTGAAATGTTATTGATCTGAGGAGTTTTTTACCTCCCATGGTGTAGGTGTGTTTCTGTGATTGCACTCTC
This sequence comes from Pristis pectinata, assembly GCF_009764475.1. Lineage (NCBI taxonomy): Eukaryota > Metazoa > Chordata > Chondrichthyes > Rhinopristiformes > Pristidae > Pristis > Pristis pectinata. The sequence goes on from NC_067407.1 coordinate 107,939,714, forward strand.
CATTTCTAGATAGAAACAGATGGAAGTGATAAATGAGACAGATGTTAAGTTTCTTACAACATGTAAAAAAAACTATTTAAAGCAGGTCAATGATGCTGTAGTTTGTATAATTTCACCTTGGTTGTCTACATAATGGTTTCCCTCTTATCTGCAATGCTGATTTGATCCGTGGATTAGAATCTGAAAAGGAAATTCTTTGCATGCTTATGTAACAAAGTTGTTAGTTGGTTTGTGAAAATGTCCTTTTAGGCATTCCCAGAAAAATCATGCAGCCTATTTTTCTGTAATTAATAGTGGGACTACAATAAATATGGAAATCATTGTTTGTGCAAATAGTTATGTCAGCGATAAGCAGCAGTAACAGTAGCAGAACAGGAGCATCTTAGAAGAGGGATATTATCATATAGATACAAAGCCCTGATTTCCCAGTCCCAAAGAAACTGGGTCTGTGTGCACCTGTGGCAGCAGCAGAGAGTGAGGCAGCCTGGTCCAATGATCTGATTTAAGATTCCCTCATTAATTAATGGAGATAGAAAACGTATGCATGGAGTGAAGCCTGAAGGCTGGTTGGCTGCATAGGAAAATTGGGCTCGCCAGCTGCTGTAAGAGGGCTGCTGCACAACCTAATAAGGAAATAGAAAAGAAGGTTTCAGATTTGTGCAGTGTTGGGCAAAGGAAAAAAAAACTCACATACAGAGTTCATGGCTTGGAGGCTCTGTTACACATAGTGCAGTGAAGAAGACTCTTTGGATCACCTCTTCGAATTGAGCAGCAAGCTGCCTCGATCTGTCAAATCTGGGTTAAGTAAAGGAACAGTTTGAAGTTGTCAAAGGAAAGTGTTAGCAGGTTTTCCTCAGCGGGGCATGTCCCAGTGAGATTGTCCATTAGCTGCATCATTGGGCAGATTACTCCCTTTTTGCAACACACCTTGGTCCCACAGAAGCTGCACAGCACTGCCAGTGAGGATAGCTAATCCAGGGACAGTACTATCAAAAAGCCCACCACAAAAGAGTCATGCTTGGAAAACCTCTGAGTGAACTTACAGAAAAAAATCAGAGCCAGGGAGAGAGGTCATCAGGCCTCAAAAATGTCATTGCTTCCATTCTGTCTCTGGTTAATATCTTCACAAATGTCTTCTTAGATTGAACCTGCTCAGAACTAAAATTATATGAGTGGCAGCATCTGACCGTGTGTAAAGGAATGGCATTCACCCTATCTGGACAGGAATATAAGAGGTTGAAAGGTAGAATGAATTTAAAGGTGTGCTCCTTTGGTTATGACCCGTCACATACAATACTTGTTTCAGAACATTGCATCTGTTAATCTGAAGGTTCGTTTCTTCTGAAGTTGTATAATCTTACTTATCATGGGATCTATTGCCTTAAGGGCCCAGTGTAAAATATTATATGTTGCCTTTGCTGCAGATTCCTCTCTGAGTTAAAGAAATCAATGGCAATTTGGGTGCAAACACCTTGCATCTGACAATGCCAAGTTCTACCATGGATGGTGGCAGCAGTTATTGAGTCCAGGAAAAGGACCCTGGACAAAGCAGAAACTGGAAGAAGCAAATCATCCTGGCATCAGTGGTAAGGAGGAAACTCTAATATAGCTGGCAGGTAAGACTGGAGGACTCTGGAAGAGTTTCAAAAAGTAAATAAAAATAAATTAATGATGGAGTCAGGAAACCTGCCTTTTAAATTTGAAATCCCTCTGAGGCCCTTTGTAATGCTGCTGCGAGGAACATGGGGTCACTGCTTGCACACAGCGCTGCTGGTGCTAATAAATATGGTTGATGTTTTCCTTGGTTAGTAGTTCATTCACCCTTTTTATGAGGTCCAAGGGGCAAGGATTGAGTATATCCAGGCCCTACACTCAAATCCACCCTGACCTGCTTAGGTCATAGTATTTTACTAGTAAATGTGAAGAGGAAATTTAAGGGACATGTAAACTGTCCTGTACAGGAATCCTTGGATCTACCCGAACATTGCTAATTGGGTTAATGGATGTGCTGATAAACCTTAAACTGCTGAGACCTCCATGGATATACCAGGCTGCTTGGAGTTTGTTTATGTGACACATCACCATCATACACTATTCAGATCTCTGAAGAGGCTTTAATATTATCATTGTGTGAGTTTGAAAAAAAGGAATGAAAGCACAAATCTGTTGACTCCTGCCAGTTCATTGGCACCAGTGTGGGATGACTGGTAATGCATCTCTAGGCAAAAGTCAACAGTGTCCTGAAAAACTTTCAATGATCCAGCAGTCTGTGATACATAATATAGCTGGTGTTAATTAATTAAAGAGTTTTAAGACATGAGGGCAGTAAGACAATTAAAATAGGGTACACTAGGTGTCCTGTACAATTGGACACCTTCAACTCAGGCATACTCTGGAAAAGGAAGAAGGTTTTGATGGTTAAAAATCTGGTGATGTTTCATAACTGGATTCAAAGTTATAGCGAGAACAAAAAAACTAAAGTGTACCTGGCAGCCATCTGGAATACTGATGAATTGTTTGAACATTTTTACAGAAGTTGAGTTTGAAAGCAGGAACAGAAAATGTGGTGGTTATTAACTGCCCAGTTTCAATGCATTTTGTGGACACTATTTCATTGAAAACAGAACCTCTACTGCTACATGATGGATGTCTTCCAATTACTATGGAAACAGTTTATGGATAAAGTTTCCAGGAGAAATGAGTTTAGGAATCATAATCTGATTCCCAATGTTATTTTTAATTGGGAACAAACACATCTAAGAGAAGAGACTAACAAAGCAGGCCTATCGAAATTGAAATGAAATTATCTAAATCAGGAATTGATGATTGAATATTGTCAAGAAAATATGTCTCCAAGGTCCAACGCAGCAGGAGTTTCCTCATCCACTTTTACTCTTGGGGATATTCCAGTATGGGGAATTGTGTCTTTAAAATCTGCAATCACATAAGGGGAATTGTGGTTCCTGCTCAAGCAGTGCACTGATTTTTAAAATAACATCCTTGTTTACAGAACCTTTCTACCTACCTTTGTATTCCACTTCAGCTCTGCTACCCTTTAAGATATTCTCCAATCCTGACCTCTAGATTTTCGCTGTTAATGATCCCATTATTTGTGTGCCTGCTGCCAAGTTTCTAAACATTGGAATTCCCCTGCTACACCTCTCCACTTCTTAAAACCTACCTTTCTGACTAAGGATCTTGTAGTTTTTATTGTATGATTACACTTCTCTGAAGCATGTTGAGTTGGTTTGCTTTGCCAAAGGTGCTATACGAATGGAATTTGCTGTTGCGGTTTCAGGTCCCTTTGCCTAGAGTGTACTTGCGTACTTTGAGGAGGCTCAGTCACACTGGGATTAAATGGGACTTGTGCTGACGATGGTGGGGCTGGTGTTGGCAGTATGTCCAGAGAAGCACTGATCATATAGTGTCAGTTAAAATGCAGAGGAACAGAGGAATGGTTGGTGAGAGAGAATCATTGCTCAGGCAACCAGCTGAGTTGTAACTAAAACAGAATATTATGAATGCTGGAAATTAGTAATAAGGCAGAGAAGCTGGAAATATTCTTCAGTCTTGGTGAACCTTATGCTTGAGAGAATTACAAATTAAGATTTTTAATCTTTGTAAAATCATACTGTGACTTGCTGAATTCTTGGTGGTGGTTATATGCATCTGAAAAGTGGCACTCGTTGAGAAAAGGAAAGGTGGTACGGGTGGAGATATGAATGAATATGGTTCTTGGGGAGGGGTCATGATTACTATTATTGAATTTGCCTTAACTCTAGGGTGCTATTGACTGCTATTGAATTAGATGTGTCAGAAGATTGCAATCACTCCACTGCTTCATTACCTATCATAAATAGCAGAAATTAATGTGTGAAAATGCTGATTAAATTTACAGATTTCATGTTAATTATTATCTAACAACATGTTTGTGTGTCAAATGTATTGCAAATATTTTCTCACTAGGAATAATGTTGGGGGTGGGTTATTGTTAATTTCAGTAAAACCTGTTCAGAAATTTATTGCACCTTTATGTAAAATCAACAAATGAGCTAACTTCAAAAAAGAACAAATTAACAGATCTCTATCTACTTCCCAGGCAACTGTGTCCATTTTATGTGCATGGATGGTGCATAATTAATGAAAAAGGCTGTTCTCTCAAACCCTCTGCCACATGACAGATTTCCAGATTGTCCATAGCCCAAAGGTCACAATGATACTCCAGAGAATAATGCCCTGTGACACCTTAATCTGACATTGAGACATTGATGATTTCAATGAAGAAACATTGCCTCCCAGAGTTAATTATATGTTCACTGCCCTATAACCATTGGATTATGTTGACCTGCACAATATAGAGCAGAAGATGACCTGGTCTATTCAAAACTTACACACTCTGTTCCTTTACTCTAGTTCCATTTAAATACTAACAGGCTGTGCAATATTAATGTGCTGATGATTAATGTATTAAATTTTTCCACACTTTGGATTAGCCAAGTGTGAACATTTAAAATACTTGGACAGAGGAGGTTTATAAGTCTATGATAATGCTGGCTGGTCAATTATCACAAGCACACTAGAGAAATCTGGACCAGCCTGGTTCAGTTTTCAAGATACTGAGTCTAACATGAAATCTCCACAATTCCATTGGCAGACTTACTGGTGTCAATTTTAACCCCAAGCTGGTAACTGAGAAAACTACCAGCAGGATGGACATTAGGGGGAAAGATCAAATTAGATGTGAACATCACACAGCTGTTTCCTTGTTCAGGCTGATGTTAAAATTGGAATTGGAGCTCAACAATATCATTGGTCCATTTTCCACGTTTGAAAAAGTTGGACATTTTAAGCTAACTGACCTAGATGTTTTCCAGTAAACAGCGGGTTATCGGCAGGACATTGACGGAAAAAAGGTAAATTTTAAATGATTAATGATTCTGGGGGCTGAGGGTTAAAACCTACCCAATTAGTCCTGTTTATCTTTCCCAAAGAAAAACATTCAGTAATATAGTTATTTGACATCTGGCAGGCATGGTTTTGATTGTTCTCTTAGTGATCAACAAGTGACAGACTGCACATGAATTGCAGTGACCATGTGTGTGAGAGTCGCTTTTATTCAACTGACCAAAGCACAGATACGTACCACATGGCACTGAACAATGGTCCAGATTAGTTATGCTGTAACAGTTGATCTGATACAAAAAAAAGTCTGAATCTGGCAGATACCAGGCAATTGTGCCACAGAGAAACAAAGGACTGCAGATGCTGGAATCCCTATGAAAAAAACAACAAGATGCTGGAGGAATTCAGCAGTCACACAGCATCTGTGGAGAAAAGCAAATGGTCAACATTTTGTGACCTGCAATGTTGACCGTCTGCTTTTCTCCACAGATGCTGCCTGACCTATTGTTTTATCAATTGTTCCACAGACCTGTTGGGATAATTTAACTTACCTGAAGATACTGTGTTTTTTTCTTCTAATTAAAACTGAGTAAATAGTTCCCTTCCAATTAAAAACAAGTAAATAATGTGCACTTGCAAGTGAAAGTCAACAGAAATCAGAAAGTGCAGCTAAAAAGGAACCAGTGGCAGGAAGGGACGTTGCAGACATTTTGTGCTTCTCCACTGTCTTGAATTGTCGATCCACAGTTTCAGTTTTCAGTTCTTTTGACAAAAATATTAAGCTTTTACCTTTACATCATTGACACAGTACACCACCCACAAAACAACCAAAAGTATAAGGCAGGATCCTACAGGGTCCCAGAATCCCACAATACAACAACTGTTGAAGTTTGGATAAATGATAGCTTCAAGGTATTAATTTTTGGGCATTTTTCTCCCCTGCTTTATTGGTGAAGTTATCAATTGCTCTGAGGTTGGTTTCCTTGGTGCTTTCTTCCTTCTGACACCTCTAATAAGTTGTCATTTTTTATGCAAGAGTCTAGGTAATGCAATTCAACAGTTTATTCAACTACAGGGGCACTGCAGCCAACTTAACCTTGTCCTTATGTGACATTTCATCAACTTAAAAGTTGGAAAGTGACAATTACAATGAAAAATGTATAATTTCTTCAAATTGTGAGTAATGTGACAGAGTCAGCAAGTTTTAAAAATTCATGTGCATTTTTCATCTAGTGTCATTGAATTGCAGTCTGTAACAAGGACATTGCTCATTTTTCCTCCTTATAGTGCAGACTGCTAAGAACAATTGCAGTGCACATACTTCTACTCTGGCTGAGACTGGATAACAGAGTACAGCCCAGGAATTAAAACTGGAACCATCACTGTCCATCAGGCTGATGTACAAGTTGCTTTTACTCACTGGGCCACTCGAGTAGTTCATTAAGTGAATTTTCAAAACATTTTTACGTGTTCAAAAGTGTTTAAAGTTTCAAAACTTTCAGTGAATTTTCAAAACATTTTTTCAGAAGTGCTGTTGAAAGGTCATTGGCCTGAATTATCAACTTTGTTTCTCTCTCCACACATGCTGTTCAACCTGCTGAGCATTTCCAGTACGACTGGCTCACCACCAGTCACTTCACATGATTTAAAGGAATCATATCTTTTTCATTGATGTCTTTAAATCTCATTTCCCTATGACCATGGGTCTATTGTTAGCAGATGACATTCCTGTTCAGACAGCCAAAACCATTTGCAAAGAATACCCATCATTTTCATTCAAATGGCAAAAGGCAATGCACACCAGGCAGGCAATCATTATATGCTTTCTCCTTGATTAGAAATTATACTGTTGCATGAAATAAAAGAATCACCATCCATGGTGCTGATGGTATGGAATCTATTTCCCTCAGCTATTCTTTTCAAAGACAATGACAGCAACTTACATCAATATATTATCTTTAGCATGGCATAACTTCTAGTGATTTCACAGAATGTTGTCAAACAATGCAAAAGTACATTAACTTCATGCTATTTCACTGGTGAGGTAGTGAGTAAGGTGCCACTTTCACCATGCTAATTTTGGGTATTGGAGCTTGACCTTGGATCTGGCCTTGCCTGAATTTGCTCTTTCATTTGTGCATCAATAACAGCAAGTGCCGTCAGTCTCAGAGTTATTTTGACAGGGAAAGCTGGACCCATCCATGACTTATGAAGGTTACTTTTCTATTTATTCTTTACTGGTCTACTATCAGTTTGTATTGGAGAAGGAGAACAGGATCCTTTATTTCCCTCTTGACAGCTATACTGAGATCCAATGTGAATTAAGGTACAGAATGTCACAGCAGATGCAGAGGTCATCCACTATCAGATTATGTGCCGTCAGCAATAAGAGTTGTCTTTGTATTTTTCAGATTGTTCAGAGTGGAACATGTAAGCTCCTTTGTCTGGCCTGGGAGGTCCCTATAGATTTCTCTCTTATTTACATACTCTATGCAAACTTCAGAGGTTTAATGCTTGTCACGTCTGGAGGATTGTATTGGTTGCTTGGTTACCGAGGAGGTTGGCCCATTTCCATTGGTCAGTTCTGATGAAAGGTTGCTGACCTCAGGCAAATTAATTCTGATTCTCTCTCCATAGATTCTGCCTAACCAGTTGAACACTCGCAGCATTTTCTATTCTTATTTCAGACTTACAGCTTTTGCAGTACTTTGTTTTTTTATTAACTTTCCCAGTCCAGGAATTGTGAACTATTGCAGTTTATCAATGTGGGGGAGTTGTAGAAGTGGAAAAAGTAAGAAGAAGGGAGGCAAAAAGGAAGGATAACATGGGGGGAAATGGGAGAGAATATTGGAGAGCATAGCAGAAAGCGGAGAATGGGCATTATGAAATTTTTAGGCAAAGTGTCTTGCTTTTCATTACTATGTGGGGCTCTTTTTTTTGGGTTCCACTTTATGTATAACATTTTTCTGGATGGGGATTTTGCTTTCTATGCAAATGGAGATCTTGCTTTATTGTTCATAAGGGCCTGCTCTATTAGTAAGACTACCTTTTTGTACAGCAGTCTGATGGCCTCGGTGTGGTTTTATCAGTTGCCCATTGACTGAATTTCAGAAGCAGTGTAAGACCTGTTACTGCCAGAAGGTGTTCAACGTTAGTGACGGAAGATGATATTCTTCCCTTGCCTCTGAGTCCGACATTGTGCAAGATTTGTCAGGGGCTCTGTAATGATTCACACAAGGCTCCATAGTTTAAAGGAAAACATCCAGTAACATCAGTCCTCTCTCTCAGACAACACGTCTTAAAGCTTTTAATTCTATTCTCTATTCTTCAGAAGTTAATTTCTGAAGCATCACAAAAAGACCGAATCAACTCAATGTAAATTCATTCTGATTAAAAAAAAATCTATCTGCTGCTGTGTGCTTCACTGTACAGCCTTGTATTGTTCATGGGCTTGCAATCTGTCTCACTGTTTGTGCTCATAAAATCTCACTCTTGGTAAGAGCCGAGCCCTGATGTCTCTCATTATGGTGCAGAAGTGTTACTGATACAACACTGTCAACAGTTAAGGCCCTATTAGATTTCAACACATGCAATAGTTGTTCTCAAAAGGGTAGAATTTAATATTTCACAAATATACAAAGATAATTTAAATGATCTTATTTGGAAATGAAAGCTGGAAATATGAGTTTGGTGCACCAATCATTTCCAGTGCTCCAGCAGTACTTTGCCAAAATCCTCATACATAAAAGAGAGATTTGGTTGTGCTCTTGCCAGCAGGATTTTAAACAGGCTGTGCCATCTGGGAGGGGAGTTTATGAGTAAACACAGTTTCTGGAACAGCCAGGAACATCCTGTGCCTGGGGAAAGGTTTGTGCAGCAGCAGACTGGGTCTGCAGCTCTGGGACTCTTCTCTCTGCTGCACTCTTCCCAACATTTTGGCATTTAGAAACATCTCTCTTTTTCATGACGAATGGTGATTCTCTACATGTTTGGGGTCATTGTATACATCTGGTCTTCAAGCAGTTCTTGCAAGATAACATGATGGTGCAGTTTGGGCACAAGGCCTTACAGTTACATGAAAGGCATCTCAAAGTGGGAGGGGGGAGTGCCTGAAGTGGATGCGTTTAATCTCACCCTTCAATGCAAACTGTGTCGGTGGGCAGGTAAAACCACACTGGTTTTGCACAGCCTGGAGGTAGAGTGACTGTGATTATGGTGTAAAAATAGGAAGGAGCCATTCAGTCCTCTAATATTTTCTGCCTTTCCAACATATCGCAGCTAATCTGTACCCAAGTTCCAAAAAATTTTCATTTGCTCTTTATGCCCTGACATCCCTAACAAAATCCATCAGTTTCAGTATTGAAACAATCAACGAACACAGCTTTCTCAGCCTTTAGATGGTGCTTGTTTTCATATTTCCATATTCCTTTATGACATAGAAGAAGGCTATTCAGCCCATTAAATCCATGCTGGCTCTCAGAGCATTCCCATCAATCCCATTCACCCACTTATTTCCCTATAACTTCTCTCTAATATGTCCACCAACTCCCCTTCAACTCTCCTACACTTGGAATAATCCACCTATACTAGGGGTAATTTGTGGTAGCCAATTAACCTACCAATCAAAACTACTTTGGTGGTGGGCAGAGCTAGGGTGGGGGATGGGGTATTTCCACCTATCTACGGACCTTTTGCATGAAAATGTGCTTTTTGGTTTCACTACTAAATGATCTAATTCTAAGGTTAACATGATGTTCCCTTGACCATCAATTCCTTTATTTGAGTGCTTATCTCCCTGACGTTGCAGTGTGATTTTCAATGTCTGGGTATTAAACCCGACATCCCTCATTCTGTATCATCACACCCAGACTCCAGCTGCTTTACTCAGTTAACATCTGTTCTCACTGTACCAACATGATTTCAGATGTTTACAGGCCTATTAATTTCAGGTCACAGCTGATTTTGAAGATTACATTTGCTTCATTTTCACAAGCTGGCCCACTGTACAGAGGTAAAGCCCATACTGTAGCCCACAAATTGAAAGTAGTAAAATTATTTGTTAAAATTAAAATTCATAGTCCTCAAAATCTAAACTTAATCCTCACTCAACCACTTAATGGCCCAAATGTTTCGATAATTTTCTTCATTCTTTACAGAAGTGGGCTGGGAAAAGGTGTAAAGATATTAGGGAAACTGTCCACAGCTGGAGGTCTGAGCATGGGTTCTGTCACCCTCAAACACACAGATAATTGGCCAGAATTTTCAGTTGCCCTTGGAGTTATGTCCATCCTTCTCCTGTACCTTCAAAAAGAAAAACTTATTTCAAAGGCTGTTTAGGTCATCTAACACCTACCGGAGCTTCTGCAATCATTTCATCCCACTTACACCTGAAAAAGTCTGATAACTACTTCAAGTATATGTCCCGGAGAATTAAAAGTCTGGACAATATGACAACCAACACAGTTCCAATTGGAGAAACATGTCATCACAAAAGAATAAAGTAATAATGATGAGTTGATACCAGGAAAATAGGGTAAGCTGTGAATTAAATTCCTTCCTGGCATTCCTAGAGGAACATCCTCAGGTGTTTGTATTAATACCTCTTTGAATGATATAAGATGGGAAAAAAACAAAAGGGCAGAAATCTTAGCCATAAAAATTATTTGTAAAAATGAGATTGTGTAAGTGGAGTAATTCAATTCAAAACTGGGAAACTAAAAGAGAATGTGTTAATTGAACTTCTGAAAACTAATCACTGAATTGAGGAATTATTATTGGATAAGATTTCAGAGATTACCACATCTGAACAAGCTTTTGCCAGACTGGAAGGACACTGTACTGGCGTTGTTTCTGGGTGAGAGAAGTGGTATTTAAATAGTGCAGCTTCACTCTCAGTGTACTTTGTTTATACATTGTTAGCTTTGCCTGAAATGTGCAATTATTTCTGCATGGAGCCAGAAGAAGCAAAATTAATATCAATTCCATGCAAATCAATATAATCTTATCACAGTATTATTTGAGCAATTTGCCACATTTGCAATAAAACCAAATGAATTCAGTATTAAGCTGGCTTTGTAGTTACTGCATAAGAAATAGAATAGCTCAGAAACAACATAAAATTAATGACATTGTTGGGAAAAAAAATCAAAGTATCAAGATAATTGAAGAAAGATGAAGAAATACAACCTCAATAGAATGAGATAAAGTGCCTAAAAGAAATATGAAGGACATAAAATATTCTATTATTTGAAAGGAATAATTTACAGGAGAGTAGAAAAAGCGTAGAGGTATGGGACTAACTGGATAGCTCCATCAAATAAGCAGTCCAGACACAGTGGTCTGAATGACCTGTTTCTGCATTTTATAATTCTGTGATACATTATGCCTTAATAAATGACGTAGCATCAGAATCTTTTTTAAGTAGTGATTTGAAAAGCGATGAACAGTTAACATGTTTGTACAAAAGCAGGAAAAGAAAGAGCTTCACATATGTGTTCAAATATACAGCCATGGCAGCTGAGCCACATTGTAGGATAAGTTGTTAGAATAATCAGCGTTTCCAGACACTTTTGCTTAAAATTGTCACTGCTTTATTGCATGCTGGTCATTGATGCTGTACAATACCTCACTGTTTCAAATTTAAATACATGACATAACCAAGAACCAGCACAACCTGAAAGAAAATGTATGAAACTCATGTTTGCAGGATTGTCGCATGATTAGCAGAACAAGTATGTTGAGTACAAACTGTTGGCAGTCAGGTGCATAAAAATAACAAGATCACAATCATGAGAATTAACTTTAAGTATGGATACCACAAACATTTACATCAATAACCTTCAAATATTTGTGCTGATTATTCTACTAACTTAGAAGATGACTGTTCAATAAAATATTTACTGATTTAGTGATTCATTTATAAATACACTTAATGAGTGTTGCATCTACATTACTGAAGGTGTATAAGCATTTAACTATAATTTTGGAAGCTCTGCTGTTGTGCATGAATTTCCATGACATCTGTCCTAATTGTGTACAAAAGAGGGTGAATGATGCAGTCACCACAGTGAGAGCTACAATAATACGGGACAGCTTTTTTCTCAAGTGGAAGTCTGGGATTATTTTTATTAACTCTAGTAAAGATTAAAATACAAATATGAATATAAAAAATGAATAGCTTTGCCCTATAACAGGCACAGCTTCTAGTGTAAGATGTCCGATGCATACAGTGTGTAGTAAGGTTTTAAAAATGCCGTTGATGTTCTAATGTGTCACTTAAATGGGAAATATATGCTGCACAAATACATGTCTATTACAAAGATCTCCATACATTCACTAACACTGATGTAGGGTGACACTGTGCATTAATTAACAAGTACAGGCAAAGCAAATGAATTTAATGAGAATGTTGTTGCTTTGCCCTAATAAAACAAAGCTGTATTGTTGTGAAACAGTTTTGAAGTAGATATTTTTACAAGTGCATTGACCCTTTAGAAACTAAATAGGATTATATCAGCATTGTTCTGAACAATGAAGAGTTCTGCTACCATCACATTTCATCCAAAACTAATAGCCGTAAATTGTTTATTCACTGAGCTAAATGATTGATAGGAAGAAAGGTAAGATGTCTTTGAGTACATTCTATAATGTAAGCAGACGTCTGTTTATCCATCCTTTTATCTTCTAGTGCCAATGCTGTTAATGAGTGGCTGATTTCTAAAATCTTGCAGCACAATTTTCACAAATATTGGCAAGCTTCTCTCCTGTGCAAACTTGTAATCAAGAAATGGGGGAAATGGAGGAAAAACACTTTCCACTGAATTACAGCATCTGAGGTCAGAGGGCATTGAAGATTTATTTGCTCAGTTGTGCACAAACGTGAGTAATGTGTTAAAGTTTGAAGATTGGTAATTGCAATTCATCTTAAGTTTAAGGAGATAAATCAATACTTTTTTGTATTCTCAGAAAGTACTAAAAAGACAATGAAATTTTGGACAATTTTAGTAGAGCTAAATTGATTTCAGCAGTGATTTGAACATTGCAATGCTGCAAACTTACTTTGGAATGTAACAACTGCATGGATCCATTAGCAGATACAAAATATAAATGCATATGGACTTTAAGTGCTTTAATGCTACCACTCAACTCCAGAAGCATAGCTCAGAAGTGGGGACTTATGCTTCTGAACAGACTTTGGAGATTTTGTTCTCTTTACATTAAAGTATACAAACAGTGACAGGATAGTAGACTGACTCACTAATGGAACACTAATTGGTGTAGAGATAGCTTTGCATCAAAAATGCACTACAAGTGGCAGCAATACGCCAGTTCCACTGCTGGTGACACATTCTAATATTAAGGAGAGAAACTGCTTTCTCAGTGGTACCTGAAGCCAAAGAGCAGAGGCCAAATGCAATGAAATTGTAACCTTATCTCTGTAGGCTCTGCAGTGGGATTTAAAGACACATCTAGGCATTAGGGCAAACCTGATGTAATTGCTCAAGTAGGCCCTGCACCTATTAAACAAACTTCTTCTCCTTAGGTAGTCCCTCTGAACCAAGGAGGACTCGCTTCCGTTGTAGTTTTATGGATTCTGACATGGCTAATGACGGCAATATGGGAACTGCAGAGTCTTCTGCAGATGAAGAAGGAGGTTCCTGATAGTTTGTGAGGTGGTGTCCTCCTTACACCATTTATTCAGTACTTCTGTGAGCTCCTGATACATGGACCTGATGGTCTCAATGCCATCCCCAAATGCTTCTTCTCCACTTTGAGCAGACATAACCAGAGATTCCCAACAGTCAGTAGAGATGTTGCACCTCTTCAAGTACACTTTGAGCACATTCACAAATCTTCTTCTATGTCTGCCTGTAATGTCTTCCCATGAAAGAGCTCGGAGTAAAGTGTCTGTTTTGGGAGTCTGGAGTTGGACACACAAGGAATGTAGCCTGCCCAGAGTAGCCGACTTAAATTACAAGGCCTAAATGCTGGAGGTGTTGGCCTGGGAAGGGTAAGCAAACCAGCAAACTTGTCACTGTGCTTGGGGCTCACTACTGATCCAACGTCCCATGGAATTGCACAGTCTCAATGGCACCTCTGCACAAAACTGCACACTAAAAAGAGAATAACTTGGAGGCTGTTGACCATTGATGAGGCAACAATATAAGTAAACCTTACTAGAAGATGGGGCACCTAGAAATAACTCCTGACAGGGAAAGAAGTGATTTTTAGTAAAGAACATTTATCTCTAAACAGATATATCAGATCATTTATACAAAAACACTGATGCATCACATAGTTCTGTATAATCTGCTGGTGAAGTCTGAAGGTATATTTACTAGAACTACCTTATTGCTCTTTTTCAACAAATCTTTTCAGGTGATGAAGTTGATAACAAATAGTTACGTTGAACTATGGAATTGGCAGTATAGATTTGTATAAACAGTAGATTTGTATAGACATAGATTTGTATAACAGTATAGACAGTATAGAAAGCTATTGGCTTTAACTGATCTACATTCACATTTATACTTTTCTGAGAACTTCTGCTCAGCTCATAACCTTTTATGTTATGTTTTGTAGTTGTCATTCATTTCATTCTCTTGCCAAGCCACTGACTTCATATACCTGACCTTTCTCTGAGTCTCTTATGTGTCACCTTGTCAAAGGCCTTCTGAAAGTGCAAGTTTAAAGACAAGTTTTGCAGAACTGCTCACCTCAGTTGCATGGATTTACTTCAAGCAGCAAAAACTAATTGAGGTGATGTGTTTTGAAGTTTACGCAGTTTTCTGTCTTTTCAGGCTTCTACTTTTTGTTTTTCTCATTTAGTTATTTATGAAGTTATCATAATTTAAAAATCCATCAATAATCACCACCCAACTAGTTAGAATTTAAAACATCAATCGAACCACAACAAGAATTCTGAAACTGCTTAATGAAGGTAGTCTCATTGAAGAACGACTCATGTCTATTTTTCTTGCACTTTACTCTGGGACTTCTGATAAGAAAGCACATCACTTTAATCAATTCAAACTATAGCAGTAAAATAGCCTCAATTTGTCTGCAACTATTTTATTAATGCATAAAACATCATATAATACAATGGAAGCACACTGTAGCGCTCTTAATGCTCTCAGAAGCCTGTTTGCCTGTGAGGCAAGTAGGGATACTATCACATACTTTTCACTTTGCAAGGCTGCATATTTATGACAAACAAGTCAAGTAACAGCAATGTGAAAGGAAATAACAACAACATTCTCTGCACTCCCATAAAGAAGAATGCAATTTGAAAAATTATATTGTCCTTGATTAGTTTCCATGCATTTTGCTGTAATTGGTGTTGTAGGTTGACATATTATACATTGGATATTCTTGCCAGTCCTCCTCTCTTTTGTTTGAGTCCTATTTGCATTTTCGTGCTTTTGGTAATGAAGATTTAGCACTTTTATCCATTAGAAACCACAATAATCTCCTGCATCTCGGCACTTGTTTAAGGATCCTGACCCTTGAAATGCCACTTTGCTTCACACATTAGCTGCTTACAAAGAAAGAGCTAATGTATCATATAATTGGACAAACCACTGCATCTGATTTCTCTCAATCAGGCTATTAGCTTTGTAATTACACAGCTGCCTCCCATGGAAAATGGCAGGCGAACACCCAGCTAATAACATTCTCAAGGGCTCTCCAACACAAGATGAGTATGATGTTTGGGAAAAAAAAATACAGATTTAACTCTTTTGTTGCCAAACCACTAAGACTTTAAGTGAGAGCATGGTGAAATCATAGAGCCTACCACATGAGCTGCTACACTTTTATATGCATTCTTATATACTTTTAAGTATGTTCTCATATAAATACTACAATCTCATTTATCTTTATGTACATTACCAGTGCAGAATCCATCAGTAAGCACTTCCAGTGTAATACAGTGGGTTAAGTTGATGTTATTTCACCTCTGGGAGATTGGCTTACATTCCAGCTCAGACAGATGGGATGATACTTTCCTCTCTCTGGTAGCTGCTAAGGCACCCATATGTCTTCTCCATTTCCCATGATGTCTACTATCATAGCCTCTGACTTAAAATTGTCATATAATGCCAATTGTGACAATTCAAGAACATATGAAAAATAGTGTTGTAGTTATATACTTCCAATATTCAGATTAGGCTCAGTATCTAGATAATGGAAGTGCAGCTTTTTATTGCAGCTGATTGACAATTTGCCGCAATATCTGATGTTTTGCTGGGCTCAGATGAAAGTACCCACAATGTGCCATTTCTGTACTATGCTTACATTGTATCTTCCTGCCTGAGAGATGCAGGTAACTGGAAAATAAGTTATCACATGAATGGAACCCTACATCACTGATTAATTCAACCAGGAGGAAGTTAATCTGACTTATAATGGTTATGAGACTGCTGTATCCTGCGTCTGGCTTTCTGCCCAAGCTGCTAGAAATATTGGCATTACTTTCCAAGGGATTCATTCAGTTTTATCAATCTTAGCTCAGCAATAATGGCTTTGTCTTGGGTTTGTTAAACTTTGGAGAGTTAGGGACATATTCTAAGTGGTACTTAAGTGTAGTACTGAGGGAGTGCTGTACCTGTGCAAATGTTGCCTTTCAGTCATAATGTTTGGCTGAAGGCTGGTACATCTTCTCAAGGATTTGAAAAACTCCCATGGCTCTATTTTAAAAATTAGAAAATGAATTTTACTTTGTGTCATTTATCCTTCAATCAATATTGTTTACATAGACTAACTGGTCACAATTTCATTGCTGTGGGTGGAACAATATGGCTACAAGTTGGCTGTGATGTATCCTGCAGGAAAAACAACTATATTTTATTACCACTGCTTTGGTTGTAATCTACTATAGAACTTTCTGAAGGCAAAAAGCTTGTATGCTATTTAAATACCAGTTCATTCTTTGAAATGAAGAGCATTCAAGATCAAATGGCAATGGACATAACATTATTTAATGGAAAATATTGGGTATAAGCCCTAATTGATTGGAAAATTCTTTTATTATTTTTTACAGGATGCAAAATCACTGGCAAGTCCAGAGTAAGAGAGAGAAGCTCAGTTTAGGGTCAAACAGGAAGCAAAGTTTGAGAAGGTCAGATTCAACCTGAGACAGTTGACGGATATAATGGCTAGCAAATGGAGAGATGTATAGGAAATGGAAGTAAAGTCATTGGAGAAGGTGCTCTAGCTGCAATCAAATATAGAGTGGAAGCAGGCAAAGGAAGCCTTACTGAGCTAGATAATAGTGAAGAGATGGGGAAACTTCAACAAAGGGGACATTTTTGTAGCATTTTGGAGAATAGCAGGAAGTTTGTGGACATATTCAATGGAGACTTACATTTAGAACAGGAGAAAAAAGTAAGGTAGAGAAGTTATAAAGGGTTGGCTAGGGAGTATGGGAACTGAAGAGGTAGATGCCAGGAAAGAGAAGAACAAAGGACGTGCCATGGAAAGCTACCAAAAATGGGCCTTGGTGTGGAGCAGAGGCTGAGATATGGATGATTATGGACATAGAGGAAATTCAAGTTGAATGAACTTGCAGAGATTAAAATGAGGTGTTCTGCTTATAAAAATAGTTCTACCTAGAATTTCCTTGATGCCTGCAAGCCATAGTAACTCTAGCTAGCCTCCATGGGGACTGCTGAATCAGCAGAGTGTGGCCAAATATGAACAATTTATTTTGTAAAATTAGCAACATATATTAACTCAAAAATAAATGATTTTATAGCCATTGGTTCATGAAGCTTTAGGAAGAGAATTTTTTAATATGATATTCATGATGAATATTTATATGATCTTCTTCTTGGGCAGTCCCTCAGCATCGAGGGTGACTTGTTTCCACTCCAGTTCTGTGGGTTCTGAGGTAACTGATGAGTCCTGTGCAGGATCCACACACTGTCAAAAGTAGTGTGGGTCTTGATTGATGGGAAAAGTAGATAGCTTGACTGGAACGTTGTGCATCCTTCCCCTGTTTGCACTTGGCACCATTCAGAGAGAATCAAGATGCTCAGTGCCTTCCTGATTCTATTCCACAGTTTGAGTGATCTTGGGCTAGGGAATCCCAATATTGAGTGAGGATGTTGCATTTTTTTTCAAGGAGGCTTGGGGATGCCCTTGAAGCAGTTTTATCTGTGCCCTAGACACTCTTGCCATGACGGTGCTTGGAGTAGGGTGCTTGTTGGGTGTCTGGTATCAAGCATGTGGATAATGTGGCCCACCCAGTGGACTGGTGAGTGTGATAAGAGCTTTGATGGTGGGAATGTCGGCCTGGGAGGGGATGCTGAAGTTAGCTCACTTATCCTGCCTATGAATTTGGAGGACTTTGCAGAGACAACAATTGGTGGTGCCTCTCCAGTGCTTTAAGGTGCCTTCTGTAGATTGTCCATGCTCCGCTGCATCCTGATGAGTGGGGACAATGTTGCCCAGTGGACCTGGCACTTGGTTTCAGGTCTTGCTCTTTGAGCACTCTTATCCTCAGTTGTCTGAAGTCCATGTTGGCAGGTTGGAGTTGGCGAAGCACTTTGCCATTATTGTCTGCCCTTGCTGAGGGTGGCTCCTGAGGCATGGGAGGCAATCCACAATCATTGAAGTAGAATAAATTAAACATGAAAAAGATAAAGATCATTCACCAATCTGCCTCTTCTGCAGACGACCACCCACTGGCAGTCAGGATCCATGAAGAGACTATGAAAGCTTCATATGCTGTGCATAAGTTACTGCAGTGTTTATGGTGCAGCAGTTCATTTATATGAAACACTGCTCTATATAGATCCCAAACTTTCTTTAATGTAATACAAATAACATTAAAGCTGTTTTACAAAGAAATCTTATACTTCAAGACAGCATATTTATTAACAGAAATTGTAGTGGAATAATTGTAATAAAGTTAGGTGAGATTGTGTTTGGTTGACTACTGTATGAGCAATGATATCCCACAGGTGCAGCTACATGGGATACTTTTCCAGTTCATTCAGTCAATAATAACGCTCCTGGATAAAACAAAAAAAAACATAGTTAGTGCCATCAACATTGTCACATAATTACCTATTTTAGGCTATTGTTCATGGGTCAATTGCTTTATCATGCTTGAAAAACAAGGAAAAAACATAGAAAAAGATTTTTTGTCTACATTGGATGTTGTCTTCTAATTGTATTAAGTATCAAGTTGTTTGCAGAATTAAGAATTTAAATTAAAACGTATAATGAAACCTTTGTAAAATATATTCTGTGTTTTTGTTCTAGAGGTCATTTATCTTCTTTTCTCAGTATGAACCTTGTTGAAGAGAGTGGCCGGTTTTACTATTTTTGCAATATTTCTGGTGATATAACATAAGGTGAATGAGTTATTCATCAATGTCTTTTCTCCTCACTGTTGAGATGTACCTTGTCTCTATTAGGCACTTCCCCTACATTACTGGATTGGAATCTGCAAGTTCGCAACTTCTCTATGAATTGAGATGTTGCTATTTCCTTCATCACATTCTGGACACAATGCTCTTTTTATCAAAGTCAGACTGTTAATTGTATTTTGAATATAACTTTTTCTGATATCACAACAAAATGTGTGTAATTAAGTAATCAAGTTTCTGAATATAAATTGTCATAATGAACTGAAGCAAAGAAATTAAATTTAATTTTCTATAATATATTATTTTACTAACTGTTTATGACAAAATCTGTCTATAATTTCCAAAGTATAGTCAGATCCTTTCATGGTGCTGGCACCTGATGTATATCCTGCAAACACAGTGGAATGGTGAAGGCCACACATGTGAAGCTTCTGATGTGGTTTGTCTCAGGAGGGTCTCTTCAATCATGTTGAGATACTCAGCTGAGTGTGAAAGAACAGCATCAAATAATCAGAACGCTACATTTCATGGAGATGTGGCTACATTAAATGATAACAAGGACACAGGGGACTACTATAAGTTGTAAGTGAGAACCTATAGTTTGGTTGAAGGAGGAGAATTTAGACCCCATCCTTTTATGAACCGCAGTCAGTGAAGAGCCACAGTCATTCATTACTGCCATTTGATTATGCATTCTGTTTGTTCAAAATGCTTTAAGTAATTGTTTGCAGAACACCTGTGGTCTTCTTTGGGGGTCCTCAAGCAGCAATATAAAATGATGGTTTATACATTTAAAATTAAAATGGATAATTGATTAATCCTTGTCATTAGAAGTATGAGTACTTCGGTTAAAGAATGAAATGGCTGAGAACTGACATTGTATTAATCATGTCAGCAAGAGGAGACTTGCCAAGCTTCTCATGCCACAGAAGAGCAAGTAAGAGCAGGTATCATTACAATCAATAAAGAATGTTGACCACTCCAAGTAGTATTTTAAAATTCATTTTCTCATCATGTTAGTTTAGTTGAGCTGGTTACATTGTTATTTCAAAGTTGCAGCTTCAGGTCATTTGTCCCCTTGTGCCTGCTCTCCAAAATGGGGTTTGGTGAGGGAATCAGGAATTGGATCCAACTGCTCTACACTGATATCCATAGTGCAGTCCAAATTAATGGGTGGAAGACAGATAGTTTCCCCATCAAGCCTGGAGTCAGGCAGGGTTGTCCACTCTCCCCTGTCTTGTTTGTGTGCTGCATAGAATCCTTTGTTGAATCTATCAAGAAGGACAAGAGCATAAGAGGGGTGATGTTGCCAGTCAGTGGAGACACCCAAGTCAAAACCTCCCTGTACATAGACGATGTCACTGTCTTCTGCTCGGATCCATGGTCAGTTCACAGATTGATCAGCATCTGCAACCAATTTGGGTTGGCATCAGGGGCCAGGATCAACCGCAGGAAGAGAATCAGAATCAGGTTTATTATCACTGACATACGTCATGAAATTTGTTGTTTTGCGGCAGCAGTACGGTGCAAGACATAAAGACACAAAAAATTACCATAAGTTACAAAAATAAATAAGTGGTGCAAAAGAGGAATAATGAGGTGTGTTCATGGGTTCATGGACCATTCAGAAATCTGATGGCAGAGGGGAAGAAGCTGTTCCTGAAACATTGAGTGTGGGTCTTCAGGCTACTGTATCTCCTCTCCAGTGGTAGTAACGTGAAGAAGGCATGTCCCAGGTGGTGAGGGTCCTTAATGATGGATACTGTTTTCTTGAGGCACCGCCTCTTGAAGATGTTCTCTTGAAGATGTGGGGAGGGTTGTGCCTGTGATGGAACTGGCAGAGTCTATGAGTCTACAACCCTCTGCAGCCTCTTATGATCATGCACATTTGAGCCTCCATACCAGGTAGTTATGCAACCAGTCAGAATGCTCTCCACCATACATCTGTAGAAATTTGCAAGAGTTTTTAGTGACGTACCAAATCTCCTCAAACTCCTAATGAAGTAAAGCCACTGGTCTGCCTTCATGATTGCAACAATGTGTTAGCCCAGAATAGATACTCTGAGATGTTGATGCCCACGAACTTGAAACTGCTCACCCTTTCCACCCTCAATGAGGACTGGTGTGTGTTCTCCCAACTTCCCCTTCCTGAAGTCCATAATCATTTCCTTGGACTTGCTGATGTTGATTGCGAGGTTGTTGTTGTGACACCGCTCAACCAGCTGATCTCTCACTCCTGTTTGCCTCCTCATCATCATCTGAGATTCTGCCAACAACAGTGATGTCATCGGCAAATTTATAGATGGCATTTGAGCTGTGCCTAGTCACACATCATGTGTGTAGAGAGAGTAGAGCAGTGGGCTAAGTATGCATCCTTGAGGTGTGCCTGTGTTGATTGTCAGCGAGGAGGAGATGTTACCACCGATCCGAACTGACTGTTGTCTCCCGATAAGGAAGTCGAGGATCATGTTGCAGAGGCAGGTACAGAGGCCCAGGTTTTGAAGCTTGGTGATTAGTACTGAGGGGATGAATGCCGAACTGTAATCGATAAACAGCAAGAGTGAGGCCATGCTCTTTGGTAACTGGCCTGACTGATCCAATATCCCCTTCACCGTCCGATCTGACTGCCTGAAGGTGCTGGGGATCTGGTTCAGAGGGGCTGAGGCATGTAACAAGAATTGGCCTGAGTGGATTGGGAAGGTAAAACAAAAATTGGTTCTGTGGAAACGACGTTCTCTGTCAATAACTGGGAAGAACTTGGTCATCAGGTGCGATATGCTGTCAGGGCTGCTGTACTTGGTGCAGGTGTGGCCTGTTCCCCTCACTTCTGCCTCTGCAATCACCCGGGATGTCTTCCAGTTTATCTGGGGATCCGAGATGGAGCAAGTCTGATGGGTCATGATGCACAAGTTCCCCAGAATGGGGGCAAAGTGTACCTAACATTGTGATGACCATCTTTGTGTGTGGCTGTATCAGTCAGTGTGTGGACCCAAAGTACGTGGACACCAAGTGTCACTAAGTGCTGAGGTTCTACCTGTCCCTGGTGTTACAGAAGATAGGCCTGGTCCCTCTACCACGCAACGCCCCAGTCAGCTGGAAGTTGTCGCATTTCCTGTCATTTGTGGAAGAGTTCTTCCACAAGTAAACACCTTTGACCACAAGTTGAACAGGCAGTGGTAAAGTGCAGAAAGTCCTGCAGATATTGTGGGACAGGGACACTATGGATATGGTGGGGTGGTTCCCTGAGCAAATTGTCCAAATCATCTGACAGAATGCCTCATCGGCAAATCTCACCAACAAGCACCAAGTCCTCACTTGGCTGGTGGTGAGAGGGGCCCTCCCAGCCAGAGACTTCCTGTGCAGACGACATATCACCCCCAATGTACACTGCCCTTGGGATGGCTGCAGGCGCGAAGAAATGGTCACTCACCTCATTACAGACTGTGGATTTGCTAAGAGAGTGTGGAGAAGGATGCAAGGGTCCTTGTCGCGGTTCCTCCCCCCCAGCTGCATCACAGAGGACTCTCTTATGGGCTGTTCCCAGGGACACACACCGAGACAGACATCAAGTGCTGCTGGAAGATCATCAACTTGGAGAAGGATGTCCTTTGGTCTGCCCAAAATTTGTTGATCTTCCAGCACAGTGAGATGTCTGTGAGGGAATGCTGCAGTCCAGTCCAGGCTGCAGGAGCATGTATTGAGGGACGCACCGAAACTTGGTGCAGCCAGCGCTAAGTCTCTGTGGGGAAGGACCACAGTCTAGGCTCCTTCTGCTACTGCACATGGAGAGGCAGAGTTGGGTGGGGAAGTCCCTTGAACAACGTAAAGGGCATATCACCCCAGGGGGCCACACATGTGGTACGGTACTATGTTTGTCTGTTTGGTTTTTCTTTTAAAAAAAAGTTTACACGAGTGAATGTAACAAACATGAACGTAAAAGTTTTGGCACTGTTTCTTCCTTTGTATATTTTTTTTATAAACAAAGGAATAAAGTTTATTTTTGAAATTAAAAAAATTACATCTGTGCCAACCATTTGTATGAATAATCCAAACTGAATCTTAAAGCCCTTCCCTCTTCCTCTAGTTCTGTATCTCTTTTGCTTTAAATATCTGTCTGCTCTTCTTTTAAAAGATGCAGTAGTCTTTATTGCCATAACTCATCCTTGCCAAATGGTACTTTTTGTACTGGGTCTAAAGGAGCTGGAGTGCTCTCAAAATACATCCACTAATTTTGCACCAACAATATTTACATTTCCTCTTCAGGCTTTCATGTACTTATGTCCCTCTTCCCCCACCCCCCAAATGTAAGTGAAAGGATGTTGTTTGTATGTACCATTTAATTTAAAAGCTTGTTTAACTGCTTATTTTTACATGTCACAGACATAATCAAGACAGATCATGAGTACTCAGCTTTTTGTGGATTGTGGCAGCCTTTTGAAAGATGATGACTATTTTCTTTTGTAGAATGGTGTGTCTGAAGGCAGAACTAGCACTTTACTGAGAGGTAGAAGAGTTTCATGGGTTACATTGCCCTGGGGTGGTACGGGCCAGGAGAATGGACCCAAAGCCCCCTATATGCTGCTAAGCATCCTTTTAATATGAAAATTAATGAAAATCCTCTGCTTGCACTACTATGTATCTTTTACACCTGGGAGAAAAGTTGTTTTAAAGTATTCATTCCCACATGGCAAGTTTGAAAAAAATTAGAAAAAAATACAGTGTTCATTGAACATTCTAAAATAATTGAAATTGTGTCAATTAAAGTGTCAAAATTACAGCTTTCAAGAAAAGGATGCCTAACCTTTGACTGCCCCATTTTTGGGTTGCTTAAACATGGTTGTGGTTAGCATTAATGTGCCTGAAGAAAAGTTGTGAGATTGGTCAAAAGTTTGAAACAGAGTTAAGATGGATTATGCTCATGGACAAGTTCTACATGGAACTTGTCGATGTCCAATGGGAGCTCACCCAATTTTTCCCTATACTTAGCTGAGCAATGTTCAAGGATATCAGCATGTAAAGGCACACTCCACGTGGCAGCTACATCTTGTCTGTCGTGGAGGAGACCGAGATTGCAGACGAGGGAGACAACCATATTTGCACAAAAGGATAAGACAAATCCTGGTCAGTGAGGAACACATCTGGTGAGAATTTCTGTGCATCAGTGGGGGCAGAAGACCAACCGCGATAACAACAGGAACGACCTGACCTGAGGTGGCTACAATAGTCTCCTCCAGGAGTGAAAACCCCACATATGGACAGTACAATGGTGCAGCGGGTAGTGCTGCTGCCTCACAGCTCCTGCAATTTAGGTTCAATCCTGGCCTCTGGAGCTGTCTGCCCAGAGCTTGCATGTTTTCCATAGCCAATGAGTTCCCTTTGGGTGTTCCTGTTTCTTCCTGCATTACAAACATGTGCTGATTGGTAGATTAATTAGGTCCTGTAAATTGCTCCTAGTAAGGGAGAGGTGATAGGTGAATCAGAGGGGAGTTAATGGGTGTCTGAGAGAGAATAGGTTACAGGGAAAAAGTGCAGGAATGGGATTGATGGGATTGCTCTGAGACTTGATGGCCACATGGTCTTCTTCTGTGTCACAAGGAAATACAAAATCTTGAAGGAGTTCATTCACAATGCCGGACATCTTCACTTATCTCTGTATGGAAACAGTGCCTGGGTGACTATCAAACTGTGAGACATGGCAGGCATCTGCTGCGGCCACATGAAGCAGATGCCTGCCATGTGCCATGGAAACGTCTTGTGATGAGGAAGCTGGGAGTCATTGTGACCTTGACCTTCACAGAGAGAACCACCCAGGTACAAGAATGTGGCCAAAAGTCTTTCTCCAGAATAGCAAATATTGCAGTGATGATACCTTTAGAAAACCTTAGCCTGTGAACACGTACAGGTCACATATGTAACCATATGTTTTTGTGATTTTTAAAGAGAAAATTGTTTAATTTGTTGATATCTTATACAAGGTATAATATCTAGGATGTGACTAATATCATCAGATAGCTGCAGGTAAGATGTGATGTCTCCAAGGACTCTGTGAGAGTAGGCACTTTGCTAAGCATCACGCCTTTGTTTTCTACCCAAGGTCTCTGGCCCACCCTCTGTGGCCAGCCATAGCCCTAACAATATCTCTGGTTAAAGAGTGATACACTGAAGCATCTTGGACCTCAGCAGCTAGGTTCTGGAAAAAATATTCCCTATTAGTTTCACTACATCTTGTGGAGTTTGCGAGCCATTAGAGAAGCCTGCAGTGGGTTCTGAAGATGCCTAGTCAGGCCTTCCTATGTCAGCAGCATCTCCCCTTCAGTAGAAAAAAACAACAAATTAGTGTGATGCAATCCTAGTTCTACTAAGACTCTTCCATGATGATTGTAGGTTATAGCTTTCTGCTCCAATTAATGTTGCTACTGGTAGAAATGGGTGTTACATGAATAATGATGTCATTTGCTGTGTGTCTAACACAAGGAAAACCTTAGATACATTAACATGGAAGTGTCCGGTGTAATTTAGTTTCTGATCTAGTTTCAGCTGTAAATGACCTTTTGAGCACTCTACTCCAGGTAAAGTTGAAAATAGATCACATTGTATTTAATAAAACAGGTTCTGTGGAATCCATTTTCAGGGATAGAGTGCCTTGAGAACTTCCCTCCCTATCTACCCTATCCACTGATCATAAATTATATTACCTTCACGCAGTACTTAGCAAATTTAGATAATTCATATGAGGAAAGATTAAATGAGACTTCAGTGGAACATAAATGCTGGCCTGGACTAGCAGGGTCAAATAGACTGTCCCTGTTTCCTACATCCTCTGTGATATTACCTGATAAATTTATCTGCAGCATAAATTACAAGCCTTGAGGTCCACTGCATTTTCAGGGCAATTTGTGGTTTAGAACTTGTTATAAAATTGTATTCAAGGCTGTTCTTAGTTGTTGGCTCTGTAGTTTTAATGCTCTTTCTCACATTTTGCTAGCTTTTGTAGGTTGGCAGGCATGGAAGTTTTCAAAGGGACTTGAAAAGTTACCTAATGCTTTTCCAGGGGAACTACAAGATCCAAATTAATCCAAGTCCAAGTTAATTAGTCCAAAATAAATGATAGGGAATAACTACACGTTTTTGTGATTTTTAAAGAGAAAGTTGTTTGTTTTGTTGATCTCCTATACAAGGTATAACATCTGGGATGTGACAAATATTTTCAAAACCTGTTCAGATAAATATCACTGATTGACTATCGAAGACACTAACCTGAATAATAAAAACAGTTGACAAGATGGAAAACGTCAAGGATGAAAAAGTTCAGATCCAAAGACAATGAAGGAAACCTATGAAAGGAGGGAAGGAGGCAGGAGCAATGGAAGGAATAAATAATTATGTCACTGGGTAATGGAGAGATCTGAACTGTAATCAATCTCCTTTCAGTTAGCAGATTTGCCTCATTGCAGTTATACTCGTATTATTAAAAAATAACTCATTTAAACATGCTTGTCTGACAAACATCATAAAAAATGCTTAACATGTTTAAAAAGGAGCATTCTGGCAGACATAATCCTCCATCAAAACCCAGCTCACCAACATTCCCATCCCCAAAAGGTCAGCTTATGCCTTTTTAGGCTGAACTTCTGCAATGTTAATTGCGTAAGACCCTAAGAAAGAAGAATGGGAATAGGTCATTCAACCCCTTGAGCCTGGAGCACCATCATCATTCATTACGATCATGACTGATCTACCTTCCATCATTCACTTTCCTGCTCCATGTCCAAGTTCCTTGATTTCCTCACTGATTAAAAGTCTATGTATTTCAGCTCTGAATATACTCATGCATTTGGCAGCCGTACCTTTCTGCGGCAAGGAATTCTAAAGACTCACAACCTCTTGAGAGAAGAAATTCTTCCTCATCTTAATCTTAAATGGCACCCCCTAATTCTGAGGGTATGCCTTGGTTTTAGACTCTCCCATGAAGGAAAACAGGTTCCCAGCACTTATCTTGTCCAACCCTCTAGTTATCCAAACTTTAACCATGTTAATATATTACCTCCAACAACATGAGCTCTTGCAAAATGACCACTTGTGTGGCACCTAGTTGAATGACCTTTGAATGTCTGAATGTATTGCATCTATTGGTTTCCCTTTACCGATTTAAATTCCTTAAGTAAATTTGTCAGATATTTTTTGCCTCATTATGCCATGTCGACACTGCTTGATCAGATTATGACTTCCCAAATGTTCTGCTGTTACCTCCCCAATATTTTTCCAATAATGAATATTAAGCTAACTAACCTGCTTTTTGCCTCCTATTCTTTATCCTCATTAGTTTGCTTAATACTAATTATGTGGTGATGCTGATGGTATCTAATTCCTTATCTTCTTTTAAGTATTAGGGGGATGTTCAAAGTAACTTCCACCCTAATTACTGGTACAAAATATCTGTTTCACTCCTCTGCCATTTCCCAGCCTCTTTATCTAAGGAGCCTGTGTTCACTTTGACCTCTCTCTTCATTTTTAAGTATTTAAAGAAGCTCATATTGTCAAGTTTTTTGTATTTCCTCACTAGTTTGCGCTCAGATTTTATTTTGTTCTTGACTACCTTTTTAATTGCCCTTTGCTGGATGCCGAATTTATAGCCTACCACAAGCTTCTCCACCTTATACATTTTCTCCTGCAACATAATTCTCTCCTTGGTTAGCATGGTTGGTTCATCCTTCGTGAGATGTAATACTGAATAGAAGTGGCCCTAGAATTGAACAATGTCAGACAAAGAGAAGAAACCTGTTATAAACAACTCTTATCCAGTCCCTAAAACATAATCCCTCTTGTCTCATATACAGTAATCTGCCTCGTGATACCATAAAATGCTCTGCTGAGTTCCATCTAGACTGCCATGATTGTTAGGACTTTAAGGACTTTTAATCCCCATCCTTGTTTTCAAAATTGCCATTGGCCTCGTCCCTTTGCATCTCTGCAATCTCTTCCTGCCCTACAAGCCTCCAAGATATTGGCATACCTCTAATATTCATACGCAGATTTAATCCTTCCAGCTCCGGCAACTGTATCTTCAAATCACAATGCTTTAGGCCAGCTCAAAGCCCCCCTGTGCAGTGCCCTCAAATTTCCTTCCTAAATCTCTCTGCTTCTCCTCCTCTTTCCTCTTGAAGACATTCCTTAAAAGCTATCTCTTTGACCAAACTTTTAGTCACCTGGCTTAATATCTCCTTGAGTGGATTGCTGTCAATTTTTCTTTTACTTTTGAAAATGTGCTTTCAACAAATTTTCTTTGTTAAATATTCAAGTGGTTGTTTTCAGTGATCATGATTGTTCTTCTTGTAATTCCTGCCAGTAACTGTTAACAACACAGACTTCACCTGAAAGATTTTGCATGAAGGCTTTGAGTTCTAACCCAAGCTATTCATTACAAATAATACAAAAGATGTGTCTCCATTTTTGTTGTCCATTTTGTGCTTGCTCACTCAGTGCACTAGGTTCAACATTAAGGATAATATCACAGAAATTCCATCAATGTGCGAACTGCTTAGGCCTCTCCAAAGCATTACATAAATCAACCTGTCACATTCTACACCACCCTCCCCAAAACCACCACCCCCGCCTGTGAGATTACACTAGGCCTGTAAAAGTCACTGATTCAGGTTCATAAATTACAGGCACTTCACTTTATAATGGAGTCATCTACCAATCAAATCTTCTACTTGAGCTTTAGGTATGAGAAAGACGGGTCACACTCAATACCATTTGCAACTATTCACACATAAAACTATAAAAGAGAGAACATTCTACATTGTGCTTATTTACAAAACATCATAATTAATCCAATTATGCAAGTTGAGAAGACACAAATTTGTGCCCCTGAGTGCATAATTTTCTTTGGAGCTTGAAATGCTGTTTCTAGCATATAATAACTTTGAAACTGCATTTGTTAATTTACCAATATGAATATTCTAAATGAAGGAAAGTTGACTTGAACATTTTGGTTTCAATGTTTGCTTTCTGCTGATGCTTGAATTTACTATTAAAAGCGTGATTTCTGAAAGAAAGCCTTGCTGCCATGTATGGGTTGTGTTTTTAGTTCTTGATCCAACATGAACAGAAGTCTTTATAATTAGACTGGCAGACAACAGTATCATAAAAACTTCTGTCCAATTTCACAGTGGGAACTCTTTGTGACAATTATTGCTGCTAGTTTTTATTTTTTCGGAAGATAGGGAAGGAGGGGGAATAAAGTTATCTTACGTTCAAAATTATGATGCCTTTATACCTGACAATTACTTTCATGGTTAAATTAATATTGCACAACATAAATTTTTACTGCTTCTTTTAATTGCATGCAGAATTTGAATTGCCACTCACATCTATGCTGCAATTTGTGTTTCACAATGTGGCAGTCAAAGCTTCATTCAAATCTCTGCTTGTTTGTAAATCTTTGATTTATGATGAGGTTATTCAGCAACATACTTTGAAAATGCTTTTCATTCCAGCCTTCTGATACTTTAAATGCACAGAAAATAAATGTTTATAATTTGAGGGGAGTTGCAGCATGTACAATGCACCTATAATCTTATAGGCATGCGGTTCCATCACATTAGTGAGGTTGTGATTTATGCAGCAGGACGCACAAATCTTGACATAGGGTCTATCAGATGCTGCAATGCTCTATCAGAATGGTTCAGGTAGTGGAAATCTTGCTTTACAGATCATGTGATAGCATGGCTTTTGTTATATGTGCATGGAGTATGTGTGAGACTGAGTCCTCAGCCATATTGTCAGTGGATTGCTCTTGCTCCCCAGAAGCAACATTTGATTTGTTTGTTACGGCCAAACACTAGTGGTACATGATGTTGTATGGGATGACATCACTACATGCATAAAAAGTCATTGGTAACCATGGCAATGCAGTTCTTGCTTGATCTAAGGTTGAAGATGTAGCTGTAGTAGTGTTCAATCAGGATATGTTAGGTAAAGTGCAGATGTTTTATACCTTGTTGTTTGCTGAGAATCACAAAGAAGAATTAGTCCCTAGAAGTCAATTTTTGTCTGTGGGTTCCTGTGGACAGCCCTTTGCCCACTGTCCTCTGGAACTCAGAACAAGCCACGTTGGTGCCTTTAGCTCCTTCTTCCAGTCATGTTGTAATTGCCTGTTGATGCATCCATATTTGGGAGTAACTGGTTTACACAGAAGCCTTCCCATCAGTAAGAAGGCCCTTCAGCACCTGCCATGCCACTTTCTGTAGATTTTAGCGACTGTAAAAGTCTACAGGAAGCTCCAAACTCTTGTAGAATTGTGCCAATAGCCAGCAGAAACCAAGCAACAATTAACCCAACAGGAGTTAATGATCCATTTAAATGGCCCTGTTGGGAGATCTTTCCCGCTACTGAACAAGTGGGGATCAGGTCATCGCTTGCAAGACTACTTGCCTCTGAGAAGAAGGTGGCGAGTCCCCACTTTAAGCATTGCTGTCCTTCCAGTGAAGGTACTCTGCAATGCTATTGGGTGGGGAGTTCCAGCATTTTAATCTAACAACAATGAATGAACTAGTCAGGATGATGTTTGACTTGAAGCCGATCCTGCATGTAAAGGCATTTCCATATACTGGCTGTCCTTGACCTCCTGATGCTGAAGGTTGTGGGTTTGGGAGATGTTTTTGGAATAAACTTGATGAATAGTTACTCCAGAAACATCTGCCAAACACAGAACCTCTAGCATCAGAATGCATGTTTTACATGGTGCACCCTGCTGCTATAGAGTGCTGGAGGTGCAGGGATTGAATATTTAGAGTGGTAAATGGGGTGGTATTCAAGGGTGAAACTTAACCCAGACTCTATCTTACGTGTGGGAACATCATGAGTTAACTTCCTGTTGCAAACAGCCACAATAGGACGTATTACTGGTGATATCACTATTAACACTGTCAGTTGACTACCTGCTGGGAACAGGTTATACATTTTTCAACATTAACCAACATTTACCTCAACATCCACACAGCTCTTTCTGAAGTGAGCTGGAAGGTTATGCTGGCCTCAGAAAAATGGGACAGCCCCTGACCTCCTTGAAATAGGTGTTAGGATGAGTGTTCTGAGTGGTTTGGGAGGGGAAGGGTGGTGGGTATGGATAGAGTGCTTCTTCTGGCTCCAGCAGGGAAAGTCAATTCTTATCTCTACTGCCTGGCTTGTCGTGATTTCCATTATTGTGGTGGGAAAGCTGAGCCTACTTTTCGAATCAGGTCTGAGTTATTCTGTCATTTGGACCCTGATCTGCATATTTAAGGAAGCACCCGGTACCTTCAACGGTGATGCTGCTTCACATATCATCACATCTGAGTAAAAGTTATGATCATGAGATCTGGGCTGCTCTCAAGCAATGAAATTTTATCTGCCCACCCACCTGGCTTTCAGTGGGGAGGGCTCATGTTAAGAAATGCCTCCAATGATGTAGTTGCAGCTTCTGTTCAATAGGTGATGCCATAGAGTAAGTTTGTGGTCTCTCTCCCAAAGCTAAGATAATCTTGTGTGTAAAAAATTCATATCCATGAATTGACCGTGGGCATCGCCACTGGCATTTTTACTAGCAATATAATAAATGGTAAAAGCAAAGCTCCAGTGATTCATCAACATCATCTCAAATTCAAGTTGCCACAGCTTGGCGAACGTCTTAACCGCTATATACCTGCTGAGACGGAGGTCAGGATTTAACCTTATTTAGTTGGTTTGTGCCTTTTCTTTTGCCTATACTGTTTGTCATGCCAAACCACAGACCTCAATAACTGGCTCTGCTGTGATTCACATTAATGGTTTATTGCATGAGCAAATTTGAATTATAGTGATATCATGTTTTATTCCCAAATATTTTAGAATGGCAGACTGATATAAAACATAATGTTCTTGCAAGCATTGTGATCAGTCAGTACATACATAGGAACTCACAGAAAAGTCTGATTGACTTTAGTGTAATGCATACACACAGTTCATGTATGTTCAATAGAATATGCACATTTTAATCACAAA
Source organism: Pristis pectinata (assembly GCF_009764475.1). NCBI lineage: Eukaryota > Metazoa > Chordata > Chondrichthyes > Rhinopristiformes > Pristidae > Pristis > Pristis pectinata. The sequence continues at coordinate 107,972,014 of NC_067407.1, forward strand.
GAAAATGCAGAAAAATATTTTCATGAAATGTTTAGTATTATAAATGATATATTTTTCATCATATTATTTACATTGCTGTTTCTAGAATGTCCTATAAGAGGTATCAATATTTTTATCAAGTTGATCGAATATTTGCAGATGGCCTTTATGTTAACACTACTACAAAACAGAAAATTTATGTCTTCCCATCAATGTTGAACTTGCATCCATGCCTCATATATGCAATCTGATTAATGTAATGTAAATAAACATCCGCTGTATACATGCAATAGATGAATGTGGGTGGAACTCATCAGTATGAGAGCATTATGCCTTCACATATATCAGATTAGATCTTATACTCACTTTCATGGATGCATTCTGAAAGATAATAAATCATGTGCTTAGTCATATTGAACTTTATTTGTTAGTGCAGATTAAACCTTGGACAGAGGATTCAAATAATTCATTAAAATTATGCTTTAGCTAAATTTTCACATACATTATCTGACATAGACTTAATACTTAAACAAACCATTTGTCAAATAACATGCCATGCCATAAAAATGACAACTATTTGTGAAATTCTCATACCGATGTTTTGTTTTAGTGTTATAATCAATTCTGTAGTCAACCCAAGAGGTAAATTTAAAATCTAACTGGATGTCAGCTTTGGAAAACTTTAGAAAAATATTTAAAAGAATAAATGAAAAGCAATTATTCTGTTAATGTCTTTTTTTCATTAAACTGCATTACTGGAACAACTTGAATACAGTGTAAAAGGAGCATTTTGGTTCAGCCACCTGTTACACAATGCTCCCCATTTTCATTTTTATTGATTTCAGTAGAAGTGAAAATCAACAGATAACAGGCAATTGAATTGATAGTGCATATTTCCCTATAATTGAAATTGACTGCAATACTGTACTCTGTACTAACTTGATGTAACCACACTGTGTAATGAATTGACCTGTAAGGTCGGTTTGTAAGACAAGTTTTTCACTGTACCTCGGTACAAGTGACAATAATAAACCAATATCAATACCAATAATATCATGGTTTTTAGCTGGTTTTGTTTAAAATGAAAAATGTTCCTCAAAATTCTATACATTTGCTACCCATATTTAAGAAGTACAGAATTATTTTCATGAATATTATGTCAATAAAATATTGAATAGATCGAAATACCAAAAAAGGTCTTGCACAAGACCTTTTATAGAAGAGCAACATTCACAAAAGTGTTACTGATTTTATACACTTCAGAAGATCACATCAGGACTAGAGACTGCATGGATTTCTAAAAGGCAGAATGTAGGTGTTCAAACCATATTGAATTCTTTCAAGAAATAACATTGAGGTTAGATAGAGAAATGCAGTTTATTAGGCTTCTTCGTCCTTCCAAAAACATGTTGTTAGGTACCACATCAAAGGCTAGGGAAAAGTAATGACACATTGAATTAAGGGGAATGTAGCCATATAGCTGCAGGAACAGATATGGATAATGAATTTGATGATGTGCAGAAAGTAAAAATGGTAAAAGGAATATAAAAGTACGATAGTGCTATTGTTAGCGGGCTACGCTTATTTACCATACACAATTCTACAACCCAGATTAAGAAACTGATCAACACTATTGGAACTTCCTGAAAAAAATCAAATTGGTAGGTTTAACAAATTCTGGCAAGAACTGTAAAGACTGTGGCAGGACATTCATTGACTGTTAAGTTGAGGAGATAGCAGCTGGAGTTAAGTGTCAACTAATAATTTAACAATAGAGAATAGAATTAACAATGGGGAAAAATCCCATAAATAATACAATTGATAAAGAACTAAAGAGGCCTAGATATGAAAATTTATAGATTTTGAAAGTTAGCTGAACAAATATACATAAAACTGTAAAAATCCTCGGTTTTATATCTAGGCCATGCATATAATTAATTGCTTATTATCAGAAATTCTCATTGCTACCAATTTTCCACTAGTGTAGATTACATGCCTCTAACCTGTATCAACTGTGCAGGCTGCATCAACAACAATAATAATTTTATTTACGTTCATTTGTACCAGTCTGTGAAGTTTGTGCATGTTGCCTGCTGTGACAATCTAATTTGAGGTGTTTTAGATTTAAAATAAAAGCTTGTTCCTCTTTCCCTAGATAAATAAAATATGTGTAGACTCTAGAGGTTGAATGGAATGTGTATAAAGTGAATTCTTATGAGATTAACCCTTGTGATTGACATAATGAGGAGGGACTAGCTCCTCTGTTGTACTATTGTCCAATTATAACTTCTTTTGAATAGTTTTTTGAGTGAATTAGGAGAGTGGATATGCAAATAGTGTTCCATAGGCCTGGGCTAAGGAAGGGGTAACAGTGAGATCAAACCCCATTGTGCCATCTAAATTAACTAAGTTAATTAAATAACCTGCAATAAATGTTACTGTCAGTTATGGTGAGACATGCAAACATATAAACTATATGAGTTAGGAACAGGATTAGGCTGCTCTTCCTTTGAGCCTGCTCCACCGTTTAATAAGATCAAGACTGATCTGATAGTCACCTCAACTCCACATTCCCTTCTACCCATGGTGATCTTTCAAGCCCTTGCTCATCAAGAACTGTTGTCCTTCCATCTTAAAAAATATTCAAATACTCTTCTTCCACTACCCTTTGAGGATAAGAGTTGCAAAAACTCACGACTTTCTTAGAGAATAAAGTTTCATTTGATAGAGGTGTACAAGATGATAAGAGGCATAGATCGAGTGGACAGTCAGAGACTTTTTCCTAGGGCGACAATGGCTAACACGAGGGGGCATAATTTTAGAGTGACTGGAGGAAGATATAAGGGGGATGTCAGGGGTAAGTTTTTTACACAGAGAGTGGTGGGTGCGTGGAATGCACTGCCGGCAGAGGTTGTGGGGGCAGATACATTGGAGACATTTAAGAGACTCTTAGATAGACACATGAATGATGGAGAAATGGGGGACTATATGGGAGGAAAGGGTTAGATAGATCTTAGAGCAGGATAAAATGTCGGCACAACATTGTGGGCCGAAGGGCCTGTACTGTATTGGTATTGGTATTGGTTTATTATTGTCACTTGTACCGAGGTACAGTGAAAAACTTGTCTTACAAACTGATCTTACAGGTCAATTCATTACACAGTGCAGTTACATCAAGTTAGTACAGAGTGCATTAATATAGTACAGGTAAAAGAAATAACAGTACAGAGTAAAGTGTCACAGCTACAGACGAACTGCAGTGCAATAAGGTGCAAGGTCACAACAAGGTAGATCGTGAGGTCATGAGGTCATAGGTCATAGTCCATCTCATTGTATAAGGGAACCATTCAATAGTCCTATCACAGTGGGGTAGAAGCTGTCCTTAAGTCTAGCGGTACGTGCCCTCAGGCACCTGTATCTTCTACCCGATAGAAGATTAGAGAAGAGAGAATGTCCTGGGTGGGTGGGGTCTTTGATTATGCTGGCTGCTTCGCCAAGACAACAAGAGGTAAAGACAAGAGTCCAAGGAGGGGAGACTGGTGTCCGTGATGCACTGGGCTGTGTCCACAACACTCTGCAGCTTCTTGCGGTCTTGGGCAGAGCAGTTGCCATTACAAGCCGTGATACATCCTGATTGGATGCTTTCTATGGTGTAATGTCCTATGTTCTATGTTCTATTTTGTATCTGTTTTAAATGTGTGACCCCTTATTTTTAAACAGTGATCCCTCATTCTAAATTTTCCCACAAAGGGAAACATTCTCTCCACATGAACTCTGTCAAGACCACTTAGGATCTTATATGTTTTAATCAAGTCCCTTCTCACTTGTTTAAATACCAATGATACAAGCCTAGCCTGTCTAAACCTTTCCTCATTTTCAACCCACTCATTTCCACTATCATTCCAGTAAACCTTCTCTGAACTGCTTCGAAAATACTAACATCTTTCATTAAATTAGCAGACTAATATTATGCACTGCTTTCCAGATGCAGCCTCATCCATGCCCTATATAAGTGAAGCATAACCTCCTTACTTTTGTATTCAATTCTATTAATCATCATGATAACATTCTGTTGGTTTTCTTAATTATTTGCTTTACCTGCATACTGGCCTTTTGTGAAACATTCACTGGGATAACAGATCCCTCTGCCTCTCACACCATTTAGATGATTTGCCTCTTCTTTGGAGACGAGATTTTGCAGATGCTGGAATCTGGAGTAACATATACAAAATGCTAGAGGAACTCAGCAGGTCAGGCAGCATCTCCCTCCATAGATGCTGCCTGACCTGTGTTCCTCTAGCATTTTGTGTGCGTTGCATCTTCTTTATTTTTCTTGGCAAAGTGGACAATTTCTCATCTTCCCATATTATACTCCATTTGCCAGATCTTTTACCACTCACTTAATCTAAATACATTCCTCTTCACAACTTACTTTCCCACCTAGCTTTCTATTATCAGCTCATTAAGAATCCTTCATCATTTACATAAATCATAAAAAGCTGAGTCTCCCACACCATTCACTGTGGCACACTAGTCTTTACATCTTGTCAACCAGAGAAAAAGCTCCATTTATGTCTAGTCTCTGTTTCCTGTTAGCCTGCCAATCCTCTATCTACACCAATATCTTCTACACCATGAGCTCTTATATTCCAATGCTCCAAATAGTCATGAAAAGAATCATCTGGTTTAATAGTGACCTTTAGGGAAGGAAATTGCTAAATTTATCTGGTCTGACCTACAAGGGCAGGCACGGTAGTGTAGCGGTTAACGTAACACTATTACAGTCCCAGCAACCCAGGTTCGACTCTGGCCGCTGTCTGTAAGGAGTTTGTATGTTCTCCCCGTGTCCGTGTGCGTTTCTTCCGGGTACTCCAGTTTCCTCCCACATTCCAAAGACATACGGGTTAGGAAGATGTGGGTGCTGTCTGTAAGGAGTTTGTACGTTCTCCCGTGTCTGTGTGGGTTTCCTCCAGGTGCTCCGGTTTCCTCCCACATTCTAAAGACGTAGGGTTTAGGAAGTTGTGGGCATGCTATGTTGGCACTGGAAGCATGGCAACATTTGTGGGCTGCCCCCAGAACATTCTATGCAAAAGATGCATTTCACTGTGTGTTTCAATGTACATGTGACTAATAAAAGATATCTGTCTATATCTATCTATATATTACACCAGATCAAAAGCAATATAGAGTCTGAAATGACCAAACAAGCCTCTAATTTTACCAAGCATAACAATAGAATAGAAGAAGCATAAGAAGAAGATACTTGCAACAACCTAGGCAATGGATCTGGAGGTGATAGAGATATACCTCGTCCAGATAATACTTCTACTGAACTTCCAGCATCATGCTTGAATTAGGAGAACTGTCCCACAGACCAACCAAGCTGCAGACCGATAAAGACATAATAAAGGAGTCTTATTTATCAGAAAGCAACCCAGCCCCTTCCATCACTACCCTGGGTATGTTCTCTTAAACAGCTGATAGGCCCATTAATGATAGTGGAATAGTGGCGTATACTCAAAGGCAGTGGCTCTAAGTGTCATTAATATTTACTTTGGACCTCAGTTCTAAGGTCATTCACGGCCAAGATTACATCTTGCCGATGTTTTACTAAACTGTGGGAGGAACATAGTGAATGTTTCAGGTCACAGAGCCTTTATCAGATGAAGGAGATTTCCATATGAACTTTTTTGATTATCATTTAACTGGAGGAGGACCTTCACCAATGTATTTTGTTATCCTTATCCCTACAATCAACAACCCATTACCTGATCTGTGGAGCAGATTGACTTCAACCATAAGGGATTCCTGACGGTGTCAACCTTTATCAAAAGTTCTGCAACATTCAAAAATGCAGCTCACAACTATTTTTTCAAGGGAACTTAAGGACTGACACCAGCAACGTCCACATTCCTTGAATGAATGATGAAAAATAACCTTCCTCCTGATGAGATTGACACAAACCTGCATTTTTCAATAAATTAAGCACAGCTATAGCATTCCTTTAAAGATTCAATGTGTGGAAATGTGAGAAAGCAGATATCCTAAAATGTCCTAAAACTGTGATAAAAACATTTTGTTATTTGTGTTATGAGAAAAGGAAGGTTATGACATTCCAGATGCATTTTGATGCATATATAAAGTGTCATAACAGCTCCTCACACATGTTAAATGACCCATTGTGCATTTCTGTTTTAAGCTCACATTGTTGTGTTAAAATACGGGCGCTCCCCCCAGTTCAGGTAATGGAAATTTGCTCTTACGGAATTCATAAATCACTACCAAAAATCTGAAATACCGAATAAAACAGAAAGCACTCACAGAATTTATGCGAAAATAGAATACCATTTTTTTTGATGCATGCACAGATGATGTGGCTTCATGTTATGGAAAATAGTGATATGGATGTTTTTGTAGGATCACAAACCCCGACGTAACACTGGGATCGCCTGTGTAATTACTCAACAAACAACAAACTAATTGTTAAAAATTGAATAAATAAACCAAACAGCAATTCAGGTAACCCACTTTTTCTGCTTGTATCACTACTGGCGAGTTCTGTTCTATGATTATCCACCTACAATAATGACTCAAATTTTCTCTCTCCACAGGCACTGCCTGATCTTCTGGGTATTTCCAGCATTCTTCTTCAGGTTTCAGGTTTCAGCAACAACTGTGACCTGCATTTCACATCTCTAAGATGTCCTTTATTTATGTTTCTTCTATCTAACTGCCTTTGTTAATCTATCCACTCGATGGCTCCATAAATATTGGAATTACCTAGGCAACTCAGGCTTCATCTTAGAAATTCTTCCTTTGATCTATTGCCCCCTTCTCCACCTTCCATTCAAACTAAAACAAACTTGTTTTCTCAAAGTTCTGATGAAAAATCTTCCACCTGAAATGTTAACTTCACTTCTCTGGCCATAGCTGCTGCTTGGTCAGCATTTTCTGTTTTCATTTATATTTATATTAATGCAATAGGCAAAGTTAAGATCTTCATCATGGACTTTCCTTAAATATTCTGTAAAATACAATATTTGAGTGAATTATTAAACTTATTCTTTAACTATTACACTGGCTGTTTCTTTATATATAAGCAACAACAATAATCATTACATTATATTATGTTGTTCTGTTATGTTATTTATTTCAGAACGTATTTGATGAAAATAGGAATTTCATGTTTTCAATGTATTAAGTAGTATTAGGCAAGTTGTCCTTTATTTACATGAGATGTAAAAGGGAAGGCATGAATTTATTTAGTGCCTTTCACCACCTAAAAACATCCCAGAGCATTTATGGCAAAAATAAAGTGCTTTTTAAGTATAGTCATTGTTGTTTAATAGGCAGCCACTTTGCACATAACAATATCCCAAATCAGAAAGGTGATAATGACTAGATAATCCTTTTTTAGTGATGCTGACTAAGGAATAAATATTGGCCAGGCCATCCAGACTAACTTCCTTTCTCTTCAAAATAACGCTGTGGTATCTTCTCACGTTCACATGAGTGGGCAGGCAGAACTCAGTTTAATGTCTGATCCAGAAGACACTATCAGCATCTGCTGAAGTGCAGAACTCTAATGAAGAGACAACATCATTTTTTTTGTGCTACAAGAGTCTGGAGTGGGGTTTAAATACAGTATATAAAGTTTTCTCTGAAAGGTAAGCGTGCTGTAAACAGAGTCACAGCTGCCAAGTTAGAGTGAGTGTAAAAATGCTCCATGCAGGATAAGAAATCAAGGGAAGAAGTTAGATACTTCTGTTTAAGGCATGATATGATGAGAGATTCTTTTATAGCTATATTACTGCCGACTTACTTTTTCAGTTCTACTTAGTTGGCTTTAACATGCAGGGAATGCTATTTTGCAGAGATTGTCACACACTTACACAACAGAGTCTTCAATGCATGAAAAAAACATTGCAGTCATATCAGCTTGTGAATTCTTTTAACAGTTAAAATAAACTTATATTGGTGATATTTTATAAATGGTAATATACATTGAAGTTACAGAATAAGAAAAGATGCACAGAAACCATGCTTAATTGTATTTCATTGAACTATTTTTTACAAACATATTCTGTTGCCTTGGTAAAGTTAGTCCTGTGGAGATTGTGATAGTCAAAGGGCAACGAGTGGAGAAAAAAGTAAAGAGGAAGCATAATTACAATCAAAGACAGAAGGAGGCATCGGGTAGAGAAGGAGATCTGTATGGACTGATGGGCAAGCTTCACTTAGACCTTAGAAGTGTCGACTGATTTAATTGTATGAAGGAGTGAACTCCTGCCAACTCTCTCTCTAGATTATAGGCAATGGCAAAGACAATGTAATAGAATAACAAAAAACAGATTTATAGAAAACTAGTTATTTCCCACTTTATGGAATGTTTTCCCGTGTTAGGATATTCTACTACGTTAAACGAGCTTTACAAGTATTGTTGACATTAAAATAATTAGTCTTACTACTCTTTTTCTCTTTGAGAAAGGAAAACATCACTATTCGAAACTTAAAGAAAACATTCTGGAGTCAATGGTGGTTTATTTATTCTGGCAAAGTTGGTGCATTAAGTTCACTTCTTTCCCGGAAGCAAGAGTCCTGGGTCAAGTCAGAGTAGCACAGCAGCGCAGCAGATAATGCTGCTGCTGTGTAGCTCCAGTGACCTGGGTTTGATTCTGATCTCGGGTGCTATCCATGCAGAGTTTGCATGGTCTCCCTTTGACCATGTAGTTTCCCTTTGTGCTCCAGTTTCCTCCCCCTCCCTCAATGTTGGAAATGAATATGAGAATGAGAGGTTTCTGCCTCTCACACCCTCCCTCTGCTCCAGGATGCCCTCTGTAGACTGTACCTCAATGAACTGGATATAAAAACAAAACGAAAAACGTTCAGAACACCCCAGGGCACTTTACAGTAGGAAAAGCTGCGGCCAACTTGTGAACAAAAGGTTTCCATAAATAGCAATGAGATAATAACCAGATAATTTTATAAATGTTGATTGAGTTTTGGCTCGGAATGATGCATAATCCCCCAGCTCTTCTCCGGAATAGTCTATTGAAGTGTTTTACATCATTTGGAAGAACAGATTATTCTTCTCTTCCTTGACAGTCCCTCAGGTTTAAGGGTGACTTGTTTCCACTCCAGTTTCTTGGCTTCTGAGACCTCTGAGCTTGCCAATAAGATAAATGTGGGAACCGCCAGCTCTTCCACAGATGGGTCCTGAATTTTGTGGAGTGGAGTGACCCCATAGTCCCTTATGCAGGGCTTCCAGGTGCTCCCAATGCATGGATCTGAGGTTCTCAATACCATCCCAAATTCTCCTCCTCCACACTGGACAGTCAAGAACCAGAGATCCCCAGAAATCAGTGGGGATATTCCAATCCTTCAAGGAGGATTTGAGCACATCCTTGAATCATCGTCTCTGTCTGCCTGGTAATCTCTTCCCAAGTCTGTTTTAGGTGCTTGACATGTGAATGTTGCGGGGTGTCCAATGGAGCTGACTGAGTGTAATTTGTGCAACACCCCTACACCACCTCCATCCAGGGACACAAACAGTCCTTTCAGGTGAGACAGAGATTCACCTGCACCTCCCTTAATATCATCTACTGCATTTGGTTCTCCAACTCTGGCCTCCTCTACAGTGGTGAGACCAAATGCAGACTAGGTGACCATTTCGCAGAACACCTGCGCTCCGCCCATAACCGCAATCTGCATCTCCCTGTTGCCAGTCACTTCAACTCCCCCTCCCACACTATCACAGATATGTTAGTCCTCGGCCTCTCCACTTCCAGGAGAATTCCAAGTGCAAACTGGAGGAACAGGACCACATTTTCTGTCTTGGAACCTTGCAGCCTCACGGCATGAACATTGAATTCTCCCACTTTAAGTAATCCCCACACTCCCCCACCCCCACACCCACCCCCAAGCATGCCTCTTTTTCCCTTTCCTAGCCTATCTCTCTTTTCTCTACTCCTCTTTTTTCCTTCTTACCTTTGACCCGTCCCCTGTGGATCCGCTCTCCCCCTCCTCCCCCACACCTGCCCATCACTATCTCTTACCTGCATCTACCTATCACCACCTTGTGCCACCCTGCCTCCCCTTTATTGTCCACCCCTCACTGCTCTGCTTTTCCCTCCTATATATTGGGCTTCCCCTTTTCCTATCTTCAGTCCTGAAGAAGGGTCCTGACCTGAAACATTGACTGCCTGCTTTTCTCCACGGATGCCTGCCTGGCCTGCTGAGTTCCTCCAGCATCATAGTGTTTTTCATCTAGATTCCAGCATCTGCAGTCCTTTCTTTCTCTGAGTGTAATTAGGACCTTGGTGCTGGGGACGGCAGAGATCACTGCTGCCCAGAAGACCATGAGCAGGTAGGGCCACAGTTTAACAATGTCATCCAAAAATAGCACCCAAGACAGTGCAGCACTCCCTCAGAACTACAGTGGTATGTCAATCGAATTTTTTTTTAATGTTCATATTGCTAGAATCTGGAATCCTCTGCCTCAAAGGTCAAGAGTGCTGCATCTGAGCCAGTTGACACAATGTGTCATAGGACCAGAGAGAAAGCTCACATATCAACAGAAAATATTAAAATAGGAGGTATTGGAAATCGTTCTGAAGGGTGGATCAAATGAACATTGCATAGAAGAAACCTATCCATCTTTTACTACCCTGCTTGGTCTACTTGGGAAGTGTTTGGAGACTTGTATCACAGAAACTGTGAACTCTTCTTTTGTTCCACCATGTGCTGTGCCCTTTCCCTGGCTGTCCTCCAGTCTTCCAGCAGTTTTAAGACTGATACTTGGCGAATAAGGAAGGCATCAGAGCCATTACTCCAGGAACTGCTGCTCTCAGCTGTAAAACTGCCACCATCAGAAGGCACTATATTGACAGCAGTTTCCAGCATCATTTTTTTTTCTGTTGTATCAGGTCAGAACATAAGTTGAATTTGGAAAGCAACATGCCAGAATAGAATTTTACTAAATATAAATGTGACTCACAATGTTGGTAAATTGCTTTAAACTATATTTCAATTACATTTCTATTGTTTCACTAGTATTTAACCATGTTTATTATTCAAATCAGAACAAAATATGCTTCTGTTGTATAAACAACTGTCAGTTGTTGAAACAATGATTACAAGGCACCATCTCTTTCAGGTGTACTTGGAAGTACTTATAATGCATCCACTTGTTTGTGAATATGATAGGAATACAATACCTCAGGGAGAATTGTCACTCTTCTTCTAGTGTTTCATTGCAGCCCCTTTTCATTAAAGGAAAAATCTATTAGTTTTCCTATTTATTCCCATTTGTGTAGTTTTAACTAATGTGTCACTGCTTCTTTTATGCACAAATACTATGGTGCTCCCTTTCGTAAATGAAACCGACACATCCAGCCATCCTCTTAAAAATAGAATTGATGTGCTTGCATTATTCAGACAAATAAGATGTACTCTAAAGCAAAATATTCAGGGCTGTTAATAATAAAAAATGTTATGTCTAACAAAAGATTTCTTTATTTGGTTGGGTATAGCAGTAATGAAAAATTTATCTCATTCTTCTTGTGTGTAATGATTCGCTGCTGTTCATTGGACAGTAACAAATGGCCAAAAATCTGGTCAAGACTTCAGCTGCATAGCACACACTGGCCAAGCAACATTACACAACACAAAACCCAAAACTGGACACAACCGCCTAGTGAAAAATTTTGCAGAATCCTATTGAAAAATCAAACAGATCTTTGAGGAGCCTGGAGACATGGGGAATTGAATTGTATTGCCTTAACAATAAAATCTTTGAGATAACAGAAATGCTTGAGAATACAATGCCACACAGACTTTTTATTCAATGTCTTTGAAACAATTTTGTGCCTTTAAACAAAGCTTGAAGAAATAAATAACAAATAAAAGGGATTGTACAACGTGACCGGAATGTACTGGTGCCATTCAATGAAGAAAGCATCTTCTAAAACCCAACCTTGATTGTAATTGCAGGGAACTGAAAGACCACCTGCTATAACAGCCAATTTTTGTGTGTCTGTTTACACAGTGCTGTGGTGTCAGAAATTGCCAATTGGATGCAAACCATCTTTTTAACTGCAAAACCTTTTAACTCTGTGTGTGTGTGTGTGTGTGTGTGCGTGCGTGTGTGTGTGTGTGTGTGTGTGTGTGTGTGTGTGTGTGTAAAAAAATAACATACATGTGAGTGAATGAATATCATTGAGTGCTTGTATGTGTAAGTGTGTTTGAGGGAAAATGATGAAAGTGTGTTTACGAGAACGCGCGTGAACCTTGGTATGTGACTGAATTTAAAAGGTATCATTGGTTTTGTAACTGGGCAACTTCATTCGTATTTTCTTTTCCACTGTTCTGGATAAGAATATCATTCCTTTTTGTCGAAGATATTGGCCTTAGTCACTTAAATAGTTGTACTAATTTTAAAATGTGAGAAATTTGTGCATGAAGTAATATAACAAAAAGGTGCAGCTGGATGTGACTAGAACTATAAAATAACACTTAATGGTTGCTGAGAAAACAAAAGTTCCAGATAATTTGAGTTGATACGTCAAGGGGCTTGTCCAGTGGCTAAATTCATGACTGGATGGTGTTAGTTCAGGAGGTGATAATTCATTCTCCATTTGATCTTAGCATTGTACCAGTTATGGCACGGCTAGTGGCATTCTTACCTCTGAGGCAGAGACTGTGGGTTCATCTCAACCCCTCACACCCAAGCACAAGAACGTAGATTGACACTCCAGTGTGGCACTGCAATGGTTCCGTACGGTCGGAAGTGCTGTCTCTTGGGCGTATGACACTGATCCCAGGCTCCGTCTGCACTCAGGCGAATGTAAAAGATTTTGTGGTACTATTTTGAAGAAAAATAACAGAATTGTCCCCAACATCCTGGCCAATGAGTATCACTTTGTTAGCGGGACTGGAGGACTTGAGTTATGAGGAGAGACTGGATAGAGTGGGACTTTTTTTCCTGGAGCGATGGAGGCTGAGGGTTGACCTTATAGTGGTTCATAAAATCATGAGGGGCATAGATAAGGTGGATGGTCACAGTTTTTTTCCCAGGGTAGGGAAGTCTAAAACTGGAGGCCATAGGTTTAAAGTGAAAGGGGAAAGATCTAAAGGGGATTTGAGTGGGAAATTTTTCACACATAGGGTAGTGGGTATGCGGACTGAGCTGCCAGAGGAAGTGGTAGAGGTGGGTAGAATTACAATGATTAAAAAAACATTTGGACAGGTAAATGGATAAGAAAGGTTTAGAGGGAAATGGGCCAAATGCAGGCAAATGGGAGAAGCTCAGGAGACACCTTGGTCAGCATGGATGAGTTGGGCTGAAGGGCCTTTTTCTGTGCTGTATAACTCAATGACTCTATGCCTTTATCAGTGTGATGAACAGATAACTGGTGGTTGTTTGTGAAACCTTTCTGTGTGCAAAGTGACTGCCATGTTTCTTTTATTACAGTCCTGACCCCGCTTACAAAACATTGGCTATAAATCGCTGCTCTGAGATAGTGAAAGACAGTATATAAATACAGGTCTGTGTTTCTCTCTCAAATTCCAAGCAGCAATGTTGTTTGGGAAAGATTTCAATAGGCTAGGAGCAATGGTGTGTGAAGCTTTGTCATTGGCATTCGATATTGGCTTTTAGATTGAAACAGAATGTTGTGCTGCAGCTGCAGTTTGCTGCTCTGTTCCTGGCACTACCCTGGATGCTGCTCTCAGTGTTAGCAATTCTCATTATTCTGGTGCAATCAGGATTCTGAAGAAGGTAGACAGGTCAATCTCATCTCTGAGATACTGGGGAGATTGCTCTCAGGCATGGGTTTGCTGATAGATATTCACTTTCCAGGCCCTGAATAGGTTTATTGCTAACTTCAGCTCTTTAGCACAGCAGCATGACCTGTCCAAAGGTCAAGAAGTGGTTGCTCATTAAGCTAAAACCCCTTTTGCAAAAACAGCAGAAATTGTCCAAGGCTCAAGATGTCTGTTGTTTGATATTTCCTGCTCAGCCTCTTAACATAAACAAGAGAAGAATGGGATCCACTTTACTTCATTAAACACTCCGGTCACCTGGCCTGAAAATGTGGTTGAAAAAACATCAGATGCCAATTATGTCGACTATGTGAAAAAAGCAGTATAAATGTTACAAAGCAATCAAGGTTGGGGGGAATGACAGAGAGAAGGGGTTATAGAAAGAAGACCTGGAATTCATTCCTCAGCCTTTGGTTCTTGCGATGGACGACTTGTTCATCTACAACATGTTGGTATGTCTTTTTAGCTTGTAAGAATTGTACTTGTGCTTGGAAATCCTTTGTAAGTTACAAATCGTTGTTCAGAATGACTTATTAGAATTAAATGTATCTCACTTAAAACAAAATAAACTGTGTTTAAGTTGCTTCGTTAGCTGGAAGTATCTTCTCCTTGGTTGGGAGGAGGGACCCACCGCTCGAAATAGTGATTATTGACAGCTAGACCTTTCCGTAGAGACTAAAGTAGTGAAGTAAACTTGTCCTTGAAGTGTAGGTTGATACAGTATAATCTCCCTACAGTGAGGATACTCACAGATATGCCAGATAGAACTTAAAGTATTGACTTAAGTTTAGAGCTCTCAGACGGTACTCTCAATATCATCAGTTTGTGACCAACTTTTTCTCCAACTAGGTAGCTTTAATTCTCAGCGACAAAAAGTATCATAATGTTGTTGCACTGAGCAAACATCGGGCACAGAAGGCCCTTGGCTTTGATCTTCTGTGATGGGCAAATTGAATTTATATGTGCCCAACCCAGAGAAGATGAAGATACTTGATGTGCTAGTGGAAAATTAAATAGTTTTCATTGTGGTCACCCAGAGTAGAGCAAACTCTATTCACAATTATGAAAAGGATATGTTGTGATTGTGATCCGAGTCACCAGAGAGACACTGAAGCTGGCGGTATAGAAGTCTACCCTCTCGGTAGAGTCTCCCAAACTCAAAGTACATCACATTTTTATACCCTTAAGATCAAAGGTAACAGCAGGTGATTCAAGACAATTTCAATAGTTACAATGACATTGTTTACATCAATATTTTGAGTCTGTCAATGCTTCCTTTGAGTTATGTATCTATAATGGAGGACACATCTGAATGTTCAAACACCTTTGCTGGGACAAAGTAATTCACACGGATGGTCTCAAACTTCTGAGGACAGAAAACCCAGACATCCAAAATTAATGCTGTGGGGGCTGACTCTCTGAGTACATAAATATACCAACTATTGATGGAGCAAGTATGCCTGCGACCATGTTTGATGTGCTAAGTGACAATATCAGCCTGGCCTGCAAGCTTCTTTGAACTCAGAATGGTGCAAAATAACTCAGCCATAGTTGTCTGTTCTGATGCAGGCCAATTAACATAACCCCGTTGTCTTACATTTGACGGATGCATACGAGAATGTCTCATGGTCACTTCACTTCGCAAACCATACCTCTAGAGCAGCCAGCCCCCTGCTGTGGGCCAGCAGCCTGTACTCTATAGACAGTGCTGTTTGCTTGCAAAGCTGTCCTTTTAACTTCAAACTGATTACTGCTTGCAATTTACATTAAGAACTGAAGACTGGTTCTTGTTAGAATTAATATCTGCTATATTCGCAATTCCATAACTCCTGAATCCCTAACAAGATATTCCAGGGATATATTCTGGTGGGTCAGATCAACCATTTCAATGTAAAGTCACACTTGCTGGTTCTACATCTACATCAGTCATGTGAATGAAAAAAACTGAGCAAACATGCACATCATACAATACTGATGGTGCTAGTTACTTGAGGTGTGAAATCTGGAAACATTTGCTGACTTTTCCAGTAACCACTTCTTGATTGTTTAGATAATGACCATTGAGCTATTATTTTTTTTACCTTTTGACAGTTTCTCACCAAATTTATTGAAATCTGTGAACACAACCTCCTATTACTCAGCATTAACTCATGCTTTACCATTCATCACCTGAAAAAGCAATGGTCAGACACTAAGTAAAAATGGTCAAGTTGGCTAAGCGCTAATATGATTGACATTTATGAGGGTGAAAATTATAACAGAAACTCATTCTAACTTTGTTTAACACAGCCAAATGAACACACCTGACCTGTTGATATAGTAATAAAACCTTTGCTCTCCTGCAGAGACCCTCTTCGTCAACTTTCATTGGGCTTTGGAGCCCACTCAGCTCTGGAGCGTTTTGGACAGTAAAACACTAAGTTAGATATTGTTTATTGACTACAGTGCTGCCTTCAATACTATAATCCCAAGCAAACTTGTCACCAAACTCTTGAGACTGGGACTCAACACCCTCCCTTTGTAACAGCATCCTTGACTTTCTAACCAACAGACCGCAATCAGTGAGGATAGGCAGCAATACCTCGGCGACGATTATTCTCAACACCGGTGCCCCACAAGGCTGTGTCCTCAGCCCTCTACTCCCTGTATTCTCATGACTGTGTGGCCAGATTCTGCTCTAACTCTATCGACAAGTTTGCAGATGATACCATTGTAGTGGGCTGTATCTCAAAAAATGATAAGTCGGGTACAAGGAGATGGAAGAGCCTCGTTGACGTGGGGTCATGTCAACAACTTTGCCCTCAATGTCAAACAAAACAAAAGAGCTGGTCATTGGACTTCCAGGAAGGGGACAGTGTACATGCACCTCTCTACATTAACGGTGCTGAGGTCAAGAGGGTTGAGGAGCCTCAAGTTCCTGGGATGTGAACATCACCAACAGCCTGTCCTGTTCAAATCACGTAGATGCCATGACCAAGAAAGCTCACCAGTGCCTCTACTTCCTCAGGAGGCTAAAGAAATTTGGTATGTCCCTTTTGACACTCACCAACTTTTATCGATGCACCATAGAAAGCATCCTATCTGGATGCATCACAGCTTGGTATGGCAACTGCTCTGACCAGGACCGCAAGAAACTGCAGAGAGTTGTGGACACAGCCCAGCACGTCATGGTAACCAGCCTCCCCTCCTTGGACTCTGTCTTTACCTCTTGCTGCCTTGATGAAGCAGCCAGCATAATCAAAGACCCCACCCACTCAGGACATTCTCTCTTCTCTCCTCTTCCATCAGGTAGAAGATACAGGAGCCTGAGGGCACGTACCACCAGGCTTAAGGACAGCTTCTACCCCACAGTGATAAGACTATTGAACGGTTCTCTTATACAATGAGATGGACTCTGACCTCACGATCTACCTTATTGTGACCCTGCACCTTATTGCACTGCACTTTCTCTGTAGCTGTGACTATTATTGTTTTTACCTGTACTACCTCAATGCACTCTGTACTAACTCAATGCAATTGCACTGTGTAATGAATTTACCTGTACGATTGGTAATCAAGACATGTTTCTCACTGTACCTCGGTACAAGTGACAATAATAAACCAATACCAATACCAATACCAACCATGAGAGCCCACCAAAGTCTCATCCGCCTGTGCAGAGGCTGATGTGGCCCTCAGGACAGGTGGGAGTTGGGTGCAACAGCTGGAAAGGGGAACTGGACTGAGTCAAGACTCCACCTTCATATCCTCTTTCACCATCATCCCTTTCATGACACGCCTCCTCTACATGTCACTGCTCGTGAAGAATTGGTGAACACTTTACCATAGGTCAGTGGGTTACAGAGCAATTAAGATTGTGGTTTTATGGTCTTAGTCTCAGCAAAGGCCTGAATGCACTCATGTGATTGTCATGTTTGATGCTTTTGTAGGTGGTGACTCTTTCCCTAGACAAAGACATTCATTCAAAGGTCTGCAGCATCATATCAGTCCTATTCGAAGCAGACTTCTCCAATGTTTGCAAGTGTGTACACTGCAGCAGTTTGTCTACCAGTACCTTGCACAACATTTTCTGCTCTTTCCAGAGCAATCTTTTTGCTGATATCCTTAGTGGTTTTGCTACCATTTCCACGGCAGCTTCATAGTTCTATGCCTTCTGATGTTGATTCTCCATGGCTGCCCATTTCTCCAGTATCTGTGGCTGCTCACTTGTGATAATTGACTTACCGAATGATATTTGTCTCTCTGGACCCACTGAGTGTGTCATTTCCATGAGATCCATGATAGTGCAGCTCAGAATGAGTGAATTCTCTGAGAAGGAGTCATGATTCAACTTATCTGTCTCCTGCAAGATGCATTAATGTTGCAGTAAACATTAAAGTCTTGCATTGGAGCTGTCTAAACACAGAACATTTTAAGTCAGTGTTATACACATGATTATATTTCACTCACACTTTAGCACAAGTTGAGTCAGAGGGCTGTAGGGATGGTGGGCAGATGATTTTTAATTCCGTCACAAAGTACCTCCAATGATCAAGAATCCCAGGACTCTGCGTATTTCCAGATCCCGTCTATCACACGTCTTAACATGAAGTGGCTGAAGGGTGGACTTTGGTTCTCGGCCTCACTCCATGTTTCTGTGCTTTCTTCTCCTGCAAGGTAGGAAATATATGACCCATGTGTATGAGTAATGGCATTAGTTGAACAGATGGATATTTAGCCTTTCAACCCCTTAATTAATGGAGACTGGGTGAAGCTGATGGCCTAGAAATTTTTTGGCATTCTGCCTGTCTTACTGGCTAAAACAAATTCTCAATATGCAGTGGAAGTTTTGTCCAAAATCCCCACAGCCTTGAGTTTAATTAGTAGTGATTTCTGAAGAACAATCAGATATTGTAGGGTTTACCATACTCCACTTAAGTTGTTAACTCCTGAAAGTTTTCATAGAGTTTGAGCATGCAGGATATTTTGAGCTTGTATGATACTACACAGGTAATCCTCAGTTTTATTTCTGTTGGAAATGGAACTGCTGTAAGACTAAAGGGTCTGTGATTACCATGTCTGTTCTAATGTTTGTAACTGGGTAATATCACCCCAGTGCACATTTATACCCTTATGATATTAGTGGCTTGCAAGCTTTCACTAGTTTCTCTCAACACCTCAGTACCCTGTGGATTTATATATTAAACCCTTTTGCCTTGTCTAGGGCTTCAGTCCTCGTTATATTTGATGAGATCTCAGTATTTTTTTAAAGCGAGAAAAACATCCAGTTAACACCTTCCTTGTTGGACACCTTAAGAAGTTATGTCACTCAGCATATTTACTATCTTGTGCTCAACCTCAGTTTGCAGCCCATAAATATCTTTTAAACTTTTCACGTTTTCTCTTGCTCTTGTGGTAGCAAAAGTCTTATTCTATGGTATTTTGCTTCTGAGGCAAGACTTCTTTCCAGGTCTCAGATCTCCTCTGATCAACTTTTGAAGTGGGCCATATAGTTGTAGAGAGATACAACACAGGAACAAGCCTTTCAGCCTTCCGAGTCCACGCAACTATCAACCTCCCATCTACACTGATCCTATATTAATCCCATTTTTATTCTCCCTACTTTCCAATCAACTCCCCTCGGATCCTACCTCTCACACCAGGGGCAATTTACAGTGCTCAATTAACCTACCAAGCTGCATGTCTTTGTGATGCAGGAGGAAACCAGAACACTCGGAGGAAACCCACACAGTCACAGGGAGAACATGCAAACGGCACACAAGCAGCATTGGAGATCAGAACTGAAGTCGGTCTCCAGTGCTCTGAGGCAGCAGCTTTACTAGCTGCATTACTGTGCTGCCCTTATTTGGGTTATTCATTCCAGTGAGCCCCTGTTACCTACATGCTCATCCTCTGGTTTAATATGGGTTTGTTAATCTTTGCTACATACTATTTTTCTCTTTGTCCAGCATTATTCTTTTGTAGTTTTGTATCCATTTGTCATTTATAGAAATATTGACAAACATCCTCTTTCAATTCATTTTTCTTATCTCTTTCAATTATTGATTTTTACTGTTTTAGATCAGGTGAAGCCAGGCCTTTGATCATGTGTGACCAGTGAAAGGCTAGACCAGGGTCTTGACATGAGCAGTGATCCAGCAAGCCAGGCACCATTATGTCAGTTCAATCTAGCCAAGGATGAACTGATATGATGAACAGGGGATCGAATGGTTCCCCATACATTGCAAGAGCCCAAAAAGAGTTTACCAAGCTTGCATAAAATGTCTGGAGTCTCCAGCACTACAGGATTGTGGTCTTGCTGTGGGACATGTACTGCGGAATGAGAAGAGATTGTTGTGAAGCTGCTGTGAACTTCCTATCGTGAAAACATTCCCGATTTTGCTTGTCCACTGTAGTGTAAGTGTAAGTTTACCCTTAAGAATTGAATATACCATGTGATATGACTTTTGATGCATTGTTGTACCAGTCACCACCGTTAGTTGAGAATTATTGTCTCAAATAAAAGATGTTCTGCTGATAGATCTACCTCCACTATATGCCTTTGTAAAGAGACTAACGATACTAGCCTCATGAAGCCATTAGACTAGATCAATCAATATCATTTGCCCAGATTTTAGGATATGGGTCAGATGTTTGTCCTTCTCTGATAGCACTCATGGATTTCAAGCTTTCTGTTCCCTCTGCCAAGGGAAGATGTCTTTATAGCCATTTCTAGCAGATGCTGATTCTGCACTGGTTTTTTGCTTGTCTTGTTCCATCACGCTCAGTAAACTAACCAGTCCTAAATTGCAATATTCCCACCTGTACCATCTATCTCAGTTTCTCACTTATTCACTCTCCAATGTATTGGAAGTAGTCAGACATTTAAATCATTGAGAAAGGTACTTTAATCATGAAACAGTTACAGAGTCAGCCATTTGCTTCCTTTCCCAAAAGCCTTCTTCTGGAACTTTCCTCACCAAGCATTGTTGCTTCCCCACCCAGCAAATGGACACATGCAACAATCCTTAGAGGGACAGGAAGATTGTCCACCAAGTGATATTGCACTTGACAAGTGGGTTATATCCCCCCATTTAATAATGACAGATGATAGCAAAAGAAAACAAACATTCAACGACTGTTCAGAATCTACGAGCTTACTTCAGTATTAAGTTCTTCAGATACTTGAATCGATTGACTATCCTTCCAAGATCTGGTCCTAACTGGTTGCAATTTTCATAACATCTGTTTTCAAGCTATGGTGTTCCTGATCTGTGAAGGTAATCATGCACCATTTGCCTAATCAAGGAAGCCCTCATCACTAGACTTCCTGAGATGGCTCTTCTTCCTCTGATATGGGTCAATGCACTTTTCAAGGCCTTGCGCGATCTGGGGTACTGATGTATGTTGAATCATCACTGCCTTCTGCAACATCTGGTGCTTGTCTGATGTGGGCTTCATCCTCACTGCATCTCCAGCTGTTAGTGATGCCAGGTCTTCGTTACCTTTGTAGCAATAATGCACCTATTTTCTTTCAGCCACCTTTAGCAGTCTTGCTACACTTCTTTTTGCACATTTGCTTCTATCAGCCTTTCTGTTGTTGGCAGAAGAGTTCATCTATGTTTGATGCTCTGAACTGTACTAATCACAATCCCATGAGTTAGGGTGTTACAGGAGCCTAGATTATTCAATAAAGTGCTATTTTGGTTGTGCTGGTCTCCCAGTAAGCCATTCCACCGCCTATAAAATTTCCTTACAAACCATGTGTTTTAACTCTGCACTTAATCCCCCTCCTTGCATTTCTTCTTTTGACTCCATATGCACTTTTTTTATGTTGCAATTTTAAATAATAAAGGCCCAAGTGAATAAAAGTTATTTCCTTTGTAGTTCTGCGTCATAAATGAAAGAGGCAAAGATCGATGGACAGTCAGAGACTTTTTCCCAGGGAGACAATGGCTCACATGAGGGGGCATAATTTTAAGGTGATTGGAGAAAGATATAGGGGGAATGTCAGAGGTACGTTTTTTACACAGAGAGTGGTGGGTGCGTGGAACGAACTGCTGGCAGAGGTGGTGGAGGCAGATACATTAGGGACATTTAAGAGATTCTTAGAGAGGCACATGAATGATAGAAAAATGGAGGGCTATGTGGGAAGGAAGGGTTAGATAGATCTTAGAGCAGGATAAAATGTCGGCACATCGTGGGCTGAAAGGCCTGTACTGTGCTGTAATGTTCTATGTTCTATGAAAAAGTCTGACTGTGACAATTTAGCCTTCTTCAATGGCTATTTGGCTACCCTTACTTTCAATTATTCTGTGGAAAGTTGAGTGAAGACTTCTACCAGTCCTTAAGAACATCATCAAGCTGTGAACTGTATCAGTGATCACCACCTCAGGGAAATATCTTCCTTCTTCCTGAACTGATGTTGCTCCTCTAATCACAATGGACAGTGTCTTTGACTGCACCTCTTCTATTTCCCACACCTCTGCTCTCACTCCTTGTTCCCTTCGACAGAGCAAGAGCAGGGTTCCGAAGGACCGCACCTTCTGCCCCAGAGATTTGGCATTCAATGGATCATCCTTTGCAATTTCCACCAGCTTCATCAGAATTTCACCACCAAACACACTTTCCTCCCCCTCCCCTTCTGTATTTCAAAGAGATCATTCTCTCTGCAGTTCCCTGGTTCATACTTCCGTTCCCACTTATCACACACCTTCCCATGCAACCAGAGGAAATACCACATCTACCTTTTATCTCTTCTTTTCCCTGGGATCCAAACAGTCCTTCCTGGTAAGGCAGCAATTCACAAGTGTTTCATCCAATCGAGTGTACTACATTTGGTGTTCACAATGTGGTCTTCCCTACATTGGAGAAATCAGATGCAGATTGGGTGACTACTTTGAGGGGCACCTGTGTCCACTTCACAGGAATGACCCTCAGCTTCCTGTTGTTTGCCACTTTAATTGTCTATCCCACACCCACTCTGACCTTCTGTCTGTGGCTTCCTCTTGTGTGTTAGCAATGCCTATTATAAGTTTGAGGAACAATCTTCCACCCGATCACATTGCAACATTCTGGACTTAATATCGAATTCTCCAACTTCATCTAACTTGCTTTCTCTGCATCAGTGAACTATTTCTATTTCTGCAGTAAGTCAACCATTTGTGACATTGAGTCTGTTTTTCTCTCTCCAATAGCACACTCTGACCTGCTGTCACGCCCACACCCCTGCACTTCACACCTTTTCATGGTCCTTTGTCTATATTTTCTCCCTCTCTAACTGCCCTCGCCCAAGATCTTTCGTACAATTATTTCTCTCTCTAACTGTCCCATTAACGGTCAACTGGATGACCTCTGCAGTTTATCCCCCTGGTGATCTTGGCCTCACCATGTTGGAGATATTCCCCATGTCCTGTCCATTCTGTTCCCATGCTCTCTGCAACTTAAAACTGACCCGTTCTCTCTCTTTCTCAGTTCTGACAAAGGGTTTGTGCTGTGAATCGTTAACTTTGTTCCTCTTTCCACAGATTCTGCTGGACCAGCATTTCTGTTTTTATATCAATCACAGTACCTTCTACTTGCAGGCACGGTAGTGTAATGGTTCGCGTAATGCTACTACAGTGCCAGCGACCCGGGTTCAATTCCTGCCGCTGTCTGTAAGGAATTTGCACGTTCTCCCCGTGTGACTGCGTGGGTTTCCTCCGGGTGCTCTGGTTTCCTCCCACATTCCAAAGACGGACGGGTTAGGAAGTTGCGGGCGTGCTATGTTGGCGCTGGAAGAGTGGCGACACTTGCGGGCTGCCCCCAGAACACTCTGCGTAAAAGGTGCATTTCACTGTGTGTTTCGATGTACACGTGACTAATAAAGATATTTTATCACACATGAAAGAGCACACAGAGCCAGCCAACATCCTTATAGTTCCTTTCTTTCACAGCAGCCTCCCAGAAATTTCCTCACGAGAAAATGCTGTTGCTCTCCCAGCCAGCAATTACTCTCATGAACCCTTGAAAGGATGACAGCATTCAGAAAACAATTACTGAACACAGACTAAGGTTACATATTACACTAACTAGATTTCAATGCCTCTTTCACCCAGGTGTAGACATCGTTCTGTGTGTACTGTGGAGTGTGTATTGGTGCACAGCATGCAGAGAAGGTTGAGGAGAGGTTCAGTGCTTGCTTGGACCTGTCAAATGCTGCCACAGGAATAGCTTACCTGCACCTGACACTGATGTGCCAATCTTACAGTTGCCAACCATGAAAGCCTTTTGACTTCTCTGTAATTCAGTAGCTTTTCCTCCTCATTTGTCAATCCTCTTGAGTGTAAGTAGTCGGCCCATGTTGGTGACCTGCCTCTTCTGAGCATTATGCTACAACACCACTGACATCTGAACGTGATGTAGAGGGCTAATGTACTGGCGGACAACTCTGGGGAGTCAGGACTGAGTCACTTACTGCAAGATCCCCAGACTCTGACCTACACCTGCATCCACAGCGTCTACATGAAATCATCATCCCCGACAATATAGAATGTAATCACTTACTCTTGGCATTTAATGACATTACAATTAGTGAGGCCCCATTATCAACATCCTGAGATCATTGTAACCAGCCAATTAACTTGACTCGCCACATAAATACTATGGGTACAAGAGGAGATCCGAGAACTCACCACCCAATACCCCAAAGCTTTCTGTCATTTATGAGGCACAAATCGGGGCATGATGGAACACTCAGAAAAGCTCAACATCATCCAGGTAAAAGCATCCTGCTTGTTAACCGTACCATCTACCAGCCTAAACATTCAACCCTACCACCACTGTGGACCATGGTCTAGCTTGCATCATCTCCCTGATGCACCACAGTCACTCACTCGGTATAATAGAAGTACCACTGAAATATGACCTTGGCCACAAGAAGATCAAGGGCAGCAGAAGCATGGGAACACCCTCACTTGCAAGTACCCCTTCTAAAGTCATGCACAATCCTGACTTGGAAATATATAATAATTGTTTAAAGATGTCATACCTTGAGGATTGAAGGTCCCTAGGATGCAGCAAAATGTGCAGGAAGATCTGGAGGAAATCTGTGTAGTAGAAAGTCACATTAACAATGCAGCCTTTTTTATTAATGAAGTGAAGTTGATAGTTTGAATTTCTGTCTATTTCCAGAGTGCCTCAAACAGACACTGAGACATGATGTCAGAAGTGCCAATTGATGAAGCTATGAAACTTAAGCGCCATTCCTAAATCAGAATACAGAATGCTGTGCATGATCCCACCCACTTGAGATAAGGCATGGTTGTGCATCGAGAGACACCGAGCTGCATGATTCAATTCAGAGAGTACATAATGGATCAAATAATGCCACTCAAGCTGTTGGAATTCCAGGCAATTAACCGGTCAAAAGAACGGAGAGAGTGGAAAGAAGAGCTCACAATGTGTATTGAGCTGGTTATGGCAAATAACCTGAGCCTAAAGTAAGAGATGTGCTTATATCTCACTGATGACAGGGGGAGAAATCTTACCAAAATCATAAAGCCCTCAGATGGAGAGTTCATTGAGTGCTTTGCAATCACCTTAGAATCTGTCTACATAGAACATAGAACAATATCGCACAGTACAGGCCCGTCGGTCCATGATGTTGTGCCAACATTTTATCCTGCTTTAAGATCTATCTAACCCTTCCCTCCCACATAGCCCTCCATTTTTCTATCATTCATATATCTATCTAAGAGTCTCTTAAATGTCCCCAATGTATCTGCCTCCACCACCTCTGCCAGCAGTGCGTTCCATGCACCTACCACTCTCTGTGTAAAAAACATACCCTGGACATCCCCCCATACCTCCCTTCAATCACCTTAAAATTATGCCCCCTCATGTTAGCCATTTTCACCCTGGGAAAAAATTTCTAACTGTCCACTCGATCAATGCCTCTTATCATCTTGTACACCTCTATCAAGTCACCTCTCATCCTCCTTTGCTCCAAAGAGAAAAGCCCCAACTCATTCAACCTATCCTCAACCTTTCCTCATCAGACAATAAGTCTAAATATGAAACAGTTGACAGTTACCAGTTCTCATGTAAAATCCTTTGAAACTTTCTTTTTAGAGATAATATTGTTAGTGGATAATTGCAGTTTTGCGGATTTGGAGGACTCACTCATCAGGAATTGGAATATTTGTGGAATTTGGAAGTCCAACTGAAGGAAACACTCTAGAAACCCCATGTCTGTGTGGGTTTCTTCTGGGTGATCCGGTTTTCTCCCACATTCCAAAGACATACAGGTTAGGAAGTTGTGGGCATGCTATGTTGGCGCTGGAAGTGTGGCGACACTTGCAGGCTGCCCCCAGAACACTCTACGCAAAATGATGCATTTCACTGTGTGTTTCGATGTACATGTGACCAATAAAGATATCTTATCTTAAAACCCTGGAAACTTGTATCCAGACATACATAACTGCAGTGTTATCCAAAACCAGGCAAGGAACATTGGGTGACCAGCAGAATGATGCACCTGTAGTGAAGCGTGATGCAAAAGATCAGGAAAGGGAAAGTACAGACAAGGCGGCTTAGGTTTCTCAAGTTTCGAGATGCTGAAAAAGAAACACTCTGCATGTGGGAAGAGTATGTGTGATGTGGATTGAAAACACAATTATACAGAAAGTGCAGATAAAAAGAGTACAGAAAGTCCATTCAGGGGACAAGATGAACCAAGGAGGACAGAGACAGGGTCAGATTCAGAATACCTATTAATACGATGTACCTGATGCCAAGTAAGGTCAATTCAATAGAAGAAACACCTCTTAGATGTACTGATGTACCTATGCTAAGATGCAACTGTGACATTTCAGTTTGACTCAGGAAAAATGTATAATGTTCTCCTGCAGCAAGGCATCAATCTCAAGATGGTGCAGTTTAAACCTACTAGACATGTGCTGTGGTGGTGCAGGACTAAACTTGCTGGGAGATGCTCTCTGGGGGTGATGAATTCAAAAAGGCACAGCAGACATGATGTGGATTTCATTATAGAAGGCAAGAAAGATATCATATATATACTTGGAAGTAATGCAGTGGACCACATAATATTTATAAAGGGACACCAGTGACAGGATTCTGTAAGTTAATTCAGCACATTAATCAATTCAACAGAGTTACTGATCGATAAATATGCAAATGTTTTTCACAGAACAAGGAAACAAAAAGGCAAGCACCATTTATTCCTAGATCAGGGGAAGCAGCTGAAAAAACGTACTCCAAGGTGTGTTCCAGGGACTCTGAAGGAGAAACTAGAAGCTAAGTTGGAGAGGCTAGCTAAGACAGAGGTTGTAGTCCCAGGTTTAGGTGGGATTCTGACAAAGGTGTTTAGTCATAATCCAACAAATGGTTATCGTTGGCTCGTCAACCAGGTACATGTGGCAAATGTCTGAGCCTCCGCTTCCTCTTGAACTGAGCTATTGCAACAACATCATCAGTAGGGTAAAACTAATCTGTCTCACAATGATCTAACCCAGCTCATTCTTGTCAGCAGGTATCCAGCTTGATGTGTGCTGAGAAATAAAGTGGCAAACTGAAAATTTGTCTGACCTAGGAAACCTAAGAAGACCACTGAAAATGAGCCAGTACCCATGAAGACAATAGAATGTGTTTTATCAGACAAAGGTAGAGTAAATATTTTCAGTGTACTGAATGCTAAGAATGGCTTCTGGGATCTAGAACTTGATGAGGAGAGTTCACACTTAACCTTTTTTAACATACCATGTAGTGGATAATACTGGAGAAGGACATCATTTGGATCAATGCAGCACCAGGAGAATTTCAGTGACGATTGGATGCTGCACTTGAAGATTTTGGTGTTAAGACATTTTCTGGACCCTCAATCCTTGAAACCGAAGATTGCGGGGGCTAACAAACAAGACAATATGTCCTCTGTGAGCGAGTCAGACAGGATAGAATAAGACACAGCTTGAGGCTGAACCTGTCCTCAAACCATATTTCTCTGTGACAGATGAAATGGGCACTCAGGGTAACTGGTCTTCAGAGGCAAATGAGTTAATTTTCCTAGACAAAGAAGGAAGAACATGTTAAAAGGCATTTGTTCCACACACATCTTGGAGTGAATGGTTGTCTTTGCAGAGGAAGAGGATCTATTTACTGGCCAGGGATGAACGGGGAGATCAGAGACCATGTGCAGAAATGTGAGACCTGCAGATGTGGAGAAAGGAAACAATCAAAGGTGATGGTTTATTCCCAGATGCACCCTGGGCCATAGCTGGATCAGATCTGTTTCATCTTGATGGCAAAATATATCTCGTGACAACTGAGTATTTTCCAAATTTTTGGGAGATAGACTTAGAAAACACTCACTCATCAATGATCGTTCACAAACCAGATGTGTCATCCCTGAGGTGCTGATTGCAAAAAAAGGTCTTTATGTCAGACAACTTCGTGATGCTCACAAGAGACTGACGGATTGATCACTGGACAACATCACTTCACTTTCCACAGTGTAATGCATGGGCAAAGGACACTGCGAAGATGGC
Source organism: Pristis pectinata (assembly GCF_009764475.1). Taxonomy (NCBI): domain Eukaryota; kingdom Metazoa; phylum Chordata; class Chondrichthyes; order Rhinopristiformes; family Pristidae; genus Pristis; species Pristis pectinata. The sequence goes on from NC_067407.1 coordinate 108,000,336, forward strand.
CAAGGAACCACTCTAGAAAGCTAAGTCATCACGGACCCCGTTAGTGTGTTCTCGTCTCCACAATACTCCAACTCAAAGGATGGCGAGTAGTTCTCTACAGAGAGTTAGGTATAGTTGAACTAGAATTCTACGCCAACAACAGAAAGGCTGGTTGAACTAGAAGTGTAATAAGACAGATGAAGGCAGCTAAAGTAAGATAAGTACACTGTTACTACAGAAGTAGCAAAGACCTGGCATTGGTAACAGCTGGAGATGCAGTGAAGATGAAAGCACATCAGACCGATACCAAATGTGGCAGAAGTCGGTGGTCGCTTCACACTTACCACACTCCAAATTGTGCGGTCATAATGAAGAAGGGCAACCCATTTAGGCAGATATGTGCCTTTTCAGGAAGCCTATTGAAGAGGGACACTTGATGGAAATACTGGAGGAAGCACCACCATCCCTGCAGAGAACACCATAATTTGACAATAAGACCCAAGAGAACTGCAACCAGTTAGGACCAGATCTGGAAAGACACTGTTGACTCAGCATCTGGTGCTCTTTGTGCCAAGGTATATTAAGTTGGATGTTTGTTTTTTTTCCTTTTGTCATGCAGCATTAAAGGAAGGATATAACAAATATGTGCTCCTTTATCCTGTAGCCTGCCACTTTAATCAACCAAAGTGACCTTAACCATTGGAACATAAGCTACAGAATGTGTTAATAGCCTGTGTATAAAGTGTGCTGTTTTACTTCACTGGCACAGATAAGCCGAATGTCATATATCCCATTCAGTTTTTAAAAGGAAGTCAGATTCAAAAGCAAATCTAACATTGTTCTATCTAATGGCTCAGTTAGGCTAGGTTGAAGGCACTTTTATTCTGTAGCACATTGACTGGCAGCATCCCTTTAAGCTTCACTCACAGGTCAATTTTTGGTAACCACTGCAAACTGTTAAAAATCTGGCCTATGAAACTCAGGTTAAGTCTGTTTGTGCCTACACAGTAAATACATCAGTCGGTTCCTTGGATTTACAATTAACAAGGAGTCATATCTTCTTAGTGCACAGTGGAGTCCAAAAATTGTCATTCTACAAGTGACCTTTGGATTTAGAAACAAGTGATATAGGTAGGTAGGATCAAATGCACTCTGATTTCAGGGCAATTTGTCCAATCAGTCGTCATAGTGACAGCGTAAAGAGATCATATAAAGGTGAAGCCAGGTCGATACTTCCATTCATTTACATTTAATAAGATAATATTTGGTGCCACTGTACAAGGAAATAGTTTATGGAACCAGATACTCAGTTGTTGCCAGGCTCAGCATATAGTTCTGTCTATGCAATCCAAATATTGTGTTAGTCTTCTGAGGTAAAAATAGAATATAATCATCCAGTTGATGCATCATAAATTTTAAGCATTTCAGTAATGCAGGGCATGATAATATTTTATTAGTATATGCTAGGAAATTAGCCATGACAGAGGTTATGCTATGAACTTGCTAATACTCACCAATGGAGCAGAAATCTCATCACTCAGTTTGATATCATATGATTTAATAAGGTGAGCATTCAAGGAATTGAGGCAGCAGAAATTTGCCGAGGATACAGCTGCAATAAAGTAAAGTCATTGCTTCAAACCCTTCAAAGGTCTCCTCTCTTGTGGCAGTCATGACTTGGTGTCCATTGCCACTCTTGAGAGAACACAGGAATTTGATGTATAAACACAGAGCTGCCATGGAAATCAGAGTCTTCCTCCAACCACAAGAACTTCAAATTCCAGTTAAAGCTTTAGTACAGATTCATTTCTGCTGTTGCGCAGACAATATGGCCAATCGAAGTTTCTGTTCAACAGTCAATTGCATTGGAATTGCCCCGTGCTTATATCCACCAAGTGACTGCAGCCATTTTCTGCCCTCACTTTAAGTGGATTAAAATAATTGCACTGCTGTAAATGCAGCACAGGATGAGCAACATTCCTTGTATTTAGTGCATAGGTGCAGAGGCAGATTTCTGAAAGAGTGAACATATTGCAAAGCAACCTGATGGCCTTCATAACATTGCATGCCCATGGGAACAGCAATGCCTAAATTCATGATCAGTGGGCAATATTCCAGGTAGATTCCATGCACACATTTACATGTGTGTTCAGCCCACTGTAACATTGCCTTTAAGTATGGGTTGGAGTACCAATTTTTATAGGATAGTGTTCTGGAATATCCCAATCAGAAGTGCAACAGAAAAACTGTTCCTATGTCTTCACCTTCATGTTCATATTTAACATAAATTCAACTTCAACGAGGTTATTTGAGTTGAACTAAAGAAAACAGAAGGGACAATCACACATTTGGAAGCATGATATGAAGATCTGGAGGGCAAATTTACAGGCAAATTTCTGACCAGTGCACAAACACAAGGATTGCAATGGTATGGGATTTTAATTGCCCAATTATTAATTAGTATGCAGTCAATGTAAAAGACAGAGGACATAGAATTCCTAAGTTGCACTGAAGGGAACTTTTTTTCAGCCAGTCTGCTTTCAAGAAGGAAATTCAAGAGGTTTTGAGTAAATGTGTTCCCACAGGAGAAAGGATGGGACCGCCAAACCTAGACCCTCTGGATGACTAAGTCCAGAAAGGTAGGATAAGGCAGAAAAGGGGAGTTCATGTAAGCTACTGAGAATTTAATCCTGTAGGAATTGTGGAAGAATAGAGAAAGCATCAGAGTAATGTTAAAAGGGAAATTAGGAAAACAAAGAGAGGGCACAAAAATATACTAGCAGGTAAAATCAAGAAAATCCAAAGTACAGAAAATGCATGAGGATATCTAAGGAAATAATAGGGCTTATAAGGATCAAAAATGTAACCTGAGAGTGGAGATGCAGGATGTCGGTATAGTTGTTAATGAATACTTTGCAGCTCTCTTTACAAAAGATGGGGATGATGCTAATGTTGTCATTAAGGTGGAAGTGGAACTACTGGATGGGACAAACATACGGTAATATAGGAAATACTAAGGGGTTCAACATCTTTGAAAAAGGTCAGATTGCCAAGCCCAAATGAAATATATCTAATACTAACACTTCTAATAAAAGAACAAAGGGGGAGACTGCTGAATTTGTACTTTTTAAAAAGGGGAGAATGGGATAACCTGAGTAATTAATAAGCTAGTTGGTTTAATTTGAGTACTAGGAAAATTATTGGAATCCAATCTACTGAACAGTATAAGCCTCTATTTACAAAGATACAGGTTAATCAAAGCAGACAACATGGATTTCTTAAAAAGGTCATGTTTAACTAACTTGATTGAGCATCGATGAAGGCAGTGCATTAAATGTAGCCTACCTAGGATTCTAGCAAGTTTTTAAATAAGATCCTGCCCAGCAGACTATTCAGAAAAATAAAGCTTCATGGGATCCAATATTGACTCTGTGACAGGAAGTAGAGGGTACTTACTGATAAGTGATTCTGGGAATGGAAAGTTGTTACCAGTGGGACTTTGCAAGGCTCAGTACTTGCTCCCGTGTTTTTTTAATTGTATAGATACTCCCTGGGTTACATAACACTCCACTTATGCAAAATGATCTTTACATAAAGAAATTTACATAACACAATTTTTTATGGATGCATGTAGATAAGCAGGAACTGCTTGGGGCTGTGTGCGATGGGATTAAGGTGGGTGGATCTACTTCAGTTTGAGTGGCAAATTTCCTCTGGTGTTGTAAATATTCTAAAACTCTAAGAGTCTAGTTTAAAACTCCTCTAGTGTATTGTCATCAGTCCTTTGTTAGCTCATTCAACTAACTAAAAAGCTAAGGTGATTATTGACCTTATTCATGACTGCGGGATGTTGCTTGAATAGAGCACTGGTTGCTACATTTTTCCACTTAAATCATTATTGCACTCCAATTCATTGTTCACAAGACTTTGATACATTTTGCAGACATTATAAGGCAAGTTTTGTTCAAAACTATAACATGTTTTCAGTGAAAACTTTTACAATACAAAATTGAATTATAACTTTTCTTCTATAAAATTAAATGTAAGCAGTAGGCAAAGTTTCATAAAGGTGCAGGTTAGTTGATTTCTGCAATAATATTCATAGCTGACTCGATGATACTTTAGTTAGAACATGTTGGATGGAAGATGGAGGCTTTCTTGCAAGATATTAGTGATTTATTAGGCCCATGTATAATGTGTACTTTGAAAGTGCAAGATAACATTTTTTTTAAAAATGTACTTTTTTCATTCAAAGAGGCTCCTAGCTACAGTGTAGATTGTGTATTGGAGAAGTTATGCTATTAATCTGACACCATCTCCTCAACCTACACAAGCACTGGTGGCTTGTGCTGTTGTATGCATTAGCTGCAACCAAACAAAAGCATACTGTCTAAAAATGTGATTATGACTTTATTGCAGCTGATATTTTATTCATTGATTTGTCCAAATGTATGAATGGCCTTAAGAACAGTATTGGAGGCCATTCAACCCGTCAAGGCTGTAACAACTCTGTGAAGAGGAATCCAGTTATCGCTACTCCACTGCTCTCAGCCCTTAGTGCCTATCCAATCCCTTTTTGAAGCGCTGATTAATGGCTTCTACTACCTTTAGAGGCAGAGATTTCCAGACCATAACCAGATTCTGAAGATGGGATCTAAATTCAGATCAATACCCCAGTCCAGTAAAATTAACCACTGTACTGTTGCAATCCACTGCCACAGAATGCGAACTGAATAATTCCAACGTCAGATTGATGGAAATCCATTATGGATACCAGCACATTATCAAAAAAAATAATGAAACAGTAGTTGTCAGAGTGTTTAAATATTTATATTTATCCAAGAGATCTAGGGATTATGCTTCCATGGACCAGAAAATCAGAGAATTTTAAACTAGTGGCAAGCTATTTTCGCACCTGTGTCAGCTGTGAGTGAAATCCTACTCTGGGCACAGGGTCATGAACAAAGTTGTGCTCCTCATCCAGCCTCTGGTGCCACCTTCAACTTAGAAATTTCTAGTAGCCCCATTTAGGAAATTCGAGTTCACACACCAATAAATAGAAGCTAAAGGGTGAGTGTTGGAAAGAGGAAAGTCATGAGGAAAAAGGCAAAGGACACTATTACTCATAGCTAATCAGGGCTTTTACAAAATGTAAGAAAATCGCGAATATTATGTGTACTAATGTCAGAACACAATACTGCTACATTACCTTGTATAAATCAAAATGGGAAACAGATGCTTCTTCAATGCATGAATTTCAGTGATGACAAGATGGCAGTGGTGCATCACACATCTTGTTAGTCACATAGCAGCTGTTTCCTGATTCCTGTGCTGTACGGAATTGTAAATGAAATAAAATGAGATCAATTAAAACTCCAGCTCAGAGGGACTAAATAGCTACATTAAAGGTCAAAAACATGGCCTCTTGCACGTGCAGACTAGAGTTTAAATCAGCAAAGAAGCAGATATTATGCTCACTTTTACCAAACAGTATAAAAATAATCACAAGGGAGCAAGTAACTGAGTTGATGGCAGTCTTTTCTTCTCGCCCTGAGTAAATATGTGTCTACAGTATAGAATTGGCCCAATCAATCAGTTACAATACTGTGTGGTCCAACTGGAATATGTAGGCAATAAAACTGTCAGGATGTGTGCAGTAGAGGATGCTCATCTGAGGTAACAGTGAAGGCCACAGTGAAACATTTATCATGGGACTGAGCACAGGATAATGGTAAAGAAAAAAATATGCCTTGAAAATCATGCAGATACAAACTCCACACAAAACTTTCTGTCAAAGGAAAGTGAAAAGCTAATTGCTTTGGCAACAGTGTGTGGCCATACTGAAAATTTCTTCCAGATACGTTTAGCATTTTGTTCGAAATGTTGCTTGAGGAAAATAATTGAGGAAAAACTTTGCCCTAGTTCTCTTTTAAAATATTCTTATCAATAATATATTATAAATTTTATATCTGCATTTATTTCTTGTCTGCACATTTTTATCACCATTTCCCCTTCATACTTTGACAGCAAATATGTCCATGTGAATGTTATGCTGCAGAACTGAGGGTGTCAGTGGAGCTTCACAGCTGTCTGTGGCAGCTGGACATTCACGTTAGAGGTTCTTGAGACAGATCTGTCTCTTTGCGAGACTGTTTTTTGATATTGTAATATTTTTATGTTCTGCTGAGCAATTTTGTGCACAATTTTCTGCCCATTTTTGTGCCCGTAAGCCAGTGACCATCATTTGTTAACAGATCTCCAGCTCTGGAGTGTACTCTGCATCTTCCGCATCCATTTGCTTTGGTTACAACGTCCATTCTGTGCCTCTTTTGGTTTCTAATGGACTCTTGAACATTCAGTATAGGTGCTCTATATTGTATCTCTTGCTGGGCTTTGGTTCATTGCACATCATAATGGCTTAACACATCATTGCAGCATTCCAGTGAATGTGTTTTCCTGTTTCCCTTTGCAACTGAGACATAATATGGACTCATAAAAGAATAACCAAGGACTCCATTCCATAAATCTAATGCATTCTCATTTCCTCTTTTAATCTCTGCTTCTGCCTGTGAAATATGTCGTATTACTTTCTCCAACTATATTTTTCAAAAGTCCTCTTCTTGTCCATTCACTCTGTTGAACTCTTTAGTCTTTCCTTCCGCTCTTTATATTATCCCCTTTCTCACTGTTTTCCATCCTCACCCTGTCTGGAATTCTCCATCACGTATCAATTCTCAAACTCAATCTCCAATTCTTCTTTGGCTTCTTTACTGTGAATGAGCTTCCATCTCCTCTGTCCTCTCCTCTATCTACCCACCCCAAGCCTCCAACACAATTTTATTTTCCTCCTCCTTGTTCCTACTTTTAACCTTCCTTTCCTCTCAACTTCTCAATCTGATCTACCTTTCTCTCTCATGACCACTACCTTCCCTATTACTCTATTTTCTTCTCATTAAGCTTCCTCCAGTGATTCAACCCTATTTTCTCTCCCTCCCCTCCCAGGCTTTTTCACTCTTCTTCCTCTCTGTCCACATTCCAAATTTTGCCTTTCAACCCATTTAGTGCTTCGGTCTTCCCTCACTCCAATTATCTATTGCTGTCTGATGTTATGTAATCTGAAATTCTTGAGTCTACTTAAGAAAAAGCCACAAAGAAATTGCACCTGAATTCTTTAACCTGAAAATTTCTGTTTAAAAACTTCTACCAAATAGAAATAGGGCTTGTTGGGCAAAGTTATCCCCTCAGGAGGATGTTCTCAATTTGCCTGAATAATTGCAGCTCCAACAACACTGAGGAATCTCAGCATCACTGAGCACAAAGCAGCCAGCTTGATTGGCATCCCATCCACCATACTGAACTTCCAATCTCTTCACCACTGGCGCACTGTGGCTGGAGTTAGCGTCATCTACAAAAGCCACTGCTGTTACTTGTCCTTGTTGCTCTGACAACACCTCTCAAACTAGCAGCCTCTACCACCAAGAAGGAGGAAGGGCAGTCTGTCTACCACCTTTAGATTTCCCCTCCAAGTCACACACCACCCTGACTTGGAAATATATGGCTGGGCCTTTGTCATCACAGGGTTAAAAACCTGGAACTCCCTGCGCAACAATACTGTAGACTCCCTTCACCAGACTGCATTGATTCAAGGAGGCAGTTCACCACCAGCCTCTCAAGGGCAGTTAGGGAAGGGCAATACATAGCGACCTTGCCAGAAATATGCACACCCAAAAAAAACCCTCCCTCTCCAGCATATCTGCCTGAGTTCGCACTACAAAGTATCCATCCATTTGCCCTCTAAGCTGAATTGTAAATGGTCCCTTGACGCTGTACAAAGAAAAACCACTGTGCTGGCCACAAAACAACCCACTAAATCAAATTATGTGAGCATCATATTTTTGCTGGAGATCATGCTGCACAAAAAGTGGTTGCTGCATTTTCTACTGTGATGACTATTTTTCAAAAGTACACTATTGAATGTAAAGCACTTTAGGACATGCTGAGGTCATGAAAAATATTCTTTCACAGTTCAGCATGCACTTCAAATGCAGCAGGAATGTTAGGAAATATGTTTTCTGTTTTCTACTGAGCATGTTTGTCTAGCTGTGTATCTTTAAGACATCCCATCAAAGAGCTTCATTTAAAAATCCGAAATGGAGACCAGTGTGATTTTCCATTAACATAGGAGGAGTGGCCTGGGTCACTCTGCACGCTCAGTTGGAGTGGGTCAATGGTAAGTTTAATGAGTGATTCTATTCTTATAGGATAAGAGCCCTTAAAGGTAATATTATATTTTACAAGACTGTGCCACTAATATATTTTGACTAGTCTCTCTCAGAGTAAAATCACAGGCGTGCCAACCATACTAGTTGGAATTTATACTGCTGGTATGAAGCTTCACTCACTGGTTGGATTCATACACTGCAAACACTGCACTCAGTGTGGGAAGTATTTCCCTTATTGTCATTGAGCAACTTAAAGGATCTTATAGGATTAAATGAAAATCCTATAAAATAGCAACCAGGGTAATAAGATCCTATAAGGTGAATTCAGTGGCCAACGGAATTGTTGATAACTGTTTAAACTAAAACTGCTTTGAACCTATCAAGTTTCCTATAGCCCACATTAAAAGATATCCCCACAGTGTGTCCTTCTCTCAGAATACTTATCCCCTTTGTATTAAAATGACCTTGGCATGCCTAAACTCAGCTTGACAGTAGTCAAAGTCAACATCACTGCACCTCAGAAGCATCTGACATTGCATTACAAAGGAAACTAAGCCTCACAGATGACAAATGCCTCTGTTTTGAGCATGTGCTCTAACAATGGACTAAGATGGGATTCAAATTAGCAACACATAGATTAGAGGAACTTGTTCAAACGTAGCCACAGCCACACAAGGACTCTAGGAATATCAGTCACATGAAAGCAGTTAAGTACCAGACTGAAATAAATCAAAAGCCTTGTAAGAAAAAAAACTGTCAGCAGGTGGGGAAGTTTATGAACTCATTTACCAGCATGCTATAAATCATTTGAATAAGAACCAAATGCGGAAATAGACCTTCCTTTTTACATATTTCACTATTGGGATTGTGGAACAACATTGAGATTCAGACTTAATTTCTTTATATTGGAACAATCACTTCTCATGAATGAGAGCGAAGTGTGACTTACGCTGCCTTTCTTTAGCTAGGGTTGTCTATTGTCCTATTAAACTTGAATAGAGAGAGTGCAGAAATAGATTGTTTTATTTGCTTGTCTCCAAGCTATGTGTGGTCTTAATATGGACTAGAATTTGCTCTCAGATTCAGGCAGAGATACTAATCCAAGGAACACAATATGTCATGAAAGCTGCATGCAGAGAATTGGACTGAGAATATCTTTTCTTTTATAGTAATAAATCACTCAGTCCTTTAAGGCCATGCCATATATCCAAAGGCTTCAATACTCCTGTTTGGATCTTTCAGAATTATAAAACAACACATTGATGTTTTCATTTTGTCAGTGCAGTGCTACTGTTTTGGTTCAAAACTTAAAAAGTAAATTTAAGGTGGGTTAAACTCTTATGATAATGAACTGTACAGTGATTAGTAAAATATTCTAACAACTGTTTGGTTTTATTGGCACACAGCTGGACGGGTAAGGGACTGTTGCTTGTGGATCCTGAACCTTAACAGGAAAAGATTGCAATAATAAGAGAAGCCAGAAGGGTGGAGTGTCCTCGAGTTGCACTGTGTCTGTGCTGGGCTTTGAGAATCACTATTTCCTGTGCCAAGCCATTAATCGGTCTTTAGGGCCCACCTGGCTGAGCAGTCCCAGCTCCCTGCTTCCATCAACTGAGAAGGCCTGGAAATTCTGGAGAAACAATAAGGATGGTGTTAAAGAAAACTTGTTCCCTGACAATTTCTGCCTGATGTTTGCATAAAGGAAAAAGACATTTCCTCCGGAAAGAAAAATTAAGAAAACTGCACAGTGCACTTGATTTTTAATACCAAGTTTTAAAAGGTGTGTAAAGATTAATCTTTTAGTATCCTGATACATAGAATTGTGCTTTCCTGTTTGACACTAATGAGATGTGATCTCTCATTGTTTGAGTAAGGTTTAGGTTTGGCAGCTCTAATTGGAGGGTTTCCTGGAACCTTTATCAAGACATGTCTGGCTGAATGACAAGTGGACATATAAAACCTGATCAAATCTTTGGAAGTATCTGCTTATCTTACGAATGTTTGGTTGCTGGTGGAATCAGAAAGTCCCTCTCTAATATCTCCTACCCCCACTGTCTTACCTTCCCGATCCGTGAGCAGATGAAAAAGGAATAGGGAGGACAAAGGAAGATGTAAAACCGGACTGATTGGCAGAAGGGAATCCAGAGGTCAGAGGAACCAGACCTGAGCTGGGCCCCCACTTCTGTAGGTTCAGCAACTTACAAACTAGGTTCATCCCATCATCTCAAGCTACATGAAAAGAAGGAGGTGTTCGATAAAATTATAATATGTAAACATGTACACTAAGACTTGTACCAGAAAGCTAGAGGTTCTACCCACCCCTCTCCCCTTCCCCAGACTCCACCGGGATTTGCTGCTGTAACTTTGACCAGACTCATGGAGTTTCTGGTACAGTCACGTTTATGGAATGAGAAAAGGACTTTAAAATATCTCAGCATACCAATTTAGTAACAGCTTTAATCTAGATAATTTCTTAAAAGTTGTTGACTTTTTGAAATTTTAGCAAATGACAGGCAGGAAGGATAATGCTCTTACTTAGCAATGAAGTTCTTGTTGCATTTTCATGATCAGATGTCGCCTGCAGTTTTAATGCAATAAAACAAGTAATTATTGCGGCTCTTGACCATGTAAATTGAAACCTCGGGGCATTAGATGTAGAGAACTGGTAATAGCAAAATATAATTGCAAAATTAAATTATGTTTCAAAGAAGTAAATGCAGCATCTTTAGATGGAGTATAACAATTAATATCAAGAGATCACCAGACAGGACCTTTGGCACTTACCCTATCAAAGTATGCAGGAAATCTCATTTATTGTGGCCAATATGCCTTTATTCCAACAGGAGCACATATAGAGTATGTGCCACAAAAAGAAGGCTCCAAGATATGTCAGCTGTTCGCCATTCTAGAGAGAAAGTGCCAGGGGTTTCCTGAACCGACATCTTTCTGTGTGATTATTCTCCATCTTTGTAAAGAGATCAAAGGAAATCAGATTAAAACATGTTCAAAACTTGGGGAATCTTGCTTAGAGTTTCCAGGTAGACTCCACATAAACTAAGTTGGTACCTCTTATTTCACTCAGCATAATAGCCCAGGCTACGGATGAGGAAAGCACTGACCTGAACTAATGCCAGTACTCTTGAGATCAATGTAGGATACTCTGTCAAAGTCTGAGTATGCACAGAAAGTGCTGGGACGGACTGGGTCACAACAGCAGTTGGTGTCTTGGACTTGGGTGTACAAAGGACAATTTCCAAAGTTGCTGATGGCGCAACTGTGAGGAGAACTATAAGAAGGCTAACAATAGACTTCAAGAGGATATAGATAAGATATGATATATAAGATAAAAGATACCTTTACTAGTCACATGTACTTCAAAATACACAGTGATGTACATCTTTTGCTTAGAGTGTTCTGGGGGTAGCCCACAAGTGTCAACATGCTTCCAACACCAACATAGCATGCCCATAACTTCCTAACCCATATGTCTTTGGAATTTGGGAGGAAACTGGAGCACCCGGAGGAAACCCACGCAGACACGGGGAGAATGTACAAACTCCTTACAGACAGTGGCTGGAATTGAACCCGGGTTGCTGGCGCTGTAAAAGCGTTACGCTAACCGCTACACTACCGTGCTGGTGGAATGGTACTGGTGGAATGGTTGCACACATGGCAGAAAAACATAATTCAGAACAAAGAGTGAGAAGAGGCAAGATAAACTAGGAGCACAATCCTAAAACAGATAAAGGAATAGATAGATCTGAGGGTATACATGTATGAATCATTGAAAGTGAAAGGCCAGGTTTGGGCAGCACAGTGGCACAGCTAATAGACCTGTTGCCTCACAGCTCTAGTGTTCCCAGTTCAATCCCCGCCTCTGCTGCTGCCTGTGTGGAGTTTGTGTTTTCTTGCTGCGACTGTGTGTGTTTCCTCCAGGTTGTCCGATTTCAGCCTACATCCCAGAGATGCGTGAGTTGCTAAGTTAATTGGTCACTATACTGGCTTCTGCCCTCTTCCTTTCCAGTCCTGATGAAGGGTCTCGGTCCAAAACATCGACTGTTTATTCTCCTCCACAGATGCTGCCTGACCTGCTGAGTTCCTCCAGCACTTGTTGTGTATTGCTCCAGATTCCAGCATCTGCAGAATCTCTTGTGTCTCCACAAGAAATTGCTCCTTGCGTGTGGTTGAGTGGTAGAATCTGGGGGTGGGGAGCTGATGGAAGTATAGGGAGAATAAAATGAGAGCAGTGTAGATTTAGTGCAAATGGGTAATTGATAATTGGTGTGGACCTGGTGGGCCGAAGATAATGCTTCTGAGTTACATGATTCTATGAGTTTGGGATCCTGGGCTTCATAAGTAAGGACATGAGAGCACAAGACCAAGAAAATCATGATGAAAACTTATAAAATACTGGTTAGGCTATGTTTGGAGTATTGTGCTCAGTTCTGGGCACCACACTTTTGGAAAGATATTAAGACCTTAGATAGAGTGCAGAAGGGAGTTACTAGGATGTTTCCAGGGATCCAGGCTTTGGCTATGTGGATACTATGGAAAAACATGGGTTGTTGTACTTGGAACAGAGGAGGCTGCATGGGCATCTAATGGAAATATTTCACGTCATGAAGGGACTAGAGAGTAGATAGAGAGAAACTGTTCCTATTGATGAAGGAGTTAAGAACCAGAGGACCTAGAATGAGGATGTTTGGCCAAAGAAACAAAAGTGACATGAGGAAAAACTTCTTAAGCAATTGGTGGTTAAAATCTGAAATTAACCGCCAGGGACAGGAGTGAAGGGAGTTTTATGATGATTGGCATTCAAAACTGAACTGAAACAAAAGAGGTACGAGGAGAGGATAGCAATGTGGGGCTGGCTAGATTGCTCTTGCATAGAGCCAGCATGGACTGTTATTAAAAAAGAATGCCTAATTTACAGAAAAAGATATTAGGGCACATCAGCAAGATAGGGTTTAAGGATGGCATTCAGCTATCTCATGAAGAGGATATCTCAGTGCCTTATCAGGAAGGAAAAACATACGTTTGTCCGGGTGTTGTAGGTGGGATTGTTTTTGCTTGACAGTGCTGATGCAGATAGACCGGGGTGCAGAATCTGCTCTTGCTCCATCAGACTGATAGTTCAAAGGGTAAACATGAGCAATGTAACTCTAGCCAACAATGTAACTCTAGACTACATCCCATCTCATACAAGACTGTGTCAAATGTAAAGTGCCTGAAAAATGTAGCTGCTAGAAACACTTTTCATATCTTATGAAGTATCTTAATTGGAAAAAGTTTTATTCTACATGAGACAAGCAAAGGTTCTACTCAATGTTTTTATTGCTTGGAATAAGTACAATCAATGTGAAATAAAATGAGCATATGTCTAAGTCTACGAAAACCAAAAAAAACTGCAGATGCAGGAAATCTGAAATAAGAACAGAAAATGCTGGAAATATTTAGCAGGTCAAGCAGCATTTTGAATGGTAAAGGGCATCATGAATCTTTTCCTCTGTCCACCTGGTAATTTCATGCCATGACGGAACTTGGAATTGTTTACAGTTTTGGGAATCTGGTGTCGGGTGTGTGAATGATGTGACTTGCCCAACATAGCTGGCTGAGTGTAATTAGATTTCAGTGTGGAGGAAGTCGGACTGGAAGAAGACAATGGTTCACTTTCCTGCCAGTCAATGTGGAGGTTTTTGCAGACCGAGCATTGGTGGTGTCTTTCCAGTGCCATGAAGTACCTATTATACATAGTCCATGTTTCAGAAGCATACAAGGGGGCAGGGATCCATCCTGCCCAATAGACTGTGAGCTTTGTGCCGGGTTAAGCTCCTGATCTTAAAACGCCATTTTTCTGACATGGTCAAATACTATACTGAATCATTGAAGGCAATATGATGAATTTCACTATATTGTCCACTGGGAGAGTTTGCTCTTGAGATAAGGGAAGAGTTTCACACTTTCCGAGGTTTGTTATAAACCTTTATTGTTGAAGGACAGTGCAGGTTCACCATGAACCTTCGACTTGCATACGTTGAGTATAAGGCCCGTCCTCTCTTCTGCTTCAGTGAATGAGTCAATAATGATTTAACACTTGACCTCCAAATATGCACATGTGCAAGTGTGGTCTGTGCATTACAACTTCATGGCTGAAGTTGGAGTGATCTTGGTTCTGGAATGGAGGCAAAGGCACTTGAACTATTTCCCATTAGTCCTGTATATTTCCTCCACTCCTGTGGGAAGCTTGTTGGAGATAAGGTGCAGCACTGCTGCGAGAAAGATTGAGAAAAGATTTGGAGTGATGACATGGCCTTGCTTGACACTGGTTAGCACTGAGATGGGGTCCATTTGGATGTATAGGCTATGATCACAGCTTGCATACTATTATGAAACAGACAAAAATAGAGGTATATTTTTGCATGCAGTTGGCTTAAGGAGCAGATTCCATTGTCCCTCTCAATTGATAGATTCAAAAGCTGTTGGAAGGTCAAAACAGTCCATGTTTCTTGGTTGGTTCTGTTTCCTGCATCTCTCTTGGAGTTGGCATGCAGTGAAAATCATGTCCATTGTGTGCGCCTCTAGATAGATGATTCGGGGAGTAGTTCTTTGGCCATTAGGAGGAGATGGTTGAAGAGGGTGCTGGCGATGACTTTTCCTGTGGCAGACTGCAGGGAGACTGCTCTGTGGTTTGCTCAGACAGATTTGCCTCCTTCGAGATTACTGCATCTCCAAGTTGCCCCGGAATGTCTGCTGCTTCCCAGAAGCAGGAGATGACTTTGTGAATTTGTGACTGAAGTTCCTCTCCATCAAGTTTTAGAAGTTGAGCAGTGATACTGTCTGCTCCTGAGGTCTTCTTGTGTTGCAGATTGTATGAGGTCTTTTCAACTTCTTGATGTGGTAGTCCAGAGACTGGACACTGTGTGTTTCCTGTTGGTTGGATATTTGGTTGGTCAGGAGTGTCATTACATTGTCCTTGAGGCACTCTCTGAGAACAGCCACCTTTGCAGGGTCCATGATTCCTTTAACATTGTTTTTTTCTACGTAAGAAAGGATAGGAGAATAAATGGCGAGATTAGATCCCACAGCTTGGTCTGAAAAATAGTCTACTTCCTGGAGAATATTTGATACTTTCTTTTCTATGTAAACACATGTAATATCAATATAGATTAAGACAACAGCATTAAATCATAAGTGTGATTCCAAAATGATGAATGTGTCTCCAGTTTCTTCTGATTCTTTTCTTTGTGTCACCAAAAATAGTTGGAGAAGGTCTTTTTCACAAAGATTGCATCCCTTTAAGTGGAGCAATACCTTGTGCACATTTAGAGTTCTGGACTCATAGAACAGACTGCCACCTAGTGCAGTAACCACTGACTCTGGAGAAGCTTCAAAGGAGAGTTCAATCAATTTGTTACATAGCGTCATAATTATAGATTTTGGACAGAAAAATTACATTTAAAATATAAATAGGTGGAGTGCAAAAATGGATTGCAGTGAAAGGTTAAAAGGCCATTTTAAGTACCTGTATAACTCTGCTGAGTTGTGCAAGCTCAACTTTGTATCTAACCTGGGGAAAACTCTGTCATTCTTCCTAGCTTTCAGCTAATTAATTAAATACAACAGAAATCCAGGCTTAATTCTTCATGGTCTGTAGATCTAATTAATATATATTATGAAACAGTACCTGCAAGGTCAATATTCAAAAATCACAGCCAGTCAGAACAAATAAACTATAGGTTTTGCATGTTTGACATTGGCTATAGTTAAATGCTCAGCAGGAATCATGAGAGATATTGGGGACATGGACCTGCGCAGTAGCACAAAACACATGATTGTGAACCACTCAACCATTTTACACTTACCTATGTTCTTTTCCACTGGCCTGAAAAAACATGTTAAATGAAATGTTAATTCATTTTTCTTGTTTTGCATTCCAGCCCAGTGCTATACTTATCCCATTCTTGTTGAAGACCTTGACAGAGAAGATTTTATAAAAAAGGCTCTCAACTTGGTTTCTGGAAAGGAATCTTACCAATCTGCTTGGATTTTTTTGAGGTGGTTGATGAGAGGATGGACACAGAAGAATGGTTGATGTTATGTATCTTCATTTTCAAAAAGCTTTTCGCAAGGTATCGTTCAATTGGCCACTTAAAAAATCTTTGAAATTGGTAGGCACAAGTTGTGTAAGATCACAAGATCACAAGACAAAGGAGCAGAAGTAGGCCATTTGGCCCATCAAGTCTGCTCCATGAGCTAAACTAAAACCATTCCTATCTAGCCCCAACTTCCGACCTTATCCGCATATCCCTTGGTACCTTGACTAATTAGATACCTATCTATCTCCTCCTTAAACTCCTCCAATGATTGGGCCTCCACAGCTGTATGTGGCAAAGAATTCCATAATTTTACTACCCCCTGGCTAAAGAAATTTCTCCTCATCTCTGTTTTAAACCAGTACCCTCTAATTCTAAGATTGTGCCCTCCGGTCCTGGACTCACCCACCAAGGGAAACAGCTTAGCCACATCTACTCTGTCCAGTCCTTTCAACATCCTAAATGTTTCTATGAGGTCCCCTCTCAATCTTCTGTACTCCAATGAGTACAGTCCAAGAGCCGACAAATGCTCATCATATGTAAGCCCTTTCATTCCAGGAATCATCCTCGTAAATCTCCTCTGAACCCTCTCCAACATCAGTACATCCCTCCTAAGATATGGGGCCCAAAACTGCACACAGTATTCCAAATGAGGCCTCACCAGTGCCCCGTAGAGCCTCATAAGGATCTGGTTGCGTTCTCATACACATGTGGTTTTAATCAATGGTACTGGTTCTGGTTGAGGCCAGTTGTTAATAGACTTCCCAAAGAATTGGTCTTAGGATGACTGTTCTTCACAATCTTTATTAAAGGTCCAGATAGAAGGAAGAAGAGGACAGAGGACTATCTGCAAATTCATAGATGAAGCAAAGAACTGAGCTGATGTTAGGACCTTAGAATAGCAGGACAATTGCAAGCATTTCTAAATATGATTGGGGCTTGGGCACTGTTTTGCACATTTCATATGACCATGGATAAGGCTGTGCCAAGCACATGCACTATATGCAGATCTGAGAAGTTAAATGCAGAAAAAAGTAAGATGTTACAGTTGTGAACTTGGAAGTATTGAACACCAATGACATTAGACTACAACAAAAGCAAGAAGAGTATCAGGGTGCTTATTAGAATAACATAATAGAAACATAAAATGCTTTATTGCTCTTGGTTCATTTAGAATACTACATCCAGTTTTGGTCCCATCACTGTTTTGGAAGAAGTTCCAAGGAGAACCACCAAGAGCTAAACTAGGAGCTTCTTAAAAAGCTAAACTGGGCTTGGATGCTTTTCAATCCAGAAAAGCACGGTCCTAGAGGAGATTTGATTGAGGCCTTTAAAATAGTGAAAAAGATAGATACAGTCCATGTGATAGACTATATCAGTGAGATAAGTTATAGAGAACCAGGTGGCACCTGTATAATTTACATGCACATAGGACTAGGTAAAATATCAGCATATATTTCTATTCATAGAGGGTGGTTGATTTTTAGACAAGTTCCTGGCTCAAAGAGTGAGTGTGAAATCTATTCAATCATTTTGAAGACAACTGGATGAGCTTTTAACATTGTCTTGCAATGCAACAAGCAAAAAGCAGTGGGGTACCAGCATTATGTTTCTGGCTCACTGATCTCCTGCAACTTGCTTGGGCATCTTTGTGAGTTGGATAGAAATGGCCCAGGTATATGTTTCCTCTCTGAAAATTGGCCAAGGGTCATTATGTGGCTTGTAATGCACAGGGAATAATGAAGGGTGCCATGCAACAAGAGCATAAAGTATATTCTTGATGGACTATTTGTCTTCTCCTGTCAGCAACTTTTGTATGGGTGGATGTAAGGGAGTTCAATTATTTTTCTCTTTATTGCTGTCTTCAAGTCCTAACAAAGTAATACAGGTATTGAATTGTTCAGATCAATATTTGAAATAGTTTCTCAGAGCAATTTCTCTTATGTCCTGTGCTATTTTGTGGATTTTCTTTGAATAGTTTCTGCTGGTGACATTACAGAAGAAAATTGCTTTGGATGAATGAGTACATGGACAATACTTCATCAACTAAATTACTCAGTTGAAATATCAAGATCACTCAAACACCCTGGAATAATCATTACATCTATTGATCTTTAATTTACTTCTCTATACTGTTGAGTTCAATATCTTCTATGTAAACCAAATTATTTACTGCTCTAAAATATATTTTAAAATGTCCACAACTACAAAATGGAAACAAAAGCAAAAGAATCATTAAAAGTGTGTTGTTACTCTTTGAATGTCATCAGTTGATTTCCCATGATCTTATTGGCAACATTCATGTCAGGTTGGGTTACACAGCAAGGGGATATCTGGAATTCCTGCTTATATTTTTATTTCCTCACAATTAAATGTATCGGTGCCCTCCTCACTTACTGCTTATATTTCATTTTGCATAAACCCTATCTACTAATCTATATGACCCACCTTACATGTGCACTTCCTCCTACATCCCAATTTATATCCTTTTAATCTCTGACTTGTTGCACATTCTTCTATCTCCCTGTCCTTCCACTTTTTACAAGATGTTCAGCATTCACAGACCTCCATTCTGTTACCACCCAACCCCTGCCACAACTTTGCTACCTCCCAAAACTTGCAAAGCCTCTTCAAACTCTTAACTCTTCACTTATTTTCTCCATTTCACCTCCAGATCAATGCTCCAGAACTCTGGCTGCTGATCCAATAACTTAACCAGGCCACTAACACTTAGACGTCCAGACCCCCAGCCTGCCTCGGACTGCGAACTGTGCTGGAGTGTGCAGTCTTCCTCATCATGCATGACAATTTCCTTGGAACTCCTCTTCTCACTGATTGTTAGGGACAGTTGCTATGGTTCCCCAGCTCTGAACTTATGTGGCCAAATTCCAGAGAACATCAGTTGACTACTTTAGGAATCTGGTCAAGGGTTGGACAGGAGTTCAGTTTTTTTTCAATGATGCCCTGACATTAGGGTCATTTGGACTGCCTGACTCTGACCTGAGTAGTTATGCTGACTGCTACTGTGGTTTAGTGCACCATTCCTATCACCCCAATGCCAAGTAAGTATCAAGGCCCATACATGTCAAATTTGTACAATGTACAGGTAGGTAGTTATTGAAAGCATCTGCAAACATCTGTATTATTTTGCAGAAGTCACTTTACAATGATATATCATTTTGGATGCCTAATTTGTGAATTAATGGCATGTAGAACCATAGAACCATAGAACACTACAGCACAGAAAACAGGCCATTTGGCCCTTCTAGTCTGTGCCAAAACTTTAATCCGTTAGTCCCATTTACCTGCACCCAGTCCATAACCCTCCAGACCTCTCCCGTCCATGTATCTATCTGATTTATTCTTAAAACTTAAGAGTGAGCACGCATTTACCACGTCAGATGGCAGCTCGTTCCACACTCCCACCACTCTCTGAGTGAAGAAGTTCCCCCTAATTTTCCCCCAAACCTTTCCCCTTTCACCCTAAAGCCATGTCGTCTCGTACTTATCTCTCCTAATCTAAGTGGAAAGAGCCTACTCGCATTAACTCTGTCTATACCCCTCATAATTTTGTAAACCTCTATCAAATCTCCCTTCATTCTTCTGCGCTCCAAGAACTAAAGTCCTGACCTGTTCAATCTTTCTCTGTAACTCCACTCCTGAAGACCCGGCAACATACTAGTAGAAATTTAGAAAATTAAAACATCAGGAGTAGGCTGTTCAGCCCTTTGAGCCTACTCTGTCATTCAATATGGTCATGGATGATCCTTTATCTTATTCTACTGAACCCAAGTGAATACAATCCCTTCTCATATGAAAGTCCTAACATCCCTGGAATCAGTCTGGTGAAGCCTCATATGGCAAGTATATCCTTCCTTCGGTGAGGAGGCCAAAAGTTTGCATAATACTATGGGTATTATCTCACCAAGACCCTGTATAAATGTAGTAATACATCCTTACTTCTGTACTGTAAACCTCTAGCAATGAAGGCTAACATATCTTCTGTCTTCTTAACTGTTTGCTGCATCTGGATGTTTTCATGCAGAGACTGATGTACAAGACACCCAGGTCCCTTTGAACAGCGTATTTTCGAGTCTATCACTAATTAAATAATATTCTCTCTTTCTGTTTTTGGTGCATGACTTCATATGTGTTAGGCATAGGAAAATTATGTGCAGGATTTGATGAAGAGGAAATCGGCAATTTTGAATTTATTTACTGTCCCAAGGACATGAACAGATCATTCAGCAGCTTGATGTGGTTCCCCAATTCGACTTACTCATGGTAGAGTGGTTCCTGTTACCTGCCTTTGGTTGATACCCCTTGATGTTGACATCCAATAAAAATCTGGTTATCTTAGTCTTGAGAATTCCAATTGACGCAACATACACATCTCATTGGAAAGGGAATTCCAGTTTTCTACTTCTCTTTGTGAGAAAATGGTTTCTGATCCCACTCTTGAGTGGCCTAGTATTAATCCTATGTTCCCTTGTATCTACTCAACTGATTAAACAGTTGGATTAGATCACCCTTTAACTTTCTAAATACAAGCCACTACAGAGCATGTTTGTGAAACCTATCTTCTAACCTTATCCCTTTAAGAACTGATATCATTCTAGTGAATCTATGATACATCCTTCCTGAGATGAGGTGCTGTGTACCTGGGCACCTAAATCTCTTTGCCTGTTCACCTCCTCGTACCTGGTCGTTAAGAAAATATTCTAGTTTGTGGTTCACAGATCCATTGCTGGAGACTTCCCACACTGAAGTAAACCTGCCACAATTTAATCTGATTAGTCTTCTGTAATTTCTTTCTCTTATCTTCAAAATGTAATGCATGTACCAACATAGTGTCAGGGTTGTACATGGATATGAAACTCTGTATTCTTTACACCAATTTGTTGGTGTACATATAGTCCTGAGTATAGGTCCTTGGGGAAAACCAGCTATCACATCCCACACTGCCTTTAACCACCTTTCATCTCCTCATCTCTGTTTTAAACCAATATCCTCTAATTCTAAGATTGTGCCCTCCGGCCCTGGACTCACCCACCAAGGGAAACAGCTTAGTCACATCTACTCTGTCCAGTCCTTTCAACATCCTAAATGTTTCTATGAGGTCCCCTCTCATTCTTCTGTACTCCAATGAGTACAGTCCAAGAGCCGAGAAATGCTCATCATATGTAAGCCCTTTCATACCAGGAATCATCCTCGTAAACCTCCTCTGAACCCTCTCCAACATCAGTACATCCTTCCTAAGATATGACATAAAATATCATATTTAAGTGAAGTCTTTCACTTCCAGCTAATTGCCAACCCTTTTCACAAGGTAGCTTTTGGTTTTGCATATGGGGACGTGTGTTGATACATGTCTAATAGTTTCTGGAAGACATAAGCAACTTCCATCCTCCATTTCAGTGACCTCTTCAACAAATTCAGGAAGTTTAGCCAGACAGTATCTGCCCTTTCTGACTCTCTTTGATTACCTCACACTTACGCAAATGGTTGGTCACTTTGTCCTAATGATAGGTTTCAGTAACTTCCCCATTACTGATATTAAATTAATTGGTTTGTCATTTCTTAGTTTCCCCCTTCTCTCTGTCTTACCTACTGGAGTGATACTGGAAATTTTTCTATCCAAGGGCACAATCTCCAAACCTGAAGAAAGTTATGGCTAATACAGTAGCAATTGTCATTCCTGTTTATTTCACTATCCCAGGGTAGAAGCCAGCAGCTTTTGGAAAGATATCTGTCCCATTATTTTCTTCATTACCATCATTTTACTTATGTTAGATAATGTAAGTTCTTCCCCTGACTTAACAAAGGAAGTAGCAGTTGTGTTTTAGTATTTTACCTTGGTACTGTGCAGTCATATGGGAAAGGGAAGTCTAATTTCATTGTGGTTCGTACTTATTATCCTTATGCATGTATTGAGATCTAATAAAAATACCGCCTTTCCAGACAAAAGCATCATTTACGAAAGAATGTCAGTGAAAGAGGAACTGCTCCCTTTTGCAAGTTAAGGGTATCCTCCCATTTCCTTTCTCATCATGAGTTTTACTTAAAGGTGAGTTAGCTTTTAAAGGGGCAGTTTCCATTGTATGAATCTTCCTGTATCTAGGCTTCCTCTTTAAACTTATTGTAATACTATAACCCTAAATAAAGAAGGAAGGGGTTAAGTTTGTGTCTTTTGATTCCTTCTTATTACTTTTCTAGCCAGTAGCAGAGTATTTTGTGCCACTTGGGGCCTGAGACAATATTAAGTTGTGTCTCTCCCCCCCCACCCTCCTCACCTCCAACCCTGCCCTTCACCCCCACCTCCTCTTACTGCTGTCTCTTTGACTAAAAAACATAGTAGACAAGATGGCCACAAATTAATTAATCATTAACATTTTTTCTTATATGTGCTCGTAGTTTTTATTCATTTCTGCGATATTTTCCCCATTTCTGATTTAATCTGTTGACAACCTATGTTAAAAATGTATATTTTGCACATATCCACCTTAATAGTTCCTCAAGTGTTTCCAGTTCATACAGATTTTTTCCCTAAATATGGCATCAGTAGTGAGTAAATCTGACTGAATTATTCTCCCATGAAAATTACTTTTTGTCGATGAAACTAAACTACAGATAATATTGGATAAATGCCAAAATATATAGAGATATTGTCATAAAAACTGAATTTTCACACATCTGACAGACATCTGGTCCAAGCAGATGAAAAAAAAATCCACTATCAGAGCTTTAAAAGACCAAACTGAGTATGTTGTTTCATTAAAAGGAAGTTTTGATAATTGTTATTACCACTGAAGATTAAAAGCTGTCTTCACCTTTCAGTTTATTTAAGGATTATGTGTTAGTGTGTTTATCCGGACGAAAGCTACTTTTTCCAAACAGATGTGGCTTGGTTTCTGTGGCGTTTGATTAATGGGATACAACGGTTAAAGTCAAAGTGTCAGCAAGAGTCTTACATGCTTGTGTCATACTTGAGCTGAACAATAAGCCTGGCTAAGAACAGAACAAAGCTGTGCCAAGTTAGCTTGACAATGGCAGGTCATCTGCCACTTCTGCAAACAAACTGATATATATAAGGACAAGGGGAAGTTTGAGTTTAGGGTTGGAGGGCTCAGTGTACTATTAATAGCTGATCACATGAAAACTAAGCAAAATAGACAATGCCTTGTTTGTGGAGGTGAATCAAACTAGGAATTAAAGACATCTCCTCAGCCATCTTGTGATACTTAAAAATAGGCCGAGAGTTGCACATGTGACATGAAGAGATCGACAGTTTGGCCTCTGACCCTGAAAGAACCTTTGTACTCTGATACAAGTAATTCCAATTTGCCCCACTTCTCTCTATTCTTTTTGTTTGATTTGACCTTGCTCATTGATGACAAGGCCACTTTCTTGGCAAACCAATCAATAATCCAAACAGACAGAAGATGATTATTAGAATATGGGAAGCTAAACTCAAACAGAGATAGGTTATCAGCCTTGCCCAGAGCTGTCTTCTGAGCAAATATTTCATCAACATTTTCATGGCAACTCACATGTCATTAGGATTCTGGAGAAGTAAAAAGATCAGTAAGGGGATAAAGTAGACGGACTACTGCGGAGCCATGTGGCTTAGCTGCTGCATTGCTCTCTCTATGGCTACAAGGACCTCCCATAACACACATTCTCAGGGGAATACTAACAGGCAAGGCTGAAGATAAAGGACAAATGGAGTTTTCACATGCAGCTATGAAAAAAAAGACTTGCGCAGCGCTTGGCAGCTCTGTTCCTCACAAGCGTGCTGTATGTTTGATAAGTAACAAGCTGACCAGGCAAGCTGAGCAGACCACTCTCTATCTATCAGCTCTGATGAATTTGTGCCAAGAATCTGAACGAAGGGGCACTGTCTGCTGTGTGTATCCCAGAAAGGCTGACCTCTAAATGACTTCCCAATCATTTTCTACGTGCAGCCTGTGAGGCTGTTTGTGAAATGCACTTGGATTAAAAAGGTTTTGGTACAGGCATTTATTGCAAAAAAACTATTAATTTTTTCCAGAATTAATTCTTGAAGCAGTTTATTCTTCATCCTTTCAATAAATTAACATCTTTAGTTGATATTACAGTGAAATTCAATCTCCTATATCACATTCCACATGTTGTGTTTCAAAGCAATTTTTGTTTCATTTTTTCCGTTAGTGCTGTAGTTGTTTCTCTGTTGATTAAGGATATTTTATCCTCCTTAACAACCATAAACATGTTTTCTGTGATCTGAAAAATGACCTGTAAATTTTCAAGCTTTTTAGCAGCTGATTTATGCCAGACTTTGTAAAAGTATGCTTTTCTGCCCAGTCACTTTGTGATCCTCCCTTTACTGAGTATCTTCTGCTTAGCACCACTCTCAGAACATGGTGCAGCCCCCTCAACATATGGAGTTATTGCTTTCAAGAGGTTTGGTCATCCAGGTAAACATCTGTTGCATCCTGCTGAATGAACATCAATAGCTCAGTCATATTATTAAATGTACCATCATCTACATTGAAAACTTCTCTGTGATTTGGCCATTTAAACAGGACAAATATATACAACACAAACATTTTGAAAATATTGTATAAATTCTTATGAAATGCTTCTTCTCTCTGTCCCTGTTTTTTTAAAGAGTTAAGAGAGGAATCCTAATCGGCCTGAACTAGTGGATTATTAAGTCATCTTATCTCAGGCCTACATCTCTGTGCAAATACTGTGAGGTTTACAGTCATCTTTTGCAAGTCATGGAAAGGTTTAATCAAGTCAATAGAAGCCACACTCATTGTGGTGCATCACTAAGAAAGAAAAATTGTGTTAGGATAATGATGTGAATTATCTGTTAAAGACAAAATGAGAAGGTGGAAATAAGTTCTCAGCTTCCTTAATTTTCATGGGTCTTTTGTGGCCAAGACAAAAGAAACAAAATCGCTTCCCTCCTTTTAAAACATTGTGGCCCTTATGAGCTGCTAAATTTTAGGTAAACTTAAAACACCTGCTCCTTCTTTTGTTTAGATGCCTGTGTTAAGTACACACAGTGTTTAATGCAGAACAATAATGAAGGAAGCAGCCGCATTCAGTAGAGGGATTTGATAAAGCAGTTCTGCCTGCTTATGAAAACCCAGCTGGAACAAACATTTACACATAAGATCCACATACAATAATGATATTAATATTTATTGTGTTTTTGAACTCCAATTTGGATTGTAATAATAGTTTGATGAAGTAACAAACAAGGTTGCATAAGACAGGCAGCCTGTTTTCCATTTTACACAGGTCTAGCTAACTTTGTAATTGAAGTAAACAAATAAGGATGGTGTAGATGAAAAACACGATGATGCTGGAGGAACTCAGCAGGCCAGGCAGCATCTGTGGAGAAAGGCAGGCGGTCAAGGACAGGATCCCTCCTCAGGACTGAGGATAGGAGAAGGGGAAGCCCAATATATAGGAGGGAAAAGCAGAGCAGTGATAGGTGGACAAAAGAGGGGAGGCGGGGTGGACGCCGGGTGGTGGCAGGTGGATTCAGGTAAGAGATAGTGATAGGAAGGTGTGGGGGAGGAGAGAGGAGCAGATCCACTGGGGGATGGGTCAAAGGTAAGGACAGAAAGGAAAATAAAAGGTGTGGAAAATAGAGAGATAGGCCAGGAAAGGGAAGAAGAGGTGGAAGGGCGGGGTTGTCGGGAAGGGGAGTGGGGATTACTTAAAGTGGGAGAATTCGATGTTCATGCCATTAGGCTGCAAGGTTCCAAGACGGAAAATAAGGTGCTGTTCCTCCAGTTTGCGCTTGGAATTCTCCTGGCTGTGGAGGAGGCCAAGGACTGACATATCAGTGATGGAGTGGGAAGGGGAGTTAAAGTGACTGGCAACGGGGAGATGCAGATCGCAGTTATGGACAGAGCACAGGTATTCTGTGAAATGGTCAGCTAGTCTGCGGTTGGTCACACCACTGTAGAGGAGGCCACATTTGGAGCAGTGAGGCCGTCATAATGGGGAATGGAGGTGTATAGGGACTGGACTTCCATGGTGAAGATGAGGTCATGCGTGTTGGAGAACTTGAAGCTATGGAAGAATTGGAAAGCGTGTGGTGTGTTATGGACATAGGTGAGAAGGGATTGGACCGGGGGGACAGGATAGTATCCAGGTACAAGGATACGAGCTCCATAGGGCAAGAGCAGTCCTTTCAGGTGAGACAGAGATTCACCTGCACCTCCCTTAATATCATCTACTGCATTTGTTGCTCCAAGTGTGGTGTCCTCTACATTTCAGCATCTGCAGTCCTTTGTTTCTCTAGGATGGTGCAGCTTTTGACACTGATCTGCATGCATGTGACCAACATGCAATGCTGCTTTGAATACAGTGCACGAGCACTATTTAATGATTCTAACTGAATTGTGCCAAAATCCCCAGTGGAAAGGATTATTAGAGAAATTATTTATTCTGAATGGAGGCTTCAACAAGGACAACTTACATAAACTTTATGGCTATACAAATGTAAAATAATTTAATACACACCAAATTGATCTTGAGATACATATGCTACAAAATCATTGTCTAATATTCTGCATATCTCTTCATTATTTGACATTGGTATGTGATCTCATTGATATGAATATGAATTGCATTCTAATCACTTCTGGTTTATGGTCATCACAGTTCAAATCCTTTTAGAAATATTTTCTGCACAGCCATAGCTGATCCAGAGCTACAGTCTAAATCTTTCGTATAGGAGTACTAGTTATCTGAGTATTACTTAATAAAAAAGAATCACCTTAAGGTCTAATGTGTGAGAAAGACAACAGCACATTGAAAAGTGGTGAATACCAAATCCAAGGAATTGATTTTAAATTGCCTGATTTACCCCAATTTAACTTGCAGGTATCTTGTCCTTTCAAGAATATCTTGACCTAAAATAATTATCTTCACATTCTTAATATCATTTTGTTTCTTGTCGCAAGGGAGATCTCATTATCTTCTTCTTGGGCAGTTTCTCGGGATTGAACATGACTTGCTTCCATTCCAGTTTTGAGCAGTGGAAGAAGCCTGTGCATGAATTATTTTAATGTTGGATGGCTGTGGCAGATATTGACAGAGTGAGGTCTTGGTGCAAAGGCAAGGAGATCCAAAAGGACTGGAAACCACACTCGTACATAGACACACACACACACACACACACCCCTTCATTCCTGCCCTCTTTCGATTCATCTCCCTCAGTCACTCTACCTAACCTCTGTTTCCCTTCCCAAACTGCCTCCCTCATTCTCCCCCATCTCAGCTCCCTTTCCCTTCACTGATGTCCTGCCCTTTCAGCCTTTTCTCTCTTCCTTTCCATCTTGGTTCCTGTGCCATCTGTCCTCAACCCTCAACCCCAGGCCCCTCCCTTCAATCCAGATGCCCGAAGCTGCCCTTCCTCCCCTCCGCACCCTGTCCCCACCCCACCCCCCCCACCATACCACATCCATACAGCTCTGTTGGTACCACCTCCGTCTCCCACACAGCCCCAAGCTCCCAACGCTCCACTGGATCTTTCTCTTCCTTCTCCCACCTCTGTTGTCACCACAGCCCCTCACCTTCCGACTTCATACCCCACCCCAGCCCCCACACTTACTACTTCCTTCTCCCTTCTTTCCCCTGAGATCAGCCCCTCCTCTCACCTCAACCCCTCCCCTCATCACCTCACCCGTCCCCCCTCCTATTACCCTTGTTACCCTCTTCTGACCCCAATCCTCGCTCCAGCTCCAACCCCTCCTGGGTCTTTACTAACCCCCCTGACCTCTCCCTCTCTGATCTCTCACCCTTGTATCTCTGTGCCCACACCTCAACAAGTTCCGGGCCCACCATGTTGCGGAGTTCTTCTTTAGTTGTCTCCACCTTCATGCCTATTTCTTTGGCAAGGAGTCCTCACCTCCCCCCCCACTCCCCTTCCTCTTGGATACCCCATTCAGACCATTTACCCTCCGTCAACCTTTTCATCTCCAATTGCCACTGTGACATCAACTACCTTGACTCCTCCACTCCCCTGGCCTGCTCCAACCTCACCCCCTCCAAACGTGCAGCCCTCCATTCACTTTGCACCAATCGTAACCTAGTCATCAAAGCCGCAGACAAGGGTGGTCATCTCGGATACATCTTCATACCTACCCCCGAACAATGACCTTGCCAACAAACACCAGGCCACTGTCTCCTGCACAGTCACAGATCTCATCATATCAGGAGATCTCCCCTCCACAGCATCTAATCTGATAGTGCCTCAACCCCTCATTTCCCACTTCTATCTCTTACCCAAGATCCACATACAGGACTGTTCTGGTAGGCCCATTGCTTCTACCTGCTCTTGCCCCACTGAACTTATCTCCTCATACCTCGACTCCATCCTGTCTCCCCTTGTCATGTCCCTTCCCATCTAAATCCAGGACACCTCATATGCCCTCCACCATTTGGACAACTTCTGATTCCCCAGGCACCAATGCCTCATTTTCACCATGTATGTCCTGTTCTATACACCTCCATCCCCATCAGGAAGGTCTAAAACCCTCTGTTTCTTTCTTCAACAAAGATCCAACCACTTCCCCTCCACTAACACCCTCATCTGCCTGGCTGAATTTGTTCTTACCTTAAATAATTTCTCTTTTGACTCCTCTTACTTTCTACAAATCAAAGGTGTAGCCATGGGCACTCATGTAGGCCTGTCTTTTTGTTGGCTACGTGGAACAGTCCCTGTTCCAAATCTTCTCTGGTACCACTCCTCAACTCTTTCTCCATTACATCGATGACTGCATTGGTGCTGCTTCTTGCACCCGTGCAGAACACATCAGTTTTATCACCTTCGTCACCAACTTCCACCCTGCTCAGGTGGACCATTTCTGACACTTCTCTCCCTTTTCTAGATCATCTCAGGAGACAAACTATCAACTGATATTTACTATAGACCCACTGACTCCCACAGCTGCTTAGACTGCACCTCTTCCCATCCTGTCTCCTGTAAGGATGTCATTCCTTTCTCCAGTTTCTCCGTCTCCACTGTATCTGCTCTCAAGACGAGGCTTTCTGTTCCAGGACATCTGAAATGTCTTCCTTTTTCAGGAAGCGTGGCTTCCCTTCTACTGTGGTTGGTGGAGCCCAATCTCACATCTCCTTTGTTTCTTGTACTCCTGCTCTCACCCCGCCTCCTCCCAGGCAGAACAGTGATAGTTCCCCTGGTCCTTACCTTTCACCCTATGAGCTTCCACGTCCTTTGTCATTTCTGCAAGCTGCAATGAGATCCCACCACCAGCCACATCTTCTCCTCCCCGCCTCTTTCCACCTTCTGCAAGGACCACCCCCTCCATGACTCCCTGGTCCGCTCACCCCTCCACACCCATCCTTCCCTTACCCCAGCACTTTTCCCTACCCTCGCAGTAGATGTAACACTTGTCCTTACATCTCCTCCCTCACCACCATCCAGGGACATAAACAGGTGAGGCAAAAGTTCACATGCATCTCCTCCAACCTTGTCTACTGCATTTGGTGCTCTCGATGTGGCCTCCTCTGCATTGGTGAGACAAAGCGCAGACTCAAGGACCATTTCGCTGAACCCCTACACTCAGCCCGCAATGGCCATCCCGAGCTCCCAGTTGCAGACAGTTTCAACTCCCCTCCCCATTTCCACACTGACCTGTCCAGTCTTGGGGCCTTCTCTACTGCCAGGACGAAGCCCAATGCAAACTAGAAGAGCAACATCTTATATTCCGCCTGGGTATTGGAATTGGTATTGGTTTGTTATTGTCACTTGTACCAAGGTACAGTGAAAAACTTGTCTTGCATACTGATCGTACAGGTCAATTCATTACACAGTGCAGTTACACTGAGTTAGTACAGAATGCATTGAGGTAGTACAGGTAAAAACAATAACAGTACAGAGTAAAGTGTCACAGCTACAGAGAAAGTGCAGTGCAATAAGGTGCAAGGTCACAACAAGGTAGATTGTGAGGTCAGAGTCCATCTCATCGTATATGGGAACCGTTCAATAGCCTTATCACAGTAGGATGGAAATTGTCCTTGAGCCTGGTGGTATGTGCCCTCAGGCTCCTGTATCTTCTGCCTGATGGAACAGGAGAGAAGAGAGAATGACCCGGATGGGTGGGGTCTTTGATTATTCTGGCTGCTTCGTCAAGGCAGCAAGAGGTAAAGACAGAGTCCAAGGAGGGGAGGCTGGTGTCCATGATGTGTTGGGCTGTGTCCACAACTCTCTGCAGTTTCTTGTGGTCCTGGGCAGAGCAGTTGCCGTAGAAGCCATGATGCATCCAGATAGGATGCTTTCTATGGTGCCTCGATAAAAGTTGGTGAGAGTCAAAGGGGACAAACCAAATTTCTTTAGCCTTCTGAGGAATTAGAGGAGCTGGTGAGCTTTTTTGGCTGTGGCATCTACGTGATTTGACCAGGACAGGCTGTTGGTGATGTTCACTCCTAGGAACTTGAAGCTGTCAACCCTCTCGCCCTCAGCACCATTGACGTAGACAGGTGCATGTACACCGCCCCCTTTCCTGAATTCAATGACCAGCTCTTTTGTTTTGTTGACATTGAGGGAAAGGTTGTCGTCATGACACCATTCCAATAAGCTCTCTATCTCCTTCCTGTACTCCGACTCATCGCTGTTTGAGATACGGCCTACAACAGTGGTATCATCTAAAAACTTGTAGATGGAGTTAGAGCAGAATCTGGCCAAACAGTCATGAGTGTATAGGGAGTAGAGTAGAGGGCTGTGGATGCAGCCTTGTAGGCACCAGTGTTGAGAATAATCGTGCCGGAGGTATTGCTGCCTATCCTCACTGATTGCGGTCTGTTGCAACGGGATATTGACAGGATGCAGAGCTGGGCAGGGAAGTGGCAGATGGAGTTCAGTCTGAAGAAGTATGAAGTGATACACTTTGGAAGATCTAATTTGATGGCAGAGTACATGGTTTAATGACAGGATTCTTAGCAGTGTGGAGGAACAGAGATATCTTGGGGTTCTAGTACATAGATCCCTCAAAGTTACCGTGGAAGTTCATAGGGTGGTTAAAAAGGTGTATGGTGTGCTGTCCTTCATTAGCCGGGGGATTGAGTTCAAGAACCGAGAGGTAATGTTGCAGCTCTATAAGACCCTGGTTAGTCCACATCTGGAATATTGTGTTCAGTTCTAATCTCCACACTATAGGAAGGATGTGGTAGCTTTGGAGAGGGTGCAAAGGAGATTTACCAGAATGCTGCCTGGATTGGAGGGCATGTCTTATGAGGAGAGGCTGAGCAAATTAGGCCTTTTCTCCTTGGATAGATGGAGGATGAGAGGAGACTTGCTAGAGGTATATAAGGTTATGAGAGGCATAGACAGAGTGGACAGCCAGCATCTTTTCCCCAGGGTGGTAATGGCCAATACTAGAGGTCACCTATTTAAGGTGCGTGGAGGAAAGTTCAGGAGAGATGTCAAAGGTAGGTTTTTTACACAGAGAGTGGTGGGTGCCTGGAATGCACTGCTGGTGGGGGGGATGGTAGGGGCTGATACGATAGGGTAATTTAAAGACTCTTTGATAGGCACATGGATGAAAGAAAAATAGTTATGGGAGGTGAAGTAGAGAGGGGGAATACATAGAATGTAGATAAGGTTTATATGGGTTGGCGCAACATCATGGGCCGAAGGGCCTGTACTGTGCTGTACTGTTCTATGTTCTATGTTTGATGCTGATGCTGTTGGGTGTCATGGGGATGGTCACTGTTGGAGATGCTCATCTCCCGGCAAATGTTATTTGCACTTCTCAGCCCAAGTGTTAAAATAGCTCACATCGTGCTGCAGGAGCCATGTTCTGCTTTATTATCTGAGGAACTGTACGTGCAACTAAATACTATGTAATCATCAATAAATTATGTTTAAATGTAGAGAACTGGCATTGAATACAAATTAAATATGATATTTGAAAAGTATTTGAAAATAGAACAAAAGCTGAGGATGCTGGAGATCTGAAACAAAAATAACATGGTAGAAAAATTCAGCAGGTCAGGCAGCATCTGCAGAAAGAGAAACAGAGTTAATGCTTCAGAAACTGATGAAGGGTCTTTGACCTGGGATGTGAACTCTGTTTCTCTCTCCATAGATTCTGCCTGACCTGCTGACTGTTCCCAGCATTTTATGATTTTTGAACATGTCTTCCTGGGGGAGTTTTAACTGAATTTTGAATGTTAGCGGGTTTAAATCCACACCCCCACCTTAAAAATCCACTCAAATGAATGCCGATTTTTTGCTAACTCACTCAAAACTCATTGGTACTGAACCAGTAATAAGATTTCTGCGGAACCTGAAAGTGTGGGCAGCGGCTGGTGGGAGACTGGTGCTAGTGATACTTGGAGACATCCTGGGTTAGGTATCAGTTAGCAGAGTTGTCAACAATTGACGGCCAGGCTTACGTTCAGGAGCATATGCAGGAATTTAAATTTGCTGGCTTTTCAAAGGATAGCCTACATCCTTACTGTAATATGGTGACTGTGTGCATGTGCATGCCATAATCTCATCATGTACATTTACTTTGGATAATTATGGTGGAGAGCATCACCCTTCTGTTACCCCTTTGCACATGCCTCTCATTACATCTGAGTCACTAAGATAGGCTTGAAGGTCTGGGGAAACATCCCTGGTCCCCGGTCCATAAGAAATGCAACAGAAGCACCACCACCTGTCTATATTTCACTGCCAGTTTCCCTGATAACAGCAACAGATAAATTTGAATATAAATTTAATTGCACTCTGAGAGGATATTTTGAAGATGATAATGATGTGTCCCACCTCTTCAAGACAAGATATTTGCAGGAAATGCTACGTCCAGCTATGAAAGCATCAAAGGTCACTTGTGTGTTGGGTTAGGAGTATATTTGACTGATCCTTGGGTTTGACTTTTTGTTTCTGAGCATTTCTGTAATTAAGGCATGTTTTTTTCTTATATTAAATGTGAGTTATTGCATGGTATGTTATGGAAACACTTATACAGTGACAGATCTGCTGCACCATGGTGATTTGATAGTTGAAAGGGAGATATCAGGATCAAACCTATCACTCAGAGGTTGCAACTTTCATGTGTGCCCTGCAACAGAATATGTGGAAGTGAATGTTCCATGGGAAGAACTGGAAGATTGTTTGAGGTCTTGAAAAGAACCAGCAATACACGTGGAACAGATTAAAAGTTAATCTTTTGGCC
Organism: Pristis pectinata; assembly: GCF_009764475.1. Classification (NCBI taxonomy): domain Eukaryota; kingdom Metazoa; phylum Chordata; class Chondrichthyes; order Rhinopristiformes; family Pristidae; genus Pristis; species Pristis pectinata. The sequence goes on from NC_067407.1 coordinate 108,033,843, forward strand.
TATATAGAAACATATAGGCCATATATAGAAACATACAGTATGACATAGATAGGGTGGACAGGCATAGATAGGGTGGACAAGCAATATCTGTTTCCTATTATTGAGTGATCCAATACCAGAGGGCATGCATTTAAAGTGAGAGGGGATAGGTTCAGAACAGACATGAGGGGTACGTTTTTTTACTCAGAGAGTGATGGATGCCTGGAATGCATTGCCTGATAGGGTGGTGGAGGCAAATTCATTGGGGGCTTTTATGAGGGGCTTGGATGGGCACATGAATGAGAGGAAAATAGAGGGATATGGGCATTCTTTAGGAAGGAGGGATTAACTATGTTGACACAACATTGTGGGCCAAAGGGCCTGTTCTGTGCTGTACTGTTTTATGTTCTATAGAAGATTTACAGAGCACATTTCCCCCACAATGACCATGCAAAAAGAGCTACCCAACTAAGTTCCACCTTCCAGCACTTGGTCTTTATACCCGCGGGTTATGAGTCCTCTAGTACATATACGTAGCTTTTAAATGTGATAAGAATACCTACCTTTATCACCACTGAGGCAGTCAGTTACAGACCCATACCATTCACTGGGAAAAAAAAAGTTCCTTCATTTCCCCTCCATTCTTCCTACAATTAATTTTAAATTATGCCCCCTTTTGCATCAACATGTTAAGTAGTAAAATTGAGTTATCAGATTCTTAAATTATGCTGACTAGTCGCACTTTTCTTCCTGCAGGTAAGGAATAAGGTTTTAGGCCTGTTGGGAGTGCTGATATGTACTCCCAATATGCACCTGCATTCCTCAGCCATGGATTTTACTTCTAGACGCCATCCATTGTGTGTCTTTCCCACAGGCCACATTTCTGACCTACATATTTACTTGTCATTCTTTTAGTCTTTTAGCAGTCAATTGGAGGCTTCAGCCAATGTGATTGCACTGTGATTAAGTTAGTGGGCTGGTATTCCACAGCCCAGCTACTGATTTTTACTCAAGATTTCAGATCCCTCCCTGACAGCCGGGGAATTTAAATTCAAACATAAACATTTGGAATAAAACTCCATTTGGTTCACTGATGATCTTCAGTAAAGAAGATCTGTTATCCCGACATAGTCTGGCCTACACATGAATTAGACTCTTCAATGTGGTGACTCTTAACTGTGCTTTTAGAAGGCTTCGCAAGCCACTCTGGGTAATTAGAGATAGGTAATAATAAATGCAGGCCTTGCCAGTGACATCACATGAAAAATAGAAACATATTTCCCACTGTTCAGAAACCTTGCAAATGTTGCATAAATTCAAATCATTGGTTTTCTCCATTTGATACTGCTCACCTTTGGCACCCTGATGCCTGTAAATGAAGCTTGCCTATGCTATCCTAACTGCAGTACAGAGGTAACTTGCTCTTTGATATATCAGGATGGATCCTAGACTGTAGTGCTTCTTACTGGCCTATGCTTTTCTACAATATCCTTAGCTACCTTTGGCGGTTGTGTACCCTTTCTTTCTTGAATGCGTTCTTCCACTGCTTAGAACCCTCTGGCTCTTCAATCAGTTTACAGTCACCGCTGCCATGTTTAAGACAGTGAGTCTGGTTTGACTGGTTCTTTAGCTTCACCCAGAGTCTGGCCTTTGGCTAAACTTTCAGGCTTCTGGCTGAAATATATTTCTCCACTGCTTCTGAATCTTATAGTGAACTCTGACTTCCTTCTTGTTTACTTTTACTGCCCATCATGTAATTCTACGCCCTCCTAGACCTTCAGAAGCCTGGTACCGTAGCGTAGCGGTTAGCATAACACTTTACAGCGCCAGTGACCCGGATTCAATTCCCGCCGCTGTCTATAGGGAGTTTACACGTTCTCCCCGTACCTGCGTGGGTTTCCTCCGGGTGCTCTGGTTTCCTCCCACATTCCAAAGACGTACAGGTTAGGAAGTTGTGGGCATTCTATGTTGGCGCCAGAAGTGTGGCGACACTTGCGGGCTGCCCCCAGAACACTCTACGCAAAATATGCATTTCACTGTGTGTTTCAATGTATGTGTGACTAATAAAGATATCTTTATCTATCTCTTTTAGTACCTCCGCCAGTGGACCCATTCTTACTCGACCTTTTAAGTATTAACAGGGCTTTATCTGTCTGCCACATTTAATTCTGAACTTGGGCTACAATTTTCCGATGATTCGTGCACCCTTCAAATTTCACCATCAGGCCTCTTTTGACTTTGACTCTGGACTCCCATTGCCCCACCTTCATCCTAATGAAGAGTACCTTATCTTCTGTCCAGGCATGTTGAACCCCTGGGACTCAATACAAAATTTAATGATTTCAGATAACCAGCTTTTCTTGTTTGTGTCAGAACTGGGGAGTTCTAACATGAGGTCATTCACCCTAACTTGGTTTTCCGCTCTCCACAGATGTGGCCTGACGTGCTGGATATTTCCAGCATTCTTGTTTGTTTCAGATTTCCAGCAACAGTTCTCTCAGTTTCAGAATGACTTTTTACTTATTTTTAATCTCTCTCTAATTGCCCTCATTTATTCCACCAAAAGCAATCTGGACATGGACTGGAGTCACCTGGACTTCCTACTGAGGATTTTACCTCCATTCTCTCCACCCTCCCCCTCCCTGCAACCTGCAACTTAAAACACACTTGGTTTCTCACTTCTCCAGTTCTGATGGGGGTTTTCTGACCTGAAACGTTATATCTGGTTCTCTCTCTACAATTGCTGTCTTCCAGCATTTTATGCTTTTATCTCAGATTTTCAGTGTATGCAGTTTTTGATTTCCCATTCCCATCATATTTTCACCCCCCACCCCCAATTCACCACAGAAAATAAAAACTCAAATAATCCTCACACGACTTAGCCTCCATGACTTCAGATTTTTAAGTATTTGTTAAGGAGTGTATTTTGGCTCCCACCATGGGCTTGTACCCAGTACTTCATTTCTCTTGTCAACATGCCTCCTTTAATTTCATTCCTCTTATACTCCTACCTCCATCTCTTTCTCAGTCTTGGCCCCTTCACTCTTCTGTTATCCCAGGTTTGATACACTCTAGGATGAATCAACAGCTCTCTTAGCATTTTCCCAGAGGTTCTTCAAATCACTTGTTGCTGCCTCCTAACTACCAGAAGCTCTCAGCAGATCAGGCAGCACCTGTGGAATGAGAAACAGAGATGCTACTGGTCAAGCCCTTGCTGCTCAGCTCCAACACTGTCTGGGCCAGGAAGCTCAGCCCTCTGGATCCAGGTGAGGTAAATTCAGGGAGAAAGGGAGTTGGATGGGTGAGTGGAGGGGTTGTGATGGGTGCCGGCACTGTTCACCACTCAGGAAAATCGCTACTGACTTCCTGGCAACTGTTGGAAACTGAAATGGACTCTCTGCAACCTTAGGTGACCCTGAGATGGGGCTCGGACTACATATTCACGCCACCACTAAGACAATTTATTTCCACTGCCATAATATTACCTGAATCTGACCTGCCTCGGCTCAGCTGCTTCTGAACCCTCATCCGCACCTCTATAAACCTCCAGACCTAATTGCAGAGCCTGGCTACCCAAACTGAATCTGATGGGACATGACTTTCTGTGTAAAGCTTAGATCAGCTAGCCTCACATTGCGATGAAGTCTTTGGGTTCTGATCAGGCCGAGTCTGGCTGAGGTATGCTGGCCCAGAGCACTACTCCATCAGCTCGGCGTGATTTGATACACATTTTAACAGCACCTAAAGACCATACTTAAGTTTGTTATATTTACAGGGCTGGTCAGGTCAGGTGGAGTCTGAAAATAATTATAATAAGTTATAAAAAAAATTACAGTCAGGTAGGATTCAGATTGGCTGTGGTCAGGTCAGATTCTGGTCGGGTTTTAATTTTATAGCTGAGCAAAACCCTACCTGACTATTCTGATGCACTCATGGCTGGTCTCCCACATTCTACCCTCCCTAAACTGGAAATCATCCAAAACTCTGTTGTTCATATCCTATGAAAACTACCTACTGCATTCGCAATACTATTTAGAGCCCACTTTTGATTCAGATGCAAATAACATTGTTTTGTCCTTCCCTCCCACCAAATTGCTTCTCATTTATGCATAATACATTTTCCTGCTCTGCTTCTTCCCATAGATCTGTGATTTTTGCTTAAGATGCAAATATACTTTGTTTATTTTTGTTCTCCTTCCTACCACAAAAATTTCTGTCTTTTTCTTCTCATTTCTTATTTGATGATAAGAAATCTGTTTTTCCTGTTCTTCAGTTTGCACTGCAGATCTGTAGTTCCCGAAGTTGGCATAGTATTGCAGCAGAGATGTTTTTCTTACTGATGAATATCCAATGACCAGCACCTTGAACAGATGGTCATTTACCATTTTTTGGGCTTGATTGATTCTAGATGCAATGTTCAAACTCATAAGCATTTCCCTCCAGCCCTAGTGCAATCATCAGTACTCTTCAATGATGCAAAAAAATTCTTTCCAAACAATATCATTAGTTCAGATCTCTTATGCAATGACCTAAGCTACATAAAAGAGTAACAAAGGAGAATTGCTTTATTTTTCATTGTTTTTTTCTGTTGTTGGCACCTTATAATTACAATTTGTCAATTATCTGGTTGGTTGTCATGGGACACTTGTTGCCATGGTGCAATATGAATATTGCAGACTTCTTACATGCACGGAACGTGTCAACAGGAAATGGAACTCTTTGCACCCTATTGAAGATCCAGGTGAAATATCTGGGGCTAATGCAGAAAATCAAGTATCATGTGTGGAATAGACACATTAATAATTTAAATGGGTTACTTTATGATTCTGTACACCTGCAATGGGATCTATATAATATAAATCCAGCCCAGTATTTTACATTTAGAGTGGAATAACAGCCCTACAACAATCAGGTGAATCGGGATCGAAGGGGCCAAGACTCCATCCAACAGTGTGTGGTTGGATAAATGGCCAACAAATGCTTAATTTTAAGGGTTTTACATATATATATTTAAGGGTATATATATAAAACCCTTAAATATATATTCAGAATTGTGCAACTTTATAGTATAAACATTCATTTACACTGCACCTACTGATCTTTTTGAGCAAAGAAATAGCAGTTAAAAATTGCTTGAAAATAAATTCTCCAAATAGTTTGATCATTGGAAATATAACATTGGTGGAATGTCTGAGCTATTCTGTGGCACTCGCCTGTTGACTGGTCTGTTTCTCCCCACCCATTGATTGAAAGGAGGTGGACTTTATTCACGTCATAATGTGGAGGAATACTTTAGTCATTTAACCAATCATTATTTTAGGAGTACGTGGGGTCTAGGGAGAAATTGCCTATAACATCCACTGTACTCAAGGTCCTTGTAGATAGATAATCCTTAATCTAAGATCAACTAATATATTGATTCTACACTTAAGGACCTGATATTCTAACCATGGCTGAACTAGTCTTGTGATAGCAAAACTATTAGATGCATCTGAGTCACTGACATGTGTGGCAGAGATGGAGGAGGGAAATGGATTGCACTCAATTTTCCAATATTAACTCTGCCTGCTATTTTAACTAGGCAATAGGGAAACTTGGCTCACAGTCCACTTGGCTGGGGATTAGAAGATTCTGCAGAGGCACAGATTTTTAACAGTTGCAGATCACCATAAAAGGGTAAGTTCAGAGACATCTGGACAACACAGCTCCCTTTGATACTAAAGGTTCGCAGCTCCTGGTGTAGGTGTTGCACTGCAGGAGAGCGGTTTAAGTTTGAGCTGTAGACCCAGCCTGCAGTAAAAGCAGAGTGTCGACCTCATGATGAGAGGGTTGCCCAAGTTAACGTGGGTACATGTATCCCCCATAATTGGCTGCAACTGAAGAAAATTTGTTCTGCTCTCAAGAATATGATGAGGTTAGTGTTCTCCTTCTTGAAACCTTGATGTTTTTTAGATGTCCATCAAATATGTGGCAAACCTAGGTTAGAAACTTGCCACACCTCAAGAAGCAAGCATTCTACAAGCATTGCCCTTTCTTGCATATCCATCTGCCAAGCGGCCAGGCATTTTCAGATCTTGATCTATAACCTGTGAGCTGAAGGTCCCCCTCTGTTGTGACATAGTTTCTCTGAAGGGTCAACAGCCTGACTCCACCTGGAATCATTCATCCTGTTTCTTCTTTTCAATAGAATGCAGGCTATTCTCTGTTTCATAGAACATAGAACACTACAGCACAGTGCAGGCCCTTCGGCCCACAATTCTATGCCGACATTTTATCCTGCTCTAAGATCTATCTAACCCTTCCCTCCCACATCACCCCCCATTTCTCTATCATTCATATGTCTATCTAAGATTCTTCCCTCAAAATAGAGTCAGGTTGTTATCTGGGGTGTTTCTAAAGTCAGATCCCAATCAAAGCATAACTGAGTATACAAATCCTTTCTCTTTGTGAAGGCCATTGTTACTATGAAGAGTGAAGACGGGCACTTGGGTTCCATCTGTGATTCTTTGCACTCAAGTGCACTTTGCCATCTGCTGAGAGCTGGAATTCCTGTTCAGGTGTTGTCTCTTTTCCAGAGGAAAGGTGGTGAGGCTGCAGCCCTCTGCCAACAGAACAGTTGTCATTCTCTAATACAAAAACACACTGGAGACTGCCTGATATGAGAGATGTCTCCTGGATTGGCTTGGAAGAATGTGGTGGCATGAAAACTGCACAAAATGGCAAGCTTCATTTCTAGGGAAGTACTATCCCTGATTATAACATTGCCTTCAAATCATCGGGCAACAGATGGTACAACTCTCTGCCAGCCTGCCTTGTGAAAAAGAGGCAACAAAGACGGAGCTTTTGCAACATGTTTAAGAAAAGGACCATCCAACGCTTTCTCAAGGCCAGCTGAGTTTGGGAAATAAATACTAGCTGCACCACCAGTGAGCATGTCTTAAGAATGAAAAGGTAAAAAGGCAGCAGATATCCAAATACTGCTGTGGGGACACGAACACCTCAGTGGGTTTTGGAACTCAGGCCTTCCACTATCTCAGCTTCCTCATTGCAGCATGTCTCAAACCGTAAATGATGACATGCCAAAGGATAAAAATGAACTTAAAAATAATGAGGCAGGGTGTTACATTCAGAGATACTTGGAGTGGGGAATGAAAGCTGTAGAACAAGAAAGCAGAAAGTGCTGAAAATACTCAGCAGGTTAGGCAGCCTCAATGGAGAGAGAAACATTGGGAGACGGAAAATTTTGTTTTGAATATTTAGAACTAATGAGGGGCACAAATGGATTCAATATAAGTAATTAATAAAATTCCTCACCTGCAGTAAAAGCTTTACTGTTTGCCATCCACGGGGAATGGAGGGGGTGGGGAGGAGGTGTTGATTAGTCAAGAGTTTCACATAATCAGTAATCCTAAAGGTTATGGAAGCTGACAAGGGAAAAGAATAAATGATGGGCAGTGGCAGGGGACACCCTGATGTTGGCCTCTAAGCTCCCCAGTGCTGCCCTGATATCAGACCAGATACTCCCTCAGTGCTTGCCTGATATCAACCTCCATGGTTTACTCCAGGCTGTCCTGATATCAACCCAGGTGCTCCTGTGGGACTGATCCAATATTGGCCAGGACGCTCTTGGTAGTGCCCCAGCTTTGTCCTAGGTGCTCCATCTTGAGTGCCAGTTACTGAAACGCATGGGTTGTTGAAGTGCTGGTTGAGTTGTTACTGTGTCACCATTGCAGATGTACCATCTGCAGCGTATGGGATCAAAGGAAAGACACACCACTATCTTCTCAGAACAACTATGACTGGGTTATAAATGCAGCCTAGTTCTCTCATACTGAGAACAAATAAAAAAGGCTTAATTATTTTGTTTAACTATACAACAATAATATTTGGTTTGTGATATAGAAAACATAACACACAGGATTTACTGCATTCAAAGAAAAGCAATTTTTATTTAATCTCAGTCCACCAGAACACAACGATTTTTGCTTTTCATTTGTTAACATTTCAGCTGTGGCTGTACCTTTATTTGAGAACAAAATAGACAGTGTGTTTTTCAGTGCAATTCTGAGAAATTGTTGCAGTTTCGGAAGAGGTATTAAACTGTATTCTTTGATCTCATGGTACTATTTTGAAGAAGGACAAAGAAGTTATCCTGTCCAGTGTCTGTCTTCATCTCAACATTTCTGAAGCAGTATCTACTTGTTTTCACAACTTGGGAACTATCTCTGTATAAATTGGAAGCTGCATTTCCTACCCACCAATGACTATACATCAGAAGTACATCATTGCCTAAAAAGTGCTTTGGAATCTTTTGGAAAGAACATAAAAGACACAATATAAATGCCTTTTATCAGGTTTTCTTGACTTCTTTCACAACTAGACAATATTAATGTATATGCTTATGCAATTTAAATTGCAATCACGACAATCACCTACAGATGGATTCTGTAAACAGCTGCAAATGTCCCAATTTACCTGGTGATTTTTAAATGCAATGTCATTTCTGTTTACATGGACCACTGGACATCTGATTTTGTCAGATGGTTAGTGCAATGGACCATAAGGACCTGCTAATAGCTGTTAGGTTGGCCCTCTGGAGTGTTTTCCAGGAGGAACGGTAGTAAAGGTTAATGCATGCATATAGGAGTAAAAATCCCAGCTGTACAGTTTGTGACCCTTCTCATTTTAAACTATTGATCAATATATTTTTATTATTTATTTTATCAAATAATCAAACATGATTAATAAATATTCTTGAAATGCTTGGTGTGGTAGTGTGAAATATAAGAATGGAAGATACTGAAGATCCAAAATGAAAAACAATTGGGGGAAGAAATTGAGTTACACGGGAAAGTGTGTGCTGGGATTATAGCAATGATACTTCCACAGATCATGACATGGAGTAGATCAGGTATAAAGATTGTGTTTCCACCTCACTGTCATGACTGTACATCTAGCCATTGATACTTGTACCACTTATGTCTTGGTATATACCTATGGGTCCAATTTTGTGAATGGATAACACCACAATAATCACTGGTGGAAGTCACTACATTCCAAAGGTGTACGGGTTAGGAAGTTGTGGGCATGCTATGTTGGCACCGGAAGTGTGGCGACACTTGCGGGCTGCCCCCGGAACACTCTATGCAAAGATGCATTTCACTGTGTGCTTCGATGTACATGTGACTAATAAAGAAATACTTGTGAAGATTGATGGAAGTCTCCTCAGCCCTCCAGAATAAAGAATTCCAAAAATCACCATTCTTTGAGTGAAGAAACTTATCTTCATTTCAGCCTAAATGACCCACCTCCTAATTTAGGACTCTGACTCGAAGTTCTAGACTTCTTAGCCAGGAGGAACATCCTCCCCATCTCTACCCTGTTTAAACCCTTTAAGAATTTGATGGGGACACCCAATAACAAAAACTGTTGGATATGCACAAGGAAATGGTGGCCAACATAATGTCATCTTATTTCTAATTTTCCTGGTGGAAGGATGTTGGCCTGAAACATTCAAGATAAGATATCTTTATTAGTCACATGTACATCGAAACACACAGTGGAATGCATCTTTTGCGTAGAGTGTTCTGGGGGCAGCCCACAAGTGTCGCCATGTTTCCGGCGCCAACATAGCATGCCCACAACTTCCTAACCCGTATGTCTTTGGAATGTGGGAGGAAACCGGAGCACCCGGAGGAAACCCACGCAGACATGGGGAAAACGTACAAACTCCTTATAGACAGTGGCCGGAATTGAACCTGGGTCGCTGGCGCTGTAATAGTGTTATGCTAACCGCTGCACTACCATGCATTTCTTCTCAGATGCTAAGTATTTCCAGCTTTTTCTGTTTTACTTCCTCTTTGAGAGTTCCCTGTCACCTTTAATCAACACCAGCAAGCTTCGGCTGGTGCTATTCACTCACAAATCTTGACTCTGTGGTTGTATGCTAAGGTCAACAAATGGTATATGGTTAGCACTGGCTGATCACTGAGTTTGTGAGAATGAGGTTCTACCACAAATTTGTGAATGACCTACACCAACCAAACACACACAAACTGAGATTCCAGTAAGCAGATTCCAGTAATAATTCAACTCCCATAGTATCTTTACATGAAAATTATTCCTGGAAAATAATGCTGTATTCACAAGGCAGATCTTATTATGTTTGCCAAGAACGTTATTCTTATGTCAGCATTTCTGAAAACTGCAGACAGAAATAACCATTTTGTAAAGCTTTGTAGCACTACTGGTGTAATCATTCATTAAGCAATCTGATGTGAACAAAAGATGAAAACATTTCTATTGAACAGAAGTGATTAAATCCCTAAAATACAATGACGGCTCTAGGTTAAACTTGGCAATAAACTGTCAGATTACTGAATATAAGAAAAAAACTCAAAAAGACTGCAGAACATTGATAGTTTGCAACAGGAATTAGATAATATTCCTCAAAACAATGTCTCGGCCTAATCTTAGCTGTCCAGAGGGCAGCCTGCATTGGAAGTGAGACTCCAACTGTTCAGGAAGGGTCTGAAGTGGAGGGTCCCTCTCACTGCCAGCCAAGTGAGGCCTTGGTGCTTGTTGGTGAGCTCTGGCGATGAGGCATTCTGGCAGATTCAACGTGTCTTTCTCCTGCAGCGCCTGATGGACTTGTGGTGTTTTCTTGAAAGGACTTTTTCATGAAGGACAGGTAGTGTGGCAATGTCCAACTGGATGGAACATTGTGTGGCAATGAGGCTGGGCCCATCCTTTGCAACACTGGGAACCTCAGCACCTAGTGACACTTGTGCCTGCATACTTTGGTTCTACACACAGTTTGATGTAGCCTCACACAAAGGGGGCCATAAGGACAAGGGCGATGTTGGGTATACATTTCCCCCATTGTCACGGGACTTGTGCATCACAACCTGTCAGACACATTCCATCTTTGATACCCAGCTGGAATGGAAGTGGCTCGGGTGTATGGTGGAGTGGATGGGGACATCTACCACAGTGTACAGCAAGACTGAGAGCACCTGGCACCTGATAACCAGTTTCTTGCTAGTCATTGAGAGGGACTGCAGTTCCTACAGTCTCAGTTTTCCTTTTATCTTCCCTATCATCTCGAGCCAATTTTTGTTACACAACTTAACACCTCCAAACCAGATCCCAAACACCTTCAGGTAATCAGACTTGACAGTAAAGCGGACAGTGGACCAGTTGCCAAGGAGCATGGCCTTGCTTCCCCTGCAGTTGACTCTCGCCCCTGATGCCAGCTCAAACTGGTTACAGATGCTGATCAATCTGCGAATTGACCTGAGTAGAAGGCAGTGACAGGGATACTGCTCAGGGAGTTCATCTGAGTGTCCCCAATGCCTGGCATTGTCACCCATCTTATGCCCATGCCTTTCCTGATGGACTTGGCAAAGGGTTCTGTGCAGCACACAAACAAGTCAAGGGAGAGTGGACAACCCTGCCTTACTCCACACTTGATGGCTAAGCTGTCTGTTTCCCACCTATTGATTTGAACTGCACCATAAATGTCTGTGTAGAGCAGTTGGATCCAATTACTCCACACTTGATGGCTAAGCTGTCTGTTTCCCACCTATTGATTTGAACTGCACCATAAATGTCTGTGTAGAGCAGTTGGATCCAATTCCTGATTGCCCGCAAAGGCAATTTTGGAGAGTACATCCATCAGCTGCTATCCTGACAGGTGATATCCCGTCATAGGCCTTCTCCTGGTCCAAGCTGACCAGGAAAGTGCCCACCACACTGTCCTGCACGTAGGCGATGAAATGCCTGAGCAGCACAAAGCTGTCAGAGGCTTTTCTGTCACGTACAGCACAGGTCTGGTTCGGGTGGATCACCTGTCCCAGAACAGGTAGAATTACATGTACAGCAATCCCTTCCCCTTGGACCCAGTCCCTCTGTATGAGTGGTTTATCATGGGGCAGATGAAGGCCAAAAAACATTTACCTGAGTAGGGAGCAATTTCCTTAAGGTTTCTCATGCCAAAACCATAGAAATGGAGTCAATATTTAAAACTGGTTACAGTTTGTCTGGGAGCTCCTTTGATGCCAGAACAGAACATCATGAAAAATCACACAGGAGTTCCATGTGTGATGATATTGAGTATACCATCCGAGAACTCTAAACTTAAGTCAAGACATTAAATTCTATCTGGCATAAATATCTATGAGTACCCTTACTATAGGGAAGTTATACTGTATCACCTACACTTCAAGGACTAGTTTACTTCACTACTTTAGTCTCTACGGAAAGATCTAGCTGTCAATAATCACTATTTCGAGCGGTGGGTCCCTCTTCCCAACCAAGGAGAAGATACTTCCACCTAACGAAGCAATTTAAACACAGTTTATTTTGTTTTAAGTGAGACATGTTTAATTCTAATAAGTCATCCTTAATAACAACTTATAACTTACAAAGGATTTCCAAAAGCAAGTACAATTCTTACAAGCTAAAAAGATATACCAACAAGTTGCAGTCGAACAAGTTGCCCATCACAAAAACCAAAGGCTGAGGAATGAATTCCAGGTCTTCTTTCTGTAACCCCTTCTCTCTGTCATTCACCCTACCCTGACTGCTTTATACTGTTTTTTTTTCACATAGTCGACATAATTGGCATGTGATGTTTTTTCAACCACATTTTCAGGCCAGGTGACCGGAGTGTTTAATGAAGTAAACGTGGATCCCATTGTTCTCTTGTTTATGGTTAAGAAGCTGAGCAGGGAATATTGGTTAGAAGTTTAACTTAGCAAACAACAGACATCTTGAGCCTTGGACAATTTCTGCTGTTTTTGCAAAAGGGGTTTTAGCTTAATGAGCTACCACTTCTTGACCTTTGGACAGGTCATGCTGCTGTGCTAAAAAGCTGAAGTTAGCAATAAACCTTTTTGGGGCCTGGAAAGTGAATGTCCATCACACTGGTCAATGAATGAATTCACATTTTAATTCACTATTTTTTTCTCAGAAACATTTTATAAGTAAGTCCTCAGTTCCTACGATGAATGTGCATTATGTGTTCAATATATGGTGACATAGCACAATGAGCATCAAACAAAAGCGCTTGTTACTATATTTATCATGTCCTATACATCAGAACGTAATAGAATATCATTTTATCAGATCATGGATTCAGAGTACATAACATGTTCACTAATACTAACAGCTATCACAGGCAAGGATAAAACAATAGGTTATGATAAATTATAATTCCTTCTAAAAAAAGTGGGGGTCATTTTCTGGGGGTGCTCCACCAAAATTATAGCAATGGTGTAAAATGTATAAAATAGCTGCTGCCTCTGTGGAAGCTGGTTTAACAACTCTGCAGGATATCACAAGAAAACACACAGACATTTCAGGTGGCTGAATGAATGCTTATTTCAGTTTAGAACCTGAGACATGTTCATTGACAATATTTCTGCAGAAAATCACAGCATCCTGTGGCAGTGGAGGCCCTTCAGTCCATCATATCAATGCCTACTTTCTTAAAAGAGCAGTCCAATTTACATCATTCCCTTGACTTTCCACATGGTAACATTAAATCTTTCTAGGTTTATAATAAGTTCTCTTTCAACAGCAGAACATAATTATATTTTTACTCCATTTGCTGACCACCAGTAGGCTGGATTTATAGTATGACCAACTGCTGGACAGAAAGCCAGAAGCAAGACACCAGCTGGAGTCTGGCGAGAAAGATCACAAGCTAAGGGAGGGAGAGAGGGGTCAAACCCACAACTGGACAGGAGAGAAAGATGATGAGGCAACAGGAAGGGGCTGGCTGATCTTGGGTCAGGAATTGCAATGATCTTTGGCTGATTGTGGGAATATACTCATCCAAAGGTATGAGCCTTCCACAGCTGCCCATCCCAGGGATAGTGGTGGGGTGGTTAATATAAACCCCTGTGTCCATTTCTATAAACTGCATTTTTCTTGTACTGTTTTCACCCAATGTAACACAACTGTGCCTAACTCAAATGAAATAATGCCAGTTTAGTCATTTTGATCTGCAGGATGCAGTATAATATTTTTGACATGGTGCCAAATTACAGCAACGCTTTTCAATTGCTCTCTTTCAAATTAAATTGCTGGGCTACGTTTATACTCCTACTTTCCTTTGTGTAAATAATGTTGTGGATTTTGGTCTTGGGGACCAATTCCACATGTCTTAAACAGCACAGTCGGCTGCATGCTTCTCTGCAGCAGAGATAGGAGAAAAGATAAACTGACTGATTGACTGTTTAGTTGCTGGATGAAGATTGACTCAGGGCAAAACCTAAGAGGGCTACTGGTCTGCTTCTCTGATGTCTGAGGATTGAAGTATTATCTGATGCAGGATTTTGAACACAAAAAAAATTAATAAAGGAGGAAGATGAATGAACATTATAAGAAAGAGTTAGATCTAGCAAGATTATTTTCTAAATCGCTTTACTTGATAATCTACTGGAAGACTATATTACTGTAAACAATTGATTGCATTTGGAATTTTTTAAGGGAATATGAAAGATGTAACTTTGAAAAGTGAGCAGAAACAATCCCTTGTTTTAAGCAATCTTTAAGCACCTTAAGTGTATATTAAATTGATTTGAGACCTAACATATATTAAAAAAAATCCAAAAACAAAATGCCAGCTTTTGCCTGATTTCTGGGAGACTAATCAAGGCTAATAGTATAATAAAACTTGCTCATCCTTGTGGATTTGATGCAATCTGTATTTTGAAAAATAAGATGCAATGGGACACAAAAGCAGTACATTAAAAGGAACATTACAAAGCCTAAGGTGTGATGAAAAATAATGTACAATAGTCCACTTGCATACCAAGCATGAACTTGCTTCATAGGGCTTGCCTTGAATGACAAATGTATAAAGTCACTAATAGGATAGATTTTTATTACTATTACTACTTCAGCATTATTGGAAATGATGTTTCCTTTTCAGGTTAATTCAGACAGGAGTGCTGTGTGCATTTCTAAGCAGAGGAATGCCAGCAATATTTTTGTTAATAACATTATACACACAGCACTTGAAGCAATTAAAAGTGTTCCAGAATCACTAATTACTTACACTTTCAATGACACTATTTTGAATGTGAGAGAAGATTAACTGCACAATGCTTACTTTGAAAATGCAGTGCTAATCGATTGGGAAAGAAGAATGGAAATGGAAATGGCTAGTGGCAAAATGGTTCAAAAACAACTTAAGTAAAAAAGATATATTGACCAATGAATTTCAGGTCAAACAATATTGATTTCTCTCTAAGATCAAAATGAAGAGGTTGACTGTATGACATAACACAAAAATCAAATAATGTTAACCACAACCTTACAATATTCAAAATAAACATAACAGAGCACAGTTAAAAATAATTTCTTTTCAGCAATGATAAGTAATATTACAGATGTTTCTGCATAATAAAAATATAATTTAGTTATTTCAAGTTGAATATATTTAAAGGACGCATCACAGTAATTCTTTACACAATAACAAATGTGGATGGGGTTTCAAGTCGAGAGTCCATTGATCATGATAGCTAAGCCACACGAAGGGTTTTATTTCTGTTTAATCCCCTGACATCTCTTTTACAAATTCTAGAACAATGAGGAAAGTGAAAATACTTGTTTCAAACTATTCTGTAAAGTTCTCTCTGTTTTCACTTTCTGACTTCATCACATGAATCACAACAAATAACAGGTGGGAGATAGAATTTAGTGGGATTGGAAAGCATTTTCAGTGTTAATTGGTGAACGCTTTCAGTTCAGCATCAAGTGTACTTAAACTGTAATTTTGCTGATTCTTGTACCTTTAAGAAATTTACCTCAGTGACATAATTTGAAGTCTGCCATCACCTGAAATTAATGGGAGTTCATGGCCTCAATATAGATTTAGTAGGCCTCGCACTGTTAGAGTGGACCCCCAACATCAAAATCTATCCCTGGACGTAAAGCTTGATTGGCATTTTTAAAAGGGGTCTGCCACGGGGTGTCCAAGGCACCTGTCTGGTTCAAGCAATATTGCTTATTGTAATTTGGAAGCTGGAGCCCCAGGACATAAATCAGAGCCCAATTACTACTTTAGGTATATTCTACACAATGTAGACTTCTACCAGTTATATTCATAGGCATTCAAAGAGAAGAGGCCCCCTCAGAGCAAATGCTTAATTATTGCTGAGTGTCTGAGGGGCAGAAGCACAAAGCAAGGACGCATATCAATAAGCTGGGCTGCTGCTGCTAATGCTGCCTCTGTCTCCTCAGAACATCACCAACCCAACCTCCCAAAATCCTCCAATCCAATTTACTAGCAGCAATCATATAAGTCACAGGATGAGTCCCGAGGTGTGGCGCGATGGGTTGTTGGGGAGGGACAGGGTTTCTGGAGGGATTTAGACTTCATTCTGGTGAGCTGCACTGGATGCCTGTTTGGTGTCCAAACCTTCACTTATTGAATTTCATAGAGTCACATGTATAATAAGATAATTAATGTTAACCAAAATATAAGCTAGTTTAAAATACAACAATCTGTGATATAAAAACAGAAAGCATTGGATAAACTCAGCAGGCCAGTCACCATCGATGGAAAGAGAAACAGTCAATGCTTTGGGTCTGTGGGCCTTCATCAGATATACGTGATTCATAGATTTATATATTTTTTTGAGTTATACAACATGGAAACAGACCTTGTGGCTCAACTTATCCCTGCCAACCAAGATGTCTATCTATGCTAATCCCATTTGCCTGTGTTTGGTCCATATCCCTCTAAACTTTGCCTATCCATATACATGTCCAAATGTCTTTTAAATGTTGTGGTTGTACCTGCATCTACCACCTTTTTCCATATACCCACCACTCTCTTTGTGAAAAACTTGCCACTCAGATCCCCTTTAAATTATTCCCTTCTCACCATGTCCTCTTGTTTTAGATTCCTCTACCCTGGGAATAAAGAATGTGATATCTACCCTATCTATGCCTCTCATAATTTTATAAAACTCCATGAGGTCATCCCTCAGCCTCCTTTGCTCCAGGGAAAACAGTCCCAGCCTATCCAATCTCTGCTTATGACACAAGCCCTCCAGTCCAGGCAACACCCTTATGAATCTTTTCTGCACCCACTCTAACTTATTTACATCCTTCCTATAGCTTGGCGACCAGAACTGCACTATATACTCCAGGTGTGGCCTAACCTATAATTAGTACAACTGTAACATGACATACCAGCTCCAGCATCTGCAGTCTCTTGTGTGTCCTGTACTCAATTCCTTGACTGATGAAGACGAGCCTACCATATGCCTTCTTCACCACTCTGAATACCTGCGTCACCACTTTCAGGGAACTATGTACTTGTACCCCTAGGTCTCCCTGTTCTACAACACTTCCCAGGGCTGTGCCATTTGCTGTGTATATCCTGCACTGGTTTAACTTCCCAAAATGTATCATTTCACATTTGTCTGAGTTAGACTCCTTTGCCCACTTTCCCAGTCAATAATATATTGTGGTAATCTTAGAAACTTTCTTCACTGTCTACTATGCCACCAATTTTGGTGTCATCTGAAAAATTATTCATCATACCACCTATACTCTCTTCCAAATCATGAATATATATGATGAACGATAAAAGACCCAGCATCGATCCCTGTTACAGGTCCAATCTGAAAGCAACTCACCATTATCAGTCTCTGCCTCCTTCCACCAAGCTAATTTTGTATCCAATTTGCTATCTAACCCTAGTTCCCATGTATTCTAACCTTCTGGACCAGTCTACCATATGGAAACTTGTCAAAAGCCTTGCTAAAGTTCATATAGACAACGTCCACTGCCATGTGACATCAGCATGATATAACATGCTGATATAACACACAACTGATGCTAGAATTGACATATTTATCAGCCTATTGCTAATGCTTGCTATAATATATTTCAAAAGACTTTAAAATGATTTACATATCAGTAAAGATAAACTAGTGAAGATCACTCCTGCATTACACAACTCTCTAGCTCTAACTCAAAGAGAAACAGTGCCAAGGGCAAAATTTCAGAGCAGAAATTTTTCCCCGAATAAATTATGGAAACTTAAATATATACCCATTTCTAGACCCATAGGAATTCTGAGATCACTCTTATATAGGCAGAATATTTAATTTGACATCAGATTACAGTATAAAATGGGAAATATTGGATCAACAGCTTGCTGTAATTTTTCCAATGGAAGATGTATATGACATTCAGCTGGCTGATCTGCTATCACCCATTTCACCCACAGTGGGTGAATTCCAAATAATCCCATTGCTTGGTTAAGATGAATTCCACTGGATTCCACAAGTCTATTAGCCAAATCCCAGCTTTAACATGAGTTAACCTGATTCCATTGTCATAGCGGTAAGTTCATGTGAAAAGGGGAAAGGAGCCAGGTTTCTGGAAAGAATGCTGGCATTTGTCTCTTGGATGCCAGTCTCCCAGAATTTAACCCAAACATGTGTCTTTATAGATGACTTCCATTAGGGGCATAAGGGTTTATTCAAAGGCCTTGCAATAATTGCATTTCCTCCCGCTAAATCTCAGTGCCAATTGGAGATAGGATTGCTGCATTGGAACCCAGTTTCTCCAACATATTTCCACCAAACAAGTTAAGTAATAGGAGTACCCAGACTTTAGTAAAGGTTTCAACAAGGTCCCTCATGGTAGGTTGATCCAGAAGATTAAGGCACATGGGATCCATGGAGTCTTAGTAGATTGGATTCAAAATTGGCTTTGCCATAGAAGACAGAGGGTAGTGGTGGAGGGGTGTTACTCTGACTGAGGTTCTGTGACCATTCTGTGAAGTCCTGTGATCTCTGCGGCTTGATAGACCTTGACGTGGGACGAGCTCTTTATTGCAGGCGGCCAAAGGTAGTAGTGGATTTTGTCAGTACATCTGCTCTTCCTGAGAAGTACCTCCTAAGATATTTTGAACTGGACTTCCTTGAGGATTATGATTATTGCAACGTTCTCTGGTGGGGACAAGTTGGTAAAAGAATCTGATCTACTGGATTAATCAATGATCAACTTCAAATCACAATAACTGGAAATAAAAATTGGGGGAAAATTTCCTTAAATTCCTTAAAAATCAGCAAGAGTATCAGCCATTGGTTGAACTCAACTCCCAACAGTCAGTTCCATTGAAGCCATTTCTTAAGGTTATGTCCAGAATATCTCAGTGGCATGAAAATGGAATTTGATACCCAGCTTCTGACCTGGTTTTATTACCATGTGGCAGGTCCAATTGAATTTCTGGTGAAAAGTGACCCCCCAGATATTGATGATATGGGACTTGACAGTGATAACACTATTGGGTGTCAAAGGTAAATACTTAGATTCACTCTTGTAGATGGTCATTGCCTGGCATTTTTATGTGCGAATGTTACTTGCCACTTATTAACCCCTGCCTGAATGTTGCGTAGGTCTTGCTTTACATAGGCATAGGCTGTTTCTTTTGTTGAGCAGCTGCAAATAGAATTGAACATTGTGTGATCATCAGAGACTATTTCCATTTCTGTCCTTATGATAAAAGGAATGGCATTGATGCAGCAGCTGAAGATGGTTGGACCTAGGACACTACCTTGTGGAACTCTGCCATGGTATCCTTGGGCTGGGTTGATTGACCTCTGGCAACCACAACCATTTTCCTTTGTGTGAAGTGTGCCTCCACCCATTGGAGTGTTTTTCCTTCATGGCCATTAACTTCAGGACTTACCTGTTTGCCTTGAAGTCTATTCAGTCAAATGCTACTTTTATGTGATGGTCAGTCGCTCTCATCTCAACTGTAGAATTCAACTCACTGGTCCTAGTAAAAGTCAAGCTGAACATTAACTACGTCAGGCTGTTGCTTGACCAGTCTATTGGACAACTTTCCCAATTGATACAAAATTCCTCAGATGTTTATAAGAAGGACTCTGCAAGGTAATCTGGACTAGGAGCAACATTGCTGTGTCCAAAGTTGAGGTCGATTCCAGATGTTCCATTGAATTTTATTCCTTCTCTGTTTAAACATTGCCATGCTGTGTACAACTGAGTAACTTACTAGGTCACTTTGGATATTCTTTGAGTCAACAGCATGAGGTAGGTTTGGTGTCAAATGTAGGTCAGATTGGATAAGGATGACAGATTTCCTCCCCTGACTGATTTAGAGAACCAGGTGGATTTTATGACAATTGGCAGTTCTTCATGATCATTGTTACTAAGACTAGTTGGTATAATTTTTTTTACTAGATTCCAATATTTTGGCAGAATTTAAATTCCACAGTTGCTGTGGTGGGATTTGAATTTGGGTCTCTGGATTATAGTTTAGGTCTCTGGATTACTAGCCTGATGATTTAACTGCCGTACCACTACTGCAGAGAATGATTCACATGAGACTGTTAGGTAGACTTAGCTAGATGTTAGGAAAGATAGCAGAATGTTATCACTTATTACATAAAGAATTGAATACATAAGTACAGAGTTTGTGCATCAGTTTTACAACACCTTGGTGAGACCAAACCTGAAGCACTATGTACAGTATTGATAAACAAATAGCAGAAAGGTTACCATGAATGTGGAGTTGAGGTTACAATTCAATGAGTCATGATCTTATTAAATGGCATATCAGTCTTCAGGAGCTGAGTAGCCTACTCCTGCTCCTAATTCATAGTTTATAATTGAGACAAGGATATAACGATCTGTAAATATCTGACACCCTTTCCCATCATTTGACCTGAAACATTAACTTTTTTATCTCTTCATGTGGGCTGTGTGCCCTGTTGAACATTTTAAGCATTTTCTGGTTTAATTGTAAATATTCACCTTTACCAATGGATATCTCTCCATTGTGCATAAATATTCAATGTTTCTGGTACCTAATTGCATTATAATACATTTATCCATTTTTAGTGCCATCTATGATTCCTTGCCTCGTTTTCTGAAATAATCAAAACTCCTTCTGTACTAGTCACCAGGCAAAAACTCTTGATGCTCTTGGAAAATTTGCCCACATCCCTAAAGAATGGTATGAACAGCCATTACCATAAGATCAACCTATGAAACGCAACATATTAACTCTTTCCATTAATCATAGGATTCCAGTATGAATTATCATAAAAGGAGACCGTTGTTTTTGTGCCATCTATTTGATAGAGATATCCCATTTGTCCCGATCTTCCTCTCTTTCCTTGTAGCCCTGAACATTATTTTCATTCAAGCATTTATCTGATTCCCTTGTGAAAGTTATTATTGAATCTGTTTTCACCAGCCCTTCAGGCAGAGCATTCCAGATCACAACAACTCATTTTGCGTAACATTTTCTTTCCTAGATGCCTCAGGTTCTTTTGCCAATCAACTTAAATCTATGTCCTCTGGTTACTGACCCTTCTGCCATTGGAAGTGGTTTCTCTATATTTACCCTGCTTAATGACCTTAAACATCTCTATAAATTCTCTCCTTAACCTCTGTTTGAAGGAGAACAAACATTGTTTTTCTAGTCTATTTACATAACCAATTCCTCTTCCAATAAAAGTGTGGTGCCCAGAACTGGACACAATATTCCAGCTAGGGTTGAATTAGTGCTCTATGTGGCTTTAACAAAATGTCATATGTTTCGTGTACCTCTATTTAGAAATCCTGGGGTGTTATTTGTTTTATTAACTGTTTTGTTAATCTGTTTTTTCACCTTCAAAGGTATACGTAAATCCCAGGTCACTCTGTTCTTGCATCCTCATTTCAATTGTGTCATTTATGACGGACTGTCTTTTCTCATTCTTTCCAACAAATTGAAGTACTTTCTTTCTGTTTACTCAAGTGTACCCCTTCATGATTTTGACTGCTTTATAAAAATTCCTCTTGACCTCTTCTGGTTTACATAGAATTTCCCCAACCCTGCCCCAGCCTTCCACATTACTGAACAGCTTCTTTCTAGGCACCATTTTGGTAAATCTCCTTTGCAACTTCTATGAACCCTTAACATCATTCATAACTGAATACTCTAAACTGTAACTTTCTCACTTTGTACTCACTACTGGCAGAAGTCTGATAGTTAGGGATATTTAAAAACTATTCAGATACACTTAAGAAGTTACTAAAATAGTAAGTATAATTAAAAATATCTTAAAAACAAACATTGAAATAAAACAAAATAATTCAAATACTTACCAGCACTTACTTTTCTCCACAGATTGGCCATCCCATCCAAATGAATAAGGTCTTTGTCTATACGCTAACCTATTCTGAAGTTGACCAACTGGAGGTAATATACTACATCAAGCCCCTTTTCTAGCACATCAGTGCTCCATCATTGGACTCTCCACTAAGTCTAATTGTGGAACAGAAGGTCAGATGCAACTGGCTGACTACCAGTAGTTCCCCATTGAACCATTGGTTGTGAGTCAGCTCAATTCAGCCCAGTGTTCTATCATAAAGCCAAAATTCCCAGATGTTTCTCTTAACAAACTTCTAGACTTGTTTGTAACCCTCAAAGGCTTGTGTGCACATACACTTGAAGCTCTTTGTTCCTGCATCTACTTTAAAATTGCACTACTTAATTTATGTTCTTGTATTTCTGCCAGAGAAATTTTCAGGGAATTAAGCTAAATGCTTTACCTTGCAACATTATCTTTGCTGCAAGTTGTAGAACAGAACCCTTTCAAATGTATTCTGAGTGTTTAAATAAGATATATATTCATTTGAGAGTCTTGCTCTTTAATTTGAGTATGTTGGTGAGGCCTGACCTACAGTGGTAAATTTCAGCTCCCTCTGCATAGTGGAAACTAGTCAAAAGTGGTTTTAAAATTGAGGCAATCGATTCACTGCCTCTTTTTTGCTCTGGTGTCATTTTTCTTGGGTTGCTGAGATGCCTATCTGCATTAGGCCAAAATCTCATCAATCTTTAACCAGTATTGGTAGCTTTATGTTAAATCTCTTGTTCTGTTACAAATTATTTAGATATAAAGCAGATAATTATGAACTCATGGTCCTGGGGAGTAAAAGAATTGTCTGAAGTACTAAATCTAAGAAAGGTACTTCAGGTAAAATTACAACAATGGAAGAAAGACATCTGCAAACTCTTGATAAAGATTGTAAATCAACATTCCAATCTGAACATACATGAAATAAGTATCTCTGATTTTTCATTTGGTTGTGAGGACCCCACATTATTGAAACAATGTTGTCAGTGTGTTTACTCCATACACTACTTTGGTGATCCATGATCAAATTGGATTGGGAGGAAAAGTTACTATCAACCAAAGCTACAAAATACCAAGATAATTTAAACAGAATTTTTGCTATTTCCTTTGCAATTAGACCCATGAAGGGTTGGGTCCTTTGACCTCCAACGTAATCAAGGGTAAAACCTGCACATGTTGCATTTTTGTATTAACTAATGTGCATCAGAGAAATAAAGAACAACTGTTTACGTGCAAATATGTAAAATTACAGTTTAAATAGTTCATAATGAAATTAATTAAAATCATGAAACAACAATAAATGAAGCAGCGAGCTTGTCTTTCTAAAATTTCCATTTTTGGTTCAGATTTCCAGAATTTGTATTTTTTTTACATTAACATTTTAGAGCCGGAATGTTCCTGCAGTTGTTCCTGTCTGCCATCATAATTTCATTGGATGTATCAACCTCATGGTAATGTTACTGGATTTGCCGAATAAACTAGTCTTGTGATGATAATGCAACAAATCCAATTTTATGTACTATCCTGATGGTTTGAGAAACTCCACTTTGGATTTTGAAAAGGCTGAAAATTAAATAATAAACTGGTACTAGTAAAAGCATCCATCGTGTTGAAGGCTTGGCACAAAAACCCAAGTGACACATAATGTCTGTCCTTATCTGGTCAAGTCTGTAAGTTAATGCAGTTGACAGGTAGCTGTCCTCTGGAGTGGCCCAGCAAGTCAACTCAGTTGCAACAATCAGGAATGAAAACTGCCAGTCTCACCAAGAATGACAAGAATGCAAAAGAAGGGCAGTGGATATGGCACAATGTTAAGTCAGTGGAGGTGAAGCAGCTGTGTGTAATCCTCGAGTTTGAAATTATTACCAAGGTATTTTTCAGAAACATTCAGTAGCTGTTTCAATAAAAAAAATGACGAGCAGCCAACAACAGGGGATATGGTAGGGTCATGGTTATCATGTTAGACTAAAACTCCAGTAGTTGTAAATTCAAATTCCACTATTGGGACTTGTGAAATTGCCTTCAATAAATCTGGTTATTTGTGGGCTGGTACCAGAACATTGACCATGAAATCTGCTGGGCTGTCATAAAAGCCCCACTGGTTCACTAAACCCTTCAGGGAAGGGAATCTGTCACTTTACCTAGTCTGGCCTACAGATGACTCCAGCCCCACAGTAGGTGGTTAATGCTTAATGCCCTAAGGGCAACTAGAGCTAAGCAATAAAAATACTGCCTTGTCAGTATCAAACACTACCCAAGAACAAGTTTAATCATTTTTTTTGCCTTTATTACAATGTATCAAACTTCGATGCAAACCATTTTCAACTACCGAACACAGATCAGGATAATCCTTTTTCAATAACTTTGAAGTGATCTTCTGTACCATAATTTGAATCCAAAATATTAGTATATGGTAAACAATGTCAACATTTCATGATAAACAAATAGTGGATGTTCAGTACCACATCTGATATCTTAGAACCAAGTAGAGGGTTAACAGCAGAGTGTAAAGTTCACATTGTTAACTACTATAGCAGGTTGTTCCTTTCTAGTGCCCCCTTGTTCTCAAATAGCCTATCGAGTCACCCATGTTCTCTTTATCAGGCTGCAGACACTGCCTTATGACAGCAAACCCAAGGAGCATCAGTTCTGCCTGAATTGCTCTACAAGCAACCTTGCCAAAGGCCCTTTTTGCACAAAGCTCACTCTATCTTTGTATATTGAATGAGTTAAATCGATGTTAAATGCTGGCTTTTCACAGGACAATGGTCAGGGCTATGCTGTGTCCTCTTGCTGATTGACACTTGAAACAGCACGCTGGAATCAGCCAGAGGCAGTGTATGCGCTTGAAGCCTCTGCTGGGGATAACAACTGGTGACATCTGCAGAAAGGCCAACAAAAGCCAGTTGAAAGCTGTGTTTGTTGCCTTCTCCTCTCAGATCTTGTCGCTTTAATGGAGATCTTCTTGCTTTAATATTATGATTCAGCACCTGGCTCTTTTGAACTTGCTTTAAACTTCAAAGATGAAGTGGTATTAACAAACATGAAACGAAAAGTGGCAGTAGTTTGATTTACCACTGCCGACTTATCAAGGGCTTTTTCCTGTCACCAGCTGCCACTTTCTGTCATCTTTGGAACTATTATAATTTCTTTAGAATCCAAAAGATTTGGCTTAATGGTGGCTTTGAATCTGCCCAGGATCAATAACATGCAGCAGTAGATAATGGGCAAAAAGACCATGAAAAAAATTATTAGTAAAAGTTTAAAGCCACAGTATTCTTTTTAGATGGCCTTGATTTCTGAACTATCAAATCAAATCAAATCAAGTCAAATCTATTCAACATCCTTTTTCATCACATCTAAAACACTTCATTTTCTGAAAAGATTTTTATAAATATGAAATTTCTGTAATTAGAATGTTCCTACAATGTTTGGTATGTGGATACTATGCAAATTAAAAAGCTTCTCTATTTGAAGTTGTGAAAGCTCTTTTAATAACTTTTATTATACTTCAGAAAGTGCACCAAAAGTTTGAAAGGTCATTTCAGTACTGTGTTTAATATTTATGAGATTTGGTCCTGTGTTTCCTTCTCACTAAATACGATATATCAATCTCCCTCAGCTCTTTCCTCCTTGTGTATTTTTTCCTTCAGATAGGAGCCACAGATTTCCCCATTGCCATTTTACCACTGGACTACAGGTGGTAAACAGTTCAGAATGGCTTTTATTTATGTTTAGGTGAAGGGCTCCACTAACATTTGAAGAAAGGTGAGAAAGCCAATCAGGACCAGTGATGTTAATCCCATTTGTTAGCCAATGCTTTCTTGTTCACTTTCTTCAATCACCAATAATAGTAATTCCTATGGGGGTCAAGCTAAACAGCCCAGCTAAGAAAGAGGCACGGGGCTATTTCATCTTCTATTGCTAATGTCTTTTTTTATGTTCAAACGTAATCCAATGCTTCAATGCAAGCTGATAATCCTCACTGTGATGATAACCTTCTACTGTGAAGATACTGAGCCAACCAGATGCTGCTATCATCAGAAGGAATGGGTGGGATGGGGGTGGGAAGAGAAGTGTGTTGTCAGTAGGACAATAGGTTCTCCCCAGTAATAAATCAGCATGTTAAAGACCCATGCATCTACGCGTCTGTACATAATTAGCGTCTGTTTTACATGCCCCTCCCAAAGCCAGCCAAATATAAATTCTTGTGCATGGCCCCAGTTATCAATAGGTAGCATGAGCTACCTCATCTGCTTTACACTGCTTTACATTCCTTCGTTGGCCCATTTCATGTTTTTCGTAATACTTCTGATGGGGATTTCTTCTGGGATACCCAAAGGTATCAGAGGCACTGAAATAAATATTTTACATCAATCGCCATGAATATTCAAGACAGTCAGAGGGAAAGAATTCAAGTAAAGACAGAAATATTTGGAAGTACTTTAACAGTTCTCTTTAAATAAATGTCCAATTAATGACTGTGACTTTGTAACTCTCGAACACCTATTTTACATAGATGAGGTTTATATCTGACATCTCCAGGCACACTGCCTATCTTGCTCTTCAGAGCCTGGTTTAGCTGAAGAGGCAGTTTAAAATATATCACTGTGGAGCAAGAGGAGCAGGAAATCTTTTCAGCATTTCTGCAGCCTCTCAGTTCACATGCTAAACAACAACAACTTCCATATGTATAGCACCTTCAACAAGTAGCATCTCTCTCGTTCTTTTTCAGTTATACTTCCATAGCTTGAGTTTTCAATCGCATTCACATTGAGTTGAGTCATGATTATCACTGTGGTTTGGAACACTTCTCCTTGCTCCTGTCTACAATCTGTAACTCATGTTGGACTGGATAGTATCCCAATTCTTGAATTATAGTGGCAGTCATTCTGTGTCAATCAATGGCAGGAACAAGCCAGACCTAATCTGAACCCAAATGCAAAATCCATTTCACTTGAGACAATGCTGGAGAAGTGCAGTCTATTTGGTTCAGAAAATCAAGACTCTGATTTTAGAGCAGTGTCTCTGACCTGTGCTTGCAACTAACAAGACCCTGCACTGTAAGTGGAGCCTCATTGATTTATCTTCACTATTCCTAGTTGATGTGATAACTAGTTCAACACCAAGAATGCCTCCCTGTGATTTCATTTTACAGCTTGTCCTGGAGAAGGATTCCGCCACACATCTGTGAGAAGCTGTGAATATGTTTATAAAGAATGCTGCACTTCACACACAGCAAACCTGACCCCATTCGTCCATTCTCTTTCTGTCACCAAATCTTGTTTATGCATCTGATACTCTAATTTATTATAGATTTCATTCCTATTCTTAAATTTCTCCATTACTGCTCAGATTTGCTCAATGTAAAGACAAAAAATCCTTGATTTTATAGATCGTCAAAGTGAAGTACTTCAGAAGAACATGATTTTTTTTTACCAACAATGAGCTGAAAACAACCTTGTTATAATTACTCTGTTGTGGAAGATTGTCTGGAATCAAATAATATATGGTCTTGTTATTTTTTGCAGCTGAAAAGAACCGAGTCTCAGAATCACTTTCACATTACAGCATTAGAAGTACAATATCCTTTTGTTCGGCTTTTTGTAACTCTGTATTGAAATCTTAAATAAATATTGATGACTCTCCCTTTCCCGCCATATTAATTTTAAAATGGTTATGATGTTATTGAACATGTCTGCTTCTTCTTCACTCTGAGTGCACAGAGATCACTGGCTCATTGATTTAGAATGAATGAAGTTCACCTAAAAAGAAATAAACTGCAGTCTATTTGTGTGTGTTTTTTTCAAATTGGTAGTACACTGAATAGCCAGTGATCCCAGATCGATGACAAAAAAAGAGGCAGATAAAAATAGAAAAGATATATCTAAAGAAAGATCACAAATACTAAAAATCAAAAATAAAATCAGTAGTGTTGAAAGTGTGTGTACAAGAATCAACTTAGCAGAAAAGAGGGAAAAGAATCACAGAAGATAAATCATAGAAAATTTACAGCACAGAAGAAGGCCATTCAGCCCATCTGTTATGCACCAGTTGAAAAAGAGCTACCTGGCCGTATCCCACCTTTCAACACCAGGTCTGCAGCCTTCAGATGATGAGGGTTTCTGCCTGTACCACACTTTTGGGCAGTCAGTTCCAGATTTCTATCATCCTCTGGGTGAAAACAAAATTCCACATCTCCTCTCTACCAATTACTTTGAAACTAGATCACCAGTTGTGAAATTCTGCTGAGGAAAATAGACCTTCTTATTTGATCCCTCAAGACCCCACATAATGTCACATGCCTCAGTTAAGTCTCCCCTCATCCTCCTCTGTGCCAAAGACAATGACCTTATCTCATCCAATCTTTCCAATGTACAATCCTGGCAAACCTTTGCACCCTCTACAGTGCAATCACATCTTTCCGGTAATGTATTTTCCAGAACTCCAGCTGTGGTCTAAAATATACCATACTAGTTTTCGAGTATAATATTTTTTATGCCTTGATTCATATAGAATAGCAACCCGTATATCACTTTAGGGAGCTTATTGACATCCTACTATCTTTAAGGATCTATAGACGCATTCCCCAAGGTCCTTCTGTTGATTATTTCCTTACATTGTTGCACTTTGCTAAATGCATTATCTCATACTTCTCCCTCCTATTCCTTTTAGTCTCTCCAATGAGACAGAATCATATGAGTCACCCAGTGTAGGTCTAAATCATTTAATCCATCTTTGTCCCACTGCAGATGGACTATTGGCTGCCATTGAATAACCTCAGTTTTCTACTTCATCGATTGTGTAGCATCCTAGTTATTAGTGGTGAGCCAATCAAGTACAGAGGAACCTGGAATTGATTGCTCCTGACAGCTTGTACAACAAGCTTACTCTCCACATGGGTCTGATGCCACTTAGGTATTCCTCTGTCTTAACCTTGGCTTGTAGTTATCACATATTACCAGAGACCAGAGTAACAGCCAGCTATTCAACCTGTTGGTGAGGCTCTCGATGCCTTTGGTGATGCCTTGCCGTGGACTTAGAGTTTCTTATCCCACTAGAACCAGATGGCCCCTCTCTTTTGCTTCTAATTTATTAAGCCTCTGAGACTTCAGTAAAATGAGCTAACTTCCCAATTTATGACTACTGCCTAATGGAGCTGACAGAATGTCATATTGTGGTATTGTCTCTTTTCTCATTCTGGTTTTGTTCATCCTATGACCAGACAATCCTTGAAATTCACTCCTTCAATTAAGTCATTATCAATCTCCTTGCTTACATTTTCTTAACACTCCAGAGAATGTCACAGATATTAAACATATATGGCAACCTCCAAATGTGTGCTAAGGGTATAAACCCTCCGACTACCATAAGCCTTACCCCAAAATGGAGCATTTAGTTCTATTTTATTCTTGACGTTTTCAATAACTATACCAAACTAAACTGAATTATGATCACAATCACAAAAATGTTTTCCCATTGACACTCCCTCCACCTGTCCAGCTTAATTTCCTGAAAATAAATCCAGGATTGTTCCTCCCATACTAGATAAAAATCTACTCTTGAATGTAATTTTGGAATTCTCTGCCCTCAATGCATGTCATACTGACCATATCCCAGTTATTGGTATTGGTATAGGTTTCTTATTGTCACTTGTACCGAGGTACAGTGAAAAACTTGTCTTACAAACCGATCTTACAGGTCAATTCATTACACAGTGCAGTTACATCAAGTTAGTACAGAGTGCATTGATGTAGTACAGGTAAAACAATAACAGGACAGAGTAAAGTGTCACAGCTACAGAGAAAGTGCAGTGCAATAAGGTGCAAGGTCACAACAAGGTAGATCGTGAGGTCATGAGGTCATAGGTCATAGTCCATCTCATTGTATAAGGGAACCGTTCAATAGTCATATCACAGTGGGGGAGAAGCTGTCCTTAAGTCTGGTGGTACGTGCCCTCAGGCTCCTGTATCTTCTACCCGATGGAAGACGAGAGAAGGGAGAATGTCCCGGGTGGGTGGGGTCTTTGATTATGCTAGCTGCTTCACCAAGACAAGGAGAGGTAAAGACAGAGTCCAAGGAGGGGAGACTGGTGTCTGTGATGCGCTGGGCTGTGTCCACAACTCTCTGCAGCTTCTTGCAGTCTTGGGCAGAGCAGTTGCCATACCAAGCCGTGATACATCTTGATAGGATGCTTTCTATGGTGCATCGGTAAAAGTTGGTGAGAGTCAAAGGGGACAAGCCAAATTTCTTTAGCCTCCTGAGGAAGTAGAGGCACTAGTGAGCTTTCTTGGTCATGGCATCCACATGGTTTGTCCAGGACAGGTTGTTGGTGATGTTCACTCCCAGGAACTTGAAGCTGTCAACCCTCTTAACCTCAGCACCATTGATGTAGAAAGGTGTATGTACACCGCTCCCTTTCCTGAAGTCAATGACCAGCTCTTTAGTTTTGTTGACATTGAGGGAAAGGTTGTTGTCATGACACCATTCCACTAAGTAACATGAGGATAAATTGAAATTCCCCACTTTTGCTCTCCTAGAGCTTTTACACATCAGTAATTTACTTACATCTTTGTTCTCCTCACTCTCTCTCAGGTGGGTTGGTTAGTACACTCCCAACAGTGTGATTGCCTTTTTCGTTCGTTAGTTCAACAGATAAATTGATGATTTTTTTCTAACATATCATTTTCTCACAGCTATGATTTTTTTAATCAATATGGCCACCAACCACTCTACTTTTATCCTCCCATCTTGCATGAAAAAGTATAACCATGGACATTATACTTTCAATCCCACCCCTACAAAAGCTGTTTCCATAAAAGCTATAATAAGGAAAGATATACTGGCTTTGTACGTGGTGCAGAGGATGTTCGCCAGGTTGATTCCGAAGATGAAGGGGTTAGCCTATGAGGAGAGATTGAGTCGCCTCGGACTATACTTGTTGGAATTCAGAAGAATGAGAGGGGATCTTATAGAAATATATAAAATTATGAAAGGGATAGATAAGATAGAGGCAGGAAGGTTGTTTCCTCTGGTGGGTGAGACTAGAACTAGGGGACATGAAGTCAAGATTCAGGGTAATAGATTTAGGATGGAGATGAGGAGAAACTGCTTTTCCCAGAGAGGAGTGAATCTGTGGAATTCTCTGCCCAAGGAAGCAGTAGAGGCTACCTCATTAAATATATTTAAGACACAGTTAGATAGATTTTTGTATAGTAGGGGAATAAAGGGTTATGGGGAAAAGGCAGGTAGGTGGATCTGAGTCCACGGCCAGATCAGCCATGATCTTATTGAATGGCGGAGCAGGCTCGACAGGCCAGATGGCCGACTCCTGCTCCTATTTCTTATGTTCTTATGAAAAGGTGTAACCATGGACATTATACTTTCAATCCCACCCCTACAAAAGCTGTTTCCATAAAAGCTATAATAAGTTTATCAGCACCCTCGGCTCATCTTCCTTATTCACTACATTTCTTGCATTTAGATGTATCCCATTAAGGACAGTCAGATTCCCTTTTATTTATTTTCTAACCTTTGTTTTCTGTCTTTCAACTACCTCACTGAGTATCTGCTTTCCTTTTCCAGTTCCATTTTTCTCCCTTCTAACTCTTTGCTCAGCTCCCTATTCCCCTGATAAGAAAAGAAAATCCTCTCATATGTGGCTGCAAAAACTCCTGTCAGCTCCTCTAACTAAAGAATCCCATATAATCACTAGTCTCTTGACCTTTCTCCTCCATCCTGTGCAAATGAGCCACCCTATTGTCTCAGCTCTTGGATGCACTCCCCAGGGGAACTTTCTCCCCATTGGTATTTATAACTGAATACTTGTCTGACTATAAGATCTCCTCAGAGGTCTCCTAAACCAACCATCTGCTCTATTTAGTTTGTCTGGATGTCACCCAAATTGCTCTCTGATATCCCCCACTTGAGCTGCAAAGTGACAACATCCTAAAATAGAGTCACAGGATACTATGGCACAGAAACAGGCCCTTCGGCCCATCCAGTCCATGCCGACCTGATCTTCTGCCTAGTCCCATCTACCTGCACCTGGACCATATCCCTCCAAAACTCTTCCATCCATGTACCTATCCAAACCTCTCCTAAATGATACAATTGAAGTCACATTTACCACTTCCGCTGGTAGCTCGTTCCACACTTGCACCACCCTCTGAGTGAAGAAGTTCCCCCTCAGATTCCCCTTATATATTTCACCTTTTGGCCTAAACCTATGACCTCTCATTCTAGTCTCACCCAACAAGGGAAAAAGCCTGGGTGTATTCACTCTATCTATCTCTCTCATAATTTTGTATACCTCTATAATAACTCCCATCATTCTCCTGTGCTCCAGAGAATAAAATCCCAATGGATGAAATATTTGGCTTTTTGGATGGACAGATGCTGCTCAAGCTCCTCCAGCTGACAACTTGTCCAGGGCATGGAAAGCATCCTGGAGTTCCCACATTGCAAATGATATGCACTCCACAGGTCTGGGGTACCAAGACATGCCTCCCTTTATTAGACTAGCTCAATAAGCAGACACCAGAACATTGCCTTTTCCCCTCACTGCACACATAACCCCCAATCACCAAAATCCCAAATTAGGTCAGTTGTAGAAGCAATACTTCACGGAACTGGACTCCTTGCTACTTACTGCAGGATACGTTGACCAAAAGGTGAAAACAGACCTAAATAGCCTCAGTGCTACAAGCTGGTCCTTCTGAAGTCTGTGTTAAGCAGACCATTTTAATCCTGAATGACAATTATCAATATGTGAACATGGTTGGAGATGTTAGACCAGAGCTTGCAGGTTTGGCAATCAAGTGCCGGTGAGACCCAGCTTTCAGTGTATGTGACATCAATCAAGTGAGGTTGGAGTGCTCTACCTAACGTCGTGCAGTATGACTCTACAACAGAGGGACTGGGTGCACGGGTTTGTGACATGGCACTGAAGATTTAGGGGGAGGAGCTCCAGAGGTTGAGGGGCATCCTGTACCAGCACAGGGCATGAACGTTACCTCTGCACCCTCCTCCCATCGGCCTCGCACTCCTGTTCCTTTTCTCTGCCTGCCCTCCTGCCTCTCTTTCCTCTTCCTGCTCCTGGGTGGATAGAGCCTCCAGGTGAGAGACCGTATCTCTTCTAGTTGTTAGTGCAGCTCTGCCTCACCTCATTTGCTTTGTCCATTGCTCCTCCCAGTCCAAGGGGTCCTCAAGCAACCATGACTAAGTGCTGCCTTCTTTTTTGTTAATGTCTTTAAGACATCATAAAAGATGAAGAAGCATAACATTTGCTCTTTTCCTTTGATAAACTTCTGGAATACATGTTGCTCAAGTGTTGGTGAAGTCACAGTACAAAGTCTTATTTCGTTTCAGAGATACCCCTCAGATCTCCAACTGTAATGAATAGAAATAGTGACAATCCCTTGATTTAGCACTTGAAACTAACTTTTGTGCTTGTTTACTCCAAACGAGCTTCCTGCTGAGGAGAGGGTGTCGATTGATGCTCTCGACCCTCAAAATATCATGCAGCCTTTATAATGAGTTTAAGTGGCCATCTTCAATGGCAAGCCTCTGGGTGACTATTCCATGCTGCATCAAATTCAGTGTAAAGTGGTGTGGAGGCTTAAGATCCCACCTTGACCACCTCAGAGGCTTTTTAAGTTTCTTAAAGTATTTGCTGAAAATCAAGATCTATTAAAATGCAAGCACGGGTGCGTATTTTGAGGTTGGGGTATGAGCGTCAACAGAACTGGTAGGGGAGGGGATGTGATGGTGTGGACAGGTGAAGGCCTCTAGCCCTCAAACACTGCACATGATCCATTCAACAGATTCAGTGGACTCATCACAAAGAGACCAATGGCCTACAAAGGACGTATGCAAAACAGCTACCATCATTCCTATTCTCTCACTCTTCCTGAGTATCTAGGTGCCACGCAAATTTTTTCTAAAATTTTTAGTAGTCAATTGACAGACTGGTAGAAGGAACACAATTGAACAACGTCAAACATAAAATGGATGGATTATGTACTTGTAGCACTCTCCACTATGGTCTTCCAATTACCAATGTTCCTCCTCCACAGGTCAATCTATTGGAAAGAACTCATACACAATGCAAGAGCATAAGTTTCCAACCTGAGTCCAATTTACTGTGATGCAGATCCTGGTGTCCTAGATTTCTTACGCATGAGATAGTTAAAATCCAAAAAGATTCAGGCAATTTCACTGAGCTAAACTGAGAGGGAAATGGCTTTCACTGGGATTAAACATAGATTAATAAATAATATCCTAGATTAGTGGAACCAAGTGTTGATCTTAAGAAGGATGGTTGGTGAATTCCATTGCGAACTGAATAGGTAGAATATCTTGTACCCACAAATCTTGAATGAGACAATTTAGCTTGGAAGTGTTGGAAGCTTTGTGGCATTGTTTTGTGATTGGTGCAGTTACTTTGTTTAAAAGCAGTTGAAAAGTCTGCAGATTACTTTCATTTGACTTGTACAAAATGCATTTATTGCTGTCAAATTCAGTTGACCACAAATCAGGTCATACGCCAGTTCTATGATACAGAAACATGCAGAACAGGTGTAGATCCTTTGGTGAAACTTTAAAGAAATCCTTTATTGCTGAGGCTGGGGTAGTCCTCCTCTTATGATCCAAAGTCTGAGCTGCTAAGGTTTTCCAAACAACTTTTCTTTTCCATGATCAATTTGCAAAACTCTTTCTATTTTCTCCTCAAGGCTTTTAGTCTTATTGGCTCACTAGTTCATAAATAGGAGTAGCCTCTTGGTACACTATCCATGTAGACATTCTTCATATGCGAGAATATACACCTGCTGGTGATTTGCTATTCCTCTCCATCAGGCAACACAATTGTGACCAATTAACTTCTCACTTAACCTAAGTGCATTGAGACTTTCCAATCAGTTTATTTCCCCGTCTTCCTACTCAAGGGGCACATCAGACAATTTAGACCTCACCCCCAAACTTGCGACCAGTGACTGAATCCAGAATCTCGGTTCTTCTAGACTTAGTTACAACCATTCACTTCATCTATTTATATCCTTTCAAGAGAGACTGATTTGGTTCTTTAATATTGCAGCTTAGAAAGTGAGAGGCATTTATTCTGTCCTGTTTGCTTTATATCAGAACCCTTCACTCTAATCATCTTCTTTCTACGCATCCCATAATATTTTTCTTCCTTGAGTATTTATGTAATTCCCTCCTAAATATCCTGATTGACTAAACTTCAACAGCCACTTGTGGTAATGTATTTTATGCTAATAACCTTTTGAGTGAAAAACATCTTTCTATTTAGAATTATTCATAACTTCTCACCATAATGAGTGAAGACATGTTTATAAAGGGCAACATTAATTAAATTCATAACAGTTTGAATTGGTTGACCTACAGTTGTATCACAGTTCAAAAAGGAGTGCAGCTAAGTTATCTCAATGATGTTTTGTACAACTTTAAGTTTTGCGGATGGAGCAATCCATTTGAGTGAAAGATTAGTTAACCGCCATACTGAAGTCATATGTTAACAACTTCATTTGGCTGTTTCTTCATTCGGGGCAGTTTCTTCTTGCCATTATTTAGAGTAAAATTATAAATGTGGGTATAATGAATAACAACATTTTGCTGAAAACAAAGAGCAGAGGAATCCTTCTCCCTTTCCATTAGAGGACAACTCTGCAAATGCTGCTACTGATGTGGGCAGATCACATTTTAGCTCATGGACCAGAAAGAGTCAAGTCAAAGTCAAAGTTGAATTTATTGTCATACGCACAGGTACATGTATGCACAGGTTCAATGAAAAACTTACTTGCAGCAGCATCACAGGCATATAGCATCATGAAAGCAGCATTCACAAGAAAAACACAAATTAAACATAAATTAGACACAATGTTTACAAAAAAGAACACAATTAAAAACAAAAAGAAACAAAGTACATTTTAGTGTAAAGTGATCAAAGTGGTCATCGTGTTGCTGTACTGAAGTAGTGATTAGGGTTGTGCAGGTTGGTTCAAGAACCGGATGGTTGAAGGGAAGTAGCAGTTCTTGAACTTGGTGGGGTGGGACTTCAGGCTTCTGTACCTCCTGCCCAATGGCAGCTGCAAGAAGATGGCATGGCCCGGATGGTAGGGATCTTTGATGATAGATGTTTCCTTTCTGAAGTAGTGCCTCCTATAGATACTAGTTGCTGATAATTGTTGATAATTTGGGTCGAAATCCTGCATCAATAATGATGATGCTTGACCCACTGTGTTCCTTCAGCAGATTGTTTGCTGCTAATGAAACAGAAATGCTTGATAATACCCTGCACCAGAATAGTGAGACCCAAATAAGTGAAGGAAAAGGAATCACACAGGTCATCAGTGACAAAGAACTATAGGTAAAATTTAAAGAAAGGCAGTCACTTAAGGGTAAGTGGCTGTTTATGAGAATACATAGCTTCACTCTATACAACAACTTTAACTATTTTACGTTTTCAAAAGACAATTTCAAGTAAAAGGGCAGGCAGATAAAAGCTGCAGGAAGAAGGGAAGTACAAAAACTGGAAATGGTGTCTGTGGGCAAGTGGTGTACTGCAGTGACACTGAGTTCTTGTATTTGATGGCAAGGGACCAGAGGTGCTTTGAGAATGGATGTCCTATTTGACCTTCTGAGGAAGCCAAGGCTTATATTTCCTGAGATCTCTCCCAATTATTGCAGAATGATTTTAAGTGTGAAGCCATTCACATATGCGAATTTTCCCAAAGGAAAGCAATATATTCTGCCTGTTACAAGTTGGAGGGCACATTTACTCAAGTGTAAAATACACACTTGACCTAGGAAGACATACAGAAGAAGGTTGCAGTCTTCCAGAAGAATCCAGGGCCAGACCACCTAGTAGTTCCATTAACCAGCTACATTTTATAAGCAAGCATACCACATAATGAAGGTGATGTTGGTGTTTTGGCAGAAATTCAAAAGAGAATCAAAAATGAGCACCCTCTTTTATACCCCACTCAATACTCTTTCCCTCCAAGGTTACGATTATCATTTGATTGGCTGATCCTATCATCATTTACACAAATAAGATTGGACTGGATGAAATGAAGTATTTATAAATTATGCAGATCCAGCAATTCTACTTCTGATCAACAATAACCATCATCAGCTCTTTTCAGAACAAAGAGGAAGACAACATAAGAAAATATCTTGTAATTTAACAAAAAGCCATAAGGCCATAGGAAATACGAATAGGCCATTCAGCTCCTGAAATGGTGCATTATGATTTCTTTTGATATTAGAAACAGGAGGGAGCTTTTCTTTTAGGATTATGCTGATTTTCCTATGCATCTCAATAGCACCAGATTAGTGGGTGTAATCTGTTGGAGCTGTGCAATAACCTTCCCATATTATTTCCAATAGACACTGGAAATCCCACCAAGAAAGAGCAGATACAACTAAAAACGTTCATGATGATGATAGTGCAACTTCATGACTTCTGAATCCTGTAGTTCCTGCCATCAGGTCATATGGCACCTGGTACTGCTATGATCCATTGCCACTGTATAAAACTTCGGTTAGTCCACTTTTGGAGTATACTGTGCAGTTCTGGTTGCCATATTACAGGAAGATTTTGGAGGCTTTAGAGGGGGTGCAGAAGAGGTTCACCAGAATGTTGCCTGGATTAGAGAGCATTAGCTGTAAGGAGAGGTTGGCAAAACTTCTTTCCTCTGGAGCATTAGTGACTCAGGGAGACCTGATAGAAGGATATAAATTATGAGAGGCATCGATAGGGTAGATAGTCAGAATCTTTTTCCCAAGGTGGAAATGGCAAATACTAGAGGGCATTGGTTTGAGGTGAGAGGGGATAGTTTAAAGGAGATTCATGAGGCATGCTTTTTTCACAGAGAGTCGTAGGTACCTGGAACTCGCTGCCAGGTGAAGTGATGGAAGCAGACAAGGTAGCAATATTTAAGAAGCATTTAGACAGATACACAAGCAGGCAGGCAATGGATGGATATACATCATGCACAGTTAAATGGGTAGTGGCATCTTGGTCGGCACAGGCATTGTGGGCCGAAGGGCCTGTTCCTGTACTGCACTGTTCTATGTTCTAAATATATCTGTAGCAACAACTTGAATTAGATGTTATCTTTAATGTGGAAAAAAAACAATTCACAGAGCTTCAGCTAACACATAAAAATGAAAAATAAATCTTAACAAAGTAAGATGCAGGAGAGTTAATTATAAGTAACACCAAGACACAGTGGTTTAGGGCGACAAGCTTGGCCTCTGGGTGGTTGAAGGCATTGCTGCCAGTGGAACGATGAAGAAGCAAGGTAACAGAGACTTTGGAATGAATGGGAGAGTTCAAGGTGTGCAGGACTGAAGGAGGTCACAGAGGTGGGGAGGTGTGAGGTCACAGTGGGATTTGAACATAAACTGAGTAATTTTAAATTTGAAGTGTTAATTTTTTTAATGGCAAGAGTACATGGGGCTAAAATACAGGTAAGCCACGATCTAAGTGAAAGGAGAAACCATCTGCAGGGTTGAAAGGCCTATTCCTAATCCTGCCTCCCTACCTCCTATGATCAGGAACCAAATAAATGCAACAAGATCAAGTTGGGAGGATGGGAGGCCAGCCAGGAGAATATTAGAGTACTTAAAGTGATACAAACAAAGAGTGATAATGTACAACATTCACATCATAAAGGATGTCACTTATAACTGTGGTGAAGATGACTACAGTAAATTCATAGCATATAGAACATTTAGCAGCACAGCACAGGAACAGGCCCTTCAGCCCACGATATTGTGCCAAACTGATTAAACTAGTAATTAAACACCTAACTAAATTAATCCCTTCAGCCTACACAAGGTTCATATCCCTCCATTCTCTGTATATTCATGTGCATATCTAAAAGCCTCTTAAACACCTCTATTGTATTGACACAACTACCACACCTGGCAGTGCATTCCAGGTACCCACCATTCTCTGTGCTAAAAACTTGCCCCGCACATCTCCTTTGAACTTACCCTTTCTCCCCTTAAATGCATGCCCTCTTGTATTGGACATTCCAACCCTTGGAAAAAGATACCGGCTGTCTACTCTATCTATGCCTCCCTTAATCTTATAAACTTCAATCAGGTCTCTTCTCAGCTTCTGGCGCTCCAGAGAAAGCAACCTATATTTGTCCATCCTCTCCTTATAGCTCATACCCTCCAATGCAGGCAGCATCCTGGTAAAGATTCAGGGACTTTGCCTGGGACAGAAGCTAAATGGAGTAATTCTAAGAGCAAATTGTTGGATCGGAAAGACAGGGCCTATACCTCCTCTCTTTCAAAGCTTCTATTATCTTCTTCATTTTCATAAAGGACACTGTTAGCCCCTTGATCATTGTAAACAACCCTTCCAGTGTTCTTCAACTTCCACTTACTCTCCAGAGTGGTCAATGTGACTTTAAGGTTTGTCTTACACAGTGAGCCAACATGGTAGTTTGAAGGTGATCGGTGAGATGGAGTTTAGAGGATAACGGAGTTGGTTTCACTGAAGAATTAAACTTGGAAATGGAAAGGAAACTGATAAGGTGTCACTCACTGTGACCCGCATGACAATTAAATCCAGCAAAAAACAAACTGCTGGAAGAACTCAGCGGGTCGAGCAGCATCTGTGGAGATAAGGGGGTGGAAACTTCCTGATAAAGTTCAAGAGGGCAGCCCCACGAATGAAGGGGAACTGGTCAGGATCTCCCCCAGCAGGTACGCTGGACAGGAATGGCGACAAGACAGGAAGATGGGACTTTGGCTGCTGTTACTTGTAAGTTGCTAAGAGAGGTGCAGCGGGTAGATTTAGCAAAATCAAGCCTGGAATATTGGTTGAATAAATAGCAGAGGATTAGTCATCCCAAAAGACCTGGAGTGGATTGGCAACTGGAAGGGTCCTCACTTTCTCCCTTCACCAACACCACCCCACCTATCTCCAACTGCTCCCCACTCCCTGTTCCCACCAAGTGCATTTTCTGACAGAAGTTGTAAACCCGTCAAGAGATAATGAAAAATATTGCCATTGTTGATCCTGAGAATTTAGGTGGAGCCAGGGACTTTGGAACTTTCTTACCACACTCCAGCATACCCATTAGGGAAAACGCTCAGCCAACAAGTTAGCATTTTCAGAATATTCTTGTTTCAGTCAGCAATTATTTATAATTACGTAAATTCTCTGACGAATGTAAGCCGTCCATATCCATAGTCAATGCCAGAAATACCGTAGGAGAGAAATTAGATTACTGTTGTGTGTGATATTAAAAGGGACTCTGTATACATCTAATAATGCAAACAAAATAAAAAACAACTTTTGGAAATGAGTTGTTAGTGTTACTAAAACAATAGATTTTCTCTGTAGCTCTATGGTTAGGAGGCATGTTCTAAAGATGGTGTTCCTTATGATTTTGCAAAAAATGAAAGAAATTACAATATCTAGTGACAGAATATGGTATTAGTAGCTTTTGAAATTTGTTATTTTACATGCAACAGACCTGCCAAACTGGGTAAGAAATAGTAAAAGTTTAAATAGGGGCTTATGTACCAAAATATATTTTATGAAATAGTCTCGGAGATATATAATGTAGTTACTATATATCTCTATCAATATAATGTAATTACTGTATGTATAAAAATCTACACACAGATGAAGTTTGGCATTGGGCTAAATTTCTGTGTGTAATTTTGATCATGTGCAAGTGTTAAACGGCTGAGAGCAAGGTCAAATTACATTCCTTCAGAATTTTATTTCAACTTCAATAATATAAAAATTGAGTGAGATATGAAAATGGCTGCCAATTCACTATCACGTATTTTAAACTATCGCACAAAGTCAGAATCAGAGACTCACATGTCCATACCGCTCCTTGGCTGATAATCTGCTGCATTGTATCATTTCTCATTGAATTTGTATGATTTTTATTTAAATGAAAATTGCCCATGTCCATGTGGTATTTTCAGTCCTGACTGTTGTTAAACTTTCACTCTTGTGCCTGTGACTTCACCCACTGCTTTGATAAATGCTAACCTACATACACTTCCCACATAGCATGCCACAAAAATTAGAAGCATCATCGACTGCATTCAGGATAGGGTTAAACTGTCTCTTTAAATTAATATTTACTTGAATGAAATAATGTTTGTTATAGTCTCTGTTCTTTCACTTTAATTTATCAAAGATGAATTTTTTTCAATCTGTATGACCCACTTATATTATTTGTAAAAGAACCTCACTATTCATTACCCAGGAGGTAAGATGTTTACATCTGTTTTGATACTTACAGATACAACCTAATTAAAGGCAGAATGATTTTTATACTAATGTCTCAATCAAAGACATTTCAACCTTGGCTTTATTTTTCTTCCTCCTCTTTAAAGTTGTGTTTCTTTGACACAGCACTTGCCTGCGCACTCCTTCACCAGCTCTGTTACCGGAATAATAATTAACAACCTTTCATTAATTTGGGATGAAACAATACTTCATAATGAAGTATGGAATAACCAATGTGATCCACTAAAATGAGGCGTATGCTTTTCTTACACCTCATGGCACATAATGTGCAGCAGCCGTTTGCATCGACCCAGCCATAAAGGCCTTTATAACATTGAGTCAAGGACAGTTAATGGATGCTCAAGCACAAACAGAATGCTCGAAGCATGTCAGTAAAGACTAACCTGGGGCAAAACATCAAAATGCAGGTTGGAGATTTGACATTCCTGCAGGCTCTGTTTGCCTCAGCAGTGATTTTGAAGTCAATATCCTTCTGTTTTCTGGATGGTATATCTGATGTGTGCATACAATGTGTATCTGATTGAATTTGAAAAAGTATTGCTTAAAAAGCAGCTTTTAAATGCCTTTTGTTGTGTCCTACTCAGAGATAATGGAAGCAGTTGTAAAGATTATCATAGCAAGGCAATTGTTTCATACTTCAAGGTTAAGGGAACAGAAGAATATTCACTGGAAATGTAAAGAAAAGAAATGTATAACAGCTAATTAGCCACGTGAATTAAATGCAGTATTATTCACTAAACCAGAACATTTAATACCAGGACTGTTTTGGAGGACATTTTATTCCTGAAAGTATTATAGAAATAATACAACAGGAATCATCACATTTTGATTTTTGTTGTCAAAATATTTGCCTTGTTAATTTCCTTAATGCATATGAATTTATAATTTACAGTCATATTAGCTTACTGTTGCATAATTACAGGACGAAGTATGGCAAATTAAATCTGGGTAGAAGATAGTGCACTTCTGCTAATGTACAAAAGGGGAAGATAGGTTTACTCAAAATGCACTTTTGGAAGGTTGGAAGATTGGCAGTTTAGCTAGGGCTCTGTCTTTAAACCAACCTGCACAGTTGGGACAACATGAGTGAATAAAAACAGGGAAACAAAACTATCCTGTAATTACCCATCACTTCCATTTTGCAGTGAGAAGGTGGACTGGATTATAACTTTCCAATGTGCTGGAAGCAAGGCAGTACGGATTGGCTAGGAAAATCCCGAAGCACAGTGGAGATTGAGTAACCATCTGTTTAAAATGATAAAGCAAGGACGTTGTTGATAAAGGAATGTGGCCTAGACAGTGTTTTCCAGTGGATCTTGTTTTGGTCCTTCTGGTTTTTACCGTGTGGGTGGCCCTTTTAAAATTTGGATTCCTTCATCTCTCCGCAAGCATGGTCAGTGCAGTTGGAAGATTGTACATCCTTTGCTGCTGTTCAGTAGTGTCTTTCTCTTCTGAAACAACTGTGAGATTCACCTCAGGAACATCTTCCATCTCACCCTTTTCTTTGTTATCCTCCCAGATACCTTGCACAAGGAGCAAGTGGGGAATGTGAACTTTTCTGAATCTTTCACCAACTCTTATGAGATCATTCTCAGAACCATACACCTCCACTGCATCTCTGATATCCCATCTTCTCATCCCTGACCTGCTAAACTTTGTCATGCAGTCGTCTCCTTGTGACTTGTTTTGTGGTGCCTACATGGTTTCAAATGCCTTTCCTTCACCTTTCTTTCCAAATGGCGCTGCACAGGACTCACCCCCACCCTGGGTCTTTTGTGCATCAGTATTTCTACCAGAGTATATCCTGTTCTGGACTGTAACATTGTTTTGTAGCTTGGAATAAA
Source organism: Pristis pectinata (assembly GCF_009764475.1). NCBI lineage: Eukaryota > Metazoa > Chordata > Chondrichthyes > Rhinopristiformes > Pristidae > Pristis > Pristis pectinata. The sequence continues at coordinate 108,077,174 of NC_067407.1, forward strand.
TGCTGCATTGATGTTTCATGCTAATGTTTGATTGACCTTCCATGACTCTTCCTTTAACGGACCCTTTACTGTGCAAACCAACCCACTTGACACTGGATCATAAGAGATGTGTAACAGTGTTTTATTCCATTGCTGATCATAAATTAATCAAAGTGAAACAATCCAGGATCATTGCAGGATCATTGTCTGATTGACTTATTCCAAGAAACTATATTTGGCAAAGACAGATCGTAATTGTTCTACCCTGTGTTCTGTGGTGGTACATGAGCACACATACTTTACTTCCAACCACTAATAAATGGCCTTTGATCAATATTAAAACACATCCTCACCTTTATCACAATAATTTATATGGATCTTCTGTCTGGTAGAAGATTTCCACACCTGCAGTGGTACTTTAGAAGGTTGTACTCTGCAGTCCTGACATATCGTATATCTACTGGCTAAATCTTCTATGTCTATGCCAGACCTTTGGACCAATCCTCTAGATGCTGCATTTAGATTCACTGATCAGACCTTTTAGCCATTTCCGCTATTATGATAGTGAAATTGTCTTCCATCACCCATAGAGCACAAGTTTTGTTTTCTCTGCTCGTTGTGGTTCCTCCATAAGGTAGTCTTGACAAGGTAACTGCCACAGAATTTTATTTGGATGCCCTGGCTCGGTGTTATAGGTGCACTAAGACAGGAGGTTGGCCCACCTCTGATGCTGCCGTCCATACGCTGGAAATATTCAGAACCATCAATCACACGTCATCAACCTGAAACATTAACGTTGGACACTGCCTGCCCTGCAGAGTGACTCCAACGTTTTCTGCTTTTATTTCAGGTTTCCAGCATCTGGAATAATTTGCCCTTTTGATGCCTCCATTGTGAGAATAACAGACCTGGGTCCCAGAGGCCAGCAAAGATTAATGGTCCGTTTCTAGCATGAGTGATCTTCCCAGCTAGACTGGTGAAAGCTTGGAACATCGAAGATAATTGCTAGTTCTTCCTCCGCTATCTGATTAGAGATATTTTTACTTTTGATCAGTTTGTTTTCTGGCTCTGACAGTGGCCTCTGCTTTCTCTTTAATTGCCAGCCACTTGCTGACCTAAATAAATTATTTCCTTCTGTACAAAGGCCCATTTGATTGTCTTCAGCTTAATGTTAAGTTGATCAAGTCATCTGAACACTTCCTACAGTATGGAAAGGTTTTCCTCTTCTGTGATAGTTACAATGTCACCATGATTCCACAAACAATGCTGGACGCCCTGCAGCATCTTAACCATTGTCACATGGAATAGTTCTGGTGATAAACTTACGGTTATAAATGGGTACATCCCTCGTGGGTGTTCATTCTCAAATTGGCTTTTTATGTCTTCATTAAGTTTGTCATAGGTGTGGCTCATGTCTAACTTGGTAAAGATCGTTATCCCTGCCAATTCAATCTTGAGAGGTGGGCAAAGAGTAACCCTAACCCTAATGTATGCATTGCTCTGTTAGGAGTCACTTTATAAACTCTGCAGAGCCAGGTAGCCTTATCATCCTTAGGTACCAACATCGTGGTTGTCACCAAATCATTCTGTGATTCTTTCATCAGTACCTGGTGTCAGCCCAGTTTGTTTAGCTCTTCCTCTAACGGAGTTATCAGTCCAATGGGTATCAATGTATATTTACAATAGATTGATTTGATATTTGGTTTAATATGAATATGAGTTTGGTGCCTTTTAATGTCTCTGTATGAACCCTTAAACATTTCTTCTCATTGTTCCGGGTTGTGATATATTCATGCTAAAGACATTTTTCCAATCCATTCTAACTCTTTTAGCCAATCTCTTCCTAGTAGAGTTGGCCTGTTCACACGGTCAGCGGCAAGAATTGATGGCTTTGCCTTTGGCTCATTATGGTGGACTCCACATTCCAATAGTCCTGGTGTTATCAGGGTCTTGCCAGAATATGTTTTCAACTTCACTATGTTTATTGCTCATCACACCTTACCAAACTCCTGATCATATGCATCCTTTCCGACGATGGAACAGTCAGGAGCTATGTCAATATTTACATCAATGTCTTGATTGTTAATCTGTACTTTTGAAACAGCTGCTTTTTTCTATATCACCAGTACTGGCATATATATTTTTTGATGTGCTCTTCATATTGCTCATCCATCTCAATCCTTTCAGTGATTTTCAACTTATTTCCCTTCATGCTTGACTGCTACTAGTTTGGTTTGCTTTACTCCGAGTAGCCCTGCAATTAAAGCACCCTGTTTTTCTGAATTGTAACATTGTGTTAAATGACTCCCATTCTAATGGCAGCAGAATTTCTTCTCGAACCTGCTTTTGTGTCACTTAAGCACACGTGACCCAAACTCAAACTTGGAGCTTCAATCATTGCTCCTGCCATCGGTCCATGAACTTAATTTATATTAACATTCTGTGCCGGCTAAAATTCCTTTGCATTTTTGCAGGTCATTTCACAGATATAGCTATGTTGCATGCCTGCTCAAACATTAGGTATATTATATTTAGTAACTTTGACTGACACTGCTCATTAGTCAGCTCATACACAAACTTATCTCACAGTGTGTGATCCAAGACCATACTAATGTTACAATGCCTCAAGAGGTTTTTTAGAGTCATAGAGTAATACGGCACGGATACAGGCCCTTTGGCCGAACGAGTCCATGCTGACCACGGTGCCCACCCAGCTAGTCCCAATTTCCTGCATTTGGCCCATATCCCTCCAAGCACCACCCCTCCACGTACCTATCCAAGTGTTTCTTAAATGATACTATTATATCTGCCTCAACCAATTCAGCTGGCAGTTCGTTCCATATACTCACCACCCTCTGCGTGAAAAAGTTGCCCTTCAGGTCCCTTTTAAACCTTTCTGCTTTCACCCTAAATCTGCACCCCCTGGTTTTGGACTCCCCTACCCTGGAGAAAAGACTGTTACCATCCACCTTATCTATGCCTCTCATACTTTTACACATTTCTATAAGGTCGCCCCTCATTCTCCTACGTTCCAAGGAATAAAAATCTAGCCTGGCCAACCTCTTCCTATAACTCAGGCCCTCTAGTCCTGGCAACATCCTTGTAAATCTTTTCTGCACTCCTTCCAGTTTAATCACGTCTTTCCTATAACAGGGGGACCAAAACTGTACACAGTACTCCAAGTGCGGCCTCACCAATGACTTATACAACTGCAATATAATATCCCAACTCCCATACTCAGTGCCTTAACTGACGAAGGCCAGTGTGCTAAAAGCCTTTTTCTCCACCCTGTCTACCTGTGATGCCACTTTCAACAAACTATGCACTTGTACTCCTAGGTCCCTCTGTTCCATTACACTCCCTAGTGCCCTACCAGTCACAGTATAAGTCCGATGCGGGTTTGACTTTCCAAAATGCATCATCTCACACTTATCTGTATTGAAATCCATTTGCCACTCCTCGGCCCACTTCCCTAACTGATCGAGATCCACCTGTAATCTACAAATAAGCTTCTTCACTATCAACAGCACCTCCTAATTTCGTGTCATCGGCAAATTTACTAATCAAACCTTGTGCATTAACATCCAAATCATTTGTATAAATAATGAATAACAAGTTTCCCAACACTGACCCCTGCGGCACACCACTAGTTACTGGCCTCCATCCCGAGAAACAGCCTTCAACCACCACCCTCTGCTTCCTACCTCCGAGCCAATTTTGAATCCACTTGACTAGCTCTCCCTGGATTCCATAGGACCTAACCTTCCAGACCAGCCTACCATATGGGACCTTGTCAAAAGCCTTGCTAAAGTCCAAATAGACAACATCCACTGCCCTACCCTCATCTACCTTTTTGGTTAACTCTTCAAAAAACCCTAAAAGGTTTGTCAAGCATGACTTTCCACGCACAAAGCCATGTTGACTCCCCCCATCAGACTCTGGTGGATCCTGTCCCTCAGAATTCCCTCCAGTAACTTCCTCACTACTGACCGGCCTGTAGTTCCCTGGCTTGTCCTTGCTACCCTTCTTAAACAATGGAACGACATTAACCACATTCCGGTCTTGGAACTTCACCAGTGGCTAACGATGAAGCAAATATCTCCGCAAAGGGATGGAATAACCAGGTCATCAGTTATCATCTCTTGATCTCTGATTATAAATTCTACACTTATAGTGATGACAAAGGAGACAAAAGATACTGCAGATGCTGGAATATAGAACAAAATCAGAACGCTGGAAGAACTCAGTGAGTCAATCATACCTTCTTTCTAATCATTCACCCTTGGTTTCATTCAGCCTTTCTTTATCTGATGATACCTCTTCTTGGAGCTTTATCATCTCTAATCCATTCTGCTTGACCAGATTGTGCAGGGTGCGGCAAACCTCACTAATGTAGCCATTTTAACTGGCCCATACAATAGGAGGCCTCTGATCCTATCTGCTTTATGATGACCCTGGTAATTCTCCAGCTTTCTCTCTGCTGGTGTTGCTTAGGTAAGATCAAGTTCCACAATGGTGTCGTCAACTAAGTGTGGAAGGGTTATCCTTTGTAACAATAGCCCTCTTTATGGATGTATGGAAAAGTGGAAGCAGGATGAGTAGAATGGAATAAAGGCACCAGGGTCCCTGAAGCCAAACTGGCACATGCTGCAATATCCTTGACAAGTTGGACATTGATAGAGTGAAGGTCTTTCCAGTTCACATAGGCTGCTGACTCATCCTCTGGTGCCCTGACATCTACATCAGTGTGCTCTATTAATTTGTCTTCCTCATAGCTAAAGCAAATGATCTCACACTTCCCCACGTGAAATTCCATCTGTTATAGTTTTAGTCTATCTTTGTCTCCTTGCCATTTCCTTCTCCGATCTCCACTACTTATTTTACCTCCTAGTTCAGTAAACTTGATTCAACCACACTCTATTTCTTCATCCTAGTTACTAATATGAAGTAAAATATATATAGATATGGCCAGTTAAATTCATATTAAGGCTCAAATGACATCACTGCACCCTTATTTGAATTTATTCATGAGGGACCGCTTCTTTCTGGAGTTTGGAAATAATGTTTTCTTTTCAATTTTCTGCCCCTGAGGGTGAGGAAAGCTAGATGGTTGGATATATTTAAGGTGGAGATAAATAAATATATGAAAGATTGAGGAATTGAGGACTATGGGGATCTGATATAGAAGAGGAGGTGAGGCCAGCATAAATCAGCCATGATCTTACAGAATGGTGGGGCAAGCTCGGAGGGACTGGTAGCCTACTCCTGCTCCTATTTTAGATAAGATAAGAGAAGATATCTTAATTAGTCACATGTACATTGAAACACACAATGAAATGCATCTTTTGCGTAGGATGCTCTGGGGGCAGCCCGCAAGTGTCGCCACGCTTCTGGCGCCAACATAGCATGCCTTCAACTTCCTAACCCATACGTCTTTGGAATGTGGGAGGAAACTGGAGCACCCGGAGGAAACCAATGCAGTCACAGGGAGAACGTACAAACTCCTTACGGACACTGCCTGGAACTGAACCCGGGTCACTGGCGCTAAAGCGTTACACTAACCACTACACTACCATGCCTGCCTTCTTGTGCTCTAATCTGCCATCTTCTGCATTTAACCTCAGGGTTATCATAAAAGTAAATATTGCCATTTATGACAAATTATGTGTCACATTTGCTACTGTGCATGGTCCAGGTAGAATCTTTAAATAAGGCGGGCACACCTTGCTTCAGCTCTTTGTATCTTGCATGAGTTGATCTGTGCACTTTGCGATTGACTTTGTAAGAGGTTATAAACTCATTTTGTACACGAACAACAGTGATGAAAGAACAATCACAGCATCAATAATGGCAAAGTTATCAAGGGCATCGAGTGACCACATAACTGTGTTGGTAAGACGGAAGACAACGCAAGTGGCAGATTAGTCCCAGGCTGCTTGCACTGGAATTCTCTGTGGTCACAATAGTGTTGTGGCTATTTGATTCATATATCAAACAACTGGAGATGTTTTGTACAGTGAGTAACATCATTGAAATAGAGGCTGGGAATGAGAATCCTTGCTATGAGGCCATACACAAGAAGGTAATTCTGTTTGTAGAAATGAGACCAGGTACATTGCAACATTTACAAACTTCTGATCATACATGTCCTTTTTTTGAGACAGAGTGGTCAATAGCTGTAGCAATATTTATATTTATTAATTCTTTTAATTTTGAAATCTCTGCGCCGTTTAACAATGTGAATGGTTGTATGATCATTTCAGCCAGAATCTTTATAAGACTCCTGATGCAGGGCCTCGATCCGAAACATCAGCTTACACCTTTTGCCTCCACAGATGCTGATTATCCCACTTATATTCAAATTAAGGTTCTATCATTGTGAAATTGTGGTTGATTCCAGTTTGTAGATGTTAGTAAAGTAGAAGTTATAATAAATAGTGGTGAGTGGAAAAGGAACTGACAAGGAGACAAAGATGGACTAAAAATATAACAGATGGAGTTTCATGTAGGGAAGTGTGAGATCAAATACTTTGGCCAAGAGAAAGACACATTAATAGAATGCACTGCTGTAGCAATCAAGGCACCAGAAGATGAGCCAGCAGCCTGTGGGAACTAGAAGGACCTTCACTCCATCAATGTCCAACTTATCAAGGATATTGCAGCATGTGCCAGTTTGGCTTCAGGGACCCTGGTGCCTTTACTCCATTCTACTCATTATGCTTCCACTTTTCCATACATCCATAAAGAGGACTATTGTAACAAAGGATAACCCTTCCACGCTTAGTTGATGACACCATTGTGGAACTCGACCTCACCTGAGCAACACCAGCAGAGAGACTGGAGAACCACCAAGATCATCACAGAGCAAATAGGATCAGAGGCCACCTATCGTATGGGCCAGACAAAATGGCTGCATTAGGGAGGTTTACTGCACCCTGTAAAAACTGGCGAAGATAAAGCTCCAAGAATAGGTATCATCAGATTAAAGAAAGGCTGAGTGAAACCAAGGGTGAATGACAAGAAGGCAATGCACTGCAGCTGAGGCGGCTAGACTGCAGCTGATAGAGTTGAATCTGACGGCAGGTAAAATATACTCAACATTAACCGTCCCCGGTCCCAACTTCAATCACGTCTGTGATTATCACTGGCGATCGAGAGGTTTGGTCTGATGATCCAGAGATGTATGTTCATGGCAGTGAGGACATTTAAATTCAGGTCAGAATTCCAAGAAGTATATCTTCATACATTTATATTTAAGTGCATTATTTATCTGAGCCTTATTTTTGTTAGTGATGGGTGTCAAAAGAATTTGCCAAGGTATTTTTGAATTTAGAATCAACACTTCTAATGAATTTACAACTTTGATTTATAGTTTCTCTTATTACTTAAGTATATTAGGAGCTAAAAGGTAGCCAGGGAAAGAATGGCTCCCCTGAGGGATCAAAAAGGTAATCTCTGCATGGAGCAAGGTGATGTGGGCAAGGTCCTAAATGAATGCGTCTCATCTGTGTTCACCAAGGAGAAGGGCATGGAAGATAGTGAGTTCAGGGAGAGGTATGTGGATAATCTAGAGCAGATCAGTATTAAGAAGGAGGAAATGTTAGATGTTATGGGATGCAGAAGGTGTGATAAATCCCTAGGGCAAGATGGGATCAATCCCAGGTTTCTATGGCAATTAAGGGAGGAGATAGTTTGGGCTCTTATGGAGATTTTGGCATCTTCATTAGCCACAAGTGAGGTACAAGATGACTGCAAGATAGCTGATGTTGTTCTTTTATTGAAGAAGGGCAGCAGGGATAAGCCAGGTTAACTATAGGCTGGTGAGCCTTCCGTCAGTGGTAGGGAAATTATTAGAGAAAATCCTAATTCTAGTCCTAAGAAATAGGATTTACATACATTTGGAAAGGCAGGGGCTGATCAGGGATAGTTGGTATGGCTTTGTACAGGGGAAGTCCTGCCTCATTATTTTGATTGAATTTTTTGAGGAGGTAACTGAGAAGATTAATGAAGGCAGGGCAGGAGACGTTATCTGTATGGACAAGGTTCCCTATGGAAGGTTGGTCCAGAAGGTTAAGGCACATGGGATCCATGGCAAGCCAGCTAATTCGATCCGCAATTAGCTTGATGATAGGAGGCGGTGGTGGAAGGATGCTTTTCTGATTGAAGCCTGTGGCCAGTGGTGTACCGCAGGGATCGGTGCTGTTGCTTTGTGATAATATATTAATGACTTAGATGTGAATGAAGGAAGTATGATTCATAAGTTTTCAGGTAACATGAAAGTTGCTGGTGTTATGGATAGCAAGAAAGTTTGTCTAAGGCTACATAAGGATATAGGTCAGATAGAAAGTTGAGCAGATTGTTGGCAGATGTTGTTAATCCTGAGAAGTGTGATGTGATGTATTTTGGAAAGCCATAGAGAGGTAGGACATACACGGTAAATGGCAGAGTGGTAAGGAATGCTGATGAACAGTGGGACCTTCAGATTCAAGCCCATAGTTCCCTGAAAGTGGCAATACAGGTGGATAGGGTAGTGAAGAAGGCATATGGCATGCTTGTCTTCATGGGTCAGGGCAGAGAATACAAAACACTGGTTAGACCGCACTTGGAGTATCGTGTGCACTATAAGAGGATGTGGTTGCACTGCAAAAACTGCAGAGGAGATACCAGGATGTTGCCAGAATTAGAGGACTTTAGTTACAGGGAGAGATTGGATAGGCCAGGTTTGTTTTTCCTGGAGTGAAAAAGGCTGATTTGTGACCTAAGAGAGGTATGTAAAATTATAAGAAGCATAGATAAAGTAGATAATCAGAATCTTTTTTCCATGTTAGGATGGCAGGGTCATCAAAATTAAGAAGGCATAGGTATAAAGTGAGAGGAAGGCATTTTAAAGGGGATTTGAGGGGAACATTTTATACACAGTGTGGTTGATATCTGGAACTCGCTGCCAGAGGAGGTCGTGGAGTCGGGTACAATGGTAACATTTAAGAGACATTTAGACAGGCACTTAAATAGGATTAGTGTAGATAGGTAAAAAAAGCCTGGCATGGATGTGGTGGGTCAAAGGGCCTGTTTCTGTGCTGTACCACTGTATGTCTCTACAGCTTTTTAGTCTTCATTGTCAAACTTTCATTGACATTGACTCTGATAATTTCAGTGGTCTTTAATTTGTATTCATTCACAGAATGTGAGTATTATTGTCAAGGACAGAATTTAATGGCCATTGCTAATTAGCTGTGAACAAAGCCATTTCAATGGTCAGTCACAAGGCTGTGGATCTGAAGTCATGCACAAGCTAGAGCAGGTAGGACTGCAGATTTCTTTCCCAAAAGAAACATTAGTGAACAAGTTGTGCTTTTATGACAATCCAATAGTTTTGTGGTTACCATGACGGATACTGACTTTCTGTTCCAGAATTTATTAAGAGCCAGCCTTGCCAGCCATGCCCGGAACCTGGGAATGAATACAAATTAAAGGGCAATGAAACCATCAGACAAGCTCAACGTCAACTAAATTCTGACAATGAAGACTAAAGAGATGGAATGAGAAGAAACTATTGATTGTAGTTATAAATAAAATAAAAGTATTGATTTTAGATCTATAGACACAGGACAGTGGTACCGTGTTACCCAATCATCAACCAGAAATAAGGCTCATATAATCGTTCACAGAAATATAAACAAATCTAGATATACTTCTTGGCACTCTAAATATCATTGTACAAGTGATATACACAACAAATGCCATGCCTGAAGGCCTTTAGCATCATTTGTCTCGTAAAATACCTTAGTTATTCTTAAACTGTTAAGCAATTGACTGCAGTAACTCTGATATGCTATCTGGAGAGGCTGGACAAACTTGGGCTCTTTTCTCTGGAGCAGTGGAGGCTGAGGGGTGATCTGTTGGAAGTGTATAAAATTATGAGGAGCATAGATAGGGTGGACAAGCAATATCTTTTTCCCATTATTGAGCGATCCAACACCAGAGGGCATGCATTTAAGGTGAGAGGGGGGTAGGATCAGAACAGATGTGAGGGGTATGTTTTTTTACACAGAGAATGGTGGATGCCTGATAGGGTGGAGGAGGCAAATTCATTGGGGGCTTTTAAGAGGGGCTTGGATGGGCACATGAATGAGAGGAAAATGGAGGGATATGGGTATTCTATAGGTAGAAGGGATTAACTATGTCGGCACAACATTGTGGGCCATAGGGCCTGTTCTGTGCTGTACTGATCTATGTTCTATATTCTATGTTCTAACGTGGTGACATTGAGGTATCAAGTACATTCATGCAGGCAGAACATTTGCTGATATTTCACATTTTCAGTATAAATGGGCAGCTTTCTCTGCTCATAAAATAACATAGCGTCTCCAGTTGTGGTTTATACAAGGAATAGTAGAACTGTTCTCTTTCCAATCTTTCTCTGATTTTCTGCTATCTCCTTTCTGGAAGGTGTTGATTGTTTGCTGGGATTTGAACCTACACACACACTTCAACTTCCAGCATGACTATAGAGTAGCCTTGAGCATAGGCAAACCTAGCGGTTCAGGTTAACAACAAAGGGTAATGCTGCTGAGCTTGTTCCTGTTCTCACGGACATAATGAAAATGAGGAATAATCTCAAGGAAGCATTCAAAATTCCAAAAGAGATTTACAGGGTAAATGTTTAGAGGTGTTCCTAAAACAGAAGGTTAGAATTAGTCATAGGATAAAGAGTGGCTGTTAGGACTGAGGTAAAGAGAAATTATTTTCTCAGAGAATCCTAAATCTTTAGCATTCTCTGTTTCAATAGCCTATGGATACCCAGTCATTATATTCAGGACTGAGACAGATAGACTTTTGGAAGGGATGAGGTGACTGGGAAGGAAAGTGAACTTGAGGTATGAGTTATTGAATAGCAGAGTTTGCTTACTCCTATTTCTTACATTGTTGTGTTTTAACATTTGTTTATTTTAAATGATATTGGTTGATAAATAATTAATCAGAACGCCAATTGTCTTTACTTAAAATGTCGTCAAGTGATCTTTTACATTCACCTGAAAAGCTGTTTTAAAGTCTCGTTGGAAGAGCAGAACCTCCTGTAATGCAGTGCTCCCTTGGCTTGTGAGTGTCAGTGTAGAGTTTGTGCTCAAGTGTCTGCAGTGTGACCTGAACCATTAGTTTTCTGACTCTGAGGTCAAAGTGGGGGCACAAAATCAGTCTGGTCCACAGCATCTCCTGAGACATGGGCATCCTTCCAACATCCAGCCAAGTGCTGTGAAATCCACTGCTGCCCTTAAGTTACTTGAAGCAGAACTATAACTCTCTGCAAATCTGAAACCGATGATAAGATGTAGCCCACATCATTTGTAAATTATTTCTTCAGAATCGGGACAATTTGAACAGAACAAATGAGGTCAGAAAGGATTATATAAAGTAAAATAAGTATTTACAGCCAAATAATTGTGGGGCAGAGCAGCCTTAATCAGGTTTAATCCTATATGAAAGGAGAAAGCAGATCAAATTTTCCTTGGATATTTTTGTTGAACATCTAGCAATGGAGCATTGCCAACACTTTTGATTTCATTAACAGTTTATTGATTTAATGTCATTGTTTTAATATGAACAATTCCCTGGGATGGGAAGAAGAGATCATCTCTTTCTGTTTCCCCCTTCTATTCCAGGGAATCTTATGAATAAAAACAGAAGTGCAAATCAATATATTGTGAACTGAATTGTGAATGCTGGCAATGCTGAAATAACAAACCATCCCTTAGCAGAAGCATTATACAAAACAAGGCTCTGTTGGTGCCTGGGGTGACAGAACTGAGGCCTTATGGTAGACAACCTCATGAGGATATAAAATAGTTGAAGCCATTTTTAGATGTAAAATGTCCTCCTTCATGCAGAAAATGTGAATACAATTGCCATTAGGTGCTGCTTGGAGCTTTTCTTATTATGGCTCAATTGTACAACATTGGGTTTCTCCATGATTTGCCTCTATTACAGTTACAAACAGATGTCAAAGACAGAGTACATGTTATCACCAGCCTTTAATAATGTCCTTTCACGTTATCCACAGGTATATCTCTTACGGATAGTGGTTTCACTTGAGAATTAGAGAAAGAATATAATATAAAACACTATCCTCCCTGTGTCAGAGAATAAATAGAAAATTGCTGCTGCGGCTTTCAACAAGATTCTTGGCCCTTGGAAAATTGCCTAACATTATTTAAGATCCACATGACCATTTTGTGGTATGCAATCAATATTCATTTAAAGATTTGGATGTCAGGCTGCCTCCACAATGCAGTGACTCTTAGCAAGTGGCTGAAGAGGAACAGGAGACAGACTGGTCAAGGGTCCACAGCATGGGCATATGAAGAGGAAGAGGGTGGTTAAGGTAAATCTGGGACCCCATGAAAATGAGATTGGGCAAATAATAATGGGAAATAAGAAAATGGTGGGTAATTTAAACTCATTCTTTGTATCATTCTTTACAGTGGAAGATACTTCAAATTTCCCAATCTTTACAGATAGGCTATTTTCAAAGAGGAGGGAAGAACTTGGAACAATCTCGATCACAAGGAATAAAGAGTTGAAAAAACTCATGGAAGTATAGGCGGACAACTCACTGGAGCCTGATGGCCTGAATCCAAGAGTTCTGAGCTATGTAGCTGCAAAGTTAATAGAGCCATTGGTTGAAGTTAGTCAAAACTCACTGAGTTCCAGCAGGGTAATGCCCTAATTTCAAGAAGAGAGGGAGACAAAAAGTAGCAAACTGTAGGCTAGTCAGATCAACGTCTGCTGAAGGGAAGATGTTGCAGTCTATAGTCTAGGAAGACTCAGTGAGTCATTTACAAAAGCATAATGGAACCAAACCAAGTCAATAAAAATCATATTTGACAATTTTCTGAATTCTTCATTGATGTAACAAGCAGGGTTGATGGAGGGGAACCTCTACATGTTGTGAATTTGCATTTCCAGAAGGCATTTGATAAGGTGCCGCATAAAAGGCACAGGGTAAGAGCTCATGGTATTGTGGCAAAAGGGTTAACTTGGATTGAAGAGTGGTCATCACACAGAAGACAGAGAGTGGGAATAAATGATTCTTTACCAACCTGGAAGGATGTAACTAGTGGAGTGCCCCAAGGATCAGTTCTAGGTCTTCAAATATGTATTATTTATATTAATGACCCAGAGAAAGGAGCAGAATGTAATATATCCAAGTTTGCCGATGACACAAAGATAGCTGGGAGGGCATGCTGAACTGAGAATACGTGTATTCTGCCACAGGATTTAGATAAGTTGAGTGAGTGGGTGAAAACTTGGCAAATAATGTTTAAAAATAAAGAAATATTGTTACAAGTGTTCAAGGGGCTAGCAGGACTACACTTGGAGTAACGTGTACAGTTTTAAGATGTTTAAGATATAGTTAAGACAAGCTCCTCCTGGATCCATCCCAGGGTAAATTTTTAAAGTGAATTACCCAAGGAGAGTCTGAGCAGAGCATCTTAGAAGTGTCTTGACTCAAAATGTCCTCAGGTGCTGTCTGTCTGATGTTTGCTTGTTCTCCCTGTGAATGTGGTTGCCTCCCAATTCCCAAAGATGTACTGTTTGGTATGTTAATTAGCTATCACAAATTAACTCTTGTGTATTTGTGTGTTTGTCCATGGGTTTTTCCCTTACAGGATCGGCCCAGGAGCTGTTGGAGCAGTAGGTTTCTAACAGGTATGGGCTGAGTAGTTAAAAAGCTGTGTGTTTTCTGCGGGCTTTTCCCTTACAGGATCAGCTTGGGAGCCGTTAGAGTAGTGGATCTCTAACAGGTAGGGGCTGAGTATTTAAAACAGAGTGTTGGTTGGTTGATTAGAGGGAGTGAATACTTGAGATAATTGGCAGGGACAAATATAAGGAGGGGTAACTGAAGAGGAGCAGCCAGTGAGGACCAGCCAGTGTGTGAGTGGCTCAGGGTAGGAGTGGAGCTTTGAGGCTTTGACTCGAGAGGCTTCGGCGAGCAGAGGCTGAGGACGAGCTTGCTCCCAGTAAGGTAAGGCTGGGTAAGTTCCTTTAATTAATTTAATAAACTTAGGAGTAGGTAATGAATGCAGCAGTTAGGGCAGTCGTGTACTCCGTATGCAGTAGGGAAGTCAGGGACAGTAAACTTGTCCCTGATGATTACACCTGTAAAAGGTGCATCCAGCTGCAGCTCCTGACAAACCGAGTTAGGGAACTGGAGCTGGGGCTGTATGAACTGGATCATTCATGAGGCAGAGGCAGAAATAAACAGGAGTTTCAGGGAGATAGTCACCCCTAAAAGTCATGAGGCAGGTAGCTGGGTGACTGTCAGGAAAGGGAAGGGGTATAGACAGAAAGAGCAGAGCACCCCTGTGGCTGTTCCCATCAACAATAAGTATACCGTTTTGGAATCTGCTGGTGGGGACGACCTACCAGGGACAAACTGTAGTGGTCGTGTCTCTGGCACCGAGACTAGACCCTCAGCTCAGAGAGGAAGGAGGGAAAAGAGGAGAGCAGTAGTGATAGGGGATTTGATCATTAGGGGGACAGATAGGAGGTTCTGTGGGAGAGATCGAGCTGAATAGCCTCCTTCTATGTTGCAAGAGAACATAAATATGAATATGAATATGAAATGGTGTCTTATATATTTCAGGTATCCTTGAGTCGTATCCTTGCAAAACTTTCACGCCCAAAAAATGGATGCATCAATGTTCTGCTAAAGAAGCAATTGAAACCAGTACAAAGTCAGGATAAGAATTTTAATTTCAATTAATTTTTCATTCATTTGCCATGCCTGCTTTATGGTACTTTTCAGGTTATTCATAACTTTCCAGCCTTTCCATTTCTAGTGAACTGTCGGGTTAGTATTTATTGCACAAACCCTAATGTCTTGAAGAAATGACTTAACCAACATGTAATGAGTTTGTTTTTGCAAGATGACTTACTGTATATTAGTTTATTTTTAGTTTGACCATTTCAGTTGTCTAATGGCTTGTCCAAATAATTCTGATTTTCTCGGAGACATTTTGCAGTGAAGGTCTCAAGTTTTCTCATGGTTATCTCAGTCAGTGGTCAAGTTTCATTGTCATAATGGATAGATGAAATGCTGTTATTGTATAGACTTGGAGAACTGATTCAGCACAGGTTCAGCTGTAGCTATGGACTAAATTTGGCCCATGGCATCTCCTGGCTTAGCCCACCAAAGGGGAGCACCAGAAGAAAAGGCTCGGATATTCTATCTTGCACAAGGCACTGGTGGAACAGGATCTTCCTTTATTGTCATAGAGGAAAGTACAGGTCATGAAGGACGTGTTTGGTTCAGGTAATGAAGCAGGGGAGGGGGGTCCACGCAGATGGAGTCAGGGATGGATTTGGGTGGAAGATGTCAGATCTTTGCACAGAAGGTGGATCGTTGAGGAGATGGTCATTCTGGTGATATAAAGAGG
Source organism: Pristis pectinata (assembly GCF_009764475.1). Classification (NCBI taxonomy): domain Eukaryota; kingdom Metazoa; phylum Chordata; class Chondrichthyes; order Rhinopristiformes; family Pristidae; genus Pristis; species Pristis pectinata. The sequence continues at coordinate 108,092,590 of NC_067407.1, forward strand.
ACTGTGGGGGGGGGGGGGGGGTGGTTTCCAAGGTGGATCACATGTGGATCAGAGAAGACTCTGGTGCATCTGGTTGGAAAATGATTGGCGGGTTTTATGTTCTGAAGTTATTGGCTGTAAAGTGGTGGGAATAGAGATCAGCAATGACAGAATGTTAAGGCACCTAGATAGAAGTAGAAAGGTGACCTGGGCTCCCTGCCAATGGCCTAGTGTCAGACCTTATACTTTACAACCAAGTATGGTAAACCCTATAGTTAAGACCAGCTTAAGTGCTTTTCTGGAGATTGAAGCTTCAGTGCTCTATTGTGCCAGAGAGGTTTGAAAAATCACACCAGCTGAACATTGTATGAACTATTTCATTTAGTTTCTTTTTTAGATACTTCCTTTTTGCAGCACAGCACAGTAAGCTATTCAAAATATCATTTAGTAAGCAATGATTTTCCATGTGTACATTGCAAAAGTTGAGGTCAGACGATTAGGATTGGACCCCAGCTTCCTGATCAGTTTATTGCCCATTAGTGACAACTTTGTCCTTGCTTTAAACACAATCTGTTGTTATAGCACGTAACATACATGAAAAATGTAATCAGAACAGCACCAATGGACTTTTAAATTTGGCCAGTGTGGATCATTTCTAACGCTGAGCATGATCTTATTCCACCATAATAATTCACAATAATCGGGGAGCAAAATATGCCCCTGCTTAATCCCCCAATTTACTGAAGCAAAATATATCCCACATTTACATTCCAACCTCTGTGGTCAGAATCAAGGCCAGCTTACAGTTTGAATCAGAGGACACCAAACAAGAAGAATGCGAGTAAATATCTTTTTGAATGCATTGACGTTCAGTGGTATCTGCAGAGCTTTGCAGAGCTTCCTAAGCAGGAAAACCTCCACCCTGTGGGAGACTAGTGCTGGGATATACACCTGATCCCTGGCAAGCTAGTGTGATATTTTGGATCCCTGGTGAATTGGTGATAAGTATTTCTGATTCTCAGAGGGCTATTGATTAGTGGGTTTCCAATCCTTGAGCGCTACTAGTGCTGAAGGCAATGTCACTGATACCTAGCAGTCATAAGGATTTGAGAATTCCTCAGAGCATGGTCCTTCTGAACACTGAAAAAACCTGAGGATTCATCTTTACTAACCAATTTTGTTTATTTGTTGGGATTATTTGTTTTTAGAGAGCATGTAGATGGAATCAGGTCAAACTCACAACCTGAAGAAACTGCAGCTTCTCTGGAACAGGAGTGTTAAAGTGCTCACATTAAATATGAGAAAACACTTAATCTGTTGTAACATGTTAAATTAAACCTTATCACATAACCTCAGTACAACTAGTTCATGACCTCAATATAACTATTGAAAATAAAACTTCTTTAGTCTCATGTTTTTAGTTAAATTAAGCCAATTAATATCGGTTATTACAAAACAGATGGCTGATTTCTCTACCTTAAATATTCAACATAAAAGTCATTAAACCTTTGTTTATAAATGTATGCTATTTTTAGGAAGTGTTTTTATGTTGACTATTTTATCATTTTTGTTTGGATAATTTGTAACTAGGCTGCATTTCTATTCCTGGGTGACAGCATGTAATTAAATGCAAAAGGTCCACTCATTCCCATTGCATTCAAAATAAGGTTGTTTCTAAATGAGATGACACAATACTATTTATTTTTTGTATCAGGATCACATGATTAACAGTAATAAATTAGGCAAACCAGACTGGAAAATTGTTGATTAGGCACATCTGTGAGGCAGAGGAACTGGCAGTGGAAAAGGCAAAACTGAAGTAGGTTGCAGCCTCATTAAAACATTGGGATGTGACTGTGATTGTCCTGTATGCAGTCCTGTAAAGTTTATGCAAGCAGTTTGATGACTGATGAGAATGATTTAGCTTTCTGGAGCTCAGACTTCTCAGCATTCTCAGTGGGCTCGGAAGCAGAAGTGCTTCCTTCTGCTTGCTGAGGAGCTTGTACATGCCAGAAAGTACAAAGAAGGAGGAGAGACTGACTTTTCTACAACAGTACCCCTCAGCACGACAATTACAGAAGAGATATTCCAGGGAATAATTTTTTTTATACTGAAACTTTGCAGGGGCTAGTTTATATACAACTTACTTATTATAGCCAAAGACTGCATGTAAAGCTCATAATACCTTTATGCTTCCTTGAGAAATGTGTGGAGTTAAGGAATGACAACAGGTAGGTCATATATATTGCACCATGGCACTTTATTGAAGCATTAACTATGTGCCTCAGTTTCTCTGAGAAACAGAAATCATGATGCAGTTGTGTTACATATTTCCAGCATGTCTTACTATGGAAATGGCAGTTCCACTAATGCTGAAGATAACCAGTGTTTTTAATTTTGACCAATTAGGATCTTTCCTGGCTCTCCCTAGGGGCACTCTTTTTACCTGTCAATCCTCTATCCAAAAACATGCACTAAGTCCACAATAATTTCCAAGAGATATAATCTCCAAGAGATAAACAACTATTTGGTCTTTGGTAAATCTCAGTTCATTTGTCTGAAGAGCACAGCATAGTAGGATTTATACACTCTGGACAAAAGTGTTACTAACTAATTTATTCTGTGTGTATGTCTGTGTTATTTTCTTCATTGTATTTCACTTCAGCAAAACTATTTGATTTTTGTGGTCTGGAACCAAATCTAATCCGTACAAATATCAGTGAGTTAGCTGTGTGCTGGGTTTCATTTGGACTCTCTGTAATTAAGGTGACTCTCTATCTCCTCAAGGTAAGAATAATAAAAGATCCAGTTGTCACATGCCAAATATTACTCTTTCAGTGGGCATATCCCCATTCTGATTAATTCAGACTTTGGATCTGGCCTTCTAAAATTTAAGTTCATGTTCTTTTTCATATCAGTCTGCCAATAAATTTGGAACCATTCCCCTAAATCTGACACAAACCTTTCTTCAACTGGAGTGGCAGGGGACTCCAAAAGCAGCTCTATTTAAAAAAAAGAATGCAAACCTGCTCAAGTTACTCCTTTTGAGCTGTAATCAGGCAAGACCAGCCTGCCACAGACACCAGAAACACAATGGAGGAGTACAATTTCTCATGCCAATAGGATAATGGTATCACACATGCACAAAAGTGAAAGAAACCAGCAATTGTCTTGTCAAGCATCCAAGACTCAGTTTCTTCAATGGGTTTGAAAAATTCATAGAGCTTGGATTTGGTCAAAATTGTAGTTTGACGATTTGCTTTAACTTGGAATTAGAATTTACTCTGTTATTTATCCCCACTTCTAGCTGAAATACAATAAAAAAAAGAAATTGTTGCAGTTCTAACAATAAAATATTATCAAAAAGTCACCTTGAAATTATAGTGAGCAATGTTATTTTAGAAGCATTTAATAATTTATTATATCATTTATATTATGACATTAGCGCATCTATTTTGTTGCTTTATCTGGGGGAGCTCTAATTTTGTGAGGCAAGATTCAAGTTAGTGGAAATGTTAGAAAGAATAATTTTGGTAAATTGCATCATAGATTTGTAGTTTTTAATTTACAAATTTAAGGCCTAATACCTAATTCCTTTGAGTGGATAGAAAAGGTACACATGCCATGCCACATGATTTTGCAAAAGGGAGTATTTTTATTCCACAGTGGGCTCTTTCTTCCCAAATGTACGTCAGGCTCCAGTGACATCCAATGAAGCTCCTTTCGAGTGCTGCTCCCCTAAATTTACCCACATGCAGAATTCATTATGTTGAAGACTTTGTCTACTTTGTAGGCTGTTATTGTGGAAGAAACCACAACCGAATGGAAAAAAAAAGCCAATATTCTGAGCACAGTCTCGCTGCTGGAACTGTACTTCTTGAAAGCTCATTGGCTCTTATCCCACTGCATCACAAACATCTGCTAAATCATTTGGGAATGGGTACCCTAACCAATCCTTCCTCATGGTTAGACTAATGAAGAAGGGTGTAGATATAAATTGTGGAAAGAGATATAATTTCCGTGCACCCAAAACATGTAATTGAAACCAATATCAAGAGGCTTGAACTATTTTCAGGTGTAAGCTTCATCAGTAGAAACTGCTGAGCATTCTGTGGAAGTGCTCCTGAAGGCAACTCTTCAGATTTGAGGATGGAATTGGGAACATGTCAAGCCTGCTTTTTTGGGCCCCTCAAAGCACCCCACCACCACAACATCCCTACATCTTTACTGGAGGGGTTCCTGTAGTTCTTTAATTTACTTTGAAAAGCAAGAAGACATTCTCAGTAGGTAATTTAGTACATTTCCCCTATAGATTAATCTCCATACATTAGGGAAGTATGTAAAATTAGTGAAACAAATGGAAGCTGAGAGTTAATAGTTACAGTATATACCTGTTATACCAGTCTACCAAATTATTTATCATTTTAAGTGGTCAGATCAATGCTTACCAAAGAATCAAATTGTCTTAGAAATGAAGGGAATAAACAGCTGTTTCTCCAAGAAGCAGCCACTACACAGATAGAATAAGTTCACGTTCACCTACTGAGTCATAGCCCACTACGTCTTGTTCAATAAAGGCTTACACAACAGACTGTTGTCATTGGAGCCAAACAAAAATTGCCAGGAAAGTCATACACATTTGAGTGTAGATTTTCCAGCTCCACAGGAAGATTTGCATCCCTATCCTGAGTAAATGGAAATTATATCCATCCTGACAGCATCTTTCTCCCTGTGGAGAAAGATTCCAGACATCTATTCTTTGGTTTTGTATTTCGGGAAAAAAATGGGCAGTTAAAGGATTGGCTTTATGACTTTTTGAAGCAGCAAAACTAATAATGGCTTACAATTTTAAGCAAAAGATGAGATGGAGTCTTTTATTCACTATAAGGATGATAACTCAATCAGCATCAACCTTACCAGGAGTAGGTGGTACAACATTTATATGGTCCCAGTGTATGATTCACGCACTCCATGCACCTTTCAAGGGCTATTCTAATATTGTGGGTGAGCTCCAAGCAGGAAAACACCTGTGAAGGGCAACTTGCTCACTGGTGATAGGAAAGTACATGTTGCTATTGCATCACCTAGAAAAGAATGTCTTTTAAGTCAGGAAAGTTTGGGAAAATGCCAGTCTCTCTGAAAAACAAAATACTGTGAATGTTAGAAATCTACTAAAAACAGAAAATATTGGAACTACTCAGGCAGCATCTGTGGGGAGAGAAATAGAGTTTCATCAGAAATGTGGAGGAAAAACAAGGTTTCAGATTCAGTGGAAATGGGGAGGGAAGAAGTAAACAAAAGAGGAATCTCTGCATTAGGGTGGAATGTAGAAAAGCTTAAAGAACATGAGGGAGTGATAAGGTGAAAGATAATGTGAAGTCAGAGATGAAAAGATTGCCCTAGTGGTGGTCTAACATGATTTAGGCTGGCACAGCAGTTTGTGCTGCAGCCTCTCACCTCGAGGAACCCAGGCTCAATCCTGACCTTGGCTGTTGACAGTGTGGAGTTTACATGTTCTCCTTGCAACTGCATGGATTTCCTTCAGGTATCCTGGGAGTTCAATTGGCTACTGTGGAAAAAGGACCAAAAAGATATTCACGGCTATGTATGAGAGAGTAAATTGCAGAGCTATAGATAAATAAAGGGGAAGAGGAATGCTAGGATTTCTCTGCCAGGAACTGCCATGGACCCACATGGATGAATGGTCTCTGTCTTTGTCGTAGTGAATAAGTAAATTGGAGAAGCAAAATCATTATTTGAAATTATAAGAGAAATATATACGGAGGAAATAAATCGAAGCAAGTTAGAACAGCTCATTACTTGAAGTACTGAACTCAATATTGAGATCAAAAGCTGTAACATGGGAAGTTGGAAGATGAATGTTTTTCTGTGAACTTCCATTGAGCTGTGCTGCAACATTGCAGTATGATTTAGGACAAAGAGGCCAGGTCATGCTAGAAATGAAGTGATATTTGACCAGTAGCCTTGAGAGTCACCCTTGCAGACTGTATGGAGTTCTTCTGGAGGTTAGTCACCCAACTTGTGTTTGGCCTCCCTCATTTGAGCATGAGGTGCAATATACCAATTTAAAAGACATGCAAGAATCCGCTGCTTCATGTAGAAAGAGATTTTTGGACACCTGGACAACGAGAAAGAAGGAAGGTTTACATTTCCTGTAGTTGCATGGGGAGAGGATGGGTGTTCATGGAGATGGGTGAGTGAACCAGAATGTCCTGACGGAAACAATCCCCTGGGGAGGGGGATGGTAGGCCAGGGGAGGGGAAGATGATGGTGAAAACATGACAGAGGTGTCGGAAATAGTGAAGGACGATCTGTTGAATGTGAAGGCTGGTGGGGTGGAAGGTGAGGACAGAGAGAGAACTTATTCTAGTTCTGAAGGGGAGGGAAAGGGACGGGAGCAGAAGTGCAGGAAATGGAACACAGTGAAGGAAAAGCTGAGGTATCAGAACCAGTTGCATGGAAGGTGATATTGGCAGAACAGATGTGATGGAACTGTAAACCATGGAGAAAGGAATGAAGTCCTTACAGGAAGTGTATTAAGTTATCTGTGCAAGTCAGTGGGTGTGATGTAGATAATGGTCAGCCCCTGAAATGGAGATTCAGAATTTATGGATGAGAAGAGAAAAATAGGAATTTAAATCTACTGCTAGTTGGGAGGATGAGTACATGTCCTTGAATTTGTGGTGCACACACACATAACCTCATTAAATATACAAGTATTGGGAGGGTAGGGTCCTGTGTCCTTTCCCCACTGACCCATCCTTCTCCCCACATCACACACTCTCATCTACTTACGCATGCCCTCACTACATTTTGCCGAAATCACTGTTTGATGGTTTCCCTTTGGGGCTCTGGTTCCCACGGGATGTTCCAAAGTTTCTTGTGTGCATGGACCCAAGCTCTTATGTTCTTTTTCCAAGAGCCCTTGTGGATAAAGGCTCTGGGCCCTGCATTTACTGGCAATAATATTTGGTTACAGTTTTGTTTTCATGTTTAAATTGTTTTTTTTTGAAGGATCAAGGGAAATGGAAAATAAAAGCAGTGCTGAGAAGTCTGTCCAAACAAAACAAGCAGGATCAGGTCAAGCCCATTATTTATTTTTTTGGTTTAGTTTTTCAAAGTCAGCCACATGCTGTGGGCATACAATGTACTTATTCCGTGTTTGTCTCTCCTACTTTTTAACAGCCAGCACAGCCATCACCAGCAAACTTTTCAGTTCAGATCACACTGTGTAGTCATCAGTACTGGATTAAACTCAACACCAAGTAAGGTTTGGGCCTGATACTTCCTGTACATATGGTGATGATCTTTCAGTGACTTCAGAAATGTACCTTAAGTCTACATTTCCAGACAATTATGTGCTGAAAATATATGAGATTATACCCTGCCACCTTTAACTTTTTAACTACTGGTGATTTAAGGTGAGCCTTTTTTTCTCTGACCTATTTTGCTCCATTTATGAAGATCAGTCTTCCTCTTGCCATGGGTATGTTCCGATCTTTGCCTAGGAAATCACCCAAGTGGTTCGTTTCACACAACAGTGGGTGTTTCTCCTGTTCATGTTTAATGATAGAAGTTTGTTCCCTCTTTTCCCTGGGACTGCTTTCAAAGTAATCCCAGGATGATTCAGAATTTGCAATTTGCATCAAGTTTTATTGAATTCAATAAAGCATGAGTTTGTACTTCATTTTGTCGCAACACATTACTAAAGTGATTTTGAGGCCTATAAAAGTAATCAGGAAACAGGCTACTCTTTTGAGCAATCCATACAACAAATATTGATTGGGTACAAGAACACAGAAGTTGTGCAGCACAGAGAAACGTTCATCAGAATGTTATTGGTGCTAATGGATCAAATCAGGAAGACAAGTTACACAGACCTGCATACTTTTTATATATGAATATGTACTTGAAGTAATGAAAAAATCAACATTCCCAATATCTTAAAAATGGATTTGTGCACTGAATCGTTTACTTAAATTACCCTCTGTGGCTCCTGAAGTCTGTGCTGACACACTTTGCAAGTTACCACGGTGACTCCAGAGGAAGGGGCAGACACATTCCGGTCAACTCTGTTCCTCTTTTCAAAGGTACTGCTTGAACTGCTGAGTGCTTCCAGTATTTTCTGTTGCTGTTCTACACAGGGGCTGATAGAGGGGTGGTTTTGCCTTTACCTCAATTTCATCAAGGACTTCTAAAAAGATAAGAACAAAAGAAACATAAGTAAGAGTAGACCATACTAACCCTTAAGACGGCTCTGATGTTCATTTAGATCATTGAGGATCCATTGTCTTATTCCTACGTTTTCTCCCATCTTTTTATCTTCTTTGCCTCAATATCCAAAAATCTTTTGTTGTCACTCTCAAGTATATTCTGACTGAATATCCTCAATCCCCTGAGGCAGAGAATTCTAAAGAATTCCCTTGGCAAATTTCTCCTCAGCTCAGAGCTAAAAGACAGACCCCTTATCCAGATACAATGTTCCCTAGGTCTAGATTCTCCAGTTGGAAATACCAGCTACACAGCATCTACCTTGTCATTCCCTCCCATGATTTGTATGTGGAAATGATGTACAATTCTCTAAATTCCAAAAAGCATACACCAGTCTTACTTAATTTCTTCTCATAGAGTAAGCCCCATCGCAGGAATCAATCTAATGAATCTTTGCTGCACTGACTCCAAGGCAAGTATATTCTTCTGCATACAGTACTCTGAATGATTACTCACCAGAGCCATGTATAATCTGAGCATGACTTCCCTACTTTTGGACATTAACCCTGTTGCAATAATGGTCAACATACCACTTGCCTTTCTTATTGTTCTTTGAACTTGCATATTTGCTTTGTCTCTCATGAATCAGTTCACAGAAATGCCTATGTACCTTGCTGTTTACAGATGTTCTACACTTAAAAACGACTTGATTTTCTATTCTTCTTAGCAAAGTACATGACATCACATTTCCCACATTATATTGCACCTAGCATCCTTGTTTAAGCTATCTACAGCCCTTTGTACTGATCACTTTTGATGATGAAAGGTCATCAAAATAAGTGTTTTCATCAAAATAAGTGTTAACTGCTCTCCCAACATGCTCTTTGTATTGGTCTGCCAACCTGAAAACCTGCACAACCCCATTCTCTGCTTTTTGTCTGTATTGCTTTAACCATGATAATGGCTTTGGTGTTGCCTGTAACTGTTGGCATGTCTTGGACTTCCATGCACACAAAGTCAAAAACAGATGGACTTAACTTCCTCACCAATATTCTATGCTGCATCTTCCAATGTAGACTGGATTCCTCAGGGAGCACATCAACAAGCTGGATCTTGTCAAGAATCCCCAGCATTCACAAAGATGAATTAGCTATCAAACCTAGGTTCAGTTTGGACCTGGTGCAGCATCTGCAAGCCCAGTGGGGCTACGTGGAAGGACCTTAAGCAGAAAGAAAGTAGGCACGGTAGTGTAGCGGTTAGCATAACGCTATTACAGTGCCAGTGACCCGGGTTCAATTCCAGCCGCTGTCTGTAAGGAGTTTGTACGTTCTCTCTGTGACTGCATGGGTTTCCTCCGGGTGCTCCGGTTTCCTCCCACATTCCAAAGATGTACAGGTTAGGAAGTTGTGGGCATGCTATGTTGGCGCCAGAAGTGTGGCGACACTTGCAGGCTGCCCCCAGAACACTCTATGCAAAAGATGTATTTCACTGTGTGTTTCGATGTACATGTGACTAATAAAGAAATCTTATCTTGTCTTATCTTTTCGATTTAAATTATTTGAAGTTTATTTAATGTTTTTAGTTGGGTTTTAGTTGATTTTATTTATACATGTCTAAGACAGCTTTTAAAACAAAATAGTTCTTTATTTCATTTTTAATAATCTTTAAACATTGTTGAACGTCAAAACCAGCTGTCAGAGGCGTTAGGGCAGTTTCAAGCACAGGGCTTCTCCATTGCATTGTTTGAGGTCAGGTTCCTGCACGGGGCTTCATTGCTGAACTTTGGGATGCTTCAAGCTTGCAAAATAGACCTTGTTCATCTGAATTATGTAAACTTAGAGCAGCGATTGTGGACAGCGGACAGCAGGCATATGCCAGTGTTAGCCCAACCCTGTAAACCCTAATTTATGTAACCCTCTTTTGTATGGTGTCTTATTAAATTTCCTTTTTTAGGGTATTAGCCTTCTAAAGATGTATGGATATGAACATACATTATCTCAAGCACGGCATTGACCAGATTCTATCTTGTTCTTCCTATGGATCCCAGATCAAGCTGCATCTGATTTTGCAGAGCAGCCAAGTGGTTATGAACTTTCCTGAGACCACTGTAGGTGACATATTTAATGTCTGTTAATCTGTTAAACAGTAGACAGCAAGCCATCTCTAAAGCAGCCAAACCAACAGCCAGAATTGAATATGGTCCAGCTCCTATCTCAGTGAAACCAAAGTACAGTACAGATTTTGTTTCAACACTTATGCCACCAAAACCAACAGTGAGAGCAGATTGTAGAACAGCTCCTTGTTGGTTGCATTAACCTGTACAGCAGCCTGCCAAGTTTAAACTACATTACAGATTGAATTCCTGCCAGCAGGAATCTAATATGTCTATGCATGTTTATTGAGAAGCTTTCAAGTCTTGTCTACTGGTTACATTAAACTAGCTTTGATTATAATTATTAAATGGCAACACTATACAGTTAGAGAAACTATCCTTCAAAGCTCAAATGTATTCTGTTCGGCACTTCCAACGTTACCATTTTTCCTACGAGACTTTGACCTTTAATCCACATCCTCACTTCCTATTGAACTTTACTGGAATTTCTATCACTCTTGTCATATCAGTATACCCACCTTCACAACCCCAAGCTCATTGACCAGGTCATAATGCAACCTAGAGCATGGTACGTCATTTGTTAAACTGAACTTCATATATCTATTCTGATGATTTCCCTCTCTTATAAACACAGCAGATTTATTTGTCTGAATGTGTAGGAGAAAAATGAAGTCAAAGTACATACTTTTAAAGGAAGCTTAAGTTTCATGGAATAGTATAAAAGTTATGCAGACAGATGGAGAAGTGGGTTGCTAGGTAAAAGGTGAAAGGCGAAGCATTTGGCTTTGATGGGAGGTAGAATGGGCACCAGAGAACATTGAACAGTACAGCACAGGAACATGCCCTATGGCTCACGATGTTCTGCTGAACTAATTAAACTAGAAATTAAACACCTAACTAAACAAATCCCTTCTGCCTACACAATATCCATATCCCTCCATTCTCTGTGCATTCATGTGCATATCTAAGAGCCTCTTAAATCCATCTATCATATTTGCCTCCACCACCACCCCTGGCAGTGCAATCCAGGCACCCACCACTCTCTGCATAAAAAACTTGCCCCACACATCTCCTTTGAACTTACCTCCTCTCACCTTAAATGCATGCCCTCTGGTATTAGACATTTCGAACCTGGGAAAAAGATACCAGCTTTCTACTCTATCTATGCCTCTCATAATCTTATAAACCTCTATCAGGTCTCCTCTCAGCCTCTGCCACTCCAGAAGTGGGAGAAATAGTAAGCAGCTAATCTGTCACTTTGTAATTCTGTGAAAACTGTCACTCCAAAAGTAGTTATGAATGGAAAGTCTCCCTCTCCCTTAAAAGTAATCTGTTTTGGGATCCCTAGTTTTCAACATATCTTTGAAAGATTTAGTTGTGTGTTTGTAGCATAGTATTATTAAATTTGATTACAATACATATATGGATAACAGCAGAATGATGACTGGCAGCAGAGAAACAGACAATCATGCAACACTGGAGATATGGCTGTAGTAGGACAGCACATGGCTGTCACATGACAGTAACAACACTGATCCCTCTGGTCAGAGGACAGCATTGCTCCTCGGATCGGAAGTGACACCACTGTCAATCAAGGTGTGGCTCCATCTTACCCATCAGGTGTGGGCATAGGGATTGGCCTAGCAGAGCGCCTTTGCTCCTGAACCTGCCTGACCATTGGCCTGTCTAAATCACCTGGCCAGGCTCCACCCAGCACTATAAAAGAGTGTTGCACTGCCCTGGCCCTTCCTCTTTTGACTGCCCCAGGAGCATTGAGGTAATGCTGCAGAGACCACTGGTAAGAGTGTGCATCACCATGTAGTTTGGGAGCATCTTAGTCAGATTCCAGGGAGTGTTAGGGCCAATGCTTGTTTGGGTCAAGGTATTCAGGCATTGAAGTGTTTATCCCTCGATAAGCTGTACCTTGTTTACTGTGTGTTTGTGTGTGTGTGTGTGTGTGTGTCTCGTCCTCGTTGCGATCCCCCCTCATGTCCATGGTCTCCTGGTGTGAGTGTGTATCTGTTCCCATTCATTCTGTCCCCACATTTGCCTTTGTGATTAAACTACTTTTAAAATCCAAAATGGCAGCTGTGTATGTAAATATAGACCAATGCATACGGGAACAAGTTAAATCAACTTGTGCAAAGCATGAAGTGGTCTCCATTGTAAAAAGCTGGAAAGGCAAATAATTTGTGAATTATGTGAATATTTTAAATGAATCTAGTTGAGATAAGACAAGTTTTTGAGAAGATTCTATTATCAATCGGAACAAGTTAAGGTGGAATATTCAGGTCATTGTTAAGGCCCATTCAAGGGTATCATTAATAGTTTTGACTATGTTGAGGAAGCTACCAATGCATTGTATAGTAACAAGAGAAATAGAGTCACCAGCCCTTGGTGGGGGGGGGGGGGGGGGGGGGGGGGGTGGCGGTGGTGGTGTGGGTGGTGGATGCTAAGTTATGAAAAGAAACTCACATGATTAAATTTACTTTCAGTAACAAAAGAGTCAATAATTAAGGATATTGATAAGTCTGTATGAGGGAAATAAATGTAACATTTCAAAGTCAACGTCAAGTTTATTGGTATTGGTTTATTATTGTCACTTGTACTGAGGTACAATGAAAAACTTGTCTTGCATACTGATTGTACAGATCAATTCATTACACAGTGCAGTTATATTGAGTTAGTACAGAGTCCTTTGATGTAGTACAGGTAAAAACAATAACAGTACAGAGTGAAGTGTCACAGCTACAGAGAAAGTGCAATGCAATAAGGTGCAAGGTCACAACAAGGTAGATCGTGAAGTCAGAGTCCGTCTCATCGTATAAGGGAACCGTTCAATAGTCTATCACAGTGGGGTAGAAGTTGTCTTTAAGCCTGGTGGTATACAGCCTCCTGTATCTTCTACCTGATGGAAGAGGAGAGAAGAGAGAATGACCCAGGTGGGTGGGGTCTTTGATTATGCTGGCTGCTTCACCAAGACAGTGAGAAGTAAAGAGTCCAAGGAGGGGAGGCTGGTTTCTGTGATGTACTGGGCTGTGTCCACAACTCTCCGCAGTTTCTTGCGGTCCTGGGCAGAGCAGTTTCCATACCAAGCCGTGATGCATCCAGATAGGATGCTTTCTATGGTGATATTGTCATATGCACAAGTACATGTAGGCACAGGTGCAATGAAAAACTTGCTTTCAAAGTTGGAGTGGTGGGTAGGTATGGGAATGTGAGCTGTAGGAAGAAGCAAAGAAGCTCCAATGTGATTTAGACAAATAGTGTGAGCGGGCAAATGCACCCCAAAAACAGAGGCAGATTATTTTCTGCAGGAAATGTAACACCTTATCCTTTCACTTTCTCCCTTCCCACTTTCCAGGGATCCAAACAATCTTTCCAAAGGAAGCAGTGACTCCTGTGTACTTCTTCCAATCTGGTGTAATGCATTGGGTGGTCTTCTGTACAACAGGGAAACCAAATGCAGATTGGACGACCACTTTGAGGAGCAGCTGTGTTCTGTTCACAGGGATGACCCTGCAATTCCAATTGCCTGACACCTAAGTTCTCCATATCACTCCCACTGTGTCTGTGGTCTCCTGCATTGTTGTAACAAAGCCCAAAGTAAGCTTGAGGAACAGCACCTCATCTTCCATCTGGGAACATTGCAATCTTCTGAAACCAATGTCAGATACAACTTGCTTTCTTTGTCTGTATCAGGACAGGCCAGGTTATCCATGTGTGATGTCAGCTCAGTTTTTCTCTCTCCATTAGCACCACCTGACCTGCTGGGCTCATCCTAGGGTCTTGCATTTTGTGACTTTACATTCACTTGCCTGTGCTCTCACTTTCTAGTTTCCCTCATTTTATAACTTTTCTGAATAAAAGAACATGTTCTCTTTCTTTAACTGCCCAGCTTACCCCATGACCAGTGAACCTCGTTTACAGCTTATTTCTTGGGCAAGACAAAAGAAGAAAAAATGCAGATGCTGGAGATCTGAAATAAAAACAGGGAATACTGGAAACATTTAGCAGGTTAGGCAGTCTCTGTGGAAAGCGAAGGTTAATTTTTCAGGTCTGGACTCTTCATCAGAACTGGGAAAGAGAGAAAAGTTAGTTTTAGATAGTAGGGAAGGTGGGGGCGGGATGGATAATACAAAGAAAAAAGACTTGATAGAGTGAGACAAGAATGTGGCAACTAAGTAGCAGTTAAAGTCAGATTAAGCCTCCTTATGAAATTCATTGTTAATGGGAAGGCTGTGGGACATGCCCAGCAAGCCAAACTATAGAAATAAAAGAAACAGATAAAGAAAAACTGAGGCAAAATGATGATCCCATCATGGGCAGCTCTTAAATTTACTATATTTATTTATGAATTTATCTACAATAGAAGCATTCTATCTGACAGACCTTAACCAACAATATTGTTTTTTGTCACATTTTTGCATAATTTTTTCCATGATTAATTTCTATGACCACACCATGTCGGAGGCTGTAATTATGCCCTCCCATCAGTGGTGATGCTGTATCGCATCAGCTTTGCATATCTAAGCTACTCAGTATGTACAGCAAATAAATAGATGCACTCCAATCGTCTCTGCTGATGCAACTCCCTTAATTGCTGTAAACTTCACCATTTAACTAAAAATAACAACAGCATGTAATACATAAAGGAATGATTGAATCATCTCACCATACTCTTATCCATTCGCTCACTGACTTCTTGCTTCACTTAAAAATTACATTTGTTCTTGATTGCCACTGTATGAAAATTATCTGTGTGCATTAACTCATCTGTGGTCATGTCATTTGTTTCCTGCAGGACCTTTTATTGTTTATTTTTCTTGCCACAGCAACAGACACATGCCTAACACCCAGCAGTATGTGATTGTAATAGGTGGAAGACAATTTTATATCCAACAACAAACTTGTAGTATTTTCCTGAGCCCACTGCTCACACACACACTTGCATACCCCTCAGCCCTGAATTTGGCTAGCATATTCCTGAATCCAAAGGGTAAGGATGATGTTGATGGACAACCCCACCTATAAAATTTTGAAAGATGCTAAAGCCCTGACATTAGCTTTCCAATCTGTCAGTGCTGTGAAGTTTTTGTGATGCTACTGAATGTGCCTGAAATTCAGAAACATTTAAGAATTGTTAAATAAAATAATTGATCAAAATACTTTGAAACTCATTAACATTTAAAAAAATAAATCAATGAATAAACCTTAATATTTTTAAAGTAATTCAAATATTAAACAGAAATAACTAAAACGACTTTCTTTAGTGCAGCCCAAGAATCACCATTCAAGTGAATGGGCTGGTGAACTGAGGCAGAATCTGACAGCAAATTCCCAAACACACATACAGGGACGCTCAGTACGCTCCTGCTCCACCACTGGATAACAGAGTATAGCCAAGAGTTTGCCAGCACATTTTCTTAGTTGTATTCTGTTATCTGATGGTGGAGCAGGATCCCCCTTCTCACACGAAATTGTAACGTGCCTGAACTTCCATGGAAGGTTCCAGGAAATTTATGTGGAATAGCTGGAATTTACCAACATGTTCTGAGCCAGTATATATACATTTAATGCCTGCTAGAATGCCCTGAGTGCATGTGTATTATTGCTGTGTGTTATGGAAATGCAAAATTTCTTCCTTCATTTAAGGAAAGCAGGACATCAGGAACAGCACAGATCTGCAATCTAATGGATGATGCAGTGTGTTTGCACACTGAATATGCTCAAAGTGAAGTCTGTATGCACAGAGCTGCAGTTATTGCCGGTACAATGAACATGCCTTGCAATGGTCCATCATTAGTCCATCGTGTTTATGCTTGTTAACTTGAGTACTTGTTGTCCAACAGCTGCTCTTCAGAAACACATTAACTGTGTTAATGAGACTTGGCTGCATCATCAACTTGACCAGTTTAAACCCCAGCTTTTGTATTAATCTTATCAGTGGACTTTTTTACATTACATTGAACAGGTATGCAACCTTTATGAACCCATGACAGCTAAAAATACTTACATGGATCGTGTTTGATGAATGTATAAAGATATCACGCAGCTTTTAAAATATACTTCTGCAATGCATTAACAGCTAAAAAGTTTTGTGTCATTTTTCCAATTAATTTGAAATGAATGCTTTCATGTTCTTTTTTAATGCTGATTGCCTCTAACATTGGTAATTACTCCTTGTGGCTATGTTTTCACTAGGCAGGTACATATGCAGAGATGCAATAAAAGAGCAATTACAATATAATCAGCTTCCCTTCAGCAATCATGAGGGGTTTTGTATTCCATTGAAACTCATTCCTCATTAAAGTGCTCTGATATAAAGGTGCGATGAAAGAAGTCGTCTTAGAAAAAGTTCACATTACCGTCCTGAGTAGCACAGGAAATTTACTGTGTCGACATCTTCATCTTCTACCTAATTATTCTCAGATTAAATATTATTCATAAGTGAAGGATATGTTTTCAGTACAACATCTAATTCAAATAAAATTAGGCATTGTGCTTATGCAAAATCTTATTTCCTAATAATCCTTGAGATCACCTTTCTGCCACTTGCTTGTTCACTCATTATTTCCACAGCACTGAGAACAATACCTCCTGATCCTGTATGTTTCAATCCCCTTTTAACTAGTGTCTATTTTCCTTTGATTCTCCAGGTACCACATAAAGAAACTAAAGTAGATCGCCTTGTCTTCCTCTAAGCTTCGATGTCTTTTGTTTGATGGTGGTTTTGCATTTGTCAGTCAACCATAGACTTACCTGGAAGAAATGAACATGTTCAGCACGGAGATCGCTAATGACAGAAGGAAGCTGTATCCTTTAAAATATTCATTGTGATAGGCATCTGAAACTCTTTTACCTTTTGACCTCTTTAGCTTGAAAACAGTGTTGGTATGTTTAGAATTTTACAGTAGGTGTTTGGGGTCATCACCCTGGCCCCAAAATAATGGTAGCATCAAAAACACTGCTTAAAGAAAATCAGTGCTGAAGGTCTAAAGGATCCCACAGAGAAAGCTCTCCTCAGAGAGTGCTTCCTTCACAAATAGACTGACAATTCCCAACCAACTGGAGCTGCAGAATGTCCACAGTGACTGTTCTGCCCTGAAGTCCACCATAATTAGCACCTTCAAGAGACTTTTGGTTTCTTTATCAGAGAATACCAGGACTGCTTTGATGAAAATGAGCAGGAGATACAGCAGTTAATTTATCACAAATGTCAGGCTTTCTTGGACTGGAAACTCTATTATGCTTCAAAGGCGAGGAAACAGCTCTTCGGACACTTGAGGGCTGAGGTCCAACAGAAAACCGATAACTAAAGAACAGATGGTTGGCAGAAAGGGAGCAGAGATCCAGAAACTGGGCTATGCCCAAATTCTTTAGCCATATCAAGACCATCCATAGGCCAAATAATGAAGGGCTCAGCTCTCTGAGTAACAAGAAGGAAAGTGGTGTTATCAATGACAGTTAGTGCCTGCTGGCCTGAGCATTTCAAGGAACCTTTTCCTTGATGTGAACATGCTTGACTCCATCCCTCCAATTTTGCCACTTCTCCAGGCCAATAAGAAGTTGACAAGTCCAAATGTCAACCAATTTTAAAAAAACACAACATTACCCCAGGAAATGAAAATCAAAATAAAACTAACACCGATTCTGGAAATAAAAACAGAAAATGCTGGAAAAAGTCAGCAGATCAGGCAGCATCTGTGGAAAGAGAAACAATTCATGTTTCAGGTCTTTCACCGGAGTTAAGAAAGAGAAGCAAGTTAGTCTCGGTATAAGAGAAGGTGGGGGAGGGCACTAGGTGGAACCAAGGAGGATCTCACTGATAGCGTGAATTAATGTGGCAAGTAAGGTGCAGTGAAGCCTGTTTTTCTATGTATTGTGTTGATAATTTTGTAAAGTCTGTGTAATAATGTACAGATTGGCCTACTGGGACATGTCCAGCAAGCCAGACTATACAAATGAAAGAACAAGGAAGATAAGAGGGATGGCAGGCAAAAACAGCTAGTCCTAATATAAACAGAAAGAAAGAACGAGTTATCTAAAGTTGGAGAATTCGAATATCAAGTCTTTTAAGCTACAACATGCCCAGACAAAAGATGATTGTTTCTTGAGCTGCGCCTCAAAGTAATAGTTCTGGAGGCCCGGACAGAGAGGTCAGAGTGGGAAAGGGAGGGTTAATTAATGTGGCAGCCAACTGTAAGCTCTGGGTCACTTCTGTGGACTGAGCACAGGTGCTCCGCAAAGCGGTCAACCGATCTGCATCTGCAGCTCTCCTCATTGTGAACACCGACTGCAGTACACTAGATTGCAAGGAATGCAAGTGAATTGCTGCCTCACCTGGAAAGACTGGGTCACTGGATGGTGGGAAGGGAAGAAGTGAAAGGACTTCTGCGATTGCATGGGAAAATGCCATAAGACGGGGAGTAGGTGGCAGAAGAGCAGACCAGTGCATCACAAAGGGAGCAAACCCTTCAAAATGTTGAAAGGGGAGTGGAGGAGAAATCTGTCCAGTGGTGAAATCTTGTTGAAGACTCAGGGGCAGGCAATATCCTTGCTAATGTTCTCAAACTTGGCAGAGAGGAAAATCAGACATAAAATAATAGCCTCACCTCCCTGATATGGGAAGACGGGGTCCTGTCAGAGCACCTCAGAGATACAAATAATCATGACCATCTTCAAGAAAGGAGGCCAAGGACAGTAGCTATTGATGTATCTCCATACTGTCTGTCAGAGGGAAAGCCATTGGAAAGGTCCTTCTTAACTATCTTCTCCCAGTGGCCTAAGACCTGCTTCCCAAAGGTTGGTGTGGAGTCTGTCCATCCAGAGGAACAATGGACAGGATCTTAACTTAGCATTTACAAATGCAGGGAGCACATTAATCACTACATGTGGCTTTTTCCAATCTCACAGAAACATTTGAATCTATTAATAAAGAGGGAATGTGGAACATCCTTCTCAAATGCCTGCAGAACTTTGTCTCCATCCCTACATCTGCTACATAATTAGCCCTAACAGAGCTAATCTCAATGCAGACTGACGTCAAACAAGACATCCCAACACGTCTCTCAGTCTATCTCACCTCAATAATGCATCTCATCTCCAACGAGTTTCCCACTGGAATTTTTAGGATAAATGGGAAATGATGAACCTATGTTATCTCTACTCTAGCACCAAGCTCACTCCAACCTCAGTCATCAGTATGCAGACATTCCTTGCTTGTGCACAAGTTGAGGTCAAGTTCCAAGACAGTACTGATTCGTTGACTGAGGCATAAGACACAATGGGTCTTACACTGAACCACAAGCTAAGTGTCTTCTGGTAGGTGGTGATAGAAGATGGGTCTAGGAACATGCGTAGAAAATGGTCCATTTGGGATGTGGAAGGGAGATTGGAGGGAAACGTGTTAAACCTGGTGGAAATTGTGAAGGATGATCCATTAAATACGGGCGCTGGTGGGAAAGAAGGTGAAGCTGAGGACTTGGGGGACAGGGAGAGTGGATGAGAGCAGAAGTGTGAGAAATAGATGAGATGTGGTCAAAAGGTCAGATGTATGTGTTTATGTGTGTGTGCACATATGTGTACATTTATGTGTGCATGCATGTGTGAGGGTGCACATGTGGCACGTATGTGCATGCGTGTGCATGCACTTGTGTTTGTATGCATATCTGCATACAAGCATGTGCATGTGAATGTGCACATGCGTGTGCTTACATGTGTGTGTGCATACGTGCGCATTTGTCTTTGTGTGTGCCTGTCAGTGGTGGAAGTTGATGGGAAGAAGTTTTGCCACCAAACGACTGAAGAACAAACTGGTCAAACTCAAGACAGTCAGCTTCAATGTTGCCATTACAATGAGTTCTAGGGTTATAGGAAACATAAAAGTGTGCACATTACAGCAAGAGCTAGCCATGGAGAGATGATTTGGAGAGTCTGGAGATTATATTGCAGAGTAAGGAAGAGAAGATATTGCAGGAGAAACAGGGGTCATGGCTTTTCTACCTGACCAACCCACTCTATCAGTGCAGCCACTTGTGCCTGGAGAGGTTCTGCCTCCCTGGTGTGGCCCAGGAGTGAAAGAAGGCACCCAAGACCACGCTAGGAAAAAACAGCATGGTCCAGAGCACAGGCAACCAGTGGTCTCAGGGCTCTGAAGATCTGTCACATTTTGTCTGATTATACTCCCAGGAAGCTCCCAGGCTTATCTCAAAACATTAAAGGATGTTATTTAAATTCTCCAGGCAGTGCTCCATTAAACAGCATGTCATAGCACGCTCCACGAATAGCCTCCACATGCATACGCAGAACAGTGCTATTCCATTGCAAAATAAAAACATAATGCTGAAAACATTCAGCATCAATGGAAAGAGAAACACAGTTAATGTTTCAGGTTGAAGATCCTTTGTGAGAAGTAGGCTATTCTGTAGAGTTTCTGCCAATGTTACTGGGAGCCTATATAAACTTTAGTCTCAAGTCTCTCGTATAATTTGATATTGTTGTTAGATGCATCTTAAACTGGATAATATTATTGACAAGGCAACTTATTGTCCTATTTCCACCTGATGTACTTAGCTCCATGAAAGAGTCAAGAGGCAGCTAAAAGAGATTTCAAAGAACATTTTGAGCATTTGATCAGTGTTTTTGGTAGCTGCTCCTGATTTTCTTTGGTTGTATGTCTGCTTGCCACTGGCTGAGTGAAACAGATGCAAGTGTTACACGGGAATTTGCAACTGACAGACAAAGCATGGTGATAATTAACCATGGGTCTGAAACTGGAATTCACTCATGGATCCAAACTGATTCTAACAAAACATTTTTTATTAATCAGAACAGCTGCACTATTCTTAATCTTTTTGCTCCATGGGTCAATAATTTAATTTACTGATTTAAATCAATCAAACTTTGAGTAGTAAAGAAAGGAGCACATAATATGGAACACATTAAATAAAAAATTTACTATAACTGGATAGCCCTTTCAATGGGCAGCACAAGGCACAAAGGCAGGCTATCCTCCTCTTGTGCTATACCACTTTAGGTGATGGATTGGGGTGGGGAATTTAACGTGAGTTAGTGTTGGATTGGGTGTGGGTGGGAGTTAATCTGAGTCTTCTGGGAATCTGGATCCAAATAGCTGCTTCAAGGTTTACTCAGACTAAGGAGATGGTCAAAACTACAGGCAGGTTGGTATTTTCAATGTACTAATAGGGAGGTGGCCTCTGATTTAACCTGGGTTGCTATCATGACCGGCTGAGTTTCCCAGAAACCCGGCTGCTACAGTGAGGTGAGGAAAGCTTCGGGGAGGGCAAGTACTTTCAGGAGAAGAAAGAGGACTTCCCTTCAGCACCCAAGCTCTTCCATCATCAGTATTCCCCCACATAAAGACACACTTCCTCTGGGATAAAACCCACAGTGCCCCTGTGGGATCAAGGAATACTGTCAAAGCCGGGAATTGGTGTTTGTATTTACCCCTTTGGGAGTAAAATTCAGGTTCACACTGTTATTAGAAACAACACCTGCCCTTATCCCACCTCTCATCTAATTTTGGGTTAAACACCATAACTTCCAGGAACACCAAGAAAACTCTCATCTCCAGTGCATGAAACTGCCCTAGCAAAATGGCCAGCCCTTTATATTAAGTAAAACTTATATTATCTGTTAAGTACTGAATAATTCTCATTAAATAACCACCCAATAGGTTGCATGCAGCAAAAAGGCAAAATATGTTTTGTTGACAGGGAGAAACCTGGAATAACGTAACGGAGTAATGCATAGGGTTCTGGTCAGCAAAATACAGGAAGGACATAATAGTACTAGAGTGGGGTGCAGAGGAGATTTATGAGGATGTTGCTAGGGCTGGAGAATGTTAATCTAAAGGAGAGATTTGCTAGGCTGGGTTCTTAGAAAAGACTGAAAAAGATTTAATTGTGATATTTAAAATTATATGAAGCCCAGATAACATAAGTCTTTTGCTAAGGGGCATAAGTTTGAGCTCACTGCTAGAAGGTTAGAGTTTCACCCAAAGAATGGTTGTGAGAGAGATGGGGAGTCAGGAATAGATTCAGCAGATTTTAGAAAGATGCCTAGATGAGAAAAAGTGCTGTGGCTTATTAAACTGCAGACCTAAAGCTAGGAAGTAGGTTTAGTCTAACTAGATTGTTTTTTTTGGCAAACATGGCCACTATGTCAAATGACCTCCCCTGTTTGCTGCTACTTTATAACACTATAAGCATGTTCTTTCTCATTATGTTCATAGTGATATACACTGGATAAAGGCAGAGCCTAGTTTCCTTGAGTTTTATAATGTGTCATTCTATTCATCTGTGGGATTCTGTGTGCAGTCATTGCTGATTACATTACTACAATGATATATTTCATGAAATGAATTGGGAATGTGGTGGAAATATGAACACAGAGAAGTCTTATCTACCAATACCTTCCGCATAAACTTGTATTGTTTCCGTACTATCTTCAGGAGAGCGATACTTCCAGCCATCTGAAGACAGCTTACAATATCAGCTGTTCAGTGAACCCATCCATGTCCTGAACATTGTTGAAGGGACTCACTTCTATCTTATACATTGCTCCTTGTGAGTAAGTACATACTAGTATTACACATTGGTCCTTGTTGAAAGCACCTGCTCGAGGATTATCCATTAACCTTGCCGAGCAAGCCCATTCTATTGCCAGCTGCTTACTGACTCTCATGGAATGAGAATTTACATTGAGTGCATTTTGTAGCCCAGTCTTAAACGGTCTTCTCAGTGCCATCGCTTCTGAGTCTGCTACAGAATTGAGGCTGCTCCTAAATCAGCTAATACAAAAGACCAGCACCCAATCAGACTACATAAAAATCTCATAGGGTCATAGAGAGATACAGCATGGAAACAGGCCCATCAGGCCACCAAGTCTGCACCGACCATCAACCACCCATTTAGAGAAACTGCAGATGCTGGAATCTAGATGCAAAAACAATATGATGCTGGAGAAACTCAGCAGGCCAGGCGGCATCCGTGGAGAAAAGCAGACAGTCACCATTTTGAGTCAGGACCCTTCTTAAAGACTGCAGATAGGAAAAGGGGAAGCTCAATATATAGGAGGGAAAAGCAAAGCAGTGATAGGTGGACAAAAGAGGGGAGATGGGGTGGGCACAAGGTGGTGATAGGTAGATGCAGGTAAGAGATATTGATAGGCAGGTGCGGGGGAGGAGGGGAGAGCAGACCCACTGGGGGATGGGTCAAAGGCAAGGAGAGAAAGGGGAAAAAAAAGGTAGAAAAAAGAGGCTAGGAAAGGGAAGAAGATGAGAAGCATGGTGGGGGGGGTGGTTTGTGGGGAAGGGGAGTGGGGATTACTTAAAGTGGGAGAGTTCAACGTTCATTCTGTTACACTGCAAGGTTGAAGACAGAAAATGAGGTGCTGTTCCTCCAGTTTGCGCTTGGACTTCTCCTGGCAGTGGAGGAGGCCGAGGACTGACATATCAGTAATGGAGTGGGAGGGGGAGTTGAAGTGACTGACAACAGGAAGAAGCAGATCGTGGTTACAGACGGAGCGCAGGTGTTCTGCGAAATGGTCACCCAGTCTGCATTTGGTCTCACCACTGTAGAGGAGGCCACACTTGGAGCACAGAATGCAGAACCACCCATTTACACTAATCCTACGTTAATCTGATTTTATTATTCTCTTCACATTCTCATCAACTCCACCCCCCCCCCCACCCCCCAGATTCTACTGCACACCTACTTACCTGGGGTAATTTACAATGGCCAATATACCTACTAATCAGCATGTCATTGGGATGTGGGAAGAAACCGGAGAACCTGAAGGAAACCCACACGGTCAAAGAGCCCACAAACAGCACCCGAGGTCAGCATTGAACTGAGGTCTCTGGACCAGACCTTGCCTGAAGTTTGCACAGTTATATAATTTCTGCTATGATACGAGGTCCCTGGATCAACGTAGAACCCTCCAGCTGTGAATATTTGGTGATTGAAGGTAAACTTCATCTTCTTGCTCATGGACAGCTTCTATCCCACTGTGATAAGACAATTGAATGGTTCCCATATATGATGAGATGGACTCTTGACCTCACAAACTACCTTGTTGTGACCTTGCCCCTTATTGTCTACCTGAACTGCAATTCCTCTGCAGCTGTGACACTTTACTCCGTACTGTTATTGTTTTTACCTGTACTACCTCAATGGACTCTGTACTAACTCAATGTAACTGCACTGTATAATGAATTGACCTGTACGATTAGTATGCAAGACAAGTTTTTCATTGTACGGTACGAGTGACAATAATATACCAATACCAATGTTTGTTTTAATAACTTAGAATCCCAGAAAGCTTTCTCACATCAGACAAATGATGGGCTGATGGCTGGTTCACGGTTTTATTGGGAATCACCAGCTAGCTACAGAGCCTTGTGTCAGTGCTTTCTGAACGTCCATGCCTGTGCACTGCAGCACAGAAATACAGAACAAGTCATAGGTCAGACATGCCCACACCTAACCTCTTGCTGTGTCCCGGACTCAGCACTGAGTGAAAGGAAAGTTCCATAACTTTATTGAGTGGAAAGGCTGAGCATTCTTTTGATCTGGCCCATCAGCTTTACATGAGAGATAGCTGGGGCATCAAGTGCAGCCCTGTTTTTTGAATGGATTGATCAACCTTCATGAGGTGACTTGTTTACTTACTTTATTTTAATTGAGATTAATATTTTGATTAATTTTTATGAGTTAAATGTTTTTAAATTAATTTGGTCTTTATTTTTTCTTCATTATTTAAATGTTCTTCAGCTACTTCTAAATGTCTCTGAACATCAGAGACCCTTAGAAACTGTAGAAAAGGCCTTTGGAAACAAATTATTATAAGTCATCAGAGAGGTTTGTGGATGAGGCATTAACTTGCACTGCCTTTGGTTCAGTTGCCACTCTCAGCCTGCTCTGCCTCAGACTGGGAGCCACAATAGTGCAGCCATGTGCAGTCTAAGTGAACCGAACATGAGGCACGGCTAGGCCAAATGCACACTGGCCCATTATCGGTATTAACGCCTCATGCAAAGTGCAGCTAGAACCTAATTAAATATTTTTATAACTTTTCCCTGGTAATATGCCTGAGCCACAAGATCCAACATTTTCTTCCCACTGCACAATTCCCTGCCACAGCCACCCTAAAGATGCTAGAAATGGCAGTGGCAAGTAATGTCAAAGCAGGGCACTCTCAACCTGCACCTAGAAACAATAGGATGGCTCTGCCCAAACTCATTTCAATTTGAATGCTTACCAAGAGCAGACTTAGGAGATTTTCATCTGATCTGGAGCTAAAAAACAAGCTCCCAGATGTTAATGCTTCAATATATCATCTAATCACTCCTCTCATTGCAGAAGGTTAGTCAACATAAAATTGAGAAATTTGTATTGATATTTCTTAAAGAACATAAATCACATAGAATGAAAAGTTCTTCTTGTGGATAGCTACTTTCAGTATAGTGGAAAGATTCTTAGTAATTTCCAATTTTAAATTATATACACTTTCTTTTAGAATACTTTACCATTTCACTGGAAATAGTGAACACAGGGAACCCCTTTCCAAGGTTTATGACATGATTGATGTAAGTTGACCAATGAAATATTCTACAACTGTTATAACAGCTTGAGATTTATTTTACACTGCAACTTGAATTTTGATTATTCTTTACATGTACAGCTCATAAAATGGTTTTATTAGTAATTATGTTAAATTAAGAACCAATTGAAACTCTTAATAAAATATAGAACATGTCCAGTTCAGTGCAATGCATATCCCCAACTCATCATCCAGAAAGACTGGTTTCTTTTTGCTATCCGCCACTGTGTATTTCTAAAGCGTGTACAGTAAAGTGCAGTACTGTCGGCTGGCTAAGTCGCAATAGATTCTAACCTGTATGATGAGAAGAAAATCATTATTTCAAGGTGAATTGCAGAAATATTCTGTTTTGCTGTAATTGAGATATAGGAAGCAACTGTACACATTGCAACTAGCACATTAATAAATATAAAGGTGCTTATTATGATGACAGCTTTGGAAGTGCAAAGGAATAACATTTATCACTTGGCAGATACAGATCTCACCCCATCTGCTGAGACTTTGCATATATTTTCAGCTTACTGAGCAATGATTAGGGCTGTCAGAACCTCTTTAACCTCCTAACTGCTGGTCCCAACTGGCCCTAATTAAGGATTAATGAATTCAGAAGGCGCTAGCTGCAAAGTCAACCGCCTCAGCATTTTGTGTATAATTAAAAGAATGAATTATATCACAAATACTTCACTGAAACAGTGTGAACAGTGCTGAATGAACAATGCTAATGTACACCTGATCTAATTAGTGATAACAATGGATCATTATTGTATTATTGGTAGCAAATTATAACAGCAGGAGAATTCATTTATGTAAACAGATGGCAAAAGTGACGTAAGATTTGTATGCAACTATTATATTTTAATTGCAGATTTTTTTATGGGACAAGTGTCTCCAGTGCCTTAAGGAAAGCATTTAGCCACTTAATCTATTTGTAATTTCTATTGAAATGTTTTTTCAAGCTATAACAGGGAGAGATTATTAGCATAATAACAATCGATAACATAGGGTGCATGTATCCTTCAGTGCATCAATAATCAGGAAGAAACGTAGACCTTGTTAACATGAAGGAAAATAAGCACTTTTGAGGATCAACTACACCAAGTGCAGGAACTAGACAATACAAATTCCATTAGACTTTGCAATGGAACATTTAGAAATTCAAATGAGACTTATAGTACAGAGGTTATTTTGTACATTACAGATAATATTTAGTGTTCATATTAGTAGCTCTAGTATATTGTCTATAATTAATAATACAAATATATTGAAATTTCAATTAATCCTTTGATTTTTCTATCACAGTTTTCATTAAATATATTATTTTACCATGTGGCACCTGGAAACTATGATGTGGATCAGAACTCTAGAAATCTAAAACCTGAGGAATATTTCTTCTATAAATTCCTTAAAATATTTTGCTTCATATTATTATAAAAGAATACTTTGTAGGCCTGTATTTTGCTTTAGATATGCATAAATGTGAAGCAGAAGAAATATGTACAACTATTGACAGTTTAATTTTGATGTTACATTTTGAAGTCCAGACCTACCAATGAACATTCAAACATATTACTGCTGGTTTCAAGATTAACTGGTGAAAATGGATTATCACCTCCTATAACTAATTACTCTGGGCAATATCTGGTTAACTATGTCACAGGCATGCAGGCAATTTCTGTACAAAACTCTCCTTTGAGATTGTACTAGAGTGTGAAAATATCTGAAGAACAGTATATTTGCATATCTTTCTGTATTAGAATAGCTTCATTTGCTGACTATAAGTAAACAATACATGCACCAAGCTCATTGCATGCAAGCAGAAGCAAGTGGTAAAATAAACTTTATAAATGGCTTGGCTTTAAAACCAAATTTACCTCAACATTGAAAAAAAATCTCTGTAGAATTCATTATCAGAGCAGAAATTACTTCTGTAATGAATGGAAAACAATGTAAGTGTGCTATCAGCTCAGCCCCATTATCCGTAATAAAGTCCTAATGCTACAGCTCATGACTTCCACCTGGGTATTCCACAGTTCACCCAACCATCACACCATAAGGCCTTGTTGTACTAGCACAACAAGAATTTAACTAAACCCCTAGGCTCTTTACCGTTCACTCTACAGACTATCTTAATACCCCAAAGATTCAACACCAACCAAAACTGACTCTTTCCAAACTGTACGATGGCTGATATACCAGTACATCACCTTATTGATTTAGTTTAGTAAGCTCACAGTAAGTTTCACTAAAAAAAAAGACTATTGCTTGGAATTCTACTCAAGATAAAAATAATGAAGCATTTCATGAACAGAATGCTTCCTGGGTCTCAGGTGTGGTAGTGTTGTTCTTCTTGCGCAGCTATGTCTATTAGCTGCATGAAAATGTTATCACATCTGATCTCCCACAACACCCTCTCTACAAAGTCACTTGTATTCATCTATCTGTGGATTCTATTTAATATGTTCAATATAATATATTAATGTGGTGGTAGTATATTGTTGAGGATAATAGAAATGGTTTACATGTTGTTATTTGGTTACATGGAGCTGCTCTCTAATGATTCCAGCTGCTCAATGCCACTTCTACTCTCTCTCATCTTCAGGATCCTCCTCCTGCTGCACTTCCCGCTCTCCAGCTGGTGATAAGAGCCAGTTCCTTGTGATTGCAAGGTAATGCAGTAAACAGCCACAAATCTGGATACTCACACTTTAACCACAAAACTCTCCTAAATGAACCAGGCAGCAAAGCATTGTCTGAGCTCGCAAGCTGTCAGCACAATAATGCTTCCCGTTGTTGGCTAGCTCTGCAGCTGCGCCCAGGTTCTTGTCAGGAGTTATGAGCCAAGTTTGAAGGGGGAAATCACTCCTTACACCCTGTAGCCATCCAGGCAGTCAGGCAAGTTGAAATAAAGTAGGTGCAGGAATCAAGCACAGGAAAGGGAATCATCATTTCACTCAAATGAAATACTGATTCTGGTCACAAATCAGCCATACATAGAGGAACCCTTCCTATTCACTAAGATTAACTAAGTCTAAAGGAAATAACTCTTGTTGGCATATCCATAGTGTAACCTGATGGTCCAGTTGGAACAATGATGACAGAGGTCTGGATGGGGACTAAACAATCATACTAACTGCGAGGAGAGAAGGCATAAACCAGAATACAATCACATAGAACAGAAGTGGGCCATTCGGTCCACAGTGGCTGTGTCAGCTCTTTGAAAGAAGCTTCCAATTGCGACCATTCCTCAATTTACAGAAGGGATGTGTTCCCGGAAAACATTTAATTAAGCAAAATTTCATGAATCAAGAAGATTAGTATGGTTTATGAGTGCAAGCTGGAGAACTATTCATTGTAGTGAAAAATAGATTCAAAAATGAAAGACACTATTCTGATAAGTCAATGATATTATAGCAAAAATTCATAAATTGAACAAAAAGTCCTGTAGCATTACTTCCCGCTCTTTCCTATAGACCAGCAAACATTTCCACCAAGCATTTATTCAAATCCCTTCCGAAAGTTAACATTGAGTCTTCCATTACCCTTTTAGGCAGAGCTTTGCAGATCTTACAATGTTGCTCTATCGATTGTTTCTCCTATATTACCCCAGTTCTTTTCCCAGTTCCTCATGATTAGGACACTTGTATTGCCAGAGACAGTTTCTCCTCATTTATATCATCAAAATCTTCCATAACTTTGAACCTATCAAATATCGCCTAAATCCATTGTGAACAACCTAAATTTCTCCAGTTTCTCCACATAACTCTCAAAACTAGTTGGTGGGGGGGGGGGGGGGGGTGGGAGTGATGGTGGTTTGAGGGGCAACATATTTGCTGCTGGAGGAGCTCAGTGGGTTAGACAGTATCTGTGGAAGGAAATGGATGTTTTGGGTCAAGACCCTTTATCTGATGATGTGTAAGGGTCCAGGCAATGCCAATAAGACTGAAAACAATTCTCAGAGCTGGGGTCCTGGAATAGTTTATTTAACTTTACTGGTGAAAAGTGCTCTTTAAATATAAAGGACTGGAGATATTGAAGTGATAAACAGAGGAGATTCTATATTTTAGGATGTTGTGTAAATGATCTGACATTTTGAAGAGTTGTTAAGAGAATTCAACCAAAGTGGGTTAATTCAATGGACTAATGATCAAGGGAGCAGGAGAATGGGCACTAGCAGAGAGATGGTGTGTGTGAACATGAGGCAGCTTTAGTCAGGGCATGGTTCTGTGGTCCAGGGTAAAAATAGGCCTACAGATTTGGTAATGACAATGCAATCAGCTTCACCAAGCCTGTCACATGGACATAGTAGGCAGTTTCTGCAGGAATGCAGGTCACCTAAGTGTTCAAGCATATATGAATGGAAAGGGTGGGAGGTCTTGTTATGGATACCATAAGAAATATCCAGTCTCAGAACACCCATTAAAAATGACCTAATGTTACAATGGCCATAGAATAAGTGCTTGTCTTTCATTTAGTTAGCAGCTTGCTGAGAAGGTATGCTTTAAAAACAGGGAGACAAGTCAATGGAATGGAACCACTGGGGTACTGAGAATAACACAGTGAAAGAGGATGAAGAGGTGGGATAAAGAATACTCAATGCTATTCAGTGCATATCTAAGTGAATAAAAATGATGATATACTTCAGGCCAGCATGTTGATAAAGGGAACCACAATAAATAATCATACAAATAAAAAGGTGAGTCATTCTGTGATGCCACAAAAGTTTTATCTGAAACATTTCCATCACTTTACCCCGAAGTGGTTCAGGACCTATTCAGGAAGTATCCTCAGAGTCATGGGGAAGAGGGACTCCTGGGCATAGATGGCTACAATGAACCTGAGAAAGGAAAAGAAAATTGATAATTTGTAGAGTAACATCTCAATAAGTGGAAGGCATATTTCAGAAACTACAGGGAATATGGCCAACAACTTCACATATTTGAAAGAAGGAAAGTCTTCACTTGGTAGTAAAATTGAGAAAGTAACTTGAGTCATCAGGTAAAGTTGGAATGCTCACAAAGATAGAAAGCTGATCTTCAGGCGATGCTGGAGATATAATCAGCTAAATGGAAAGGAAAGCAGAAGGTTTCACACAGGTTTAAGTGTGTCCAGCAATATGGGTGTGGTACAAGAGCAAGGCAAGGCTTCAGAGCAGGAAGCTAAGATGAAGTTCCCTGCAGTTGGGATAGAGAATGAAGGAAAAGAAACTGCTCAAGAATTAACTTCAAGCTGCACAACCAACAAAGAGAAATTATTGTTAATTCTGCTTAGACTGAATGATATTATTTGCCACACTACCGAAGAAACTCACAAACACTACTTACAGCTTTTCCCTATTTAAGCTACTTAAACCCTCATTAATTTTGTTTTCTATCAAATCTCCTTCAACCTTATTTGCTCCAAGGAACAATGATTACACCCTGCCAATTTTCAGGCATGATAATGTGACGTAAAGGACCAAGGTATCATATGGCTTATGTGTGTTCATCTAACACTGGAAATACAGAATCAGTCTATTTCACAAGTATGTGTGCCCTAGATAACTTTGAAAATTTCATGGCAATATTATAAGAAAGGTTTTACCCCAATGATTTGTTTGATTGCCTATCTGAAGATTTAAACTCAACAATATATCAGATAAACAAATCAAATTGAGTCATCCTACACATTTTCATGAAACCTAAAGTAAGCTGCAGATTTACAAAATCTACTAATTATTGTTTTATAATAATTCTGCAAGGATTGAATCAGACAAAGACATAGGAAAGTATAACAATGAGGAACAAAGAAGCATGAGAAAATCAGTTGAAAATCATAAGGTTGGATACAAAATATCTTTCTGCATAACTGAAGTGGGCATATGATGTTCCACCTACCAACCTTCTCATTCAATAGACCATCCTTTGCAATTTCCTGCACCTCCAAGTAGGCTCCACCACCAGACACATCTTCCCCTCCCTTCCCCTTTCTGCATTCAGAAGTGATCATTTCCTTCACAACTTCCTGGCCTTCTCCTCCACGTTCACCACAACCACTCCCCTTTTCCCAGCATTTAGCCTTGTGACTACAGGACATGCAACACCTGTCCTTTTCCCTCTTCCTTCCCGCCATTCAAGGATGCAGAGAGTTCTGTAAGGTGAAGCAGCAATTCACTTGCACTTCTTCCAATCTAGTGTGTTAAATCCAGTGCTCTCAGTGAGGTATCCTTTACATTGGAGGAAGCATACACAGATCAGGTGACCACTTTGCTGGGCAAATGTTCAACCACAAGGGGAATCATCCTCTCAGCCTCTATCCTGATAATCCTATCAGAATCTTGCATACTTCAATAAGATCATGCTACATCCTTCAAAATGCCAATGATTGTACAATTGCAAATATACTAAATATTGAAGTACAAATGAAAAATGTTCAAGTTCTCATACCTTTGCATCCTTTCTAAACTCCAATATGATTGCATACTTTTCTTTGAATCATAAACACAACAATATAGCAAGTCTTAACAATTGGGCTTATCATGGATAAAAATCAACCTACTGGAGAGAAATATTTTCAGAGGTTATAAATAGAAACTCAGATTGGATTACATCTATATTTGTGTCCTTATTTCTGTGGTTTAAAAAAAACATCCTCAGCTTTTTCTTCATTTTATCAATGACTCACTGAAATAAAATTACACTCTGTTGAAGAAGCAGATATTTTTCAATTGTAGGTCTTTTGTACTGTCATTGAAACACTGAAGAACCACACATCAGATCCAATGCTCTATCTGCATTTTGGCTATTCAAGAATTAATTTTGAATAATATGCACAATCTGAATACAGGAAATTCATGCACAAAGTGTCATTAATGTGATAAAATACTGTTTGAAATCCCATTCAGTGCTCTGAAGGACACCAGTGGCCATCTGCTACTTCTGGTAGAGTCCTGATTTGCAGCTTCAGCACATTAGAACATAAACAAAAAGACAAGGATGAGTGAACCAGCTGATATTTGATTTGGAATTTACTTCTGGTCTCATTGCAATGAGCCTATTAAACTCAACTAGCAGCACAAGGCCCTAAAAATTTTGAACTGCTCACTATATGAAATCTGGATTTGAGCTCAGAAATATCCAAAACTAAATACTAAGTCAAAGTTGGAAGAAGGTCAAAGAAATAATGTGAAATACAAGCCAATTAGTGATCACACCATTATTGAGGTGATTTTTAAGGAATCTTTCCTTCTTTATAAGGGAATGATAAAATCTGGAAAAAGGATTATTTTTAGTAGGCTTTCATTATTCTGATATGGTGATGAAATCTTTTGCATTTTTTGCAAGGTAAGATTGCATTAATATTAGCAATCAACCAAAACTAAAATGTACTGAAAACACATTTATGACCCATTTTTCACTTAAAGCTTTCCACATCCCCCCCCCCCCCCCCCCACCGCCATTACATTAATGTTTCTCCAAACCTACTATTGGGTAAATGTAGCAATCCCTCTGATTAAAGCTGGAAACCTCTGAAGTACTAATAGGAACCTCATGATGTTAATGGATATGTTTTGCTTAACAGAATGGCTCCCAGCAGCAGGAGCAGTAGAAACGGAAAGAAGTGTTGTTATGCTGGAATAGAGAATCCTTCTGAGTTTGGGCCTATGATAAATTCTTGTGATCCAATAAAGGAAGCAATGGAAGAAGTTAAATTCCTCAGCATTAACATTTATATCTTGATAGTGGATGTAGACTTGACTTGAGGTAGGACAAGACAGAAGCTAATATTGTCAGGGAGAGCTAGAGAAAGAGAACACAATAATTAAAGACACAATAATAAGAATAGAGAAAAATTGCCTTGAAATTCATTCTAAATCTCTAACGCAAAAGTATTATATAGTTTTGTCAGTATGTTGTACTAAGTCAGAAATTCATTCATGTTTTTTATTAAGCAATGATAGTATATATTGCTGGATTTAGATATAGTTTGTTAAATCATAGTACTGCACGGAAGAATGTCACTTAACCCATATTGCTAATGATACATCTTTGAAAGATATATTCTATAGGAAGGATTTCCAAAAGACCAGGCGGTAATTAATTGAACGTAAGTCACTCTAGGTGCTTCCAAATAGAAGGCTGTGCACCACAGGATGTTTAAAGACGCTACTCAACCAGCTCAGCTTGTCTGTAATCACCTACATATGGTAATGTGACATCTCCAACGGCAGGCTTGATGTCTCTATTTTACATTAATTCACCATTTCTCCATTTAGTTAGTTTGAACCAGAAAGTAAATTCTTGGATCCTAGGAGACCAAAATACCTGCTGCAGTTCTGGATCACATCAAAGTGGGCATGGATATGACAAGTTCCACCCCACTCCCAGAGCAGTCATCAAATGCACATTGCATAATTAAGCAACAAAAGACTCTGATGATATCAGATGAAGTACAAACTTCACATCAAGGCACAATACATTACTATTGAAAAGAATGTAATAAGAATAAGTATTGGTATTGGTTTATTATTGTCACTTGTACCGAGGTACAGTGAAAAACTTGTCTTGCATACCGATCGTACAGGTCAATTCATTACACAGTGCAGTTACATTGAGTTAGCACAGAGTCCATTGATGTAGTACAGGTAAAAACAATAACAGTACAGAGTAAAGTGTCACAGCTACAGAGAAAGTGCAGTGCATTAAGGTGCAAGGTCACCACAAGGTAGATCGTGAGGTCATGAGGTCATAGGTCATAGTCCATCTCATTGTATAAGGGAACTGTTCAATAGTCTTATCACAGTGGGGTAGAAACTGTCCTTAAGTCTGGTGGTACGTGCCCTCAGGCACCTGTATCTTCTACCCGATGGAAGAGTAGAGAAGAGAGAATGTCCCGGGTGGGTGGGGTCTTTGATTATGCTGGCTGCTTCACCAAGACAACGAGAGG
Organism: Pristis pectinata; assembly: GCF_009764475.1. Taxonomy (NCBI): domain Eukaryota; kingdom Metazoa; phylum Chordata; class Chondrichthyes; order Rhinopristiformes; family Pristidae; genus Pristis; species Pristis pectinata. Next base: position 108,127,463 of record NC_067407.1, read on the forward strand.
TAAAGGTAGAGTCCAAAGAGGGGAGGCTGGTGTCCGTGATGCACTGGGCTGTGTCCACAACCCTCTTTCTTGTGGTCCTGGGCAGAGCAGTTGCCATACCAAGCCGTGATACATCCAGATAGGATGCTTTCAATGGTGCATCAGTAAAAGTTGTTGAGAGTCAAAGGTGACAAACCGAATTTCTTTAGCCTTCTGAGGTAGTAGAGGCGCTGGTGAGCTTTCTTGGCTGTGACATCTACGTGATTTGACCAGGACAGGCTGTTGGTGATGTTCACTCCCAGGAACTTGAAGCTCTCAACCCTGTACACCGCCCCTCTTCCTGAAGTCAATGACCAGCTCTTTTGTTTCGTTGACATTGAGGGAAAGGTTGTTGCCATGACACCATTCCACTAAGCTCTCTATCTCCTTCCTGTACTCCGACTCATCGCTATTTGAGATTTGGCCTACAATGGTGGTATCATCTGCAAACTTGTGGATGGAGTTAGGGCAGAATCTGGCCACACAGTCATGAGTGTATAGGGAGTAGAGTAGAGGGCTGTGGATGCAGCCTTGTGGGGCACTAGTGTTGAGAATAATCGTGCCAGAGGTATTGCTGCCTATCCTCACTGATTGCGGTCTGTTGGCTCGAAAGTCAAAGATCCAGTTACAGAGGGAGGTGTTGAGTCCTAGGTCTCAGAGTTTGGTGACAAGTTTGCTTGGAATTATTGTATTGAAGGCAGAGCTGTAGTCAATAAACAATAGTCTAACATAGGTGTCTTTACTGTCCAGATGCTCCAGAGCTGAGTGTAGGGCCAGAGAGATGGAGTCCGCTGTAGACCTGTTTCACTGATAGGCAAATTGCAATGGGTCAAGATTGTCTGGGAGGCTGGAATTGATACGTGCCATGACCAGCCTCTCAAAGCACTTCATGATGGTGGATGTCAGAGCCACTGGTCGGTGAGAATGGTCATTGAGGCATGTAACCTTGCTTTTCTTCGGTACCGGGATGATAGTGATCTTCTTAAAACAGGTGGGAACCTGAGATGGAAGCAGGGAAAGGTTAAATATGTCCGCAAATACTTCTGCCAGCTGATCAGCACAAGATCTGAGCACAAGGCCAGGGACACCATCTGGGCTAGATGCTTTCCTCGTGTTCACTCTCCGGAAGACTGATCTTACGTCCTCAACTGTGATCACAGGTTCAGTTGCATTGGAGGCTGTCAGGGTGGGTGGTGACAATCCACTCCCCTTCTGTTCAAAACGCACATAGAATGCGTTAAGTTCATCAGGAAGGGATGCGCTGTTGCTAACTATGCAGCCCGACTTCATCTTGTAGCCTGTTATAGCATGTAAGCCCTGCCATAACTGACGGCTGGTCAGGGCCTCTATTTTGAGTCGGTATTGCCTCTTGGCATCCCTGATAGCTTTCCAAAGATCATACCTTGATTTCTTGTACAGATCAGGATCACTAGATTTGTGTGCAGCAGTCCTCGACTTCAGTAGGGAGTGGATCTCCCGGTTCATCCATGGTTTCCTGTTTGGGAACACCCGTATTGTCCTCTTTGGTACACAGTCCTCCACACACTTGTTGATAAAGTCTATGATGGTGATGGCATACTCATCAAGGCTGCCAGCTGAGTCTTTGAACATGGACCAGTCCACTGTCTCAAAGCAGTCACGTAGGAGCTCATCTGCTTCCTCAGACCAACACTGCATGACTCTCTGTACCGGATCCTCTCGTTTCAGTTTCTGTTTGTATGCAGGGAGAAGAAGCACATCCTGGTGGTCTGATTTCCCAAAGTGAGGACGAGGGGTGGCTCAGAAGGCATCTTTGATGGTTGTATAGCATCATTGTATTGCACAAAGTATTGTGCATGGAAGGAGCTGGCCATGGAGTTTACAGTTTTAGGTCCTTTCGAAAGACTATGCAGGCAGAGGAATTCAGGACGCTAAAAGTTGCTGCACTTTATACCAAGCTCAAAATGTGATTCACTACCCTACTACTCAGGAGAGGTCACTTAACATTTTCTGGCACTGAGTCTGGCTCTGTTTCTGGTATCGCTGCTACTGACTTGATCAACTACCTCTAGGCTACCCTTTGACTTCCTTGAAGTTTATGAGCAGAATTAAACTGGACTGCATTTGCTACAAAGTTTCCAATCTTCAAAAATGGGTGCTTTACTGGTGTTATAAATGTTTCCAGTCATTTTCTGCAGCCTCCATCACCCCTTCAGAAATTGGAATTAAATAAAAAGATACTTTAAATCACTGGCATTTGCACTCTTGATGCTAGTGTATAAGGTCTAAATGGCTTCAGCAGATCTCACATTGGGCACAATCAAACTTCACCCACCCAAAGGACAAAGTAGATGAGAAAAAAAATCAGAGTACATTCATAATTAGTTACAAACATTAACCATTTTCCCCTCAAATCACTTATTTGTCTATAGGATTAAGTGATACAGTTTTGCAATGGTTGTTCGACCTACGGAAGCTGAAACCTCCAATCCACTGTGAGCAATGTAACTGTACATACATTAGGCACATTCATATAGTTTCATCTCTCTACTGTTCTAATGTAAGCATTAGCCTACTTAAGCAGATGAATGCTTCTGATAAAATTGCAGAAAGACCAACTTGATATGATTATTTTGAAGTATATATTATTATCACATAGTAATTTCCAAATATGATAGTTTTCATTATTTGTACCCTTGTTAATATTCAATAATTTACTGATCAATATGCAATAAACAGATAAAGATCAATAAAAACAAAAGTTAAATATACAGAACAAATAATAGCTGAAAGTATATGCTCCCAGGAGACTTCGTAGAACTTAACACTGAAAAGCAAAGCTTTCAATCAGCTGAAAGGACCTACTTCTGAAACTTACAGTCTCAGGCATTCTTTGAGTAAAGCACTACTTCCATCTGAAACCAATATAAAATCATTAGGAATAGTTCACATACTCTATTTCTGGTTGAATGGGTGGCTGCCTTAATTGTGTTGCTAATTCTAATTGACATTGTGGTTATATTACCAGCTGAAGTGACACAACTTTAAATTTGGTGAAAATTGAATTTAAAAAAAGTTAGTGTAGCAGCCCTTCTACTTTGCCAGGGTTACATTTATGAATATGAAAGGGCTAAGTATACTGCAGCTGTATGTTTCCACTCAGCTGATGCCTGACCTGTTTTTTTAGACAGCACATGGTGAAATGACAGATGTGTTTCCTCCTGAGAGACAGGGGTGCATTAAACTCACATTAACTGGAAAACTTGCTTACGATTAACTACTGGCTTCAGCCAATTCATTTTGATAAAGATTGTTTAGAGACTTTATCATATATTAAGATTATTTTGATACTACATCATAAAAGCATGACCTTGTTAATCTTTCCAAAACTGATTCAAATGGAAGGCATCTGCAATAACCCCACTGCAGTAAGCTTCCCATATGACATAGATGGACAAAAGTCGTTTGATCTTTCTAACTTTTTTTTTTGGCAAAAATGTCAAAAAGGTTTTAAATTTCCCTTATTTCTCACTATTTTCCTTTATGCTCAAAAGAGCTCTCTGAAATGACACTGGGCATCTACGGAACAAGAGGCTTAGTAATAACTATTCTAAAACCCTCCAAGATCTGATGATCTGCACATATGAAAAAAACCTTTGAAGCAATTCAGCTCAAGGAAACTTCAAAGGAAGAAAGATTTTCTTAGCTGCACTATGAAACACTTAACTTTCTGGTATGTTGCAGTGTTTGATGCTCACAAATATTTTCCAGACTGATGGCACCATGTGTTTGAACAATGTCCTTTGACCTTGGAAGCTGGGAGCAAACCCAGCTCAGACTGATAAGAGGTACATTTCCTTTCTGATATTCTTGTAAAGAACCAAAGAGAGCTTTGACTGGCTTGTGAGTCCTTATTGGGTCTGTACCAACAAAGTAGAATTGCATGGAATTCAACAATTGAGCACAATATTTAGGCTGGCACTTCAGTGTGGCATTTAAAGAGTACCTCACCATTGGAAATGATACCTCTTGGGAACAAAGCATTAAACTAGGGTCCAGGCTGACTTCCCAAGTGGATCTGAATCCTATGTTTCTATTTGAAGAACAGGTGACTTCTCTTGTATGCATGCTTGATATTTCTCCATTGACTGACTCCCAAAGTTAAGTATCTGGTCCTTACCAGCTTGTTGTTTATGGGATCTTGCTCTGCATAAATTACTATATACTGATTAAGAAGCAGAAACAGGCCATTCAATCCATGCAACTCCAGCCAAAGCAATCCCACCAGCCCCATTCCTCCTCTCCTTGTTTTCCTGTATCCCTGAAATTTAGTTTCTCACTTATGCTCTCCAACTCCCCTTTAACTCTTTTACTAGTTACTTACACTAAGAAGTAATTTACGGTAGCCAATTAACCTACTAGCACATCATTGGGATGAGGGAGGAAACCAAAACAACCAGTGGAAACCTTTGTGGTCTTGGGAAGAACATACAATCTCTACACAGACAGCACCTGAGGTCAGGGTCCCTGGAGCAATGAGGTGGCTGTATTAACCATTACATCAAGAAGCTGCCTATTTCCTGAAGTTCTGCAGCAGCAATGCCAAGGAAAGTGGTCATTACCTGTTGAGCAACTAAATACATCCAATGGTCCTGATAGAAGCAACAGAATGAAAGAACAGGTGCACTTCATGAGCCAAATATAGGTGGGCAATAGAGGAGCAGATTTGCAAATAAATTGCTTAGCACATGCATGAACAGAAGAGAACAGAGATGGGAGATTTTACCTATACTATTATTGGTTATGGTAGCATAGTTGTGATGTTACTCGTTATCCTGAGGCTTGGGCTAATGATTTGTAGACATGAGTTCAAATTATACCATGGCAGCTGTAAATTTGAAGTAAGTTATTTAAATAAGTCTGGATATAATAAAACTATGCCAGACACTCTTTGATACAATTTAAGGTGGTTCACAGGACCCATATGTCAAAGGACAAGTTAGCCCATTTTTATCACCATATAAATCCTATATGTGATAGATGTAATTCGGAGGTGGCTTCCCTGACACATATGTTTTGGTCCTGTCCTCTTTTGGAAAAATATTGGAAGGGCACTTTTAACATTATTTCAACTGTATTAAATATTGATTTACAACCTCACCCAATCACTGCAATTTTTGGGTTACCAGTGATGGAATCTGGCCACTTATCTGCTGCTGCTTGTCGTATGATTGCCTTTGTTACATTAATGGCCAAGCGATCCTTTTTTTTAAATGGAAGATCCAATACCTCCCACCACTTTTCAATGGTTTTCTCAAACTATATCATGTTTAAACTTAGAAAAAATTAGGAGTGGCACTGTTGATTCTTCGCTTAAATTTGAGGAAGTTTGGAGTCCATTCGTTCAATATTTTCATATCATATAGATCCCTTTTCAATAATCTTTGAATTTAGAGGAGCGGAATTGACGACATAATAATGCTCTTTGTTCATCGAGAAATATCAGTCCAGTTTTTGTTTCTTCTGAAATTTTTTTTTAGTTTGTTTCGTTTTATTAGTTACAATTTTTTTTTCGATTTGGGCTTTTTTTATATAATAAATCTTTTTCTTTCTCCTTTTGATTTTTTTTTGTAATATATTCGTTTACCAAGAAACCATGGGGCCTAGAATATATTTTTTATTCTTTATGACTATATATGTCACGATTGTCCTCCCGATCTCTTTGTATTACATGTATAGTTACCGATGTTATATGTATTAATCTGTATTAATTTGAAAATTAATAAAAAAATTGATAAAGAAAGGAAATAATAAAACTAAAATTGATATTGTTGAACACAGGACTATGGATTGTTGTATAAAATCATTTGTTTCACTGATGTCCTTTAGGAAAATAAATTTGTCATCCTTCCCTGGATTGGCCTCTACGTGACTCGGTCCCACTGCACTGAGGTTCACTCTTGACTTCCTCCTCAGTTCTGGGCAATTAGGGATAGGCAATGGGCATGGGGTAGCTGCCTCCATCTTTTTAATGAATGATAGAAATAGAAATCTAAATGTGGCAATGGCTGTGTAAATAGCAGAGAAGTAAAGGAATTTTTGAACTGCATTCAGAACATTTTGGTAAGCTTGTGATCAAACCTATGAACTGAGCAGTGGTGTTTTCAAGAGCGGCCCCTTGTTTTGTAACTATGTTCCCTTGTTCAGACTCTCCCACTAGTGAAGAAGGTGGAAAATGTGGAGGTGCTGTGAAAGTACCTTTGTCACATGCACTACAGTGATGCAAGATGGAAGTTCACCATCAGATTCTGACAGGCAGTTAAAGATAGGCAATAAATGCTAGCAATTAAATAAATAAATGGACAACACTAAACTGATATAAAATCAGTGTCTGTTGAAGGTGGAACAAGACATGTGAGAAGGCCAACACCTGCCAGTTCCATAGCAAATAAAGGCAATTGACTCAGAAAGCCAAAGTCTATTTAAAGAGCTGAGGGAACGGAATTTATGGCAGACACTACAATTGCCTCATCCTATAGAGGAGGGAAATTTACTTGGAAACACTGCTGTGAGTGGATGTAAGTAAAAATTGATCCAAGTCATTTGCAGTCGTATGGTTGTCAACAATTTTGCCCAATCATCTCCAATCTAACTGGGAATAGCAATGGCACTTCATGCAGCATTATTATGTAGTTAAAGTGTAACCTTTGGAGTGGATCCTGAAGAGATTTAGTTGTCATGTATGCATAACTTTCTCAGTTACATGAGCATACTGGGGAAGTGGTCTAGTTCTTCTAAGAACAGAGAAGGTTAAGAGGAGATTTATGGAGGTGTATAACTTATGAAGAATTTGGGTGGAGTAAGTAAAGAAGAAAACTGTTTCTACTTGTTGAAAGCTAATATTCAGAGGGTACAGATTCAAGGTGATTGGCAAAAGAACCAGAGAGGTGACAAGAAGAAAAACCTGTCGAAATAATAATGGTTAGGATTTGGAATGATTGAGCACCGGATAGAGATTTAATAGCAGTCTTCACAGGGTACTTGGATAACTATTTGAAAAAGGATCCAAAGGGCCTATTTCTATGCTATATCTCTCTATGACCAAAATATTAGCAAAGATATTATGCAAATATCTGGTTAGTTCTTCAAAAGACCATATTCTGAGCTGTGTAATAAAATTTGTCTTTGATTTAATAATAAATGCATTTCATTTTTTTGCCAGACTATATACTCACATTATAAGGATTAAAATATGTAAAACATTCTCTTTTTTTGGACATCGTAAAGACTGATTGCAGGTTAGATAATAATCACAGGTTACATATCTTGAGATTTAACAATATTGATTCTAAACAAACATAATCATGGTTTTACAGTAATTGTGCCAGCAGAACAAAGATTTCAATGACAATAAGAATTTGTGCTTAAATACTCCCTTCAATGTAGCTGCATGTCCCAAGGCACTTTGCAGGAACACTGAAGAAAAATTGACATCATGCCATTTAAAGAGAAATTTGAACAGACAAGAAATAGATTTTAAGTAGTATAGTAAAGGAGAATATTGAAATAAAGTGACATTGAAGCTAAGAGGAGGAACGATAGGACTCAGGAATCTAAAGGTGGAATGATCAAAATCAGGGAGGCTGGAAGTCAAAATGAGAGGAGCACAGATATCTCAGAGCTTTAGCTTCAGGAGGTTGCAGATGGAGGAAGGAATGGAATCATGGAGCGATATGAAAGCAAAGATGAGAATTTTTAAATTATGGCATTGCTAGACCAGGAACTAATGTAGATAACCACACTCAAGGTTGTTGGGTGAATGGGATCCTGTGAGTTAGGACACAAGCAGCAGAGCTTTGAGAAAGGCGGCACGGTAGCGTAGTGGTTAGCGCGACGCTATTACAGCACCAGCGATCGGGGTTCAATTCCCATCGCTGTCTGTAAGGAGTTTGTACATCCTCCCGTGTCTGCGTGGGGTTCCTCTGGGTGCTCCGGTTTCCTCCCACATTGCAAAGATGTACGGGTAGGTTAATTGGGTTTAAAATGGGCGGCGCGGACTCGTTGGGCTGGAAGGGCCTGTTACCATGCTGTAAATAAAATAAAATTTTAAAAATAAAATAAAAAAAATAAAAGGAAATGCGAGATCAGCTAGGGGAAAATTAGAATGGTTAAATCTAGAGGTGACAAATGTTTGAATGAAGGTTACAGAAGCAGATATGCTAAAGCAAGAGTGGAGATAAATGAGTTTACAGAGATAGAAATGGGCAGTGTTGGTGATTTGATCAGGTACGTGGTCGGAAGTTCATTTCATAGTTAAATAGAATGCAAACAGTAGGTCGGGCCAGGTTCAACCTCAGAGGATGTGGAAAGAGAAGCAACCAAAGGCGACTGTGGCTAGGGAATGAAATCTGAACACAGAAGTTCAATGCATCATATTATATCCTATTCATTCAAGTATTCTACTCCAAGCAAACTATCATAATATAAAGTTATCACTTATGTAGAAAAGGCTCAATTCTCAGTTAATGCTCAATACATTAAACATAATTAACTACTATCATTTTCACCTTGAAAAAAACTATACATTTTAGCATCCAATTCATTTTGGTTTAGATGCATATTTCTATGAAGAATTTTCTCTGATTTGAAGTCATATTTTGAAACAAAATGAGCCATAACATTAAAAAAAAATTGGCTATTTTATCTGGAATTTGTAGAAATGTTAATGTAAGCATAAGATTCTGTAACAAATTAGTTATACGTTCAGCTATGTTTGTTCTTATATCATAACTGTATTTGTTTCTGAGTTCCTAAATTAGACTTTAATTTTTGTTAGAAGAGGAAGAATATCTTTGCTGAAGGCAGGCTATGCTAGGTGATATCACAATGACTATGCAACTAAAGATAACTGATACATTTGATACCTCCAGCAAAGAAGGTGCATCACAAAGCTACTGTCCTCATAGTGGACCCCAGAAGGACATTGTGTTAAAGACAGTTCTGCAGAGGTCGTAATTTTTTAAAAGTGCAGTGGTATTTCAAAATGAAATGAATCATGTACAGAAAGCCTGATCACAAGCTAAACAAATCAAGTCTTTATTAAATGTGGCGAGAAACCAGGAAGCTGATTTCTGGAACACATTCCCATACTTATGAATTGTGCAGTTAGATATTGCACCTATGCATTCAAAACCATCACAGATCAAGTATATTTTTCTGAGTCCAACACCCAGTTCTGTGTTTGAGCTCAACAATCAGGATTATGGCATTAATGATCCCTACTGCACACATTCTTTATGGACTTTCACTTAATACTGTAAGCCTGCTGTGGAGTGGAATAAAAGTGAAAGCATACCGTCTGGAGTTAAGCTGCATGCAACATGGTTGTGATCCAATTTAAAAGGACACAAAATTCAAAAATGCTCCAAAGAAAGGTTTCACAAAATTTAATCCTCACCATTTTCATTTCTCTAACTCTGGATTTAGCTGATTATATTAGCACTGTCAGCTTGAGGGATTGTAAATCAGGCTTTTATTGAGATTATTTTTTTTAAAAAAGGAGGGTGATTCTAAGCAGCAGAAAAATTTGTAAATATCTTTAACTCTAAAAGCAGAGACATAATGCAGAGCTCCTTTATCACAGACTTCCTGCCGAAATAGTTCACATGTACAAGACAGCTCACTAAATGTCAATTTATTAAATATGAAATTTCTCAAACAGGTGAATAATTGGGGATGTATTTTATTGCTTGTGAAAATCTAACACAGACAACTGCTAAAACTCAAGATACTGTAGATGAGCTCTAAATATGAGAACTAAGGCTCTTTGTACAGTTTTCCAGAATTAAGGGACTTCAATGTGCAGATACTCTAATCAGTTAAATAACTGAACAAACAGGAAATGAGGCATTTGACCTCTAAATTGCTCAGCAAGAATTACACTGCAGCAGTGACTGGATCATGTTAACCAACGTAGATCAAAACAGACAGGCCTACGGGCATATCCTACATATCAGGGCATATTCCCCATTGTCTATGGTTCTGAGCTGGCAAAATTTATAACTGGAATTTTCTCTTCAATTCACAGACCAGAAGGGAGGACTTGGAGAACTCAACTTTGAATGACTACATTTTGTGGAATGACAACAAAAAAAAGTCCAATAATGACAACACATTTTTCAAATGGTTGCTCAGAAGAACAGACCATGTAAATCCATTGTAGCTGAAGGATCTGTGGTTACGTAGCAAAAGTGGTAGTCCATATATTCACCAAGGAAAATGTTAGCTGAATGATATCAGTTGACTGTTAAGAGTCACACCTTTCCTGCTATGTCCTCAAAATTACATACCAGCATGAAAATATTGAGTATCAGCTCAGGTACAGACTAAGTCATCTACAGATACTGTGCATTTATCACTTAAATGCCACTGTGGCAATTAGGCATGATGCCAGCAGGACACCAAAGCAAAAGGTAAAACCACTTCAGGCAGATGAACTATCATCACTTACTAGACCATGTACTCCTGGCAACATCGGCACTGCAATCATAAGAATAATCATAGGATGACACTGTACCCTCTCCAGTACCTCCAAATCCTTCTCATTGTTTGGTGACCAGAGCTAAGCACAGTACTCTTCATTTGGTCTAACAAAGTCTTGATAAAGTTTAGCATAACATCCCTACTTTTCTGTCTCGATATCATTGTTCAGAGATGAATCATGCACATGCCTAGAAGCTGTTACTGGTCCCATCAGGTCAAATCCACATCAACTCAAGAAATAATTTTGAAAATGTGACAAGGATGATATTTGACATGATACAAATCAGGCAGCTTGGAAAGAGGGTTGCTAATTAAAGAATGCTCATTCTTCTTTCCCTTCCAAATGAAATTCCACCCCAGTGTTTGGAGAGCAATATTAAAAAGATCTGCATTTTATATTTGGTTGGAATTTACAGATTTCAAAGCATTATCTCTCAGGTAGTGGATGAGATTCTATTATAAGATGAAGCAACTAAATCTTGTTCTCTCCTTTGCTTCTTCAATTTAGACATTTATGTAGCTGTAATGGATTGCCAACCGTATATAGTAATCTCATAAGAACAGAACAAGTGGATGACCATAATCACATGGAAATACCCATCGCTGAATTTGAATTTTGTAAACCTCCCTTGCCAGTGTTGGCTCATCATTTGTTAGTACAGGCTGTTGGAGTTCTTTCTAATCCCTAGCAATGGCTCAGAGCTATTCCCCATTTCAAGGAAGGCAGCTCTGATTGGCAAAGCTTTGGAATATGTAACATACCAAATTAAAATTGCACTCTTTGGTGGCTCATATTTGAAAGCCTATCTGAGCAATAAGATTCCAAAATTGTTTGAGAACACTGAGCATTTACTCTGTAATGAATTACATTGCTTTGCTTGCTCAATTGTTCTTGTATACTGTTGACAACTGTTGTTTGTACATTAGGGTTATGAGCTTTGGTTGCAAACCCTAGTAATGATTTCCCAGAATATAGACTGGCAGCCAAGTAGCCCACTTAACACCAAGATGCACTAAACAGTGTCCCGCACAAGGATCTTATTTTGAATATTGCAGATCATCTGTATATTGAGGTGTTGAAAGCTGCAGAGGTGATGTAGTCTCAGTAGTTTGATGACTGGTATCCATCTCTATATGAGAACATTTGACAAATGTCTTCAGATGTCTAAACACCCATAGACACTTTGCTCTTATGATTCTTCTTTGAGGTGGATTTCTGATGGTACAGAACCTGCATCCATCACTTTGTATCTGCCTTAACTCATTTTCCTGAATATGAATGAGGAGCTCTTGGTGGGAAACTTGTGGTCAGAGAGAACATGGTTGTGAACCCCAGCAATGCAGCAGTGAGAAATTTTAAGGAACAGGCTGGTGAATGGGAACCCAAAATCCCCTTTTCCATCTATAGTGGAATCTGACACCTTCACTGATATTACCCAGAGCTATCCTCTACTTTCCACATGGCAGTTCTAGGAATTGATGGTAACTGGGATGAGAAAAGGAAAACCCCCCCAGGCACCCACCTTATCTTTCACTGTTGTTAGTGCATGAACAGATAGCAATCCGCAGCAATTCCAGAAAGAGGAAGGTTAATCCCAGTCAGGGCTATCAAGGATCCTGCCCAATTTTGTCCTGATTGTAGAGGGAAATAAACTCCTACAAAATTTTAAATATATCTCCTTTATGTTGTCTCCTGTCTCCTATTCAATTCTCTTTCATATATTTGAACTTTCCTTTCATCCTTCAACTAAACCCCGCAATTCCCTCTCTAAGTCTCTCTGCCTCTCTACTTAAACCCAACCTCTGCAGCCAAGCTTTTGCCTGTCTGCCATAACATCTCATTATATGGCATAGTATCAATATTTTGTCTGATAGAACTATCATACAACTAGCTGCAACCATTGTTTAGATTGATGACACAAGGGACTGCAGATACTGCATTGTTTAACATGTGACTGAGTGCAGTCAACTATAATTTGAAGCATATTTTAGATAAAAACAGAAAATGCTTGAAACACTCTGCAGATCAGGCGGAGTCTACAGCAAAAGAAACAGTTAGTATTGCAGATCATGGACCTTTTGGAGTATTTCCAGTATCTTCTGATTTTATTTCGGATTTATGCGCTACTTAAAAGCCCATCATTGAATCTGCACTGTTAGTCCTCACTGAGATCTGAGACCCCCTGCAACCTCACATACAACCTTGCATGTAAACCTTAACTCCTTTGCCCATAGAAGTCAGAGTCACCATCTTAGCCAAGGGAACTTTGCAGGCTGTTGGTTTCATCAGCACCTGTTCGCTGCTGCATGAGTGGGATAACCCAAACTCCATTCTGGAGAGAAGAAATCACTTACTTTTCCTTCAGCTCACAGGAGGAGACAGAGTGCATACAGGTTTTAAGTTGCATTGCAGAAATTTGTTGACTGCATTCATGCCTTGATAGTGAGCTCTCAGGCAAACTCTAGTCATAAGCCCTGGAACTCAGAGAACATGCCTCCTGAGGGTACTGGGTTTCATTGCATTATACTGTCTCAGTAGGTTCCTTTCTCTGAACAAAAAACTCCCTGTCACATTAAATTTTTGGCAAGTTATTTTATAATATTGTTTATGAGCTACCCACTAGCCTGTGATCCTCCATCTTGTCAACCCTCTCAGACTTAGAAGTACTTGTGGCTCACAGTCTTATTATCATAAAATGGCAATTTGCAGAGCATCTTCATTCAGTCTGATTAATTATTTAATTAGACTTTAATTCTCTATCCCATTCCTGCTCTGATATCTCTGCCTTTGGCCTCTTACACTGTTCCAATGAAGCTTGTAGAATAGCTTCTTATCTTCCAGTACTGAACTCAACATTTTCGTAGAATCATTGAACAGTATGGAAGGAAGCCATTTGGCCCATCTTGTCTGTGCCAGCTCTCTACCAGAACAAATCACTAGTTCCATCTGATTGGCCCTTTCTCTGTTGCCTTGCAGTTTTTTTCCACCTTATATTTATCCAGTTCCCTCTTGATAGCCACACCGGAACTCTCATCCACCACACCTGCAGGCAGTACGTTCCAGATTCCAATCACATGCCAAATAAAATGATTAAACATCACTCTTAATTCTCTTCCCCTTAATTTTATACCTGTGACCTTTAGTCCTCAACCCCATCCATCAAAAGAAACGGTCTCCCACTATTCACTCTGCCCAGACCCCCCTTCATTGTATACAGCTCTATCAAATTTCCCCTCAACATCTCCAATAATCAGCCTTTGCAGTCTGGGTGAGAACTGGTCAGCTGTGGTGACAGCTCTTTAATCTGAAATGTTAACTCTGCTTTCCTCTCTCTGCAGATTCCTTGACCTGCTGGGTATTTTCAGCATTCTCCTTTATTTCAGATTTCAAGCTGCTTCTGTGTTGTGTACCTCTCTGTTCCAGTATTATTTTTGTTTTCTTTCTCCTCTGTTTTTATTCATCTTCTCCTCCTCTTTAGACCTCGTGCAGACAGATCAGCTTTCACCACCTTCTCTCACCCAACAGCACCACCTCTTGAACCATTCTGTCTCTCTTGTGCTCCACCCCACCACAGATATTCTTTGTTCTCTCCACCCTCCTCCTTTCCTGCAACTTAAGGCATGTTCCAATTCTAAGTTGTCTCTATTCTGAGGAAAGATCATTGATCTGAAAAGTTAACTCTGTTTCTATTTCTGCTGTTTCACCTAATAAGTTTTTCCAACATTTTCTATTTTTATTCAGATTTCCACAATGCATTTGATTTCCTCTAGTTTCTGAATGTTGCACTTCAACTGCTCCTCTCTGCATTTATTTATTAAGGTTCGTTTCCTTCTGTCATGGTCTACTTCAGTCTCTCCAACAGTCTGCTCTTCTCTGAAGACAAGAGTATCACCTTCTATGATCTTTACACCAGCAAGTTCTTCAAGAGCCTGACCCAATTTTCACTGAAATTCAGTGCTGGTCCCGAAAGATATTTTCAGCCATTAATATTCTAAAAGGTGTGTGGGAGAACATTATAAATGAACTTTGGCTTTTTGCCAAAATCCATTCTTAGCATCCAGCATTCTGAAAATGTTTACGCTGCTCAGATCTGGCACAACATCTTCAATGGCTTCATCGACAAATGCTTCCTCTCCAGGGTTTTATTCAAATCATGTGGCTCCAAACAGATCCTCAGCTTGTTTGTCTTACGTGCACACATCATGCTTGACACCCAAGAGATGGCACAGTGATCTCTGCTTCCACCAGCTTTTCAGCTTTCAGTTTCTTTCTGGCAGCCACTGGAATAGCTCTTGGCCGGTGTGTTACCATTGCTTCCTCTTAGTCAGCTTTGGATCGTGTTTTACCTCTGGTTTTCCATTTCCTTCAAACACATCTGCAAACTCATTGGCAAATGCTTCTGGCTGAGTAAGGTACATGCAGTTCTCTGTACGGTCATCATTCCTGTTCACTGGGTTGTCCAGTTATCGAGGACTGGGACATAATTCTTCAAGGACAACAAACTCTGCTTTGTGTTTATTTCTGTTCTTTGGATTTTTCCTTTTCGTCTTGCATTTGTCTAGTGGTTTAGTGGCTGTGTGATTGTACATTGTTAGCACTTGTCTTGTCTCCCTAAGCTTCCTTTCAGCTTCTTATGAATGATCTATGTTGCCGCATTGCCACACCTGGAACTGTTCCTTTCTTTCTTCAATTTCAATAGAAGGAAAGATCAGTGTTGAGCACTTGGCCTCCTCATCTGTTCACTTTTTCCATTTTTGCTGCCTGAACCCATATCATGACTTTGAACTCAAAATATTCTCTCTCAGACAACTCACAGGACTGTGGTCAGCTTGTGCGACATTGTTTGGTCTTATCCCTTCACTAATATTTTCTGCCTCCTCCCTCTCTACCAGTGAAAAGTGCCTCATCTTAAAACATTTGTGACATTCCTTCCCACAAGAGGAAAATTATCTACTTCTGCCAGCTATGCTGTTTACCACAATGCTTTAAATGGTTGTTGTTCCTTCCTTCTACGCTTCTTTTCAATTAAGATATCTTTATTAGTCACATGTACATCAAAACACACAGTGAAATTCATCTTTTGCTTAGAGTGTTCTGGGGGCATACCACAAGTGTTGCCATGCTTCCGGCGCCAACATAGCATGCCTGCAACTTCCCAACCCATATGTCTTTGGAATGTGGGAGGAAACCGGAGCACCCAGAGGAAACGCGCGCAGACACGGGGAGAACGTACAAATGACTTGAGCAGAATTGGGTTGACCGGTGTCCAGGTCATCAACTCTGACTTCGGATAGCTCCAAGCACTGCAGGATTTGACACACACTGCCAGGCCTAGTTCTGTTTCTCTCAGCAGCTGTTCAGATGAGATCTCTCTTTCTTCTAAACACCACAGTAAACATTCCAAATCTGCTTAACTTCTCCTTAACTGGAAAGTTAATGGAAAAGAAAGAAAATGGAAAACCTGTAATCTCTGAACCAGTCAAGTGATTGTTTGCTGCATGGCCTCTATGGCCCGATGCCAAATCATCTCTTAGGTAAGGAGATCAAGACTGCTCACAATACTTCAGATGCAGTGTCACCAAGGCCCCATGCAACTGAAATAAGACTTCCCTATTCCTGCAGTTAAACCTTGTAATAAATGCTAACATACCTTGTGCACATTTAATCAATTGCTTCACAAGTGTGTTCCCTTCAACGACTTGGGTAGGAGCACACGTTGGTCCCTTAAAACATCATACTGTTCAACCTCTCATCATGTGACAAATACTCTACTTTTTGTTATCTGCATCAAAATGGAAGCTTCACAATTTTCCTCCTGGCATGTTTTTTCCATATCCCCTTGAAGCATCTTTATATCATCTTCTATGTTCATAATCCCACCTAGTTTAGTATCATCAGCAAACTTGAAAATATTACATTCAGCCAAATTGTTGATACAAATGAAAAGCTGGAACCTAAGTGCTGCCTGCCATGCTGAGGATGATTTGCTTATTCCCATTCTTTGATTTCTGTCCAATAAACAGCTTCGAACCCATTACCATTATACTACCCCCTATTCCATGTGCTCAAACCTTGCTGATCAACATTCTGCGCAGGTAGCTATTCCCATCGTGTTATATGTTCTTCATGTCACTCCTGAGGAGTCTGAGTACATCACGCAAGAAGGACATGTTGCCCTAAGCAATGGGGTCAAAAAGCCAGGGGGCATAATTTTGAAGTAATTTAACAAAGGATTGGAGGGGACATAAGGAATACTATTTGGTAGGGATCTGGAAGACATAGCCCAAAAGGGTGGTAAAGGCAGAAACCCTCATCACTTTTAAATAAGTACTTTGATTTGTACTTAAAGAATGGTAACCTTCAGGCCTCTGCACCAAATGCTGGAAGGTGGTTGGCTCTTTCACAACTGCCACAAACAATGTCACTGAATAAAATATATGTGAGTTTAAATGGAAGATGGCCATTTTTCAGTGTGAATGTAGACTTAAATCCAATTTAATTGTTCACATATTCTTGAAGTTGGATTTGAAGGACCACTTATTTACAAACAAGTAAGTGATTAGGATCAGGGTAATCGGTGAGAGCTTTGGAACTTGCAGTTAAGCACTCACTGCTCCAGATGATGCTTTTTGATTCTTTTCTTTGGGTGAACAGTAAGAAGGTAAAGCATCCTTGATAAGCAGGAAAAGCACCAGTTAGAAGCCAGTTTTTTGAGAGTGGGGTTGAGAGTTAAGTTGTCCACAGCACCACAGTCCAGGAGCTTCTCAGATATTTCTGAGGGCCAGTGCAGAAGGTGGATGAACTTCACTAAATGGGCCCTTGCTGATCTAGGTAATCTGTTGAAATCGAGCATTTTACCTGTTGGAGAATGGGTAATACCTCGGGAAAGCATACAAAGTGACCAGCACCTCAATCTTTTCATCACAGGATCCTTCCACTCTATTTCACAACTGTAGAAATACCCTTCTTGTCAGGATAAAGTAATATACTCAATGAATACCAATAGCCAGAATAAAAAGGCTTTGCGATTTGCAACCACCTTCACTCATATCCAAGCCATAATAGTAGTTATCTGGGCTCTAGAAGGTGACCATTCTATTAGCAGCATGGCAGTCCATTCAATCAAGCTTCAAGCGATGTTCGATTAATGTAAATCTGTGTCACTTTCATCAGCATCTGCAACACTGTCTTCATTCTGCAGTACTCACCTATCTGTTTATCTTTTTACCCAATCAGGAATGCCAGAGGTTGCAGGTACAAGGACACATGTCTGTTGACACCACAGCGCACGTTGTTCACAGGTCTACAATCAGAGCTTAGGGGCCATCAGAAACATCAGTGCGAATAACATCAACATCAAAGAAAAGATTCAGAGGCCCTGGTTATTCTGGAAGGACCTTGCAATACAGATAAAGCAGAATGTATCACTGGAGCTTGCTGCAGAAAGCACAACTTGAAAATGTGAGGAGAATTGGAGTTACAGGAACCACAGTAGCAAAGAATAAGATCATCAGGTGAAGGAGAAATGAATGAAAATGAGGGACAGCTACAAGAAGGCTGATCAACTGACCCAAGGAGCAACTAACCTCACATTGGCCTCTCAAACCCCCTGAAACTTCCCTAACCAGTAACAGCACTGTTACTTTTTCACTATTCCTTTAATTCTACATTAAAGGACATCAAAACTATCAGACAAAATATTTTTCAATCATCAAAATTTTGACAATGATGACAAAAATATAATGTAATAAAAACTATGGACAAAAGTTATCAATATAACAGGAGTGTTTTTAATTCCAAACACAATACGCTTGGGAAAGCTTCAGTCACCCTGGTGATCAATGCTCAGTGCTTTACAGAAAGGAAGGTTACCAACTACTCTTCCTTCTTGGAGCTCCCTCAGAATCAACAGCAGGCAGTAGTAGGATGCTGGTGAGGGACTCTTGGGATTCTTGAGGCCAGTGATTCCTGAGTGATCAGTTCTCTGAGGGCACAGCAGCAGAAGACAGCACTTGGTCTGCTGCCAAGGCTGTGTGACAGGGATACTTTTTCCAATGCAGATAGCTGAGGGTACAGTGAAGCAGCAGACATACTGACAACCTGTGAGAGATTAAGTTGCCACTGCCACTCACACATGGTGAGGCCTCACTCTCACTGATCTGGAGGTGGTAGGCAGCAGATGGGATGAAAAAAAAAGTTACTCCGAGCCTGTCTCTTCCAATCACAACCCACATTTAAACCATTTGAGCTTCAGAAGCAAGTACTCAGAGTTGATCCCCTGATGTGAAGGGTTTGCTGCTTCATCTCCAGAGGTGGAGGCTTTGTGAGAGGCTGCAGAGTGCTAGAGTCATGTGAAACTGATACCTCACTTCCACTATTTTAGCCATGGTGGCATAATTCTTTCATAGACTTTACAATCCCTGGTAGAGCTGATTAAGTGAGTTCCACCAGTCCAGAGCCTTGTCCTCATAAGCAGAGCTGGTTGATGCCCTTGCCCTCCAAACATTCCTCCTCTGTTTTTGGCACAATGACTATTTCCTTTTTTAGGGACTGTGGTTGCTTTTGTTAGACAACCCATTTCAGGGAAGCATATCCCTGCATCCACCTCATCAATACAGTGATGTCGTAAATAATACTGCTGCTACCAGCTATAGGAACAGGGGTTTAATCCTGGCTTCAGGTGTTGTTTATGTGGAGTTTGTATGTTCTCCCCATAACTGTGGGGCCTCCCCCGTATTCTCCAGTTTCTTCCCATAACTGAAAAGATGTACTGGCAGATTAATTGGCCACTGTAAACTAACCCTGAGTTTAGGTTAATGCAGAAGTGAATCAAAGGGGATTGGATGGGCATGTGTGAGAGAAAATAAGTTGCAAGCCCACAAGGAAATAAGGAAAAGATGAATGGGAGGAATGGAATTGCTCCCCTGAGAGTCAACATGTACCAAATGGCATCCTTCTGCGTTGCTCTAAGGATAAGATAGCATAAGAAATTCACAGCAGCCTTCACAATAATTATAGCTTTAAGATTTTGTATGTTTCAATAAAATCATTTCTCATTCCTCAAAACTTCTGAAAGTATAGGCTTCGTCTGCTTAGTCTTAATGTCTGCATAAAAGAGAATATATTATCATACTTATCAGAAGTATTCTTGGGAAATTATATCTAAGCTTATTATATAAAGAGAAAAGGACCCATGACAACGTAGCAAATTTCACAGTCACAGAGTGTCTTATGTGATCTGTAGCCTTTGGAATTCTTTTGAGGTATAATCACTGTTGTGAAGGGGAAGTAAAAGAGACATCAACTAAGCGTTATGTCAGACAAAACCTTAAAATGAAACTGTGAACAACAGAAGAGGCAATGGCACCTGATCCTTTGTCTGATGGCTGGCCAAGACATCAGGTGGATGTGAGATAAAAATAGAACTTTGGAATTACTCAGCAGGTCAGGCAGCATCAATGGAGGAAGAAACAGTTAAGGTTTCAGACTGATGAACATGAAGAGGTTTACGCTGTTTTACTTTCTGTGGAAGGAATACTCTCTACTATCTTTTCCAGCAGATGGCAATTGGACAGTGGTCCTTGCAGGACATCACTGACAACTGTGACTTTCTGCATTTTGGCAATCCTACTTCTCAATGTTGTTAAAATGGAAGTTTATAAATTAGTCCTTAGTTTCATGCACTATGTATGTAATATAGTGGAGAACCCAGCCAAATGTGAAGTGTTGCACCTTTGCAGATCAAATGTAAAGAGACAGTACACTGTTAATGGCAAGAACAGTGTTGATGAGCAGAAGGATCTTGGGGTCCAAGTACACAGCTCCCTGAAAGTGGCTACACAGGTTGATAGGGTGGTAAAGAAGGCATATGGCATGCGTGCCTTCATTTGTCGAGGCATTGAGTTCAAGAGTCAGGAAGTTATGCTGCAGCTTTATAAAACTTTAGTTAGGCTGCATTTGGAGTATTGCATTCAGTTTTGGTCATCCCATTATAGGAAGGATGTCGAGGCTTTGGAGAGGGTGCAGATGTTTACCAGGATTCTGCCTGGATTAGAGGGCATGTGCTATAAGGAGAGGTTGGACAAACTTGGCTCAGTGACAGGAAGTAAAGGGTAATATTTAATGAGAGTTTTTGTCTCTGAAAGAATGTTATCAGTTCCATAAGGCACAGTGCTGAGCCCCTTGTTTTGTTGTATTAAATATATATTCATTATTTAGACTTAAACAGTGGGGGGACATCACATGATAAAGAAGTTTGCATTTCATGCAAAAATTGTCTGTGGTTGACAGTGGGAAGAAAAGCCTTCTATTTCACTACAGGGAATGCACAGTAAATGGGGGATTTTGAGAATTATGATGGAACAAAAGAACTTTGGAGTGTATGTTTACAAATCTGTAAAGGTCACAAGACAGGTTAATAAGGCAGGATGCTTTTCTTTTTATACCTAGGGCATAGACTATAAGTGCAGGCCGGTTATGCTGGAACTGTATACACTGGTAGTTAGGCCACTGCATGTGTACTACACTCATTTCTGGTCATCACATTACAGGAAAGCTGTGATTGCTCTAGGGAGGTTGCAGAGAAGATTTATGAGATTGTTGCCAGGACTGGAAAATTGTAGTTGTGAGGAAAGATTATAAGCTAGAGTTGTTTTTGTTGCAACAGAGCAGGCTGAGGAGAGACCTAATTGAGGTGGAGCAGGCTTGAGGGGCCTGGTGGTCTACTCCTGATCCTATTTTCTTGCGTGTGAATAAAATTATGAGACAACTAAATAAATAGGAGGGACCAATTTCCCTTATTAGAAGAGTCAACAAATAGGGGGAGTAGATTTCCTGTACTTGGTTGGAGTACTGGAGGATAGGTGAGAGAAAAAGAAATGTTTTACCCTGAGGATGGGCAGGGATCTGGATCTCATTGACTGAAAGGATGGAAGAGGCAGAAACCCTCACCATATTTTAAAAAAGGTACTTGTGTGTTTACTTGACAAACTGTCACCAGCAGGACTACGTACTAAGTGCTGCAGAATCTGATAAGGTGGGGTAGTTTTTTTCAACTGGCACAGCTGCAATGGGCTGGATGGCCTCCTGCTGTGTCATAAATTTTCTATGACATTTTCAATTTGCACTTTCAGCAACTTGGGCTGCAAAATATTACAACATAAATGTACAAGGGCAGGTTTAACTAGAGGCAAATGCTGGAGATGTCTTGCTGCAGGAATATCTGTCCCGATGCACCAGTAAAAATGCAGAAAAAGCATAAAAAAGATCAGCAAAAATCTACATTTCTAAAAAAGATTAACATGACACACAGTTTTAGAAAAATGTGCCTGCAGGCTAGTACATCACCACACAGCTGAATATGTTTCAACTGGGACAGCAGAATTGCCATTGCAAAACATTGAGAAAGCTGCGTGATCCAGCATGGGATCCATGTCAATGAAATTTGGAAGTATAATGAAGCTTGCAACACAGCCTTGATAATCCCATTTTTGTTACTGCAGAATATGGTGCAACCAGTTTTCTGATTCGTGCTTGCTCCCAGTAATGCCCTACATTGTCAGTAGAGTTTTGGAGGATCAGGACTCATTAGACAGACACTAGAATGACGTTTGAGAATTGTTCTTTACATCTCCTTCATCCAACTGCTGCTTTTGCAAATCTCATCCTTTTTATCTATGTCAGTGAAAATAACTGACAGAATTCTAACTGGCATAGAAGGTTTCATATTTCATCTTCCCCTTCTGTTAGATCTGGCACTGCTTCTCAGTTCAATCATGCCTCTTGTTCTGTTGTCTCTTATAAAAAATCCGCCTATTGCACCTGGCATCACAGACCAGTTTTATCTCTGGTCCTAACCTTTTTAGATCCAATATTATAGCTGCCAGATGCAACTTTACTGAAAAG
The DNA here is from genome assembly GCF_009764475.1 of Pristis pectinata. Lineage (NCBI taxonomy): Eukaryota > Metazoa > Chordata > Chondrichthyes > Rhinopristiformes > Pristidae > Pristis > Pristis pectinata. The sequence continues at coordinate 108,149,907 of NC_067407.1, forward strand.
ATGCATTGACTGGTATCTTCCTGAACCTACAGAAACTATTCCTTCTGCTTCCTTGCCAAAGTTTTCTGTCATACCTTGTATGAATCATCCTTTCTATCTCTCTTGGCAGAGTTGGAGGCAGTCCAAAGGAAAAGCTGACCTTTTTCAATTACTTTATAAATCAAATTCCAATGAGTTTGGTAAAGAATATTCTTCACATCTTCCATTCCACTTAACAATTATTAAAAACATGAATTTTATCTTGGCCATATCTGCAAAATTCTTTATTTTGTTAAATCCAATACTTTGATAGTATATTCCTCAAAGTATGTAGCTGGAGCAATCCTTCTGTTCCTTGCCATCTCTTCAGTTTTGGTTAATCCTAACTCACTTTCTCTTCTCTTTGGAAATATGCTTGTGTTTACCCAGTCTCAAAAAATAAAATGATTTCTTTAAACTTGCAATTACTGTCCTGTTGTCTTTGCACCTTTCAATTTCAGGAATTTGTGCTTTCCATGTAACAAAATTAAAGTGTGTCACTTGTTCATTAATATCTTGTACAATGCTTCAGAGAGTAGACCACTTTTATAAATCTCTGACATTAAATTACTCAAAAGCTATCTCAAGTTTTATATACCGAAAATGATTGGAACGAAAGAAAATCCACCATGTGCATTTCATGAGGTACATTGCCATAAATTTCAGGAGTCAATCAAATAGCAGCAGATTCAGCCTCACCTGTCTCTCCTCATATCTGACATGCTCCATCCCAGGCAACATCCTGGAGAATGCCCTCCGCATCATCACCAAAATGATCAGATTTTTTCTATAGGGTGGAGACCAGAACTGCACGTAGTACTCCAGCTGAGGTCTGACCAGTGTTTTGTAAAGTTGGAGCATAGCCTCCCTGCTCTCATATTTAATGACGCAACTAATGAAGACCTGCATCTCAAATACCTTCTTAACCACGTTATCTACCTGAGCTGCCACTTTCCAAGGATCTTTGGACCTGTACACCAAGGTCACTCTGTTCCTCAGTACTCCCTAAAACCCTACCATTTACGGCGTATGTCCTAGACTCATTGGTACTGGCAAAATGCATTATCTCACATTTATCAGGATTAAACGCCATCTGCCATTTCACCAACACATCAATATTGCCCTGTAGCTTAAGACTAACTTCCACACTATCAATAACTCCACCAATCTTTGTACAGACACACTGAACATACCTTCTACTTCCATATCCAAATCATTCACATACATTACAAACAGCAGGAGTCCCAGAACCAATCTTTGTGGAACTAGTCACAGACACCTAATCACAGAAACAACCCTCTGCCATTACCCCCTGACTCCTATTGCCAAGCCAATTTTTGATCCGATTTACTAACTTGCCCTGGATCCCATGGGCCCCAACATTTAGACCACCTCTCTCCCATGCAGGACCTTGTTAAAGGCCTTACTGAAGTCCCGGTAAACCACATCTGGTACACTGCCCACACACTTCAATACCACTTCAAAAAGCTTGATCAGTTTGGTCAGACAGGATCAACCGCATCTCTGATTAGTCCCTGACTTTTCAAGTGATCACTAATCCTATCCCTCAGAACAACCCTGCTATGGATGTTAGGCTCACAGTTCTATAATTACCAGGCTTTTCCCTGCTGCCCTCTTGAAAAGGGGAACCACATTTGCTGTCCTCCAATCATCACTTATGGCCAGCGAAGATTTAAAAATCTCAGTCAGAGCTCCAGCAATCTCATCCTTTGCCTCTCGTAACAGTCTGGGATAAATCTCATCTGGCCCTGGGGATTTATCCATCTTTAAGTCTACTGAGGCATCAAGTACCTCCTCTATTTATGGAGACCCGCACTAAAATTTCAGCTTCCTTTTCACCAAAGTCCTCCAACTACAAATTCTGTTTCCTTTATAAATATTGACGAAAAGTTTCTGGTTTGTGAAGATTGAATAAAAGTTTGTGAAAAGTTACATTTATACACCTTATGGCCCTATGCATAGATTGCCTTGTTGTCACTAATGGGCCTTACTCTTGTGGTGCCTGGAATACCAATAAAGTGGGCTGCTTGCTTGAGCTGCACCCATCCAGGCAGGTGAAGAGCGTTTCATCATGTTGCTGATTTCTGCTTTGTAGATCGTGGAAAAGATTTGGTACTTCAGGACTGAGTCACACTGCAGCATACTCAGCCTCTGACCTGCTCAATTTCTGGTTACAATCTTGATGGTGGGGGACTTGGCGATGTTAATGCTATTGAATGGAAGGGGTAGATGAATGGATTTTCTTTTGTTGAAGATGGTCATTGCCAGATATGATTGGGCATGAACGTTCCTTGTTATTTATCAGCCCATGCCTGGATGTTGTTTAGTTCTTGCTGCATGAGGGCATGACTGGTTCATTTGCTGAGAGGTACCAAATGGAATTAAAAAGTGTGCATTATTGGCAAGCATCCCCATTTCTCACCCAATGTTTGTTTGTTTGTTTATTAGTCACATCGAAACACACAGTAAAATGTATCTTTTGCATAGAGTGTTCTGGAGGCAGCCCTCAAGTGTCGCCACGCTTCTGGCGCCAACATAGCATGCCCACAATTTCCTGACCCATACGTCTTTGGAATGTGGGAGGAAGCCGGAGCACCCGGAGGAAACCCGGGGACATAGGGAGAATGTACAAACTCCTTACAGACAGCGGCCGGAATTGAACCTGGGTCGCTGCCACTGTAATAGCATTATGCTAACTGCTACACTACCGTGCCTGCCCCTACACTACTATGCCTGCAATGTTGCAATTAAGCAATAAAACAATATTGCAATGAAGCAGCTGAAGATGGTTGGGCCTAGGACACTGATTTGAGGAACTCTTACAGTGACCTGAGATGATGGATCTCCAACAATCACAACCATCTTCCTTTGTCCAAGATATGACTTCAGCTATTGGATAACTGATGCTATTGATTTAAGTTTTATCAGAGTTCCTTAATGTCACCCTCAGCCAAGTATGCCTTAATGCCAAGGGCAGTCACTCTCACTTTACCTCTGGAATTTAGTTCTTTGGTCAGTGTTTGAACTAAGGCTGTGATGAAGTCTGGAGCTGAGTAGTCCTGGCAAATTGGGCATCAATGAGCAGGTTATTGGTGAGTAAGTGCTGCTTGATATACTGTCAGTGACACCTTCCATCACTTTACTGATGATTGAGAATAGATTGTTTTATGGTAATTAGCTGGATTGGATTTGTCCTGCTTTTCGTGAGCAGCACAAACCTGGGCAACTTTCCACATTGTCGGGTAAATTCCAGTGCTGTTACTGTACCGGCACAGCTTGACTGGGGGGGTACAGCTAGTTCTAGAGTGCAGGTCTTCAGTACAACAGCTGGGGTGTTGTCTGGTCCCATAGCATTTGTTAAATCAGCCCTTTCTTGATATCAGGTGGAGTGAATGGAATTGGCTTTGATGATGGTGAGAACCTCAAGAGGAAGTCAAGACAGATCATCTATTTGTCTGAACATATTAACCATGTACTTCAACACTGAGGTTTGCATGTTGTCAGCAACATCACAATTAGTTGCTGCTGGAAGCCTTTCAAGTCTTCTAATTCACTGGAAAATCTCTGCCATCATTCAGAAGTTCCATGAAGACCCTCTACCGCACTTGATTCAACAAAGTCAATGAGGAGAACTCTAACCTCTTCACCAGTCGCCAACTACCCTCTACCCCAACCTCACACCCACAATGGGCAGGAAGGAGTCAGGAAGAAGTGAGGAGTAGACATTGTGATTTAAGTTGGTAAAAATGTGCAGCCCATTATATGGCCCCTCACATAATGCCATATTTTTAGTTTAATTGGAGTGTTGGACGATGCTCTGGAGAGGAAGGTCAATGATTTTAATATGTTAATAAAGCTGTTTTCTTCTGATTATAGCAGCTATTTACTAGCAATCAGCCAGATTTCCCAGGCCCCAATAGTGAAAGGAAGGAGGGAGCAGCCAGACACAGCTCAGCTTATGAGCCAGGAAGGTGCAGCAGATCTCTCCCTCAGTCTCCAAAGCAAACTTACAGCCCAAACTACTGTGATTTCGCTACTCCCTGCAGGTATCCCTCTCTCTTCTCACGATCATTCTCCAAGTTCCTCCTCCCACTGACCCATTATATTTACTTGAAGGATTTAAATATCTGCACATGATAGAGGATGAGATTAGAGGTAATACAATTACGGTTAAATAAAGATAATTGCAAGACATTAACAGTGACATCAAACGGTTAGAGCACAATAGCCCATTTCTGTTCTGTAAACTCGGCGGGGATGGTGTCTGCCTTTGGTCACTGTATGTGAGAGAATTGGCCACAGGCTGAACACATCTCCTGAGATTTGGTTCCATTTGCTTTACAGCCAGTAACCAAGGAAGAATTTCTCTCCCAATATAATTAAATGTAAGACTCTATTTTAGAATTATGTTGATATTTGAATCACTAGGTTTCAAGTGTACTATTTTAACAGTGTCTATTTTAACTGTGCTAAATTTATTGGAACTTGGCTGTGTGTATTCTGGTTGTTTTATTGAGAGGAATTTTATCTGGAATCACGTATGGAGGGAATACTCAATTACTACTTTATTACATTGGTTATTATCTTATTCAACTAAAAGTAAGCCTAATAATTCTATTTTATTTAATTAAAATACAAATGGGCCAACTGAGCCTTTATGCTATTTAGGATTTGGTGTTTCCTAACAAAGTATGGTAAATCACCAAGACTTTTTTTGAAATATACTTGTATAATGACATGCCTAAACTCAGTATAACTAAGAATGCAGTTTTGTGATATATTAATGTAACATTTTTGGCAACAAATCAATAATATTAAATATAACTAGATGAGATAAAATGTATTATTCATTTTCAGGCAGTGGAAAGCAGTGATTTACATTTTGTAAAAGTCATGGTTATGATCAAAGTTACTCCCTTCCAGCTCTTGAGCCCGGACTGCCACATTACCGAAGTCATTCATTGACATGCTTCCTTCTCTTCGGCTGGACAAGGTGGCATAAAACTGGAAGCAGCAGGAGTTAACCAGGAGAAACAGCAGAACTAAATGTCTTAGCCGCCAATAAAGGAAACAGTGCTCAACATTGTTGGAACAGCCATAGCGGAAGCCATAGGCCAACAGCAGGCCTGATATTATACCAACTCTTCCTATCTATGTTCTATCTTCCCCTCAACCCAAACAATTTTCTGATTATCAAGCTGTAAAGCTTCCCTATCCTACAATTCTGTATTTGTTAAAGGGCGAGAAATTTGACACAAGTAGACTGCAGCTAGGGCAAAAAGCAAGAATAGATAGGGCGAGCTTATACATTGGACCTGCTGCAGTGGAGTGAGGAGAACATAATGGGGCAGGTTCAAGAAGAAAGCTGATGAATGTATACACTAAAGTGCCTGGATCACATAGAACCCTGCCAGCAGGTCTGGTTTCAATGCTATCAACAATTAGGCTCACGGCTTAGCAAAAAGGTTGGGGTCTATCCTTCCATCTTGGATGTAGTGACTTATTCCTTTCACATACTTATAAACCTAACCATGATACAGCGCCATTTATATACCAAACATGGAATATCTATTCCCTGGAGTGCCAAACAGACACAGTGGCAGAGGGAAGGTAAGAAGGAGTTGGGGTTGCAGTTCCTGGTTTCACACTTCTTCACAGGCAACTGGTGTAAGAAGTGATCGGTAATGCTGGTCTTGCTCATCTTCCTCCACATAACCAAAGGTAAGATCTGTTCCCCTGTAATGGCAAAGTTGTGCATCATGTGACTCACTCCTTTCATTATTTCTCAATCATCAACAAAGTGATGGAAGCTGTTATCGACAGCACTAACTCACCAATATTCTGCTCATCGATGGCCAGTTTAGGTTTCATCAGGACCACTCAGCTCCAGATCTCATCACCACCTTGGTCTAAATATGAACCAAAGAACTGAATTCCAGAGGTGAGGTGAGGGTAATTTCCCTTGACATCAAGGTAGCATTTGACCAAGTGCTGTATTAAGGAGTCCTGGTCAAAACTGAAGTCAATGGGCATCAATGGGATAACACTCCAGTGGTTGGAGTCATATCTTGGACAAAGGAAGGTAGATGCAGTTATTGGAAGTCAATAATACTGGCCTCAGGATATCAGAGCTTCATCAATAACCCCTTTTCCATCACAAGTCAGAAGTGGCAATATTTCCTCATGATTGCACAATGTTAAATTCTGTTCACAGTCTCTCAGAAAATGATGTCTATGCCTGTATACAACAAGAACCAGACAATATTAGGCAAGGGCTGATGTAGTAAATAACAATCACACCACAAAACTGCCAACAATGCATATCTTCAACAAAATAGAGTCTAACCGCCTATCCTAGACATTCAAAGGCATTACCATTACTGTGTCTCCACTATCAATATCCTGGGGGTCACCATTGACTGGAAGATAACTGGGTCAGCCACAGAGAAATTGTGCCTATAAAAAGAGGTCAGAGACTGGGTATCCTGCAGCAAGTGACTCATCGCCTGTTATCACAAAGGCTTTTCATCATCTACAAGGAATAAGCTGGGCGCATGATAGAATACTCTCCATTTTTCTGGATGAGTGTGGCCCTAACAGCTCTCAAGAAGGTTGACACCATCCAGACCTTCTTGATGGCCATCCCATTCACCTCCCTAAACATCCGTTCCCTCTACCACAGAACCCAGTCTGCAGTCTGTACTATTTAGAAAATATACTGCAGTTACTTGCTCAGGTTACTCCAACACCACCTCACAAACTTGAAACCTCTACCACCAAACAGCAGGCGCATGTGAACACCACCCTGTCCCCTTCCAAGCTGCATGTCATTCTAATTTGGAATATATATCACCATTCCTTCTTTGTCAGTGGGTCTAAATTCTGGAGCTCCCTACTTTAGAGATTGTGAGAGAACCTTCAACAGAAGGACTATAGCAGTTCAAGAAGGTGGCTCACAAGCATTTCTCATAGGCAATTAGGGGTGGGCCAGAAATGCTTGCTTGCCAGTGATGTCCAGATTCCACACTATCAGGTCTTGGTGACCTCCTTTATACAACAGTGATTGGCAAATAATGGATGTTACAAATATCTCTAGTTCCTCTAGAATACTTCCATGTGACTCTGTAACCTAACAGCCCAGTGCTTGCCCTTCTCTAAGGTTATAATAGTGGCTGAAACAGGTACAGATCTCAGTGAGGACATTCTTATTCAAGTGCAAATGATTCACACAATGTTACCTGTTGAGGTTCAAGTAGGAGAATTACTACCTACTCACATTGGATGGATAAGGTCTCCTGCTAAGAACCTTTCCTCCCTTCTCCTCCCCATCCTTATCTCACAGCTTCTCCTTCCCTGCCTACCCTCTTCTCATTTTCTAAGGGGAATATCTGGTAATGCTCCTATCTCCGGGCGCAACTGGTTTATAGAGAAGTCTTGAGGTCAGCAGCAAGTCATTCAGCACCAGTCAGCCAACTCCATAAACACTCTTGAAATCTGAAACACACAGAAAACAATACCCATACCAGATCCAGCGATAAGCAACCAATATATGTGTCATTAAAGAGCGCTGTTGAGGATCATCCTTTCAAACAAGGCTGAGTGTGGCCGAGCAATGTTAATAGTTGTTGCTCGCTGGCACAAAACTGGAAAATGGCAATACTGGGTGATCTGTTTTCCCTCTCCACATCCTGCACATGTTCACTGGGTGTACAGAGCTTCTTCACCAATACAGAAAGCGGTCGCTGGTGCAACTTACCCCACAAATGTGCAAGCATGCCGCAGAATCCATTTTGGAGATCTAAGGGCTCTCGTAATTCCCACAAAACAAGTGCCGACAATCCTGCTTTTTTTGATGACTTGGTGCATGAGTAAGCTAGTCAAGTGCAGTTGATTTCTATCATTTGAGGATAATGATAATATTGTTCTTGTAGAACGGACATACTCTAGGCAATGCATTTCATAAGTTTTCACTTGTAGCAACTGATATTCAAAATTATTTGTTATTTAGTTATTGCACTTTGCAAATGCAAACTTTTCCAGCACAAGGAGTTCATGTATAATTAGAAATTAGTAATAAAGATTTTCTACTTTAAATTTATTTATGCAGGAACTCCTATGATACATAATTTTTGCATATTATTTCTAAAAATATTAAGCATAAATGTGCTTTATTTAGTATTAATGCCTTACAATGATCATCAAAATAATAGGTCACATTTGTTGGGAAACCAAAACAGTTCAATAACCAATAAATATCTCAAATGAAATAATGTGGTGTCTGCAAACAACTGCTGTCCAGATGCAAGCCTTGCTTGCCACTCTTGTGGTGTATTTTTACAGTGGATAGGATGCTTTTGCCCACCAATTACACCAAACAGTTCAGTATAATATTCATTGCATGTAACAGCTGATTTGGTCAGATGCTTCATTGACTGTGCTAATGGAAACATTATCACAAAAATTACTGAAAATAGCAGTTTTGTTTAATTGTGCAAATAATTAGCTATTTAAAATATGCTGGGGGCATTTTTGGTGTGTGGTTTAAAGTGGGCCTTTTTCACCATTATCCTTATAAAATCCATCTTGCTGAATTGAAAAAAAATAGCAACAGCGTGTACAAAAAAACTACAGGTAAAATAGATGGAATAATAATATGGTGTATGCCTCATGTAATGAAAATATTATAAAATTCGTTCCTTGTTCTTTCCTGATTCGGCAGCAAGAGGTATTCGCAAACAAAGGAGACACTATACACATGTTAAAGGCTATATGAAACAACTTTATTAGGATTATATATAGATTACTCACTAACCACTATAATAAAAAAATACAAAGGGTAAAAAGAAACGATATTATCACCCAATCAATGAATCGATTTTTAGAATGACGGAGGGAACCTTTCACGCAGCCTTCTCTCTGCCTATTAGCGCCGGTCATGACCCAGCCTAAGGGAAGATTCCAATTTGCACCAAGAAGTTGCGCCTTTTTAATACTGTTCAAAAACCTAACATAACTTTTACCTCAGTAATTTTCCATCCCCTTGTGGTACCAGCCTGTACCTTCCTACCTCTTGCGACCTTCAGCCTAGGTGTATAACTTGAAAACAGAGACAGCAGGTCTGCAAGGAAAAAAACATTCTTCACCAGTATCTAACCTCAAGGGATGTGCCTCCATGCACATCTTCAAGGTATTACCACCTCCCAAACTGACACCATTTTGTGTTACACACTACTGCACATACTAAGGATGAATCAGAAATGACTTCTGGCTAATTTAACTCTTTCTTTACATCTCACAGTATTCCAATATAAATAAATATGTAACACCAATGCACAGGGTGACAACCAGAAGAGGCATAGGATAAGGTTATGATTTCTAACACGTAAAATGACATACCCTGTCCTCTGCAGGTATCACTGAATTAATAAAAACACAACTCTTAGTGCCATTTTTAGCTCAGGTGCTAATGAAGAGGCAAAATGAAATCCAAAATGTAAAACCAATAGTCGTGCAGATTTAAACATAAATATATATTAGAAAGCTCCTATACTTTATTTTTGGAGACCAAAATAAGGGGATGTTGTTTTTTCTTCTATTTATATTTGAGAAATTTAGAATTGAGAGCAGGTGTGAGGTTGTAGAGTACCTTATCGGATCTACATATTGAAACACAGGCCATTGAAAAGTTAAGCAATTAGTATGATGGGTAATTGCAGAGAAAGGTAATTAAGGAATATGAGACTGGAGCAGTACAATGGAATTACTTTCCTCTGCTGTTAATCTCCTGTCCCCTCCCTGCAAATTTGTGTTGAGAATATTGGAATTTAGTAAGAATGGATGAGAATAGAAGACAATACAGCCCCTTGGACTTGTTCCATCATTCAGTAACATCATGGTGATATTGATGGATCATTTATGATGGAAATTCCATGATATATTTATATAATTTTCAGAATAATAACGACTTCCAAACATAATTTATGAGTCAGGTAAAGCTGCACCAAAGTTGAGTATTCATTAATCTTTAACTCAGATTTATAGTTAAAGTAGTGTATTTTGCAAACATAATCACACCTGACTTTATGATGAAAGGAAACTCAGTAATGAAGCAGATGAAGGTGTTTGCCCCATGGCAGTACACTGATGTCCTGGGCTGACATGGTTGATCTTCAACAAGCATAGTCATCTTCCATTGTTCTAAGTGTGACCACATCCAATGGAGAATCTTCCTTTGGTTTCCATTGACTTTGTTTTACCACATACACTTGCCATGATGCAAAGGTTATTAACCAACCTCAATTAACCTCTGAAACTCAGCTCCTTTCTCCATGCCTGGACTAAGTCTGGTCTAGACCCAGATGGTAGAATAAAAACTGAGTCTGGGTGAGTGGATTACTTGGTAAGTACCCCTTGATAACACTGACAACAACACCTCCCATCAGTTTTCTGATGATTAAGACTAGTTGATAGTTAAATGCATTGGATTTGTCCTGCTTTTTGTGAATAGGATATGCTTGAGCAATTTTCTATATTTCAGGCCTGAATGCCTGTAGTGCAGCTGTGCTTGAATAGCTTGGCTAAGGCTGGATATGAAGCACAAGCCTCAACACAACACTCTGGATGTTGTTAGGCTGATAGCCTTTGCTGTATCCAATGGTCTCAGTCATTTCTTGATATTATTCAGAGTGTTTCACACTGGCTAAAAATTAACTACAGTGATGGTAGATATTTCTGTGGTCAAGATGGATCATCCAGTCAATAATTCAGACTAATGATGGTCGCATATATTTTAACCTTGTCTCTTGCATGAGGGGTGACTTTATTAAAACATATACAATCCTAAGAGGGCTTGACAGGATAGATGTTGGGATGTTTTCACCAGTGGGAGTCTCAAACAAGGGGACATAACTACAACATAAAGGCCAAGTCAATTAATACTGAGGTACATTGAAATTTCTTCTCAAAGAGGGTGGTGAGTCTCTGGAATCCTCTACCCCAATGGGTGGTGGGAGCGGGATCACTAGAAGTATTTAAAATGGAGGCAGATAAATATTTGATAGATTGAGGAACAGAGAGGCAGGGAAAAATGGCACATAAGGGGAGTTGAGGCCAGCATAGATCAGCCATGAATACGTATATTAAATGGTGGGGCATGCTTGAAGGGCCTGAGAACCCATTCCTGCTCCAGTTATCTTGTGTTGTTGTATAGTGTTCTTGTTCTTGTGTAGATGGACTATGCCATCACTTAGGATTAGGGTGCTATGGAGCTTCCTCTGCCCATTAGTTGTTTAATTGTCCACCATCATTCATGACTAGATATGTCGGGATTACAGAGCTTTGATCTGATTTATTGCTTATCTCCATCTTTCACAAGCTGCCTCTGCTATTTATCATTCCTGTAGTCCTGTTTTGTAGCTTCACTGGTTTGGCACCTCATTTTCAGGTTTGCTTGGTGCTGATCCAGCACAAAAAATTACATTAGACTATTAATTCAGAAAGAAAAAGGGAACAAAACAAGATACCTATCAGATAAGAATATGTGAAAATAATGTTTAAAAGGATCAAGTATATCAACCTACTGATAAGAAGAAAGGTGCAACAGGCTTACAGTTAGAACTGTTAAATACAACATACAATCACTGTGTGAATAAAGCCATAAGGGATATGAGATCTTAACCTGGTGAGCCCAACAAGCCATGGCAGTTAAAGTCACGTTACCTCAAGATGATAGTAACCACAACATAATGCTCCTAGTAATCAGTACCTGAGGTAGAGTGTTTCATAAAGAATACATGTACAGTTGTGAGAAAATGGTTACATAAAACATTTACTAACATCTTAGTAGGGAAAGAGTTGAAGGTATTTATAAAAAAGGCCTGTGCTTCGGTCAGAGTTTACTTTGTGTTCACTTTTGGTCACCGACACACAAAGCAATCAGTTAAGGGCCTGGCAGCAGTTCAAAGACGTCACAAGGCTGATCTCTAGTATCAAAGGTTTAAGTTCTGTTGAATGACTGGGGAAATTTGAGCTCTTCTTCTTTGAAATAAGGTAACTTAGTGGGCCCTTATAGAATTTGGAAGATATTAAACAGTATGGATAAAGTTGATCCAAAGAACTGCTTCAAGGTGCTCAGGATGGAAAAAGAGGGCATTGTTTAAAATTAGATATATGACAGATGTCAGGAAGGACTTTGTCAAGTACTTTATCATCAACATTTGGGATGGTCTTACAAAAGGAATATTGGAGGTGAAAACCTTAGACACATTCAGAGGAACATAAAAACAGAAGAACGTCATTAAGCCCCTCAAGCCTGTTAAGCCAACAGATGAATGATGGATGATGGGGTAAAGTAAATCACCTTCATCTATATATTTCTAATGATCAACAACAAATTTAAGTCATATGGAAAACAATTCACAAATTGATACACCAGATTATTTCTGGAGTTGTAAAGTTCCTTATTGCTAACAATACCTAATTAATTCAGTGACTCTTGATTCCAGTATCAAAGCACAAATCGGAAAATATTAACGAAAATCATAAGAACAAAAAGGTGGGACAATGGTCCACCTTTTCTTTAAATATTTTCGATCTATTCTCTATTGAGATATTAGTAAATATTTTTCTCCTGTTACTGTATCTACATTAAACCTGGCACATTAATTTTAAAGGGGAACTTTAAACAATAGAAGACAGATTTGACATTGTTGTTTTGTTGTACCAGAGAGGTTGAGCACATTTTTACCTCAGAATTATTGAAAATTGGCCAGAAAAACTCATCAAAACAGAACAGCTTCTGGACAACTAGTTACATAAAACACATATTCCAGATTTGACCAGAGTAACAGCAACACTCAGCAACTCTGAGAATAGGCAGTTGTGAATCATGAGAACCAAAAATGAAATAAATCTACACCTGGCAAATTTACTTCTTTGTGATATGATTTTCTGAAATACCCAATTCTTTTGGTTTAGCATGCTGCTAATCAACCTTTGCAATTTTATCTAAACACTTAGCATTTTTAAAAATTTTATTTATGTAATATGGTATTTAAACAATAACAATCCTAATGGCATATGGTTAAATACTGGTGCATTACTTCATGTATTTCTTAATGTACTATTGTGGAAAAATCTTTATTGTTAAAGATATATTTATGTGAATGTTCTTCATTTAAGCAAGAACAACCCAAAGAAATTTAAGAGCAGTTCTTGAAACCAAGGGGGATATGACACAGGCAAGGGAGTGACAGCAAAGCAAAATGGTGTTAGAAGCGAATTCTAGGGAGCAAATATAATGACTGAAGGGTCATCTTCTAATGGCAAGCAGCAATCTAATTTCAGAGATATAAGGGTTGTGTGTTGTGGCATGGAACTGAATAGGTGGGAAATGAAAATAGAGGGACTTAAAGATACAGATCAAGATCCTGATATTGAATGGCTGTGCCAGAGGATGTTGGTGAGAATTTGGAAATGCAGGATTATACATGTATCACAGGCCTCAGACTTGAGGTAGATAATCATTGCAGCAGGTGACGGTAAGCTGATCGGTGAAAATAGTCTTTCACTGGGGTGGCGAAGGTACAGAGAAGTAAGGTTGCAAGGTAAGGCATAAGTGGCCAATATTGTGGAGGTAGAAAAGGATGTATATATTCAGGCCTGCGGTGGCTATAAATCTGATTAAGGAATAAACCATGATAAATGCTAGCAGAGTGAGAAAGAGTTAGTTTAAGTGTGATTATATAAGAATTGATTGTCTGACATGCTGAGAGAGGTAATAAATACTAAGAATACAAAAGCACATAAGTGTACTTATATAATCAAATCCACTCTATTTCACATAAGTTCTGAACTCTTCTGAACTCTTCAGTTTATTTATATCCTCATAATGATTCATGTTGGAGGCAGTATACCAATTCTCATGACTCATGCTTTGGAACAGGTCCCTTTATAGCTGTACGTTTTACAAATCTACTTGTTACTTGTGGGAACCACATCCACAGAGACGAGAGATCATCCCAAAGCAGCTCAGGGACTGTGAGATGGCACTGGAGCAATGGTAGAAAAGGAATGAAGAAGAGCCCAAATGCTTATCATTGATAATGACACTTACAATTCTAAATCTATGGTAATCACTTGCAGACTGAGACACTCTGAGAACCATTCCTTTGCAGGAATATAAATAAGACAAAACATTACAATCCACTGAATATACCTATAAGTATTGATAAATCAGAAAATACTCCAAGGTCAATCTTAAAAAAAGTGGAGGAAAAGAGAGATAATAGAAAGGAGAGAATAAAGGAAACAGTTCAGAGGAATATATGAGTGTAGAGCACTAAGCTGTGTTGTGTTTGAAGCTACATTTTTACAGTGAGATCAGGATAAGGCAATGCACAATGAATGATACTTAAATGCATGACGCATTCCTCTACTAATCACTTCCTTCTTAATGGCTAGATATTTTCCTGAACCCACCATGCTCCCTGGACTCCCTGCTCACAACTCCTGCCCAAAGCGACTGCACTTACATTTGCAGAGGCTGAGGACTGGACAAGCTGACCACTCACCCTTCAACACCCAACAGTGGCAATTCAGTTGCATGCAGCACATCCCAAAGCCCCACTCCAGAATGCCCTGATGGCCTTTCACAGCGTGAAAGGCTCTGAACTCAGAGTCACTTAAAAACCAAATAGATTTAAACGATGAGAAAATGAAATAAATAAATGCAATTAAAAGCACATTAAAATACAAACAAATAATTAAATACTATAAAATAAATTAAATTAAAATAAGTTAAGCACTTATCTACATACACCTTTTTTCCCACAAGGTTGACAACTCCATTCCGAGTTGTCACTTGAACACCAGCTCTTCCTGTCTTAAAGCTAATGGCCCCAGATATGAAGCCCATAGATACCATTGCTTCTCAGCATATCACTGCTCTGCCATTAAGCTCAATAGTGCATCCAGTGCAGGTGCAGTTTTGCTGGCACCTGACCTCCAGCTTGTCTTGGATGTTCACCTTTCACTGTGCATGCACAGGTGCCTGTGATGTGCTGAGCTGCTTATGGCTGATCATTGGAGATTCCTTTCAGAACCACCAGCTATCAACACAAGTTTGTCGAAAGAATGAAAACAGATTGATGGCTGGTTGTTTTCAGCTATGAAAATACAAAACATTGTATATTTGTGCCCCAAAGTTTAAGTGTAAAATTTACTTTTGCTTCGGCGTTGTGCCTATTGAACTAATATTGCATTTGGCGTTGCATTACATTACATTTTCTGCTGTAGATTTAAAAAGTGATTGTTTTAAAAGTTATGCTGTCTCCTGTTCTGTGTTGCTCTTGAAACATACAGTGAGAGATTACCAGGTGAACAGAGGAAATAATTCAAAGATGTTCTTAGATTCAGTATAGCATTAAGAGAGAGAGAAAGAGGTGGGGGCAGAGTTAGGATAGTTTCTGCAGATTGGAAGTCAACAAATGTAACCCTGTTGTTCAAGAGGGAAAGAATAGGGATAATAAGCCATCTGACCTGATATAGGCAGCACAAAAAATGCTGGGATCTATAATTAGGGACATGGTAACATGACACTTACTAAATCATAGTATGATTAGGCAGAATCAATACCTGTTCGTGAAAGGGAAATCATATTTCATAAGGGGTTGCAAATATTTGGAATTCTGTACCCTTGAGGATTATTTAAGTATATTCAAGACATATACTGATAGAATATTGGATTTTGGGAAATTAAGTTATATGTACAGGGACTGAATATGAATATAAATTTGCCAGCATGAGGAGGTGTCCATTCACGTTTGCTTAGCATTATGAGGGCGAACAAATAGGAGAGTCCATAACCCCAGTACATGCTTTTTTTTAACTGGATGACTGTTGGACAGCACATCTATCTGCATGCCCTCCCCGCATTTTTTCTACCTTTGGATATGAATATCAGGCAGGAAAGTGGAATGGAGTTTGAAGATCAGCCATGATTTTATTCAATTGCAGAACCGACTTCATAAGTCATACAGTCTAGTTCTAATGTTCATGTCAACTAATATTGTTGGGAGCTCTCCTCGAGTCAAGCATTTCAACGAAGATTATAATTTACTTGTTTACTCAAAAAACTATTGTTAAACAGGAGAAAAGTTAACTTCAATGATTAATGAAGGGATCTAGAACAGATAATTTGACAGAGGTGATTACAGGGGTAAAGCAGGAATAGGGCAATGGAAGACATTCAGGAAAGAGCCAGTACTAACTGGATTCATTCTTTTAAAGCATAAGACTAGAGTATCTACAGCCAATTCAGCTTTCATGACAAAGAAATTTAAAGTAAGAATAAAACCTAACTAACCTTTCAAAAGGAGCAAGATTCGCTCAATTACCGGAAAGATTATGCTAAGTACAGGAAGGAACTGAAAATGTGAAATGCGAAAGACAAAAAGAGTTCATAAGAAGAAATTAGCAGTCAACATTAAACAGAGGTCCCAGGTTTGAAATCATTGACAAGACATCTAGAGGGGTGATGCAAATTGTTATCACTCAAATCCATCTTAAAAAGCAATGAAAGTTGGTACAAAAATAATTTAAAAAGAGAGCTAAGGGTGGGGAACATTCAAGGTTGTGGACAAAATATATAGGATATGGAAGTCATGATCTACAATAAACTAATAAATTAACAGCATTACCTGTGCATTTCCAAACTTGTCCAATGTTACACCAGAACTTAAGAAATATGAAATTAGAAAGATTAACAATCAGGTTTCTATTATTGCCACTTAACAGTTTAAAATTTGAGTACAAAATATCTTAGTTTTGAAATTATTTTCCTCGAAGTTTGTGCTCTGTTTTCATCGGGAATGGATCTTAATCTATAATCGAGCTTTCTGCTAGTTTAGAGAAGCTTTAGAGAAGGGTGCAGAGGAGATTTACCAGGATGTTGCCTGGATTGGAGAGCACATCTTATGAGGATAGGTTGAGCGAGCTAGGGCTTTTCTCTTTGGAGAGAAGGAGGATGAGAGGTGACTTGATAGAGGTGTACAAGATGATAAGAGGCATAGATCGAGTGGACAGTCAGAGACTTTTTCCCAGGGCGACAATGGCTAACACAAGGGGACATAATTTTAAGGTGATTGGAGGAAGGTATAAGGGGGATGTCAGGGGTAAGTTTTTTATACAGAGAATGGTGGGTGCGTGGAACACGCTGCCTGCAGAGGTTGTGGGGGCAGATACATTAGGGACATTTAAGAGACTCTTAGATAGACATATGAATGATAGAGAAATGGAGGGGGGGGAGCGATGTGAGAGGGAAGGGTTAGATAGGTCTTAGAGCAGAATAAAATGTCGGCACAACATGGTGGGCCGAAGGGCCTTACTGTACTGTAGTGTTCTATGTTCTAGTCTGACTTTGGCCCCACATGCTGCCCCTTCTCCCTCTAAATTAGCCATGGTACTCCTCTTTGTGCTGTGCTTCGGGAGGGATAGAATAGATGAGGAGGCCTCCAACAATGACACCATTTTGCCTCAGTGTTTATGTTTCAGTCAACACAGATAATCTGGTCATTATCACAATATAGGAAATAGCCATGTCCAAGCGGACAAGTTTTGTTCCCTGAATTTCTGCAGTGGTTACTTCAAAATTATTCCATTGTTTGGAATACTTTTGAGGACATCTTGGTGTGTTGCAAGGCTCTATGTAAATCTTCATTTGCTTTATTCATTTTGCTGAGATTATTGAGGTTGTCTTGGAGGAAAGTGATGAGAGACTATCTCATGGCTCTGGAAGATCAGCAATTGCAACCTCAAAAGTTCCAATGCCACAATTCTTGTAATTTCACTTACTTCAAGAGTTAATGTTGTTTCTGCTTCAGCTCTTACAGGTCCACCGGGGTCTTTTTCCCTTTGTGCACCTTTTCTATTCCCTCACCCCTCCCTTTACCTAGATCCATTACTCTCCCCCACCTGGCTCCACCTGCCCATCATCCCTCCCTATCCTGGTTCCACATCACCTTTCAGCCTCTGCTTCTACCTTCCCCATTCCCCCATTTGGCTACATCTGTCCATCATCCCCCACCTCACCTGGTTCCACTTATTACCTTCCAGCCTCTGTCTCTACCTTCCCCCTCCCCTCCCCCACCCGGCTCCATCCGCCTAATTTTTTTTTCTGTTTCCACCTATCACCTACTGGCTTCTGCCTCTAAACTCCCCTCTCCCCCTTCCCTACTTGGCTTCATCTGCCCACCTCACCTGGTCCCACCTATCACCCACCAGCCCTTGTCTTATACCTTCCTCTCACCTCTTTATAGTGACTATCTTGCTTGTATACTCTCAGTCCTGATGCAAGATCTCAACCCAAAACATTGACCATCCTTCTGCCTTTACAGATGCTACTTGACCCGCAGAGTTCCTCCAGCAGTTTGGTTTTTGCTCCTGGGCTGAAAATTGATCTCCCTGCTCTCTGGCCCTGCTTGTTTCAGTCCCCAGGCTCCTGGGGTGTTCTGGTCTCTGACCAGAAATAAAATGTGCTGAACGTCATAACCTAGTTCCATGGCCCAAATTACTCTTGAGCAATGCCATGACAGATCAGTTCCTTCACTACAAAATATATGCTAATCATGCCCTTAGTGATAATAAAATCCCAATTTACTACATTTATATGCAGCTGAAAGCCAAAGGTAGCCAACTTTAACCATGCCATTCTTATCCCAGTATCCAGACTGACAGCTGGAATCAGCTGCTTTCATTCATACAAATGCTTATTTCCATACGGCATGAATAAGAGCATTGAGAATGAAAATGGTTGTTATCCCATCAATTTATTGTTTGTGCATCAGGACATGCTGTGTATGAACTTATAAAACATATATAGCCTATAGTTTGAAGTAGATCTAGGAATAAAATGCCTGCCCTTAATTTTGAAAAAGTAGTATTTATATGTACTTATTCTTCAGCCACCAAAATATCTGGACGGTGAGAAGCCCAGTCAATTTTCATGAGATGGTCGCATTTAAAATGAGTGATCAGCTTCCAGCACTAATTAAGCTTTGTAAAGGTAGCTGACCAATTGGGAGGGTATGGGATATGGTAGGTCAGCTACTCTGGAACCCTTTAGCCTAAGAGACACATTTTCCAAACTTGGTCAATGGAGAGTGAATTATTGAAGCAGTAGAAGCCAACATATTAAACAGACCCCCCAACATGTTCAATGTGACCATAGGGCATGTGAGCAAACCCCCTTACCTGTCAATGAGCAATGGACATCCTGACAAACTATTATGCACCAATGGAGATAGGTAAATGAGTTGGCTTGTGTCACCAGCATTGTTCTGAGGGCCTGGGTGCAATGCAGCAAGAAATTCAGCAATCTAACCAGACAGCCAACATGAGTTTCCCTTTCATTTTCTTCTTAATCTCTCTCCAAGCCTCTAAATTAGCCTCTGCAATGTTGTTTCTTCTTCCATTTGCCATGCCCCTTGTTCCAATCACTTAACCCCCTACTGCTTTCTGAATAAAGACCTTGGAGTGCTCATGAGAGGTTAGGTAAGAAAACATTAGAATAGGCGTCATGGCCCATTGTGCATTTACTAGCTCTTTGAAAAAATGCTTGTTATAACCAAAAATACTCCGACATCATCTTGGTATAACAAGTAAAAGATATTATTTAAGAATATTTATCATCTGCTATTTTTGCAATATACTAATAAAAATTATAAGTGCCATTAAATCCTCTCTACTCAAAACGTCCACAGATTTTTATTGAAAATAACACACATTTCCAAAACTTTAAGAGAGGTGATGAACTAAATATGCTGTCTGTTAAGCAATTTGCTAAACCTCATCAGTATCCCACAGTTGTCTATCTGTACAGCACACTTAACCCAGAGCCTCAATGACTCTGAAACTGCAGCCTGCTGCACAAATGCTTAAGTTCATCTGATGGAATTATCTATCTTGAAGGGCTCCAGCATCATTAACCACTCTAATATGATTCCAAAGAAAACATTTACTCAAATCCTGACCTATTTTGGGGACTCAGTGTATTCATCTCATTTCTGCTTAGATGATATATTGACAGCTTTCGAACTATGCAGGTTGGTACACAATTCTGACTGGTTCATCCCTTTAAAGAAGGAAATGGAAAAATCATGAAAGCAAGTGGAATCAGTGCTGAGACAAGAAAAATGTAGGAGGCTTAATACAAGTAAATGATGCTACATGATGTGATCCAATCCTTTGGCTGCAATGAAACATAAATAATGGGAATGACACATCACTTATTCAAAGTAATGAGTTGATCAAAAGCAGTAGCTGTGGACAAAAGATTAAAGATTAAATATCCATCTCCTGATGAATATCAATAGTAAACTCTAACCTTTATTTTCCTTCTGAAAGGAGTACTTCTTAGAATAATTGTTTCAGCAAATAAACATTAAGCCAAATGAAATGGAATGTCTTCCAATTATTCTTGAGAAATCATGCTGAATAAAATGGGGGATGGACTAGGAAGCTATTGATTTATACAGTGGACAAAGGGTCCCTTAAGTTTTACAAAGACAATAATAAATCAATGTTAGCATTTCATTATTCATTTATCAACAAAATTCAGCACAACATTTCCATTAAACTTGATGGAAAAAGTCACAAAATCTGTCATCTGAGGACAAAGCATTAGCCTTTTAATCTTTAGACTTTTAAAATGATGGAATTACTTAAAATGAATTTTAGTTTGCAAAAGGGAAATTATAATGGTCTCTGCATTTAATCAATTTGCCATACAATTTTCTAAACATTGCTGAGATGCAGTGTAGCGGTTCGCGTAACACTATTACAGCGCCGGCGACCCAGGTTCAATTCCGGCTGCTGTCTGTAAGGAGTTTGTATGTTCTCCCTGTGTCTGCATGGGTTTCCTCTGGGTGCTCCGGTTTCCTCCCACATTCCAAAGACGTACGGGTTAGGAAGTTGTTGGCATGCTATGTTGGCACTGGAAGCATGGCGACACTTGCGGGCTGCCCCCAGAACACTCTACTCAAAAGATGCATTTCACTGTGCGTTTTGATGTACATGTGACTAATAAAGATATCTTACCCTATCTTATCTTATCTTATCTTATCTTACTTCTCTTCTGAATATATTGCATTTTCAGATTATTTCAAAGTTGTAATACATTGTTGATGTGTGTGCAATTCTGAAATTATTGAGAATTTTTCCACACATTTTTTTAAAGATTTTAATCATTTTAAAGATTGGACATCATTGTTATTAAAGTCAAAGTCAAAGTCAAGTTTATTATCATATGCACAAGTATATGTATGCACAGGTGCCATGAAAAACTTACTTGCAGCAGCATCACAAGCATATAGGTTGACATAAGCAGCATTCACAAGAAGAACATAAATTAAACAGAGGTTATACACAATTTTTACAAAGTGGTCAAAGTGTTGTTAAACTATTGTGATTATGGTTTTGCCGATTGGTTCAAGAACCAAGTGGTTGAAGGGAAGTAGCTGTTCTTGAACATTCAAGCTTCTGTATCTCCCTCCTGATGGTAGTTGCAAAAAGATGGCATGGCTCTGATGGTGGGGATCTTTGCTGATGGATGTTGCCTTCTTGAGGCAGCGCTTCCTGTTGATACTACCAATGGTGGGGAGGGATGTACCTGTGATGTTTTGGGCAGAGTCCACTACTCTCTGCAGCTTCTTACATTCCTGCGCATTCGAATTGCCATGATGCAACAACCAGTCAGGATAATGTCAACAGTACATCTGTAGAAGTTTGTTAGAGAGTTCGGTGACATGCCGAACCTCCTTAACCTCCTAAGAAAGTAAAGATACTGGCATGCTTTCCTTATGATTGCATCTATGTGCTGGGCACAGGACGGGTCATCCATTAAGCTGCTGACTCTCTCCACCACCGATCCCCCTGTGTAGACCGGCACATGTTTGCCCATCTTGCCGTTCCTGAATAGAACAATCAGCTCTTTAGTTTTGCTGACATTGAGTGAGAGGTTGTTTTGCAGCACCACTCAACCAGATGACCTATCTCTATTAGCTTCCTATAATAGCAATATTTTACCAGGAACTGGAGGAAGGATCCATTAATCAGATTCATTTACTTCTTAAGATATTTCATTCCAGGTTGTGGTTTATAATGGTAATAAACATTTTGGGAAGTTAGGTAGTGAGAAAGCCATTTGTCCAGCAAAACCTATGGCAGAATCACTAAACAACATAAAGACTTGACATTACAGATCCCTCTGTCATTTTCCCTTTGCTTTGTTCCAGGAATGGACATTCGCCATCAGAGGTAGTTTTCCATTTGTTAATATTGTTTTGATATTGTACATTAAGAGTTCTGTTCTGGAATCTGTTTTACCCTTTATAGTTTATAATATCAGAAATTACTCAGCTTTAAAATGGTCATTTATCTTTCAGTGACATGATAATCAGGAAGTTGTAAGAGGGGTGTAGGTACAGGACTTCAAGCAGAAAACCACACATGTGGGAGGACATCTATTTGTCCTTTTGAATACCATTCTGGTGACTAATCAAGAGCAATCTCTAAGGAAATCGAGACTCTCCAGACAGGTCAAATGGTGCATATTTGGTCAGACAGCAGTATAATCTGCATGAGAACCTGTCATTATACCAGAAAGTATCTAAACAGATATATCAGGTCAAAGATTTGCAGGTCTGCTACATCTAGTTATAAATGTTGGTGGACAACTAAAGGGGCAACTCCATTCTCAATAGTGGCAGAGCAAAGCATCCAAATACAAAATACTAGACTGAATTACTTGCAACACAATGTCATAGGAACACAGGGACAGGAACAGACTACTCAGTCATTCGAGTTCTGTTCCACTGTTCAATTAGATCATGGCAGTCTCTGCCTTTAATCTATACATGTGCTTTTCCTTCATTTCCCTAAAAACATTTAGTCATAAAAGATCTTCCTTAGAATTAAAATTATCAATTAATCTAGAATAAATAGGCATAAATTGGTTGCATCTTCTGTATGGAGAAGTCAGTATTAAAGATTGTGAATTGTTAAGATCACAGCAGATTTTCTTATAAGACACCATCAGCTATACTTCTATTTCAATTACATACCCATTTTCCTATATAATTTGCTTTCAATTCCAAGTGTCTGAATTTATGCCAATGATCTCTTATATAGAACTTTATCAAATAAACTACATCCAGTGATATTCCCCTCTATGAATGTAGTTACATCCTTCCAAGAAATCAATTAGGAGGGATGGGTATGATCTTCCCTTAACAATTCTTGCTCACCAGCTCAAGTTTATCTTAGTGCTTCATCACTCTGTCCTTAATTACATATTCCAATAATTTCCCTAAAATACATATTAGATTAACAGGTCTATAATTTCATGGTTTCTTCCTCTCATGTCTTTTTTATCTAATGGAGATATATTTGCAAGTTTCTAATCTAACAGTACATCAAGAGAATTTTGCAAATGTATAGTTAAAGCATCTGTAATTTCCTCACCTACTTCCTTTAAAACCATGGGTGGAAACTATCAGCCCCTGGGGATTTGTCAATCTTCAGTGCCATTACTTTGTTGATTTCTTGCTTACGTTAACTGTGGTGAGTTTCAGCCCTGGAATTTCAAGCATATTATCCTCTTCCTCTTTTGCGATGACTGACACAAAGTAATTATTCAACAAGTCTTCCATTTCCTTATTTTCATTGGCGACATTACCCACAATATTCCAACATTTAAAGGGCCCACATTGACCACCTTTTCATTTCTAAAATAATTACAAGATATTTTAAGTTTATTTCTGATATCCTTGCAAGTTCCTTTTTAATTTGTTGCTTTTCAGCATTGGCCTATGTTTGCCTTTCTTTATTTTCTGTTCTCTGTATCTGTTCCAGACTCTTGGATCTACACTATTCTTTGGATTTTTGATATTCTTTAACTCCCACAATTTTATTGATCATGAATGTTTTAATTGGAATCTCACTCTTGCCCCTTAGAGTTTGATCTTGTACTCAGTTAAATCCGGTTTTAAACACCTCCCTCTGTTCCCATTAATAATTTTTACTAGATTGATGTGAATAGTTTTGCCTCATCTTCTTAATGTTAATCTTAAGAAAATCCAGAATTTTAGTTACTGTGTTTAGGTTTTTTTTTCTTTTCAAGGAATGTTGCCTTCCTGTTAGATTATTAACCAAGTTTGCTTCATTACTCATTACTAAATCTAGTATGATCTGGCATGTTAGCATTTAGTATTTGTTCCTGACATTTGACTGCAAGGCCATTTTATGCAGATTTGGACTCTGGCTTCTGATCCCGTTTTACATTCCATAGAAATAAGCAGACCAGAGATACAGCTAGGCACACAAGATAAAATGCTCTCATTTAGCAAGTGATCAGTGTCCTAAGGAATGACTCCTGATCTCACAACCCATGACAGCTTGAGGGGAGAATTCTTAGTATGACCTATATAAAGTATACTTAAGGACTGTGATCTCCTGTATTTAATACAGCCTTGCTACTGGGAAAAAATTACTTTCAATTGGATGAAATAGAGCCACAACTGATCACAGATCCCAATAGTCTGCACTAGCAGATGATAGGATGGCAGGCACTGTCCAATTATTACCTATTGGTTGGAGAAAACAGCAATAACAAGGCTATTCATATCATAAACGTATCAGGTGCACATGCAAACTTTCACCGAAGATTTATATTAGTATATAAGAACTGTTGAAAAAAAATGAAACCTGGTATAGCAAGAAGGATTTCGTATTTGTCAAACTAAAATACTCATTTTCTAAATTTGACTGTTTCAGATGTCTCATCAGAAGCACATGAAATAAAATGGACAAAGACAAAGATGCTAATTTAATCTATCATTGGCTATATAGAATGGATAATATATTTCCTTTACTTAACTATTTGAGTGGCTCATTCAAGTCACTTGAAAACAGACTCATTTCATTTTATTTACTTCTCCCTCACAACATGGAATTTTTTTCCTTATATTCTGCCAGGATCTAGGATTGATGTACTTTGACCTATTAGAAATAGAATTTGCATCAAAATAATTATAAGGCAAAGGGGTTTAACTAGGACATTATAGATTAATTATTCTCATATCAGTGTTAAGAAAGTCATTGTGGAGGTTAATAAAGGAGTATGAGAAACTTCTTTTTTCTTCTTCTTCTAAAGCAGTCTCTCAGAATCAAGGATAACTTACCTTTACTCCAGTTTTGTGAATCCTGTTGCAGCTAATGAGGCCAATGCGGGAACCACAGATGGGTCAGGAAGAGGCTGACTGGGTGGGTGGATAGTTTGTGAGATGGTGAGATCCTTTTGCTACTTACTGTGTGCCTCCAATGCATGGTCTCAAGGTTCTCAATACCATCTCAAAGGCTGCTTCTTTATTTTGAGTGATCATAGAACATAGAACAGTACAGCACAGAACAGGCCCTTCGGCCCACAATGTTGTGCCGACATAGCTATTCTCTCCTACCTACAGAATGCCCATATCGCTCTATTTTCCTCACATTCACGTGCCCATCCAAGCCCCTCTTAAAAGCCCCCAATGAATTTGCCAAAGCCCCCAATGATCATGGGCCAGAGATTCTCAAAAGATAATTGGTATTGGTATTGGTATTGGTACTGGTTTATTATTGTCACTTGTACCGAGGTACAGTGAACAAATTGCCTTGCATATCGTTCCTACAGATCAATTCATTACACAGTGCAGATACACTGAGTTAGTACAGAGTGCATTGAGGTAGTACAGGTAAGAACAATAACAAGAGTACAGACTAAAGTGTCACAGCTACAGGGAAGTGCATTGCAGGTAGACAATAAGATGCAAGGTCATAACAAGGTAGATTGTGAGGTCAAGAGTCCATCTCATCGTATAAGGGAACCGTTCAGTAGTCTTATCACCATGGGATAGAAGCTGTCCTTGAGCCTGTTGGTATGTGCCCTCAGGCTCCTGTATCTTCTGCCTGATAGGATAGGGGAGAAGAGAGAGTGACCCAGGTGGGTGGGCTCTTTGATTATGCTGGCTGCTTCACCAAGGTAGCAAGAGGTATAGTCAGACTCCATGGTGGGGAGGCTGGTTTCTGTGACATGCTGGGCTATGTCCACAAATCTCTGCAGTTTCTTGCGGTCCCAGGCAGAACAGCTGCCATATCAAGCTGTGATGCATCCAGATAGGATGCTTTCTATGGTGCATCGATAAAAGTTGGTGAGTGTTAAAGGTGACATTACAAATTTCTTTAGCCTCCTGAAGGCTAAGGGTGCTGGTGAGCTCTCTTGGCCGTTGCGTCTACGTGGTTGGACCAGGACAGGCTATTGCTGATGTTCACTCCTAGGAACGTGAAGCTGTCAATCCTCTCTACCTCAGCACCATTGATGTAGACAGGTGCATGTACACTGTCCCCTTTCCTGAAGTCAATGACCAGATCTTTTGTTTTGCTGACATTGAGGGAAAGGTTGTTGTCATGACACCATGTCACTAAGCTCTCTATCTCCTTCCTGTACTCCGACTCATCATTATTTGAGATTTGGTATCATCTGCATACTTGTAGATGGAGTTAGAGAGGAATGAGAATGTTATATTTCTTTAGGAGGCTTGAGGATGTCCTTGAATAATTTCCTCTGTTCACCTGGAAATGTCTTCCCATGGGAGAGCTTGGAATATTTGGAAAGAGTCTGAGCTTTCAAAAAATGTTAAGGTACCACAGGATACTGGTTGGGACATAATTGGAGTACTCTATGTAATTTCAGGCAACCCATCATGTAAAGGATATTGGAGTTTTGGAAAAGCTAAATCATTAAATTAATAGGGTGAAGCCCAAGAAGGAAAGCATGATTATGATGAATGAGCTTAAACACTGGGGCTGCAGTAACTAGAGAAGAAAGGCTTAAGGGTGTATCTACTAGAAGAACTTAAGGTATGAAAAGTGTTTGAGATTTTTTTTTGCTTGCTTCACTCTGCATTAATTTTCTCCCAGTGTCTTCCCACTAAATTAACAGTGGAGAGATGGGGTGCAGTACCATAGGCATCAATCATTTTCCTCCCAGTGGTTGCTCTTCCTAAGTGAATCCTGACCACATCTATTGATAGGCGTTTCTGATTTTACCTGATGTCCCATACATGAACACTTCCACCCTGCCTTGCCGATCAACAATAAGAAGTAAAAAGCCTTGCCAATTTTCTCCTTTATAATCCAAGGCATTTGTGGCATCCCCGCTGATGCCCAGCTGATATTAACAATCATGACAAAGCTAGGAATCTATTAACAACCTGAGTGAATGAGGAGAGTTAAATAGTTTAATACATTTGATTCTTTTCTTTCTCCACATAAGCTGAAAAGAGAGTACTTAGAACAAAATTACTAGATATAGTAACAATCTTCTTTTAGACCTAATTAAGTGTACTAATTACAGAACAGAATGTTTGTGAAGTTCACTTTAAATTGCTTGTACTGGTCTTAAATGGAATCATTTGGTACTGAGTACTTTAGCAGTGGGGATTCATGCTGAGAAGAAAACATGCCTATGCTGACTCCATCAAACAAGATTTAGCACGTTTAAACTAAATTAATTGCTCGTAATTACAAAATTAATTAAAAGGAGAATATTGTCTGTAACTTACACAGCAGGCATTCTGATACTTCACAGTCACTGGTATCATCCATTGCACTCTACAAATGCCTCCAGGGGCCTGTGATACATCTGAAAATTAGGGCATTTGGGTAGGGAAGCAGGTGAGGCCACATAAAATAAATGGATAATTTATAATGGCTTGTAATTTTATGAATCATAAAATAGAAACACAGTTGCTCTTGATTTAGTCGTGAAAGTGCATTGTACGTAAGCTGTGAAATGGGCATCTGTGTGTGGCTTAATGTCCTTCAGACACTAACTACGGTGACATAAACATGGAAGGGAAGATTATTTCTGTTGAAACACTCAAAAAGAATGGGCCAGCTTTTGTTTCAAAGTCAAAGTTTTCCTCCCTATTTTCTGGTATTTTTAAAGAAACAGATGAAAAAATTAAAGGGACAAAAGCAATAGTTTCTTATTGGTGGTGCTAGTCTTTGGATGTAAATTTCAGATATGAAGCACAGGAATTTTTTAATATTTATTCATTCACCGGACCTGGACTTCTCCGGCAAATCTAACATTTAGTAGCCATCCCTTTTGACTTAGTGACTTGATCTGCAAGGCCATTTCAGAGGATGGGTAACAGTCAAACACATGGTTGTAACCTGGTGGGTGAGAACAGCAGATGTTCTTTCATGAAGATGGATTTTTAAACAACAATCTTTTATTTTCATGCTTCCTTAGGAATACTATCACATCATTCCAGATTTACTGAATTACTTGAACTTGTGGTGGTGGGATTCAAACTCATGCTTCTGGAACAATAGTTAAGGCCTTTAAATTCTAGTTCTTTAGCTCATCCTACTCCATAAACAAATCCTCGAGGAGCTAATCTTCACTTCTTACCTAAACCAGACGGTGTCTCTTGACTTAAACATGTTGCTGGGTGGTTGAGACTGTAAACCTTGCAATGACAAACAGTTAAAATTTAGTCACAGAGCTAACAATATGATTAATCTGCTGCTAGGCCTCATTTGTCTTTTATTGCAGATCTGTTGATGGCCTGATTTGGGTTTATAAATATGCGTTCAGGCAAGAATTTGATTAAGAGGGAACCAGGAGACAAAATGTTAACTCCTCTTGTAACAAATTGGAGTAGATTCCTTGATTCTAGTGGACTAAATGCAGAGTGTGCAGAGTCATAGACAGAAAGCAACTTTAAAGATGTACCTAGTTTATTTAAGGTTCTACTCAGATTGCATACAGAAATCCATGTGTGATCAAATACATCATGCCTCGTGGTCACCTTTATTTATACATATTAATCTGGTTTCCCTTTTAAAAGTTGAGAAGGAGGGTACTAAATACAAACATCTACAAATTTCCAAGTTTAACCAATTACCCAGACTTGCAATTCTCTTTAATCTTCGTACCAAGGTATTGATCCTAGAGACTCAATAGGTGTTGATGTAGCATCCATCTTTGGACATTTTGAAGTTAACACTTCTTAACTCTCTTCATTCACAGTCTGTGTCAGCACTTCTACTATTGTAGAACTCACCAGTCAAACTCAGAGCCTCATATTTCTCATATTTCTTATGACATAGAAAGAGGCCATTCAGCCTATCAAATCTAGCTCTCAGAGCATTCCCATCAGTCCTATTCTCCCCTTACTTCCCTGTAACATACTCTCCCTAGGATGCCCATCAACTTCCCCCAATTCTCCTGAAGTCTATTACACTTGAATCAATTTACAGTCATCATTTAACCTTGTAGCATGACTTTGGGATGTGGAAAGAATCCAGAGCACCCAGAAAAACCTTCATGATCACAGGGAGAATGTGAAAATTCCACACAGATGGCTTTCAAGGTCAGGATTAAACCTGGTTGCTGGAGCAATGCAGCAGCAACTTAACTGCTGCACCATTATACTGTGCAATTTCCTCGTGATTCTTCTGGGTATCTCGTGATGATATCAAGTAGCCAATGTTAACCTTTCTGAATCCCTTACATATTCTTATTAGATAATTATTGGAATCACATATCTCTTTGGCCTCTCCAAAATTCCATTTTCACATCATCATTCATCAGATGCTGTCTGACCTGCTAAGCATTTCCAGCATTTTCTGTTTTTACTTTAGATTTCCAGCACAGCAGTTCTTTGCTTTTCATTTGATCCCATTTTGTTCTGCAAACTGTTCAAATTAAAATGATCAATATTGCTGACTAATAGCCAATACAATCTTCTTGAGAAGATTATGTGTCACAGAATAGCTCTGAGTTCCTCTGTGGGGCTTTAGGCATTCAGTAGTGGTGCACATTTTACTTTAAATATGACTGGAATACTTTCTCCCAGATATGATTACTAATGTCTCCTTTTCCATCTGCACAGTTCTGCTTGAACATTTTTAGTACGTGCAATGTAGAGGCAATGAGCCTTTCCTGGCCATCGCCACAACGTGATTTATAACTGAGCCAACTCCAGAAATGGAGGAATCACAAGTGAGCTTGGGTATTCAGGTGGTGTTAGAGTGCACCAGGAGGAATGACTACTCAGACATCTTTTGCAGAGGTTAGACACCTTCTGTAGTTCCTTTCCCCTTTCCCAAGCATTGTCTTTCTTCAGCAGTTGATGCAGCAGTGTCCATATACTTACAAGTTCCAGCAGATACCTGACATCTAGTTTGGCCATACCTAGGAAAGGTTGGAGTTTGGTGGCATTTTCTGGTTTTCTAACCTTGACAATGGCATCCACCTTTTCCTTGAACCAGCTGCAAACTATTTCTGTTCTCTCCTTGATCCAAATAAGCCACTTCTTTCTGCACAAAAGATGCATTTACTCTTTAGGAACTTAACATTCCATGCATAAAGCCTCCTGAACTTCTCTAAGTATTCAGAGATTTTCCTCAACAAAAACAGAAAATGCTGGAAACACTCAGCAAGTCAGGCCGCATCTGTGGTAAAAGAAATAGAGTGACTGTTTCAGGTCAGAGACCTTTCATCGGTGATTTTTCTCTTCTGAAACAGTTAAGATCAAGCATTATTTTCCTTGCACAAAGAGTATATGGGGTTTCCTTTAACGCCTTGTCTGTGGTGGCTTGAAATATTTTGGGTTATGAGTTCACAACAAAAGGCAGTTTGCAATTTCATAGACATGCATGGGGCAGGCAAGACCTGCAGCATTATCTATAGCAATGCCCCCATGTTAGAGATCCTAAAGAAAAGTAGGCATCCTTCTATGGAAACTCAAACCAATACCAAGGAAAGGAGCGGTTAAACAAGTTTGATATTTTGGACAAAACTGAATAGAGTGATCGTTGTGCTGCCCAAGCGCAGTAAAATTTCTAATAGCTGTTAGTGTTGGCTTTCTTTATCCAGGTTTAATTGTGAATATGCATTGGGCTCTTTCAATTCAGCAAATCAGTCCTGTAATTTTGGCAAAGGAAGTTGTTCATTGTCCACAATTCACATGAGGGTTACCTTGTAAAAACCTACAAAGCCCAATGGCTTAGTCTTCTTGGACACCACAACAATGATCAATAAATCATCTTGCTCAACCTTGTTCAACTACTCCTCTACTTGACATTGATTTGAGTTTCCATTGAGGATGCTTGCTTTCCCTTAAGATCTCTGACATCGGGGGACTGCTGTAGATAATACTGCAGATCTTACCTGCCCAATGTTGGTCTTCAGATTTGCAACAACACTCAAAGTGGTAGTAATACAGCATATTCACTTTAGCTCTCTGTTTAAATGCACAACTATGGGTTAATGTAAAAGGACTCTTCAAAAAGAGGGTGATGCTGGCATAGCCAGATAAACTGGGGCCTGGCTTCTTCCTCAGAGAAATCTAAAGAAAG
The DNA here is from genome assembly GCF_009764475.1 of Pristis pectinata. Classification (NCBI taxonomy): domain Eukaryota; kingdom Metazoa; phylum Chordata; class Chondrichthyes; order Rhinopristiformes; family Pristidae; genus Pristis; species Pristis pectinata. Next base: position 108,181,413 of record NC_067407.1, read on the forward strand.
TAAAAAGGAAGAATAGCTACAATAACGTGCTAATGATCAGACTTCAGACCTCATTTAAAGTAGAAGTAGTGACATTGCACAAATGCCCTCTTTGTATATGATCTTCAACTGGATAGCTTGTCTATTTTAAAAGTAGATGAGGTATTTGTTTCAAAAGGATACTAAAACGTATATAAAAGGGTACAAATGATAAGCAAGAGAATGAGCATGGGTGGCACATCAGTGCAGAATTCACGGACTGCATATATCCAGACCACATGGTTTTGTTCTTGAACTTGCATTGCCCAGTGGCTGTTTCTCAGGTCTGAATAGTCCTCTGATCCTACATTATGGGACAAGACGTTCATGATGAGCTAAGGGAGTACCATTCAGCACAGACACAAATGCAGGATTTGGGTTAGTTGCTGAAACAGATGTCTCAACCTCTGCAAATGCTAGTCAGAAAACTAGTGCCTCAGAAAACTGAAGCCAATGTTTTATGGTCCCCACGGTAAACGTAGTTTTTTAGTCCATCAGCCCCTCTCTCTCTGCTCACTCTCTCAGATTGAACCAGATTGCCTGTAACCTTGGCATTCCATTTGACCTTCAGCTGAGCTTCCAACTGCAAAAGCACCCCTTTTCCAATGTTATTTCCACCTCCCTAATATGTTTGATTTCTATCTCAACCCACTTATAACTTCATCCATGTTATAGTTGCTCCAGACCTGTCCATTCTGATGTTCAATTGTCTGGCTTCACATCTTCAGCTGACCAAACTCTTCTGCTCGAACTCATACTAGGTCCCCTTCATTATCACATGTTCTCTTTGATTACCAACACCTTAATCTTGTATCCAAATGTCTTTAACAATTCATCCTTGCCTACCCATGTAATACACTCTAGCCCTTCAACTCACTGAGAGCCTTCTGTTCCTCTAACATTCATCTCTTGTGGATCTTTCACATCCTTCAACCACAGTGGTAGCCCTGTCTTCGTGCATTTAGGCTCTAGATCTGGAAATGTCTTGCAAAACCTTGCTGCCTCCCTATCTCTAACACAAACATTAAATCCTGCTTCTTTAACCAACTTTGTGTTCACTCATAGTACCTGTCTTAAGTATCAGAGTTTTTCTGATAATGCTCCTATGAAGCACATTCACTAAGTTAAAAGTGTTTTGCAAGTTGCCATACACAGCACATTGATTCACATTGATATGTATATTTTATATTTATTTCTGCTAGACAATAATAAGTTGTAGAATTAGTCCGTTTTCACTTAAATGAATAAAGGAAGTTAGAAATGATAACAATGTTTCTATGCATTTCCTTAATAAAATTTATTTTGCATACGATACTTTCACCTGATAAGTAACTGTTCTGTACAGAATGGCTGTCAAAATATTCAAAATATAATTATGAGCATGTACATAGCTTAATGAAACATGCAAGAGGTTGAATGGTTCAAACAGTTGAATGGCATATCCAACCCATTCATTTGTTAATTTCCTATTCCTCTGCCCTTTCCACATTAGCAGGGAGTAGTCAGAATGGAAAACGTTATCCTTAAAGACCTCATTTATCAAAAGCCTAGAGTTGTTACTTGTTATAAACAAAAACTTGGAAGCAAGACATACTTATAATTTGGCTAGCATTTGGAATTACTTATTCATCCTTACCATCATTACTATTAACAGGATGTTATGATTTATTTAACAGTTAAAGCGGGTGGGAAGACAAGGTGGATGGTGCCCTAACGGTGGTCCTCCCCTGATTTATTACAGTAGCGCTTTAATTTTCCCCCAGGGATATGTGTAAAAAGAATCTGTAATGTACAGCATGCAAAATATAAAGTGGAATACCATAACTTTTTAAAAGCTTTTTAGTTGCTTCCAGAGCATTTTAGTATCACTGAAATGTTCAATAAGTTCTGAGTGAAACTTAATCAACTGTGATATTACTGTGATAAAATAATGTACCAAAACAAAGAGTAATGTATTCCAGTCCTTTTTCATGCTTAATCACACCATTCTCTTCTGCCGGAATTAATGAATGATATTTTATTATCAGAAATTAAAGGCATGGGACTATTTTTTTTATTGGCTTGAGACTAAGGCACGTCAAGCTCTCTGCAGGTGAGGATAACATAGGCTACATTTTCTGTAGCATAGGATCAAACCTTCCCTCGCCCACCACTTACCCACACTACCCACACCAACCCCCACAAATGCACACACAAAAATTGTTTTTCAAACCATAATACTTTGGCTTAAGTATTAGCCTATGTTTCTTCCCATACCCCTCCCATGTTTTAGGCCTTGGTTTTGCAAACCTTTCAGGGTACGAAAAATAGAACAATCCAAGATCAGTCTGTGAAGTTACGGTGCATTAGATTCAGCTCTCACTGATAATGTAAAATTCACTATAACCATTCTCAATCATAAGGCATGATACACTCAAAAAAAGTAACGTGTTCATATAATAACTTCCATAACTTCTGCATATCTTAGAAGTATCCATAGATATCCATATCCCAAGATGTCCATATCAATGAAATAGTTTTGAAGTGTAGGAATCGAAGTAATATATGAAACAGAGCAGACAATTTTTGCTCAGCAAACTCCCACAGTCTCTCACTGATTGAGGAATAAATTTTGCTTTGGGCACCAGGAATAATCCTCTACCCTTCTTTGAACTAGACCCATATGATCAATTGCATATGGTTCTGTTTCAAATATGGTATCTTCAACAATGCAGCACTCCCTCAGTGGTGAACTGGAGGGTCAGGTTAAACTTTTGCGCTGAAGTTTCTGGAGTAGAGCTTGAACCCACAATCTCAAACATGTTTTTTTGCTTGAACATACAGTGCACGTTTGCCACTTCAGGCATTCTATCTGAAAGGACACATGTAGGATATAAACAAAGTATATTTTCATTTGCCTCTCATAAAATTTCATTAAACTGAATTTGTGCAAATCCAGAACATCTACGTATTGGAGATGGAACATTGAGGCGAATTCTAACAGATAGCTAAAGACATACTGAAATGAGTGCAACATTAAAAACTTAACTTAAAAATACAAGTATAAAAAGGTTAAGCTTGTAGATTTGAAATTTATTGCTGCCAATCTCAATTCATATCACTTTTATAAATGCAGCTAAGGAATCTTTTTCTTATAAAGTACCAAATACACGAAAGTCTATGATAATATGTATTGTGTAAAAAATAGCTAAATATAACTGTGGATCATTGTGGGTGTGAATGGAAAACAAAGAAGTTATGAGCTGTGCTCCTGCTACTGCGTCATTTTATTACCCATAATTATGTTATTATGCGTGCTGCCCACTTTAAGCTATATGTGGAAACCCCTCAAAAAGACAGTGGATGATTAATGGCATGTCATCTTTAATTTGCACAAAAAGATGAAAACAAGCAACTTTCCAGCAAGTGCTCTGAGAATCTAAAAAGTGTATATTAACCAAAAATTATAAGAAACTATAAAGAAAACAGAGATGAAAGACACATCTGTGTGCAGAGTTAAATACTTAGCCACATAAAGCTAATTGTAATACTGAGCTTTCCTTATTTCAATGTAATAAATAATGAAGTCAAAATATTTCCACAGCTTGATTCCTCAGGAGTCCAGATGACTGTCAAACAGGAATAACATTTGATTTTCACAACTATATAAATTTTCCAGTGTGTTTTCATCCCTAGGCTATGCTAAGCCAATCTGATCAGGCATAGGAGTAAAATGAAAAATATTGACAAATTTAAACTGCTTGAAAAGTAATTCTACAATTGTGGACTAGGGCAATACCTTCTTCACCTCTGGATCTGACTTTAAATCCAACATCAAACTGATGCGCTGCAAAATTTTATCTTAACAGCTGGTAATGATCTCAAATGACATGAGTGCCAGCAAACTTAACTGTATTTCCAATAGATACTAATTCACAGTACAAAGCTGCTTATTTAGACTTCATTATTGGATAATTTCATTTTATTCAGTTTGACAGTAGTGCAACTGAGTAAGATCAAGTTTCACTAGTCTACTCTTACTGTTCGTTAGGTGTTTGAATGCACTTATGCATACAAAATATAGATGCACGAATAACTATTTGAATGCTGATTATATTTTTAATATTAGTATAGAGTGAATCATCCCATTACGTCTTAACAAAGTGCTTCTGCAGTTCAAATCACAGATGAGTGAGATCCATGTGCCAACTCCCTTTACTTGCACTATGAAAACTGGTTCCTATATTACAACTGCCAAAGTGTAGATCCACACTTTTATCGGTCTGTAATTATGCAATCAGGATAAGGGTGCCAGCTTTAGCAATGTAAATTCGACCAGCTGGCGCACAGATACTGCTCTTTTGTGAGCCAACCTACAGAAGCACCAAATGTAAAAGGGCTGACTAAAAGTCTGAGTGATGTGTTTCAGGGACGAGTGTTGGAGCCCCTAATGTTTCCTATTTTAATTAACAACCAGGTATATTCATATAAGGCACCAAGATAGCAAGCAGCTATCTGAATGACCCACCAAAGGAGGTGGGTAAATAATCAGGCAAGCACCAAACTTTACAAGCATAAAGCTTTGGATGTAAAAGAATACATGTAACACACACAAAGTGTTTTTAATATTTGGGAGGCCAGCCACTTGCTTGACTATAAGTGAGTAGGCTGCTGTCATTCAGAGCCCCAGGCTTCATTTAAGTAGAACTGGTAAGCTTCCTACTGCTACAGCTGGGTGAAAATGAAATGTTCCAGTATTGGCCAGCCTGAAGCATGACTGTTTGGCAGTAAAGTGGGAAAGAAAAGCGTGCAGGGGTGGGGTGGAGTCACAATCTCAAGACCAGTTGCCCAGGCAGGAGATCATTCACTGAGCTGAAAGTTAGAACATTGAACAGTACAGCACAGGAACAGGCCCTTTGGCCCACCATGTTTGTGCTGACCTTGATGCCAATCTAATAAATCTGTCTGCACATGGTCTGTGTCCCTCTAGTCCCTGCCCCAGAATGGATCCCTGCAGAAACAGCATTGGTCACAGACTCCAGTCAGAGAAAGACCCCTCCACCACTACTCTCTGCCATCTATAACCACGCTAATTTTGTATCCAACTTACCATGGATCCCATGTGACTTAATCTTCTGGACCAACTTACCATGAGGAACCTTGTCAAATGCTTTACTAAAGTCCATGTAGAAAAAATCCAACGCGCAACCCTCATCAATTATCTTTATCACTTCCTCAAAGATCTCAATTCATGAGACAGGACCTCCCCCACACAAAGCCATGCTGACTTTCCTTAGTAAGTCCATACTTTTCCAAATGTAAGTAAATCTTCTCCAATAATTTCCCCACCACTGATGTCCGGCTCACCAGCCTAGAATATCTTGGTTTGTCCCTGTTGCCCTTCTTAAACAAAGGAACAATGTTGGCTATTCTCCAGTCATCTGGGACCTTGCCTGTGGCTGACTGGATCCTCAAAATGCCTGGTCAACCAGAGCTTCCTGGTCATACCAGCCTTGCCCTTCATTCTAACAGGATCATACTGGCCCTGAACTCTTCTTATCTCACTTTTGAAAGCCACCCTCTCACCAGGCATCCCTTTACTTGCAAACAGCCTCTTCCAATCAACTTTTGAAAGTTTCTGTCTCATGCCATCAAAATGAGCCTTCCCTCAATTTAAGGACTTTAACTTGAGGACCAGTCCTACCTCTTTCCATGATTATCTTGAAACTAAGAGAATTATTGTCACTGGTGCCAAAATGCTCTCCCACCAATATGTCAACCACTTGCCCTGACTCATTTCCTAAGAGGAGATTGGGAAGCTTTAGTACACTAACAGCTTTATTTTCTTTGTAATCAACACAAACAATAAAGTGCAGCACCCTATCTTAATGAAAGTCGAAGGAACCCACACGAAAATTAGACAACTGTGTGATTAGACAACACTATCTTGATTCTGTTTGGTTTTGATCAACAAAGTATGCAGGAAGAATTCAAGCTGTTGAAAGGATGAGGAAAAGGACCATGAGCTGATCTCTAGCATCAAAGGACAGGTTTCCCCTGGGATGAATCTGATCCAAATGAAATCCAACTCAAGATTCTTGCCGGAATTTTATACTGTCTCTATTGATGACAAAGGGAACCTAATGAAAGCTTGAAAAGGGAATATAGTATTACAGATCTGTTCTGACGAGGGGTCTTTGACCTAAACTGAAAACTCAGTTTCTCTTTCCACAGGTGCTGCCTGATTTGTTGAGTGTTTCCAGCATTTTTGCTTCCTTTATGTTCTCTTCACCAACATCCTCCCCATCCTCATTGCCATTCCCCATATTTCCACCCTTCCTTTTCAAATTTGCTTTAACTTTACTGAGTTCTGATGAGGAGCTATCAAGCAAGAACATTAAATTTGTTTCTCTCTCCATAGATGCTGCCTGACAGCTAATTATTTCCAGCTTTTTCTGTTTTTATTCCACAGCCAAATGGCCTTAGTATAATGGAGACACCAGAAATTCTGCAGGTGCTGGAATCTGGAACAATACACAAGAAGTTCTGGAGGAACTCAGCAGGTCAGGCAGCATCCATGGAGGGAAATAAACAGTCGACGTTTCAGGCCGAGACCCTTCATCAGGACTGGAAAAGAAGAGGGCAGAAGGTATAACCATTCTGTATTCAACTGAACAGTTTGCATAATGTGTCCTTCACCAAAATGACAAATTAAAGTAATTGATGAGAAATAATAACTTATTCATGAAGTTGATATGCATCTGGTAAAATTATTGGCATATGTGCAGATGGTTGGTGTATATAGGCTGATTCAGGGTGTTCTCCTATTTCAGCTTTCTGTACAGTGACTACTAAGTAACTTGGTTGCTTTATTAAAAAGTCTTTAGCCCCTGGTTACTGCTCCTTGTTTTTAGCTGCTTGTAAGTAACAAAATTTTCTTTCAGGGCAATGCATAGAAAACAACAATAATTTGGAGATTTTCCCTAATGGCACTTCAGCACATCCACCTTAGGCACCTTATTTTTTTTCTTTCAAGATGGCAATAATCTGTCCCATCAAAAGCCTTATAAGAATTGGGCACCTCATGATTTAATTTTTCTGTTCTTATCCTTGTGTGTCTCGACGGGATAAGCAGCCATAGTTGCATGACTTTGATATCCTTGATTTCAAGACATACAATCTTTAAGGCCTGTTAAATAATAATGGCACTTGTGACTTATTATAAAAATGATGTATTCTGGTAACTGCAAGGATAGTAAGGTTATGGGCTATGGTCATAGCCTAACTGCAGATTCACTGATTGGAATCTCTACCTGTTCAAGAAGAGGATTATGAAACTTACTTGCTCTAAATGAGTTTAGGGGTTTTCAGCCATACGGTATAATTTCAGGACTCTTGCTATTATTTTTCATGTGAAATAGATTGGCCCAAAAGATAAGACTCTGTGCTTCAGGTTCTTAGATTTGGCAATACATCTCCCTATGATACGACAGATTGATGTAAGGTAGTTTTTATAATAGTTACTGACTTAACAATTCCTACCCCAAAATGATTTCTAGGTCCAATTCTGGTGTGTACACACTTCTGTGATGTTCTCCCTCTGGAAGTGTAATCACTTGCGCAGGTTTCTCCATTTATATCTGGCCATGCTTGTCTGCTTCAATGAGCAAGAATCACAGTATATGGACAAATCATAATTGCTTGCTCAAGAAGCAAAAGCAACTCCGTCGGCTTAACTTTAAAATTGGAAACAATGCTCAGAAAGATATCCATAGTATCACAGAACAATTTAATTTTGCTGAATTATTAAAGACATGAAATAAGCTTCAATCATATGATGTTATAAGCCCATTCTAACAGTATATTAATGTACAGGAATCACACACTTTACAGGACCATTTTGGTAAATTGCAAGCATAATTATTAAGTCTTCTCAGGATCAAGGATGACCCTTCACTCAGGTTTTGCGGGTACTATGGTGGTTAATGAGGCCAATGTGGGAATTGCAGACTCCGGGTAGTTTGTGAGCAGGTGCCCCCCTTCTACTACTTATGCAGGGCTTCTGTGTGCTCCCAGTACATGGCCTCAAGATTCTCTTTGAGGTTTCTAAGTATATTTACCATGTCGCTACACATAATAGCCAGAGCAATTCTTTTCACAGAGCATTAGGTTTATTGGACTCTAATAGAGGCATCTCATTTACTGCTGCAATTTCTACACAGATTCATAACAGTGGCAATTGTACTGAAAGGTCTAGATATTCATCGGATTGATGGTAATAATCAGCAAAGTGAAAGTATTTCCAATCACGTCATTACACTGCAATAAAATGAGATCACACGGTCGTGCTTATCTGCTTTATCTCAAAAATTAGATCTTTATTCATTAAATTTAGATATGTAATCTGAGGTATTTAATTATGTGAAATAAAATATAATCACATACATTCATTCTCATTTCCACCTTATTTTTGATTTAGAGTCAATGTCTGAGTGGAGTTAGTCTTGTAAGCTGCGTAAATTGTTTCAGGGATTGTGTGCAGAAGCATATTGAGAAAAATGCAAGGACACTCTTATTTATAAAGATATTGTTAACTGAGATTCAATTAAATGAAGCTGTACTTAAATGTATTATGTGAACAATACTTCAATTAATGATTGGATTGCATGATAGAGTGTGGTACACATAATACCATTAGGAGCTAAGATGATTTTTTTATCCTACAGTTCACTGATGATATCGCACCTCCACCATTTTTTGTTATTTAATGGCATATTCTGGAAGTGTTGCTCCTACAAGGTGACAACCAGCTGTCAGGTCACTCACACTTCAGTCTTCAGTCTTTTGTCAACTCTACATTGGGTTTCCTGTTCAGCTGGACTTGAATCCACTGGAGTTTGGAAGAGTTTATTTGAGAGTAAGCATTTTCTTGAACTGCTGCATTCATGATAAAAGCCTAAAATGTTAACCTCTGCACTTTTTGAGAAGTACCATTTCAAACATTATCCACAATCACTGCCAACTCCAAGCCAGGCTTTTGATGATGGAAATGATAGACAAAGAATAACTTCATCTAACTATAATGTCTTTCAGCAGTTTGAAGATTGGTTGGCAGTCATAGATATTTTGCAGATAATGGCGGCAATATGGATTGGAATATAATGAGGGCATCAAGATTGGTTCCAGAAAAATAGCCACTAATGTGCATGATGATGGTTCAGTGGGCAGACATCACTTGAATGAGTAATTGCAAGAAAACCTTCCCTCCCATAAGTACATGGCCTGAATTTTTTCTGGTCTGCAGGGAACTGATAGTTCTCACCATCGACCTTGAATAAAACTGCCCACAAAGATCCAGCAAACCCTTGGCATGGACCTTCCCTTTTCTGATGCAGATTGCAGTCGGGCATTAGGTTCTGGGAGAACATCAAAATGGCTGAGCAGCCAATTTTCAGTATTTTAATATCCATTATAAAGTGAAATATCTGAAACCATTATAATCCATAGTTCCGGGCCAGAGAAATGACTAAATATTAATTTTGACTGCACATTTAAAAACTAATTTACACCTCTTGCAACAAAACATACCACTTACAAGATAATTAGATGTGAGAATAATCTGTAAATGCCTGAAGTATGTAAACAGTGGAGATTTGCTCGGACCACAAATATCTCAAGATTACACTGGAGATGACTGCAAAACAGCATACCCTATGAAGAAGCAAGAAATCACTGATAGCCTTTTCTAGATTTTCACATTTTCACATGTATTTATCAAACTGCTACCAGTTAGCTGGTGTAATATGAGTGAACAATTAGCAATTTTGACATCCTTGAAGGCACAAAAACTAGGTTACTTGTTGATAGAAAGAATTCATTTCCCCTTGCACGCTCCCATTATTTAGCATTAACATTATCGTTTATGGATGCGGCGACGATGTTTCCCCTCAGAGAGGCATCTACAACTAAATGGCATTTTTTCAGAATAATTGAATGTCCTTTAAAAAGGCAGTGAGGAGGAATGTCTCTTCTCACAATTATCTGACCTCACTCTAAAAGTTCAGTTCCATCTTCAGAATGTAGATTAGCTATAATCTCACCGAATGTCCTACTCTGCTTCCTTTGTTATATTTTTATGACTCCTCCACACTTGTTAATATTGTGTGCAAACTTTCAGGAAGACATGCCAATGCACCCAAGCATTTCATTGTGCATGATCATCAATGATGGGCCTTAACAGAGACCTCTACAGCAGAGTTCATGTGCAACCTTACCATCTAGGGAACTTGCACTTGAGCTACCCTTTCTTTCAACACTGGTTGTTGGACACTCATACTCAGTGATTCACTGCATACAGATCTCACTTTTAGACTAACTCCTATAGTATTCTTTTAATATTCTCTTATGACATAGAAGGAGGCTACTCAATTTATTGAGTCTATGCCAGTTATCAAAGCAATTCCATCAATCCTATCCCCTACTTATTTCCCTGTAACCTATTCTCTTCCACCAAGTATTGGTATTTGAGCTGTTGTCCAAAAGTGTCAGATTGAGAAAATGTGTGTCTTTCTCATTGTTTAACCATCTCCTAGCCAGGTTGCACCCCTTGAATACCTGAAAGGCGCAAAAGAGGTAAAGGGGTGTGAGAGGTATACCCTAACACAATCTGCAGTGTGCAACTCAAAGTGAGCAGGAAGTGGGAAGTTAGAAGGAGAATTAGGTATGAACAAGTCAAGTCGAGTTTATTGTCATATGCACAAGTGCAGGTATGCACAGATGCAATGAAAAACTTACTTGCAGCAGCAGTACAAGCACATAGAATTAGAGGCACAATACTCAGAAGAAGGACATACACATAAATTATACATAAATTGGACAAGAACTGTACAAGAAAGAAAACAATTAGAACCAAAGAAATGAACAAAGTTCATTGTAGTGCAAAGTGGTCAGAGTGGCCATAGCGTTACTATACTGAGGTAGTGATTAAGATTGTGCAAATTGGTTCAAGAACCAAATGGTTGAAGAGAAGTAGCTGTTCTTGAACCTGGTGGTGTGGGACTTCAGGCTTCTGTACCTCCTGCCCGATTGTAGCTGTGAGAAGATGGCATGGCCTGGATGGTGGTGGTCTTTGATGATAGATTCCACTCTTTTGCGGCAACACTTCATTTAGATACTTTCAGTGATGGGGAGGGATGTGCCCATGATGTATTGGGCTGAGTCCACTACCCTCTGCAGCTTCTTATGTTCCTACACATTCGAATCGCTGTACCAGACCATGACGCAACCAGTCAGGATACTTTCAAGAGTACATCTGTAGAAGTTTGTTAGAGTGTTTGGTGACATGCTGAACCTTCTTAACCTTTTAATAAAGATGCTGGTGCATCTTCCTTGTGATGTATAATACATGACTTGTGCAAATGACAATAAACTTGACTTTGACTTCATGATTGCTGGGCCCAGGACAGATAATCTGATTTGTTAACACCCAGGAATTTAATGCTGCTGACCCTCTCCACCACCAGTCCTCCAATATAGACTGGCACAAGATCACCCTCCTTCCTCTTCCTGAAGTCAACGGTCAGTTCTTTAGTTTTGTTAACATTAAGCGAGAATTTGTTGTTGTGGCACCACTCAACCAGATGTCCTATCTTGGCTCCTGTATGCTGACTCATCACCACCCATGATTCGTCCAACAACAGTGGTGTCGTCAGCAAATTTGTATGTGGCATTGGAGCTGTGCTTAGCCACACAGTCATGTGTGCATAGAAAGTAGAGCAGGGGGCTAAGAACATAGTCGTGAGGTGCACCTATTATACCATAATCTTCATTATAACACTATAACCTATTATATCAGTATAACATACTGTTATCTTACATGGTCTCAGACCTGCTACCATTCAAGATCTTTGATTGCTCCAGTTATGGCCAGCACAATCTCTGCTGGGTATAAAGGAGGCTAGGGATGGGGTGGGTCGGTTGGGAGGTGAGGGGTGAAGACTTTACAGCCACATATGTCCAGCAGCACTTTGCTGCTGTTGGGCTTGTTTTCCAGCATTTTGCCCTGAAAAAGGAAGAGTGTTGTTGCGGTGTATTTGGGTGCGGTGCCTATCCTAGATGAATTGCTGGCAGTATATGGAAGCTGTGAAAAGTGAGTGTGAGTTCCAGAGTAATTGTAATTGGTTGAGAGTGAAACACAGTCAGTTAATAGTGAATCCTCACTGATATAAGTTGTTAGTAGGTGAGGTATGGGAATGTGGTGCAATGAAGAGTACGTAAGGCTAGTGGGACAAAGCAATTAAAGATCTAGTCACTGATCAAACACTGTTCGATGGTCATTGAACATGTTGCATTTGTACATAGGTCCTTGGGGATAGATTTCCGCCATAGATGTCAATACCTTTCCAGTCTGTGTCTGAAGGACTTCATAGCCCCCTATAGTTATAGAACACTCTTCCTCCTCTCCATGTTCTTCACCAAGACCTCCAGCACAGTATCCAAAATATGGTAGTTCCCACTCAATGTTTTCACCTCCATTTGTTTGCTGCATAATTTCTACTGGTGTTGTTTCTAAAAGTTCTTTCTTGCCCACATATCATCGCTTATATCTATTTGGAAAGCAGCACCTGGACTTTGTGCACTGAATATATGGAGATAAATAGGCAAAGGTTAACCCCAGTGACTACTTTATGACACTTTCCATTTTAGCCCCTGTTTGTACAGGTCCATGTTTATACCCAGGGCCCTTATCTCTATCACTGTTCCCTTCAATTTTGTTTTGATTTGATTTTTCTATCCTCACCAGTTAAATGTGGAAATACTAGTTTCACTTCTAGTCAGCAGATGACTATTTTTATAATTATTATGAAATATGGTTTAATTTGATTTGATTCCACATCTTTCTGGGATCTTACTTATATGATTACGATTTTGGAATTATATCCTATGTAGGTCAAAGATCATTTGTTATCAATAAAAGGAAGCCTGCACAAATAATGTATAAAAATTCAATTTTTTCCACTGCTTCTGTCCAAGCCTGAACTCACATTGTGTTTGTTTGGTTCACATTCAGAGCCTTGTGCTGTAATAATCACTTCCTGTAATAATCAGGTGATTGATGTCACCATACAGACAGCCCATTTAATGTGTACATATAAGAGGTTTTAAAATCATCATTAATTTAATTCCCTGTGCATGTCTTCCATTTATAAGCCGTGAGTGTTGGTATTGTATATTCTGTAAAGCTTCAAATATCCAAGCATCAGAAAAAAAAGTCTGATTAAATAGCAAAAATGAAAATATTTTTTAGTTTTTTAGATATCTGATACATTGAATAGATCAGGTTACAGATCAAGACATGCTTTCAATTCATAATTATATGTTTAATAAAATTATATTAAAGAACAGTACAATTGAAAGAGCCAAATTCATGATAAAACAAATCATTTACAACTTTTCACATAATTGTGGAAAAGAATCCTTAAAGCAATTAATATGTATATATACTTATTTTGCAAGGTTTACTATTTAAATATTTGATATTTTAAAGGTACTGAATAATAAATTTTTGATAGTATATCAATTATGGAAAAAAAATATACCATTTTATGCACAAACAGTTTCAGCTACTATTAGGAATCTGACTTGTGCTGAGTTTTTTATTGTTCACATGCTTTAACTTTGAAATTACTTAGCATGATGTCCATTTGATGTCTGCAAAGCAGGTGGCAACACATTCAATCTGGTGGGAAGCAAGCAGCACGTGCAATCCATGCCTGAGGTATGCTACTGCTGAGCTAGTAAAAGCAAAGGAAGAGGCAACTGGGCCCACAACATCTGCGGATAAAGGACCAAGAATCTCAGTACTCTCATTGCAGAGAACTGCACCATTATCTTTAATATGGTTGACAGGCAACCACCATCAAAATAAAGGGAAAGGTACTACCTGTATGTGAGCTCCCACTTGATCCCCTCTCCACCATTCACCACTTCACAGGACCTGCCTGAGACATGCCACTGGCAGTGCAGCTTTCCAGAGCCAATGCCAATTCATTGGTGGGCTGACGACCACATACTGCTTCTACTGATCACTGGTTTTATTTTAATCAGGGTTGAAAACATATATTGCATGTACCTTAGGCCAACCCCTTTCAATGTGGTGACTCCTGACCCTGCCTAGCTCACACTAAACAACTTCTAGGCCATTACTTCTGTCTATCATCAATCCCATGCCATGGTGACCTTTTGGGTCAGACTGTGTTGTACCTGGCCTACAAACCTTGTACGCCCACATTTACCTGGACTAGATGTGATAGGCAAATCTCACTGATTCTCTGCATCCTCAAGGCTGGAGGCAAGGTCCAGGTGGTAACTAAGCCATGAGGCAGAGGTCCCACTTTCAACATCCCCGGACATGCTTTGACAGAAGGCAAAGTGGAGGGCTGGGCTACTGTTTTCAACAGTTTTCAAATGACTTAAAAACTGATCATATAAAAATATTAATTGAAGAAACAAAGCATAAGCTAAAATAATTTTTTTTAAAAACTTACTTTGACTGCTAATCTACAGACTTTCAATCTTCATTGAAAGTAAAGGGCTTTCAGATTCTAGACTGAACTGATATAGGATGCAAGTGGTGAATCCACAGTGTAATGCTGGGCAATCCAAGAAAAACTGGGCTCCACCATTAGATTCCACGTGACGTCCAGCAATTGAACAAAGTAACAGAAGTGCCACCATCTGTCACTCAGTAAATTCTGTATTCACCATGTAAGCATGCAAATCCGGGACTTACTTCCATTGGAATGGCTAAACATCAGTGGTTCCTATCAGAACCACCACCCACTGTCAGCAAAACTCTGCCCATTGTCTGTCATTACATAGATCAGCTTATCAGGCCAACAATTTGTTTATCTGGAATCAAAGGCCTAGTTTGTGCAGAGTAAGCAATCAGACTTCACCATCATTACCCCAAATAACTGACTGCAGTTTCCTGCATGTATACGCAAATATGGGAATATGGAAGTTGTTGAGCTCCAGTGCTAGGTTCTTCACAAGTTCATCTTAGAAGAGAAGCTTAAACAAAATGGCCACACTTATGTTACAAGCTTTCCAAAGAATTCTGTGCCATAACTGAGAAGGAAAAAGGGACTCTCCTCTTTGAATGGAATGGAATGGCTATGAGGACCTTAAATAATTTTGGCAACTTGAAAGGACTTTTGGAAAGGCAATTAATTTAAAAATAATCTTTCAACCCTTTCCACAAGTGATTTATGAATTTCTAATGGCTAGTTAATATAGAATGTTTAAAATACTTTGAAGTGGTTTAGACATTTAAATTACTTTTAAAATGTTTTAAGAAGTGTATCAGAAGCAGAGTTCCAGTTAAGTCTGGAGACATATCCCTTGATTCCCGTAATATCCAGAAATCTATCAATCTCTATTTTGAATGAAGCCAATGACTAAGCCTCAGTGGTAGAGAATTCCAAAGGTTCAATGCCTTCTGGGTGAAGATAGTTTTCCTCATCTCAGTCCTAAATGGGATCTATCCCAAGTTATTCAGAGAGGCAAGAGAGGAGATTGCTGGGGCTTTGACGAAGATCTTTATATCCTCTCTAGCCACAGGCAAGGCCCCAGAGGACCAGAGGGTAGCCAATGTTGTTCCTTTGTTAAGAAGGGAAATAGGAATAATTCAGGAAATTATAGGCTGGTGAGCCTCACATCAATGGTGGGGAAGCTATTGGAGAGGATTTTCAGTGACAGGATTTATTCACATTTGGAAGAAAATGGGCTATTTAGGGACAATAAGCATGGCTTTGTGCAGGGCAGGTCATGTCTTACAAACTTGATTGAATTTTTTGAGGAGGTGAATGATGAGGGTAGGGCAGTGGATGTTGTCTCCATGGACTTCAGTAAGGCGTTTAACAAGGTCCCCCATGGTAGTTTGATCAGGAAGATTAAGATGCATGGGATCCATGGTAACTTGATAGTTTGGATTCAGAACTGGCTTGCCGATAGAAGACAGAGGGTAGTGGTGCAAGGGTGTTATTCTGGCTGGAAGTCTGTGACCAGTGGTGTTCCATAGGGATCAATGCTGGGACCTCTGTTGTTTATGAAATGTATTTAAATGACTTGGACAAAAAAGTAGTTGGGTTGGTTAGTAAGTTTGCAGATGACACAAAAATTGGTGGAGCTGTGGACAGTGAAGAAGGTTGTCAAAGGATACAGCAGAATATAAATCAGTTGCAGTTATGGGTGGAGAAAAAGCAGATGGAGTTTCAACTGGACAAGTATGAGGTGTTGCACTTTGGGAGGTCAAATGTAAGGGGAAAGTATACAATCAATGGCAGGAGCCTTAACAGCACTGATGTACAGAGGGATCTTGGGGTCCAAATCCATACCTCCCTGAAAGTGGCAATGCAAGTAGATAGAGTGAGTGGTAAAGAAGACGTTTGACATGCTTGGCTTCATCACAGGAAGCACAGAGCATAAGAGTCAGGAAGTCATGCTACAGTTGTGTAAAACTTTGGTTCGGCCACACTTGGAGTGCTGCGTGCAGTTCTGGTTGCCCCATTACTGGAAGGATGTTGATCCTTTGGAGATGGGGCAGACAAAGTTTACCAGGGGGCTATGTGGATTAGAGGGTAATAGCTATAAGGAGAGGTTGGACAAACTTGGATTGTTTCCTCTGGAGGGTTGGAGGCTGAAGGGAGCCCTGATAGAAGTTTATAAAATTATGAGAGGCAATAGATAGGGTAGACAGCCAGAATCTTTTTCTCAGGATAGAAATGTCAAATACTAGAGGGCATAGCTTTAAGGTGAGAGGGGTAAAGTTTAGAGGGGATGTACAGGGCAAGTTTCTTTTACACAGAGAGTGGTGGGTGCCTGGAACATGCTGCCAGGGGTGGTAGTGGAAGCAGATATGATAGCGGCATTCAACAAGTTCTTAGATAGGCACATGAATATGCAGGGAATGGAGGGATGTGGATCATGTGCAGGCAGAAGGGATTAGTTTAATTTAGCATCATTGTCTGCATACAGATCGTGGGCCAAAGGCATGTACCTGTGCTGTATTGTTCCATGTCCTTTGTAAACAGCCTACCCCTTAATCTCAAACTGTTTCCACACTCTGAAGCTCCACTTTGCATCTAGCCTGTCAATGTCTTTAAAAATTTTGTAAGTTTTGACGAGATCGCCTCTCATTCTACTAAGTTCTATGGAATACAATTCCAGTCTAGCCAATCTCACCTCATTTGCCAAACCAGCCATCCCTGGAACCAGGCTCATGAATCTTTGCTGTTTTCTCTCTAATGGCAAGTACATCCTTTGTTTGGCAAGTATACCAACACTGTTCACAATATTCCCAGAAGTGCATCCAGCTGCTGCTCCTTACAGACAACATTAAGGAGCTGGAGCTGGAGCTGGATGAACTCTGGATCATTCGGGAGGCTGAGGAGTTGATAGACAGGAGTTACAGGGAGGCAGTCACACCTAGGTTGTAGGACGCAGGTAGCTGGGTGACCATCAGGAAAGGAAAAGGGGAAAGGCAGTCAGTGCAGGGTACCCCTGTAGTCGCTCCCCTCAATAACAAGTACACCACTTTGGATACTGTTGGAGGGGATGCTAGGGGAAAGCCACAGTAGCCTGGTCTCTGGCATTGAGTCTGGCTCTGTGGCTCAGAAGGGAAGGGAGGAGAAGAGGAGGGCAATAGTCACAGGGGATTCATTGGTTAGGGGTACAGATAGGAGATTCTGTGGATGAGAACGAGACTCCCAGATGGTATGTTGCCTCTCAGGTGCCAGGGTCAGGAACGTCTCAGATCAAGTCCACAGCATTCTTAAGGGGGAGGGTGAGCAGCCAGAAGTTGTGGTACACATTGGTACCAATGACATAGATAGGAAAAGGGATGAGGTCCTGAAGAGTGAATATAGGGAGTCAGGAAGGAAGCTGAAAAGCAGGGTAGTAATCTCTGAATTGCTGCCTGTGCCACGCCCCAGTGAGGGTAAGAATAGGAAGATATGGCAGACAAATGCGTGGCTCAAGCATTGGTGCAGGGGGCAGGGTTTCAGATTTGTGGATCATTGGGATCTCTTCTGGGGAAGGTATGACGTGTACAAAAGGGAGGGGTTACACCTGATCTTGAAAGGGACCAATGTCCTTGCAGGTAGGTTTGCTAGAGCTGTTGGGGAGGGTTTAAACTAGGTTGGCAGGGGGATGGGAACCAGCGTGTTAGGTCAGATGATGGGACAGTATAAAGGTAGATACAATGTGCAGAGAGACTGTGAGGAAGGATAGACAGTGGATAGGTCATAAACACAGTCAGTTGGATGGATTGAAATATGTTTACTTTAATGTGAGAAGTATTAAGGATGAGAGTGGTGAACTTAGAGCATGGATCAGTACTTGGAATTACGATGTTGTGTCCATTACAGAGACTTGGCTATTGCTAGGGCAGGATTGGCTGCTTGATGTTCTGGGATTTAGATGTTTCAAAAGGAATAGGGAGGGAGGTAAAAGAGTGGGGGGAGCAGCATTGCTAATCAAGGATAGTATCATAGCTGCAGTAATGGTGAATGTCATGGAGGGATCATCCACTGAGTCAGTGCGGGTGGAAGTCAGAAACAGGAAGGGAGCAATCACTCTGTTGGGAGTATTCTATAGGCACCCTAATAGCCACCGGGACACTGAGGAGCAGATAAGTAGGCAGATTTTGGAAAGGTGCAAAATTAATAGTTGTTGTCATGGGTGACTTCAACTTTCCTAATATTAATTGGCACCTCCTTAGTGCAAAAGGTTCAGGTGGGGCAGAATTTGTTACGTGCGTCCAGGAAGGATTCCTGACATAGTATGTGGACAGGCCAATTAGAGGAGAGGCCATACTGGATCTAGTACTAGGCAATGAACCTGATCAGGTTATAGACCTCTTGGTGGGCTAGCATTTCAAAGATAGTGAACACAACTCCCTGACCTTTAGCATAGCCATGGACAAGGGTAGGAGCAGACGATATGGGAAAGTATTTAATTGGAGGAGGGCTAATTACAATGGTATTAGGCAGGAAGTTGGGAGCGTAAATTGGGAATAGATTTTCTCAGGGAAGTGCACAGAAGAAATGTGGAGATTGTTTAGGGACCACTTGCATGGGGTCCTGGATAGGTTTGTCCCACTGAGAAAGGGAAAGGATGGTAGGGTGAAGGAACCAGGGTTGACAAGAGAGGTGGAACATTTAGTCAAGAGGAAGAAGGAAGTATATTTAAGCTTTAGGAAGCAAAAATCAGGCAGGGCTCTTGAGATTTATAAGGTAGCTACAAAGGAGCTTAAGAAGGGACTTAGGATAGCTGGGAGGGGATATGAGAAGGCCTTGGTAAGTTGGATTAAGGAAAACCCCAAGGCATTCTACATGTATGTGAGGAACAGGAGGATGACTAGAGTGAGGGTAGGACTGCTGAGGGGAAAGGAAGAAACGTGCCTGGAAACGGAGCATGTAGGGGAGGTCCTTAATGAATACACTGCTTCAGTGTTCACCAGGGAGAGGGACTTTGACAAACGTGAGGTCAGTGTAGAACAGGCTAATGTGCTAGAGCATGTTGAGGCTAAGAAAGCGGTAATGTTGGAGCTTCTGATAAATATTAGTCCCCGGGACTGGACGAGATACACCCCAGGTTACCACAAGAAGTGAGGGAAGAGATTGCCAGGGTGTTGACAATGATCTTTGCATCCTCCCTGGCCACAGGAGTTGTACCAGAGGACTGGATGATGGCAAATGTTGTCCCCTTGTTCAAGAAAGGTAATAGGGATAATCCTGGGAATTATAGACCAGTGAGTCTTACATCAGCGGGGGGAGAACTATTGGAGAGATTCTTAGGGACAGGATTTACCATCATTTGAAGAAGCATAGTCTTATTCGGGATAGTCAGCATGGCTTAGTGAGGGGCAGGTCATGCGTCTTGAGCCTAATTGAGTTTTTTGAGGAGGTGACAAAACAAATTTTTGAAGGTAGAGCGATGGATGTGGTGTATATGGATTTTAGTAAGGCATTTGGCAAGGTTCCCCATGGTAGTAGATGGAGCATTTTCTGCCTGGAGGTTGGTGACCAGTGGTGTTCCACAAGGATCTGTTCTGGGACCCCTACTCTTTGTGATTTTTATAAATGACTTGCATGAGAAAGTGGAGGGGTGGATTAGTAAGTTTGCAGATGACATGAAGGTTGGAGGTGTTGTGGCTCATGTAGAGGGTTGTCAGGGATATAGACAGGATGCAGAGTTGGGCAGAGGAGTGGCAGATGGAGTTCAACCCAGAAATGTGTGAAGTGATACACTTTGGAAGATCGAACTTGAAGGCGGAGTACAAGGTTAATGGCAGGATTCTTAGCATTGTGGAGGAACAGAGAGATCTTGTGCTCCAAGTCCATAGATCCCTCAAAGTTGCCACGCAAGTTGATAGGGTGGTTAAGAAGGTGTGCTGGCCTTCATTAGTCAGGGGATTGAGTTCAAGAGCCGTCAGGTAATTTTACAGCTCGATAAAACTGTGGTTAGATCACAGTTAGAGTACTGTGTTCAGTTTTGGTTGCCTCATTGTAGGAAGGATGTGGGAGCTTTAGAGAGGGTACAGAGGAGATTTACCAGGATGCTGCCTGAATTGGAGAACATGTCTTATGAGGAAAGGTTGAGAGAGCTAGGGCTTTTCTCTTTAGAGCAATAGAGGATGAGAGGCAACTTGATAGAGGTGTATAAGACTATGAGAGGCATAGACAGAGTGGGCAGCCAGCACCTTTTTCCCAGGGTGGCAATGGCCAATACCAGAAGATGTCCATTTAAGATGAGTAGAGGAAAGTTTAGGGAAGATGACAGAGATAGGTGTTTTACGCAGAGAGTGGTGGGTGCCTGGAATGCACTGCAGGAGTGGTGGTAGATGCTGAAGCAATAGAGACATTTAAAAGCCTCTTGCATTGGCACATGGATGTAAGAAAAATGGAGGGTTATGGGCTATGTAGGAGGGAAGGGTTAGATTGATCGTGTAGATTTATATCGGTTAGCACAACATCTTGGGCCAAAAGGGTCCAAACTGTGCTGAACTGTAATGTTCTATGTCCTATGTGGTCTCACCAAAGCTCCATATAATTGTAGAAAAACTTCCTTACTCCTGTAATTACACCCTCTTGTAATAAAGGAACAACAAGAAATTCTGCAGATGCTAGAATCTAATTGTTTGCTGCACTATACAAGTAAACACAGATCAGTTTGTGCGCCAACACCACCGAATATCTCACCTTGAGCAAATGCTGTGCCTTTTTGTCAAGATGTGACAGCAGATGGTCAGCAAGAGTACAGGAGAAGGTTTATACAGAGAATATCTACTCTCTTGGCAGCAGAGGTGAGTGATCCAGCAGACACCAACCATGAAGAAAATCCATGTCCACTATGATTTAATTGATACATTGCAACATTAACATTTCAGAAGTACGTAATTGCCTGTAAAGTACTTTGAGTTTCTGGAAGAGTTCTGAAATAGAAATGTGTGGCGACTCACCATTTAGTCGGGCGAACTGGCTCGGCAGTCGGGTCGCGTGGCGTCAGAGCGACGAGGCCCAAGATGGCGGCGGGCCTCGTCTTTCCGAGCGACGGGGAGAACCCGCGTGCGGGAAAGTCTTGATGACGTAGGACTTACGTCATTACCGGTTGTTTTGGGCAGGAACATTCTCCCTTAAAGGGCCCGCGCAAGGCGGGAAAATAAACCAGTTCTTGTTTGGCAATTCTCCGACTAGTGTCTTGTTTTATTCCGCGGTAGCAACTGCTACATTGGTGACCCCGACGGTCCAAACGGCTTTTGGACCCGCGCAATGGACGACAGCGCAGCAGCCAACGCAGTGGCCCTCAAGCTGCCCACCTTTTGGACACTTCGGCCCAGCATCTGGTTTGACCAGGCCGAAGCGCAATTCCACCTTCAGCAGATCACCTCCGACTCCACGAAGTACTACCATGTGGTTAGCTCTCTGGACCAAGAGACAGCTGCCCAGGTTGGAGACTTCATCCAGTCGCCTCCGGAGGAAGATAACTACCCGGCTTTCAAAGACCTTTTGATTAGGACCTTCAGCCTCTCCCGTCGTGAACGCGCCGCCCGCCTGCTTCATCTGGATGGCCTGGGGGACAGATCCCCATCCGCCCTAATGAATGAGATGCTGGCATTGGCTGAGGGACACAAGCCATGCCTGATGTTCGAACAGGCCTTCCTCGAACAGCTCCCCGATGACATCCACTTGTTGTTAGCTGACGCCGACTTCAGCAACCCCCGTGAGGTGGCCGCCCGGGCAGATGTTCTGTGGAGGGCCAAGCGCGAGAGCAGTTCGTCCGTCAGTCAAATCACCAGGCCACGAGCCCAACGCCCGCCTCGCCCGGCCCTAGCAACCGAGCAGCCACGCCCCAGGAACGCAGACGACGACACGGGTGACCAGCTGTGCTTCTACCATCAGATGTGGGGTGCGGAGGCCCGTCGATGCCGCCCACCCTGCAAGTTTCAGGGAAACGCCAGGGCCAGCCGCCGCTGATGGCTACGGCGGCTGGCCGCCGACAGAGCCTCCTCTTCGTTCAGGACAAGAAATCTGGACAGCGTTTCCTCGTTGATACTGGAGTGGAGGTCAGTATTTTGCCCCCGACCGGCCACGACACTTGTGACAGGCCACCAGGTCCTCTACTCAATGCCGCCAACGGTACAACGATACAGTCTTTCGGCACCCGTACACTTCAATTACAATTTGGCGGCAGCCGTTTTACCTGGACCTTTACCCTTGCCACCGTCGCCCGACCACTCCTAGGAGCCGATTTCCTTCGGGCCGACAACCTGTTAGTTGACCTGCGAAGGAAGCGGTTAGTCCACTCTAGCACTCTCCAGACCTATCCCCTGGGAGAAATCAGCCCACCAGCCCCGCGCCTGGACTCCATTTCCCTTTCTGGTGACGACTTCGCCAAGCTCCTAGCCGAATTCCCATCAATTTTGGCACCTTCGTTTACAAATTCTAGGCCCAAACACGGGGTACAACACCACATCATTACTACAGGGCCACCCCTTCATGCCCAAGCACGACGATTACCTCCAGACAAGCTCCGCCTGGCAAAGGAAGAGTTCCGTCACATGGAGGAGCTGGGGATTGTTCGCAGGTCAGACAGCCCCTGGGCCTCCCCCCTGCACATGGTCCCCAAAGCCACCGGAGGGTGGAGGCCCTGCGGCGACTACTGCAGGCTGAATGATGCCACCACCCTGGACTGCTATCCCATCCCTCACATCCAGGACTTCGCAGCAAACTTACACGGGGCCCGCATCTTTTCCAAAGTGGACCTCGTTAGGGGATACCACCAAATCCCGGTCCATCCGGATGACGTCCCCAAAACTGCGATTATCACCCCATTCGGCCTGTTCGAATTCCTTCGGATGCCGTTTGGCCTTAAGAACACCGCGCAGACCTTCCAGCGGCTGATGGACGCGGTAGGCCGAGACCTGGACTTCGTGTTCATTTACTTAGACGACATACTGATCGCCAGCCGTAACCGCCAGGAACACCTTTCCCACCTCCGCCAACTGTATTCCCGCCTCCGCGATTTCAGCCTTACGATCAACCCGTCCAAGTGCCAATTCGGACTTGACTCTATCGATTTCCTCGGCCACAAAATCACCAGCGACGGGGCAACAACCCTACCCGCCAAGGTGGACGCTATCCGCCATTTTGCCCATCCCAACACGGTCAAAGGCCTACAGGAATTCCTTGGGATGGTCAACTTTTACCATCGGTTCATCCCTGCAGCAGCCCGTATCATGCGCCCTCTGTTCTCGCTGCTGGCTGGTAAGGGCAAGGACATCACCTGGACTGACGAGGCTGCGGCTGCTTTCATTAAGGCCAAAGACGCCCTGGCAGACGCCATGATGCTTGTACACCCCAGGACTGACGTCCTGACTGCCCTCACGGTAGACGCGTCCAACACCGCGGTGGGTGGGGTACTGGAACAGCTACTCGAAGGCCGCTGGCAACCCTTGGCATTTTTCAGCAAGCACCTTAGACCGCCCGAACTGAAGTACAGCGCTTTTGATCGGGAACTTCTAGCACTGTATCTGGTGGTCCGGCATTTCCGATACTTTCTAGAAGGCAGGCCTTTCACCGCTTTCACCGATCATAAGCCTCTGTCCTTTGCCTTCTCCAAAGTCTCCGATATCTGGTCAGCTCGTCAGCAGAGACATTTATCCTACATTTCCTAATTCACAACTGACATCCAACATGTCTCCGGAAAGGATAATGTCGTTGCTGATGCCCTTTCCAGACCAACCATCCACAACCTATCCTTGGGTGTTGACTACACGGCCCTAGCTGACGCACAGCAAGCCGACGACGAACTGCCCAGCTACAGAACCGCAGTCTCGGGTCTGCAGCTCCGAGATTTCTTGGTTGGTCCAGGTCAGTGGACCCTACTTTGCGACGTTGCGACGGGTCATCCCCGCCCTATAGTCCCTGCAGCCTGGTGGAGACGCGTTTTTGACTCGGTACATGGGTTGGCACACCCGTCCATCAGATCTAATGTCCGACTGGTCGCCAGCAAGTTTGTCTGGCATGGCCTGCGCAAACAGGTCAGTGAGTGAGCCAGGACTTGTCTGCACTGCCAGACGTCAAAAATCCAGCGACACACCAAGGTCCCACCACAGCAGTTCGAGCCTACCCGTAGGAGGTTCGACCACATACACGTCGACCTCGTGGGCCCTCTGCTGGTTTCAAGAGGAGCCTGGTACCTCCTTACCATCGTGGACCGGTTCACGAGGTGGCCTGAGGCAACCCCCCTGACTGACATCACAACTGATTCCTGCGCCCGGGCACTGCTCACAACTTGGGTCTCACATTTTGGTGTTCCGGCCCACATCACTTCAGACAGAGGCACCCAATTCACTTCCAGTCTCTGGGCTGCATTAGCGAACCTGCTAGGGACGCAGCTGCACACCACCACGGCCTACCATCCTCAATCAAACGGGTTAGTGGAACGTTTTCACCGCCATCTGAAATCAGCCTTGATGGCCCGCCTGAAGGGTCCTAACTGGGTTGACGAGCTGCCTTGGGTCCTGCTCAGCATACGCACTGCCCCCAAAGAAGACCTCCGCACTTCGTCAGCTGAGCTTGTGTACGGGGCGCCCCTAGTTGTCCCCGGGGATTTCATACCTGCCCTTTGGGACCAAGGGGATCAACCCCCAGCAGTCCTACAAAGACTGTGCGAGAAGCTTGGCAACTTGGCCGCAATTCCCACCTCATGGCACGGTCAAGCCCCATCCTGGCAGCCCAAGGAACTACAGGACTGTAAGTTTGTTTTCGTTCGCAGGGGCACACCTCGGGCGCCATTGCAACGACCGTATGAGGGACCGTTCCAAGTCATACGGAATAACGGATCCACCTTTATTTTGGACATTGGAGGCAGGGAACAGGTTTTCACGGTGGACCGCCCCAAACTGGCCCATTTGGATCTGCAACAACCTGTCGAGGTTGCAACGCTGCGACGCAGAGGCCAGCCCCCTAAGTGGCAGCTGGCACAGCCCACGGACCTTGGGGACTGTATCGCCGGTTCTGGGGGGCGTTGTGTGGCGACTCACCGTTTAGTCGGGCGAACCGGCTCGGCAGTCAGGTCGTGCGGCGTCGGAGCGACGAGGCCCAAGATGGCGGCGGGCCTCGTCTTTCCGAGCGACGGGGAGAACCCGCGCACGGGAAAGTCTTGATGACGTAGTACTTACGTCATTGCCGGTTGTTTTGGGCGGGAACATTCTCCCTTAAAGGGCCTGCGCAAGGCGGGAAAATAAACCAGTTCTTGTTTGGCAATCCTCCGACTAGTGTCTTGTTTTATTCCGCGGTAGCAACTGCTACAAATGTGTCTTTTTTTTCTTCACTGGCAACGTTAGGTAAATAATCTTGGTGAAAAGATTAAAATGAAACAATGAACATGAGGTTACTCATCCCATCACTGCTATTTATGCCACATACTAATGTTTGACATACTTTAGCATGTGAAAATAAAGAATACCATTAAAGAGTTTATTTTCAACAGTTTGCTCCTCAATTTCCTTATTTCTGTTCATTACTCTACATCACGATCAATATGCCAGAAACTGAAATCCCTACTTTGCCCACATTTGTTGGCAAGATACCATAAATAAAAATTGATAGAGACAAACAAAAGTGTACTGTAGTAACCTGAAAGAGCTGCAAACATTATTGGCAACATTTAGAAGTACAAACACTAGAAGGAGCATTACATAAACATTAAGCTCCCTTCTATTGAGTTTATGTTAAAAACAAATCTTTAGTTGGCAGATTGCAATTATGTTTTACTGCAGTTGTACAATCACACCAGTTTATTAAATGAATTTCTAATCTCAATTTCCCACATTTTTTTCTTTCTCAGCGGAACTACATTTATTGCTGAACAAAGGTAATTAATTCTACAGAGTGGCGTTGAAAATACAGAGACAAGAAACCCACTGTACTTTCAAACACTCATTAACAACTGGTTCAAGAATGGCTGTGCCAGTGGCCTGAAATATGTTTGTTTACATACCTGTCAAGTCTGAGAATAGCAAAAGCCTTATATATCTAAATAGAAGTACAAAATGAAGAAAGGAAAAAGACACATACTTGCTGGTAACTTTTGCCCAACAATGAGAATTTTCTGGTTCTGATCTTTTGATGAAACAGGTCATATCTCAGTTTTACTGGGAAAAAAATCTATGTCACATCTTTACCACCACTAAATGACATTTTGGTTTTCATAATGCAAGAAAGAGTCAGTCTCCAAAAAATATATCACAAAACCTTATGTTTTCCATAGCGATACTTTCAAAGGTTTTAAGTGAACTTGTTGGAGCTCTTCTAATGAATCATCAGATAACTGCAGTGGGATGGTGTACTTCTGTGTCATATGGACTAGAACAGTCTCAGGCTTTGCTCTCAGCTGATTACAGCGGAGAGAAAAAACTGCATTAATATTTTTCAATTTCCACAGAACAAAACATAACAAATATAAGCAGGACAAGGTGATAATGTCCCTCCAATGTACTTGAGAGAATGAACCCACTTTCCTGTGTGATCCCTAAAATCTTTGATTCCCTTAAATGTCCAAAATTTAATAATTTCACCCTTGAATATGCTTAATGTCTGAGAATTCGCTGCTCTGTTGGGTAACTAATTCTTCTGTAAAGAAATGTCTGCTCATCTCAATCATTATTGCTCAACTTCTTATCCTGAGTCAATGACCCTTAGACCCAACAATTCCAACCACAGGAAAAAGCCTCTCAGCTTCACTCTTGTCAATCCTCAGAAATCAATTCTGATTCTTCTAAACCCTCATGAGTATATAACAATTCAATTCAATTTCTCCTTATAGACCAATCCCTTACCTGGAACCATCCAGTTAATCTATACTGCACCATCTCCAAGGCAAATCAAAAGTTCATATCAAGTATGGTCTCATCAAAGCCTGATACATATGCATCATTCTTACCCTTGTATTCCAGGAACCTTGCAATAAAGCCCAATATAAAAGGCTAATATAAAAGGCTAACCTTGCAATAAAGCCCAACATCCAGATCCCCTTGCATTAGTACATTAGCTTTTTTCTTCAAATCTGGTCTTCTATACATTATCAAAGTAATTAATCTCACATTTTCAGGCATTATACTCCACCTGTTACCTTCTTAGATTACATGACATCATATCACATAACTTCCACATATCTTATGAGCTTTACCTAATAAAGATTGCGTCCCCTGAAGTTCAGTATCTTTATTATGGTTTGCATCACCTGTTGTTGAATGAAAAATTCCTACCAAAAAGGAAAGCAAGGGTGGGGTAAATAGAAAATGCTGTTTTTATCTCTGCGCCAGTTCTCTTACCCTTTGTTTCCATCTCTGTTCTCAGAATCTACCACTCCCACCCCTCTGCCCCTTTAACTTCATTTTGACGCTGACATCCAGTTAATGGCATCATTATTCAGGATATTTCTTTTACCTCCCTGGTAGGTGGAGACTCTGCTCACTGAAAGAAACCCCAACTCGAGGAAGTTCCTAGTCACTCTAGGCAGATTCAGGAGCCTTTTCTATGCTTACACATGAGAACCAGTCCATTGTTCAAGATATCTGATTACTCCCAAAAACTATGGAACATACTCCAGCATGAATTACAACTCCATCACAAGAACTGGAACAGATGAGAAGATGTCACAGTAAAATCTACCCTGGGGCATCACTCCTTCTACATCTGATTCATTTGGCATAGTAGTGCCATGCAACTCACAATGTTGCATATGTACATTCAGTAGTCAGTTTTTTAAAGTATATATTAGGCTGTTTATTTCTTCAAATGTTTCATTAGATGGAAATTGCAAAGCAATTGGTTGGATGCAATTTTATCTTTGCTTGTTATTTTCATTGCTGGCTGTCAAACTCTTTCCTTGGGGAATAGTGTGAAGTATTGGAAGGATTCACAGATTGATTAACAGCCTAACAGGCTGCAATGTAAATGCTCCTTCCATAGCCGACTTCTGCTGGTGAGGCTGACCTTTCAACTGACTCAACAGCTGTCACTTGTGAGTTAAGTAATCAGTTTTGTTTGCAGAAAAGAACAGTTTCGTCTATTTACAATACACAGTCTTCTATTTCTCACAGATCAAACTGTGAAACCCTCCCTTCTTCTTCCCTTAAATCATCTACATGCAACTGGAATGAGCCTGGTCATTGATATTAAGACACTGCCAGTTCTGTTCATTCATTAATCACAAATCCCAATTAAACACTGGGCATGAATTATATGTATACACCAACAAATCTTGGCAAAAGAGAAAATTGTACAGGTGGAAACAAACTATCACAGATATTCACGATGATGTACTATTTCCAAAGCTGCCATTCTGACTATACTTCTGGCATTATTAACCACCAGGTTATGGCAAGAAATAAATATTAATATTTGAATTTGAACCCTTTTTTGTTGTGTATTTATATCTATGTGCCAGATTTCCAATTTGATGCAGTATAATGTTAAACCTGCTTCGCCTCTGTATCAAAAATGAAGAATAATTTTAACAAAGACAAAGAAATTACATGTTTCAACATTAGAATGAAAAAATACTTCTTGTCATTGACTGACACTCCTCCAATTATCACCATTTTAAAACTAGAATCTTGTAGGGATAATGGTTTCCAAACCTTACACATTGAGATATGAATAAAGAGGCTCTTGCACACTCTTTTTTCATTCCTTGTCCAATCAATAGTTCAGCAGTTATTGCCAAATAGTCCAACTAACCTAGAGATAGAGTAAAAGGAATTCAGATCTTTGGATGGGTAGAAATTATTATTCAAACCAACAACAGTATTGGCAGTTCATGTTACTGCAATTTCTAGTTACATATTACAAGAATAAATAGGGATCTACATTATTATGGGCACACGTATAGGATATATGATAAATACTATTGTATCATTCACTAATGCACACTAAATTCTATACAGAAAACACACATTGTATCTCTCAGCAGCACATGCTTAGTTGTCCAAAAATAAACACAAAGTAATCAGCAGATTTGAGTCCTGAAGTACAACTAAGAAATATCTCTAGGAATAATGTAACAATAATCAAGCTACTCTTAGCTGACTACAGGAGGATTACTCAATAACAGAATCACTTGAAATTTAATAAAAACAAAGAATCATATTTTCCTCCAGAAAAATAATTGTAATATGAACTTTATATTAGGATCTCATTTTTCTTCATTCTCCTTCAACACTTGTTTAGAGATTAAAGATATCACTAAAAAGTAAGGGAGTGACTTATGTACAAAAATTGTTGTCTATTCCTTTCCAGTTAAGCAGCTTGTGATCTTACAAAAATCTCCTTCACTCCATCTCTGGGAATCCTTCACATTGGTTGAAAAATGCAATTCAAGACTACCACTGAATCTTCCATTGATGTACAGAACTGAATGTGGTACGGATGAGATTATCTCTTCTATATGTGGAACAATTCCATGCGATTACTGGCTAGAGACTAAACTGCATAATTTATTGCTGGGAATGAAACAGAGTAACAACCATTTCCAGATGTTTCATATCACTCAGGAAAATCAACTAGGCACTCCTGACGTAAGCCACCACAGCATCCTAAGACAATTTCTAGGTCTGGAGTGCAAGGAATGACAGCATTCTCTGTGCAACACCTCTTTTGGAGATCTGCAGAGGAACTTGGACTAGCTGGCCTGAGCATTCCCAAAACAACCAGGTCTTTCCAGCACAATATAAGATTAAAGTTCTAGCAGCAAAATCAATTACTTGCCTTTCATCAGTAGTCTCCCACTTTTGCCATACTGGACTTTTCCTCACCCTCCAATTTCCATGAAAACCACAAAATGCCCTGAGACCCAGTCACTGATCTGCCAACTCCCTGATCTGCCACTACCCCATATATCACCACTACCCCATATCCCGTCCCACCTCACCAGTCTACCATTATTCAGTTCTTGGCTTCTTATGATTTTTTTTCTCATTCCCATAAGTAGCAGTGCTAGACTCTGATGATTCCCCCTCCAAAACTGGCTACAATACAGGCTCATTTGAGCACCCACCAGTTTCCTGACAACCCCACTATCCCTACCACCCCACCTCCCAATCCCATAATCCTCTCAATTCTGACCTGGTTTCAAACAGAGTGCAAGACTGTAAAACATGTAAGGCCTAGTCAGTTGTTCCTGAGCTTTGCATCTCAAAGCAGCTAAACATTGACGAGGTGCTGTACTTAAACATAATAATCAAATCAACCTCAAACTTCAAATGCAATTTATTGGCTATGAGACACATTAATTTGGGAATATGAGAGGCACAGTTCAAATGCAAGTCTTTCTTTTAGCGCTAAGTTCCATTAAATTATATTTAATTGGATGTAAAAGCTATTTGTAATGTGGTGAAGCTTCAACTATTAATTGCTCCCGTTGAGTCAATGAAATTATCTCCAACAGTTAATAACATGGAAGAAACCAGATTTTATGTTGTTGAGGAGGACCAGGGAAAATTAGCAGATCAAATTAGAAGCACTGGAAAGAGTTAATCAAAGCCTCAGAATATGCATTAGCTGCAATATCCTACATTATAACATTGATTACAGTTCAAGAGTACTTCATCGGTTGTAGGTACTTTGGGATATCATAGCTTAGAAATTGCTTTACTAACTTTAAATGACATTGAAACAGTATTGTGGGTTACTCTAATGTTACATATGATCTTCTACATTGTAGAACAACATTGCAGGATTCCCCTTTGATCTCTTGCAAACTCTTCAGTGGTTGGCATTTAATCTCCCAGGCGCAATCTCTGCAGCCATCTATTAAAGGGACATACCAGTACATAAGAAAGTGTATTGACGGTTGGATGCTGCAATCTGCCAAAAATCTCAGGGGTTAAGTTTCCTGATGAGCACCAAGAGACCCAGAAATATGTGTATTATTGCTCTTTGCCAGCTTAATCTGATTTCAACTGCACAGCACAGTTTATTTTGGATTTGTATGAAGGAATTTGTAAACCTCTGAATTCATAAAAGGTGCTATGGCACCTGTCTTCTAATTTTATGATTATTGTTCTAAGCCATTTCCTGCAGGAATATGGGGAAGAGTGAAATAAACTGCAAATTTAAAAATTAAATTCAGGTAGAGGCATGCAGAAACATATGAACCATTGGTGTGGTGCAACTTTTTTATGATAGAAATAAGAAAGAAAATTAAGAGGTGCCGGATCATAAGCTAGACTTATAATCCATTTCTTGGCAACTCAGATATAGAAGACAACCTTCCAAAGGGGTCAAACACCTCAACTTGATGTCCTTATAGTAGGAACAATCATCTCACTTTTATCTCAAAATCAATCCAAATCCATTATATCATAAGAGAAGTGGTGTGTGTAAACATGGAAGTCATGTTGTGAACTGTTCACTTGTGAGGAAAATATGTCAGTGAATTCAAATTTATTTCGAGATGAAAATATATACCAAAGAAAAAAATCAACCTCTGAAAAATTATTCAGAAAATATAATAACATAGCTGAATTGAAATGGGTAGCAAAAAACTGCCAATGCTGGAAATCAGAAATAAAAACAGAAAATGCTGGAAACACTTAGCAGGCCAGGTAGCATCTGTGGAAAGTAAAACACAGTCTCTTGCCACCAGGTTTCTCTCCATGGACTCTGCCTGATCTGCTGAGTATTTCCAGCATTTTCTGTCTTTATTACAGAATGAATCAAACCACTTTTATTTGAGGTGAGAACACTTAATCTTTTCCTTCTTCCTTTGATGTTATTCACCACCCAGGAACATAATATCATATGATATTCACCTTTAATTTCAGAAGCTTTCTGATTCTTGCTTTATTCTTAGACTTAGTGCAATTCAAAGCTTTTGTTGATTCACTTCATGGCAGTCTGCTCCATGATTTTCTGTGTCTCAGAAGTAATACATCTGAGCTATCAGACTTAGAATTAGAGAGTAAGTGAGTCATAGAGCACAGAAACAGGCACTTTGGCCCACCATGTCTATGCTGGCGATCATGTACTCACCTATACTAATCCCTTTACCAACATCTGGTCTGTAACCTTCTATGCCTTTGCAATTAAAACACTCATCTGGACACTTCTTAAATGTTGTGACAGTACCTGCCTCCACTACCCACTCAGGTTGTGCATTCCAGATTCCAACAACTCTCTGGGTGAGAAAAATCTTCCTCAGATTTCCCTCTAAACCTAAACTTATGCCGTCTTAATTTCAGACCCTTCTGTTAGGAGGAAATGTTTCCTCCGATCTACCCTATCGCCCTCATAATTTTGTACACCTCTATCAGGTACCCCATCAGCCTCTTCCGCTCCAAGGAAAACAAACACAGCCTATCCAGTCTCTTATCATAACTGAAATGCTCCATGCCAGGCAACTTCCTGGTGAATCCCTTCTCACCTTCACTAGCACACACTCACATTCTTCCTATAATGTGGCGATACAAAGGCAGTAAGTTTGTGCAGCACCCTGAGCTCTATGGAGGTCTCATTTGGGTCAGTCTGCTAGCATTCAGCAAATTAAAAGTTTAACTCTGCCCATGTGCCCAAGTTAGAGCACCAAGTTTCTGAACAGAAAAGTTGGTAAGTGCTGGCAGTTGCTGGTGTAACTGTTTACCTGGCTTTGGAAGATCCAACCATCATTTTATCAATCTTAAAAGGCAGCAGAGCATAGCAATTCTATTTCCAGGTAGAATGGGGATGATTGAATAACTCTGCTGTCATTCAAGCCTATTGACCACATTGATGACTGAGAATGATATTACGCACAAAATTTGTATATAACTATCATCCACTCACTACAGCTTGCTGGAGAAATTACCCTGGGTTAATCAGTAGAAGTTGTTATAGTTTCTGTCACCTGTCCTCCTTTTCTCTCTCTCTCTCTCTCACACACACGTGCACACACACACATACACACACACACCGACACACACACACACACACTGACACACACACACACACCGACACACACACACACACCGATACACACACACACACCAACACACACACAGGGATGAAGAGAAAGACAGATAGAGAGAGAGAGAGAGAGAGAAACAGCTTTCCTTTACATACACAGACTTACATACTTTATTCTGATATGGGGAAAGAGAACACAGAACACAAAGACACTGACCTTGCACTAACGTGCACAGACAGACAGACAGACAGACAGACAGACACACACACACACACACACACACACACACACACACACACACACACACAGAGCAAAGCTTTTCTGCATTGTTTCAATGTTTCAATTTTAAGTCCAAGGTTATAATAAAATATACTAATGGCTGCTTCTGGACTTTGAAACTATCTTTTGGAATTCTGTTGCAGAAATGACCTTAAGGGTACAATAATGCCCTCATTGTTTGGGAAATATAAGCAATTCTGGAATCTCCAGTTTAAAAATTTACCAGAGTAGGTGGAAAATACTATTTATTATAAAATATTTATTCACTGAGAAAGTACATTTTGCATTCATTTCAATTGAATGCAAATGCTGTTTCAGAGTGAATGTCAGTATCAACAGCCAAAAATCAAAATAAATTGATTACAATTAATATGGAGATAAAAGAGCTTTAGTATTGTGAAGAGGTTAGCTTGCAGTAGTAAAAATTCACTATCATTTTGAGTACAGCACACAGCTTTAAGACCTGAGCCATCACCTTTCCCACACCAACATGCTTCCTCATCATATTCCAGAGTTTTGGCAAATGATAAAAACACACACACCATGCTTTGACAGAATAAATTGTTAGAAACCAATCCTTTCCTCCATAATGTTGTTAAATATATTTTTAAAACTTATCTTTTTAATATAACACTAGAAACTATTCCCTATCTGCTACTGCACAAATAGAACAGTAATAAACACATTGACATTGATAGCATCTTCATAGAAAGAATACACATGCCTTGATTTTGTGGCACAATTTCATCCTCAGGTCATCCCCAAGTACAACGTTACAAATTAAAAGAAACATATCAACCACACACTTATCCACCTGCACTTCCTCTCCCTTGGCCTACCATTCCTGTTCCCTGCCCCACTTGATTCCATCTGCTCATCACCCCACCCTTATCTGGTTCCAGTCTTCGAGCCGCTATCTATAGCTTCCCCTTCCCCTCCCCCTCCAGGCTCCATCTGCCCTTTCTTTTGTTTTTTCCTTATCTGTTTCCACCTATCACCCACCAGCCCCTGTCTCTAAACTTCCCCTGCCCCTCCCCCATCTGGCTTCATCTGCCCATCGTCCCCCACCTCACCTGATTCCACCTATCACCTACCACCCCTTATCTCAGCACTCCCTCACACATCTTTATACTGGCTATCTTCCCTCTACAACCTCAGGCCTGATGCAGAGTCTCAACCGGAAATGTTGACCATCCCTCTGCCTCTACAGGTGCCGTTTGACCCACTGAGCTCATCCAACAGGTAGCTTGTTTTTTGCTCCAGATTCCAGCGTCTGCAGTCTCTTGAGCCTCCACAACAAATTGAATCTTTTTTAATCAAAGGAAACTTGGACAAAAATAACCATTCCCCTCACCTCTTCCCCCAACTACTCCCAAGACCAAATGAGAAAAATGTGACCCATTAATCTCAGAAAGTGCTGGAAACACTCAACAGGTTAGGATGTATCTGTGAAGGCAAAAACAAAGTTAATGTTGTAGGTTCCCAGGAAGGGTCATTGAACTGAAATGTTAACTCTGCTTCTTTTTCCACAGATTCTGCCTGACCAGCTGAGTCTTTCTAGTACCTTTTATTTTCATTCAGATTTCCAGCTTTCAGAAGTTTTTTTTAACCATTCATCTCCTTTGATTGTTTTAATTGAGGGATTAATACTGGCATGACATCAGAATAACTTCTTTGAATAGCGCCAAAGAACTTTTTCCTCTACATAGACCTGAGCTTAGGTTAAACTATTCTTCCAGAAAAACACTCTCTCTAAAAGGCTAGCACTCTCACTGTAAGGGATCGATCTGAATAATATGTAAAAAACCAATAAGGGTATGAACACAAAAACGTCCAAGAGGAGGATGATTGTTGTTGGCCTTGACATCAAGGCAGCATTTGACTGGTTGTGTCATTCAGTAACAGAAGTATAGTTAAGGTTAATATGATTCAAAACAACCTGGACCCATTGCAATTCGCCTATCGCCGAAACAGGTCTACAGCGGATGCCATCTCCCTGGCCCTTCATTCAGCTCTGGAGCATCTGGACAGTAAGGACACTTACGTTAGACTATTGTTTATTGACTACAGCTCTGCCTTCAATACAATAATACCAAGCAAGCTTGTCACCAAACTCCGAGACCTAGGACTCAACACCTCCCTCTGTAACTGGATCCTTGACTTTCTAACAAACAGACCTCAATCAGTGAGGATAGGCAGCAATTCCTCCGGCACGATTATTCTCAACACTGGTGCACCTCAAGGCTGCGTCCTCAGCCCTCTACTCTGCTTCCTATACACTCATGACTGTGTGGCCAGATTCTGCTCTAACTCCAACTACAAGTTTGCAGATAATACCACTGTTGTAGGCTGTATCTCAAACAGTGATGAATCAGAGTAGAGGAAGGAGATAGAGAGCTTAGTGGAATGGTGTCATGACAACAACCTTTCCCTCAATGTCAACAAAACTAAAGAGCTGGTCATTGACTTCAGGAAAGGGGGCGGTGTACATACACCTGTCTACATCAATGGTGCTGAGGTCAAGAGGGTTGACAGCTTCAAGTTCCTGGGAGTGAACATCACCAACAACCTGTCCTGGACAAACCACATGGAAGCCATGGCCAAGAAAGCTCACCAGCACCTCTACTTCCTCAGGAGGCTAAAGAAATTTGGTCTGTCCCCTTTGACTCTCACCAACTTTTACCAATGCACCATAGAAAGCATCCTATCAGGATGTATCATGGCTTGGCATGGCAACTGCTCTGCCCAAGACCGCAAGAAGCTGCAGAGAGTTGTAGACACAGCCCAGCACATCACAGACACCAGTCTCCCCTCCTTGGACTCTTGTCTTTACCTCTTGTTGTCTTGGTGAAGCAGCTAGCATAATCAAAGACCCCACCCACCCAGGACATTCTCTCTTCTCTACTCTTCCATCGGGTAGAAGATACAGGTGCCTGAGGGCACATACCACCAGTCTTAAGGACAGCTTCTACCCCACTGTGATACGACTATTGAACAGTTCCCTTATACAATGAGATGGACTATGACCTATGACCTCATGACCTCACGATCTACCTTGTTGTGACCTTGCACCTTATTGCACTGCACTTTCTCTGTAGCTGTGACACTTTACTCTGTCCTGTTATTGTTTTACCTGTACTACATCAATGCACTCTGTACTAACTTGATGTAACTGCACTGTGTAATGAATTGACCTGTAAGATCGGTTTGTAAGACAAGTTTTTCACTGTACCTCGGTACAAGTGACAATAATAAACCAATACCAATACCAAATATGTTGCAGTGGCAAAAGTCATACATGACACAAAGGATGATGATTGTGATTATTGGAGACCAATTACTTCAAAAGCAGAGCATTACTGCAGGAGTTCCTAAGGAAAGAGACTGCCCCAGCCACACTCAGCTCCTTTATTGTGACTTTCACAGATTAAGAGTGGGCTGCACATACTGTTTATTTCCATTCACAGTTCTTGCAATAGCTCTTGTCAATGTACAACAGCCCTCAGATAACACCACGCTATGGACGATGAGCCACATGCACCATGCCTTGCTCGTACCAGAATAATGAGCATATCCAACCAGAGGAAACCAAAGAATGTATTTCTGACTTTCAAAAGCACTGAGTCCACCATAATCAAAGTCTTAGAAGTGATTACAGACCAGAAGCTGAACTGTATGAGTGATTATAAACGCTGTATACAAAAGAAAAATACTGCAGCTACTGGAAATCTGAGATTATCCACCATCAAATCCTTACTCCTGGGTTGGCAGAGTTGTTATATGAGGAGAGATTCAGCAGACTAGGCCTGTACTCTCTGGAAGAATGAGAGGTCATTCTGAAGGAGCTTAACAGAGTGAATATCGAGCTACTGTTTCCCTGAGCTGGGGTGCCTAGAACTAAGAGTCACAGTCTCAAGGTAAGGGATAGCCATTCAGGAGAGGGGCAGAAGGAATTTCTTAAAACAGATATTGTAACTGTTTGGAATTCACAACCCAAGAGGGCTATAGAAGCTCAGTCACTGAGTATATTAAACAGAAGTCAACAGATTTTCAGATATCAAGGCAATCAAAGGATCTAAGATCAGTGCAAGGAAGTGGCACTGAGGTAAAAGATCAGCCATGATTTCATCTAATGACGAAAAGGTACAAGGGACCAAATGGCCTACTTTTGTTTTTATTTCTTATGTTTTTACATAAATCCTGCAAAAAAGAGGGAAATATGTTAATGAGTGTTGCACCTCATAAAGATGAGATGAAAGTGGCTGCCTTTGATGTGAAGGCAGCACTTGAGCATCAAGGTAACACTGGTAAAATTGGTCAATGGGCTTCAATGGGAAAATAGTCTAATGGTTGGTGTCTTACCTTGCAAAAATTAAGATGACTGTGATTAATGGAGATCAATCTTTCCAGCCCAGTGCATCACTGCAGGAGTTCCTCAGGGCAGTGTCTGAGGCCTGTCAATTTTTAGCTGCTTCATCAATGAGTTCTCTTCCATCATAAGCTCTGAAGCGGGGCTGTTCACTGACGATTACACAAGGTTCAATTCCTTCGCAACTCCTCAGCAAAAGAAGCAATTCGTTCCTGTATGCAGCAAGACCTAGTCAACATTCAAGCAAGAGCAGATAAGTGGCAAGTACCATTTGCTCCATGGAAGTGCTAGGCAATGATCTTCTCCAACAAGAGAAAGTCCAACCACCTTTCCTTAACATTCAATGGCATTCCCATCACCGCGTTCCTCATCATCAACAAATTGGGGTCACTATTGACTAGAAATTCAACTGTGGATACAAGAGGAGGTCAGGGACTAGGTATGTAGTGAGGTACTCACCTCCTTACACACTAAGATTTTCACACCATCTAAAAGGAACAAGCCAGGAGCATGATGGAATACTTTTCACTAGCTTGGGTAAATGAGGTTCTAACAACTCAAGAAGCTCAACACCATCCAAGATAAAGCAGTCTGCTTGATTGGCACTCTATTCACCGCTGGTGCATAGTGGCTGTCGTGTATACCATCGACAAAATACACTGCAGTTACTCACCCAGGCGAAACTGGTTGAACTTCTCCAAATTGTGGTCTCTACCACCCAGAAGGATAAGGGCAACACATGCTTGGGACAAGGCTCTCCTGTATGTTGCATGCCATTCTGACTTGGAAATATATCGCCAGTGGGGGCGGTGCACATGCTCCTGTCTGCATCAATGGTGCTGAGGTCCAGAGGGTTGAGAGCTTCAAGTTCCTAGGAGTGAACATCACCAATAGCCTGTCCTGGTCCAACCACATAGATGCCACAGCCTAGAAAGCTCACCAGCGCCTCTACTTCCTCAGGAGGCTAAAGAAATTTGGCAGGTCACCGTCAACCCCCACCAATTTTTATTGATATACCATAGAAAGCATCCTATCTGGATGCATCACAGTTTGGTATGGCAACTGCTCTGTCCTGGACTGCAAGAAACTACTGAGAATAGTGGACACTGCTCAGCACATCACGGAAACCAGCCTCCCCTCCATGGATTCTGTTTATACTTCTTGCTGCCTCAGTAAAGCAGCCAGCATAATTAAAGACTCCACCCAGCCTGGACATTCTCTCCTCTCCCTCTCCCATCAGGCAGAAGATACAAAGGCCTGAAAGCACATACCACCAGGCTCAAGCACAGCTTCTATCCTGCTGTTGTAAGACTATTGAAGAGTTCCCTAGTAAAATAAGATGGATTTTTGACCTCACAATCTACCTCATTATGTCCTTGCACCTTATTGTCTCCCTGGACTGCACTTCCTCTGTAGCTGTGACACTTCATTCTGCATTCTTTTGTATTCTGTATTGTTTTGCCTTGTACTACCTCAATGCACTGTGTAACGTATTGATTTGTATGAATGGTATGCAAGACAAGTTTTTCACTGTACCTTGGTACATGTGACAATAATAAACCAATTCCAATTCCAATTCCAATCCTTCATTGTCATGGGTCGAAATTCTGGAACTCCCTATTCAAAAATACTAAAGGAATAACTTCAACAAAAGGAATGCAGCCCAAGGAATGGTTCAAGAAGGTAGCCCAACTCCACCTACTCAAGGGCAATTAGGAATGGGTAATGAATACTGTCCTTGCCAACAGCGTCCAGATCCCAAAACTGAATGAAAAAAATGGGTGCCATACCTTTCATGGTTGAATAGCTGATGATGTTTACAATTTGTGAATGTGTATTTGAGGTAAGTAGCAGTGGTAATCGTATGAGGATGAAGTAAAGTGTATGATTATTAGACACAGATTCCTACTGCTAAATATTGCTGGTATCAATGTATTATATGTATGGTGGATTGAGTTGTCTCTTAACTAGAGGTGCAATTGTTGAGATATAGCTTTGAATGATATATTCGATGACATTGACCACACGTGAGGCTGTGAACTCTTTATGGGCAGCATCTGGATTATCAGGGCTTAACTCTTGACATTGACAGCCATGGTTATTTCCTTCCATTGTCCTCACAATGTGTGTCTGGAGGGCTTCCTGGCCCCTAGAATACAATAAATCCCACTTTTGCCCATGTTATGCCAATCTTCCAGGGCACAATAAGTTCCAGAATGTCTGCCTATGTGTGCTGTTACCACAATGTATCTCCATTTTAAGAGGTGCAGGCTAGTTTTAAATAACATGGGCTAACTTTAACTGGTGTTAGTCACCAATGAAATTGGAATCCCTGCAGAGGCAATAAGCCATTGAACATTGTGGCTGGTACTGGCTGATTGCATCATGTAAATGTCCAGTCAGCACCAAGCCAGTGTAATACTTACATCAGAAGTAACATACTCTCAAATTTAGTCCCTCTAAACATTTCAGGTCAATGACCGTTCATCAAAACTAGAATGGTTAGAGATGTAACAGGTTACAAGCAATACAGTAGCAGGGAAAGGGGGAAGAGAAGAAGAAGATCAAAAGGTAAAGTCTCTCGTGGCGTTGTAGACAAGGAAGATTAAATTACAAAACAAATGATGGTGCACGGCAAAAAAGTTTGCAAAAGGATAGATAGACAAATAAAGGGACAGCAGAGGGGTCAAGGGAAGTTTTAAACAGGTTTAGTTAAACTATTACCTGAAATTGTTTACCTCAATGTTGTAGCTGGCCATCTATGTCTAGTCAACAGTTGAGGTACTGTGCCTCAACCTGCATTGACTTCATTGGAGCAATGTAGGAGGTGAAGAAGAGGGGCCAATGTGAGAACAGATTAGAGAATTAAAATGATCAATTATTGAAAGTTCATAGCTGTGCTTAGAGAATTAGTGAAGGAGTTTGCAAGGCAATCCTCTTATCTGTATTTGTTCTCCCCTTTGTAGATGAAACCTTATTTATATAAGAAAGTAATAAATGGGAGCAGGAGTAGGCCATTTGGCTCCTTGAGCTATTCAACAATATCTTGGCTGATCTTCCATCTCAACCACATTTTCTGACCCTATCCCTCTAAAATTTAGAAAATTATTGACCTCTGTTTTGAATGAAATCAATAATTTGGCCTCCACAGCCCTCTGGAGGAGAGAATTCCAAAGACTCACCACCATCTCAGTGAAGAAATCTCTCCTCATTCCGGGTCCAAAATAGCCTACTTTTTATTATCAACAGTTATAATTGTATACCAAAATGGAAGAATTTCAAAGACATGGCTATTTCATCTTGACACCATGGATGGTAGGAAAGAGGGAAAAGGCCATGTGGTGCATCTCCTTTGCTTGCACTGCAGACTGTTACAAGAAGAGAAGGGGGTACTGGGGATAATTAAAGAGTGAACATTGGACCAATGCATGAAAGATGCCTGACAGAATGCTGTAAAGGAAGAGGCAGGAAAGGTGTGTTTGATAGTGGAGTGGATGGAAATGATCCAGTTAATTGGGAGGGTGGTGGGATAGGAGAACTCAAGCAGGGGAAGGGATGAAAGCATGAAGTGGAATAGATACTGACAACCATCGTGACTGAGGGAAAAAATACATTTATCAGAAGCACTAGAATGAAAAGTGGCATTGTCGGACAGAGAAACTGGGAAAGTGGAATAGATGCCTTACAGGATGCAGAATTAGAGGAAGTGTAGCTAGGCTAGCTGTGGGAGTCCATTGTTAAGCCCAGTATCTCTGGTTTTTATATAAACATTGTGACTACAACAGGGCAGCTGCTGGGTACTCTGAGACTGATTTTCACTTCCTGTCCTCTTAGTGACTTTTCATCAACAAAGATTGATAGAATACTTATTACTCACCTGGATGGTGCAGAAACACTCAAAACCCAACATCAGAGCATGGCAATACACTTGACCAATCCACATCCCATTAGAGTCAAGACTTACTAGGAAGGGTTTAAACTAGATTGGCAAGGGATTGGGATCCAAAGCAGAAGTGAGGCAGATGGGAGGCTGGAAGTTGACTCGGAATTCAATGACAGTAAGGTCGGTAGACAAGACAGGCAGCAGTATGGCAGGGGATGAGAAAAGACTGTTGGATTATTTCAATGCAAGAGGCCTGGAAGATAAGCTGAATGAACTCAGGGCATGGATAGCTACATTGGACTGGGATATTATAGCTATTACAGAAACATGGCCAAGGGAGGGACAGGACTGGCACCTAAACGTTCTGGGGTACAGGTGCTAGAGGTGGGATAGAGGTGGAAAAAAGAGAGGAGGGTGAGTTGCATTTCTGAGTAAGGAGAACATCACGCAGTAGTCTGAGATGAAAGTACTGAGTGATGATCATCCAGTGAAGCTTTATGAGTGGAGTTGAGAAATAAGAAAGGGATGATCAGAGAAGATTAAGGAGAATCCAAAAAGATTTTATAAGTATATTGAAGGAAAAAATAGTAACTAGAGAGAGAATAGGGTCCCTAAAAGACCAAAGTAGACATCTTTTTGTGGAACTGCAGGAGATGGGCGAGGTCCTCAACTATTTTTCTCCTCTGTTTTTACCATGGAAAAGGACATGAAAACTTCAAACCTTGAGATAGTTAATGGGGATGTCTTGGGGATAGTCTGCATTACAGCAGATAAATCTCCAGGGCCTGATCAGGTATATCCAAGAACACTGTGGGAAGCTAGAGAAGAAATTGCAGAAGCCCTGGCTGAGATATATGCATCATCGTTTGCGATGGATGAAGTGCTGGAAAACTGGAGGGTGCAAAGACTGCAAAGAAAAACCTAGGAACTATAGACCAGTAAGCCTAACATTTGTGGTAGGTAAGTTACTAGAGGAGATTCTAAGGGATAAGATATACAAGCATTTGGAAAGACAGGGGTTGATTTGGGATAGTCAATATGGCTTTGTACATGGGAGACCAGGTCTCACGAATTTGATTTGAGTTTTTTAAAGAAGCAACCAAGACAGTCAATGAGGGTAGGGTGGCAGACGTGGTCTATATGAACTTCAGTAAAGTCTTTGAAAAGGTTTTGCTTGGTAGGCTGCTATGGAAAGTTAGATTGCATGGGATCCAGAGAGAACTAGCTTATTGGATACACAATTGGCTCAATGGGAGGAAGCAGAACGTGATGGTGGAAGGTTGTTTTTCAGATTGGAGGCCAGTGACTAGTGGTGCTCCCCAGGGGTCGGTGCTAAGCCCTTTACTATTTGTCATCTATATCTATGATTTGGATGAGAATGTACGAGGCATGGTTAGTAAGTTCGCAGGTGACACTAAAATAGGTGCTGGCATTGACAATGAAGATGCTTATCAGGATTTACAGAGGGATCTCGATCAGCAGGGTAAGTGGGGTGAGGAATGGCAAATGAAGTTTAATGTGGATAAGTGCGAGATGTTGCATTTTGGGAAGACAAATGAGGATAGGATTTTCATAGTGAACAGTAGGGCCCTGGGGAGTGATGTAGAACAGAGGGACCTAGGAGTATAAGTACATGGTTCCTGGAAAGTAGCGTCACAGGTCAACAGAGCGGTGAAGAAGGCTTTTGGCATGCTGGCCTTCAGTCGGGGCATTGAGTATAGAAGTTAGGATGAAATATTGCAGTCGTACAAGACAGTGAGGCCACCTTTGGAATATACGAAAGATGCCATTAAGCTGGAAAGAATGCAGAGGGGATTTAAGAGGATGTTGCCAAAATTCAAGGAACTGAGTTATGGAGAGCAGTTTAGCAGTTGGGACTGATTTCATTGGAGCATAGGAGAATGAGGGGTGATCTTATAGAAGTGTATAAAACTATGAGGGGCATAGATAGGGTGAATGTGCAGTCTTTTTCCCAGGGTTGGGGAATCAAGAACTAGAGGAAATAGGTTTAAGATGAGAGGGGAGAGATTTAATAGGAACCTGATGGGTAACTTTTTCACCCAGAGGGTGGTCAGTATATGGAATAGGCTGCCAGAGGATGCAGTTGAGGCAGACAGGTACGTGGATAGTAAAGGTTTATAGCGATATGGGCCAAATGCAGGCAAATAGGACTAGTTGGGCCGAAGGGCCTCTTTCAGTGCTGTATGATTCTATAACTCTATTACTTACCCCTTTAGCCCCATCACATTCTGGCTGAGGTATTTAAGATCCACAGGATACATCAACAAGGTTACTTCAACAACATCCTCTGCAACTTCTTTCACATGCAGGTTAAGAATAGCAATATCACAGGAATACTATTACGACTTGAACATATATTATGGTTCCTTCTTCATCACCTGGTAAATATACAGGAAATCCCGAACTAACAGAGTCATAG
The DNA here is from genome assembly GCF_009764475.1 of Pristis pectinata. NCBI lineage: Eukaryota > Metazoa > Chordata > Chondrichthyes > Rhinopristiformes > Pristidae > Pristis > Pristis pectinata. The sequence goes on from NC_067407.1 coordinate 108,225,894, forward strand.
TCAAACCATGACCAGAAACAATTCACTCTCACATTCAAAGGACAATTAAATTTGAATGTACATAGACATCTCTGCATAACAAATAAAATGCCCTCTATAATCAAGAGTAATGCCACTTAACAAAGCTGAGTTCTCATGTTAAATTAAATTGTAGACTTCATTGAAAATTTCCAAAACTGCCTATCGTCAATTTATTGTCAATGGTAAACTGCATTCAGCAGTTCAGGTCCATAGAACTATTATAAGTATGTAACTGGTTTCAGTGCAGCAATTCGAAAAGCTCACTGGATAAATGCATTGCATAGTTTTCTGCTAAACCAAACAGAATAGGAAGGTTCCAGTTTTGATGCGAAGTCTGTGCTGAGTTGGATGGTTTCAGCCAGGATAATTCAATCAGCTTCAGTGACCCCAAACTAGAGAGTACAAAGGAGGAACAACTGGAAATTGTGGGCTAAATAAATGGTGTTCTTTGGAGTAGTACAACATTCTCAGAAGGTTGTAAGGCTGATGGTGGTGGGAGGAGCTTGGGAGGTGGTGTGAGGAACCAGATCAAGAAGGACAAATTCATGAAGGAATTGGAAGAAGAAAAGAATTTAAAATCAAAGCATTGATGGACAGATAGTCAATGTAGGTCATCAAGCACTGCACTAATAGGTGAATAGTATAAGTTAGGATATGCAGGAGAGTTTGGGTTGACTTTAATTTTAGGCAGCATGGAAGATGAGAGGCAGGCCAAAAGGAAATGGAATAATTAAGTTTAGAGACAGCAAAAGCATGAAAGAGGATTTATAACAGAAGCCAAGTTGGATTATATTAAAAAAGTGAACACTGAATACATGAGATGGAAAATTTGAGGCTATATTGATTAAAACCTATCTTTTGTATTACCATGAACCGATTCTTTTTTTTTAAAATTATGCTATGGATTCCCTGCAATGAAGCAGAGAGTGGCACATTCTGAGTGGTCCATGTTGATTGTTGAGCTGTAGAATTGATGTTAATTTTTATATTTATTAGTTGATTCTGGTGAAATATTTAAAATTCTCTTAAAGTTTTTGCTGGTCACCAATAATTTAATAAAAGCTAGATGATCTTTTTTCTTAACTCTCTCATTACAAAGGCATTAGGACACATTCAAGGAAGAGACAGTAAAGGTTCAGTACACATACCTTCACACTAAGAAAAAAGATGGAACTTACAAGTCTAGTCTGTCCAGTCATTGAGCAGCATACATAGTAGAATGAAGCAAAAAAGAGACGTCGATAGCATAGAGTATGCAGTGAATTTCAGGAGGAAATAGGAAGGTAAAGGGCTGCGTGAAAAGCTATTTGCAGGTAAAACCAAGGAAAATATGGAATGGGAAAGGGGATAACAAAGGCAAGTTTAGGGTGTATTAGATACCAAAAGGGTAACCTGGGTATGGAGATGAACGACATAAGAATGGTTCTAAATGAATACTTTGTGTATAACTTTAATGTCTGTATACTCCTTTCACAAATGAAAGGAGGAGTATACAGGCATTAAATTTAATGAAGATTGAATCAGATTATTTAATATGATAAACATAGAGAGGAAATATTAAGTGGCCTAGTATCTTCAAAACATAGACACATCTTCAGGTTCAGGTAAAATATATCCCAAGTACAAAGAGAAACAAGTGAGGAAATTATGGAGGCTCTGACCATTATTTTCAAAATCTCTTTGGTAATAAGCTTGACACTTCAGAAGTAGCATGGAAATATGCTTGGAACAGAAGAAAGTAATAGATCAAGCAGTTATAGGCAAATCAGTCTAATTTTGGTAGTGAGCTGAGTATAGGAAAAAATTCTGAAGGCAGTATCAGAATCAGAATCAGAATCAGATTTATTATCACTGACATAGGACGTGAAATTTGTTGTGTTGTAGCAGCAGTACAGTGCAAAGACATAAAAATCTATAAATTACAAAAATAAATAAATAGTGCAAAAAGGAGAAATGAGGTAGTGTTCATGGGTTCATGGACCATTCAGAAATCTGATGGCAGAGGGGAAGAAGCTGTTCCAGAATCATTGAGTTTGGGTCTTCAGGCTCCTGTACCTCCTCCCTGATAGCAGTAACAAGAAGAGGGCATGTCCCAGATGGTGAGGGTCCTTAATGATAGATGCCATCTTCTTGAGGCACCGCCTCTTGAAGACGTCCTCGATGATGGGGAGGGTTGTGTCCATGATGGAGCTGGCTGAGTCTACAACCCTCTGCAGCCTTTTGCAATCCTGTGCATTGGAGGCTCCATGCCAGGCTGTGATGCAACCGGTCAGGATGCTCTCCACTGTATTTCTATAGAAATTTGTAACAGTCTTTGGTGACGTAGCAAATCATCAAATTCCTAATGAAGTAGAGCCACTGGCGTGCCTCAATCAAGAGCAGACAGTATGGATTTGACAACGGAAATTGCATCCCACAAACAAAAGACTTTATGAGAAAGTAACAAGTAGAATTGATAAGGACAGCAACTTGTATGTGGTCTAAATAGATTTTAACAAAGGCTTTAATAAGGAGCTGTGTGGAGACAGATGAAAAAAGTAAAAGACTGGGAGATCAAAGGAATGGTGGGAAATTAGATCCAAAATTGGCCAAATAGTAGAAAGCAAAGAGTAAAGGGTACTGATCAGGGATGTAATGGCTAGAAGGCTGCATGCAATGAGGACTGATGCAGGGACTATTGAAGGGTCTCGACCCAAAACATCGAAAATTCCTTTCACCCCACAGGTGCTGCTCAACCCACTAAGTTTCTCCAGCAGTCTCCTTTTGCTCAATCTTAGTGCAGACTTCTGTGAAGCCGCAAAAAATGCCACAACATCTTTTTCATTCTTTCGCATGCAATGCTGCACTTCATCTCGAACAAGCTTTTCATTAAAGTGGAGTCAATTTAAAAGACAAATGCCTGTGTCACCTCCACTCCAGAACCAAAATCATCTCAACTTCAGTCTTCCAGCTAAAAGTCATCATCAACTCATGCACTGAAGCATCATTCAACACTCAAATAAAAACAGAACTGGGAAAAAGAGAAAAACAAACTAGTTTTCAGTAGGAGAGAAGGGGAAGGAATGTGTAGAACAAAAAGAATATCTCTGATAAGGTGAGTCCAAAAGTATTACCGAATGCAGTTACAAGCACATGAAGCTTCTTTGTGTAATGAGTTTTTATTGGCAAGGCCCAGCAGGCCAGACTATACAAATGGAATAACCAAAACAGAAATGCCCAGTTCTGATACAGACAGATAAAATTTGCTAAAGTCGGAGAATTCAACATTGAATCGGTTGGCTCAATACTTGACATCTGTGAAACAGAGATCCTCTATCAACCTGACCCCATTGCACATCACAATAAAAATCCATGACAAGACCCCAGAAAACATAGACTACTGCCATATGTTGGAAACCACCTCTCAATGAAGAAAGACATTAATGATGAAATTGACTGTTCCCCACAGCACCAACACAGCCTTTGCCCATCTGAAGAAAAGAGCCTTTGAAGATTAAGGTCTCAAACCCAGAACAAACATGATGGTCTACTGAGCAGCAAAGATCCTTCTTCTCCTGCACAATGGACTGCTTGTAGCAGGTGCCTCAAAACACTGGAGAAATATCACCAACAAAATCCTGTAAACTTTAGCACAGGGTAAGAGAGTAAATGTCAGTGCCCTCTCCCAGACTAACAACCCCACACTGGGGCTTTACTTACAGTCAATTCACTCCAATGGACAAGCCACACTGTTCACATGTCAACATCAGATTCCCATGCTCTTCCAAGTTCCATCAAGGAAAAGAATTATGAAATAGATAATGGAAAAGATTCTAGGATACCTCCTTGAAAAAGTGTAACATCCTCAGAGACTTATGGGAATCCCTCAACAATGACCTCTGAAGATGGAGAAGGGGCATTCAGAATGGCACTAAGAACCTCCAGTCCATTTGTCAGTCGCACAAGCAGCTAGATGCTAACAGAGGTGGGAGTGCAGCATGTTTCAAACCACCTTTCTGCCCACCCTATCAAGCATCTCCTTCCCTGACACTGGCCTCATCTGTCTCCTTAGAACCCACAGACCTGTAATGGAAACAAGTCACTCTGCATCTCAAGGGATTCCTTCAGATAAGAAAGAGAGAGCAAATACTATAGTATCCCTTCCTATTAGGGCCATTTTCTAGATTACAAATTCGATTAAAAAAACACATTAAAACAGTTCAATTACATTCCAATTATAACATTTTCAAATGGTACTAGAGGAATAACAATTAAATGCAAATTTCAAGGTATCAAGTGCAAAATCCAAAAATATCACAAAGCTACTTATGAACCTATGGAGAATAAACCACGCCATCGTATTAAGACACAAAAATGAAGAAATAAAAAAACTAATGGATTTAGCGATGTGCAACAATGGATTACAAATAAAAGATGCCTGGTCACTTAGAAATGTACCTATTTGTCCGATTAACACTTTGGCATAAAAAGTGGCCTGGTCTTGGAGCTGCAGAACGTCGGGATCCAAATTGTTTTGATAACTCGCTCCAACCAAAAGCAGCACGTGTTTTCCAACTCCCTCCGGAGTTTCAGATAAAGTAGCGATGTCTTTGAGATTGCAGCACGGGGAAACAACAAACGTAATCTGTAACCTCAGAATCGTGCTGCTAGTAATCTGAAATCCACATGAACGGGTGGCACTACACAATATTGTTGTAAAAATATGAATTATTGTACGGGTGATCCATCTGGAACGTCCTGTGTGCAGTCTGTGATAAGAGGTGTCCAATGTTAATAAACAGGTTTCCTCTACACCTCATCAGCGCCTTCCTTTTCTAAGCAATTGTTCCTTTAATGTTTTGGCGTGTTTTTCCATTTATTCAGAAATGCGCCTCTGGGGTAGATGCGAGATTATTCGTCGCGTTTCAAAAATAAGTGCTAAGAATGGAGACACCTGTTTTGGAAAGAGGCTAGCGCTAAAAATGATTATAAAATCGTCGTTTTAGGCCAGAGTGACCTCAAAGAGGATTGTTATTTACTTCCACGTTGGAAACTGTTGCAATCGCCTCCCAATCGACATTGTATTTTCTTTGGCAATTTATAACTCAATAGGAAAATCCAAGCAGACAAGTTATGCACAAGAAAACATAATCATGTTGGAACAATAAGACACCGAAAATTACAGCTTATTTCAAGAAGTGAAGAAAGGAAGAGTTTAGAGAATGAAAATGGGAAATAAAAGAAATCAGCCTGTTTGATAAGAAAAATGAATAATCCCCTAAGTAATCAACGAATTTCTGAGACGAATTAAAGATTCAACTCATCTTTTTCCTTCAGCGTTTCTATGTATGGTGTACTTGTTCATACCGTAAACGCGTTGCCGGAGCTAACTGGATTCCAGCACTTAATTTATCTGCTCCGCCACACATTTCTCGGGCACACTGAGATTTTTAATTGAAATCCCCCTAAGTAATATGTCTTACAATATATCAACTATAAATACTCTTGATTTGAAATAAAAGAGACAGCGAGAGCATTTATTTTATTATTATCCACTCTATAATGATTTTTGAAAGACCACTAGGTCTTATATCCAGACTATTTATGATGATCTTGACCACATTTCGAACAACTGGATTTACACCTTCAGAGCATGATTGCTTTATATAAGTATAATCTGATGATATTAATAAAGCAGCCTTTAGGTTATTTCAACAAGAATCACTTGATCCGTGGTGTTAAAAATTGGACATGTTTAACCTTTTCTTCAAATATTCAAGTTAACTGTAGTTATAGTTAAATGAAAATTAACACAAGCATTTTGTATCTCTCTCTAAGAATTGTCCGATTTAAAGATACAAGAAACCATTATCGTTTAATTCAAAGTTTATTTTCATTATAATGACTTCAACATAGTTATTATTTTCTAAATCTATAAATGGGCCAAAGCTGCCAGAAATATGGTAACATTCAAATAAATTATTCAGAATCCCATTTACAGAAACAAATAATATTTTTATTATTTAAAATCAAATCTGTTCAAGTTCACATGTGTGTGAGTAATGTATGAAATGGAACCATTTGACATAAACTGATGAAATATTTCCTAAGTGCTTCAGCTCTCCTCTGAAGAATTTTCAGATATGGAATATTTAAGCAAGTATTAAATCCAACTCATTAAGGCATGATGTCAGGAAGCAACTCTTCACTAAAAATAGATTGTGGAAATCTGGAACTATCTCAGCCAAAACAAGGTTTTGTTGAGGCTAGATGAAATGAAAATTTCAAATCAGAGATCAATAGATTAGTTATATATGGATTATGTAAAGAATGTGAGTAGCTGGAGTTAAGATTGAGATCTGCTGTGGTCTAATTAAGTGATAGAAGTAGCTTATCCAGGTTTCTGAGCTTGCAGAGTTGGGGCCGACCATGGGGATGGGTGCTGTGAAACTAATCTAAGCTCACTGGTTTAATATCCAATGGGATACAAATTCATACCTTGCCAACTGTCCAGAGGGTTTATTGAATGTTCTCAACACTGTTCAGATTAGTTAATCTAATACAGAAGATAGCAGTTTAAGGATTGCTCATTATCTTTAAGTACTTATTTTTTGATTACTGGATGAAGAGTTTTACCTACCCATGATTAGAACTCAAGCAGTGTCCTGGGCAGGGGAAATGAAATCCTGTGAGGCAGTGCTAGCAAAGTACTCCCAAACTGGAATTCATTGTGTGCCAATCAGTCTGAGTTTAAAAAATGTCTGCAGCATAAAGGAAAAGGACTACAGAATGAAAAATACAATTGAAATATAGAATAGTACAAACAGAAGGAGGCCATTTGTCCCAGCAAGTCAGCATCAGCTCTTTCAAAGAGCAATCCGGTTCATTCTAGTTTCCTTTTGTTTTACCATATCCTTTTCTGGTTCAAGCACTTACAGAATTCACTTTTCAAGGCTATTATTGAAACTGTTTCCACAGCCTTCTTGGATGGTGCATTCTAAATCTTAACCACTTGTTTCCAAAATCAAGTTCTCCCTCACTGACATTGGAACAATACTTGAGCTGCTTAAATTTAAACAGTTCTATCACATCTTTTCATAGCCTTCTATCCTCTAAAAAATGAACAACTAATCATCGAAAATATTTCCAGAGTGAATAATAAGGAAATAAGGCAAATGGATAACATAGGAAAATAGATAAATTGCATCATTAGACAATGACTGATTAACATTTCATTTCCATTTTCTTGCTTTTGTTCAATATCCCTTGATGCCCCCTACTTAACATACATGTAGTCTTGAAAGCTGAATTTTTTCCAGTATCCACAACCTATGATGGGAGAATTTCAGATTTCTACCAGGTTTAACATGAAAAAGTACTTTCATATTTCAGTTTTGAAAGGTCTCGCAATAAGTTAAGATATACCCCGACCAGTAGAAATTGTTTATCCATCTCAAACTTTACACATCCTTTTAAATACCATAAACATAACATCCTTGATCCTTTACTTTTAAGGGATTTAAAAAGAAAGGCTTTCACAACATTAGGATTCGCCAGATCACTTTGCAATCAATGAAGGGTCTTCCATCTGAAACATTAACTCTGTTATCTTTATTCTTATTTGAAATGGTGCCTTTTATGTCCAATAAGAAGCCAGAAGGGGTCATGGTCTTAGGTATCAATGAAAAGACAGCACCACCAGATCTGTGGTTCTCCTTCGGTTCTGTGTTGAGTGCTGGGCTCAGGTTTATGCAACTAACATGAATAGGGAATATTTAACTAAGCCCAGGTATAGATCTAGTGAATCCATGCTGCCATCTCTCTAAAGACCAATATATCCACCCAAAGATACAGTGTCCAAACCTGAATATGAACAACATCAGGTATGCAAAGTAACAAATAAAACAAGTGGAATACTGCATCAATTGCAGATGCAAAGATAACTTTAGCACAAATTGTAAATATCATGTTGATAATGCATAAAACATGGAAATGCTACGTTTAGCCCCTTAGTACAGAAAATTAGACAATCAGAGAAGACTACTGAAATTCAAGTTACCATGTTAAAGACATGCTAAGCATTAGTTAGACAGAAGAATCATTAATTAGGACAAGAAAACTCATCAGTTTGATGTTGATGAACAAAACGGTGTTGCTTAGGCATGTGATAATGACTGCTTTCCTTGATGCCTCATCAACTTGGACTCATCCCAGCACTGGCAGAAAACCCTTCGCTGTATTAGACCACGTGATGGTGGAAACAGCACGCCACACTGAATTGGGTGTGGGTGTGTGTGTGTGTGGGGGGGGGGGGGGGGGGAGGGGGTGGTAATCAATGGTCAAAAATCGACTCTAGATTCCATATATATTTCTATACAAATGCTGCTAAATATCCCTATGCACAGAATAAGTGAGGACCCGGAATGTAATCTCAGGTTAAATATGTATTTGGCATGAGTAGAACTATCCTTTGTTTCAAAAATGCTGACCCAATATTCTTAATATGTTCAAAAGGGCACCGCCCTTCTACGTCAACTTCGAAAATGCATTAGAATTTATATCCCCTTGTTAATAAATTGAAATGTTAGAAAACGTCAGATTTACCAATTTATCGTTAGGGGTTCTTCATTAACATCCCATTACCTTTTCCATCCATTCCAAAGCCTGGGCACATAGTGTCCAAGAGCAATTTTGCTCTCGTTCGTCTTGGGGATATAATTCTTGGAGAATTGTGACAATGATTTCATTGGAAATACATCACCCAAGATATCCTGGGTAACCACGGAATAAAACGGTTTCCCAATTTCAGAAAAATCCTCCGTTTCACCACTTGTTCCATTTGTTTAATCAGCGATCTTAGTCGCTTTGAACACTGTGACATGTGTGCCCAAATTTTACCAGAAACTGTATTGAGTAATGATGCACAGAAAAAAGAAAGGTCAGTGAGCGAGATAATTATTGGGAAACATTCAAAAGTTAAAATACTAATTTGTTTGAGTTGAGTACATTTTACTGGAATGCGTCACATCTCAAACCCGCATCGATTAAGAATACAAGCTTTCCCTAAATGGAATACTGGCAGCTAAAATACCTTTCTGGTTTTACGAAGTTGCTGTAGGAAGGGAATAAACACGTCTTTACACGGGGGGCAGTAACTGATCGCGTTGCACTCAGGTAACTCAGTACGAAATGGATCTGCAATAAAGGGTCAGTTTGTTTTCAGTCATAGATTACGATCCTTAAGGAGGCCTGCAAAACAAGACCACGAGAGGCATAATTGTAAAATACCCATCCCCAAGTCTGCTTTGCGCCCTACAATGTGTTTTTTTCCTGCCAGGGTGAATAGTGTTTCTGTTTTTTTTTAATATTCAGTAAAATAACGTTCAGTTTTGCCAACTCAGATCTATGAAATGCATGGCGTGGGACCTCTCGAGCTCAACTGGCCATTTCAGAAGTGATTACAAGTGAGCTACAGTATGACGCTGATGAAAATCTTACTAAGTTTGCAGGTTCATATTAAATCAGCTACCGAGAGGAAATTTTAAGAAAGCAAGGGTGACGAAATGCCGAGTGCAACTTTTAGCTGTCACCTGTGGGGTATTAACTATAATCCCGAGTGGAAAAGCTGAAAACAAATTTATATTACAATAATAAAGGAATGCAGTTAGAAATGCAGAAACACAAGACTGGGAGGAGACGACTATGGAAATGTTTGGACATATACTTTATCGCTGATGGTTAACTGCGAAACTATTTCACGAGTGTGGAATTCTATGGCAACTAAAGTTTTCAGTTAACCATCAATGATCGAGTATATTCCATTTGTCCAAACATGTTTGACTCAATAACTGAGTACACTATAACCTTTAAGGCGGCCCAAGCCCCACTGGGGAATATTGGAGTTAGTACTAAACTGTGCACGTCTTCCCTCTAAACATACAGTTAACGCGTTCCTATAATGACTATCGCGATTAGCGCTACTCCCATTATAACAAATCCAAGGACAGACGATAGCCGCACTCCTTAGTTTTTTTTAGCGTTGTTCAGCAACTGGTGTATGTACTTTACCTTAAAATCGTTCCCCTCTAAGTCTTCTGCTTGAAATTAGACCATGGACAGGGTGGAGCTCGTGCTTTAGATTTCGATGTATCATTTGCCATTTCCTCTCGGTTTATTTGAGCGTTTATCCTGTATTTTGCAGTAAAAAGGTGTAACCTGGATTTTAAATCTACAATTGAAATCAAAACCAGTTCTATCATAATTTTGAGCGATATGTGTAACTTGTGCCAAGCTAAACCTGAAATACATTAATCGCTAACATTTTTGCCTGATTGACCAAACTGCAATGACATGATCTCTATGATCATATAATACAGAGAGATAAAAATCTTTCAACCTAATATGTCGAGGCATCCCAATATTGTACTTGATGAATATTTTTCTTTACAAATCAACAATTTTAAGTAATTAGGGCTGCAATCCATATCGTATCCAAATACCCATTCAGCATGACAATTATCTTAAAGCAAACAAATGTTATTTATTTAGATAGACTTTATTTCATTTTTTCTTTATTGATTATCTTAATTATGTAAATAGTTATTCGATCAGATTAGTTACTGCTTTTGGATGACATGGCAGAATAGATGGAGCCAACTCGATCTGGAGAAACATCGCTTTTGTAACACCCAAATGTCGGGATGACATTTACAACAGACTCCTGCTTTCTTACGTTTAATGCACATTAAATTATCAACTTAGGTTTGCGAAGCTAACCTGACAAACAGGACACCTACAGTCATCAGAGGAGTCTGGTAAAGTTACTTTCCACCACTTCATTAGTTGCCATATCAATTTTTAATTTGCAAGAGTTCAAAGGAGGATTCTAAATTTTAGAAGGCAGAAACTCTGGTAACTTTCATTCTTTTTTTACTGTTCTGAAAAACAACGTTAGGGTGATCGACGAAAGAATAAAGCTTCGTTCTACACAGAAAAGTAGATCATTAGCTGTGGGCAGATACAGCTTAGTCGTTACAGTTGAACTATGATATGTATTCGCAACATAGGAACAATGCGATTGGCGCGCATCGAAAACTGTTTGAATACATAAAGCTCCATTCATTTCTGATAGCGGCATAGAATAAGCGCTGTCAAGTCCTAAAGTTTGAGATTTGACAAATCCGATTTGGAAGTGGCAGAAAATTTCATCCCACTTATGTCTAGAAAGGCTATATATATTTCTTAGTCTGACACTCAACAGCGTCAAGAATTGATTCGGTTGTTTTGTAAAGCTAGAGTGTCCATTAAAGAAACGCAGGGGGTCCTTCGTCAATTTCAGCACGATATCTTGTTGATTAAACCTGAAGTGCCCAAGATTTTTCTATAAGTTTAAAGAACATGATATATAACTATTCACTAGACTTAACTTCATTAAGCACTGAATCGTGTCCAATTTTGTCTCTCCATCATTGCACTGTATTGAATTCATGCGCCAAATAGGTATGGTATGGTCGAAACTGCGAAGTCTTTGATTTGTTGTCAGAAGATACATCGCAGTTTATCGTCGCAACGGTTAATGTTATCAAATTACATTGTGAATAACAAATCTGTGTCTTAAACGTCAATGCCTTTAAGCAATGACTAATATATAACAGGCAGAAAGTAACTTGTGATCACTATGGTTAACTGTCAGTCAGCATCATAAAAGAATCAAAAACTCATGATTAGAAAATTGCCATGGCGTTTTGATAAATAACATAATGTCAACATTTTTGTATGCTTAGGGGGATTTTAAAGGAAGTTACTATATCAGGACTAACACTGGTTTAACTGGGATTTATCACTGTACATCCGTAACTCTTCGCATGTGCAGATTTCATTACGTATGCCGCAAAAAGTTCCCCCATTCTGTTAATTTCACTGCATTCCTCCACTTTCGATGTTACCATCACTTGTAGCTATAAGCACTTGATTTAGATTTCAGGGGTTGGAAAAAGTGACACATCCTATATATCCAACGTTAACCCCTTCCAGCACTTTGTTTATCTTCACTTTCAGCTTTCCCTACCAGAGATTAGGGTTCCCCCAGAGTCCGGATGCGGTCCGAATATTGATTGCGCATCTTTTTTTTTCCACCGCTACACTGGCTTGTCCGACATCAATCCTCCCTAGTGCCTATTGCCGGCACACAAATAGATTTTGTTTTGTTGCTCTGCTTTAATAGTAGTGAGCAGATCTTTCTTTCAAACATTTTGTTGGAAGTAAAACAGCTCCAGTGTTCTTTACTTCTGAAATCAAATAACACGAGTCGAGTCCGGGGGAAATAGGACAATAGAAAACCTTTTTTTTATATAGAAATAATTCAGTTTATTGTAATATGCGGCTCAGCGGCTCCAGTCAGAGTTGGCAATTGCTGAACAAGAGGAGAAAGGCGCCGGGGGGGGGGGGGGGAGGAGGTGGGGCGGGTTGGTGGGGGGGTGGGGGGGGGGAGAGAGAGGAAAATATCCTGAACCCTGGAGCACGTGACGCCTCTACCCCAGTCTTCGCGCCGATTGGTTGGAAGGCAACATTTTGAAGCCGACCGCCAAGCCTTGCCTCATTGGACAGCGGCGACGGCGGCCGCGATTGGTTCGGGCGGGTGATGTCACAAAGACTATGACGCGCGTTCTTCCTGTTTCCTTCCTCGCGTCTTGAAGTGTATCTTCAGCGGTTGGCGCAGAATTAACAATCAGAGAGAGAGGGGAAGGCGGCGCGAAGCCCTGCCTCCTGGAGGTATACAGCCCTCACCGTCTCTACCCCCCTCTCTCTCTCCCTCCCTCCCTCCTGCAAGCAGCAAGCTTTCCTCTTCGTTGGCCACTAATACTACAGCACAGTAAGTAACCTTGTTCCTTGCTTTACCTTTATCTGCGTCCTTCAGAAACTTTAAACGCCTGCTTGCAGCTGGTTCCCGTGCCTTCCCAGGGTTTCTTTTTTTAAAAAAAATCCCATATGTATTTTAGAAAGAGGAAAAAGAGTGGAGAAGTATTTCTAACCCCTTTTTGTTTTGTATACAATACGCTGCTTGTTTTCCAAATATTGCTTTGTCCCATCATCTGCTGCCTCTTTGTCTTTTGTCAAGTACAGTATCCTAGGTATTTCGTGTCTCGTCATGCAACGGATTTGTTTTTTTTTTGATTTGCGTGGGTACTTTCTTTTTTTCCTGATCTAGTGAAGATTTGTTAGTTTCGGTTTGCTTTCTTTTGGGATATAATTTAGTTAATAAATGTGCTGTTGTGTAGTTAGATCCGTCTTGCATTGTGCTCACGCTGGTGATTTCGTGAAACTTTAATAGAAACAGTGATTAAATTAAGGGTATTTTAAAGTGGATGGAGGGTCATATTGGCTGTAGTCCTTGCTATTATCTCTTTCCCCCACCTCCTCTTCTCCCCCCCCCCCGCCCCCCCCACACACACACGGACACAGACACATACACGCTCTCAAGGCGGCTGTATTGATGGTCAGATATGGACAAAGAAGTTGTCGTCACAAGGTGTCCTTTGTCAAAAATTCCCCCCTTGTACCCACTTGCATTTCTGTTCTGAATAGTCGTTGTATCTCAGGGAATTAGTCTTGCGTTCATAGCAATAACGCATGAAACTCCGACCTCGCTCTTGATTGTACTTAGCGTGGAGGTGCGCTGTCAGATCGAATGGTCGGATTTGCATTGACAAGGATTGATTAACAGTAAACAAAATTTAACAGGAAGCTACGTTTGAACAGTTGGAATGATAATATTGGCGGAAAATATGCATTTTGTTTTAATGCAAGTAGGTTGTAGATTATTTGGAGAGGAGGAAGAGAAAAGCATTGGCCTTACCGGGAAAGTGAAATCAACTTTCAGAAAGTGGATTTTGCAGCATCGCGGATCTTGGAAGCGTAGTTTTGTGGTTTGATTAAAATAATCCAAATAGTTGTTGCTGGTGCTGTCCTTCATTATTTGCGTATTGCCGCCTTTAGTTTGAGCTTGGTGGAGATCTGGGTTTGTTCTCCTGTGACTGTGACCTTTTTAGAATTGCCTTTAATTGTTTACAGACAATTCAAAGTCGCTGGCATCCCCGTGTGTCTTGTACATTGTTCCTGAAATTGATGTTTACCCAGCCAGCTGCTGGATGCCTGTAACACAGGCGCAACAACGGAAGGATCGCCTTGCTAATGTTTTCCTGAAGGTTCCCCACCACCCCCACCCCCTTCAAACGCCAGGCCCGTCTGAAAGTGAACTGGTAAGCACTTAAAGGCAGACTTTTTTTTAAGAGGCGAAGGTCCAGGATGGTGAAAGGTGTTGAATGGTATTGGCACTAGACAGACACTGCGCATGGGCACTGACAGACAGGTGCGCTGTGTCGAAAAGGCAGGTGCAGCTTCGTTTTACAAGGGCTCAGCGGTGTCTCTCTTTATAAAGAGCCTGCGATCAGATCCTCATGAAAATCACGATATATCAAATTGAACGCTGTCCCGCCCTCCGGAGAGTAAGCAATTTTTCCAAAATATAAAGGTATCGCCCATTGCTGGTAGCGTATTTTAAGAAAATTGTAATAAGGAACATTATACAATCCGCAAACACTTGTTTTCCGATCACTTGATAAAAGTCTCCTGTAAAAGGAATGAAATAATCTGAGAATTGTGCGAGATACAGAAGTCCAATCTAACCGCAGCAGCCCAGAGACGTGTTTTGTCTTTTCCAGCTGCTGCAAATCCCCATTAAAACTTTAGGAAAATTACTGCTTGGAAGTAATTTGAAGTATCAGTTTATTTCTCTAGAAATAATTCAAATGGATAACTAAACTGTAACAGCATTGATCTTGATAACATCTTCCTTTAACATCCATTAGTCTCCATAAAGTTTATTTTCCCGCAGTGCTTCGCTGTTTCAATTATACGTAAATGACATTTATTTAAATTTTCCATAATTATAGATCTTGCACATATCAGCAAAAAAACAATCGAATAGTTAACTTGGCATACCTAGGGAACCTACGTTTATAGTGGCTATAAAGTTTTAAAGTCAAACAAAACATTCGTGATTATTCAAGTTATTTTTTTTCTCAAACAAAGTTCCATATACTGTATACTTGATTAGATACCCTGCATCTTTGCAGGTGTGTAGTGAGTTCAACTGTCCAGAGGAAAACTAAATGGACAACTCACCTCCAAAGATTCAGCTTAAGTGACTGTGTTTTAATTAAAATGTTGGGAGAAAGAGAGAGACAGAAAAGTCTTGACGATTATTTGATGGATAAAAGATCAAGTTATTAACTTATGTGTATTTCATACTTTTATAATACGGGAATATTTTTATAATTGAGTGTTTTAATAGTTTAATGCACTGGTGTCTTTTCAGAAATTGAAAATGAGACCTGTTAAAATCAAAAATATTGTCCCTTTAAGACTGCTGTCTTTCCATGCACAGTCTTGTTAATCAATTTAGAGCCAACAACATCCACTTAAACCAGATTCTCCATTCTTCCCCTTTCCATTCTTCCTCCAACTCTGACCAGAAGGCTAAACAACAACTGCTGTCCTTATTGTAATTGCAGTTTAAAAAAAACAGTTGAATTAATATAAACGCTAAATCTGTAGGTGAATAAGCATGTAGAGGAATATTGCCCTTGCTGCAGGTAACCAGGCCACCTTATTCTCAAGGAAAACAACTGTGCATCCATTTTCTTTGTCTATCAAGACAATTATTAGAAGTCATTCATGTTTAAATACATCTAACACAACCAGTTTATCATTTCCCTCCACCCCACGCACTAATATGCAGCATGGATAGACCTTTGTTTTTAAAAATATAAATAGATATGTAATTTGGTGATGTTTGTTAACTATCATAATCTGTGGAACATATTTGAATGTGAGGTTTAAAATGATCTTTAACTAGTGAAGGACTTTTAAGGGCATGCATAGAATCTAAACATCTAATTTGAAGTGTTTTTACTGCTATGATCTTTGAAGTTAAGTCTCAAAATCTGTTCTAAACAGTGTAGAAATTAACAATATTGCTATTGCAATTTTGAAAGCGTGCTTAGTTGTCTTAAATGTTTATACCTTCAGTATAGTCACCAGCTTGCATCAGATTAACCAGGAGGATTCTGATAACTGTGTTATCCTAAGTATTATATTTTGTTCCAGTTTTATATTAGTTATGAACAACACATTCAGGGGACTAACACATTGCAAACCTAGATATCAAATCGCTCTGGAGGTAAGCAGGCTGATTTCATAAAAATCTTTATGAACTAATAACAAAGATCTGCAGGTTGGAAGTTGCTTGGGTAAAGCTTGTTTATGTAAAGATAGTCACTCACAGCTGTGGTCTTGTGGAATATGTGGATGTTTTTACAGGTGAGTTGAAAAGGACGGGAGGAATTCCAAAATGTCTGCATGCTGCCTTTGGCAAGAGTCATACTATTGTGGAGATGGTTGTTGTTCAGTTGATGTAAAAGTTTCACATAGGGTAAATCTAGCATGAAAAATATTTTGTGATTTGCTGTTTATGTAGGTTAAAAACTTAAACCCTACATTCAATAGGTCTAACACATGAAAATTCCGTGGAATTAGGTCTGTGTTAGTTAATCAGGCACGGATCACATCTAAGTTGCCTTTATGTGAGAAATGAGACAAACATTAGCTGCATTTGTGATCTTGGGAAATTGGGAGTTCTGACATAAAAGAAAATACATTCCCTTCCTTTCCCACGCTTATGCCTGATGTTTTCTTGCTTTGTCACCAACTTCTAATGTGATTTTTGAGGTTATAAAGGAATTCTCACATATGTGGCATCTGAACCTCTCCTCAGTAAATTTTATATAACAAAATTTCCTTTTGATTAGTACTTTTCATTATTGTATACAAAATTTTTAACCAATGACATTTGATTAGTTAAATATTACCATAATATTTGGAAAAATGATGTAAATATTTAGTAGTGCCATCCTCAATGGTGTTTTGTTTTGTACAAAATGAAACAGGAAGCAATTTCTTACAACCATAGCATTAGATAACCTTTTTTCCAGCAATTACCTATATATAGGTTTAAAAAAGAATAAACAGATAGCTCAAACCTATATTTAGGTTTGCTCTGCTGTCTTTCATTTTGTGCAGTCAGTAATGTCATATCTTGTGGCATTCTTGGAATGAAGTGTAGAAGAAATGGATGTAATTTAGAAAGTTCATTAGCTAACAGTGCATAGAACAAAATTGACACAGTTAAATCTCAACAAGTTACACACAAAATTGTCTGCATGGCTTTTTTCAGTAAACTATTTTTATATTAGGTTGTGGTAATGAAAAATAGCAATACATAAACACCAGTCTTTTATAATGATACTGATTTGTTTTTGATTTTTATCATCAGACTTTTAGGTCTGATTTAATCAAAATGTTTGTCTATTTGGTTACTTTTTCCCCCTTAAGGTAAATAATATTTAATGTTTTCGTTCAGGTGAATTATATTACTGATGCTCAAGCAGCTTTGCTTTTTTAAAATCTTAATCTATCCCAAACCCTTGGAACAGAAATATTATTAAATAAAACATTTCATTTCAAACCAAATGCATAATGAACCGTGATAAATGTAATGTCCCATAAACCCTACTACCAGCACATTCCTATTTTATACAGAATTGAGGTCAGGAAATTTGGAGAAAATTAAAGAAAATGATTCATCGGTCCTTTTGTTCTGTTGGCTAGGGTCCCGGGATTCTCGAGCTGTGCCCAGCTGACAAGCCTTTGAAGATGGCACAATAACAGTCCAGTGATGCCTGACCATGACAGCATAGCCCTTTTAACCAGACATACTAAAAGACGAAGAGTCGATATTGGAGTGAAGAGAACTGTAGGGACATCTACAGTGTTAACTAAAGCAAAAGGGAAGCTATTCAGTGCCATGAATCCCCAAGGTTCAGATCAGGACATTGAGTGTTCAGTGGTTCAACATACGGATGGGGACAAATCAAATGTGCTCCGCAAGCTGTTGAAGAGAGCAAACTCGTATGAAGATGCCATGATGCCTTTTCCTGGAGCTACTATAATTTCACAGCTGCTGAAAAACAATGCAACCAAGAATGGAAGCACAGAGCTCAATTTGCAAACCAGTGGTCTCTCTAGCACAGGCTCCGAGGCAAACCAGGAGGACGCCTGCAGCAATTCTTCAAGGGAAAGTGCCCAAGAATGCGTGTCACCATTTAGTAGACCTAACATGAGCCAGTTTGATGTAGATCGGCTTTGTGATGAACATTTGCGGGCCAAACGTGCACGAGTCGAAAATATAATTCGAGGCATGAGTCATTCACCAAATGTGGCATTGCGGGGTGGAGAGAACGATCGAGATGGGGTACAGCAGCCTGTAAGTCCCAGAGAAAGTTATAGGGAAAACAAACGTAAGCAGAAGCTTCCTCAACAGCAGCAACAGAGTTTTCAGCAACTGGTTACAGCCCGGAAGGAGCAAAAGAGAGAAGAACGGCGGCAATTGAAGCAACAACTGGAAGACCTGCAGAAGCAACTGCGCCAGCTCCAGGAAAAGTTCTACCAAATATATGACAGCACAGATTCTGAGAATGATGAAGATGGTAATCTGTCCGAAGACAGCATGCAATCAGAAGCTGCTGATACCAGAGCACATGACAGGTCTGACAATGAGATATCAGAGTTAGATCCAGGACACTTCCTTGATCGTGCTCGTGCTCTTATTAGGGAACAGGAAATGGCAGCAGAAAATGAAAAACTGAAGAGAGATGGCCACTCAAGGAAAAGTCAGGGCCTGACCACCTTGCATGCTGAAGGGAAACAGCTAGCTGAGACACTTAAACAGGAACTCAATTCCACCATGTCACAAGTAGTGGACTCTGTAGTCAAAATGTTCTCGAAATCCTCCCACCAGCTTCCTCAGGTCTTCCCCCCTATCCAGATTCCACAGGCAAGATTTGCCATGAATGGAGAAAACCACAACTTCCATACAACAAATCAACGACTTCAATGCTTTGGCGACGTTATCATTTCTAACCCGTTGAATACCTTTGCCAACATGCATGTGTCTAATTCCTCAGACCAGACGGAAGCACTGCCTCTGGTAGTACGCAAAAACTCATCAGAGCAATCTGCCTCCACCCCCTCTATGGGAGGCCACCACACTTCTCATCACCAGTCCCCACTCTCAGCTGCAGCAGGATTTTCATCCCCTGCTTTTCGCCATCCACTGCCTCTTCCTCTCATGGCCTATTCCTTTCAGAGCTCAATAGGTAATGCCTCCAGCACAGTATCTGGAAAAGACAGGTCATCTCCCGAGTCTTTGGACTTGACCAGGGAAACTGCCTGTCTGCGGACCAAAGTGTCATCGCACCACATGAACCATCGTCCGTGCTCACCAATCCATCCATCCAGCACAGCTGAAGGTCTCTCTTTGTCTCTCATTAAATCTGAGTGTAGTGACTTGCAAGATATGGCAGACATTTCGCCATATTCTGGAAATACAATATCCTTTTCTGATTATTCTTTAGTGTCTGAAGTAGGTACATGCAACTAGAAAGAATTCCAAGTTTTCACCCATATAGTCCCCTTGGTATTTCATTAGAATTTTGAGTTGAACTTTAATGGGTCCAGGCATTAATTTTATTTACCATCATTACCTGTTTTTGGATAACCCAGACACTGAAGATGCAACAAGTGCATCACCCCCACTCTCTAATGTTCTGCAAGTTCAGTGCAGCTGCCTGCTATGCATGATTAACCTCTGTTCAGCTGTACACAGAAATCTTTTGTCCTTGTATATACAAAGCAAATGATTTTAAAAGCTTGTGAGCACAATCAGAGTGGGCTCAGCTAAACCAAACTTCTTTCACAAGATTTACTGTACTTTTTCTATATTTTAGGTAAACAGATACAGTTTACAAAAATATTTTATGAACTATCAAAATGGTGTATCAGTTGCAAATTGTCCTCTTTCAGAGTGCTGTTTCTCTGTACAGCTTTTCCTTTTGTTTTATCCTATCACTTTGTTGAAGTAACAGAGCTTCTATTTTTATTCTTAAAAGATTTGTTGACAGGAGTCAGTAACATACGGCACCATTTATTGTTGCTTAGCAGCACTCTGTGGTGTTTTGTGATTTTAATGGCCAGTTACATATTTCACAGGTAACAAAAAAGCACTTTTAAAATTGCAGTTATGAATTTATGACCTTGCATTGACAGTTACATTCAAAATTCATATTGCCAGTCCTTTTAATGTGACCATCCCTATTCACAAATTTTAGAGTTGACTACGTTGCAGGAATCTTGATGTATTTTGCTTAACCAGTACAGAAGATGCTGAGCATCATTTCAGTCCCATAGTAATAATCGATGGTCCTCAAAGAAAAAGACACCACTTTTGCTAAGTGTACTATTTTGTACTTATTGAAAAGGAACAAATATGATTGTATTAAAGATACATTATGTGCAACTGTATACAGTTGCATTTCAGTAATGTTAGCTTTGATTGTGAATATATTCTGCAGGGTTGTGAATAAGACCATATTAATTGGACACTAGTTCCACCCCCAACCAACCCAACCCCTAAAGATAAAGGAAACAGTTGAATGGCTGTTCTCAAGATTCTAGCCTTGATCCTCCATGTCACAAACTTCCTTTGCATCTTCAGAAAATAGCTTTGTAGAATACAAAACAAAATTTTGCATTCTGCAAATTGGAGCAGAGCTACAACATTATGCAAGGCTAACGTGTACAGTCGATCTCCATGGGTCTAACATAAAGTAAGATGACATGCAGAGTTATAAACTAAAAAAGCAATAAATGGGTATGGGTAGAATTGAACTACAATCAAGTTCTAATGCTGTTCAGTAATTGGTCTAGTGCCAATATATTTAATTGAGAGTAATCTGGTAACTAAGATTACATTATATATGACATGAAATAATGCAAAAGACGATAACAGTAATGAACTGGTATTTAGGAATTCTTCAAGTTCTGTAATTACCTGCTCAATTGCAAATTTTGTAATGCTTATTTTTTGGTAGTAAGAGCAAATAGTAGATGTACAGTAATATTCATAAAGCAAATGCAGCTGATTTTTTAAAACTTTATTATCTGATTAAAGCACAATTTTAAAAAGTCTTCTGAAGCTGAATTGGAAACAGTAATTAATGTTCCGGTTACACAGCAGTCTTTGATCCAATTGTACAATTTTATATCGTACCACACTGGCATAACTCATCTGCCTCTCAGGTAATTCTACATATTTGCCTTGTAAAAACTGTGTATGCAGACTACACACAAACTTGTGTGGTGTTTGAATACTGCTTTAGGTTCAGCTGCAGTGCAGTATTTCTCTGATCTTTTATTTTCCTGAGCAGATGTCTTTCATTAATTTATGGATTTATCATCTTTTCTTTTTCTTTTACACCTGGCAGCTGGCTCAAGTTTCAGCAGTTATTGTCTATTTTGCATGACATGTAGAATTGAATGTCATCTGTCTTAACAAAGCTGAAGCTAAAAGAATGAGGTGAGCCACATGAGCTGCTGGGACAGAGCTGTACGTTTTCTTACCTCCTTAATATTTATTTGTGCTCATTTCTTCTGGCCTTGAATGGGCTGTGCTCGCATTCTGTGCAGCTGTATGTTTACAAAATCTATTCCAACATGAGTCATTGTGCGTGTGTAAGTATCCTAGAAACAGCTAGAGCTTTCTTGGGAGAACAGTTGCTTTCAGCGTAAGCACTTAAAAGGGAAAATGGTCAGTTCTGCTTTACATTATTTTGAGAAGCAATTTGATGTACCATGAATTTCAGTTGCTTTTTGTAGTTCATGTTAGAAATAAGTTGTGCAAAGTAGCAGTTACCGAACATTGTTTAAAAACAAACATTTCGTTAATATAATGTATTTATTAATAATTTTGTATTAAGAACTTTTGATAAAAGATGCTGTGATTGAATTTTCGGTTTGCTTTTAGCATTATGATTAGACAAATGTGTAGTAACATTTAAAGAATGAACCTATAAATTTGCTTTTGTTTATAAATCCATCTATTTTTTCCTGATAGTTAAGTACTTTTAAAAAAAAAATTTGCTTGATTTGTTTTCACCCTTGGCTTGGAGCACTGAGACTAATGGTGGTATTTCAGCTGCAAACTTAACTAAAACTGGATAATTTCAGGAGAGGCTCGGGATTAAATTTGGAGTCTAAATGGATGGTTCAATAGCACATTGGAGTGCATTTGCTAGCTCAATTATTGGGAGCTCCCTCTTTTGGCATTATTTGTCAAAGTGAGATTTGCAAGGTAATTTGTATTTTTAAAAAAAGATGTACACAGGGTCCTACATTGATGTAGCTCTTTAATGTTGGTGTTAATGTTTTATATCGTGGTGCAATGTCTTCATGTAAATTTCTGCTGCGATATTCTGTAGAGTATAAGATATAAATTATGGTATAATCTATCTTTCTCAAGATGAACTCAAAGTATGTCTAGAATGAAACAAGATAGAATTGAACGATTTATCTCTACACCGGTTTTAATTAAAATATGTGTTTTTGAAAACAGTTGTATGAGGATATTAACAGTATGGAATAAGTCAATGTTATTAAAGGGTGATTATAATTAGCTATATGATTTATTAGTGTAAGATTGAATACATTTATTTTTTTTACTGCCTCTTTCCTCAAATTGGAATGCATTTTAAAGTGTAAAGTTTTAAGTGATTGCAAAAATGCTTTGCACTACATGGTGATTGGGTACATCCATCAAGGATCAGTACTCCCAAGAAAAGCAGTTTTAAAACTGAGCTTTCCTAGCTCTAACTTTTCAGCAAGCAAAGCTCTGAAATGCTGGTTGGACACACAAAAATGAAATCCCAACATTTGTTAACATTTTCTTTTAAATGGTGCTGTTCTTCTGATTTTTTTTTTGTGTGTGTGGAGGAAGTCCAATAATAAAACTAAAAGATTATAATTTAAGCATACCACCAGGTGTCATGAGTGGATGTATTGTAGCATGAGGATGTTGCCCTGGGGCACTGGTGCACCCCTTTGCTGAATGACTTTGGAAGAAGTTGTAAGGGGTCTGTTCGGAAATGGTAAAGCGTGCATTTTTTTTGGAATTCCCAAAAAGACAGTTTCTAATTGTCCTTGGCCACTGCATTCAATATAAAAACATTTGTTCCCATTAAGATCAGTGACATAAACAGAGAGAATAACTTTTTCTTACAATAAAAATCGGCATGCTGATCCATTTGTTTGAAGTGGCTAAGAAGGATAAAACTTAAAGGATTCAAAATTAATTTGATCTTTCCTATTTTGCCAAATATAAATGTAGACAAGAGACTGCAGATGCTGAAATTTGGAACAACGTGCATAAATAATTGTACTTTATTTAATAGATAAAACAATCAAGTGTTTATTTAAATATTATTTAAAACTATTCCTCAGAACAATAATATTGGAGATATGTTTCTGCTATTGAAGCTCAAAGGAAACATATCAGCTGTTCCAACAAATCTCTCTCAAAAATTGAACCATGACAAACTTTTCAAGATGAGTTATTTTGCTTTCTCGGCTTTCAATTTTGCTACAAATGTGTGACCCATTAAACAATAGCAAATAGAGTTCATATAATCTCCAATAAAACTTTCAAGTTCATTCAGTTATTTTGTTCTTTGAATAGTTAATTTCTTCCTTTTGAAGATTTACATTCTTAA
The DNA here is from genome assembly GCF_009764475.1 of Pristis pectinata. NCBI lineage: Eukaryota > Metazoa > Chordata > Chondrichthyes > Rhinopristiformes > Pristidae > Pristis > Pristis pectinata. Next base: position 108,249,614 of record NC_067407.1, read on the forward strand.
TCATCATAAACCAGCCTCCACCCCACTGGGCTGTAAAGAAGAATGGGTCTGCTATAAACAGCATTTTCTGTTGACAGTCGGATAGTTGTCAATTGTTTTAAAAATTCTGGGAGTTGAAGGTGCAGAAACACATAGTTTGCGCGCTCCCTTGTTTAGTTCCTTCTGAGAATGAAAGCATTCTTGGGGCCCACGAACACAATCCGCATCCTTCTCAGAGTTGTGTAGTTATTTGGCATAATTAGAGAGATGACGAGCTGGGGTATAGATAAATTAATTGCATTCTTGTGATTTTTTTAAAAAATTAATCTTAAAAACCTCAGTGGGGGGTCAGTTTTGCAGGAATTTGACAAATGAGATCAGAACTGGTAAGTGGGAGCATAAGTGGTGTTGGGAGGCCGAGGATCGTGGGAATGATCTCCACTATAAAATACTTGGGGACTGAAGCAGCAGGTCAAGGTCAGGGCAGGGAGGCTCAAAAATTCCTAGTGGGGTTTGCACAAACACACTTTTTCCGCCTTTCCTCATAGGATTCCACAGAAGTAACTTTCATATGCTTACCTTGGACTCTTGTTGCAAATCCATGACTCCTATTGTTCTGTTGTCACAGTTAACTCTGTGCAGGTCTCAATAATGGAATTATGGCTGCCATTGTAGTATTCCCCTGCCTGGGTGAAGGTAAATAAAGATAATGTGGTGGGGGAGGTGTTTAGTGAGACACAATACTTGCATCTCTCCCACCATCTTACTCCTCGATACTATTCCCAGTCAGTGGAGGGTGGGGGTGATTTACAGCATTGTTTCTCATCCAAGTGAGAATGTAAGCAGTTGATGCAAAAGATTTTCAAAATGTATTTGGAATAACTTCATTTGCCTGTACTAGTGCTCTTTGTTCTTGATCACCTTGGCAGTGGTCGTTAGGTTACTTCTGAACTTGGTGATGAGGAGAATGAAGGGACTTGACTTCTTCACGTGTAGTTGTCCTCAACATGGGAGTTTCTCATGTGTTAGCAAACAGACATAGATTAACTAAGCATCTTTGTAGTAAACTTTACTAAAATAGAATCAAATTTCTACCAAAATTTCATCTTGAACTGCTATATAATTTAAAGGTTTGCACAATATATCCACCAAGAATCGAGTTAATGCCAATTTTAACCCATGGATAGCAATTTTATTTGACATTGCTTTGTTACAAATTATGCTTCAAATTACATAATTTCTAGAAATATCCATAGGGCAGGTTTCTGACATACAATCTGCCTACCAAGTTGGTTAATATATATCCCTTCACTAATAAAAAAAATCATTTTCATATTAACTTTATTAATTTAGTTAATAATAGATCTGTAACTAAATGAAAGTGGATTATTTGCATGTCACTACTTATAAATGAAGAACATTTCTTCATCTCAATATTTAATAAGGCTTAAATCTAAATAAAGCATGCCTTCTGAGCAATTAAGGATGAGCAATAAATACTGCATCACTGCATCCCAAGAGCAAATTAGAGTAACAATTGTATGCACCTGGAAAATATTGTAGTAATCTAATATCTTTGGGAAATAAAAGCAAGGTTGTGTCTGAAAATGCGCAACTTTCTTAATGGCTATAATTTGCGTGGACTATTTTACTTATAGTGAAATATTTAAATCACAGTTTGGGTAAATAATGTTCATGATGATAGCTAATATAGAAATACTGTTGTATTAAACATCTGAATCAGTCATAGTCGTTTAGCACAGAAGCAGGCCCTTCAGCTCACCGTGTCCACGTGACTGTCGAGTACCCATCTGTACTAATCTCATTTACCTGCACTTGGCCCATAATTTCCATGCCTTGGTGATTTGGGTGCTTGTCTAGATACTTCATAAATATTGTGAGAATCTCTGCCTCCATCATTCCCTATGGCAGTAGATTCCAGATTCTAAACACCCTCGAGGTGGAAAAAATTCTTGCTCAGATCCCCTCTTACCTTGTTATACCCTGCCTTAAACCTTTGCCCTACCTGTGTTGTAGAAAAAGGTTTATTACTCTCTATCCTGTCTCTGCCCCACATAATTTTGTTTAAGTCCTCTCATCCTCTGCTCCAAAGAAAACCAACCCAACCTCGAGTTTCTACTAAGAAGTAAAATGTTCCATCCAGGCAACTTCCTGTTGAATCTCCTCAGCACCTTCTCTAAAGCAAACATATCCTTCCCATAGTCTGGTGACAAGACCAGCACACGGTACTCCAGTTGCAGCCTGATCAATGCTATTTGATTAAAACATTTTTTTAAAAAAATATTGAAGGAAGCTCCAATATTTGAGATTGCTTCCCCCCCTCATGTTTCAATTTTGGCAGGTATTGGTCATTTGGAAATTCTACTCTAATATATTCAAAATCTCATTCTGAAAAGTGAGATTATGTAATTATTTAGCAAGTGGTTATTGTTTTCAATTTTCTGATGCATCAGCTGAGATTTTATTTTTTTGTTAGTCATTTTATTAATTAGGTGGCTATCACCTTTTATAAATTTCATTAGTGGAGCAATTAAGACTATCTAGATGCAAAGATATAACATTAATATCAATTTGATCTTCAAGGAGATTTTAGCCTGGTAAATGCAATATTGTCTTGTGTTTGCCAAAGTGCCACTGGCGTAACAGATGTAAGCCTGTAAAATTGCTTTGCGCAACTCATGATCTTATGGGATTTTAGCCTTGTGGCAAATCTGTAATAATAATTTAGGCATTAATGATCATCAAGTTATTTTCTACCAGCAGATTTTGTTTATGAACCTTTTCAGATGCATTATACTTGATTTGAAAAATAATGCAACAAGAAATACTAGTAGCAAAGTTTACCAATTTAAAAGTAGTAGCAAAAGAAGGCCCATGCCTGCAACATAGAGAGCTGACTAGGAATATAATTGAAAGTGAGGTTAGAGATCCAGTGATTAGAATGGTCTCATTCTTCCAAACCAAAAAGAGTGACAAATTATAGTTAATTGTATGCTTTAACTAAGTGGGCTCTACATAAACCATTATTAGTTTATCAATTTAACTCTGTGCTAAATATTCATTAGAGGATGGATTCTGAGCTGTTCTTGATTTTGTTTATTTTTTGAAACGTAAAATTTTTATACCGTTCTGTTAATGGTGTTGACTTGCATATTCTATTTATAGCTACAGGAGAATGCTGAAATCACACTCACACCGATTCCCAAGGCCTAAAGTAAAATTTAAAATGTATATCAATTGTTTAGGATTCAATTATTTATATTCTAATATTGTCAATTCATTCAACTCTAATCTCCCTTTCCCAGTGGTCTTCCCTCAGTCCTCTGGATTGAACACAGCAGAAATCACAAGTTGGTTTTTAAATGTATGTATTTGAGCTGAAACTGACAAATGGATTCTAAGAGTGCATTCCTGAATAGAAATTTAAATTGGGATATAGTTCAAAAGATGATATCCTTGCAAGTCAGCAGTTTTCCATATGGGAATGTCTACCTTGCAATATTTAGTTCACATCTTTCAAGCATTTTGAAGGATCTGTCTGTTTCTCATCCTTCCATTATTTCCTTCAATGCAGACAGGCATTGATTCTTTTAGTTCTCGGCACTTCGTGTGCCACTGCAGAACAGCTTGCTATACTTTCCTTTCATTTGCCATCGTCATTTCACTTATGCATTATGACAGATGGCAGTGGAGAGTGTAATGCTCTTTTAGTCTTCCCTATCAGTCTAATGGAGGTCACAGAAGGTTTTTCAACTCTTCCCTTTTGGTACGAGAAGCATGTCAATCATGAGTTATCATCTCAGCCATCATTAAGCTTTTGAAATACAAAGCATCAGCTTGATCGAGTTGCTTAAGAGTTTGTTCACTCAGATAAGATCTCCTCTTACAATGGTTTCACCTCTGAAATAAATTTGTAGATCTTTTCAAAATTACTTGTGTAGCCATGGAAGTTAACAGCATTTTTGCTCTTAAGTGTAATCTTCAATAGAATACCCTTTGGAATAACTTCTGGAAAGCACCCCTTAATTGACCTTCCGGGGCCCACATTGATTTTCTCCACATGCATCTTCATTTCTGATAAATTATAAAGCCATTAATTTGTGGAGGAAATGGTGGGCGAACTGCAGCACAGATGTGCCAAAACCCGACTAATGCACAAAGCACAAAAGAGTGCCAAGGAAGCTGTTTGAAAAACAGAATTGCTAGATTGTTACGGTTAGCCTCGCATTAAACTTTCTCCTGGGAACTATTTTAGGAAGCTTCTGTCTACAGAACTGAAGGGTAATAATATTTGCAGATAAATAGGTTTCTTTATCAATGTAAGAAAAAATTTATTGATCAGCTGGCCCCTGGGGGCTTTTTGACTGTCAGAAAACTAACCTTTCGTACATCTTGGTTCAGTACCCTTACATAGGTCAGATATCTCCAGATCTACCCGGTAACCTCTCTGTGTAAGGTTTCTGGGCATACTCTGTTCTCTGCTATGAGTAAAGATGTTTAATTTTTAACTTTATAATAATACCCTTTTTGTTTTGTGAATTTCTTTTGCATCTTGAGCTGACTTGTTAAATTTTAATGCCAGTTGTGAATTATTCTGGCACAATATAATAGTTGTTTTCATTTCTTCTTGGAATTAATGAATACTGCAGCGTTATCAGTGGAGTAACAATGCTGTAAGACGTGTTTATAAGTGTTGTATCCATCATTATTAATCTATAGACAGTGCAATATTCCTGTTCTCTACTAGCTAATGTCTGGGGGGAAAAAGCAGTGCACTGTGAAAGAATTAAATTGTATACCTTTTGTTTAACATTGAAAAAGTGGCTATTATGAGACCATTTGGATATTGGTAGTTTTTTTTTGATTTATTCACTCATTTTTGCAGGTCACTAAAACGTTGCTCCACAGATCTGTCCTCTTCAAACAGTTTTTTTTCCCATAAATGCTCTGTATATTTTCCTTGACACTCAGCATTGTACATACAGGAGGGACTGTCACCCAATCACCTGAAAAAAGCAAAACTGATGTTCTTCTACACCCGGTACCCCAGTTCAAACATGCTGAAGATGTTCTTCTCTGATGTGAAGGTAAGTGTGAGGAGAAGGATATTTTGCTCTATTGTCACAGCTATTGCAGCAGCAAAAAAAAACAATGTGGTTATTGTCTTCTATTTACTATTTAATTTGTTTTTGATGTAGTACAGACTGAGCATAAGGATGTTGAATAAACTGACAGATTCAGGCTGCATTATTCAAATGAGAATATGAAGGCTATACAGTCACAGCTGCACCCTCCCTTTGCTTCTAGTATATTTAACCCCAATTTGTATTTTTACTTTCCCGATTTGAACTATTTGTTCTTCCCCCACCTCCCAACATCACCCCCAAAATGGCTACTAAATTTATTTCTAATAGTTAAGTTTTTATTTGTTTGAAATGATCAACAAAATAGCCTGAGACAGCTTTATAATTTCTACTTTTGATAACTTTCCTAAAATTAATGAATAACTCCTCATTTAGATATATTTTCCCTCTGAGTTAGGAATTGTTTCCATTATTTTCAGTGATCACACATTCAACAAGCCACACAGTTCTGCAGAGTACCTTTTCATCAAAATAATTAATAAAATCATGATTACATTAGTAATAAACTGTAATGTGGATATTGGTACATCTAAGGTGAAATTCCACATTTTATAATTTTAAGAGTAGACGAGCATTATCGAATTGTTTCACTAATTCTTGAACACTTAGCTTCTTCTAATAGTTCCCATCAATTGCAGACATTTTCCTGAAAGTTTTCATACAGATGGCTGGATTAAAGAAAATGAGTAATCAAGGTACAAGAGTTACTGTTCTGAATTTATATTTTGGAAGAAGTTGTGATCCTTATAAGTCGAGATCCTGGCAAATAGGGAGTTCTTCACTGCACCTCCCTTCACTGTGAGCTTTACTTTCCATTTTAAGATCGGAGTATCACCAATGAACAAAAGACTAGGTGTTCATATGTAAATATGAAAATTTTACATATTTGAAATTGCCACCGCTGGCAGTAATACATATCTGCAGTATTGTTAGCCAAGTAGGCCCTGTTGCTCTGGATTTGTAAGCTCGAGCCCCAGCAAAACCTTGTATTGCCTTGTTACCTTTTTCTTTTGGAACAAATGGAAGCTGAATTAAATCATTTGTCCTGCTTCAGTTTTTCCCGTTAAGTTGGGCAAGTTTTTAGCCTCCAACTTTGAAGGTGCAAAACAAAGTTCTGCTTTTAGATTGATGCCAATGTAAACTTCCATGCATCTGAATGATGGTCAGATTAAAATAAAAATTCCTGAGGTCTTCAACAACTGAAATGGATGAAATTCTTGATCTCTTCCCATTCTGCCTAATGAAATAGTTCTACCATTAACTGTTCCTTTTTAGACTTTGTGGAAGATTCAGCCCAAAGAGAATCAAAGCTCTGCACGTACTAATGTGTTTATTTTTATCATCCATTCCTGTGAAGCTTTATCCACAGATTAGAGGCAACCACACACCTTGCTTTCTTTGCTAGCAAAGCCAGTCAACACCAGCAATGATTTTAGAAGAGTGAAAATTAGAAGTTTGCAAGGGATGTTGTTCTGTGCTACTAAAAACTCATTTAAACACTATTTTATCAATTGCAAGGATAGGGGTAGTTCAAAAGAGCACTGCTCTGGTGAACATCAGTACATTCCAATCATTGCCCTCCCAACTTGCTGCAAATGCACTGCTGCTCCCTTTTAGAGGGCAAAAAAGAACATCTGTTTGTTTTCTATTCTTCCGACAGGCACACTTGAGACCTATGGAAGTGTGACATTCAAAGTTCATTTATATTCTGATGTACCATCAGTGGTGACAGGCACACAGGACTACCAGCAATGGCATATTGTTAATATAAAACTGCTTTCTGATTGCATGGTTTAAGATCCATTAAATGTGCCTGAGGTCATTTTTTTTTTACTGAAAACAAGTTTTTAGGTTGAAATATATGAGTAAGATCTATTTATGGAAGCTTTTAATGGCATTTTGTCCTTTAACAATTGAAGGAAAATGTGCCCTAAGATTCAAAGGAATAATTGCATTTTTTATCATTTTTATGTGCCATGCACCTATCACTGAATATTAAGTACTCAATAGTAAAATTCTGACAATAATTAAAAAGGGTGGACAAAGAGATTCTATACAAGGCAAAGAACAACAGAGCATTTTTTCTACTTTCAAAAGTTGTGTTTTTATTTAAAATTTCCTGTTAAATCTGAACAATGTTGGAATGCCTTCTGCAAGACCAATATTTGCTGTCCAGAATTTCATCCCAAGTCAATGAATTTAGCTTCTTCAACCTCAGTTCGTCCCCAATAATTGGACAGTTTACAGCCTTGAAGATGCAAGACAAAATCCTGTCTGTAGATTGATATCAATGTAAACTTCCATGAAGTTGAATAGTGGTGAGAAAAGATCTTGGAAGCCTTCAACTCAGATGGATTGAATCTTAGCAATGAATTCTAGGACAAATGTGGAATAATGGATGGATGTCAAACTTGGTGCTATTCAACAGTTTCCAAAAGGCATTTGAGTTATTTCTGACTGGTCCATTTATGCACCTCCATTTTCCTCTGTTCCCAGAATTAATGATTTTTCTTTTATTTCAATCTTTTTATTAGTTTTCAAATTAATACAGATTAATAGATCAATGTTTATACATGTAATACAAAGAGACCAGGAGAACAATCATGACATGGATAATCATAAAGAACAACAGAGTATAAAAAAAATTGTAGATCCAATGATCTGTTAATGAATGAATATAATATAAAAGAAAAATTTATTATAAAATATTAAAAAAAAGAAAAAAACCCAAAACAATAAGAAAAATTATAAACAATATATCAAACCAAACTAAGCTAAAGAAGAAAAAATTTTTTAAAAAAAACAGGAAAAAAAACTGGATTAAAATTTCTCAATAGAAACAGAGCAATTTTATGTCATCAACTCCATTCCTCTAAATTGAAAGGTTATTATAAGGGGATCTATATCATGTGAAAATATTGAATAAATGGACTCCAAACTTCCTCAAATTTAAGCGAAGGATCAACAGTACCACTCCTAATTTTTTCCAAGTTTAAACATGATATAGTTTGAGAGAGCCATTGAAAAGTAGTAGGGGGTATTGGATCCTTCCATTTAAAGAATTAATGATTTTTATCTTTGGGGGAAATAATCTGCACTGTAATGCAGAGGTGGGGTGAAGTAATATAAATTTACATCCATGACCAGTAATGTGTATTAATTTTCCAGATACTTTGCATGATACAATCACCATACTACATAACATGTCACATAAAAATGAATTAAAATTACCTTCTTTAATAATTAGAAAACGTAACACTTCAAATGGAATCGTTTTACGGTTTGGTACTAATTTTTTTTTCATTAATCACATCTTGCTGTTACATAAGCATTGATGTAATGCCAGGCTTGCTTAGGTTAATGTTCCGGTAATAAGAAGTTTGCTTCTAGAGTAATAAATCCCATAAATTTGCTGACTTCTGAGAAACATATTTGCAGCACCCAATATCACTTAGTCTGCCTTTATCACCAATTTAAAAAAAAATCCTGAGCTTCAAATGCTCTCTGATATTGATGCCTAGAAACCCATCATAGGTTTGAAGAACAAATTGAGGTATGATGTGGAGGCTGTGCATTTTACTTTGTTTACGAAACTAATTCATTAAATTCAGATAAATTTCTGGACAGTAATGACGTTTTTGTCTAAGAATATAACATTAGCAGGAGCAAAACGCACACTGCTGCAAGAACTCAGTGGGCCAAGCTCCATCTGTGGAGGGAAAAGGAAGGTCAGCATTTCGGGTCAAGATTTTGTATCAAGATGGATGTATGGTTCCTAATGCAAGCTCTAGACCTAAAACGTTAACCACCCCTTTTCTTCCACAAATGCTGCCTGACCTCTGAGTTCTTCCAGCAGTTTGCTTTTTGCTCCAGATTCCAACATCTGCAATCTCTTGTGACTCCATATAGCATAAGCAAGATTGAGCTAACAACCTTTTTGAACCTATTTCATTGTTCAATAATCTTCTGTCTGATTCTGTACCTCATTCACTTTCCCTGCCTGAGCTCCTTTTCCCTCTGTTCTTTTAATGACTTGAATCATTAAAGTATATTCAAGGTTGAATATACTTAATGATTATCCATAGCATGGAAAATTCCAACCACTTTCAGCCCTTTTATGTAAAAATAAAGTCCTTTCCTCAGTACTAAATAGTCAATCCCTTTTTCTGATATTACTCTTCCTAGTTTTGGATTCTCCTGCATGGGGAATTGACTGCTTAGCATCTACTCTTGGTCCTCTTTTAGAATGTGTATATTTTGGAGAGTTTACCTCTTTTTTTTAAAACTCCAGTGTGTGTAAGCCAACTTTTCTCAACTGCTCAAGTTAGGACAACCTCCACATCCCATAACCAAGCAGAAATGGCATAATGGTATCTGGAATTTTTAATACTGCATATAATTGCTATATATATGATATTTTGCAAAAACGCTTTTAAATTTGAAAATATCAGATGAAATCATTTACAAGGGAATGGACACAGCATTTAATATTAAGAAACTTAAATAAAAGACCATTTGTTAGTATAACTTCAAGTAATATGATTAATATTGTGCTTGTAAAATAACCAAAATATTTATTATCATTCATGATCACTGAGAACAGAGTTCATCTATATATTTTTTAAAAAATCTAATTTTCTCTTCTGTCCGACTTCCTTCTACAACCCCAGCCCCCCACCATCACCACCATTGACAAGTCGATCACTGCCTAACTAGATTAAGGTGTCAAATTGATTTGTTTTATGGGTCTTTTGACTGTGCTCATTGAATATTTAGGAAGTTTCTTCAGCAAACACTGGGATTGGACATGTCCCACGGGAAGCATTAATCCGTCACAGGAACAATTAGGTTGCAGAAAGAAGAGACCTTCTCTTGTTCCCGTCACTTGTTTGTGATGCACCAGTGAGAACCTTAAAGATCAAGATTACTATGTTTGTTTAAAAAAAACTAATTCAGGAACTGTTAATGTTTGATAAGCAAAAAGTGACACAAGTCTTAAATGCTGAGCCCTCATGTTTGAGTGGCTCTGTTGTTTTGGCCAGTGCATCTCTGGTATTTCAATTCTGTAACAATGGGTTTTAAATCTCCCTTTATACCCTTCTGCCAAACACTGTCATGTGGACTTACTTTTTTTTTTGTAGTCCCATTAGGTCATCTACAGGCCATTCTAGAAAAAATACCCTTTCTTTTTTCTCTATTCTTGCATGTAGGAGACAATGTCTTGTAACAATACTGAAGCTTAATCTCCATGTCAAAGCAATTTTCATTCCCGGGTGCGCAGGCTGCTATCGTTTTGTTATGTTTTGTTTCTTATACTAAAAGAATTAAAAAGGAACAGTAGTCGTCATGGGGCCTGTAGTTCTTATCTCAGTGTCTGGAAATTTGGACAGTGTATTTTGCTGCAGAGATAACATGGAAAGAACTCAGAGTTCAGCAAATAGTAATGGGTTTAAGTTCTATTGAAATCAACAGCAAATCAGATAATGGGGTCCTTCAGTTGTCTTTTTAATCAGGTCCCCGCAAGGCTGAATGGAGACAGAGCAGACACACAGAGTGAAAATATAATTCTTGGATAGGTTAAGTACATGTTTGAACTCTTGCAGTCAGAGTGATTTGATGATGACTTAATCATTTTCTGGTCAATTATCTGTGAGGACCCTTGCAACTGGAAGGCAATTATGATGCAAGCTGGCCTTTAGGAGCTGCAACAGCTTCCACTTCTGTTTCTATGTTACTTAGCCTTCACTGCCATGAATTTTCATTCACTTCATTATCTTAAATTCACTGGAATAGAAACAACTTTCTGCATTGTAATTACACACCCATTAACTGTCAGCTTGATAGAAGCAGGCAGCCCTCTCCATGGCCAGAGCAAATGCTTGATAAGTGCTCACTGTGATTTTTGATTAATGCACACTTTGTGCCATAAAGGGGGAAAAATGATAGATGCCTATATTGAGCAAAGCCTTTCTGATGTACTGGCAGTTTAAATTTACAAGTTTTAACTTGACTTATAAAGATTTAGCTGACCTTGAACATACACAAGACCCTGTTGGAGTAGAGGCCAACATTTGTTGTAGACAAGTAGACCCCCATAAAAGTACAGGGTCATCAAGCATCCAAGTCTGAAGCAAGCTACCATGAGCAATCAAACTTATAATAATTTGACAATAGATATGTCTGGAAGACTGTCCATGACCTTAATACTTTTATGAAGAGAAAGAGAGAGGTTAAAACAACTACTGTGAAAATCATCCACTTTGGTCACTTTAGTTGCCAGCTGAGGCTAATGCACACTATAACTCTGAAGCCTTGAACTTTAACTTTTTCATTAGCTCTTGAAATATCATTGGTGGTGGTGTTAGGGGACAAAAAGAGAGGCAGAAATTCTTAGTTTGCATATAATAACTGTTTTGCTAAATATTGATTTTCAGTTACAAATTAATGGTTTGAATATGCAAACTTTAGTTTTGTTTTCAAAATAAGTAAACTAGAAAACAGTCTAACACTTGCTATATGATTGCCCTTCAGTGCTGGGGCAGCAAGAATGTTGGCAACAGCCAAATTAGAGCCTTCACCATTATGGATGCTTTTTGGCTATTTGCCAGGTGTTTTGGGTGGCAGGAGTAGTATTACATGAGATAGAAGTTATTTTTGTGTCCCCTTGCACCCCCTTTTTTAAAATTGTCCTGTTGGGGATCAGGCCACTTTTGTGACCTAATTCCATTTGGGGTCTACTCATGCTCTTCTGAAAGCCAGTACACGTCATTTCACAGAGGTTGAAGTGGAGACTTTCAACATATGGTTTCATCAGTCCCTACGAGACAGAGGACCTTTCGGGTGGTTGAATGCTCTGCCCCAGACAGGACCCAACTATTTTCTCCAAGCTTCTTTTCCACACATGCTGAAATTAGAACACCAATGAAAATTTGGAGCTGATAGGGAGAAATCTGTCCTCTAAGTAGCACTAAATATGTAAATTAGTGGCAGCTGTGCATTGTTCTTTGCTTCCAAGAGTGGAGTGTAACATGCAGCAATTATTTTAATGCACATTTGGTGCTGCAGCCTCTGATACTTTTTTCAGACTCAAATATGCATACCAGGGCCAGATCACTTAATCCAAAAGAATTCCTCAAAGTTCGTACAACTTTAGTGTATTATTTTTAATTACTAAACCTCAAAACAGAAGAATCACAGTTAATGGGAATATTGAAGCTAAAGGCAGTATTAAAATAGGATGTTCAAAGGGTTAATTATCAATATTATTTCATCAATTTGAAATAAGATTGTCTAGTTTAATTCATTCATATGCAATTATTTTGTGATCGTGGTTGTTGAAGTTATTATGAAGCCATACTATCTCTATATATTTTTGTTTTATTTCTCTGGTGTCATCCTTTTTCATGCACCACCCAAAAGTTGAAAAGGCAGTGTACTTCCAGACTATTTCCCATTAGGTCTGGTGGATTAGCATCCCAGGTTCCCATGTGTATTCCCAGGAGGAAAGGACCTTTTATATCCTCTGTAATTTCTTGAGGTGCTCTGCTTTTCTGCAAACAGATATTTGGGTGGAAGAAAGGAAAATTAATACACAAAAGTTGAATTTTATAGTCTGACTTAAACTATTTGATCAGAGGAATGTGAAAAGCCAGAATTATAGATATTCATCATGGTCCATAAAATGCTGAAAATCTGCCATATCTATTCGAGGATAATCATTTAAAATTACTTTTAGTTAGGGTTTAGTTCTGTTGGATTTGGGTGGAATAATGGTTGCATCTTGCACAGTGCAAATGTAGAAGAAAAAGAAATTAGTTTTTACATAACTTTTCCCAAGATGGATTGGGTTTATGGACAAAATATGATCTTACTGAACCAGGGGAGTATATTAACTGACAAGATTGTCCAAAATATTTTACTGTTGTTTTGCAGTGATCTATCAAACATTATGTATATAGTTACATACTTTAGAACAATTTTTTTCATTAACTGAGAAGAATACTGTTTCTATTGCACAATATGTCTCTAATGGATGTAGTACATACCTTTTCATGTACAATTATTTAAGCTAGTTACTTGGATTTATTATGGAATGTAGTATTAGTTTATTTTAATGTTATTAATTTAAAGTATTATGACAAATTTAAACTGAATCTGCTCATCCTGTTATATTTTCGTATTGGCAGTTTAATAGGTGCATCACCTCACAGCTTATCAAGTGGTTCAGCAATTTCCGAGAATTTTACTACATCCAGATGGAGAAGTTTGCTCGTCAGTCTATTAACGATGGAGTAACAAGCACTGAGGAGCTGACTGTCTCCCGTGACTCTGAACTCTTCAGGGCCTTGAACATGCACTACAACAAAGCAAATGATTTTGAGGTACAGGCTTTGTTTTTATGTGAGCATTCAACAATGAGTGTGAAGGCTGTTGTTAATGTTGTTTGTGAAGCAGCACTAGTTCATTATATTTCATACAAAATTTTTTTTTAACTTGAAAAACAATGGAATCTTTGGCCTGGATTTTGTTTTAATGATCCCAGATTGTGAGCTACTGAAAGTACAAGTTGATGAAAGATTAGTAACAATAATACTGTTGAAAATGATATTGGAAACCTAAGCAATGTATCCTAACAATTTGTGCCTGCTAAAATTATGTTGCGATCCCAAGCAAACGAAATTAAATTCGTAGCTTGAGGTCCTAGTGTTGAAAGTTTATGGATCGCTCTTTGTTGTCTGCTAATTTTGTGCTTTGACCTTGGGTGTTCTCAGCAGTTCGTCTTTGATGTCAGTGAAATTTAAATTCCACTGTGTCACCAAACTCTTAGTATGACGCAATCTTCTTTTTAGAGGTCATCCAAACTAAAGTATTTAAACATGTAGTGACCATGCCTATAGTGTGGAAGGAAGTAAAACTAATTTTTAAAAATACAACTTACAGAATAATATTTTATAATAGGTTATATTATTGTTCATAGCACATTTACTAAATTATTCAGCAGATTTATAAAAATTGATGTTAAGGGTAGGTAGAGAAATGGGTATATAGTCATTACTTTCATATCTAATTTTCCAAAGGAAATGCACATTTGGAAGGAAGTAAAGTGAATTGCTGTTAAGGGATAGGAATGAATTTCATTCAGCCATTTTTTAAAAAAAATGCCAGGAAGGGGAATTCAATATTTTTTTTTGAAAGAGGAAATTTAATTCTGAAGGATTAGGTCAATTTGGGAGAAATTTGGGAGAAATCTGGGAGACAAGTGCTAATGACAGTAATTCAGAATAGTGATAGGCAACTTGGATGTGAAGAAGAAATTGATGATTTGGACCACTGAATAAAAGTTGCATTGGGAAAAGATTAAAATAGATTGATCATGCATTACACTAAAATTGAATAGGGAGCAAAACATCCACTTGAAGTAACAAAACCTATCTTACCACCACTGTTTTCTATTGAAATTTCAGTCTGTCAGTGAAGTGCCTATTCATTTTGCATGAACATATGAAATTGAGGCAAAGTCAGCACACAATCTGGTTTAATCTAAACAGAGAAGATGGAGAATCAATCATTTCTAGGTTTTGTCATCAATGTGGGGATGTTGACCTCTGATTTTTATTGTTGCCTTTTGTATCACCTACTGTTAACTGTTGGTATTATTACTTCTCCCCTAATTGTCCAAGAGGACAGTGGGGAGGGATATTGTTGGGAAGAATAGGAGATCAGGTTGCAAGGCTAAATTTGGGGTATATTTTACTCATCCAATTCTACAATCCACTGCTGTACCGGTTGCTGTTAGGTCACATAGCCTACAATTTTACTGCTCAAAATGCAGCTTAAACAGTGGTAGCATGGTAAGATCTTCTTACGTCCATTACCACTGAATGGGTGTTAAGTAATGCCTTTCTGTTGTGTGCTTTGTGGATTATTGGGGTAGTTGTGCATTGTGCCACTAAGTAGAGGGGTTAGCTGCTGGGAATCTTGAAGGCAGTGGGGAGTGATTGGGAAGGGCTGCAATTTATGCTTCTAGGTTGAGAGAGTCTGCACACAGTGGGGTGTTGGAGAGTAGTATGTGGGAACTGCAGGAGAGCTAATCAAGTATTTGAAGACAACCCACTGTAATTGGGTTTCATGTTCTGGGCTGGGCCATGCTTGGGAATGTCTGCTTTAATCCCCCACAAAAGCAGGCTTCACAGATGTTTGGAACCTTGCACCTGTATGAGTAGCTTCTGGACCTCATGGACGTCCCAGAAATGGTATCTAGACATACTTTGCATGTCATGGGATATCACATTGCATATCAAGGGTCTCTGCTATGCGATTTCAGTTTCTCGGCACACCATTTAATTTCCACTGTCTCAGGGTACATCTGTAACGTTAACTAAATAGGTATGGAAAAATAAATCAAGCACATTAGGGATTCATTATTTTGTAAAGCTGCAAATTGTGTTACACTATGAAAGCACTCCTTGACTCTTAAAGGCAAATTCTGCATGGCTCATAGAGGACTAAACTTGTCCTCTGTGGTTAATGGTGCACTGACTTGGGTCTTGAGATGAGGAGGGTGGGACGGGAGGACAAGAATATGCAGAACAGTAGGAGAGGTGGATGAAGGGAGGAATGGGGAAAGGAGATAGAAGAAAGGGAGGTTGAGCAGGAAGGTAAGACAGAAGAGAACATTGTGCATTTGTGGCTAAATTTATTTAAGAACATCAGACCTAAGGTATATTTCACCACCAATTTTATAAGCTACCCATGCTACAGTACTACCATACCTGTGCCTAAAATTTTGCTGGCACATTAAGCAGCAGCAATACTAGATCCATGCTATTGATGATCCATGATACACAACTTTCATTCCCACTCACCCCACAACTTGCAAGGCACATCATGGAAAGAAGTTAATAAGCAGGGTCTTTCCATGATGTATTTTGCAAGTTGATAAGATAAGATCTTAATTAGTCACATGTACATCGAAACACACAGTGAAGTGCATTTTTTGCGTAGAATGCTCTAGGGGCAGCCTGCAAGTGTCGCCACGTCTTTGGAATGTGGGAGGAAACCAGAGCACCCAGAGGAAACCCACGCAGACACAGGGAGAATGTACAAACTCCTTACAGACAGCGGCGGGAGTTGAACACGGGTCGCTGGCGCTGTAATAGCGTTACGCTAACTGCTGCACCACAGTACTATGGTGGGAATGGAGGTTGTGAATCATTAATAGGAAATCTATATTAGGAAAATTTTAGATCCCATCTGATTTTGCAGGGCTCCTATTAGTATTTGCCAATAGCTTAAAATAAATAAGTGTAGATGAATTACATGCCAAATTAGGTACAGAATGAAAAATGAAAGGGAAAAATAAAGAATCAACTTTTTTTTTCTCTATAATCTCTAGAAACAATTGCAATAGGAAGGAATGAGACATTTTGCAAGTAATATCTAATTTTCAGTGGTAGAAGGGTTGAATGGCAATAATTATGCCATAAAAAGACAAGAAATAAATAGATTGTAAGAGGGTTTCATAATGCAGAACTATAGGTTTGTGTATAAATATTTCAGCTTAAGACAACTTCTGCTGATGAGTGGAGAACCATTCTAATTGCAGACCTGATTTAGAAGAATCAGGGCTACCAAGAAATAGTCAAAAATACACTGCTTCCATTTTTGGTTTGATCTGGCCCAGTAATGTGCTTATTTTGATTGCACCTGCTTTGTTTAATGTGTGTTGTGTTATGCAGTTGCCATGTTGTTTGAATAAACTGATTATAAACTTCCTCATCAAACTGCTTTGCACTTTGAATCATTTTTAAATGTAACATCACTATTTATTGCACAATATTCAATTCATTCACAGCTCCTTACAAATATAATGGCAAGAATTAACTTGCTGTGTTGTCTAGCAAGTTCCTAAGGAACTTGGGAGACTAAGGCCGAGATGTTTTTGCAAAGCCAATGGTGGAGGATTGCAATGTGGTTAACAACTTTTCAATATTTGCATGCAAATATCTATCTGTTCATAAACTGAAGTATTTGCTCATGACTTTGTTCTTATGGTATGTGTGTGTCACTGGCAAGTCCAGAAGTTACTATCTATCCCCAATATTGACTCCCAGTATGTTGCTGGTGGGAGATTTGGCAATGACAAAAAAATTAAAGGTATCAGCCAATGCCCAAATGTTGTTTAGGGTTTACTGCATGTAGATACTGACTGCTTCATTTGCTAGAAGTGCCGTGAATAGAATTTGTGCAATAAACAATGATGTTTGATTTAAGTGATTTGAAGTGCAAAGCTGATTGGTAAGGAAGTTTGGAATCCAGTTTATGCAAATAATAAGACAGCTGTATAACACAACACATAAACAAAACAGGCACATTCTAAATAAGCACATTACCAGGCTGAACTGAACCAAATGAAACCGGTAGTGTATCTACATGTCTTCTGCGACTACTGCTTTACTGCCCTGAATCTTCCAAATCAGACTAACAATTGGAGTTGTCCTCCACTGGTCAGCAGAAATAGTCTTGGGCTGAAATATCTTTTCTTTTAAAGCTGTGGTTTTGCAGTGCGTAACCCTCTTTTGAACTATCTACTTTCTGTCTTTTTAATTAGGAACTACAAAATATGCAAAGCCTTGAAATTCACAGTAACTGAATTGCAAGTTGTTATTCTTTTCACTTTAATACTTGATTTTCTTTGCATTCTAACTCTCATTGCAAAACTTCTTGAAACTCTTCCTATAAGCAGAATATTTTGAGAATTTCTAAATAAACCCTCTTGATGCCTCCAACTAGCTCTGTTTTATTGTGATTTTGGTGGCATATAATGTTTTGTTTAACTTATGATCCATTATCAATCCCCTTCTGTTTGATTTCCTGTGTATTTATTTATTCTCTTTTTGCAGTGAATGCTTAATTACTCCATGGCAGGAGAAGAAAATTTGTTTATTATCTCTTGTGAATAATAGCAGCTATTTTCTTGGGCTGAGTTGTTATTTAAATATCTCATTTTTTTAGTAGCTTAAGTCTGAAGCTCCACATTTCTGTACTTTAAAAACAAACTTGACCAGTTTTGTTGCCCCATCATTTCTTTTACCTTGCATATTTTTACTGTTTTGTGATCTGAATTCCTATTCCTGCAACTGAATGTGTTTCAATACATTATTTTCCAAGCGATGCATTGCTACCTTTATTCACTCAACCATTGTCATAAAAATGTTCAGAAATATCATATGACATCTTTCCTAATCATTATATCTTATATTCTTTTGTCAACGTATCACCAGAAGCTGTAATTTAGTCACAAGTGCTAGCACTTCTGACCATTAATGATGGAAGGTATTTTATTGCTGAAACTCTGTAAGGAAGATTGGGGATAAGACACTTAACTGCAAGTATTTGCAGTAATGTTCTGAGGGTGGGATGATTGAACACTCAACATCCACAACCATATTGCTTTGTGAGAGGCATGATTGCAATTATTAGTATGGAAAGAGGCCATTTGGCCCACCAAGTCCATGTTGAGTAGTGGGGACCCACCCTTATTAATTCCATCTTCCAGCACTCCTATGCCTAGGTGATTCAAGTACTCATCTAGACACCGAGTAAAATGCTGACCTCAATTCTGCTTCCACCACTCTCTCAGGCAGTGTATTCCAAATGCTCACCACTCTGCATGAAAAGGCCTCCCTCAGATCACCTGTAAATCTCTTACCCCTTGCCCTAAATCTACCTCTGATATGGGGAAAAGTTTCCTGCAGCCTACTCTGTCTATACTCTTTATAATTTTATATACCTCAATGTCCCCTTTTAACTTCTTTCTTCACTCCATAAAAAAGAGACCTTGCTTTCCAATCTCTCTCCATAACTGAAATGCTCCATCCCAGTCAATGTCCTGGTGAATTGGTTTTCCTCTTGGTAGTCCTCGACTTTTATTTTATCAGGGTGTCTTAATGTTACACTCAATTAAAAGCTGTCTTGATATCAAGGGCATTCTGTCACCCTGCCTTGTAGATTCAAGTGTTTGGTCTGGTTTTGAGCCATGATTGTGATGTGTCTGGAGTTGTGTAGCCCTGACAAAACCAAAATTGAATATCAGTGAGCAGGTTATTGGTGAGTAAATGCAGCTAATAGCACTACTGATAATACCTTCCATTACATTCTGAGGAATGAGAGGACACCAGCTGTGTAGAAATTAACTGGATTAGATTTGCCCATTTTGTTTTGTGGATTCGATAAACCTGGACAATTTTCCATATAGTTGTGTAAATTAAAATTGTGTGATTGACTAAGCTGGAACAGTTTGACTAGGGATGTGGCTACTTCTGGAGCACAGCTTTTCCATGTATATGCTGTCCTGTTCCTGTAACTTTTTCTGATTTTTCAATATCATGTGAAGTAATTCAATTTGGTTGGAGACCAACTTCTATGGTGGGGGGGTGGGTTTGGAAGAAAGTCGAGATGGATCATCCACTTAGCACTTCTGGCTTAAAATAGTTGGAAGTACTTCAGCAGCATCTTTTGACACACATGCTGGACTCCATCATTATTGATGATGAAAATTGTCTTGTTAGCAATTTATTTGTCCATTATGATGCAAAAGACACAGCTCGGCAAATTAACAATGATTCCATCAGATCAAAGCTCTGCAGTTTTGCAGTGTTGTTCAAGGTGGAAGAGTGCTGATTCATCAGCTCAAGGAAGATGGTAAGTGGTAATTGGAAAGGGGCAACCTTTTATTCTGGAGTCATTTGTAACTGTGGCTGCTTGAGACTGGAAATACTCAGCCAGATGAACCTCCTTTGTATCTGAATCAAACCAGAAATATTCAGTCTTCAACTTAATGTAGGCTTACACATTTCTTTTGGAACTGATGTTAGGGATGCTTTCTGACAACTGGAAGTTTCTCTTTTGAACTATATCCATGAGGAGATTCTTCAGAATCTGTTACCAAAAGAGGCAGAGGGGTGAAAGAAAGTAAAATTATTCTTAAATATTCATCCACATCAGTTTTATTGCTGCTAGTAGTGCAGTATAAAGGAGCAGGAAAAACTACTGAAAAATATTTTTTTAATATCTACAAGAACTGTTTAGTATATTATTACTGCTTATGAGAAACATAAAAGACAAGTATAACTCTCGAAGTAGCTGTTCTTCCCCTTTTTAAGAGGCAATGGACTTAATGTCAGCAACACACATAGTCTAATTTAGTAGCAAAATTTTGAATATGCAATCCAAAGGTTCTTTTATTCAAATGTATTGCCTGACATTATGAAAATTACATTAATTCATCACATGAGCCTTACTGTAGAAAAGTCTGGTGATACACTGTTTAAATTAAAACAATAGGCAAATTGGAGCATCGATGCCTTGGAATGTTGAGATACAGGTCAGCACAGGCTGATGTGAACAGAAGGTAGAAATCTGGTTATTCCTTATGGGAATAATGGAAATATATGAGAATTAAACCATGGCTTACTATTGTGTACTATTTCTGAACTACTTGGTGTCAGCCTGGACAGGCTATCTACCTCTGCTGTCTTGTCATCTATAAGATTTATGATGGAGCAAGGCAGTGGGAGAAAGGAGTTTTTTGAAAAAAAATGTTGATACCTTCAAATAAATGATTGTAAATATTATACAGGACTCCCTGGTCTGGCCTTTATACCTTGTGTGCTTTCTAGGGAAAGAATGAGTGGCCAGGTGAATTGCAGTGGGCATGCCATTGTTTACTTTGTGCTATGATGATCATTGTCTTGAACCGTATAGTTACCACTACTCCCAATTAGATTTTAATGCTGGTTGCAACATGTTACAGAGAAGTGGCAATATTACACACCCTGTGTATTGTTTTCACAAGAGTTCAAAGGAGGCAAAAATACCCCAGATACCTGATTTAATATTGGCAAACTTCACCAACACATATGACTAATACTTCACCAACACATCACTTTATCACCTTGCAGAATCTAATTCATTCTGGTAAGCATGTGGAAACGATGTGTAAAGGATCCTAAAGAATTGTATTCAATCTTTGTGTTAAATTGAAGCTAGGCAAGGTGGTTCTGCAAAACATGGTATTTTGCTAATGTGTTTGCATTTTTGTTCTTCTGAATGCAGCACCAATATTTGAATATACTTCTGGTAAGGTGCACAAAACCCCTGTCCTGTGCCCATATTAAATTGCAACTTTTCAACTGACCTGAAACTTGCTACTTTTGCTTGGTTAAATTTAAAGAAGGCAATATTCATCAATTAGTTCGGCCATAAGTTGCCCAATAGAAGGTTCATGGAATTTCTTTTGTCCCCAATCTCTGGAAGAATAAAAACATGATAAATGAGCCTGATTGGAGACCTTCATAGAAGTTGAATTTAATCTTAAGCTAAAGTTTCCATTCTTTAATTGAGACATGGAAGATATCGCAATTTGGTATATGCTAATTTGTTAAACTTTCATATTTGGGTCATATCAACATAACTATCAACCAGAAATGATAAGCAAAAGAGAAACTTATCAAGCTTAATTCAAAATTATGGATCAAAGTTGGCAGTGCACAACAGCTACCAAATATAAAGTACTTTTAATTTTTCTTTTGAGTAAGATTTTTATTTCAGCATTTAAGCTGAATATTTATAGCTAGAAGTATGATTAGAATATTACACATTTACAAGAAGTAAAATCAAAAAAGGCTGGAAATACTTAGCATCAGGCAGCAACTGTAGAGAAAGAAGTGGAGTAAACCTAAGCTTATTTGGATCTTTACATTTAATCAATTTCTAGTATCTGCGTATTAGCATTTACTGCATTTGATCCTCCAGCACATGCAAGTTTACATGTGTTTGACTGTTAGCTGAAGATGTTCAAGATGTCAGGCTATAGTTTATGGTCTGCACATTAACCGCCAGTATTAAAATGCTCTAAAGGTTAATAGAAAGTTATTCATGAATCAAAATCTGTTAAATACTGAACCCTTCAATGGAAAATTGTGGAGATCAAAAACCTCCAGGGTGAAATTAAATATTTTTGTACATATAAAATATCAGAATACAGTAAAGTATCTCAGCCAATGAACCTGTGGGAACTTTGAAAACAAAATGAGGCATACTGTATTTTTCTACAGTATTTTCAATATTTTGGTACTCTTTTTGTTAAGATAAGAATTGCACTTTGAGTTCAGAGTATGAATGGAAGCAAGGAGTAGCATTATTCAGGTTTGCAGGTATAATCTGGCATATTAATTGCCTCAAAGTTATGTCTTGTAATTTATAGCTTGTACTTTTTTTAGCAACATATTACAGTAATAAGTCAATCTTGCTGGTCTGGAAATGGAAAAATTTCAATCTCATTCCTGCATTCAATAAATTCCTACAGATTTTGCCCTCTGTCCCCCTCACCGACCTATCTACAATAAATAATTCAAACTTGTATGTTCAGTTTATTGCCTCCCAAAATAAAACCTCCCAAAAATCATGGAGAACGATAGGCTTAAAGTGAATAAAGATCTCAAAGATAAAGCTTTAAACTAATGTGTGAAACTTTAGAAATTTAGAGTATTGACAGTGGGTTGTGATGAGCAGACTGTGACAGGGTGAAATAGTGTATTTCAGTAAAAGTGCACTATCGAATACTGTCCAAGTAGAGAAGAATGAAGACAAATCAAAATTAAAGACTTTCTTCCAGAATGCTCAAAACATTCATAATAATTCATAGCTGAATGAGTGACAGACAAAGTGATTTTTCTAAAAGCCATTAGAGTTGTGGCTGCAAAATGACAAGATTGGAAACCACATATCCCAAGGTACCACATTTCAAACAGATGAGCAAAAGGAAAATGTGGGGTTTGTAAAATGTGGGGTGGGTCATGTTAGGACATTATCTCTAAAGAAAAGAAAATATTATCCTTTTGGGTGGATATAAAGGACAAGACAGAAACTCTCAATGGAGGTAGTCTATAGGTCCTTAGTAGCTATACTGGACACACTTTAGGTTTTAAAATAATGGGGTTTGTAACCAAATTAATCAATAAATTTAATAAAGACTAGGCAAATTAAATTGGCAACAATGCTTTTGTGATCGAATTCATAAAATTCGCTTGACAGTTTAATCGACAGAAGGTTAGATCTAGACCAGAACAGCCAATTTCATATCTGGTCATGTAATGATATAGAAACAATCAGTTCTTATTTTAAAAGATCTTCTGGGGAAGAGTGATCATATGAATTTTAACTTTTTTTGGAGTTATTTGGGAAATTATTACATGATACTTTGTCTCTTCCTGATATAACTTTTGTCATTGGGATGCAGTGGTATAATCATTACTGAACTAGCAGCCAGAGTTCTCAATCATTGATACAGAGATGTGTTTGAATCTCACTGTAGCACTTGGAGAATTTAAATTCAAGTGATAGCAATAGTCTCAGTCATGGTAACCATGAAACTACTGGTTGTTTTATTTATTGTTTTAAATATCTGCTTCATTAATAGCATTCATAGATGGAAATTGGTCAGCCTTGGTTGGCCTTTATGATTCCAGACTCAATAATAAGGTTGAGTCAACTGCCTTGGGTGTTTTTGGGGATAGAGAATAAATGTTGGGATTGTCAGCAATGAATAAATATATTTTTTAAAAGGCTCCTGTTCTGAACTTGCTAAATTTACAGACATTTTTTTTCCTCTATTTTGCTGTGCTTGTATTTTGTTCACTCTAGCCAATTTTTTTTTACCTCTTTTCCATGTTATCATCTATAATAACTTCCATTCTGCCAATCTTGGTCCAAAGATAGTTCTGGCCTGTAATTTCCAACATTTTCTGTTGCTTTTGAAATGTTATTATGGAATTCTGACATCCACATTTTGTTCAGTATATTTCTGGACTGCAGCCTAATTTTTCATTTTATGAAATTCCCCTAAGAAGGTAGAAAATTACAGAAATTCAATGAAAAATAATGTTCAACTGGAATTAATTATGAAGATCATTAGATGTTATTGATGGTGCTGAAGAATTTGAGTTGTAAACTTTTGGCAATGATGTTACTGAAATTGTACAGAAGGTCCTTTCATATTAAATTTTAAAAGGACTGGACTTCCCTCTGCACTTCTGCCTCTATGCAACCATAAAGTAGGCCCAAACTAATTACATGAACTTCATGTTCATAACTACAATGCAGTCCAAATTCCTTGATCTTTTCCACTTCTGCATCAACTTCCTTCCAATTAAATTGTGCACAAAGCTGATGACACTTCCAACTCTCAATTATGATTTTTTTTTATTTTTACAGTGTGTTAACAGGCCTTTCCGGCCCATGAGTCCATGCCGCCCATTTTAAACCCAAATTAACCTACCCATATGTCTTTGGAATGTGGGAGGAAACCAGAGCACCCGGAGGAAACCCACACAGACACGGGAGAACATACAAACTCCTTACAGCGACGGGAATTGAACCCCGATCGCTGGCACTGTAATAGCGTCGCACTGACCACTACGCTACCATGCCGCCCCTATGATTGTATGTATTATAAGTATGATTGTGCTCCAATTATACTTATGCAGGGAGGGGGAGGTCCTTTTGTGCAGGACTTTTTTTTTGTTAAACCACAATTTTTCGGTATTTTAAAACACTTATGTGAAAATCAACACCAGAGTTGTTCTACCATTTGTTTCTTTTAATGTATTTTTTTATGGCACAGGTATAGCACACCAAGATATGTCAAAAAGCTTCCCTATTGGAAGTTTGTATGAAGGCTCATGTTAATAAATGTTCATTGCATTAGTTGAAATCTAAATTTTAAGACTCCTTGGGGCTCAGTGGTTATGGTTTCCACTGATGTACACTCATTTACATCCATTTTAAATTCAGGCTATTCTAATTAGATTAGGGGGTTGCAAACATAACACTTTTGGCTTGAACTTCCAGTCTTCACCTAAGTAGGAAACTCCAGCCAAAGGAACTACATCACAATAATTAATCCTTTAAATTCATTAACAATGAGTGCATTGACATTTGGTACTGGCATGAACAAGCATTGCCAGCAGAAAATATAATAAAGCTCCACTTAAAATTAAAACTGTATATATTTTAAAAAGTGATTACTGGCCTGTAATCTAATCCAGTGAATCAGATGTCTGTTATAAACCAGTCAAACATTTTTCTCGCAGTTTATGTTGCCATGTCAAGGCTTCGATCAAATAATTGATTTGTTATCATTGCCAGGTATCCATTATTCTCCATACAAAAATACAGAATTGTCTGGTTTGTGTAATTTATTTACAGAATATTATTAAGTTTACAAAATAAGTGGCTGGAGGAAAAAGACAATCAGCTATATGACCAGTATTTTCATCAGCAGTGGAGGGTTTAGATGTACTCAGATGGAAGAACATGGCTTACATTTAAAATTAAGCCTTTGTGATAGTTACAGCTGTCGATACAGTTTGTGAACTTTAAAGGGAATGAACGATACAAGGACAACAGGATCACTAAATCCTTAAAAGGCATCAAGGAATCTAAATTCATTAGTTTTTTAACAAGGTTCAAGAAAGAGTACGAAGAAAAATAAACAAACATACAGGATAGGTGCTAGGCTTGGATTTTTTTCCTTTATTTAACATCTGGAGGTGCTATATGTAACAATTTTAGCCATTCCATAGCACTATCCTATTTGTCACTGTTAGCAGCTGACCTACTTGCACTAGCTGTTTCATGTATGGGAAGCCTAGGAAGACCCCAAATCTGCCCCAGTACTAACTCGATCTCTAAAAACAGATGTGCCAAAACTGGAGAACTGACTGATATTGGGCCTCACATGGCTACTCAGGCCAATTTGACCCAAGAGTGTCCTGCCACTGTTACTTGCAGTGCCATTGACAGGATGACATTAAATAATTAACACATTTGCAAAGAAGCATTCAGCATGACCCTTTTTGGAGCTTCCACCTATCAGCATTGGAAGGTTTTACTACTCTTTACCTTGTTGGAGAGTGGATCCTCCTAAAGCGAAAAGGTCCACCTTAAAGGTGCAAGCACCAAGGAGTAAATACAAATCATTCCACCTGATATCTGGAATCTCCCTTGACCTTTCTCTTCTGAGAACAAAGGATAGCAGGATCTCTCAATTATGCCTGTAACGATGAAGCAAATCTTATTGACAACAAAGGCTCGTAAGAAGCTAGATGCTAGCTAAGAAATATCCTCAAAACCTAACAATGATGCTTAAAATTAATTTTACGTTTAATATGCTTGTTCCAAGAGTTCCATCATATTTACAGCTATACAGCAATGGTGGATGCCATTTCAGTTAGCTGTACTTTATAAGTGGAGATAAATGGTATACATGCCCAAAATGATGCTTTGATTAGTTTTGAGCTGATGTTAATTTGGGTCCTTCCAACTGGTGACCATGCCCTATGGAATATAACATGAACCACGAGCCCAACATATTTAAGAGGTACGGCAAGACATTCACCCACTTGTATTACCTGGAAATTCTATTTGGCCAACCTAGCACTCGCTCTGACTATTTTAAGTTGCCTCAAAATATTTTTTTTGTCTCTGCTAAGTTACAAAGCAGTTTATTGCAGATATTTATCGCATAAATGAGCTCCTCCTTGTTGATGTATCTTTATACAACGTTGAACTATTTTGTTTCCATTAAGCAGTTTTAAAGTATTTCCCTTCATTTCCTCATTTTTTCTGAGAAAGCTAGAAGACAATTGTGTTAGTAAGTATTGTTAGATTAGGCTCTCAGAAATCAATCACTTGGGATTCTTGCCTCTATTCATGTCAAAAGGAAGATGAGACAGATCCAAGATATGTTACATTCAATGAAATGAAGAAATATCAACTTTTTTTTTTAAGAGCTGAGGAATTGCAGTTGGCTCTGAGGCCTGTTCAAATTATGCCTTCCAGGGGTTATTGTCAACACAAACATTACTTACTGCAAAAGTTAGTAACAAAGCATTAATCTTGCCTGTTGTACAAATCAAGTAACGTTTGTACGTAGTTATCTACTCCCTATTAGTTTTAAATGTGTTTAAATAATAAGCACTCCACAGCTGATGAAATAGTGCTTGTAGCTCTTTACATGGCTTGCTGCAGTGGGTACAGAAAACTTCTGTATACATGTGACAAACTGATGTAACTGCAGAGTTCAGCAGTCACTGGAGCTGTAGTTGTTGTGGATTTAGTGTGTTTAGAATTGGTGTTGTTAGATTTTAAAATGATACATAGTGCAAACCAACTTGATGAGAGAGCCTAAGAACCAGTTTATTTAATTATCATGACAGTTGCAAAACACATGTTAAACAAATCAGGCACATGATCTATGAAAGTACAATATTAACAGACTGGTCCAAACTGCTGGCGGCATTGTATCTGTGCATCTTCTATGCCCCCATCTTCTGATAGCTCTGTTTCCTGCAACCCTGGTCTACATTTGGAGAGTTACTCACCACCATTCAGAGAAGACAGTCTTTATTTGTACACTTTAAAGGGACAGTTTTGATGCATGGTGCTATCTTGCATCTATCTGTTTCCTATCTTTTAATTATGGAGTGGCAGAATATTAGACATTCAAAGCCTTGAAATTCATCCCAGCGTGAATATCACATTATCAATTCTCTTTGCTTTTAACACCAGCTTTCTTTGATTTCCAGCTCATATTGCAAAACTTCTTAAAACTCCATTGTAAACAAAATGCCTTGAATATCTAAACAAACCCTTCCAATTTCTTTTACTGCTTTGGTTTCATGATCTCTTTACCTTTTGTGCTAACATTTCCCATATTTAGCCAATTTCATTCTCTTACTCCTTTCCATTGTGTGTCTGGTGGATTTATTTTCTCTATTGTGCATGCATGATTATTTTGTGTCAGTGGAAGCTCAAGCATCTTTTGATTTTGCTAACAGCATCATTCCTGGGCTAATGTAATATTCTAAAAATTTTCTTTCTCTTAAAACCTTTAAAAGCCTGAAGCCTCTTGTCGCTGTAACTTAAAACCAAACTTGACCAGTTTTTAACCTATCAAAAGCACAAGTACTAAATGCAGGGGAAGGCCATCCAGCCCTTGAAACCTGCTCCACTATTCATCAAGAACATGCTTGATCTTCCAGCTCAGCACAGTTTTCTTGCAGCACCCTTTTATACCTTTGTTCCCCTGACATGCAGATCTGTTTTGAATCAACAGAACAACCAAGCCTTTACAGTCATCCAAAGGATCACCACCCTCTGTATGAAGACCTTTCTCCTCATATTGGTCTTTAACAGCTTACCCCTTATTGGTATTGGTTTATTATTGTCACTTGTACCGAGGTACAGTGAAAAACTTGTCTTGCATGCCGTTGATACAGATCAATTCATTACACAGTGAATTGAGGTGGTACAGGGTAAAAACAATAACAATACAGAGTAAAGTGTCACAGCTACAGAGGAAGTGCAGTGCAGGTAGGCAATAAGGTGCAAGGTCATAACAAGGTAGATTGTGAGGCCAAGAGTCCATCTCATCGTATAAGGGAACCATTCAATAGTCATATCACTGTGGAATAGAAGCTGTCCTTGAACCTGGTGGTATGTGCCCTCAGGCTCCTGTATCTTCTACCTGATGGGATGGGGAGAAGAGAGAGTGACCTGGGTGGGTGGGGTCTTTGATTATGCTGGCTGCTTCACCAAGGCAGCGAGAGGTAGAGACAGAGTCCGTGAAGGGGAAGCTGGTTTCCGTGATGTTCTGGGCTGTGTCCACAACTCTCTGCAGTTTCTTGTGGTCCCAGGCAGAACAGCTGCCATACCAAGCTGTGATGCATCCAGATAGGATGCTTTCTATGGTGCATCGATAAAAGTTGGTGAGTGTCAAAGGGGATATGCCAAACTTTAGCCTCCTGAGGAAGTAGAGGAGCTAGTGAGCTTTCTTGGCCATGGCATCTATGTGGTTGGACCAAGACAGGCTATTGGTGATGTTCACTCCTAGGAACCTGAAGCTCTCAACCCTCTCAATCTTAACATCATTGATGTAGACAGGTGCATGTACACCACCTTCTTCCTGAAGTCAATGACCAGCTCTTTTGTTTTGCTGACATTGAGGGAAAGGTTGCTGTCATGACATTATGTCACTAAGCTCTTAACTCCTTCCCGTACTCCGACTCATCGTTATTTGTAATACGGCCTACTACGGTGGTATTATCTGCAAACTTGTAGTGGAGTTAGAGCAGAATTTTGCCACTCAGTCATGAGTATATAGGGAGTAGAGTAGAGAGCTGAAGACTCAGCCTTGTGCGGCACCAGTGTTGAGAATAATCATGCTGGAGGTGTTGCTGCCTGACCTTACTGATTGCGGTCTGTTGGTCGGAAAGTCGAGGATTCATTTGCAGAGGGAGGTGTTGAGTCCTAGGTCTCGGAGTTTGATGATGAATTTGCTTGGAATTGTAGTATTGAAGGTGGAGCTGTAGTCAATAAACAGTAGTCTAATGTAGATGTCTTTACTGTCCAGATGCTCCAGAGATAAATGTAGGGCCAGGGAGATGGCATTCACTGCAGATCTGTTTTGTTGATAGGCAAATTGCAGTGGGTCGAGGTTTTCTGGGAGGCCGGAGTTAATGTGTGCCATGACAGGCCTCTCGAAGCACTTCATGATGTTGGATGTCAGAGCCACTGGTCAGTAGTCATTAAGGCATGTTACCTTGTTTTTCTTAGGTACCAGGATGATAGTGGTCTTAAAACAGGTGAGAACCTCAGATTGAAGCAGGGAAAGGTTAAATATGTCTGCAAATCAGCCAATATCTGAGGACATGGCCAGGGACACCATCTGGGCCAGATGCTTTCCTCAGGTTCACTCTCCAAAAGACTGATCTTACGTTCTCAATGGTGACCACGGGTTCAGTTGCATTGGAGGCTGTCAGGGTGGGTGGTGACAAACCAATCCTCTTCTGTTCAAAATGTGCATGGAATGCATTAAGCTCATCAGGAAGGGATGCGCTGTTGACGACTATGCTGCCTGACTGTTTTGTAGCCTGTTATAGCATGTAATCCCTGGCACAACTGATGGCTGGTTTTAAAATAAACTAGTTTTGTCTCTTGGCATCTCTGATAGCTTTACGGAGGTTGTATCTTGATTTCTTGTAAAGGTCAGGGTCACCTTATTCTAAGTCTCTAACACCTGGTTCTAGACTTCTCAGCTGGGTGTAACTTGTGTTTATCACAATCTATATCAATGATTTGGCTAAGCTAATCAAATGATATTTCCAAGTTTGCTGATGATATTAAACTAGGAGGGATTGTGAGTTTAGAAGATGACATAAAGAGACTGCAAGAGAATATTGATGACGCAGATTGAATATAATGTGGAAGATATGATGTCATCAATGTTGACGCATGTAACAATTTTTTAAATACCAAATAAGGTGGTATTGATATTCAAAGAGACATCAGGGTGCTTGTACACAAGTCATTGAAAGTCAACATGTAGGTGTAACAAGTGATTAGGAAGGCAAATTATATGTTGACTTTTGAGAGAATTTGTATACAGGAGTAAGGAATATGCAATAGTGTAGAGGAGGTATCATTGAAACTTAGGCTGGATGCAGGGAGAACATTTCCTTCAGTTGCTCACTCTCATTAAACCTCAGGTTCTCTGACATTTTTGGCAGTTTTTTTGTGTGTCTTTCGTGAAAGACAGCAAAAAGGTAGCTGTTTAATTCTTCTGCCATTTACTTCCTGCCTCTATATGTGAGGGAGCCACATTTTGGCTTACTAGCCTTTTTTACACATCTACTGAAAGCTTTTGTCATCCGTGTTTGTTTCTTGTCAGTCTATCATTCCTTTGTCTTTTACTTTAACATGGTGTTATGCCTAAGTTCTGATAACTGAATGTTTTACCCATTTTTAAGAGTGTTTTAGTCTTTTTACTTGTAGAAGCATCTTACTCTAAGATGGTTATGGGGGATTGATCAAACTATGTCTTAAGTAAAATGAATCCTTAATTGCCAATATTATATCTAATATTCTGTTACAAACACAATGAAGGCAACTTCTGATTGTTCATTTCTCAAAGTTGTATGATGGGTGTGAATATTTGTTAACCAATAGGCTGCTGCTGTGCTGAGCATATGGAGTATCTCTACAAACATTGGCCATTAGTCTAAGTATAGGAAAGGGAATGTCTCTACTGTTTTATAATTGTCCCTCTACCCTGCCCAGTTCTGGTTATGGTTGGCTAAGAGCATTTTCAAAGGCAGCTGAAATAACCCTTAAATTTCAATTTGGTTCAAAGCCTCTTTGCCGGCTCTGGGAAAAATATCTTGCTTATGGATTTGTGGGCCTGCCTAATGAAAGTTATCATTGTAGATGTCACTAGGTGTTCAGTGGAGCATAAAACCCTTTATTTGACATTTTTTACTGGAGATGGTGGCGGTAAATATCTAGATGTTGCACTCCTCCAGATTATCTAGCCACCTTCTGAGAATGCAAAGAGACAACTGCCTTCCTAGTATGAAAAAACGACAGGATGCTGGAGGAACTCAGATCAGGCAGCATCTGTGGAGAAAAGCAGACAGTCAACATTTCGGGTCAGGACCCTTCTTCAGGACTGAAAATAGAAAAAGGGGAAGCCCAGTATATGTGGGGGGGAGGAGGGGGGAGCAGAGCAGTGATAGGTGGACAAAAGAGGGGAGGCAGGGTGGGCACAAGGTGGTGATAGGTGGATCTGCTCTCCCCTCCTCCCCACATCTGCCTATCACGATCTCTTACCTGCATTTCCTAATTTACAACAGAGTCAAAATCTGTACATGTGCACGGGTATGTGATACCCTTTATATTATATCAATTGCCAATATGTTTTCAATGGTATGCTAATTTCCAGCCTTTATCCTGTCCAGTCTCTGTCAAAAAAGCCTACCATTCTTTTCCCATGCATTGTATATGGTTTATAGGTGAGAATCCACTGTTTGTTTTTCCTATTACATGAAGCTTTTTACCATAACAGTAAAAATGACAGGATTTGAACTACACCAAGCTTACCAATGGAAGTTCCTTGCTGGAATACATACTGTCTTAGCAAAAAACATTGTCATTTCAACGGCTTAATATTTGTACATTTGTAGTATTCTCTACTGGATTTATTTTTACAACTTTTACTTGTCTAAATATTTTCTTTTCAACATTCTAGTACAATTTGTACCTTAAGTATGTAATGCTTTTTAACATATCTGCCAGTATAGGAGACTGTTATCTCTGCCGATAAAATGTTGCTGTGCTCATCACATTCCTGCCTGTTGATTAAAGGAGAATGAAAGGTGTTCCACCCAAGTTCCCCATGCTTCTAAGAGCCTCTGTCCTCAACCAGGCTTTGCCACTTTGTGTTTCATTTTGTTTGTCAGCCATTACCTTGCCCTGAATGACCAGAGGTTCAGACTAGTTGGCCGGGGGGTGGTGGGGAGGGAAGAATCAAGTATCTCAGTAAATGCTTAAGAAACATGAAAAAGGTTATCATTACTGAGACGGTGATTGGTTATCACTACCACAATACCAGTCAATCACTTCACTCGTACTTTGTCTCTCACACCCACCCTTTGGAAATAGCAGTTTCATTTGCAGATCCAGTGATTGAATCAAAAATTATTTTATGCACTTTTTAATAAATTGTATGCCAAAAATAAACTAATAATCTGATAACAGTAACTATACACATTTCTTCATAGCAGTTGATACCTGCTATAGATGGGAAAGTCCAAATTGAAATGAGTTTATTATCACTGCAATATAATAAATTTTTATTCACATGCATTTTCTGTTCATCCAAATTGGCTTAGAGTTTGGGCCCCTTAGCTCAGAAGCGTAATTCCTTTCATTTAGATGTAAAACATAAGAATTTCTCTTTATAGAGATTTATCTAGGTTCCCACTACAAATGTGTTTTGCCTTGAGGCAGCCCTGTGACATGACATAAGCTTTTTTAAAAATAAAATCTCTGTGTAACACCTACAGGAAAAGTAGAAATGTACAGCCAGGAGAATTTGAACCCAAATTAAAACTCTTCCAATTTTTGACCTTCCCCAAAATCCAGGTCTTGAACCTGTGGATATATTCCACTACCCACGTTGTCTCTCCTTCACTCCTGTCATTCCACATAGCCTGCTGATCATTCAAAACTACTAAACGCCTTCCATTCCCTGCCCTCAAAGTCTACAATTTCCACACCCAAGGCTTCTGAAGCCATGATGTAAACATGGGTCACTACAGTGTTCTTTCTCTGATCTTCTACCTCACACTTAGGGCTTCTCGTACACTGCTATTCCTATTTGAATGAGCTTCAAGACTGATTATTCAGAACTCCTTGGACCTCTCCTTTCATATGTAGGTTAGATACTCTGTGCGGGTGGTAATATAGGGGCATAGAAACTTGGAAGTCCTGTTAAATATTTGTGTCAAGATTTCTTGGTTGTAAAATGTCTCCACATTCCTAATGGCTTTCTACATGTGAAAGGTGTCCTGTTTTCTCCAGTGCTTCCTGCTCACAATGTGAGAACCTAGAAAAAAAATACTGAGAATAATTAAGAAAACGGGATGTGTATATGCAGATTAGAACCAACAGGATGAGGTAAATGTTCTTGCTTAGACAGGATAGATATCATGATGTTTTCACTAGTGGATGAATCTCAAACAAGGAGACACAGTCACAATATTAGGGAATGGTCATTTAAAACTAAGGTGCATAGAAACTGCTTCTTTCAGGATTTGCTAAATCTCTTGCAATTTTCTTCTCCAAAGGATTGTGGAGGCTAGATCACTGGTGTTATTTAGATTGTTAAATATTTGAAATATCAGAGAATTGAGCGCTACAGGGATCTGGCACAGGAGGAAAGACGAGGCTTGGAGCAGATAAGCCATGATCATGTTGAATGGTTGAGCAGGCTAGAAGAGAAGCCAAGTGGCCTTTCCCTGCTCCTATTCTCTTATATTCTTATGTAATAATTATGAGTTTTAACACGTATAGTAAAAATAAGGACAGGATTTATGGGCATTTGGACAAGCGTAGGCTGATTAGGGACAGTCAGCATGGCTTTGTGAGGGGCAGGCCGTGCCTCATGATTGAATTCTTTGAGGATGTGAAAAGCACATTGAAGGTGGAGCAGTGAATGTGGTGTACATGGATTTTAGTAAGGTGTTGGATTAGGTTCCTCATGGAAGGCTCACTCAAAGTCAGGAGGCATGGGATCCAGGGAAACTTGGCTGTGAGGATTCAGAATTGGCTCACCCATAGAAGACAGAAGGTGGTGGTAGATGGAGCGTATTCTGCCTGGGGGTCGGCGACCAGTGGTGTTCCGCAGGGAACTGTTGTGGGACCCCTGCTCTTTGTGATTTTTTTTTTATTTATAAACAACTTGGATGAGGATATGGAAGGGTGGGTTAGTAAGTTTGCTGATGATAAGAAGGTTGGTGGTATTGTGGATAGTGTAGAAGGTTGCTGTAGATTACAACAGGACATTGATAAGATGCAGAGCTGGGCTGAGAAGTGGCAGATGGAGTTCAACCCGGACAAGTGTGAAGTGATACACTTTGGAAGATCGAATTTGAAGGCAGGATACAAGGTTAATGGCAGGATTCTCAGCAATGTGGAGGAACAGAGGGATCTTGGGGTCCGTGTCCATAGATCCCTCAAGGTTGCCGCACAGGTCTATAGTGTTGTTGAGAAGGCATATGGTGTGTTGGCCTTCATTAGTCAGGGTATTGAGTTCATGAGCTGTGAGGTAATGTTGCAGCTCTATAAAACTCTGGTTGGACCACACTTGGGTATTGTGTTCCGTTCTGTTGCCTCATTATAGAAAGGATGTGGAAGCTTTAGAGACGGTGCAGAGGAGATTTACCAGGATGCTGCCTGAATTGGCAAGCATGTCTTATGAGGATAGGTTGAGTGAGCTGGGGTCTTTCTCTTTGGAGAGGAGGATGATGAGAGGTGAATTGATAGAGGTGTACAAAATGGCAAGAGGCATAGATTGAGTGGACAGTCAGAGACTTTTTCCCAGAGTGACAATGGCTAACACAAGGGGACATAATTTTAAGTTGACTGGAGGAAGGTATAAGGGGGATGTCAGAAGTAAGTTTTTTTTTAGAGTGGTGGGTGCGTGGAACGCACTGCCAGCAGAGGTTGTGGGGGCAGATACATTAGGGACATCTAAGGTACTCTTAGATAGCCATGTGAATGATGGAAAAATGGGGGGCTATGTGGGAGGCAAGGGTTAGAGCGATATTAGAGCAGGATAAAATGTCAGCACAACATCGTGGGCCGAAGGGCCTGTACTGTGCTGTAATGTTCTATATTCTTTTAATATATCAAGTGAATTTCCCTTGTTTATGCAACTTTGTTGCATCTTTTCCATTTACTTAATAAATTGAGGTATCTTTAGGATTATATACGTGAATTTAAGTTGGGTTTTCTTTGGTCTTAGTCCAAGTGAGCCTAGAGCTTTCAGCTTCTGTTTCTTTAAGGTGTTTCTTTGGAGGGTGCCTCTGTACACTAGAGAGATTTTCCACCTTTTGTGGGTAGGTAGAATTTGCATGTGGTAAACTCCAAATGTGTTTTTGGGAAACATTTTCTGACCTGCTTCCTGGATCTGTTCATGTAAGTGTTCCAAGCCATTGCATGGGTCTAGGCTGCCAGGAATATCTTTCTTTTCCCTTCCTGCAATTATTTAATGGTGACACTCTGGGTCAAATGAGAGGCCTTTGAATCTAATAGCAAAGAAAATATTGAAAGCTATGACTGGTGACAGTCTTTTTGTAATTTGCGTGAAGTTTACATAAGCATATGTATAACTCGTGTATTGAGTATACATATGCCTATGTATAACTCGTGTATTCCCTGGTAACGGACAGTCTCCAATAAAAGAAGTGGGGTTGTCACACAGCATGTTCCAGTTTATATTTCAAAGCCTCTGCTCCAGGTCTGCTATTTATCAGAAGTAAGTAGTGAAAACCCAAAACCACTATGTATGCACAAATTAGCCTGTGGGCTGTGTGTAGCTCAATGAGCAGCTTCTGATTAAACAAGAAGCTGACGTGGTTGAAATTCATTCAAACCATAGATACTTCCCCTCAGAATGAAGTGTGGGGTACATTCACATGTGTCTCACTTCCAGCACCAATGTTTCCTCTTCCTCTTCCATATTGGACTTGCGGATCCTACATTCCTGAGGAAAGCCTTGATTGGAGGAAGAGAGAAATAGGCTGAGAAGAGAAGGCGCACATCATGTTGCAAACCCACAAAGGTGCCGAAGTATTCTCTGATTTTTCTTTTGGGGGATCAACCAGGATGAGCATTTTAGTTGTGAAGGCACATCCAAGTGATGAGTACCATGTAAAAACCTAGCTGCCATTCATCCTACAGATTGTGTACAAAGAGACAATGAAAGCTAAAAAAGGTAGAGGATTTCTATAAGCTCTCCAGCATTGTCACTCCTCACTGCTGTATCACTTCCCTCCTGTGCTGCAGCCATTGAATAGCACAAATACATGCAGAGTGCATACCTGAATCACCTTAATGAGGTCCCAGCATGAATTCAGCATGCTGCCTACGACTACAGGAACATGTGGATGCATTGTTCACCCTATTTCCTGTATGTCTGCTCTAAGACATAATCAAATTTCTGGACTACAATGTCAGTCATTTTGTATTTAGAAGAAAAAGATGTGTAAATTCACTTTATGCTTGCAGTTGCTTCATAATTGTTCAAAGCCGAGCAAGTATGGTTCCTGACTCTGAAAGGGTTAAAGTGAGGATTGATTCCAGCCAGATTCTAATCCTAATTGCAGATTAGTTGTTTTAAATTGGTGTATCTCATTCACTTTCAGGGGGCTCTGCCAGTTTAAGACAGCTGAGCACTGAGCATAATCAAGCTGCAGGGCATCGGTTTTGTTTTAAAGTGACACTATGCATAAAGCTCCATTCAGTTTTATTATTATCCAGCAACGAGGTTGATGGCTGTTCTAACACTGATCATATCTCCCAGAAGTTGTGCGCTGTATCCAAATGTAATGGTTACTTCAGGATGTTTCTAAAAGATGTTTCTAACAATTATCATTGCTACCCTATGTTGATATTAAACAATATTTCTGTTGAGTGTCTCATATGATATACTGCCACCTTCTAAGGAACAAAAACCCACTTAATCATTAGCACTCTTGTGCTTAGTTCAGCTTTGAGATAACTTTGCGGTGTGTTTTATATACTCTCTCTTCATATTTATTGGTATACATCCACAATTAAAGGAGAAGTGAATGCACAATGGAGAAGCTGGCTGAGGGACATTGTGGTTTTGGTTTGGACAGTTTTACACACTATTATTGTGTATTTTTTATTGATGGATACTTAACTCTCTACTCACACCATTGTGAATTATCGCACAAAATATCATGTACTTTTGCTACAGCATTTCAGTGAAGAGAAATTATTTTGTTATTTTATAGAGGTGTGAAGGATTACGTCAATTTATTTCCAATTTACTTATTTACGTCAATCGGTTGACATCATTATGCCACCCAATATTTGCTCACCACTGTATTTGGCAGACTCTCGAGGCACTTCAGAATCTTGCTGGATTGAAATTGATAACTCCTTGAGCTACTAAACATAGTGATGGGCAGCATCACCTCATGAAAGCTTAAAAGGGGAAGTGAGATGGGAAGCCGGGTGGCATCTCAATCCTATGTCTATATACAGGGTTGTGTGTGAGAGAAAGTGAACATGTTGTCCCACTTGCTACATTCCCAATAATTCAGTCAGATCAGTGCAGAAATATTCTCTTCCTTTTGGTACCTCAAGTCCTCATTCAGTACAGAAACTAGCCCCTTGGTTCACCATGTCCATGCTGACCATTTAAGCCGTATCTTTACCAATCCCATTTACCAAGCTTACTGTGCCTTGTTGATTCAAGTGCTCACCCATATGCTGCTTAAGTGTCGTGAGAGTACCTGCCTCCACCACCGCCTCAGGCAGTGTATTCTAGATTGCAACCACCCACTGGGAGGGGAAAAAATTCCTCAGTTCCCCTCTAAACCTCTTATTCCTCACCTTAAACCTATGCCCTCTGGTCTTAGACACCCTTGCCTTGGGGGAAAACCTTCTTACCATCATCCCTATCTATGCCTCTCATAATTTTGTAAGTCACTATTAGGTCCCCACCAACCACCCCCCCCCCCCCCCCCCCCCCCACCAACTCCTTTACTCCAAGGAAAACAAACCCAGTCTAATCCCAGAGACTACAGATGCTGGAATCTGGAGCAAAAAACAAGTTGCTGGAAGAAGTCCTCCCCCTCCTCCCTCTCCCACTTGGCCTCCCTTACCTGTTTTCATCTGCCTATTAACCCCCCCCCCCCCCAATCGTCTGGTTCCACCTGTCACCTACCATCATCTGTCTCACTCCTCCCTCTCACCTCTTAACACTCTACACTCTCAGACCCGAAATGTCGACCACCCTTTTGCCTCCACAGATGCTGCCTGACTTGCTGAGTCTCTCCAGCAGTTTCTTTTTTTGTTCCAGTCTATCCATTCTCTCCTTAGAAATGAAACATTCCATCCCATATTATTTTGCCCTGTCACCCATTGCTTCAAAAAGTCTGAATGCGGGAAGTGGATAAAACCATAACCCCACCACCTCAATTTAAAAACAATACAAGGTGTAGAAATACTCCCACACCCAAGAGGTAGGCATTGCAGTAAGTTGTCAATAACCACTTTAGTCCTTCCACCACCCACTGAACCCACCTCCTCTGCGGACTTCAGTTTCACTTCCCTGGGCCTGAGGTGCAACTGGCTGGATTTGAGAGCTTGGAAAGACTGGTGCCCATAGACCCAATCTAGTTTGTGCCATAGCTTAGAGGGTGGAAGAAAGTCAAGCTGGTGCAGTCAATAGCCATTTTCCAATTTATTTGTTCAGAATTAGGTGTCACTGACAAGGACACCATATTGTCCATCCCTAATTGCATGAGAAGGCAGCAGTGAGCCATCTTCTTGGACTGCAGTTTTTCTGTGAAGGTACTCTCTGTGTTGTTGGGTGGAGAGTTCCAGAATTTAGAGCCAGTGATGATGAAAGACTGGCAGTATATCTCCAAGTTCAAAGATGCTGTAGTGGCATAACTGTTGGAGCTGCAGCCTCGCACCTCTTAGAACCCAGGTTCGATTTTCCCCCACCCACCACCTGACCCCCCCCCCCCCACCCCCAGGATACTATCTGCATGGAGTTTGCACATTCTCCCAATGAAGAAAGAGTTGATGAGCACACGAGAGAATAGGTTGAAGGGTGAATGAGAATCAATGCAATTTCTCTACTGGTTCTGGTATGATGGATGGGTCTGATTGGTCAAACAGCATTGTGTGTTATCGTAAATCGGTCAGTCAGGGTGCAGTGCAATTTGGACAAGAATCTGCAACTGCTGGTGGTCCCACGCCCCTACTACCATGTCCTCCTTAGTGATAGAGGTTTGTGGAGCTTTTGGAATAGCCTGGTGAATGCATGCAGTGCATTTTGTAGATGCAACCTACTGCAGCTGCTTTATGTTGCTGGTGGAGGGAATGTTCAGGATGATGGGTAAGATCCTAATCAAGTGGACTGCTTTGTTATGAATAGTGTTGAGTTTCTTGTGTTTTGTTGGAGATGCACTTATTCAAGCAAGTGGGGAATATTCCATCACACCCCTGAATTGTAATTGTAGACAATGGAAAGGCTTTGGACTGTCAGGAAATGAGTCAATCACCCCAGGATACAGAGCCACTAACCTTTTTATTGTATCGATTGTATTTATTTGGCTGGTCCTTTTGAGTTTCTTGTTAATGGTGAAGCTTGGCATATTGATGGCAGGGATCTTGGCAATGGTAACTTGAAGTTTCCAACAGGTAGTTGTTACCCAGCAGTTCTGTTGTGAATGGTGCTTGCTACATTATCAGCCTGTACCTGAATGTTTCAGGATGTTGCTGCTTACAGGACTGGGCTGCTTCTTTTCCTGAAGCTTAGCAAAATGGAATAGAACATCATAGGGTCATTACAGGGGAAGGGGGGGGGGGGGAGGTGGAGGAGCATTTTGCTGTTGTCAGGGTGCTGGAAAAGAAGGCTCAAACCCAGGATTGGGCTGAGAATAGGAGCCAGTGATGGTGTCAGTAAGAATGGGAAGAAGTGGGGGATTGGGGAGTTGATAGTCAGCATCTGGGCCTCATAAACACTTGTTGAGTTGAGAGATTTGGGGGCAATTACTGTGCCTCAGGAGATTGAAAGAATGGGAAAATAGGTTTGGTGGTTGAGTGGGAACAGGATGGAGAAAAGTGAGTATGGGACTTGACCTGGGAGATGTTAGTCAAGCATGATATTGTTGTTCTATAAGTTTTGAACAATGGATGGCTATTTCCAGGATAACATGATCCAAGTTCCCTTGTAATATTCTAAAGAGAGCATCTGCACAGAAAATGATGTCAATCCCAAGCATGACTGATGTGGAACTGGGGACAGGTGTGCAAGAGTTAACCACGTCCGAAGTGTCTGGTTGAATTTGTGGAATGACTCGGTGACAAGTAAATAGCCATTATCACTTTTCAATGTAGGGAAAAATGGCTTGTAATCACTTAAAGCTGAATAAAATGCATTTTGTGCTTAGATTTCTAGACAATGGAAACCTATCCTCTTGAAAAGCCATTCAGCCCAATCTGTTCATCATTTTCCTCATAGCTTTTTGCATTGCATATTTGTAATAACCATTTGTGTGAAAATAAATCTTCTTTAGGTCTGTTGTCATTTATCTAAATCTCACCGCTGGTTATCAACCCACTTATTAAAAGAAACTGTTTTCCATTATTTGCTGTATCAAAGACCTTCATAATTTTGAAAACCTTGCTTAGGTCTCTCTTAGACCATCTGCCTCCTAAAAAGAATAATCATAGTTTCTTCAGTCTCTTCAGAAGACTGTAGACCCTCATCACAGTTATCATCCAAGTAAACTTCCACTGCATCTTCTCTAAGTCTTAATGTCTTTGCTGAAGTATAGTGGCCAGAGTCACATGCATTACTTCAGAGGATGTCTATCAGTGTAATTTAGGAGGACTTTTTTTTATTCAATTACCCTACTTGCAACTCAAGTGACCTGTTTTCTCAATTTCCTTGCCATATTCAGAAATTTTGAATATTTGCCCCAATGTCTTCTGGTTTCACACTTGATACCCCTCCACTCCACCCACCACATTAAGACAGGGCCAGTTAAATTCCATCAGCTCTCTTCAGTATTTCTGCTACCTGCATCAAGTTGCATCTACCTTGTACTTGCCCTTTCAATCTACCCTCCTAATATCTACTACAATCGTCTTTGTCACTGCTATGTTTTGTATTATCTGCGAACTTAATTTGTATGTTACAAGAAAAGTAAACATTTTAATAACAATTCCCAGGGCATGCCATTGCATCATTCTCAGTAAAACATCTGTTCAACTGTTCTTTAGCCAGAGGGTCGTGGATTTATGGAATTCTTTGCCACATACAGCTGTGGAGGCCTGATCATTGGGGGTGTTTAAGGAAGAGATTGATAGGTATCTAATTAGTCAGGTTATCAAGGGATATGAGGAAAAGGCCGGGAACTGGGGCTAGATGGGGAAAATAGTTTAGCTCATGGTGAAGTGGCGGAGAAGACTTGATGGGCCGAATGGCCTACTTCTGCTCCTTTGTGTTGTGATCTTGTGAACTTTCCTTCAAGCTATTTTTAATGTGCTGCTGTGGCTCTAGAAGCTTTAACTCAACAGATAATCATTGTGTTGCCTAAACAAGGATGTGACCCTTCCAGGATAAGTGTAAATACCTCACTATCAGAGATATCAGTCTATATTTGATGCTGATGAACAGTTTTTCATGTAACATATTCTCTTTTTTGGTTAATGATTTTGAATATTCAGTTATTAAATTCTGCTGGCCTAACTCTTGATAGCTTTTACAATGGTGGCTTAATCTAGGATCTGGGGGCAAAATTCAATTACCTTGCTCCTTTTTATTAAATGCCATGCTACTGATTTGCAGAAGAAATTTTCTAAACTGCGAATTGGAACTAATAGCACACTGAAAATCTCAACCTGGCAATGAGCAAATGTAAAGAGCATGTAGAATGTGGCTGGTGATGTAAAGAGAATGTAGAATGATGTCAATCCTTTCAGCTGGAAGGTTTCCTGTGAAAATGAATTATGATTGTTATTAACACTCTGAGGGGCACTTGCAAGAAAGCAGGTAATGCCTGTCAAATCTGTGCTATGTAAGAGGGACCATAGGTCACCCTTAGGTTTTTTTTTGAAGAATCACCCGGATGACAGCCAATTTCATTCAAGGGACAATAACACACACAAGAACTTGTACGGAGTTGGAGTGGGTGCCTCGTGTTTTGTGTAGTTCTTTGGGATTGCATCTAAACCATTGGGCAGAGAAAGGGAGGACCCAAGGAGGCTGGCAACCAGACAAGCCCATCCACAAGAGTTGTCTGGGAGCTGTGCTTCTACTTCTAGCTCTCCAAGGTGGAAAGTATCCAGAGTCTAATGGAAGGAACCCATTCAGCCCAGGGATCCTGCTTTGGCTTTCTCCAAGAACAATCCACTCAGACCCACTCCCATACACTTGCCACATACCTCTGTGATTTTTTTTTCTCTCTCTGTCCCCCTGGTGCCTATCCAATTCCCTTTAGAAAGTCGCAATTAAATTTACATCTACCATTTCACAAACCTGTTCATGCAGGGAAAATATTTTCGTATATGCCAATCACCTTAAATCTGTGACCTTGATCCTCCCATCAAAAGCAACAGGTTCCCTTTATTTTTGTCCAGGATGTTAATTGAACACTTTTATTGCTTTATCGTTATGCCTTCTTAATTAGAAGAACTGTTCCTGTCTATTCATGAAACTGAATCTCTCATCCTTGGACAATTCTACAAAGTCTTTTTTGTACCCTCTGACTCCTTTTCCTATGGTGCATTGACCAGAATTGTACACAATACTCTAGTTGTAGCTAAACCTGCATTTTGTTTTGAAATAACCACCCTGCTTTTATATTCTATGCCCATTCCCTGAATCTTTCTTGGTTCTAAACAATCTGTTCTGCCTCCTACAAAGATGTATACACATTGTTAGATTTTAAAATATTTGGAGTGCAAACCAACCTAGTGAGAGAGAGCTTCAGAATCGGTTTATGCATTTATCATGACAATGATATATCAATGTTAAACAAACCAGACAGACAATCCAAACAAGTACAGCATTTACAGACCAGATCAGACCAAACAGCTGGCAGTAGTGCATCTGTACATCTTCTGTGATGACTCTTGACCACCCTAACTTCTAACCTGCTGATTGATTGGTTC
The DNA here is from genome assembly GCF_009764475.1 of Pristis pectinata. Lineage (NCBI taxonomy): Eukaryota > Metazoa > Chordata > Chondrichthyes > Rhinopristiformes > Pristidae > Pristis > Pristis pectinata. Next base: position 108,293,107 of record NC_067407.1, read on the forward strand.
TCCTTTTTTTTAGCAAAAACATAGTCATATGCTGAAATATTTATACCCCTTAACAGTATTGTTCTGCACTATACAGCTTCCTTTTGATCAGTCTCTATCCTGACATAATTACGGAACTCTAGACTATTAGACTGTCAAAAGCCTTAAAATTCATGCATAGTTGAATAATGAGTTGCTAGTCATTCTTCTTGCTTTTAACACCTGCTTCCTTTGATTTCCAACTCTCATTACAAAAAGAGTTTCAAGAAGTTTTACAATCAGAATGCCTTGAGAATGTCCAGTGAAATCCATCTGATGTCTCTTACAATCTCTATTTTGTAGTCCAAAGATTCTCTGTGCACGTAAAATATTCCTTGTGTGCCCTGACTTCCTGTTTCTTTTATTCACTGCCATTTGTTTACTGGTAGATTTATTTACACTTGCTATCATGCATGCATAATTACTTTGGGGCCAGGAAAGTAATTTACATCTCCTAGGTCTTATTTTCTCTTGTGAACAACAGGTGTTTTTTTCCTAGACTGAGGTGTAATGTAAAGATGTTTTGTTAATAGTTTAAAAGACAGAAGCTTTAAGTTTCTAGATTTCAAAGATAGGCACAGAAAACTATATGCCTAAAATATGTAGTGTTAATGTAAAAAAAACTTGCTGGAAATACCCAACAGGTTGAACAGTATCTGGGGAGAGAGAAATGGAGGAAGGACATTTAAGATGAACAAACTTTCATAAGAGCGTTTTGAATTGCTTTGATGACAGAATGTTAAGTATGATGGAGATTCTTGGGAATTACAATGAATACTTTAACTGCCTTGTAGTAGCACAGTTGGGGGAAAAAAGTAGCAACATGTTGCTTGGGAAATAGCGCAATAAACCATATTCACTAATAGGAATATGAATTTAGACCGAAAAAAATGCTAAAATGGAAACCAAAAGAATGACGATTAAAAGCTGATTTCATCATGTCACCCCTTCTGTTTTGCCAATCACCTTAAATTTGTGTCCTCAACTCTTCAGTTCTGTTTCCACATCTACTTTATATTACATTGTCCTTTCCTCAATTTTCCTATAAAAGTATCTCAGCTCACTTTTATATTAAATTCCAACCAGCATGTATTTGCCTTTTCCACCAACCTTCCTATATCCTTGTTCACCGTCCACCTCATTGCTTATCACACTTTCAAATCTAATGTCATATGCAGATTTTTAAAAAAAATTGTATCCTATTTCAACATATTAATATACATCAAAAATAATAGTCCTAACACTGATCCTGGCCAATACATTTGCCAACCAGAAAACAGCCTTCAGTATGATTTGTTTCTTGTCCCTTAAGCAATTACTTACTCCTGCTGCCACTGTCTCTTTTGTTTGGTGGACTTCAATTTTGCCCTCATTAACTCTACTACTTCATCAAAAAGCTCAATAATATTAGTTAAACTTGATTTGTCTTTAATACATTCATGTTGGCTTTCCTTTTTTATTTAATCCATTCTTGTGCAAATGATTATTGCTTTTGTCCATGATTAGTGTTTCATCACCTTTCCCCATCTCTGAGTTTAAACTGTCCAAGCTGTCATTGCTGTGTTTATCATGATATCTTTTTGTGAGCATGCGTGTAGTATTTGCAATCCTTGAGTCATCTGGCGATACCCTTTGTCTAAAGAGGATAGGAAGATTATGGCCAATGTCTTCAATTTTAACCCTTCTGTCAACAATCTAGAATGCACCCCATCCCGACCTACTGATTTTACAGTATTAAGTATGGCCAACCTTACTAATACCTGCACTCTACATCTCTTTCATCATCTTAGGAGCTCTGGCTCTCTACCTTTTACCCATAGTTATGAATGCATCTAGGCTGTCCCTGAACAATTTTCTCAACTTCTGTGTTCCTAGAACAGATGAGTAAGATCATTTGAACATCCCTTGGCACTGTCTAGGTGCTCTTACTCCAGGCATTGACCTCTTGCTGTTTCTTCCCATTGCTGCTTAATCTCAGCTGAGGCTGTGGAGTACCTCTTTCAGACTGTTAACCTTTTCAACAAGGTTACCAGGGTCATCATCACTGAATCTGGGGTTCTGCTTCGGTTCCTATGTCTGATCCTGTGCAGCCATAATTCTTCACATTGGTAGACGTGCTATGCAATAATTTCCAGCAGTTGTTAGATATGACAGTAAGTTTCCTTTTAAGAACTGAAGCTATTTGCATCATTTAGCATTGGTTGTTTTCAACTGTTACACAGTATTTAAGAAATTGTTCACAGGATCACAATACTTACAGCATAGGAGGTGGCCATTCAGCCCATTGGGGGTCCATATCAGCTTCATGTAAGAATAATCCAGCTAACCCAATCCCCTACCCTCTCCTCTTAGCCTGCACATTCTTTCCTTTTACGTACTTACCCATTTCCCCTTTGAGTGCAACAATTGAATCTGCATTCCAGACCTTACCATTCACTATGTAAAAGAAAATATTTTCCTCATGTCAGTTTTGATTCTTCTGTCATCTTCATTCTGTGTCCTCTGGCAGTGGTGACAGCCTATACTCTTTGACTTTTAAATACCTGTATTCGATCTTCTTGCATTTCAAGGAGAACAACCATAGTTGTCCAATAAAAGCAGAAAATGCTGGAAATACACCACAGTTCTGGCTGCATCTGTGGAGAGAGATGACTACATGTTTCAGGTTGTTCATTCACCAGCATCTCCAATCCACATAACTAATGCTCCTCATTCCTGGGATAATTTTGACAATCTCTTTTGCATCCTCTCCAGAGCTTTCACATTTTTTCTAAAGTTTGGTAACCAGAGCTAGGCACAGTATTCCAGTATTTTATAAAGGCTCAGTGTGATGTCCTTACTTTTTTTTTTACACACCTAATGTACTGTCCAAGGTACAAGTGTGACAACTGTGCACCGACAGCACTGGGCCATACAGGAGCATCACACTCCCACTTTTGCACTATTATCTATAATCCCATATATTTTCCTGGTAGCAACTGAGACTCCTCACAGAATGAACCAAAAATTTAGATTTATTAAAAGCCACTTAATTGTTGGACCCAGGATATGTTTTTTTTCATCAATTTAACATTTTTATTCAATTATCAGTAAGACAAGTATTCCTTTAATTAGCTTAAATGTTTAAGAACATGGATTTGTTCTCTGCTATTTTCTCATGGTTATTTTATTTCAACAATAAATGTAAGTACATTTGATAGAACATCATTGGAATTGTTCAGTGTTTCAGTTTGATATTTAAGTAAATTATAGGTTGCTGTGTTTCTAACTTATTACTCTAAAGAGTTTATCAGGTTAGTGGAATTGTGTGCTTTAAGTGCATTCCACTTGGAGAGGGAAGAATGTAGAAAAACAAGAAAAGCTGCTATGACTGTTTTCTATACTACATAAATAATGCTACTTTTAGAAACACAAGAGATTGTGCAGATGTTCCTGCAGCTCAGTGGTTGATTTTGAGTTGTCAGCTTCTCAGAAGCTTGCTAGCTCTAAGTTTATATATTGACCTGACCTGGCTATGGTGTACTGCAGCAACACTTTGTAACCCAAATCAAGGGATGGGCTTTACTTATGATTGTTAGCAGGGTCAATAGAGTAATACAGCACAGAAACTGGTCCTTTGACCCAACTCATCCATGCTGACCAAGATGACCATCTTGGCCAATCCCTTATGCCCATGTTTGGCCATATCCCTCTAAACCTTTGCTATCCATGCAGCTGTCTTTTAAATGTTGTTATTGTACCTGCTTCAACCTCTTCCCCTGGCAGCTCATTCCATACATGCACCACCCTCTGCATAAAGAAGTTCACCCTTGGGTCCCTTTTAAATCTTCCCCTCTCACCTTAAACCTATACCTTCCAGTTTTTCATTCCCTTTCTCTAGGAAAAAGACTGTGCATTTACCCTATCTATGCCCCTCATGACTTTATACACCTCTACAAGGTCATCCCTCAGTTTCCTATTCTCCAGTGAAAAAAGTCCTAGCCTGCCCAACCCACTGCTAAAATTCAGGCCCTCAAGTCCTGGCAACATTCTGATCAATCTTCTTTTCACTCTTTCCATCTTAATGATGTCTTTCCTATAATGGATTAATCAAACCTGTACACAATACTCGAGGGGTGGACTCACCAACATTTTGTACAACTGCAGCATAACGTCCCAACTCCTGTACTCAGTACCCTGACTGAAGAAGGTCAGTGTGCCAAATGCTGCCTTTGCCACCTGTGACGCCACCTTCAGGGAACTATGTACTTGTATTCCTAGGTCCCTCTGTAGTATAACACCCTCCAGGGCTCTACCATTCACTATGAAAGACCTACCCTGGTTTGACTTCCTAAAATGCTCACGTATCTGAATTGAATGCCATTTGCCATTCCTTGGCCCACTAACCTAGCTGATCAAGATCCCCTTGCACTTCTAGATAACCTTCTTCACTGTCCAGGGTGTTTAAGATAGGTCATGGGTATCTGATTACTCGTAGTGATTGTGGAAGGGGTAATGCCTGTTACTTTTAAAAGAGGGTAAAACTTCTTGTTTACCCAATCAGGTAATGCTAAACTTGTAGCAATCCCTCTACTGACACTGTCATTAACTTCACTTCTAAATCCTATCTTTAGTATCTCTATCCTCCAACCTGCTTTGCTTCAACATTTTTGAACATGTTATCAGCTCCACATCAATCTCATCAATTGTGCCTGGATCGCCTAATCTATTTCTGTTATGCTCACAAAACTGAGGTTTCCCTGACCAAAGTCATGAACAGAAAATCCCGTGGTTAAAATAGTGTTGCATTATTCCCTCCTTGACCTCCCTGCAAACAGATGGAAGTCAGTCCAACTTGCTCTAAATTCATCTTCATTCCTTAACGATTTGAGACTCTCCTCTTCCTTGCTTCTGATTTTCTTTAGCATTTGTCCTAGGACAGGGGACTGCATATATGGGGTCAAATTCCAAATATTCACTGACGACTACCTTCTGACCCCCTCCAATTCCTCCTGAACTAACAAACAGCTTGCCTGACATCCTGACTTCAGTTTCCCCAAGTAGTGGATTGGGATGACCAAAGTCACCATCCATGATTCCCACCACAATGTAAAGTTACACAATTTTAGTTTTGGCTCAAATTGAGCCTAAGATAATTCTTGGCTTCATTGGTCACTGTCTTTTAGTCAGCAGACTTCTTGTGCGATGGTGTGGGCGAGGAGGGTTTCTATTTGCATAATTGTATATTGCCTGTGGAGTTTCTTCTGTGTACAAACTGAAGTTAATTAATTACATCCTTTTGTTTTAATCACTTTCAATGCACAGTAGATGTATAATTTTAATTGACTATTTGGAATGTCTAGTTTTGCTATTCTGACATTTTAAGAAATTGCTGATGCCACTGAAATTATATGTGTGTATATGTAATAAAGTGTGTTTCTATGACTGACAAGTAATATTTATGTGAACAGCATATGAAATATTAAACCTAGCAAATTCAGCAAATTATGTTTGCTAATTTTAAGATCATCAAATGTTGTTGCATTTTTTCTATATTCTGGAAATGAATAAGCGTTCTCTTATGGTCTTCACTATGCCGATTTTCATTCCTAAAATTCTGTGTTGTTCTCTTGCCCATCCATTTGGTGTTCCTTATCATTCTCTCCTGCTGACCCGCTACTTCCCGCTCATCCCAGCACCTGCCTCTTTTTGAGCCCATCTTCCCTACAACCTTCCTTGGCTTGCACACCCTGGCTCAGCCGCTCCCGCTCTTACGATTTGCTTGCATGCACTCACTAGCATTCACATTTGGAGCTTTATTGTGCAAATGCAGAATTTAATTTATAGCAGGGTGCTTTATATACTGGCACCTGTGCATGATTCGTTGATCGTTTCTGTCCTTTACTTCCTTTGTGTATATGACTTGGTAATTTGCAGTGATACATAGATACGAGCATAAAAATTGTGGTTTTTTTGGTGTTTGTTTGTTGCAATGAATATAGCTTTATTTCTAGTGTAACAAACTGCCATTACTTTCAATGGCTGTGTCTTTGAACACAAGAGTTCAGCAGGAGCTTTTGTTAGGTTAGATGGGTGCTATCTTTCCTTCAGGAGAGTTGAAGGCTCTTCTGACATACTTTGATACTTGCTGCATTTTTTTCTCCTGCCTCAAAATTTGAAAAGTTTGTTTGGAATGCTGTGATCTTTGATGCTCCTATGCAATATTAACATAGAAACATTCTTTGAATTGTATGTTTGGGATTTGTGTCTTTGGATAACAGGTGTCTTTTATCAGTTACTCCACTTATTGTTTGAGAAGTCTGAAGCCTTTGTGATTGGATTTTTGCCTCCCTCAGTTGCTGTAGTGAAAACAATTGTCCCTTCTAATGCAGTGTTACAATGCCATCTTGAACTCTGATCCACCCTGTAGTTTTGTAAAAGTTGTTCTTGAGTGAGTGGATGATCTCACTGTGAGAATGGAATTCCACAGCGGCAGTCACAAATCAAAAAAAACTTTCACTTCCTTTCAATGATCTATTGGTTATTTTGGTTGTTACTTCTGCTGTTCCCCAAAAGAAGCAGCTATTTAACAAAAATGAACACTGGCAGGAGAGCTTGGCCAGCAGAAGCTTCTCCCTTGCTTTGACCTACCCCTAGGCCTTCATAATTAATTGTCCTTCAGAGATGGGGAGAAGTTCAAAGACTGAATGTGATGATGTCTATTGTATGACATTCAGTTCCCCTTACCCACAGCTCTGTCAGCTTAGTTCTTTCTTCATTCGGGAGAGGGTTATCAATTGGAGCAAAGACTAGGCTCTTCAAACAGCTGCTGGGGGTCACAGCCTACGGTGAAGCATGTATTCCCACTAACAATAACGTTAAAATGCAGAAGCCAATAGATCAAAAGCAAAGGTGTGAGGGATTTCAGTGAGCAAGCTGAGTAAAAAGGAAACCTACACTGACAAAGCACAAATTATTCTGTGAATAACCTTTTGAGTTTTTATGCCTACTTGTAATAGACCTTTCAAATTCTACATGACATAGATTATTGCTTTCTAAATGTCACACAAATAATCAATCAAAGTGAACTTCATAAGGTATTTTTCAATATTCTTTCAAATGTTTTGCGTTAAGGTTACCAGAATTACTTGGAGCTGCAGTTATACTGCAGCTACTAACCTAAGACGGCTAATGGTCTGCTGCAGTGGGCGCCTCAAAGGACCTTTGTTGCATTGTACCAAATTCTTTCTAACCGGAATCTGAATGTAGTAATAACAGTTGTCTGGAATCAGCATACTCTGCTTTTTTTCTTGGCACTAGTTGTTAATTTTGAGATACTGTAGCAGGATGAAATGATTTGGCTCCCTCTCCCTCCCTCCCCCCCTCCCTCCCTCCCTCCCTACCAGAATTTTCATAAGGAATTGGATAAATAACAGAAGGGTGAAAAGAACTGCAAAACTATAGGGAAAGGGCAGGTGAATTTGACTACTTGGATAGCCATATTATAAGGTCTGGAAGAGATGATGGGCAAAATCTCCTCTTTAGTTCTATGTGAATCAACTACCAAGAAGTTATCAAAATGAAAAACTGGAAAAACAAAATCATTCTAATAGTACTGCATGATATATTTTGAAATTGATTAGTGCTTAAAAAACTTCTCAGTGTAGTGTCCATCATTTTGTATCCCAAGGTGACAGACTTTTTGACCCCACTCAGAACTGTCTTTACCACTTTCAAAATGCACATTTTTCAAATTGTAATGAATTGTAGAAATATGTCATATCTGTATGCCTGTGAAACATTTTTCTATGGTCACATTCAATATAAAGCTGTTACTGCCCTTCTCCAACCTCATACTAGCAACATTCTATGCAAAGAAACTGGGCCAGCATGGGATGCCTTGAAATGTGGTAGTATGCTGGATGGAAGTTGAATTGTGGCTAACGTAAGGTTTGAGAAGTCTGAAGTGGTTCCTTTGAGATCTTCACAGTGCTTGCTTTAGTGTGACTCGGCATTATGTTTGGACTTATTCTCTTAGTTGTATTCCCATCTTTCACAATGTTGCATATACAAAATCAAGATGTACCAACACAAAAGCCAGGCTGAAACCACCATTTTGGAAATATCCAGTGTTTTATTATTTTAAAAAAATTCACTTCAGTATATTGAACATGGGTTAGTAGTTGTCTATCAAAATAATGTGCTACTTAATCACTTTGAGGGAGTATGGATAGAAAAAAAAATCACGATGGTATGGATGATAATGGGAGTTCTGATACCTTAACTGTAAAAATCAAGGCCTGTTCGTCACCAGAGCCTCAATTAACATCAAGCCCCCAAAGTGTAATGTGGCAATACATTGTACATAAGAAGTTACTTCAATCATTTGTTTTAATAAAAATTGGAGAGTGTTTAGTAATGAACAATAATTCACTTTTGGAGTAATGCCTATATTAAGAACAAGATCCAAGTAAATGATATTTGAAAATTTCCACCCATCATACTGCAGTTCGTATTGTACAATTCTGTTGGGAATCCATGTTTTTACTGAAACTTTATTCTTCTCTCTAATAGAAGAAGCCACAGCTGGTAAATGCAATATTTCATTTGGGTCAATAAAAAAAACACTTGTTGTGTTACATTTCCTGAGGCACTCTAAATGGAATTGAGGCAAAGTTATCAATCAAATGATACACTTTTCACTTTGTATTTTCTTCATATATTCATAGATACACTATAAAATGTGTGTATTTTATATGATAGTCCATATACATGAAACTTTGAAAATAGAAGTAGCTGCTGTCGATTTGGTAATGCAAAAAGACTCATGAAAAATTGAAACTATTCTTATGAATCTTTAATTAGAAGCAATGAAAAGGGAACTACTGGAGCCAAATGCTTTGTTACAATCTCTCCTCATTGGTTACTTGCTATTATTCTTCCACCTTCACAAGCAGACAATCACTTAAAGCTGACAAAAGTCACTTGAAGCTCAGACAGCTGTAGTGACACAAACACCTCTGCTGCACAGAAAGCCTGTTGGCAAGTAATTAGTGCTACTTAAAAGGAGTTCCTTTTCAGTTTTTATTTGTGTTTTATCCACTGCTTAACTCCTGAACATGAACCTTAGTCTTAGTTTCTCTTGTACATAAGTATCTTTGATTTAGCCTCTCTGCTCAACTCTGTCCCACTAGAGATACCAATCTTGCAATATGTATTCAGAACCTCTGAAGGATTCGCTTTCATTTTTTTTGTCTCCCATGTCACCTTGTATGCAGTCTGGTCTGTGACACTGATGGTGATTATGTCATTATTTTGCTCTAGGGGGCTTTGACACATCTGCAAAGCTGCTGCACATCTTCTTCCAGCACTGGCATACGGCCCACATCCCCAATGCTTCATTAGTCATCACTGCCTGGCCCTCGCCAGACAAAGCGCCCAGCTCTGAGCTGCCTCCCCACTGCATTGTCCATGCTGTGCCCCTTGTCAGTGTCTGTGATTGGTTTATTCATGTACCTCCTTTTCTTGTTCTCGCTCCATGCTCCAGATGTCCTGATTTCTGCCTGTATAAGCAGAATGTTACACAATAAAAACAAGGTGACTCTTTAACCCATTGATTTCACTCTGACCAAATGTGACCTTGGTGTTTTCAGAATGAGGATTAAAAAATGTTCCGAATGTTAACAACTGCTTGTGTTATGCACAGTTCTTTTGCATTATGGTGTTGAATATGACATAATGACCTGTTCAATATTTTAGATGGAAAAATTGTGTGCATGTGTCTGCATGTTTGTGTGTGCACACACGTTAGCCAAAGCAACTCCATCGTGATTTTTTTTCATAGAAGTGTTGTTTTCACAAGAGAAACCACAAGAGGCAAGGATAGACAATATTGAAGTGAGTAAGTGGGGCATTATGCCGATGGTGGGGATTGTTTTCAGAGAGGTATGGCTATGTGGGGGCTTGTGAATAGTCACAACTAGTGTGATAAGTTTGTGTGTGCGTGCGCGCATTTGTGGGTGGGGGGGGGAGGTGGGAACAGTGCCTGCCTGCTGCCAAACATTTGACTATGTGACACTTGTCGGTACATTAACGGCTTTGAATTCTAAGTGATATTAAAATGTGTCTCTCTGTCCCTTCCACCACACGCACGCATACATAAATGCGTTAAGAGTATATGCATCATTCAAGTAAGGGAAATGTTGCCGTTATGTGCCTCTTAAAAAGTTCAGTTTCCATTATTTACTTCATAATTTTAAACATACCAACACCAACTGCATTTGTACTAATATTTGGCAAATATTGGATTTAAAAGAAGAATACAAGATATACGCACATGCAATTACCAAATGTTTTTTGTTTAGTCCTCAATTTAATACTGCCATACAAGTTGCAAGTGCATCAAATTTTAAGCAGGGCCTAACTGGAGTTGCAATGATTTTATATAAGGAAACCTGGCTCAGTAGCGGATGTCTCACATTTTCCTTTTGGGTTGATTTCCAGACTCTTGTTATATATTGCATTTCATAAGATACCCAAACACACAATGACCAGAACAGGTGTGATTCACACTTAATTCCTTGTCAAGTTTTGATTCCAACAGGTCACTTATGACAGTAATCTCAAAGTAATTTGACCTTGTAAAAAAAAAATAAATCTGACAACCTTATGATGCTTTAAAGGCTGACAGAAATTAAGGGCGAGTTTTTAAAAAAAAATATAAGTACATGAATATACTTTATATTTCAGTTCTCCTGAGCAATGTATATATTAGATTCTGGTGCACAGCAAAAATAGAATCAGGAATTTAATTTGAGAAATGGTTAATGATTCCAACGTTGAAGAGAAGGGGTTTTTTGAAGAATTAACTGGAGTTTTTAAAATTTTGTGAACACCTTCATTATTTATCCTACCAACTGAAGGGAGGCTCACTGTGCACTATAAACACTTACTTTTGTTTTTAATTATTATGTAAGGGAAAGAGTATGAAGTTGAGTACTGAAACAATATTCTCTTTGTATCTGTAATTCATCAAATTTAGATGTACTGAGACATTATTGAAATAATACAATAAATGTTCATCAAACTTCCCTTTAGAAAATGAATAAAAGTTATAATGCAGGGTTAGTCTTATGCTGATAGCTTAATTGATCAATAAATCTGAGATTACTTTCGTGATGTAAATTATTACTGCTTCGTAGCAAAAGTATTTACTTTCCTCAGGAGATTTCATAAAATGGAGGACCTCGTATTGTTGCCTTACTTATAATTGTGGAAAAATTATTCGTTGGTCTGCATTGTTTAAAATATTCTCTCCAAATTGAAATCATCAAAAATACCTGATTTCCCATTTAGTTTAAAAAGATTCTGTGTCAACGATCCATTTCAGTTCCTTCAGATTCAATACTGCCAAAAAAATCTACTTGCTTTTACCTTTTAGTGAGCAGATCTTTTATCATAAAGGCCTTTGTAATGCCATTTAAGTAAAATGCATATCTGGAGGATTTATAACAATGATATATAATATTTTAAGATCATGGTGCATAACGGTCTAGATATGTTTTGTAATGGGAATCACATAATAACTTGCTAGATTTGCACTTGAGCTTCTTTTCTGAAAGCAAGTTTTTCATTTTAAGTGGTGCAAACTGATCTAAAGATTGAATGAAAATTCCACAGAAGTAACTGACTCAGAACCTAAACAAAAGAAACAATGGAATTCTTCTGTGGATTTAAAAAAAGAGACTATTTAACTAAAATTGCCTTTTCAATTACAGGATGTTTGTGTAATTTTTTTTAAAAATGGACCATATTTAATATTTCTAGGAATATCAGCTATCTAGTAGGTATTGAATGGAAGTCTCAGCTCACTAACGGTATCATTTGGGAATTGGGACTGTTCAAAAGGAATGATAGCTTGAGTTCATTAATGAACTAGATTAATTGTTAAGTTTTAAATTGCCTCATTAGATAAAGTTAAATCTATGAGATGCAAATAATATGTATTTTTAACTACATTGGTACCTTGCATATTGATGATCTTGAAAATCTAGAGGGAACAAAGAGGACATAGAAAATTCTACCTGAAAAGAATCTCCCCTTCTCTGTATTATAAGAAATCAATTGAGAACCAGATGACTTTTCTGTCAATTGTTGCATATAGCTGTTTTCATAATATAATTTTCATCAAACCCCCATGGGATTTCCACTCCTGAAAAATACCCACATAATTGCACATCAACAGTTCCAGAGGCACCAATGCTATTAAGCAGATTATGCAATTAAGAAATCCCACTTGATGATTTTTTTTTAGTAGAAACATTTCAAACAAGTTGTTTTGAAGCTTAGTTGACTTTAATAATCTTTTGGCATTATTCTTTATTGTCTACTATCCCATCTGTATCAGTAAGTATTTTACTTTGTGATGATCAGACCAAGAAACAGAGCTGTAATTAAAAGACATGTCTCCATGTAAAAGCCAAAAATTCCAGGCAATAAATGTTATATGATGTATTGAGTCTCAATATGCAGAAATTGCTGTGGAAATCCAAGTTTCTTGCAGTTCATACCAGTACAGTAGAGTAGTAGTATGTACCATGTTTAAGGAAAATCTGTTTGGCAGAGTGTCAAATGGTTTCATATTGCCAAGTTAATCTTCGTTAGCTACTTTTTAATGTCTTTTTACATTGCGGTGGTGGAATTGCATCTGTGCAACAGGAAGGAAATGGCTTCCCTTGGCACAGGAAGTTTAAAGGAGTTATTTCCTCTTTGGTTCCCAAGTAATTGCAGTAAGGCTGCTGGGAACTCCCAGCTTCACTAAGTGCTGTCACACCACATTTAATGGAGCAGTGCGGCGATGAATGTGTTTAACTACCTAAAAGTACAAACAAAAAAAAATTGCAGCATTGGCATATTAATACTGTGTATTATCATCTATGTGTAGACATGCCAAATGTACTCCAGTACTAATTGCAAATAAATGGTTTACATGGCACAAATTTGTACTCATGCCACTCTCCCCATGATGAATAGTAAAGTCAAATCTGGAGATGCCTGTGTTATTAATTACTTGAGAGATTTCTGTTTTCCTCTTTTTCTCCCCATCCATAAGACAATTTCGATTTGTAGCTTTGCATTCACAGACTAAGCAATGCCATAATCTATTGTCTTGCTTATTCATTTAGTCTGATAGAATACTTAGGCCAAATTGAAGAAAAAATGTTCCCCGGCAAAGCAGGTGTGAAATTAGGTTCTGCTATAGGTGTTTTTTTTTATGGATCAAAATGGCAATTGATTCTTGCAGGCATGCTTGTGTCACAGATTGCACCAGACAACATAATAATGAAGACAATAGCACACCTACACCACCTAGGAATAGGCAGAGCAGGCAGATTGAGATGTCAGCCAGCATCTAGTGCTGATTTGTCATCATTTTGGAGCTCAGCATTTCAAATACTTTCTTTCTTAACCTTGTATGACTGCATCAAGCAACAGGAAACCTCCCTGGTGCTGTTTAAAGGGATCATCAACTACTTTAGTTGCTGATTTTTTTTTTTGTCTTGCCATTGGCTGCTGGTATAATTCCACAAGAATTCTTCAGTTTGACAATGACTGACTTGCACTGTAGATTCAAGTTGAAAAGATTTACAGGAATTGGTACAGCAGGTGCTGACTTCCTTACAAATCTGTTGCTTATGGACCTGAGTGCATCAGACAGCATTCTACCTGGAGAATGAAGTGGAAGCTGGGGAAATGTCCTGCTTTTACACTTTGCAAGCCATAGTTGCATAAGCATGAACACTGCAGCAATCAATTTAAAGAGATAATTACATCTCATTCTTGTTAATAGCCACCAGCAGGCAGAAAGAGTAGTCAGGGTTGTTAGGATTGAAGGAATCCCCATGATGCAGTGTGGTATTTGACCACAAGCACAATATACTATGGACATAGCATCTCACCCTGCCATTTACTAAAATGGAAAGGGATTCCACTGCCTCATTTGGTGTGCAGTCAAAGGCATTGAATCATGCACATCATATTTGGTATCCTAACAGTTTATTACTGCCATACATTAAGCCGCTATACTACTGTAGCTATTTGAATGATGAGGACTATCAGCTAACTTTTACTATTCATGTGCATCTGGGCTATATCAAAGTCATCCTGCCACATGAATAAGGACAGATCAACCCTTGGGCCACTGTGGTGGAGTCCTGAAGTAACTATGGTTGTCAAGATGTGCAGTGGCCTACTGCATGCACAACCTTGGTATTCTGAAGCAGCAACACTTGGGAGTAGCTGAGGAGAAGATCCAGGAGCTGGAAAAGGAAAGGAGCAACCTAAGCACCCTTCTACCAAGGTTGCCATGAAGAAATAATTGTCATGTGATACCAGAAAACACAAGTGCCAGCAATGGTCCCACACTTTACCTTCCCTCTAAGATTGAAAATTACAGTGTTTGTTTGGCCATAATGCAAAGTGAAATACCATCTAAGTGATTGATTATCAAAGTTCTGTGCAGAAGTCTCATGCTAAATTAGAGCTAGCCACGTCCATGCTCCCTGACATCACAATCAGCTTTCTCTGTAGGCCATTTCTTTGAAATCCTTATTTGGGTTGTCTTGCTGTAATCATACCCATCCTTCAAAATAACTCCATTACTTTTCCCCAGCCCCTACCTGCCACTCATTCTTCAGTCCTTCTCCATGTGCAGCTTTTGCTCTGTTATCCTCAAAATTACACTTAATGTAGAATCTAAGCCGAGGATTGCAAGTGAGAAATCTTCCATCGTCTCTTTTTTTCCCCCATTTCTCCACTCCTTGGCCAGGTTTGACTTCTTTGAAAGAAGCCCTCATCTCAGGATCTCTGATTTGCAAACCCAAGCTGAGCCACGAGCCTTACTGGAGGGAATTCCATTCATTTTTTTATTATTAAGAATCCATCCTTCATAATTTTTTCAATTCAATAGAGAGTCTGCTCTGAAGTTTACAAGAAATTGATAAGATTATGGAAAATGATTATATTCTAATTATTACCAGTTAAGCCTATTCCTTATTTATGGATCTCCACACCTGAATTGGCAGACATTAAAAAGACTAATTTGTATTTATACAATACTTTTCATATCCTTGGGCATTTCTTAATTCGGCTTATTGAAAACACTTGTCACATAGTCACTCTTATTTTCTAACAAAATATAGCTTCCAAATTACACAGAAGAACATTGAAAGTGAAGAGTTTGCCCATTTCTGGTAGTGTTGCTGAGGAATAAATCTCATTAGTGTTGGCCAGACCTGAAAATAAAAAAAAAACTAGAGAGCTGGAAGTCTGAAATAAAACAGAAAATGCTGGAAAAGCACAGCATCTGTGGAAGGTAAAAGAGAATCAATGTTCCGGGTCTCAAAACTTCCTCAGAAGTTGGAAAAAGTGAAAACAAATTAGTTTTCAGATGCAGAGGGGATGAGGGACATGTACCAATTCAGTAAAGGCTACATGACACCAAGATTAGTGGAGTTGTGGACAGTGTAAAGGACAATCAAAGAATACAGCGGGGTATAGATCAGTTACGGATATGGGCAGAGAAGTGGCAGATGGAGTTTAATCCAGGCAAGTGCGAGGTGTTGTACTTTGGGAGGTTAAGTGAAAGGAACAAGTATCCAGTTAATGGTAGACCCCTTCACAGCATTGAAGTACAGAGGGATCTTGGGGTCCAGGTCCATAGTTCAGTGGAAGTGACAACACAAGTGGATAAGGTGGTAAAGAAGGGGTATGGAATGCTTGCCTTCATTAGTAGGGGTGTTGAGTATAAAAATAAGGAAGTCATGCTGCAGCTCTGTAAAAAATTTTAGTCACACCACACTTGGAGTATTGTGTGTAGTTCTGGTCACCCCGTTATAGGAAAGATGTGGAGATTCTGGAAACAGTGCAGAAGAAGTTTACTAGGCTGCTGCATAGATTAGAGGGTATGAGTTATAAGGACAGGTTGGACAAACTTGGGTTGTTCTTCTTGGAGTGTCAGAGGCTGAGGGGACAGCTGATAAGGTTGTTAAAATTATGAGTGGAATAGATAGGGTAGAAATGTCAAACACCAGAGGACATTCTTTTAAGGTTGGGGTCGGTGGAGTTTAAAGGTGATGTGAGAGGCAAGTTTTTTTTTACACAGAGTGGTAGATGCCTGGAATGGGTTATCAGCGGTAGGAGTGGAATCAAGCAGTTTGTTGGAGTTTGAGGCTTTTAGGTAGACACATGAGACTTTTAGTTAGAATATGAAAGGAATGGAGGGATAGGGATGATAAACAGAAGGAAGACATACTGTATAAATCAGCATCAAGATTAGCACAATATGGGCTGAATGACCTGTCCAGTGCTTGTATTGTTCTATGTTTGATTGTTGAGCAATTTCCTTGTGTGCTCAATATGCAAGACATCATGCATGTGTCTTGTGAAAACCAGTTTTCTCTGTAGTTATGTGCCACTGTTCTGTATTACTTCTGAAGTCTTGTAAGAAGCTCAAACTTTGAAGTGTGATTGCTCACCATGATGGAAGCTCTTACAATAGCAGTTCTAAATGGGTGGTACAGTAGTGCAGTATGGACAGCACAGTGGTATTTATAAATAGTGCAGCTGTCTCACAACTCCAGCAAGTTCGATTCTGACCATTGGTGTTGTCTGTTTGGAGTTTGCATGTTCTCTCTGTGACCATGTGAGTTTCCTCCCACATCCCAAAGACTTGCTGGTTGTTGGGTTCATTAGTTACTATAAATTAGCCCCAGTGTAGTGGCCAGTAGGAGAATAGGGGTAGAGTTTATGGGCATGTGTGAGGAGAATAGGTAACGAGGAAATAGGATTGAGATCTCAGTATTCCTCTGAGAGCTAGCATTGACTTGCTGGACTAAAAGGAGATCTGGCTTAATTAGCAGATTGGAGATGGGAGCAGGGACTGTACACACCACACACAGACAGTTAACATTCTCAAGTGGGCTACTCAGCCTTTCAAAAGTGCTTCACCTTTAATAAAGATCATGGCTCACCTAATTGTAACCTCAACTCTGCATTCCTATCTTACTTGCAGTAACCTTTCACCTCTTGCTTATCAAGTATCTTTCTACATCTGCATTAAAAATATTGAAAGACACTGCTTCCACCACTAATTGAAGAGGAGATTTCCAAAAACAGCTACTGCTCTGAGAGGGGAAAAAAAATTTACCTCATCTGTCTTACATGATGACCCCTTATTTTTAAACAGTTGTACGTTCTCCCACAAGAGAAAACATTCTCTCCATATTAATTGTGTCATGGTCCCCAGGATCTGATGTTTTAATCTCTCACTCTTCTTAAACTACTGCCTCTGTGTATGCCATCATGGAGGATCCCAATATAATTTGCTTGTGCACGCTATGCAATAGAACGTCTATCCTGCCCCCTCCAATGGTGCAGCATTCTTTCAGTTTTTTACAAGATGGCCTGAACTGGGCTTGGAGTCGGGCTTGGCTTTCACCTTGGGCCTTGCAGTGAAGTGATACCATTGACCCAAGGCTGGTGCTAAAAACTGGAGTCCAAGCAGTATGATATTTTTCAACATTGGTCAGCTTTACTCAGTGAATTTAGTAAGAAAGAAAGGAGCTGAGAGAGATGGCACATTATTATTTTGGCAATGTTATCTTCATGATTTTTTAAAAAATTCATCTTTGAGTCTGAATATGATTTCATGCAAATTCATATAACCAGCCTAATCTTTAACCTGTATCAGGTCACACTTATCAACTGTCAGCCATTTGAGATTGTATTCATTTGTCACTGACTTAACTTTGTCATTTAGCTCATCCACTTATGTCTTGCCTATTGCTGTTTCCATGATCAGATTAAATTCTGCCTTGCTTTCCTATTCTGCACATGTCAGCTTCATCTCCAACAGAAGGGAGGCTGTTTTGTTTATGTTGCGTGGGAATCAGACTAAAGAAAGCCTGCTGCTAAAGTAATAGCTCACTAGTTGCAGTAAGAGATTGACCTTGACTGGCTAGAATCTATTACATTATAAAGCTATCATTGAATTCATGTAGATGACCTTTCAAGACACTTACATGGCAGAAATTTGAGTAACTTTTACTGGAATATTTGCCTGCTAAGGATGGACATTTTGAGAAGGCTGTCATCACGATGCTTGGAGTCCATGAGTAGTGCTACTTGAGGAGAGATCAAAATAATATACAGGATTGTGCGAAATAGAGGAAAGTAAGTTATTTATTATTATGTGCTCAGCCATCAAATTAAGATTTCCTGCACTCGTGTTTTCAACTGTTTGCCCTTTAACTGCCAGGACCTAGATGAAGTCATTTACTCTCTCAAGCCTGTTCCACTTTCAGTTAGAGCATGATTAATCCAAACCTCAAAACCTATCAGTTTCATTGTTGAAAGTTTTACATGACCCCGCAGTTACACCTTTGTTGGGAAGAGTCCATTCCTGTATGCATGAGATGTGCTACCTGGTTTCACTTTCCAGTGGTTTAGCTCTAATTTTAAGATCGTGTCTCATCATTGTGGATTCCCCCACCAGGTAAAATTGTTCATATGCATCTGCTTTATATAATCTCTATCCTTTTAAGCACGAACATCAAAACACCTCTCAAACTTTTACATGCAGGCAAAATTAGACAAGTTAATGCAGTTTTGATGAACTCTCCTCCTCCAAGACCCATATCTATCATGGGGTACAATGGGCAAAATAAAATGATGTAGGCTAGATATGGGCTTTATCTCTGATTAAGAATGTAGTTCAGGTTGTCTCTCAGATTCAAAGTGGATGACATCATATTTCCCCACATTGAACTCTAGCTAACATAGTTTGTGCAGTTAACCTGGCTATGTCCCATTTGTAACTTTCTCTGCCCACCTGCAAAGTTACAATGCTTCCTCACCTAACGTATGCAAACTTGAATATTAACTTTCGACTGCTTTCAAATTATAATCCAAATCATAGCAAGCAGAGATCCTGGTATAGATGCCTAGGAAATATGCATTTGCCACATCTACCAATCAGAAAATAATCTTTTTCCTCATTTTGCCTTCTTTCTCTCACTCAATGATTGACACATGTCGCAAACTTACCTCTTAATCTATGCACATTATTTCTTGCTAATAATCTTTTAAATGGAGCATCACCGAATGTGCTCTCGAAAGTCGCTATAGATGATGCACAAAGATACACTTCTATCCACTATATCATTGACCTCCTCAAAAAGATTCAACTGTATTAGTCACACATGACAAATTTGTGCTTTCTTTGATCATCAATACTTGTCAGCTGTCAATCACTCTGTCCCTGATGGACTTCTGTAGTATCCCCACAAATGATGTCAAGTTATTTAAAAGTTACCTTATTTTCAATACATTTCTGAATCTAGAGAGCTGTGCAAAATTATGACTAACTCATTTGTAGTTTCCTCACCCATTTTTAATATTCTGGGTGGTCTGTTTCCTTAGAAACCAGTATGAGTAAGACTTTGCAGATGGTTAATGGTTATTGGCTTATTGAGATTCATACTTTACAAGCATGTTTCTCTCACATTGGCAGGATAGAAAGGAGTTTCTTTAATGAGATGCTTACAGAATGGAGAAATCTCGTACATTTCGGCTACCAATGTCTCTTAAATCTGATTGTAACTCTTTGATTTAGTAGCTGCATATATGCTTAATCTGTGGTTGGAGGTCTGACTCCATTTGAAGAAAAGATAAAAACCTAAGGGGGAATAAGCCTGCAGTTTAAAAAAAATGATAAAATGTGCAAGGAGAGGAGATAAAGTATAACACAAGATGCAATCGTAATTTATTATACAGACAACATTTTATTAGTTTATTTTCTTTTTGTCACAGTTATAAATTTAACTTGTCCATAAGGCTCACTGTTCCTTTAACCTGTCTGTTGAGTGATTGACTTAAAAGCTTATGAATCAAATTTTGTTTTAAAAGTGCTAGAAAGAGATCAATACATGAGCTATCTTATCATTTTTAAGTGTGTTTATCCAGCTTTGTGCTCGAAGACTGGTGGCTGCTTCAAGGCCAAATAACATTTGAACCTTGGTTGCAACACGTCAGCCCATTTTGAAACCATCTTTATCTAACTGAGAAACCTGAAATCTGTTTGACAAAATGACACTAGAGCCAGCTTATCTTGGAACAGAGTTGTATCTCACATAGGTCATTGATTCTGTGAAATTAATGTTTACAAGTTGGCCTGTTTTTTGTAGGCAATTTTTGCTTTGAGATTGTATATATTGGTTGTAGGAAACAAGACTAAAGGGTGTAGTTTTTTTCATAGTTTTATCCTTTTGCCATTTTTGTACTTGAGTTAAAATAATTATTTTTCTTTTGGGGAATCAAACTCTTAATGAACAAGAATCAAACTTTTTTTGCTAGTAAAGATTGGCAAATAGTCTTTTGGTCAAAGGTCGTAGTCAGTGTAGGTCATCTTCAATGATGTGCAAAGTATTATTTCTTTTCCTGGCTCCTTTTGACTTTATTTGACATCTAACTTGTGTTCCCATTTAGGCATCAAAATAAGGTTTATAATCAACATTTCAATCATTTTGAATTGTGGAAAATCAAAGTGATTAAAATGTCAATACTCAGTATCTTTTCTAAATTTTTCTAAAAAAACATTGAATCATGTGCATTATATCAAACAAACCAACAATTAGATCCTAATCTGGCTTCCCATTATATGTTCTAAACTTCCTGTTACATTATCGTTAAAGCCTTGCCTGAACTGCAATATTGCTGATCCCACAATATCAGGCTGTTATCATCATGAGCTAGAGTTTTGCTCCTGGGATCTCCAGCTCCCCTCTTGGCTACTCCAGTGGTTTCTGACTCCACTTCTACTTTGTCAGGCTCTCTTGCCTCCTCCTCAGCCACTCCTGGAGCTTGTTTTTTTCCACATAATCCCAAACTCAACACTCACTTGTTTCTGCAATAGACCCTGCAAACCAAACTATTCACAGCCCTTGACTTCAGCAGTGAACATAGAACAGTGCAGCACAGTATGGGCCCTTCGGCCCATGATGTTGTCCCGACCTATATAAACCTTATCCCCATTAAATCTATCTCCTCTCTACTTCACCTCCTATAATCCTCTATTTTTCTTTCGTCCATGTTTCTATCTAATAATCTCTTAAATGACCCTATCTTATCGGCCCTTACCATCACCGCCTGGCAGTGCATTCCAGGCACCCACTACACTCTGTTTAAAAAAAAACCTACCCCTGACATCTCCCCGAACGTTCCTCCATGCACCTTAAACGGGTGACCTCTGGTATTGGCCATTGCCACACTGGGGAAAAGATGCTGGCTGTCCACTCTGTCTATACCTCTCATAATCTTATATACCTCTATCAAGTCTCCTCTCATCCTTGAAGTCATCTAAGGGATGTGTTTTTTTTTGGGGGGGGGGAAGGAGAAAATACAAATATTGATAGGGTAAAAATAATTCTGTAAATACAATTTAATAGCATGATTAAATATTTTAAAAGTTGTAAATAGCTTTATGTAGTTAAAGAGGTGTCTCCCTGTAGAAACTAATATAGCTACTGACTTGTGCAAATTGCTGTTGTTGTGTTATATTTGTAAGTGGTTTAGTTCAGTCAAGGGGCATCCGGGGAGGTGGTTGATGGATTTTATCTTCCTAATGTTTAACTGAAAAAATAGAGATTCATCCAAAGAGTAATCTGACAACATGGGATTTGCTGCTGTGAGAGAAGAGATTTAAAAATGATTCAAGAACCTTACATTTACTACACTGAGGTATGGGGAGGATGTCAGTGAGGACAGAGTGACAAGTTAGTGGAACAAGATTTGTGCTTCAGAAGCTTATATTTGAATTAACAGTGAATAGGCAAGCACCAGGGGTAATACTGAGCAGTTGGGTCTAAAGAAGAATTTCAACACAAAAGGAGATGAAGATGGAATGAGGGCAGGCAATATTGCTGAGATAAAGGTGAATGTGAATGCATTTATTTTTATTCTCCTTGGAACAGAATGGTTATATAAGGGTTAGAAAATACAATTTAAAATTCAAATAATATTTGTGTACATCAATACTTCATTTGTCAGACAATAGGGAGTTGCATTTAATCCAACCTGTGAGCTCCTATCTCAGCCACATCACTCTGACTGATGTCCTGACACACAGGACTGGAAAATCATTGCAAAGTTGCCACCAGGTCATTCTTCAACAGATCCTGAAAATGAACAATGATAAATGCGTAAATGGCTGATATCCTACTCTTCAGCTGGCTTCTTGAATTTGTAGGTTATGCCCCCACAGCAACCAATTTTTTTTTCTCTAACAGTGAAGAAAAATATAGAAGGTCCTCTACCAAGAATTATCCCCCATCTGGTTAACTAACTAAATTTCCATGTTCATTAGTGAAAATATGAGACACCCTATTCTATTTTATGCACATTTGTTCATTATTGCCTAAGCTGTGGTAAGTGTTTGGATCAAATGCTTCGTGGAATTCACCTAGAATGAATCATTACTTACGGTCCAAACTCCAGTCATAGTTACATCTAGAAGTCTGAGTAAAGTTCTTTTTATAACTTGAAAAGGTTGTATGCCGAGGTTTGTCAATGATGAAGCCTACATTTTCAGTGGTAGACTAATTTATTATAGGGTGATTATTACAATTTGAAGTTGAGCCTCAAGTGTATGATACATCAGAATCACTAGGAAGTAGGTGTTGGGACATGGGTTTGCAAAGCAAAGATTTGACAAGTTTTATTTTGAAATACTGCAATAGGATTGTCTTTGAAGGCACATAATCATGTATAAAGAAAAAAACGCCCCAGTTTAGTATGATGTCAACATAATCCTGTCATTTTCTTTGGAAATGTAACCTTTAGGATAAATAAAGCTTGGTAATGGTAGTTTTAATCTGTTTTTCTATTTATCTTTGTTATACTGTAATGGTTTACAATTGCATAAAATAGAGCTATGCTTAATACCCTAGAACATCTAACTACATTGAGCTCATTTATCATATTCACTGCAAAAACATAAATTACTGAATTTAATGCAGTGCTTTAAATAAATTGAGGTGAAATAGAATTCTGGGCAACCCAACAATCACTTTGGAATAGATAGTGTATATATGACAGACATTTCTTATTAAATGACAGGAAATTATTTGAGCTATTTGCTAAAACTCTTCTTTCCAATGATATTTTATGTTTACACTGTTAAACTGTGACTTCTCTAGAATAATTTGTTTCATTTTAAAATTCATTTTCCGATATATTGCTTCAGAGCAGAAGGAGGTCTTTTGGAACGGCATCTCTTCGCTAAGCAGAAGTGTTGCCTCTCCCCCACCCCCAGCTGCTCCCTATCGTACTCCAATTTTTTAAGTGTGTAGGATTATGAAAAGAGTCTACTGAAATCTGCCTATAAATCACTTTAGAAATTTACTTGACAGAATATAAATGAAGGTAGAAGTGTTGTCAGCCTCGCTGTAAAGTTTATTGAGGTTGATATTGTGTTCATGCAATGACCTGTGGAAATGCTGATTAAATATTTTTGAGTAATGCACTGGACCCTTGCGGTTTGCTCAAATGGTCATCTTGCATTTTTGTCCTGTATTCATATCATTCCGCTCACGAAAGGAGCTACAAAACTAACTGTAAATGTGGCAGCATTAAAGCTTTCGGCCTCAGGAGAAGCAAGACCTATGTCATGATGGGTTTGCAAGCTATTAATGCTGCATGTTTTAATTTACTAGGAGTTCCAGCTGTGTGTTCGGAGGCTGAATTCTTCTGTTACTCATAATGTGCAATGAAAATCTTGATTTTTCTGCATGGACTTTTATCATTTGATACTTGTATCAGACTTTAATTAACCTGTGTATCCTGCACCTACTTCCTCTAAATTTTACAGTACAGGATATGTATAACCGTTCAGATTATGTCTGTTGCTAATAGGAACTGGGAGATAGCGAGATGAACCTTGCACAGTTAGCTAGGATCTTTGACAGTTCACTTAAATTATATTCCAAAGGATTGCCACAGATATTATCAAAGTAGTGAAAATTGCATCATGCACACATTGTTTTAAAGATGCACCAACTTGTACCCATTAAGATGAGTAGAGGAACCTCTGTCTCTTTGCAGTTGTTTATTTCACTAACTAGTTTTTTTTCCCCAAAATTTAAGCAAGGAATCTTATCTGTTAGTCCCTTCATACAGCAATAAAATTGCAAGGATTTCTTAGCTGTTTTCTTTAACAATTGGCCAAACAACACAATTTCTATTTAAAAGGAACAAGTCAGAGGACATAAAAGGAAGAAATGCATTTAATATATACCAACGTGTGTGTTTTCAGTGATTTGGTTCCTTTATCCTCAATGGAAATGCACACTAAAAGTGGCATGTAACACACATAAGCTGCTGTATCATGCATTCAGTTCGCTTGACTGAAGATGAATTTATACCCTTGTTTTCTTATCTAATAGGATCATTCCTCCACCAAGAGGTATCTTAAGAATTGGTGAGCATACATTACTCATTGGGCCAATTATACCTGCAACCCAAATGTATCTCGGCTTGTTCATTTAAATTCACAGATTCTGTTTTCAAAATTTTTCAACAAAATCAATTTTTAAATGTGTGATCATTTCCTTAATATTTACATTATATTTTCTGAATGAATGCTACTTTATGAACCTCTCCACCTGCAGAACTATTTAACGAGTAATTGCACTAATCATCCCATGTTTAAAGCTGTGTAAGGTGAATACAATGTCCTTAGGTTTATACGTGGAATTAACTCTACAGAACAAGTCCCCAGCTTATGTCACTGCTATCAGGAGATGCAACTCTCCTTGATCAATATTTGCTTAACAAACAGCAGGGATCGGAGAGTTTGTTCAGAGAAATCATGTGCATGCAAGGGTGAATGAATGTTCGGTGAAGTACTTTGACTATTTGCCTCCTGCTGTTTTTTTGCCCCCTCTTGAGTTGTGCTTTGTTCCTAACCAGGGGGACATGCACCTGCACAAATCCCCAAACAAAATAACAATTGGAATGTCTGCAGAAAAAGGTTCTGATGACAAATAAGTGTCATTCTGGTTCCTTTATTAGAATCAGCAATTCCTAGAAATGACACACTCCATTTCCTCAGCATCAGGTGGCAACAGTCAATCAAGTCATCGTGAGCTTGTCAGAACAAAAGAGCGCGTAGTTTGCACAATGTAAATGCAGTGACTTTGTGCCAAAGAACCACCCCATCTCTGAGTTGCTTTCCCTTCAGGGGTCATTTGTTTGATCTTCTAACTGTCCCCAGACTCGGCAGCACATAATAAAAACCTGACATAGCAGCCTGCCTGCCTTCTGTGTCCTGCGGATACTCATCATAAGTGTCAGGACATACCAAGGTTAGCGGTCACTGAAACAATGCACATTTGCCTGCCTTTGCAGAATACTCACAAGTGAACCAATGTTGCTTGTAACAGGAGAATTTCTTGAAGGTGAAAGAAATAGGAGCTCAGCTTTAGTTACTTTTGCAAAAATCTCATTTACACAACCAAGGCAAATTAATTCCACCCCAAAGCACTACTTTTAGATATTTTAGTTTCTCAAATAGTTCATTTTTGTTATTTAATTGTTTTAGTGGTTAGAAAATGCTGCTGTAGTACTAGCTCATTTTTTGACTGTAAAAGGGAATCATCCACTTACTATTATAAGAAGATAACCATGGGGAGGGCAAGGAGAAAAGGGTTATTGGTATTTTGGATTCTCTTGACTCTTCGCCTTGGAGAGAGGGTTATTCTTGTCACTGCCTTTTGTCTACATCTGCTGACTGCTTGCCTGCAGCCAGCAGCATGCTTTAACTGTTCGGTCACCTCCTAACATCACATGCATCAGCTGTTGTGCTTTTGTTAGAGGTTTTGTACGTCTAATCCAGTGTGACCATATTGCTGCACAGTAAATCAAATGTAGATTGTTCCTGGAATGACTTCCTCATAAATATTTTAGACAACCTTTACTGCCTTTATTCTTAAAAATTGAAAACCAGATTAAACTTAAATGCTTGTCTGCTGAGTGTATAGATGATCTCTAGATAGTTCCTGCTGTTAATTGTAATATAGAGAGTCTGAGGACGTGGCATTAACCCTTTGATGACTATGAGACCTTTTTGTGGATCTTAACATTTTCTCATTTAACCTTGACATCTTTGAAATGAAGAATGAAGTAAAATTTGGGAACTATCTTTCAATGCAGTTGGAATTCATATGAGGGCTAATTTAGCATATTTATTAGATGGCTTTTTCAAAATCGCTAAAAGCCATTTATTGCAAATAGGCAGGAATATCATTAAAATAGCATATATAGTAGTAGAACTCAACAAGATTGGAATCTAAATTTGTAATAATCTTGGAACTAAAATTGAAACCTGTGTGCTTCAACATATGACAAATGTATGTTTCTGATCACTTAGCCAAGATATAGCCTGATTCCTCCAAGGTAAGGTTATTGTGAATGGTATAAGAGAAACTGGTGAGTTAATTATATTTCAACTACCTGTAAAAGACCCAAATCCATGGACGATTTAGCGCACAGTTAGGTAGGTGATGTTAGTCAGTGCAGTTTATGCTAAAATTACAGAACACTACAGAGGAGACACTTATCAGGAGCAGAGGTGAAGAATGGTAAAGCAGTGAGGCAGAAAATCACCTTCTCGAGCATGAACTAAACCCACATATATGTTAGTGCTGCACATTGTGTTCCGCTTCTGAAATTTAGATCCATTGAAGTCAATGGAACTAAATTTCACACGAGGAGTAGAACAGTCAGCTGCTGCTATACTTCACCTTTAACAGATGTGACTGAGGACAAAGTTCTATCCCACTGTTTTCAATTGAAGCCAGTTCTGCCTCCAGCTCAAACAAACTGCAATAAATAAGGATTCAAAAAGATGCCTTGCATAACTTTTAAGGCTGTGAGTGACACCGTTGTTCGGGTTAGAAGAAAGAAAAAAACTAAAGTGTACACCTTTGTTTCTAAAATACTATTTTGTAAAGAGTACACTTTCAACCAAGAGAGATGTTCTCTCTCGGGAATATGTTGAATTCATGGTTAGCTGGGAGTCTTAGTAGGTTGATTTTAACTCTGTTCTTGGCCTATTTATTGATAAGGAGTTTGCAAGACTTGTGTGAATAACTTGTATCACACATTGTTCATAAATTCTCCAATATAATTTTAGATGTGAAAATGATTGCACAAGTTGCAGAGTGATCCTGATGACATCTTAGAACTTTCTCACCTTTCCCATCTATTTAGATGAAAATTCCATTCACTGTGAATAATTATACGGAGACAATGTTGTCATGTGGTAGAAATTTCTCAGAAAAGCTAAATGTAACTGCCATCAATAGCCTTTTATTTCTCTAATTTGAAAACAAATACAAAATTATACTTGAATTTAATTTGGATACCTTTTTGTCTTTAATCTAGCTATCTTGATATTATTGATTTTCAATAATAAGTTGCATTGAATTGACTAGAAAATTTCTTAACTGTAACAGTCCCAACAACCTCCCTTCATAATTCCTGATTAACTTGCCCACATTATTGAACTCTTCTCATCATGAGAAACTTCTGTCTTTTCTCTCTCTTGTGCCTGTACTAGAACCCTTTCATTAGTTATTCTACTTGTCAAACTTATTTTAACATTATACAGGCAGTCCCCAGGTTACGTAATGGTTCCATTCCTGAGAACTGTCTGCAAGCCGATTTCTCCATCAGTTTAAAAACATCCGTTTTCTACAGCTGCACTTTACATACACTTGCTATGATTCTTTATATCATCAAATATTCACCCCAACGCTACCTATAGTTAGTTACATATATACTATATCCAGTCATTAATGAACACAGCAAAAATTTTTTATTATCTGTTATCTTATTATTCTTGAAAAATGCTTTAAAAATATGGGTGAAATTTGTGTAAAGTCAGATTTCTATAAGTCAGGTCATCGATTTCTATAAGTCAGGGAGCCCCTACATAAGTGAAATGCTGCTTTAAGTTTTCACCCTGCTTTAGTATGCCACATAATATTTCATAAATGTAAATGCCATCATTTTCCTAAAGAAAAATATGTGAAACAAGAACCTTTTGATATACTCAGCTGTTCTGTAAAAGAGTTGTAATCCTTAATGAGTAACCTTTTTTTTCTAAGAATGGCAGCTGTGCATGCAAATAGCTGTCTAGATATAGTTAACAGTCAAATTCAGGGAAATCTTGCAGTTGTAAGAAGTCCCTTATTTTGTCAGGCAGCATACAAGCTTATTATGGTTGGAACAAAGCAGAACTTTAAAATTGTGGATTTAAAGGCTGATTTTGCTGCTAATGTGCTCACTCCCTACAATTTTTGTACCCATTAAAGTTAATAGGAGACACTGCAGGTTGGTAGGCATCCAAGCAGAAAGCTTCTGTGCCACCAGTATTTCAAAGTACATGACCATCGTATTACACAGCTCCTTAACACAATGCAGATTGAAATATTATAAATGAGGATTTGCATGTGTATCATGTGTTGTTGCACACTAGAGCAGCATGCTGATAATCCACTTTATTATACCCTATCATAATCTACACTATTATAAAGATTTTCAGAAGGAAGAACTTGGATCATTCATGCATCTCTCTGTATTTACGGGGTTGCATATATGTATCAAGTTTGTTGGGTATTTCTTAATAGTGTTTATTATCCCTATTTCTTAATAGGGAAAGTTATTGGAATCTATCCTCAAAGACGGGGTTACGGAATACCTAGAGGCGCAGGGCAGGATAGGTCCTAGCCAACATGGTTTTGTGAAGGGAAGATCCTGCCTGACCAACCTATTGGAGTTTTTTGAAGAAATCACAGGCAAGGTGGATAAGGGAGAGGCGGTAGATGTTGTGTATTTAGACTTTCAAAAGGCCTTTGATAAGGTGCCTCACAAGAGACTGATTAATAAGATGAGAGGTCATGGAATTACGGGTAGGATAACAGAATGGGTGGAGCATTGGCTGGTTGACAGGAAGCAAAGAGTGGAAATAAAAGGATCTCGTTCTGGTTGGTTACCGGTTACTAGTGGTGTGCCGCAGGGGTCGGTGTTGGGACCGCTCCTTTTCACCTTGTACATTAACGATTTGGATGATGGAATAAATGGTTTCATGGCTAAGTTTGCCACCAAGATAGGGGGAGGAGTAGGGAGTATTGAAGAGATAGGAAGGTTGCAGAGGGACCTAGACAGTTTAGGAGAATGGGCAAGGAAATGGCAAATGAGATTCAATGTAGGGAAATGTGCAGTTGTACACTTTGGAAGCAGAAATAAGCGGGCAGATTATTATCTAGGAGGAGAGAAAATCCAAAGCACGGAAGTACAAAGGGACTTGGGGGTATTCGTGCAGGATACCTTAAAGGTTAACCACCAGGTCGGATCGGTGGTAAAGAAAGCGAATGCTATGTTGGCATTCATTTCGAGAGGTATAGTGTATAAAAGTAAGGAAGTGTTAATGAAGCTCTACGGGGCACTAGTGAGGCCTCATTTGGAATATTGTGCGCCGTTTTGGGCCCCACATCTTAGGAAGGATGTGTTGACGTTGGAGAGGGTTCAGAGGAGATTTACGAGGATGATTCCAGGAATGAAAGGGCTTAAGTATGAGGAGCGTTTGTCGGCTCTTGGACTGTACTCGCTGGAGTACAGAAGAATGAAAGGGGACCTCATAGTGACATTTAAAATATTGATAGGAAAGGACAGAGTAAATGTGGCTAGGCTGTTTCCCTTGGTGGGTGAGTCCAGGACCAGAGGGCACAGTCTTAGAATTAGAGGGTACAGTTTCAAAACAGAGATGAGGAAAAATTTCTTTAGCCAGAGGGTGGTGAATTTGTGGAACTCCTTGCCACGTACAGCAGTGGAGGCCAGATCAGTGGGGGCGTTCAAGGAGGAGATAGATAGATATCTAAATAGTCAGGATATCAAGGGATATGGGGATAAGGCCGGTAATTGGGATTAGAATAGTTTGTTTTTTCTTCTTCTTCTTCTTCCCCCATTCCCCATTTCTCATTTCTATTTCCCTTTCCTTGGAGCAGACTCGATGGGCCAAATGGCCTGCTTCTGCTCCCTTATCTTGTGATCTTGTGATAATTCCAGTGCATTGAGACCTGATGGCCTGCATTCTAGGGACTTAAAGGAAGTGGCTGCAGAGATAGTGAATGCATTGCTCATAATCTACCAAAATTCTCTGGAATTTGGAGAGATCCCAGAGGACTGGAAAATCCCTAATATAACTCCATTATTCAAGAAAGTTGGGAGGCAGAAAGTAGGAAATTATAGCACACTTAGCCAAGCATCAGTTATTGGGAAAACACAGGAATCCATTATTAAGGAGATAATAGCAGAACATTTAGAAAATAATAAATTAATCAGGCAGAATCGACATAATATTATGAAAAGGAAATTGTGTTTGACAAATCTGCTAGCATTTTTTGACAATGTAATAAGCAGGGTGGATAAAGGAGAATCAGTAGATGTAGTATATTTGGATTTTTGATAATGTGCTATGTTACAGGTTATTCCAGAAGATAAGAGCATTTGGACTTTGGGGACAGAATGGATAGGAGAAGAGGCTAACTAACAGAAAACAGAGTTGGGGTAAATGGGTCATTGCAATCATTATCTACTGGGGATCAGTGCTGGAGCTGCAACTATTTGTACTCTGTATCAGCGACTTTGATGAGGAAACCAGGTGTACTGTAGCCAAATTTGCTGGTGATATAAAAATAAGTGAGTTAACAAGTTGAGAAGGACACAAACCCTGCAAACAAATTTGGATAGGTTAAGTGAGTGGGCAAGAGATTGGCAGATGGAGTATAATGTAGGAAAATGTGAGGTAACCAAATTTTCCCACAGGAAGGAGGAATGAAAAAGCAAATTATTATTTAAATGGAGTGAGGCTAAAAAAAATCGTAAGACAAAGGGTTCAGGGTGTTCGAGCATACAAAATACAAAATGTCAGCATGCAGGTACAGCAAGTAATTCAGAAGGCTAATGGCCCTTATTCCAAGGGGTTTGGAGTATAAACATAGAGACCTTTTGATGGAACTTTACATGGTGCAAGTTAGAAACTGGATTAAAGGAACTGTGGGAATATGAGAGCAGAACTGAATGAAAGTTGCAGTATTGTCAAGGACTAAGAAGAAAAAAATGGTTGATGGAACATGATAGTTGGAGGTGGGAGAGGAATTGGAAGTCTGCTTTCTTAAGGGAAGAGTGATATGAGGAGGAGTGCAGCTAGATTGAAATGAGTCAGTTACAATTTCAGTGAGTTTCAGCCCAAAGTACAGTTTTGATCACGGGTTTTGGTCCATTGATTGGATTGGAAGTTATCATCTGAATGTGTAGGGGGAAATCCTGAATGCACACTTAACCAAGAAGTTTATTAAGACTAATTATTCAAGGGCATTTCTATCCCTGGAAAGTATTCTGATTTTAAAATACTGCAAGTATGCTGAAATGAAATCATTAATATATGTCTTAAGACATAACCATACTGTCAAGCTTATTAGGTAAAATGATATCTCAAGGCACAATGATGAACACATTACAGTCGATGAAACATATTGAACTTAATAAAATTCCTTTTCAAAATAAGCATTGTCTGAAGCTTCCATATCCCCTAAGAAATGAGATGCCATGTGTTAATTCATAATGTATTTATATATATATATTAAAGTTAAATATCTGGAAAATATTCCCAACAAATAGAAGCTGTTATTGGATTTTTCAGTACTGAATTTAACTTTTATAAGGTGTTTATTTTTAAATAATTAATTTAGCACTGTTTTGTCTATTGTATATTGCAACAGCTATTTCAGAATAAAATTAAGAAAATGTCAAAAGCTTGCAAATTGCACGTGTGTGTTTTGAGTGTGGAGGTAAAGAAGTTTGGTTGCTGCAATGAAAGAGGATAAATACAGAAAGATCATCTTTCCAGAAATAGCCTTCCTGGAATAACCTGGAAACTGCAAACTTTTCCATATTTAGGGTTAGGTGTACAGAACTGCTGCCAGCTTTGGTGAGGTTTTTGAAAGATCAGCCTCCTCCCCTCCCCTTTTTAATAAATCAGAGACTTTGGATTGAAATTGAAAACTCGACTAATGTCATTGTCTCCTTCTGTATCAGCAGGTTCCGGAGAGGTTCTTGGAAGTGGCTCAGATCACATTACGAGAGTTTTTCAATGCCATTGTTGCAGGCAAAGACGTTGATCCTTCCTGGAAGAAGGCCATCTACAAGGTCATTTGCAAGCTGGACAGTGAAGTCCCGGAGGTTTTCAAATCTCCAAATTGCCTGCAAGAGCTACTACACGAGTAAAGATGCCCAGAGCCATCAGACATAATATACCCTTTCCGATCTGATGCCCAATCATTGTATTGTTGCTTTACTTAGCTCTGATTTGTTAATTTTCCATAATGTTTTACCCTTTTACATTTGACCTTGTAAGGAGGTTATTCACCACAGCCTTGAACCTACTAATGCTGATACCTGAATCCTTCTGTTTTGAAGGTTATGTTTGATTTGATTTACTGAAGAAAAAATGAAGTGTGAGTGTGTACTTTTATTTTTGATATTTCATGGTATTACACCTAAAGTGATCTGCTCTGTCAGACAAAAGGGTTTATTAATGATTAGTTGTGGCAAATGGCAAATAACTATGACATCATTGGGACAATAAAGTAACTGTCATGGGATACAACACTACACACTAGGAGGTTTGGCCCAGCTGTATCATTACCAGAGATGTCTAAGCCTGCTATTGTTTTGATTTCAGGCATGATACCAATTGATCTTTGCCCCCACACTAGAATGCACCATATCGCTCGACTGTACCTATGGTGTCATTTATGTATCTAAATAACCACCACCTGAAAATGGCATGTGTTTTATTCTTCAATCTCTCTAGCTGATGTCAGTCCATGTTGTCTTGATTTCCATCTTATAATCAGCTATTGCTTTTCCATCAAATGAGATTTCTCTATTAGAATTCTAGTTTCACTAAAATGACCACACCATGTGAGAACACTGCAGAACATTCTGCTTTCACACAGTGACTGAAGATGAGGTTCTTATGTACTTCTAATGATTCCAGATGATTCAGGAAAGGTTCATAACTGGCCAGATCAGCAGACAGGTTTTATTCTCCAGAGAGAGAGAGTAAGGATTACAAAAATAAAATCCCCTGTTAATTTGCTAGAATTCAGTTAAATTTAACAAATCACTTAAATGTCTTTATTCAAAATGAGGCTATCCTGCCAATTGGATGTTCATGAGTTAGTATGTACCCCAATGCAACTTTTAATTTCTGGAATAATGTATTTTATTCAGTCCAAGTACCCTGTAAACTGACAGATTTTCAAGCCTGGAAATATGCTGTGAACTTTATTTGAGATATTTCCTGACTCTGCTCCTTAAAGTAATGCTAAAGTACAGTTTGCATTGTTATAGGCTAACTGAAGAAAATGAACTTGAATATTAAGTGATTGAAAGTGTGTCAGTTTACTGCATTTCAAACCATGAAGGGACATCAGATTGTCATTATTTAAGTTGGGGGTGGTGGGGAATCCATTTGGGTACAAAGGAAAAATTCAAATACAAAAGCAAATGTGCTTTAAAGTGCAAATCATTATAGGACTGCTGAGTGCAATAAGCACATAATTGTGATTAGAATACAGGTTCTTTGTGAAAATGGTTACTTGTACATAGTGTGCAAATGTTCTATTGACACTGAAAGTCATATGTGCATAAACATGCCATACTGTTAGAATCTGTTTTAAACTAAAATGCTCACCACAGGGAATTTGAAACTGTCCAGATTTAATCTGATTTCTTTTTACCTGCAACTATGTGAAACAATTACATACTGCTTTACACTATTTGTGCAAATGCATCAAAAATATTAAGTTTGATTTGATACCACTTCATAAGCAGCAGGTTTTTTCTTCCTCACCCCATTCCCCTTTTTTTTAGCAGTTTGGTTTTAGTGTTGGCACTGACTACTGAAAGCATCCCGAGTTATTAGATGAAGGGAACATGCTGAACCATGTACAATTTTTAAAGTTTATATATAATATAATATAATATATATTTACGCAGTCGTACTGAAAATACCTTCATTAGCCTGATTTAATTGTTATTGGAGTGTGACTTTTAGTAGTAGTGTATTTATTTTATTTACCAACATAATTACTACTGAGAACAAACCTCTGTGTTATGACTGATGTAGAGTTCCATCTGTGTCAGTTTATTTGGGACAAAATTGGCTTTAAACCAATCCAGTTTGACCATACACATTTTGAGTCAATCAGATCCGCCAGCCAGCACATACGTAATATATTTTAAAATTTCTAAACTGAGGTATAGTGAAGAGTTAGAACTGGGTTTGAATATAGCCACTCTGCCTTTAATAGCAGTTTCTGACAAAATGAAGCATGAAAGTGTGCACTTTCTGAATACACAATTTATGATATACTATTACAAAAGGATTGGTATAATTATTGCACCTCTTTGAAATTTATCTTAATAGTGACTTTTCAACATTTCCCCACAATCTTTGTACAGAAGGATGACAATGCTGATTTTTTGGCATAAAGCTGGATTCCTGCAACCACAGACTGAAAATGGATCTATTACTGTTTCTGCCCTATTTAAAACTAAATTGTGTCAAACTTATTGGTTTATGGTATGTTACACATTTCATTTTGCCTAATTGGTTGTAATTTAAGCCCACATATAAAATCAAACCTACCAGTTAGATGCTAAGTGGGTTGTGTCATTAGGAATTTCTGGTGTTCTAGCCAGAAATTCCAGATTGCAAGCAGCAATTCACTCAGTTTCCAGGCTGATTCTGCATTATAAGTTTGATCAGTAAGTATGATTGTAAAAGTTTCCATTAGATTCACAGTCCACTACCTTGGATAATATCAAACAGAAGTATAGCTAGTTAGGGTAACTGGTCAAAGCTGTTAAATGCGGTTGCTCACCATTAGACTCTTGTCAGCAAAGTGACTACACTTTAGAATGAACTCATAAATGTTTTAAATTTGTTCACCATATTCAAGGTTGAAGTGAAACGATTTAAGGATAATACAAATGTAAATTTAAGACTCATTATTTTCTCTCGATTTTATATTAGACACATTAGGAAGTAATTCATCTTCAGTTGTAAGGGCTGAACTTGCAATATAGAAGCATTTGGTTGTTGAACTCCACCTGTGAAATTTGCTTCCTTTGACTTCAACAGAGCTAAATATTAGAAATAGAGTATAATGTGCAGGAACTGCTATGCCACCGATCCCGTACAGGCAAAGATGAATTTCTGCCCTTGGTGAATTCATTTTGCTGTTGAACAATATTGAATCTAATTTCAATTTACGAATACAATTAAATGGCATCTGCAAAACAATGATTTTTCTGTAAACATCTTGCACTGAGTATTCCAGATTAGAATTGTTCAGTGTATGGATGTCCAGAACCAACTGTCAGCATGTTCTGAAAAAAATTAAGACTGAGATGGATACAAAAGCTTGCCTGGCTATGGAGCTATCTGTGTTGGATTTCAGCATTACAAACCTTGATACTCTGCAGAATGTACCAATGCATCAATACTTCTTGAAGCATGTGGACAGTTTGGAAAAAAATTAAGTTACATTTTCAAACTTTAGAACCAAAGTAATTCTAATAATTTAATTTTTAATATTTCTATTGGGTAAAGATTAACATTGTTGAAAACATTTTCAGCAAATGAATAATTTTAAAAGTTCTGATTTATGTAATATTTTTCATTTAAGTTTGGAGTGAATATAGATTAAACGTTCATATTGATAGAGCACTGAAGCTATCATTACAGTTCATTAATTTTTATTCTGTTGTCAGAAATGCTGATTATTGAATTGTAATTAGTCACAGACAAAAACAAAATTTGAGCTTTGCAGTGACAAAAGTACAGTGAATCATTTAACTATGAACATTTAAAGAAAACTATATTTTTGCTGTGTATTACATTTTCCATGATTGAATATAGCCTGAGAAAATTTTTCTCTAAAGATGATCAGAGCACTTGAAATCTATATTATACAAAATTTAATATTTTGTACGTTTACAAATTTTTTAGTTGTGAAGAGTTGAGCGTTATAACAATGTGAGTGACCCCAATGCTACAGTTTAACTAATTTTAACTACAGCTGATGGAATGAAATGCAGGGAAGCAATTAATGTCAACACATAGCCTTAAAAACCTGCTGACATCAAATTAGCAGCACAATGCCTGAAATGCCCAATCACAATTGGAAAGCACTTGCAGTGTCTGCACACCTAAGGAAATGCAGACAATAAAATGAAGTGCCATTGTATTCACTATGCATCTAAACCAAGTTTGTTGTCTTAACTTTGGTACGTCCCCAAAATGCTGAGTCCTTCATTTGATTTTTGTGTTGTGCTATGCACCCACTACTTAGCCCTGCCTGGCAGAATTATGTACCAGTCACTCAGTCTCAATTAGTACTGACATGTTGTTACTATGAAATTTGAAAACAAACTTGTCTAATGAAATTAGTTATGAGTATTGGTGATCCTGTTATAGGACTGACCTTGAAGAATACCAGATAACAGTTATGTGCTGATATATTACAATGTGGTCTCAATTAGAGGTGCAATGATTATCATAAACAGAGTTAAGAGCCCTACTTTCTTGTTTCCTTGTTTAGAGGATGTGTAAGATCTATCAAATAATTAAATTGTGCACAAAATTGCCATGTATCCTAACATTTTGTAAAAGATCAAGACTAATGGGTTCTAAATCATCTCAGTACTTTTTTTCTGTAATAATGGCACAACTAGTTGAACAGGATAGTTTTGTAATATGATTTTAATAAAAATTGCATTCAACACTCTAATTGTAATTCCATTTAAACTAATTTCACTTTGTCCAGTATATAAAGAATGTTCTGGAAATTTCATTTGAACTGGAATGCTTTTATGAGAGCCATAATGCCTTTGTGCCTCCAGCTACATTTTCTTTCTTATAAACCTGAGATTATCTCGATTTCTTCACAAGGTTTGCTGTCATTATACTGGCATACACTTTACGTATTCATGATGTAACAGCTACAAGAGGCAGGAGGTCAGATGTTTCAGACTGGAAATTTATATAGTTTAGTATGAGCTCATGATGGATGCTATATCTGTAAATTAATACCCATTTCTGTATTCTTATTGCTAATAGAAATTTAACATTGCATATAAACTTGAGGTGATATCCTGTGCCTAGACCTTAAATGCACCAGCTTGAAGGATACAGACACCTTCAATTTCCCACATATACAATTGTTCTTGTGCCTTCTGTGGCTGAACATTTCTTAATTTGAGATTCTTGAGGATTTCCTTTTTATTCATAACCAACTGCAATAAATGCCAGATTTACTGAGTGATAGCTATGCATATATTGTATCTTTATAAAAATAAAACAGCTGGAAAAAAATTTTTGAAGAGAATTTTTAGAACAGTTTGATAAAGCAAATTATTTTTTCCTCTTCAACTGTTTGCTCAGCATTCGAGTATGGGAAATCTTGTAGAAGCCAATTTTTTGTAACTGTGGTGCAGATTTTGTGTTTTCATAGATTATAAAAGTAGTATAGAAGCAATATTTCATATGATGTGATATACGTGTGAAGTGAAAGCTGACTTTTCCCTTTAGATGGACAACTTTTCTATTTTAGACATGCTAAAAATATGTTTTGTGAAGAGAATGTTTTGCTGTGACCTCTGCGACACTTATATTTATGACTATTGCAGGATATGCCGCAGAGAACGTTCACAGTACTGAGAAAATTACATGGCAGGCATTAAGTTCTAGTAGTTAAATAGTATGAGGTATTTACTCGCATATTTTGTTGCAGTTAGGTTGTGCCTCAGAGTATCAAAGCTGGTAATCTGCTTTAAGTTCTGATTTAATACTTTTGATTTTTTTTAAACATATTGTAAAGTAATTGCATTAAAAATATGTGGGTAAATATTCCACAAAAGTTTAAAAAGGGAGCCCTCGAGAAATGCTAACCTTAAATTACCATTTTTTAAATTTAGTTTGTTTTGCATACTATTATTCTTCTTTTCATTTAAAATAATCACCTTTCACATCCAATTTGTTGCTGTATTTATTGCTGTCACAGGAAATATAATGCATTTTGTGATACTGATCATTAAGTATGTATTGAATTTCCTATGGAAAAAAACTGCCAATTTTCCCACATGTAAGTTCGTTACCCCTTGGAATTCTAATTAGATTTATAAAAATTCTATAAAAGTTCACTTCATTGTTTATTGTATTCAGAATCCACAAATTCTGCATTCATTATTCATTATGACTTCTGTATCTTGTAAAATATTTACAGAATGTATATTGCATCTACCCAGTAAATAAATGAGAGTAAATGGATGAATCCTGAGACCTTCCTTGTGGTGATGTCAGTGGCATAGAAATCAGCAGCTACATCAAAAGCACATGCACTTGTAAACTCTGTAATTTACCCAAATCCTGACCACACCATTTTATTTAAGTGGTAGTTTAATGTTGACCTATTTTTTGAGAACTCCCTTAAAATTGAATGACAAGGGAGAAGGCTATTTTGGAAATGATTACTACATATTGCACTTCTATTGCAGAATGTGAAGTTGAATGAAACACGCTCATCTTGTCATAGAGAACTGTGGGATATGAACTGCCTGCGATGAAAACGCTTGTATGTATATGGTTGCAGAAAAGTGACGAAAACACTGCCTTTATATTATTTAGCAATATGTTGTACATAGCATTATGCTCCTTTTTGTATTAAATACCTGTTAATTTGAAAATAGTGCAGTAATTAAAACTGACGTAGTCAGTGTTTTGATTTTCTTTTCTAGCTAGAGACCATTTTGATTGTGGAATTTTGTTGTTGTTGTTAATTGTTCTGAAGACTTTGCATAATTTATTGGTTTAATTTATCCTAATTTATTTGAAGGTGTACAATTTTGTATTACCAGGGATGTACTGTAATAATTGATCATATAATGAAATGATGATCCCTGTTCATGTTATGGGGTGCAGTAGCCAACTGACTTAAGCAATGGTTATTAAATTCTGCTTGGCAGCTACTAAATTTTGAAGATAAAACCTTTTGCTGAATAACTGATTTTATTTTGTGTGTTTTAAGCTTTTTTGTATGGTATCCAGACTTTTACCTTTGCTTTGTACCACCTACAGACTACAGTAGTTCAATTGCCTTGTGTGCCTTCCATTCTTCTCTAAACTGAATGTATGTGCAGTATATATGCAAGCTTGTGCAGAATAAATATAATTCCAAATACATTGTTTGCACTTATTTTGTGTTTGCTTTTCACATTTTTATTTTGTGTGGCCGGATGCTTTCATTCACACCTAGTGGGCAAACAAAATGAATTCATGGAGAAGTAATGAGCATGCTAATTTCCTTATATATTCCCTGTGCTTCTACTTCTTTTTCCTCTGTGTACAGTTCGCTGTAAAAGTGGGTAAGATAATCAGGGAAGAAATTTATGTGGGTAAATTATAGAGATGGATCCAGAGCAGCTTGGAGAAGAAATCCTGCCATGTTGCTTAAAAATCATTCTATTTACCCTCCAAGCACCAGAAATCAAAATCCAATGTATGCATGCACTTGATAAAACTAGCATATCTCTCACTGTATTGTTCAGAAGAAAATGGTAGAGCATTGTATACTGCAGTATTGTACTGCCTCTAAAGTAGTTCCATTTAAAGTGGTGCGACCCTGTAAAGATATAGTCTAAGCTTATCTTGAGGTCAATGGAAGAGATTGATGTTACAAGATTTTTAAAAAATATACACATCCTGAGGTCAGTTGAGACTAACTGCAATTGGTAATTTTTATATATTTTCAAATGCTTCGTTGCTGGATCCCTTGAATTTCCGTTTGTGATTTGTTGCTCTTTGCCTAATGTCATTGGAGCCAATCAGGTTCAAATGTCATTTACCCTTTGAAGTTTAACATTTCAAATATGACTGTTTTTTTGAATATGACATTTTGAGCTATGCCAGACATTTGTTCAGTTCAAAGCTTGTAGCGTAAACGTAAGCAAGAGAGAAATGCAGAGCAAGTGTTAGGGGAAAGTTCCATTTAACTAGGGTGTTTTAAATTAAAGTGAGTTAACACAGGCTTAAAAATACTGTTTAAATTTACTGCAGCAGCTGAATGCTTATAAGTAATAACTAGGCTTTATAGTTTTTTGTATCAATGCAGAGAATAATATCTACTTATGTTATCATTTAACATTTAGAAAACCGTATGGAATGCCAATTATGAATCTATTCATGAGAGCTAAAGTGAGGAGTTTTAAAGATTGGGGCAAAACTGAACCTGGATGAAGGTGTGGGAGACAGGCCAGGATTTCCTGTGGTCACAAATAACAGGAAGAGGAGAAAATTTGGCTGATCTACATCTGGGAGGTTTACTCATTTTAGCAAAGGAAGATACATTTGAGTTCAGAGCCAGCCAAAACAAGGAAGAAAGGACAGCTTATTGACGTGGGATAGAACTTAATTATTTTCTGTATTCAATAGGAAGGGTTTAAAGTTAGAAGCAAGTCTTGATTATAAATGTTTTATCATGTCTGAAATAGAATAGCTTCATGATTCGTATCTAGCCTAGATTCATGTAAGTATTTTCAATTCATCTATTGGAAGGTCAGAGAAGCAGCTGTATGAGGCATGAACGAAAGAAGCAACATACGACTCTGTGATTCTGAGTCATGCTAGCAATCATATGATTTGATGTTGGACAGTAGGACACAATCTTGAACATAAAAATATTGGCATCAATTACAGAAACGATCACTGTCATTGAACCTCAGACAATATCGAAAACTAAAATTTGTAAACCGGTATAATAATAAAAAACATTTCCTGGTTTAACTTAGTCTCAGATGAAGGTGCTTAGTTTGTTCTAAGATCTATCTCCTAAGAATTATGTGTAATCTCACCCTCCTGTCAATTGTCTTATTTTGTGGTCCAAAATTCCATTCATTTTGGTGATGAAATTGATGGGATAAAGAGAGACTACACATTTTGGTGTACATAATTATGGCCTTTTACATAATTAAGAATGGTCAGCTAAAGCCTGATTAAATGAACATGCAATAACAAGCACCAGCAAATGACATTAAAGAGCAAATGTGAGCATGTAGTAACATACTTTCTCTATGTGGCTAGTTGTCCTTTTCACAATGACAGATTACATTTGTATTATGATAGGAATTAAGTTGTAGGGAGAATGAATGCCCAAGCCAGAAGGGAGAAATGATGGAAAGCTAAGGGATATCAGCAGAAATGATCAAAGATGATTA
Organism: Pristis pectinata; assembly: GCF_009764475.1. NCBI lineage: Eukaryota > Metazoa > Chordata > Chondrichthyes > Rhinopristiformes > Pristidae > Pristis > Pristis pectinata. Next base: position 108,334,564 of record NC_067407.1, read on the forward strand.
TCTAGTTTGTCAAGTGTTCTGCTACCAACGCCGTGGTGAAAAATGGAGGAGTATAGCCCAAAAATCCACATGGAGCATTTGAAAGGAGGCTTAAAATTGCAACTGCAGAGATGATGTGAAATGTGGTCTCAGAGTCATTTGCATAAAAGAAATGGAACTTTAATGTGATATCCCAGAACATCCTGGAGGAGGATGGGCCACAAGTTGGATTGGTTTTCCATTCCCCTTCAGCTTTAATTACTTTTCTGTTGCAAATTGCTGGAAATATGGTTGAAAATAGTGTGGTGGAGTCAGTAATGCATTTGTAGCCTTGGTGAACAAGTGGACTAGAAATTTACTCATACAATTAATTGATTAAAGAGAAGATCAAATTAGGTACAGAAATGGAAAAATAAGTTGAAAAATCTGAAGGTGTAAAATTTGTACCATTTTGAGAATTTTCTATCTACAGATATCATATCCCACCGTTTTGGGTTTCTTTTCAGGCCTCCAGAGTTGGAGTAGTATGATCAGACAATTAATCACTAATTGTGAATGGATTAGTGGATGAATGGTTGAGGTACTCATATTTGTCGTATGGTAAATCTACGGTACCCTGTTACTCATCAGAAACCAAAGCTGCCAACAAAGACACTGTGGTCAGAATATAATGATGCAATGTCATTACTTCACAATGGTATTTTGTCAGTTGATCTAAAATGTACAACGCAAGGGTTAGGTAATTTTGGTATAGAGCTATCTAAATAACATAATTGGAAGTTATAGGATGTTCAAATTGTGGAGATTCTACTTTGTTTAGCTACAGTTATAGGTGGAAGGGGAAAGTATCACTGTAATCAAAAATGGCTCTTATAAAATTCAATGAATTGATGATCATTATTGTCTCATGCTGAAGGAGTGATAATGGTTAACTTCAAAGAAAGAAGAAACTTATGTATCCAAAATAATAAACTTAAAGATATGACATGTATCAAAAGATTGCAGGTCATTGGCATTGGAGAGGATACAATTTTAAGATTTTTGGAAGTACAGTTTTGTGATATTGGCAAATTTAAATGCAAGGTCAAGATTGTTGGTGACACCAAAAAGTTAATGTATAGTTTACATGCCATTACAAGCATGGACATTAAGGACATTAACATTAAGAGAACAAGCAAATAGATTTATAATGTCTCTGACCTTAGATGGATTTGTGAAGGGCAACTAGATGATCTCATCTCAGCAACAACAGAAAATGCTGGTAAAAGACCAAAGGTCAACCTGTATCTAAAGGAGGAGCTTCCAGCAGAACTCATCAATGTGATCCTGGCATCTTGGGTATTTTATTTAAACAGAGTTTTTCTAATAGATGATGATTCCTGGGTACCATACCTTCTCCTGGCTAGTAACCTAGCGAATATGTGATTCTGTTGATTAATCATCACTACATACAGAAAAATCTTCTTAATTAATAAATAACTCCCTCCAAGGTGTCCTCAGTTTAAATTGATATTTTAGTTCTACATATACCAATTTAAAAACAATTGAAGCAACATCCTTCAAGAGAAGAAAAACAGTTATTAATCAAAATAATGAAATTATATTTGAAATGCTTAGTTCTGCATTGCATGACTTTTTAAAAATAAACTGGGGGAAATAAACAACATAGCCCTAGAAACTAAATTGTATTACTATATTTATTTAAATGCTATGAGATGAGAAATGTAGTTACCAAAGATCAAAAAGTGATAACAACTATTTCCAGGCCATTTCACGTCTCTCAGGAAAATTGACCAGGATACATCATGGCATGAGTCACAAGCATACATCAGATGTGATATCAGTGCCATAAGCACATCAAATTATGTAATTCCCTGTGTGAAGCTCCATTTGAAGCATTGGGTGGGAAACTAATCCATATTGTAATGAGAGTAACCATGTTTTCATAGCATAACCCCAACCTGGGAGTACACTAAAGTAAGTCTCATATTTGCATGTTATCCTTCAAGCCCAGCCCCACAGTTCTCATCTGCCTGTTCTTCCATCCAATTTCATCTCCATTAACACCCTAATCGAGTCCTTTAAGATAATAATCTCACCCCAACCTGCCATCCCCGAGACCTTCTGATCATTCCAGGACCTATTTCTACTCCCCCACCCAATTCAATCCACCAATCCAATGATTACTCTCAAGGCAACTAATCGAGGCCACTTACCCGAACACTGATCCAAACTCAGGTGCTGATCAATGACTTAATCCCACAAAACCAAGCACTTGCCTGGTCACCTATGCAGCTCCAAACCCTAAGTGCCACCATAGCACCTTCCTCCCCTCCCAACTCTGGCCACTTACCTGATCACCAATCTAGGTAATCTGAATTAAAATTAAAAACATAATGGTCTTGTGCATGAAGTGTAAAATGAATCAAAGGTCATACATAGTGTAAACAAATTTGGGAGGTAAGATCAAAAAATTACCCAGCCTATTGAAACAACTTCTGATAGCAATTGTAAAATTTGTGTCTGTATTTAAAAATATAAAAGTATTGCTAATGTTGGCAACCACAAAGATGAAATTCAGTTTTAGAAGTACTCTGATTTTGGTTTGTTTTGCAAGGTGATGGCCATGAAATAATTGTGATCAATTTTCAGGCAGAGCCACAAGCAGAGGGTATGACAATAAAATACAGCAATCAACATATTCAGGATTCCATCCAAAGAGATCCATCAACAAGCATGCTTTCAAAAATTTTCTTGAACAACAGATTTTATTCTTTTTTGTGTTAAATTTCCAAATAATTGCAATTCAGAGCATATTTAATCATTTCTTCTGAGCTTTCGTCACAAGGAAGAAAGTTCACTTTTTGACCTGCTATTTTGCAGACCTGTGTACAGATCTTTCTTTTAAATTTCAAACGTAAATTGCAGCAAACAAATAATGATTAGATAACAAATGTGCTAAAAATGGCAGTGACAGACATCAGCAATGTGAAAAAGATAAAAACTATGATTCATTGTACAATCTTTTTTACACAGTCATGTGATAATTATGTTGTAATTCAGTAACATACCAGTTATTTCATGGCATAGTGCAGTAACATAGGACTATTCCTCCTGTTTCATTTGTCTACTGATGTAACATTGGTTACATAAAGCAGGTCGACATAAAAGGAGGCATGTATTAATTATTGTGTTGAAACTCACAATTATATAATGCAGTGTGATATGCAATTTTAGAGGTGCTGAAGTTGAAGAAATAGGAAGATGTAATTTTAATATAATGAGCACAGGCTAAAACTCACTTCAATTAAAACTTTAATCTGCTGCTATAATAACCTCAATGCAATTAAGGTAATATTTGAATCCAGTCCAGTTCTGTTATTCAAGGATTATGAGTTACCAGCATTCCCAGGAGAAGACTAATATCCCGTTACTATATAACCAATAAAAGAAATATATAATATATATCTACGTGTATGAGTACACATTGTGATAATATATGATTAAAATCTGAAGAAAAGCAATTCTGTTTTTCTCTCTACCCTGCTACCATCCAAATTACCAGTAGTGCTTTCCACTCCAAACTCAAATTTAAATCTAAATTGGAAAAGAACCTTGTAAACAGGGCAATTGGGCGAATTTAGTGTCACTGTCTGACACAACAGCCAGAAGCAGACAGTCTGAAACGACACCACCACTGGAACCACCTGCTTTCTAAATTTCCCTGAAATCTTTTCCACCACCGTTCTCTGCAGCGCCTCATGTATGGCTGAAGCGGCATCTTTGTATTATACGAACAGTCTGCTCCATAATCAAATACCATCTGTCGCTACATCTGAACCTAGTTTTAACATCTGTGCTTTCTGGTTTTAACAAAGCTTTAAAAACCAATTCACAAGTTTCACAGTCCACTGCTCAGATACAAAATTACAAACTCAAATGTGTGTTTTCAAAAATTTGTCAATGTACTCTTACACTAGAGTTTGCAAATCGTTGAGATGTTCCCTCTCTGAGGTATTTGTGAGATTAAATACTATTCACCTCAGCTTGGGCAGCCAAGTGTAAAGGAACAACACTTGTTCCTGGGAGCTGCAGCAACCTTTGCGTGTGCCAATAGAATCTGCACATGCCAATTGAGAAACAGCAAATTGATCAGCACTGCAACCCTTTTACTCTGAATGAGAATAGATACAGTGATGATAGAGGCAGGGGGAATGAGGGTGTGGGCTGACGGTGGAAACTATTTGACATAACTATTTTGTCAGACTGTATAAGAGAATAGATAATAACATAAATTCTACAGTAAGTTCTATGGAGTGTGTTGCAATTAAAAGCCATGGTGACTGGCAGCTGGAATATTTTGTTTCCTTGCATACAGTATATTGATACTCCTGATCAGGAATACGGATCAATAAACTCCGGGGCAGTCTTCTGAAGATTCATCTGATTATCAACTGACCAACAGCAGGCAGGCAAAACTAAATTAGAAAATGATTTAAAAAAAACACAGTATTCAGTGGCACGTACTGAGATTAAAAGTCAACTACCACTGGATGTGGGATGAAGCAAGTTCATCTGCTTCTGTGGGTCACAACTAAAGAAAACTTTAGTCATCTGTTTTAGCCAGCCTCTTGCTAGTTATTTCCATCAGTCATATACTCTGAAACCTGCCCTTGATTTCAGGTCACATTGATTAAGTAGAAGCAGAAGGATTCCTAATTTGATTAAATAAAATCTATACATGGATTAAACAGCCATATGCTAATATAAGGACAGACATTGTTAAAATTTAGAGGTCATATGTAAATGGAATGTGTAACTACATTTAAGTTTCTCTTTGTAAATGAGGTTAAGATCTTTATTTAATTTAACATCATTATATTTAACCCTAATTTCATTTTTTTTTTAGTTTTGATTGAACAAAAACTTGTCTGAATGTACCAGCTCCGTTCAGTTCAAGTGGCAGCATCCGGTTTCTTAGGCCACACATTGACAACATAGATTGAAATAGCGATGCTCTTTTTTCCATTTAATTGTAGACTTTCTTGACATCAATTCTACCATATTTTAGTTACTGATGTTTTGGTGAATCCAGCCTCCAGAGCTCAATCTCATTTGTTAATTGATCTGTTCAAATCACTAAACCTCTTCCATGTAAAAAAATACTTCCTAACATCTGCCCTAAACTTCCTTCATTTATCCTAATCAGAAATGTCTAAGTTCACCAATAAGATTCTTACTGAGACATTCACTTTTGATGCTAAAGATCCAATTATTTCTCCAGGTAATTCCTTTTTAACAGATGTCATTGTTTCTACTCTGTTCCTGGGCAATATGTGTTCTAATTTATGATGATCAGAGTTGATACAGTAATCCGGGCACAGCCTTAGGATGACTTGAAGAGATTTGAACTCAATTCATTTGGCAATACAACCCATCATCTTGTTAGCTTTATTGAGTACTTCTGTAGACAAATAAATTAACACCCCTTTCTTTGGCAAGTTCCATCCCAGCATGCAGCACTCTATATTAATTTCCAGTGTGCAGCACCTTCTATTTCCCCATATTGAATTGAATGTTGCGTTAATCACCCAGGGTGCTTACCTTATAAATGTCCATTTTGTGAGAGAGGGGAAAAATCATTCAGAGACTCTTCTCCTCACTATGCGATAATGCTGCTGGAAAGTAGATGCAGATATACATCATTAGAGTGGGATATTGGAAGGTAGCCTGAAACTGAGTGTTGGCAGGCTTTGGTGTGCCACAGTACTTTGCAATCGAGCTCAGTCCTTTTCTTTATGGTGGCCAAATGTGTACTTTTAAATAGAGGTCACCGGATGGTGGTGGTAAGTAAAAGTGTTGCTTATTTATTCAAGGTCCAGGAGCAGTATTTATTTATTGCAGAACCCAGGTAGGTGCAGTACCTCAGATCTAGTAATTTGGCGACAACGGGCACCATCTAATCTGCAGGACATTGATCAATGCCTGGCTTATGCAGACATTCAGTATTTAGATGTTCAAATGAGGAGCAGCCACTTCATTCTTCATAGTCTTCATTACTCAGGAATGTAAACCCTGACAAGGAATCACTGAAGGGCAGAAAACTGGTGAAACAAAAGTAGGGAAAAGGGTTTGCATTGTACCTATCAGTCATATCATATCTGATGCAATGACCAAGGAGTTCTAGAAGTGAAATTACAATTAATATCCAAACACTAGTTTGATTTCAGTTATTATGCAATATTATCACTAGAAAGGAGACGAATTTGTGGTAAGAGCTACTATAATACAAGAACTAACAACCACCCTAATATAAATGGCTACAATAATGTAAATAGTATCATCCGCTTCATAAATTCAAAAAAGTTTATGCGAGGAAATAAATATTCAATCACATATTAAATGCATGTTGTCTGAGGTCCAGACCTTTCCTCTAGTTTCATAGCACATGGCTTTATAAGATGCAACAGCTGCTTTGGAATTGTGTCAGCCTTGTGGATATCCATTGAGTGAATGAGACTGCAGAAGGCGAGATAAAATTAATGTACAAGGACCTTTTTTTAAAAAAAACATACTTCAGCACTGACAGCTGGCAGACTGTTAAGAAAAAGGTGATTGAGAAGGAAAGAAAACAAAGACCTACAGGAAATAAAAAAGAAAAGATTTGCTAAAGCTTGGGAGGTCATTAAATTAAAACTAATGTAGAAGTTTGGCTGCAGTTAGAGTGCACACAACAAATAGCTAGATTGAAATAAATGTGTTAAAAATATTTATTCTCTCATACCACGTCTTACTTTCAGTTCACTGTTGCTGCTCTAATTACACTAAAGCAAGCAATATCAGCAAATCAACTTTCATTAGTTCCAGTTATCATAATTAGTTTTATTTGCAAAATCACATGCAGATAAATGCAACAGCCACTTTAGAACTTAAGCTCACTTGCTACTTTTGACAATGCACAAGAGACTATATATAATGTGCCCCCTAAGGACTTCAACAGTTTAATTTATATCTACAAGTGCAATTCTTAATTGTCTTGTTAATCCTTTATTTACCTTCCTTGACTCTGGAGTGTTTAAGGTCTCATTTTAATCTAAACAAAATATTTGCAAGCTACTCTGATATATTTTCGTCTCCACTGGGGAGGTGTAACCTGGGAATGAAAGAGTGGTATTTTATGTGCAATGATCCTTGAAGCTGTCCTTGATTTCTGTTTAAAGTACAAGTATCATTTTCCTTGTATTCTTGAAATGATACCATAAACATATCATTTATGGCAGTGTGGAATTTGAGATTATGCCCATAACTGTAGTGATTTAAAACGCTCTGCAGCCTCTGTTTTCAGTATTAGTCTATGAACAAAATTCATCCATACATTACAAAACTTTATTTTAAATAGGCTGTACCCTCCATTAATATTGTACAAATGCAAATGCCATATAAACACATTACAGGTCTGTGCATTAATTTCTCAATATAATTATTATGATAAAATAACATGTTGGCAATCATCACAAGACATGCTATGGTTTTCTCATTGTCATGGAACCATATTGTGTGTTTCAAGGTATTTAATAGGACGTGGATATTGCTAACATTGATAATAATTATTTTTCCTTTTTTATTCTCAATCAGCCAAATCAATGGTGAAAATTAGGTTTGACTTTAATTAATTCCAATCTGAAGTTGGAACCAAAATGATATGACAATTCCTTGCATCCTATCCTGAAATAAATTATTTTATTTGTCTAATTTGAATAAGCAAATCAAATTAATCAAATTTAAAATCAAATTAATTTTTCTTTGGGGTTTTTGATACTGAAACAAGATGTCATTAATTGTGTAAAAACATAGATTTGAAACAAAATTACCAAGTCCACAGAAGTAAAAGAGTAAAACTGATCAGCACTGAGGGGATTTTGTTTTTAATTTATAAAACCGTGTCATCTTCTCAAATGTAGCATGGTTGCTAGGAAATTAAAGGGGAAATTACAGAAAGTCAGTGCTAAAATGGGCCATCCCAAAACAAGAAGTTAACTTTTAGGTTTTCACCTCAATGAGTTATAGCAAAGACTGAAATCAGCTGACAGGAAGTAATGGACAAGGTAAAATATTCCAGCATCTATTGTTCAGTTATGGAAAGATTTCACAGGTTATATCAGCCAAAGTGCCATGCAACATTAATATCTCTACCATGTAGAGAACAGATTATTATATGAAAAACTGCTAATCATGAGCCTCTGTTATGATGAGATTATTTTCAGTTTCCTCCCTTTACTTCCAGTGCAATATTGAAAGCATGATAGAACCTGATCTGCTGTGTTAGGTAGACCCACATGAATGCGGAAAGCAACCTTTTTTGTTTTTATAGATCAGGAAACATAGAAAGCACTACGTCTTGCATGAGCTGCAATTAGAAACAGATGTTGCCTGCTTAAAGGTATATAGGTGACAATGTGACAGTGCTGGTAGAGTGAACATGTTATTTGTCAGACAACAGATGTTTTTCAGTTTCTACGCCAGAATCATAGACCTGAATTTGTCACAACCTTATGTGTGGATTAAAGACTACTGTTAAATTTCAGACTACTTTCACATCATGCAAATTTAAAGGGAGAAGGTAATTGCAGAGTTTCCCTTATTTTGCAGCACATGTTCAAATATATATTTATTCTTGATTGAAGAAAGACTTTTATTATGTCAGAACTACTCGAAGAGCTGTGGCAGGTCTCTCAAACAAAGTAAACCAGTCTTGGTGATTTAAATAGATGCAGGTATTTACATTATTCTAATGTACGGGTGATTTTGCAGAAGATACATTTCAACATCTTTTACTTGTATAATTCTTTCCCTCCGTTACAGCAGTGATTTAGTTTTCATTGAAAGTGTTTGTTGGCTGTGAATCACTTTGGGATTTCCTGAACTACTGGAAGTCTGAATATTTCAGGTTTCCTGCATCGTCAGTATTTTATTTTTCTCTGAATACAAAAAAAATAAAGTCATTTCGGAGAACCAGCTTCTGCTTAGTTGTTCTTAAGTGGTCTAAAAACAGAAAATGTGGGGAACATTCAGCAAATCTACGGAAAGAAAAACAGATGCTATTATTTCAGGTGAAGACTCCTTATTAGAACCTGGATAAAACAAGTTCTGATTAAATGTCTTTGATTTGAAATTTTAACTCTGTTTCCCTTTTCAAGCATGCTGTCTGACCAGCTGAGTGTTTCAAACATTTTCTGTTTTTATTTAAGATTTTCTGCACCTATAGTTTTTTCCTTTACTGTTCTTAAATAGATTTATGTCCGAATCTCTACTCCAATAATGGAAACTGCATCTTCAAATAAGTTTTAAAATTTGGGAAAACCTGGGTCAACGTACTACACATATCAAACTACTAATTAAATAAATATTATTTAGACTTAAATAATAAATAGTGCAATTGAGGAACTCAAAAGTGCCATATATATAAAACCACCATATGAACTGAAGGATCATTTATAATTAAGTAACTATGCCAAGCCTTGTCTTGGTTCTTATCTTGGTTTATCAACAAACAGTACTGCACAGTCTTTTCAGGTTTCAGTCTTACACAACATTTGCTGAAGCATATGAAGTAGAGAGATAAAGCTCAGGCATGGGTAAAATACCTGAATAAATTCAGACACAAAGGTCTTATCCAGGTAATTACGCCACAACCAAATTTTCCCGATTCCTCATACCTGTCTATATCTCCCTGCTTTGAATACATCTCAGCTCATTAAAATAACCCCACCCTGGGGCTAATGAAGTGTGCATGTGAATTTCCTGTAACTGCACGGGCTTGAAATAGATGTAAAATTACCCAAAATTTTAGGTATAGCAAGAAAGAAAATGATTTACCAATGTTATATTGTGTATTTTTAAAATATTTTATAAACTTCATTCTCAATGAGAATTGCGGTATGATTTTTATTTCTCTGAATGCATTTTATGTGGCCTCAGTACAAGCCATGTTAAATAATATACATTTCTCTGATTGAATCTACCTTAACCTGCTGCACCTAATGTTCTTGAATGATGGGAAGTGCTAGATATTTTCCATACTGAATGAAAGAATTTTAGTGTCACTTCCATACTTCCTTGAGCTCTGGATTGTTTGCAATGATTTTGGTTAGTTTACAATCAATCGTACATTCCGATGTTTGCTAGTGGGTTTGGAGCGTAATTTATGCAAAGATGAACACCCATGGCTACAATTTTAGCTGCAACTTCTCAATTTACTGCCACAAAAGAAATTCCACCACTAGAGTTTTGTCTCCACAGACACTATGCAGTGAAGTCTTGAACTAATGTATAGATAAACAAATATGCCAGTGGGATCTTCTTGGGACATGGTTATAATGACAATTATATCTTGCACTACAACACTCTAAATTCTGGAGCTGATAGTGATGGATATAAGCGGGTGTTAATTGTATTTCAGGATATTATGGCATGGCAGGATGCTGGTTCACAGTGATATTCCACAGACATTGAATTCCTGATCTCAGCTGTGCTGTCAGGGAAAACACCTCCCCACAGGGAGGAGAATGAATCTCTCGGGGGATGAGTTCTCCCAGCTGCCGCCTCAAAACCAGCATCAATGGAGGTCTGGGAAATATCACCTGTCCAACAGCTCACACTAAAGATGGGAGGTTCCTCGGCGGGAGAATTAGCAAACCATTTTATCCATTCTTTCATTGGCATAACTTGTGTAAGATGCCTTAACTTGGGAACTGGGAGTTCCATGTGCAGATATCCGCTCACTGCAGAGTACTCTATTGCTTAGCACAAAGTTCATGGCTTAGTTCAAACACCTCTTCAAAATAAAGGAAATTGCAAGGAGACAGAAACCCACTTGGAAAGATCATGGGAAACTAAAGCATGAAACATCCTTTCTATTAATGGGGCTCAAGGTAAAGTAAACAGTAAATATTCCCATTTACCTATTCTTTCATTGAGCATTCTTTATGCATTTATTAGTTTTAAATGTTCATTTTAAGTAATCCCCATAAAGCCTTCTGTCATGGTGACAATTTTCTGCTGAGAGGATCACAAACAAACCTTTCTTCCTTTCCATGCTGTAACAAGCTAAGCACACTCCTAACTTTTTGCTGCCATCATGTGGTTTGTTGGGGGAATTATGATGATTTTGTCAAGCGGTATCTCAACTGTTAATGTGCATCTTGATTTCCATCTCTGAAAGTTTGTTGTTTTTCTTATGATCTGTGCTCTAATCTTTGCATTCACAAGGTTTTGGATTGCTATGAACGTTTCGGGAGCAATCTCTTCACAGCTGTGCAACTGCCTGTCCACTTATTGTGAGTGATGCAGTTAGGATCCTGTCAATCATCCCAGGCAAGAACGAGAGTAAAGGAGATAATCCTAATTGGATTAGACCATTCTATCATCCAGTATAATACACACACAGAGTGTCAAGGGCAATCAGAAAAATTACCTGTAACTTCTCAAGAGGGATTGAGAAATCACATCACAAGATCTTTTTAAGAAGGCACCACCCTGAAGAGATGAGTGAGGTGACCTGTAATTCCATCCGGCAGGCCACCTTTACACCAAAAATGATTTTCCTATAAGAGACTGTTTGAAGTAGAAAATGCCTTTCAACTTTAATCTTCCATAGTTCCAAAATAACAAGCCCTAGACCAAGAACCAGTTTGAATTATTGCATTTTGGTAATCATTGGTAAATGCTCATAGATCTCCCGTGGTCTTGCTCATGGTGAGTTAGAAGTCAAACTAATTCGTAGCGCTGGTTTATTTAATTCCTAGGGATAACTGACACTTTCATTCCCCACAGATTTTCCAGAGGCAAAAAGATAATTTCACACTGTCCTCTGTGGGCATGTGTGTGCGTGCATGTGTGCGCATGTGCATGTATGTGTGTGATGCCACTCAATATCTTCCTCCACAGCTTGTCTCTCTCATCTCTTCCTTTGGGTGACGAAGTGCTGCCTTTCAATACATTGCTGAAGACTCACAAAAATTCAGGTCACTTCTGTTTAGATCACTTCTATTGCTCCTTGTTGCTCTTCTACCTGGTATTAGTCCTTGAACCTTTGCCCTCGGTATAGACAACATTTTAGTGCCATTAGATAATAGTCTGCTGAGTTCAAATTTATCAGTGAAGCTCTGGGTCCTCCTCCACAAAGATGTTAATGGTACCAACTGCTCTCAATGTGTTGACATCCTTTCTGAAGAAATGCTTGTGGCACTGTATGCTGACATGTTCAGTACCCAAGTAACCCCTTCCTCCAGAGCAGACATATTTTCAGGCAATATCCACTGGAGGTGCATTGCAGGCTGTTTGGAAAGCACTTCAGCACAGTTGGTGCTGAGCATAAATTGCTTCTGCTCAAGAGTTTGCAAGCTGTTGGTGGCATTTTGCTCCCTTCTAACAGTTCCTCCTTCTGCTTTCAAGCTGCTGTCCTCCTCAGCTGGCATACTAGAATCTATATTTTCAGTTGGTGGAGGGTTGAGGGAGTCAATAGAGCAAATACCAATTTCCTGATCAAATTTTCATGTAGCGTCAGGATTAAGAAACAATAAAAATCTTTTCAAGGCATTAAAATCAGTCAGAATGGTGCAGTAAAATCGCCACAAAACAAGCACTATAATGTGTGTCACGGATGTTCAAAAAAAACTTGGCAGAAGTCGTGTGTAAGCGTGGCACCAGGGTTTAAAAATTAATGAGTACAAATAACTTAGGGATCACATTTGTCTGCTATGTGAGGGTTTATGAGAAGCAAGCAGTGATCTGGCTGGCTTCTGCAGCTAAGCTGGTACAGTAGGTGCTCTCTGCATGAGGAGTTTAGATAATGTGAATCCTGTAGTCATGGTAAAATGTCAAAATTTCATTCTCCATATCTCTGCTCATCAGAAAATTGACTGCCTTAAGAGTCATGTTTAAAACAATGTAAACAAAAGATTCGTAGATTGCATATTGTAACTTTGAAGGCAATTTTAACCTTTCCCTCATAGAAACTGAATGCTGGTGTTTAAACTTTCCCCTTCAAATGTTCCTAGTGGGGCCAAGATAAATGGGAGCACTTCTTTCGGCCCAGATCCTGGCAAGCTTGCCCCTTCCATCCCTCCCCCATTCTCTCATGCAGCAGGTTTACCCCTGCTCCTGATTCCAAGATCCGTATAAGATCCCCATGAGGCAGTCCTGGCAGCCCATCCCTGCTGGCAGCCACAACAGGCTTGATGTGCACAACAGAGAGAAGTAATAAAAGCTCATGATAAATTTCATGCTGATATCACTTTGAAGAAGGGAAATAAGGGCAATGGTTTGGTTGTATTCAGTATTTCATTAATTTCTATAAATGATATGGGTGTTACCTGTATGGCTGCAGAGATAACAAAATAATTTTAAAACCTTATCACGTGGCAGTTATTGAATATAGCTAAATATTTAAGTGATCACTCTATATTTCAATAATAGGGAGCACCAATAATGTCAGTGAGAAACATATTCTGCAGAAATGAGCCAAAGACCAGGCTTATGAGAGGTTGTTTTGAACCATGTCAGTAATTATTTTGGCAAGACATGAGCCTCAGTGTTAAAGCATACAGCAGTACGGTACAGAATCCACACAACATGTTTTTATAACATTTCCTAAATAATAATTCTTTCGTTTCAAAGGAAGAATTAATTATATAAGGCATTTGAGAAAGTTAAATCTACTATGTAAGTGGAAATATTATTATGTTTATTCTTTATTAAAAGCTCTCCATTTGCAATCTGTTATAAAAACTGGTTACTGTTTCATAATCAGAAGGGTTTTCAAATGTGTTTTAAACTAATGGCTCCCCATATTAGACAATAATAAAACTCTTGAACAGAGTTTTGTATAAAACGTGGCATCATAAGCATTTTCTTACAATAAATCATTTTCTTACCTTCTCATGTTCCTCTTAGAGTGGCCTTATGCTCTGTAGGTTTGACAGCTGAGAAAACAGGTGCGCAAGAACACATTCATCTGCAGATGCTGGAAATCTGAAATGAAAAGGGAAAATGCTAGAAATACTCAGCAGGTCAGGCAGCATGAATGGAAAGGGAAACAGTTAACATCACAGGCCAACATTTTATCCAAACTAGGAAAGGTTAAAGAAGAAGCATGTTTGACATTGCAGAGGAGGGGGAACAGTGTAGAGATCGAATGGAATGTCTGTAGTAGGGTGGAAACCAAGAGAGTGAGTGATGCTTGAATTGGTGCCATTTCAGAGAGACTATTGAAGAGTCCTCTTCCATCTCCTCTAGTTACACCTCCCAGATAGCTGATCTGTCTGAAGGAGGCATTAGTGGAAGAGAAGAATGAGGACAAAGGAGAGAGGAAAAATACTGCTGTTGCTGGAAATCTGAAACAAACAAAAATGCTGGAAATACTTAGATCAGGCAGCATCTGTGGAGAGAGAAAAACCGAGTTAATGTTACAGGCTGATGAACTTTCTCTGACTTCAGTTCATCATGGGATTGACACTGCCTCGAAGAGGTTCATAACAGAGGTGCAGAGGGTGACAATTTCCCTAGTCGTCTCTCCCTCTTTTGCTCAATGATTCCTTATAGGAGCTGCAGAGTGAGAAACAAGTGTGGAAAGTGGCACAGGTCCTTCCTTCCATTGTGGCACCATGTCACTGGAGACAAATGGCTTGATTTTCTGCTGAAGACACCATCTGGACACAGTGAAAAGATAAGAAACATTCAAGGACACATAATGGAACATGGTATTTCTTCCCAAACAAGTTTATCACCCAAGAATTATCAAATGATCAAGTAATAAAAATAAAAGTATAGTCCATTATACTGTATATTTTGAAAGGAATATTCCAAATTAGTATAATGTGGTTTTCCAAGTTTAGCTATCTGATTACACAACTGATATCTGCAGCTAAACATTTTGGAGAAATCATCTTAGATTGCATAAGATTTCTGACTATAAGACGAGCTTACACACTAGTTCTGCTCCAGAAGGCTCAGATAAGGATTCCCATGGACAATCTACAGAAGGCGGCTAATGTTTATGCACAATGAAATGCCTGGTGCTGACCAATAAGAAACCCTGCATGCAATGTCAAGAATACCCCTGTTTAAAAGTTGCAGAATTATAGAAGTCATTTAGCAACCAACCTACAAGCAGCTGATGTATCCTGTAAAGAATGCTAGTCAGGTGTCCAACTTCTTGATGTAAGTTAGATATTAGCTGGAATATTGAGCTCTAATTTAGCAGCACTAGCCTAAAGACAGCATTACACACTGACTTCCACAGTCATTAGCAATGTAAGCACCAACGTCTTCACAGTAAGGCAACTGGGACAAGTGTAGATATTGATGGCTGTTGTGGAACTACTTCAGCAACAATAATCAGTAACTGAGACCCAATTTGGTACTAAATCTAAACATGTTAACAGGCTAACTTTTTGCATCCAATTAATGCCTGCTTTTATCCCGTCATCAGAATAGCCCAATTCCACATCAATGGGAATCTTAAGAAATAAGACTTCTGGTTTAATACTACACGTTTTGAACACCTAAAAATGTGCGTCTGGTTAGTTCCTGAGAATTGAAACTAAGAGAAGAACACAAATGACTTGTGTGGTTGGCAGTTTATTGTCATGTGTACCACATTACTATGATCAAAATAGTGCACTTTCAACATGGAAGCTGCATTTTATGTTCTGCCAGGTAACAGTGTTAATGTCATCTTATAGTTCCTACGTACATGATAATAAAATCTTTTGACTACTTTAATTGCTCCAAGGGTTCAATTGATTATGAATCAGCTACTTTTGTTAGATCTAAGCTGGGAAGTGGTCAGCTGCAGCTCTGTAACATGGAGGCTGAGGAGGAAGAAATGTGCATGTGTCAGAACAGTGCACTTGTGGTTGATGACAGTCATAGGAAAATACTTGCTCCCCAGTACAGATTGGAACCCTTCCCACACCTAACAAAAGGTGTCATTGGAGTGCAGTCACAACTATGACAAGCCCACTTCCAAAGTAAGCCTGAATACAGCATAACAGAACAAGTAATTAGATATGAAATTTGTGACCAATCTAGTTCAGTCACTGAGCTAGTAAAGGAAATTGCTGCAACTTGTGAAGGACCTAATAATAAATATTTAAAAAATAAGGTAAGAAAAATTACTTAATAAATTAGTGTGGATTCTGGCAACATAATATCAATTTCAAAGAATACGGCTCCATCTAAAATAGTCTGACCCCAAAACATCACTAGAGCACACTCTAATCACAGGAGATATACTCTGTTAATCCCACCCCTCATCAGCTGTGCTGGCCCATTGTAATGAATATGAAAATTAAATCCTTTCTAGCTTTGAGACCAAGAATATTTTCATCTTTGCCCTGAAGGGAAAGCTTCATACAGTTGCAGGATTACAAGGTGAACCCACAGGTCACGAGGAGACCTTTCCTTTTCTCATCAAAGAATTCAATTTCAGAGCCCAAGTCTTTTAAAATAATACATTCTTGCAACTCATGAACAGCTTTTATTCATATCTGGTATGGAAAAAAATAAGCTTGCAGAAGACGTAAAGAGGATCAGAGGTGGGGATAGAATATTATTATAATCTGCCACACTCACACATCAGCCTTTTACTGAGTAATCACAGATAAATTGAGGATTTACATATTTAAGAGGGGGAGAGAACCTCTGTATGAAAATTTTAATTCAAAGATCAGTTTCCAGGACTTTAACTCTTGCAATCCTTTGCATCTCAAATTCTTTTTAGTAATGCAGTAATGTGCAACTCCCCTTCTGTTCCAGAATGAAGTATAACTTTTTTTACAGGAAAGCTAAATTTTGCTTGTGTATTTCTCTTAATTGCTTTGACCATTTAACCTTGCATTGTTTACGATGATTGCAGGTTTGTTCTTGTCATGGATAATACCGAAATATTGGAATCAGCTTGCCAATTTAGGTCAATCAGCTTAAAATCAAATGATAAGGAGCCTCTGTTCTTTTAGGTTTTGTGTGGGAACAATAGTATGTGGATTGCTGTTGTGAAGGACACAAAGAGATATACAGAGGCAATGAGCTGAAATGTAACACTAATGCAACAGTTGATTCAGGTGCCAGCACATCATCAAAGGTGAATATTAAGACCATGATGCATTGGTAACAGAGTTGCTACAATAGTATAAACTAATCGTCTTATCTCACTGTTGATTATGTGATTCTTTTTTATTATTATGGTTGTATGCGTTTTTATTATCCCACTGCCATCAAATGATGTTTACATTGGTTCCTATTGGCAACCCTGGGAATGGCGACATGTGTGTATATTCCTTGTAAACTTCATAATTGGTCAGGATGCAGTAAGTACAGATCATCAGTAATCTTTCTTGTTTGAGTTCCTCCTATTATTGTTATGAAAATTAAAATCAGAAGACATTAAGCCTTCATTTATGCATATTAAGCACAGCATGTTTTATAAAATAGAATTCTACAAGCTCTACCCTTCTTAATATGACAATTTTTTAATATTATAGTTCCAAAAAGCTTTCAAATTTTATAGAATAGTGTCCTACTCTGAGTAAGGATAATTTATCACTGTGAAGTGCTGGAAACAGTGACTTCAGATCCTGCTGTTTATAAAATAAGGGGCATGAATTTACTATAGTGAATTGGAGTAGCAAGTGGTTTATTCACAGGTGCTTTTTCATTTTTTTTTAAATTACATTTGTGGTTCTAGCAGCAGCACAGGTCATTTCATTGCTCTCTCCTGTTTACTACCCTGGAAAATGAAGAGCTAGACTGAAGAAAACAGAAAGACAGGGAGGCCCACAAGTTAAATGAGAGGTAGAAATTCATCCTCGGTCTCTCTATGGTGGCACCTGCCCATTTGTCTTTCCCTTCTAAAGTTCGGTTCTGTGGACCTGGAGTACAACCTGCCACTGTTAATTTGCTGCACATCTATTGTGTGACTACTGCAAACTTCTTCATCTAATTGGTAGCACTGGAGCTTCAATATGTTCCTCTAACTGAGACAAAGGTGGCTGTTGAGCCTGTTGAAATCTGAATGGGGTCTTTGTACTGTAGAAGAATGCTTCATCATTTTAGGAAAGCAATGTTTCGATGAATATTATGCTATAGATGAAAAATGTGAAGCTTATATTTTCCTAATCATAAGTGAAAGGTTATCAGCATGTGGGGTCCCACAAGTGTAGTTGTGGGACTAATGCCTGTATAGTTTGGTGGCAAATGTACTCTACATCAATTTCCCTATCAGATTTCTCCCTTGTACTTTCTCCTTCTCCACTGCCTTTACTCATGTGCCAGGTACATTTCAGGGCCTGATACTAGCCCCAGTATTTATGTGCCAGTCTTAATAGTGATGAGTTTCATCAGGTAATTTGTTCAGGAGGCATTTCACAATCCAAAGATTTACACTTCCGGAAAGGTTGCTGGATCAATGTCAGGAACAGGAATCAGAGAAAGTACAGCACAATACAGGCCCTTTGGCCCACAATATTGTGCCGACCTTTAAGCCTTGCCTAAAAAAACGATCTAACCCCTTCCCCCCACATATCCCTCTATTTTAAATTCCTCCATATGCTTATCTAGCAATCTCTTGAATTTGACCAATCCAGTCCAGTCAGATTTTCTTTTTTCTGGCTTAAACTGCTGCTCTGAGATTCTTCATTGTACCCTTGTTATTACCAGAGAAGAGGAGGCCATTGCAGCATGAACGTGACAACCCACCGTTCTCTGCATGGGGTACTACCCACTGATAAAAGAAAGCAGATACTGATTATTCGAAATATTTCTACAGCAAGTTTGCCCCCAACTGTAAGTACAGTATATGGGAGAGTAATAATTTATGAGTGTAAGGCTTTTTGTTTTGTAGAATTGTAAATGTCTGGATAGGTTTGCTCATTAAACTTTATCCCTGGCTTAAAATGCTGAGGCTTAATACCAGCAATATTCACTGCTCATGTACCCTTGTAACAACAGTTTTTCTGTCTTGCCGATGAGCCTTGCAATGGTTAGTTCTTGTTTCATTTCTGCTGCTATATAATTCTTTTAATGGTGCTCTGTGTGTGTTTTTGTTTTCCCCCGCCAATATCCTTTCCCTTCTCCAGCCTTTCCAGATCTTGAGCTCATGTGCACGCCCAAGATCTCTGCACGCACTGACCACCGTGCCCTCCCAAGCTCACTGTCGTGAGAGATGGGAAGAGTTTGTGAGCATCCTGCCCACTGCCGTGACATCTCAGGATTCCCAAGTTCCATTCTCAGCCTTCCAAAAACCTCAACTCTCCTCTGGAATGCCATTCCACCTACTTCCCTCAGCTGCCAAGACTGCCACACCACCAGAACACAAGTACCCAGTGTTGTTACCGGAATGCATGAAGGCTTTTACATTGGTGCCAGACCCTGGGAATTGGTTTCCTCATATTATCTCAGGACGTCTATCACCTCTCTCCTGTCCTCCTCTCTCCTTGGCTTACCCATCACCTTCTCAGTGCTGCTGGACATGTGTTTTTCTCCCCCACTTGGCCCTATACAACCTGACCCTCAAACTGTGTTAAAGAACCAGTAGTCATGTCTTTCCAGTGTGTCAAATACTCATTTCAACTCTCAGAAATAGCTAAGTAAATGTTGTGGGTTTTTTCTTTAAATATCTACCTTTGGTAGCCACTAGAGCTGCTACAGATTCCTCAGCAGGGCAAGATTAGAAGAGTAACTTCTAAGAGGATCACGTTCACTATTATTTTCCCCTAAGCTCTTAACTCCCACATATTTGAGATGGCTAATAAGTGGGCTCCACAAGTGTAGTCATGGGACTAATGCCTGTATAGATAGGTGGCAGAAATTCCTGCTGTTAAATCTGTACACTTGAGGAATTAAAAACAGGCATAGTGCATTCCAAACCCTGCTGCATATTTTGGGGAGAAAATAATAAAGAGTGCTAAAAATGAAAATATTCACCTTGTTTTCCTCGGCATCCAAGTGACACAAATAATAGGAAGCTTCTGAAGGCAACATAAATTTTATGCATGATGCACAGATGAAAGCTTGCATCTGACCACACAGCATGAATTTTACATAAAGCCCCTACACCAGTATGCAAAAGGTTTATTAGTATCGTGTTTTAGAGCAGAAAAATGAGCTCCAAAAGAGAATGCATTTGGAGAGAATTACTGTGAACAAATTTTGCCTTGATGAAATGTATGTAACCCCATAGTTAAAGGGCATTAGTTCGCTTTCATTGGAATTACCAGATCTGTTCAGGAAACCTTCATTATGATATTAAACAAGATTTAATAAGTGAAAGTGACTTGTAGTGGTGATCATGAGAATTAATCAAGCGAGCTTCTGTCACTCCCACTGCAATATGTTCACTGGGTTCCTATAAACCTCTTTCACGTTAGGATCTCTTGAAGTGAAATTTTTCTGAAAGATTGAGCCAAAGGGTAGCTTTTTTTTTTGAAAGCAAAGTTCATCCGTTTTCTCTTGATCTCAGGCATTTTAGAAGAATTATTTTCCTGACACAGCATATTCTTTTTAATGCACTGGGATCTAACTTCCATGCTGTTGCATTTGTTTCTCAGCCAAGAAACAAGGACAACAATGAGAAAGCTAGCAATGTTTTAGCCTGGAGTTAAGGTGCACTTGCCAAGGCCAATGCTAAACAATTTGTCCAATGATGGTTATTTTAGGTGGCCCTGATGTCTGCCTGTGGGGATTGCAGCATTAATTTAAACAGTAACATGATGTTTGCTGTTGAGTAAGGGCTGTTGGCTAAATTTAGGTGTCTGGCTTCTCCCATTGGCTGCTACAATGTCATTTTTGCCCTGAATAGTAGCCCTTTGCCTGAGGACCCTCATACACTGCAGCATTGGGACCTTCACCCTGATCCTGATAGCCCAAACAAGAAGTGAACCAAGAAGCTGCCAGAAATGAACTATTGGTTAATCTTACTTTGCAAGGTTCCTTAAGATATCTGTGATTAAGATTGATGTCTGTACCCCCCATCAATGCTCTGCGACAGGTATATATGGGCAGGCACGGTAGCGTAGCGGTTAGTGCAACGCTTTACAGTGCCAGCGACCCAGGTTCAATTCCGACCACTGTCTGTAAGGAGTTTGTACATTCTCCGTGTCTGCGTGGGTTTCCTCTGGGTGCTCCGATTTCCTCCCACATTCCAAAGACCTACAGGTTAGGAAGTTGTGGGCATTCTATGTTGGCGCCAGAGGCGTGGCGACACTTGCGGGCTGCCCCCAGAACACTATGTATTTAACTGTGTGTTTTGATGTACATGTGACTAATAGTTATCTTATCTTATCTATGTATCACTGAGGCTCATTATCACCTGGTTTGAAGTTATATTAGAAGAGGATGTTCTGAGTACCAAACAAGGCAACCTTTATAAAAGGTGTTAATTTTTTTTTAATTCACTCATTCATTTTGGGGGCAAGACCAGCATTTATTCCCTTGTGAAAATGGCAGTGAAGTGCCACCTTGAACTGCTGTAGCCCTTCTGGTGAAGGCACCCCACAGTGCTGTTGGAGAGGGAGATCCAGGAGGTAGACCTGACAACAATGAAGGCCTCCCAGTTTGGATGGGATCTTGCTGGTGGTGGCCTTCACATCCACAGCCCTGATGAAGGGTCTCGACCTGAAACGTCGACTGTTTATTTCCCTCCATAGATGTTGCCCGACCTGCTGAGTTCCTCCAGCATTTTGTGTGTGTTGCTGCAGATCCCAGCATCTGCAGAATCTCTTTTGTGTCACCTACTGCCCTTGTTGTTCTTGGTGACAGAGGTTGTGGGCTTCAGACATGCTCTTGGAGTAGCCCAGGTGAATAAATGCAGTGCATTTTTATATGCAGCAGTCACTCTGCACCAATAGTGGAAGGAATGAAGGTGTAGGTTATGGATGGGGTGCCAATTAAGTGGGCTGCCTTTACCTTGATGGTGATCAGCTTTGAGAGGTTATTGGAGTTGCATGGATCCAAGCAAGTGAAGGGCGTTTCATAGCCCTCCTGACTTGAGCCTTGTAGATAATGGAAATGCTTTGGGGTGTCAGGAATTGAGTCACTTGCCACGTGATTCTCAACCTCTGACCTGCTCTTGTAGTCACAGGATTTACGCAGCTAGTCCATTTGAATTTCTGATCAACGATGACCCCCAGGAATATTGATGGTGTGAAATGGGCGATGGTAATGTTACTCAATATCAAGGTAGGTGATTTGGTACTCTCTAGTTGAAGATCATCGCCTGGCGCTTTGCAGCATGATTGTTACTTACCACTTATCAACCCCTGATAGCAATCTAGGTATTGTTAATGCAGGCATGGACTGCATTCATTTGCTGGGGAGTAGTAAATGGAACATTGTCCAATTATCAGCAAACATTTCCAATTATCAGCGAACATTCCCTGGAACGAAGGGCATTGCTGAAGATGGCTCCTGAATGGTGTTTTACTGAATAGGTTAGACTACTTTAGCTCGATCTAGATAACCTAGTGCTTATCCTAAATGCCTGCTCCAGTTGTTCCTTGGTGAACAATCCCTGCGCTAACTTGTGTCGGATCCAGTTATTTTCGAATCCGCAGGTTCTTTCAGGAGTCCAAGAATGAGTTGAACAGAACTTGGTGCTTCACAAAGTTTTGTTGGAAAAGTTTAAAACAAAGAAACAATCACAGAGCACACGGCACTAGCTTTACTACTAGGAAATGAGCCGAGACAAAAGGAACTAAAGATGAGCTCAGGCCGGGGGGGAGGAGAGCAAGAGAGTGACTAACAAAAAATGACACCTTTTATACCTGAGATAAGAGGTACTCCTTAGCTAACAATAGTCCAATCAGAAATCTTATTAGATACCTGTGGCAAAACCAGCCAATGAGAAAACACGTATTCACCTGATGGACGAACCAATAAGCTAAAAAGCGGTTATACCTTCTACAGCCACTTGAAGCGTATTAAATAATATATATGTTAAAAAACTACTTAAAACAGTCGAATCCACCACTTGATCCTTTTATCGCTTGGCACAACATGTGAGTCTTTATTGATAGGTTGTCTTCTCCTGTGTGAGGGGCAGGGGCAGAACATTGGAAAATGCTGATACGTGTTGAGGTCACCCAGCATCTGCAGTGATTTCCTGGGGCTGGGATGTTTTACTTCCAACAACACCACCATCTCCCTTTGGGCAATGTACATCTCCTCGTGTCCACTAGAAAACACTGTATTACTGTCCACTTAATATTATTCTGTTACTTCTCTTCTTTCCCTTCAGCCTGGAAAATTATCAAAGTCCATTTTTGAATTTTTCCAAAGGGTCTGAGAACCTTTTCACCCTTAGCTGGCCAATTAATTTTAAGTCCCTTTAAAATGTGTTGATTGTAAATTTTCATCCAGCTAACTCCCTGGACAAGACAAAGGTGGACGGCATCAAAAAAATATAATTTAAAATTTTAACTTTAATTTTATTTACAGCGTGGTAACAGGCCCTTTCAGCCCAATGAGTCCGCACCGCCCATTTTAAACCCAAATTAACCTACCTGCACGTCTTTGCAATGTGGGAGGAAACCGGAGCACCTGGAGGAAACCCACGCAGACACGGGAGAACGTACAAACTCCTTACAGACAGTGACGGGAATCGAACCCTGATCGCTGGTGCTGTAAAACAAACCTGTGGGACTTCATTGAACTATTATTTGGATTAACTCGACAGTCAAGCTTGCATTTGGTCTACTCTGAAGATTCATAACTCCTTTCATTACTTGACACGGTCATCAAGTGACAGGGATGATTAATTAAATGCTTGGAATCTTCATTTTATCACAAGCAAAATACAATTTCATTATGACATTTGTGGTGAATGTAATTGTGATTCAACCACTACACAAGTTGCTTATTATTATATTTGATCCTTGTGATAGTGAAATAATCTAATTCCAATTTCTTCACATAATTTTGCATGTAATGATGTATGTGCATGATAGTTTTAAAATGGGTCAATCAATCCTGTGACAGATGCAAGACATGTTGGCTTCCACAGCTTTACCATTGGCAGCCAGCCTAGTTGTAGCATTTAATTTAATGAAGTTTATAAATGTCTGAATATTTTGGTAATTTCTTATTGAAGGTCAAGTAACAATGACAACATTGCTGCCAATTTCTCTGGGAAGTTACATGAGAAAACATAGTACAATTTATTCATTATTATTTCAAAGGAATTAAACATTACCAAGAATCATGGAAAAAAAAGACTGCCATTCACTTGTTAAGGCATTGAGAATGATGGAGGTTTAAAGCCACCTTTGCTGTAAAAAGAGAAAGTGATGTTTTACTCCAAGCTTGATCTAATGAAGCCTAACCTAGTGCCCATCCACAAATGCTTGCTCCAGTTATTCCTTGGCTTTCTGACCCTGTGCAATGTTGGTCCTCTTACCTGCTTAGCATGACAAACGACTCTATTGATAGCTGGTCTTCTCGTGTATGAGGGACAGGGGAAGAAAACTGGGCATTGCTGGAGCTGGTCAAAGTCACCCAGCATCTCCTTGCAGAGCTGCAGCTGCGACCAGCTTTGTTCTGAGCACCACCACAACAGCAGCCAGAAGAGGTCCTCCAAGGCCCTTCTGCTCCTCCAATCCAGTTCCATGGTGATGGAGGTCTGGCAAAGGAGGGAGCTCAGCTTTTCACCTGATGACAATAAAGTATGCTGAACTTTGGCAGCAGGGGGGTGGCAGATCAGCTTGAGTAGTGTTGCTTCAAATGTCTGGCTACAGTACAGCAAAAGTATTCAAAGGCATGGGTCTTGTTTATTCACAGGATGTGGATATTCTTGGCAAAACCAGCACTTATCATCATTCCTTAATTATCCCTGAACTAAAGAAGCAGTTAAGGTCAACTGCATTAGACTATATAGATTTGTTAGGGGAAGATTGAATATTGTGAGGAGGTAACAAGGAGGGTTGACGAGGGCAATGTTTTTGTTGTAACCTATATGGATTTCAGCGACACCTTTGACATGGTTCCCATGTGCCAGACTGGTCAAAAAATTAAAAGTACTTGGAATCCAAAGAGAGTGATAAAGTTGGTCTGTGGTAGAAAGCAAGGTGTAATATTTAATGGGCAATTTGTGACTGGAAGCCTGTGACCAGAAGGGTTCGGCAAGACTCAGTACACGACCCTTGCTTTTACTGTACTTGTCAGTGATTTAAATTTGAATATGGGGAGTACGATGCTGAAGCCTGAAGCTGACGCAAAGTTTGCCCATGTGGTTGGCAGGGGGAGAAAAGCTTCAAACCTCCGGAGGATATGGATGGTCTTGTCAGTTGGTCAGAATGTAGCAAATGGAATTTAATCCAGAGAAACATGAGTTAACCTACTTGTGAAGGTGCTATTAGGCAACATATATATGGAAGGATATTGAGAGGTGTGAAGGGACCTTTGAAAACAGGGAGACCTTTTAATGTATATCAATGGATTCTTGATCATAGCAGGACACGTAGAAAAATAGTTAGAGGCATACAGGATGTTTGTTGGGACAGAGCTTGAATATTCTCCAAAGTTCTGGTCCCATATGATAAGAAAGGCATGACTGCACTGAAGACGACATTTACAAAGATGTGTCAGGACTGGGAAACTTTAACTGAAGAAAGGATGGATCGGGAGGGATAGAAACAGAAAATGGTGGAGAGAATCGGCAGGCCAGACAGCATCCGTGGAGAGAAAACCAAACTAGAGTTTCAGGTCAATGACCTTCCAGCGTTGATGCTTTTTTGCTTTTGAGTAGACTGGGGTTGTTTTCTTCAGAACAGGGGCAGCCGAGGGGAGACCAAAGTGAAGTGTATAAAATTCTGAGGAGCCTAGATAGACTAAATGGGGAGGAAATATTTCACCCTGCACTGGGGTCAAAAAGCAGAGAGCATTGAAGGAGTAAAAAGAACATGAGGAAATGTTGTTTCACCCAAGGATGGCCGGGATCTGGAACTCTGCCTGTAAAGGTGATGGATGCGGTAACCTCATAAATAAGAAATGACTGGACCTGTGCTTGAAGAGCCGTGAGCCACATCAAATGCTGGAAGGTGGGATTGGGCTGGATGCTCTGTTCAACCAACATGGACACAGTGGGCCAAGTGGCACCCCTCTGTTTTTAAGTTTTCTATGACTCTGTGTTGGTGGGTCTGGCATGATACATAAGCCAGATAGGGTAAAGAGGGCAGTTTCTATTCCTGAACCAGGTAGGTTTTGCAACAACTGGATAGTTCCACGGACACTATTCGTGAGACTAGCTTTCATTTTCATCCCAGCTGCCTTGGTGGATTTGGCTCTCAACAATGGTTTAGATCCCTGGCTTCTAGTCTGCTAATCTACAATGATCTATGTCCCTCCTGAGTCCCATCTCACCTCTCCTTATTTAGCCATGTATTTTCAATGGGATCTGCATTTTCACCCTGCTGCCCATTACTCTGCTCCCAGCATTTAGCATTTACCCTGCATCCTTCACATAGAACATAGAACATTACAGCACAGTACAGGCCCTTTGGCCCACAATGTTGTGCCGACATTTTATCCTGTTTTAAGATCTATCTAGCCCTTCCCTCCCACATAGCCCTCCATTTTTCTGTCATTCATGTGGTTATCTAAGAGTCTCTAAAATGTCCCTAATGTATCTGCCCCCACAACCTCTGCTGGCAGTGAGTTCCATGCACCCACCACTCTCTGTGTGGGGGAAAAAAAACTTACCTCTGACATCCCCCTTAAACCTTCCTCCAATCACCTTAAAATTATGTCCCCTCATGTTAGCCATTTTCGCCCTGGGTAAAAGTCTCTGACCGTTGACTAGATCTATGCCTCTTATCATCTTGTACACCTCTATCAAGTCACCTCTCATCCTCCTTCTCTCCAAAGAGAAAAGCCCTAGCTCACTCAACCTATCCTCATAAGACATGCTCGCCAATCCAGGCAGCATCCTGGTAAATCTCCTCTGCACCCTCTCTAAAGCTTCCACATCCTTCCTATAATGAGGTGACCAGAACTGAGCACATACTCCAAATGTGGTCTAACTAGAGTTCTACAGAGCTGCAACATTACCTCGCAGCTCTTGAACTCAATACCCTGACTAATGAAGGCCAACACTCCATACGTCTTCTTAACAACCCTATCGATCTGCGTGGCAACCCTGAGGGATCTATGGATGTGGACCCCAAGATCCCTCTGTTCCTCCAAACAGCTAAGAGTCCTGCTATTAACCTTGTATTCTGCCTTCATGTGAAACATCTACTGATTTCTTCTCATTCCTGTGGCACTCATCTTTCACACACCAGCTACTCTTTTCCACTGGTACATGCACATCTTCCAAGCATCCCATTTGGTTAATATGAACCTTGCTTCTTTGTCTGTAAGCTCACCACTACAGATGACGGAAACATTCAGCAGGTCAGGTGGCATCTGTGGAGAGAGAAACAGGATTAGGGTTTCAGACCAATGGCCTTTCATCACTGATCATCCATCTCGTATACTCCTGCTGTATTTTTTTCCTCTCTGCAGATACTAAATGTTGAATATTTCAAAAATTTTCCATCATTACAGCCTCCCTGTTTTCCCTGTGTTTTTTTTTTCGGAATGGCAGCCAATACATAGTTTCAGGAGCAGCCACAGAAGGAAGCCCAGCATCTACACATGTTCTGCTGGCAGAGCAATGGTAAAGGGGCCCTTCCAGCAGAATGTGCTGCATCCTTGAATCCCACTCGAAGAAGCACCAGCACTCAGAATGGCACTGTTACATGGCTCGCTGCAACAGCTTGTAAACCACGGAGGAGCCCAGACGAATGGATGGCAGATTCCAGGAAGCACGTTGCCTCACTCTCCTGGTTTGCTTTAACTGCAAGGCTAACGAGTTTCCATGGAGAAAGAGCTGCTGCCTCTCAGCTCCAGTGACCCAGGTACAATCCTGACTTCTGGTGCAATCTGAGTGGGTTCTGCATGTTCTCCTTTGACCATGTGGACTTCCTCCCACATCCTAATGACAGTAATTGAATTGACTGCTGCATGTTGTCCCTAGTGTGTATGTGAGTGGTAGAATATGAGGGCAGTTTATGGGAATGTTGGAGAACAAAATGTGTTAGGATGGGATTATAGAACGTAGAACATAGAACACTACAGCACAGTACAGGCCCTTCGGCCCACACTGTTGGGCCGACATTTTATCCTGCTCTAAGATCTTCCCTATCTAACCCTTCCATCCCATATAGCTCCCCATTTGTGGATTAGTGTGAATGGTTGGGTTAATGACTAGCACAGTCTCAGCAGATTAAAAGGCCCATTTCCGTGCTGTGTTTCTTTATGACTGCTTGAAATCTTCCTTTACAAAGATATGGGCATTTATTCACAGAGGAGAGGCAGAGAGCTCAGGATGCACAAGTGATCTTCTGTGCCTACCCATTCATAGTAATGACAAGAAATGAAGCTGGAATGTGAGTAGTGATGAGGACATGAAGAGAATATAGACCAGCTGAGTAAGTGGCCAACAGCATGGGAGGTGGAGTACAATGTGGAAGAGGTCAGATTACACACCTTGATATTAAAAATGGAAATGCTGAACTTTGAATAGATTTGGAAATGTTGAGATGCAATGGGATATTTTACATCAGCCTCTGAAAGCTACCACACAGGTGCAGCAGGCAGTTAGGAAGACAGCTGGCATGTTAGCTTTACTGCAAGCAGATTTGACTGCAGGAGTAAGGATATCTTCAACAGTTATATAGGGCCTTGATGGGACCATGCCTGTATGTAATTTTGGTCGTCTTGTGTGGGGGAAAAGAAGATATGCTTGCTGTAGTGAGAGTGCACCAGACTTTTTCCTGGAATGGTAGGTCTGTCATATGCAAAGAGTCTGAGTAGATTAGGCCTCTATTCTCTAGCGTTTAGTAGAATGAGAGGTGCTCTCATTGAAGCAGGCAAACATCTTAGAAGGCTTCATGGATGAGGAGGGGATATTTTCCCTGTCTGAGGAGTCTAGCACCAGACTTCACAGTCTCAAATAAGGTGTAAGCCACTTAGGACAGAAACAAAGGTTCCTTCACTTGGGGGCTGGTGAACTTTTAGAATTTCTACTCTGGAAGCTCTAGAGACTTGGTCATTGATTGTTCAAAATGGTGATCCATGGATTTTTGGATAATAGAAGGATTGAGGGATATGGCAAGAACATGATGTCAAGGTGGAAGAGCCGCCATGATCTTGTAAATGGTGGGCCAGGCTCAAAGGGCTGAGTGGCCTACTCCTGCTCCTACTTCCAATGTTCTTTCACATGGACAGCATCACAAAGTATTGGTGACTATGGAAGCAGCAGCCCTCGCTGCTGGCCTATTACTGCTGAAGTTCTGACCAACCATGGCACTGGATTGTTCTTCAGGAGGTTTTGATGTATCAGGTTTACATCAGTACAACTCCAAGAAGGGCTGGGAGATCAATAGCCCATCGGGTCTGACAGGCTGTACCCAGGGAGAGGCCGGTAGCTTTATCCATTGTCATTCCTTTATATTACATGCTACCATCTGCGAGGAAGTGTCTTTAACAATTTACAAGACAATAGAGAGGCAGGTGCAAAGCTCTGCCAGCTGTTGCAAGGAAACCTGCAGCAAAATAAGTGAAGGGAACAGTCACCTGTGGCTCCCCTCCCGCTTCCACCCCCAACCAGGGCTGCCGCAATGCTGAGTCACAGGAAGGTAGTGCTAAGGAGGCCAATAGCTCGAATTTCTTCACAAGCACCTCCTCAAATATGACCACCACCACTGCTCCGACTATGAGACAGGGCCTTCGGTGTTAGATTGCTCAGTCGCTTGCCTACAAGTCACGCCTGCACACAGATTTCTTTTCTTTCATTTTTGTCTGTCATCTTCCTTCCTTTTTCGGTCTCTGCAAAGGCTGCCAGTGCGTTGAGATACCTTTTTGAGCTTTTCCAAAGGCTGTGCGAATTTACATCCCTCTATTCTATAATTTCCTTTAATTATCCATATCCCTTTAAAATGCAGCTGCTCGCAATTTTCTGCCCTCACCACAACTGTGCTCCTTCACCCATCCAAATCTGTACATGGAGCTGTGCATAATTTTGAATCTGTATTGACCCATGTAAATTGAGTTCTTTTAGCACATCGTCATTCTGCCAAGATTTGTGCCAGCTCTCAACTACAGCAGATAAAATCAGCCTCATTATGTTCCACGGAGAATTCACCATCTTTTGTCTAGTAATCTGGAAAGCTCCCGTTTGGAGAAAGGAGTTAATTTACAACATGATCTGTTTTAGCTGAAGTCTTTTTCACTCTTCCACCACTTGTGATTGGTATCTGAAGTAATCTGTTTTCTTGTTTTCACAGTGAGAAGTTGTGTCAAGTGCAGCAGGTTCCATCCAGTTACCATTCATACTGATAAGAAACCATAAGGCTTGTAACCAGGGTGACTTTCGAGCAGCTGTTTTAATACAGTGACTCAAGCCACACCAGCATGAAACTCGCAGCTGGAGAGTCAACTTTCTATGCCAGTTTGACTCCAGAGGGAATACTCTGACAGCTTATATTCTACCCTGCCTCTGGATTGAATGCCTACAACATTGCTGAGGTCTGTGTCTTGGGAGTACAGGTATGTTGGTTTTGTTAACCAATGGATAAGACATATACTGGTTATTATCCTGTAATATTCATTGATATTGGAGTTAATGAAAGAAGATTGATCCAGTACTGCAGTGAACCAACAATACTGACTTGTTATTTACATTGCATTACTTTATAAAGAAAAATCCCAACATTCCTGCCACTCCCACTCAAGGGGAAACACAAATGGTGCAGGGATTTCACCCTCATTAGGACAAGAGGGAGAAGTCAGTAAGTTCAGAGTGGTAGATTTTGAAATCTTGCATCGACAGTCTTCACTTGAAATGAGCTTTAATATTGGCAACCTCGCAGCTTCAAGGGAAATCTATGCTGTCTGAAGTTTCAACTGTTGAAAAACTCCTCAAACCAAAACCTTGTCCTCGAAGGTTATAAATGATTCCAATGCACTATTCCACATCATTTATTTTTAAACCCAAATGAAACTTTCCACATGGAACTTGAGGCATTTTCTCCCTCTGTGTGGAAGAACAGAATTCCCATGCAACAACAGATGCCTCAAGCCCCCTCCTGGGTATCTGCCGAGGTTTTGCTTGTTGCACTCCACTTCTGTACTCCTCATGGAGACCCGTTCTGGTAAGCAGACCTCCTGTATCCTCCCCTCACTTTACAATGGGTGATTGGTCTGATGTTGCCTATCTATATGTTGCTAAACACTGAGCAGATCATAAAACAAATGTATTTGATGGATTTGAATCTAAATATTGGCCCAGAATCTCTTGGCAGAAGTCCCACCCAAAGAAATGTCAAAGAAAACTTAAGCAGCCTGCAAAATCAAGCCTCCTGGTCCAGTCAGCTTTCAAAACTATCAAAAACTTTAAAATGTTATGGGTATCTCCAAAACTATTAGAAATTAATTAATCCATAAAATATATATTTTTTTATTTTGAAACAAAGTCAGAACAAAAACACTTAAAACAGCTTCAAAACAATTAAAAACATTTTCTTCTTTAGTAAACCCAATTAATTCAAAGGATGTTAATTATGTAAAACCTGCCTTTCTCTCTCCTAGACTTTCAGGTCTAATGTGGTGGTGTGTAATTGGATAGATTCCCCAGTGCAGAGTGTGTTCTCTGCCACCAAAGTGCAGAAGTGGATAGGAATTAGCAAAACCCCAGCAAATACCTTTTGTAGGAGGCTTGGGCCTTCTGTGTTTGCAAAGGAATCCTGTACTTCCAAACACATAGTGGGGAAAATGCCATGTGGAGGAGTAATACCTTTGAAATGTTTGTAAATCCAGGAGCTTTCCTTGTTCATTCTGCTGATTACCAGTAGATGGCAGTGTTAGAACATAAATCTCGCAAATAGTTGAAATGCCATTTACTGACAAATTCAACCAGCCAGGAATTACTATTTACAAAACTAAATCTTTTGTATGAAAAGAAGATTAAATCATAAATTAGTAAATGTAACTTATCCTGTTCAACAAAGTGTGGTGAAGTCTGTGTCCTGTCTCTAACTTTTACAGTTTTGCTCTCTGCTATATTCACTTGCAGATGCCCACAGTTTATTCACAGCAGCACTTAAAACATTGCATGCCATGATATTGTCCTGCTATCGGTCACTTCTTTGTAGAGCCACCTCCTGCCTAGACCTTGTTGCTGTATTGAAGAATGCTAGAAAATTAAAATTGCAACCAGGACAAATGAACAACTGGACAAAGAGAATATTTTTGGAAGAAATATTGTTTCACTGCTGTTCTTTCAGGATCTTGCATTGGATTACATAGGATACATGGCACCAGAGCTGGCCATTTTGTCTAATCAATCCATGCTGGCATTTATGCACTACAAGAGCCTCTCCTGTCTTTCATCATCTCAAGGCATCAGTGTAAATCTCTATTTCCTTCTTACTCATTTATTTGTCCAGCCTCCCCTTAAATTTATCTGTATTATTCTCTTCAACCACTGCATTTTCACCACTGCTTGTGTGAAGATTTTTTTTTTGTTCATTCTCCATTGAATGACTTGTATTGATGACGTCTGGTCATGTTCTTCCTCATGAGTGGAAATGTATTTATTCTATCATTTCAAATACTTTTCTATTAGATCATCCTGTCACCCCCCCCCCCCCAAATCCCTCTTTCTTTCTTCCTCCCCCCTCCCCCAAACACAGCTTTCTTTTGCAAGAGAAAGGAGAGCCGGTGTTCATCCTTTCTTCATATGCATATCCTTGCATTTTTGATATTATCTTTGTCAATCTTCACTGTACCTACTCTACTGCCTCAATACCTTTGCTATCATGTGGTGACCAAAAGTGTGTGTGTATATCTTCTTGCATCCTCTTTTCCTTTTATTTATCCATATTTAAACTTTCTGTACACATTCACACAAACTTTCTTTCTGATGAGAAGAACTGTTGTTCAAAGCATCTCAACGGTATGCAGTATCATCCCTCGAGGGTCAACTTCTTATTCATTTTTCAATATGTGTTCATCACTGTCAAGGCCAGCATTTAATGCACATCCTTAATTGCCTTGAGCAAGTGGTGGTGGCATACCATCTTGAACTGTTGCAATGTTTCTGGAGAGGAGACTCACACAATGTTGTTGGGCAAGGCATTCCTGTATTTAGACCTAGTAATGCTGAAAGACTGGTGATACATTTCCTAGTTGGGTTGGTGTGCAATTTGGATGGGAACCCTAAGGTGGTGGTGTTCTCATGCACCTGCTGCATTTGCCCTTCTTAGTGGTAGAAGTCATAGGTGTGTTGAGGGGAGGGGTGTTAGAGTAGCCTGGGCAAGTAACTGCTGTGGATTTTGTAGATTTCATAATTTTTTTCGGTTTTCATACACAATCTAGAATCAAGGGCAGGGAGCAACATTGTGATTTTTACAGATAATTCAAAACTTGCTGAATTAGTAGCCAGTCTCAGGATGAGCAATAGGACAGAAGCGTGTTCAGTGGAGTATTGTGTGGAGTTTTGTCCTAAAATGGATAAACAGTGTATATAAGTAGCACAACTTCATTAAATAAAGATGAGTAATGAGGCCTTGATGTCCACTGACACATTTTTAACGGTGGCAGGACCAAGGTGATTATATTGTGAAGGTTGTGGCTGTCATGTGACAACACTGCCCCTACCTGGTCGGATGACAGCACTGTCCCTACCTAGTCGGAAGACACACCACTGTCAATCAAAGTTTGGCTACAACCCACTCATCAGTGCACACCTGACCATTGGTCCTTTTAAGCATCTTTGTACTTGGCCTCGGGCCATTGGCCTCTTTGAACTACCTGGGCTGGACCCCCCGGCCCTCCAGCACTATAAAGAGTGCCACTTGCTTGGTTTTGTCTCTGAGGGATTCCTTGTTGGTAGGTTGTGCACTGTTTAAGAGAAATTAGTTAAGTATCTCTGGGAGCATAGAGCCGTGTCTACACTGAGTCAAGGGGTGGCGGGTAGCGTATTGCTTTTCCTTGATTGTTTGTACCCAGTTCGTTGTGTGTGTGTGTGTATTTTACCCTTGTTGTGATTTTCCCATGCTCACTGTCACTGGTGCGCGCACGTGTGCATGTGTGTTGCCCCGTTACCTTTTCCCACATTTACCTTTGTAAATAAATCATTTAATTCAAAGGCTGCATTCAGTGTCCTTGTCCTTCGAGACCTCGAACTTGTCTCACAACAGTGAGAAAGTCTATGTATTACATATTTATTAACAGGGGATTAGAATATAAAAGCTAAGGAATCCTATTAGAACGTGATATATCACAGGTTAGGCTCAGCCAAAGGTTTCTGGAAAATATCTTCTAAAACATATAACAGAATATATTTATTCTGTACTTCTACGAGTAAACTGCCTTTGGCAGTAAAAACTGGAAAAGCAGGGTATTTTTTAAATGGTGAGAACGTTTGACCCAAATGAAGGAGGAACAAGGCATAAATAAGGAAAGAGAAATGGGAGTAAACTTTAAAATCCATAAAAACATAAAATAAAAGCATCTATAGATATGTAAAAAGTTAATATGGGTCCCTTACAGACTGAGGCAGGAGAAATTATACTGGGAAATAATATTTTGTGTTCATCTTCATGAAATTTGGCACAAAGAAACTCTCAGCAATAACAACAGGTACAGGATGATTGATGTGTTAATGGATTGATTGTTCTCAGAGACTGTAATTATCTTGCTTCAGGGCCAAACGGTTACAAAGGGAGATAACAAGTAGAATTACCAGAATATGTACTGTATTCCTTCTTCAAGAAACAGACCTACAGGAAGAGAGGAGTTAATCTACTTAAGAGCAATGAAATTCATCAGAAACATGAACTTAATGAGGCTAAGACATGGAATGTTTCAGATTAAAGTACAGAATAAATATCTTTGGCTGTAAGGTAACTGCTTTTAACAGAAATACCGGAAAAGCAGAGTATTTTTACATGGTAAGCAATTGAAAGGTGTTGGTGCTCTCTTAAAGCTAACTTGCACATAAACCAAACAATTCAGAAGGCAAACAATATGTTAGCCTTTATTGCAAAAGGATTTGAATAGAGGAGTGAAGGATAAATTTATATAGGGCCCCAGTTGGATTGCACCTGGAATATTGTCCCTGACTTGGAAAGACATATTTACGACAGCGGGAATGCAACAAAGGTTCACCAGAATGATTATGGGGGTGGACCGTTTGTCCTGTAAGGAGAGCTTGAACAGACTGGCCTATATTCTCTGGAGTTTAGAAAAGTAAGACCTGAACTCACTGAAACATATAAAATTCTAACAGAGTTCAACAGAATAAATGCTGGAATGATGTTTCCCCTGGCTTGATGGGAGGGAACCACTGCCTCATGCTAAGGGGTTGGCTGTCAGGATGAAGATGAGAAGAAATTCCTTCACCTAGAGGGCCATGAATCTTTGGAATTCTCCCCTAATGACGGCTGTGGTAGCTTAGTTGTTAAGTATATTTTCAAGACATGCCTCAATAGATTTTTGGATATTGAGGGAATCAAAGCATATAGGTTTAATTGAGGAAAGTGGCACTGAGGTAAATGATAAGTCATGATGTTACTGAATGGTAGGGAGGGTGTGAGGGGCTGAATGATCTCCTCCGTTATATCCTTATACTCTCATGTACCTTTGCCATACAAAAATAAAAACAATTAGAAAACAATTAAAATTAAAACAATAGCCCATAAATAGTATAAAATAAATACAATGAAATTGCTAAAGAAGGATATCAGAAAAGAAGTGAAGAGACATCCCAAAGGACAGAGGCGTAACTGAGGACTTTAATGAAGAACAGGGAAAAATGTTTTTGTTCCATTTGATTTTTTTCTACTGTAGGCTCTATACAGTAGCTCGATGTTGCAGATGAAAATATTATAGCACTGCACACGCGGGCCAAAACTGCTTCTAGGTATGAATTATGTACTGTGTAATGGTTTTATCCCTTTGGACTGAAAATGAATTGTGAATTTTGTGAATTTAATTTGTGTTATTTTGGATTTAAAGAAATATGTCTAAGTATAAATATTCCAATGATAGACAACCTTTCTTAATAAAAGGGAGAAAGCTCTGTCAACTGCTAAAATCCCATTGGGATTAGGAAGGGAATATGTGCACTTTAATCCTACTCTTAAATTTTCCTGTGTTCATTGGACAATATGGATTAACTCTTGGTTTGTGATTGTGAAGTGTTTCTAAAGAGAGGTTAAGTTAGCAGCAGCACACAGTGTTCCATTAGAGCATGCCTCTTGGCAGCAGTTGTCGGTGATGTTCACTGTCCCAAGTTTGCCTAGATGAACTAGTAGCACATTTAATGATATGGATCTCATGGAAGAAAAAAAGATGTTCAATGTTATGTATGACTAAGATTGAAATGTCCTTATCAAAGGCTATTTTAAGATCAAGGTAACAATCCATAATTTGACAGAATATAAACTTTTCTATGAAATCTATACTGTTAAAATTGGCAGTGATTGCAAGGTTGAATTCTGCAATATTCTTAAGCAAAGATTGAATACAACACTATCAGCATAAATATAAAATGATATAAATAGCAAGGTACAGCTGAAGGTCCATTAGACTCATCCAAAACAAAATCACCTTGCCAGCTGGAATAATCCTTATGGGAGAATGATTGTTTTTTTTCCCCACAACAACAGATTTGATGAATGTGTTTTTTTTGGAAAAACCTAAGTCATATCCTAATTCTTGCAGCTGCTGGCAAGCGACTGTTACTTGTGTTATTTAGATAAATAAGTGACCAATCATAAAGTGTGAAGGTCTTATTGTAAAAATAAGCTTCCTTTTTTATATCTTCCATTTTAGCCACATCAAATTAAAATTGATGTGTTTTGAGAAATTTAAATATGCATGTTTTAGATCAAGAATGGAAACCATGGAAGAAAATCTGTACATGCCATTTTCTTACTCTTGGGAATCTTGGAAGGAATTCTGTGAATTCCTGTGGTGATGATAAAAAAGGCTTATTCTTTACTTAGAAATTGCAGGTTCAAATACTAATGATTCACCATTTCTTTTTGTACTGTACCAGATCTCCATAATCCCAGAAAGTCTTGGTTCCCAAAAGGAAAAAAAGGAGCCCATGCAGAATTCCCACTCTGTTCAAGACCCCTAATAGCTTTTTGTGGTATGGATTAGTGAACTGGAATGCACACTTCTGGATGGCAGTATGATATATTTTTCCTTTGTCGTCATCATCAATGGAAAGAGAACAAAGACAGAACACCAGGAGAACTCAGCAGGTCAAGCAACTGCTCAGCCTGCTGAGTCCTTCCAGCATTCTCTTTTTGTCTTGATTTCAGCATCTACAGTCTCTTTTGCCATCAATGGAAATGAAATCTACAAATCTATTTTCACCCGGGAAAGTACCTGGCCAGTTCAGTCTTTAAGCTGTTACTTAAGCTGGGAGGGAACATCAGTTTAAACATTCCTTGGTGTTCGCAGCAGCAAATGGCCCAATCACTTTCCATCTTCAGAACTGACTGCATACTTCTATAAATGTCCGGTGTCCTAATTAATTTGTTTTGGATCCTAATTGATTGTCAACATTTGGATAAGAACTTGTATAAGAACAACACTAAATTTATTCAGGACCATCCTCATTAATTATGCCCCAATCATAGTGCAAACATGTTGAAGGAAGAAATCAAAACATCAAGCACAATATTGGTAGGAATATTGACAATTAAGATATCTTTATTAGTCACATGTACATCGAAACACACAGTGAAATGCATCTTTTGCGTCGAGTGTTCTGGGGGCAGCCTGCAAGTGTTGCCATACTTCCGGCACCAACATAGCATGCCCACAACTTCCTAACCTGTACGTCTTTGGAATGTAGGAGGAAACCGGAGCACCCAGAGGAAACACACGCAGATACGGGGAGAACGTACAAACTCCTTACAGACAGTGGCCAGAAACGAACCCGGGTCACTGGCACTGTAAAGCATTACACTAACCACTACACTACCATGTCTGCAAAGCAGTTCATGTAATGGTATCCTAAAAAAAAATGAGTTGCACCTATTGCCACTTAAAATAATCATGTTGAAAGGCATGCCAAACTTTAGAATGTTTGAAAAAAATGCAAGATTTAATTTACTTAATGTATACTTAAAGTTGGATACTCAAATAGACAAGTCTTTATGGAGTATTCGCAAGGGCAAGTGACCTTTCTTCTCTGTATATTTTTTTGGAAGAAGTGATTGTAAATGCAAAAACAAAATAAAGTTAATGCTGGAAATTTGATGTAAAAACAGAAAATACTTGAAATAACACAGCAGAATCGGCAGTACCAGTGATTTTACATTGTCCGCAGATGCTGCTTGAACTGCTGAATACTTCCAGCATATTTTGTTTTTATGACCATAAATAGTCCTGCAGTGATGTCATAACAAGTTTTGCATATTCCCAGAAGATCATATGTGCTGGGAATAACATCAATATTCGCACAATTCCAAAAGAGACACAGAAGCCCAAATAGAGGAGCAAGGTGTGATGTCCTATGTAAACATGCAACTGAATAAGACCTTCAATCAATGAAAGCTAACACCCTCTTGAATTCTTAGAAATCTGAGACATGTATTACATTACTTTCTTAAATATAACTGATGAACAGACCACAGATATAATTGCCTAATTAACACTGGTGATAAAATTAGACTGCAAATGAAACTTATTGTATTGAGTAATAAATATTGCAATCATGTTGAAGTAAGCATACACAATGCACACACTCTCTCACTCTCTCACACACACACACACACACACACACACACACACACACACACACACACACACACACACACACACACACACACACACACACACACACACACACACCAATCTGAAAACAAATTGCTGCCATGCACATTACAGAGTGAGAGAGGTCTCTCAGGCACTGCCTGAACTGAACAACAGCAGGTACTGCTCTCTGCTGCCTTTGGCCACAGGCTGGCCACAAAAACAACGTCAAACCCACTTTCAGCTAAAAACACATTTTTGAATTAAGTCAGAAATCATAAATAAAATGACAATGACCAATGGAACAGATTTCACCCATGTTTGTAAATAGCAAACTGAGAGGAAAATATTTATGATGGTAGAAATCTGGAAGAGAAACATAAAATGCTGGAAGTGCTTAGTAGATGAGTCTCTCTCAACATTTGTGGAGAGAGAGCAACAGAGTTGACATTTCAACTCAAAAGCTATGGCTGGAATTTAAGTTAAGGATGTAACAACATTTAATTAAACACAGAGGTGGGACGAAGTGCAAGGGAGGAATGAACTAGAGAGAAGGTCTGAGACAAACTGGGAGACAGGAGTATTAAAGCACAAAGGATGATAATCCAAGGCAAAAGTGGGAAATCATGGGACAAGAAATAAAAGTTAATTCCACCATAAATTTCAGTTTAAGATCAGTCTAGTAAATGAAAGAAAAGAATGCAGATGCTGGAAATCTTAAATGTAAACAGAAAATGCTGGAACTACTCAGCGGATTGGGCTGTATCTGTGTGAAGAGTTAACATTTCAGGCCCAAGCTAAGACCATCTTTTTGTGGGATATGTGGAACAGTCTTTGTTTCAGTCCACCTAGGCTCACTCCCTCAACTCTTTTATTTTCAGTACATTGATGACTGTATTGCTACTGCCTCTTCTACTCATGCAGAACTCAACAATTTCATTACTTTTGCTGCCAATTCCCACCTTGTTCTCAGAGTCAATCTCTGACTCTTCCCTTCCTTTTCTAGATCTCTCTGTCTCCACTTCAGG
Organism: Pristis pectinata; assembly: GCF_009764475.1. Taxonomy (NCBI): domain Eukaryota; kingdom Metazoa; phylum Chordata; class Chondrichthyes; order Rhinopristiformes; family Pristidae; genus Pristis; species Pristis pectinata. The sequence continues at coordinate 108,374,442 of NC_067407.1, forward strand.
AGCTAGGTTAGCTATTGACATCCATTACAAGCCTACCAACTTGTATCTCAACTATTCTTCATCCACCATGCTTCCTGTAAGGTCTCTGTTCCATTCTCCCAGCTCCTCCACTGCCATCATATTTGCTCTGATGATCAGACTTTCCATACAGGTGCCTCTGAAATGTCTCTCATCTTCCTAAACCATGGCTTCGCCTCTACCATTGTTAACAAAGCTCTTAATAATGGGAGAGGTTCTTGTCTTTATCTCATCCACTTCCTATACCACTGCTCTCACCCCTCTTCTCCAGGGCAGAACAAGGATGGAGATCCCCTGGTTCTCATCTTCTACCCCAGTAGCCTCCACATTCTCCACAATTTTAACCACCTTCAGAATGATTCCACAACCAGGCACATCTTCTTCTCTTTCAGCATTTAGAAGAGACTGTCCCCTTTGCTAATTTCTGGTCCACTCTTCTGCCCCATCAACCAGCCCCCCCCCCCTTGCAACTGCAAGTGATGCAACACTTTTCCTTTTACCTCTTCCCTTCCCACCATCTGGGGACCCAAACTGTTCCTCCAGGCGAAGCAGCAATTTACTTGCACTCCTTCCAACCTAGTGTGCTGCATTTGGTGCTTGCAATGGGGTCTCCTTTACATGGGAGAAACCAAACACAGATTGGGTGTCTGCTCTGCGCATTGAAGGGCCTCTCCAGTGGTGCCCGAATGGAACAGCAGCAGGTACCTGCTCTCTGCTGCCTTTGGACGCAGGCTGGCTGCAAAAAAGATGTCATACCCACTTTCAGCTATTAATGCATTTTTGAATTCAGGGAGAAATCCTACATAAGGTGACAAAGGCCAATGGAGTAGATCATGTTAATAGATAACAAAATGAGAAGAAAATAGTTCTGGTGGTGGAAATCTGGAAAAGAAACATAAAATACTGGAAATGCTTAGTAGATGAGTCAGCATCAGTGGAGAGAGAGAGAGATAGAATTAACATTTCAACTTAAAAGCCTTTGGTTGGAATTTAAGTTAGGGATGTTACAGAGGGCATTCAGTCCGCAGGGGCAACCCCTGAATTCCTATTGCCTGCCATTCTAATTCTCCATCTCCCTCCCACTCTGACCGATTGGTCTGTAACCTCTTGCACCCTATGTAACCCTGTAAAGATAGGGATTACAGAATCAATTTTATAAATTTCTGGAAAATAGAAGTTTATTGATAAGTTCAATGTTACACTTCACCTGAAAACAAAATGGTTTAGAATCAGTTTTTTCAAGTTTCCAGTGAGACTTCGAGAAACGATCAATGGAGCCTCATGAAAGGTTCAACGAACACGGTCGGCGTTTGGACCCGGGTGAGCACAGGGGCTCGTTGCTGGAGCGGGCGGTGAGCTCGGCTGATGGTGGTGCGCGGGCGCAGAGTGACGCAGCTCTGGGACTGGGTCGGTCGGTCGGCAGAGCGGCTGTTGGGTCCGGTTGTGGAGAACAAAGTGAAAGGCGGCAGAAATAGAGAGCGCGCCCGAGTGCTAGGGCCAAGTGTGCCGGGCGGAGGGACCTGCAAGCGCAGCGAGGGGTAGGAGCGGCGGACCCGGACGGCTGCAGCATGCCGGTGGCCACGCAGAGGTTCCTGAGCGAGGGCAAGGGCAGGGGGCTGCAGGCTCGCCAGCACTTTCAGATAGGAGAGCTGATCTTCAGCTGCCCAGCCTACACCCACGTCCTGACCGTCAACGAGCGGGGCAATCACTGTGAATTCTGCTTCGCTCGGTACGTGCCAATGTCTTCGCTGCAACTTGCTCACTTAAGGTTATTTTGTAGGGATGATTTAAGATCCCGTGACGGCAGCGTTTGCCCGCTGGGTTTTGGTGTACGTAGGAATCCGGGGCTGCCAGAAAAGTGGACATCGGTGACATTTTTTGAGGGCAAGTAGCGGAGCGGTTGAAGATCTGAAGCTCTTTATTTGAATCACTTAATTATTTAAATAATATCATTTCTATTGATGTGTTAATGTCGAAGGCCAAGTTTTCTGCACCTGATCTTTTTACCTTGGAAGTATTTATAGGGTGATGTTCTTGTATGGAATTGGATAGCCACTCCGGAGAATTCAGTGCAGTTTATAGAAGTTCTATTTTAAAGAACATAGAAGAGCACGACACAGGAACGGGCCCTTTGGCCCACTATGTCTGTGCTGATCATGATGCTAAACTAATCCCATCGTATGTTTATATCCTTCCACTTCCCGTCTGTTCATGTGCCTGTCTAAATGCCTCTGAAATGCAGCTTCCATCACCTCCCGGGGTAGCGTGTTCCAGGCACTGTGTGTGTGTGTGTATGTATGTATGTGTGTGTATATATATATATATATATATATATATATATATATATATACACACACACACACACACAAAAACTTCTTGATCTGCTTCTACCACTTCCCCTGGTAGCGTGTTCCAGGCACCTACCACTCCCTGCATAATAATAAAAAAACAACTTGCCTCGTGAATCTCCTTTTAAACTTTCCCCTTCTTACCTTAAACCTATGTCCTCTACTATTTGACATTTCTATCCCATTGACAAGACTCTGACTATCTGTTTGTAACTTGTAGTAATTTTTATGTCTTTCCCTGTACTGCTGCCACAAACCAATAAATTTCATGACACATGTTAGTGATGATAAACCTGATCCTGATTCTGTGCCTCTCATAATTTTATACACTTTTATCAGGTTACCTTTCTGCCTCCAGTGGTCCAGAGAAAACAATCCAAGTTTGTCCAACCTCTCCTTATAGCTAAAGTTGAACCTCTTGCACCCTCGCCAAAGCCTCCACATCCTTACTATAACGCAGCAACCAGAACTGCACGCACTAACCAAAGTTTTATACAGCTACAAGTGACAATAATAAACCAATGCCAATTGCAATGTTTTACACTCAATGCCCCCAACCAATGAAAACAAGCATGCAGTATGGTCTCTTTACCACCCTATCCACTTATGTTGCCGCTTTCGGGGAGCTTTGGACTTGCAACCCATGATTTCTCTGTACATCAATGCTCCTAAGGAGTCCTGCCATTTACTTTGCTCTTACATTTGACCTCCTAAAGTGCACCACCTTGCAGTTGTCCAGATTAAACGCCATCTGCCATTTCTCTGCCCATATTTCAAATTGATCTCTATCCTGCTGCATCCTTTGACAATTTTCCTCACTATCCACTCCTCCTACTTACGTGTCGTCTGCAAACATACTGATCAGCTCATCTAAGTTTTTGTCCAAATCTGTATCACGAAGAGGTCCCAGCAGAACACCACGAGTCACAGACTTCCAGTCAGAATAACATCACTCCCCTGTGGCTTCTATGACAAAGCCTTTTTTTTAGATGAGAAGTTTGGAGAATATAAAAATGAGAGGGGGTCATGCATTAATAAAGTACTTTTAATTTATTCTGTAATATTTCAAAATACTTTACAGCCATTAGATTGCTCTTTTTAATAGTGTAGCCACTGTTGTCTTGATTCTAAACAATGAAAGTAAAGGCTATGTACTAGAATGATCCTAGGGATGGGGAATTGACTTGTGTGTGGTGATTAGAAGTGGGATTGTTCTACTTCAGAGTTGTTAAGGGGAGATTTAATTAAGCTGTTCATTTAAAAAAAAATGTTTATTGGCGGGAGAATTGGTAACCAGCAGACAAATTTTAGAGAGCCGACAACACCAGACAGAAGATTAGATTTTTAAGGTGGTGTGGCTGTGATCTGGGAAATACTTAGTTAAAAACAAATAGTTTTTGAAAGAAAATTGGATACATCCTGTACATGCTTCCATGGCTGTGGGCCTGATTGCACTATCAAAAAGAAAATCAAGGCAGGTGCAATTGGTTGAATGTTATCCTCCAATGATTCTATGATTTTGTTACTGCAGGTGTTAAACATTTTTTAAATAAGTTAAAGCAATTTCTCAGTTTTGTGTGTTGAATCCAGAAATGGTACAACAGAGGAGTTCAAATGAACTCTGTCCTATCACCTGTGTCAGCTCTTTTACGAGAACTGTACTTTCCCCTCAAACCGCAGGAGGTGCAATACCTGTCCCTACATCTCATGCCTTGTCACCATCTGGGGACCTAAACAGCCTTTCCAGGTGAGACAGATTCACATGGATCTCCTACAACCTTGTCTATTGCATTCAGTGCTCACGATGTGGCCTCCTCTACACTGGCGAGACCAACCATAGACTAGGCGACTGCTTTGCTGAGCACCTGTGTTCTGTCTGCAATGGCCATCTTGAACTTCCGGTTGCAAGCCGTTTAAACTCCCCTTCCCATTTGCATCTGTCCTCAACCTCCTTCATTGCCAGGGTGAGGCCAAACGCAAACTACATGAACAGCGCTTCTTATTCCACCTGGGTAATCTACAACCCAATGGCATGGACACTAAATTCTACACTTCCAGGTAACCTGCAGCCCGTGTTCCTTTCTCTCTCCTCCTGACTTACCCAGGTCTGCTCACCTGCCCCTTCTTTACATGCCCCCTCCCCCACCTGATTCCATCAGCCTATCACCCACGCACTCAATCCGTTGGGTCTCCTATACCCTTTCCCACTATTTCCATCCTCCTGCCATCCCTTCCTTATCTGGTTCCACTTTTCACCTACTTTGCTTATCAGATTCCTGAATCTGCAGCCCTTTGTTGTCTCCATTTATCACCTCCCAGCCTCTGTCTCTGCCTCCATCCTTCCCTCCACCCACCTGACTCCATCTGCCCATCAACCCCTCCTCACCTAGTTCTACCTATTGCTTGCCAGCTCTTACCTCACCCTCAACTCTTTATGCTGGTTATCTGACCTGAAACGTTGCCCATCCCTTTGTCACTACAGATGCTGCCTGACCTGCTGGGTTCCTCCAGCAGTTTGGTTTTTTTTGCTCCAGATTCCAGCATCTGCAGTTTCTTGTGGTTCCATCTGATCTATATCTTACCGAAGCCTTAGACAGCCTTCCTCACTATCCACAACACCACCAGCTTTAATATTGTCCACTAACTTATGAATCATACCTCTTGCATTCATATCCAAGTTGTTAATATAGATCTCAAACCACAAGGGCCCGGCACCGATCCGTGCAGTCTGCCACTGCTCACAGACTTCCAATCAGAAAAGCATCCTTCCGCCACTGCTTCTGCCTCCAGTCACCAAGCCAATTTTGGATCCAATTCGCTGGCTCACCTTGGATCCCATGTGCTTTAATCTTCTTGATCAGCTGGCCATGCAGGACCTTGTCAAATGACTTGCTAAAGTCCTTATAGACAACATCCACTGGCCTGCTTTCATCAATCTTCTTAGTTACCACCTCAAAAAAGAAAGTCAGTCAAATTAGTGAGGCAGGATTTCCTCCATACGAAGCCATGCTGACTATTCCTGATCATCCCTGCTTTTCCAACCGTACATACATCTTACCCTTTGGATTTTCTCCAATAATTTCTTTACCATTGACTTGAGACTCACCAGACTGTAGTTATCTGCTTTATCCCTGCTTCCATTCCTAAATATAACAACAACATTAGCTGTCCTCCAGTCTTCTGGCACCTTGTATCTGGCTAAAAAAGATGCAAAAAATCTCCGTGAGGGCCCTAACCATCTCCTCCCATCTTTCCCAGAGCAACCTGGGATAGATTTCTTCCAGCCTAGGGATTTATCAATCCTTGCACATCCCACAACATGGAACACCTCTTCCTCCTTAAAGCCTCCCAGTGTCAGATTATCCACAAACCGCTCCCTAAAGTGACTATCTTCTATGCCCTGCTTGGTGAATACAGATGAGAAGAATTAATTTAGGACCTTGCCCACATCCCCTGGCTCTGTAGGTTACCCCTTTGGTCCTTAAGTCTCACTATTTCCCTGGCTATCCTCTTGCTCCTGATATACTTGTGGAATTTCTTGGGAATCTCCTTAATGTTGCTTGTTAAGTATATTTCAAGACTCCTTTATGCCCTCCTAATTTCTTGTTATCTCCTATACAATCTATATTCTTCATGAGACTCTCTTGATCCCAGTTCCCTATACTTGTTTCCTTTTTTTTCCTGATAAAACATTCACTATCCTTTGTCATCCTAGGTTCTCTAATCTTGTCGTTTTTGCCTTTTGCTCTTACTGGAACGTGTTGGCTCTGAACTCTTGTAACTTTTAAAAGACTCTCGCTTGTCAACTGTTGTTTCACCCTGCTCCTACTTTTACCAGGTCCTCTCGTACTTCATTAAAATCAGCCTTTCCCCTTCTCTCCCTCCCCCCAACCCTGCCCAATTCAAGACCTTAATTTGACAGCCCCCTTTCCATACCTACCTTGAAACAATCATAATTATGGTCAGTGTTCTCCTACCAACATTTCCACTGCCTGCTCAATTTCATTTACTAAGATAAAATCAAGTACTGCCCTGTCTCTCGTAGGACCCTCTACATATTTTTTCAAAACAACTTTCTCAGATGCACTTAACAAGTTCCACCCAATTTAATCCCTTTGCGCTAAAGGCAATGCCAATCCATACTGGGGAAAGTTTAAAATCCCACACCCCAATAATCCTTTTGCGCTTGCACCTTTCTGTGATTTTTTTTTCCACACACACCGGTTCCTCTAATTCCCGCTGCTCTGGTTCCTTAGCCAGTTACCTTTTTAAATCTACGCCCTCTGCTTACCATGTACTTTGCTGTGTCAAAACCTGTCATGATTTGGAATACATTCCTTAACTTTCTGTTCTCCAGTTGCTCTGGGTAATTGAGGTTTCACATCCTTGCTACTGTTCTAACAAATCTCCCTTGTACCCTTTCCAATCCCTTGACATCCTTCCTATCTGAAGTCTGGTGCCCAGAATTGCCTAGAATAGTCAAGGTAGAGAGTAACCAGTGATTTTTTTTTTCATCAGTCTAATGATTTGGATGTAATTTCCTTATTTTTGTATTTATAGACCACTTTTATTTAAATAGCCTTTTCAACTTGTCCTGCTTCCTTGAAAGATTTATTTGCATACAAGACAAGACAAGGGAGCAGAAGTAGGCCATTCAGCCCATCGAGTCTTTCCCAAGTTTCTCCTTCCTATATTCTATTTAACATATTAGTTTATTGTTCATATTCCTTCTCTCAAAATATATCACTTCACACCCACCTGCATTAAATTGAGTCTACCATTTACATTGTATCCTTGCTGCCACTTTCAGGGACTTTCTTTTGCTAACAAATCTATCAAACATATTTTGGAAAGTCCACATTAGACATCGTCGTCTTCAACTTTCAAATACCTCCTCAAAAGTTCAAACCAGTTACTTAAACAGAACTTGCTTTGAGTGAAGTTAATGTCCCTAAGTACTTTGGATTACTTTTTTTTACAGTAAAAGCAATCCCTGCATTGCAACCGTTTGGAAAATCCTCCCCTATAGAATTCACAGATCACTACCCGAAAATTTCTGATATGGAATAAAATTTGCCCTCTTGGAATGGGGGGAGTAAATAAATACAATATATAAATAAGTTCAGCTCATTTCTTGATGCACTTACAGATGATGCAGTCTTGCTTTACGGAAAATTGCAGTACTGGCCACTCTTGTATAATTCTAAACAATGAGAAGCAAAGGTTATGCACTAGAATGATACCAGAGATGGGGAGTTACTTTTGTCTCCAAATACTCTTTCTAAGAAGTTCCTTGTTACCTGTTACCTTTAGAATCCCTAAACAATCTTTCAACTTGTTAAAACTCAACTGCTCGTTTAACACAGAATTGAGTTTCCATCATCCTTCACTCTATTGTTATTTTATTGCCATGGCTCCTGCCCCACATTCCTCAAATCTTAATCTATTAAGTGTTCAAATTCATTTATGACTTTGCTCCTCCTCTCTAACCTCTTCCTACCCTATAACAACTTGGAACTTACATGTATTACGCAAGTTCCTTTATCTTGCCACTGCCATTGTGTCTACAGACATGTTGGGCTCTAAGATTTAGATCTCCCTCCCTTTTAAAGATAGGAAGTCTTTCCACCCTACCTCTCTGGACAAGCTTTTGAACATTTAGTAGCTCCTTTGGGTCAAATATCTTTTTTTTGCTTAACTGTGCTTCTGAAACACTTAGTTTAGCTACAGTGGAGATATTGTGCAAGAACATTACAGCATAGGAATAGGCCCTTCAGCCCACAATGTCTGCTGACCATGATGCCAGTACAAACTAATCTCATCTGTCTGCACATGGTCTATGTCTGTCCATTGCTGCCTGTTCATGTGCTTCTCTAAATGCCTCTTAAACGCTGCTGTCAGATCTTACACCAGTTCCACTGGCAATGCAATCCAGCCACCTACCACTTTGTGGACTTGTAAATCTCCTTTGTACTTTCTCTCACCTTAGATCTATGCCCTCTATTAATTAACATTTCCACCCTGGGGGAAAACACTCTGACTATCTACCCCATCTACATCTCATAATTTTGTATACTCCTATCAAGTTGCCTGTCTGCCTCCAACATTCCAGAGGAAACAATCCAAATAACAAAATTGGGGCTTTAAAACTTAACACATCATGCCAATTGGTATAATCAGAGATTGTATGAAAAAACTTGGGGGGGGGGGGGGTGGAATCAATATATCAGTAATAGTTTCCATTTTAGCAAAAATACTGAAATTAATGTTTATATCTGACTTGCAAACACCTTTTTAAAAAATGTGTCCATATTTTGGTGCAATACAAAATATATTTGATGTTTGACCATGTATCTGGAAACATTTCAAAAATAACACAATACATTTTAATTTTCCATTTGTACTAAATGCATATTTTCTGACATACTTTTAGTTTCTACACTAGCACAGGATGTTTGTTCATCAGGGTTCTTTTATGAGACAATACTTGTAATAGTAATTGTATGGTAATTATGAAATTAATAGTATTTCCTTGCATTGTTTCCATAAGAAAACAAAGTTTGAAAAGTGGGAGCAATTTAGGAAAAACAGCAGTGCAGTAATATATTACCATCTACTGCAGCATGACCCAATTTCCAGATCACTGCAGGTGCACCGATGTGGTCATCTCTAAATAAAGCAAAGCACAACTTGCCAGGCTGCGGTTATATTAGGTTATAATACAAAAGTGGCAATGAAATGCAAACACTCAACTGGAAGGAAGCTAAATTTCAGGCAAACCAGGTTAACTAGAATCAAAAATTGGCACATCAAACAATAAAAATGATCAATGGAAAGAGAAGATGGTTTGAAAACATTCTAGGCAAATTTTCATGAGCACAAGATGGATATATTGTAGAGAGAGGACACAAATATTTATGATAAATGTCAGGCTTGTAATGCTATAGAGAACTAAACTGGACACAGAAAGTACAGAACAGAATGACAAGTTAGGGGCAAGAGTCCAAGACTGGCAGTGGTCCTCGGTGTTATAAAATGGTCCCTCAATCCATTTAATAAGATCATGGTTGATCTCACTGTAACCTTAACTCTGTATTCCTGTATACATCCATGGCAATTTTTCACTGCCTTGCTCATCAAGAATCTATCTACCTCTCCATTAAGAATATTCAAGAAACTCTACTTCCACAACTCTTTGTGGAAGAGCTCCAAAGATTCATGACCCTCAAGGAAAAAGTTTCACTTCCTCTCCATCTTAAATGGCTGACCCCTTGTATTTCTAAAGTGAGAACAAGTCCTCGCACAACAGGAAGCATTCTCTCCACATCAAGACTCCTCATATTCTTATGCTTCAATTAAATCTCCTCCCGTTCTTCTGAACTCCAGCAGACACAAGCCTAATCTGTTCAACATATCTCGTATGACAAACTGCCCATTCCAGGTATTAGTCCAGTAAACTTTCTCTAAGCTATCTCCAGTGCATTAGCACCCCTTATTAAATAAGGAGAGTAACACAATGCTATGTTATCAAGTAGTGTTCTCATCAATGACCTATATAACCGAAGCATAACCTTTCCACATTTGTATTCAATTCTCCTAGCACTAACCAACATTCTGTTAATTACTTGCCACACCTCCATAATACTCTTGAGTATCGGGCTCAGTATTTGAGTTGAAAGAATGCATTTGAAAACCTGAGGCAGGGTGGTTAGCAGAATTACAAAATAGAAATAAGCGTTCTTTTTTTAATGTAGAGGATATGGAGGCAGAAACTCATCTTAGTGTCAAAAAGGATGCATGGGTTATAAATAGCCTGGTTCAGTTTGAGCTGGTGGCCAAGGCAGTAAAGTCAAAGGTGATAAGGGAATTGAGCTTGTGGTGAGGGCTGATTAGTGTTTAACTGTAGAAACTTTTTTCAGATGCAGATTTGATTTTTGGACAGCATGAAACATGGGGGTCAGGAAAATGGTGGTAAGGTACATCTGAGGGTCAGCGGTATATTTGTGCAATAGCTATTGTTGGACCACCTCGAAGATCTATATGTGAAATAAAGCTGCTTTCTGTCACAGATAGATCTTTGAGGTGGTCCAACAATAGCTATTGCATTGTGAAGAATCTGTCTTGGTGACAAAGCAACCCAAAGGGGAAATGACCATTTTGGGAGAAGAATGATTTTACTTGTGGTTAGGGCACCTAAGATGCAGGTTGGGTTATGATATAGCAGAAACATAGTGGTGCATGGCAATAAATGTTTTCATTTGTTTTTCATGTTTAGTTCATGTGCCAGATCAATTTTATGATTGACATCAAGGCCAGAAGTAATTTTTAACCTTGGCACTAGTTTTTGTTTTGGTTGGAGTTACTATTTGCATTGAGCTCTTGGGTTTTGGCCATGGAATATTAATTGCCAATGTTTATCATGTGCAATTTGCATTCTGATTTTTGGCTTTGGTGATAATTCTTGGTGCTATGTGTTGGGACAATTAGTTAATGGGTATAGAGTTGTAGTTCATTTCCGCTGTTGAGGAAGAGAATGTGATGCAGATTAGACATCCGCTAAATACTTCGCAACCATAGTGATGGGAAGTGTAAAGGTTTTGCTTCTAAAAGCCAAAAGTCTGATCCATTATGTGCCAAGTCCAATGGAGCAGCACAGATTTCCCAGCTCTGAAGCTGGAATATCTATCTGTTTGCAGAGCCTGGTGCAAGTTACAGCAACAACTGAACATGAACAAATGGCTTTGGACTTGAAGGGTCAGTGGATCGTGTGTTCTTGGTGTTAATTTTCTTTAAAAAACAAAAAAAATCCCTAGCCTTTTTTTTCCCCAATGTCAAGTGCATTCCCAAACATTCAATTTCAGTGTCAACTTTGACAGATGGGGAGCAAGGTGTGACTGGCCATTTCTTGAGTGCAGCTACTCTCTTCTTGGAGCTCTTTTGCTGCACTGGGCCTTGTTGATCAGCTAGGAACTAGTTTCCAGTGGATGATTGAGCCTGGGACCACACTGGAAGAAATGGCACAGTTTGAGGACAAGTAACAGGTTCACAGGATTGGCCATGTGCATTCAGTTTTTTTTTCTTGGTATTAATTATTTATGGAGATTTTGTCTGCTCAAGGGTTACAGCAGATTGTCTTGCTACCAGATTTAGATTATACAGCTGTAGAGGAGTAGCTGTCAACAGGAACATAATATTCTCCTGTTATTTAGTGTAATGAGTTAGCAATTATACACTGTGTGGAATTTATCCTTCCATTGCTATTTCAGAATGTTTATATTTCAACTGTCACAGACACCCAGAAATAATTGGCAAAAGCTGTGAGTTGTCATGTTGCACAAAACAGATGATACCATTATAGACTCTTCTCATGTTTACACTGCAGAATAGCCCAAATGAATTGTGGTGGAAGCTTGCAGGTCTTGAAAAAAAATTCTGTTTTTGTTTTAATATAGTCTTGGACAGCAACAATGGAATAAAACAAGCAGCATTGCTCGGTATATCTAGAGTTGCTTTCTTCTGCAGCATCGTTTTTATATTTTGCTTGAGCTATGCATTCTGGATAACAGACAAGAGACTGCAGATGCTGGAAATCTGGAGCAACACACACAGCGCTGGAGGCACTCAGCGGGTCAGGCAGCATCTGTGGAGGGAAATGGACAGTTGATTTTTTGGGTCGAGATGAAGGATCTTAATAGATGCTGCCTGACCTGCTAAGTTCCTCCAGTACTTTGTGTTTTGCATTCCGGATAAGCCTGTTTGGGTAACACTGGTGTATACAGCTGAAACTATTCTGTTTTGCCTTCCATGTATGCTTCCAGTATGATGTTTCTTGCTTTTGGCCTAAAACACAAACTATTAAGTGGCTGAAATTGCAATGGTCTTGCCTCGTGAATCAGTAAATTGTAGATTCAGGTGTTTTCTCTGGAGATTTGAGAAGAAATCCGGGCTGGTTCTTCAGTGCATCTGGAGATGGGTACAGTGTTGCAGGTGTATTTTTCAGATAAGACCCCTTCCCATGGATTTTTTTTATAATTGATCTCATTTTGCTGTTTTGAAGAGCAGGGGAGTTCTCCCACTGATGTGGCTAATAAGTATGCAGAAACAATTATCACTAACTGTTCAAATTGTTGCCATCTTTCCCACATTTATCGTGCTTTATTGGTTGTGAAGTGGCTTGGGAAGTCAAGATATTTGGGCCTTTTACAAGTGGAATTTAGTTTGTGTCTTGGTAAAATTCAATTTGAAATATGTTTATTCCCTTTTTTCTATTATCTTTAGCATCTATATAAAAAGGTTTAAAATTTGTGTTCTCTTTTGACAGTACATTAAACCTTTCCAGGCTGGTTTTGTAATAATTTTTGGTTTAGTTTTTGTAGATGTTCTCAAGTTTAGTGATTACAGAGTCTTGTTTTCCAAATCTTCCTTTATATTCATGTTGTATTTTGAGGGCACCTGAGACCTTGCTGATGAGTCAGCTGACTCAAAGGCCAAAACTTTTTTTTTGGTTTCTTTTACTTTGGGATTGTCAGCTGTGTGCCCCTGCTTTCTCTGGTACAGTGGCTGCAATCTGCATTGATGAGCACTGATTCGTCGCTGCTCTGGTCTGTCAAATTTTGAGTCTTACCTGAGACTGAAGGACATGCTTTGGTCTTGGCTGCTTCACAGACTGTTAACCCTGGTTTATAAGTAACTGGAAAACCTCTGGAATGGTGATTTTTTAATATGTTTGCTAACAATGACAACTGAGCATTTTGGCCATTATTAATGTGCTGAATTTGTATTCTACAATTCATAATTTCCTTTTTTATAAATTGACTATTAATCCTGTTTTACATCAGTCAAAATTCATTTAACAGTTGGATTAATAGTGCTTCATTACTGTGATATATGGATTTTGGTTTCCTACTGCCTCAACACCATAACCACCACAAATGAGCTACCTACATTAGCCATTCCTTTTGCATTTCATTTTTAAACCTAACTTTATTTTCCACAGATTTTCTCCTCTTCCCCATGCTTCTTGAAACATAGTTTTGTATCTATCATGTACATACAGCTTCACCTTTCCCAAGTCCACCTATCTGCACTTCTCTAGATGAGTTGGACTTGAGCCATTCAATTCTACTTTTTTTATTCTCCCTGCTCTCCCATGATTTATGTTGACAAACCAGAATCCTTCACTATTCTGCTTTCCCACAATCTTCCTTTTGCACATATTTAAATTACTGCAGGTTCCATCTGAGCCTCTCTTGCCAAGTGAAAGGCCCACCAAGCATTCTAGCAACCAGCAAATCCAATTGCCCACTACCATTTTTTCCCTACTTCTCCCACTTTGGGGAGATGGAATGGAGACACAAGAGGTTGCAGGTGCTGGAAACCTCCGCCAGCTGGTTGCTTTTGTTTATCTCTTAGGGAGACAGAACTTGCAAACCGCCTTTGCACTCTATTGCCGCAACCTATAACTATGTGGAGCAAAAAAATAAACTGCTGAAAGTGGGTTGGGCTCCATTTGTGGAGGCAAGGGGATGGTTGACATTTTGGGTTGAGACCCTGCATCAAGCTTGAGAGTGTAGAAGATAGCTATTATATAAAAGTAAGAGAGGTGAGGCAGATGCTGTTAAGTAATGTGGAACCAGATTTTGGTGGGGGGGGAGGGGCCATTAGTTAGAAACATAAGAAAAGAAGAAGGGGAAAAGATAGCAGGGGGGAGGGTGCAGAGGCTGATGGGAGATAGGTGAAACCTGATAAGGGAGGAATGATGGGTAGAAAAGGAGAGGTGAACCAAGGGAGAAAAAAAACCCCAGGTAGATAGGTAGGTGATGGGCAGATGGAACCAGATGGGGGAGGGGGTGATGTCTGGGTAACAAGTGGAGGGGTGGGAGTGGGAAAGGAAGATGGGGGGGGGAGTGGGTTACTGGAAACTGGAAAATTCAATATTCATACTATTGTGTTGTAGGTTACCCAAGCAGAATGTGAGATGCTGTTGTTCTAGTTTGTGTTTGGCTTTCCTGTGGCAGTGGGGAAGGCTGGGAATAGATGAGTTAGTATGTAAATGGCAGTTGAAATGACATGCAACTAGAAGCTCAGGCTGGCTGTTGTGGATAGAGCACAGCTGCTCTGAAAAACGGTTGCCTAGTCTATGCTTGGTCTTGTCAATATAGAGGAGACCACATCGCCTCGTACAGCCCATGGCATGAATGTTGAATTTTTCAATTTCGGGTAACCTACTGCCACAGTTCACCTCAGTTCTCTCTTTGTTCACCTTTTCCATCTCTTCTCTTCCCCACCGCCCCCACCTGGCTCTACCTGCCTGTATTTTCTTCCTTTTGTTTCCACCTATCAACTACCGGCCTTTGTCTCAAAACTTCTCCCACTCCCCCACCTGGCTCCATCTGCCCATCATTTCTCCCCTCCCCCAAATCTGGTTCCACCTATTGCTTACCAGCTTCTGTCTTATCTCTCCCTCTCACTTGTATGTACTGGCTTACTTTACACTCTCAGTCCTGATGCAGGGTCTCGACTGAAACATCAACCATTCCTTTGCTGGAAGAACTCAGCGGGTCAATCAGTATCTATGGAGTCAGTTTATTTTAAGTTCCAGATTCCAGCATCTGCAGTTGCTTGTGTCTCCTGTAACTATTTGGACTGTACATTTGGGCCTGTCTCCATGTTTCACTCAAGACAACACTCTCACTAGAGAACAAGACCCTTTTCATCCATGAGCTTGTCACAGATGTAGACATGGCCGAGGGAAGATTATTTTTTTTTAAATAGAGTTTCTCATGTACATGTGCTTGCTACAGCTCAATCTGAGGTGGTATAGTTAACTCACTTAACTCATGCCTTTATCTGTCTTCCTACTTCAGGAAACATTGGAAGGTCTTTGCTTCTTCTGCCTCTTGTGTTTCTTATTTAAGAATTTTTTTGTTTTGAAATAACCCAGTAAAATATCCTGTTTCTAAAAGGCAATTATTTGCTGACTTGTATCTTTATTAGTCACATGTATATTGAAACACACTGTGAAATGCACTTTTGCGTAGAATGTTCTGGAGGCAGCCTGCAAGTGTCACCACGCTTCTGGCACCAACGTAGTATGCTCACATCTTACTAACCTGTACGACTTTAGAACGTGGGAGGAAACTGGAGCGCCCGGAGGAAACCCATGCAGACACGGGGAGAATGTACAAACTCCTTACAAACAGCAGCCAGAATTGAACCCGGGTCGCTGGCGCTGTAGTAGCATTACTCTAACTGCTGCACTACCGTGCCTGCCTCTTCACTGTGACTTCAACCCTAGTTCCCAATTCTGAATAATTTTTTCTAGCCATCATTGTAACTCTTGCTTTCTCTTTGGAATTTGCAGTCCTCCTCTATTTGAATTTACCTGTATACAAATTGCCTACCAATAGTCATGGTCAGTGCTTCAGATTTGCCATTTCACGGGACCTTCCCACCACATTTGTAACGATCACCAATAAGACTATCTCTGATCACTTTCTTATTTCCCTTTCAATCCAAGTTTACCTCCCAATCTTTCAAGAGTATATTTCTGGACAAAAGCTTCAATTCAAATCCTTTAACACTGCGCTTTCAAATTTCCATCCATCTGGTTCATGGCCAATTGTTCATCATAACATTACTGAAGTCTCTGATGTAAATCAAGGGTTGGCAATATCTTTAATGCCCGAGGCCCCATTAAAGCTATTTATCTTGCCCTAATCAATGTCCCTGTTTCTATCTGTCCAAGAATTTCTGGTTTGAACACCTTTTGAACTTGTCAAATTGATTTGGTGTGACCATTTAATAGGTTGCCAGAATATCTACAATGAGTTGGAGCTGGCATGGAATGCATTTGTAGGTTCACAGTAAACAAAGTCAATCTACTTATTTAAAAAAAACATTCTTTAAATAGATTGCCGTAATGGAGATAGCAACTTTGCTTAAAAGTGGGGTAATTTCTCCAGAAAAGTGAGCTGAATAAAAGAAACAGAAACAGACAAAGGCCATTTGGCTCTTTCGTACCTGCTCTGCCATTCAAAAAAAAAACATGCTTGGTGTTTTATATCTTTGCTGTTTCCCTACACCAACCAAATCCCATGACTCCCTTCATTAAAAATTGTTTTTTTAATTAATCTTAGACAGCTATAGTCATGTGAGCACTGGGTTTCAGTAACATGGGAATTATCCATTTACAGAAAAACTCAGATAATTTGCAATCTGACTGTACAGAAATTTCAGTGGTTTGGCATCTGGCTAACGAGTGAATTTTTCTGCACTTTCCCTGAAACTGTCAGGGTTCACTGCAAAATTTACAACATTGTTACGTAATGTCCTTTTGTTTTAGAAAAAGAATTTAAACAGCATTTATGT
Source organism: Pristis pectinata (assembly GCF_009764475.1). Taxonomy (NCBI): domain Eukaryota; kingdom Metazoa; phylum Chordata; class Chondrichthyes; order Rhinopristiformes; family Pristidae; genus Pristis; species Pristis pectinata. The sequence continues at coordinate 108,391,178 of NC_067407.1, forward strand.
ACTAATAAGAATAATATCCAATAGTCCAAAAAATGTGCCAGTCCAGGACCACCAAAGTGCTGAATGGGCTGAATTATTACCATTTTACCGTACATCCACTCTGTATTGGCAATGTTGCTACCATTTGTAGTCCATTGGATTCCCCCCCCCCCCCCCCCCCCATTGCTAAAACTTGAATATCCACGAGCCTCCAGATATTTTTCTCTACCAAAAGTTGCCTTTTTATTTGATATTCGATATTGGATGTCAAATAGGAAGAAGAATGTAGCCATGGTTATCAAACATGGTTGGGTTATCAAACCCCCCCGGGGCTTGATAAAACTAGCCACCATTCCAAACCCAGGGAAATGAAGTTGAGCTAGACTGCTTGTAATCTTTGAATTGTGTTGCGGTGGAGTTTATCAATATCCATCGGGTCACAAAAACTGCCTTTTTCTATTGTTTTTCCACCCATGCCGCTGACGCTCTCAAGAGTCCCTTTGGTGTTTCTAGACTTGATTTGTTCCAGAGTTCCCTAAGCCAGCCTCCCATGTTCTAAACTTGTATGCATAACCAAAATTGTGGACATGTGGGAACGTGTACATAAGCATTTTAAAAGTTTGAGGCATTGCTGACCTTTGCTTTCAGTGGCTTCATGGCCTCACATGTTCACCATCTGCAACTACTTCCTACCCTACGCGCCTTTTAGAGCTTTACAAACTTCCATTTCTGGCCTATGGTTCATTCCAGATATTGGCTCCACTGTTGGTGGTATGCTTTGTAAATTCTGGAATTCCCTTCCATAAATGTGGTCTTTTACAGGCGTTTACCCCAGTATTTTAAGACAACCAAAGAGGTGGGTTTTATGGACTTTTAGGTACACATTTCTTCAGTTATGTGAACATTCACTTAACAAATCCTCACTACAACAAAAGGTTTTATTTGCTGCTTGACAAGTGTTACAATCGCCACAACAAAGGGGAGAGAACAGGTTTGGAGATGATGTTTCAAGCATGTGTCAGTAGGGAAAAACTGTAACATTTAACATTCTTTTTAATTGCCTTATTAGAAAGGAGACAATGAATAAACAAGCTATGTAAAATGGGGGGGTGAAGGAGGGTTGGCGGGGAGGGGGTGGAATCCAGTACCTCTTCCATCTGGCAATAAAGACAATTAGATGAATGACAATTTCAGCTTGTCGAAGTTCTGGTCACTGCATTACAAGAAAGATATAGAAGCATTGGAGAGAGTGCAGAAGTTGTTCACCAGGATGTAGCCTGGATTAGAGAGTATTAGCTATAAGGAGAGATTGGGCAAATTGATTTGTTTTCTCTGGAGCATCAGAGGTTGAGTGGAGATCTTATAGATGTTTATAAAATTTGAGATGCATAGACAGGGTAGATAGTTGGTCTTTTTCTCAGGGTGGAAATGTCAAATACTAGAAGGTATAGCTTCCAGGTGAGAAGGGGAAAGTTTTTCTTTTACACAGAGTGGTAGGTGCATGGAATATGCTGCCAGGAGGAAGTGCTGGAAGCATAGTGACATTTAAGAGGCATTTAGACAGGCACATGACATGCAGGGATATGGATCATGTGCAGGCAGAGCTATTGATTTAATTTGGCATCATGGTCAGCACAGGCGTTGTGTGCTGCAGGGCCTGTTCCTGTGCTGTACTGTTCTACATTCTAAAGCTTGGTGCAGTTTGCTTTTGATTTAGATTGACAGCTTCTGACTTTTTTCTGACCATCCACAGCAATTGGTATCCCACATGAAAATGGATAGCTTATTGTATCTCCAGCAAAACAAATTTTCACTTAACAAAGAGATTAAAGAACACTTTTTGTTAACTGAGGGAGATGTCGTAGTTTTTCTGTGGTTCAGTGTCAAGTTTTTGTTTTGGCAATACTTCTGTTAAGCGGCTTTTGTAATATTTCATTATGTTTAAGGCACCATATTGTTGCATTCAAAAGATTTCATGAATTATACTATAAAAGCTGCAGAAACTGATGCAAATAATCCAGAACAGCAGCAGTGCAGATATGTTGGTGTATATGTCTGGATGGTGTTGGAAATGAGCAGCAAGACCAAGGAAGGAAATAAACTATGTATCCAAATATAATATGTAAAATTTATATTTGTGATTCATTTAAAGGAAATCATTAATATTGGTTTGAAGGGTGTTTGTTTTTATTTTAGTAGTGAACTAATTTTTTGAAAATCCTGAAGTTATCACTGGATACACCTGTGCCTTGAGCTGTTTGAGAACACTTCCTGACTGCACTCAAATAATATTTGACAAGAGCAGTGCCTCCAAGTTTTATTAATGTGTGTGTGAGGAGGTGGAATTCAACTGAAAAAATACCCACTTAATTTGGACATTAATAACCACAGATGGCATTCTGCAATGTGTATAATTGGATGTGCATTGAGGCTAGTTTACATAAATATTGGAGAATACTTTGGTAGGTGCGGAATTGCTAAAAACTAATTTGGCTGTCTTGATGTTTTCTTACATTCTTGTAGTCCCAATAGTGTAAGTTAATGTTCCTACTTTCGACTGGTTTTCTATCAAGTGCTTGGAGGTATTTGTTTTATTTTTGTGTTGCCATTTTGCTGAATCACCAGCAGATTTAAATAGAACTTTCATTCTATGTTCTATATGCCCTAGAATTTCTATTTCTTTTAAGAAATGCATGCTGCTTGTCTTGCCTCATAAGCTTGCTGCTCTTCCATTTTTATCTTCATGCATTTTAAATTATCTTACTCCTTCTCCTCTCCTACCCTGCTGCTCTACAACCCACACCATTTGTCAGTGGCATTTTAGAACAGTTTAACTTGTAGGCTTTACCTTTGCTTGGTTATACATCCATTCTTAATCACTCCCACTTTTGATCATTTTGTTTCTTTCTTGGCAAGCATTCCATTTCCTTTTGGGTCTAATTTTTAATAGTTTGTCCAGGCTTCTTTACAAGTAGGAATGGATTGTTTCCATCTGAAGTATTCAATGAATCCTCCAGGTGGTAACTTTATTAATCCTGCAGCGTAAGAAATACCTGCAGGATGGGAAAGCTGTGCTGCCACTGGTGTGTTCCAGGATGGTACAGAGCTTTCAAATTATCGGTTGCATTGGGAATTCCTGCTCTAGGATTTGCTATTCCGTAGAATTTCCTTTGAAGTTTTAAAAGCACATCCCAGTCAATGATGAGCTTACTGTTCCTAAGAGCATTCGGCCCATCAGATGCATGCTGGCTCCCAGCAGGGCAATCTCATCAGTACCATTTTGCTCTCTTATTTCCAATATCATTCACTTGCTCATCAACTCCCCTTCAATACTCTTTTTCTTGTCATTTACCTACACTAGGGGCATCTAAAGAAAAAAACAGCCAATTAATCTGTGGAAGGAACCCAGAGCACCACGAGGGAAATTCGAAATTTGCAGTTATGGAGAACATGCCAATTCCACACAGGTAGCACTGAAAGTCAGGATTGAACCCAGCTGGGAAAACTGCATGGCACTTGGATAAGATAATCTTGAAGTGAAACACTACTGTGTAGGAAATGCAAAAACCAATTTTGATGTAACAAATTCCAGCAATTTGATAAAGAACAAATATGCATTTAGTATTACTGATTAAGAAGTAAATAAGACACCAGGAAGAGGCCCAGTGTGCCATTGAATTAATTGGGAGGTTTTGCATTTATTTTAAAATGTCACTGACATTTTAATAAAATAAAACTGAGTTGAAGTGCAATATTTTTCTGAGGATTGTGAGTCTTTGGAACTCTTTGGTAGAAGGCACAGTCTTTGAATATTGTTAAGGCAGAGTTAGATTTTTGATAAGCAGGGGGAGAAAAAGAGTAGGTGGGGATGTGGAGAGAAGATTACAATCGGATCAGTTATAATATTGATTGGTGGAGCAAGCCCCAGGAGCTGAACGGCCTACTCCATTTTCGTATGCTCTTCTATTTTCTTTCAAATTGTGCCACAGAATATTTCCAGTGCACTTGAGAGGACATCTGTTTACACCCTTTGTATCTGGATGGAAGCATCGGTAGATTGTATTCTATTCTAGCAGCATTTCTGACCTGGAAGTAAGAGCTTTTATTGAGTCATCGTTGGTACCATTTTTGAGGAGAAGTGGGGAAAGTGTACCATGACCTTAGCAGGAATTTTGCACGTCTCTGAGTGGGACTCAAGCCAAAAACCTTTTAATTTAATTTTGGACTAATGTCTTTTCTAAACATACCTGTTGAGGGTGGGGATGTTCTGATTTCATTTGGTCAGGTTTGCTCTTTCCATTTGTAGAAAGGAGCTGTACCAGATCTGATATCTGTAGTTTATTTCTTTTTATGACTTGCGAAAAAAAAAAAGTTCACAAGGCAGTGTAGTTGAATTATTTGTCCTAATAACACCATGCCTGGTAAGTTAGGAAATGGGTGCACCAAGCCAAGAACCTGATTATTGAGCTGCTCTTACTATGGTTGTGGTCTAGTGGATAACTTTGGTTACCCATTAATGTCTTCTCTTTTTCTTGCAGTAAAGAGGATCTGGCAAAATGTGGACGATGTAAACTAGCATTCTACTGCAATGTAACCTGCCAGGTAAGATCCAAGTCTGTGATCAGCAATATTTGCAAAAACATAAATGTCACTTTTCACAATAGTGGGAAATATGCTTGTTAAACATCATTGAAAACTGGTCTCTGTGTTGTTTTCATATATATCTTTATTAAAGCACTCATTTCATTCTAGCATTCCAGGCAAGACAATTAACTCCATGACGAAGGATTGTTGGTGAGATTTGTTTGTAGGTTCGATACCCTGTTACTGGGTTTCACTGTGTCTTTAAACAGTGTGGAATGTTTGCTTTATAGAACATTGAACAGTATAGCATAGGAACAGGCCCTTTGGCACACTGTTTATGCCGAACATGATACCAGTCTATCCAATCCTATCTGCTTGTGCCTGGCCCCCTCTGTTCCCTGCCTATTCATGTCTGTCTAAGTGCCTCTTAAACGTTGCTATCATTTATGCTTTTACCACTTCCCCTGGAATCGCATTCCAGACACCTTCCACTCTGTTTTTAATAATAAAAACTTGCCTTGCACATCTCCTTTAATTATTCTCCCTCTCACCTTGAATCTATGCCCTCTAGTATTTGACATTTCCACCCCTGGAAAAAGACTCTATCTATGCATCTCATAATTGTATATACTTGAGGCTGCCAATGCACCAGACAAAACAATCCAAGTTTATCCAACCTGTCCTTGTAGTTAATGCACACCAATCCAGGCAACAGTGTGGTTAACCTCTTCTGCATCCTCTCTATAGCCTTCACATCCTTCCGATAGTGTGGCAACCAGAACTGCTCACAGTACTCCAAATGTGGGCTAACCAAAGTTTTATACAGCTGCAAAGCAACTTGCAAAGTTTTATGGTGACACCAGAGATTCTGCAGATGCTGGAATCTGAAGCAACACACAGAAAATGCTGGAGGAACTCAGCAGGTCAGGCAGCATCCATGGAGGGAAATATAGTCAACAATTCAGGTCGAGACTCTTCATCAGGACTGATGAAGGGTCTCAACCCGAAACATCGAATGTTTATTTCCCTTCATGGATGCTGCCTGGCCTGCTGAGTTCCTCCAGCATTTTCTGTGTGTTGCTTGCAAAGTTTTATACTTGGTGCCCTGATGAATGAAGGCAAGCATGCCATATGCCTTCTTTACTACCCTATCCACTTGTGTTGCCACTTGCAAGGAGCTTGGATGGACTTATACCCCAAGATCCCTCTGTACATCAGTGCTCCTAAGGATTCTTCCATTTACTGTATTTTCTTCTTGCATTTGACCTCCCAAAGTGCATCACTTTACACTTCTCTGGATTAAACATCTACCATTTCTCTGCCCAATTTTTCAACTGATCTATATCCTGCTGTATCTTTTGACAACCTTCCTCTCTGTCCAATTTTAGTGTTGTCTGCAAACCTACAAATCAAACCACCCACATTTTCATCCAAATCATAGTTCTAGCACTGATCCTTGTGGAACACCACTGATCACAAACCTGCAGTCAGAAAAAAATACCTCTCCACCACTACCCTTTGTCTTCTACGACCAAGCCAATTTTCTATCTAACTTACCAACTCACTGTGGATCCCATGTGACTTAATCTTTTGGACCAGCCTACCATGACTGACCTTATTGAATGCTTTACTAAAATCCATGGAACAGCATCCACTGGCCTACCCTCATCAAGCATCTTTGTTACCTTCCCAAAAAATTCAAATTGCATTTGTGAGACAGGACCTCTCCTGCACAAAGGCATGTTGATTTTCCCTAATAAGTCTTTCCTTTTGGAAATATGAATAAATCGTGTACCTAAGAACCTTCACTAATAATTTCTCTACCACTGATGTAAGGCTCACTGGCTTATTTTCTGCATTATCCCTGTTGCTCTTCTTAGACAAAGGAACAACATAATAATAGAAATTCACTTTAGAGCTTTTTGAAGGCACCAAGATCCTCGATTTTTTTTTTCAGTTGTCTTTCATTGTATTAGTAAGAATGTAAAAAGTAAAAGCAGGAATTCTACTTTGCCAATCAATAAGATGGTGAATTCAGTACTTCAAAAATGTTTTCCCACTTGATCTCTGCATCTCTCAATTCACATGATGTGTGTGTGTGTGTGTGTGTGTGTGTATATATTATAATGAAAACATTATCCTGCTGGAGGAACTCAGCAGGCCAGGCAGCATCTGTGGAGAAAAGCAGGCAGTCAACGTTTCTGGTCAGGACCCTTCTTCAGGACTGAAGATAGGAAAAGGGGAAGCCCAATATATAGGAGGGAAAAGCAGAGCAGTAATAGGTGGACAAAAGAGGGGAGGCGGGGTGGGCACAGGGTGGTGATAGGTAGATGCAAGTAAGAGATAGTGATGGGCAGGTGCAGGGGAGGAGAGGAGAGTAGATCCACTGGGGAATGGGTAAAAGGTAAGAGAGAGGGGGGAAAAAAGAGGCTAGAAAAGGGAAGAAGAGAAGAAGCGTGGTGGGGGGGCGTTGTGGGGAAGGGGTGGGGTGAGGATTACCTAGAGTGGGAGAATTCAATGTTCATGCCGTTAGGCTGCAAGGTTCCAATATGGAAAACGAGGTGCTGTTCCTCCAGTTTGCACTTGGAATCTCTTTGTATATATAATCTTGGATTTGAACATGCTCAAAGACTGATCAGCCACAGCTGCCTCAAGTATAGAGTTCCAAAGATATACAGCCCTCCTTAATTCAGTCCTAAATGACTTGACTCCCTTATCCTGAAGGGAACAGCTTCTAGATACAGTCTGTCATTACCTGCACCCAATTCCAGAGTAACAGCCAAATATTCCTTGTATGCACAGAATTTTCAGAGAGTTGCTTTTATCTTTCTGAAATAGGACATGGTGGGGAGGAGGAGCCCGAGGATACAAGCTTGTCAGGAGTGCAGGTGTATGTAGGTCAAAGTCAGTATTTTTCGTTCTCTCAGGCTTTGCAGTACAAACGTCTTTTGGTATATGGACAGTGACCTAAACACTGACAACTTGAGTTAACTCATCTATTCTCAGATCCCAATGTAGTAATTTCAGACCAGTTACAAATTCTGATTCTTTCAACATACAAAGGTAGCAAAAATGCTATTGACCTACAGAAATGCATTGGATACTCTGTGATCAAGGGAGACTTTTGCAGGTGAATTGTACCCAATCCAACATTGCATAAGAGTTTGCCCTCTGTCCTTGCTTTTTTTCTTATTATTTCTACAATTCTCCAAGGTCTCAATTCTTCCTGTCCTCAAACTTGTAAAGTTAGACTTAAGTATATTGTCCCTCATGTTTATCCAGTACTTTACATCAGAACTTGAAGGTCGAATTGGAAGGCAGAATACAGGGTTAATGGCAGGATTCTTACCAATGTAGAGGAACAGAGGGATCTTGAGGTCCAAGTCCATAGATCCCTCAAAGTTGCCGCACATGTTGACAGGGTTGTTAAGAAGGCATATGGCATGTTGGCCTTCATTAATTGGAGGATTGAGTTCAAGAGCCACGAGATAAAGTTGCAGCTCTATAAAACCCTGGTTAGACCACACTTAGAATATTGTGTTCAGTTCTGGTCTGTATACTGTAGTGAGACAGTTCTGGCCTCACTATAGGAAGGATGTGGAAGCTTTAGGAAGGAGGCAAAGGAGATTTACCAGGATGCTACCTGGAGCATGTCTTATGAGGATAGGGTGAGTGAGCTAGGGCTTTTCTCTTTGCCTCTTATCTTATATACCTTTATCAGGTCACCTCTCCTCCTCCTTTGCTCCAGAGACTTTTTCCCAGGGCAGAAATGGCTAACATGAAGGGGTATAATTTTAAGGTGATTGGAGGAAAGTACAGGAGGATATCAGAGAAGTTTTTCTTTACACACTGGTGGGTGCTTGGAAAGCACTGCCAGGGGTGCTGGTAGAGGCAGATACATTAGGGATATTTAGATAGCCCTGCATTTTTCTATCATCCATGTGCCTATGTGGGAGGGAACGGTTGGATTGATCTTAGAATAGGTTAAAAGGTCAGCCCAATGTCATGGGCCAAAGGGCCTGTACTGTGCTGTAATGTTCTATGATCTTGTATGAGATGGTGGGAATGTTAAATGGTTCAGTTATGGTAACAGCCATAATGAAAATATTCTTTGAAGTCTGTAAAAGGGAAATTAATAAATTTTGTTTTGGCAGAACATTTTTTGCTTTGGAACCATACATTCATGAAAATTATTTCATGAGATTGATTAGAGAAAATTGAGGAGGGTGGTGTTGGGGATATGAAGAAATAAGTGAACACTCAGTAAGTGGAATTGTTTGAGATCCTCCTAAGCTTGAGTTTTAGCTACTTTTAATTCTTTATCTCTGATTTGCTTTTTATTAGGCTGCTATAGTTGGGAATCTCTGAATCTGAGCAGCATAATATGACCTCGAGGCTTCTCTCTAGAATGCAGAGATCACACTTGGGAATAGGGTTATGAACACTTCCAACCCATTTGTTCTCAGGATATGTCTGAGACGGATCAGCATTGCAGATGTGTGTACATGTTAAATTGGGAAGTCCTTGGTACAAATGATAATGATAAACCAATTCCTTGTTAAATGATTTTTTTGAATTGCTGGGTTACTGCTGAACTCATTATTATATTATTTAAAAGATTATCAAAATTTCTGTTTCAATTGTACCAATGTCTGTAATTTAAAACAAAATTAAGTTTGGCAATTTGTCTTGCAGAAAGCTGACTGGCCAATGCACAAACTGGAATGTTCTTCATTGAGCAAATTTGGACAGAATTGGAACCCCTCTGAGACGGTCAGGCTGGTGGCAAGAATCCTGGTTAAGCAGGTGAAGTGACTGACAAATGGATGAACTGACAAATCATCTTATTGATATTGGTTGGGTGGATGGCTCCCACTGGAATAATAATAGCGATATTTGAAGATCTGACTGGATTATTTACTGCCTGTGTTGAGTTAACAACATAGTATTGGTTGTCAGCTGTTGTCAGTTTGAAATTGGCTGGTTATTACTTGTGGTAGAAATGCATATGTGTCAGTATCCATCTAATAAGGGTAAAATTGTTTTTCAAAACTGGGTCTCCTCCCCTCCCATTATAATAAAACTTACTAAGGTTAGTTCTCCAGCTTATGAGAAGTTCTGCTGTCATTGAAAGGGATATTGAGGCACTGGCAATGCCATGAAGAAATGTACACAAAATCAATCCCTGAACTAAATCAACAACTAATTGGCCTGCCCCTCTGCCCCTGATTGAAACCTTTTAAGACTGAAATAGTAGGAAATTTGTTTCTATCTGTGATGGAGGGGATAAGCATAAAATGGTTACTAATAAATTCAGTAGGAAATTCAAGAGGACTTCACTGAACTGGGAACAGTTAGAATGTGCAATTGACAGTTACTAAAAAGTTGTTCAGATAAAGTTTTTTGAGGGAGGGAGCTGGATTAAAATGAGTGAAAGTCCTTGTTGAAGATGATGGGCCACTTGGATGATCTGAATTTGGGAGCATCTCTCACTCTGAGATAGTCTTGATGTCTCACCCTGGGATGCTGGATATACTCAGCAGGTCAGGCTGCAATTAATGTTCAAAGTCAGACTTCTGGCATTGTTAAATGTATCCTGGTTGACTAACTGCATTCATGGTATGTTCAGTCCTTTTACAAAGGGTTGCCATGGACAAATCGGACTGAATGGACTTTTTTTGTGTGCTGTGAGGGTCCGTGGTACTTTACAAATGAAATAACCATAAATTAAAAGCTATGCCTTTTATGGTGTGTGTATTTTCTAAAACAAAAAGTATATATTAATAGATCTAGTGGATCTTGGTGGTTCAGACATTCAAGGGCTGTGGTGATGTTTCAGTTAACTAAGTGCTTGGTAATTATCTAAGTGATCTCCCGCATATGTATTTGGAGGCACAAATTTGTGTTTTGTAGCTGTGAGTGATGCTGATTTTCAAGTTTTACTGTGTATGTTGAATCTAAAATATATGTTGCATTTTAAATAGCGATTTCTGACCAAATTTAGAAACTACTCCTGCTGAATTCCAGCCTTCCTTTGTGATGAATTTCATGCCTATTGACTACTTAGGTGGAGGTGGTTGTTTGTGTTTTTAACAATGGTATTCTTATGAAACTGAAGACTTCAGATGTTCTTGTAAAAAAAATGTTTGACTCTATTGCAAATAACACTTCACTCCTTTTGTTGTGAAAATTAAGCTTCCAGATTTATTATGGTGCTGCTCCTTTCATTGTCCTTGAATATGTAGACATAAGGAGCATGAGTACTCAAACGAAACCTTTTCAGTGACGTTAGTGAGGAGGTGATTAACTGTGAAACTGTATTTTAAGAGTTTTCAGTGTTTATGCATTTGAAATGTACAGAGCTCTATGCTGGCATACTTCATTTCGGTGTCTTGATTGCAGGTAGCTTTACTTCATGTTGATTCTGAGTTCATAGATGCTGCTCACTCATCTCCAATATAAAATGTATGTTAAGCTGGAAAAATTAAAATGAGTAGCACCATGATATTTGAGGAATTTTGTGCACGTTGTCTGTCTGCACTACACTTTCTCTGTAACTGTAACACTTTAATCTGCATTCTGTTATTGTTTTACCTTGCAATACCTCAATGCACTGTTGTAATGAATTGATCTATATGAATGGTATACAAGTTTTTCACTGTACCTTGGTACATGTGACAGTAATAAACCAATTTACTAATTTACCGAATGGAACTGCAGAATCACAGATTGGTTACAGAATTAAAGGAGACCATTTGGCCTGTTGAGTCTGGACTGCCTCCATGCAAAAACAATCCAGCTAGTCCCCCTCCCGCACTCGCTCCCCATAGTCTTGCCAGTTCTTTCAGAGATTTGGACTTAACTGGAAATGCATTGGGTCAGGCAGGTCAGCTGTGCCTGATTTGATGACTTTCCAGCATTTGTTTTTTTTCATTTCAGATTTCCAATATCTGTAGTTTTATTTTTCTTATGCCACTGTATTTTGGTTCTTTTAGATTTTCATTATTTCCCCCAGTTGGCAATCCTTGCACTAATGGGAACAGTTTATTTTATCTTCTCTGTCTATACCTTTTTCAGGATTTTAAATATGTCTTTCAGATCTCCTCACAACTTGTTTTGCAAGAACAACCCCAGCTTCTCTGGTCTGTCCACGTTTCTAAAGTTCCCCATTCCTGGGATTATTTTAGTAAACCTCTGGTGCTTCATGTCCAAAGCCTTTGTTTATCTGAAGTATGGCACCCAGAATCGGATCTTTATTTCAGTTGTGGCTGAACCAGTATTTTGTAAAAGATCATTACGCCTGCCTTGCACTTCAACTCTATGCCTCAATTTATAAAACCCAGATCACAATTTTTTAAGAGGGATACAAGAGATTGCAGATGCTGGAATCTGGAGCAACAATCTTCTGGAGGAACTCAGAGTTCGAGCAGCATCTTGGGGGAGGGGAGGAATTGTTGACATTTTGTATTTCAGGTCGAAACCCAATGTAAGGTTTCAATCCGAAATGTCTCAAATCCTCCCCCTCCCCATTCCCCACAGATACCGGTCAACCTGTTGAGTTCCTCTGGTAGATTGTTTTTTGTTCATAAACTTTTAAAACCACTTTCTTGATCTTCCCCATTACCTTCAACGAACTGTGCGCACACTCCCAGATTGCTCTGTTCTTGCACTCCTGTATTATATTGCCTATTTTCATTCTTGCCATCAAAATGTAACAGTTCTCATTCATAGAGACTTAGCATGAAAACAGGCTTTTCAGCTCATGCTGACCAAAGAGCCTACCTGAACTCCATTTGACCCATATCCCTCTAAACTTTTCCTATCCATATACCTGTCCATGTGTCTTTTATTATTGTAACTACCTCTTACCACCTCCTCTGGCAGCTCGTTCCATATACCCACCACCCTCTGTGGAAAAACTTGCACCTCAGATCCCCTTTAAACCTTTCCCCTCTCATATGCCATCTAGTTTTTGGTTCTCCCCACCCCACCCTGGGGAAAAAGACTGTGACTATCTCCCCTATCTTTGCCCCTCATGATTTTATAAGAAGAGATTGGATAGGTTGGGACTGTTTCCCTGGAGCGAAGGAGGTAGAGGGATTTACTTGTAGATGTTTATAAAATTTTGAGGCCAAATGCAGGCGAATCTGATTAGTATTGATAGACATCTTGGTTGGCATGGACGAGTTGGGTCAAAGAGCCTTTTTTTTAATGCTGTATGACTCTGTTTCTACATCATGGGTGATGTTCCTTTTTATATTCCCTCTGAACTTTTCTGGTTCCAACTTGTGTTACTGACAAGACATCTGTCATTTGATCTCTTTTCACTTCTGACCTATTTCTTCCCCCTCTATCCTTTTGGTAATTCATGGAGTTCATGGCTTCAAGCTAAAATATCGTCACTCTAGAGACCTCTCATTACAGTTCTGCCAAGTTTTGATTGCAATGTAAGTGGGCTAGATCTATTCTTAAATAACTTTTTTTTACTTTAGTATGGCCTGTATCATCTCCCATAGATAATCTAAACTCCAAGATGTTACGATTGCTGTTTTTTAAATGCTCCACTTGCCCTCTATCATTTCCCCGTATCATATATAGTAAATGGTAGGGTGCTAAAGAATGTTTATGAACAGAGGAACCTTGGGGTTCAAAGCCATAGTTCCTTAAAGTAAGCAACATATGGCATGCTCTTCTTCATAGGTCAGGGAGTAGAATATAAAAGTTGGGATGTTATGTTGCAACTTTACAAAACACTGGTTAGACTGCACTTGAAGTATTGTGTGCAGTTCTGGTCACCAAGCTATAGGAAAGATGTGGTTGTGTTGGAGAGTGCAGAACAGATTCATCAGGATGTTGCCTGGCTTGGAGGACTTTAATTATTAGGAGAGATAGGATAGGTTGCATTTGTTTTCCCTGGAGTGAAGGAGGCTGATGGGTAAACTGAGAGAGGTATATAAAATTATAAAAGGCATTGATAGAGTAGATAGAATCTTTTTCCTATGGGAGGGATATCAAAAATGAGAAATTATACATTTAAGATGAGAGGAAGGGGATTTGAGAAAGATTTTTTTTGTACAGAGAATGGAGGTGGTGGAATCGGATAGAGTCACTATCTTTAAGAGACATTTAGACAGACTTAATTAGGCAAGGCATTGAAGGATACAGGCCTAATGTGGGAAAATGGGATTAGTGAAGATGGGCAGAAAGGACAGCATCGATCTGGTGGGCTGAAGGGCCTGTTGTTGTCCTCTGCAACTCTTATGATTCCACAATGTTACCTTTCTCATTGAGCAAGAAATAAAATGATCAAGAGTTTCCCTTGAAGACACTTCATAACATCTCCCCCCACCTTTGCCTGTGTATTTCCTTACTACTGTCCCAATCTATATCTGGATAGTCACAAGCTCATGGTTTTTGCACATCTCTGCTTTCCCTGAAGATTTGCTTCTCAGTACCTAGCAGCCTGTATAATAGTTTCAACAGTGTAATCGCGCCTCCTGTTGATTCTTAATTCTAAACACAGACTCTGTCCTTAATCACTCTGAGATTTCCTTTCTCTCCGGCAGTGCAACGTTCTCCTTCATCAATATTGCCACCCCACATCCCCCCCCCCCCAACTTTCTTCCCTTTTTTTCCCTGCATACATTGTATCCAGGAATACTTAGAACCCTTTCTTGCCCTTTTTTTTAATTATGTTATTCCACCTGGTTCATTACTCCCACAGATTTCCTACCTTATTCAATGAATATAGACCTGGTTCTTCAAAAACTTATTCCGGTGTTGCACCTTTCTCTCTCTGTCCTTTTTTTTTATGCTGCTTTCCTGAGCCCAACACACTGCCAAATTAGATCCAAACCCCTACCCCCATAGAAAGCAATCCTTTTTCACCAAGAATTGTTCCTTTGCTCCCAATTCTGAGGTGCAATCTATCTGGCCTGTGCAAGTTCCATGTCTGCCAGTATTGGTTGCAATGCCCCAGGATCTTAACCTTCCCTCTTGCATCATCTCTTGAGTCGTACATTTATCTGCGCTGTCTTCCTGTTCCTACAATTGCTGTGGTGTGATATAAATACTACAAACTTTTTAAATTGCTGGGTTCTTTGTTTACAGTACATTCTTGTTTAAGTTTGCTGGGGCCTCAGTTTCCCATGCTCCCAGAAGTTCTCTGATCTGCCCAGGTGTGGTAGCTTTATAAATGCAAGGAATCTGGAATATCAGCAAGTAGCAAGGATGCTATTAGGCTCAATGTTCAGGCCTTCTCTTCTTCGAGAGGACAATTTACTCATATTGGGAATTAATATTGATGACAGCAACTTGATTTTTACTTTCCGACTCTTATCATTGTATTGAATCCATTTGGCAGCAGCTATAGTTTTAAATTCTTTTGTATGTTCTTTTAATTATAGAAAATGCATCCAGAGAAAACTCCTTCGGAGGAATTATTAACTGTTAATGAGTTTGAGTCACGTAAGTATGCATTCATTGCAAGGTCTGAAGTCAATCAAGTTGCTATATTCTGCAACATTTAGTTTAATTTCCAAATAAAGTATCTGCCTACTGTAACATTCCATTCATCATGATGTAATTAATACTTTGCACTTAGACCCTGCATATCTCAAAGTGTATGACTGGTTCCCTATGTGTGTCTTGACTAAAGCCTGAACCTGCCCTTAATGATTAGATAAACATTTGCTGCACCAGAATATTAGACCTTGTCTTTGATTTTTCTCTGAATCACTGTACCATTTGAGGTGGTAAATGGTTCATGGTGGCTGTTATGTCAAATCTGTTCCAATATTTTTTTTCTAAAGTGACTACTCTAACTTCTCCTTTTAGGCCTGCTGGGACTCTAGTGCACTTTCGTGTGGAGTCACAGAGCTGCACTGGCACTGTAAGCTTAGCCCAGCCTCCAGTTTCAGCAATTGGTGGCATTATGTCAGTAGTGGAGGCAGCTACAGGAAGGTATTGAAGAAGTCACTTTAAGGCATGCTGAATGTTGATGTTACTTGTTATTACTTGTAGCTCCTTCTCATTTCCATTCAATATTGATTTGGCCTGGAGATTTATTTTACTCCACTATGTTCCAAGTACTCAGTTGCACAGGGAATATTAATTTGTCAAATTCTTCTTGTGAAGGTAAGGATATTGAAGTAATTAGCATTGAACCAGTGTAGGGGTTTACAGAAGGCCCCTTTTGGATACTTGCTAATCCAGTTGCCTGGGTGCGCACAAACCATGGAGATCTTGCGTGAACTTCATTGACTATTATTGTGCAGGGCTGCACTTTCAACCGGAAGCTACTAGGGAAATGGATCAACCACTGCTAGCAGTGCACCACTAGGAGAACAACAGTGTTTACCAGGTCAAGGTCAGCAATGAATTTCTTTGTGACCTAGATTTTTCCAGACAGCAAAAGGTAGCCTTTGTCACATTAGTCAAGCAATTGAGACTACTGGAGTGGATAGCTTTCTCTTTGATTGTGCTTACTTAAAACAGACGCAATCTGAAGTAACCAGCTCTCCCGAATAAAAGAATAATTGGTCTGATTGCAAGGATGAAGTCTGATTAGCCATTTAAACAGGAGTTTAATCTGTAGTATGGCAGTGTCTTCTCTTTGAGGACAATACTGGCAGTAACTGGATTGAGGGCTGAATTTCTTTTGCAGGTCAGAAGTGCAGGGCCTTCTTTGCCTTTGGGCATGCCCATTCTGCTGCATGAGTTGAATGTCCTTTGTCTTTGTAACCTCTCAGAACATTTATTTGAGGAATTTTGACAAGGTACAGTGGCATGCAAAAGTTTGGGCACCCCGGTCAAAATTTCTGTTACTGTGAATAGCTAAGCGAGTAAAAGATGACCTGATTTCCAAAAGGCATAAAATTAAAGATGACACATTTCTTTAATACTTTAAGCAAGAATACTTTTTTATTTACATCTTTTACAGTTTCAAAATAACAAAAAAGGAAAAGGGCCCGAAGCAAAAGTTTGGGCACCCTGCATGGTCAGTACTTAGTAACACCCCCTTTGGCAAGTATCACAGCTTGTAAACGCTTATTGTAGCCAGCTAAGTGTCTTTCAATTCTTGTTTGGAGGATTCTTGCCCATTCTTCCTTGCAAAAGGCTTCTAGTTCTGTGAGATTCTTGGGCCTTCCTGCATGCACTATTTTGAGATCTATCCACAGATTTTCGATGATGTTTAGGTCGGGGGACTGTGAGGGCCATGGCAAAATCTTCAGCTTGTGCCTCTTGAGGTAGTCCATTGTGGCTTTTGAGGTGTGTTTAGGATAGTTATCCTGTTGTAGAAGCCATCCTCTTTTCATCTTCAGCTTTTTTTTTTACAGACTGTGTGATGTTTGCTTCCAGAATTTGCTAGTATTTAATTGAATTCATTCTTCCCTTATGTTGCAGCCAGTGAAATGTTCCCCATGTCACTGGCTGTAACACAAGCCCAAAGCATGATTGATCCACCCCCATGCTTAACAGTTGGAGATGTGTTCTTTTCATGAAATTCTGCACCCTTTTATCTCCAAATTTACCTGCATCCTCACCACAAAATTCAGCATCAGAAGTTTGCAAAGGAACATCTAAACAAGCGTGATGCATTTTGGAAACAAGTCCTGTGGACTGATGAAGTTAAGATAGAACTTTTTGGCCGCAATGAGCAAAGGTATGTTTGGAGAAAAAAGGGTGCAGATTTCCGATGAAAAGAACACCTCTCCAACTGTTAAGCATGAGGGTGGATCAATCAGCTTTGGGCTTGTGTTGCAGCCAGTGGCACGGGGAACATTTTGCTGGTAGAGGGAAGAATGAATTCAATTTAAATACCAGCAAATTCTGGAAGCAAACATCACACCATCTGTAAAAAAAAATGCTGAAGGTGAAAAGAGGATGGCTTCTACAACAGGATAACTATCCTAAACACCTCAAAATCCACAATGGATTACCTCAAGAGGCACAAGCTGAAGGTTTTGCCATGGCCCTCACAGACCCCGACCTAAACATCATCGAAAATCTGTGGATAGACCTCAAGAGCAGTGCATGCAAGATGGCCCAAGAATCTCTCAGAACTAGAAGCCTTTTGCAAGGAAGAATGGGCGAAAATCCCCAAACAAGAATTGAAAGACTCTTAGCTGGTTACATAAAGTGGGTACAAGCTGTAATATTTGCCAAAGGGGGTGTTACTAAGTACTGACCATGCAGCATGCCCAAACTTTTGCTTTGGGCCCTTTTTCTTTTTTGTTATTTTGAAACTGTAAAAGATGTAAATAAGAAAAGTAATCTTAAAATATTAAAGAAATGTGCCATCTTTAACTTCATGCCTTTTGGAAATCAGGTCATCTTTTACTCGCTTAGCTATTCACAGTAATAGGAATTTTGATCAGGGGTGCCCAAACTTTTGCATGCCACTGTAACAATAACAGTAGGACCAAACCAATAACAAGGGCCACTAGCTATTCCTGACACTTCGCCTACTGACTAATGGGACTAAAGAACTTCTCCAATAGATTGAAACCAGTATAAGATTTCTCAGTAACCATTGTTTAAATCCAGTCTCCTCAATTGGTCTTTTTTCTGTTTTGTTTCAGACCTTGATAAGTTGGATAATGAAAAGAGAGAGCTGATTGAGAGTGACATTGCTGCCCTTCATCACTTTTATTCCAAACACTTGGACTTCCCTGACCAGGCTGCTTTGATTGAGCTGTTTGCTAAGGTTTGTAGCAGATGTGAAATCTTTGTTCTTGGTGGTGGGGTGCAGAGAGAAGTTAGTTCATTTATTGTGTGGGTGTAACTGGGTGAATCATGGAGCAAATTCATGATTTTTCACATAAACATCAGTAGGGCTTTGATGCCATACTTGAAGGTTTTAACCCAGGATATCTAAAATTAATTTGAGACAGAAGGACCATTTCTTTATACAACCTCTGGGATGGTTGTGAGGGGTTGCGAAGAGGGAAATGCCCTTTACAAGCTCCAACAAAACTAGAAAATGCTGGAAGTCAGGCAGTATCTAGAAGGAGAAACAGTTCAAATTTAAGGAGTGGAAAGAGTTGTAAGAAGGGAAGTTGATGGGCAGAAGAATATGTCAGTAATGAAAAGAATGGTCTCTGAAATGCTGAGGGAGAGTGAAGATGGGTCTGGTAATGGAATCGAATCTCTTTGAAGGTGGTGGAAGTTGTGAAGGATGATTGATTGAATGTAGAGACTTGTAGGGTGAAAAGTGAGGATTAGTGGAGTGTTATACTTGCTCTGTCCCAAGAGGGGAAGGTGTTAGAGCAGATTTGTGAGAAATGGGTGAGATGTGATCAAGGGCTCAGTCAACTATTGGTAGAGGTGAAGCCATTGTTCAAGAAGAAGGACAACATCTTGGAGGCATATGCATGGAAAATCTTGTCATAGGAGCAAACCCAGTGATGATGGAAGAAATGGGAGAATGGAATGCTTACAGGAGGTGGGTGGGGGCTACACTGTTCCTGTCATCCATTTCTGTGCTGGCCACATTCTTAACTGTTTTAGGATCATACACCCTCTATAGTAGGTCTGAGTACAGGCCTGAAATGTACTTGTGTTGAATAATGAATGCTGGCTGCTTCATGTCTGGTTTTGTTAACAATGAAAGGTGAAAGTATGGTTTGATACTCCAGCTGTTCGATTTTTCCATTTTAGAACGATCACTTTTCTACCCAATAAGCTGAATTGATTACAATGATATACAGTTAAATTTAATAATGAAACTTGAGAATTTCTTCAAATTTGACTTGTGGTTTGCTTTGTTTGGAAGTACTATTACAGTGGAAGAATGTTTGCTGCTCTTTCCAGCTGGAGTAAATATTTTCAAGTTGAGCCCACTTTTTGTTAAGCTCCAAACTCATTGCACCATTTACCTTTATCCTGTCTTTTAAGAGTCTACTTCAGAGACACACTCACTCATTCTGAATTGAAAGGAAATTTTATATTATCGTAGATGTCAAGCAGCAAAGTAACTTTTATTTTTACCCTAAGGTTTGCACAAGAATTTTTTTTTGGAAAACTAATTCTTTGCATTTGAAACATATCTGCACTTAAATGAACTTGACACAGACTTCCCAGCTTGCCTTGCTTGATTCCATAAGGAGTCCAACAATATAGTGCAAGGTTAGTTGGAATGACAGGAGATACGATAGCACAAGAAAGCAGGCTTTCCATGGGGAGCATAGGTAAGTTCTGGCTCTGCCATGGAAATGGAAAGTCGAGGCCAATGGTTAGTTTTTATTATGCAACATATTATCATTCATGTTAGTGGTTCTACATTCAATCTAGTGGCACCTGCAGGAAACCCATGCAGACACATTGGGAGAACGTACACACTCCATACAGACAGCAGTAGGAATTGAACCCAGGTTGCTATCGCTGTAATAGTGTTATGCTAACCGCTACACTACCGTGCCGTATTCAAGGCTGATGATGGATCATCTTGTTTATTCATCGTAAAGTATGGTTTTGTAGGTATGGCTATATCTGCCTTGAGAGGGCAGGCTGCCTTAATTTTGGTAGGAGTGTCTGGTTGGTAATGGGGATTTTGCAGAGTTGATGGGGCTGAGTGTCCCATTGTCATAAATTAACAACATTTATTTCATTAACTGACCTTTTACTGCCCAGCTGTGAAGTCTGATTTGGACTGCTCTCTGATTCATTGGTCCAGGCCTCTGGATTATTGATTGTGCATTGTAATTGCAGTACTGTTGAACACAATAAACTCTGCTCATCTAACAGTGTTACTGATGGGAAACAAGGATCTTTACTTTTCTGTGAAGCTGAGAAATATACCCATACCCAACCACTCACTGTAGAGAATAGTGTAGGAAGTCAGCATTCATGTAAAATGTTTATTAATTTTTCTCCTTTCTCTTAAGGTTAATTGCAATGGATTCACAATTGAAGATGAAGAACTTTCTCATTTGGGCTCTGCCATCTTTCCAAGGTTAGGATTGTTACGCAGAGTCCAATATAGCTACCAATATAGTTGTTTATTCTTGTCAAGTAAGCTGAATTTTTCACAATGTTTGCTGTTAGCTGTCACTAGCAATTTTTGGTAAACCAATTTCAGCTAAAGTTCATCCTTATTCTCCCATTCAATATGAAGTTCACGATGCCAGCAACCTGTACATCATTTTTCAATGAAGAACATTTCATAACTAAAAGTTGGGTGGGTCAGAACTATCTTTTTATCATGGCCAAAATGTTTAAGCATTGCTGAAGAAGCAAACTTAATTCTGCGTTTTGGGGATTAGTGATGGGAGAGTGGGATAGCAACGTAGATGCTAAAGTAACATCAGGTTTGGCTCTGGATAGACAATGATCTGATTAATGATAAGAGGGCTGAATGACTGATTTGACCCTGTCCCTATGTCACTCTAATTACCTTTTCAGACAGTTGTTATTTTTCTTTTCCCAATTGTGTGCCTATATCCAAGGAGGCCAAGAGGCTGGCTGTCCGAGTGCAGATGGGTAGACTAGGAGGTGAACAAGGATGGCCAATGTCACATGAGGATGGCTGGAATGGAACAGTACCCAAATAAGAGTACAGTAAAACTCCTTTGTAGGATAAGATATCTTTATTAGTCACATGTACATCAAAACACACAGTGCAATTCATCTTTTGCATAGTGTTCTGGGGGCAGCCCGCAAGTGTCGCCACGCTTCCAGCGCCAACATAGCATGCCCACAACTTCCTAACCCGTAAGTCTTTGGAATGTGGGAGGAAACCCATGCAGACACGGGGAGAATGTACAAGCTCCTTACAGACAGCGGCCGGCATTGAACCCGGGTTGCTGGCGCT
This sequence comes from Pristis pectinata, assembly GCF_009764475.1. NCBI lineage: Eukaryota > Metazoa > Chordata > Chondrichthyes > Rhinopristiformes > Pristidae > Pristis > Pristis pectinata. The sequence goes on from NC_067407.1 coordinate 108,412,554, forward strand.
ATAAAATGTTACGCTAACCGCTGCACTACCGTGCCTGCCCACACACTACCGTGCCTGCCCATACTTGGGACTTTGCTGCTGGACTGGCAGATCTTCTGAACTATTGGATGTTATTATGTTAATGCCCTTTTCGCTTTTTCCAGAGCCAGATACTGAACCATCAGGATTTCCAAATCGTCAGATAGTGGATTATTGGAATCTTACTGTTCCCATGGGGCAGTAAAGAGGAATGGATGGGTGAAATTTGAAGGGAATGCTCAAATCCTGTGAGCCTGATGTAATTTATTTTTGTGAATTAGAACTACAAGAATTGGTTGGGAATTTTCTGTCCAAAGTATTGGGCAGAACTAGCTGCCAACCTGCACCCTCCGCTGACACGGGTAATGATTATGGACTTGATTTTTGCTGTTCTGCTGCCTTAAGCCACCTCACTCCAAAATGGTTGGACTATATCCATTGTAAAGCCATCATATGGTGACCAGAACAGGCCCTGCCTACAGAAGTGCTGACTTCTCCATGTGAAGTGCCAGTATGCCAGCCATCAAGGATGGGTCCTCCTTAGGTTACAATTGGGTTCCGTATCTGAGAATTGTTTGGAAATGCAGCTGCCCAGCAATATATTTAAATAAAAATATAGGCCAACTAAGGGCAACGTGTGGTTAAGCCAGGCACTCAGCTCAACCATTCAGATTTCTATGCAAGATGTAATGATAATGCCGCAAACCAAGTTCCCGCATGGCAGAAGATGCTTGCAGCCACAGAGCAGGGAATCCATCCTGCAGATCTCCCAAACACTTGGTCGTATATACAAGCTGTACATAAGTTAGGCATTTGTAATCTGGACCTGGATTTTGAATGCTTCATGAATTCACCATGATATTTGGAAATATTCAACAACTGTTAACAATCAAAACAATGGGTTTTTGCTTTACAAGTACATAAAAACACTTAAAATATTTTAAAACTTTTATAGCAAATTCCATTAAACCAATTAGCACAATTAATTGAAAAGCAAACAAGCAGATGCTGAAAATCCTTAAGTAATAAGAGGAAAATGCTGGAGATACTCAGCAGGTTAGTCAGGGTCTGTGAAGAAAGAAACAAGTACTTGTACACATGACCAAGTGTACATACGACCAAGTGTTTTGATGAAAGGGGGGGGACATCAATCTGAAACAACACTGTTCTCATTCCAAAGGTACTGCCTGACTTCCTGATTATCTCTACAATTTTCTGTTTTCAGCTCAGTTAATCAATGTATTGATTTCCCCTTTCAGGAACGCGATAATGCTGCTTAAATGCGTAGGTTGGGGAATGGACAATTGACTGGCATAGCTCAGATAATATAATTCTGCTTATATTTCCCTACCACCACCCAATCAGCCTTATAAAATAACATATTTTGTGATCATGCTACAAAGCTTCAAATCTATTCAGTATTAGTGCACTGTTCCTGTGTCATATAGGAATAAAACACTATTTCTGTTCTGATCTGTGCTGAGTAAAGATGATTGCTGATACCACCAAGAGGTAGCAAAAATGTCATCAGAAGATTGTTGTTTTTCCTCGATCCAACTTTTATCTTTTTTTTAAAAAAGCAGAGCTTGCTAAGCGTGTCTCTCCATACCTGCCTTGAGGGAGTTAGGAAGTCTGACAATGAAGGGACTGTAATTACACACACAGTTGGAATGACCTAAATGCTGAAGCTTACTGTGTTAATGTCTGATGAGTACTCATTTAGCTCTATTATCCTGTCTGGTTTAGTAACTCCTCCAAGGTGTTTCTGCATTGATGTTGATTGCACATGGTATTTACAAAAACAATCAGCATCTCTTGTATATTTTTGGTTTTGCTGCTTTTAACTCATTGTAACTTGCATTGCATTAAATTGCTGAAGGCGAGACATCTTCTTGAATAAATGCCCTGCTAGGGCATAGACTTTTGGATACTGGTGCTGTTAGCATTTAATGCTCATCTCTAATTGGCCTTGAAGATTTAAATTAGTGAAATGAAAGTAATGTTGAAAATGCTCAGCAGTCTCTGGACAAAGGAGCAGAACGTTTTTGGTAAATGACCTATCGGGTCTCCTATATTTGACATAACTGAGCACCTCCATAAAATGTGGATTCCAAATATTAGCAGTTTATGGGAACTGTACTGCCACATAAACCATGAAACTGTTCGGTGATTAAGACATGTTTGTTATATTAATACTTGATTGAGTTATAAGACTCTGTTTAGTAGCAGTGAAAGATATGCTTTTTTCACTCACTGGACACTCTGTGGATTGATAAGTATGGTATTTTATCACTTGGATGCTTTAACAAGCTACCTACAACAGACTTTACTCGTGATGAACACCTTGGCATCCTGCAAAACAGCCACACGTGTCCTATTGCCCAAGTGTGTCCTATTGATATTCACCATCTTTCTTTACCTGGTAGAGAATGAGAATGCAAATAAACTATTAACAGTTTTTATTTTATAACAAGTATTGTTTTTTTTCTTGAATTCATTATCCAATTATGTTTATTTTCAGCCTGAGCAGAATGTTATTTCCATTTAAGTAACACAGATTTTTAAAACTGAACTGCTGATTTTTGAAAAGCCTCAAACGTTAATATGCTTTTGTTTTTTATCCAGTGTTGCCTTGATGAATCACAGCTGTTGCCCAAATGTGATTGTAACCTACAAGGGGACGACTGCAGAGGTCAGAGCCGTGAAGCAGATATGCCCTGGTGAAGAGGTTAGAAAGCAGGATGATCAAACCTGTTTTTATTATTAATAAAAACATTAAAATGGACATGTTGCTGAATAGTTCTGTGTGTGTGTGTGTGTGTGTGTATAGGGTATTAAGTATATATGCATAGTAAGAAACTTTGTTACTGCACCTTTTTGTTTAGTTTGCTTAAGAGTAAGAAGTTTGTAAAAGATGAGCATTGATAACGAAGATAAGCTGCTACTGAGCAATAACAAACCACGTGATGTAATTGTTGAGGCAAAGATGTATGGTGCTATGAACTTTGAAAATCTGCATGGGTATTGCTTTTATACAGATGATGTATTGAGGATCTGAGAACCTCACCAATCACATGGGAAGAGGCGGAGTGTTGGGCTTCAGTGTACAGTGTACCCCCACGATATAGCAGTTGGGTAATGGAAATTCAGAATTCCCTTTCCTGTACACCACGCGCCCATGGAGGCATTACTGTTGACAGAAAAACTTCCTCTAGTATTGCACCTCCACATGGATAAAAGAGTTCATATTATGGAAAATCGCAACCCCTCCATAACGTAGGGTACACTGCACTCTGATTAAATGTTACTTTAAATAATTGTAATTGCACATCATCTGCAGGCCAATAGGATCCAATTCAGATTTGATGCTAAGTTTGGACTGAAATCTCACTTGTCTTTTTGTCTACTGTGTTGTAGATTTTCACTAGTTACATCGATCTGCTGTATCCAACTGAAGACAGGCAGGACAGATTGAGGGATTCTTATTTCTTTACATGTGACTGCAGAGAATGTGCAACAAGAGCAAAGGTAATGGTTTTAAGCTTCATGCTGTCTCTGGTGTTGTCACCCTCTCAACCACAGTTAACCCTTAGCTTCTGGTTAAAATGTTTTTTGAGATTGCCTAAGAGTCAGAGTTTTATCTTTTGGAGATGAAGTTGGTAGAATTTTGGAACTCTTGTGCAATGGTAATTGATGCTTGGATAATTATCAATCTAAATCGGTGACAGATTATTATTAACCAACTGTGTTATGAGTTATGAAATGAGAACAGGTATTTCACTGAATGGTGGAAGGAGCTTGGGGATCTAAAATGACTTGCCCCTATTTCTGTCAACTTGCCAAGCCTGGGTAATGGAGGAGGAAGATTGTGTGGTTGATTATTGGAAAGATCTGTATTAAAACTGTCACTTTTAAATGTTGCTGAGTTGTATTTTCATAGATCTTGCTTCATCTTTCACTAAAACCAAACCGAAAACAAAATTGAATTATAAATGTCATTTTCCGGTGGTCCATTTATGCCTCAGGTTGAACTTGGAATGGAAAAGTAGCTGAATGTAGTTTTATAATGCGCCTTCTATCAATTCTTGTGAATTGCTAGGCCTATGAGTGGCTCTTCACGAGAATGCTTAGCCAGAAAGATTGAAAGTACCAGGTGGAAGTGCATCCTTGTGTCAAGCATTTACTGCAGTGTTATAGCTTATTTTGGTGCTGCTTGTTTTTACCCTTTTTCTGCAGGATAAAGAAAAGTTGGAAGTCACAAAATATGGTGAGCCACCAAAGCCAGAGGTTGTCAAGGACATGATCAAATATGCAAGGAATATAATTGAAGAGTTCAGAAGAGCCAAGCACTATAAAAATATCCTTTTTCCCAGTGGATTGGTCATGGGGCTGTCATCTGTTAAACACTAAACTGCTAAATGCTAGCTGTTCATCTAGAAGATTTCTATTTGCTCTGGGTGTTCCAGAGTCAGAGTGAGTGAGAGACAGAACACAACTCAAGTCTGCATCAACCACCCATTCACACTAAACCAACATTAATCCTGTTTTTATTCTTCCCACATTCCCATGAACTCCACCCAGATTCTACCACTCACCTACACACACTGGGGCAATTTACAGTGGCCAATTAACCTACCAACCTGCATGTCTTTGGGACATGGGAGGAAACTGGAGCAAATGGAAACTCGCATGGTCACAGGAAAAAGGTGCAGACCTCACAGACAACATGAGGAGGTCGGGTTTGAACCTGGGTTTCTGTCAGTTAGAAGCAGCAGCTCTACTAGCTGCGCCATTGTGCCACCCCATGTTCCATGCCTTGGTAACTGGTTTATTATTGTCGCATATACTGAAATACAGTGAAAAGCTTTTGCTTGCATGCCATCCAGGCAAATCATTCCATACACAAGTACATCAGCATAGTCCGGAAGGAAAAACAGAATGTGGTTTATAGTGTTACAGAGAAAGTGCAATGCAGGTGATAGGCCACTTGCCATCAAATATTCAAATTTGTTAATGACATGGGGAAGATTGGGGGTGGTGGGGGGGTTGGTGGTGGAAGCTGGTGGTGGTAGGTGTAGAGATTGGTTGAAAGTGAAGAAAACCAGTGGACAGATGTGGGCAAAATAAGAGTGGAAAGTTAAGCTGTAGACAGAATTTAATGTGGTGAAATGGGAGAGGGAAATGGCAAATACCAGCATAAACTGAAGAGAATGGCACTTCAGGAGATAGAGAAACAGATTTTGGTGCATAATTTATTCTTGGAACTGTTGGTAGTGTGTTTTTTTTAAAGCAAGCCCAATGGAATTTGGAGATCTTTAAGATGGGGCACAGATTACAGGAGCTGCTACTGTACACACCTTCACTGTATAGTTCTGAGTGTAATTGACTTAAAATGATGCCATTCATTCAGAACTTCTGGCCTTGATGACTGTTTTCAAAGGTCAGTTAAGGGTCCACTATATGGCTTTGGGTTTGGAGTTGCATATAGGCTGGGCAAGGATGGTAGATTTCCTGAAGGTCTTTAATAAACCAAATGGGTTGCAAACAGTTTGGTACTTCTGCAAGTCACCATTATTCATGCAAGTATCTTATTACAGAATTTATTTGATTAACAGAATTTCAATAGTCCAGCTGCTGTGGTGGGATTTGAACTCGTGTTTCTGGATCATCTGTCCAGGACTCTAGATTGCTAGTCCAGTAATTTAACCAAATCCGCCACCAAGTTGTTACCACTGGAACTGTGAAGGTAAGGGATAAGACTGCTGTGTTCTGGAAGTTTTTTCCCTCAGTCTAACCTTGCAAAATCTGAGGAGTCTGTAAAGAAGGAACACCAATTTAAAGTTCTCACAGGGAGTAGGGAAGTTTTAAGGCTTTTAGTATACATTGTGTGGTGTCCTAATGCAGTGAGCATTGTGACATTTAAGGACAATTTGGATAAATACTTGAAGCACCAAAGGAGAAGAGGCAAACCTTTGGGTAGTGTAATGGCACTTCTGAGTTCTGCAAATGCCTGTTAATCTTTTGTGATGTTCCAGCCCTTCATTTAATTTTCCCTGTGGGTCCAAGCACAACTGAAGACAATTTGTGCAAAAGTGTGGAGGTAGGGGGACAAGGAGAAGGTGCTATGAAATTAACAGCAAAGTATCATTTTATCTTTATTCTCCCATTGTAATCGGACAAGGTTTGGAAGCTGGTTTTGCATTACAATTCTTAACCACCTGGCACCCCCTAGTGAGTTGCTGGAGATCTGCGAGTTAAGTCTGGATAAGATGGGATCAGTTTTTGAGGATAACAACGTTTACATGCTGCACATGATGTACCAAGCCATGGGAGTCTGCTTGTACATGCAGGACTGGGACGGAGCTCTCCGCTATGGTCAAAAAATTATCAAACCTTACAGGTTATAAAGTTGTATTTTATTTTCTACTCCTTTTTATTAAAGTAATTATCTTTAAAGGTGATTTTGTGCTTTTGGCTAGATTAATGCTCTTTTTATAAATAATTATAAAGTCACACTATATCACTATGCATAAGAACTGTGAACAGTGTACCTTTACTCATTGCAGCTTGCAGTGGCACCTGGTTGCAGCCACATTTCTATATGTTGTTAAAATGTGTGATTAAGCATTTCTGCCACATATGTGCTAGGTTAATTTTCTTATTACTTTGGTAATAATTAATTTCTGATGTTTAGTGACTCTCGCTTTCAGTGAGAGGGGCCTAAATTCTCTGCCAACAAAGGCCTGTAAGCAATGACCTACAAATGCTTAAAATTGCTGTCTGTTTTTGTTTTGAATGTTGAAGCTTGCCAGCAAATGCAGTTAGATAACGTTAGATGAAATATGGGTGAATCCTGCATAAAGGAATGCGAAAACAAATGTTTGGAATGCACAAGAAGATTCGTAAGATAGATGTGGGAAATGAGCTTGTGTTTAAAAAAAACCTGACAGACCAAATATTTTGTGTGAGAATTGTAGCCCATTTGTGTCACAGAATGCTAAGGTGGTTGTGTTTGCAATCATCCTCATGGCAATTTTCCAGTCTTGACTCTGCTGACATTCTTTGTTTTCCAAACTTGACTCCACTGACACGATTTTTTGCTTATTTCCATTTTTTTAACTCCCTATGGGTGCCTCTAGGCAGCATTATTGTTGGTTGTGTTGTATCAAACACAATTATTGCATTGTGCAAGAAACATGAAAATCAAATATAAATTAAGGTTTAAATATGGAATTAATTTTGCATAATGCTCGAAGTTGGGATATAGTTTTTTTTGTCTTCTGCAGAGAATTGTACCCCTCCTCCCAAAAAAAAGCCACAGCAGGCCTGATCATTGCTGAATATTACTGATTTTGAACTACTTTCTAACTCTTTTCTTAACTGCTGCTATTTTGTGGTGTCGAAAACACCACAATGGCTGAAATTTCCTGGAGAGGCATTAAGGGTCATTTCTACTGAAGGCAGCATCCTTGAGCAGGGACTGAAGTCGCAAGTAGCTTGAGCTGATTTCATCCAAGAAAGAGTATTTGGTACTGAGAATTATGTCACTATTGGAATTCTGCATTGACACGTTGTTTTGTACTAAAGGATCTAGTTCCTGTGGGGAAATAGAACCCAACTCAATTGGAACTTTGATGCACAGAACGTGAAGGTTTTTATTCTGGGTTTCTTTGTCTTGTGGCTAACCGAGAATGTTGAGGATGTATCGCTGCCATGCAACACATCTGCACACCACTTCCATATATGTGCCTGTGCTGTTCTGAAGAAGACTGCTTCTGTGAAATTTAAAGGAACCTCCTCGAGCAGGTCCTATGCCAGAATTTGGAACCTGGCTCTGTAGATTACCAAAAGTCTTGGGCTGCCCTGTTTTCCATGCATATATACACAAACATTCCTTATTTGTTTTTGTCCCTACCTATTTGAGGTAGTCAGCTGCTCATTCCTCACTGCCAAATTCCTACCCATCACAATGCTCCAAGCCCCAGACTTGCCTGATTCCTTTACAACTCTGCCCATCTGTAAGGCTGTGTGTAAAGAACATTGAAATCACATAAACAACAGAAACTTATCAACTGTCAGGATGCCACTAGCTGGAAATTGGATTTGCCATCTGTTCCTCTCGAACAATTGTCAGGAAGTTTTGATCAGGCTCCCATTTTTAAAAAAAAGGTTTGGGGTAATATATGTGCCCATGATTTTATGACTTGTTAGTGAGTGAAGATCCTCACCCAAGAATTTCATAAAATTAGCTCTCTCAAATCTGGTGTAGCACCAGAGATTAAACTTCCTCTACCATGATCTCAGAATATTCAAACTTGGATTTGGCAAAAAGACTAGACTTGATTTTGAGGGATAAAGGATTATTTCCCCCCACTGTATACCTATTTGCTTTTTTTTTCAGAAATCTGATTTGATGCATGTTGGCTGCAGTAATTTGTATTTTTCAACATTTAAAGCAATAAATATCCAGGAGTGACTTAAAGGCATAAAACTTTGCTGCTCATATCTGTAACTGTGGGAAACTATTATCTGAGGAAGAGAAGTAAAGGGATTTGGAGTGGACAAGATGACAATATAATTTGGGGAAGTGAATGATGGGAAACTAAATGTCACTGTACTGTGGGATCCAGATGCCGTGCTTTTTATTTAAAAGGGATGAAGGTCGCGCTAAGTGCAAAGAAAGTGAATGGTGTGTTTTATTTTTGTTTAATTAATTTTATTTACAGCGTGGTAATAGGCCCTTCCGGCCCAACGAGTCTGCGCCGGCCATTTTAAACCCCCATATTAACCTACCTGTACGTCTTTAGAGTGTGGGAGGAAACCGGAGCACCTGGAGGAAACCCACGCAGACACGGGAGAACGTACAAACTCCTTACAGACAGCGACGGGAATCGAACCCTGATTGCTGGCACTGTAATAGCGTCGCGCTAACCACTATGCTACCGTGCCGCAGAAGGTTACAAAAGTGCAAAATCTTCAATGCAGTTATAAAAGGCTTTAGACAGGCCATTACTGGAATGTTGTGCAGAGTCTTACTTGCCTTGGAGGCAGTGCAACACTGTATTAATTCCTGGGATGATAAGTGGAGATTCTGGGTTGGATCGACCTAAACTTGCAGGAGCTTAGTTTTAAGATTAAGGTGAGAACTATCTCTAAATGATTCTGAAAGATTTTGGCAGGGTAGATTCTGTTTAATTTTTCTCTTGTAGAATCTAGAAATAAGGATCATAGCTTCAGGAAAAAAGCCTTTTAAGATTGTGAGAAATTTCTTCGTTCAGGGGACAGTGGAGGTAAAAATAAATAAATCAAGATACAAAGGGCTGTGAATGCTCAGTGATTGATTACATTCAAGGTTGCAAGTAATGGCTGTTTCAGCTCCTGAACGTATCTGAGTTCTAGGGACTATTAGTCATCTTGTGTTCATTATTGGGAATAGACATCACTTGGTCTTCTCCAATTCATGGAAAGTCAAGCACTGTGCCTTGGAGCAGATGTTATTTGCAGACATGAGCTTCTCTGATTGAGCTGGTGGAAAGTCATTGGTGTATAGATCAAACAAGGTTGGGGCTGGAACAGAAATCCTGGGGAACTTGTCTACAATACACAGCATCACAGAAATTCTCTTAACAGCAACTCTTCAATGGTTTTGAGCCACTTTGCTTCACCTCATCATTTTTCCTGATGATGTCAAGATGCCAGAGAAAATCTATACCAACCCAACCTTTTTTTGTTTAATGATTTTTGAACCCACCAATTGCATACCTTTCATCACCACATTAACTGCTGAGACTGCAAAGCCAAGAAATGGTAGCAGACTGAGTGGCATACTGTACCCATTGCCAAACAGTTCCTTGTTGCATAGCCTGGCCTACCCCCTGTGTTGTCAGTTGGTCATTCTCAACCAATTTGGGACTAGTCTTAAGCCCCTACAGCCAACCAGAACCACTGGCGTCTTCCAAGTCAATCCAGGCTTCGTTTGCAGTATGGTCCAAATATTGATATATATCACCGAGGAGCACACAGTGACTAAATTCAAAGTGGGCTCCATGTGGCCACAAACAAAGCTATTGCTTTGTGAATGTACAAATAGAAGGGACAAACAATTTGTTCAAGAAGAGGAATTTCAAGAAAGATCTTGGGAGAAGATGATGGGGAGGTTAAAGGAAGGAATTTCAGACTATAGATAGCTGATGATCACTGGAAAGACGAAAGAGACTGGGGGATGAGCAAGAGGAATTCCAAGGCTGGAAGAGGGAGGAGTGTAGCCTTGAAAGGATTTGAATATGGATGAGAATTTTAAGTTTGTGAATTAGGGTGGGAGGTGGGGTGAGTGAGGGAGGGGTTACAGATATTGGGAATGAAGAAATACTAGGATAGACAGTATGAATTAGAATTTGGCTGCAGAGTTTTGGATTTGCTAAAGTTTATGAATGATGAAAGCTGATAAAGGAACACAAGAACATTTAAATCTAGTGCATCAGCCATGGATGAAGGTTTTGGTGGAGATGGAAGTAGGTGTTTCTATAAGAGTGAGAACAGGGCTGGAAATCTTGTTCAAAAGTAGATGGAATATCAAAGTTGCAAACAGGCAGAATATAATTTTTGATTTTTTCCCCCACTTGGTGTATTGTGCAGTTCTTGAAAATTGAACTCCAGTGATCTTTGAGTGGGGTACAATCATGCTGCAAGCCACACTCCAGTAATACTGTTTCCTTTAACTGGATCGTGCGGTGCAAGGTTGCTTTAGTGTTTTAGAGCTTTGCTACTTTTCCAACTGTGAGCTTTGCATGCAGAGAAGAAAATGAAATGTAAAGTTTGGCAAGAGAAAATTAATGGCAATTTTATTTTTAATTTTAAAAAGCACCAAACATTACCCTGCATATTCTCTGAACGTTGCTTCAATGTGGCTGAAACTGGGTCGGTTGTACATGGGCCTGGAACACCATTCTGCTGGAGCAAAGGCACTGAGGAAGGTAATAAATACCCTTTTTGGGCTTTCTCTTTAGTTGCAGTCTAGGGTTTATGAAAAATATGTGATTATTTCAATTTGCTTAAAGAAGTATTCCAAAACTCATGAGATCCTTAACCAGTGCTCTAGCAAGAAGCATAGTTTAAACCTCCTACTTCATATCCAACTAGATCACTTGTGTTGAATTTGTTACAGGCAATAGTTCTGTTCCTGTGCTCAATTTCATAGTGCTCAATGGAAGGGACATGATTATCAGTTGTGAAGAGTGCTGTCATTCATTAAAGCGATAGGCTTTCTCTTACCACTTTTTTTAAATACACTTCAATCTATCTAAAAGTGGATGCTTTTCTGAATTTCAGTTATTAATACCTCACCTAACTCTGAACCAAAACATTGTACGGTAGGGAAACGGGCTATTTGGCTCACCACATCCACACTAACTACTGGGGACCATCTATATTAATCCCATCTTCCAGCACTTGGCCCCTAGACTTCTGTGCCCAGGCGATTCAAGTGCTCATCTATACACTTAAATGCTGTCAGTGACTCTGCTTCCACCAACCTCTCAAGCAATGTATTTCCATGTGCTTGCTGCTCTCTGGATGTAAATGGTCTCCCTCCCTCTAAATCTGTGACCTCTTGCCTTAAATCTACATCCTCTAGTTTTAGCTACCTCCTGATATGGGGAATGGTTTCCTGCACAACTCTATAATTTTATTTTCCTCAATCATTTGTCTTCTTAATCTCCTCCACTCCAGGGAAAACAGACACAGTCTCTTCTCATAACAGGAATGTTCCATTCCAGGCAACATCCTGGCAAATCTCCTCTGCCCCCTCTCGCATCTTACCTATGGTGTGGTGACCAGCACTGCATGCAGTACTCTAGCTGAGGTCTGATCAGTGTTTTATAAAGTTCTAGCATAACTTCCCTGCGCTTGTAATTCAATGCCCTGACAAATGAAGGCCTGCATCCCTTTTGCCTTCTTAACAACATTATGTACCTTTGCTGCCAACTTAAGGGATCTTTTGGACTTGTACACCAGCATCCCTGTATTCCTCAATACTACTCGGGACCTGACCAATCATGGTGTATTTACTAGCTTCGTTAGTACTCCCAAAATGCATCATCTCATATTTATCAGGATTAAACTTCTTCATCTGCCATTTCTCAACCCACTTCACCAACACATTGATATAAACATGTAGCCTAAGACCACCCTACACACTGTCACACCAATCTTGTGTCATCTGCAAACTTATTATGCCTCCGACAACCACATCCAAATTATTCGCGTATATATAACAAATAGCCAGCGTCCCAGTACTGATCCCTGTGGAACAACACTCATCACAGACATCCAGTCACAAAAACAACCCCCTCCCATCACCCTCTGTCTCCTATTGCCAAGCTAATTTTGGATCCAGTTTACCAACTTGCCCTGGATCTCATGGGCCTTGACCTTTTGGACCAGTCTCTGATGCAGGACCTTGTCAAAGCCCTGGCTGAAGTCCATGTAAACCACATCTACTACACTGCTATCCTTAATACATTCTGTTACCTTTTCAAAAAAAAAATGCAATCAGATTGGTCAGACAGGATCTGCCCTTCACCAAGCCATGCGCAGCCATCTTTGATTAGTCCCTGAGTGATCATTAATCCTGTCCCTCATTTTTTTTTCCAATAGCTTCCTTACTATTGATGTTTGGCTCACAGGTCTGTAACTACCAGGCTCTTCCCTGCTGCCTTTATTGAAAAGGGGAGCTATATTTGCTGACCTTCAGTCATCACATGTGACCAGCGAAGATTTAAAAATCTCACTTAGAGCCCCAGCAATCTCTTCCCTTGACTCCTATAGCAGCCTCTGGCTCTGGGGATTTATCCACCTTTAGGCTTGCGAAGGCATCGAGAACCTTCTCTTCGTTTATGGAGACTTGCACTAGAATTTCACCTTCCCCTTTGGGTTCTCCAACTAGAAGTCTATTTCTTTTTTGAATACCGATGAACAGTCTCTTTATTTAGGCCCTTGCCTATACCTTCTGGCTCCACACACTGAAATTCTGTCATCCCCAATAGGCCTTGCTCTTTCTCCAGTTATTCTTTTGCCCTAATATACGTGTAAAGTGCATTCAGACTTGCCTTAATCCTGTCACTAGTGATATTTAGTGACCCCTCTTTGCTTTCCTAGTTTCCTTTTTTTGTGCCTCACCTACACTTCTTATATTCTTGATGAGCTGCCCCATCTCTAGTCCTCTATATGCTTCCCTTTTTTCTCTTTATCCAACCCTTGATATCCCTCAACATCCAGGGTTCCCTGTACTTATTACCCTTTGCTTTCACCCTTACAGGAACATGTTGGCCCTGAACTTTTGCTGTTTCTCCTCTGAATGCTCCCCACTGCAGATGTAGACTTGCCTGCAAGTCGATGCTGCCAGTCCTGCATTATATTAATGAAGTTTGCCTCTCCTCCTTCCCCTGCTCAATTTTAAGACACTTTATTCCTGGCCCATTCCTATCCTTTTCCATTATATTAAAATCTATGGTCACTATCTCCAAAATGCTCCCCCACCAACACTCCATCCATCTGACCAGCTTTATTCCCCAAGGTCCGGTAATGCTTCTTCCCTCAATGGTCTATCTGCATACTGTGTCAAAAAGCTTCCTTGGACACACCTTAAAAATTCAAGCCTCTCTGAGCCTTTTTATGTAAAGGCAATCCCAGTTAATATTTGGGAAATTGAAATAGCCCTTGTACCAAAACCCAAACTTCATTACATCTCTCTACTATTTGCCTTTATTATCTGTTCTTCTATCATCTGTTGACTGTGATACACCCCCAGAAAAGTGACACTTTTTTTGTTTATAATCTCTACTTTAGGATATCCTCCCTCAATATGGAAGTAATGCATTCCTTGACTAACAGTGCAATGCCACCTCCTCTTTTACATTCCCCTCGTCCTGCCTGAAAATTCCATACCACGCAATACTGAGTTGCCAGTCCTGCCCGTCTTTCAACCATGTCTCAGTGATGGCAATAGTTTCACAGCCCCATGTGGTGATTAAATCTTTGAGTTCATCTACCTTGCTAGTTAAATTCTTTGCATTAAAATAGATGCAATTTAGCTTTGTTTTCCCCCAATGTGTACTTGCCCGCCTACACTCCCTACTGGACTTTGTCTCCTCTAGGTGACGGTACTTCCCCATCTGAACATCTACTCTGAGCCACCTTTCCCAACAGCACTAGCAAACCTCCTCCCTGCAAGGATGTTGGTCTCGTTCCGGTGCAACCTGTCCCAACTGTACAGATTCAACCTTTCCCAGAAAGGTTCGTAGTGACCCGGAAACCTAAAACCCATCCTACTCCGCCATTCCTACAGCCACCCATTTGTCTGACCTAACCTCCTATTTCTATGCAACTTGTACCAGTTAATATGTGGAAATCGATGTAATTTTGGTAAAGTAGTTCATTGAATAATTAGAGAATGGAAGTTGGACAAACTTTTTTTTAGTTTGGTTAAGTGGGACAAGCTTAAATGGGCATCTTGGTTGGCATGGACCGGTTGGGCTGAAGAGCATGGAAAGGGGTCCTTTGACTCTAATTGTTGCTTTTCTTACTTGCAAATGACTGTGGAAATCCATATTAAATACGTGCATTCATCTAGATAGGAATCTCTTTCCATACAATCTCCATGTGCATCGAGTTAGCAAGCATGATTCACCCTGATGGTGGTACGCATATCCTTCTCTTTCACCAAAGGTTAAAATTCTAGCATAGAACTTATTAGGCACATTACAATTTAATACAGGTTCTAGATTTAGTCTTGCAGTTGTGACCTAATCAGAATAATTGCTGATATTGTTAATTCACCAGTACTGCTGCTCCTCCATTGGAATTCTACTTGGATTCTGCCGGTCTTTCACTGTGAACTTCTGGAACTGCTGTCCTGGTTATTAGAACATAGAACAGTCCAGCACAGAACAGAACAATGTTGTGCCGACATAGCTAATCCCTCCTACCTACAGAATGCCCATATCCCTCCATTTTCCTCTCATTCATGTGCCCATCCAAGCCCCTCTTAAAAGCCTCCAATGAATTTGCCTCCACCACCCTATCAGGCGACACATTCCAGGCACCCATCACTCTCTGAGTTTAAAAAAAAGTACCCCTCACGTCTGTTTTGAACCTACCCCTTCTCTCCTTAAATGTGTGCCCTCTGGTATTGGATCACTCAGTAATGGGGAAAAAGATATTGCTTGTCCACCCTCTCTATGTCCCTTATAATTTTATACACTTCCAACAAATCACCCCTCGGCCTCTTCGGCTCCAGAGAAAGGAGCCCAAATTTGTCCAGCCTCTCCTGATAGCACATGCCCTCTAATCCAGGCAGCATCCTAGAAAACTCCTCTGTACCCTCTCTAAAGCCTCGGCGTCCTTCCTATAGTGAAGTGACCAGAATTGTACACAATACTCTAAATGCGGCTTAACCAGAGTTCTATAGAGACGCATCATAACTTCTTGACTCCTATACTCAATACCTCCATTAATTAAAGCAATTCTTCTCAGTCATGCTGACTGTGTGACTGTGGCCTCTTTCTCCCGACCCCCACCCATATAAAGTTGCTTCTGTTGCTGAATGTGGGCATTTTTGCATGTGTTGCATTGCACGCCTCTCTGGCCACAAACCAATCGGGAGTAAACTGGAAAGCCCAATGGACACTTGCACACACTGTTGCTTGACCTCCCACTTCAACAAATGATCAAAGTGGTTAAATTACACCTGCACATGCAGTGCAAAATATATATTGAAATCATATACTCTCCAAAAGCATCTATTATTCACTCTCAAATCAAAACTGATATTTTCACATCTGCATTTTTAATTGCCACATTGAACATTACGGGTTGTAGTGTTTGGTATCTATACAAGGGAAAAATAATGAATCACATATGACTAAAATTGGTGGTTTTTATGCCTCTGGAACAATGTAAAAAGTTGTTAATACTAGATGTATCAATTTTGTTTTACTAATTTTCATTCCTGACTGGTGATGGTATAATCATTCTATATTCATTTTAATTATCTTTGTCTTCACTGAATAATTTGTGACATGACATTAAAGAAAAACCAATATAGGCCGTTCAATATCAAGAAAGATAGCTGAAATACCTTGTGATTCTCTTGTCAAATCAGTAAAGTTTGCACACATATCAGAAAGTGTTGGAATATCTGATACTTTAAGGTAAGCTGTCCCAGTGTTTAGGACATGGTTGAGGAGAAATAACTTTAATAACCTCGTATTTTTTTCTAAATTTGAGTTTTTCAACTGGAATTATTAGTTAATGCAATGTGTTGTAACCAATTTGAAAATCTGCATCTTAATATGAGAAGTGTACATTTTATAGGATGGATCTTGAGGGATGTTGACTGAAATTGGACATTTTCTTTCACAGGCTTTGGCCATTATGGAAGTGGTTCATGGGAAGGATCATCCATATATTTTTGAAATTGAAAAGGAACTGGAGGGGAAATGAATGTTTTCCTTGACTATCTCTCTTAAAATATGAGACCATCTTTGTTTCCAGTAACAGAATGATTTATGTACTTGTTGGTATGAAAATAATGGCATGAATGTCAAAGGAATGCTCTTTTTATTTTTGTTTTTAATATTTAAGTGAGTATGACAATAAATGTAAAAAAAAAATGCATCATCTTTGATTTATTTAATTTGTTTGAACTGTGGTAAGAGTTCTCCTAAACATTTAGTTCATGGCAAACTTTTCAATATATGGGTGGGACTAGGTATATAAGAACATAAGAAATAAAAGCAGTGGGTGGTCATTTGACCCCTGATGCCTACCCTGTCATTCATTAAGATGTCCAGTCTCTTGTCCCAGTACCACTTCCCTACTCTGACCACATATCCCTTGATACCTGAAATTACATCAATCTCTGTCTTGAACGTACTTAGTGATTGTGCATTTGCGGCCATCTTGGGTTAAAAAAAAATTCCAAATATTCACAACCCTCAAATTGAAGAAGTTTCTTATCACCTTAGTCCTGAATGGCCAGCCCCTTATTTTGAGATCACTTCTAAAACTCTAGAGCTTAGGATTCTGTTGAATCTTTCTCGTACAATCAAACCTCCCCCCATCCCAGGAAATAATCTGGGGCAGTTCCACTGCATCTTTAACGCACATCTTTGGGTAAGATGATCAGATCTGTACTCAATATCTCATTAATTCTTCCAACTAATTTTACTTTTTTTAAAAAAGCTAAATTCTTTCCCCTCTGCTGCTTTTATTGCTTTCTTTAATGGCAGTCTACACTGCTACCTCTTTAATTTTGCATTTCTCCTCTAAGTATCCCAGAACATTTAATTCCCAACCTTTGTCATTTTATAAACTGTCTTTTGGATATTAACTGGTCTGTTCTACTCAAAGAATAGTCACTCGCTACATGGAAAATAATTAGTTGTCTTCTCGTGAACACTGATTTGGGGAGGTGGGGTGGAATTCTTTCTAATGAAATCTATTGAAATAAAAAGCTGTTTAGTAGGTCTTTGTATCTGTTACAAAGAGCTTATATTGGACATTTTTGAATTGAGTTCTGGTTATTTTGGTCAGAGTAATGTCAGAACAATTGCTGAAGTGTTTCAAATATTAATTAATTTCAACACTTGATACTGTGCAACTTATTTGTAGAACATAGAACAATTACAGCACAATTCAGGCCCTTCGGCCCACAAAGCTGTGCCGAACATGTCCCTACCCTAGAAATTACTGGGCTTACCCATAGCCCTCTATTTTACTCAGCTCCATGTAACTCTGCAACAGTCTCTTGAAAGACCCTATCGTATCCGCCTCCACCACCGTTTCCAGCAGCCCATTCCACGCACTCACCACTCTCTGAGTAAAAAAAAACTTACTCCTGACGTCTCCTCTATATCTGCTCCCCAGCACCTTAAACCTTAGTTTTAAGAATTTCAGCATCAAGGATCTGTTTGCTCCACTGTGATTTAGAGTGACATAGATACATACCTGCAGCTATGTAGCTCACTGGATGTCTTCCTCTGGGCTACTCTGGTGCCTCTGGAAATTCCTTGATGGATGTATGTGAAAGCATAATCGTGCCTGGACCACCAGAACCTACAGCTGCAATGAGACATTTATTCTTTGGTTGGGAGCACCGTGAAAGACTGACCAGGAGATCGACATCTGCACTGAGGAGGAGCGCTGGAGTCCAATTTTGATGAGGGCACTGAGGGGACAAAAGCGAGGTTGGCAAGTAGC
Source organism: Pristis pectinata (assembly GCF_009764475.1). Lineage (NCBI taxonomy): Eukaryota > Metazoa > Chordata > Chondrichthyes > Rhinopristiformes > Pristidae > Pristis > Pristis pectinata. The sequence continues at coordinate 108,430,830 of NC_067407.1, forward strand.
AGCAAATTGCCAAAGACTAAGGTCAGTGAGATGAAGCATGTCAGAGGCTGGAAAGTTGCCAATGGATCAAGCAAAGTTGGAGATACTCTGGTCCGTGAGGGAGTGCTGGACACCCTTTTGCTGAGAAGCAAGTGCCCACTGGGAAACATGAGATTAGCAAGATGCATAGGAGTACCAGTCAGTGGGAAATCGGTAAAGAATGAAGGAACACTGGACCACCAGAGATCTGAGTCAATGAGGAACTTGTGGAGATTGCAAGGTGGGAAGGAGTATTAGAGATGAAGTAGTTGGGAAAGATGTGCCAAAGACAGTGAGGCAGGTAAGGAGAAAATGGAGCCCATTTAGACTCTGTTCTCTCCCTTGCTCAACTAAGGAAGGTGTAATTAAATATGTCCAAAGTTGAATGTCTGTAACTTTTGCTGGGGGTCCCAAAAGTTGCTTTAATTCCTACTTTGCTGTGTATGAAGAGATGGTCTTGTGTCATTGGTTAAAATCTGTGTATGTAACCCCAACCCATTTATTTTCATAAGCTTTAAAAAGGAGTCACAAATGTTGTGGACACAAAGGATAGATCCATTAACTAATCACTTTTCCATCTCGGTCATGACCAAACAGAACACCTGCACCAAATTTCTCTTGCTTCATCCTTCTGGAAGTTTATATATTCTCAGGTTTTGCCCTGAATCACACGAGAATAGGAGTGGATTATTTAGTCCCTCAAGCCTGTTTTGCAATCTAATGCTGTAACTTCATTTACTGATTTGTTTACTCCACACCCCATTGGTAACAATTTGCCTATCTCTAATATTAAATTTAACAATTGATTTGTGGTCCAAAAGCCAGCCTTTTAAGAAGTATTTCCAAACTTCACTAGTGAAAGCCGGTTCTGATTTTGGGACTCTGCTTCCTGGACCAATATCAGCGGAACTGTATGTCTTCATATCCTACAAGTATTCCTTAATTATTTTAAACTTTGACTCAACCATCACCCAACTTTCTAATTTCCAGTGAATAATAGAACCCATTTTCAGTCATCCTGGGGAAAGGGGATTTTGGGGGGGGGGGGGGGGGTTGCTGTGGGGGTGGCGAGAAAAGGCAGCAATTTGTTAGCCTTTCTAATTATGTTATCCTTCAATGATGTTTTAGTGATCTATGTCTCATGCCCTCCACTGTTTCTGTTCTATCCTTTTAGCACTGAGGTGGATGGAATCTGTTTGCCTACATTAAAATTCATCTGCTGTTTTTTTTTGCCGTTCACTTAAGGTGTTCAGGCAGATACGAAACTTGGACTGGGGCTTTTAGTCTCCTTGGAGTCCAACAGTGGAGTGTAGACTTCAGAGGTCTACCTGCTAAACCTATACCAGATTAACCTGTCATGTCTAAGAGGCCCATTGATTTCAACGGAAAGAACCATCCATGGACATAAGGACGAGTTAAAGGTCATTTCCATTACTTGATTTCATCTGCTTGATTTAAATGGATTTAAATTTTTTTGTTGGTGTGGTGATTTAAAAACAAAAATTACAATAAATTCTTTGCCAACCTTGACAGCTGCTGAGGCCATTCAGGGACCTAGGTGTTATTGCTGAATCTCAATCAACTTCCTAGCAAAAGAGCACAGCTGGGGGCCTGCTTCAGTGGTGTTTGAGTGTCTGCTCAGATAGCTCACTGGTCAGTGGAAAATCTGACACGTTCTAACCTCGCACAACTTTATACCCCAGTGTATGGAGATATTGGGGTTTGAATGGACCACAGCAGAGACCAGCTTGGAGTTAAGTTGCTTTGAATGGCCTGTAGTGCAGGCTAAGCCTTCAGTTGGTGCACCTGCAGAAAATTTTGCCAGAATGACAAGGGGATTTTTTATGTCTGAGCTGACAGAGGCCAGCGAATCAATGGAAATTATTTAATTGGCCTTTGTCATTATATTTCTGCAATAGATACTCTGGTTTTGGTAGTGGTGTTTCCTTGAGTGAAGACTTTATTTTCAGATGCCCATAGAGCTCGTAGCAATCATTGGGCAAGTCCTGAATGGGGTGAAACGCAGCTCACTGAAGAATTGAGTTCTGATCCCTCACCAGGCATTAGACCTCTCAACAGTGTAAATCAGGACCCCAATACACAGGGACATAATTAGCTGTAGGATTGTTGCTAGTATATTTTGGTAAATTGTCTCTTGCTCAATTGAAAAGCCTGAGTTTTCTTTATCTACAGCATATCTGACACCAAAGGGGTAATCCCGATGAATAGATGTGCGCATTTAACAAGTTAAACATTTATACAAAATGTTAATTTAATGGTCTGGTGATGGCACATCAAATGATCACTGTAATTACTGTACTGCAAGAAACTAATTTATATGATGTGAGCTTTTCTCTACTGTAGTTTCAGGTTCAATCTGGTGTTTGTTTTAAAGCTGTTTTGAGATAACCCTAACCTTTTGAACCAGAGAGTACTAACTGTAAGGTGTTAACAAAATTTTTTTGTATGGAAAAGAGTACAAAGTTTACCTTTACAGAATTGCAGCAAATATTCTATTCCTTCAGGATTTGATTCATCAATATTAGCCTGTTATTTGCAGAAGTTAAGATCAAAACCACACACAAAAAATATCTTAACAGTAATTCTAACTGAAGAGTGATGTAATATCACCAATATGGATAATAGAATTGATGTTGTCAACACGTATTTGAAATGGAGGCAGGTGTATTGTACTTGTTTCCACGTCACCTTATTTATATATATATATATATATATATATATATATATATATATATATTAAAAAAAGGTGGCTACAATGGGATTCTTGCAAAATTGCTTTATTGTGTATATATGAATGATAGACAATTATCTTTTACAAAATGTTTGGTACATTCATGAATAAGGAAAGTCACAAAGCATATACAAAATTATTTACATGTCAGAAAAATTATTTTTTAATGTCTCATGAAGCGATGCTGAATGGTTCGGTATCCACAGAAAGAGGCAGCAATGTTCAATGTAAAATACTGTCACGTAGTATCACAGTTTTGTACCAGAGAAATGATAAGGAAAGCTTATACATTGAGTATATATAAACTTGATGTTAAAAAGCATGCACAGTTAGTTTGAGGGAAAGAAAGGATGACCAGAATGTAAGACTCTTTCACTTAATGTATTAAGACCATTAGATTCTTTTGAAAGTCATTGTGGACTTAAGTCTACACATTTACATTTCTTAAAGTTACATTTAAAGGGCCAAAACCCTTTCACTGAGTTAGTTATAACATACACTTTGTACAGTTTTGTTTTAAAAAAAAGCCAGTCCATTGTACTACCTTCCAGCTATGCAGAGTTTTGCTCATTATGCTTCAACTTCACCTCTATAATACTGTACATCTGTTTAACAGATGACAAGTTGTGTTAGGTAGAATTTGTGCTACAGCTCGAAGAATTTTAAGAAACAGGGAGGTTTAACTGCCACTTCATCTTTTTTTTACCTCTGCACCTTTCTGAATATTTGTTCTATTTGAATAGAGGAATGACAATAAATTACACAATATAGAATTATCAGCTATATTAATGAGATATGAGCCATTTGCCCTAAGGCAATTGCAGACACTTTAAATTATCTAGGGCATAAAAGGCCAAGTCATAATGTATTCAATAAATTGGCAAATCAGAAGATTTTGTATCAGTTGAGGCTAGAGGGAACACTTTGATAATGATGGCTTTTTTTAAAATAACAAAGATGAAGCCAAGAAGTGGTTTTGAACAGCTGCAAGTACCAATTAAATTCTAAATCCACACACACGTGCTTTTAAAAAAATAGTTGCATGTCATAGATTGAACTGATAAGTAATCCAATTAGAGCCCGCAGAGCAAAGATCTTTTCATAAATCACATACATTGGCATGGCATGGATTAGTAAACGAATTTACTGATTTGAACATATTGAAATTTAAAATCTGAAACTTTCAGTGGAGTTGGGGCAATAGTAGCTAAATCATACTGCACTTTTCTGGCCAGTGTTAAAAGTAGAGGACAAAATTGGTATAGTGTTTATAGTTTATGATGTATCAAAAAAAATTGGTCTGGATCTTGCTGGCTCTGATTGGATTGACTAGCATTCAGCATTTAGACAGCAGTAAGGCTGAGACTTTGGTGCGTGGTCTGTAATGTACAAGCCTTGACTGACTTACTAACAGATGGAGATTGCCTCTTGAATCCTGTACTGGGTTAGACCTGATACAGGATCCAAGACTTTGTTGATGGGAATTGTATGGCTATGGACTAGAAGGCAGGGGAAAGTTAAGTTACTGTTGCTAATGATTTAATTGGTATTTGTGTTGTCCATTTTTAATTTTGTTAAAATGTCTCGCTCAGCTGTCAGCATTTGGTGGAGTGGACTTGCTGTGCAGCCAGCTCCCTACTGGTGCTGAAACCACATCATTGGAGTCTGGGTTCTTTTAGGCCAGTGCAATTTGAGATTGGCCCTCTGAACCCTCAAGTATATCTGGGGAAGGAGGGTGAAATTCAAAAGATCTGGCCCATAATGACTGTTCTTGTACAAGCAATATGCATTCTGATTTGGAAGGTCAAATTTCCTAATAAAACCAGCCTGGACTGAAGTGATATTTAAATGGAGTTCAACTTTCTGGACTACCTTCAGTACAAATTTGTTCCATTTTTTGGGATATTTCTTGGTAATGATAGAACAATGCAAACAAATAACTATATGGTTACAAACTGACAAGTTTCAGAAAGTAGTTCACAATTACTTTCCCATAGAATGGAATGATTTTGAACTTTTCCCATCAGTGTGCCAAAATTGTTATTGTTTCTACTATTGAATCATTGAAGAATTTAGAGCTATATTACAATCTTGTTCCAAAGGAAACTAATTACCCAAGTTTATTTTTGAGGTGAAGGTTCTAATTTTTTAATCATGTTTTCCAATTGAGTTCAAATAACTTGGTGTTCAACTTAGAAAGGATTCTGGTTTAATCTCAGAACTGTGCATAAATAAAAAAAAGTGTCTTTAACTCATCCCAGGGATCTTCATAGAGGAATAATAAATCTTTCCATTTAAAAGCATCTTAAGGGGATAAAAACTTGTGCTGCTTGGTTACTGATCATAACAGATCCTAAAACAACAACTGAAACAATTGTTTAAACCTCGGTGAGCAACCATCATTCAGCATTTCCAAACAAACAATGTAAGAGGCACTGCAGCAAGTTCAGTTATGGCAAACATTTGATAATGAATATGGATCATTATTTGCCTGCATGTGACCTCCAAAACTGAGACTTTAGCAATATTGAATAAGCTGAAAAAAATACTGTGACAGTACAGATATTAGCATATTAAAAACTCAGATTGGGCTTTATCCCAATCAGTTAAATTATATAAATATACAGATTAAGATCAGTCAATAATATTAGTCAGTGGAAAGAGCTTGCAAAGGCACAGCAGGTCAGCCATCTAAACAAGGATGTCAAAAAAGTACTTGACATAAGTCTAAAAATAGGGGAACAGTGTAATTTATTGTTTTTCCTAGAACTATATACTGTTTTAGGCACTCAGACCATTCGAATCTTGACATTGCCCCTAATACTTTGTTCAGTCACCGTAAATCTTGGCCTGCCAGAAAGTGGCCTTTAAAATCTATTTTCAGCTGTTGTTAACTATTTCTTTCATTTAAAAATAAAAACAAATCTCTACAGAACTACACCCTGAACTTCCTTGGGGTTTCTGCTGATAATTGTGGCAATGTTTTGCTATTAATGGCAGTTTCCAAAATGCTGTAAGGGGTAAAAGTAAATTACACCAGGGCATAATTTTGTGGAGAGACTTTCAGTGCTGCATGGTCCTAGCTTATTTAGGCTCTGTATGGCTGTAGAGATTGGTACACCAGGTTTTACTGTGTTCACTTTCATTCGTGAATATCACGATATAGGTCATGAAAACCACTAAAGCAAAAGTGCTTTTAAGCAGAAGTTGGAATCACCTCCTTACACAGAACAGTGGAAGAAAGAGTGCAGGGACTGGACAAACTACTCCAGGCTTCAGGTAGCAGCAGATGAGTGCCAGTAGTAGTGCTGATTGTCCATCAAGCATTAGGTGGATTCCTGGCGATTTTTCACCCCCAATTCCACGAGAGAGAACAACAATGGTTGTTCACAATGCGAGTGACAGCATAGTGCCTGGGCATCTATAAAACTTGTACAGTAGTACCTTTTACCAAAAACTGAAGCATAGTCTAGACTTCCAACTTGGTAAATATCCTACTATAGTTTTGGCTAACCTTATGTAGTCAGTGAAGAGAACATGCAGCCTGAACTTTCCTTTAGTTTTCATCTATTGTAATAAACCTTACAATCTTAAACACCCAAGTAATTTTCCTGCATATGACCAAAATTATTAAATTTAATTTTCCACTCCCAAGTATAATTGCCGTATAATTTTTCCATGCTTGAATATTTTGGCATTTGTTCACCTGTGGTCTTTTCTTGCCCTTTGCTAATGATCTCTGCAATTATAATGGCTGCACCTTTTTATCTTGGTTGTTTACAATTAAGTAAATACTTATTACCACACTCTGTAATTCAAGCATAATGATTTAAACAGCAATGAATATCCAATCGCCATATTGGTAAAAAAACAAAAGGTCCGTAGTATTGGCACAACTATACCTTAGCACCGTCAAAGACCATGTAAAATAATGAATTAAGATGAGTGTCATCTAGTCTAATGTTATTGGAAAGTTTTTTTTGCCGGGCATTTACAAAGTAAAATCAAATCACTAAAATTACCTTTTGTGCAAATAAATAATCTGTGGATGGCATTATCATGCTTAAGTAATGCACTTCCCCTGCCTAGTAACCAATGATAACCCTTCTCTACAGGGGAAAATAACTATTTGGTCACTCAAACTACTAACTAGGCCACATAATAGCACAGAATTATTTTGTCTGACTGTTCAGTTCCTATTCTTTGCTGCTGCTGTTATCTTTAATACCTTGAGGTTTGGTGCAATATTTTGCCACCAAAAGATCAAAAATAACTGTCAATACTTCATTCCATTCCTTTAAGTGTATCTCATTACATTCAACACTGCTAATATAACAGTTTGCATGACTGTTATCTTGTGAGGATAAAAAAGTTTACTAATTCTTGCTGTGGTGTATTATCAAAATAAAAATGAACCAATTTACTTCTTGCCTTGCAGATATAATTTAAAAAAACCTATTCCGGGATTAAAGTAACTTGCTGCAATATTTCGTAGGGGACCAAGTCCAATTTAAATTAAAATGGAATATAACCACCAGTTATATAAATAATATTTTCTCAGCAGCCTGCCAGATTTCACTGTGGTTGTAAAAAGAACCAGAGTGATACTGGTATCTTATTTTTCTACAAAAGTGAGTACTAAATAATACAAAATTGAACTTTTTTTCTAGTTTTATGATCTCAAATTATTTAACTGGACAAAATCTTTGAGACAAATCTTTACCACTAGACACTTACTGGGTATTTTGCTTTTATTTGTAACACAAATCTCATTCATATACATCCTGTTCTCTCTTGTACTATCAACTGGTACAAATATTTAACAACAACAAATTATTATTACAGAAAATCTGAAACAAAAATGCTGGAGACACTCCAAGTCAAACAGCATCCATGAAGGAAGGTAGGCAGGGGTAGTGCTATTTTCTGCAGTTATTTACTAGATTCTTGAGGTAATTGTGTCTACACAGCATTTAGCATGAATAGAAATGCTTAGAGCTGACACAAAATCAAAAATTGAATTTAGTAATAAACCTTGCACAACCAGAATGAAAATACTGCCCTTTTAATTAGTTACCAGGCATCTACTTTGGGTCAATTATATAAGTTATTCTTTTTGTTTCATCAGTAGCTTAAGTAGAGAGAAGGAACAACCTTTTGAGTCTCAGTGCTTTTTGGCCATGTAAGTGTACCAAAAGCTGCTTCCATTGTTTTGTTTTTAAAATTATTCTGGCCTCACCTACCATGAGGAATGTTAACATTTGAAACTGAAGTTCCATAGGAATGAATTCCCTACAGTATCATCTTTTGGTTTTGGTGCTTGCTTCACCCCTCCATGTAACTACTAATGAATTTCCAGGTTCTTACCGTAGATCTGCTTGAAAATAACTGCCTGTTATTGTGTTATCTCACAAGTATTCCTACCATTAAAACAAAAACAGTTGGCAATGTTGAACCCATTCACCCTCCAGGAAGAAAGTATCATTGGTCATATAGAGCATGGTGATACTTGCCACAGTTTTGAATTAGATGATAGAGAATCTGGTTGATTATAGAGACAATAATTTGAGCCAGACTTGCTCTGAAAGAAACACGTCCCATAAATTACCCATGCCTGCTGCATGTCTAAGTCTCCAAGTATTTCAAGATAAAATCCTGCAAACAAGTATGAAAGCCTTGAGAAAAATGGAATTTTAACATGTGAAAGACTGCATTGTCATTTTAATCGTTTAATAGATAATTAAGAGGGCAACATTCACTCAAGTTATTAGCCGACTCTACAAAACTGACAAGGGTGGACGGTGCTTTTGGTTGGAAACTATCATTGTGCTAAAGACATTCCATCATCTTCCCCTGGTAAGTCTGCATATTGAATGTTCTCTTTCTTGCTACTTCAATAATTCAGAATTTATGACAGGCTCCAATAGCTGCCTCAATCTTATTTGAAGCCTGCAAGATTTGCAACAGAATTAAAGGATGGTTTTAAAGTCAAAGTACTTGCCATACTGACCTGATTTTGTTTTTTCAAAAAAAAGAGCTAGCTCCATTTCCACTGCTAACTGTTAAGGTGGTTCAAATACAAAATATGAATTTGTGGCTAAATCAGTCGAGAGTTCTTCAGGAACTGTATGAGGACCTGGTAGACAAACCTGTACTGGGCTATAGTCTGTACCATCAACATCCGCTGTTGACGGAGAAATCCCAACATAACCGGCACTTCCAGCTTCTGAAATGGAAATGGGGAGAAAATGTTTTAGCACAAACTGACAAAAGTTTGACTTCTGTGACCCAGATGCTAATAGACTAAAAACAGAAGCAGGTTTATCACTACACCAGTGAAAAATTGAACTAAAATAGAATACTGACATGAGAGACATTTTGACAAAATAAAAATAATTTAGCTTTTTCAAGTATATGGCCTCTTGCTGGAAACTTTGATGTTGGGTGATGATCATCTTTCATCAGAAATGACGGCTTATAACAGGACCAAATATTTCAAAATAAAAATGGTAGTAAATAAGGCCACTTTTGGGACTTAACTGTAAGCACTCCAATGGAGTGGTTGATATTGTCTAACATACCACGATTGAAGAGAATGCCAAGAGGCACAGCTACCTCGATCTTCATGCGCAAGAGCAAAAATTTAGCCCAAGCAATCTGCAGCTAATCCAGTTGCTGTGGCGTTAAACATTTGGAAACCATTGTCTTTTCACAAGGCTGGACAAAATTGTGTGCTGGTAATCAGGCTTCTAGCCTGAATCCTTGCATTTGGCAGTTGATTTTTTTTCCCCTCCTACGAGAACTGTGGGATATTGTTCTGAGATGTTGGGAAGGAATTTTGAGCACAATTCCCTGATGACCACGCACAGGATTATAGAAGGCAAAGTATGCCCCCATAAAATGCACTGTGACTCTTCCAGCACTTGAAAGGCTTACCTTTTCCTGGTGGAGAGTCATAGCACCTCCTTCTATACAGTAACTGATAACCACCATCTCTATTTGGTTTGCCTTTAGATCTTTCAGCACCTATGGGGTTCATCTGAAATGACATTCTGCAGACTGAATGCTAACTGCAATGTGATAATCCAATGCATGGGCTATGAATTTAATAGACAAATTGGTGGTGTATGTACAGAGATGTACTAATTGGTGCTCCAGATATCAGTAACACAGGTAATATAATTAATTTGTTTGCTGACAGTGAACAGACTAGCCTTTTCTGAACTTGTCAACTATTATTGTCTACCTGCAATACCCTTCCCTGTAGCTGTGACATTTTACTCTGTATTCTGTTATTGTTTTTACCCTGTACTACCTCAATGCACTGGGTAATGAATTGATCTGTCCGAACGGTATGCAAGACAAGTTTTTCATTGTACCTTGGTACAAGTGACAATAATAAACCAATACCATTATTAATAATAAAACATCCTTTTTGACTAAGTGATCCTTGCAAGTTTCTAATGCTGGAGTGCACAATAATTCAAAAGCATGATTCAACAGATTGTATTGAAAGAATTGAGAAGGCAATAATTTTAATATTAATGCAACACAGCTCTGTTACTGTAACACCATATTCTGTGTATTTTTTCCCCTTTTGTATTACCTCAATGTACATGTGACAATAATAAATCAATTACCAATTACCCTCATAACACTACTTAAAGGAAACTGGATGTTTTAAGAGAAAAAATTCATTGATTTTTGTAATAGTATGCTATCCTTACCTCATCTGGCCTATGTGACTCCAGAAACAGAAATGCATAGAACAATACAGGAACAGGCCCTTTAACCCATGATGTCTGTGTCTACTATGTTGCCATTTTAAACTGCACATCTCCCTGCATGTGGTCTATATCCTTTAATTCTCTGCCTGTTTATGTTCTGTCTAAATGTCTTTTGAACATTGTTAGCGTATCTGCCTCCACCATTTCCCTGGCAGTGCATTCCAGACAGCCACCACTCTGTGTGTATATGTATATAAAAAAAACTTGCCATGTAAATCTTCTTTAAACCTTCCCCTCCTCACCTTAAAACTATGTTTTCTGGTATTTGACATTTCCACCTTGTCTACGCCCCTCATGATTTTATATATTTCTATCAGGAAGCCCCTCAGCCTCCAACACTGAAGAAATCACTCCAAATTTGTCTGAGCTCTTCTTAAAGCTAATACGCTCTAATCTAGGCAACATGCTGGTGAACCTCTTCTGGACCCTCTACATCCTTCCTGTAATGTGACTGTAACTGCACACAATACTCCAAAGGTAGCCTAACCAAAATTTTTTTTTACAGTTGCATCATGACTTCCTGATTTGATCCTACAGTGAGCACTTAATTGCTGTGGGGCAATAAGGGATGGCTAATAAATGCCAGCAATGTCCACATCCCATGAATGAATTACAACTATTAAACTGCAATAAGATAGAAGACCACTTTGGATTCATCTCTCCGACCTTCATGTTCTCATTACTTATAAGTGGATCACAGGGTTTCCTCTGGGTGCTCCGGTTTCCTCCCACATTCTAAAGACGTATGGGTAGGTTAATTTGGGGGTTTAAAATGGGCGGCGCAGACTCGTTGGGTCAGAAGGGCCTGTTACCACGCTGTAAATAAAATATAAAAAAAAGAGAATAACTCACCTCATTATGCTCCAAGCAACCAACCATGACTTCTGTTAGAATCACCACACCTGTTCTTCCAGCTCCTGCACTGCAATGCACAACTATTGGTGGGTTGCAGCTCTTGGTAGAGTCGAGCATGCTGTTGGTGTGCCGACGAACTGATTGAATTTCTTCTAGGTAAGCTGAGAAATTAAAGGAACGTGTAGTTAGCAACAAAACTAAGTCTGAACACACCAAGTACATTTTAATGGTTTTCTGCCTGGTTACCACCACATAACACAGATCATGTCTTGCAAGATGAACGAATTCACTTGGATGTGTCTTATGAATATTTATGAAGTGTTCAATAATATTGCTGAAAAATCCAAATCTGAAATAAAGTTTTCTTTGCTTTCACCCAAATGTTTCTCTTCCCATTACCAAGAGCTACGCATTGTTTTGGCATCTGAAAACTAAAGATTAGTGTCAACTACCAGCAAAAAAAACTTATTCCTAGCAAAACTATTCAGTAGATTTCAGATGATTGTAATCCAACAACAATTTTTAGTATTCAGATTAATACTAACACAAAGGAAGCACTTCTAAAAATGGTACAAGGCAATTCTGGAAACAAACCTGTGGAAAACCCAGGCTCAGTCAGAGACACATTTATATCATAAAGTCATTCTGAGTTGTCCTGAAAGATCACTCAGCTTGGGACTCAAGTAGCATTTTAATTTTTCCACAAAAAAAAATGTTTAATTTGACACCTGGTTACATTTATGCCCAACAAAACTAACTGAACCTCAGATCACATACTTGCCACTTAAGCTCAGCTTTTAGACTTTTAAGAGTGAACCTGAAGGAGATAATTAGCTACTATCCTATTAATGTGATTCTATACACCACAACCCAAGCCATCCTTTTTTTTCTGTCAAGTGAATCTCTCTGCAAGTAACTAAGTAATACACTTTGTTCTTAAGGTATTGCTGATGTCACAACATTTTCCTTGATGATAATAACTCAATTGCATTCACTACTTCACTCATTAAAAACATTTAAATTTGGTTAAAGAATTTCATGTTTGGCATAAGCAAACTTCAACAGACTTAAGATTGTGCTCAACCATCGTAGCAATTGGAGAAGGTGTGTCCCTGAAGGTTGTTTTTCAATAGGTAATGTCGGCCATCAGGATCCCATTATAAACTTGAGTTTATAAAAGTATTCTAGCACGTGTTATCATTGCTATCTGTTTCATGGTTTGTAGTAAATATAGATTCAACTCTCTGAAGAAATTGCAGTTGTTTTTCATACTGAGAAACCCAAATGAATGTTCTGCTTCCATGTTTCTAGATATGACACATATGAAAAAACGAAAAGAAAAATTAAGAACCAATTGTTAAATGATGCCAAAGTTAATTTTGGATATGAAAGAAATGAGGACAGAAAGAAGGTTCAACAATTTTAAGGTGCTAAGAAAGAATAAGGTAGAGTAAATGACAGCTCAATGACTTTTGATTTCCTTGATGTCAATGCTAATGCCTGCAGGAGGTGCAAGGTATGTGGAACAATGTACTTGGAGGTTTGGGAGAACGAGAAGAAATTTCACAGATTAGCAGGGTGAATATTATGGAGAAAACTAATCAAGAGAATACTTCAGACATGTTTTATTGATTATTTGTTCTTGAGATAAAGTTATTATAAGAAGTATTATTGTGTTAGCCCCTAGTTGGCTTAAGAAGTGATTACGTTATAAATATTTTGTAATATGTTCAGAAAATAAACTTTGCTAACCACAATTAAAACATTAAAAGTGTACCTTATTAATGGTTACATTTCCATGTGGTTTAAACATACTGCACAAATGGCTAAGTAATAATACTGATAACTCAATCAACTGTTTTGCACTTCTAGCGTAAATTTGTGCTAGAACACCATAATGTGTAGCCCCAAAGTTTCAGTTGTTCTGTTATGCAATTCCAATATGCAAGAAATTACTATTTTTAAAAAAAGGTGATGTCATTTTAAATTTTCCTCCAAGAGTCATTGTGGCTACATATACTGTACATTAGAAATGGAATGAAAAGGAGTGATAACTCCAGACATCAGACAGATTTTATGACAATCTTTGCCTTCCAGCTTCGTCAGATCCTAAGCCTAGAAAGGTGCCAATATGCCAGTACCAGCTAAGTACTGCATGTGACTACAGGTTCTGGAAGCACCATCTGAACCATCAACTGACTCAGCTACCACAACTGTTATTTGTAAAGAATTCATAATTAAGCAAAATGCCTCAAGATGCTTCACAGGATTTGTTATCAAACAATAATTGATACCGAACCAGGAAAGGAGAGATTGGGGCAGATGCCAAAGGGATGAGCGAGGGGGAGTCTTAAGAGAACAAGAAGTGGAGACGCAGAGGGTTTTAGAGAGGTGTTACAGAGCTAGGGGTTTTGTTAACTAAGCCATAAGCACCGATGTTTAAGTGTGTAAATTTGAAGAGCTTAGACAGGAACGTTGCAGGACTGCAGAAGATTAGAGGTTTACAATCCAAGATAGAATTTTAAAATCAAAGAAATAGAAGGAGCCACAAGAGATTCTGCAGATGCTGGAATCTGGAGCAGCACACATAAAATGCTGGAGGAACTCAGCAGCATGTATGGAGGGAAATAAACAGTCGATGTTTTGGGTCGAGACCCTTCATCGGGACTGATGAAGGGTCTCGACCTGAAAAATAAAGGGAGCCAGTGCTGTCAGTAAACACAGTCACGATGGGTGACTAAGACCATGCAAGTTAGGACATGGACAGCAGAGTTTTTACACAGAGGGGGACAAAGCAGAGTGGCCAGGTCTCTGTTGGAATAGTCAAATTCAGAGGTAAAATGGACATAGGTGAGGGTGTTGGCTGCAGATGAGCTGAGGCAGGTCAGAGTCCGGTGACAATACAGAGGTGGAGATATCTTTAGTGATGGCACAGTTATCTGATACCGAGTTGAGCTTCAGGCACGTCACTGAGGATGTGAATTGTCAGTTTCCATTGGAGAAGAATGGAGCCATAGCTGACGAATAGAGCTTATGAAAGAAACTATTTGGAGGAAATATCTGTTCATGTGAAACAAAAACCCTTACAATTCATACAGTGGCAGGCTCGAGAGAGTTGGTGGTGAGGTGGTGAGACGTTGCCAATTATCATAAGTGTACATTGATAAAATGAATGTGATTTTGGATAACAGTGCTGAGAGCGGCATGTGAATGAGAAATAGGAAGAGAACACCAGAGGAATACCATAATTAACGGTACAAGAACAAGGGAAGCCATTGCTGGCGGGTCTGTAGTTGTGCATGGATAGGTAGCAGTGAAACCATATTGGGGAATCCTATTCAACTGAAAAATGGTGGAGAGACATAGAACATTTTAGGAAATCTGAAATATCTTCCTGTCTTTTGGAGAGCAAGAAGTTACAATTGAGTGTGACCTAGCTGAGCTTGACCTTAAAAAAAGATGCATTTTAAGTCAGGTGGGCATTTACCATGGAGTCTCGGGTGCCACATACAAAACTTATATTTGTGTCTCTTCAGTTACATGTATATTGGATTATTTTTGCTGTACGATGATTGACACAGTGATTTAAGATTCATTCACTTGCGAGATAATATCAAGAATATCCTTCACAAAATTAAGACAGGACAATTCAGCCAGTAAGAAATATTGAAAAAAAAGTATTGTGTAGGCTTTTTGGGCCAAATTGGCAATTATGCACATTCTTTCTGTTGACATCTGGACACCACTGCTCTAAGGCAAACAGTATGTTTGCTTAATGGTAGGTTTCTTCCTACTGAATTATCGATTGATAGTAAATGATAAAGTTGACATTTCATTCCATTTATCTGCATACATAAAATACAAAGTATCTCAGTACTTACACAAAAAACCCTGAACATCTTCTGGACAGCCGTGATCTGGCCAGTCTGTGTACTGCAAATGCCACACGGTCCTCTCCTGCCCAGACAACAGGTGCTTGACCTTTAAACCCGTAGTTGCATAGCAACCAGAATCTGTGCGGAATTTGGTCGTCACCTTAAATTTTCCATAAGTTGCCGAGCTGTGCTTTGAGCCCAGTTTGGGCCAGTATCGATGGGTCTTTGGTTTTCCTCCCTCCTGCACAACAAGTGATAAAGTCTTATCGGTTTAGGAAACTAAAAAAAAAGGTTCTACAATTCCTTTGTCATAAATTATGCATCACACAGCAAGAATAAGTGAAAGGAAATAATAATAGGTCATCTCCCAATTACAATGCATATTCCCCGAGGCACCATAGTCACCCGCTATATCTTCAGCTATGTTCTTTATTTCTTTAGTCACAGTCCTTTATTCATTTGACTGGAACTACTGGGACTACATGACACTTAGTTACTAAATGATTACAGCTTAAAAGCACCATTTACTGTGACAGTTTAACACATTAAATAACAACATGATTATATTACAAAGGCCTGGACAGACCTAATGATAAAAAAAATGGCAGTGGCATTGCGGGTAGCCATAATGATCACTCCAGTGAAAGTTTAAGAAACCGAGGAGCATTATCAAAATTTATAGGGAGTAATAACATTTTTATCATCTATTTCTTCTACGCCCAGGACTTGTACCTTATCCTACATTATCACATGCCTAGAAATTTAGGCATTTTCTCCACTGGATATGAAAACATTTTCCACAAAAGAATGTGATGATGATGATTTCTGGATTGAAATTTGACTGGACACTTACGATCGCCAATTGTGCCAGCACTGATGTACTAGTGACATTATCCCCCATGCAACATTCATAGCATTAGAGCCATATAGCACAGAAACAGGCCCTTCTGCCCATCACATCCATGCTGACCATCAAATATCCATCTACACTAATTCCATTTACTAGCACTCAGCTTGTAGCTGTCTATACCTGGTGGTTCAAGTGCTTGTCTAAATACTTAATGTTGTGAGAGTCCAGACCTCCATCACCCACTCAGGCAGTGTGTTCCAGATTCCAACCACCCTCTGGATGCAAAGATTCTTCCTCAGATCCCCTCTAAGCTCTTACCCCTTAACCTAAACCTAGGCCCCTTAGTTTTAGACACCTCTGCTAAGGGAAAAGATTCCCCCTCAATGCCAGTTACAATTTTCTATACCTCTATGACATACCCCATCAGCCACTTCCACTGCAAGGAAAATAAACCTGGCCTTTCCGGTTTCTCCTCATAACTGAAATGCTCCATCACAAGCAATGTCCTGGGGAATCTCCTCTGCACCCTCTCCAGCACAATCACATCCTCCCTATAGTGTGGTGACCATAACTGTATAAAGCACACGAGCCGTGGCCTAACCAGTTGTTTCGTAAAGTTGTACCAGAACTTTCCTTACCTTATATTCTATACTAATCATACCTCCTAAATTTATCTGAATCATTAATGCATGTCGCAAACAGAATGGGTCCCAGCGTTAATCCCTGTGATACATCACTGTTCACAGGTTACCAATCACCAAACTAACACTCCGCCATCACCATCTGTTTCCTATTACCAAGCCAATTTTGGATCCAATTTGCAAATTGCTTTGGATGTCGGGCTCAATCCTTTTGGACCAGTTTGCCATATGGGACATTGTCAAAAACCTTACTTAAGTCCAGACAGACAACACCAACTGCACTGCCATCATCAATGCATTGTTACCTTTTTGAAAAATTTAATCAAATTAGTTCAGTCAGACCTCCTAACAAATTATTCTGACAATCTTTGATTAATTCACACCTTTCCAACTGTAGATTAATCCAGTCCCTCGGAACTTTTTCCAATAACTTTCCTACCAGTCCTAGCTTATCCCTGCTGCCCTTCTTGAATGAAGGTACCATATTTGCTGTCCTCCAGTCACCTGGCACCTCACCTGTAGAGTGAAGATTTAAAAATCTGTCAGGGCTCCAAGCAACCTTTTCCTTTAGCAGCATGGGATACATCTCATTAGGCCCTGGGGATTCATCCTCCCTTAAGCTGGCCAAGACATCTAATACCTCTTTGTTAATGATAACATGTTCCAGAATTTCACCTCCCATATAAGATCCAGGCCTAGCATTGGAAATGTGACTCTGTCCCCTTCCTTTCCTTTAGGTTTACACCCCAGCCCATGGCCTTCAACCAATCAACTGATCTCGCACCACTAGTTATGATTCATGATCCCCATACCATGACTTCAATCACCCCTCCATCCCCAGGCCCCAATCAGATGACTGCTGTCGACCAGAGCCTAATCCAATGACCCATGTTGACCCCCAGATTCTTATCTAATGAACTCCTCTCAAACCCCAGGTGCTAATCACTATCGGCCAACAACACCTATCGACTCCAAGACCTCCCAATTCAATGACTTGACTAATAGCCATCAGGCCTGTCTGCCCAGCAATTGCAAACCACACCCCTCCTCTCTCTGACCAGATCCCACTCCCTGGCCAGATCCAACTCCCTGGCCTGGTGTTTTTGTTCATGTGACACCCTCAGGTGTATAGTAGGAAATTGTGAGAAATGATCATTTATTTACATTCCATAAATACAAATTATGAAATTAACTATGCAACTAAACAAATCTAAAGAAAATTCAAGGCCAATAGTAGCATCGTTTGATAGAGGAAATTACACGTCTTTGTTGGAAACCAGATTTATGCTCTGAATGGATCAGATTTCAGAATTCAGCAGAGACAACGTGCATTATGGCTGGCTGGGCCAAGTTGTTTTAACCCAGAGAACATTCCATGTAACATTGACCTTGTATTCTTTGTTACTTAATTGGAACATAGTGGAAATCTCATTTACATAACCTCAACATTGATTATTACTTCTGAACCAGACTTGCTTTTCCATTTGTTTTATGGTGCTCTAGACATTTCTTTTGGATACATGTTCCAATGAGCTTAATTACTTAAATTGCAATTACTACTTTTCCCCCAAAAGGAAATAATGTTCTTTGTATTTATCCTAAATTTGAGCAAAGAGTGATGATATGACCCCACTTAAGCCACAAGGAGTCTATTCCACTAGTAGTGGTAATTGTTGGATCGCAAGTTTATTTCCTGTTCTTGAGATCAGAAATACTTTCTTGTGAAGCATCAAAAGGTGAAAAAGTTTAAATCACGGTATGCTTTGAAATCAGAGATTGTGTTAAGTATCTGCTATAGATAGAACTTAATGTTTAACAAAGCTAGAATACTTTCGGCTTTAAACAGAGAAATGTAATGCTTCATTCTTACTGTAAGGTAACACCAGTATAACCAAATTGGCAATGGAAAGAGCTGTGGTATGTAACCAGAGACTTTTGTTGTTAATTAACCTTGCAAAACAACAGGAAGTGCAGTGATCTTAAGAGCATAGTGAACATTTGATTCAATAATCTCAATAATCTCACTCTCAGTGTTCCCTCCATGTACAGGACATCATTAAGTTTAAGTAATTATAACAACACAGAACTCACCTCTTCTGCTGTAACCATGACAATGACATTCACTCCTTGCTCCCACACCATCTGCCAGAAGTCATGGCATGTATGAGGCAGGGGTCCCTGTGTAGCAATATAATGCCAGTCTTCTCCAGCCACAGTAACCTGTCAATTAGAAGCAGTATCATAAATTGACACATTCCCCAAAACATTAGCATGATTGAATATGTTGAGCTGGATTGGGGAGCACCAGCCCCCTCTAGTGTTTACTAAGCTGCTCTGCATTACAAGTACAGGATGTTTTTAAAAAATGCTGCCTGGAATGGCTGGAGCCAGCAACAGATAGGAAATGGATCATGATGGTATAGAGGGTGAAAAGAATATGATTTTGAGTGTCAGGTCTGTACATCAGGGAAAGGTGGATATTGGGGGTGCAATGGGTTAGGTCAGAGTTAGGTGACTGGCAGAGAATTTCCAACTCTGAGAGGATGGAATGATGTCAAGTATTGCTTTCTTCAGTGGGGGCTAAGGTGATGCCATTGCTTCCTCTGATCATGGGCCACTCCACCCGCAGGGAAGGATCAAGTCTGTCAGTGAGCGATGCTTTGGATGGTGTGGCTGTCATTGTTGAATTGGTGGCAGTGTTGAAGCTGTGGGAAGTGGGTATTTGGCTTGGAAAAGTTCAAAGTATGCTAGATTGTACGAATGGTAGTATTGATGGATAGAAGTTGTTGGTGAGGGAGTGATGGGGCTGAAGTTCCTGGAAGCCGTTGATGGGCTGTGACATCCGAAGATGCTGTCACTGACCTCAACGACATAAGTGAGGTGACCTGTATTTTACAGCACTGCATCCAGGCCCTGCCACTGACAAGAGCCAACTTTTGTGCCTTCTGGGCCTCTGTGGAAACTCCCTCTCCAAGGCCTCAAGGCATGGACCTCACTCCTGCATTATGTCACTTTTGATGCCTCCCATGTCAGAATGAATTCTCAACTCATAATGCACCCACCGTAAAGCATGTGAGGCGGCCTTAAGTACTGCAGTTTAGTTTTAAACAGTCATAATACTGGAGCCCCTGCTAAAGTGATTGCCAAAGAACAGCACATTTTTTTGGAAAATCTCCCTCAATTTGCTGCTTTTCACAGGTGGTACCACTGTTTTAATAAAGAGGCACTGGCTGCCCAGTGATCTATGCCTCCTGTTATTAAAAGAGACCCACAAAATGATGGTGTCCAGTTGATATACATGGATAGGATTCTTCACATTATAAAAGAAGGTTGATTTCAGCATGTTGGTAACAGGTTTGGTTGCTGGCTTGTTAGCAACTAATAAAGACTAAATACTTGGAGTATTCTGGTCACCCTATTACGGGAAGGATGTGGAGGTTTTGGGAAGTGTGCAGAAGAGATTTACCAGGATGCTGCCTGGATTAGAGGGTATGAGCTATGAGGAGAGGTTGGACAAACTTGGGTTGTTTTCTCTGGAGCATCAGAGGCTGAGGAGAGACCTGATAGATGTTTATAAAATTATGAGAGGCAGAGACAGGGTAGAGAGTCAGAATCTTTTTTCCCCCAGGATAGAAATGTCATGTACTAGAGGACATGCATTTAAGGTGAGAGGGAGAAAGATTAAAGGAGATGTGTGGGGCAAATTATTTTTTTAAGTCAGTGTGGTGGGTGCCTGGAATGGGCTGTTGGGGTGAGTGGTGGAAGCAGATAGGATAGTGGCATTTAAGAGGCTGTTAGATAGACACACGAATATGCAGGGAATGGATGGATATGGATCATGTACAGGCAGAAGAGAAATCAGTTTAATTCGCCATCGTGTTCAGTGCAGACATTGTGGGCCGAAGGGCTTGTTCCTGTACTATTCTATTCTACAAATATTTAGACACATATTAGGAGGAAGGCAAAACTTCTGTAGATACACTTCAGCTACTAACCTTATGCATTATTAAGTTACATCCTATACATCTCACAACTAATATTTAAACAACTGCATGAAGAAATGGAGTTAAACCTTCATAAATATTCAGCACATTTTGTGTTATAAAAGAGTTTTACTGGAATATTTATAGCAATGCATGGGATGAAATAATGGAACAGCTACTGTGACTACGTATCAGATGGGTATCCTCACCTTGATGTGAGAGGCATTTACGTAGCCAGTGTTGTTTTCTTTGGTTGGCACAAGTTCCACCCTGTTCTCCTCGTATGGAACAACATCCCTGAAACGATTCCGTTCTGCGTTTTCTGGAAGAGTTGCTGTGGTGAAAACACCATCTACCATCTTCTTTGGGATCTGTTCATACTCTGTAAACACCATATCTTCCTCTAGCTTTCTTTCAAGCATCTTACACTGCATTTCCAGAAAGGGAAAGGGAACTTAGTCAAATTTCCTTCAGTATCTCAGAACAAAATAACAATTGTACAAATACCACCTCAGAGAGAAGAGGTTATTATTTTTGTTACAATTGACATGGTGGGATGACGATAGAACAAAAGGCACTAATCTGGAGCAACACACAAAACAATGGAGGAACTCAGCAGGCCAGGCAGCATCTATGGAGGGAAATGAGCAGTCAACGTTTCGGGTTGAGACCCTTTGCCAAGACTGGAAAGGGGATAGCCAGTATAAACAGGTGGGGAGAGGGGGTGGAGTGAGAGCTGGTGGATGATAGGTGGATCCAGATGAGAAGGGTTTGATGGTAAGGTGAGGGAGGGGGAGAGTAGGGATGATGTAAGAAGCTGGGAGGTGATAGGTGGAAGTGGCAAAGGGCTGAAGAAGACGGAATCTGATAGGAGGGGACAGCGCTGAATGTAGTACTCACAAAATGGCTGAAGTGAAAATGAATCACTGCTTCGCCTGGAGATGAGGAGAAGGGAAGAGGTTGTTGGAAATGGGAGAGCATATGAGAGAGTCACAAGGAAACAGTCGCTTTGGATTGCTGGGAGGGGAGGGAAGGGTAAGGTATGTCTAGTGGTGGAATCAATGACTATGGTATCCTGTTATCATTCCAGTTCCCTTCAATTGGGAGGGAGCCATGGATTTTGCAGATACAAGTCCCCAAGTCCTTTTATATGCTCAGTTATATTCACTTAAGATTAAATAAATTGAATTAGCTTCGCTTTTTTAAAAAAGAGTGAGTACATCAACGTATCCAGATACATTCAAGAGTTAAAGGATTTCTGGTTTAATGGTACAATTTACACAAAGGACCACCAGGTGGTGCATGGGACAGGTTTATTAGATCACTTTTTTATTTGTTCAAGGGACATGGACTCCACTGGCAAAGCTGGCAATTATTGCCTGTCTCTCATTGCCCCTTGAACTGAGAAGGAAACTTCTAGCCCACTTTGGTGGGCTAGAATTATATGTAGGTCAGACCAGGCATGGATGGCAGATATTAGTGAACCAGATGGGTTTTAGACACAATTCTGATGAAGGGTGATCGAGCTGAAATATTTACTGTTCCTCTTTCCACAGATGTTACCTGGGCTGCTGAGTGCTTCCAGAATTTTCTTTTTTGTTGGGTTTTATGACAATCCTGTATATTCATTGTACGAGCCTTCTATTAAAAAAAAGTAATTATTTAAATTTAAATTTTCCAGTTTCCATGTTGGGATTCAAACCATCTCTTTGGATCAATGGACCAGAACTCTAGCTGTTTGTCCAAGGTTTTTATAATTTTCAATCATTTCTGTAATGTCAGCACAGCAGCTGTTTTTTTTTCCACAAACTTTCAACGATGATTATCAATATCAGGTGTTTACTGAGATTGTTAGGCCATACTAATACTTTAGGCTTAGCAGTCAGAGTAAAACCAAATGGATAATTCTCCCATTAACCAGCCCTAGTATCCATACTGTCATAAGCCATTTTATAATAACACTGGTTTAATGCACGCACTTTGTATAAAGGTACCCCTGCAAATTTCTTGAAGAATTACCCTGCTATTATTGGAAGAAGCTGATGTGGCTTCTGTTATATGTCTGGTTTCTTTTGTCCTTTAATAGACCACTTTCTATATAAATGGACTTTGGTTGCTGTATGGTAGACTGTTTTCTGTAAGCCCATAGCATGCCCTGCTCTGTTCCCAACTCGCTGGCTGACACACTCTCAATACCTGTTTCAGTCAAGAAGGTAATGAATAATTACTTAAGCCTTGTGATGGCCCATCTCAAATTTACCCTTTTCTTCCTTTCTACAAACCCTTAAAAAAAAGTAACCCACCTTATATTTTTTCTCATCAAACTTAATAAATCTGAATGTAAACTAAGTAAACTAAGCTTCTGCTTTTTTTTGGTAATAAGGCAGGGATTTGCTGCTCACTTTATTTCTTTTTTTTGGAGAAGAGTAGATTAAAACATATACAGAAGGACAATCTAGTTCTGTACAATACTTATTAAGAGATGGTAATATGAGAAGTCGTCAAATACCCAGAGTGACAACACAGCCGCACACGACTAGATTTGATCGAGTTCACTAGGCAAAGAATGAAAATGCCCGGAGTTTTGTAACATTACCATAGCTATAACTCTTGTTTGTTAAACAGTGTTCAGTACAGAAATAGAAATGCATTCTTTGGAATAAAGCAGGTAATTTTTTTACTACCTAATTATAAGTTATCAAATGTAAGGCCATCAGAATAAGGAAGCTGTCAATACATTTTGTCACCCTCTGAGCTCTGCTACATGTGACATGTTAAAGTGTTCACTTCCAATAATATATTAATTTTAGACTGAAATCTTAAATATCAAAAATTTAATTCTAAAAACAATGCAAGTTTAATGCATGATGAGGGCCACTGGTTCTGAACTAAATCCTGTTTGCTACACTGGCCATAAAGTGACCAAATTACTGGGCCTTACCACTCACAGCACTTCATCACCTGTCCTCCATTTTTCATTTAGTCAAGTTCACTTCTAGTGCAGTAGAGAGAAGTGCTCAAACACCAGTGCATTGGTAACTGTGACATTTTTATGGTGGAAGCGCATTAAGCTTCCACCAATAAAAAAAAGTAATTATCTTCCCTCAAAAGAATGGAGAAGATCCTCTATTGCCCTGAAAATCAATGGTCTCCTGACCCATGCCACACTGTGGGCCCAGCAATCATCTACTGGGAGACCTGCATGGCCCTGCCCACAGACATGGGGCCTGTCAAGGCTGCAGGTGTGGCTGGAATGACACATAAAAATAAAAAGGTTGTTAAAATACTCAAGTATTACAAAGTTAATTTTCATTTATAAAGCTAAAAAGCACGTCTGCACACTGATAGTCAATTATAATTAAAACAAACCAAAATAAAATGACTACTTTCCTTTCTGGGGGGAGCTAAACATCTCCCATTCAACTGACTGAGGACTTCAGTGCTTGCACGAGGTTTTACCAGCACAGAGCTGGGAAATTTGCAGAAGATTGTGCTGACCTGAGGAACCTACCACAGCAGCACAGCAGTGGCCTACAGATCTGACAGCAGGGCAGAAGAAACCGTTGCCAATTGAAACCAATGTCAGCAGCACAGGCAGCAGGGTGGAAGACCTGCCCAATGATGTTCAGCTACTAACACAACGGTTGTCTTTCAATGCTCAGACATAAAATAACTTCCATTTTAACAAACTGTGTGGAGAAGCTGAGAGTGATGTTATTCATAGAGTAATACAGCACAGAAACAGACCCTTCAGCCCACCATGATGCACCAACCATCAAGCACGCATCTATGCTAATCCTACACTAATCCCACTCCATTACTTGGAGATAAAAGACTTTTTTTTAATTAGTACACATTCTTTTTTGCAACACAGGAATCTGTTACCATTTTAAAAATGCTGCCTAAAAAAGGGAGGAAGAGAGAAGTTTTGAAGCACTTGAGCCAGCTTTGGCTTTCATACAAACACCTCACCAAAAGATATTAATAAAAAGTAACTTGCTCAAGGCCGCAAATTACTCTTTTGTATCCAGCAAATACCTAACAATATTTTCTTAAGGATTCAAAATGAACATATAAAGAGATATTAAGCCACTGTGCACACAGAAGATTTGATACTTGTTGCCTTGCAAGGGACTGCTATTCAAATTTACATCCAAGATAAGCACAGCTCAAACCTCTGTTATAAAGTTCTCAGTTACACCAACTGTTGTGGATAATACCTTCTTCCATCCTTGCAAAAATGAAGAGTTTAAATGATACTTAACAGTATGTAAAAAATAAATGTTAGCTGGATTTTAGGTAACGGGAATTGGTAAAAAAAAAATTCAACCTGGAACAATGTATTGCACACAACATTAGCTTGAGATCTTCCATCCCACCTTAACACAGTCCTCAAGAGAACCAAAACCACCAGTAATTCTATGCGTAGAAATGGCAAGTTCTAGGAAGTACCAGCAGAACGGCTCTCAAAAATAACAACGTAATGTGTTATAGCACCACGTTACAGCACCTCTAAATGTAATATGAGATTCTAAAGCAATGAGCAGAGCCAAACGAGTAACTGGACATCAGTGGCAGAAAAGAAGGTAACCAAGTAAATAGTCAAAGACAGATTTTGGAAGATTAGAAAAAAAAAGTTTGCAAGAGCAGGTTGAATGGAGTTTTTCAGCACATAGATCCAATGATTGGCCAAAGGCCTTAGCCACAGAAGATGGAAAAGAGATGTAAAGGAAAGAAGAACTGGACTGACTAAAGATATGCAGGAGAAATATGGAGATGACAGCTAGGATTTTAAGATTAATATCTTGCACAGTGGGCAGGGCTTAATGAAGATTGGTGAGGGTAGAGATGATCAAGGATCAGGACTTAAACTGGGAAAGTGTGCAAGTATAAATGTTCTGGAATTTTTGTGATTTATGTTGGTAAAAGATGGAGATTAGGAATAGGTAAGAGGGATAATCTGGAGGAAATAAATGTACTATAGTTTTAGGATTTCCACAAAGGGTTCAAAGGCAGGGGCAGTCAGTGCTGTGATTTAAAATAGGTATTTCTGGTGATGCCTTGATTGTAGGCTTTGATGCTCAGCTTAGGAACAAACAAAACAGTGAATCTGTAGTTGATAGGACATAGCCCAGGTGTGTTATCAGGCAAGTGGAAAGAGGTTTAGGGATTGGTATACTAGTGTTTCTGTATAGCGTTGATGGGAAATGAACAGGAAGTCTAATCAAGAATTTAATGTTGGCCAAGGTCCTGTATAATGGAGAGATGGTAAAAGAGTAATGGATGATGATAGAGAAATTTTACTAGATTGTCATCAGTTTACATATGAAAGCAAATGGGCATCTACATGATTGACCTAGCATATAGATGACAAAAGGGAAGAGGCAAAAGATAGATCTTCAGCATCCCGGTGCATGGTTTTGTTGGAACAGGTTAAGTGTGGAAAAATGTCTCAGAGATGGAGTACAGACAGGTTGAAAGGTCTCCGCGATGAAGTATTATGTTAAGCAATCATTTTAAAAGTTCTATTTATAGATATAAATATAAATGGAACTAAAGATTAAAGGCGTAATTATGAATAGACAAACACTAAATTCAAGATCTCTCATGTACTCTCCTGTTATAGTCAATGACTAAGATATATAATTTGGTTTGGATTGATAACGTTGACCGTATTATTAAATAAATGTTCTTAAGTGTTGTTTGACTAGTGTGAAATGTCATTTTTTTCATTCCTTGCTTTCTTATGTTTTTACATTGAACGGAACTTCCAGGGTTAAAAAAGCCTCAAGACTGAAAATAGAAACACAATTGTACCTTGCCTAGCACACAGGATGCATTCTCAGGAAAGTGAAAAGAGGTCATTAAAGCATTATACATAGAGAGATGTGTTACTGACAGCACTGCTATGTTAGGAAGCTGGCAGGAATCCCTACTCTCCCTGTTGCAGTGCTGCTGCTATGTTGGGAAACTGACACAAATCCCGTAAAAGATTGCCTTATGGATTGGTGTGGAGATGTTGTTTGTTAGAGCCAGTGTTGGGCAGACCAGGGTGAGCGTAGGACTCGGGTCGCACTCTTGCCAGTACCGTGACTGCGGCCATCGTTGGGGCTGATCTACCTGTTGACAGATTGCTTGAATCCTCATCACTTCTTGTTGCTGGAAACTGCTGTCTCCTCCTCCCTTGGTTTGCTTCTCCACTGTAACAAGCAAATCTCTGACTGATGAAAGCTGTGCAGCCGAACTAGGGAGGAAGGGGGGAGACAGCAGTGACCATCACATCCACCAGTAGGACCCATGCAGTCCGTCAACTGATGGAGCAAGTGCTGCTGGACCCCAGCAATGGCTGCACTCACTGTGCTGCCCATTGTGCAACCCTAGGCCCTACATCTCAGTGGTGAGTGTCCTCACCACTCGCTCCAGCCCAGCCAACCCCAGCCTCTCCACACAGAGCCATTGGGCAATATGTCCCTGAGGGAAGGGATTCACGCCAGGTTGCTGGCACAGCAGGGCGTAGCCTGCAGCCTGAGCAGAGGTATGTTTAAAACCTGATTGGTGTGTATGTAGAGTGCTTAGACTGGAGGACCAAAAACGCTATAATTAATCATCGGTCTGCAGGGTAGTGCCTGGTCAAAAGGAACATCCCCAATATGTTGCAAACAATCACAAAAGGCAAGAGCTACACAATCCCTAATGAAAGAAAATCAATAATCAGCAGCAGGAACAACGTTACTAAAATTGAACATGCGTGACTAACTCCTTCATGAAAAATTGCCCACAGTTACTTTTGTAGGGAACACCTGCATTCATACCATTTATTTGACTAAATATTTATTTTGGAACACATTAATACACATTAATTTGCATTTATTGCCTAAAAAGGTCATTTTCAAATTCAATTCTATGGATCATTAGTTAATGCAGCAAATATATTAGTTGTAGAGTAACTAACAGGGACGATTACAAAGCAGGGATCTTACTTAAAGCTTCACATTATGTGGAATATAACAATTGAGTGATTACAGCAATTGCACTGCCTTACAATCACCTGAATGTTATTTTACACAGACAAACAAAAATACGAGTTACAAAATGGAAACAGGCAATTTGACACAACCAATTCACATGCTGCTATTAACACTAATCTTCCCTTCGACCATGTCTTTGCAACCGTTACTTTAAAAGAAAAACAAGTTACTGCCGAGTCCACAATTTTATTCTATTTATTTTTGATGCTGTTAGTATACAATATTCTACACTGCTGGAATGATGGTTGCTATGCAAATTCCACAAGTTTAGCAAGATGATTTCCAAGTTAATGTGAATGATTATACTGTATAACTTGTTTTAATTTCTTGTGAAATCATATGAAAATAAATTCCACCTGAGTCATGGAATTATTAAATAATTGTAACCAAAAAACAAATAACATCACGAGGGAAGTGTGTACTTTATGCATTGCAGAATGCTACAAACATTGCTCACCCTTTCATCCATGGGGACCTTCGAGGTGTCATCTTGGCTATCTTCAAGTACTGGGACTCTGGCCATCGATAGGCCATTGAGGGCAGCCCACTTGAGTGGCCCTATCTTCTGGGCTTCTGCTGCTGCCAGTTTCTGCTTTTCTAAATTCTTGGGACAGAGAAAGACCCACTTACATCATTGGAGCTGATTTTCAAGGAGAAAAACCTTGTCTTATATCTTACCTTTTCCCAATCTGTTTGATGAAAGTATCGAATCCAAATAATCATTATAGATAGCATTCTTTTGAATGTACAATTCTGGCCACCACACAAAAAATAATTTGGGTTTCACAATGATGCACTGTTGCAAATTATTAAACTTCAGCAAATTAAACATTAACATACTTCCTCAAAAAGTAAATTAAAAAAAAATCAGGAACTGTATCTATGTAAGTTCTGAATCAGATGATGGTTTGGGGCACCTTAATGGAACACGTAATTGGGTTAAACAACTGATCATGGAAATGAATATTGGCTGAAATCAATGAAGACAACAAGAAAATATTTTTTAAACTACTACTTTCAAACCCCAAAACGCAACTGTTGCTGGACTGGAAGAAATGTAGATTTGATTCCAGTATGTTAAACTATGGATTGCAAATCTCTGAAAGAATTATAATCTGACCGTTCTGTGTTTATGTTGCTGTTGATATCCAACACATTTAGATTTTAATAACATTGCCAGATTTTTATGAAATTTTTTACTTCTTTAGTGCAATGCAATTATGATTCGCAGCACACTTGTCTATAAATTAAAACACGCGTTTTATATATTAGCTTTTCCACTGTGTAAATAGATTTCAATGATACCAAAAAGAAAACAAGAATTACCCTCAACATGATTTCCCTTTCCACAATGCTGTCTTCAGTAGAAAAAAGTTCAGACACAGGTCTTTCTTTGACAGGCTCCTTTTTGACACGCTCTTTCACACTAGTCAGGTCAGGCTCAGAAATAGATGGCCCAAGTGAAGACCCATTAAGCATCATTTGTTCATTTCTCGAGAAAGTATCAAGTTCAGGACCCGGCAGTTTGGTCCTGACAATAAGTTCTGCACTTCTATCTCGTTCCTGTCTTAAGGCTCCATTACTTATACTCTTTTTGTTTCCTGGATATTCAGGAGGGGGCTTGTTTGGGATTTTTGCCAACGCTGCCTGCAGCTGGGCTCTGTAGCCCATTGTGTCATTATATGCTGGGATTTGAACATCATAATCAGGAGTCTCTTCTTCATCTTCGCTCTCACTGCTGTGAATTAGCATTGTGGCATCTGATAGCGTCTTCTTGTGATGATACGGAGGTTGCTGTTGAACCTCTTGCACCTGGTCCTCATGGCGACGTTGATCACGCATGGTGTTCCTCCGCTGAGGGACAGAGGCACTTAAAGTCTTCAGCGCCATGGCCTCCATACCACGTACCATGCTGCTGATTACCTCGAGGCTATGCCGTTTGTTAACAGCTGCATGATGTTTGGCTGTTGTGAGAGGCTCACTGACCTCCTGCAAGGACTGGTGAACCACAGGCGAACTATCCTCCTGAAACGTCTTCACAAAGAGTTGGACTCTCCGACTGACCAAGTCAGGACTGCTGCCACTCACGTACTTGTGGCGGTGACTGGCAAGGTCTGGTGTACTGGTGGCAGGCCGCGGACGTGGGTACGGAGGGGGTGGTCTGCAAAAATGGTTTCTCAACATGTGGGTGGTACTGTTATTCTGAGTACTCTGCAACTGCATATTGGCAAGTTCGGGGGTGCTTACTGTGTGGGAGATTGCACTGTTTGCAGTCCTACTGGGTGCAGGTTGGTTGGCATTTGGTTGGGCAGATGTGGCCACAGGTTTTTTGTAACTGTGCTTTGACCCATAACGAGTGGGATAATGGTCCCTGATCTCTGGCTGACTGTAAACCATAGCTTCTGGCTGGTTGTATGCATGAGTGTTTCCAATATTAAGGTTCCTCAATGATTGGCTTTGACAATCCATATGAATGACACCTCGTTTCATTTGCCTCATTACAGTCTCGTAGTCAGGTGTGGGCCGATACGAGGGCACAATGATAGCACTGTGCCTGTGGCTGGGGATGTAATCTGCACGCATGATGTCACTTCCAGGAATGCTGAGATTAGAGGATACTGGAGATGCCTGGATGAAGTTTTGTGAATGATTTAATGAGTTCATACTAGGAGCACTATACACACTGCCATTTGGCACAGTTCCATTTATGTAATTGTATTCCATTGCACATCTGTCCAAGCTAGTCTGAGATCTGTAGTAGAACCCTTCCTCATTGCCATGGTAAATACTATCTGTATAAAACAAAGAATGCAAAATTTAAAAACGATGAGCAATGGAAAAGAAGTTTTTATCAGTTCAAGGTTTACAAAGGTGACATCCCAATCTGCAACAAAAGTTTTAGATTTATACACTTGTGGCGACCCACCTTCCACGCAGGCGAACCGGCTCTGAAAATGGCACGCATGTCGGCAGAGAGGCCAGCCACAAAATGGCGCTGGGCCGCCTTCTCCACCAGCGAGGGGAGAAAGCCCGTGCGTGGGAAGAGGTTCTGGTGGCACACCTCTGACGTCATCGCCACCCGGAGAGGGCGGGAACTTAACTGTTTAAAAGCCAGCGCGGCGAGGTTTGCAGTAAACCAGTCTCGAGTGCAACCTACTGACTGCGTGTCGTTATTGCTAGCTCAGTGCGTAGCCCATCGCTACATTGGTGACCCCGACGGTCCAAATAGGATTTGGACCAAAGATGATTGACTCTTCATCCGTTCCCACAGTTTTGCTAAAACTGACACCCTTCTGGACGCTGCGACCACACTTGTGGTTTGACCAAGCAGAGGCCCAGTTCCAGATTCGGCAGATATCTTCTGATTCCATGCGTTACTATTACGTGGTGAGCTCCCCTGACCAAGAGACAGCCACCCAGGTTGAGCATTTCATACAGTCGCCCCCAGAGGAAGGCAAATATGCAGCATTCAAAGCGCTGCTCATAAGGACCTTTGGCCTCTCACGGCGGGAGCGAGGTGCCCGCTTGCTGTACCTCGACGGTTTGGGAGACAGGCCGCCGTCGGCATTAATGAACGAGATGCTGGCCCTGGCTGACGAACACAAGCCCTGCCTCATGTTTGAGCAGGCGTTCCTAGAGCAACTGCCCAAGGACATACATCTGCTACCGGCCAACACAGATTTCAGTGACCCCCGGAAGGTGGCGGCCTGGGCAGACGTGCTGTGGAAAGCCAAGAAAGAAAGCGGGGCATCCGTCGGACAGATTACCAAGCCACGTGCCCAACGGCAGGACAGACCAGGCCCGGCAACGGAGCGCACACAACCCAGAGGCAGGAGTGAGAAGGCCGATGCACAGTGGTGTTTCTAACACCAGCGGTGGGGCACAGAAGCCCTGCGAGTTCCCGGGAAATGCCAAGGCCAGCCGCCGCTAATGGCTACGGCGGCTGGCCACCAGGACAGCCTTTTGTATGTCTGGGACAAACAGTAGGGATGCCGCTTCTTGGTTGACACTGGAGCAGAAATCAGCGTCTTACCCCCGACGGGGTACGACACCCGCAACAGGGAGCCGGGACCCACCCTGAAGGCCGCAAATGGTAGCACGATACGAACCTATGGCATCCACACAGTGCAGTTGCAGTTCGGCGCTAGCCAGTTCATGTGGGACTTCACACTGGCCACCATGGCCCAACCACTCCTGGGGGCAGACTTCTTGTGAGCTCACAGCCTACTGGTCAACTTGCACGGGAAAAGGCCAAGACTTTCCAGACGTTCTCCTTGGGCGAAGCCAAGTTGCCGGCCCCACACCTGGACTCCATCACATTGTCGGACAATGAATTCACCAGAATCCTGGCGGACTTCCTATCGGTTCTGGCACCGCAGTTCACGGCAGCCATCCCCAGACACGGAATACAGCACTACATTCCGACCAAGGGACCACCACTCCATGCCCGCATATGACGGCTTCCCCCGGACAAGCTCCGCCTGGCGAAGGAGGAGTTCAAGAGGATGAAGGAATTGGGGATCGTACAGAGGTCAGACAGCCCATGGGCCTCCCCCCTGCACATGGTGCCCAAAGCAGCCAGGGGCTGGAGACCATGTGGCGACTACCATCAACTGAACGAGGCTACAACCCCAGACCGCTACCCCATGCCGCATATACATGACTTTGCAGCAAACCTGCACAGGGTAAGCGTCTTTTCCAAAGTGGACCTCGTCCGGGGATACCATCAAATCCCGGTACACCCTGACTACATCCCCAAGACAGCACTTATTACTCCGTTCGGCCTGTTCGAGTTCCTCCGAATGCTGTTCGGCCTGAAGAATGCCGCACAGACGTTCCAGTGGCTAATGGATGCAGTGGGATGTGACCTGGACTTCACGTTCATCTATTTGGACGACATCCTCATAGCCAGCAGAAATCGTCAGAAGCATCTGTCCCACCTCCGCCAACTCTGGCTCCCGCCTGAGTGATTTTGGCCTCACGATCAACCTGGCCAAATGCCAGTTCGGACTCGACACCATCGACCTCCTGGGCCACAGGATTACCAAAGATGGGGCAACGCCCCTGCCCGCCAAGGTAGACGTGATCTGCCACTTCGCCTGGCCCAACACAGTCAAAGGCTTGCAGGAGTTCGTGGGTATGGTCAACTTCTACCGCCGTTTCCTCCTCTCAGCAGCCCGTGTCATGCGCCCATTGTTCACCTTGATGTCGGGTAAAGGCAAGGACATTACTTGGGACAAAGAGGCCGCGGCCGCTTTCGTTCAAGCCAAGGAAGCCTTGGCAGACGCTGCGATGCTGGTGCACCCCAGAACAGATGTTCCAACTGCCCTTACAGTGGACGCATCAAACACGGCAGTCAGTGGGGTGCTGGAGCAACTCATCGAGGGGCGCTGGCAACCCCTGGCGTTCTTCAGCAGGCACCTGCGGCAACAAGAACTCAAGTACAGTGTCTTCGACTGGGAGCTGTTGGTGCTATATCTGGCAATCCGACATTTCAGGTATTTCTTAGAGGGCAAGCCTTTCACCGCGTTCACGGACCACAAACCGTTGACCTTCGCGTTCACGAAGGTGTCCGATCCCAGGTCGGCCCACCAGCAGCGACATCTGTCCTACATCTCCGAGTACATGACGTACATCCAGCATGTCTCGGGAAAGGACAACGTCATGGCGGGCGCACTCTCCAGGCCAGCTATCCAGGCCCTGTCCCAGGGGGTGGACTATGTAGCACTGGCAGAGGCACAGCAGGCAGAGGACGAGTTGCCCAGCTACAGGACCGCAGTCTCGGGTTTGCAGCTGCAAGACTTCCTGGTAGGCCCAGGTGAGAGGACCCTCCTACGCAACGTGACTACCGGCCAACCTCGCCCCATCGTCCCGGCAGCCTGGCGGCAACGAGTTTTTGACTCCATACACGGTTTCGCGCACCCATCTATCAGGACAACCGTCCGGATGGTCTCCAGCAGGTTCGTGTGGCACGGCCTTTGCAGACAGGTCAGCAAATGGGCCAAAACGTGCATGCAGTGTCAAGCGGCCAAGGTGCAGCAGCACACCAAAGCCCCGCTGCAGCAGCTCGAACCCAACCGCCGGAGGTTCGACCACATTCATGTGGATATCGTGGGGCGCCTGCCAGTGTCGAGGGGAGCGCAGTACCTCCCAACTATGGTAGACCGATTCACAAGATGGCCGGAGGCGGCCCCGCTCACTGACACCACCGCCGATTCCTGCCCCCGAGCGCTGATTGCAGCCTGGGTAGCACGCTTCGGGGTACCAGCCCACATTACCTCCGACAGAGGCGCCCAGTTCACCTCCAGCCTGTGGTCGGCTGTGGCCAGCCTGTTGGGAGCACGGTTACACCACACAACTGCCTACCACCCACAGTCGAATGGACTGGTGGAACATTTCCACCGTCACTTGAAGTTGGCTCTCACGGCCCGCCTGAAAGGGCCTGACTGGGTGGACGAGCTTCCCTGGGTCCTGCTTGAAACCCACACAGCACCCAAAGAGGATCTGCGCACCTCGTTGGCCGAGCTGGTGTACGGCGCACCCCTGGTCGTCCCAGGGGAGTTCATACCAGCCCCAAGGGGGCAAGAGGAAGAACCTGCGGCAGTCCTGGACAGACCATGCGAGAGGCTCGGCAACCTGGCCCCCCATACCGACTTCACGGCACAGACAGATCCTGACCTGCGTACCCAAAGACCTGCAGAACTGTAAGTTTTTATTTGTATGGAGGGGCGCACACCGGACACCACTACAGCGGCCGTACGAGGGGCCGTTCAAGGTGCTCAGGAACAACAGGTCCACGTTCGTTCTAGACAATGGGGAGAAAGAGGAGGTTTTCACGGTGGATCAGCTCAAACCGGCCTATGTGGACTTGGCGCAGCCAGTTGAGGTTCAGGCCCCGCGGCGCAGAGGCAGACCGCCCAAACAGCAACTGATCCAGTCTGTGGACTTCGGGGGGTGTATCACCGGTTCTGGGGGGGGGGTTATGTGGCGACCCACCTTCCACATAGGCGAACCGGCTCCGAAAATGGCGCACGCGTCGGCAGAGAGGCCAGCCACAAAATGGCGCTGGGCCTTCTTCTCCACCAGCGAGGGGAGAAAGCCCGCACGCGGGAAGAGGTTCTGGCGGTGCACCTCTGACGTCATCGCCTCCCGGAGAGGGCGGGAACTTAACTGTTTAAAAGCCAGCGCGGCGAGGTTCGCAATAAACCAGTCTCGAGTGCAACCTACCAACTGTGTGTTGTTACTTCTAGCTCAGTGCGTAGCCTATTGCTACACACTCAACCATATGTCACAACGGAGCACTCTTTTCTGCTACTGCAAGTAATTTATTGAACGATTGAGGAAATATATATGAAATGAATTTACACAATGCATGCATTTCGTAATTCCATTAAGTGAATAGTATGTATTTAGAGCTCATTAAATACATGCCAATGCAGTTAAAAATAATTCAAATATGCCATCCATCTGGTATTACTGAGATTCAATAACACCCGATGAGATGCAGCTTCTCGGCATCTCCAGTTTCCTTCCAGCCTTCCTCCCTCCCCATTGTAAGTCAGTGTACACTAAACACTGCATTAGTGACATCATACAGGTCCTCACACAAATGGTCATGATTCATGGCAAAAGCTTGGAAATTAGGAGAGGTTATTTACTTGCAGAGAGTACCATTTAATATCCTTAGAACCACATTTCCAGCAAAAATGTTGCCATTAGATATACTAAAAACAAAATAGGAGGAATACCTTGTGAGGTGTTTGTTTCAGAATAATCTCCATATTGGACGTGCATAGGTGGCAGTATAAAAGGCTGTTGCCTTGACTAAAAAAAAATACATGAAAAGGAGAAAATCACTAGTTATATTTAAGAACCTTTGTATTGGTAGTGTCATATTCTAACATCAATATCAATAGAGAATCTTAACATAAATATTTACACTACTGGTAATACCTCCACAGGAGATTAAATCCATTATACTACAATATCAGAGGTGATTCATTGAACTGGTCCTTGTTAGCTTATCCTAATGATATTTAATATTGGGTTGACAGCTTGGCTGTGAGGTTCAAAGCTATTAGCCTTGGAAGGGTTTTCCTTATTCATTGGACATAAATAAATAGAACTGATCCAGAAGTTGAGATAAATTTGTGTGTAATTTATTTCAAGGTTGCCTATTCTGGGAACGTTCAATCAAAAAACTGAACAATTGAAAAGGAAGAAGACGCAGAGAATTTGACTCAATGTGCATTTCTTCAGGACTTCACAGTAGCTATAATTTTGATGGAAATCTGATTCCCAATTAAACAGAATTTGCACCAAATATGTGCCAAATCCAAAGGGGTGGAGTGAGAAAGGTCTAAGCAATACGGATCTAATGCGGACAGATGAGATTAGTGTAGATGGCCAAAAAGGATGACACAGACGTGGTGAGCCAAAGGGCTCATTTCTGTGCTGTACTACTTAACATTAACTCTAATTGCAACTTCAAGTTTGTGTGAAATAGGAATCATTTTTCAAAATGAAATTTGCATCAGCAAGTGCAAATATTAATGGATTTAACTGGTCAGTCAAATGGAAATTATAACTAATGAAGTTTTGATAATAACATACTGATGTTATAGTAAAGAGGCTACTAATCATATGGTCTTAAACAACTTAGCACCTGTTATTTTCACTACTTCTATGTGTCACTATCTTAATAGCACATAATATACCATATTATAACAAAGCAGGGTAATGATTTCCATTACAGAATTACCAAAGCATCCCTATTTTACCTCTAAATGATGTAAAAATTCTGGGAAGGGCAGAATAGACCGGGAAAGAAACTACAACATAAAGCACTTTGACACAATATTTTGATACAGCTTTATAATTATTTGTACTGGCAAAAAGAGAGACCAAATCAATGGAGACAATGGAAATCAATGAATCTTGACAATGCCCAGGTTCTTGTTGCATATGAATGAAAACTGAGTAGAGGATTGTTACGATTCTAATAAAATATCAAACCTTATAAAAGAAGATGCAATTAAGGTTAGCAAATGTGATCAAGCAATTAAAAAACAGAATGACAACATCCAATGCGTAAAGTTGAACATGCAACAGCAAACATACCAAAGATGATCTGCTCCATGTAGGTGGTCTCCGAATAGGTGTCGGGGAACATGACTGTGTTTGTCTATGAGAAAACATAGCAAAATGGCAGCAGTTCAAAATGTACTCATCATAGTCACAAGAATGGAAAATAATTAGATGAAATTCCCTTTTAATATAGGAGTAATGTAAGTTTAGCAAAATCCCACTTGGTGATCAAACTGGTGATCAGGCTGCATTTTTAACTTGCAAACACATGCTTCATAAATTGCTAATTTACAGGATAAGATGGGGCAATTAAATAAGTCCTTTCGTCCATGTGTCAGAAAAGACACTAAATTATTTTCTCTTAAAAACAGCTGTCAATTCATGCAAAAGTTATGTTTTTATATTTGCCACTTAAAGCACAATTACAGGAATAACCTTATGAAACATTGTTCACGTGTCCTTTCTCAAGCAATCTGTAAAAAGCAAATCTTATATTGGAACACAAAACATTTTTATCACCAAGCCATCAACCATGGACAATTTTCACATTGTTCCCATTTCCAAGATCTTTTCATTCTGGCAAATTTATAGGAAATTGCTTTAAAAGGCATTTGTAGATGGTATAAATATAAAATCATACAGCACTCCAAACAGTAAAAAACTGTCTTATAAGGTTATATTATTCTAGCAATCTACATGAAGAAAATACCAGTTTGTTTCCATGAACTTTGGAAAAAAATGATTCCTTCTTTAAAAAAAGCTGTATTCCAAGAAATTTGTATGTCACCCAAAGATGGCTGGAAAAGCCATTGGGCAGCTGTAGCCAAATTGCAACAAGGCATTGAACCAGTATTACTTATTGATAAAAGAATTCAAAACATTAAATCATTGCACTAGAGTAAGAAGTGTAGTAGGAAAGAACTGCATTAACCTAATAAATTCCTGCATAATGCCAAAAATTGCTTTTACAGGTGGATTCTAAAAAGCCCAAAGTGCTAAGAGATCAACTGAACTGAGACTTTAATCTGAACTAAGACTGATTTTAATCAAAATCATCCAGCAAGGATGTGTCGGTTCAGGTGGACTACCAGCTTTTTGCTTATTTTACACTATTTGGTTGAATCCACCTCTTTAAGCCCTTTTAATTATTAACAAATTAAATGTAATACACGTAATATAAAGTTAAGAACAGTTTAAAACTTTACACAGAAGAAAAACCAAACAGAAAAAAATGCCATCAGTAATGCTGGGTCTGAACACAGGAGGAGTTAAAAGGAGGAGGATTAGGAATGTGGAAGGAATTTACATGTAGGTAGAAATAGTGTGAAATTTGTTATCATCATAGTGATTGTTCGAACCAGAATTGAAAGCAAGAATACTTTCTGATTAAATATGCGCTATATGGAATTTTTCTTGGCAATCAAAAGTAATTAAGATAAAAGCGCAAGAAGGATATAAAAGCAATGAGTCAAAGAGATATATAGTTAAGATACATGCAAATGCAACCATGCTTGTGATGTCAGGATCAACTTTATGTAAGTCAGGTTGAATAGATTTCTGAATAATATTTTCAATAATATGGCAGCTTTAAAAAATTAGATATATCAACAGAAAGATCTAGAGATTGTATCACATAGTACAGCCTTTTATGCACTATGTAATATAATTTTATCTAACTCTACTTCATCCATATAAAGTGCACTTTGGGAAATACTATCTTGCTTCTCTGAGAAAACAACTTCTATACTCACCAAGGTGCCTGGGCACATGTACTGATGTCACATTTTGGTTGCAACATGACTGCTATCAGTCATGCTTTTTATCATGCAAACATGGCTGAAGAACAGATGGGACTCAAACACCGGAGCAGTCTTTTGCCAGAGCAACTTCAACTGAAGTGGATGACCTCAGGTTGCCCATCTTGAGTGAGTGAATCGGTCACTTCAGCTGCACTGCCCTGGCCACCATGATCCCTTCAAAGATGTCCTGTCAGCCGTTAAAGACAGGTTCAGATGTGCATGTGGTTGGCCCCACAACACCCACCTTTGGGGCATATTTGCTTCAAAGCAGCAAGCCTAAGTTGAAGCAATGGTTCCTGCTCCTGCCCTCAACCACCCCCCCCCCCCCCCCCCCCCCCACACACACACAGCCAGCGATTATGCGGCAAACCTTTTGTGGTGTTGACCTCTGAAGGCCCAGGAGAGTGCCACATGGTTTGCAGTTCCCCAATGTGCTCACTGGCTTGTGGTCTCAAGCCAATCTGGCGTGGGCCCAACATGCAGCACAGCTTCAAAGTACGTTTTCACAAATTTCTACCCATGGATTTAGCAAAAATACAAGCAGCTAACAGATTTCCTTGGCACCAATTTTTCCCTTGCCTTGCCACCTCTACCACCGCTCCCCCCCCCCCCCACCCCCTCCAACCACCTCCATATTTCAACATCCCTGTCATCAACTCCTGCTCAATTTCTCTACAAGGCCTGCTTTGGCCTCTATTCCCACTACATTACTACATCTCTCTGTAGTAGAAGCATGTTAGGTGATATTGCAAATGGTGCCCTCTAACCAGACATTGATCCATAATCTTTCAAAACCACTGGCGCCCAAACTTAAGAAAAACCTTATTCCTATCCCTCTGCCCTTACAAACTAACACCAATTTTCAATGTTCCTATCCTCTCCAAAACCCTTAGACATATTGTCACTTCCCAGAGCCATTCTCACTTTTAATTTTTTGTCTAAATCTCCCATTGCTTTGAAACAGGCTAACAAATTCATGAATGAAATTCACCATGACAGTGAATTGGATTCATTCTTCACTGCATCTTAGATTTCTGCAGCATTTGAAATGGTCAACCATTACATCCCAAAGCCTTTCCTCAGTTGTAAAACCTCTCAATTTCACTCTTAGCTATTCAATCGAAAGAACTTCTCCCCAGCAATTGCTTATTTTCTTGACCCCACACCCTTCCAGCATCTATCCTCATCTACAGGTGCCCTCAGAGCTTTCACCTGCAAACACTAGGTTAGGGTCCCTCAATTACAACAGAGCCACCCAGCTTTAACTCTCCATCACCTCTCACAATTTCTAGACTCCCACTGCCCTGTGAGATTCCTTTTCAGGCATGCAAGTTCTGCAGCTTGCACCAGATAAGTATTGAGAAACCCATCCCACCGATCACTGTTTGTCCATCACTCACTCCTCATTGGAAACTAAAATGTTTCAGATTTAGAGTTTTAATTTTTGTGTTACAGTCCCTCCGAGACCTCATTGCTTTAATGTCCTTCAGCCTTACACCCCTTCTTGCTGTATTCCTGGTTCCTCTCCAGCCTTTGCCCCACATTTAGGATTTCCTTCCTTGTAACATCCAATCCCAACTTCTTAAAACCCATCTCCATGACCAAGGTTTCAGTCACCTACCATATATTCTCCCTTTGGCTTGGCATCTATTTTTGATTATGCCTCCATGAAACATTTTCAATGTTAAAGGCCACACAAACACTCACACAGAAATGTTAAGTAGTTGCATGCTAGGGTTCCAATGTAAAGGAATCACTGAGCCAAACTGAGAGGAGGAGTGAAACATCATATACGTAATTAAATGACTTTATTCAGTTCAGCCCTATGTTGCTGCTGTCAGGTGGAGTACTACCATGGTGCAGAAGGCTACAGAAATGAAGTCTAAACACTTGCATTCTTGAATTGACCACAGGTGATAAAAAAATATGTGGAGGAATCTCTGCCAACTTGCTTTCATACGTGTCCTGATAGTGTGCGATCTGGGGCGTAACCATCTCCTGCCACTTGTTAATCAAGGTGCCCGAACATTAGAGACTGCTTTTGAGAAAAACACAAGCACTCCGCTGGACTTGCATATCTACAAAATCAATTGATTTTCTTTTCTTTATTTCACAAATTAAGACGAGAGCTGTAATTCTGCTGCAAATGCTGGGGTGAATTCACTGCTTTGATATCATTACAGGTTTAGCTGTTTTTGGAAATGGTGGGGACTATCAAATCCTTCATTATGTCAAAATCTAGAATGCCGTATTGCAGCTATTGTTTTCTGAAAATATTATTTCAAGAACAATAAGCAAATTCTACAGAATGTACAAAAAATGTGAATTATGATTTATCTTAACTGTTTGACACTGGGAGAGTTTGAAGGACACAAAAGCTGATCCACAGTGGTGGTGACTATATTATTTCCTTAACACAAGGGCTAGGTCTCTAAAATGTAATTGCTAAGTCTTTCTTTAATTCAAACTTAATTCTAATAATCACTTCAATTTCATTCAGCTTTATTTCAATGTCCACCAAACATTAGGAAATCCAAAAATCTAAAGTCCTCTGCAATGTGATACATATTATTAAATTATTTTTATCCAGAACCACCTTTCTTCCTTGCTAATACTGACAGGCCATATAAAACAGTACCGGCAGAGGCAAATGAAACAGACAGGTGAGTCTGATCCTGACCACTCAGAGGTATAAAAATTGAGGAGGTTATTAATAGGAAATTTCCATTAGCCAAGACCACTGGCTCTGGATTTTAATAAAATAATGCCCAGAATCATATTATGTAAACCTCAAGAGAAGGCAACAAGACCAACAAAACAATGATG
Organism: Pristis pectinata; assembly: GCF_009764475.1. Taxonomy (NCBI): domain Eukaryota; kingdom Metazoa; phylum Chordata; class Chondrichthyes; order Rhinopristiformes; family Pristidae; genus Pristis; species Pristis pectinata. The sequence continues at coordinate 108,472,331 of NC_067407.1, forward strand.
TCAGGGCACAAGCTCTTCCTTAATAAAAACTGACTGTGACTGATTGATTACTGCTGATCTGTGGACTTGTCCATATGTAACACATTCAATCCCATCATATGACTGTAACACCACAGGTTTATCAAAGACTTCTAAGTAAAACATAATAAGTGCATTCAATACCGTACAACGCCAAGCAGTTGACAAAGTTTCTACAATAAGATTTTGTTTGCAGAAAGAACAAACTATCCCCTCAGTAGCTCTTTGATTAGTTTCTGTCAATTCAATAATGTCTATGAACCAGTTGCAAATCTTTCTAACAGTCTCCCTACTGTGAGTTACTAAGAATGACCAGAGGGGCAAAACTGCCATCTTCCACGAAAGACAGCATGACCCACAGAGTATTTCCAACAGTTTCTGATTTACTTTTTTAAAAATCAGTCTGGTTGAAAGTAACAATGTGATCAGGCAAGTAATCTGTCTCAACCACGTTGTACATGGAATGGAGTGCGATGCTCAATACTCACTCTGTGCAGATTTTGTTCTGTTTGTAAAATTTGTGCCTTGCTGTGAACAACCGTGATATGTATTTTGCCATTTCAATGTCATCCTGAAGGGGAAAAATAAACAAATTAATGTTACAATTACAAGTGCAACTTCATTCCATCTGTGGGTTTAAAAATACTTTGTGCATCGTTAAGAATATACTTCGAATCATTAAGTTTGAAATATTACTGATGCAGTGGATTTCACAGCTGAAACAATGAGTATATTAGTAGTTTTTCCATTTAAAAAACATCAGTTCTGTTGTTTTAGTGAGCTGCTAGGTCTTTCAGGGTACATTTTTTAAATAAACACCATGGGAAAGTGAGAAGATGAAGTACACTGCTGGCCTTCAGAGCAACACCTGAAATTTTCCACTTTTCTAACCCCTCCCAGCAGTAAACCAACTATTAAACCATTCACGTAGAATGTCGACAGTTTCTTTAGCTGCCTGATACACCCCAGAAGTGATGCTCCCATCTGTCCAGCAAGAGGGTTGGGTGGTAATGTGGAAATCTCACTGCTGCTCTCATTAAATGGCCTCACTCCTACCCCCACAGCTGCATCAATGATTTCATCAGAACATTTTTACAAACTTTAACTATTCCTGCACAAGTGAGGGCTGGCACAGTGGAAAAGGGTCAGAAGAGAAGGGCTGGGCATAGAAATTGTGTCTGGCGCCCAAGAATGACTCTCACAAAATAGGGTCTTGTCAAATTTCTGAAGTAATGTGAAATGTCAAAGAAATAATCATCACATTTCGCTTCAGGTTATCAATTTCCAATTGCAAAATGCTGGAAAAAAGTATTGTGTGATTGAGTTACTAGGCCACAGCGCTGGAAGCTAGGATAAGAGGTCACAAAAGATCAAAAGTATTATAGATAATTCTTTGAAGTTGTCCATCAGACCCCAGAAGGCAGTGCTGAAGTACTGCTGAAGATCACAGAACAATTTTCAAAAACTACTGCATAGTCAAAGAGGTGTATAGTGCGCAGTAAAATAGCTCCAGATACTTACTGTGTGAAACAGAACAGTTTCTTCTTTGCTTGTTAATTCTACATTAATTGAAGACTTGTTGTGCGTAATATTTCCAACTTCATTCCACCTGTGGGTTTAAAAATACTTTGTATTATTGCACATGGTTGAATTTTATTCTTCAGAGTTTGTAGGCTCAGACAATATTACCTACTTGACCAATGATCAAAATAAACACCTCACTCTTATTGGACAATGCACTGAAGTGATGGGTTTTATCCTGGGTGCGCCAAGAAGGAATTTAAAGAATATCACTCAATCTGAAAACCAACCAATAGGAGCAGGGACAGTGGCAATGGTGATAGAAGGAAAAGTTATATAAGGACTCAGCATATGTTGTCCTGGCACATACTTCTGTGCTCTCAGAAGAAACTGATGTTGAGTCACTTGCCCCTCCACCTGACTTATGAATGACACCTGTACGGACACTGATAAAAGCAAAAATATCTTCTGATGAGAAACAGGAAAGAAGAAGAAAAGGTCCAACACAACATTTAAAGTCAAAAGTTCAACTCAGACATACACTTGAATGTCTAAGCTTTTATTCCTGAGCTTACCTATATGTTATAGTTGGACGTCCATTCCTGTGCTTTACAAATATTCCCATAAAGGAAATGCCAATAAAAGCATCATTTCCAATGTTGTCCTGTTAATAAGAGAGGAAGTGTTCATGAAAACAATGAAGCAACACAACATTCTGACATGCACTCTGCAGTAATGCTGACCCAAACTTTTGTCAGAATCTAGCATAACTAAATTACCAAGCCTTCCTTTAAGTATCACTCATCTTTTTCAATATGCAACTCACTTACAGAAAGAGAAAAGGCAGTAAGGTTTAGGCAGGAAGGTGGGATATTTGGGGTGGGAGGGATAGACCGAGAAGGACAATTGCAATTGGTGAGGTGGGCTGCTCCGGGAGTATACTGGACTGGATTTTACTTGTGGGACATGGAGAAGCCCAGCTGCTCCTTCCAGCCTCATCAAAGAAAATGTTCTTCTATAAAAACTTGCATTCCATGGCCTCGCTGGTTTCTTAACATTTATCTGGCAGGTGCCAATAGGCAAGTATCCCATTTTTTTCTAAAATACCATCAAGATCCTAAATACATTACTGGATCCTAGTTTGAATGAGCTTTTTGTCAAAGTCAATCCTATGCCTATCCATTGTCAAAAACAACAGTGCTAAAATGGGGAAATCAGCAAAGACAGAACAGGAAGGAGATTGTCTCCACTTTTACTTTACGTACCTGCTAACCAGGTTGAATTTAAATTCCCACAAAGATTAATTTAAAAGTATTATGAAAATGGTCTTGATTCTAATTATGAATTGTGCCACACAAGATTCACTGCTACTGAACTATAGGATTACCGAACTGAGCAAATACAGGGTAGAGCAGCTTGAAAATATATCATTAAACTTTTGGAACTTATGCAGGACCAGCTAATTAATTTTTTGGAATCCTAGAAAGAATGCTGCTGGATGGTACTTAACATTTCAAAAGACATACTTAGCATTCTTGAATTACCAAAGCACTGTTACTTACAGTTGTTCAAATAATAACTGTTGAACTGATAATTCTGCTAATGTTAATAAACTTTACAGCGCACTTGGGTAATACTAGATTTAAGTAAGTTCTGTTTCCTTGATGCAAACTATTTATTGCAGAAGTCGGTTTTCCTCTCCCCCTCCCCTATTACCCAACAGAAAGATTGAGCAGTTGATAATTAGGTTTGGGGTCAAAGCTAAATAATTAGCGCAACGCTATTACAGCGCCAGCGATCGGGGTTCGATTCCCGTCGCTGTCTGTAAGGAGTTTGTGCGTTCTCCCGTGTCTGCGTGGGTTTCCTCCGGGTGCTCCGGTTTCCTCCCACGTTCTAAAAATAAAAGACGTACGGGTAGGTTAATTTGGGGGTTTAAAATGGGCGGCACAGACTCATTGGGCCGGAAGGGCCTGTTACCACGCTGTAAATAAATAAATAAAATTTAAAACTACCAATAGCAGACCATGGAATGTTCCCTTATGGAAATGATCCCCATCTACAATTTTTCAGTTGTCCTTCCTGCAGCATTGAAATTGCTTTCTACATCACTGTTTGTTGAAAAGAGGAACGGGAAATGATAGAAACACTCAGCGGGTCAGGCAGCATTTGTGGAAAGAGAAACACTTATCATTTCAGGTCTGAGGCCCTTTGTCAGAAATGGGAAAGAGAAAAACGGATGAGTTTCTTTGACGAAGAGACCTCAACCTGAATTGTTAACTTGGTTTCTCTTTTCACAGATGCTGCCTGGTCTGCTGACGGTTTCTAGTGGATATTCTGTTTTTATATCACTCTGAAAATGGGAATCAATCCTCCTTGATATATGAAGTTCCAGTTCAGATTTTGTGCATTGCATCGGTCTCATGAGAAGAATATTTTAAATATACCTGCAATTAGATTTACAATGCTCTGGTGAAATTCTTAACCATAAGTAAAACTCCCTTTGTAAATTATGTTAGTTTCTGATTACCTTAGCAGGAAAACTTTCTTGCCCAAAGCCTTCAAGCTGTTCCACCTCCTTAATATACAGCAACTCAGCCTCCGCAGGTGGCATCCCACTGGAGAGAAAAAAATTTAAATAACAAAGGTATTTGGAATTCAAAGTACAAGATGTTAGAGCAGAATCAGCAAAAGTTTGGTGAAAAGGAAAGAATTCTCAAAGAGGATAGAGGTTCAAAGACAGATGTTCATATCTAGTTATGCTTTTACATTATCAGTATAACCAACTGATAGCGTTAAAACAATGATTCTCTAAATCTTTTTCTTTCCTTTCTTTTATATTATATTCATTTACTAAGAGATCGTTGGATCTACAGATTTTTTTTATATTTTATTGTTCTTTATGATTATGTATGCTCTGATTGTTATCCTGATCTCTTTGTATTACATGTATAAATATTGATGCCATATATCAATCTGTATTAATTTAAAAACTAATAAAAAGATTGAAAAAGAAAACAATGATTTTCAAATATGCTGAAAAAAACTGCAGATGCTGGAAATGAGAGCAGAGAATACTGAAGATAGTGAGCAGGTCAGATGGTATTTGTGGAAAGAGAAACAGAATTAATGTTTCAGGTTCAAAACCTTTTGTCTTAAACTTAAAATCTAACTCTAATACTCCTTCCACACTTGCTGCCTGACCTGTTAAGTGATTCTAGCATGTTCTGATTTTATTTCAAGTGCGCTTCTCAGTTTCTATCCAAGGTTAGCTATCCAAAGATATTCACTCCTAGAAATGCCACAGAATACACCTTGTCAATCTTATCAATGTTCAAGGTTAGGATTTTTTTTATAATGTAGCATTGATAGTAAGATTTTTTAAACACCGGTTAAAACAAAGTGAAAGCTGGGATCCGGCTGAAGGAGTCTCATGAATAAGCACATGTGGGCTAACAAATATTTATAAACTGGTGTTAGGCTGTAACATGGCAGCAATTCTTAGTAATCTGATGTGAGATGAAAGAATGTCTATAAGAAACCGAGCTCTTACAGATTACAGTAACTCAATATCTGCATCTGTACTAAGTTCTGCTGCACTGAAACCCTTCTTACCTGGAGACCTGGTGTTGCATTGCTACCTTCCTAGTCATTTCCTCCAACATCCGTTCATCCTGAGCCCAGTCCTGTAAACATATCACAAAAGAATAAATCTTCCTCCTAACCATACTTATTAATCCCACTAGGCATACACAGCATATAAAGTTGATATCCGAGGACAGAAATTCAGTATCATCATTGTCACTTGGGCCTCACCAAGCAAGAGTGCATTTAACCTTCTGCTTTCATCAAGTGAGGCTCTGACCCTGTTAAGTTCTATTTACAATAAAATTTTAAATTCCTTTGGACTGGGAGAAGCAAATTAAATTATCTGATATCCCTACTTGCTGCTGGAAATTTAGGCAAGGTCACGATTGGATTTGACCTGTATGCGCCGCTCTATTCCATAAAAGTAGAATGTTGGTTCCCCCAAAGATACCCTGACATTTTCTCAGAGTTTCTGCTGTCTTTCCAAGATCTCAGAGAAAGATCAACAGGACCCAAATTCTGGACTTAAAGTATTATACTTAAATGCACACAGCATAAGAAATAATGTGGATGATCTTGAAATACAGCTACAGATTGACAGGTATGATGTTGTGGCCATCACTGAGACGTGGCTAAAGGATGGATGTCTTTGGGTGCTGAACGTCCAAGGATACACGATGTATTGGAAGGATAGGCAGGTAGGCAAAGGGGGTGGCGTGGCTTTGCTGGTAAGAAATAATATTAAATCATTAGAAAGAGGTGACATAGGATCGGAAGGTGTAGAATCTTTATGGGTTAAGTTAAGAAATCGCAAGGGTAAAAGGACCCTGATGGCAGTTATATACAGGCCTCCAAACAGCTGCCATGATGTGGACTACAAATTACAACAGGAAATAGAAAAGGCTTGTCAGAAGGGCAATGTTATCATAATCATGAGCGGTTTTAAACACGTGAGTGGATTGGGAAAATCAGGTTGGTACTGGATCTCAAGAGAGAGAATTTGTGGAATGTCTACTAGATGGCTTTTTAGAACAGCTTGTTGTTGAGCCCACTAGGGGATCAGCTGTACTGGATTGGGTATTGTGTAATGAACCAGAGGTGATTAGAGAGCTTAAGGTAAAGGAACCCTTAGGAGGCAGTGATCACAACATGATTGAGTACACTTTGAAATTTGAGAAGGAGAAGCTGAAATCGATGTGTCGGTATTTCAGTGGAGTAAAGGAAATTACAGTGGCACGAGAGAGGAACTGGCCAAAGTTGACTGGAAAGGGACACTAGCAGGAAGGAAGGCAGAGCAGGAATGGCTGGAGTTTCTGCGAGAAGTGAGGAAAGTACAAGACAGATATATTCCAAAAAAGAAGAAATTTTTGAATGGAAAAAGGACACAACAGTGGCTGACAATAGAAGTCAAAGCCAAAGTAAAAGCAAAGGAGAGGGCATACAAGGAAGCAAAATTTAGTGGGAAGATAGAGGATTGGGAAGCTTTTAAAAACTTACAAAAGGCAACTAAGAAGGTCATTAGGAAGGAAAAGATGAGCTACGAAAGGAAGCTAGCAAATAACATCAAAGAGGATACTAAAAGCTTTTTCAAGTATATAAAGAGTAAAAGACAGGTGAGAATAGACATAGGACTGATCGAAAACGATGCCGGAGAAATTGTAATGGGAGACAAGGAGATGGCAGAGGAACTGAATGAGTATTTTGTATCAGTCTTCACTGAGGAAGGCATCAGCAGTATACCAGACACTCAAGGGTGTCAGGGAAAAGAAGTGTGTGCAGTCACAATTACAACAGAGAAGGTACTCAGGAAGCTGAATGGTTTAAGGGTAGATGAATCTCCCAGACCAGATGGAATGCACTCTCGTGTTCTGAAGGAAGTAGCTGTAGAGATTGCGGAGGCTTTAGTAATGATCTTTCAAGAATCAATAGATTCTGGCATGGTTGCGGAGAACTGGAAAATTGCAAATGTCACTGCGCTTTTTAAGAAGGGTGTGAGGCAGCAAAAAGGAAATTATAGACCTGTTAGCCTGACATCGGTGGTTGGGAAGTTGTTGGGAGTCGATTGTCAAGGATGAGGCTACAGAGTACCTGGAGGCACATGACAAGATAGGCCGAACTCAGCATGGTTTCCTTAAAGGAAAATCCTGCCTGACAAACCTATTGCAACTTCTTGAGGAAATTACAAGCAGGCTAGACAAAGGAGATGCAGTGGATGTTATGTATTTGGATTTTCGGAAGGCCTTTGACAAGGTGCCGCACATGAGGCTGCTAAACAACAGCCCATGGAATTACAGGGAAGTTACGAGCATGGATAGAGCACTGGCTGATTGGCAGGAAACAGAGAGTGGGAATGAAGGGATCCCATTCTGGTTGGCTGCCGGTTACCAGTGGTGTACCGCAGGGGTCCATGTTGGGGCCGCTTCTTTTTATGTTGTATATCAACGATTTGGATTATGGAATAAATGGCTTTATGGCTAAAGTTTGCTGATGATACAAAGATAGGTGGAGGGGCGGGTAATGTTGAGGAAACGGAAAGTCTGCAGAGAGACTTGGATAGACTAGGAGAATGGGCAAAGAAGTGGCAAATGAAATACAATGTTGGAAAGTGTATGGTCATGCACTTTGGTAGAAGAAATAAACAGGCAGACTATTATTTAAACAAGGAGAAAATTCAAAATTCAGAGATGCAAAGGTACTTGGGAGTCCTCGTGCAGGATACCCTAAAAGTTAACCTTCGGGTTGAGTCGGTGGTGAAGAAGGTGAATGCAATGTTGGCATTCATTTCTAGAGGAATAGAATATAAGAGCAGGGATGTGATGTTGAGACTCTATAAGGCATTGGTAAGACCTCACTTGGAGTAGTGTGTGCAGTTTTGGGCTCCTTATTTAAGAAAGGATGTGCTGACCTTGGAGAGGGTTCAGAGAAGATTCACTAGAATGATTCTAGGAATGAGAGGGTTAACATATGAGGAACGTTTGATGGCTCTTGGGCTGTACTCCTTGGAGTTCAGAAGAATGAGGAGGGGGACCTCATAGGAACATTTCAAATGTTAAAAGGCCTGGACAGAGTAGATGTGACAAAGTTGTTTTCCATGGTAGGGAGTCTAGTACAAGAGGGCACGACTTCAGGATTGAAGGTTACCTACTCAGAACAGAGATGCAGAGAAATTTCTTTAGTCAGAGAGTGGTGAATCTGTGAAATTTGTTGGGATGGGCAACTGTGGAGGCAAAGTCATTGGGTGTATTTAAGGCAGAGATTGATTGTTATCTGAGTAGCCAGGGCATCAAAGGTTATGGTGAGAAGGCGGGGGAGTGGGGCTAAATGGGAGAATGGATCAGCTCATGATAGAATGGTGGAGCAGACTTGATAGGCCAAATGGCCCACTTCTGTTCCTTTACCTTATGGTCTTATGGATTCCAACAGAACTACTACTCTGCCAACATTCCTGAGGTTTGTGAATTTGTATTACAATTGGAAATACAAAACCAATGGAAAGCACCATATTGCGGGATTCCAGGAAGGAATTAGAAGAGAAAATAATTCTTGGCTCATTGGAGGAATGTTCAATCCAAATACCAAATGACCATGCATCATCGCCAACTGTTTCCCAATAAAGAGCACAGATTAGGAATAGGACAAAGCACTAAAGTCATACCATCAGTTTCTTTTCCAGCAATTAACTGAACAGGTACTTGGCATTAAATTATTTTCAAAAAGAGCAACTTTCAAGCAATGCCCAGCTCTACCCACGATTAGACATTGTATTTCCTTAAACAATGACAAAAAGGTTGCAGCTGTGCTCAGCTAATTATGTAACACGATGAATTCCCAGCCCACTCTTCGCAACCTTTGCAAGGCTTTAGTTCGTGGGTTACAAGGTCAACTGACTTGTTTGATAAATCTGATTAATTAGAAAAGTTAAATATTCTCAAGTGAATTTGATATCAGTGGCATGCACCCAATTCAGACTTGCAAAAACTCTGAAACTTATCCCCAAATATTTACAAAATAGCTCTTACAGCAAAAAATTCTGGTCTAATGGTTGCAGTTGGAAAATTATCCAATAGGCTTAATTTGAGATGTGGCTTCAGATTGTTTAGATCAACTGCACCTGCAAAGTCAAAAAGATTTTCTTCCGATTTAAAGAGAAGAAAAAAAACACCCTGAAAGGAATCAAGAGTGTTTGATGTTTATACAAAAAAATAACTTCAAATGAGCAGTCGTGCCTTGGCATGGAAATCAGAAACAAAAGATAGCACCCTTCAGGTGTGGGGCTGCCTGCAGGCATAAAGTGCTGCCTTTGTATTATTTCTGATCAGGTTTTAGCATACTTCACTGACAGAAACAAGCATCAAAGGCAGGATCTAGAGCACAAGGCTGGGGAAATCAGCTGGTATGTTTGTCTGCTCTACTGGCCTACAAGGTTAATGGCAACACAGAAAAAAATGTTTTATTTAATTTTCAGTAGCTCAGGACAATATGCAGCCTTTAATATTACACTGATTCTGGATGTTGTGCTGTTTCTCATATTGATAAATCCTTCTATTTGTAGTGTAACGTGCCTTTTGCAATATTTGTACATGTGTAAGATTTTGTGTGTGAAATTAGTTGTTCAGATGTGGCAAGAAGGAATGACAGTATTAAAAGTTCATATGGTCATGTGACAGATGTAAATCAAATGTGGCTTCTTTGACACACATGCTTTGGTCCTGTCCTCTTTTGGAAAAATACTGGAAAGACATTTTTAACATTATTTCAACTGTACTGAATATTGATTTACAACCTCACCCTATTACTGCAATTTTTGGATTACCAAGGATAGAGTCTGGCCATTTATCCGCTTCCGCTTACCGTATGATTGCCTTTGTCACAGTAATGGCCAAACGATCCATTTTGCTTAAATGGAAGGATCCAATACCCCCTACTACTTTTCAATGGTTCTCTCAAACTATATCATGTTTAAACTTGGAAAAAATTAGGAGTGGTACTGTTGATCCTTCGCTTAAATTTGGAGATATTTGGAGTCCATTTATTCAATATTTTCAAATGATATAGATCCCTCTTCAATAACTTTCCAATTTAGAGGAACGGAGTTGACGACATAATATTGCTGTTTCTATTGAGAAATTTCAGTCGTCTTTTTTTTCTTTTTTTTGTCTTTTTCTTTTGAAATTTTTCTTTTCAGTTTGGTTTGATATATTGTTTATAATTTCTCTTATTGATTTGGGGATTTTTTTGTCTTTTCTTTTATATACACAATAAATCTTTTTCTTTCTTTTATATTATTATTCATTTACTAAGAGATCGTGGGATCTACAAATTTTTTAAATATATTTTATTATTCTTTATAATTATCTATGCCATGATTGTTCTCCTGATCTCTTTGTATTACATGTACAATCATCGATGTTATATATTAATCTGTATTAATTTGGAAACTAATAAAAAGATTGAAAAAAGTTCATATTGTGGAAAACACAAGAGAGCACAAGCTTACGACTAAAGCCAAATCAGTGGGCTGGTAAAAGTGCAAGAAAAGACAGCCATTTACTGTTGCCACCACTTACATTTATCTCCAAGTTCAGTAAAGTAGTTTCCAAATGAAAACAAAATTAAAAAACACTATTGCAGAAAATATTTGTTTTTCCTTTCTCAAACATTTAGTGTCTATTTTTGTTTACAAGGTACTGATAATGTTGAGTACTGATGAATTTCTCACCACAATGGGAAAAGGTGTCTAGTATGTACTGCATGCAACCAAATCCTAAAATAGTGAAGCACAGAAAGAGCCAATTTGCATACCATGCTGGCTCTTTGAGACAGATTAGTTCCAGCCCCCTGCTCTTCCCCCAATGCTTTAAGTTCTTCTTTGACTTGGTTCTTCCAACAAATTTACAGTGCTATTATATGTAATGCAGAGATTAAATAAATACAAGGGAACCTAATTTACATACAATTTAAATAATAACGCCCAATTTTGTTTCAATTAGCTCCCAAAGTTGGGATCAGTCACTATTTTTAATAGAAAAAAAAATCACAAAATATAATAGTAAAACTTGAAATATTTACTCTGCCAAGAAATGCCTTTAGAGTAGCTCGTTTTGAAAGTATAAAATTCAAACCTTTAGAACTAATTATTTTCATGTAGTCCAAACATTACAATATCTGAGTAAAACAAACTAGTCCAGAGTTCCTGAAATACCTCAGAAATAACCTGCATTTTGCTACAAAACATCCAAATGATATATTTTAATCCTTTACTATAAAACTCAACAAAATAACTAGCACCCTCTGCTCTCCTTTTCCTCGTCCCCTAGCCAGCAGGGAGCACTGGTTACATTCAAAGCAAAAGTTACTTCAGTTTCCTTGCTACCTATTGATCTCAGGCTCCTAACAAAAGCCAGCAATGTTGGAGAAAGTTCAATGGCAAATATTACAGATAGGCAAGCTGGGATTCTGCAATGGTCTCTAGTGGCTCCATGCAAAACAGCACACAAAATCTCACGTTAGCAGAACAATGTTCTTTTCACCTCAATAGAACCATGTAGCAAATAGCAGTATTTGTAGTCCATGTGCCTGGGCAGCAGTGTGCATCTGTGAGGTGGTGCACATGTACACGGTGGTGCATGTGTGTACATGTGCATGCTTAAAGTGTGTGCATGTGGACTGGTCAAATACGCTTATGTGGAAATGGGCCAAGTGGACTGAACCTTAAATGTTCTTGTCCATTTTAAAACATCAATTGCGTCCTTCTTCTACATACTGTTCCTCACCAGCCTGATCACAACACCTCTACAGCACTTTTACAATGTCAGGCACCCCTTAAACTTGTGTTTCTCCATTTTCAGCTTTGAGACTTAAAGCATCTTCAGTGCTATATAAACAGAACTTAAATAAATACAATGCATTTGTTGACTTAGGACACTTCAACAATAAACAGATTTCCATAGCAATCAAGAATTAAGTCCAAAACATCAAAATGGGAAATTCCTTGCATGCTATTTAAAAAAAATGCATCGCAATTCACAAAAAATATTCTTTATTGATAAAACAGAACATGTAAGAACCTTGCATGATTGAGCGGACAACAGCCAATTAGGGAAAATCCAATAATTTATACATTTGCTGCCTGAGTTCAGATCATTTGGGATGAAAATAGAATCTAAGAATTGTTGACAGACAGGAGCCTATTTAGCCCAGTGATACTATGCCACCTCTAAAAGGTGCAATCCCGTAAATTCTGTTCCCCTACTCTTTCTCTGAAGCTCTGCAAATTATCCTCTCCCAAGTGCCTCTTCTCTTTGCTACACCCTTAAAGACAATGAATTCCACATCTCCACTACCCTTTGATAAACAAATGTTTGGGATGGTGGATGGGGTAGCTATCAAGGGGCCTGCTTTCCTCGATGATGTCATTCATTCTGGCATGTGGACAGTATTACATTGCATCCCCGACTTGTGCATTGTAGATTGGGAAGGACTTGGGGTGTCAGGAGGCTGGTCTCACAGGATATCTACCCCCTTAACCTATTCTTGTAGCCTCTGTATTCATGTTGCTGGTCCAGTTGTATTCCTGGTCAATGATGACCCTCAGGACGTTGATGGTGGAGGACTCAATGATAGCAACGTCTTTGAACATTAGTGCAAGTGACTGTGTGTTCCCGTGCAATGTGGACATTCAGTGATGCCAATGCAAAGTGCATGCTTAGTGCCCATGTGGTGGGTATCTGTACATTATGTGTGCAGCATGGGTTGGCCTCTGGACATCTCCATTTGATTTCTGATGTCCTACATCGATACAGGCACAGATCCTTCTGAGCAGCAATCAACTCCTTCAGTTTATCACATTCCAGTTCTGTATCATGACTGCTGTGCAAGGCGACTTGCCTTTGCAGTAATGCTTGCATCATGTAGTACATTGTAGAACTAGGTTACCTATTCGAGTCACCTAGAATCAACACTTGGCATGGCTTTGATTGCATTACGTTTTTATACTGTTGGAAATTACTGATCAACCATTAGGCTGCTAGCAGGCTCATCTGCCAAAGTTTTCAACGCACACAATGGTGATACTAACATAAATAATAATATTAAACCAGTGAAGATACTTCAAAGTCAAGCACAGCTTTATTGCTCTAATATAGAATCATGCAGCACAGAAGCTGGCCCCTGAATCCACCATGCCCATGCCAATCTTTTTGCCCATTTACACAAATCCCATTTGCCCACAATTAGGTCCATATCTGTCTATGCCTTGCCTATTTATGTGCCTATCTAAATGTCTCTTAAACTTAGTGATCATATCCAAATCCACCAACTCCTCCACCTAAGAGGACACACTCTTTCCCTGGCTACCTTCTTGCTCCTGATATCCTTATAGAATGTATATAATAATCTTATGCATATTTCTGAACAACTGTCAAATATTCTGCTTACCTTGGCTTCTTTCTTTATCTTGACATTCTCCTTTTTCTCTTATTTTCACAATATCATTTGAATATTTAACCTTTTTCTTCCACAAAATGTGTACTGTTCACCCACTTTCTTCCTCCTTGCATCAGATACTTGAAAACCCAGTTTCTAAAGAATGACTACTCAAATAATCAAGCAGGTTCCATGTTTAGGAATTAACGTATACTTTTTCTCACCTCTCAAATCCCCAGACCATGCTCATACTAAAGCAATGGAATGTCACCTTTTCTCTGCTATTTCCAAGAATCCAAACTGAAATTAGTCTGAATGCTTCCAAAACCAGTACCTAGTGGACCAAGGCCCACAGCACAGAATCTATCCTTAATCCATTACAAATATGTACCAACAATATACTCAGATATACTTAGAAAGTCTTGATATTGACCTGATTCCCCAGAATCCTTATGCCTCACCACATTAACAAACAGCATGAAGTTAAATGATGAAACCTCAAGAGTGCATCCAATAAGAGTTGCCATTTCTGTATAAAGTGGGCTGCAACATTTACAGAGGTGTACACATTCTCTAAATTTAAAAAGCTATTCAGGGAGAAGGACTTCAAAGTTCTTCTTGCAACAACTCACACATCCAAAATTTTTGATCAATATAACTTATTGCTAACCTGGTTCATATGATGATTTTCACTACACTTACCATTGGGAACAAGACATATTCTCTGAGGAAATCCTGAGACTCATATTGCCCGTAGTCTCCAAAATCAGCTGCAAGGAGAGAGGATAGATTGGCCAAAGTTATTAGTTGCTAGTTCTATTGAATATTACTATTGAATTACAAGTAAAAATTTATGATAATCAAACCACAAATATTACCAGAATACTAAACATATTAGTGGGGTTGAAGGTGCAAGCAATATTATAACTAGCATGATAAGAGCTGAAATCAAAAGTTATTGGGAAACAAAATGATGACTTACAAAAACCATGAACAACTGAAGTGAACTCTCCCAATTAGTGATGGTAGCCAAAGGTCAGATAATAGGGACCCGGACAAATGATATGCTTAAGGCAGCCAGCGTATTTAAATACAGTTAACTGAATAATTTGATGACGTGAAGATACTAGATTGTTGCAAAAACCAGCTGGTTCACAAACGTCCAGGGAAGGAAATCTGGCATCCTTACCAGCTCTGCTGTGTGCCTGGAGCCACAGATGAACAATGTTGGTTACTCTCAACTGCTTTTCCAAACAGCCTTGTAAGTCACTCAGCTGTATTTAACCACTATACATAAACACAAAAAGAATATACAAAAACTGGACAGACTGGGTGGTCTTTTCCAATCTTGACAATTCCTTTCCTGCTACAGATGCTGCTTGACCTGCTGAGTTCCTCCAGCAGATTGTTTGTTGCTCCAGGTTCTTACATCTGGTCCTTCCATGTTCCTTTCATTTCCAGTTGCCCATGCCGCCTCCTCAATAGTATTTGGAAACACCTGATGGCTGTACTGTCAATTATACTTTTCATCCAATGTACCAGACTCTATCATAATCACTGGGCATACAATGTCCCAGTGATGTACAGGTGGGACTCTGGACCCAAGACCCCAAACCTCATGAGTCTCATAGCATCAGGTCAAATACAGGCAAGAAAATCTCCTGCTGATTATAACAATCCATCCTCCCTCAACAGATGATTTAGTACTCCTTTATCTTGAAAAATATTTTTCAGGCAGGCACAGTAGTGTAGCGGTTAGCATAACACTTTACAGCACCAGCAACCCGGGTTCATATCTGGCCACTGTCTGCGAGGAGTTTGTATGTTCTCCCCGTGTCTGCGTGGGTTTCCCCCCCACATTCCAAAGACGTACAGGTTAGGAAGTTGTGGGCATGCTATGTTGGCGCCAGAAGCACAGATCCATCTGTGCTAATGGAGGCAGTTGTGTCTTCACTCTACAGGGATGCCTCTACTGTTGTGCTAAATGGAATAACTTCAGAATAGATCCAGCAGCTCAAAACCAGGCATCCTTGAGGCACTGAGAGACATTGGCAGCAGCAGAATTATATCTTATCATAATTTGTGCCCTCAAGGCCAAGGGTACGCAGGTGCCAACTGAACAAAGCTACAATACACAGCACGATACACCATGCACTATGCAATGAAATCAGCATGGAATGAATCTATGCTATACCACACTTACTATTCTGACCAAAATTCTGTAGTCATGTTCCTTCCTGATATTAACGGTGGTTACAGCTAAACAGCGAAGAGCAAGAGGAGCAGATCTCAGGGTGTGGGCTTTGGTATAAAGGTCAGTGGTATTTTCTCAACCCTGGCCTTTGGTTAATCAGTTTGACATTGGTGCCAGACAGGTAAGCAGTTGGTGAATATTTTCTTTTTTTTTAAATGGTCCATGTAAAGTGTGGGAATAGATTAGATTACATTTTAAGGGACACTTCCTAAATTAAAAGGTATGGCAGGTGAACGCTTGCTGTATATGGGAGTTGGAAGATGTTCCTTGCAGTCTGGGTGACTACATCTGCAAGAGGTGCTTCTGGTTCGACCAGCTTGAGCAGGGGCTTTCAGAGTTTGAGCGCCAACTGTAGACATGATGTTACATCCACGAGACTGAAAGTTTCATGGTAGCATACATTTTTTATCAAAGAGGTTATCACCCTGCAGCTTAAAGAAAGGCAGCCCGAGAAAGAAAGGGTAACTACCAAGCAGGGGAAGGCAGGCAGGGAGTTGGGGAAACTTCAGAGTGCATCTCTCTCCCATGAAGATTCTCTGTGTTGGAAAGTGCCAGGGATGAGTGTATCTCTGAGGAGTATAGCCATTGCTGAGGTCACAGCACCAAGGGGGGGGGGTAGAAAGAATTCAAGGGCAATAGTAGTAGGAGACTCAATACCGAGGGGCATTATACAGGCACTTCTGCAGCCATAGACATGAAGCTAGGATGGTGTGTTGCTCCCTGTTGCCAGGACCAAGGATATCACAGAGCAGTTCTAAAGGGGGAGGGTAAGTAGCCAGATTTCAAGGTCCACATTGGCACTAATGGCAGAGGTTAAAAGAGAGGTGAGGTCCTGCAACATAGATTACAAAACCTCTAAGGTTGTTTCTCTCCGGATTACTTCAGGTGCCATTTGCTGGTGAGCATAAGAATAGGAGGATATGTTGATGAATGTGCAATGAAAGGGAGGATGTAGGAAGGAAGGCTTTAGATTTCTGGATCATCAGGACCAGTTCTGGGGAAGGTAGGACCTGTGCAAGCTGGACGGTTTGCACTTGGACTGGAATGCATCCAACCTCCTTCCAAGGTTTGCTAGTGCTGTTGGAAAGGATTTAAACTAATTTGGCAGGGGAAATAGGGCACAGATTAGATGCACATTTGGTTGGGAGAGGGGGGAGGGGAAGAGGAGGTACAGTCAAACATAAAAGGGAAACTAAACCAGTATACAGAGCAGACATGGTTGCGATTAAACACAGAGAAATGCAAAGCAAAATTGCATTATTTTACTGCAAGAAGTCTGACTAGTAAGGCAGGTGGATCTTAGAGCATTCATCCGCACATGGGAATGTGATCTTGTCACTAACAGAGACATGGTTGAACGAAGGGCAGGACAGACAACTCAACATTCCAGGGTACAGAATTTTCAGGCAAGCCAGGGCTGGATGAAAAACTGGAGGTGACTTTGCAATATTGTTTAAGGAGTCCATTACTGTGGTAATGAGGGAAAATATCCTCCAAGGCTCTTCAAATGAGGCCAAGTGGGGAGAGCCTAGTAACAAAAATAGGGTGATCGCTTTGCTGGGGGTATACTACAGGCCTCTTAACGGTCAGCAGGAGATACAGAGAAACATCACAGAGATATGCAAGAATAATAGGGTTATAGTGGCAGGGGATTTCAACTTCACCAATATAAACTGGGATAGCTTTAGTGTGAGAGGTGTTGTAAATTGGAATTATTAAACTGCATTCAGGAGAGCTTTTTAAGCTAATATTTAGGTGGTTCTACTAGAGAAGGGGCAGTACTGGATTTAATCTGGGGAAGGTAGCTGGGCAAATGGTTGAAGTATCAGTGGGAGAGTATTTTGTAGATAGCGACCATAACAGTGTAAGCTTCAAAGTGGTAATGGAAAAGGATATGATGGTTTGGAAATTAATATCTTGAAATTGAGAAAAGTCAGTTCCAATATCATAAGACAGGACCTGGCAAAAGTAGACTGGGAGCCGCTACTTACAGGTAGGTCTACATCCAACAGGCAGCAGTTATTCAACAGTAAAACAATGAGAGTTCAGGTCAACATATCCCCATGAAGGTGAAAGAAAAGGACGCATGTCCAAGGAAGGAAACTTCAATGCCAAGGGATATCGAGAGCTGGATAGAAATAAAAAAAGAAATACGTGGCAGATACAGAGAACTGAAAAAAGGGGAAGCCCTTCAGAAGTATAGGAAGTATAACAGGTACTTGAAAAGGAAGTTAGGAGGGCAAAGAAGTGGCACAAGATATTTCTGGCAGACAAGCATTTTATAAGCATATTAAGGGCAAGAGGGAAACCAGGAGAAGAGTAAAGCCAGAGGAGATGCAACAGACTGCAGATGCTGGAATTTCTGGAGCAAAGAACAAAATGCTGAAGCAACGCGGCAGGTCAGGCAGCATTTGTGGAGGGAAACGTTGACAGTCGACGTTTCGGGTTGGGACCCTTCGAGCTGGACTGTCCAGCTGAAGGGTTTCGACTTGATACGTTGTGCGTCCATTTCCCTCCACAGACACTGCCAGAGTTCCTCCAGCATTTTGCCTTTTGCTAGAGAGCAAGGCAAATTAGGGACCAAAATGGAAATCTATTCCTGGACCCAGAGGACGTGGGCGAGGATTTAATTGAATACCTTTCATCTGAATTTACTACAGAGAAGGATGTTGTGGTTGAAGAAATCAGGAGATGTGGTGAGTGAAATTCCTGAACATGTTATTATTAAAAAGGAGGTATTAAATGTCCTACTGGGCTTAAAGGTGGATAAATCAGCAGGGTCTATGGGTGTCAAGGAGGAAATTCGTGTGGCCAACATGGATTTTGTAAATTTTTGATGGCCATACAGGTGAGGTGCCAGATGACTAGAGGACTTGAAACTGTAGGACAAGGGAACGAGGAGAGCTGGAGGGTCAAGTTCCCCCGCCCGGGAACGAGAGAGCCGGAGGGTCGAGTCCCCCATCCAGGAACGAGGAAAGCCGGAGGGTCGAGTCCCCCGTTCAGAGCGTCGGAGTGTGAGCGAGCAACCTACCTTCACTATATAAGAGAGGCATTGTCTAGCGGAGCGGTAGTCGGGGACCAGTCGTCAGAGTGGTCTGGGTCAGAGTGGTAAGGCTTAACAGGCTTCGGCGAGAACAGGTAAGAGGTTAGAATTATAGTAAGGGGGTAAATTACTGGTTTATTTATTTAGTAGCATTAGATAGCAGCATTAGCTGTATACCTATTGGATTAGTGTTATGCTTGGAGTGCCGGATGTGGGGACCCTGGGAGACTTCCAGCCTCCCCGAGGACTACATCTGCGCCAGGTAAATTGAGATGCGGCTCCTTAGGGACCATGTTAGGGATCTGGAGCTGCAGCTTGATGACCTTCGGTTAATCAGTGAAAGTGAGGATGTGATTGACAGGAGCTACAGAGGGATAGTAGAGAGCACCTCTGTGGCAGTCCCCCTCAGAAATCAGTATATCATTTTAGATACTGTTGGAGAGGATGACCTGATGGAGGAAGACCACGGTGATCAGGACACTGGTACTGTGCCTGGTGCTGTGGTCCAGAGAGCAAGGAGGAATGCAGTAATTATAGGGGGATTCCATAGTGAGGGGAACAGACAGGAGATTCTGCGAGCCCGACAAGGATACCCGGATGGTGTGTTGCCTCCCTGATGCCAGGGCACGGGATATCTCAGATCGGGTCCAGAGTATTCTGAGGGGAGAGGGTGAGCAGCCAGAAATCTTGGTACATGTCGGTACCAATGACATAGATAGAAAAAGAGAGGAGGTCCTGAAGGAAGATTACAGCGAGTTAGGAAGAATGTTGAGAAGCAGGACCTCCAAGGTAGTAATCTCAGGATTACTGCCTGTGCCACGTGCTAATGAAGGTAAGAATAGCAGAATCAGGCAGATGAATATGTGGCTGAGTAACTGGTGCAGGGGGCAGGGCTTCAAATTCTTGGATCATTGGGATCTATATTGGGGGAGGTATGACCTATACAAAAAGTATGGGTTACACCTGAACTCAAAGGGGACCAATATCCTGGTGGAAATGTTTAATATAGCTGTTAGGGAGGGTTTAAACTAATTTGGCAGGGGGAAGGAAACCAGGGTGTTAGGGTCGAGGAAGAGGAAAATAGAAACAAGTCAAAGATAGCGTGCAGCAAAGATGGCAAGAGGGGCAGGGATGTGAAAAGACAGGATAATTTGCTGTGTGATAGAAATACAGTGAAATCAGTAGCAGATACTGGTCTGAATGTACTGCACTTAAATGCACGTAGCATTAGAAATAAGGTGGATGACCTTGTAAGTACAGCTACAGATTAAAAGATATGACGTTGTGGCCATCAGAGTCATGGCTTAATGATGGATGTGATTGGGAGCTGAATGGCCAAGGATACACAGTGTATAGGTAAGATAGGCAGGTCAGTAGAGGGGGTGGCGTGCCCTGATGGTAAGCAACAATATTAAATCAGAAGGGACATAGGATCAGAAGAGGCAGAATCCTTATGGGTTGAGTTATGAAATGGCAAGGATAAAAAGACCCTAATAGCAGTTACATACAGGGCTCCCAAACAGCAGCAGCAATGTGGACTACAAGTTACAGCTGGAAATAGAAAAAGCATGTCAGAGAGACGATGTCAAGATAATTATGGGGGATTTTAACGTGAAGGTGGATTGGGAAAGCCAGGAAGGTAGTGGATCTCAGGAGACAGTGTTTGTGGAATGCCTACAGGATGGCTTTTTGGAGCAGCTTGTTGATGAGCCCACCAGGGGATCAGCTGTTTTGGATTGGGTGCTGTGTAATGAATCTGAGGTGATTATGAAATTAAAGGTAAAGGAACCCTTAGGAAGTAGTGATCATGATATTATTGAGTTCCATTTCAAATTTGAAAAGGAGAAGCTGATATTAGGTGTGTCAATATTTCAGTGGAACAAAGGAAATTACAGTGGCATGAGAAAGAAACTGGCCAAATTGATTGGAAGTGTAAGCTAGTTGGATGGACAGCAGAGCAGAAATGGATGAAATTTCTACAAGAAATGAGGAAAGTGCAGGATAGGTACATTCCAAGAAAGAAGAAAATTATGAATGGAAAAATGGCACAAATGTGGCTAATGAGAGAGGTTAAGGCTAAAATAAAAGCAAAAGATTAAAAGATATGACCAAAATTAAGATTAAAAGATAAAAGGGTTGAGAGCTTCAAGCTCCTGGGAGTGAACATCACCAACAGCCTGTCTTGGTCAAATCACGTGGATGCCTCAGCCAAGAAAGCTCACCAGCGCCTCTACTTCCTTAGGAGTCTAAAGAAATTTGGTTTGTCCCCCTTTGACTCTCACCAACTTTTACCAATGCACCATAGAAAGCATCCTATCTGGATGTATCATGGCTTGGTACAGCAACTGCTCTGCCCAGGACCGCAAGAAGCTGCAGAGAGTTGTGGACACAGCCCAGCGCATCACGGACACCAGCCTCCCCTCCTTGGACTCTGTCTTTGCCTCTCGTTGTCTTGGTGAAGCAGCCAGCATAATCAAAGACCCCACCCACCCGGGACATTCTCTCTTCTTTCCTCTTCCATCGGGTAGAAGATACAGGAGCCTGAGGGCACGTACCACCAGACTTAAGGACAGCTTCTACCCCACTGTGATAAGACTATTGAACAGTTCCCTTATACAATGAGATGGACTATGACCTCACGATCTACCTCGTTGTGACCTTGCACCTTATTGCACTGCACTTTCTCTGTAGCTGTGACACTTTGTACTGTTATTGTTTTATCTGTACTACATCAATGCACTCTGTACTATCTCAATGTAACTGCACTGTGTAATGAATTGACCTGTACGATCGGTTTGTAAGACAAGCTTTTCACTGTACCTCGGTACAAGTGACAATAATAAACCAATAAAAATAAAAGGGAGGGCATACAAGGAAGCAAAAATTAGTGGGAAAACTGAAGACTGGGAAGCTTTTAAAAACTTACAGAAAGAAGCTAAGAAAGTCATCAGGAAGGAAAGATGAATTATGAAAGGAAGTTGGCAAATCACATACAAAAGAATACTAAACAGTTTTTTTTTTAAATATATGAAGAGTAAAAGAGAGACATGGGTAGATATAGGACCGATTGAAGACGATGCTGGGGAAATTATAATGGGTAACAAAGAGATGGCAGAGGAACTAAATGAGTATTTTGCATCACTGTGGAAGACATCAGCAGTATACCTGATAGTCAGGGGTCTCAGGGGATAGAATTCAGTACAGACAAGATTACAAGAGAGAAGGTGCTCGGGAAGCTGAATGGACTAAGGACAGATAAGTCTCCTGTATTGGATGAAGTGCACCCTCGGGTTCTGAAGGAGGTGGCTTTAGAGATTGTGAAGGCATTGGAGATGATGTTCCAGGAATCAATAGACTCTGGCATGGTTCCAGAGGACTGGAAGGTCACAAATGTAGTTCCGCTGTTTAAGAAAGGAGGGAGGCAGCAAAAGGGAAATTATAGGCCTATTAGTCTGACATCGGTGGTTGGAAAGTTATTGGAGTTGATCCTCAAGGATGAGGTTATGGAATACCTAGAGGTGAATGACAAGATAGGTCCAAGTCAGCATGGTTTCATGAAGGGAAGATCCTGCCTGACCAACCTACTGGAATTTCTTGAGGTAATCTCAAGTAGGATGGACAAGGGAGAAGCAGTGGATGTTGTAAATTTGGATTTTCAAAAGGCCTTCGACAAGGTGCCACACAAGAGGCTGCTTAAAAAGATGAGTGCCCATGGAATTACAGGAAAGATATTAGAATGGGTAAAGCATTGGCTGATAGGCAGGAAGCAAAGGGTAGGAATAAAGGGATCCTGTTCAGGTTGGCTGCCGGTTACTAGTGGTGTTCCGCAGGGGTCGGTGTTGGGGTCGCTTCATTTTACATTGTATATCGATGATTTAGATTATGGAATAAATGGTTTTGTGGCTAAGTTTGCAGATGACACCAAGACAGGTGGAGTAGCAGGAAGTGTTGAAGAAACAGAAAGGTTACAGAGTGACTTGGACAGTTTAGGAGAATGGGCAAAAAAAATGGCAGATGAAATACAATGTTGAAAAATGTGCAGTTGTACACTTTGGAAGAAGGAATAAATGGACAGATTATTATCTAGGTGGGGAGAAAATTCAATCTTCGGAAGTGCAAAGGGCCTTGGGGGTTCTTGTGCAGGATACCCTAAAGGTTAACCTCCAGGTTGGGTCGGCAGTAATGAAAGCGAATGCTATGTTGGCATTCTTTTCAAGAGAAATAGCGTATAAAAGTAAGGATGTGTTGATGAGGCTCTATGTGGCACTGATGAGACCTCATTTGGAGTACCGTGCGCAGTTTTGGGCCCCTTATCTTAGAAAGGATGTACTGATGTTGGAGAGGGTTCAGAGAAGATTTACAAAGATGATTCCTGGAATGAAAGGGCTGACGTACGAAGACCGTTTGTCGGCTCTTGGACTGTATTCATTGGAGTACAGAACAATGAGAGGGGATCTCATAGAAACATTTCGAATGTTGAAAGGACTGGACAGAGTAGGTGTGGCTAAGTTGTTTCCCATGGTGGGTGAGTCCAGGACAAGAGGGCACAATCTTAGAATTCGAGGGTACCCATTTGGAACAGAGATGCAGAGGAATTTCTTTAGCCAGAGGGTCGTGGATTTATGGAATTTGTTGCCACATAAAACTGTGGAGGCCTGATCATTGGGGGTGTCTAAGGCGGAGATTGATATGTATCTAATTAGTCAGGGTATCAAGGGATATGGGGAAAAGGCCGGGAAATGGGGCTAGATGGGAGAATAGTTTAGCTCATGGTGAAGTGGCAGAGCAAACTTGATGGGCCAAATGGCCTACTTCTGCTCCTTTGTCTTGTGATCTTGCGATCTTTATTCAAGAAGGGCAGCAGGGAGTATGCTGAATAATTCCAGGCCTGTGAGTCTAATGTCAGTGGTAGTGAAGTTATTGGAAAAAACTCTGAGAGCGAGGATTAAACTGTACTTGAAAAGGCATGGATTAATCAATGAAAATCAGCATGGCTTTGTGAGAGGGAGATCCTTTATGGCCAATTTGATTAAATCTTTTGAAGTAACAGAATGTATTGACGAGTCTACATGGACTTCACTAAGACTTTTGACAAGTCCTACTTGGGAGACTGATCCAAAAGGTCAGAACCCAAGGAGGTCCAGGGCAATCTGGCAAATTGGATCCGAGATTGGCTTGGTAATAGGAGGCAGAGGTGATGACGGAGGATTGATTTTGTGATTGGAAGCCTGTGACCTGTGGTGCACCACAGGGACCGATTAATGACTTGGATGTGAATGCAGGAGGTATGATTAGTAAGTATGCAGATGACACAAAAATTGGTGGTGTTCTGGATACCGAGGAGGATAGCCTTAGTTGACAGAATTAGATTGATCCACTTTACAAATGGTAAAATGGGCAGCGTAATGACAGATGGAACTTAATTCTCATAAGTGTGAGGAAGAACTTTGGGAGGACTAATTGGGGTTGGATATACAGGGCCCTGTGGAGTATTGAATAACAGAGGGATCTCAGGATTCTTAAAGGTGGCAGCACAGATTGATAATGTGGTGAAGAAGGCATACACGATACTTGCCTTCACTGACCAGGATTTGGAATATAAGAGTTGGGAGGTCTTGATATAGCTTTATAAAACATTGGTTAGGCCATAGCTAGAGTACTGTACATTGTTCTGGACACCACACCATAGGAAAGACGTGATTACACTTGGAGAGAGTGCAGAAGAGATTCAGTGGGACATTGCCTGGGATGAAGCATTTTAGTTAGGAGACAAGATTGGATAGGCTTTCTTTGTTTTCCTTGGAATGAAGGAGATTGAGGGGGGACCTAATAAAGACCTAATAATGAGCACCGACAGGGTAGGTAGTAAAAAAAAGCTTTTCCCCAGACCATGTGTCTAAAACTAAAGGGCATAGGCTTAGGATAAGAGGTAAAAGGTTTAGAGGGATCTGTGAAAGATTTTTACCAAGGGGGTGGTTGGAATCTGGAATGCACTGCTTGAGTAGTAGACCAGACATTTGAATCACCAAAGTACAGAGGGCCATGGAGTAAGTGCTGGTAAATGAGATTCAAATAGACAGGTATTTGATGGTTGCCTTAATGATTAACAAATGGAAACATGAATAATTGACATGTTTTCAGAAATGCAATCCCATACTCAATATTCATGTGTTTAGTTTCGTGTTTTGTGCCCAAATTACAAAGCAATCACTGTGTAGCCTTCACTTCTTTGCTTACTGACTATTGAGAGTCTGCTAAAATGATGTGTAACATGGCTGGATTTAAGCACCAATGAAAACACCACCAACTTTACATAAAAAGACTAGGTATCTCGACTAATTGGAATAACCACTTTAGAGAAGAAGAGTAAATAATTCTAACTGATAACAAGCAGTTCAAACAGGCAAAGATCTTGGAGCATCCAAGTGGATTCTGAATGGAACAGGAGTGGATCTGACATAAAATCTAGGAGCTTTATTAAGGTGTGTAAGTGTCTGAAAATTCAAGCCTGAATCCCAGACTTTAGTGAAAGGGAAAGAGTAATAAAGATTCACTTGTATAATAGTCTATTCAGATTTGTGTGCTCAGATTAGTGCAGGTTGCCAAAATGATGTAGCTATTGTCACTCTGGTGATTTCTACCAGACACTGTTGTAAACTTTATATGTTTAAGCACATTGCACATAAAACTGGTTTACTACTGCTGTCAACATTATGTTTTAACACAACTTCAAATCAATCCTTTTAAGGAGACTCACATAAACCATCTCAACAAATACAGCTCTTGTTACATACCAGTAAACTAGATCTTGGGATTTCCCCAAGACTTAGCACAGCTGCAGTGCATTCCTGTGTCCCTTCACATCTACATGATAATTTCACACTTCGTAGGTGCCAGGAATTCAATTCACCCTAATGGCATTTCACCCCAAAAAACGGAGAGCACTTGTAAATAAGGAAATCCAAATTCTTCATTTCAGTCAACAAGTTTAAAGAAAGAGGATCTACATTTTCTTTTACTTCTCACGTCCCTTTTAGGATAACTCCAAGTGCTTTCCAGGCAATGAAATCCTTATAAAGTTTAGTCACTGCTCTAATGTAGGGAAGCAGCAGCCAATTTATAATCACCAAGCCCTCACATACTGCAATTTAGTAACCAGATACTCAGTTTAGTAATATTGGCAAAGACAATGCAATCACGAAGAAGGCACACCAGCGGCTCTCCTTCATTAGGAGTTTGAGGAGATTTGGTACGTCACCAAAGACTCTCACAAATTTCTATAGATGTCCGGTGGAGAGCATTCTGACTGATCGCATCACCGCCTGGTATGGAGCCTCCAATGCAGAGAGATCACAAGAGGCTGCAGAGGGTTATAGACTCAGCCAGCTCCATCACAGGCACAACTCTCCCCAGCATCGAGGATATCTTCAAGAGGCGATGCCTCAAGAAGGCAGCATCCATCATTAAGGAACCTCACCATCCAGAACATGTCCTCATTACTACTATCAGGGAGGAGGTACAGGAGCCTGAAGACCCACACTCAGCGATTTAGGAACAGCTTCTTCCCCTCCACCATCAGATTTCTGAATGGTCCATGAATCCTACCTTGTTATTCCTTTTTTTTGCACTATTTATTTATTTTGTAATTTATAGTGATTTTATGTCTTTAACTGTACTGCTGCCACAAAACAACAGATTTCACAACATAAGTCAGTGATAAAAAACCTGATTCTCACACCAAGAGTAGCTCTGTTCTTCTTCTAAACAGTGGCATGTGGTCCTCTCATATCACTTGAGAGAGCAGATGGACTTGGTTTTAACAAAATTCGAATGGCTGGATCTTTGATGGTGCAGCACTCCTTCAGTACTACACAAAAGTGTCAGTCTGATTGCAATG
Organism: Pristis pectinata; assembly: GCF_009764475.1. Lineage (NCBI taxonomy): Eukaryota > Metazoa > Chordata > Chondrichthyes > Rhinopristiformes > Pristidae > Pristis > Pristis pectinata. Next base: position 108,499,073 of record NC_067407.1, read on the forward strand.
ATAATTTCCATTTCAGTGTTTTTAACATAGCAAAACATCTCAAGGCACTTCACAGGAGAGTTATCAAACGAAGATCCTGAGGGGTCTTGATAGGGTGAATGTTGAGAGGATATTTCCTCTTATGGGTGAATCTAGAATTAGTGATCACTATTTAAAAATAAGGAGTCACCATGAGACTGGTGAGGTGAATGCTTTTCTCTCAGAAAATCATGACTCTTTGGAACTCTCTTCCTCAAAGGGTGGTGGAAACAGAATATTTGAATTTCTTTTAAGTTGAAGGTAGACAGATTCTTGGTAAGCAAGGAGTTGTGGACTGGAGTGTACAATCGTGAAATGTGGAATTGAGTTTACAAACTGAGCAGCCATACCTTATTTCATGCCAGAACAGACTTGATAGACTGAGTGGCCTACTCCTGTATCTAATTCATATATCTGTATATATTAGTTCCCAAAGCCACACAAAGAGAATGATGAAAAGTTTGGTCAAAGACCTAGATTTTTACATACATCTTGAAGATGGCAAGAGATGCAAAGAAGTTTAGAAGGTAAATTACTGAGCTTAATGCAGTTGTACACAGCCTGCAGCCCATAGAATGGTTTGGTCCATTTGGTCCAACCCAGCACAGTGAGTGTACTCATCACCCCCATACCTGCAACTATTACTTAGCCAGAGGTAACTTCTGCTTATGTATGATGGGGTGGAGGGTTCAAGAGCAGTGATAGTGGTGGTGGCCTCGAGCTGGATTTCATCACCATGTGCAAAAACAGATATGGTGTTCAGATGATATTGCTGGAACACACCATGCAGCTAAGAAAATAAGGGAGCCCAAGGTAGATTCTTAAGAGACATCAAAAGCAATTATGTGGGTACAGAAAGATTATTGAGGTGCTCCTGTGTGTGTGACTGGATATATAAGGATAGAACCATAGTCTTAGAGATATACAAACATGTACACACAGCTCAGGCTATCAACCACATGTCCTATTTCACCAGCATGATGCAACAGGCACTTTATTAGAACATGTAATTGGTTTCTGTGCATTAAGCCCCACTCATTAGACACAAATTCTGGAGAACAGTTTTGCTTGGCTTCATCTCTCACCTTGCAAGATACTGCTGCCGATAGGAAGTGAGGCTAAACCTGTTAGGTCAATTCTCCAAACCACTTTCACCGTTGGAGATACTGTACCAGCAGCAGAGCTTTGCAAAATTATTCTTTATAGCCATAGTTTTCTAATGATAATCATTATCATGGTAGCATGGTAGTGTAGCGGTTAGCGCAACGTTATTACAGCGCCAGCAATCGGGGTTCGATTCCCGTCGCTGTCTGTAAGGAGTTTGTGCGTTCTCCTGTGTCTGCGTGGGTTTCCTCCGGGTGCTCCGGTTTCCTCCCACATTCTAAAGACGTACGGGTAGGTTAATTTGGGGGTTTAAAATGGGCGGCACGGACTTGTTGGGCCGGAAGGGCTTGTTACCACGCTGTAAATAAAATTTTTTAAAAATTTAATTAAAAAAAAATGAATGCATTGGCATTGGAAATTTTATATATTTATTCCTTTGCCTATAAAATCTATTTCTTGGAAAATGCTACAACTAAGTTTTAAACTGTAAATTATCTCTGAAAGAGATGCCCCAAGTACCAGTTTAAGATCGATTTTCAGATCTATTAATACCTCACTGGAATAGCTTTTCTACATCTGTGATCATCAGTGGATGGTGACATTAGGTATAATTATATCACTAAAATCAACCTCATGACTTGCTAGATCGGGAGTGGCAGTGTATATCCCCAGTGATTTAATTCCTTCATTCAAAAATTCTACTCCCATCCTGACTCAGATCAATGGATTTGTAATAATATCCAAAGGAAGGAAGAACAGTATTTGGAAACCAAATCCAATTTACATTAATCCATATTCAGTAACAGGCACGGTAGATTAGCGGTTAGTATAAAGCTATTACAGTGCCAGCAACCCGGGTTCAATTCTGGCCACTGCCTGTAAGGATAAGATAAGATTTCTTTATTAGTCACATGTACATCAAAACACACAGTAAAAAGGCATCTTTTGCGTAGCGTGTTCTGGGGGCAGCCCACAAGTGTTGCCGCGCTTCCGGTGCCAACATAGCATGCCTACAACTTCCTAACCTATACATCTTTGGAATGTGGGAAGAAACCAGAGCACCCAGAGGAAACCCATGCAGTCATGGGGAAAATATACAAACTCCTTATAGACAGTGGCCAGAATTGAACCTGGGTCGCTGGCACTGTAATAGCGTTACACTAACCGCTACACTACCGTGCCTGCCTGTAGTTTGTACATTCTCCCTGAGTCTGTGTGGGTTTCCTCTGGGTGCTCCGGTTTCCTCCCACATTCCAAAAGATGTACGGGTTAGGAAGTTGAGGGAATGCTATGCTGGCGCTGGAAGCTTGGCAACACTTGCAGGTTGCTCTCAGAACATTCTGCACAAAAAGTTGCATTTCACTGTGTGTTTAGCTGTCTCTGTAGTGCAATCAGTCAGCGCGTTTGGCTGTTAACTGAAAGGTTGGTGGTTCGAGCCCACCCAGGGACGGTGAGCTGAGGTTTTAGGGCAGGCATGGTAGTGTAGCAGTTAGCATAACACTATTACAGCACCAGCAACCCAAGTTCAATTCTGGCCACTGTCTGTAAGGAGTTTGTACGTTTTCCTCCGGGTGCTCCAGTTTTCTCCCACATTCCAAAGACGTACGGGTTAGGAAGTTGCAGGCATGTTATGTTGGCACCGGAAGCACGGCAACACTTGTGGGCTGCCCCCAGAACACTCTACGCAAAAGATGCATTTCACTGTGTGTTTCGATGTACATGTGACTAATAAAGGTCTTATCTTATTCGAAACTGCTTGTGCTGCTGATCATATCTATTATTTTACACATCAGCTAATAAAGGGAAGGAAAAATGCCAAGTATCAGAACTTCGCTGATACTGATTTAGTTTGCTTTTTGAGAAATATAAGGTTTGGGATTGTCATTTTATTAAATTTGCTTCCTAATCTCCTCAGCAGAATTATAACCTGATCCATTTCACAGTTTACAGAATAAGAAAGCCACATGCTGAATGCAATCCATGGGATTTGGTCTCTAGTCCTAAAGTAAATAAGGCAGCAGTGGATCACGGGGTTGCTCAGGTTTGTTAGATGGACATTTTTTAAATGCTAATGGAAACTACCCTCATATTCCACCATACATCACAGTCACAAATTGTTTGGTCTTACTGTTGAGGCTAGGGTCCAGAAAGCAGAAAGATCTAAGAGTTCTTATAGAAATAGATAGTGCTGGAAATATTCAGCAACTCAAGCAGCATCTGTGGAGAGAGAAACAGAATTAACATTTCAAGTCAGCAACCCTTCATTGAAACTGGGAAGGTTAACTCCATTGCTGACTGCCCTGCTGAATGTTTCCAGCAATTTCTATTTTTATTCCAGATTTCCACTTTTTTTGCTTTTTCACAATTTGTTACCTGGTGACTAGTTTTAAAAAGGGGTTCTCAGAAATCAACACAAGTTTCCTGTCATTACAACGTAACTCGAAGGAAAAATAGAGAGGTGAAAGGAAAATGCTTATAAGAACAGGGATGCAAGTAAAAGTACACAAGTGTGTACAGAAAGTATCCTTATGATCAGAAAGTCACACTCACTCTGAAGGTTCACAGAGGAAGAGTACTATTTGGAAAGAAGGCAGAATGTACCAGATATCCAATTATTAATATCCTGGTTACATCATTGATTGCTGTTGGTTGAGAGCAAAGGATTGATCTCATACCAACTGACAAGCACAGGAAGATTGTTAGCACATAATAATGAGGTTTGGATCCTGCAGCATGGGCCTAGGATTTAGCCTGGAGATGAGCTTTTTCTGGTTTCCCAAAGGTCCTGCAGAATTTAACTGCAGAGCATTTTTAAGTAGGATTTCCATACACAGACTGGAGGGCATTTCAAATGAGTAGCCTGTTTCAAATGAGTAGCCTGACAAGAGTAGATATTGTCACGGAGGAATGAGAGTTTTGGACTGGTAGGGAAGAGGTAGCCTTGGACTGCAGTGTACGATGGGTCTAATATTTAGGAGATCCTAATTACAGGAGTTGCCAAGTTATAGCGGCAGGGTGGGGTAAGGTTGGAACAGAGCAGGGAAAACAGATGATTAAGTAAAGCATACACTGAGCAAACCAAGAGGGTCATTTGCAGGTCAGCAGGAGGAACCAATTCTCCTGGCCTACAGAAGTGGTGTACAGATGTTTACGTCATGGATTCACCCCTTCTTTTCTCTTTGATTTCAAAGCCAGGGAAACCTACTTAGCAGTGGTTAAGAATAGAATGACAGCTAAAATAAGAGTAGGCAGCCTTATAATGCCTTAAGAGAAACCTGCTTCCCATGAGTGGAGCAGGCACAACCCCCAATGCAACCAGATGCGAGTGGGCTTGAGTCAGTTTCCATTCCCTTTTCAAACTGTTCAGATTTTAACCTCTGACACAATCTCAACTCAATCATTTAGGATTTAAAATTCAGCCCAAAGTGTCAGTTGCAGCTTTTAATAAAACAATACTTATCCACAGCCAGATCTCCACCTCTCTTGGCATCAGAGATAATACAGGTACATTGAAAGGGGATTTGGTGACTACATTCTTAAGATAGTTAAATTAAATTAAGTTTGTTGCATTCACTGCAAAGAATAAACCACTTCTGCAACCATCAAAAATGGAAAGGCAGCAATACCGCAATCATGCACTGACCTTGCACAGCTAAAGCAGCTAGCCTGATGCCTTGCTCCAACGTACAGGGAAGTCGCCCGTCGAGCACATCTTTCTTTACTTGAAGGTAATACTGATACCTGAAATTATGAGAACAGAATATCATTGTCAAGTGCTGCTTATCCTTAAAGAAACTGAAAATAACCCAATGATTTCTTTTTGGGATAGTTCTTTTGTGCAAACCATCACATTCGATCAATAACTAAAACGAGGCAACAAAGAATAAAACAAGGAAACAGCTATGTCAGAGCTTTCCCTCTAGTACCATCCATAAGGTATGGCAAGAGGCCTTCAAATTGCAACTGAAACTGTGGTCACCATTGAGGACGTAAGATCAGTCTTTCGGAGAGTGAACATGAAGAAAGCATCTGGCCCAGATGGCGGCCCTGGCCGTGTGCTCAGATCTTGTGCTGATCAACTGGCAGAAGTATCTGCGGACATACTTAACCTCTCCCTGCTTCAATCTCAGATTCCTACTTGTTTTAAGACCACTATCATTCCAGTACCGAAGAAAAGCAAGGTAACATGCCTCAATGACTACCGACCAGTGGCTCTGACATCCACCATCATGAAGTGCTTTGAAAGGTTGGTCACGGCACGCATCAACTCCAGCCTACCAGGCAATCTTGACCCACTGCAATTCGCCTATCGCCGAAGCAGGTCTAAAGCTTACGCCATCTCCCTGGCCCTACACTCAGCACTGGAGCATCTGGATAGTAAAGACACTTACGTTAGACTATTGTTTATTGATTACAGCTCCGCCTTCAACACAATAATCCCAAGCAAACTTGTCACCAAACTCCGAGACCTAGGACTCAACACCTCCCTCTGTAACTGGAGCCTTGACTTTCTAACCAACAGACCGTAATCAGTGAGGATAGGCAGCAATATCTCTGGCACGATTATTCTCAACACTGGTGCCCCACAAGGCTGCGTCCTCAGCCCTCACTCTACTCCCTATACACTCATGACTGTGTGGCCAGATTCTGCTCTAACTCCATCTACAACTTTGCAGATGATACCACCGTTGTAGGCCATATCTCAAACAGCGATGATTCGGAGTACAGGATGGAGATAGAGAGCTTCGTGAATGGTGTCATGACAACAACTTTTCCCTCAATGTCAACAAAACAAAAGAGTTGGTCATTGACTTCAGGAAAGGGGGGCGGTGTACATGCACCTGTCTACATTAACGGTGCTGAGGTTGAGAGGGTTGAGAGCTTCAAGTCCCTGGGAAGTGAACATCACCAACAGCCTGTCCTGGTCAAATCATGTAGATGCCACGGCCAAGGAAAGCTCACCAGCGCTTCTACTTCTCAGGAGGCTAAAGAAAATTTGGTTTGTCCCTTTTGACTCTCACTAACTTTTAACAATGCGCCATAGAAAGCATCCTATCTGGATTTATCACGTCTTGGTATGGCAACTGCTCTGCCCAGGACCGCAAGAAACTGCAGAGAGTTGTGGACACAGCCCAGCGCATCATGGACACCAGTCTCCCCTCCTTGGACTCTGTCTTTACCTCTCACTGTCTTGGTGAAGCAGCCAGCATAATCAAAGACCCCACCCACCCGGGTCATTCTCGCTTCTCTCCTCTTCCATCAAGTAGAAGATACAGGAGCCTGAGGGCACGTACCACCAGGCTTAAGGACAGCTTCTACCCCAGTGTGATAAGATATAGAACGGTTCCCTTATACATGAGATGGACTATGACCTCACGATCTACCTTGTTGTGACCTTGGACCTGACAGCACTGCACTGCACTTTCTCTGTAGATGTGACTCGTTACTCCGTACTATTATTGTTTTTACCTGTACTACATCAATGCACTCTGTACTAACCCAATGTAACTGCACTATGTAATGAATTGACCTGTACAAGCGGTATGCAAGACAAGTTTTTCACTGTACCTTGGTACAAGTGACAATAATAAACCAATACACCAATACCAAATGTGTTACCTAAAGAAGTGGCAAATGATTTGAGGGTTAATTTTCAATCCCCAATCCCACCTAAATACATCCGTATACCCACAAAGCTAAACAGTAAGTCTTGTTTGGGTTAATGCCTGAAGAACTGTCATATGATTGGTGTGCTGGCCTCAATATAGATCATTATCCCAACACTGAGGAAAGAGCCAGTGGTGTTTATGGTTAATGTGCTCACTGCCCAAGGATACTGACTGAACAAGGGTTCTATTTGTCAATGTATATTTACTGGTAAGGAGAGCTTAAAATGATGTTGAGGGAAACTCTTTTCCTCGAAGAGCCATATAGAAATTTGCATTAGCTGTTGTTTTACGGTGAACCATTAGCACACTTATGGTTATGTTGACAGTAACATGTCAGGAACATATAACGAGCTACAGTGTTACTATAACATGTTTACCAGGTTGTTGCTGAACAATGCTGTCATTATGGAAATCAGCTTTCACTGTTAGTTGTCACAAGAGTTATCACATGTAGTACAGCTTGACACTTGTGCATTGACTATTTTCTAACCACACAACACTAACATTATAATACTGCATAGCTGCAGAATTTTCAGAACACGGCTGCTTTCCATTAATCGAAATCATGCAGGTAGCGATTCTTCCCAGCTAATGAAAATACTTTACATTTCTACATGCTTTAATACAAGTCTTCTATTCTACTGCCTGTTAATCCACCTAGAAAAGCAGTGAAAATAAGCATCAGCATAAAAGATATGGTAATTAATACATCAGCAAACTTCCAATTTCATTTTTTAAATTAGGTAAATCAGTGAGTACAGTTCAAAAATAACAGCCCTATGCAATTCAAAGCAGATTTAGCGGGAATGGGCTGGTCATGTCATCCTCAAGGATAGAGGGCTACATCTATTTATCCTTCAGTGCACAAAAATAGGCACAGCAGGCATGGGAATTTGCTCACTGTGCAGGCTTCCCCAAAGTGAATCATCCATAGACAGCACTCATGTAACAATACTCCTTACAGAGACCTCCCTGGCAGCCTTCTGCCAGGTGTACGCAACTGTAGTCCTGGTAAGGCCTTCGTGGCCCTCTTGCTCAAAAAGCATGCTTCCTGTGGTTAGCTTTTCTCAGCAGCCTGTTAAAGTCCCTCTGACCCCTGGGAAGACTTCCTCCCATTATCAAAGCATTGGTTCTTACAGCAGCACCATTCCCCAAGAGCTGGCAGAGTGCTGCCTGTAATCAGCGTCCATCCCTGCAAGGGATGAGTGTTTGGGTTACGGCTGTAAGGCCAAGTGATAGATCAATACAGTAACTCACCCAGACACTACAACAGTGTAGCATTAGACAGAAAAATATCACAACTGTGCTTTGCAAAGCTTGCAACTGATGACCTCAATCATTATGCATTAGAATGTGAACACAGAACAGTACAGCAGTGGACAGGCCATTTGGCCTGTCAGGAGCTGCAGCTGGGTGCACTTCCCACATATGTAGTCATCAAGGAGACTGTAAGGTTCCCTGACTTCCCACATCTTGCAGGAATGTGCATTAGAAAGACAAAGAATGCTATGTGAGCACCATTAAAATGTAGTAAGGCAAATTCTGGGTCATTGGTTCCATTATGTTCAAGAACTCTCTGGAAATGGTTGGATCAAAGGAGATGTTAATACGTGTGATGCAGCAAGATAAAAGGGATGAGGGAGCAAGTTTCAGAAGGTGAGGAGGTGATGGTTGAACACACTTCTGCCGGTAGTCAGAAATGGGCCATAAGACACATGGTAAAGCTGACTTCGAAGAATGACACAGCAAAAAGGAGGGGAATGGGAGGACAACAATGAAGGGATTTCAGGCCAAGAATAAGAATAAGCTCAAATGCCATCTATAAATCTGTTGATGACACTACTGTTTGTTGGCAGATCTCAGATGGCAATGAGGAGGCGTACAGGAGTGAGATAGATCAGCTGCTTGAGTGGTGTCACAACAACAGCCTCGCACTCAACATCAGCAAGACATTGGAATTGATTGTGGACTTCCGGAAGGGGAAGTCGGGAGAACACGCACCAGTCCTCATTGAGGGGCCAGTGGTGGAATAGGTGAGCAGCTTGGATGCCAACATCCCAGAGGATCTATCCTGGGCCCAACACATTGATGCAATCATGAAGAAGGCACACCAGCGGCTCTACTTCATTAGGAGTTTGAGGAGATTTGCTACGTTACCAAAGACTCTTGCAAATTTCTATAGATGTACGGTGGAGAGCATCCTGACTGTTTTCATCACTGCCCGGTATGGACCCTCCAATACACAGGATCGCAGGAGGCTGCAGTGGTTCATAGACTCAGCCAGCTCATTATGGATACAACCCTCCACACCATCGAGGACACCTTCAAGAGGCGATGCCTCAAGAAGGCGACATCCATCACTAAGGACACTCACCATCTGGGACATGCCCTCTTCTTGTTACTACCATGTTGGGGGGGGGGGGGGGCAGGGAGTCCAGGAGCCTGAAGACACACACTCAATGTTTCAGAAACAGCTTCTTCCCCTCCGCCATAAGATTTCTCAACGGTCCATGAGCACTACCTCATTCTTTCTCTTTATTTTTTTGTAACAAAGTAATTTTTATGTCTTGCACTGTACTGCTGCCACAAAACAACAAATTTCACGACAAATGTCAGTGATAATAAACCTGATTCTGATTCCTCAAATGAATAATCTGATGGATATTGAAATAGTCTTTTCAACATGTGTCTCAACAGCTGTTGGGGAGGTGGAGTTTAGATAAATAATTTTCACAAAACTTTGTTTATATTTCATTCAGCTGTAAAATAAACCCATTTCAAAATACAGAGAGAATTTTAATATACTAATAAAAGCACCACATTTTCCAAAGGAAATTAGGAAATTCAATGACTATGAAGAGTAAGCTTGCAAGCAGCCAAAATGCAAGTCAGTGTACATAAAGCAGATGTTCATAAAAACATTACTGTGGATGATTCTGTTGTTAAGATAGGACATGATTTGGAGTTTCTCACCTTAAATGGATATGTTTGCACTTGGAGATGTTCATTCAATACTATGTAAATATTGTACATTTACTCAAATGGCCTGACTGAAACTTGTATCAATAATACATTTATACAAACATGTTGATTTAAAACAGAATGTTCCTTCATTATCTCAGAATGAGTAACAATCTAATCATCTAAAAAAATAAGTACAACAAAAGTCCTTTTCTCTAGATTTGAAGACCAGGGGGTTGTGGCAATTTGATGCAAAGAATTGAGAGTGCCACACTCTGCCTGATACAATACCAAAGCAGTAGAAATGGCTCTGCATGTGCAATCATGCCCAAAGTCCTTTTCTCCATGAGCTCCCACTAGGGTGGGGTATGTAAATTGCAAAGTGTGTGGTGGCTAGCAGATTGAGGGCGAGGAATGTAGATATCCAACAGTTAGTTGGGACATTCTCTCTTCTCTCCTCTTCCATCAGGTAGAAGATACAGGAGCCTGAGGGCACGTACCACCAGACTTAAATACAGCTTCTACCCCACTGTGATAAGACTATTGAATGGTTCCCTTATACAATGAGATGGACTATGACCTCATGATCTACCTTGCACCTTATTGCACTGCACTTTCTCTGTAGCTGTGACTCTTTACTCTGTACTGTTATTGTTTTTACCTGTACTACCTCAATGCACTCTGTACTAACTTAATGTAACTGCACTGTGTAATGAATTGACCTTATGATCGGTTTGCCAGACAAGTTTTTCACTGTACCTCGGTACAAGTGACAACAATAAACCAATACCAATAGTGGGGAGAAGATGGGTAGCACAATGGTGCAGCACTAACGCTGCTACCACGTGGCTCCAGTGACCAGAGTTCAATCTCGACCTTGCAGGCTGAGTGGAGTTTGCCTGTTCTCAATGTGACTGTGTGGATTTCCCGAGCGCTCTGGTTTCCTCTCACATTCCAAAGAGTTGCTGGGAAATCAATTGCCTACTGTAAATTACCCTTCAGTGTAGGTGGGTGGCAGGAATTTCAAGGGGAAGTTGAAGGGCATGAGAGAGAAAATAGATTACAGAGAACTAAGTGAGGGATGGAACTAGTGCCACAGACTCATTGGGCTGAATGGTCTCCTTCCATGTCATAAAGAAATGTAATAATTTTATAACAGATATTACTGTACACATCCATGCATTTGCACATCACATGTGTGAAGAAAAGGGTTTGCAGAAGAGTTTTTTTAAAAATAGACATAAGCAGTTTCATCTTTTGAAGGCAATCTATAGCACAACTTTCACAAGAATTTGATCTATATACCCTCATTTAGCAAATAATAAATCCCAAAGTTTTTGCTTTGATTTTCTGATGCATTTTTAAAAACATCATTCACCTAACATACAAAACCACTGTCCTACGCCAGAGAATTACCAGACCTCTTTTGGAAGAGAGAAAGAGGGACAATTTTCCAGTGTCTTTGCCAACACATAATCCTCAACCAACATCAAATACTTTCACTGCTGTTTGTGGGAGCAGTGTTCAAAATGACTTCTTTGTTTCCCATACAACTGCTACATTTCAAAGTAGTTAGAAGGCTGTTTCAGGGCACCCTGATATCATGGAAGGCATTACACAAATACAAGAGTTTATTATAGATAAAAGCAGTTTTATCTTTTAAATTGAACAGCTATGAAACACGACTGATGCCCTAAGAATTTAGAAGGTGTGAAGCAAGTACAAATCTTTCAATGTGTAAAGATAGAAACAAAGGCACATTTAACCTTTCAAATCTGTGACTCTTGAGGATCCTTGAAAGTTGAACATCAACTGTGGATAACTTGCTCCTAAAATGCTGCTCCACTAGAAGGACTGAAGGAATACCCTGGGCAGTCTACATGACAATTTTCCTAAGGATTGGATTTATGTAGCCTATTTTAGCAAATAAACCCCATAGTAAGAACCTCGTTCAGATGCATCACAGCTTAGTATGGCAACTGCTCTGCCCAAGACCACAAGAAATCGCGGAGAGTTGTGAATGCAGCACTGTCCATCACACAAACCAACCTCCCCTCAATTGACTGTGTCTACACTTCCCGCTGCCCCAGGAAAGCAGCTAACACAATCAAGGACCCACCCCCACCCCACCCCCACCCTCTCTCTTCTCCCCCTCCCATCAGGCAGAAGATACAGAAGTTTGAGAACATGCACCACCAGACTCAAGGACAACTTCTGTCCCGCTATCATCAGACTCTTGAACAGTCCTCTTATATGCTGAAGATTAACTCTTGATCTCTCAATTTACCTCATCATGGCCCTTGCATTTTATTTGTCTACCTGCACTGAACTTTCTCTGTAACTGTCACTATATTCTGCATTCTGTTTTTTTTCCCTTTTGTAAAGATTGATTTGTCTGGACAGCATGCAAACAAAAACCTTTCAATGTATCTTGGTACATGTGACAATAATTAACCAATTAACGGTTACCAATTACAGAAGAGTCAATATCAATAAAGAACATAAGTGGGACATACCAAGGGCAAGGGTGAATACATAGGCTTTAAAGTTAGGGACAGAGCAGGCAGAAGGCTTGTAGGGATATTTTACGCCAGACAAGGTCCAAACAGTCAAAATTTCTATCACCAGTGGTGCAAAGAGGCAGCAGGGTGCACAAGGGTTAAGGAACTAAGGAGCTGAGATAGGGCAATGAACAGGGAAGAAAGTTATAAGAGGTAATGTATAGTGAAGCCATGAATGAGGTGGAAACTATTTAAATCAATGAGTTAGATGTAGCTTGTAAGTCAAAAGAGACGGAGATGGTGTTAAGTGTACAGAATTTTGATGGCAGTCTATGGCAGTAGGTTTATGTTTCCCATTGTTACATTGGAGAAGATTTTGGCTCAACATGACTTAATGCTTGATGGCAATTCCATTGTGTAAGTTATTAATGTGACCCAAAATTCACTCTGCATCTTTTTCAAATTATGTTTAATGTATGAAATACTGATTATCGCAACTGATTCCTATGAACAAAGATTCCCTAAAAAGAAAACAAATATTTCCCTACAGGCTTTTGAGGCAGATTGAAATCTCTTAACAGGCATCATTCCCTTAAACACAAAGTCAAAAGTACTCATAAAAGTCATAAGGAGCCATCATAACAGACAGTATGCAAAGTATTTAAAATGTACAATAAATATTCCCCCAAACAATGCCCTGGTGTTTGTGTTGCTAATCAGAATCTTGGTTTAAGGATGATGTCCTTGGTTAATGTTTACATACATGACTGACGGAGGTTGTGATAACATGCCTGAACAAAGCTGTAATTACAAGGCTCTCTTCAAACTCCTCATATGGCAAACAGATGAAGAGTCAATAGCTGGGAGGCTCCTCCGTTCTTGTGCTACAGGGTAAAGTGCTCTTCGACTTTCATTAATCTGCTGATATCAGCTCTTTAATTTTGTACTTTTAATATTACTTTCAACTGTTCAATAGACATAAAGTGATATTCAAAAAAAATAACCATTTAAGGTTATACCAGTGTTTTCTTTAATTGAATGCATTTATTTTTAAAATTGACTTTAGACACTGTCACAAAGGTACTTTTATAAACCATTAAACTCTTTATTAGTGGAAGGAAAGATCCTATCGTGGATTATTCTCAAGGATCTCCAAGCAACAGGCTGTGCAGAAATAACAAGCAGCATCCCCAAGAGGTCTGGAAGCAGATTAGCTTCAAACTACAAGTGTCTGGCATGTATTTTAGTATTCAGATCAGAATCCAGAACTAATGGCAGCTGAACCTCCTGTTGTCAATAATAGTCAACTGGAGAGCAATCCTATTAAAAAAAATTCCAATCAACAGAGCCAATCTGTCATATTCCTTTGCACAATATTCCCGCGGCTTCTGTTAAAAGGAGCATTTAACTATTTTTCTAATCGTCTTTAGATGGAAGGAGGAAGGAGATTTTCAATCCCACTACCAACAAGTTTTCCCTCCAATACAAAACTGTCAATATTCAATGCTTCAGACTTTTAAAGTTAAATGCTGCAATGTTTAAAATATTCCAAGTAAGGTTCAGTGTGATTATCATGTATCAATAAGTACTGGCAGCTAATTCAGGGTGTTAATTCAATGCTGGATTCCTGCCACAATTCATAAACTAATTTAAGCTACGGTGTCATCAGGACTAATGGTTAAATGACAACTACCTACTATTCTTTCCTAAAATTAATGTGACACAAAGATTTTAACCAGGTCAGAATGTGTATTGTACATCCTGTACCATAGAACCATAGAACAATACAGCACAATACAGGCCCTTCGGCCCACCATGTTGTGTCAACCTTTAAACCACTCATAGACTAACTAACCCCTTCCTCCCACATATCCCCCCTTATTTTAAATTCCTCCATATGCTTATCTAACAATCTCTTGAACTTGACCAATGTATCAGCCTCCACCACCACCCTAGGCAACGCATTCCATGCACCAACCACACTCTGGGTGAAAAACCTCCCTCTGATATCTCCCATGAACTTCCCACCCATTACCTTAAAGCCATGCCTCTTGTATTGCACATTGGTGCCCTGGGAAAGAGGTGCTGGCTGTCCACTTTATCTATTCCTCTTAATATTTTGTATATTTTAATATTTCTACCATGTCTCCCCTCATCCTCCTTCTCTCCAATGAGTAAAGCTCTAGCTCCCTTAGTCTCTCCTCATAATCCATACTCTCCAATCAAGGCAGCATCCTGGTAAATTTCCTCTGCACCCTTTCCAACGCTTCTACATCCTTCCTATAATGAGGTGACCAGAGTTGGACACAGTACTCCAAGTGTGATCTAACCAGAGTTTTGTAGAGCTGCATCATTACCTCGTGGCTCTTAAACTCGATCCCATGACTTATGAAAGCTAATGTCCCATAAGCTTTCTTAACTACCCTATCCACCTGTGAGGCAACTTTCAGTGATCTGTTATTTCCCTTTTCTTCAAATATCTTTCACTTGACAAAATAAACCAATTTCAGTTGTATTATTTTGAAGCTTGAAAGATTTCACAACTGATTTCAATGTGATTTACTATAAATGTTCTTGTTATATCTCAATTTAGCAAATTAGAACTTAAAGTTTTCCACATTTTATAGACTCAAATTTCAGAAAAGTTTATCTTTAATATCCTTATTATTTTTATTCTTTAATATCTTTATTCTTTTGCATCTGAAACCATTTTCCCATTTCCTCAGAAAGTGCTAATTTCTGCTAATGCAATTTATATTGACATTGTAATCTTTCAAGATAACAAATGTGAGAGACAGAATACTGTGCTGCACATATTTTGCACAGCAAACTTACACATTAATTGTGTCCTGTGCAAAGCTTCCTCAAGATGGTAATGCACATTGGAAAATTAGGTTCACTGTCCGCTATCCTAGGTTAAATCGTGAAGAAAATGGTTAACTAACTACAGCATACCCCACTCACTCCTAAGAACCTCTGACTGCTCAAAATGAAGCAGCATTGGGGATGGTATTGAGAACCTGGGGACCACGCACTGGGAGCACACAGAAGCCCTGCATAATCGACAGAAGGAGCGAACCACTTAAACTGCTGTCAGCCACCTTCTTCCCCATTTGTGGGTGAATACAAGGTTCCCAAACTGGCCTCATTAGCCACCTCAGAACACACAAAACTGGAGCTTAAGCAAGTCCATGATCCCAACAGACTCCCTAAGAACACAGTAGCTCATTTACGAAAATCAAATGACACCGAATTGGGCTGCACCAAATTTATGATTGCATTTGTACTGCTAATGTGAATGCAAGGAACTCATTGAATTGTCCAGCCAGTGTACAGGGTGAAACCTTGTTTGTCAGATGTATTATAAAAGTGTAAGAAAAGCTGAAGAAAACATGCATGTTTTGTGATAAAACCAAGTTCACCCAGATTAGTTAAGGAGGGCATATGGTCACGTGTACAAGCTATTAAGGCAGTTAAGAGCAGGGAAGACTGGTCTTTTCTGAAGAGATAGTAGGTCCACAAAAGGTCCTAGCCCCTATGGAGAGTACAGGTTTCTATGCAAACCTGGATCCATGTGCAGCTGGGTGAGAATTAAGGCAGACAAAATTTCACAGTAGAACACGTTGCAATGTAGATCATGGTTAATGAGGCAGACTTGTTCTGTTTGTCTAAGAGAAGAAGAAGAATTTATTGATACTTGGTTGTTTGTGGGTGGAGGTGAGCTTAAGCGCTCAGGAATGTCCTTCCTTTTGTATGAGGTCCCACACTTTCCTTCTATGGAATGCAAAGAGCTCAAAAGCACATTCGTATCATGAAGAACGTACTTTTCCATTGGATGCAGATTCTGTGGAAAAGACATGTCTCTGCACATGTGTAGAATCTTTGAATTAACAACCAAGTACAAAGTTCCATGACAGGCAACCTTTGGAGTATGACCAGAGGCAGCATGAAGGAATATTTTATGTCAGAGGGCAGAGGGCACCTCAGAATCAGTGGGAAAGAAAAACAGATGATTAAAAATGCACAATAAGCATTCATGCTAGAAAAGGAGCATCACTTTTTGTTCCCCAGAACACAAATGATGAGCACGTAGGAGAAGGTAACACTGCATAGAAATGACAAACCAAACAATTATAATACAAAAGCACGTTAGGAGAAAATTATAAGATCACATCAATTCAGTCAGTGTACTGGAATCTACTTTAACATGCAGGGTAAACAGAGGAATGCTGTTCCAATCAGTGAATGGTTCAAGGATGAGAGGTCAAAGGCTTAACATTCTGATCTTTTTGTTTGTGTTGAATTTGTTGAATCTGCACCATTTCCATCAGAGAAATAACTCTGGCCTGAGCTATGTTCAGAAGGACTATGCATCTGGAATATCATGCCAATGG
The DNA here is from genome assembly GCF_009764475.1 of Pristis pectinata. Classification (NCBI taxonomy): domain Eukaryota; kingdom Metazoa; phylum Chordata; class Chondrichthyes; order Rhinopristiformes; family Pristidae; genus Pristis; species Pristis pectinata. Next base: position 108,515,720 of record NC_067407.1, read on the forward strand.
GAATACATATTATACCTATGTTATAATAACAAACCCAAAAGAAGTGCATAGTAAAGAAATGAGGCTCTGAGTATGAGGAGCTTTGACAGGAGGGCACCCCATTACTATTCCTCCAATGGTGGCATGCAATGTGTTTGACAAAAGCATGCATGTTCCAACATAGACAAATGTGTTTTGTGGAAGAACTAGGCATAATTTAAGTAGAACTGATGAAAGGTCAAGAACTTAGAAATGTCTCCAATGAGCACAATACTTGTTTCTCTCTTCACAGATGCTGCCTGACCTGCAGGATATTTCCATTAATTTTTTTGGTATCATCAATGTATGGGGCTGGATTTCCCCCCTGTCAACAGCTATGGACAGGCAGGACCACTGCTCACCAAGTCCTTTTACCCTTACTAAGTTCACATTCCTCTGTAGACATGGAACAGCTTTACCACTTAGGATAGGTTTACTGTCACTATGATGAATGAAATTTAGTGAGCTACAGCTATTGAAAGAGTAGGAGACATGATCGGACTTAATACTGGGTATAAATATGAGTGCCATCACAGCAAGGCCACTTTACGCACCCTCCACTACTTATGTTTTCAGATTTATCTAGGCTGGTCATTCAGATAAAAGAAAGAGCAGAATAATATGGCTTTTCTGGTTATACCAGTCTCATTGAAGTATGCCCATTGGATATGGATGGCAGGGAACTCCATAAGCTATTTATCAGGATCTGGATCGGAAATCTCCACCACCCCAAAAACTGTCACAGGAGCTCTAATCTAAAGGCCCTTGGGGACAAAGCTCCAATGAGCACTAGGACCTGGAGTGGAGAGTGGCTTTTGCCCATGGATCCAGAGAGGGTAGAAAGCAACCGCCCTCAAGCAAGATGCCTGGAGCTCCAGACTTTAAGAGGATCCAGTCTTCAAAGGGGGATGATAAAGGGAACATCAAGGCCTGGGAGAGTTTCCATGCACGTGGTTGAGATGATGGACATACAGGATGGAAACAACTACATATGTCTGCAATATTACTGCACAAAGCTTCTCATGACCCAAACATCCCTGAGATATCAATAGGCTGAGAGAACTCTGTACCGTCAAGAAACCAGCCTCTAAAAATATTGGTGGCTTCTGAGTGGCAAAGAGACATCAGTTGCTATAAATAGAGTAATTTCACAGGGCTTTCAAGCCTTGTTTGTAACTAATTGGCCTGTCCTGATGCCAGCTATTGGCATCTCAAAACCTATGCCCAACATTAGTGGGCTGCAAGGAGTGGTTCCAGATGTTACGGCAGAGAGTGGGAATAAGTTTGTTCCTTAAGGTCACTTGAAAACCAATATATGAAGTGACTTCAAACAATGGGCTGAATGCCCTTGCTCATACAGGAGAAAAGGGTGAAGTTGGTCCCACCAAAACAGCTGCTTCACTGCGACGACAATGCCCAAAGTTCTGAGGCGATAGAGAACACCTCAGCCACCTACCATTCTGCCTCATCTCAGTCATGGACTGTCTCATAAAAATAGTATACATGAACTTAGTCTGGCAACCCAAAAGCAGAAATTTGGTTTGGTAGTTGCCACAAATGCTGATAGGATCTTTTGTAAAATCTTTTTGGGCATAATAAGCAATTTCAGAGTTTATTTCCATGTATGCTTGTTAACTTTTTGGACCTGGATTTAAGCAAGGACAGGTAGAATTCTATCTAACAAGGAAAAGGAATTGAAATCTTTGATAGTTACAAAGTTTATGAGGAAGAAAGCAGATGGTGCAAAGTGACTTTATTTGGTGTTAATTTTATGACCCTCCCCTCTCAGAAACTGGGTGGAATTTCAGCAAAGAACCCAGCCCAATACATTTAGGGCCTTGTAAAAGTACAAAGTGAAGTGTCTATTATACCTTTAGCTTCCAGAATACTGTATATTGTACTTGGCTTCAAGGGATAGAATTACACCAGAAAAACATCAGAATTAATATTTATTGGAAATTATATTCCCTCAGACCACCTGAAAGTACATTCTGATATCAATCACCATGACCACATCCTTCAGAAAATTCTAACTGTGCCACTACAAAAACACCTCCTTTTCCCCATAATGCCACTGATAATTGTTCTGATGTATTACACCACACAGTACTGATTCATTACAGCACTCTTGGTCCTCCAATCCAAACACTAATGGGTATGCACCCCACCCCCACACTTTAAAAAAGACATCTGCTCAGGCAGCACGTTGCCAAACCAGGAACCTGGCAGGAATCCATGCCTTCCATGCTGCTGCGCCAGGAACATGCCGGCTGGGATTCGTGCCACGTTCCCAGCACTGTAGGATGAAAGGCATAAATCTCCCCAAAGCTTGCTGTGGAGAAGCTGCCTGTGAAGGCCAGTGTTGGGTGGGCTTGGGCGGAGGTTGCAGCTGAAATGTGAAGCTCAGGGCTGCACGCTGGCATTGTGAGTACAGCCATTGCTACAGGAGCTACTACACAGATTGATAAGACTGCCCAGAACCTACTGTTTCTCCCTGTTGGATATGATGGAAGCTGCACAGTTCTCCCCAGCTTGCAGATTGTTCAATGGTAACAAGAATAATGGCTGGTTGATAAAGCAGAATTGAGAAACAATCACTATATGAGGAAAGCAATGATCAACAACTTACTATATGTATATGCCTGCTTTTCTTTTATTCTCTTGCTGGTTTCTTTTATAGGAAGAAACAGTGCTGGCTTCTTTGAAGCTATTTTACAGATGTTACACATATTCTATCTTGGTACATATCTGCATGTTTTTACTGAAGTATCAGTGAACCTATGCAATGGGCAATGGTAAAGCCCTTGTTAGCCATCAGCCCCCTATCTGCCACTAAAATTTCAGCTGAGAAACTTTAAACCGCCACAGACACTCAAAAAGTCTCTTAAACAGTCAATCAAAGAAACAAGACTCCCACGCAGTGTTCTGGAAAAAGGTTTCACATTCTTCTCCTTACCCTTGAATCCCAATTTGTTGTAGCAGGAGGTTTCTCCAGTTAAGTAAAAAGACTCTTTCCCTCCATTGCCAGTAACAATGGTTCTGCATATGCCTTGCACCAAGTCCAAAAATAAGCTTTACACACTTTTAAAATGTCTTGGCACTATGTATATTTCTCAACCTTGACTTAAACATTATTAGTTCTGGGAATGCTTGAGCAGGTTTTCAATAATCATAGGTTTTAATTAACAGAGTGCAACAGGTTAAATACTTTTCTTGTTTGATGGATTGGGCCATGTTGCTTTCTTAACATGATTCAGACTGTAAATTGAGAAAGCATTTTAACCTCTAAATCTAAAGAGATGAAAAAAATGCAAACAAAGTGGTCCTTTCTCTGCGAGAAACCCTTGACCATGTGTCTCTGCACACCTGTTTCTCCCTTACTCCCCTGCAAGCTAATACAAGTGTCAGACCCTTGCTGAGGCCTGTCCAAAACACCACATTCCTTCCACAAATGCAGCACAAGAGATTCTATCTTCACTTCCCCATCAGTCACTGCAAATAAATGAACCCTCTTGTATTCAAACAGAGAACATCTGCTGCCTTCTCACTTGTTCTTTAACAAATAGAGCACACAACATGCAAGAGACCAACTTACAAAATGAAAGGAAGCACTTTTCCTTAAACTATTACAATTGCAATGTACCTCTTTGGTAAAGGTTTTTGAGTATCAGTGGCAGCATATTCCGTGGATCAGGTTGACTGCAAGCCCTGAGTTGAGGCTTTATATTAGCTTTTGATAAGATCAGCTTACATTTACATCCCCAAATGAATATCTGCAATACACTCTTTGATAAAGAATAATACGTTCCAAGGACGTACGGGTTAGGAAGTTGTGGGCGTGCTATGTCGGCGCCGGAAGCGTGGCGACACCTGCGGGCTGCCCCCAGAACACTCTACGCAAAAGATGTATTTCGCTGTGTGTTTCGATGTACATGTGACTAATAAAGAAATCTTATCTTATCTTATTGAAGTAATAAGAATAATGCTAACCTTAGTTTTAGTTACCGATCAGACTTTTCAACCATAACTGTTATCCGTGTGGACTGCTCTTTGGTGCAACAGGAATAAATAAATAAATTGTATTTTCAGTAACAGTCTGGGATTTTATCAATAACTATACCAGCCAAAACATGAACATATTTTCAGCAATAATTCCAATGCTAACCTCAACAAAATCAGGAAATGGTAATGATCACTGCACATGCAATGCTAGACTAGTCCAAATATTTAGTTATGTATAAGCAAACCCCTAGGTAGAATGAGACAAAAATACATCCATTTGCACAACATTTCATTTCTCTTGCAAATGACTTACTTTCATAACCATATCTCACTGCATAACCGCAGCTGCTTTTACATTCACAGCGAATTTGCATAATGTGCAAAAAATACAGTGTTCTCTGCTCCTATTAAACCATTTCCTTGGTTTTACTGTGCTGTTAGAAAGGCAGGTGAAAAAAGATTTAAAGAAAGCCACCCTACTTCCAACACAACAGTGCTGCCTATCTCGAGTGCAGGAGCTGGTGTATTCACAGGCACAGCTAATAGAGCTTCAGTAGCCTGCACTCAATCCTGGCTTCGAACGCCATTTGTGTGGAATCTCTCCATGTCCACATGGGTTTCCTGTTGGTACTTGGGTGTCCTTCCACATCCCAAAGATGCATGGGTTAGTAGGTTAACTGACCATCGTAAACTGCCCCTATTGGCATGCCCATAGAAGAGAGAGGGTGGTTGTAGATGGAGCATTTTCTGACTGGAGGTTAGTGACCAGTGGGGTTCTGCAGGTATCCGTTCTGGAACTCCTGCTCTTTGTGATTCTTATAAATGACTTGGATGAGGATGTGGAAGGGCGGGTTAGTAAGTTTGCAGATGATATGAAGATTGGTGGCGTTGTGGATAGTGTAGAAGGTTGCTGTAGATTACAACAGGACATTGATAGGATGCAGAACTGGGCTGACAAGTGGCAGATGGAGTTCAACCTGGAAAAGTGTGAAGTGATACACTTCGGAAGATTGAATTTGAAGACACAATACAAGGTTAATGGCAAGACTCTTAGCAGTGTGGAGGAAAAGAGGGATCTTGGGGTCCACATCCATCAATCCCTCAAAGTTGCCGCACAGGTTGATAAGGTTGTTAAGAAGGTGTATTGGTATTGGTTTATTATTGTCACTTGTACCAAGGTACAGTGAAAAGCTTGGCTTACAAACCAATCATACAGGTCAATTCATTACACAGTGCAGTTACATTGAGGTAGTACAGAGTGCATTGATGTAGTACAGGTAAAAACAATAACAGTACAGAGTAAAGTGTCACAGCTACAGAGAAAGTGCAGTGCAATAAGGTGCAAGGTCACAACAAGGTAGATCGTGAGGTCATAGTCCATCTTATTGTATAAGGGAACCATTCAATAGTCTTATCACAGTGGGGTAGAAGCTGTCCTTAAGTCTGATGGTACGTGCCCTCAGGCTCCTGTATATTCTACCCGATGGAAGAGAGAAGAGGGAATGCCTGGGTGGGTGGGGTCTTTGATTATGCTGGCTGCTTCACCAAGACAACGAGAGGTAAAGACAGAATCCAAGGAGGGGAGGCTGGTGTCCGTAATGCGCTGGACTGTGCCCACAGCTCTCTGCAGTTTCTTGTGGTCCTGGGCAGAGCAGTTGCTGTACCAAGCCGTGATACATCCAGATAGGATGCTTTCTATGGCGCATCTGTAAAAGTTGGTGAGAGTCAAAGGGAACAAACCAAATTTCTTTAGCCTCCTGAGGAAGTAGAGGCACTGGTGAGCTTTCTTGGCCATGGCATCTACGTGATTTGACCAGGACAGGCTGTTGGTGATGTTCACTACCAGGAACTTGAAGCTCTCAACCCTCTTGACCTCAGCACCATTGATGTAGACAGGTGCATGTACACCACCCCCTTTCCTGAAGTCAATGACTAGCTCTTTTGTTTTGTTGATATTGAGGGAAAGGTTGTTGTCATGACACCATTCCACTAAGCTCTCTGTCTCCTTCCTGTACTCCGACTCATCGCTGTTTGAGATACGGCCTACAGCGGTGGTATCATCTGCAAACTTGTAGATGGAGTTATAGCAGAATCTGGCCACACAGTCATGAGTGTATAGGGAGTAGAGTCGAGGGCTGAGGATGCAGCCTTGTGGGGCACCAGTGTTGAGAATAATCATGCCAGAGGTATCACTGCCTATCCTCACTGACTGCGGTCTGTTTGTTAGAAAGTCAAGGATGCAGTTACAGAGGGAGGTGTTGAGTCCTAGGTCTCGGAGCTTGGTGACAAGCTTACTTGGGATTATTGTATTGAAGGCAGAGCTGTAGTGTGTCGGCCTTCATTAGTCATGGTATTGAGTTCAAGAGCCATGAGGTAATGTTGCAGCTCTATAGAACTCTGGTCAGACCACACTTGGAATACTGTGCTCAGTTCTGGTCACCTTATTATAAGAAGGATGTGGAAGCTTTAGAGACAGTGCAGAGGAGATTTACCAGGATGCTGCCTGGATTGAGGAGCATATCCTATGAGGATAGGTTGTGCGAACTAGGGCTTTTCTCTTTTGTGCAAAGGAGGATGAGATGTGACTTGACAGAGCTGTACAAGATGACAAGAGGCATAGATCGAGTGGGCAGTCACAGACTTTTTCCCAGGGCGAAAATGGCCAACAGGAGGGGGCATAATTTTAAGGTGATTGGAGGAAGGTATAAGGGGGATGTCAGAGGTAAGTTTTTTTTTTACACAGAGAGTGGTGGGTGCATGGAACACAATGCAGGCAGAGGTGGTGGAGGCAGATACATTAGGGACATTTAAGAGACTCTTAGATAGCCACATGAATGATAGGAAAATGGAGGGCTATGTGGGAGGGAAGGGTTAGATAGATTTTAGAGCAGAATAAAATGTTGGCACAACATCATGGGCCGAAGGGCCTGTACTGTGCTGTGTTCTATGTTCATGTAAGTGAATGGTGGAATCTGGGGTGGAGTTGATGGCACTGTTGGGAGAATAAAGCAGGATTAGTGTAAACAGTTGCTTGATGGTCAGTGCGGACAGTGGGCTGAAGGACTTGCTTCTGTGCTGTATGATTATGACTCACTTCAACAGTTGGTTCAGCAGGAGGATTGATGCTGATCTACACCACAGTTCTAATGGTAGCAAAGTACTGTGAACATACTCTTTACAGTTAAGTTAAACCAGCTCTGCAGCTGGTGATCAACTCATTCGCACATTCTGTTAGCCAGATAACACACCAGGGACACTTCTATTACATTGAGCAAGGAAGTAAACTTTATCCATGCAGATTTAAAGGCAAAGAAATGTTCTTTCCTACCCTCCCACTTTCCCGTTCCTCCCACTGTGACAGAAATGTCCCAAATACAACCAGATAGCTCCTTACATCTTTAAAGTATCCAAATAATAACACCCCTAAAGTACTTACTGTACCTACACAATGTGTAGATCAATCAATGAGGGAAGGAGCCAGTTTTAAATAGCGCTACTTGCTAAACAGGTTCCACTCAGACAGGTTCCCTTACTCACTACCAATGCTTCAGGTCCAACACCATCAAATGGCCAATCATATGACCTCCTTCCCACTGTCATTACTCTAAATGCCCTCCACTGCAGACATCCTGACCCTAATTGCTCCAGTCTCTGGTCCAGACCCTTCCTCCACCCCCACATCAACTCTGGCCCTAATCTCTTCCAAATCCCCCATGACTACACCTCGATTCCTGATGGTGTACCTGGTCGAGTGCTTAAAAATCTGCACTGACCAACTGGCTGGAGTGTTCAGGGACATCTTCAACCTCTTGCTTCTGCGGTCGGAGGTTCCCACCTGCTTCAAGATGGCATCAATTGTACCGGTGCACAAGAAGAGCAGGGTGATTTGCCACAACAATTACCATCCAGTAGCATTTACATGAAGTGCTTTGAGAGGTTGGTTACGTCTTGAATCAACTCCTGCCTCAGTAAGGACTTGGACCTGCTTCAATTTGCCTGTTGGTACAATAGGTCTACAGCTGATGATATCTTGCTGGGTATGCACTCTGCTCTGGACCACTTGGAAAACTGGATTACATATGTCAGGCTGCAGTTCATTGACTACAGCTCGGTGTTCAACACCATTATCCCCTCAAAACTTACCGTCAAGCTCTAGGGCTTGGCCTCTGTACCATCCTCTGCAATTGGATCCTCAACTTCTCAAGAGACCACAATCAGTGCGGATTGGAAACCTCATCTCCTCCTCACTGACCATCAACACAGGCGCACTTCAGGGCTGCATGCTTAGCCCCCTGCTCTACTCTTTCTATACCCAAAGCCTATGTGGCTAAGCACAGATCCAACGCCATCCAGAAATTTACCGATGACACCACCGTTGTTAGCAGAATCATGGATGATGATGAGGAAGTGTACAGGAGTGAGATATGTCAGCTGGTTGACTGGTGTCATAAAAACCTTGCGCTCAACATCGCCAAAACCAAGGAACTGATTGTGGGTTTTCGGAAGGGGAAGTCAGGTGAACTAGCACCACTCTTCATTGAAGGGTCTGTGGTGAAAGCGGTGAGCAGCTTCAAGTTCCTGGGTGTTAACATTTTGAAGGACCTATCCTGGGCTCTCACATAGATGCAAACGTGAAGAGGGCATGCCACCGTCTCTACTTTTTTTTTAATTAAAGAAGTTTAAGGAGATTTGGCATGTCATCGACGACTCTGACAAACTTCTACAGATGTACAGTGGAAAGTATTCTGATTGGTTGCATCACGGCCTGGTATAGAAACTCCAATGCACAGGAACTCAAGAGACTACAGAGAGTGGTGGACTCAGCTACAGCTCTCCCCACCATTGAGGACATCTACAAGAGGCGATGTCTCAGGAAGGCGACATCCATCAATAAGGACCTCCACCATTTGGGCCATGCCCTCTTCTCAATGCTGCCATCGAGTAGGAGGTACAGGAGCCTGAAGACCCACACTTCAAGGTTCAACACAGCTTCTTCCCGACTACCATCAGGTTCTTAAACTGACGTGAAAAACCCTAATTCTACCTCAGACTATATTTCCCTCAACTCGCACTGATGTTATGTTTATCTTTGTTTATTTTGTCTTGTAATTTATGTTAAATTAAGTTTATGTAATTTGTATTTGTTATGTTTGTAATGTACTGCACTGCTGCTGCAAAAAAGCTCATTTTCATGGCACTTATACCCTGGGTATGTATGCCCACGGCAGTGAACTTGAACCTAATTCTGATCCCAATTTCTTAATCAATCTCAACTTTGATTCCAACTCCCCATTCACGCCCCGACTCTGGCACAGATACCCCTGTGCCACATTTAAACGGCCCTTTCCTCTTTTTCCAACCACCATCCTTGCCTCTGGCTCTAATTGCCCTGATCCCTTAAGCTGGTTCTTATCTCATCCCAAGTCTGGCCTCTGATCTGCGCCCTGACCCAGCCACTAACTCAAACTTTGGCCCAACTCCTGATAAGGCCCAACCAGTGTCCCTCTCTCCCTCTTCCTTGCAGGAGCTGCTGTTCCCATGTGCCTGATGCCCTTGGCTTCTCGATAGTAGAACTGACTGAATCGGGAAGTGCGGAAATAGCAGCCTTGGTGACGCACACTGTCGCCATGGTGAGCTAGTGATGGAGGAAGTGAACATTTAGGGTTGTGGATGAGAAGTCAATCAAATGGGCTTACTTGCCCTAAATGGTGCCAAGGTTTTTGACTGTTGATGGAGCAGTACTCCTCCAAGCAAGTTGAGAGTATTCATTATACTCCTAATGTCGCCCTGCAAATGTGAAAAAACTGAGGAGTTTGGAAGCAAGTCACTCTGTAAGGTACAGAACCTCTGTCCTGCTTTTATAGCCTCAGTATTTATGTGGCTGGTTGATCCAGAAGTTTTTAAACACCCAGGATGTTAATCTCAGCAGACCCAACAACAGTAATGCTGCTGAATGTTATGGGCAGGCACTCAGATTCTTCCTTGTTGGAAATGGTTATTGTTTACACTTGCGTGGTGCAAATGTTACTGTTTTTTTTAAATCAGCTGGTGCAAGAATGTTGTTCCACTGTAATCAGACACTGACTGCATTACTATCTAAGGAACTGTGAACAGAATTGAACATTTTGTGATCAGAGACCATTGGGCAAGAGGTACAGAAGCCTGAAGTCCCACACCACCAGCTTCATGGACAGCTACTTCCCTTCAACCATTTGGTTCTTGAGCCAACCAATCACTACAGTTTTGCAACACTATGACCACTTTGATAACATTGCACTAAAATGGACTTTTTTTTTTGTTCTAATTGTGTTCTTTCTCGTAAAAATTGCGTATAATTTACGTTTATGCTTTTCTTGTGAATGTTGCTTATATGATCCAATGTGCCTGTGATGCTGCTGCAAGTTTTTCATTGCACCTGTGCATATGACAATAAACTCGACTTTCAACTTTCAGTGAACATTCCCTCTTCTGATGGATGGAATGTCATTATCGGAATAGCTGACAAGATTGCACCTGAGACACTTCCCCAAGGAACCTTTGCAGTTAAGTGTTGGGGCTGCAATAGACAATAAACACTGGCCTTACCAGCAAGATCCATATCCCATAAATAAATAAAGACAAGTAATTGCCCCCAGCAACCACAACTGTCTTTCTCAATCTAAGTGCAACTCCTGCCAGTGGAATTTTCTCTACAATTCTCACTGATTCCACAGTTTTATTAAGGATCCTTGATGCCACACTCAGTCCAATATTGCCTTGAAGTCAGTGGTAGTCAGCTTCACTACTCTCTTTTTAAAAAACTTGTTTTTAGAAGCTATTACAATTTATTTTTATGGTTCTTGCTACTTTCACGTTCAATTGTATCCTTGTTAGTCTTTGCCAATTTCAAAAACCCTCCCAATCTTTGTGCTTACTGAATCTATTTGCCACTTTAATACTATCCCTAATCTCTGATGATTTTAACTGCTTTGGAATGGAGTTTTATTGTTCAAGGGATGTGGACAGAAACATAATTAAACGTAAAACTTGTGACAAGTCAAAGGCAATTCTGGCATGAGGGCAAAGGAGATTCAAACCAAACTTGGAAGTTTAAAAGGAATCATTTGGAAAGAGCAACTTGCATCAATACAGCACTTTGTTGGAGCAGTTATCAAATAAAATATGATTTTGAGCACATAAGAGATAATGACCAAAACCCAGTAAATTGTTAAGTCTTAAGCAGCATCGTAAAGAAGGGTAGAGAGACAGATATCTTTAGGGAAGAATTTCAGAGTTCGGCACAACCACCTATAGTATGAAGTGAATCAATGATATACAAGGAGTCAGTATTGCAGAAACACAAAATATCTACTGTTTTTAGGGCTGGAGTCATCTTAGAGATAGAAGCTCATGGGGTGAAGGAAGAACATGAAAACAAGAATGATAAATTTAAAGTGTTGCCAGACTGTAAATTAACGTAGGCCAGCCAGAACAGCAGAATATGAAATTGCTAGGTTGTGACGAGTTATTGTTTTGCTCTTATCTGTTCTTCAACAGATGGGGGATTGTGATTTGATATGAGTGAGGTAATGGGTATTTCAGTTTTGGATCATCTCAGCGCTTTATTTGTTTATTGATGTTTGTAGGACATCACTGGCCTTATTGCCATCTCTCTAGGCCCCTGAACTGAAGAGGCAGTTAAGAGTAAACTAGACTGTCGAGTCTGGATCATATATAGTCCAAACTGTGCAAATTTTCTCCCTCTTTATTTTATATAGCTATCCAGTAGCTTTACAGTTAATGCTACTAGATATTTTTAAATTCCAGATTTATTTAGTTACTTAAATTTAAATTCATCAATTGTCATGGTGGTATTTGAATGTGCTTCTCTACATCAATGGCCCAAAACTCTAGCTGCTAATCCAGTAAACCTGACCACTGCATTATTGAACCCTTAACAAGGATGTAACAAGAGAGGCCTACAAGGAAAGCATTTTTATTGCTAAGGCAGAGCTGAACACTTCAGCAGATGATGGGCTGAGCTAAGGCAAAGATCAACAGCACTCCAGCAACTAAAGCTGGGTAAAACTTCACTAATGAATTCAACTGAACTTAATAGAGTTTACAAAACTCTGGTTAGACCACACTTAGAGTACTGTGTCTAGTTCTGGTCGCCTCATTATAGGAAGGATGTGGAGGCGTTGGAAAGGGTGCAGAGGAGATTTACCAGGATTCTGCCTGGATTAGAGAGTATGGATTATGAGGAGAGACTAAAGGAGCTAGGGCTTTCCTCATTGGAGAGGAGGAGGATGAGGGGAGACATGATAGAGGTATACAAAATATTAAGAGGAATAGATAGAGTGAACAGCCAGCACCTCTTTCCCAGGGCACCAATGCTCAATACAAGAGGGCATAGCTTTAAGGTAATGGGTGAGAAGTTCAAAAGAGACATCAGAGGGAGGTTTTTCACCCAGAGAGTGGTTGGTGCATGGAATGTGCTGCCGGGGGTGGTGGTGGAGGCTGATACGTTGGGCAAGTTCAAGAGATTGTTAGATAAGCATATGGAGGAATTTAAGATAGAGGGATATGTGGGAGGAAGGGGTTAGATAGTCTTAGGAGTGGTTTGAAAGTCGGCACAACTTGGTGGGCCAAAGGCCCTGTATTGTGGTGTATTGTTCTATGGTTCTACGGTTAATACCTAAAAGCTCAAGCAAAAATTACCTTATGCAATTTTTTATTCTTTGGAAAAAAACATGTTCCAAATGATATACAACTTGTACAAAGTCAGGTTATAATATTCCATTGGATTATTAGTTCTTTTTATGGTTAGTTGGATATCCAACTTGCACAAAAATCAGTCATTGTATTTTAAAAATTTCTATTTCAAGGTATTGAAAAAACTATATAGTATCTGTGGAGTGTCTACCCAAAATGGAATGAACATCAAGGGGCAAACTTCTTCTTATCTAAAAGGTAGCCCAGATCTCTTCAGCATGGTCTCAGCTGAAGGATTGCCCAAGCTCCATGCAGTTGGGGTACTGTTTCTGCTCGAGATACTTGGCTCATAGGATTTCAAAAAAAAAACAAATAATTAAGGTGTTTGACAAGGTATATTATTTCATAAGGCCCACTATCAAATAACAAAACACCATGTTGTGCATTATGGTATTATAAAGTAATATATAATAACCAGCACTATAGTTTGTTGTCCACATAGAGTTGATACTAAACCAAAGTTTCATCACCACATTTATGCAAATATTTCTGCAAACTGCAACAAAACCAGCTCATTTTTGTTGGATTTTTATGCTTTAGTATACAACTTGCCATTATTTCAATATACAATTTGACAACCGCAAAAGAAACTGGATGTAACTCAGTAGAAAGTTGTAGAACAGATACAAGCAGTAACACCTCAAAACCCAAGAATTTCACAACCCACTATGCTGGAACTTACTGCCAAATTCCTTCAAGATTTTCAACCACATAAGGACCTCTGCACAAATGCTTCTTTTAAACTTCTGTACAACACTCATGATTGTGCTGACATCCAACTATAGCTTTTAAGTTTATAGTTGGCAGCAGCAGAAATTCCCAAAATGTTGAATTGGAACCCTCCACATTTTTCTGTCATCATGATCAGAATGGCATGTTGGATATTAGGGCCTAAAGAAGGGATTAAGAAAGCACAGCACAATGTTCCAAAGTAATTAAGCCTCCTATTAAGCAGATCAGTATCAAGTACAAGGTTATAAGGTTTTGGCCTCAATCAAGCAGTTTCTGAAAGCAGTTTTCAGAAACTGCTAGTAATAATGGAAACAGGTTTTAACTATAATATCCATAAGGGCTAGTGTACTTTTTTAAAAATAAGAATTGATTTCTTATCCAAACCTGAAATGCATACTAGTTTGTAAGTGTTCCCAATGAATAGATGCTTTATTGAACTTTGAAATCCTGCAGGCCATTATAAGAGAGTTAAGAAACAATGGCAGAAGTTCAAGTGATCTTCAAAATTTGTGTTTTCAACAACACCCTTTAGTTTACCAGTACATTGGTTTACCCAAAGGGGAGTTCAATGGCTTGATGTTGAGAGGGGGTTGCTGTCTTCAACTATGACACGCAGCTTTTTTTTATTCCAGATACGGTGGGGTACTCTGTATTCTTTTTATTGTTTTTACCCTGTACTACTTCAATGCACTGTGTAATGAATTGAACTGTACAGACGGTATGCAAGAAAAGTTTTTCACTGTACCTTGGTACGAGTGACAATAATAAACCAATACCAAACCAATAATTGAGTACATCTTTCTCAACATCTCAATTATCTTCAGTTGTAGGCTAATGATAATTACAAAGCATCATAATAATGCAGACCAGAAATTATTCGTAATAAAGGTCTATGAGATGTAGTACTTTTTAAGAGAAAAAATACAGTTGTGCTTTCAGTGATTCAAAATACCATTCCTGTTATATTACTACCTTATATGCAACATTACTCACTGGAGTTAAATAAAAAATCCATCTTACCTTCAAAGGGAACAAGAAAACTAAAGGATTCCTTCCTCCTTCTTGTAGATAATTCATCTGAGTTCATCAAATTTCTGACTTCATGCCTCTAGAACGGAATCCTGCTAAAATTCTGATGTCTCCAAGCAGGCTTGACCTGCTTGTACACCTTAGTCCCTTTTGGAGTTGGTAGTACAGTAAATGGATGCCAATTGTTCACAACATTAAACTGAATACCTGGTGGTTACCATCTACAATCATGATAAGAACAATACATCTCGATTTTTTTAAGGTTAATCTAGATATCACCAAACTGTTGCCTTTGATTGAGTTTTTAAACTTTTTTCTCCACATTTTGTTCAAAGCAAATGTTGATAACGAATTCCTATTGCCAGACACGATTGCTACCAGGGCACCATTCTTCCCAATGGCAATTGTCAGTAATGGAGCCAGACAATTCACAACCTCAATGTATTAACTGTCTTTAAGTTAAGATTTGGGCTTATACTTGTCCCATCAAATGACTGCCAGTTTCCACACCCTAATATTGGCCAACTCTGCCCCTGCCTCAGCTGATCTGTCATTGAAATGTTAATCTATACCTTGCTTAACTCTAAAGTTCTCCCAGGTGGTCTCTCCTGTTCTACTCGCTGTAAAATTCAGGTCATTCAAAAGTCTGCCATATATGTTCTAATATGCCATATCCTATAAAGTCATCACCTGATAATTGCCGACTTACTCTGGCTCCTTATGAAAGCAATAACTCCATTTTTGCTTTCAAATCTCCTCATGTCTTTCTCCTCCCTAACTCTGTAAACGCCTTCAGTTCTATAACACGTAGCTATTTGCACTCCTCCAGTTCTGGCCTCTTTGACCTCTTTACATTTAATCATTGACCCACTGGCACACCTGTGCCCTCAGCTGCTGATTTAAAAAAACTGAGATGTACACCTTGGATTGCTGTGTGTCATTCAAACCGCCATAATAAATGAAAGTTGAATCAAAAATTTTGCCAGAGGCACATCTAAGGTAGGGGGGATGTTGGGGAGTGGGTAGGAACTCTTTATACATATGCATTCAATGCAAAATATTCCCGCTGGTAAGTGAAATCAAAACTGCCTATTTGTCTATTTGCCAAGGGGAAATAAATCCTCAAATATGGCCAAAGTAGTACTGTCTTTGGGATTCCACATCTAAGAGGATTGAATACCATTCAATTTTTATGGTGTGGATTAACCCCCGAACACGGTAACCCGAAGCCTTTCATTCTTTACTACAGTATTAAGGCCGACAGGAAGGGATTATACAGCCTTGTCACAAAAGTTGACTACGTCCCCATTTTCAAAAACACTGCCACCCTACCATGTGTTTCAGAAATATATTTACATACAACTTGACCATTCTTCTACCTTGAACTAAAACTTGCATGTACATTGGGAGAAAGGCAATAGAAGGAAGAGGAAAAGTTACCTTGTTATCTAAAACTGCAGTATTAGGTAACTTCAGAATGATTTAACCCCAAGATATTAAGAATAGGCAATAAATGTGTAAAATATCAAAATCTACCTTTCTTTAAAACACAATATTCAGGATTTAATTCATTCCACTGAAAACATTTGTAACAATTTTTTGGGAAATTTTCTGAGTTAAATTACTGAAAGGGAATGGAATTTTAACCGGTTTAAACTGAATGCTTTCAGTGACTGATGTGGCGCATTTGATCGCAGCTCTGTCTTGAAGTCATAGTATAGAGCAACAAACAATATGCTGGAGGAACTGAGTAAATAGTACTGTTCTGGCCTAGAAATTCATGAACACAAATATAGATCCAGGCTTCACTGCAGTGCTGAGGGAGTGTTGCATTCTCAGTGGTAAGCCTTTGAGAAGCAAGGGTTTGAGAGGGAAAAATGAATCAGCCATGATCGAATGACGGTGCAGACTCGAAGAGCCGAATGGCCTAATTCTTTTATGCCTTCTGGTCTTCAAGTCAGCCAATAAATTATGGCTCTGCTTTGCAGCACTACTCGCTCAAACTCACCTAGGGAAGATCTGAATTCTGATACCTTAACACATCTTCAGATGCCCATGTGGGCTGGGTTTCACAGATGAGTGGAATTCTCTGGGTAAGTGTCAACCAATGGTTATCTTATCTGACCAGTGGGGTAATCTCTGCCCGTTTATGTTCCTCCTCCATGGGGTGGTAAAGGGGAATATCACAGGAAATGGACATCTTTGTTGGAACACAAAGACTGCTGCAATTCAAAATTAACAGACCCACACTTGAAAGAATGACTTAGATTTCTCCAACATGTATTTGATTAAGCCACAAATCCAACTACCTCATCAGAATGGTTCTCAGAACTTTACCAAGATTCCTACTACCAGCCCTATCACTTTTCTGCAACTTGTAACATAATTTTTCTGCACTGTGTTGCTTTTGAGGGAAGGATACAGTGTGGCATATTAGACACTAAAAGCTCCACTGTCTGTATATTAGGTGCATGCTTACATCAAGTGCTGCAGGACTCCAGTTAGCAGGTAGAATGAAAGTAAGGAATTCCTCATTGAACTACAGAGGCGGGGTAATCTCAAAGCGGCTGTGGTTCTAAAGAGTAATGATGGCAAACTCTTAGTTTTGCTGACTGTTTTATTTCGCTGCAAAATCTGGGCCACTGTATCAGAGTTGCAATAACTTAGAAAAGCAAATGCAGAACAATAGATTGATGCAGTATTACATTCATCATTAGGCAAGTGACCTGACTCATGAAATCGATATAATGTGGTAATAGCTGTCTGTACTAATTTTGGAATAAATCTGTTTTCTTAGGCTAAAATGTCAACCTTTAGACACAGGAGACACAAACGGAACACAGTGGGTCTTTCATTGAAAAACACAGCAGAGCATGTTCTGATAAGGTTGGAATTTAAATAATTTTCTCCCCTCTTCTATGAAAACCATTCATACAACATTAATAAGCAATCACATGAATTGTAAAATATACATCAGATGTTTTCTTCTGATTTAGACCAAATTCCATTGTTGAGATCAGAGAAATTGTGAGACTTTTAATCAATTTTTCAGGCAATCAAATATATATTTTGACACACTGCCCTCCAAAACAACTACTTTTTACATGTTTCACTGAAAAAGTTATTTTGACACAATTCAAATCTACATCATTTAAAAAGTCATAGTTAACTGGAGGACTGTATTGTACAAAACCTGATACTGTAAGACATGACTTACTCTTTCATAATTGTCTCACATAATGAAAATAGTTTAATAAAATTGCTCTGGTGCAGTCAGAGGAAGTTCTAGACAGTGAAATATCATATGGAAGGTAACCTCCATTTCACACCATTTCAATTGCTCACGATTGGAGCTCTCTTTTACCGGGAAGCTGGGCTTTCAAACATACCTGTCATTAATGGCTATTTTATAAATTCACTTATGATGCAATTCAGATACCTTTGGCAATTCCAAATGCTAGTACTTATTGAATATTTCTGGATTATTCTATATCACAATTTCATCAATATTCTCAGTAAGAATTTGGTATAAAAGCACTTAAGATACTTGTGAGATAGGCATTATTGAGTCACTGATCAGCCTGCCAGAGAGATGTCAACACTAAGAATAAATTCTACTCACTAGTTCATAATTCATTGCTTTCATTTTCATTGATGTTTCTGACCAGGTTGAATGGTCAGGATGGTATTTCATGCAACATGCTAATACCTCTCCATTGTCCATGTTGTAGAATGAGAGTTCCTGCTTGAACTCAAATGGCAAATATCACAATTTCCAGTTGCAAGTGGAAGCAGGGAAACAATCAACCTAGCAGGAAACCTGGCTGTATCCGAAGAGCCACGTAATTGGTACATTAGATCAAACTAATACCTGCTTCATTGGCCTCACATCAACATATCCCTCTGCAAAATCACCTGCAAAGTTGGGCAGTTTTATATTAACAATTTTAAGAGGCCAAGGCTGATTAGATATAATTTCTGGATTGCTTCAATGAAACAAAATGTCTTTATTAATCTTGTTGCATCTGGACTAACTACCAAAGACTGAAATTGCTCCTTGACAGATATAACAGAAGCACAGTTTCAAATGGACATTAAAAACTCAGTACAGGATGAAATAATCTGCTTCCTTGAAGCTATTTGTGTATGCTCTATTCATGTGTGGTTTACAAAGATGGGCAGGGTCCTCTTACAGATCTTCTAAGATGAGGTCTGCTAAGCATCCTCCTCAACAATGTGAACTTGTTGATTGTGCATGGATGATCCAACCTGATAGACGAAAGAAGGATTCATTTGTACTGGAATCACCGGATGCATGGGCAATACAAATTTTCCTCGAATAATTTTCACTCCACTCCCTCCAATTTCCAACATTCTCTTGATTAAGAGAATTGGAGAAAAGCAAAAAAAAAATTCCCAGAAGAGTGAAGTGTCCAGGTAAATCAGTCACTGAGTAGTAAAACAGAAATGGCTCTCTCAACAAAGTGAGGAAGCTCAACCTGAGCCAGTGGTGAAGTGGGGCTACTCCCAAAGCTCATGTTGGAATACGTCATTCACCATATGGTATTCCCCTGAACAAGGACCATGCTCACATTATAAAAAATAGTTAATTATAAGGCTTTTGAAATGGATAGTCCAAGAAGCACAACCATAATTTGAAAAGAAATTTCTTTATCATCTGGAGGTAACCAAGATATTACACAGCCCTGCACAAACAATAGAGAAGGAAAATGTGTCTGAACCTACAAAGGTTCATCACTTGAGATAGATTCAAATTTAATCTTAATCTCTCTGATGGTCTATTAACGATCCCACAGACAAACTAGTCCACCAAAGTGGTAAACCTTCTACCCAAAACAGCATGTGATTAGTGACACAGAGCAGCACTTTGCACCTACAGAATTATCCAAGGCTAGTTCAAAGTCAAATCTCCACTTCATTATTTCAGGCCTTTAATTGAGTTTCCTCTCATTGCTGCACCGGGTCCAGGAATTAAATGAAATCTGTATGACAATTGCCTGAGGTACCAACTATAATACCAGTCAAAACTAGTAATTAACACATAATCAAAGGATCATAAAATTGTTACACCACTGAAGAAAATTTGCTTCTCTGACCCCATGCCAGGTTCTCCAAGTGTAATCCAGTTAGACCCATTCTCTGGTTTATTCCTCCACAGCCATGCAAATAGTTTCCTTGACAAAATTATGTTTACTCACAATGAAAAATGCAATGAGCAACGATGTAGTTGTCAGATAGAACCATAGAACAATACAGCACAATACAGGCCCTTCGGCCCACCATATTGTGCTGACCTTCAAACCATGCCTAAGACTATCTAACCCCTTCCTCCCACATATCCCTCTATTTTAAATTCCTCCATATGCTTATCTAACAATCTCTTGAATTTGACCAACGTATCAGCCTCCACCACCACCCCAGGCAGCGCATTCCATGCACCAACCACTTTCTGGGTGAAAAACCTCCCTCTAACATCTCCCTTGAACTTCCCACCCATTACCTTAAAGCCATGCCCTCTTGTATTGAGCATTGGTACCCTGGGAAAGAGGCGCTGGCTGTCCACTCTATCTATTCCTCTTAATATTTTGTATACCTCTATCATGTCTCCTCTCATCCTCCTTCTCTCCAATGAGTAAAGCCCCAGCTCCTTTAGTTTCTCCTCATAATCCATACTCTCTAATCCAGGCAGAATCCTGGTAAATCTCCTCTGCACCCTTTCCAACACCTCCACATCCTTCCTATAATGAGGCGACCAGAACTGGACACAGTACTCTAGTAAGTGTGGTCTAACCAGAGTTTTGTAGAGCTGCGTCATTACCTCTTGGCTCTTAAACTCGATCCCACGACTTATGAAAGCTAACATCCCATAAGCTTTCTTAACTAACCTATCCACCTGTGAGGCAACTTTCAGTGATCTGTGGATATGAACCCCCAGATCCCTCTGCTCCTCCACACGATCCAAAATCCTGCCATTAACCTTGTACTCCGCCTTGGAGTTAGTCCTTCCAAAGTGTACCACCTCACACTTCTCCGGATTGAACTCCATCTGCCACTTCTCAGCCCAGCTCTGCATCCTATCAATATCTCTCTGTAAGCTTTGACAGCCCTCCACACTATCCACAACACTACTGACCTTTGTCTTGTCTACAAACTTGCTAACCCACCCTTCCACCCCCTCATCTAAGTTGTTAATAAATATCACAAAAAGTAGAGGTCCCAGAACTGATCCCTGTGGGACACCACTAGTCACAGCCCTCCAATCCGAATGCACTCCCTCCACCACAACCCTCTGCTTTCTACAGGCAAGCCAATTCTGAATCCATAAGGCCAAGCCTCCCTGGATCCCATGCCCTCTGACCTTCTGAAGAAGCCTACCATGTGGAACCTTGTCAAACGCCTTACTAAAATCCATGTAGACCACATCTACTGCACTAACCCTCATCAATCTTCCTCCATGATTCTCTAAATGCTCATAGATCCTATCTCTTAGGATCCTTTCTAACAGCTTGCCCACCACAGACGCAAGGCTCACTGGTCTGTAGCACCCTGGACTATCCCTACTACCTTTTTTGAATAAGGGGACAACATTTGCCACCCTCCAATCCTCCAGTACCATTCCCGTGGACGATGAGGACTCAAAGATCCTAGCCAACAGTTCAGCAATCTCCTCCCTCGCCTCGCGAAGCAGCCTGGGGAATATTCCGTCAGGGCCTGGGGAATTATCTGTCCTAATATTTTCTAACAGCTCCAATGCATCCTCTCTCTTGATACCTGCATGCTCTAGAACATTAACCTTACCAACACTGCCCTCAGCGTCATCAAGACCCCTCTCCTTGGTGAATACTGAAGTATTCATTGAGAACCTCACCCACTTCCACAGCTTCCAGGCACATCTTCCCACCTTTGTCTCTAATCGGACCTACCTTTATTCTAGCCATCCTTCTGCTCTTCACGTACGAGAAAAAAAAGCCTAGGATTCTCCTTAACCCTACTCGCCAAAGCCTTTTCATGTCCCCTTCTTGCTCTCCTCAGCCCCTTCTTAAGTTCCTTCCTTGCTACTCTATATTCCTCACGAGCCCTATCTGATCCTTGCTGCTTACACCTTATGTATGCTGCCTTCTGCTTCCTAACTAGTTGTTCCACTTCTCTTGTCACCCATGGTTCCTTCACCCTGCCATTCTTTCTCTGCCTCACCGGGACAAATTTATCCCTAACATCCTGCAAGAGATTCCTGAACATTGACCACATCTCCATAGTACATTTCCCTTCAAAAATGTCATCCCAATTTACACTCTCAAGTTCTAGCCTTATAGCCGCATAATTTGCCTTTCCCCAATCAAATATCTTCTCGTCCTCTTTGCTCCTATCCTTGTCCATGACAATGCCAAAGGTTATGGAGCAGTGGTCGCTGTCCCCAAATGCTTACCTACCGAGAGATCTGTCACCTGAGCCGGTTCATTACCTAATACTAGATCTAATATGGCATCCCCTCTCGTCGGCCTGTCAACATACTGTGTCAGGAATCAGTCCTGGACACACTTAACAAACTCTGCCCCGTCTAAACCTTTGGCACTAAGCAGGTGCCAATCAATATTTGGGAAGTTGAAGTCTCCCATGATAACAACCCTGTTATTTTTGCACCTTTCCAAAATCTGCCTCCCAATCTGCTCCTCAGTATCCCTGCTGCCACCGGGGGGGGCCTATAGAATACTCCCAGTAGAGTAACTGCTCCTTTCTTGTTCCTAACTTCCACCCGTACTGACTCTAGAGAGGATCCTTCTACATTATGCCACTCCTCCTCCTCTTCTCCCCCCCTCCCTATCCCTTTTAAAACACTGAAAACCAGGTATATTCAATATCCATTCCTGCCCTGGTATCAGCCAAGTCTCTACAAGAGCCACAATATCATAGTCCCATGTACTTATCCAAGCTCTCAGTTCATCACCCTTATTCTTGATACTTCTTGTGTTTAAGTAAATGTACTTTAGCCCATCCACCTTTCTACTTTTATACCCTGTACTCTGCTTCTCCTTCCTCAAAGCCTCTCTGCCTGTTAGATCTGACTTTTCCACATCCACTCCTTCCTCTGACCTACCTCTCTGGTTCCCATCCCCCTCACAAACTAGTTTACACCCTCCTGAACCACCCCAGCAAACCTGCCTGTGAGGACATTGGCCCCCCTTGGGTTCACGTGTAACCCGTCCTCTCTGTACAGGCCCACCTTCCCCAGAAGAGATCCCAGTGATCCAAAAATCTAAAACCTTCCCTCCTGCACCAACTTCTCAGCCACGCATTTATTTTTCATCTCCTTCTATTCCTACCTTCACAGTATTGCATGGCACTGCCAGCAATCCCAAGATTGCTACCCTTGAGGTCCTGTTCTTCAGCCTTCTGCCTAGCTCCCTAAACTTACTTTTCAGGACCTCATCCCTCTTCCTACCTATGTCGTTGGTACCAACATGAACCATGACTTCTGGCTGTTCTCCTTCCCGCTCAAGAATCCTGTGGACCCGATCAGAGACATCCCGGACCCCGGCACCTGGGAGGCAACATACCATCCGGGATTCATGCTCACTTCCACAGAACCTCCTATCTGTTTCTTGGACTATCGAGTCTCCTATCACTACTGCCTTCCTCTTCTCCTCCCTTCCCTTCTGAGCAGCAGGACCAGTCCCAGTGCCAGAGACCTGGCTACTGTTGCTTGATCCCGGCAGGTCATCCCCCTCAACAGCTTCCAAAGCGGAAAACCTGTTATTGAGGGGAACAGCCTCCGGGGTCCTCTGCACTGTCTGCCTGTTCGGTTTCTTTTTCCTTTTCTCTCCCCTGACAGTCACCCTTCTATCTACTTCCTGGACCCTAGAAGTACCTGCTCTAAGGGGGGGGGGGGGGGGGGGGGGGGGGGGGGGGGGGGGAAGTGACTGTCTCCCGATGCACAGTATCTACATAACTCTCTCCCTCCCTGATGATTCGCAGTGTTTGAAGCTGCAACTCTAGCTCATCAATTCTGAGCCGAAGTTCCTTCAACCTTCAACTCATTAACAACTTCTAAGACTACAAGATTAGAAGCAAATGCAGAAAAAAATTCAAGGAAGGGCTGAACATAAAGGGGCTCTTTTCTCCAGAAAACAGAAGACTGAGGGGTGATGGAATAGAGGCTTTTACAATTATGAAAGGAGTTAAGGAATCCAAAATTAGAGAGCATAGAAAGAAGGCAGTCAATTAACACCTTTCTCGATATTTGCAGGTTAGAAATTTTTTAAAAGCTATTATACCCTCTTTTCTGACACTATATAAAACTGAAATTACGGAAAAAATTTTAGGTTTTAATCCTTATCAGAAGGGCTTGATAGCAATAATCTATGATTTAATTATGAAAATATGTCCAGAACCACTGGACAAAATTAAGAATGAATGGGAAAGTGAACTCCAGACATCTTTACCTACAGAGACATGGAAGAAAATTCTTCATTTAATTAATACATCTTCAGTGTGTGCCAGACACTCTTTGATACAGTTTAAAGTGGTTCACAGGACCCATATGTCAAAAGATAAGCTAGCCCGTTTTTATCACCATATAAATCCTATATGTGACAGATGTAAATCGGATGTGGCTTCTTTGACACATATATTTTGGTCCTGTCCTCTTTTGGAAATATATTGGAAAGACATTTTTAACATTACCTCAACTGTATTGAATATTGATTTACAACCTCACCCTATCACTGCAATTTTTGGATTACCAAGGATAGAGTCTGGCCATTTATCTGCTTCCGCTAACCGTATGATTGCCTTTGTCACATTAATGGCCAAACGATCCATTTTGCTTAAATGGAAGGATCCAATACTCCCTACTACATTTCAATGGTTCTCTCAAACTATATCATGTTTTCACTTGGAAAAAATTAGGAGTGGTACTGTTGATCCTTCGCTTGAATTTGGAGATATTTGCAGTCCATTTATTCAATACTTTCATATGATATAGATCCCTTTTCCATAACTTTTCAATTTAGAGGAACGGAGCTGACGACATAATATTGCTCTGTTTCTATTGAGAAATTTCAGTCCAGTTTTCTTTTTCTTTTTTTCTTCTTTATTTTTGAAATTTTCTTTTCAGTTTGGTTTGATATATTATTTACAATTTTTTATCGATTTGGGGATTTTTTTTCTTCTCTTTTATATACACAATAAATCTTTTTCTTTCCTTTCTTTTATATTATATTCATCTACTAAGAGATCGTGAGATCTAAAGATTTTTTTATATTTTATTATTCTTTATGATTAACTATGCCATGATTGCTCTCTTGATCTCTTTGTATTACATGTACAATCATCGATGTTATATATTAATCTGTATTAATTTGGAAACTAATAAAACGATTGAAAAAGAAAGAAAGAAAGGAATTTAGGATGAACTTCTTTATCCGACCACATGGAGCAATTGAATGAAAAATATACAAGTATTTAAGGTGAAGTTAAGGAAACGTGCAAGGGAAAAGGGGATAGAATACGGGAAAGACTCTGGTTAATTAACAAAAAAAAATCACTGACATAGACCAGTTAGGCTAAATAATCTCCCTCTATTCTATAAATATAGGCAATCCCTGCGTTAAGTGGTGGGGGGTTTGTGATCCTAGAAAATGATCCATTTCCGTTACGCAAAGCTGTGTCCTCTGCACATGCACCAAGAAACAAAAGGTGGAATTTTATTTATTTGCATTTTTTCTAATGCAAGTTCCATGAGAGCAAGTTTTATTCCATATCTCAACATTTTCAGTAGCGATTTATGAATTCTGTAAGGGCAAATTTCTGTATCCTTAACAGTCATAATTCTGGTGTCGCCTGTACTATGTAATTCTATACAACTGATTGGAATTGCATAAAGCATTGGCATTGCACACAGATTTTATTTTAATGCTTAATGCATACATAGGGATACAAATGAAATTATAACAAATTAAAAACTTTTCCCTGTACTTAAGTAACACTTCTTAAACAAAACATTAACTCTGTTTCTCTTTCCACAGATGCTGCCCGTCTTGCTGAGTTTTTCCAGCATTTTCTATTTTAAATGTTTTGCTTCCAGGAAGCTTTAAAAATAGAGTGAAAGTCTGCTAATCCAGCACACTCAAGACTTTGGGAATGCAGTACTGGCAGATTTTCCAGGCTATTGGATGTTATTCAAATTAATACCACAAAACATTTTTAATTCACATATTTTAAGATGGTACATAGTACGGCAGTATTATCATTTTTCCAGTGAACTGGGCAAGTTTAAAGGGAGCGTGGGAAGCAGGGTCCTGTGAGTTTAAAGAGAAGCCATGAATCGGGTCCAGTAGGTTTAAAGGGAGAATGGGAAAGGGGCCCAAGTGATTTGAAAGTGGGCGTGGGAACTGTAGCCCTAATGAGTTTGAAGGGAGCACGAGAACTGGGCCTCACTGAGGTTACAGGAAGTCCAGGAACAGGGCCTCTGTAGGTTTAAAGGGAGTATGGGAACCTGGGCCCCACTGATGTGAAAGGGAGTGCATGAACTGAGGCCCTGGTGAGGTTTAAGGGAGCATGTGAACTGGGGCCCCAGTGAGGTCAAAAAGAGCCTAGGAACAGGGCCCAAGTGGGTTTAAGAGGAGCACGAGGAAGAGACCACTGGTGTGTTTTAGGATGGATGGGAATGAGCACCTGATAAGCCAGATGCCAATGCATGGGGATTTCTGAACCATTGAATAGGAGTTTTTGTGTCTATTACATTGGTATAATGTAGACTTGAGCAAATGTTTGAAATGGCATTAGGCAGTAGACAGAAATAGTAGGAAAGCAGTTGTGCACAACAGTCTTTTCACATTTTTCCAGTATGTAGCCTAGAACCACATCGCACTCTTTTTTTTAAATGATCCAATTTCAACATTACCTGATGGAGCTTGCAATGGAGATCATTGCTGGGTGAAACCACACCAGACTGAACATTAGACTGGAGCTATTTCATGAGCTATTCACATCTCCAGTAACAAAATATTGGGAGCAAGAAGCTCCACTCTACAACAATCACGGGAGAATCTCAGTAGAAGTGGCAGTACTGCATGCTTTTGCACTGCGTCCTTGGTATTTGAAGGTACACTGATATTGGGACACCTAACCGGACACCTTCAGAATTGACCCCAGGCTAATCAGGCACTTTCCAAATCCACAGAATGTGTTACAACTGATAGTGAATGTATTCTTCCAGCACTGAGCTGTTGAGATACTCGTTGGTCACACTGTTGTCAGCAATCCATTACTGGAGATGCCGTTATGGCTATAGCCTCCTATTCCCTGTGGGTAATGGACCTTGAGGTAGATAGAAAAGACATGCCATTACCAAAAAGATGACTCCCGCAGTATCATCACTTCCTCTCTGAAGAACAGGCAACGTAGTATAGCAGTTAACGTAATGGTATTACAGCACCAGAGACCGGATTCAATTCCAGCCACTGTCTGTAAGGATTTTGTATGTTCTCCCCGTGTCTGCGTGGGTTTCCTCCAGGTGCTCCGGTTTCCTCCCACATTCCACAGATATACAGGTTAGGAGGTTGTGGGCATGTTATGTTGGCGCCAGAAGTGTGACAACACTTGCAGGCTGCCCCCAGAACACTGTACGCAAAAGATGCTTTTCACTGTGTGTTTCGATGTACATGTGACTAATAAAGATAGCTTATCTTAGGGTCAGCTATTCCAAGGCTGCCAGCACTGAGATGTGTGGTGCTCTGTGGGAAGCCTTTGGCCGCACTCTCATTCCTTGGATGTCAAAATCGCTTTAACTCTCGACTTCCTCAGTTCTTTCCAAACAGTAGCAGCAGATCACTGCCACTCATCCTAGCTTGCTGCTCAATGTAGCACCAGAAAGTTTAGCCAGGCATTGTCTTTGGAAGAAGTTATTTCACCTACTTTACTTCAGTGAGAAATAGGACATATTTCGGGATTTGCCAGCGTTGCTGGTGTCCCAAGTGCTCAAGGGGTCCCCTTAATAATCTGGATCTTTAGATGGAGAGATAAGGTTTCTATTCCTTCAACATGTAATGGTGAATCATGAGAAGAACTTCCTCGCAGCCAATGCCAAGTTTCCAGCAAGCACACACGACACCTCATTCCCTTGGGCGTGTGCACAGCCAGACGTTTTCAATGGCCAGCGCGACCTGGATGGATAGACTCTGGAGGACAAGGGTAACACTACTCTTCACTGGCACCCTGCCCCAGTTTGGACTCCTATCAAAACAGCTGAATGCCTACACAATCACAACTATGCAAGTACTGGAATTATTATGGAAATCTCTATAAGTCACCTGAAAATGAGATTCTGTAGTTGACGTTGGTCCAGGGGCACCTGCAATATACGCCAACCAGATGTGGAGATTCCACCATTGCCTGTTGCATGCTGCACAACCTTGGCTATTGAAGACATCAGCCAGTGCTGGAGGAGGAGAAGCAAGGCACGCTGGAGCTTGAGAGCTCCAAGTCAGAGTGTGGAGGACACCAAGAGGAGGAGGAGGAAGATGGGTGCCCAGGGATGTCCCTGGTCAGCATGCACAACCTCCTCTCCCAGCCGAGTGGAGGAGACAGGTATTGGCTGCACGCAAAATAAAGGGCTTTCTGGAAGAGAGACTCCAATGTAAAATTCCCTGATGCAAACCAAGTGATTCTCTCTGTAGCACAACTGTTAACCTCACAGTACACCAATAGTCAGTGGAAGAGAGGGATGATGTATACTTCTGCTCACATTCTGCTGTGTAAGATTGCCCTCACTGAAACTAAACATCAATCATTGAATCCCTGCTCCAATTACTATAACTGCTTGCTGATCAGTGGTTCTTCACTGAAAAATTACAGACCTCTGCATAAAAAAAAAGTTCCTGTGAACTGTGGTGTACTGATCACTCTGACATAGCTTGAGTGATCATGAAATTTCTTTTGGCATTGTTCTACTGTGTGGGGATTCTCATTGCTCTAAGAGACTACAGTAGCTACTTCATGTCACATATAGTGGGACTCTCCCCCTGCCACACACACAATTACCCCCAAATCCAGCAAATAGATCCTCCCTCCTGTCCTGTATCTCAGGACTTGCCAGTCCCTTTAAGTGAATATGAAAGTTGTCTTCTCTCCCTTACAGCTTCTGCATAGGTTTAATGTAGGATTGGTGTAATGGGTGGTTGATGGTCAGTGCTGACTCAGTTGGTTGAAGGGCCTGTCTCTGTGCTGTATCTCTCTATGACTCTATATGTCCTTCATGGCAGTTGAAGTGTGTGTCAACCACCATACTGGTTTGCTTCTGTGGCCTGCTGCCTTTTTCTGAATCCTGCACAGCAAAGTGTTGGGAAATGTACAAAATTGGATGAGGTTCCTGCTAGAATTACACGGGTAATGTTTTAGCACTTACTTCTAGGTGTAAACTAGTTTTATGCCATTTCAAACTGGATTTTGATCAGCATGGACTAGGTGGAACAAAGTGCCTATTTCTGTGCTGTATAACTCTATGACTCTATTACTCTAATATTTAAAAGATGAAGGTATGTTTCCATGTACAGCAATGTTCAGCATGCAGAAAGAGAAAAAAAGATGTTAATATTTCAGCAAAAAACCCAGCATCAGAATTAATGCAAAATTTTGACCCAAAATATTAACCATTCCTTTTCAGTGCATTTGAAGCATTTCCAAGTTTTGATAACAGATCTCCAAGATACATGGATATCCGCCCTCTGAGTTGTATATTCTTGCTAATGAAAACTTTGCTGGAGGTCAGAGTTCTCTTCCTGAACACAATTTACACGGCAGTAAATGAAAATGATTTTTGACTTTCTGTACCTTGTGACCTCTTGCTGTAGTCTTGACACACTGGGTACGTAGAACATCACTCCGAAGAAGAGGAGGGGCTCATTGGCAAATTTGTCCAGTTGTTTTTTCAGAGCTTTTTCTAATTCCACCCATCGTCCCTGCTGAGTCTTACTGAGGAACCAAAGTCCGAAATAATGTGTCTGGTGAAAGAAAGAGAGACAATTATTGGATATTAAATTTATTTTATTCCTCTGGTTCCAAGTATAAGATATCTTTATTAGTCACATGTACATCGAAAACACACAGTGAAATTCATCTCTTTGCATAGAGTGTTCTGGGGGCAGCCCGCAAGTGTCGTCATGCTTCCGGCGCCAACATAGCAGGCCACATCTACACAAATTAGGAACTAAAAGGTGCATTACAGTCTGTTCTTTTACAAAATGAATAATATTAATGTAAAAAAAACTGGATGGTAATTTGCTGCTGAAGAAAATTATATTATCATCTCTGAATTAAGAGTAGATTCCATTCAAGGTTACCTTTGTTCTCTGCTGAAATGGAATGATTTCCAAACCATGACCCAGAGAGTGTTCCTTTTGGAGCAAATTATTCAAAGGCCAGCAACTCTAAAATAGAAACTGATTGCCTTTAGAAATGTACAATTCACAGAACCTTGCACATCATTTCACAGATGTGCATCACTTATTTTGTTGAACTGTTAAAAAAAATTCAAAGATGCAAGCACAATTTTGTGGTTTTCCTATAACATCCTTCTGTATTTTCACATCCTCTATAATAACTATTATTGCTGAACCAAATCTATATTTGGCCAAGCCACAGAAAGTGCTGGAGGAACTCAACAGGTCAGGCAGCATCCATAGAGGGAAATAAACAGTTGACATTTCGGGCCAAGACCCTTCATCAGGACTGGAAAGGAAGAGGGCAGAAACCAGAATAAGAAGGTGGGGGGGGGGGGGTGCAGGGTGGAAAGCACACGCAGGCAGGGGATAGGTGAGTTCAGGTGATAGGCAAGTCCAGGTGAGAGGGGGGAGGTAGTGGGCGGGGGAGGGGGAGAAGATGTAATAAGCTGAGAGGTGATAGGTAGAAGAGGCAGAGGGCTGATGGAGGAGGAATCTGGTAGGAGAGGGCAGTGGACCATGGAATAAAGGATGGGGGGAGGGGAGGAGAGGAGATGGGCTGGTCATCAAGGCTGGGGAAGGGAGCCATGGGAAGACAAAGGAGTGGGGGTGGGGGGAGGAGAAAAAGGGGTGGGGTTATTGGAAGTTAGAAAAATCGACGTTAAGGCCATCAGGTTGGGAGTCTCCAACCTGATGGCCTGAGGCTTTCCATTCTAGGACATCAGGGATGTCCTCCTTTTTTTAGTAACTGGGTTTCTCTTCCATCACCATCAATGCTGCCCTTACCTGTATCTCCTCCAATTTCCGTAAGTCTGCCCTCACCCCTCACATCCCCCCCAACCCCCACCAACATAACAGGGACAAGGTTCCACTTGTCCTCACCTACCACCCCACAAGCCTCCGTATCCAATACATCATTCTCCGCAACTTCTGCCACCCCCAATGGGATCCTACCATCAGACACATCTTCCCCTCACTCCCTCTCTCCACTTTCCAAAGGGACCGCTCTCTCCGCAACTCCCTTGTCCATTCATCCCTCCCCACCGATAACCCCCCTGGCACTTATGCCTGCAACCGCACCAAGTGCTACACCTGTCCCTACACCTCCTGCCTCACCACCATTCAGGGTCACAAACAATCCTTCCAGGCGAGGCAGTGCTTCACCTGTGAGTCTGAGGGAGTCATTTTTTGCATCCGGTGCTCCCGGTGCGGCCTCCTGTAATCAGTGAGACCCGACGCAGATTGGGTGACCTCTTCATCGAGCACCTTCGCTGTCCGCTGCAACAGCCAGGACCTCCCGGTGGCCACCCACTTCAATTCCACATCCCATTCCCATACTGACATGTCCATCCATGGCCTCCTCTACTGCCACGCTGAGGCCAGGCGCAGGTTGGAGGAACAACACCTCATATTCCACCTTGGGAGTCTCCAACCTGATGGCCTTAACATAGGTTTCTCTAACTTCCAGTAACCCCACCCCTTCTTTTTCTTGCCCCCCCCCCCCACTCCTTTGTCTTCCATTATTCCCATGGCTCCCTTCCCCCGCCTTGATGACCTGCCCATCTCCTCTCCTCCCCTCCCCCCCCATCGTTTATTCCATGGTCCACTGCCCTCTCCTATTGGATTCCTTCTTCTTCAGCCCTTTGCCTCTTCTACCTATCACCTCATTACATCTTCTTCCCCCCTCATCTGGACTCACCTGATCTCATCTATCCCCTGCCTGCGTGTACTCCCTCCCCCTACCTTCTTATTCTGGTTTCTGCCCTCTTCCTTTCCAGCCTGAAATGTCGACTGTTTATTTCCCTCCATGGATGCTGCCTGACCTGCTGAGTTCCTCCAGCACTTTTTGTGTATTGCTCCAGATACATCCAGCATCTGCAGTATTTCTTGTGTGTCTATAATTGGCCAAGAATTGGATTAAGTTCCCAAACAACCCATCCACCTACCCCATCAAGCACCTCGTGGCAGAGTCTACACATCTCTCACAGGCCTCATCAGCCACCTCAGAACCTACAAAGTGGAAATGTGTCATTTTTGTCCTTGAGAACCTGCCGTGGAAGAGGACACCTGTCCAAACTGTAGTATAACTTCCATAAATGGTATTACAATTTCAGACGTTCAACATTTGCAGTATTCTGTTGGTAAATTTAATTCATATGGTCAATATGGCAAAATGCAACTGAGACATCTTTAGTAGAGGGAGGAGGGCGGGTGGGCAGGACAAATAATGCAAAAAGTAATGTAATTAAACTACTGCAACAGATGTCTTATTTCAAATAGTTGACTATTCTTTTATGCCAATTTGCTTTCTACAGCAAAAGAACTGGCAACAGAACGACTTAATCTTTTGCAAACAATTGCAGAGACAGTACTGTATCTGGCAAATAACTCACATAAATTTGTTTTTTTCCCAAAGAAATAGGATTTCCAGGCCTGGCCCTTCAGCAAACAATTTGGAAGATTTCAATGGTGAAAGTCTGAAGACTCATTTCTTTAGGCCTTCCTATGTTTCCAAACACTGCTCCCTCTCCTCGAGGGAGAGGCAGACCTGCTTGGCAACTTCGTATGAGCTCCCCTCATTCCACACCTCAGCCCCCATCTCATTCAAGTTCCCCTCACTGGTACAAAACTGAGTGCAGCTTTTTACACATGCTTTTATGTCACCATTTTGCTGCCTTTTGTTCCTTTGCTGGCTACCAGCTCTTGCTACCTATTTCCTGTTGCCACTTCCTCAGGATTTCCATACAAAAGTTACCACATAATTCTCATGGCCTCAGGCCATACTTTGAAAGGTCTTGCCTCCAGGAAATAGAATCCTTATTTATTTCGGACTTTTTCCCAGCAAAAAAAATCTAGATAATTGGAAAACAAAGTCTGGCAGTCTCACACAAATAACTTGATACAAACTCAACCAGCTCAGGATAAGTGAGTCATCGGAAATTTGGTATTTATTTAAAAACACATTGCATGTTTTGAGGCAGGGCAAATTATATTTGGTGATAGTTATGAATAGGTTAATTGATGGCATTTGTTTCTTAATGTTAAGATATCCTGCAGATATTCTGGCAGGAATGACCAGTTCCGATACAGACAGAAAGAACAAGTTACCTAAAGGTGGAGAATCTGAAAGGCTGTAATGTGCCCAGATGAAAAATGAGGTGCTGTTCCTCAAGCTTACATTGGGCCTTTGTTATAACAGTGCTGGAGGTCACAGACAAAGAGGTCAGAGTGAGAGGCTTTCTGTTGTAAGTCATCACGCTGTGATTTTGGCTCAGTTTTTCTCTCTCTGTCAGATTGATCTGCTGGTCATCTTGCACAGCCCCATTATTAGCAACACAGACAAAGCAGCATAATCACCCACAAGCTGCTCTATTACCCATTTGACACAGTCTCACCCTATCACAGATATTCCTTGTCTTATCCATCCCTCCCACCACCTCCTTTGCAACTTTAAATAATTTTTTAAAATCTCTTTTTCCCAGTTCTGACGAAGGGTCTTCAACCTGAAACATCAGCTCAGTTTCTTTTTCCAGAAATGCTGCCTGAACTGCTGAGTGTTTCCAACATTTTGTGCTTTGATGAAAAAGCAACAAGATGCTGGAGGAGCTCATCAGGCCAGGCAGCATCCGTGGAGGAAAGCAGACAGTCAACATTTCGGGTCAGGACCCTTCTTCAGGACTGAAGATAGGAAAAAGGGAAGCAAAATGTATATAGGAGGGGAAAAAAAACAGAGCAGAGATAGGTGGACAAGGGAAGGGAGGCAGGGTGAGCACACTGGTGGTGATAGGTAGATGTAGGTCAGAGATAGTGAGACGGATACGGGGGAGGAGTTCGTTTTGATTTTATCCCTTTGTGGTTTAAACATGATGCTGGTACAACAGAGTGACTTGCTAGGCCTCTTCACGGGGTATTGTAAGACCCAACCACATAGGATGGATCTGGAGTCGCACAGTAAGCTAGACCAGGTTTTCCATGATTTTCATTGCTAAGACATTGGTGTTTATTTCCCCAAATTTCAGATTATTAATCAAATTTAAATTCCATAGCTGCTGTGGTGAGATCAAACTCAGGTGCCTCGAATCTATGAAGTAATCCATGCCCAGCCTTTTCCCAAACATACAAATCCCAATATGTAATCTTTTAGCAGCACTAGGCATTCCCATTTTCAGCCACCAGCTGTTTACCCCTTTAAGGATTGATATGTGATGGTACTTGTTGAATATCCAAATGTGAACAAGTACAAATTACTTTCAATTTCAGATTTTAAGGAGGAGTTTTCATAGTCCCTCACAACTGATGGAGTCAAAGAATTTGGTGAGGTCAAAAAAAGTCACGCCTGGTGGTTGATGCTACTCTCTGCATTTCTCTTAGCTCTGCCACATGGTGAAGGGCATGGCACTTGTGCCTCCTGATGGATGGAATCCATGATGAGATTCCACCTGGGAGGCAGTGGCAGAGAGAGCCCTCTGAAGTTACTGCAATCACACAAGTATCCTTCCTTGCAGATAGTGCTAAACTTTACCATCTCACCTTCTTTAGATCCCTTCTTAAAATTTTACCATGACCAAGTCTGCTGGCTATTACCTCGCCCGACTTGAGGCATTTTACCTGCCCTAAAGGCAGATAAATTGCTGTTCCCATTTTAGCCGAATTTCATCGTTTTTCTTTCTCTCACCCACCATCTACTATTTTAACTCCAACTTCCAGTATTTGAATTTTACTGCTTCCCTCAATTGAAATTTCTATTCTTGTGCTCCATTTTATCCTATTATTGCTTTTCTAGTGTTCCAAACTTCTTCAAATTCACTCCATATTTTCACAATTATGCAAGATTTCAAGCTTTACTTACTACCCTTTAGTTTGCAATTCTCTTCATTATATTTGCCACAGCTCCAGCTTTCATATCTATAACTTGCACTAATATCTTTCCCATGTAGCAGAATAAAATGCTCTGTAATCATTACTCATCCTGCTGAAACCTCTCATGTCTTCCTGATAACCATTCTGCATTACCATTCACCACAACTTCCTCCCCCAACTCATTACCACCAATTCCTCCAAGGTCTTAATTGTTTCCTTTCTTAATGGCTCATTCCTTCCATTACTCAAGTGTTACTTCTTAATTTAACCCTGCAAACCACTGCAATTTTCAGCTCCACTCAAAACAGAATTTAAAACTTTTGTGTTTTGTCCTACCACATATTTATAAATTATGGCAGCCTTTTTATATTCTATATTTATCTATAAATTTATTTGCATGCATACGTAATTATAACTTACAGTAAAAATCATATTTAATGTTCTTTTCCTAAAGTCTCTTGCAGTACATTTTTTTAGCCTTCAGTTTAATGAAATGATGCCACCTAAAACCTCTCTGTCAGTTTATATTTGCACATCATTCTCCGTTGTTATTTTTTCCTCACGTGATTTTTTTTCCTTTCCTTATACATTTGAAAGAATCTTTTGTACATCCCTCAGTTCTTCCACTCCATTATTTTTTTATCAACTGTACAGAAAATGCCTCACAATTTGCTACGCTCAGCAACTTGGACACTTTCTTTTGATGACTTTCTTTCGCTGAATTCTTTTGATAGTGTTCGCAGACAGTGATGTCAATATGACTGCAACTGCCAACATGCAGTAACGTTTAACTTCATTTGCTTAAAGCCATTGCTCAGGTATCCTTTCCAGGGAAGGCCCCAAATAAGCTTCATGCTGCATTTAATTAAAAGTAACTGCTTGTAAATGCCTGGATCCTGCCTTCAGGAAAGGGCTGTATTAGAATGATCACTTTGAAGTGCACTATCTGAAGTGTGACAGATGCACACTACGTGCATGATACAGCTGCAGAGGACAAGGTTTCTCCTAACACAGATAGGGTCATACAGCAATACAGCATGGATACAGGCCCTTCAGCCTAACCAGTCCATGGTGACCACCCAGCTAGTCGCAATTTCCTGTATTCAGCCCATATCCCTCTAAGCCCCGCCCCTCCATATACCTATCCACGTGACTCTCAAATGATATTATTGTACCTGCCTCAACCACTTCCTCTGGCAGCTCGTTCCATATATTCACCATTCCTTTTTAAATCTTTCCCCTCTCATCCAAAACCTATGCCTCCTAGTTTTGGACTCCCCTACTTTGAGGAAAAGTGTGCTACCATCCACCTTATCGGTGCCTTGCATAATTTTAAACAATTCTATAACGTACCCCCATTCTCCTACATCCCAAGGAATAAAGACTTAGCATGGCCAACCTCTCCCTATAACTCAGGCCCTCTAGTCCTGGCAACATCCTTGTAAATCTTTTCTGCACTCTTTCCAGTTTAACCACATCTTTCCTATAAGAGGGTGACAAAACTGCACACAGTACTCGAAGTGCGGCCTCACCTATGACTTATACAACTGCAACATGATGTCCCAGCTCCTATACTCAATGCCCTATTGACGAAGGCCAGTGTGCTAAACACCTTTTTCACCACCCTGTCTACCTGTGATGCCGCTTTCAACAAGCTATGCATTTGTACTCCTAGGTCCCTCCGCTCCATTACGCTTCCTAGTGCCCTACCATTCATAGTACAAGTTCTACGCTGGTTTGACTTTCCAAAATGCATCACCTCACACTCATTTGGCCCACTTCCCTAACTGATCAAGATCCCCTTGTAGTCTGTGATAACCTTCTTCACCATCAATAATATCTTCTAATTTTGTGTCATCTGCAAACTTACTGATCAAGCCTTGTGCATTCGCATGCAAATCATATAAATAACGAATAACAAGAGTCCCAACACCAACCCCTACAGCACACCACTAGTCACCAGCCTCCATTCCAAGAAACAACATTCAACCACCACCCTCTCCTTCCTATCTCCGAGCCAATTTGAATCCACCTAACTAGCTCTCCCTGGATTTCAGACCAGCCTGCCATGCGGGACCTTGTCGAAGGCCTTGCTAAAGTACAAAGAGACAACATCCCTTGCCCTACCTTCATCTATCCTTATGCTTAACTGTTCAAAAAACTCTAAAAGATTCGTGCACAAATCCATGCTGACTCCTCCTAATTAGACTCTGCCTATCCAAATCTTGGTAGATCCTGTCCCTCAGAATTCCCTCCAGTAACTTCCCTACCACTGATGTCAGGCTGACTGGCCTATAGTTCCCTGATTTTTCCTTGCTCCCCTTCTTAAGCAACGGAATGACATTAGCCACCTTCCAGTCTTCGGGAACTTTACCAGCGGCTAACGATGAAGCAAGTATCTCCGCAAGGGCATCTGCAATTTCTTCTCTAGCCTCCCACAAAGTCCAAGGATGCACTTGGTCTAGCCCTGGGGATTTATCCACCTTAATGCGCTGTAATGCTGCAATTACCTCCTCCCTGGTAATATGAATTTTCTCCAAAACATCTTCACTTCTTTCCCTCATCGCTTGATCAACCACGATTTTCTCCTCAGTAAACACAGAGGAGATATATTCATTAAAAATCCTACCCAATTCCTGCGGCTCGAGTCATAGGTGGCCCTACTGATCTCTAAGGTGACCCACTCTCTCCCTAGCTGCCCTTTTACTCTTAATATCTAAAGAACCTCTTGGGATTTTCCTTAATCTTACCTGCCAGATCCATCTCATACCCTCTCTCTACCTGCTGATTTCCCTCTTAAGTGTATTCTTAATCGTCTTATAGTCATCAAGGGATTCATTTGTCCCATTGTCTGCATTGAGCCAATTGGAAGAACAGCCACTTATTTCGAGCTTTACTTCAGTGATCTGTCTGTTCTATTTTTAATGTTTCATGCCATGGAATTCTCTTACCTAGTACTTGACAAATATGTTTTGAATGTCCAAATATCCCATTATCCAGAATTCATTTGGTTTGTTTATATCTTAAGTAATGTGTGATCAAGGAAATCCCTCTCACAAAGCTGATGCATACAAAGAATGGAATTTGGCATCAGTATCAATCAGTAAAGTGTTAAAGCTTGTCAATTTAGGAAGTCCCAAATTCAATTCATTGTCTGCACTGAGTTGGGGCAATGGCAAAGGTACTACAATAGACCTCCATTATGAGCAATTGGAAGGTCAGAGCAAGGGATGATCAGAGGAGGAACAGGAAGACAAGCTAAGTATGTTGGGTGTACCCCAAGAGACAGAAGTAACAGGACTTGAGTTAGTGGAGTCCTGGCCAGCACTATACAAGCAGGTCTGCTCCAGGAATGACCAAATTTGGTCACCCCCCCCCCCCCCCCCAGACAACACGAAATAACTTCCTCTGCAATGCTCAGTGTTGCTTGGGGAATTCTGTCATTTGATGATTGTCTGACAGAAATTGTTTCAGCTTCGCAAAAATGATCCATGCCAGGATGTGTCCAGTGAAATTTTCAGCATGGCATGAAACAACATAGAATTGGTTCTCACATGTTATTTTGCTCAAACATTGACACACAATTGAATTTCTAAGCAAAGGTCTGTGGAATGGGCAAATAAATACCCAGCCTGAGTTTCTGCTCCCCTCAGTGACTGTCCAAAGGTTTGTGCTGGAATATCTTCACATTTTTCCCCCTTTCAACACTTCATCCACTGCCATAGATTCCTAATTATATCCATTTTATTCACTTGCAGAATAATTATTTGGGTGAGAGAGCAAGGTGAGTCAGCATGTGGAAGAGGATGAAAATCACTTCAAACATTAAAAAAGACAAGGTGCTTATGACAATATTTTGATACAAAAGGTGCCAGTTGCTAAGGTCTGCATACGAACCAATTGTGTAACATCTGTATTTTGAAACTGCTGACACGCTGCATCATAGTAGAGGATATCACACTGACAGTATCACTATAGTTACAACCTAAGCGGCTATAAACACCCACAAACATTGTGCTACCCTCCCTTCCCCTGAGTTCTTCGAGGGATAAACATACAAGTGGAACAGATCACATTTGATCTATCCTGCTTTCTTCAGTGGCAGAAGCTCAACCATAAATAATAAAATATTTTGGCATAAGTTCAAAGAAGAATCGAAATATTAAAATGACAGGTTGTTCATTAGATTAACGGGAAGGTCAACTTCAGACAGGAATGTGTTGATGATAGGTTGTCTGCCCTGAAAGAACCTGCGCAATCTCTGCCACGAAGAAGCATAACTTACAAATGATTAATTAATAACATTTCAGACATGTTGTTTATATCTTTTCAGCAGAAGCAGAACGACTTGCACGTTGTGACTTGTATCTGTTGCACTGCACTGCGTGGAATGCAAAGGTATGGTGGAATGCAAAGGTACGGCAAATGCACAACTTTAAAATGTGTTGAAAGCAGCATCAGGAACACCAGCATTTAACATCCATGGCATTCAAGGGCACTTTCATTGCACTAGTGTCCAAATACTTCTATAAGCTCTGTGCTGAGATGGCATTTGAACTATGGATCCACATTCAGATCAACCTTACAAGCAAACTTATGCAGGAATTCAGGGTTTAAGTGGAACAACCAGATTTTGATGCTAATCAGCAATCAAAACATTTTTTTTCTATTGCTGATCAGAGAATATCAAAGAAATCTGGCATGTCCACTTTGACACTCATCAATTTTTATAGATACACCATAGAAAGCATCCTATCTGGATGCATCACGACTTGGTATGGCAACTGCTCTGCCTGAGACCACAAGAAACTGCAAAGAGTTGTGGACACAGCTCAGCACATCACAGAAACCAGCCTCCCCTCCATGGACTCTGTCTATACTTCTCACTGCCTCGGTAAAACAGCCAGCATAATCAAAGACCCCACCCCACTTTCTCTCTTTTTCTCCCTCCCATCGGGCAGAAGATACAAAAGCCTGAAAGCACGTACCACCAAGCTCAAGGGTAGCTTCTTTCCTCCTGTTATAAGACTATTGAACGGTCCCCAAGTATGATAAGATGGACTCTTGACCTCGCAATCTACCTCATTATGGCCTTACCCCTTATTGTCTGCCTGCACTGTACTTTCTCTGTAACTGTAACACTATATTCTGCATTCTGTTATTATTTTCCCTTGTACTACCTCAATGCACAAATGTGATGAAATGATCTGTATGGATGGCATGCAAAACAAAGTTTTTCACTGTACCTCAGTACATGTGACAGTAATAAACCAATTTACCCATCTTTAGATGGAGTCATGACAACAATGCAGGAGGTCAAACAGCAGCAAAAACTAATAAGGAGGGAGAAAATAGAATATAAGAACAAACTGACAAGAAATATTGGAACAAACAACATGAGCTTCTGTGCATGTATAAAGAGGAAGATGGTAGCTAGGGTAAGTGTGGGACCCTGGAGAGTGAAACTGGGGAACTAATATCAGGAAACAAGAAAATGGCAGTAATTTAAACTTATACTTTACATCCATCTTCACAGTGGAGGACATTGCAAACATCCCAGACATTCTTATTTCAAATGGGAAAGAAGAACTTGCAACAATCCCTAAGATGAGGGATAAAATATTTAAAAAAAGCAAATGGGAGCAATTCTGCCCTGTGGCAGACAAGATGCCAAATGGCAGACTAGTTGCCAGGACCCAATGGAAGCAGCTACTGAGATGGTGGAGCTATTGGCTGAAGTTTTTTTTTTAAACCCACCGAGTTCTGGGAGGGTATCAATGGATTGGAACATTGGAAATGTGTGACAATCTTTGTGACAAATCTTTGAAATTCTCTATTCCAGATGGTTGTGGAGGCTAGTTCACTGGAGGTAATTAAAGAGGAGGTAGATAATTATTTGAAGTCTCTGGGATTTGAGGACTTTGTGAGACTGACATAGAAGAGGAGTTGGGGCCTGGGACACTTAGCTATATTGAAATGGGGGCAGGCTTAAGGGGCCAGGTGACTTGTTATTTTATTTTATAAAATAAAATATTCCCTTTTTTTTCAGGGTATTCTTGCGTGTTGCCCATTAAATCCATACTGGTTCTTCTGCTGAGCCACCCTGTCAGTCCCATTCCCCCAACTCTATCCCCATAGCCTTCCAAACACCTATTCAATTTCCTTTTGAAACTATTGGTCAACTGCATTTTCACCACCTCCCTTGGCAACAAGTTCCAAGTGATCACTGGTCACACCCCTCTGCTTTCATTGATGAAGATATAAAATCTGCGTCCAGAAATCCTATTATCACCAGCTAAAGTGAACAACTCTTCATTGTATACCTTATCTAAACCAGTCACAATCTTGTACAAATCTACCAAATCTCCCCACTACACCCTGCTTCTCCAAACTAACCTCGTCATTAAGCCTACCTTGCTCGTCACTAGAATCATTCCAATAAATCTCATCTGCATCCTCTCAAGGACCTTCACATCTCTCCTTTAAGTGTGGTGACCAGAATCAAATGCAATTCCCTGAAGTGGTCTAACCAGGCTTAAACGGTTCAGAATAATGTGTTTGTTTTTGAACATAATAAATATCCTGATTAATGAAGCTCAAAATCTCACATACAATGAAACTCCAATTATCTGCTGTTTGACAATTCAGAAATCTCAGTGGTTCAGCATCCTTCTCACCAGGTGAGGTTTGCCACGCTCCCCCTCCACTCACTGTAAGCCTTGGTTACTGGTCTCCTGTCCCACTCACCGGGCCTTGTTCCTGTGCTCCTTTTCAATTCACCAGGGCCTTCTGGTGACATCAGAATTTGGATTTTATTCTAATTTCCAATATCCAAATCTCTTATAAATATCAAAGTAGCCCTAGCATTGACCCATTGGGAACACATTGCCCACCAACCTCCAGAACGAGAAACAATCATTATCTAATAAAGACCCATTGTTTTTATTCAAATTGACAGTGACCATATTTCACAAGCCATAATTTTCTAGATCAGCCTTTTGTATGATATTTTATCACATGCTTTCTTAAGTCTAATAGATAGCATCCAATGCACTCTATCCATCAACTTCATCAAAGTATTCAATTAAATTCATTAAACATGATCAACTGGCTCTTCTTAATTAACTCAAACTAACTCAAGTGTCTGATGGATCTTTTGCCTGATTTTTTTTAAAAGGCTTATCCATTTTGTAGTTACTACAAATGTCCTTAAATCATTTCTTGAATAAAGGAATCACACATTCACCACTTTCTGATTCTCCCCTGTATCCAGTGAAGATTGAAAGATTATGGCAAACCCTTCTACAATCTCTACCGTCACTTCCCTTAGCAGCTTCACTGGAAAACAATCTGGACCACGTAATATATCCACTCTGACCATTACTAGTCTTTCCTGCACATCCTGCTATTAGTTTTCACATTATCCATTACCATCATTCATGATTTTCACTTCTACCAATACTGCGTCAGGATCTTGGTAAACACCAACACAAAAAATTTGTGGGATATTCTATTATTACTCTGCATGTCTTAGCATCAGTCACCTTCATTGTTCCTAAAAAGTCTCACCTGGTCTTTTGCTATTCGCTTACTTTTTACATTGCTTTGGGTTCCCTTTTACATTAACACCTGTCTATTATTTTATTTCACTCTTATTTCCCTCTTCACTTTTCTCAATTTGTTGTATTTAGACTACTGCTCTCTTGCAGATTTTACCTGACATG
This sequence comes from Pristis pectinata, assembly GCF_009764475.1. Taxonomy (NCBI): domain Eukaryota; kingdom Metazoa; phylum Chordata; class Chondrichthyes; order Rhinopristiformes; family Pristidae; genus Pristis; species Pristis pectinata. The sequence goes on from NC_067407.1 coordinate 108,558,297, forward strand.
GAACATACTCCTCCCTCTTTTTTGTTTCATTATATTCTCTATTTCCCCTGTCATCCAAGAAGCCTCTTTCTTCTTCTCGGAATGTAGACTGCAACTGAAAAATCTCCTCCTTAAAAATCACCTTTTGCTCCATTACAGTTTTCTTCTGTTAAACACTGGTTCCACTTTACTTTGGCTAGATCCCCTCTCATCCAATTAAGCTTGCCCTGCCAGTTTAGAAGTTTAACTTTAGATTATTCCTTACCCTTCGCCATTGCTAATTAAAACCTTATGACATGATGAAAATCAAAAAAAACTGCAGATGCTGGAATTCTGAAATTTAATAAACAGAAAAATGTCAGAAACACTCAGCAGGTGAGATGGGTCTTGAGGAAAGACAGAAAACAAGTTAACTTTCTCAGTTTTGAAGAAGGGTCTAAGACGTGAAACAAAATGCTGCCCGACTTGCTGAGTGTTTCCAGCATTTTCTGTCTTCATTTATGATCTGATGGTCACTCTTACCCACGAGTTCTGACAGTGGCACTTGTCACATTTAGCCCAACTCGTTTCCCAGCACCAGGTCCGGCACCATTTCCTTTCTAGCTGAGCCAAGAACACACTGATCAGGAAAATTCTCCTGAACTTATATTCTCCCCTTGCTTTTCCTTTACTGTTAAACATCATTTAATTAAAAATTTTAAAATGTTTTTAGAACTTAATTGAGCCAGTCAAATAACAATATTTTCCTAATCATTTCTCTAATTGTTTTAACTCAGAAATAGATGGAAGAAACAATGAGAGAAAAAAAGGTAGGCCCTGTGCAAAGATAACAGGCTCATCACCAATTTGCCACCATGATGACATGCAAGACAGACATTAACTCAAGCTTTTATCCCCAACAGCACCAAAAATGCTATTAGTGAGGAAAAAAAACAATTTATATATAGGTCTTCTTTCCTCATTAATTAACAGTGATTTAACACATTTAACAAATGAATGGATATGAGAATGAAAACACAGCAGGTTATTTACGGATCTGCCTCAAAGTGGTTTGAAGGGGGACAGAAATGTGGGAAATCTTATGAATTCAGAGCTTGATACTGTCAGAAAATAACTTCAAATGCACAGGAAGTGCAGATATATGAACATCAGCAGATAACAAGCAAGTAAAGACCCTCACCTCTATCCACCCCACCCACACAATTGTAATCTCTCTGTATCATAATATACATACTCTCCACTTCACCTGAGATAGCTCCTGGTAGAGGCAAAAAAAAGATACAACTTGATAGGGAAAAATCTCACATGAAAGATGAAATTTGTGACAATGCATCACTTTACTGTTCAATACTATGTTGTTAGCCTAGATTATATTTGCAGACTACCTCTAAGTACAGCATGAAGCTTTAAGTATGTTAACTTCCCGGATGGATCCAATGACAACCTCTTATGGGTGAGATAAACATTTGATTAAAAGTACAAATGCATCCTTTATAATAACCTTAACGTAATCAAAATGTTCCAAGGTATTCACAAGAACAGTCATCACCACAAAATGTAATACCTAATAATGTGAAAAAAAATTTTTTAAATCTTAATCAGAGAGTTATGTTTTTTAGATGGATCTTAAAGAAGGGAAGAGTAAATAGGCAGAGCACTTTGAGGCAATTGTAGGCATATTAGTTTAGCTGTTTACCAGCTTATTTCTTCTTTATCATAACTTTCTTTCCAGATTTCATCCTAACTGATTCAACTCTTAAACATCAAGAAGCATAAGGCAGCACTGAAACTGAGCACCATTCCAAAGCACATAATTGATTAAATATTTGTAAAGCCTAACTTGTTTATGAATCAGCAGGAATTGAATGGAAAATAGGAGGAAGAAAGGGAATATATAACAAAGCAGAAAAAATAATGCTAAATCATAGTTTACACAATGAGTCCAAACAGCTGTTGTTAAAGCATATATTTTGATACTGGTTCAATTATTTTTGCTGTGCTTCCTGTCTGTCATCACTCCTTTAAGGATAAAAGCAGAATCTGTTTTTCCAATGATTACCAGTGCCACAAGTGAACGAACACAACCTTGAACAATACTTCACGGCATGGTACAAAAGTGGTAATGGTACAATGAGACAAAAATGTACACAAATTATCTTACCCTCTTTCTTTCCTCTATCTTAAGAGGAAAGAAATAGGTACCTGTGCCTTAATTGAGGGTGCAACTGTGTACACACGAGTCTCTGACGATACCGGGTGTTGGTTGTCTTCTGAACATTCCGTCAGGAGGCCAACTCTATTGGTTTGCTTTCCCCAACACATTCATTGCCAATTATGCCTTTCCAGTGGTTGTGTCATTTCTGACCCTCTCACTGAAGTTATCAAGAAGGAACAGTCTGTCTCCCCCTGGGACACAAGCTAGATGATTGCTTAAGGTTGGAGCAAAACTACCCTTTGCCCTCATCTGCAACATTCAGGACTAGGGCGTATGCGCTGGTGACCATATTGTGCTAACTTCACTTCAGAGCCAGAAGGCCATGAGATGTTCACTTATCCCACTGGAGGAAATTGCAGAGACACAAGACCAACTCATTCTTGAGATAAAAACCCAACCAGTGAAGACTATCTTCCTCTTCCCACTTGCTCTTCCAGACAAAGTTGTACCTACTGCCTTGTTCATTGAGCTGGGCATCTCCTACCATTGTATATCACTCACAAATGGTGACATCAATGTCAGAGCACCTGAGTTCCTGCAATCATACTACGAAGTGAATATCATCTGATAAAATGACAATAATAGTGTGACATTCAACAATGAAGTAGTTGAGGTTGAGCATGAGAGTTCCAAATTTTACACTGAGAAGTGAAAAATAGCTGTGCGTCAATTCTTTTAATTGTACTTCGGATGTCACACCATTGAAACAGTGAATAAGCCTTTCTCTCCTCACCCTCTCAGAACCAGTGATTCTCCTCCACTCTCCCAGTTTTCTAAAGGCTTCACTGTGTGAGGCCCGCAGCTTTGCAGGAACTCCTCCCGGACATTGCCCATGAGCTTGCGTAGGACTGCAGCCGCCTTCTTAACACTGACAATGTCCAATTGCTTGATGTGCTGTGTGTGGGTTGTTAGATTGCAATGCAAATTTTAAGTCAGTCAGTGGAACCAGATGCGTCTAGGATGAGGATGGGTGGGATGACTCATGCCTCCACCATTACAGGAACCCAACCCTAAGCCAACTTAACAACAGTTCACAGCATGCTTATCTGGGTGGGGGTGAAGCTGGGATCTTCCTGGTCAGTGCTGCTCTCTGCCATGTCAAGGAGCAGCTAAAGTACAAATACAACCAGCAACAACAGACAAATTACAGGACCCACAGTAATTCAATAGGAATGGAACACTTGAGCTACTAGTAAACATTCTTTTTCTTCAGTGGCAGAGGCAAATTGTAACCTGCAGTGTATCATACACTAGACTTGAGTTGAAAATTAGGCAACAGTTCCACTTATGCCTTCTTGGCAACATCTATATGGTCAGGTTTTTAAAAGCTAAGTGATGCTGTGCCAAGAGAACTCATTCCTATTTTTAATACAAGAAAAATGTAAATGGCATACATTCAATATTTTACTGTTTAACAGCATTGTTAAATTTTGTTCAAAGATATTCAGCATGTCTCCCTGTAATTTAGTAAAAAGTAAAGCAACTTTTTTTAAACCCCCAATTTCCTTACAAGATATACAAAATGATTATCCCATAGAGTGATATTCAAAGCATTGACACCAAGGGTAATGGGATGTTGAGATGATGTTGATGGAGAGGCAGGAGGTTAAAGGCAGACAAAAACAAGCTCAAATGATAAAGAATAAATGCATGCAACTTATTTGTTGGCTTCACGATGGACCATGACCTCACAATCTACCTTGTTGTGACCTTGCACCTTATTGCACTGCACTCTGTGGCTGTGACACTTTACTCTGCACTGTTATTGTTTTTACAATGTAACTGCACCATGCAATGAATTGACCTGTACGATTGGTATGCAAGACAAGTTTTTCACTGTACCTCGGTACAAGTGACAATAATAAACCAATACCGATGTTGGAGAAAGATCTGTATAAATTATTATGAGTGTTTAGTTTATCTGTGCTTAGAAAAATTTGCAACCCCTTTCCTCCGCACTGCTGCTGGAAACAAAAATGAAAAGTTACCAGACCTATGATACTAGTGGGTGGGTATGAATGAATGGCTAGGACCTGGCATCAAATGTACCATAACTCGATCTCTAATCAGTTTCTCCTTCAGATGAAATAAAATAACAGCAAATGCTGGAAATCCAAAACAACAGAAAATAATGGAAACACTCAGGGGTCAGGCAGCTGTTTGTGAAAGTTCAGCAACTTAAAACGTTAATTCTTTTTCTCCTTTCACAGATGCTCTCCTGAACTCCAGCATTTTCTGTTTTAATTTCAAATTTCCAGCATCAGCCATGTTTTTAAGCATCTCTTCTGGACTCAGTTTTGATGGAGACCATCCCATCATCAAAATAATCCATTCACTGCAAGCAGCAGCAAGTTACCTCAAGAGAGGAAATGCACAAAATGAATATGTCTGGCCTTGGGCTTATCTAGGTATTTTTTTGGCCACTCACAGGAGATTAAATTCCTGCAGAGGACTGGGAAGAATCCAGCTATTATACTCCAGGCATCCAGACTGTGCAAAAAGCCTCATTGACCAACTTCTCTATTTCTCCCCAACACTTGTGTGTTCATGTGAGGGTTGTTATATTTCATGCCTTTACAAAAAGCAGAAGAGTTGGAACAGTTATGCAGTATTCATAAGCAAATCCCTTCTGCCACAAACTAGAACCGGTTTCTGTATGCATTACCACAAGAGCAGTAACATGGTATGGAATCAACAATCATCTTTCAGTTATGCTGTGATGCACTGAACTGATAATTATTCCACAGCTGATTTGTCATCAGGCTTCGTCGAGGAAAAGGAAGGGAATCAAATTAGCTTTCAGCTTAACTCTAGTTCTTTCCAGACATTTATGTCCCAAAATGCAACAAAAAAAGAATCACATTCAGACAAAGGATAAAAATATAAAAAGGTAACAATGTACAGTTGAGCAAAGAGATTTTTTGATAAGCTTTTGATAAGTTATATCACTGAAGGAATTTCTTTGCCACAAAATCAATGTCCACATTGTTCCAAAAGAATCCCTTAGGTAACTTTCCATCTATAGATTGTATGTTGCTATTGCTAAACATCACAGAAAATTCATCAAATGCTTCAACAAATAGATATCAAAGTTTTAAAGTGGACACTTGCCAAATCACTTGCAAATTGCATTCAATGACCGTTCTTGGTTTCCCTCTCATTTCAATTTTCACCTCCACACTAAAAGTTACCTAAAGTGTCACACTATGCCTTAATCAGAATGGTATAGTTGCTATGGCCAGTGGGTTCTCCAGAGAGAATATCAATATCCTGAACTGACTAAGTTATCAGCTAAATGAGGGTGGTTTCCTTTCCCACAAGATTACCAAGTTGAGAATGAAAATATTGACCCTAGATTTTCACATACAAAAATTAGTTGCTTTAAATGCTGCATAACAACTAGCTTTCAAGTAACAGTATGATACCTTTGCTCATTTTGGTTAACAGTTCTTATACTTAACACTCAACAGCAAACACAATATCCAAATAGTAATGAGATTGTATTTAGCTGCCCTCCCCCATTTGCACTTTATGCATTGACATAAAAGGGAGCAAAACTAAACTGCTAATTGACAAAAACTGCCATTAATTGAACTGCTGAAGCAAAGTAATAGCACAACAACACATGAAACAGAAGAGCAGGTCATTCAGCCCCTTATGCTTCTCCATCATTCAGATCACACCTGACGTCTTACATCAGGTGCTCTTGACTTGGCCTTCTCTACGTCAGCGAGACCAAGTGAAAACTAGGCAACGACTTTAACGAGAGCACCTGCACTTCGCCACCATGGCCTTCTGGAGCACCAGGTTGTAGAGGTACAAACTGCTACTACTGTGCTTCAGTGATGGAATGAGTGCATAGTTGTGGATGGGTGCCTATCAAGTGGGCTGCTATGTCCTGTATGGTGTTGAGCTTCATGAGTGTTGCTGAAGCTGCACTCATCCAGGCAAGTGGAGAATATTCTATCACACTCCTGATTTGAGCCTTGTGGGTGGTGGATAGGCTTTGGGGAGTTAGGAGGTGAGTTACTTACCACAGGATTCCTAGCCTCTGACCTGCTCTTGTAACCACATTGTGTATATGGGTACTGCAGTTCAGTTTCTGGTCAATGGGAACCCTGAGGATATTGATAATGGGGATTCAGTGATGGCAATGCCATTGAATGTCGGGGCTGATAGCTGGATTTTCCCTTGTTGGATATTGTCAATGCCTGGCACTTGTCTGGCACTAATGTTACCTTCCAAATATCAGCCCAGGCCTGGATATTGTCTAGGTCTTGCTGCATCTGCTTGTGAACTGCGTCATTATATGAGAAGTCGCAAATGGTGTTGAACATTGTGCAATCATCAGCAAACATACCTATTTCTGACCTTATGACTGAAGGAAGGTCATTGATAAAGCAGCTGATGATGGGTGGGCCTTGGACACTATCCTGAGGAACTCCCGCAGAGATGTCCTGTGGCTGAGCTGACTGACCTCCAATCACCACAACCAACTTCCCTTGTGCTAGGTATGATTCCAACCAGCCGATGGTTTCCCCCCTGATTCCCACTGACTCCCATTTAGCCAGGACTCCTTGATGCCACACTCAATCAAATGCTGCCTTGATGTCACGGGCAGTTACTCTCACTTCACCTACGGAGTTCAGCTCTTTTTTCCATGTTTGGACCAAGACTGTAATGAGGTCAGGAACTGAGTGACTTTGGAAGAACCCAAACTGAGTTCCTGTGAGCAGGTTGTTGCTAAGCAAGTGCTGCTTGATAGCACCGTCAATCAGCCCTTCCATCACTTTGCTGATGATCAAGCGCAAACTAATGGGGTAATAACTGGCTGGGTTGGATTTGTCCTGCTTCTTGTGGACAGGACATATGAATGGTGCTGAACATTGTGCAATCGTCAGCAAACATCCCGACTTCTGACCTACTTTTTATACTCTTGATGGGCCTCCCCCACATTAGTTCCCTATATCTGTCACATGCTTCCTTGCTTCTCTTTGCCCTACCCTTAACATCCCTCGACATCCAGGGTTCTCTGTAGTTGTTACCCCTGGCTTGTACAGGAACATGTTGGCCTTGAACTCTTGCTATTTCTCCTTTGAATGCTGCCCACTGTGCACATGTAGATTCACCTGAAAGAAGATTCTTCCAATCTACTTTTGCCAGGTCCTCCCTTATTTTAATGAAGTTGGCCTTCCCCCAATTTAAGACCTTTATTAATGGTCCATCCCGATCCTCTCCGTAACCCCATTTAAAAATATATAGATATATGGTCGCTCTCTCTAAAATGAGCCCCCACTAACATTCCCTCAACTCAACTTGACCAGCTTCATTCCCCAAGATAAGATCCAATAATGCTCCTTCTCTTGTTGGTCCATCTACATACTGTGTCAAAAAGCTCATCCTGGAAACACCTCAAAAGCTCTGCCCCTTCTGAGCCTTTAACCCTAGATTGGATGTTGCGGCTATTTTCAGTTGACAATGTCAACTGGTCTTTGAGATCCAAGAATTATTATTCAAAACATATTATAAATGAATGTAGCCAAATTAATTTCAATTGGAAAATTACAAAAGTGTAATGTTAACTTTGTAGTTATACTTTCGTCCCCCAATTCTCCTCCTGAAGCTACAGAACCACATTATGCATGTTCCTGCAGGCGCCAGAGACTCCCTCTCACACCTCTTCCACTTTATATAAACTGAGCAGCTGAAGTATTTTCGATTGTTCTGGACACAACACCCCAATCAGGTTTTTCACTGATATCTAAACTATTTCCAATGCATGCCATTCAGTGCAGTGAATACCTTATCTGATTTTCCAAATACTTAGCCCAAGGCAGAAAACCAAACTGTACTGCACCCGGCCCAGCTCAACACAACCAAGGATCAAACGTTGGAATTTTCCAGTCAGGCACAAGCACCCAAAACCACATTTCTTTGATCAATAGAAACCACTGGAGTATCCATTGGCTGAAGTTGGACTGATAGTTTCCCCACGGTTCTCCTAGAAAAGCAACAACAAAGTCATAGGGTCATGGAATCGTAGCACAAAAACAGGCTTTCAGCCCACCATGTCCATGCCAACCTATTTGCCCATCTACACGGATCCCACTTGCCTGCATTAGGACAGCATTCATCTACACCCTTCCTATTTAAGTATCTGTCTAAATGTCTCTTAAATGTAGTAATTGTATCTGGCTCCACCACCTCCTATGGAGCACATTCCATATGTCGACCACTTCCTGTATAAAAAAAATGACCCCTCAGATCCTGTTTAAAACTTCCTCTTCTCACCTTAAATCTATGCCCTCTTGTTTCTGATACCCCAAATATGGGAAAACAACTTCACTATCTATCCTATCTATGCCAGTCATAATCTTGAATACTTTTATCAGAAAGATTTCTTCCCAACTAGGGAGTGTACATACATAATGGGATATTTATTCCTTTATGATTTGTCTGTTTAAGTGAACTGAGAATAAAGTACATCTATCTCACTTAACAGTTCAAATACAAAAGACAGTAGTGCTTATTTTATTGCAAGTTTAATAGTGATTTTTTTAAATTTGATGCTCAAGATTAATCTAAACAACTTCTATTAATTACAAGTACACAGTCAAATATGGAACTCAGGATGTTGTTGTTCCAGAAGCTATTCTATTTTGCCATCTCACTATTATGATGCTATGGTACTTGCTTAATAGATACTGAATAAACTTGCTGGAAAATGTATGGAATTGTCCAAAAAGTAAATTCTTTCTTTTTCAATCTTTTTATTGAATTTCAAATTAATTCAAATTGATGTACATAATATTAATGATGATACATATGATACAAAGAGATCAGGATAAAAATAATGACGGTTAATATTTATACTCAGAAGGAGTAAAATATATAATCTAGACCTCCCGCACTCTTGCTAAGTGTACATGATGGGAAAAAAAATTGAAAAGAAATTTAATTATATGAAGAGAAAAACCCCAAATCAAAAAAATATATATAATATTAAACAAAAGCAAACCAAAAACTTCAAAGAAAAAAAACTGGACTGATATTTCTTCAATTAAAAGAAAACACATTCTGGGGAGCGGATATAGAGGAGATGTCAGGGGTAAGTTTTTTACTCAGAGAGCGGTGAGTGCGTGGAATGGGCTGCCGGAAACAGTGGTGGAGGCGGATACGATAGGGTCTTTCAAGAGCCTGTTAGATAGGTACATGGAGCTGAGTAAAATAGAGGGCTATGGGTACGCCTGGTACTTTCTAGGGTGGGAACATGTTTGGCACAGCTTTGTGGGCCGAAGGGCCTGAATTGTACTGTAGTTTTTCTATGTTCTATTATATCATCATCTCCGCTCCTCTATATTCAAAGGTTATTGAAGCGGATTCAAAAAAGGTCTGTTCATATCGTATAGAAATATTGAATAAGTGGATTCCAAACTTCCTCAAATTTAAGCGAAGGATCAACAGTACCACTCCTAATTTTTTCTAAGTTTAAACATGTTATAGTTTGAGAAAACCATTGAAATGTAGTAGGGGGTATAGGGTCCTTCCATTTAAATAGAATGGATCTCTTGGCCATCAATCTAACAAAAGCAATCATACGACAAGCAGAAGCGGATAAGTGGCCAGAATCCATCACTGGTAACCCAAAATTTGCAGTAATAGGATGGGGTTGTAATTTAATATTCAATACAGCTGAAATAATATTAAAAATGCCTTGCCAATATTTTTCCAAAAGAGGACAAGACCAAAACATATATGTCAGGGAAGCTACCTCCAAATTACATCTGTCACATATAGGGTTTATATGGTGATAAAAACGGGCTAACTTGTCCTTCAACATATGGGCCCTGTGAACCACCTTAAACTGTATCAAAGAGTGTCTAGCACACATTGAAGACATATTAACTAATTGGAGAATTTTCTTCCATGTCTCTGTAGGTAAGAGTATCTGGAGTTCTCTTTCCCATTCATTCTTAATTTTATCAAGTGTCTCTAGATGTATTTTCATAATCAGATCATAAATTATTGCTATCAAGCCCTTCTGATGAGGATTAAAACCTAAGATTTTTCCCTTAATTTCAGTTTTATATAGTATCAGAAAAGAAGGTAAAGTGACTTTTTAAAAGTTTCTAATTTGTAAATATTGAAAAAAATGGTCCTCACCGTCTCTAACATTGATTGGTCAAATTAATGCGGTTAAGATGAATATTTTACCAAAATTTCTGTATTTATTTCAGGCGGTTCCAACTTTCATTTCGAAATCCTTTTTCGATTCTATTGATCCTAAAATTCTTTCATATATATGGCAGAATAAAAATCCAAGGTTGAGTAAGAAATATTTACAAAAATTAAAAGAAGGATGGTGGTATGGTTTTGCCCAACTTTAGATTTTATTGTTGGGCAATTAATATTAGATAGTTAATTTTCTGGGCACAAGATTTAGATGTAATTCAATGTCCTCGATGGGTGTATCTTGAGAATGAATCAGTGCAAGGATTTTCATTAGATTCTATTTTAGGAGCCTCACTCCCTTTTGCACTTACTAAATTGAGTAAACAAATGATTAACCCAATAGTTAAACATACAATACGAATATGGTTTCAATTTTGTACATTTTTTGGATTGAATAAATTCATTTTATCAAGTCCTATCCAATCTAATTTTTCTTTCAATCATCTAGAATTGACTTAGCTTTTTCTTTATGGAAAATGGAAGGAATAACATGTTTTCATGATGTATTCATCGATAACTGTTTCATGTCTTTTGAACAGTTGTCTAATAAATACAATTTGCCTAGATCACATTTTTTTCGATATTTACAGATTAGAAACTTTTCAAAAAGTAAATTCTTAATGACACGAATAAGACTCAATTACTTCCCATCAAATCCATGATACTAAAAGGCAGCTTTTATTAGTGTGCAATCTCTGACCTTCAAATATTGATCATTACAAGATTTTGAAAAATCATTGGTGAATTTTGTTTTAAGGAAGGAACACAGAGGTCTCTTTTATCACTCCTTCTTCATCCAACCTTTCTTTATATAGATTTGTGCCACGACTGCCATTGAATTATCTATTGAATTAACCTTCTGGTTTAGAATATCTTTCTCACTAAGAATTCTACCTATCCAGTCTAGTTGGTCAGGCACACACATTAAGAAATTCCACTGAATCAGTAGCACTAAACGTACTGAAACTGCTGCTTTACAGTGCATTTACTGCTACCAATCAGGACGAATTTGCAGGTAACAGTTATTTGTCCTGTTCACATAGATCCCAGATGCCCTAGGGCAACATACAGAAATGGTTTTCAAATCACAAGCTTCATTGCAAAAGTTCAGAAAATCTATAGCAAATACTAGAGGAATGAACATCATTCTCGTGCCACTGAGCACAAAACCCAGAAAGCTCAACATACACTTTGTTTGCAGGTGCATTTATGTTTATAACCATGGAGAATTAAACTTAAAGCAAAACTGTGTGTGTAAAATGTATAACACAAAACTACAGTTGATCATGATTCCACCAGATATCAGAGTTCAATGCAAACAAGAACAAGGAATAATCTCCATAGCTGAGAAGCATCTTTAATATCTGCATTTTTGTAATAATCTCAAACCCTTGTACTACGATCAGAAATGATGCTTTAGATGGATTGAACTCCAACTGGTCAAACACCACAAGCTCTCTCTTTAAGAGCGACTTAACGGCCACAATATATCAACACTTGATTGTGGAAATGACAGCCTCTGAGATGTAGAAAGGCATTACAGGCGACCCCTGTGTTATCAGGTTATGGAAATTCACCCCTAGAGAATGCACAAATCACTACCCAAAAATTTGAGATACAGAATAAAATTCACTCTCACGGAATCTGTGTGAAAATAGTAAATAAATCAACACTAAATTTATTTTTTTCAACTCACATTCCCAGACACACGTGCAGATGGCACAGACTTGTGTTATGAAAAAATCACAATATGGCCCATTTTCTAGGAACGCAACCCTCCCATAACACGAGGGTCACCTGTAAATAAAAAGGAATTCAAAGAATCCTGCCAGCAACAGCTGCTAAGTATTATAACATGGTGACAGTCAACATTTTTTGTGGGGCAGATATCATTCACAGGTTTATTACAGTTATGTTGACACTAATGTAGTGTCAACTGGCCAGATCATGCTCACTACTGCAAGCAGTTCAATACAGAACAAATCAGCTATCTCCCCCTCACTGACCAATTTGTCTCAGACTTCTTTTGCCTTTAAGTGCACATGCGTGGAAATCAGAGACAAGCTGGAGGCTATACGGCAGCCTACCTGAACTCCTGCTGCACTGCTGGATTCACCATGGAGAACAGTGGCAAAGCACTGACACCTGAGCAGAGCTGAGAGCCAGATGTGTGTGCTCGCATTCATTTGCATGAAGTCACTGGGCCCCAGCAGAGGCTTGCTTACTTTCCTTTAACACAGAACATGGAACAGTACAGCACAGGAACAGGCCCTCCAGCCCAGCATGTGTGCACCAACCATGACGCCAATCTAAAGCAATCCCATCTGCCTGCACATGGTCTGTATCTCTCTATTCCCTGCCTGTTCATGTGTCTGTCTAAATGACTCTTACATGTCGCTACAGTATCTGCTTCTAACCCTGGCAGTGCGTTCTAGGCACTCTCTGTATAAAACAAAACTTGCCACACATCTCCTTTAAACATTCTCCCTCTCACATTAAACCTATGCCTTCTAGTATTTGACATCTCCACCCTATCTATGCCTCTTATAATTTTATATACTTCTACCAGGTCACACCCTTGGCCTCCGATGCTCCAGAGAAAACAACCCAAGTTTGTCCAACCTCTCTGTATAGTTGATACATTCTGATACAGTCAATATCCTGCATCTTCTCCAAAGCCTCCACATCTTCCCTACAGTGTGGTAACCAGAATCGCACACGATACTCCAAGCGTGACCTAACCAAAGTTTTATACAGCTGCAGCACGACTTCCCAAATTTTATACTCAATGCCCTGACCGATGAAGACAAGCATGCTACATGCCTTCTTTACTGCCCTTTCCACTTATGTTGCCACTTGCGGAGAGGCATGCACTTGTACCCCAAGATCCCTCTGTACATCAATGCTCCTAAGGGTCCTGCCATTTACTATATACTTTCCCCTTGCATTTGACCTTCCCAAATGCACCACCTCACATTTATCTGGATTAAACTCCATCTGCCAATTCTCTGCCCAAATTTCCAATTGATCTATATCCTTCTGTATCCTTTGACAATCTTGCTCACTTTCCACAACTCCACCAATTTCAATGTCGTCTGCAAACTTTCTAATCAGGTCATTGACATTTTCATCTAAATCATTTCTATATATTACAAACAACAGAAATCCCAGCACTAATCTTTGCTGAACACCAGTGGTCACAGACCTCCGGTCAGAAAAATGTGCCCACCACTACCCTGTCTCTATGACCAAGCCAAATTTATATGCAACTTACCAATTTACTGTGGATCCAATGTGACTCAATCTTCTGGATCAGTCTACCACGAGAAACCTTATAGTCCACGCAAACAATATCCTCTGCCCTACCCTCATAGCCATTTTTGTCACCTCCTCAAAAAACTCAATCAAATTTTTGAGATAGGACCTCCCCGCACAAAGCCATGCTGATTATCGCTCATATCCTTTTCCAAATGCAAGTGAATCCTGTTCCTAAGAATTTTCTCCAATAATTTCCCTGCCACTTGTGCAAGGTTCGCCGGCCTATAATTTTCTGGATTATCCTTGTTGTCCTCCTTAATGTTTTAATTAATTTCTAGGAGTTTAAACATTAACATTATATTAGAAAATAATTGAAAACATTGTAAAATTATTTGGCCCATTTGAATTGTTTCTAAATGCCTCCCATTATCAGACCCAAAAACAGTTCAAAGGCCCTCTAAACACCAAGCTGTCAAACAGCTTTTACGGCAGAGTCTCGGAATTCATCACCCGAGGCCAAGTCATTGTTCACAACCTGCTCTACTTCACGTGGGACTCTCATGGATGGAGAACCATCTCAAAAGATCAGGTTACTCTGGGTGGGCGGGCATTATGGTCATCAGGTTATATTCAGTACAATTAGGCTCAATATAACACCATTGTAAAACCCAAGAGAGAAACATGCTCCTATATATTTTGCATATATGTTCTCTTTCTTAACTAGGTTTTAAAAACTCATGGCTTATAGAGAAACTATTCAAAAATATATAGCACATATAAGGCATGTCATTAAGCAGTGGATTTGGTTTGTTGGAAAGCAGCATGGCATAAATTAAAACTTGAGGACAGAGAACAAACAGCAAGATGCAAGAAAAGTGGTGTTCTAACTTTAGGAGCACAACTAATTACAAGTAGATACACTATTTTTCTGTTGGAAAAGTATTTGCATTTATGCTCCTAATATTCCCCATTCAAAATCCTCTAGATCAACTTTTACGCAGCCTTAATACCATGCCTACCCCTGCCCGTTGCAAATGACATCTTGAATAACAACGGATATATGTCACTCTCCCTTCTCAATTTCTCTACTATCATCCACATCAAATACTTTCTTCCACTGGCTACCTTTGTGGGACTGTCCTCTTATAGCAACTCCAAAGGCTTCCCCAGATGTGCCTTTGTGCCTATATCAACATCCTATTCATTGATCCTCCATTCATCGATCCCCTTCATGATTTACATAGTACCCTTTGATTATGAGGAAAGGTTGAGCAAGCTAGGGCTTTTCTCTTTGGAGTGACGCAGGATGAGAGGCGACTTGATAGAGGTGTATAAGATCATGAGGGGCATAGATAGAGAGGACAGCCAGCACCTTTTCCCCAAGGCGGCAATGGCCAATACCAGAGGACATCAGTTTAAGGTCAGAAGAGGAAAGTTTAGGGGAGATATCAGAGGTCATTTTTTTTTTACACAGAAAGTGGTGGGTGCCTGGAACCCACTGCCGGAGGTGGTGGGAGAGGCTGATACAATAGGGACACTTAAAAGACTCTTAGACAGGCACATGGATATTAAAAAAAATGGAGGGTTATGAGCTGTGTAGGAGGGAGGGGTTTAGATTGTTCATGGAGTAGATATCTATATAGGTCAGCACAATATCGTGGGCTGAAGGGCCCGTACTGTACTGTACTGTTCTGTATCATCCAAAATCATAGAACCAACTTCCAGCTTGTACACCTAACCTCAACAACTCTAACTTAAGAGCGAATCAAGGTTAATGTTCATCCATTTAGTATGCTGGTTAATGGCAATTTTATTGACGTGCAATGCTTGTTATAACAGTTGAGGTCCCTCTTCTACTGGTAAACTTCCTTCAAGCACCTGGGCCCTGTACTTTGAAATATTCTCTCTTAACTTCACAGCCTCATTGTTTCCTCTCTATTTGCAAATGGCCACTTTTTCAACCTTATATTTTTTCCCCAGCTTACCCTAACCAATCTTCTTTTAATTTCTCTGTTAGAACCTGCTCTGTCGACCACCTTGTATTTCACATTAAGATGGTCCTTTAGAAGTGAGAATATAGAAATGCAAATTATTGCATGTGTGTGGTAATTGCTTAACAGCCTTCTCTACAGGTAAAAATCATTCGAAATACTGAATTATATTAATAAACCAGTATTCAATATAAATTGCATAATTTGGACAAAATAAAGCTTAAGGTTTGATAAAATTTCTATAATTAAAATTAATCCTGCATCAGCTAATGGTTAGAAGACAGAAAGGGAGTATACAACCACCAGCATTTCTACTGAATGTATTCATGAGCCAAATTCCTCTCCTGTCTCAAATAATTCCACCTTGGAGGAAGAAATCCTTCAAGTGAACATGTTGCCATTTGGAAAATTACATTACCAGTTTGCAAGGACAATTCAATGTACTGTGGTTCATTAAGTCCAATTAACATTTGGCTCATATGGCAGCTGTGTTATCCCAAGATTTTCTTTTATTTGTGAGAAATAGTCACACGATAAACCCATGTCTTTCTACTTTTAACATTTAGCAGATCCATAAATTGGGTTCACCTACCTCACGCAATTCTAACCGTTGAGCCACAGCTTCCAGGCATTCCTGCCCTGTGCCCTCCACGTTCAGCGTGCACTCGATAACATTGCTGTCCAACAATCGGATGCGTGTCACAAAACAGTTCTTGCTTAGGACATTGTAACGTCTGGTCCTCCTTAGCTTCAGCCTGAAAGGCATGGCTCACACGCCTTGGAAGCAGTGTTTCTCAGAAATAAATCCCTTAAACAGTTTGCCGGTTGTCTCACAGCTCCTTTCCTGCCAAGGGTGTAAATAGCCGTCCCTTTCCTGGTGACATTTAAGAATCTGAAGCTTCCTGTGGAAAATAAAGTTGGAATCAGTCAGAACCAATATGGAAAAAAAGTTGAACGGCTGCATCGATATTTTAAACAGAAGTTTAAACTAGAGACACAGTTCACTCAAATATCTGAAAGTTTTTTTTTGAAAAGGAACCACAATTCTGCTTTGAAAATGCAACTTCTTGTAAACAGGTAACTTGTTCTCTACCTTATGAAAAATATTGTAATTACCAAATATTGCTGAATATTTTCCAAGAAGATCTCCAGTTCCTGAAGGTAGGTAAGCATTTTGAATGACATACAAATAAAAGGCAATTTTATGACATCTGAGATTTACCTCAACCCAACTTTTCATAATATTCGCAAAATACGCAGATGTAATGAAAGAACAGCCACTGTGAGAAATTAAAGTGTCACAAATATCGTTGCTTGTAATTACCGGTGGGACAGATTCAAGAGGACGATTCATTCTGCGTTCTTATAATAATGTGGTTAAAATGCACCCTTAGCAGAAGCAA
This sequence comes from Pristis pectinata, assembly GCF_009764475.1. Taxonomy (NCBI): domain Eukaryota; kingdom Metazoa; phylum Chordata; class Chondrichthyes; order Rhinopristiformes; family Pristidae; genus Pristis; species Pristis pectinata. The sequence goes on from NC_067407.1 coordinate 108,575,375, forward strand.
AGAGGGTTCTGCATCAAATTGTTCAATACTGATACTAAAACTAGTTGTCCAAAGTACAGATACCCCATGCCCCAGATGACACCTTGTTGGCTCAATCTAAAGTGACACATCACAACAAGACTGAGGAAGTCTCATCTAGAGATGGTAAACCAAGGTTGTATCTGCTCTCCAAGGTGAGTGCAAGACAGTCATTCCTCTTTGTCTATATTATCCCTCAGTCAACATCACAAAAAGCAGATTATTATTCATTGTTATTGTATCCCCTATGGGAGTTTACAAAGCACAATTTGACCACCATATTTTCTACCACGACAGACTAAATTTTTAAGATGCTTCACTGTTGTGAAGTATTTGGGATTGTCCAGCACATTAAAGTCTCAATATGAATGAGTTGATTTTTCTGATCACAAAAATATATCATCTTTTATCACAAAGTTAAAAATTCACTTTGGAAACCAATCTTTCAGACTTTGAGTGTCTAACAATCCCTTGATAGCTTTCTAATTTACTGTTGAGTACTTAATATATTTAGGACAGGTTAGCTCGAGTAAATGATTTACCAGAAATTCTTTCCCCTATCTAAACCTCAGATGTGATGTTAGCTGGTTAGCTGCAGATTAACAATGAACAGGTGAGCTCTTTCAAAAAGATTAATAAAAGCATGGAAAGTAAAACAACAAATAAAAGAAAAAGCATTTTTCAACCTTTTTGGACGAACGATCTGCAGTCCGCCATGAACACCACATTTATCAATGTCTGAGCAAATGTGGGAGTGCAACTTAACCAATAGACCATTAAACATGTTTCTACTCCAATCAAAAGCTGTTTAAAACACCCACATGCAGTAAGCTGGCTGTTCAGTGTTTGCATAAATTACTGAAAGAAAATGTGCAATTCATACTTGAAAACTGTAAAACGTTGAAGGACTAGTCACTTATCAGCTTCTAGTCTGAAGCCTTTCATTTTGATCTCCAGTCATTGTTGTGTACTTAACAAAACACTACAAGCACGTTGTATCAACTAAAACAGGCTTAATATATGAAAAGAAACTGTTTGCAAACATAATCCTATTTGATCAAAAAACCTTTGTCGTGGGCTTTCAGATGCATTTCCCCTCTTAACTTACTGCTAGTTGAAAAATGTGAAAAGTCATGTGAAGAGGAACAAAGGCTAATGCATCTGGTACTAAAGCATCTCCTGCCCCAATCAGGATAGAAAGACAAGCCGTTGGCTAGCTTTTATGCCTCAGATCCTGCAATAACAAGAAGATATACCAGCTCTGTCTTCCTCCAATTCAACCATTATTCCCAACTTCCATTGAGAGAAATGTTGCAGTGTTGAAACAGGTTTATTTATTACATTGGCACCAATTCATAATAAAGAAAATAAACGTTTTAGTCAATAGAAATCAGAGTTTTGTGGTGTGCTATGTATAATGCCTGGAAAAATGCAAAATCAGGCAAAAATTTGTTAAATGTAGCACAATGGGATTTCTCACACATTCAATTCATGTACTAAAACAGTACCTGTGCAGTTCCTATCAGAATCTGTATGCAGAACAAACAGCTGTCATATTGTTGCCACGCTGACAGTTAGGAGGTGGTCAGACCACAAAGAACCTCTCTCCACTGCAGCAGCAGACAAACTGGAGAAAAGGCTGCTGCAGAGATGAGGGAAAGTGCCAGGTGAGAAGCAATCTCCAAGTGTATGTGGCCATCTCCACCAAGACCTAATAGACTAATTGATTCCCATGCCACAAGAGGACCTTTATCACTGCAAGGTATGGGCTGATCAGTTTCACAACATCTTCTAACAGTTCACAACATCTTGCATTGAGATGCACAACGTAGAAATGCTGCAATCTTTGAGGAGACACAGTGATGCTTCTTCACACATGTTGAGCAATGAAAAAATGAATCTGTCAGGCACAGAGTTGTATCATACTGCCTCACCAAGGACTCTTTAATTCACGTCTCTGCCACTTTGCTCCTTTTTTTGTGCCTAATAAATGAAGGTTGCTGGGTGAATCTTTCTGAAAAATAATTATCCAGTACCCATAGAAATAACCTCTACATATATGGTGATATCATTTGCTGGGCAAATATCATCTCTGGTAGGGAATCAAACACAGAAGTACCTGGGTCAGTTTCCCAACAGGCACTAATGGAGCAAGATCTGTGGAAAAGCATTTTTAGCGTGTGATTTGCACATGAAAGTTTGCACATGAAAGTGTGCACATGAAGATACAATTTCAAAGCACTTAAGTTAATTTATCAATAATAAGTGATGCTGTTAACTTATCTCAAATCTTTGCCACATTCACCAAGAGATACATTTGTAAGTACTAATGCCTCATTGGGAGGTTAAACAATTCAAGGTTTCCTATCTTGATACTTCTTCAATTAAAAGGAATAGAATCAATATATTGCTGTTTAATAACATCTTCAGAAAATACTATTGAAAAGACAAATGCATGCTACATTAGAATTTTTTGACTGCAATTGTAGCATCTTTGTAAAACGGCTTTATGTTCACAATATTAACAGCACATTTTGCTTCATGAACAGATTCAAGAATACATTGAAGTCAGAACATGCAAGATGCCTTCCTGGGGATGGTCTCAAAATATTTGAGCTTCAAACTCACAAATGCATCACCAGTACAATGCAGGAGTCAAAGTTTAACAAAATAACATGCCAAACTGGATTTATTTGGTTTTGAATGGTTCATCATCATGTACGTTACTTACTTATCTATCTGATAAATGGACATTAGCTTTCCTTAATCTCATCAAAAAGGTCAATAGAACCTCCTGGGCTCCTTGTTAAGAAAATATTGAATATTTTTTAGTGTTATTAAAGCAATTTTTGCCTTTGGATCCACATCCTGGAAGTCCCTTTCCAACAGCATTATGGGGGGTACTTTCACCAAAAGAATTGCAGTGGTTCAGGGGGGCAATTCACCACCACCTTCTCAAAGGCAAGTAGGGATGGGATAATAATAAAACAGCATATCTCAGCTTACCATGAGTACACTATGGAAGATGCTATATTAATATGTAAACATGCTGTCACATTTACTTTCTCGTACTTGTGTTATTTTTCATGTATTTTTCTTTACAGAAACCTTGAATTTCATTTTCATAGAATAGCAACAAATCTTAAGCTGATAATCTTCTCTTGTCAGGATGAAATGAGCCATCCCACCCTACCAGTGTGAACAAATGTATTGCAGAGAATGCTTTGGAATGACCATAACAATTTGAGCAATAACTTAAAGTACCTCATTCTTTGGGTTAGGATTGTATGCATTTGTTAACATCCAATACACTCTACTGCCTCTCTTTCAACCATTTCAAAGTTTTGGAAATATAATTCACCAAGATTTGTGATAAATCCTTTAGTCCATGATGTGCTGTCACTGCCCAACTCGAGGAACAATTTGTCCTCCCTCTTAGAAATGTAAACACCTTCAAAATAATGGTAAATGTCATCTCACCCCAAGCAAACACAGAAAAATACAGAAAAATACAGAAAAACACAGAAAAAAGGCATTATCATCAACAGAATGCCCTTCAGATGAAATATAACTGTACATTGCAAATTGAGCTCTTATGGGAATCTGATATACAATCACATTCAATGAGTACGTGAAAGGACAAATGCTTTAGCTTAAACTGCAATCCATTTTGCTGAGGCTCCCAGACTTCCATCCAGACACCAAGACATTTCTTTCGCTGCCATCAGACATATTTTGATCTTTAATATTTCACATGTGCTTGTCTGAGTCTTATTCAAATACAAGGCAAGGTTTGGTTTTTACATGCCTAGAACGTGTTTTGTTTTTCATTGCCATTGTCAGGTTTAACCCATAGGAAGTTCAAACCTGGAATCGAGCACTTTGTGATGCATTACGCGTTTTGGTGCTGTCAATATTCAGGGCTGAAGTACCACCAACACCAGCACCTGCACTGATTATTAATAATTAACTGGGGGAGATATGATCTGTACAATGAGACCAGATTAAAGAAACTATACTGGTCAAGAGAATGTGGAATGAAAATTATAAGTTCAATAGGTCTCCTCTACATCGGAGAAACCAATGCAGATTGGGTGATCGTTTTGCAGAGCATCTGCAGGCAATCCTGAGCTTTTCAATGCCTGCCACTTTAATTTTCCATCCCACTCCCACTCTGACCTATTGGTCTATAGCCTCTTGATCTGTTACATTGAGGCCAAAAGCAAGCCTGAGGAACAACACCATATCTTCCATTTGGGCACATTACAGCCTTCTGAACTTTATGTTGAATTCTACAACGTCTGGTTACTTGATTTCTCCATCTGTATCAGTCATTCATTTGTGATATTAGTTCTGCTTGTTTTGTTGTTCCCCCCTCCCCTCCCCCCCCCACCACCTTTTATTTTCTTTTTTTCTTCTCTGGGATCATAGGACGAGCCCAGCCTGACCCCCAAGGCATATCTTCCTGCTCTCCATTTTGCCTCCATTAGGCAACTCTGTTGCCTATGTTCCTTTGTTTATGTTCTCACTCTCCAACTGCTCCTATTCACACAGAAAGCTGTAGACAAGATTATCTAGTCATCCTCATAGTCACCCTGGTTTTACCCTATCAGGGACATATCATTGCCCTCCCTCCCTGCAGTTCAACGAGCTCCTTTTCTTCTTCTTCCCTGTTCTGGAGGGGTCTGCAACCTGAAAAATTAACTCTGTTTCTCTTCCCATAGATGTAGAGTATACCCAGCATTTTCTGATTTTAAAATACAAATTAAACTTGGTCCTTTTTCTTTGTCATTGACCACTGGGCAAAAATATTCTCACCAAAAAGACAGCAACCCTTTTAACCTGTTGGTAAATCAGATGGATAACATGGGTGTGAAAATCCCAACACCACCATATGATGTCTGGGTAATCACTGAAGAAAGAATGATACGTTTCCCACTAGACCGCATTGGGAAATAGGTTATCCACCTATTTCACAGCAAAATTTCAACCAATTTGCCCATGGCATATTTAAAGTAGGAAAGCACCATTTAAGATGCAACTATGTTCCCTGACACCAGTCCTTTCTGGAACAGTGCAACAAAATTTTCTTGGTGGAAGTGAATCACTGGACTGTTGTGACGTACATTATGACATACATTCACCCCATCAGATCCATGTTGATTCCCAACACAGCAATCTCATCAGTCCCATTGCTCTTTTATTTCCCTGCAGCCATAAAGCTTATTCACTCGCATATACTCATCAACTCCCCTTTGATCCTTTTGCCACTTACCTACCCTAAGGGGTAATTTACAGGAGCCAACTAACCTACCAGTGTGTCGATGGGACATGAGGGAAAACTGCAGCAGCTTGAAGAATACCCTGCATTTGCCGGGAGAATGTGCAAACTCCACACAGACAGCGCCCAAGGTCAGGATCAACCCTGGGTGCCTGGAACCAACTGCTTCTCTACCTTGGCCTTCTGAGCGTCCTCTTAGGAAAAGGTCAGTACAAGCAATGCACATGCATGAAAATGCAGCAAATTTAAACAGAGGTGTCCAAGAAGATCTGTGTTTCCAAAATGAGATTTCAAAACAGATGATTCAATTAACCCACAAGTGCAGCAAGTGTAACTCATCATCTTTCCATTTCATAATTCCTGCTGACCTTTTTTCCTCACACCTTTCCTGCACTCAGCAATTCCTCTTTTTCCATCACTTCTACACAATATCAGAGTCCCATCCTCTTAGAACATAAGAAATAGGAGCAGGAGTCGGCCATCTGGCCCATCGAGCCGATTTCGCCATTCAATAAGATCATGGCTGATCTGGCCGTGGACTCAGATCCACCTGCCTGCCTTTTCCCCAAAACCCTTAATTCCGCTACTGGGCAAAAATCTAACTGTGTCTTAAATGTATTTAATGAGGTAGCCTCTACTGCTTCCCTGGGCAGATAATTCCACAGATTTACTCCCCTCTGGGAGAAGCAGTTTCTCCTCATCTCCATCCTAAATCTATTCCCCTGAATCTTGAGGCTATGTACCCTAGTTCTAATCTCACCAACCAATGGAAACAACTTTCCTGCCTCTATCTGATCTATCCCTTTCATAATTTTATATAAGATCCCCTCTCATTCTTCTGAATTCCAGCAAGTATAGTCCCAGGTGACTCAATCTTTCATCATAGGCTAATCTCCTCATAGGCTAACCCCCTCATCTCCAGAATCAACCTGGTGAACATCCTCTGCACTGCCTCCGAACCCAGTATATCCTTCCTCAAGTAAGGTGACCAGAATTGCACACAGTACTCCAGGTGCAGCCTCACCAGTACCCTGTACAGTTTCAGCATAACCTCCCTGCTCTTAAATTCAATCTCTCTAGCAATGAAGGCCAACATTCCATTTGCCTTCTAGATAACCTGTTGCACCTGCAAACCAACCTTTAGCGATTCATGCACGAGCACTCCCAAGTCCCTCTGCACAACAGCATGCTACAATCTTTCACCATTTAAATAATAATCTAATCTTCTATTTTTCCTTCCAAAGTGGATGACCTCGCACTTGACCAACATTGTACTCCATCTGCCAGACCCTTGCCCACTCACTTCACCTACCTATATCTCACTGCAGACTCTCCGCATCCTCTGCACAATTTGCTTTTTCCACTCAATTTAGTGTCATCAGCAAACTTAGATACACTACACTCAGTCCTCTCTTCCAAATTGTCAATGTATATTGTGAACAGTTGCAGGCCCAACACTGAGCCTTGCGGCACCCTGCTCACCACTGATTGCCAACCAGATAAACACCCATTTATCCCAACTCTCTGCCTCCTATTAGTTAACCAATCCTCTATCCATGCTAATATATTACCCCCAACACCATGTATCCTTATCTTATGGAATAGTCTTTTATGCAGCACCTTATCGAACGCCTTCTGGAATTCCAAGCAGACAACATCCACCTGTTGCCCTCTATCTACTGCGCTCATTATACCCTCAAAGAACTCAAACAGATGTTAAGCTAACTGGTCAATAGTTACCTGCTTTTTGCCTACATCCTTTTTCACTGTCTTCCAATCCGCTGGGACCTGCCCAGAGTCGAGAGAATTTTGGTAAATTATCACACACGCCTCTACTATATCTTACGCCATTTCTTTCAGTACCCTGAGATGCATCCCATCAGGACCAGGGGACTTGTCTACCTTTAGGCCCACTAGTTTGCTCATCACTACCTCTTTAGTGACAGCAATTGTATCGAGGTCCTCACCCACCATCACATCCATAACATCTCTCTTTGGCATGTTAGACATGTCCTCCACCATGAAGACCAACATAAAATAGTCGTTCAAGCCCTCGGCCATTTCCACATTACCCTATTAATTCCCCCTTCTCATCTTCCAAGGGACCTACATTCACTTTAGCCACCCTTTTTCACTTTATATAATTATAGAAACTTTTACTAACTGTTTTTATATTTTGTGCTAGTTCACTTTCATAATATATCTTCCTTTTCCTTGCTTGCTTGCTTTGTGGTTCTTTGTTGCTTTTTAAAGTTTTCCCAATCTTCCAGTTTCCCACTACTTTTGGTGGCTTTGTATGCATGAGCTTTTAGCTTGATGCCTTCTTTTATTTCCTTAGTCATCCAAGGCTGGCTCTCCCCATCCTTACTGTCCTTGCTTTTTAACTGGAATAGGCTTTTGTTGAGCACTGTGAAAAATCTCTCTGGAAGTCTTCGACTGTTCCTCAACTGTCGCACTGTGTTTCCAGTCTACGCTAGCCAACTCCTCCCTCATCCCGTTGTAGTCTCCCTTGTTTAGGCATAATACACTGGTGAACCTCCTCTGCACCGCCTCCAAAGCCAGTGTTTATTTTGCCAAGTAAGGAGACCAGAACTGTATGCAGTACTCCAGATGTGCAATACACCAGTACTCTTCCTTTGCTTCCGCCACTACTCATATCATTGGCATTCCCTTGACATTTTAAACTCCTGTCAATGGCTCCTTTCTCACTTTGCCTTCCACATACCTGGCTTCTCACTGATCACTACTCAATCCTTATTCCAACTTGCACTTCTTGTAGTCAGCAGATGCACTGCCATAGGAACCAGGTAGACAGCCTTTAAAAAAGTTTTCAGTGTTTCTTATACACAGTATTTTCTCTGTGCCCAGTATCTCATTTGCTCTAGGAGATTTCATCTTTTTAAGTAAGTCCTCTTCAACCAATAACAGGTTTAAATGGAGGCAGTCTCTTCTCAGCAGATTGGAATGGTATAGTTAGCCCAAATGTACCACTGATTCATCAGAAACTGAGTGCCCTGGTCCTCCATTTGCAGAACAACTTGCTATCAGTTCTGATTTTGCTCAATATTTATTCTCACTTTTTTTTCTGATTTAAAGAGAATATATGTTTGGTACCAGGTTTTTGTTGTTAGATTATTTATCCTATTTTCCAAAGTTTGGAAATAGAAATCCTTGTTGTGAAATGGATGGTACTTTAGGATGCAGTACCTGATCTAATTGAAGGCTTTTACTTTGTAACTGTTTTCAGAAGGTGGCAAACAAATTTATGTCAAACAATTCATGCCACGCTTTCCAGGAGATGGAAATTAAAATCCCAATATAAGATGTGCTGGGAAAATTTTAATAATAAATTTTGTTGCTTTAATTTCAGAGCAGTTGCATGGTCTCCAAAAGTGACCATAACCCTTCAAGCAGATCAATATTCTGAATCAGTGATTGACACTTTAAAATCAGTTGAGATCAGTGCATGGATGCAAACATTTAAATGACGATTTAAGCAGTCAATGCTAGGGAAGAATTTTTTCCACCTGCTTTTGTGTCTCCAAAAGTTGTTTTTTCTCCAACTGTTACAACTGATTGACAAAATTCTATAAAAGATCTTAAAGCTTTATGGAATGCAAAACTGAAACAATTATTCACACTCTACCAGGTCACCATTCTAGTTCAGCCACTGAGATAATAAAAATAATAATCATCATCATCATCAATCAAACAGCACCTAATGCAATTCCTGGACTCGTGATCCAGAGACGTGGAGAGAATACAAATTCAATAATCACCTTGGCAGTTATGGAAATAAGGTACAAGTTAGAGCTAACTGAGTAAGTAGTAATCTTCAAGAAATCTCCTGTTCTTACCCAGCCTAGCCTATATACGAGAACAATCTTAAACTAATGCATTGATGACTTATTGCCCTCACAACCACCTGGCCAACAGGAAACAGGCAATAATACATTTCAAGAACTGAATTTTAAAAATTAATCCAGCAAATTGCATCATCGATATTAATCAAGTACCAGAACTAAGGTGATTGAATTCTCATTGCTACAGGAAGATGTATTGCAGAGCTACAGAGAAGATTTCAAGAAATATTGTTGTGAATAAATGATAGCTTGAATCACACATGATATAATTTTCTAAAATATCTGTGAATAAGTTCAATAAGTGCACCATTATTGTGGAAGAATTTTCAAAAAATTCCGGGCCAAAAGCAAGCAGAAGCCCCACATTATCACATAGCAATATTCACCTGGGCATCTGCAATCTCTCTCAAATACTACTCAAAATAAGCACAGGGATATGATTAGCATCTCTTAACAGGATTTAATAGTAGATGTAATGTTTATACTTATTACCTTTGTCTTTCTATTAAGAATACTCTTGATTAACTATAGGAAGTTGCAGTACATTGGTTGCCACTTTTACAAAGACCTTACACTTAACCAAGACCTTGTGAAACAGAAAATCTATATGCATGTTTAGGTTAGCACAATTTATAATTTCCCCATTTTTGTTGCAGTATTTCAGTCTCTACCTATTGAACAAATCATTTCTGCAGTTACTTCAAAAAGAAATTCTACTCATGTACACAATATAAATTAGAAGTAAAATGGGCATCAAGCCAAATAAATCAACGATTTAAGCTCATGCACAAGGACCTCACATGATGCAGTAGATCAGAATTACTGGTGAACCTGATGCCAAGACTGAGAAATTCTGCAACAAACAATGTCAATACCTCCTTAAGGGTGTGGACCAGCTCCCTCCCATCATGTGAATGACTGTCTGAACAGTACAATCATAGTATTTCAGAGCTAGAAGATCCTCAGCAAGCTGTAGCACAGTCAACTGTGTAACTCTAAATATCAGCATAGCAGCAGTTCAGATATATCAGAGAAAAACGGGTGTCTTACCAAATAATACCAGTGCTTAACTTTCTTGTCCTTGATTGATGGCAGTTTAGCCCCTGCTTGTTACCACAAGCTGCAGTTTTACTATTTCTCTTTCCTAGGGGGAAAAAACAACTCTATTTCAGATATCATGTCTGTTCTTGTTATACCTTCTGCTAATGGAATGCTGCTCTGGATGCAATCCAGCATTCCATTTAAGGCAAAACAAACAAAACAGCAACCGAAGGTAATGTGTAATCCTAAACCAGACAATTTGGAAAGGCAACTGTGGACTAAGTCTAAACAGTCAGAGAGATATTTATGTTGTGTGCATTGCAGCCTCCAGCAATTTTCTCTCAAAAGATACAACAACAAGCATGTACCCCAACGGAATTTGAGGATACGCTCATCATCCTGAAGAACCAGCAGTTTTAAAAGATTTGGCAAGATGGAAGGCATTACAATTTTCTACCTCTTCCAATGCATTCCCAAAGATACCTGCTCCTAAAGTTACTTCATAACTCAATAAACATACCCCATAAATTATTCACCTTCAATATGCAAGTTATATTTTCTCTCCCTTATCACTGAAATATTACCATGTTGCAATGGGGAGTTAACAATTGCATATTAATGATAGCATATAAAATTACAGTTGTCCTCTCCTCCCCAACGTCACTTCCTTTATCAAGCCACCAAGAATACTACCGATTGTTAGCCACTTTTATTCAATGGAGAACAAAGCCCCGGATTTTTCTCCCCATGCAATTGATGTGATAAATTACTGTACAGTATCTATAATCACAAAGTAAGTGACACTAAGTGGTTGATGGTTTTATGGGGGGGGGGGGGGCGTGCAACCTTACAGAACAACCAACTGGACGCGAGTTAAATTTGCTTATTTCAGTAGGTGGTGGGAAAAAATAACACAGATTTCAGAGCATGGATGGCTGAGAAGCCCTCAGCATAGGCAGTTTGGAAATCTGCCAAAGCAGGTTGGAGGCCTTCCTGGAGACTTGATTATATCTCATTCTGACTCCATGCTTCCAATCATGAAACATCTGCAAATGTGAGATTCTGGCAAAATTTACTGCATAAAATTTCCCTGCCACCTTCACCATCCTCCACCCTCCCATCCCAACACCCTCCAGCAGTTGACTATCTTTGCTCAAAACTAGCAGTATTGTGTGAGAAGTCTCAAGTCCCACGAAGCAGGTGAATCTGACGATAGGAGCAGAATGTGCAGGAACAGTTGGGGCGGAAGGAAGGGTCAGAGGAAGAGAACAGAGGCAAAAAATCTTTGATTCTATGAGTAACTCACTGAACCTGTATTGATGACTAACTGTATTACCAGGAGCACTCAGATTTCCCTCATGACAAACTCAGTGATAGAATAGCTGGATTTTACACCTATTTCTAATTGATACTACTAATAAATCTATAATGTGCTAGCATTTAAAGTTAGCTCATCTTTGTGTCAGGAAGAGGAAATACTCTGTGATTTACCTTGCAAAAAAGTTGAAATTGACTAATTCAACAGTAATTCAAATTAAGGCACTGCTGATCTAAATAGCTGAAACCCTTGATATTTTATTATTTCACCAAATAAGCCAGCAGAGGAGTCTGGGACTTTAAGAAAGACTAAAAGTTCTGGGAACAGCACCGCCTGGCAGCTGGGTGTCAATTCACCCGTGCAGTTCCGCATGGGATGCATTCGTGATCTATTGTGACCAAAATATAAGGAAGACGGTAGATACTCCAATGTAGTTTTACTCATTCCCATAGCAAGCTCAACAACAGCGAAGGTGTAGACTTCAGAAAAGACCATCTGGCCATTCTTTTACTAAATAGATGGTGAAAACAGAAAGTAGCAAAATAATTAAAAATCGAATATGGGCATTATTACCACTTTAAATAACACAGAGCTTTACAACATGTACACAACCTATCAAAAAAATACTTAATGAAAGGGTTCTACTTTTACAGCTCTCCCTTGCAAAACATTCTGCACTCTTGGCACTGAAATACCCTACATATAATTCAAGTCAATCAATGACTTTAATGACTCATACAGTGAGGAGAAAGCACAAAGTAAATAATACTCTCTTAAATAAAGGTAACAAGTACAGCTTGAAACATTGCTCATTTCTCAGTAGAAACTTGTCATTATTTAACATCAGCTAGGTGACCACATATGGCAGCAGCTCAATTTTTATACTGGAGTAGTTGAAAAGTAGTCACAAAATTAGGACAATGAAATTCTTTGGTGGTTTGTAACCTCAATGGCTGTAACCAGCTAATGAAATGGATCTTTAGGGCAACAATTTTACCACAAAAGCAATGTCTTTTATTTAAACAGTAGCTTTAAAATAGTAAAACTTAGAGGAATGCTATGAAACAAAATTTAAAACTTGAGCCATAATTGATTAGTGCACATGACCAAAATCTTGTGCAAAGAGGTAGGTTAAAGGAGTACTTTAAGGGAGGAAAATCATGCAGAAAGGCAGAGAGGTTTAGGACAGGAATTCCAGTGCTTATGGCCTTGGCAGCCGAAGACATGAATGCCAACAATGGAGTGATTTAGAGGCAGTTGAATACCAAGACAGTTTTTGTTTTTTTTGGGGGGGGGGGGGGGTGATGGGAATTTGAGTGGAGTGGAGAAAAGAGATGCATATAGCTGCAGGATTGTGTGGCAGAAGAAAAATTTGAGGGCCTTGAAGTTAACACATGAAGAAGTATTCCATAATAATTCATGGGTGCATGGTTTTGTGGTAACGGAGCAAGCAGCCTTTGATCTGTGTGTGCACAATTATGGAATAGCTTGCATGTTTCACAGAAGAATGAAACAGGGACTTTAAAAACTGGAAAGAATGAATACCTTGTACCAGTGTTCTAAAACAGTAAGATGTGTTGTGCATTGTTTGTTGTATTTGAATTACATGGGATGAGAATTATGAAGTGACATCAGCTAAATGTATAGTTCACTATATTTTGCATACTGTGGAGTTTGAGAGAAATCAGAAAATTGATTACAAAACTTCCAGAGAAAATTTGAACCTACAAAGGAGTAAACCATTAAATTGAGACTCTCTATTACAAACATATGGTAAACATTAGACCCATTTCTCAGCTGTGATAACAGCTATTTTAAAAATCAAGCCAAGCGGTTTTATTCTCTGATACATTCTTCCTCATCTACATTTTATTCCCACTGCCTGCTCATGTCTAAAATCTACAGACTTCATCCTCAATTTCTCCTGCATGTTCCCTGCACATCATTAATTATGAACATATATCAGGCTTGCTTTCCTGAGCAAGCGCTGTAAATCCTGATGTTTCTGGAATATACAATTGCCACTCCTCTCTGCGCAAAATCTATTTTCTTACAGAGGATAGGTAAAACAAAGATGAATCTTCATTATAAAAGGTGACAACCTATTTCAGTCCACAACAGGCTGGGAGGGGTGCAGTGTTGGGATTTGTTGGGGGTGGGGGTTGGGGATTGCGTGGCATTCAGTGGTCGGGCGGGGGTTCAAAATAAATTAGTGGTAAGGGAGGGCAGTGGGAGCAATGAGCAAAGATTTTTACATTTCAAAATAAACTTCATTCATAAAAAAGAAGAAATACAAAAAACAGTGTATGGGTTTCTTTACAATCATAGTGTCATTCAGTTTATACATTTATAGTGTTAGATTAGATTAGATATCTTTATTAGTCACATGTACATTGAAACACACAGTGAAATGCATCTTTTGTGTAGAGTGTTCTGGGGGCAGCCCGCAAGTGTTGCCACGCTTCCGACGCCAACATAGCATGCCCACAACTTCCTAACCTGTATGTCTTTGGAACGCAGGAGGAAACCGGAGCACCCGGAGGAAACTGACACAGACACGAGAAGAACATACAAACTCCTCACGGACAGCAGTCGGAATTGAACCCGGTTCTATACATTTGTAGTGTGAGCACAATCTGTACACAGAGCACCACTGTCACCCATGTGGCCCCCTTTGGGTGATACAAAACTTTGAGAGGCTTCTACACAGAGTTTAGCCCCTCAACGTCTCATGGTAGAAGGACCTTAAAACTACAGTTCTTACCCATAAAACTTTGCATTGGCTGCATCAAGCTTCAGTGCATCCATTAGCATATAGTCCTGCAGCTTGGGATGTCCCAGTGAGCAGCATTCCCTCACAGCCTTCTCTTTGTACTGGAAGACCAACGAGTTTCAGGCAGACCAAACTGTGCCTTCCATCGACTTAATGATCTTCCAACAGCACTTGCTGTTTGGGTATGCATTCCCAGGAATAACCCATAGATCAGTGAGTCCTCTGTTACATAGCTGCTCAGAATGAACCTTGACAAGGGCCCTTGCATCCTTTTCCAGACTTCTTTGCAAATGCACTGTCCACAAAGAGGTGGCCGATCATCTCATCCTCATCACAGCCATCTCCAGGGCAGCATACATTGGGAGAAAGAATCTAACCATGCAGGAAAGATCTGACAGGGAGGGCCCCTCTCACTGCAGCCAGGCAAGGTCTCGTTAGTGAGTTCTGCTGATGAGGAATTCAGCCAAATGGTTTTGACAGTCTGTTCGAGGAACTATCCCACAGGATCCATCATAACCTTCTCCTACAGTACCTGCAGGATGGCCCATGCTGACCACTGTGTGATGGACTTGTGGTTCAAGGTGTTATAGAACATAGAACACTACAGCACAGTACAGGCCCTTTGGCCCACAATGTTGTGCCGACATTTTATCCTGCTCTAAGATCTATCTAACCCTTCCCTCCCACATAGCCCCCTATTTCTCTTATCCTTCATGTGTCTATCTAAGAGTCTCTTAAATGTCCCCAACGTATCTGCCCCCACAACCTCTGTAGGCAGTGCGTTATTATGAATCAACTTTTCCATGAAGGACAGGAAGTACATGAAGGAGGTACAATGTCCAACTGAATGTGACATTTTGCTGCAATGAGGCTGGGCCCATCCTTTGCTACACTGGGAACCTCAGCACCTAGTGACACTTGTGCCTGCATACTTTGGTTCTAAGCACAGCTTGATGCAGCCTCACACAAAGGGGGCCATTAGGACAAGGGCGATGTTGGGTACACTTCCCCCCCCCCCCATTGTCTTTAGACTTGTGTATTGTGACCTGCCAGACACATTACATCTTAGACCCCCAGATGAAATGGAAAATGGGTTGGGTGACTGTCATGTCGGAAGAGCTGGGTATAGGTCACCCCTGCGCCAAGTACAGCAACACTGAGGCACCTGGCATCTGATGACTAGGTTCTTGGCAGTCATCGAGTGGGAGAGCTGCTCCCACAGTCTCAGTTTTACTTTAACCTTGCCTATCCTCTCCAGCCAATTTTTATTACATACTCAGCCCCTCCAAACCAGGTCCCCAGCACCTTCAGGTAACAAGACTTGAAGGTAAAGGGGTTGGTGGACTGGTTAGGCCAATTGCTGACGGGCATGGCCTCACTCTTCCTGTGGTTGACTCAAGCCCCTGATGCCAACACTAACTGGTTGCAGATGGTGATCAATGTGCAAAATTATCTGGGATCTGGGCAGAAGATGGTGATGATGTCCGTGTACAAGGTTTTGATGCAAGTGCTCTCACTGCCTGATATCGTCAGCCCTCCTATGCCAGTATCCTTCCTGATGTATTCAGCAAAGGGTTCGATGCAGCACACAAACAAGACAAGGGAGAGTGAGCAATTTTGCCTTACTCCAGATTTGATGGGGAAGCTGTTTCCCACCTATGGACTTGGGACTGTATTACTGATACCTTTATAGAGCAGATGGATCCAATTCCTGATTCCCTCCCTAAAGCCCATTTTGGAAAGCATATCCATCATGTATGTGTGATATCCTCTCAGAGGCCTTCTCCTGGTTTAGGCTAACTAGGGATGTACCAGACTTAAAAGGGAACCCACCTGTGATGGGTCCCCCTTTAAATCACGCTGAAGCCTACTTCATGTGAAGGCCTCTTATTCTATGACTGGCCCATACTATTCAAGGGACACAAACCTGCTAACTTCATGCTACATGACATCATTGTGCTTATCTAGTTACCTCCATGAATAAGGACATCTTCCACACAGGTGACCTGGAACAGAAACAGCATTTCACAAAATCTTGGATTAAATTCCTTCATGTACCGCACAAAAATGTTGAGCCACACTTAGAGTTTCCAGGCCTCTTGTGTTGTCCCTCCTGTAGTATTTTTCTAAAACAAATCAAAATGAACCCCATTGCACTTATCTCTTCCCACTGTCCCTTTAAACGTGCAATAATCTTTTGCACAGCATTCAATCGTCCGTTAACTCTATCCATAAATAAATCTCAATCTCTCTCCAAATTTGCACTATTTTACATTGGTAATTCTTCATTTTTGATTCAACTTAAAGAAAATAATATTTCTGTACCACACTGTCAAAATTCATCGTAATTTTAAACATCTCTTTCAAAACTTCTGGTTCACTGGAAAATGTCCAAGCAGTT
Organism: Pristis pectinata; assembly: GCF_009764475.1. NCBI lineage: Eukaryota > Metazoa > Chordata > Chondrichthyes > Rhinopristiformes > Pristidae > Pristis > Pristis pectinata. The sequence continues at coordinate 108,592,070 of NC_067407.1, forward strand.
CAAATTGCTCCCTCTAATAGTTCTGGCAGCATCCTGCTGCATGCATGTTGCATACTGACTTTCATTTGCTATTTTGACAAATGCTTAAAACTGCACACAATACTCAGACTGTGGAACATGTTTTAATACATCTTCATGATCATCTCTTTATTCCTTTACTCTAATACCCCAACTTAAAAAAAAATCAAAACCCTACTGGCTTTTGTTGTGCATCTTTTCTACTAACACTTAGACACTTCCACTTCCGACATCTTTTACGTCAGGTCATAAAAATAAAAAAAAAGCAGATGCTGGAAATCTGAAAAGATAAAATGTTAGAAAAACTCAGCAGGTCAGCCAGCATCTGTGGAAAGAGAAACAGTCAACATTTCAGGTCTGCAACCCATCACCAGAACTGAGTTCTGATCTATACCTGAACACATTTAATACAAGTGAAATGTCACATTTGCCAAAATACCATTTGCCAAAATACCTATTAGCTTCATGCTGCCTTTAGACCATCTCCAGCTTGGTGCAAGGAAACATTTTATATATACTCATTGTTCTGTAAAATTATGAATAGGTAGCCTGAGAAACAGCACTGCTCATTGTTGGTCATACTATTCATTCTTGTCAGCATTTCGTAGCATTTTTATAATTATTTATGCGAAGAAATCTCATAACGTATTTTGCAAATAACAGTCTGCACAGCAACTCAAATTAAATGTGATGTCCCACGTTACTACTAACAGGATACGGGAACTGAATAATGTTGTGAATCTCAAAGGCTAAGTCACAGCCAGCTAGTCCTGATCAAAATAAACTCATCACTTTAAGCTGTCTAAGCCAAGACATGGAACCTGTTAAATATCAGCACTTGGGATTACATTAATGACCATGAACCCTGGTGCATCAAAGCCAAAATGATCAAGATATGTCAATGGACATTTTGAAAAAGGCAGAACATAACCTGAAGAGTGAAGCTATTGTATGTTAATACTTACTAGATATTTCAGAGGAATGTTCATGAAATCTAAAAATCCACTGATTTGGGAATGCTTACCTACACACACTTTCACAACAGATTTTCTGTTGAGGCTCTAAGCTGATACAATTTGCATATTTTTTCATTTCAATAATTTTAATATTATTCCATCTTTGACATGATGCTGTATGGTTCAAAGTGTTGCAAAATTGCTATTTATGAGGCTGCACAAACTTAAATCAAAGATTCAAAAAATGTCTGAGAAATCAGTATCCATTTCAATAGCACCCCAGTGTCTGAAAGGCATCAGCTTGGTGCACACAAAAATGCAACAAAAAGACGGCTAGCAAAGAACGTGCACTCAAACCTGCCATGCCTTATTCAGATGTAATGATTACATTTTCAATTCTGACTTCAAAATCCAGTCTATCCTAAGAATTATGAAAATAAATTCTGCGTGCATTCTAAATTTTGAATGTTAGTCTATCATTTGCTTCTTTATTCACTCATAGTGCATTTCTTGCAATATAATTATGTTTTTATCATGATTTGACTGTACATTTGCCCTTGGGCTTCTTAACAGAATTTAATTTTTCCCGAACCAGACAGTAAAAAAAATCGAGGCCAAAAAATACCATGACTTAACAATGTTTTTATTCATGTTCATTTGTGTCAAAGACTTTTAATGAAAAGAGTTACACATCTGGAGAACAATTAATTTTCCCATTTGGTTACATTATTCTGCGCTAAATTTTTAAAGCACACATTCTGCCCAACTTAATGAGCTGTTGTCTGAAAGTAAAATGTGTGTACTGAGCATGTGTAGACACCTTTATTCTCACTACTAGCAATTAAAGAAAGGTACTATGATCCGAAGGCGCTCAGCACATGTGGAATTACTTTCTCCTGCACCTTGAAGTGGGTTAAACATCTTGGCTTCAGGCAATTTCCAACGGGGTTGACTTCACTGATGTATAAATGGAAGCATTGTATTCCCTCCCCCACACAGGAACTGTTCCTCAGCAGATGTTCTCTGAGCTGTTATCGTTTCATTTATACAAACCAACAAGTTAAGAAACATAGAATAAGACTAGAGCATCCCAGGAAGCTATTCATTTGCCAGTAGGCATCTTTGCCAGTTCGAGCTATAGCCCATTAATTCCCAATAAAATTTGATAAACATTCCTCTCCCACTCAAGAAACACAACAGATTGCCAAGCTCAAAACAACGTTCAAGTATGACAAGAAAATAAGAGAAAACATCAGTGGAATTCTGCTAAATCAGGAGTTGCAATACATTCTGGTGCTGCTGTAAATTCATAGAGTAAAGACAGTCGCAGAGTTATACAGCATGGAAACAGGCCCTTTGGCCCAACTCGTCCATGCCGACTAAGATGCCTTCCGTCCCATTTGCCTGCATTTGGCCCTTATCCCTCTAAACCTTTCCTATCCTATTAAAATCTGTTTTAAATGTTATAATTGTACCCGCCTCTACCACTTACTCTGGCAGCTTGTTCCATATCCACATTACCCTGTGTGGAAAAACTTGCCCCTTAGATCCTGTTTAAATCATTCCCCTCTCACCTTAAACCTATGCCCTCTACATTTAGATTCCCCTACCTGGGAAAAAGACTGCAACCATCCACCTAACCTATGCCCCTCACGATTTAAAAAACCTCTATAAAGTCACTCCTCAGCCTCCTACAACTCCAGAGAAAAAGGTCCCGGCCTATCCAGTCTCTCCATATAGCTCAAGCCTTACCATCCCGGCAAAATCCTTTGTGAATCTTTCTTGCACCCTTTCCAGCTTAATCCTTCCTTCAGTGTGGTGACCAGATCTGCACACAATATTCCAGATGCAATCTCACCAACATCTTGTACAGCTGTATCATGACATCCCAACTCCTGCACTCAATGTCCCAATCGATGAAGGCAAGCATGCCAAATGCCTTCTTCATCACCTTGTCACCACATTCAGTAAACTACATACTTGTATAGGTCTCTCTGTTCTACAACAGTCCGCAGGCCCCTATCATTCACTTTGTATGTCCTGTCATGGTTTAACTTCCCAAAATGCACAACTTTGCACTTGTCTGAGTTAAATTCCATCTGCCATTCCATTGCTCACTTTCCCAGTTGATCTAGATCCTGTTGTAACCTTAGAAAACCTTCTTCACTGTCCACCACACCACCAAATTTTGGTGTTATCCGCAAACTTACTAATCACGCCATCTACATTCTCATCCAAATCATTAATATACATGACAAACAACAGGGAACCCAGCACTGACCCCTGCGGCACACCACTGGTCACAAGCCTCCATTCTGATAAACAATCCTCTGATTCCTTCCACCAAGCCAATTTTTTATCCAATTAGCTAGTTCACGCTGGATACCGTGTGATCTAACCTTCCGAATCAGCCTACCATGCAGGACCTAGCTAAAAGTTTTGCTGAAGTCCACGTAGACAACGTCTACCACCCTGCCCTTCTCAATCCTCCTGGTCACCGCTTCAAAAAACTCAATCAAATTCGACAGACATGATTTCCCACACACAAAGCCACGCTAAATATGCCTAAGCAGTCCTCGCCTTTCCAAGTGCGGTAGATCCTGTCTCTCAGAATCCCCTGCAGTAACTTTCCCACCATTGATGTTAGACTCATGGACCTGTAGTTCCCTGGCTTGTCCTAGCAGCCCTTCTTAAATAAAGGCACAACATCTGCTACCCTCTGGTCTTCCGCTACCTCACGCCTAGGGAAGGAAGGTACAAAAATCTCCGTCAGGGCTCCAGCAATTTCTTCCCTGGCTTCCCACAACAACCTAGGATACATTTGGTCAACCCCGGGAAGGTATCCACTTTTATGCTCCTCAAGACTGCCAACACCTCCTCCTTTCACAATGTTGATATGTTTCAGGACATCACTTTTCTAAATTCCCTAGCTTCCATGACCTTTTCCACAGTAAATACAGATGAGAAGTATTCATTTAATAACCCACCCAGCTCCTGTGGCTCCACACATAAATGCCCACACTGGTTCTTAAGGGGACCTATTCTCTCCCTAATTACCCCTTTGCTCTTAATGTACTTAAGATTCTACTTTACCTTATCTGCCAAGTACATCTCATCTCCCCTTTTTACTGTCATTTCCTTAAGTGTACTCCTACATCCCTTCTGACTCAATTGATCCCAGCTGCCTATGCCTGACATAACATCTCCTCCTTTTTCCTGACATGACTCTCAAAATGCCTTATCAACCAGGGTTCCCTAATCCTGCCAGCCTTGCCCTTTACTTTAACAGGAACGTGTTGGCCCTGTACATTCCCCGTCTACCTTTAAAAGCCTCTCACTCACCAGGTGTCCCTTTACCTGCTAACAACCTCTCCCAATCGACCTTTGCAAGTTCTTGAAAAATCTTAAGTTACTGAAAATTTTAAATTTGCTGCAAAAATATATTTGTTTGGCTACAATTCAATGCACCTGCTCAGTACCCTGTAAGCACCTTCTTCACTCTCCCAATCACAATCCTGCTTTGCAACTGGATACACAACTTCCTCATCGGCAGACCTCAATCAGTAAGGATTGGTAATAACATCTCTTCCTCGATGATCATCAACTCAAGAGCCACGTGCTTCGCCCCTTGCTCTACTCTCCATAGACACATGACTGTGTGGCTAAGCACAGCTCCAATGCCATCTTCAAATTTGCCGACAACACTATTGTTGTTGGGCGAATCACAGGTGGCGATGAGTCAGCTTACCGGAGCAAGATAGGACACCTGGTTGAGTGGTGCCACAACAACAACCTCTCGCTCAACGTCAGCAAAGCTAAAGAGCTGATTGTTAACTTCAGGAAGGGGAATGAGAGCGAACATGCGCCAGTCTACACTGGGGGAAACCGGCGATGGAGAGAGTCAGCAGCTTTAAATTCCTGGGCGTTAACATATTGGATGACCTGTCCTGGGCCCTGCACACAGATGCAATCATAAGGAAAGAATGCCAGCATCTTTACTTTCTTAGGAGCTTGAGGAGGTTTGGCTAGTCACCGAACACTTTAACAAACTTCTACAGATGTACTGTTGAAAGTATCCTGACTGGTTGCACCATGATTTGGTACAGCAATTCAAATGCGCAGCAATGCAAGAAGCTGCAGGAGCAGTGTACTCTACGCAATACATCACTGGCACATCCTTCCCCTCCATCGGTAGTATCTACAGAAGGTGCTGTGTCAAGAAGGCAACATCCATATCAAAGATCCCCACCATCCAGGCCACGCCCTCTTCTTGCAGCTACCGTTGGGCAGGAGGTACAGAAGCCTGAAGTCCCACACCACCAGGTTCAAGAAAAACTACGTCCCTTTAACCATGCGGTTCTTAAACCAACGGGCAAAACCCTAATCACTGCAGTTTAGCAACACTATGACCACTTTGAACTAAAATGGACTTCGTTTTTTTTTTGCTCTAATTGTGTTCTTTCTTGTAAAAACTGGGTATAATTTATGGTTCACTTGTGAACACTGCTTATATAATGCTATTATGCCTGTGATACTGCTGCAACTAAGTTTTTCATTGCACCTGTGCACACATCTCCTTGTGCACATGACACTAAACTCGACTTTGACCCAGTACAACTCATTGGTATTCACTCCCCATGGGAAATTTGCCCCATCATCTTGGGCAGGATCAAACTAATGATTAGGCAGCTGTTCTGTGGATCTGGCACATCTGACCATTTGCTGTGTCCTGGACTCACCCCCAAATCTAGGGGTGGTTCTGGACCTTACCGAACTAAGGAGCCTGATAATACTAATTGCATCTAGTCTACATCCATTCATTTGGACGTAGTCATCAATCTTCATTTAAAACAAAACTACTTTTTTAAAAAACCTCTTAATTATTATAGTTTTAATTAAGTTATCAGTTAAATGTTTTCATGCGAGTTAAAAATTAAAAAAATATTTTAATTATTTGCATTTGTATTCAATGGTTTCTAAGTGGCTTGTGGTGTGGTGTGTTTCGAAAAACAACCATGACACAGGTGCCTGCGGCGCATTGAGGGGCACACACTCAGCTCATGGGGCACAGGCCAGGTCCAGAACGTTGTGTCAATTTGGGACAGCTGAAGTACATTTACCTGAGTGGGGAAAACACTGGTTTAAACTTCACCCCAAGACGACAACAGATTTGAGTCCATCAATTAAAAACTAAGCTGAAATGTTCATAGCCCTGGCTGTCCATTTAAATAGATAATTACAATATTTAAGAAAAAGTTGGCAGTTTTTTTCCATCCCCTGGCTGACATCTATTTGCCCAACATCACCAGCAAAATAAACAAATAGATATAGATACATGAATAATCAGAAGGCTCAGATTATAGGATGTTGACATTGTCCATAATGCCAGCATTTATCGTCTCTCCCTAGTTTACTCAAAAATGAGGAAGCAACTAAGAGTTAACCAATCCTGGACTCATATACAGGCTAGATCAGGCAAGCTGCCAGCTTTCCGCCCCTGAAGGAAATTCGCAAAACAGATGGGCTTCATAACAATCTGAAAGTTTTATGGTTACCATTATCAACACCAGGTTTTTTTTAAAAAAAGGTGATGAAACATTATCAACTTGGAAACATTAACTCTGTTTCTCTCTCCACAAATGTTGCTTGATCTGCTGAGTGTTTTTGGCATTTCTGTTTTACTTGAAATGGACATAGAACATAGAACAGTACAGCACAGGAACAGGTCCTTCAGCACACAATGTCTGTGCGGAATATGCTGCCAATACAAACTACACCTATTTTCCTGCATAGTTCTACGTCCCTCTATTCACTGCTGGTCCATGTGCCTGTCTAAATGCCTCTTAAATGTTGCTATCATATCTGCTTTCACCACCTCTATTGGCAGCATATTCCAGGCACCTGCCATTCTCTGTGTAGAAATACTTGCCTCACGTGTCTCCTTTAAACTTTCCCCCCCTAGCTTATTAAAGCTATGCCCTTTAGCATAACTTCCCTGTTCTCAAATCCTGTTCCTCAACTAGTAAAGTATCCCATGTCTTTTGAACCAATTTATTGAACAATCTTACTACCTTAACGATGCTGTGGAAATACATTTCAAGATCCCTCTGTTCCTTCTCACCTCTGTGAATTCTAATTTTTTTTGTATAATCCCATGCCTTGTCCACTTCCCCAGAGGCATTACCCTTATAATTAAGTTCCATTTGCCAATTTTCGGTTGAGCTGACCACATCATCTATATCCTCCTCCCAGTCAGCTACACAGCCAAATTTTGTAACATTTGCAAATTTCTTTATCATGCCCCTACATTTAAGCCATGACTATTAATGTATACCACAGAAAACAAGAGACTAAGGACCAAAACCCGTCGAACTACACTAATAATAAGTTTCCAGTCACTAGAAAAACATCTCCTGCTTCCTGCCATTGAGTTAATATGACATGCAAGTGAAAATAAAAAAAAATTGCAGATGATGGAAATCCAAAACACTACATGCATTTTATCACTTTTATTTGGATCCCCTGTGCCTGCCATGTGAGATCTTGTCAAAACTTATCACCATTGTTAGGGGTTATTACCTTTACTATCAGTGGAATCCTGCTATGCACAACTATTGCTGCATTTGTTGACATAAGCATTACTGCCCTACAAAAATAATTCATTGGCCATGAAGTTCTTTGGAAAGTCCATAGGAAAGATACCTTTCCTCACTCCCAATGCCAAATATGACACAAAATTTACAATCTAGGCAAGCCCAAAACATGAAGTAATATCCTATAACCTAGCGACAGAGTGCACTATTACACAATTCACAACAATAGTCCAATCCAGTGGGTTCTAAATTCACAAGTTTATGAGTATTCACCAAAGAGCCTAGAACATGAACTATCTGTCAAATGTCACAATAATAAAACAAATTCAAACATGGGATATCTAGCATGGCATAGCAACAATTTGGAACAGTAAATAGTTTGAAACAAAAATTACATATATTCATATTATTACAGGGATTACACCGTGGATTTTTAATTAAACCATGTAAAAGGTCAGGAAAGCTGCACAGCAATTTTAACATAGCACATGTGACTGACAACTTGTTAAACATTAGTTACATTCCCTGGAACTAATTAATTACAAAAAGAATTGCAATCAAGTTATAGAAAACAATTTAATTAAATATTGAAGAGTACAAGGAATAATATTATGCCGATTCTGATAACAAGAGTCACATTGGTTCCAGTATTAAAGAACTACATCTCTCACTAACTTCCCAAACAGTCAAAAAAAATTGCAAGATGAATGTTCATTGCATGCTGACTAACAATACCACGCATATCTCCAGGCAAAGGTATTATGCAAGTAGGCCAGGATCGAATTTCCCAATGGGTAATATTCACTCACACTGCATATAAAAAGTTAAGCTATCCTGCATAATTTCTAGATTCATGTGTTTTAATATTATTTTATTAAAGATCTTTTTCTTAGGAATGAGAATTAAAACCATTAACACGTTTGACTATATTGACTCCAAATCCAACTGCCAGAGTGCAAACTGCATCATCCAAGATGTGGAATAGTAATTCAGTGTAGGATCTGTATTAGTGTCTGCATTGCACCATCTCCATGGAATTCAATACCCAACGCAGCACTGGATGTGGCATCCTGTACACACTTAGTCTGGTCCATTTGTTGTGGGATCATTTATCCATTGCATACTGCTAATGATGAGCGTCAGTTCTAATCCTAGGGGCACTCAACTCCTTTTACACATCTGCCTTAGATTGTTTTCACTGTTTACCAACATTGGTTGGGGGGGGGGGGGGGGTGGAATTAGAGAAAGTGAAGGGGAACTTGAAAGAGGGAGAAGAGGTGTGTGTGTGTGTGTGTGTGTGAGAGAGAGAGAAGAGAGAGAGCACATTTGTGTCACATGATGTTATGTATTGTGCACAATCAGACTGTGTCCAACCATGTGCATGCATGCTTCCTTTAAGCATTCCAAATAACCCTGTGCAACATTTCTCTCCTGAAGTCAATGTCTCATTCTGTAGTACCTCATCCAAGTGACCATGGAACCCATGATGGGTTGCATGATTCAATCATGAAATTCCCAGCCATAAACAAACTAAATTGTTTCCTGGATCAACAACCACCAAGTTGTCTAGACTTCCTGAAAGAAATCACTGGACACATCAGGAGAATACATTCTGCTGGGTTTTCACTTCTCCTAAAATAAAGCACAGAGGGCAAGTATACCAACCACATTACTGACTAGTCTATGAACTGAGAGGAGCTGACCAAGGATTGACCCTAGAATCTTGCAATCTTCATGTCTCAGAATCATCAGAGGTTCACTGAATCCACTAAGGGCACCGGTAGCTTTCATCCACAACACTCTTAACATGTATTTCTGAAATACACCCACAAAAGTCAAAGGAACAGATTTTATTTATGAGCTTTGTGTGGACACCTACAGAAGTAATGTGACATGCCAGTGCATGTTGGAAAGCCCAAGGTATAATTGGAAAGCACAAGGTATAGCTGCTTGGTTTGGAGAGTGCTGTGCTATAAAACCTCCAAGAGAAAAGATAGTGAAGATAATACAAGGGTGAAACCAGAGACATAAAGAGAGGGAGACACAAAAATTGCAACAGAAAGACTGGAAACTGAGAGGACAAAGGAGGAGTGTATGGGAATGGAGGAGTGAAGTTAAGAAAACAAATTGAACCTCAATATCTTAAAAGGGGACATTGAAGGATGGAGAACAAGACTTTCAAAAATGTACCGAGCAAAATCCATTTGCAAGAATCGCTTTTGGAGAAGTCTGAGTTTTCTGTTTAAGTTAGTAATAGGAACAAATGCAGGGAATATAACTGAAAGAAAAGACTGACACCCACAGAAATGCAAAGAGTTTTGGCAGGGCCGTTATGATGGATAAATAACTTATAATTTAAATGAAAGTCTTTCTTGAAACACCTATAATTAATGACATTGTTTTGATATTACCCTTATTTTTCCACTCATTATGAGCCCAGCAGCTGAATTCAAAATAATCCTGCCATGCACCAAAAAGATGCACTTAATATCAGCGCTTACTTAGTTCAAATCACAGCAAAACAACTTGCAATTCAGCTCCTTGCATTTCTATTCCAACAACTGAAATTGTAGTTCTTTCCAATCATGATCCAAATTAAACAAAGTCTAGGTAAAACCAATTTCTGTCACATGGCCCCACCTCTGATGAAAGCTTATTTGTAATCCATTCTTGGTTAAATTAATAAAAATAATTTATTCTCATTGTTAACAATGCAGCCCAGCTCACCAACTGAGAGCCATTCTCTGCACTTCCAACATAATGGTTGAAAAGGTACTGGCCAGTACATACCATATTATTAGCATGGAACTGCACACCAACTAAGAATGCTCTTTCCTTGTTCAAGCCACCAGCAAGCTCTAGCATGTCCCTGTACTTTCTTCCGATTCTCGCCTCCTGTCATGCACCAAGCAATACTCGCCTAGTTCCTGAAAAAGAATGTATGTCTTATATTTAACCTACATCAGAATGATCAGGAAAATTTGACTTCTGGCTGGGGCCATCCCAGTTAACTGCTTTCAACTGAACTATTATTATCCTAACAGGTGTTCTGCAATGTGTGTGGTTCAACAAATTAATGGTTTTTACAAGCCTCAGCAAATTCCACTATGTAATTGGTGATGGTTAGTACAGGTTTCAAGAAAAATAGAAACTTATTAAAACTCGCAATGGACATAAAGGGATACATTTACATTGTGCAAATCCGAAAGTAGTAAAAGGTGCTTCTTTGGTCCACTGATGAGATGGATAAAACTGACCCACTGAAAAACCCCCTTTCACTTATATGCAGGAACCAAGAAGGGAACTCCTCAAATTTGCCCCTAATCAAACATTATGCTGAAATGTTAACCCTGTTTCTCTCTTCAAATGCTGCCTGACCTGCTGAGTACTTCCAGCATTTCTGCTTTTATTTCAGATTTCCAGCATCTGCAGTGGTTGGGTTTTTAGGTGAGCTTTATACCTTTTGGTTAACTGTTCATCCTGAATGATAAATAGTCTCTTGAAACACACTTCCTTCATCCTGCTCGTTTGTTAAAATTAGTTACCACAATTTCAAATTTAACACCAGGAGATTAAAATTGTTAAATTGCTCTATCAAACAACTTTTCCTACAATTATATAGGCATACAAAAGCAAATACTGACATTATTTCTCAGTTTATCGACCCACTCCCTCTAACTCCTACTTTCAATCTTAAACCAGTTATGTATTTCCTGACTTTTACCAAAGTTTCTCAAAATTTTCCTCAGTACTTTAAGTGCACTTGTATCATAGAATATTTCTCAAAGCAAAATGTGATCAAATTTTAAATTTCTTCCAATATTCTGGCGTATTTAAGTAGAGTGAATAATTACCATAATCCTGATGATTTAGAAATGCTACCACAATCTATAAAAGGGTTAAATAAATGGTTTTGTTGAGCACAGAAGCTGAATCAAAAATTCTACAAAAACCACAATCATTGGCATTTTTGTTGGTTTCAGTTTTTTCATAAAGTTAAAATAACACAAAAATTCCACAAGAACAGCCACAATTGTAGGGATGGGTGAACAGCTTGGGTCTGGATTGCAATTCTTTTGAAGCTGTTCCTTTGATGAATTTGCCCCTTTTTAAAAAAAACAGTGAACAGTAACTTTACTGAGACAGCACCATTTTTAGTTTCCAAAACAGAGCTCTTTAAACATCAAACACGAAAGCATCAAAAGAACAACGTCCTTGAAGGAGAAGTGTACCTTAAGCCTGAGGGAAGATTTGAAGGCAATAGAATTGCCAATTTGAGTTGCCTGTTAGAAATCTGCTTATTATGCTGGCTAAAAAGTTAATGAAAAGCAGTCAGAGATTCCCGCTACTCTACCAAAGACACCATTTTACAATGCAACTTGCAGGCAGCTACGGATTCCTATGATTTGCTGTTCAGATTTCATATCTTTCTCTCTCTCTTAAAAGAATGACATTATCCAACAAGATACTAAATTTGGGACAGATTGCAAAGATATTTGTTACCGCATTAAGTTTTCTTAATGTGGTAACAAACAAATAAATTCCTACTTTCCAAGAAACCTGCACAATTCTTAATGTTAAAACTATATACAAATCCTTAAAGCATTTTGATAAAGCAGAACCTCTGTAAGCCAGTATATTTTGTTTTAAGGAATGTCAATACTGCTATTTTACCATTCAGTCCCTTAAACAGGTAGCTTGTTAATCCATTTAAGAGAACAGTTAACGTAAACTATATTACTGCAATTCCGGAGTCACACAAGGACAGTAAGTGAACCAGGTGGATTTTTAACAACAACCTGGTGGTTACATGGTTACCATTATCAATTCTGGCTTTAAATTCAAATAATATATCTGGAATTCAAATCTCCTTAGTTCCCATGGTGTGATACCAACTCATTATCTCTGATCAATATCAGAGTATAACTGCAGATAATTTAACCGCTAAAGTCAAAATCAAGCACTGAAAATGCAAGTCTCCCCATAATGTAAGTTTTGATCCCACAAATAGAAGATAGCAAGCCAAACACTTCTTCACACGAAAGCATCAAAATGGGAATAAAATATCTTTAAGAAATGATCCCTCTCTTATTTCTCTTATCAAAGCCAAACTGGAAAAGCTGGTTAATTTTAAAATGGAGATATTAAACTTATAAAATTAGAAATATAACTGAAACCATTATTCTGCATGGATTAAGCTAGTCATTAGAAATCCATCAGTACCTACAATAGGATGGTGAGATAGCTATCAAGATGGCTCTGTACTGGTTACATTACTGGATTTTTAATAATCCAGAGAATGCAAATTAATAGCAGCACGACAGAACACATCTCCAATTTAAAATAACATTTGGAATGAAGTAGTAATATTGATTGAAGTATCAATGGGGCTGTCAAATTGTCTTAAAATCTAAGTGGGTCATTAAAGTTCTTTGGAAAAGAAACATGCCATCCTTATTCCCAGCTAGTTGACAGTACTGCACATCTGAAGTAGCCTAACACTTCAGGCAGTTATTTTCCTTGGGTCAACAGGGAATGAGCAATTAAGAGCAGTCTTTCCCATATCCAAAGTTTTTTTTAATTAGCAAACTGCACACTTGGAAAGCTCTGAAATTAAGTCCTTGACTCTATCATGTGGAAAGGATACAGAGAAAGGTTAACTAATTATCACATTATGCCCGATCTGGAAAAATCATAAAAAATAATTCTAATGCTTTCACAGTTAACAGTTAAACCTGCAAACATTTTGCCATATTTTACTTCAGAAATAGCTACACTAATAATTGGGTTATTATTATCACTTGTACTGAGGTACAGTGAAAAACTTTGTTTTGCACGTCATTCATACCGATCATTTCACAACGTCAGTACATCGAGGTAGTACAAGGGAAAAGCAATAACAGAATGCAAAATACAGGAAGTCCCCGACTTACAAACGCCCGTGCTTACGAACCGACCTTTGTGGTCAGTTCGTAAGCAGGCCCGGCCCGCAGTCCTACCACGGCGGCGGTACACCTTCTTTGGCCCAACCCCGGGCCAAGTGCGTATGTGCGACTGGGGCCATGTGCGGCCGTGATCCCTGGCCCAAGTGCGCATGCACGGACACTGTTCCAAGTTACATACAAAATCAGGTTACGAACAGTCTCAGAAACGGAACTCGTTCGTAACCTGGGAACTTCCTGTATAGTGTTACAGTTACAGAGGAAATGCAGTGGAGGTAGACAATCAGGTGCAAGGCCATGACAAGGTAGCTTGTGAGGTAAGAGTCCATCTTATCGTACAAGAGGTCTATTCAATAGTCTTATAACAGTGGTATAGAAGCTGTTCTTGAGCCTGGTGGTGTGTACTTTCAGGCGTTTGTATCTTCTACCCAATGGAGAAGGGGTGGGGGAGAAGAAGAGAGAATGTCCAGAATGGGAGGGGTCTTTGATTATGTTGGCTGCTTTTCCAAGACAGCGAGGTGTAGACAGAGTAGTGTAGTACTGATGAAAATGATTAGAGAGGTACTGAGCAACATTAGTACTAACAAAAAAAAATCAACACCTGTGGGCTGTGGGTATGAGGTGTCTGTACGCATTAAATATGAAAGGCCACTTTGGATACAGCACTGCCACAATGGACCACAGCACAAGGCAAATGTAGGGGAAGCAGGATCTGCCTATACATACAAATAGAGGCCAAACTTACAACTTCAAAAAAGGAAGAAGGGTCCCCTTTGATGTGACAGAGCTGCCTTTCATTACACCAGAGAGGCGCTGCTTCAAAGAACTCTCATCTGTCAACTGCTCTTTTATTTCTTTTCTGTTTTCAAACATATATGGTTTGAAGATTGAACAAAGTATCTTTTATCAGAAAAAGATTAACATTTTAAGGTAGAAAAGTTGGACGCAAGCTCACGCCATAACCACCTTCCTTCCCCTGCTTAATATGCAGCCCAAGGAGACAAAGGCCCTGGGTCAACTACAAGAAATGGTAGGACTTTGAAAGTCCTCAACATTCAAAATCTCATGGTTTATCCAAGAAGGAGAAGTGACGTTTCCAAGGATCAAATGCATCATCTGGGTTCTCACTCCTCAAGATCAAATGATGAATCAATGTTCTTCCACATTAAGCAGCAAAAGCAAATTTCATTCATTTCTCACCTGGGTGTCACAGGGAAGGCCACCTCCTATCACCCATCCCCCATTCCCCTTGAGGAGATGATGGTGAGCTGCTGTCTTGAAGAATTACAATCCTTCTGGTGAAAATACTTTCACAATATAGTTGTGTAGGGAGTTCCAGGACTGAAACTCAGCAAAGGATCAGGAGTATACTTCCAGGTCAAAATTGTGAGAAGTTGGAGGGAACATGCAGGGATATTTCCATATGCCTGGTTCCCTTGTCCTCAGTGACAGAGGACACAGGTTTGGGAAGTGCTGTTAGGAATTGCCTAAGCAAGTAACTACAGTGTGTTTTGTAGTGAATGAGGTGAGTCACTCATTACAGAATACCCAGCACCCAATCTGCTGCTCTTGAAGCAAAGTATATATGCAGTTGGTCCAGTTGAGTTCCTCCTGGTCATTGGTGAACCTGAGGATGTCGATGGATGGGTGGGTGGATGGGGGCGACTTGGTGATGATAATGGCACCGAGTATCAAGGATAGGTAGTTGCCTCTCACTTATTGGAGATGGTCATGCCTGGTATTTCTGTGCTACAAATGTTACTTGATACGTATGAGCCTCAGGGACTTCACTGTGTGTTATCAAATACTGTCTAATTTTTATCCTGACAGATTGAGTCAATCAAGTCCTGAAGGGCATAGTTGGTGGGTAAAGGAACCAAGATAAGTGAGTGTAGAGTGTGAAAGTATCCTTACTAGCCAACCTCTTGGGACTATATTCACACGATCAGCACAATTGGAAAACAAATCTAGCAACCCATAAATGACCAATCATAAGATAACATGGATCATTAGGAGGAACTGAACAGTATGTCAGCAAAATCTTTGACCTCATGGGCTTTGATGCCTCATTCCTCCAATACCTTCCAGGTGGAAGACAATCACAAGTATTAGAGGCCAATCATTGTAGCAATAGAAATTCACTGCACAAGATACCCAAGGAAGTCTCTGCACTAGGCCAATGGGAAGGGATTAGGTTAGATGTGGGGAAGGAAAGTTGTATCATATTGGAATTGGAATATTATTGTCACTTGTACCGAGGTACAGTGAAAAACTTGTCTTGCATACCGTTAAAATACAGATCAATTCATTACACAGTGCATCAAGGTAGTACAAGAATGCAAAGTATCACAGCTACAGAGAAAGTGAGTGCATGTAGACAATAAGGTGCAAGGTCATAACAAGATAGATTGTGAGGTCAAGAATCCATCTTATCATACTAGCAAACCGTTCAATAGTCTTAATACAGCAGGATAGAAGCTGTCCTTGAGCCTGATGGTACATGCTTTCAGGGTTTTGTATCTTCTGCCCGATGGGAGAGGGGAGAAGAGGGAACGTCCAGGGTAGGTGGCGTCTTTGATTATGCTGGCTACTTTACTGAGGCAGCAAGAAGTATAGACAGAGTCCATGGAGGGGAGGCTGGTTTCTGTGATGTACTGAGCTGTGTCCACAACTCTCTGCAGTTTCTTAGAGTCATGGGCAGAGCAGTTGCCACACCATGTCGTGATGCATCCAGATAGGATGCTTTCTATGGTGCATTAACAAAAATTGGTGAGGGTCGACGAGGACGCGCCAAATTTCTTTAGCCTCCTGAGGAAGTAGAGGTGCTGGTGAGTTTTCTTGGCCGTTCCATCTACGTAGTTAACCAGGACAGGCTATCGGTGATGTTCACTCCTGGGAACTTGAAGTTCTCAACCCTCTCGACCTCAGCACTGTTGATGTACACAGAAGCATGTGCACCACTCCCCTTCCTGAAGTCAATGACCAGCTCTTTAGTTTTGTTGACATTGAGGGAAAGGTTGTTGTCATGACACCATGTCACTAAGCTCTCCATCTCCTTCCTGCACTCTGACCCATCAGTTTTTGAGATATGGTCTACTAAGGTGGTATCATCTGCAAACTTGTAGATGGAGTTAGAGCAGAATCTGGCCATGCAGTAATGAGTGTATAGGGTATAGAGTAGGGGGCTGAGGATGCAACCTTGTGGGGCACCAGTGTTGAGAATAATCGTGCTGGAGGTGTTGCTGCCTATCCTCACTGATTGTGGTCTGTTGGTCAGGATGTCAAGGATCCAGCTGCAAAGTGAGGGTTTGTGTCCCAGGTCTCAGAGTTTGGTGATAAGTTTGCTTGGAAATATAGCATAGAAGGCAGAGCTGTAGTCAATAAACAATAGTCTAACATAGGTGTCTTTACTGTCCAGATGCTCCAGAGATGAATGTAAGGCCAGGGAGATGGAATCCACTGTAGACCCATTTCAGCGGTAGGCGAATTGCAGTGAGTCGAGGTTGTCTGGGAGGCTGGAGTTAATGCATGCCATGACCAGCCTCTTGAAGTACTTCATGATGGTGCATGTCAGAGCCAATGGGCAGTAGTCATTAAGGCACGTTACCTCATTTTTCTTAGGTACTGGGATGATAGTGGTCTTCTTAAAGCAGGTGGGAACCTCAGATTGAAGCAGGGAGAGATTAAAAACGTCTGCAAATACCCTGCATTTGAAGATGTCTGCAAATACCCATAATCACATGTACACATGCCCACCATGTTCAAACCAGCTAATGAACTGAAAATGCAGCCAGCCCCTTTCACAACTGTACTGAACTTACTCAAAGCTGCATACATTTTATGGTAACTAAACGTCAGGTGAGGAGCGATGCGAATTGTGATCAGGCCAGAATACAGTGATGGGTAACCCAATGAAGACCCACAGAGAGAGAAAAGTAGATAGTTTACAGAGGAGTTACCCAGCTGTAGGTCAATGTACTAGATTCCACAGTCTCAGAATTGCTCAGACAGGTCCTCATGTTTGTTGTAAGGTCGACTTGTAGAGTGGTCCCGCAATCCACAGGCAACACACATGCTAATAAAGACAGAGGTTGCAGCATAAAAAAGTGCACCACATGCTATTGCATACATCTGAATACCTCCATGCACAAGTGCCCATGTGCAGAGATGATAGGAGCCAATTTTCCCACCTATGTGAAAAGCAACAGCATATCCAAATGCTGACAGACAACTGCCTTTCTTCAAACTCCATTGAGTAGCACACAAACATTGCAGAATGCCACCGAATTTCTAGGCCAGCGTAATTCTTTTTAAAATTATGTAAATGCAAAACATATTTGATTAAATACAAATATAAACTTCAGTGTATTATGATTTTAGTTTTATAAATTGTTGAGTACTGAGTAGATGAAAGATTTCACTAATACAACAGAACATTACCAAAGAAACAAAGGAGCAGGGTGGACCAGATGCAACACACAACCCGAGAAAAGCAGAAATGGCATCACTGGAAAGTAACAAGGATATCTAAACTTTACATGAAGTAGTACACAAAGAACTGTAGCCCAACTTTTTGAGATTGGGCAGAATGGATGGCAGTAATCCAGCGATATTACTTCTCCTTGAAGGATACATGAGCAAGCCAATTTTAGGGAGAAAGAATGAAGTCTTGACACATAACTTTTTCTAGTCAGAGACATGCAATCAAGTGTCAGTAATGTTGTGCAAATGTAAAGCATTCCACATTCAGAGATTTTGTACTTGATGAAAATCAATATTCCCTGCAAAAAAAAAAATCACATTCTGTCTAGGCAGTTCATTTATAATTACTTGATAATTATTTAGTTCTGCAGAAGCATGTGACATTAGTTGCATTTTACAACAGGTAAAATGGTGGCTGCAAGGTGGGATGGAAGAGAGCTTCCCATTACTTGGGTGGAAAGCATGCTGACAAGGTCATCTTAGGTAAAGCCAACTACTGGAAGCCAGACAAAACCATTTGCTGATGAAATACAAAAAAAAACATGGAATCTGTTAAGAACATCAAAACAGTTTGGCAAACCTCAAGCTGCACCCAACGAGGCAAACAGAAAGAGAAATCCAGGAGGGCTGTCTGGTTTGAATCGAGTCTGATCAGGATTGCTGCAGCTGCTGTTGAAAATACAGTCTGCAAAAGCAGACAGTAAAAGCTTCAGACCTCAACAAACAATGCAATAATTTCTAAGAGGGGGTGTGTGTGTGTGTGTGTGTTTGTGTTGGGGGGGGGGGGGTGCTGTGGAGGGTTTAATTGCTGAAAACACACTTTTTAAGGAGCTCCTTTGTGGAATACCAAGCAACATTTAGGCAGAGAAAAGAGCATTCCTGCAGTTGGGAAAGATACTCTGTATAAATGGGTTACCTTGTCTTCTTTGACTGATCAGTAGCAAGTTTACTCTCAGCAACCAAGGTTCATAACTGGTCTCAATTTTCAATAGTTCAGTAGGAAAGAGGTAAAAAGAATTGCCAGGTGTTTTGCTCCTATATATTACATAATAATTGTACAGTACTCATAGTTCAAAATGAATTAGTTCCCAACATTAACATTTATGGACACTCTAACAAAAAAAATAGAATTTATTTATTCTTTCGAAACCCAGAATGATATGGGAAGAAATGGATCATTCTACCCATTAAATCTGCTTTTTTGAACCACATAGCTTAGTTTCATGTACTCTTTTGCTTACTCACCATACTCGCTAAATATTCTCTTTCTCTCTTACTCACTTTTCATCGTACACTCATTGAACATATTAGTGGCAAAACGGTTCTAGATGAAAACAACCCACCATGCAAAGAATGTTGCTTAACTTCCTTGAATTCTTTTGTGCTCACCACCTTGCCAACTAATGGGAACAATTTATCACCATTTACTTCACTGTAACCTTCCTCTGCCTTGAAAACGTCAACTGGTTTCCATCTCAAACTCCAGTGAAAAAAAATCTTAATAAACCCCATTGTTGCTGGAACTGCTAACTATTATCAACGAAAAAATAAACACATGCTTCATCTTTCCCACTGCTTTTATATCCTTCCAAAGAACAGGATGCTCCAAACCAAACACAATATTCTAACAGCAGTACAAGTTCAACATTACCATCTTGCTTTTACATTGCTAAATACCAATTAGGGAATTCCAAGTTTTTGTTTAAAAGGTCATCTACTACCTTTAATAATACATAAATCTATACACCAAAGCCCCTCTGCTAATAAGAGAATAGTCAGTAGGGACTTCAAAAAGTTATACAGGTGACCCCTGCGTTAGTAAGTCTGTATTGCGATTTTCCACAGTGCAAAGCTACATCATCTGCACATGCATCAAGAAACGCAAGTTGAAGTAAAAATTTGTGTTCATTTTTTTCCACGTCAATTCTGTGAGAGCGAATTCTATTCCATATCTCAAATTTTTGGGTAGTGATTTGTGAATTCTGCAAGGGTGAATCTTCGTTACCCAAACGGCTGTAACGTGAGGTCACTTGTACTTTTCCAACCTCATTGAATTCTTTAAAGTAAAATAATCACTAGACAACAGCAACACATTCAATAGATGTGTATGTTCCCAGATACTTAAATAAAGGTCGAACATTGTAGTTTTATAACCAGGAAAGCACATGAGTGGTCAGATAGTAGAACGGATGGTATGACAGCCACAGGAAACAGATTATGGATTATCAGTAGCTACTCAGGCTAAAAAGGTGGGAAGTAGCACTTCCAGTCAGTCCATCATGGGACCACCATTGTTCATAATTTACACCAGTTCGATTCAAGAACCAAAAGTGGACATCATCAAAATGTGGTATTTCATACTGGGGAACTTAATAAAAGGGGACATTAATAAACCTGCTGAATGGAATGTGATTGAAAAATGAGTAGTAATGTGGTTGTGTAAAACATAACATTTTGATTAAAAAAAGAGCCATGTTCTGCTTGGGATAAGAAGGGACTAAATGGGATAGTAAATGCATTTATGTATGGATACAAAAATCACCAAACAAAGCAATGCAGTTTAATGCAACCATAATAAAGCAAACAACCCATTTGAGAGGGATGGAACTTTAAAAAAAACATTTTTTTACGTTAAGTGCATTGAACCCCGGTTATACAACACTTAGAAGAGAGGAGATAGTTTTTTCCCCCATTTTTTCTTGGGATGTGGACATTGCTTGTAATTCTGGCATTTATTGTCCATCCCTAATTGCCTTTGAATCTAGGAGTTAACCACATTAGAGAGTTGGGTCATATATAGGCTAGGGTAAGGTCAACAGATTTTTTCCCCAAAAATTACATTGGTGAATCAGATGGATTTTAAATCCATCAATTTCAAAGACAGCAAAATAATACCAGCCTATAGTTCTAGATTCATTTAATTATTGAATTAAAATACCACAATTTCAACAGGGATTTAATAAATGAATCTGGAATTAGGAACTGGTATTATTATTCTGACTCTGGAACAGTTATGTCTTTGGTCCAGTCCTCTGGCTGTTTATCTAATCACCTAACTACTTCACTATCCAATAGTTCCATATTATTATTAAAAAGGTAGAGAGGCGCTGGAATAAAGTGCAGAAAAGATTTAGGGGAGTAATAAGGGAACTGAAAATGATACTTATCGGAAAGGCTGGACAACCTAGGTCTCTTTTCTTGGAAGAGAGGCTGAAGGATGATCTAATAATATCTTTAAAATTATAGAAGGGGGTTGATGGGTAAACAGAAAGAAATGTTTCCATTTATGGGGAATCCAAAGAAAATGTTACAAACACAAGAAAGTCACCATAAATTCAATAAATGTTTAAGCTTTTATACCCCCAGAGAAATGGCAAGAATGTGAAACCCACTACCAGATGGAATATATGCATCAAACGGCATAGAAAGGTTTAGGGGGTAACTAGTTAAACATGAAAGAGAAACAAATACAGGCTAGATTGTTCCATGATTCTCAATTTATACTTCAATTACCATATACTTTCATAATGTTTGCATAATTAAAGTCAAAGCAGCTCTAAGGTAGACCTCCAGGGAGTACCACTCACCAATGCTTTTAGTTCAAGCAGCCTCCTTTCACCTTTACCTATTATAACTAACCACCAACAGTCATTACTATGTGACCACCTTCCCTTTCATTTATATGAATTTTAAATATCCATATTAATGTACACTAAATTTCCTTTATCTACCCCCTCACTTTTTAAAAAAATTCCAAACACTGGGTCACACACTACTTTTCTTTCCAAAATCAGTGATGAATGACCAAGATGTTTCATCAGGTGCATGGAAATTATAAACATTTATAGTTCATCAAACAAATTAATGGCTTTGGTTCACTTTGGCTCCTTTTTTCTTGATCCATACTAGAAAATTTGCAAAGAGTGGATGAGTATTTCTCCCCATTCTGCCTTAATTAGGAGGAATGGCCACTGTACGTATCCTACACATTCCAGATCTGGCTCAGTGCAGCTAATTTCCAAGACGAGGGCTTCAACAAGCAATGTACAAACTCAATGTCAAACTAGTAAGATTTGCTAAGCTTGGTAATCTACCAAGAATGTGTTTTTCCCCAGTAATAAGTCATAAGGAGTTCTAATAGCTCTACACATTAAATTGTAGCTAGATATAAAATTAGAAACTTTAGAAAATGGATGAACTTGCACAGATTTCACAATATAAAAGTAGCTTTTTCAGTCATTTTAATAACTTAATGGAAACTGCACTTGAAGTACAGAACCATAAATAACTAGTAGAATCACAGCTTCCAACTCCGGTCAGTGCTGGATCTGAGCCACAGCAGCAGTGAGAACACTACAATTAACCACTACGGCAGAGAATTCAGATTTTCTAATTCATCTCCAATGATCTTAAAGGTTAGTTTAACAATACTGAAGTAGTCAAGAGAAACCAATTTGTTATTGTGCACAGATCACTTAAGATTCAATGACCAAATACAGGGAAACTAGCAAACAGGGTATTGGTTTGTATTAAGAGTACAATTCAGTATAAATAAAAAAGTCACCATTCAGTACTGCACCCATTGCTGCCCTAAATGTATCTGGAATGTGGTGTCCAGATTTGATCCCACTACATGGTGGGCAGTATAGCAGCCTTGAGAAATGGTCCAAGAATAGTTGCTTAGTAGAACTACATCAGTTATTCCTGGTTTCAAGGACAATGCTGCTAATATATATATATAATTATAGATTTGAAAAAAGCTGAAAAGCAACCCTACAAATTGATGACCGAGTTCAAAGGACTGAGCAGGCCCAGGGACTACATGTTTAACCTATGAAAGAGCAATAAAGACTGAACTTTAGGTGGTGGTTCATTCTTGATGGAATGTTGATCCCTTGGAGTTCATTGCCAGCTAGTGCAATGCATACTTACTCTGCATACACATTTGAGAAAACTGGTCTGTTTGTCAACTAGAGGCAGAGATTGAAATACACAGAAGTTATGTTTTAGTAATCTTCTGGATTAAATATGATCCCCAGGAATAGCTCACAAGCAAACTTAAAGTATTTTTACCCTTACTGGCCTCAGATTTTTTTATGGCTGTTTTTGCAGCTCGAAGGAGATCAAATGACTGATGGTGAATGTGAAGCCTGGTGAGGATAAACTTCACCATGATTATTCTGCCACCATGGTTTAGGACAGGCTCAAAAGACCAGTTGGTCTTCTGCTTGAAAATTTTTATACATTCACAAAACATTTGTAGTTTAGCTAATGAAACTGGACTTAAAATAACCCCAGAATTTTAATTATCTGCTGACATTCTCTATGCAGGCTCAAACACAGTTTTAAACTTGACCAAGGTAACAGAAGCAATGGAGCTTTAGACTAGTAAAAAGCCTCTCCTTTAGGAATAACGGATAAATAATAAAAATAATTTAATGCCTCAACTGTTAGGTCAGCTAAAGGCTGCTAAATTCTAATACTGAAGGCAGAGTGCGATTGCACAGCACCAAACACAACATGGGAACTTACCAATTTACCACATTTATCCCAGAAACCAAAATAATGGCTCATTTAACCAGCTTGAGGTCAATAAGTGGACTGCAGAAGACTTGGAAATAGAAATTTAACTTTTTAAGCGTAGGGGAACACAAGTTCTATTGCTTTAATGTACCAGCACTAAACTTGCATTTCTTTTCATGATAGTTGAATGATTTGCTGGCTTTCAAATAGTTAAAACAAGCACGTATTATTTTCACTCTGGATTCAAGGTTTTAAACTTCCTCTGAATCAAAACAAGTGCATCAAACCTATTCTCGGAAGATTTTATACTGATAGACCATCACAGATTTTTAACAATGTAGTATATAATTCCAACAAGCACAATACAATTGTTTAAATAAAACTTCCTACATCACTGACCAGAAGTTGAAAGTAAACTGCAAGTAAAGCTTAAAATAGCATATTCACACAAATAGGAATCAAGAATGTTACTGGGTAGATTCATATTACAGTCTAGATTGGGATCTAGACATTTGTTCCACATAGATTACTATTACTATGTTCACCAGATGATCCAGGATAAGGGTCAACAGTCTGAATACTACTTTTACTTGTCACAACCTGCTGGATAGCAGAAATTTCCCAGCCTAAGGTTTGGGAACCCCTGCATTATAACTATACAGTATGTACTTAATTGGTAACGTCTAGCCAGTTACATAAACTAGACATAGATTTCATTTCCATTCATTTCAATTGGTAGACAATACCTATACACACAATAAAGGTATTCAGTCTTCAAACACGTGCACTGTTTATTCATTTTTGTCATTTATAGATTTTTTTTATATCTTTGCACTGTACTGCTGCCACAAAACAACAAATTTCACTTCCTACATCAGTGATAATAAATCTGATTCTGAGATTTTTAAAACACTCAGGTAAGACGGCCCATGATTCCCTCCAGATTAGGATTTTGCATAATAATCACATTAATAAGAATTTAAGAATAAGAACCAGTGCAACTCATTTTGCCACCTGACAAGAGAGACAACCTTCTTCTCAAAGTTACACTTGCTACCTCAATTTTACACGTGCACAATTATATTGATACTTTATTACAGCCAATCAAAACTTTAAACCTCAGGCACAGGTAGATAAGTGGGAATTGTTTTCCCTCATCAGCAAATTGAAGCCCCTTCGACTGTAACCATATAGTTTGAAATAACAATATCTGAACTTTTTCCACTGTCCCATCACTCCAAAAAAGGTCTGATGAAGCTAGGCCAAGGAAATATTTAATTCAGGAAAATTTAGAAAACCCACCCCAAAATAATACTTTCTTTCATTGACTGGAAAAATGGTCAAATTTACAGCAATTAACGGCAGCACACATTCAAATCTAATTCATTCCCAGCAGAGTTGTAAACAAGCAATGGCATTCAGGAAAAAAAAATGGATGCAATATAAATTTATGAAATGTGACTTGCCCAAAACAGAGTTGATGATGAGATATTAGAAACTGTTGCATAGAAATTCCGGTACATCTATTAATGTCATGGAAGAAACCATATTTTTAAACTGTCCCATTGCATTAAATTTTCTTTGCACTCGGGGCTCGATTCATAGAATTAGATCAGCATGAAACAGGCCCTCCATCCCATCTAGATTGCACCAACCATCAACTGCCTATTTACGCTGATCTATTTTATTCTCCCCACACTTCCATCAACTCCCCCAGATTCCACTGCTCACCAACACACCAGGGGCAATTTACAGTGGCCAATTAACCTACCAAGCTGCATGTCTTTGGGATATGGGAAGAAACCAGAACATCTGGAGAAAACCAACACGGTCACAGGGAGAACATTGCAACTCCAGGTGGTCAGCACCTGAAATCAGGATCAATCCCAAGTCGCTAGAACTATGATCTGCAGGGCTATGGTCCAAGTGCTGCAAAGTGGGATTGGGTTGGATAGGTTTTTTTTGACCAGCACAGATTCAATGGGCTGAATAACTTCTGATGGTTCTATGGAAATCACATCAAGAGTCGCAAGAGTGACCAGTGTGATTTGACCTTGAAATGGGTGCAAAAGCAGGATTACTCCAATGTTAAATCAATTTTCAATTGATAAAAATAAGATATCTTTATTAGTCACATATACATCGAAACACACAGTGAAGTGCATCTTTTGCGTAGGGTGTTAACAAATGTCGCCACACTTCCGGCGCCAACATAGCACTCCACAACTTCCTAACCTGTACATCTTTGGAATATGGGAGAAAACCAGAGCACCGAGTTAGGGAGAACATACAAACTTCTTACAGACTGCAATGTGATCCAATATCAAAGTGGGTATCCTTTATATTGGGGTAACTAATGTTAATACTAATAATCAAAAGTGGATTAAGTGAAAAGGACCTTCCAGTTAAACAGCATATGTACAGGATATCAAATTGTTTCACAACTGACTTCTGAAATATAGTTGATGCCAGAATGAAGATAAATGAGGCAAGCAATCTGTACATAGTATCATTCAAAACAAAAGATGTAAGATTAAAAGCCAGATAAATCCACTTTAGTGGCTATGGTCGAGACGTAAATATTGGACAGAACATGGAGCAGCATTCCTTGGGATCTCCTGCACGAGAGAGAGAGAGAGAGAGAGAGAGAGAGAGAGAGAGAGAGAATGCATCTCTGTTCCAAATAACTGCACTTCCAGTAGGGCAGCACTGTGTTATTGACATAATGTAATGGCAATCTAGATTACTATTCAAATGTCATCATGAGCCAAGGTTAACTTTATATCATAGCAATGTACTCCTTCTATAAGTGTTCAGCAAAAATAAATCTGAATGAAAAAAGCAAGATAATCAGAGCACAAAAGCTTCCACTCAGTTAAGTAATTCTACCTTCATATAGATTGGATATGCTGAACCTCCTGAACCTCAAAGTGGGCAGTACTAAAAAAGAGACAGGGAGGGGAAGTTTGTAAGAATATACATTAAAAACTGAAAAGAGGACCTGCCTGCAAGTTGATAAAGGCCATGGACTCCATGGTAGCAGATTTGATCAGGTTGGTCCCTTTTAACTAACACTGAGGCTGGCTTCAACCCTCCAGCCCAAGCATGCATCAGTGCATGTTCACAGACCTTGCACATGCAAAGGAGTTTTTTTGCAAATGATGTTAAAACATGTGATGCACACCTTTTGACAGCACTTTGTATGCTTGGTTGACTCAATGCACATGTGCAACAAAGACACAAAGATCTTGAATCAAATTTGATGGAACAGCAATAAGTATGCAAAAAGTCTGATTGCATCTGTCAATTAAATTGAGTTAAATTAAGTGTTACAAGCCAAGTTGTTACTTGGTGAATGTCCCTTTAAGGCAGCTGGACAGTAGTGGAGTAGTGTGTGTGTGGTGTTACCTGACTTCGGCAAGTGAAAAGACTATAACTGGAGCGTACTGGCTGTTGCACAGAGAGACGGAGACAGAGAGGGAGACACTGACTGCCGGTCTCAGTATCTATGAATGAAGAACAATAGCTGTGACTGTCACTATACAATCCATGCATGGATTTTTGGAGCAATCTGTGGAGTCCACTTTGTCGTTAACCTGTACTGGAAAGCAGGTATATCTGTGGGTGGCCACGAATCGAGTGCCCTTGGTGTGGCAGATACTTCGGAACAAAGCAATGGAGGTCATCGGTGACTGAGGTGTCATATGGGTTCCATCGTGGAACTTCTGGATTTCGTAAATTTCCTCTCTACAATCTACTGTGGTTTTTAGAAGTCTTTGCTCATTGTTCCACCTTATGACTTGCTGAACTGAACTTTGAGAACTATTCTCAGACTTGGAGTTTGGGAATTTGCCACACACACACTTCGAGTTTATTTTTGGGGTCAATGTTTAATATCTAACATTTTTATTTCTCTTATTATTACAAGTAGTTATTAATAAATAGATTCTAACACTTATACATGGCTTGTTGTGTTTCTATTGTTGCTGGTACGTAACATAAGTCTCACAGCACCATTATCACTGAGCTATGCAAAAGAATTTCTAGCACAAGAAATTCTGGTGCACTACTTTACCTTAAGGATCTATGACGATATTCACAAAGGTGCACTTCCAACCTTCAGTTCCAAATGGAACCGAATTTCAGACACAAATTTCAGAAGTAAACAACACACATACACTGCTACACTACATGTTTAGTGCAAACATCCAAGGATAAATTTCTGGACATTTAATTTCTATCATTGGTTGTTAATGATTTTGCCAGAAGTGCTAACATCTCTATATAGCTTTGCCTCCCATCAACTCCACCCCATAATAGGGATACGTTAGGTCATGACCCACAGAAGCAATTTGAAAGTCCCCTAGAGCTATACTTTTAAAACATGAAACACTGTAATTCGAAGATACCAGTGAATGGGATGGTGGTCATTAAAAATCAGAGTCAAACACTGAGAGAGGGGGAGAGAGGGGTGGGGGGTGCGGTGGAAGGGAGGGGAAGAGAAAGAGACAAAACAAAATGAATGAGGGGATGAAAGATAAAGCGTGAAAAAGAAACATATAGTGAAAGACAGCGCAGCATAAAACAGCAAAGAAGCAAAAGAGAATTTATCATTCTATATTGCACCTGCATCAATTATATAAAATCCACTACAGATTTTTTTTACCCAAGCTACTTTTTAATCAATTCCAAATATTCAATTTTTTTAAATTCAAACATTTTAAATGTTATATCAATAATGTAGTTAATAATCCTACTTCCCTAACTTGTCTCAGCACTTCCTTCTTTTGTACTAATTGTCTTATTAGTCCCTTGTGAAACATAATGGGCAATCTGACCACATTTAAGGCAACAAATAAACACAAACTGTTGTTTTTGTTTGTTCATCACCAGTAGGTCATGTAAACCATACAACATGAATCACTCAGTAGGGATTTGAAATTGTCTTATGCAATGGTTTACTCAGCTGCATTTGGCAAGATAATTCATCCTTAACACATCATATAAAAATCAAACAACCCGCATGTCAGCTAGCTAAAATGCAAATAAATTAAGCTGTTCATTTAAATGTGCAGTGTTAAAATGCACTTTAACATCTCTAATTGGCATGACAGGAGTACAAGGATAGGGATATTGTTGATTCTTGACAATTATTTCACTGAGGAATCTCAAACTTTGCTGCTGCTCTAAGGGAGCTGTACATAAAATTACCTCAGGCCAAAATGGCATCTGACAATTCTCAGAAAAAGCATCATATAACTGGTTCTCTGTGCCTCTGCTCCCAATTCTCCACTCCTCATTCAATCCCAGTTTATTTTCTGCAAAGTAATCTAAACTCCTGCCATGCCATTCAATTAACAATACCCTGGATCTCTTTAAAATCTTACCTTTTGCATTAATTTATTCCAAAGGGCAATAAGCAAAATGCGTGTGTCTCTGACATTAAGGATCACAAATCATTTATCAGACAAGTTGGCTGAAGCTTAGAAATAAACTGTAACCAAACTAGATACTCCATTGAACAAGTAAACAAATCCTCAAGCATAATCTCCAGCTAAAATCTCAAATTTGCCAATTGTTTAACATTAACTTCCTATTTCGTTAGGAGGGAGGCAGTGAAAATATTATTCCTTAACATAAAATAATTGTCTATGCTGCAGCTCAGTATTTTTTCCATTTCCTGGAAGCTTTTCACTGTACCTCAGTACAAGTGACAATAATAAACCAATACCAATATTTCTATTGGCAAAGGCATGGCACTGGTGAAGCAAATAGGGACCCTGGGGACAGGAATTATGATGACTATGGTTTTATTTCTACGACCAGGTTTATGAAGCTGTTTAACTGTACAAAGCTGTGTGCCCAGAAACAGTGTGCCACAAATTACAACACAAAGGTATCAGTCTGCTAAATATTCACTGTGTGGTTTAAAGATATTTTTATATGCTGAATAGGCTTTGATTAAACAGCTCTTTTTTATTCAAGACGTTCAAAATTTACAATGCAAGTCCGAAATAAAAGCGCATATTGAATAAAAGAATCCGAACAATACGCAAGCAGTCCTTGATGTTTTAATGTTTTGATGTTTTTATGTGATATCCATGCATTTCACACGGGTTTGAGGGTGAGCCTCAAAATTCCTCCATGCCGAGAAAGGCATGTGAAACCTCTGATATGCTGCATGCCAGCACATGAATTGTACATGGGCCAGCCCAGCAAAGGTTCATTGCACTTCTGCAGGTACAGATGAATTTAGCAGAATGCAAAAGCACAAGAAATTGAAGCAGGAGTAGGCCATTCAGCCCCTGGTTTCTGCTCTGCCATTCAAGAAGATGGGGCTTATCTGAGTGACAATTCCCTGCAAGAGACCCACAACCCTCAATTTCCTTAATTTTCATAAACCTATTGATCTCTGTCTTGAACATACTCAGTGACTGAGCCTCCACAACCTTAGAGAACTCAAAATATTCAGTGAGGAAATTTCTTTTCATCTGTGTTCTGAATGGCTAACCCCTTATTCTGAGTCTGTGATCCAGGTTTCTCAACACCCCATCTGGGGGAAGCATCCCCCCCATTCACCGTGTCAAGCTCCAGGAGTATTTTGTATATTTCAACGAGATCACCCCTCATTCTTGTAAGCTCAAGAGAGTACAGACGTAATCTGCTGAATCTCTCCTAATATAACAAACCAAGAATCAGCCTGGTGAACCTTCACTACATGTACTCTATCACACATATATTCATCCACAGGTTAGGTGAAACAGAATATTCTGGGTGCATTCTCACCAGGGCACCCTATATAACTGGAGAAAGAGATCTCTCGTACTCTGGCAATAAATGCCAACATACCATGGCAAGAAGCATTTCGACACATGTTGACATCAACAGCGGCAACTGTACATGTCCATACACCTACATGTCAGGCACCAGGAAATACTTTGCCCTATTTCACAAAACATGAAGTACTTTCAGTTTGCTCATCAAATTCTATTGCCAACTGTTTATATATGCCATGCTATGCCGTAACATTTCTACGCCAAGGTGTCGTGTCTTGTACCAATTAAGAATTCTACTTGAAATATTACAGCTGCACAAAAACAAAATTGGAATAAAAACCACAGTAGTGCGAACATTACAGTTTTTCCAACAAGGCTTTGGAAACATCCTTGGTTTGTTTCCTTTGGCATCTAGTAATCTGTGGCCATGACAGAGCACACTCTGTTTCAGGAGTCTGATGACAGGCATGCAAGCAGAATCAGAGATGGCTGAGTGTACTTTCGAGCCTCAATACTGGGGATGTTGGAGGAACAAAGGACTGCAGATGCTGGAAACTAGATGAAAAACACAATGACGCTGGAGAAACTCAGCAGGTCAGGCAAGCATCCATGGAGAAAAGGTCAACGTTTCGGGTCAGGACCCTTCTTCAGGATGTTGGTCTGGGGTAGGGCAACTCACTGGAGCAGCAAGCTCCACAAATATCAATGATGGGGGAGCCCAGCACATCAGTGCAGAAGAGAAAGCTGAAGCATGTGCATGAACCTTCAGCCAGGAGTGCTGAGTGGATGATCCATCTCGGCCTCCTCCAGTGGTTCCCAGCATGACAGATGCCAGTCTTCAGCCAATTCGATTCACTTCATGTGGTATCAAGAAATGGTTAAAGGTACTGGATTTAGCAAAGGCTATGGGCCCTGACAACATTCTGGCAAAAGTACTAAAGATTTGTACTCCAGAACTTGCCATACCCTTACTACAACCTGACAGTGTGGAAAATTCTTCTGTCTTCAAGAAGCAGGACAAATCCAACCTGGCCAATAACCATCCCATTAGTCTACTCTTGATCATCAGCAAAGTGATGGAAGGGCTGATTGACGGTGCTATCAAGTGGCACTTGCTCAGCAACAACATGCTCACAGAAGCTCAGTTTGGGTTCTGCCAAAGTCACTCAGCTCCTGACCTCATTACAGTCTTGGTCCAAACATGGACAAAAGAGCTGAACTCCAGAGGTGAAGTGAGAGTAACTGCCCTTGACGTCAAGGTGGCATTTGATCAAGCATGGCATCAAGGAGCCCTGGCTCAACTGGAGTCAATGGGAATCAGCAGGAATACACTCCACTGGTTGGAATCATACCTAGCACAAAGGAAGATGGCTGTGCTGATTGGAGGTCAATCATGTCAGCCACAGGACATCTCTACAGAAGTTCCTCAGGGTAGTGTCCTTGGCCCAACCACCTTCAGCTGCTTCAATGACCTTCCTTCAAGCACAAAGTCAGAAGTAGGGACATTGCCTGGACTGCACAATGTTCAGCACCATCATGACTCCTCAGTAATGAAACAGTCCACAAACAAATGCTGCAAAACCTTGACAATATCCAGGCCTGGGCTGACAGGTGGCAAGTAACATTCATGCTACACATGTGCCAGGCAATGGCAATGTCCAACAAGAGAAAATCCAGCTATTTCCCCCCCCCCCGACATTCAATGGCATTACCATCACTGAATCCTGCACTACCAATATCCTGCAGTTTATCATTGACCAGAAACTGAATTGAGTATCCATATACACAATTTGGCTACAAGAGCAGGTCAGAGGATAGGAATCTTGCGGTACATAACTCGCCACCCAACTCGCCAAAGCCAGTCCACCATCTACAAGGCTCAAGTCAGGAGTGTGATGGAACACGCTCCACTTGCCTGGATGAGTGCAGCTTCAACACACACAAGAAGCTCAACACCATACAGCCGACTTGATAAGCGCCAATCCACAACCATTCACTCGCTCTGCCATCGATGCACAGTAGTATCAGTTTGTACCATCTACAGGATGCACTGCAGCAACTCCTTAGACCTTCCAAACCCACAACCTCTACCAGCTAGAAGGGCAGGGACAGCAAAAGCATGGAAGCACAACTGCCTGGAAGTTGCCTTCCTAGCCACACACCATCCTGACTCGGAAATACTGGAACCCTCTCCCTAACAGCATTGTGGGTATAACTGCAGCAGTTCAAGAAAGTGAGTCACCACCACCTCCTCAAGGGCAACTAGGAATGGGCAATTAAATGCTGGTTCAGCCTGCAAAGCCCACATCCATGAATGAATATTAAAAAAAAATCCACAAGACTTTGCTATTCACATGAAAGGTCCCTGATTTTCATTTACATTTTAATTTTTCTTAGAAATTGGATCTAAAAGGTTGCTAAAGTACTAAAGGGTTGCAATGACTCGGGAAATCAATATGCTTTTATAACCAGGACATAGCCTTCTTTAAATGTTACAAATACAACCCAAAAGTTTTAAAATAATGATTACCAAGCAATAAGGAATTACCAGCAATTCTAAAACCCTCTGCTCCCAGTTTACTCTGCCTGCAGTGCTGCAGCTCACAGGATGCACTCTTACACACAAGCACTGGTATCTCCCAAATGCTAATCCTTCATGTGAGAGCCCAGAGATGAATGGCAATGACTAGTTGACTGTGAAAGTCATCGCAGCTTGAACAATCTGTGTCTTCACCAAACATTTGCATACAAGTGATTTTCAACAGGGTGTTCCCATCAATCAGTAATAAAATCCTGGTTCAATTTTTCCTTTTCCACTGTTCAAGGAAATGGGGATGTGGTTTCAATAGTAAGTTAAAGCAACTTGAAATTCTAAACAACTTGGATGTATACATATTCAGTGCAGTTTAAAAATTATGGTTGAAAAAGCTCCTTCTTGCACATTAGTGGAGGTGGAACAAATACTTGCAGAAGTAACAGGCAGAATAGAAGAGGCAATGACAAATGCATGGTGGAAACATACCTAGATTGGAAACAGCAAAAGAATAGACTAGCATAGATAGTTAATAGCTTCTAGACAAGAAGTTAAAAGGCACAGAACTGAGCTAAATAAAAAGTAACCGACAATATCTTCTGAGGTAGCTTTAACAATAGGGTCAATGCTTTAGTAATTACAACAATGTACAACTGTTTATACATTTAACAGAAGAATACCCTCAGGCACTTCACAGAAGTGCATGGAAGAAAAAATAGGTAAGAGAAATTTGAGTTGAATGTTTAAACATCTGCATTTACTTTTACTTGGCAAAAACAAAATGAATAAGCCCCACATTACAGAGATTCCACCAAATGAAAAATATAGTTGAATTAATGATTACTTGATGCCAAGTTTAAGGGACTTTAGAAGTTCTACAGTTCTGATGTGCTATAAAAGAATTTTATGGTAGAATATTGTGCAATGCATCATAACTTTTTACATGGGGGAATATGGACAAAGGGTGGCATAAACTTTAGAAAATTTGACTAAAATTTTAAAAGATATGCTGACAACAGTAGCAAAACAGGTGGGAGTCACAAGTTAGAGGTGAGAGAATCTTCCCATCACGCCTGTACCTTGCCTGAGTGCCAAAGAGGTGTTTAAGATCTTGAAGATTACTTGAAATAAATCTCATGTTACATCAGTGATAAGTGCTATTGCAGTGGTGCATTTGAAAGCCAAGGAATATGCATGAAAATTCAAAGTGGGCTGTTCAGATCAATACAATTAGCATCCTTTTTTATAAAACAAAGAGAAGAGTGGTGTATATATTCATCAAAGGATTTTTGTAAGTGGTGGCCAGAGAGATCAAAGTCGAGGAATATTGCTTTGTAGCACTCGTACACAAGTTGTAAACTGATTCTTATGCTAATATTTTTAAATTTCAGGTAAAATATCCTTTGGCTCCTATTTTTATTTGGATGCTCATTTACACTCAGTATGCAAGAGATCCAAATCCACGTATGCATGTGTAAGGTAATTGATTTATTCTTTCTAAGTTAAGGCAGCAGAAGCCAGTAAATGCTGGGTATGAATGTTGACCACATGAATCCAAATCTCATTGTGGATTAAGTTTATAAACAGAGCCAGCAGGGGAGATGCCCAAAGTTATAAAGCTGTAATTGTTGTAAGCGTGGTCCCTTAGAGTAAAATATTCCCATCCCTTGAGAAGCCAGCTGCACTGCTGCAGTCAAAAAAGGCATGGTTCAAAGAAGGTTTCAAAGCGTGTTTAAAAAACTACAAACTGGTCCAAGTCAGCTCAACTTTGAAGAGAAGCTTCTGAGAATCCACTGAGCACTGAGTCCCTTCAGTGAGGGCACATGGAAACCAAGCACAAACAGTGGAAGGAGCCAATAATAAGGAGGGAAGAGGTCTCCGTTTGCTCTGTGTGCGTGAGACACAAAACTAAAAAAAATGACAATCTAAAATTCTGAATGGTCAGAAGTGCTGGGGAAAATGGTAATATCAAATGTTTTTCTCGAGTTAAGATGGTTTGTGATTTCTTTAGTTGATCAGAAAAGTGGGAGGAAAAGAATAGAGACTAAAAGCAAATGAGAGAAAGGGAATATGAAAGTTGGAGTTAAAGAAATATAGAATGACAGATAGATTCTGAGACTGATTTGTAATGCAGGGAATAAAGAGCAAAATAAGGAAACCAACCACAACACAAAAAAATGGCATGATGTAATACATCCATATTCAAAGTCATTTATAACAAATCAAAAGTTATATTGATCTCCTAAGATTGTACAGCATAAACAACACTGTATTAAACGATAATACACTAAAAGATGACCACTCAAATCAAACAAGGATTTTAGTGCAAGAGTGGACACCAAGCTCCGATTATATAGGGTGACAAGAATTATTGTGTATGGCTCTGGTCTCCCCATTTAATGGAAGATATACTTAAGATCGATGGAGTGCAGCACAGATTGTCATACTGAATCCTAGGAATGGCAGATTTGTCATATGAGGAGCGATTGAGCAGAAAGAGGAATCTCATTGAAACGTACAGAATTCTTACGGGGTTTCTCAAGATGGATAGTGATGTTTTGCATGACTATGCTGTCAAAATAAGAGGATGGCCATTCAAGGACAGAGATGAGAAAAAAATTTCTCCTCCTAGAATACAACATACCTTAGGAATTCACTGCCAAAAAGGGTTATGGAGGCTCAGTCACTGAGGATAATCAAGAGATATGTAGATTTTTATGTTAAGGGAATCAAGGGATATGGGATTAGTGGAGCAAAGTGGCACTGAGGTAATAGATCAGCCATGATCTTATTGAATGGTGGAGCAGGTATGAGGGGCTGAATGGCCTATCACTACTTCTATTTCACATGCAGGACAAACCACTTCAGAGGCACAACAAAAAAAAACAAACTATAGCTTTTAATTTACAGCAGGACTGGAACTCAAAACAAAATTACGATATTACTTTCAGGGCCTTCACAGTTGGGATCATTTTAATATTACCCTTTTTCTTCTTGCAGATCAAATATAAAAGCTTGATTCCATTAGAAAGTCCCCATCAACCTCTTTTTAACAAGGCAAATCTCTCCTCTATTTCTTCGCTACCAAAAATATTTGGCATATTTTGAATAAGTTCCACTAATAAAATTCTAAGAAAATAGATCATCTACATCCACATATTGAAAGCCAATCCTATTGCTTCTCTTGCTTCCACCACCCTTACAATGAATAGTTAACATTTTCTTTTGCTTCCAAAACTGTCTATTTTAATCTACTTAGCAACGTTAAGTACGACAAACTATGATTACAGTCAGGAGGTGAAACGCTGATCAACGACAAATGCACATCATCCAAAATGAGCAAAAGCAGACATGGTCTTTTCTGCGAATACTGGCAATCTGCCAATAAAACGTGCCCAGGGTTAAAGAAATTAAATGCTGCACAATGAACCGTTGAGTTAAATGCAAATTAACTGTAAACTGGTCAAGAAAAGCATCTACCTTAATCATCTATATCAGAGTGTAAAAGAACAAAAAAGCTTCTCAAAAAGAATCTAAACACAAAGAATTAACACCAAAGAATCATGATATCATTAAAGTGCTGGACCAAATACAGTAACTAGGAAATTTACTTCAGTTACCAGTACTTTAATTACTATGTTCAAAGAGAATTAAAAGGATCAAGTTTCAGAAGATGTGATAGTGAAATATACAAATCAGAAAAGGTCAAAAGTTGTAAATAGTAACAGAACATCAGAAGGGAATGAATAATGATTTCAAAACTAAAATTCTGGTTACTGATATCTATTATCCTAAAGATGTTCGTGTCAATGAAGTCACATATTTCCTCACCAATGTTCTTATCTGAGAATGTGTTGTGGAAGTTTATATATTTATATAATCTTAAGCACTTGCAAAGTGAAAGAAAAAATGTTAACTCACATGAGGATTGACAAGAGAAACTGACCTGACATGATTAGTGTAAAATACAATCCCATCACCACTGAAAGCTCCTTTTAACAACATGTGACAATACTATAACAGAATGGCACCTCAGACAATTAAATTATTTGCCTTGCCAATAGATGAGAATGAAAACATCCAAGTCTACAAACTGGAACTGCACTTTAAATCTTGATATTTAAACTTTGAAGAACTTTTTACTCTGTTTACAATTATATAGAATTTCAAAGATTCTACAACACTTAAAAGAACCATTCTGCCCAACCAGTCTATACCAAAGTTTGTATCCCAAATAAGTTGCCACCTTCCGCCATTTGTATTACTTCTTCTTACTGTGGCTTCCTTTCCTCTATTCTCCTTCACGTACGCAATAAGCTCTGCTCTAAGAGCATCAGTGTTACTTGCTTCAATTATCCCTATGTAAAGAAATACTTCCTAACACTCTTGGAAGTAAAGCATTAATTGGCTGTTAATATCCCTATGTTCCGTACTCACACACAATTCAAAACAATTATTCCACTGATCTTATTGAATCTCCTCCTTTTTTTTTGCCCAATCATTTTTTAGGATTTGGATGTCACTCGCAAGACAGCTTTTATTGCCCATCCCTCACTGCACTTGAGAAAGTGGAGGTAATTCTGACACAATGTAGTCCTTTTGGTGAAGGTTCTCCTGCAATGCCGTTGATTAGTGTGTATCAGTGTTTAGAACTAACGACAATGAAGGACTATTGATACATTTCCAAGTCAGGATAGCGTGCAAGTTGGAGAAAAATCTGCAGGTGTTAGCTATCCGGTATGCCTGTCACCCTTTCCCTTTTGGATATAGTGTGCCTGCTACCCTTGTCAATAGAGGTCCTGGGTCAAGGAAGTGCTGTCAATGATTACAGTGCATTTTGTAGATGGTATACACTAGAGCCACTGTGATGGGAGAACTGAATGTTTAGGATGGTTGACTGGGCGCTAATCAAGTGTGCTGCTTTGTCCTTGTAGCTACACTCATCCAGCAAGTGGAAAGTACTCCATCATACTCCTGACGTGTGCCTGGTAGAAATGTTTATTTTATTTTACTGTTTATCTATTTCATCTAATATATCAATTTGAAATATCATAAACAACTAATTCCAAATAATACAAACTGAAGATAGAATTCATCCCCACTTTTGCCCGATGGCATGGATGCTCACCGAAATATAGTTCCATGGATCCAATATTCAAACTATTACCTTGCTCAACTTCCTATTCTTCAAATACGAACCTGGATAATGATTATCCTCAGTAGGCTTTTCTTTCTGGGTGTATTATTGTCGGGGGCATAACAGCAGTTCTCTCACCCAACATCCAAACATGCATATTTTACGATAGGAGCCATGAGGGAATCAATTCAGGATTGGAAAGTGTGGTAGACTTTCACATTTGGAAAGATTGATACCAGTGGTATATTAGTTAATGTAACAGAAACCTTGAGTCACTTCTGAGCTGAACAGCTCAGTTTTACTGTGCACTGTGCAATACCCAGCTGAGCAATAAGTTGGGAATCCCCAAGGACAACTCCCAATAGGTTGTGTTTTATTTACCTGCTGAAATAGAATTACACTACAGTTTGCAGTCTACTAGGGTACAAAATACACCACGTGATAGAAGTTCAATACTACAAGTAAAATCTTTACCAAAAAAACTTAATCTAAATCTGTCTAAACATAAATGCATTCATTGTTCGAGAAAATTTACATTCTTCTTAGCATTAGAAAAATCATTAAAGTAACTGCAACCAATCAGGAAACAAATATTTAAATTTTTTTGGCTTTTTAATATTTGGTCTCCAACAATGCATTTGAATTTCCAGTGACCAGTACAGTATATAAAGAACCACTGCAAAGATCTTATCTCATTCGCCATTTCGATGCAATATTAAATGATGTAGTGGCACAGCTGTCATTTTTGATGTTTTTACTGTTGGTTTAAAGTAGCAAGTTTCAAGCCTGACTGTTAGTCTTGTTGTAGGGGATCTCCCATATAATGTCTTCCAAGTGGACTAACCTGGAAAACCGATGCCTCTGTCAAATTCCTGGGGATCCCCAGTTTGAAAACTACTGGCTAAAGGGAAGGTTTTTGCAGTAAATTAATGGGAAATTCTCTGGCCAATGCAGATTTGAAGTCTTAGGAACGTGATTGATACAGCAAGTGGAAAACGATCAAAAATATTCAATTCTCACCGCCTCTCCCCACATCAGCCCCCAGCATCGGACAAAAGCTCTACAACCGGAAACGTTAGCTCCGTTTCTCTTCCCACACATGCAACCTGACCTGCTGAGTATTTCCAGTATTTCTGTTTTTTTTTAATTTTAGCACATTTATTTGTTGCTTATTTCTCCAGATATTATTTACTATGAGTGAAACTGTCAGGCACAAAACCATCGATTGTGTCTTTGGATGAATTTCGAGCTAAAGTTAGTGAATTAGAATACAACAAACAAAATTTTAGGGGCCCAGATGTGAGCAACAAACCATGTGACACCAGGGGCTGAAACCCAAGCCTACATCACAAGGTGTATTCTTACATTAACCATTTAAAGATTCACAAAATGTATCATATTTGTATTCCTGATAGTCTTTATAAGTTTTTTTTTAATCAAATAGTCATCCACAGAAACCAACATCACACTTAAGATAGGAAGCCATGTTCCTAAGCAACACCTGATAAAGAATGCAGGTTCATTCTAAAAGAACACACCTGTTTTACACAAGCCCTGCAAGATTAAGCTCAGGTGAAAGAGCCAAGATTCAGGAGCCATTCATTGTGAGGCGGGCATTGCTGAAGTTTAGTACCACACATTTTATAAGCATTGAAACATTAGTAAGCTTCCCACAGCTCATTCAAGGATAACCATTCTAATATTAGGGCATTTGCTTGCAGGGTTACTGGAAACCAAATGGGAGAAATTTCAGTTCTTTGTGTAGTCCAGACTAACTGCTTGAGCCATTAACCTAGAGTGGTCTGAATTTGTCTAGTTCAGGTATCAAATTACAAAGCCTGTCACAGATGGTTGAATTAACCCTGAACTTATAGGTGCAAGCATCCCATTTTGGAGCTAAAGTCTTGTTATCTGACGTGACCCCAACAGGATTCAACTGAAGTGTCAAGTTTGGATCAGGTATCAAAAAAATTAAGCCCTTGGGTTCAGGTCAGATCAGGCTAAGCTGATTCTTTGAGGAAAAGATGCACAATGGGTCAGTACTGTAGGATGTGAATACCCAGGAATGTGCAGGCAGCACCGGAAGTGGTTTCCATTCCTCTTTGCATAGCTTTACTGCAGAGCCTGGCTACCTGATCCAATTTCAGATCGGGAAGAGCATTAAAAACAGAACAACTCCTTCGGCTCAGGTCAGGTCCAGATTGGCTGTAGTCAGGTTAGGTTCTGGTCAGGTTTCAATTTTATACCCATGCAAACCTCAACTTGAAGCTCCTTCCCCAAGAAGTGAAGAACCCACCTACAGAGTTAGTGATTCAAGCCTGAAACTACACCAAAATTCGAGATTGGATCAACTAGTTGGATGAAAAAAAAGCTTAAAGAATATGGGAACAAGGTGGGTAAGTGTGATTCGAACAACTTGTTCACAAGCAGAGTAACTACTGACAGTGAGTGGGTCAAATCATTGTTTCCACAAGAACTCTGTAGTGTGAAAAGTCCCAGTTTCACTCCAAGGACACCATACTTTGTTGTGTTACTGTTATGCTAATAAATTGGGGCTCAGAAATGATATGGCTGCTGTGAGCAACACAACACTTTACCTTAGTTTGTAATCTTAGTTTCCCAACAAATTCCATTTTCTACTATCACCATCAAACAAGAAGTCAATTCCAGTTCAGTCAAAGCCATGCCAGGAACAGCACCTAAAAATTAGTTCCAACCTGATAAAGCTGCAATATAGGGATACACGTCTGTTAATGTAGCAAACACAACTTGCAATAGAAAGAGCTAGAGGATGCCACAACCAATGATTCAAAACCCTATAGTCCTGCCATATCTAGTCACGACTAGCAGTGGACAATAAACAGCCAACAAGGGGAGGAAACTGGAAGAATATCCCCACCCAACATAATGGAGTACAGCAAACAGATGCCAAAGGCAAGGCTGATGCACTTTCAACCATGTTTGGCTAGAGCAGCCAATTAAATGAACCATTTTGGCTTCCTCCCAAGGCCCCATCATCAAAGAAGCCAGTCTTCAGCAAATTCTATTCAGTCCATGTGATATCATGAAATAGCTGAAAGCACTAGATATGTCAATGGCGCTGAAGAATTGTGCTCTATAGCAAGCAGTACCTCCAGCCAAGTTGCTTCAATATATTTGCAAAATTGTCATCTCTCTGATAATGTGGAAAATCACCCAGGTGCATCCTATCCACCAAAAAGCGTGACAAATTCAATCATGCTATTTATCATCTCATCTCTTTACTCTCAATCAGTGATTAAGATGGTGTTGATAACTGAAAAACAGCACTCACTGACCAATAAGCTCTGCATCAAAGCTCAGTCTGGCTATTGGCCAGGACAACTTGGCTCCAGACCCCATTACAACCTTGTCCAAAGATGGATAAAAGAACTGAGCACCACGGTTGAAATGAAAATGAGTGCCTTTGACAAAGACATTATCCAAGCATTTGTGCCGTGAAAGAGCTCTGGGAAAATTTAACTCAATGAAAATGAAGGGGAAGACCCTCCGTTGGTTTGAGTCAGATCTTGGACAAAGGAATATAGCTCTGGTTAGAGGTGAATCATCCCAACCCCAGGATTTTGCTGCGACAATTTCTCAGGAAAGAATCCCGAGCCCAGTCATCTGCAGTTGCTTCATCGATTACCTTCCTTCCTTCAAGGTCAGGATGGGAATGTTCACTGATAATTGCACTGTCTTCAATTTGCAACTGCTGAGCAAATGAAGCAGTTCATGCCTACAGGAAGCAAGACTTAGACATGAATGTATAGGCTGATAAGTGGCAAGCAATATGCATAAGACTCGTATCACACAGTGCCAGGCAACAGCCATCTCCAACAATCAAGAACCTAACCACCTAGCCAAAACATTCAATGGCATTATCATTATCGAGTCTCCCACCATCAACATCCTGAAGTCATCATGAACCAGAAACTGAAGCAGCCACATAAATACTAATGAAGAGGTCAGAGTTGAATGACTCAACTTCTGACATCCAAAGTCTTTACGCCATCTACAAGGCACATCAAGACTGATTGAATATTCTCCTCTTGCTTGGATGAGTGTATCTCCACATGTAGCTCAACACCATCTAGAACAAAGCAGTCACTTGATTAGTACCCCTCTAAACATTCATTTCCTCCACCACAGCACATGGTGGCTGTTGTGGGTACTATCTATGAAATCTACTGCAGTTACTTGCCTACACTATTCCAACAGCATTACTGAAATTCATAACCTCTACCACCAAGATTAACAAGGCAGTATATTAGTCCGACTTGAAAACACATTACCATTCCTTCATCATCTAAATCCTGGAACTCCATATCTAATAGCACCATGGAAGTACCATCACCAGAAAGACCACAAGAGATTTAAGAAGGTTGGCTATAGGCAATTTCTTCAATTAGGGATAGTCAAAAAATACTGACCAAATTCGCAACATGCACAACCTGGAGGTGAATACATCGTTTTAAACAAAAATAATTACATGCAAGATAAAGTTACACTTTAGTCTATGTTTTATCTCAGTGGTGTACTCCGTATTAACATTTCATTTGTATCTATTTCTCTTCATTATCATATATTGAACAGGACTGTTTAAAAGTCAATAATCTTTTCTTGATCAGTTGCTTTATAGAATGTTTTGGTGGGAAGGTTTGTTCACTGGATCATAATCATGACCTTTATATGGTATTGATATAGTTACGTGGAGAGTTACAATTCATATGAAAACCATCCAATTTACTGTGTGCTCAGCGTAATGATAACAGAAATAACATTAGGAGAATAGCACTGTTCAGCCCTATCACTACTTTGAAGGTTAATCTGATTTGACATTGGTCTTAAAAAGACAGATTGAGCAGGATGAGATAACTTCAGACATTTTTAGAAATATGTGGTGTATAATGAAATAGAGATTGAAATATGTAGTGCATAGATGGACTAGCATAGTCCACTACTGTTAGCTACTTAGCAGACTGGGATAAATGCATCAATATTGCTATGTGGAAATAGGCCATGATGTGTGGACTGCAAACTTTGAACAACCCAACAAATGAGCACTTCAGGTTGAAAATTATAAATCACATGAAGGACTATGTCAAAATATTGCTGTGCACTGGACTAAGACTTTCTCCTTTGGGAGCTACAGGTGAGATTTTCTTACCTGCCTGACATGCAAGAAAACCAGTACATATGTGGTGCAATTCCCAGATTATCAGCACAATTACAAACAATAATCACACTTAATTCCAAGGACAACCAGAAAGCTCAAATTACTCAGAAATATTCTGCCATTGTGGCATTTCTTAATACAAATGTTGGTAATAAGAATGGCTTCTGCAAGAAGCAGGACTAAATCAGGTGACCTTCTGCTTGGTGTGGCCGAGGTGGCCATGCATTAGGCATTCATCTTCTTCAACAGATGTCAGACATTGAGGAGAACACGAAGAGGCAGAATCAGAACTATCAGAGACCCCATCAAAGAAAGGCAGCAGCCTTGCTGGGAACGCATGGAGTCATTTGGTCCATCTAAGAAGATTCCATGATCATCTTCAGTGATGGACTTTGCAAAATCAGTTCATGCAAAGGACCTTGAGCTCCTGCTCAAACAGCCTTCAACTCTCCTGATAAGACTGTTTTCTTTCTGTGTGAGGTCCATGCTATTTCTGCAACCTTTATGCAGACTTCAATGTTACAGCAGCCATGTCAAGCCTGCACAGTATGCCGACTTAAGTCCTTGCTGCACAACAACAGCTTCTGTGCATAGGTGTATTACATACATGTCAACAAAAGAGATGGTCATTGACTTCAGGGAAGGGGGCAGTGCACATGCTTCTGTGTACATCAACAATGCTGAGGTCGAGAGGGTTGAGAACTTCACGTTCCTAGGAGTGAACATCACCAATAGCCTGTCCGAGCTCAACCGCATCAACACCATGGCCAAGAAAGCTCACCAGCTCCTCTACTTCCTCAGGAGGCTAAAGAAATTTGGCAAGTCCCCTTTGACACTCACCAACTTTTATCGATGCACCTCGGAAAGCATCCTATCTGGATGCATCACAGCTTGGTGTGGCAACTGCAAGAAACTGCAGAGAGTTGTGGACACAGCCCAGCACATCATGGAAACCAGCCTCTCTTCCATGGATTCTATCTATACCTCTTGCTGCCTTGGTGAAGCAGCCAGCATAATCAAAGACCCCACCCACCTGGATCATTCTCTCTTCTCTCCTCTCCCACCAGGTAGAAGATACAGGAGCCTGAGGGCACATACCACCAGGCTCAAGGACAGCTTCTATCCCACTGTGATAAGACTATTGAACGGTTCCCTTATACGATGAGATGGACTCTTGACCTCACAATCTACCTTGTCTGACCTTGCACCTTATAGTCTGCCTGCAATACACTTCCCTGTAGCTGTGTCACTTTACTCTGTTTTCTGTTATTGTGTTAACCCTGTACTACCTCAATGCACTATATAATAAATTGATCTGTATGAACAGTATGCAAGACAAGTTTTTCACTGTACTTCAGCACAAGTGACAATAATAAACCAATACCAACACACAAAAGTAAACAACTCAATCTCACATTGCATATTTACTAATAAATTTTGCATTCACTTTTGTAATGCATAAAAAACATACTGCACCATTAAATTACTTTCTTGCCATCCAAAGTACTTTTGCCACAACCAGCATCAAAGAAATGTAAAGCACAACATGAAACTAATAAATATTCAATGTGCTAAATCCGGGAAAATATTAACATTAAAAAAAAATGTAAAAGATGATAAAAAAATGTAATAGATTAAGATCTACTTCCTAGATTATGT
This sequence comes from Pristis pectinata, assembly GCF_009764475.1. Classification (NCBI taxonomy): domain Eukaryota; kingdom Metazoa; phylum Chordata; class Chondrichthyes; order Rhinopristiformes; family Pristidae; genus Pristis; species Pristis pectinata. The sequence continues at coordinate 108,636,886 of NC_067407.1, forward strand.
AATAATGCAAGTTTTTACTTCAATTTAAACAGAAAAAGTTATTTCTATTTTGATAATCAAAGAACTGATTAAAAAGTTCCCCATTGTTTTTTTTCTCTGAAAAAGGTTATCACTTGTTTATAAATTGTAGTCTTTTGGCAATTACCTTTGTTTTAAGCTCTGTTGCAAAATATTTCCGACTCAAAAGCTATGGCATTAATCCTTGTTAAGACAATACAGGTTGCAACCCACTCTGGATCTTAGAAGTTTTATAAATGTTCACCACTTTCACAGTCACTCAATTTTTCAATTGCCTGTATTTGGGTTTTCACAAATGCTTAAACATCAAGTACACAAAAAATTGTACTGTAACTGCCATTTTTTGTGGTACGGCACGGTAGCGTAGCGGTTAGCGCGACGCTATTACAGCGCCAGCGATCGGGTTTCGATTCCTGTCGCTGTCTGTAAAGACTTTGTACGTTCTCCCGTGTCTCCATGGGTTTCCTCCGGGTGCTCCGGTTTCCTCCCACAGTGCAAAGACGTAAGGGTAGGTTAATTTGGGTTTAAAATGGGCAGCGCGGACTCGTTGGGTCAGAAGGGCCTGTTACCATGCTGTAAATAAAATTTTAAAAAAACTATTTAGGTTCACAACTAGTGGGAACCTCCATTATTCAACATAATGAAAAGTGGAAAATGAAAACACTCACGATCATCCAGATCACACTGCTGAAATTACTGAGAATTTTAAGAATATTGGTTCCTCCATCTTAAGTCTTTCCGGCATAATTTTCTTTCATTGTTCTGCTCCTATTTCAAGATCAACATGCACTAAAATAACTAAAATACAAACTGACCTGGTAGTTCAAAGGTCCCTCATAAAAACAGGTAATCCCAAATGGTAGTCTTCCCAAATGAGCCAAAACCTCAGCACTAACCACAGGCTCTCATCTTCAAGCACGTTGGTGAGAACTAAAACTAACATATGCTCACCTCCAGAAGTTCAACAATGAAGAGCTTCCAACTTCCAATTTCAATTCAGAACCAGCCTTGTTAGAGGCCCTCTTGTGCTGGTGAACAAAGCATGTGTTGAATGTAGCACCAGCTGGTGTTTATACCTGTTAAAACAAGCAGGCTCCGTATTAATTTCAAATTCAGCAATCTGCTGAGATTAACATTGCAGCAGATGCTGTCAATGGGATACAAATGTATGTTGCTTTGTACTTCCGACAACCAAACAAGTGTGATTTGCAGTGGAACATTCTTTGACTATCCCTCTCCAGTTCACGTTGGGTCTAGCCTCTGAAGGTGCATGTGGGTGTGCGGAGCACATGGGAGAAATGCAGATTGAACAGATATTCATGAAATCGCCAATGCAGCTGGCAAAAGCAGGGCTGAGGCAAGTAAAGAAAAATAATCTTAACTCAAATTCTCACCAATTTCTTATTATAGTCAAAAAGTTACCTTAATAATTAGGATGGATATTATAAATATATAATTGATATGTGAATCAAATTCAGCTGGTGCTGTTTTAAATCCACTGGCCAAGACATCCATTCAGTTCCATTGACTTTATATATTATGCTTAGCAGTCAATGACATTAACCATGCTGTATGAAGTTAATGGAACTAATTTTCAAAACGGTGGCACAACACGCAGCCAGTATCATTTACTGCAGGTTGAGAAAACAAATAGGGAGGAATTTCCATTCACACCTACATCATTTCTCTGTGATAATATATGCCCATTTTTCTTTCTAATCACATTGGACTACAGAAAGGTCAGAAGAACACGTTTCCCTCAGCGCCTGTCGAATTTAAGTGGCAGACCTGAGAAGCATTTTTATTTTAAATCACTCATTTCTAGCTGAAGCCAGCAAAAATGAAAGGTTGTTTGGCTGAGCTGCCAGACAAGTAGGTCCCCAGGTCACAACCAGAGGCTGGAGTAATCAGAAAACAGGGAGGGTTAGGGTGTTTGAATGAAATTGGCAGCTTATCTCGTGAGGGTGGTTGACTGCCCATATTACAGTGGTCAATTAACCTACTAATTCTCATGACTTTGATAAGATTTCTTTATTAGTAACATGTACATCAAAACACACAGTGAAATACATCTTTTGCGTCGAGTGTTCTGGGGGCAGCACGCAAGTGTCACCACGCTTCCGGCGCCAACGCAACATGTCTGCAACTTCCTAACCTGTACGTCTTTGGAATGTGGGAGGAAACCGGAGCACCCGGAATATGTGAGATAACTACTTACATAGAGCACCGGAGGTCAGAAATGAACCAAGGTCACTGGAGTTCCGAAAACAGCAGCACCACTTCACCACACCATCAATTTAAACCAAAACCCCAGGAGGACAACAAAGCCTAGACAAGGAAATTTTGCCTCCTTTCTCGGTGCTACAATGTGATTTGCCATTTTCTGTTTCTATATTCATCCCTTCCCTGGAACTAGCCTGAACCTATGGGGCACATTTACAGTTTGAAAACTATCTAAATCCATGTCAGGTTCTGCAATATCTTATAAGAGAGCCAAGTTTTTGCTACAATCAACTAACAGCACAATCGCCTGGAAAACTGAACTTAAGCCAAGCAATTTTGTCTGCCAAAAAATAAAAAGGAAACCTGCACTCCTAACCTATAATACTTTTTGTATCAGATTGTACATAATGTCCATTGAGAATAGCACAAATCAACAAATGTCATAGTGCACAGCTTCATTATGAAACACTTAAGATACAATTTAGAGAAGTGGTGGCCTATGTCCACACTTCATTCACCCTTTAATGCATTGAGCAGTAATTATTGATTGAAGGAATCTGATTAGCAAGTGGTTTGGTCATCCGTTGACTACCAGGAGCTTTGCAGAATGTTGCATCTGACTTTCACCAAGTAACGTCAATACAAAGCTGAACTTCTGCCTAAGACACTTTCCAATTTGATATTGGCTCACTTCTAGTGCCATTTTTATCTGCTTGCTATCACACTACTGTTTGTGGAACACAGTCACGCACAAACTGCCTCCCACACTTCCTGCGTAACAACAATGACTACACTTCAGAAGTACTTTGTTGGCCATGTAGTTCTCTGGGACGTCTCGAGGTCACAAAAGAGGTTGCATAAAGGCTCTTTCTTTAAAGGCTGCTGTGGGTCTATTCTACCTGATATGAACAAAACAAGCCTGATGTCATTATAATTTCAAAGTAAAAAGTTCAAAGTAAATTAAGTTTAAGTAGTTCTCAAAACAGTTTCTCTCTGTGCTCTAAACCAAAATAAACTTAAAAAACTCAAATGCCTTCAAACAGATCAAGGACAATAATGGGTTAATTGCCAGAGTACCCTCTCCATGAAGAGTGTCACAGTTCACCTTATGGCATCTAAGGTACACTAAAAAAATGAGCTGAACAACATTATCTGAATCACATGAGCAATAACTTGCAACAATATTGTGTTTTGCACAGCTGATACATCCTAATGCTACACAGCTAAATTGTGCCTTTATGAAATTTTTTACATCTGCTTGAAAGGACAGATAGACCATTGGTTTGACATCTCATAAAAAGAGAATAAAGACTCTGCAGCTCCCTCATGGTACAGCACTGAAGTGAGAACCTATGTTATACATTAATACCATTTAACTCAGAAGCAAGTGTGATATCACAGAGCTATTGCTGATAGCTAAATGTTAGGCTCTAAATCTGATCTACATTGATTACAGTGGTGATGAAGTTATATCATTTCAATAGGAGAGAGGAATAACCTGACAGGAGACTCTCAAATGGAGGTCTCTAAAGCTATTAATAGCCGATTACCAGGATATTAGTTATGACCTAGGAACAGATAGTGCATTTATAAGTAGAAGAAAATGAAAGCCAATCTGAACAAAATAAAAGGAAACATCCAAATAGACTATCTGGTTGTTATTATACCACTGTTTGTAAGAGATTGTTGTACCAATGGTTATTGACTTTGCTATGTAACAACAGTGGCAACATTATAGAATTTATAGTTAACCCACCTTAGGTCAACCCAAGACCATGAAAAGGAGCTTTATCAAAACAAGCAAATTAGTTTTCTTTCATTCAGATATATGTCAGCTTGAAGAAAATTCACTAACCATTAAATTTATATTGAAGTCAAAGCCTTTATTCTAATTGTAAATATTATTGTAATATTTGTTTATTGTCTTGAATAAATTTCAGTGATTAAATTTTACAAGCTAGTCAAGAAAAGCTGAAGATATTCCACTGTAGTTTTAAACTAGCAAACATTAATTTTCACATGCGTGTGGGGCCCCGACACAGTCACAGCTTATTGCTGAGACCTAACTGCCCTGGTAGTGGTGGCTGTGAGCTGCTGCCTTAAATCACTGCAGTCCCTCTGGTATTCCCACAGCATTGTTAAATAGAATTTATACATAGCAACAATGAAACAGTAAATAATTTCCACATTGGAATGATGAGTGAACTGGAAGCGAACCTGCCGATGCTGCTTTTGTCTTCCTTAGTGGTACAGGTTCTGAATATGGGAGGTGCTGTTGGAGTAACTTTGTTGAGCAAATGCAGGGTACTTTGCAGTTCGTACATACTGAAATCATGTTATGCTGGTGATGGAGGGAATTAATGGTTATAGTGATGAATGGGTTAGCAACCAAGCAGGCTGCTTTGTTCTGAATAGTAGTGAGCTTTTTGAGGATTTTTGGTGCTGCATTGCAAGTAGGTGCAGTGTAGTCCTTCATTCTGAGTTTATATTTTTTTTGAAAACAGGATGCAGGCATCACTGACAAGGCCAGCATTTATTGTCCATCCCCGATTGCTCAAGGAAGTAATGGTGAAACAACTTGAAGTGTTGTAGTCCTCCTAATAAAGGCATCGTGTAATGCTGTCAGGTAAGGAATTCCAGGATTCAGACCCAGTGAATGAATGGCAATATAAAGTAAACCTCCAATAATCCAGAATCCAATTGTTCATAAACCCTGAAGGTTCAGCATCTGGCTCACTCGTAGTCCAGAACATGAACTGGGCATCCAGCGCAGCCAGAGGCAAGGACTGGACAATGGGCCAGTTCTGCAGATGGAGCCAGGGCTGAGATCAAACACTAGGGATCATAATCCTGTGTATGTTTGTAGCTGGAGCCCTAGTCAGGACTGCTTGTTTACTTCCTGCTCCCTTTAACCTCACCAGGTTCACTACTGTGTAACATGTAAAGTGAAATAAAAGTGTATTTGGGTATCAACAGGAATAACACCTAATAGTCCAAAAAAACCTGCTAGTCCAGTACTACCAAAGTCCCAAGGGTGCCATATTATCATAATTCTATTTTTTTTCTAAGTCAGGACTGTGTTATTTCAAGGGATGCATTTCTTATGTGGTGTTCCCAATGCAGCTACGGTACTTGCCCTTCTCGATAGATGTCACAGGTTTGGAAGAGCAACTTAGGTAAGGAAATGCAGTGAATTTTGTAGATGTTATGCACACTGCAGCCAGAGCACGGTGGTGGTGGTGGAGGGAGTTTCATGTGTGTTGCAGAATTTGCACTAACTAATGTTCCTGAAATGTCCCTACTGGATGGTGGGAAAAAGGTTTTGAAGTATCAAGAGGTGCATCATTTGCCACAAGATACCAAGCCTCTGACCTGCTCTTGCAGCCACAGCTGTTATGTAACTAACACACACAAAAAAAGTACTGGAGGAACTCAGCAGGTCAAATAGCATCCATGGAGGGAAATAAACAGTCGACGTTTCCAGTTGAGACCCTTCGTTAGGACTGGGCCTCGACCCAAAACGTCAACTGTTTATTTCTCTCCACAGATGCTGGTTGACCTGTCGAGTTCCTCCAGCACTTTTTCTCCAGATTCCAGCATCTGCAGAATCTTGTATCTCAGTTATGTAACTAATCTATTGAGTTCTTGGTCAATGGTCATACACTGAATGTCAAGGGTAAATGTTTAGACTCGATCTTGTTGGAGGTGGTCTTCTTCTAACACTTACCAAGTGTTATTGCCACCCATAGCTGAATGCTGTCTAGATTTTACCGTTTCATTTTCCAAGGAGCTGTAAATGGGATTGAATATTGCACTATCTACAGGGCACAATGACTTGAAGACGTTAGGAGACAAGTCTCTTGCCTCAGGGGACACAGCCTTTGACCTATTTATGTGGCAGGGAGTCACATAGTGATCCCAAGATGTTGACTTTATCTATTTGAAATAGAATGTTATCTTTTTCGTTTTCACATTAATTATGAAGCTATCAAACATAAAAATCATCTAGAAGATCATTAAAAATATCCTTATTACACAGGTTTTGTTAAAAGTGACTATGATCCCATGCAGAAAATATTATTCTGGTACGTAAGCAACAACTGCATTGAGCATTGTGTTTAATCTTATTTCTATCAAATTCTCCAACATTTTTTAATAACGCATGTACCATTGCCCAAACCAATGACTTCTACAACCCAGTGGACCACCTTTGAAAATGTGACAGCATTAACCCAAGGTTAATTTAATCTCGTGCTTGTATCGCACATTTCCTCAGAATTTGAACCCAGACATGCCCACAGGTCATATGTTTCAAATTGCATTTCCATTACAGTTAATTACTACATTGAGTGGATCAGAGCACAAGTAGGAATTCAGATCAGATTGCTTACACTGTAGCTGAATATGATGAATGCCACATATCATTTTAAGTTTTAGCTTGCCTGCGTTTATGAAATTAACAAGTGTAAAAAGGTATAGCGTGACAATTCTAGAGAAACAACTGTAGATGAAAGTTTTATTCCAAATATTTATCATTTGCTGTGATTATTTCTATGACGTTAAAATAATATTGTAAAAATGCAGGTTCTTATCAAGAGGCATTCATCCCAAGTGCTAGCTCAAAGGTAACAATATCCTTTGTTTCAATACTTCTATCGGGAAAACCAGGACACGGTCAAGTTTTAAACTGGCAGCTCTTTAATGAAATCGGCAGAGTTCATGCAATTTATTGGAACTACAATGTTGTTTCACGTTTTGCTTTCATGGTTTGTGAGAGTATCTGATTCCTCCGACAAGCTCAATTCTTTGATTGTTTATTCACAATCTCGGAGTCCTACGCAGTCACCTTCATCTCTCAGTTTTATTTTTTTTCCATAATGTTAAGATGTTCAACAGCTTAGCATTTTAAATAAATATCTTTGCCACTAAGGTAACGATTAAGAGTAATTATTTCAGAAGGCACAGCATCCTCTCGTTTGTTCTACTACCTAGATCGCCCAGCGAAACGCCAGACGGTCTCTTTAAACGTGTTGTAACAAAGCACGGGCCGAAGTTAACTTTGTGCAGGGATGCAGTCATCGTTCCCTGTGCAAGCACTTTAGGAAGTTCAAGAGACACATGGTGGAATAGAAGGCTGCCGCGACCTGGTCTGAAAGCCCGCATCTCGGAAGACTAAAGCAAGGGACGTGCAGAACGATCAGGCTGCCGGGACCGTTGGCAGTGCAGCCGCACAGAGAGGCACGTCTGACTGGCTCTATCAAAGGACAAGTGGAGAACTGGGGTCGAGCAAAGGGCCACTTTTCACCTTCCACTTCATCTATTTTCCATTCCCCGCACACTTACATTTCATATCCAAATACTCAGACAGGCTGCGAGTGTGAAGAAGCTCATGTTCTCTTACCTGTTTACATGTCTTTTTTTAAAATATATGGTGCCCGGTTAGTCCATTAAATCCACAAACAACGCGCGCTTCTTCCAAATGTGTTTCCTTTCATTAAGAAAAAAATACTTTTAAGGAGTTTCTAGAAGTGGGCAGTGGTCCGGGTGTTGTTCCGGGGTGAGAGATCCACGCCGTCCCCTGGCCCGGGGGGGGGGGGGGGGGGGGGGAGGAAAGCGAGGAGTCCGGGGCTGCACCGGGAGCGGGGCTCAGCCCACTCGGGAACTACTTTCGTGCGGTAGCGCTCGGTCGCCGAGGCAGCTCCCCCCGCCTGGCAGCTCGCCTCCGGCGCCTTCTGCTCGCCCGGCTGCTGTTGTTACTTCCCTCCTCCTCCGCCGCCTCTCTCCCCCCACCGCCTCCACTCGCTGCTACTTCCAAGACAGACTATTTTCGATGGAATAACATGGTCAGAGTTTGTGGGTTTGGGGAAAAAAATCTGCGCTTCGTGACATCAGAAATGTGGAATGCCAGGAATGTGAGCTGCTGCAGTGCTGAGATGTCGTTCCTTCTTAATGGGCACACAGCGAAAACACGCCCAGCCAGCGTCGATTTAAAGCTGGCCTGCAACAATTTAATCTTTCCTTTAATGCGATTACTTTGATGCACGCATTGTTTCAGAGTAACCCGACGGGGAGTTTGCTTCAGCTAACAAAGTGAGCCGACACGGTTGGGTACATTAGCGTCAATATATAAAAAAAACATTCTTTCAACTTTATTTATACATTTAGACTGAACGCCTCTAAAATATTAGGAAATGAATGCACTTTCTTTCTTGAGGAATGCGTGTCGTCTCTCAGTCGGATTATGATGTTTTGTGATTGCGGTGGCCAGCAATGTCACCAGCTCCTGGAAAACCGGCTCATGGATGACACCGTGTGGCGAATTCTGGGCTTTAAGTATTTCGGGCTTTAATTGGGTTTATTTTGGCAATTAACATGCATCTAATTTGGTTAAATTCCAACTACCCTGATCCCAAAATATAAACCCAGTAATAGTTTTGATTGTCTGCTTCCACTTATAATTTCTTGACTGTTACTCTCGTATCTGAGAGCTTATTTAACATCTCTGAATTCTACACCACCTTGAATTCATCTAAAGAATTGGGGTGAGAAGTGTTCAGCCTGAAATATTAAGACCATAAGACAAAGGAGCAGAAGTCGGCCACTCGGCCCATCGAGTCTGCTCCGCCATTCTATCATGAGCTGATCTATTCTCCCATTTAGCCCCACTCCCCCACCTCACCGTAACCTTTGATGCCCCAGCTACTCAATCTCTGCCTTAAGTACACTGAATGACTTTGCCTCCACAGCCGCCCATGGCAACAAATTCCACAGATTAATATTATTTGCAGAATTGTCCCTGATCCACATATGGACAAAGAGTTAACTTTTAAGAATTGCCTTGAAGAAGGAGAATGGTGGAAAGAATTAAGGAGTGTGTTCAGGTGTCAAAGGACACAGTTCTTCCTAAAACAAATGTCAGAGTGCCCAAAGTTCAGAGACCTTCAAATGTTCTAGGACTGGAACAGTCAACAGAAATAGGTAGACTCATCTATGGATGTACTTCAATAGAATATGGAGCATTCTATTGGAGTAATTCTGGCTGTAAGCCAATGCTGGCTAGTGAGTGCAGGTGTAATGGGGATCAAGAGATAAAGGGTTCAGCAGTAGGTTAGCTGAGGCAGGAGAAAAGATGTTGTAAAGATGGAAGGAAGATATCTTGGGGAAGAAGTGGTTTTGGGGTTGTTCCTTACTTCTCCAGTGCTATCTAACCTGCTGAGTGTTTCCAACATGTTCTGCTTCTATTTCACATTCTGAGCATCCATGACAGTTTGCTTTCATTTTTCCAGATGTTGCTAACTTCCATCCCTGGAAAAATCTATTTTTTATCACCAAAATATCTATCACCAAAATCTGCATATCCATCGATTTTTTTTAAATCTGCAGATGCTGGAAATCTAAAATAAAAACAGAAAATGTTGGAAATACTCAGCAGGTCAGACCACATCTGTGGGAAGAGAAACAGTCAACGTTCAGGTCAAATACCCTTCGTCAGTTCAATTCTGGTTTTATTTCTGTTTTTTTTTTGTTTTCTGTTGTTTCAGCTTCTGTTCTTATTCGACATATCCATTGTTTTACATAAGCTCAGAAATTCCCTTCCCAACATCTTTCCAACCTACTTTTCTCATTTTCTTCAACATTCTTTCCATATTTCCTTTTTGATAATTATTTAGATCATCTAAATTTATCCTCCATTCGTGATCAGTGTTCACTTGTTTACTTACAAAATATTACAAAGCAATAGATTTAGCAGACTGAATTTCTTTGATGATAATGAGCTGATTGTGATATATGATTTATGAGGAAAACTTGCATACATTAGGGATTTTTTATTTGTTGATATTTCTCATCCTTGTCCTTAAATCATTTCCAGTTCAGAGTTACACAGCACGAAAACAGGCCCTTCAGCCCACCGAGTCCATGCTAACCATCAAACACCCATTTACACTCAACTACGTTAATTACATTTTATTCTCCCCACATTCCCATTAACTCCCCCAGATACTACTGCTTACCTGCATACTTGGAAGCAATTTGCAGTGGTGAATTAACCTCACCACCTGCATATCACAGGATGTGAGAGGAAACCCATGCAGTCACAGGAAGAATGTGCAAACTCCACACAGTTAGAGATGGATGTTGGGATTAAACAGGATAGCTGGAGCTGTGAGGCAGCAACTCTACCAGCTGCATCACCAGGGCACCCAGTGGTCTTTGTAATCGCTACTCAGAGCTCACTTTTGGCTAGTTGTGGAGAGTGACACATAATACAGGAATGAACAAGGTTAAAATGTGAAGAATGAAAGAATTTGCATTTAGGTAAATTCTTGTCAAATCAGGAGGTGAAAAGCACTTCATTATCAATGAATTACTTCGGAGTTCTTGTTAGTAATCTAGAAAAACATGAAAGTCATGTTTTTATACAGTGAAATCACACGAAGAGCAAATGATGAAAAGTCAATGTGTATTTTGGTGGTGTCAGTTGAGAGAAGAATGTTGCCTAGGATAACATTGTTAAAACTAGTTGTTGGCGTCCTTTTGTTTGCAGGAAACAATAGATATTACCAGCTAGACAGATGGTTTGCAGTGTCCCTTGTGGCTAAAAAAATTCCTACATTCAAATTACAGCAGCACAAAATAGGAGAAAAATGAGGAAATAAACTAATAATAGATAGATGACTGTTTTCCACAAAGATATGGAACAGTAGGGTTATTGATATAAAATGGGAGTTGAATTTTTGCAGTTGCCTGACCAATTGTGGTAATTTAGCAAAATATTTGTAGAAGCTCAAGAGTAAATTCAAACCTTCAATATTTTTTCTCTGGACTTTCCATGGAGTTTCATCAGTCATATCATTTCCTCCTCACCGACGATCAACGTAGGCGCACCTCAAGGATCCGTGATTAGCCGACTGCTCTACCCTCTCTACTCTCATGACTGTGTGGCTAAGCACAGCTCAAACGCCATCTATAAATTTGCCAAAGACACTACTGTTGTTGGTAGAATCTCAGATGGTGAGGAGGAGGTGTACAGGAGTGAGATAGATCGGCTAATTGAGTGGTGTCGCAATAACAACCTCACACCCGACGTCAGCAAGACCAAGGAATTCATTGTGGACTTCAGGAAGAGGAAGTCAGGAAAACACACACTAGTCCTTATTGAGGGGTCAGCGGTGGAAAGGGTGAGCAGCTTCAAGTTCCTGGGCATCAACATCACAGAGGATCAATCCTGGGCCCAACACATGATGCAATCATGAAGAAGGCACGCCAGGAGCTCTACTTCATTAAGAGTTAGAGGAGATTTGGTATGTCACCAAAGACTCTTGCAAATTTCTATAGATGTACAGTGGAGAGCATTCTGAATGGTTGCATCACAGCCTGGTATGGAGGCTCCGGTGCACAGGATCGCAAGAGGCTGCAGAGAGTTATGGACTCAGCCAGCTCCACCACAGGCACCACCCTCCCCACCAAAACAACACATTTCATGACATATCAGTCAGTGATAATAAACCTGATTTTGATTCTCTTCTTAAAACAACAGAAAAAATGTAACTTCCAATTAAAAAGTAATTTCATTAAGCTGTTATACCAGTGGTCTCTTTGTCAACATACAGTATATAAAGTTCATTTTACCTATTATTTTAGCAATGGATTTCTTGTAGGAGCCCAGATAATCAGTTGATCCATTTATTTCCTTAAGAAAAATAAAAGAGAACGAGAAGGAGTAAATATAAGTGATAAAGTAAATGTTACTCTTCACAGCCATGCCATGAGTATTTTCATGATGCAATGAAACTAGAAGAAACCCATATATATAAGACCCATAACAATTTTCCACCTGTGGCTGTTGAATGTTCTTTGCATTTTATTTCTGTGTAGTTGACGCCCAAGTGAACCTAATGCCATAGGCTTTACTTACATGCGATCTTGAACCATTAGGATTTTTTCCTCTTTTGGCATGTCATTTGCTGGCCTACATTGATTAGATGCTTTCACTTTGACAGCTCACTTTGGTAAGGTTAGAACTAGTTAATACCGATGGGCACAGCCCAGATGTAAGTGCCAGGATTAGGAGCCGTGGAATTTTGTGGCCACCCACATAATGTTCTAAAAAACTGAGAATCCACCTACGTAATTCTCACATGCAAAAACAGTAATACAGTTCACTGTTCCAACGTTTATCAACCATGTTAGTTCAAACTTTTGAACAAGTTATTTTTCTACTTTCAAATTCCTTAATACCTTCACCTCCAAAGTAAACATGTCTCTGTTTTAAGCACAAATCAATGCAACAAATTAATGTAACACTTCGGGGTTTGATTGTTATGTCATCTGTGTGGAGAAGGCATAAACTTATGGATGTTTTAATTAACAAGTTCAATAAACAATTAGATATCACAATTCTAAACATCTCCACAAATAAAGTAAAATATTGATCCTATGTACTGTTAAATATAGAAAAAACTGTGTCATTGATTCTGAAATACAAATCAACACAAAAATAATAATATTGTTGAAAGTGAATACATTTTTAGAATTATAACTGAATTGTTCCTGCTTATAATAGCAATGTTTGTGAATCACCTGAGATGACATATTAATGTTATCAATATCAAGTTATCACTATGGAAAGAAAATTACAAATGCAGCTCCTTCTTCTTTTTCCTTAATCGTGAAACAAAACCAGTAAATATCTATAATGAAGACAATATTCTTAGTGTATATTTTTAAGTTGCGTTGTCCTTATTAAATTTTTAGTGTAGATGGAAGAGACGTCAATTATCAGAGAAACAAAGGACTGCAGATGCTGGACGAACTCAGCAGACCTGGCAGCATCCATGGAGAAAAACAGACAATCAATGTTTCCGGTCAGGACCCTTCTTCAGGACATCAATTATCATATATCCAGAGCAGTTAGCAAACCAATTGACACAAATTGATCTGATGGAGGAATATGAGATCATGGAAAAACAAAGGGGAATGAGCCAAGAGTCATCCACACCTGAGTGAAGAATGAATAAGTGGTGAGATAGTTTATTAATTATCCACTTGATTATAGGTGTGCTTTTAGAACTAAAGCCAACATGTACCCACTAGTTATTTCACATGTTAAATAGTGTTAAAGGAAACAAACTACCAACTATCACAAAACTAGAACTGCTAACCTAGTTTATAATGAATAACAAGGTCTTTTTGTGCTCTTCCAAGTCTATGAAGATTCTTATCCATAATTTTGAACCTGGACAAATGTTAACACCAATACACAGATCTAAACAATTAAATACATAAAGCTTTATGATCATTAATTACTATTTCAATCAATCATAGGTAAATCTGACATAAATGCAAGCAGAAGCTTTGCAGCCCAACTTAATTAATGTATTTCATACTAGGTAAGAATACACCAGGTCAAAGCACTTCCATTCACATTGGTAATGGTGTTGATAGTGAGGAGGATCGACAAGCTGCAGAGTTATTGGGCAGAGCAAAGGCAGATGGAAACTAATCCTGAACAATATGAACCGATGCATTTTGGGAGGACTAATAAGGCTAAATACACAGTGAATGTTAGAACTCTCAGAAGCATTGTGGAACAAGGGACCTTGGTGTATATGTCCAAGTATCACTGAAACAGCATCATAGGTAGACTAAGTGGTTAAGAGTTATTTAATATTGGAATAACATGTTAACAAATAGCTCTTCTTGGTACATAAATGGAAACAGATAAATGTTTGAAATCTGTTTTGTACTTGTACTTGATCTTCGCCTACACTTGCTTGTAGACAGGAAATACTAGAAAATAAAAAAAGAACAATCTGACAGGAGAATGCAATCTGCAGGAAACGTATGAACAGGATATGGGAACATTGGTGCCGGCCAAAATAATCACATTATCCTATCCACCTCCCTGTGAACGTCAGACATGTAAACTTTGTTTATAATATTTTAGGAAATATTGTCTAAGCTATTATAGCTCCCAGTCCTCTTTATGCTCCAAATTTCTTCCTTCCTTCTACCCAGCAGCTTATTTCAGCATTCCTCTTTTACCTTATAATTCTCATCTTTGAGACACTTACCTAAACTCATTACATCTTTCTTCTTCTCACGTTTGCACCAATGCATTCTATTCTGAAGTCACGCACTTCTAAATTTAACTTCAAATTACAGTATCAACTCCAATATTAACTCTATTTTTTCTTTATCCACTAACAGTTGCCTGATTTTCTGGGCATATCCTGTAGCTCTGACCTACATTTCATAGCGTTTACCTGTTCCCTTGTTTGTTTTATCTCTCTCTCTCTCTCTCTCCAACTGTCCTCATTAACCTAACAACTAAATGGCTTCATCAACAGTGTCACCATGGAAGTCTCAGCCTCACCCGATCAAAGATATTTCCCTTGTTCTATCCATATTTCCCCATCACTTCTGCAACTCAAAGTTAAATTGTTTTCTCTCTTTGATGAAGAGTATTTGACCTGAAATGTTAACTCTGTTTCTCTTTCCACAGATGCTACCTGACCTGCTGAGTGTTTCCAGCATTTTGTTTCAAGGGTTTTTAAATTTTCATCGTCTGCCTCCTGACAATGTTCACATCTCAGTACTTTCTTAGTTGTTACTCTTTTTTCTCTTCCCTCGAGACCCTTCACAGTAGAAATAGCTTCTAAGGAGGGTAATCGGACTGACAAGCCACCATTATGCATTCCTCTGAAGCACCATTACAGACAACAGTAAGCACTCCACGTGGTTTACATAATTAGCCCTGTAGGTCCTTACACAGAACTCATTGCCAGTAACCAGTAACTGGTTTTAATAATATGACAACTCAGTAGAGGCTGCTGGAGAGGAGAGAGGTAATGTTGTCATCCGGCACTGCTGAAAAAGAAAATAAAGCTCTCAAGCCATGAGAAGAAAACTATTCGCCTCACACCTGTAAATAAGTCAGATATCAGAGGGTCTGCCAAAATTTTCAGCACTGAATATATGGAGGCATCCCCCCTCCACATGTGGCATAGCACTCTGCCATCTAAGCTGGTGAATGTGGCTACCTCCAGAGATGCTGCAGCTGGTCCCCCACAGAGAAAATCTTAGAGCTTTGGAAGAAACCCAAATGGAAATTTGGAAGATGCCTTACGGATTCTGGATTCAAACCTGTGCATACCTTAGAGAGATCAGCATGACTGCACTGCAGAAACAGAAGTCTGTTTTGGAAAGAGGGACACATGATGAGAAAACATTTATTGCCAAATTCTATGTAAGCTCTTTGGACAGATGAACTGCATATCTGCAAAACAAAAATTTGGCTTAAAGATACCTGGTTTATAAACCATTAAAGTCTGGTGGAACGCCAATAAATAAAATTCATTTTGACATAGGCAAATGATACAATTGCCAGGTTTCTCCATGACAACCAATACCACTAGATAGGATTAAACATTGATCACAACTCTCCAAATAATTCAGCACAAACGAGTAAAATTGCCCAAAAGCAAAAATCAGAAGCTGTTGGTAATACTCTGCAGGTCTGGCAGCATCTGTAGAGTGAGAAATAATTAATGTTTGCAGGTCAATTAACAATTATTTTTCTTTCATATTTGCAATATCTGCAGTACCTTGCCTTTATAACTTACTTTGAATATTCTTACAACATTGTAGAAATAAAACATACATTTGCCAGAGAAATCAATGTAACAGTATTGATATAACAATTGGGAATGGGGAGAGGTTTTATTTGTTTCAGAATATATTTTATCCATCAAAAATATAAAGGACATACATCAACATTTTCATTGCATCATATTATACCAATTACTCCCAATACGACCCTTAGACAAATAATTCATAGGATTTTAGTGATTCAAACCAATGTCAGGAAGACATCAAACTCAGCTTCAGCATGTAATCCTGGACTTCAGAGTTTAACAGTTCACAGCACTTGATTTTGGACAACAACTTGTTGGGGAATACTGAGTTTCACATATACCAGAGGATGTTATTCACCATATTGGTTTTTCAGCAGCAGTTTTCTGTGTGTGTGTATGTGTCTGGGAAAACCTCACACAGCACAGTGTATTATATATTATAATACATCTGTTCAGGATAAACCTTGACAAATACCTAGAGTCAGAGATAAACAGCACAAAAACAGGCCCTTTGGCTCACTGAGTCCATGCTGACCAACCTCCCATTTATTCTCACCATGTATTAATCCGTTCTCTCCACATTTTCAACAGCTCATCTTAAATTCTACCACTCACCTACACTAGGGAAAATTAACAGTGGCCAATTAATCCACCAACTCACACATCTTTCGGATGCACCTCTGAGTCTCTTCCCTGACCTTAATATCGCAAATTCCAGGAGACAGGCAACTATCTTATCTCCAATGCAATTTAATTAGGCAGTGTTTTTTATTTCAAAAATAAACTTTATTCACAATTAAAAAAATATACAAAGGAAGAAACAGAGCAAAAGCAAAACCTTAGCATTCATGGTTGTTACATTCAGTAGTATAAACTTTAAAGAAAAATAGACAAACAAACATAGCACCATTGCCCTTCACTTGGCTCCCTGAAGTAATGCCCCTTTCATTGTTCAAGGGGCTTCCTCACCCAACTCAGCCCCTCCATGTGCAGTAGCAGAAGGAGCCCAAACTGTATTCCCGCCCCACAGAGCCTTAGCATTGGGTGCACTAAGCTTCAGTGCATCCCTCAGCACATACTCCTGCAGCCTGGACTGTACCAGTCTGCAGCATTCCCTTACGGACATCTCGCTGTGCTGGAAGACCAACAAGTTTCAGGCAGACCAAAGGGCGGCCTTCACCAAGTTGATGGCCTTCCAACAGCACTTGATGTCTGTCTCAGTGTGTTTCTTCAGGAACAGCCTGTAGATCAGAGAGTTATTGTTATGTAGCTGCGGGGGATGAACCAGGACAAGGACCCTTGCATCCTTTTCCACACTCTCTTAGCAAATCCACAGTCTGCAAAGAGGTGGGTGACCATTTCTTCCCCACCACATCCGTCCCAAGGGCAGCGTACATTAGGGGGTGATAGGTTGTCTGTAGAGGAAGGCCCTAACTGGGAGGGCACCTCTTACCACCAGCCAAGCAAGGTCTTGGTGCTTGTTGGTCAGATCTAGCAATGAGGCATACTGCCATATGGTTTGGACTGTTTGCTCTGGGAACAAGCGCACAGAATCCATAGTGTCCCTGTCCCACAGTATCTGCAGGATGTTCCGAGCTGAACTCTGACTGATGGACTTGTGGTCAAAGGTGTTTACTTGGAAGAACTCTTCCACAAATGACAGGTAGTGCGGCAACTTCCAGATGACTGGGGTGTTGCGTGGTAGAGGGACCAGGCCTATCTTCTGTAACACCAGGGACAGGTAGAACCTCAGCACGTAGTGACACTTGGTGCCCATGTACTTTGGTACAGCTACACTGATACAGCCACACACGAAGGTGGTCATCAGGATGAGGGCAACGTTGGATATACTTTTGCCCCCAGTCTCAGGGGACGTGCGTCATGACTCATTGGACTCGCTCCATCTTAGACCCCCAGATAAACTGGAAGACGTCCCAGGTGATTATCGAGGCAGAGGAGCGACGAACAGGCCACAGCTGCACCAAGTACAGCAGCCCTGAGAGCATATCACATCTGATGAGCAAGTTCTTCCCAGTTATTGACAGAGAATGCCATTTCCACAAACCTAATTTTTGATTTACCTTCTCAATCCGCTCCAGTCAATTCTTGTTGCATGCCTCAGCCCCTCCAAACCAGATCCCCAGAACCTTCAAGTAGTCAGACCTGATGGTGAAGGGGACATTGGATCATTCGGGACAGTTACCGAAGAGCATGGCCTTGCTCTTCGTGCGGTTGACTCTGGCTCCAGATGCCAACTCAAAATGGTTGTAGATGCTGATCAACCTGCAAACTGACCATGGATCCGAGCAGAAGACAGTGACATCGTCCATGTAAGGGGAGGTTTTGACTTGTGTTCCTCCACTACCTGGCAATGTCACCCCTCTTATGCTCTCGTCCTTCCTGATAGATTCGGCAAAGGATTCTAGGCAGCACACAAAACAGGGAAGACTGGAAAACCCTGCCTGACTCCAGACTTGATGGGAAAACTATCTGTCTCCCACCCATCAATTTGGACTGCGCTACGGATATCAGTGTAGAGCAGTTGGATCCAATTTCTGATTCCCTCCCCAACTGGAGAGCACGTCCATCATGTACGTGTGTGATATCCTGTCAAAGGCCTTCTCCAAGATGACCAGGCAGGCGTCCACCCCTCTGTCCTGCACATAGGCAATATCCCTGAGTAACACAGGCTGTCAGAGATTTTCCTGCCTGGTATAGCACAGGTTTGGTCTGGGTGGATCACCTGTCCCAGGTTGGCAATGGCCTTGGACAGGATCTTATAATCCACATTCAACAGTGAAATGGGTCTCCAATTTGTGATGTCCTCCCTCTCCCCCTTCTGCTTGTTGACGAGGGTGCTGATGCCCTTCATCATGAAGTCTGACATGCTGCTAGTCAGAAGCATAGCATTGTACACTTCCAGCAGGTCCAGGCCCATCCAGTCACACAGAGCTGAGTACCACTCTGCTGGTAAGCCATCACTTCCAGGAGTTTTATTCATGCCAAGGGAACGGATAGAGCCAGTCAGCTCCTCCATGGTCAGTGGCCAAATGACTGCCTCCCGTTTTGTATGCATCTGCAGGCATTTCAAGTCACGGAATACCTTGCCTTGGAAATTTCGTTAGGCAGTGGCCTGCAGGAAAAGGAGATGAAGGATTCTGTAGGTTACCTGACCAGACTGCCCTCATCAACAAAAACGTTCAAATGAGCACCAAGTCCTTGCTGGATCAGAAAGACCACCCCATCCGGTCTATGATAGATGATGAGAATATTGACCACACTGCACCTTGGTGAGAATGGGGCAGGTCGGAAAGATCACGCTTTCCACGTGTAAATGCATCGCCATGCTCTTGCTTCCATTCCCAAACTTCCCTTCATAAGTCTCGCCTATTTCCGCGGGAAAATATTAGCTCAGATTCCCAGCTTCGTGATTTTTCTAATTAATAGCATTTCCGTTTTCCTTGCAGAGGTTGAACTGTTAGTTCCAGCAGTTTGCTTTATCCTTTCGCTGGATTTTGCCTCAAGTGGAACAGCGAGACCCAGAGCCACTCTGCAGCGGGCCCACACCCACACACCCTAGGCAACGGTGCCGTCCAATCAGGGGACCGCCTCAAGGCCACGGTCGACGGCTGCAGCGAAACAACCAATCGCTGGAGAGGCTAGTGTTTGAATTTAGACGTAGGCCAATCAAGAAACCCCTCTCCGCCCGAGCCGGTTGAAACGAACCAATTGAAGATCAGGACGGTTCACGGGCCGTTTGTTGAAGGCGGGCGTGCTCTGAAGTTAACCAATGGGAATGCTCGGTGGGTTGGCGTCTTTCGCAGTTGGTGACGCACACATTTTAAACTGGTAGCGCAGGAGTTTGAGCTCGGTACTGACGGAGCCGCGGGTTCAGGTGTGCGGGTTCGTTGTCTGCACCTGTTTGTGGGTAACTTGGTTCGAGGGTCGTGCCAGCGGCGGGCGGGCGCTGGGTGTCCGAGAGAAAGAGAGAGCGCGCCCGCGGGTGTGTATTGCAGATTACTCCAGGGACCAGTGATCGACGGTAGACCTGGGGGTGTTCTGCAAACTCCTCCAGGGACTAGAGATCCGGGCTAAACCTGCGTGTGTTCTGCAAACTCCTCCGGAGAATTGATGAGGAGTAAACCTGCGGGTGTTTTGCAAACTGCTTCAGGGACCAATTATCTGGGGTAAACCTGCGTGTGTTCTGTAAACTCCTCCATGGACTAGTGATCCGGGGTAAACCTGCGTGTGTTCTGCAAACTCCTCCGGAGAATTGATCAGGGGTAAACCTGCGTGTGTTCTGCAAACTCCTCCGGAGAATTGATCAGGAGTAAACTTGCGGGTGTATTGCAAACTCCCTCAGAGACGAGTGATCAACGGTAAACCTGTGGGTGTTTTGCAAACTGTCCCAGAGACGAGTGATCAACGGTAAACCTGCGGGTGTTCTGCAATCTCCTCCAGGGACCGGTGATCCGGGGTAAACCAGCGGGAGTTTTGCAAGCTCCTCCAGGGACCAGTTATCCGGTGTAAGCTTGCGGTGATTGTAGTAAACGTGCAGTGCAAACCCGCTGTCAGGGATTGGTATCGGGTTTAAGTGGGTTAATCTTGGGCTCAAACAGTTAGTGCAAACCATTTAAACTCGGAGTACTGAATACAACGCAAACCGTTTAATCGCAGTTGGTATTGATGAGTATGTCATTGTCATGAGTAAAAGAGGCTGGAAGTACCAAACACTACTCGAACCAAAACTCCTTAGATACAAGTAACTGGTCCTATTAAATAGCACAGCTGGGTGGGTGGATCCTTTCTCTTGCTAAACACTAGATCCTCTATCTTGGTGTTAATTGCATTGCTTTGGTCTACTTTGGCTGTGCTAATTGACAGCAAGATCTACCGATTTTGTGTCCAATAATGGCATACATGGACACCACATTTTCAGTCAGGAGTGAAGCAACTGCTAAAATCTGTGGCTTTATGGGAGAAAAATATGTAAGATGTGCCTCTTAATATGCCACTTTGATTCCACAGTACTTGATGCACTGTCATTTAGACCTTTTCCCATTCTTTCCCAAAGGGTGTGATATAATTTTAAACAAAATTCAAGGAAAATGAGTTGGGCTGTGGAAGAGTGGAAAGAAGGGCTTCCAACAAAGGCTCTCCAGAAAATCCAGGAAATTGAAATTCAGCTGGATAAACTCAAAAAGGAACGTCAGCAGCGACAATTTCAGGTTGAAACCTTAGAAGCTGCACTGCTAAAACAAAAACAAAAGGTGATTATTTTTCACTTGCTTGCCAATACTTTTAGCTGTTTTGAGGTATCAGATTGTTTATTAGATGTTAGTTTGTTAAGTCAGAAGATTGTAAGCAGAAGCTTTGAATAAGTCTTAAGTGCAAGCTTTACCACCACTGTACATTGTCAGAATTGCTTTTCAAATAGAATATTGTATATTAATAAGCATCAATAAAAGTAAGCTTGTTGTTCATTAATTTACTGACACCCACCTTTGTAAAACAAAATGGTAACAGTATTTGCCTGCATAACAGCAGGGACAGCAACATTTTATTTCTAAAGTGTTTTTGAATTGTATGAAGTATTTTTCTCCATTGCAACACTTAAAGTCTTTTTGTAACCCGTTGTTGTGGCAAGTGGGGTTAGCCAGTCATTTGTGTGTGTATACTATTACATTTGGGACTTTTAAAAGGTCATTTAGCTGATTATGTGGCATTGTGTCCCTTTTTAATGAGCAAAAAATGTGAACCTAGAATTTGGAATGCATGGTGTGTATGTTTTGCAATTTAATAAAATTAAACAAGAAACAACTACATAGAAAAATCAGACTTAACTGACACTTCAGTGTTCCAGTGTGTGACCTGAGTACAAATGCATGGACATTAGCAGTGGCATTAATTGTTCGTGATTTTTTTTTTGTTTTGTTTTGGCCCACGGGTAGTGCAGGTCACGAGCAGAAATAGGCTTCCATGGTGTTTGTGAAACCTGCCATTAAAAGGAAACTCCTTGAGTAGATCTTGCATCGCTGGAAACCTGCCTGGGCATCTCTTAAAGTATTTTCCTGTCATTGTGGCAGTCCCTTAACCAGAGATAAAATCTGGGAATTGTTCCCAAACACTACTTGTCCCTGTAGTAGCATCAATAATTATGATTATCTGGTTGTTATATTTTCCACAGTACATTAGAACTCCATTGAATTGGACGACTTTGGGAGTCTGTGAAGGGTGATGCATAAATGAAAGTCCTTGTATACAAATTTATATCAAAGGAAGTATCAGTTTATAAACGGAGGAGCATTAGATCATATACACCTATTACTTTGCTTTTGTGTTTGCTGAAGTGTAGAGAATCACCTGTAGTGATGCACAAGGTATTATTCACATTTATAATATTGATGTAGAAAATTTGAGTAAAATTCCAATTGTCTACCACCCTCAGGGCTTCAGTGGTGCTGGACTAGCAGATTTTCTTGACTATTGGAACACACTTTTGTTTTCTTTTTCTACTACTATGTAAAATCTGAAATGTTTCAGTAAACCAACTGCATTTAAACAGCACTGAAACAGGGCCCAGTGAGATTAAAGGGAGTATGGGAACAATAATAAATTTTCCAGTAAAGTGGATGCATTTAAATGGAACATTGGAATGGGGCCCAGTGATTTTTAAATGAGTTTGGGAATGGAGCCTGGTGAATTTAAAGAGAACATGAGAAAAGGGCCCCATAAGTTTAAGCGGAACATGGGAACAGGACCTGGTGAGTTTAAATCAAGTGCTGGAAATAGGGCCCCAGTGTGTTTAAAGGGAGCATGAGAAAACAAGCAGGTGAGCCAGATGCTGAACCATTGGATTTCCAAGTAGGATAGTGGATTATCAAAGTTTTATTGTATAAAATTTACAAGTATATTCAGAGAATGTAGGTGAAAATATATATAATGTAGAATTGTATCATTGTGAAGATAATACTAAATACACACTTTCATATTTTCCATACTTGCTTTAAATTTCAAGGATCATGCAATGTAATTGAAATGTGCATGTGAAAAGTGTGCAGATTGATTTTTTTGCCCCCCATTATTCTTGTATCTGACTTCTGTCAGTCAATCTATTGATTCTTACAATATGATAAAAACATAATTAAGAATAATTCTTTGACATCCACTGCATTCTTCCTTGTCACTAATTTTAAGAAATAAAAATATGAGGGGGAAAAAGTAGAAGTGCCTTTTGGATTGTCAGGGCTGCCCTGCTATTCACTTAGATTATAACTATTAGATTTTGGTCTCTATTCCACTTTCCTGCTTATTTTCAATTTGTTACAGTCCTCAAATCTGTTGACTTCTGCCTTGAATGATTCAGCCTAAGAGATGAAATTTCCCCTCATCTGTTTATAATGAGCAATTTCTTATCTGAAACTGTGGCTCCTGTTTGTAGATTTCCTCCATAACGGGAAACACAACCTCTGCTTCCACTTATGAAGTCCCCTCAGAATCTTAAATGCTTCTATATAATTCCTCATTCTTCTAATCTTGAATTAATCGATTTTTCGTCATAAGGTAAACCCTTCAACTCCATAAGGCAACTAGCTTCCTCCCTCTTTGAGACAACTCTGAAACTAAAGCAGACTGGCTGTAATCTTGTTTTCCTTTGTGATACCAAGTTCACAGGACCATGTATACACGTCATCATTAATGCCACTACTTCGACCTCCATGTCAGTGTCGTCCCCTCTGCTGAAACACTTGTAGAGTGGAGTGATACATCATGGAAACAGGTCCTTTGGCCCAACTCGTCTGTGCTGATCATACTGCCCATCAAGCTAGTCCCATTTGCCCCATATTCCTCTAAACCACTCCTATCCATGTACCTATCCAAATGTCTTTTGAATGTTATTGTACCTGCTTCAACCGCTTTCTCTGGCAGCTCATTCCATAGACGCACCGCCCTCTGTGTGAAGGTGTTGCCCCTCGGGTTCCTTTTAAACCTTTCACCTCTCACCTTAAGTCTATACCCTCTAGTTGTTGGTTTCCCTTTCCTAAGAAAAAGACTTTGTGTGTTCACCCTATGTATGCCTCTACTGATTTCATACACCCTGGTAAGATCGCCCCTCAATCTCCTATGCCCCAAGGAATAAAGTCCTAGCCTGCCCAACCTCCCTGTAGCTCAGGCCCTTAAGTTCTGGTAGCATCCTTGTAAACCTTCTCTGCACTTTCTAGTTTAATGATGTCTTTCCTCTAACAAGGCAACCAAAACTGTACACAATACTCCAAGTGCAGTCTCACCAATGTCTTGTACGACTGCAACGTAGTGTCCCAGCTCCTATACTCAATGTCTAGCTGTGACGCCGCTTTCAGCAAACTGTGTACTTGTATCCTAGGTCCCTCTGTTCCACAACACTCCTCAGGGCCTGGCCATTCACTGTATAAATCCTATCCTGATTTGACTTCCCAAAATGCAACCCTTCGCACTTATCTGAATTGAAAGCCATTTGCCTAGCTGATCAAGATCCCCTGTAACTTTTATAACTGCTTATGAGTTATTTTCATAATTCATAACCACTGTCTTCTGTATTTGACCACTTCAATACATACCTTGCCAACCTCCCTTGTTCTGCCCTCCATGATCATTAATCTAAAACTCTGATGCTTGTATCTTAATAAGTACCAAGTCCTGCACATCCATCAACCCTGTGCTTGCTGTCAACATTGGTTTCTGGTTAAGATTGAGTGTTTTTTTTATTTATCCTTAAATCCTTCAGGATATCTGTTTTCCTCCAATTCTGGCCTCCAGAGTGAACACAAATTGAATAGCACCACTCTGGACAGCCTCGCATCAGCCTACCAAGTTACTAGATCTTGAATTCTCACCCTAAATCTCAACCCCTCTTGCTTTTTGATGTTCCTTAGAACGTATCTCTGAGCAAGCTTTTGGTAATCTGCCCAATTATTGTATGGTTCTGTGTCAAACTTTGCTTAAGCTGGAGTGACTATTGTATAAGTACTAGAGTTGGCTAATTAATGAACGCTTCCACAAGGAGTAATTAGAAGAATTCAAGTTTTTGTTTCGTTGACTGAAGGAGTAATATTGCCCTCTGGAACTTGCTCTCTTTTTGTCCCATGAAATTTCATACATTTATCTGAACCTTTAGAAAACTTTAAAGGATGGATCTCTTGCAATGGAATGGTGTCTCAATAATACCTGTGTTAGTCTATGGAGAAGAATTTCCAGGGAGTTTCCCTCAACTTTTTGTTGAATACTACTGGCTTTTTGGCAGCTTCCACAATGCATCCTCCAGAGAACTCCAGGATTATTTAAGTCCTGATGTCTCCTGATTCAAATGTGACTGCTATCAAATGCTAAGTAGACAGCTGCGAATTCACTTTCTAGGAATAACATGATTCTAAATTTATTTTGGCTCCCCTAGTCTGTTCACATTGTCTAAGTAGAAATAAATTGTAAACCACTTTTAAAGCAGTTATCATTGGAATTAGAGCCCTTCAAAACCTTAAAAAGAGGAACAGTGTGGTTGTGAGGTTTTACAATTATTGCAAAATAACCTATAGCATTTTATGGCAGCAAGTTTATGATTATTAACTTTTTTTCATCATTGCTTGTAAACAGGTAGAGAATGAAAAAACTGAAACCAGTGCTCTGAAGCGGGAGCATCAAACCCTAATTGACTCGTGTGAAAACCTTGAGAAAACCAGGCAGAAGATTTCTCATGATCTGCAGGTGAAGGAATCACAAGTTAATTACCTAGAGGGACAACTTGCATCAAGCAAGAAGCTTGTGGAGAAGCTTGAACAAGAGAACAAAAGGTAGTGGTCTTCTATGCTGTGCAAATTAAATTTGACTTGAGGATATTATGACCCATAGCGGAAGGGAAAAATTGTCAAGATAGAACTACTTGGTATCATGAATGTATCCTTAAACAAGGACATTATTTGTTTGGTTAAAAAGGTTCAAATATTTATAGGAGCAAAGTAGTTTGTGCTGACACTGTAAGTTCAGCAGTGAACAATGTTCAATTCCATTTACAACTCCAAAGCATGATGAGATTTAGGCATTTATGATAAGTGGCAAGTAATTTTCAAAACACAGTTTCCAGGCAATGTCCACCTCTGACAAGAGAGAGAATTGTATTAAATGGTAAGTGCCTATCATAAACATTCTGGGGGTGACCAATGACCAGGAACTCGTTTGAAACAGCCACATACATACTATGGTTACAAGAGCAGGTCAGATGATAGGTAGCCTGAGTAAGTGACTTCCACCTGATGCCCCAAAGTCTTTCTACCAACTACTAGGTACAAGTCAGGAATGTGATGGAGTACTTTCCACTTCCCTGGTAAGTGCAGCTCCAACTCCTCTCAAGAACGTCAACACTATCCACCTCCTCCATTAAAGATACAGCAAGGCTGCAGTGACCCTAAGCTACTATAACAGCACCTCCGAAACCCTTAACCTGTACCAGCAAGAAAAATAAGGGCAGTAGGTACAGGGAAATGTCACTACCTGTAGATTTCTGTCCAAGTCGCACACTATCCCAACTTAGAAATATATCACTGGTCTTTCATTGTTACTAGTTACAGAGTCATAGAGTACTACAGCGCAGAAACAGGTCTTTCGGCTATCTAGTTCATGCTGACCTGATCTTTTGCCTAGTACCAGCTACCTGCACCCGGACCGTATCCCTCTGAACCCCACCCATCCATGTACCTATCCAAACTTCTCTTAAATGTTACAATTGAACCTGCATCCAGTAGTTCTCCACTCTTGAACTCTCTATTCAACTATATTGTAGAAGTACCTTCACTTGAACGATTTGGCAGTTTACAGTTGCAGCTTGAGGGCAGTTAGTGATGGGCAATGAGTGCAGGCTTTGCCAGCAACACCATGATCCTAAGGAAAAAAGTACAATAAAACTCAGATAATTCATTATCTGATTACTTGGAAACCCCGATGGCTGCACATCTGACTCGCTTGTTAGTACACTAACTTTTTGTCGTCCACAGACTTACCATCGTACTTGTGGGTTGGCTGTGTATTACTGAGAGTTTGTGTGACCGGAGGTGGGGTCGCACTCGGAAACTGTGGATCCAGGTCTGAAACACGAGCAGAAAATTATAACCTGAAACTTACATGGGCTCTGTTTCCCACTCCCTTTAACTTACTGGGTTCATTGGAAAATGCGTTGTTATACTGCGTAATGTGAAAAAAGTGAAAGGAAACTGTGTTGGGGTATTTGGAGTAATGCCCAACAGTCCAGAAAATCTGCTGGTCTGGCACTGAAGTCCTGAGGCTGCCAGAAATAAAAATAAAGAAGAAACTCAGCCCTACCACCAGATGGTGCTATTTAAATTCACTCAGAGTTGGAATTTAACAGTTCCACTGCAACTTGAATCATTTCTTGGATTAATAGTAAACTAATTATTTTACTGGAGTCATTGAGTCATACAACATTGAAACAGGCCCTTTTGACAGTCCCTGCTGACCATCAAGTACCCATCTATATTAATCTCATATACTAGCACTTGGTCCATAACCTTCAATGCCTTGGTGATTCAAGTGCTCATCCAGTTGCTTTTTAAATGTTGTGAGAGAACCTTCCTTGAGGCAATATGTTTCAGATTGCAGCCATCCTGTGGGTGAAAGAAAATTTCCTCAGATCACCTCTAAGTCTTCTACCCCTCACCTTAAACCTATACCCTCGGGTTTTGGTCATCTCCATTATTGGGGAAAAGTTTCTCTATCCATCTGGCCTATGCACCTCTATCTATGTTGTATACCTATCTAGTTTCCCCTCGGCCTCCTCTATACTGAGGGAAATGACTCCAATCTGCATGCTTGAGCATTTCTGATTGTTTCATTATTTCTTGAATGTAAAGTAGCACTTAAGCTGAACTGGTTCAGTTAGTAAATGTGAAGACCTAGAGATTCAGTTTGTAACCTGTTCAAATAGCAGGAAGGGTGCCACAAAAGGCTTCAGTTCCTCTGCAATAAGGAGAGGAAATTCGTCAGGTTTTCTATTTTGGATCAGTATCCCGTAACTCCTATTGAATGTGCATTGCATGGAATTTCATTGTTGATGGATGTGTCCATTGCCCTTTGGTATGGATGGAACTGTATCTCAGCAAGGAGTTGATGTATTCAGGTTAAAGAAAGGGGGAAATATGTCAGAAGAAGGAAATGACCTATTTCGTCATAACAATGTGACCTTTTGCTGTTTCCTCATTCATTTATTCTGTTTATGTAATTAAATACCAGTGCATGGGCGAGTGGAGAAGTATACTCCTTTGACATAGGCTACCCTTATGAAAAACTATAAATAATGAGATACTATATTAGCCTTAAAATAAAATTAGTAGTCACATATTTTGCATTCACTTCCTTTGAGAGCGAGGAATAGAGGTGCAGGAAATTAGTAATAACGTTAAGGAAAATGGGATTCATCTTTGTGCAAATTACTTCTATTATACAGTATAGTTCAGCTGAACTCCATGTGGAGTTTTTTTTATCCTTCTGTTGCCTTTAAAGTGAAACTAAGAATTATTACTGGTTCTGCAAATGGAAAGACAGTTGACTGTCATCTAACACCTGTGCTTTTGCTTTTTTAGATACAAATCTGAATTTGAGCGATGCCAAACAGTTGTAATGCCTGCAGATGTATCATCTGGAACACCACAAACAAATTACTCAAGGTCCATAACACCAAATAAAAATGTTGCTGGTAAGCTTGTTTACATTTTAATATTGTAAGGATCTTAACGCAGAAAATCACATCGAGTCACTAGTCAACATGGTGTATAGAATAAACCCAATAAGGTAATAAATCTGCAGGCCATGTAGCAAGTAAGCTTTTGAAAATGCTAATTCAGGACAAAATTTGCACTCACTTAGATAGGTATGAATTAAAGGAGTGTGTAAAAGGCAGTTCATGTTTAAGGATCTGATTTGTAATTTTTTTGAGTGTATATGGATTTCCAAAAACTCTTTGATTGTGTCATTATAAAAGGCTTGTCAAAAATGTTGGAAATAAGAGGATATAAATATGAGATTATCTTGGGCACAGAAAGGAGATTTATGATGAATAGTTGGTTCATTCACTGGAGAAAAGTGATAGCTCTTCTGGGGGCTTGGTGCTGGGACACAGTTAATAAATGGCAGACACAAGTGTTCAAGGGGAAAACTTAAAATTTACAAACCACACAAAACTTAAAAGTAGAGTGAAAAATGAGGAAAATAGCGTTAGACTTCAAAAGGACACGACTGAAAAAATGGGTAGAATACATGCCAGATGAAACTTAGTACAAGGAAGTGTGAACTAATATATTTTGGTAGGAAACATAAGAGGCAATGTTATGTATAGATTATATGAAAATTATGAACTGTAGATTACAGACATAAACATGAGTCAAATGGCCTCATTATTACCAATCTTTGAATACAAGTGTTCGTATTAGGTTTTAAGTAACACACTGGCTTCTGAGGTTGTTAGTTATTGAGCATATATTCTAGGCAGCCTTTCTGCAGATTGTAAGATAATTATAATGCCGTTGTTGTTGTCCTGGCTAATATCTGCTGTTCTGTGGTACCTTGTGGTCTGTTTGATTAGGAAAGTGAATGGTACATTTTTAAACAAAAAAAAGATTCAGTTTTTTTAGAAAATATGGTGGCTGCTGATCTTTCACATTACACTAAAAGGCTTTAATACTTTTGTCTACATTTGAGAAGGAAGGTTGGGAAAGGCTGTTTGATACCAATTAATTTGTTGATTCTCTTCCAGACTCAAAACTGGAGGAAATGCAGGAAAAGTATAACAAAGTAGTGGAAGAAAGAAGCCAATTGGAAACTGAGTTAAAAACAATTCAGGCAAAGGTGAGATGAGTCTTTGTTCTCTAAAGAGAATATGCTGGCAGTGCAGTTCTAGTAAAGGGTGGGGAGGCTCTACCTGTAATGTGAATTATTCCATCTTACGCATTCTGATTTTTCTTTCCTGTTCACTTAAATGGAAAAGCAACAAGGGACTGAGAGCAGTTTGTGTTCCCTCTTGAAAGCTACAATTGAATCTGCCTCCATTGCACAGTCATTGCATTCTAAGTGATTTGTCAGCTGTGTACAATTCAAGTTGCTCTTCAAGGCAAATTGTGGCAGTAACAATTTGCATTTACGTTGCTGCTTTCACATAGCAAATTGTCCCGAGATGCTTAATATGAGCCACATCAGTAAGAACTTGAGTTTTATTACATTTGTTGCCAATTTCCATCTTGCTTTCACTTTCACCTGTTCCAACTTTGACTCTTCCCTTCTCTATCCCAGAGGATAGGTTAACAATCAGTGTCCACTCAAAGTCAACATACTCTCTTAGATACCTTCTCTACACTTTCTTCTACCCTTCTTCCTGCAAGGACTCAGTCCATCCTCTGAGTTTTTTCTGCCTCTGTCAGATCAGTTATGACAAATCCACCTTCCTCACCAATGGTCCAATGTGCCTTACTTTTCCATCAGATGTGGTTTCCCACCTACCAGAGTTGGCAGGGCTCTCAACAGTATCTGCTCCATTCATTACATGGAAATCTCCTTTTACTCTCAGTCAACATCCATGTTCAAAGGATCATCCACTGCAATTTCCAACACTTCCAATGTGATGCTACAGTATTTTTTTCAACATTTTCTGTTTTATACCAACCCAGAGAAGGCATTGTCAGAGAGATGATCACCAACCTGGTTGGACTAGGTTTGAAGGAGCATTTTCAGAAGATTGAGAGGTTTAGGAAGGTGATCTGGGCTGAGGAACAGCCACCAGTGGTGGAATGATGCACTATAGGGGTGCACACGAAACTAGAATTAGGGGAGTATAGGGACTTTCTTGATAAAGTGAGGGATCAATAGATGAGGAGCAAGGCAATTAAGGGATATGTAAACAAGTGAAAGAATAGAGGGAGCGGGGAAGGAGATAGAAGATTTGAGTCTGGGGGTAATTAAAGGGCAGGTGAGCATCTCGATAGTACATGTGCCATGGAAAGGTTGAATGTTGCTTCACACTCATGTTTTCCTGTACAATGGGTTCTGATCTCTGCCACGTCGATATGGAGACTAGCTGCAAAACACTTTGCTTTAGGCAGTCTTGAAGAGGTACAATTAATATAATATATTCTTAAATACTTCTAAATAAATGATGCAGAAGTAGCTTTGTTAGAGATTGGTTTCATGTTGATGATCCACTATGCAGAGGTAACATCCAAAACCTCACATTTGTTAAAATTAGACCTGCATGTAAGTATTTCTAACTAATGATCTGTTTTTATAAAATCAATTGAATTTTAGCTTCCTAAAACTGAAATCTATTTAAGAAAAGGGAAACTTTCAAGGACTACAGCTTCTTTTCTAATCTCTCAACTGTCTTTGACTCACTGCCCTTTTCCTCCAATGAGTGCAAAGAGCTCTCAGACTTTTTTTGTAACTGGGACTGACACTGTTTAGATGCCTCTGCTGCAGTCCTTACTTCCTGTTGCAGTATAAGGTCTAAATAATGGACTTCCTGGTTTTTTCATCCCTCTCTCACTATTCCTCAAGCTTATCTCGTCCGTTGGACTGATATTCTGTTCAGAAAACAAACTGGTGGAGGAACGCAGCAGGTCAGGCAACATCTGTGGAGGCAAAGGGATAGTTGACGTTTCAGGTTGAGACCCTGCATCAGGACCGTTCTTTCCATTGATCTCTTTCCAACAAAACTATTTACCGCTTAATTTTGCCTTTTAAGAAAGTTTCCCTTTTCTTAAATAGATTTCTGTTCTGAAGTATTTTCCTTTGAAAGCTGTCGTGAATCCTGTTATAAAAGACTATTCTCAATGTATTTACGCTTTCATACTACCCTATTTCCAAATATCATTTGTTACCTATTCCCTGGAACATGATACTGTATATCAATTTGCATTTTTTATAGTTCCTTCGTTTAACTTGTTCCAGTTGGGTTTCCAGTCATGCTACATCAATGAACACCCTTGAACAAGCTAATTTTTTCATGACTAAAAAATATGAGCAGCAGCAGACCATTTTGCCCTTGAGCTTGTTCTACCATTCAACAAGATCATGGTTGATCTACCTTAAATCCCATTTTCCTGTCCTGAACATGCCTTTATTTTTTATAATATCCAGAAACCTATCCATCTCTGTATTAGAACATAGAAAAACTACAGCACAATTCAGGCCCTTCGGCCCACAGAGCTGTGCCGAACATGTCCCTACCCTAGAAATTACTAGGCTTACCCATAGCCCTCTATTTTTCTCAGCTCCGTGTACCTATCCAACAGTCTCTTAAAAGACCCTATCGTATCCGTCTCCACCACCGTTGCCGGCAGCCCATTCCACGCACTCACCACTCTCTGAGTAAAAGACTTACCCCTGACATCTCCCCTGTACCTACTCCCCAGCACCTTAAACGTATGTCCTCTTATGGCCACCATTTCAGCCCTGGGGAAAAGCATCTGACTATCTACCCGATCAATACCTCTCATCTTATATACCTCTATCAGGTCTCCCCTCATCCTCCGTCGCTCCAAGGAGAAAAGGCCGAGTTCCCTCAACCTGCTTTCATAAGGCATGCTCTGCATTCCAGGGAGCATCCTAGTAAATCTCCTCTGCACCCTGTCTATGGCTTCCACATCCTTCCTGTAGTGAGGCGACCAGAACTGAGCACAGTACTCCAAGTGGGGTCTGAGCAGGGACCTATATAGCTGCAACAGTACCACTGGGCTCCTAAATTCAATTCCCCAATTGATGAAGGACAATACACCATATGCCTTCTTAACCACAGAGTCAACCTGCACAGCCGCTTTGAGCGTCCTATGGACTCGGACCCCAAGATCCCTCTGATCCTCAAGAGTCCCAAGGACAACCTTGCAGGCATCTTGGGTAGGGAATTTCAAAGACTCACCATTCTTTAAGTGAAAAGAGATCTCCTATCCTGACTCCTTATTTTGAGACTGATCACTAGTTCTAGACTCATAAGCCTGGGTAAAATCTAACGCCCCCCGCCCCTCATCTGTTGAATTTTCTATGAATTTTGAATGTTTTAATGAGGTCAACTCTCATTCCTCTAAACAATGGAAAAGAGAGGCCTAGCCTAGGGAATCTCTCCTCATCTGACAAACCTGCTATTCCAGGAACCAGGCTGATGAACCTTTGATGTAGTCCTTTATAGCAAGTATACTCCTATTTAGGTAAGGTGATGCAGACTCTATATAATATTCCAGTGATGGTTTCAACATGGCTCTACGTAATTTTTGCAAGGCTTTATGTAGTTATGTCTCCTCAAACTCTTGACTATTCTCCTTTAGTGCTTTTTCTTTTATTGTTCAGCCCAATCTCTTCTTAGCTTTTTCTCATCTATTTTGTGTATCTTGATGACATTATCCACAGACAAAAGGTCGGTTTCACTAAAACACTGATATTATCCATTTCTAAAGAGGCAGTGGTTAAGCAAATTGGTATTGGTTTATTATTATCACTTGTACTGAGGTACAGTGAAAAACTTGTCTTGTATACTGTTCGTACAGATCAATTCATTACACAGTGCATTGAGGTAGTACGGGGTAAAAACAATAACAGTGTCACAGCTACAGGGAAGTGCATTGCAGGTAGACAATAAGGTGCAAGGTCATAACAAGGTAGATTGTGAGGTCAAGAGTTCATCTCATTGTATAAGGGAACCGTTCAATGGTCTTATCACAGTGGAATAGAAGCTGTCCTTGAGCCTGGTGGTATGTGCCCTCAGGCTCCTGTATCTTCTGCCTGATGGGAGAGGGGAGGAGGGAGAATGACCTGGGTAGGTGGGTTCTTTGATTATGCTGGCTGCTTTGCCAAGGCAGCGAGAGGAATAGACAGAGTCCATGGAGGGGAGGCTGGTTTCCATGATGTGCTGGGCTGTGTCCATAACTCTCTGCAATTTCTTGCGGTCCCAGGCAGAGCAGTTGTCATACGAAGCCTTGATGCATCCAGATAGGATGCTTTCTATGGTGCATCGATAAAAGTTGATGAGTGTCAAAGGGGACATGCCAAATTTCTTTAGCGTCCTTAGGAAGTAGAGGTGCTGGTGAGCTTTCTTGGCCATGGCGTCGACATGGTTGGACGAGGACAGGCTATTGGTGATGTTCACTCCTAGGAACTTGAAGTTCTCAACCCTCTCAACCTCAGCACCACTGACATAAACAGGTGCATATACACTGCCCCCTTTCCTGAAGTCAATGACCAGCTCTTTTGTTTTGCTGACATTGAGGGAAAGGTTGTTGTCATGACACCATGTCACTAAGCTCTCTATCTCCTTCCTGTACTCCGACTCATTGTTATTTGAGGTACAGCCTACTGTGGTGGTATCATCTGCAAACTTGGAGATGGAGTTAGAGCCGAATCTGGCCATGCAGTCATGAGTATAGAGGGAGTAGAGTAGAGTAGAGAGCTGAGGATGCAGCCTTGTGGGGCACCAGTGTTGAAAATAATTGTGCTGGAGGTGTTGCTGCCTATCCTCACTGATCGCTGTCTGTTAGTCAGAAAGTCAAGGATCCAGCTGCAGAGGGAGGTGTTGAGTCCTAGGTCTCAGAGTTTGATAAGTTTGCTTGGGATTATAGTATTGAAGGTGGGGCTGTAGTCTTTACTGCCCAGATGATCCAGAGATGAGTGTAGGGCCAGGGAGATGGCGTCCACTGTCAACATGTTTCAGCGGTAAGTGAACTGCAGTGGGTCAAGGCTGGAGTTAATGTGTGCCGTGACCAGCCTCTTGAAGCACTTCATGATGGTGGATGTCAGAGCCATCGGGTAGTCATTATTGCATGTTTCCTTGTTTTTCTTAAGAGAATGAATGGCCACAGAAGTATTATGGCAAATGGAATGCCAAAAACTAGACATCTGGCATTTAGGCAGTTGTAAGCCGTTTGGGTTTTTGCTACACCATGGACGGATAATAAAAGTAGTAAGGCTCTCGGGTGGGGAGGAATAAGATTGGTGAAGGATAAGAGGAAGTGATGAGAAATGGCTTCAACTGATTGACGGTATAGGACTATTTTCAGTGAGAATGAGTCAGTGTTTACGTACAGAGAAAGATTTAGCGTTGAAGAGAGATTAGAATTGGAATTGGTTTATTACTATCACGTGTACCAAGATGGTGAAAAAACTTTGTTTTGCATGCTATCCAGGCAGATTATTCCAAACATAAGTACATCAAGGTAGTACAAAAGGCAAAGCAATAACAAAAATCAGAATATAGTGTTACAGTTTCAGAGAAAGTGTGGTGCAGGTAGACAAATAAGGAGCAAGTGCCACAACGAGATAGATTGAGAGATCAAGAGTTCATCTTTATACTACAAGAGGTCTGTTCAAGAGTCTTATAACAGCGGGATAGAAGCTGTCCTTGAGCCTAGTGGTGTGTGGTTTCAAGCTTTTGTATCTTCTGCCTGACGGAAGGGGGCAGAAGAGAGAGAATGACTGGGGTGGGAGGGATCTTTGATTATGTTGGCTACTTTCCCCAGGCAATGGGAAGTGTAGACAAAGTCAACAGAGGGCAGGCTGGTTCCTGTGATAGACTGGGCTGTGTTCACAACTCTGCAATTTCTTGCCATCTTGGGCAGAGAAGTTACCATTACCAAGCTGCGATGCATCAGAATTGAATGCTGTATAAAGATTAATGAGGGTCATTGGGGACATGCCGAATTTCCTCAGCTCTCAGAAGAATTAGAGGTGCTGATGTGCTTTCATGACCGCAGCATCTACGTGTTTGAACCAGGACAAGTTATTAATGATATTTACACCTAGGAACTTGAAGCTCTCAACTAACTCCACCTTGGCACCATTGACACATACAGGGGCATGTGTTCCACCCTACTTACTGAAGTCAATGACCAGCTCTTTTGTTTGCTGACATTGAGGGAAAAATTGTTGTCTTGACACTAGCCTCTCTATCTCCTTCCTGCATTCCGTCTTGTCGTTGTTTGAGATCTGGCCCACAATGGTGGTATCATCTGCGAACTTGTGGATTGAGTTAGAGCAGAATACAGCGACACAGTAGATTAGAAAATTTAAAGGAATCTGAGTTCATTAAGTGAAATGAAATGTGGAACCTTAAGAAGGATATCTCAATTAAACAAAATGGGTTGAAGCTGGTAAGTTGACAATTTTTAAGAGAATTGTTTGAAAGAGGAAAAAGTCTTGATCATTCACATCTCTGATATACTTAAGTTCTATTCTGTCTTAGTCTAATCTCCCATTTTTTTCTAAAGATATTGTTAGATTACTGTTACAGACCCCATACAAGGTGGTATCTCATACATGGTCTTCCTCTTCAATGTGGAAAGGCATTTCTGGTAACATGGATTTGACATTGAGTTAACATGCTATCCCGCTTCTGGGATTGGTGACTGAATCACTGTTGACCACAAGTGGCTCCACACAAGATTCAAAAAGTAGTTCCAAATGAGGCCCTATCACACATCCTTATCAAATAGGGTATTGTTTTGACAGCCAGAATGTTGAAGGATAACTTGTAGAAACAGAACTTCCTGTGTTGAGAGGGACTTTCTCAATTTAGTCTTAAAGAAGTTGTGGAACATTTTATTGATTTTTTTTTTTGCAATTTTGCAGTTGTTCAACCAAACACAACCTTATAATACTATTAGTCAACGGAATAGTGCACGGCAGCGATCTGCTTCATCTGTGTTTCCATGGCAACAAGATCAAACTCCAAGTCAGCATGCCTCGTTTTCACTGGAGACCCCATTAAAGGGTGTTGCCATGAATCTTAAATGGGAGCAAGAAGAAACCCCCTTCAAGCACCATCCCAAGTCTTTGCAAAAGGGAAGCCGTTCCACAGGATGGCCTAATAACACAGACAGCTCCAAGCAGGAGGAACAGCTGAAATTACAAAATCAAGGTATTGTAGTGATTAGGGAAAGAAAATTTCTCATAACTAATCATTAGGAAATTCCTACTGTGAAAGCAAAACCACTAACTTTTTTTGTGAATGTATATTAAGTGCAGCAAAACTAATTTTTCAGAAACCCTGATGGTTCACTCATTAATCTGGAGTGCAACTGGGTCATGCAGCTCAAGCCAGGGGGCCTGGATGTACAGCTGGAGTTGGATGTTGGGAACATTGGAGAGTTGGGGACATGGGTAGGTTTGCAGCCAGAGCTGGGAATGGGAGTACTTGTACTTTTCAGCTTGCTTTAACAAGCTGAACCTCACCTGGTTTTACTTCCTGCTCTCCTTAAACTCACTAGATAACTGAAAAATATACCATGCTACTATGCACAATGTTTTTTTTAAAAATGTACATGCTTTAGGGTATTAATTAGGAGTAACATTCAATGGTCCAGAAAATCTAGTCTAGTACCAAAGTTTACTGGATTATCAGAGCTTTGCTGCAGCTTGAGGATGACGAGCCATGAACTTGGAGTTATTACACCTATCTTCTTAAACGATTTTCAATTTGCCCTTTTTAATTATTGCAAATTAGAATCATGATGGTATCTTGCAGTGTCCTCCAATTTATCAAGCACTGTTGATAACAAGCATGCTTCAAATCAATTGTAGCATAGCCAGCTGCAGAATTGAGATTGCTTTGTTCTGATGCAATGTATGTTGAATCCAACTTTATAAGAAATACTACATGAAACTAGTATGAATATTTTTACCTTCCACATTATCAATATGTTGCCAGTTGGTAGATAATTTTGCCCAGTAATCCTGTATCTTCTAGGACACCAGTTGAAAGATCAAAATATTACCATATGACACCAACAAAGAGGGAGAAAGACAACTTAACCAATCAAACTGTATAGAACATTACAGGACAGTACAGGCCCTTTGGCCCACAATGTTGTGCTGATTTTAACCTACTCCAAGATCAATCTAACCATTCCTTCCCACATACCCCTCCATTTTCCATCATGCATGTGGCTATCTAAGAGTCTCTTAAATGTCCCTAATGTATCTGCCTCTACCAGCACATTTCACACAAACTAACTTACTTCTGTTGTCCCCCTGTACTTTCCTCCAATCACCTTAAAATTATGCCTACTGGTATTAGCCATTTCCATCCTGAGAAAGTCTCTGGCTGTCCACTCAATATATGCCTCTTATCATCTTGCACACCTCTCAGGTCACCTCTCATCCTCCTTCACTCCAAAGAGAAAAGCCCTAGTTCACTCAATCTATCCTCATAAGACATGCTCTCCAAGCCAGGCAGCATCCTGGTAAATCTCCTCTCTGCACCCTCTCTAAAGCTTCCACATCCATTCTATAGCGAGGCGATCAGAACTGAACACAATACTCCAAGTGTGGTCTAACTAGGGTTTTATAGAGCTGCAACATTGCCTCACGCCTCTTGAACTCAATACCCCAACTATTGAAGGCCAACACACCATATGGCTTCTTAACAACCCTATCAACCTGCGTGGCAACTTTGAGGGATCTATGGATGTGGACCCCAAGATCCCTCTGTTCTATCACACTGCTAAGAGTCCTGCTATTAACCTTGTATTCTGCCTTCAAATTTGATCTTCCAAAGTGCATCACTTTTTTCTGGGTCTTCACATTTTTCTGGGTTGAACTCCATCTGCCACTTCTTTAGCCTAGCTCTGCATCCCATCAATGTCCTGTTGTAACCCTTGACAACCATCTACCCTATCCACAACACCACCAACCTTTATATCATCTGCAAACCTACTAAGCCACCCTTCTGCTTCCTCATCCAAGTCATTTATGTTTAATAGTAATTAAAAAAAAAATCAAAGAGCAGGGGTTCCAGAACAGATACCTGTGGAACACCACTGGTCACCAACCTCCAGGCAGAATACATTTCATCTATAACCACCCTCTACGTTCTATAGGCAAGCCAATTCTGAAACTTCACAGACAACTTTCCCTCGATCCCATGCCTCCCAACCTTCTGACTGCGCCTATCATGGGGAACCTTATCAAACTCCTTACTGAAGTCCATATACACTACATCCACTCCCCTACCCTCAATGTGTTTTGTCACATCCTCAGAATTCAATCAGGCTAATGAGGCATGACCTGCCCTTCACAAAGCTATGCTGACTATCCCTAATCAGACTATGCTACTCAAAATGTTCACAAATCCTGTCCCTAAGAATCTTTTCCAGTAATTTACCCAACACTGAATTAAGACTCACTGGCTTGTAATTACCAGGGTTATCCCTACTCCCTTTCTTGAAAGAAGGAATGATATTTGCCACCCTTCAATTGTCTGGTACTACTCCTGTGGCCAGTGAGGACACAAAGATCATTGACAAGGGCTCAGAAATCTCTTCCCTCACCTCCTGTAGTATCCTGGGATATATCCCATCCTGACCCAGGGATATATCCATCCTAATGTTTTTCAAGAGTTCCAGCACATCCTCTTTCCTCATGACGATATGCCCAAGCATATCAGCCTGTTGTACACCATCCTCACAAACGCAAAGGTCTCTCTCACTGGTGAATACTGAAGCAAAGTATTCATTAAGGACCTCCCCTTCCTCCTCCCAACTCCATGCATGTTTCCTCCTCTATCCCTGATTAGTCCTACCTTCACTCCAGTCATCCTTCTGTTCTTCAGGTACAAATAGAACACCTTGGGTTTTCCTTAATCCTACTCACCAAGGCATTCTAAGTCCATTCTTAAGCTCCTTCCTGGCTACCTTGTAACTCCCTAGAGCCTTGTCTGATCCTTGCTTCCTTAACCTTCTTTCTTCTTCACTAGATTTTCCATATCTCTTGTCAACCATTGTTCCTTCACCCTTTCATCCTTTTCCTGCCTCAATTGGACAAACTTATCCAGAACCCTATGTAAATGATCTCTAAACAACCTCCACATTTCCATTGTGCATTCTTCCATCCCCACCCCACTACATCCACTCCAAATTTACACTCCCAAGTTCCTGCCTAATAACATCATAATTCCCCCTCAATTAAATTCTTTCCCATATTATCTGCTCTTATCCCTCTCCAAGGCAAGGGTAAAGGTCAGGGAGTTGTGATCACCATCTCCGAAATGCTCACCCACTGAGAGATCTGACACCTGACTGGGTTCATTGCCTAGCATCAGATCCAGGATGGCCTCTCCTCTAGTCAGCCTGACTACATAATGTGTCAGGAATCCTTCCTGGACCCACCTAACAAATTCCACCCTACCCAAACCTTTTGCACTGAGGAGGTGCAAGTCAATATTAGGGAAGTTGAAATCACCCATGACAACAACTCTTGTTTTTGAACCTTTCCAAAATCTGCCTCCTGATCTGTTCCTCAGTGTCTCTGTTCCTACTGGGGGATCTATCAAATACTCCCAATAGAGTGATTGCTCCCTTTCTGTTTCTGACCTCCACCCACACTGACTCAGCAGATGATCCCTCCACGACATCTTCCCTTTCTGCAGCTGTGATACTATCCTTGATTTAGCAATGCCTACCTCTTTTACCTCCCTCCCTGTCCCTTTTGAAACATCTAAACCCTGGAACATCCAGCAGCCATTCCTGCTCTTGTGACAGCCAAGTCTCTGTAATGGCCACCACGTCGTAGTTCCACGTACTTACCTATGCTCTGAAGTTCATCACCCTTATTCCCGATACTTCTTGCATTAAAATAGACACTTCAACCCATCCAGTTGACTGCAATTTTGCCCTTTCAACTGCCTATCCTTCCTCAGTCTCTACACACTATATCGACCTGTACACCAACTGCCCCATCCTCTGACCTATCACTCAGGTTCCCATCCACCTGCCAAACTAGTTTAAACCCTCCGCAACAGCTCTTGCAAACCTGCCCGCTAGGACATTGGTCCCCCTCCAGTTCAGGTGTAACCTGTCCCTTTTGTACAGGTCGTACCTTCCCCAGAAGAGATCCCAGTGATCCATAGATCTGAAACCCTGTACCGATTTCTCAGCCACACATTCAAGTGCCAAATCAACCTATTCTTACCCTCACTGGCACATGGCACAGGCAGCAATCCAGAGATTACTACCCTTGAGGTCCTGCTTTCAGCTTCGTACCTAGTTCTCCATATTCACTTTTCAGGACCTCATCCTTTTACCTACCTGCTTCATTGGTACCAATGCATACCATGACTTCTGGCTGCTCACCCTCCCCCTTTAGAATGCTGTGGACCCAATCTGAGATATTCCTGACCCTGGCAGGCAACATACCATCTAGGAGTCTCTTTCACATCCACAGAATTTCCTGTCTGCTCTCCTAACTATAGAGTCCCCTATCACCATTGCTCTCCTCTTCTTCCCTTCTGAGCCACAGAGTCAGACTCAGTGCCAGCAACTTGACCACTGCAGCTTTCTCCTGGTAGGTCATCCCCCACCAACAGTATCCAAAGTGGTATATTTGTTATTGAGAGGAATGGCTACAGGGGTACTCCGCACTACCTGCCTACTCCCTTACCTTCCCCTGACAGTCACCTTGCTACCTGCTTTCTGCAACCTAGGTGTAGCTACCTTCCTGTGGCTTTTATCCATCACCTCCTCATTCTCCCATATGAGCCAAAGGTCATCTAGCTGTAGCTCCAGTTCCCTAATGCAGCCTGTAAGGAGCTGCAGTTGGATGCACCTCCCACAGATGTAGCTATCAGGAGGACTTGAGATCTCCCACATCTGGCAGGAAGAACACACTACTGACCCTGGATCCATTGTCACTACTTTAGCTCGGTAGTGATAGACAAAGAAAGAAACTTATTTTTAAGCCTCTTCTTGCCAAAGCCTCAACTGTCCACTCCAATAATGGCTGTTCTGCTTGACTCTACCTTCTTTTTATCAGTTGTTGCCAATTGGCTAATTTCCCATTCAATTATCACCTAATAATTTGCAGCTGTGCCTTTTATATTGTCTGGAAATACCTGGAAAAGAACTGGGTCCCAACATTCACTTCTCAATATGGCTGCCACTTCTTGCACCAAGTTACAGTCCTCGCTACCTGGGGAAAAAAAAATTGAATACTATTTTCAAAGATAAATGTATGTTTAAAAAAAAGTCATTATTCATTTAAATATACAATCTCCTTGTTAATCTGTACATTTATATCTCACTATGTTTTCTAGCTTTTGTATAACAAAATCCTACTTCTAACCAAAATTGAGTTAATTTTGTTATACTGAACTGGGTTAAGTGTGTGAACAATCCATGAATTTTTTCACAAGCATGGTATAAAGTAATGCAAATTGAGAATTCTTATTAATGGATCAAGGTGGAAATATTGCATTACTTTCTCTTTGGTTAAACATATGCATTCCTGTAACAATATTAGCCATTCATTTTTCTCTTTGCTGTAGTAGTATCTAATATACAATTGTGATGAGAGGTGTTTTTTTTTGAAGAACTGCAAACCAAAGTTTTGGATCTGGAATTTCGACTTGAAGCTCAGGAGAAAGAAATGAAAAATCATGTGAACAGGCTTCATGAAATTCAATTCCAATTTGAGAAAGCTAAAACAGATCTTTCAGAGAAAGAACGCAAACTGACTAAGTGCCTTGAAGAATTGACCAAGATGACTGCACAGTGTGAACAAAGCAGTGCCAAGGTATGATATGGTGAATTAATTTACTTTCTTAAATTCCTTATTTGTCAGCTTTTTTGGACTTGGATACAAATACGTTCTGTGAATTTACTGAGACAAGTTGGCATATTTTTATTCCATCTTTAAAATTTATATTCAATGTTTAATTTTGGAATAACTTTATACTATTCTCTACTAAAATATACTTCGTTAAACACTTCTGAAGTGTTGTGTTTACGTTTGTAACATCTATATCCAACCCAATTGGCAGATATAAAATGTTTCATACCTTTATCAGCTTAAACTTGTACTTCTTTTACTCTCTCTCCTGAGGTCATCCAAAACCTATACTATTTGTCTCAGATACTCTGAGCTCAGACTGTACTGCATTTGCACATTCTTACCATTTATTGTGTAAATGGGTTTTCCTGAAATCTGTGTCAAATTTATTCATAAGTATCTTGTATTTCTGGTCTCTAATTGTGAAATCGTTGGCCCAATTCCACCCAGTCTCTGCCCAAGTGAAAACATTTTTTCATGTTTACCTATAAAAAATCCTCTATTGCCTTGTTATCCAGTTTCCTCACGCATTGTCTTGCTGGCCCATCTCTTGAATTTCCAAGTACTTTGAAGCCTTGAGTGACAGAGAATGGGGATGGAATACTTGGGTATGGCGTGTCTAACTAATGCCATGGAGATTCATAAGCTTTTAAATATTTTCAAAACAGAAATTGGGATGCAAAATATTTTCACTTGTCTACTTTGTGAGGGAGGTTAATAATTCTTTCCTATTTCACTTCAAGCATTGTAGACTATGGTAGGATATAGTTTTACAATTGTGATTTTCCAGTTGATTTTTTAAAAAAAAATTTGATTTCAGCTAAACTTCCAA
This sequence comes from Pristis pectinata, assembly GCF_009764475.1. Classification (NCBI taxonomy): domain Eukaryota; kingdom Metazoa; phylum Chordata; class Chondrichthyes; order Rhinopristiformes; family Pristidae; genus Pristis; species Pristis pectinata. Next base: position 108,680,206 of record NC_067407.1, read on the forward strand.
GAGCAGTGGAGAACAGATTGTTTCCATGGGGAGATAGAGTAAAATCCAGTGGTAAATTGCTCTTGCCACCTCTTGTGGTACTCCAACCAAGTAATATAACCCTGAAGGAATTTTTTTTAGCTATGACTAAAGACATGACAGTTTTAAAGCAGTTACAGTACAGAGCTGCTGAGGTTATATTAACATTGTCTGCCACCTTCAAAGATTTATAAAGCAATTCAAAAAAAAATAGATCTCCTTTATTAAAAGTGTAATAGAGTGAAAAAGAAAGCAAGTAATGCTTTTTTTTTAATCAAGTCTTTCACATTTTTGAGCTCAGCTGGAGTGTTGTGTTCAGTTTTGGGCACTGCACTTGGTGAAAGTTGTCAAGTCCTTTAGTGAGTGTAACAGATTTATGAGCATGGTAACAACGTTGAAGAACCAGTTATGTGCAGAAACTGGAGGCGTTATCTTTAAGAGAAGAGAATGTTAAATGGGGAATTGAAATTGATGTTCAAAATCATAAACAGTATTGGTAAATTAAATATAGAGAAATTACTTCCAAGGAATAAAAGTCAATAACCAGAGGGCAAATGAACTAGTGGCGATATGAAAGGAAATGTATTTCCTTTTCACTGTGAGGTGTTAGGATTTTGAAGGTATTGTTTAAAAATGTAGTGAATCAGGTTCATTATCACTGTCTTGTATGATGTGAAATTTGTTGTTTTGCGGCAGCAGTACAGTGCAAAGACATCAAAAAAAACTAAATTACAAAATAAATAGTGCAAAATAAAAAGGAACAATGTGCTAGTGTTCATGGACTGTTAAGAATTCTGATGACTAATGGAAAGAAGCTGTTCCTGAATCATTGAGTATGGGTTTTCAGGCTCCTGTACCTCCTCCCCAATGGTAGTAATAAGAAGGGGGCATGTCCAGGATGATGAGGGTCCTTAATTATAGATGCCACCTTCCTGAGCCACCGCCTCTTGAAGATATCTTCAATGGTGGGGAGGGTTGTGCCTATGATGGAGCTGGCTGAATCTGCAAACCTCTACAGCCTCTTGCGATCAGTCAGAATGCTCTCCACCGTACATCTATAGAAATTAGCAAGAGTCTGGTGACATACCAAATCTCCTCAAACTCCGAACAAAGTGGAGCCACTGGCGTGCCTTCTTCGTGATTGCATCAGTGTGTTGGGCCCAGGACAGATCCTCCGAGACACCCAGGAACTTGAAACTGCTCACCCTTTCCACTGCTGACTCCTCAATGAGGATTGGTGCGTGTTCTCCCGACTTCCCCTTCCTGAAGTCCACAATCAGTTCCTTTGTCTTGCTGATATTGAGTGCAAGGTTGTTGTTGCGACACCACTCAACCAGCTGATCAATCTCACTCCTGTACGTCTCCTCATTGCCATCTGAGATTTTGCCAACAACAGTGGTGTCATCTACGAATTTATAGATCGTGTTTGAGCTGTGCTTAGCCACGCATTCATGAGTGTAGAGAGAGTAGAGCAGAAGGCTATGCACGCATCCTTGAAGTGCGCCTGTGTGGAAGCAAATTCAATAGAAGCATTCAAAATAGAGCTGAGTAATTACTTAAAAGGATGCAATTTGCAGAGCTATGGAGAAAGAGCAAGGGTCTTGGGTTAAATGAATAGTTCTACTGAAAGGCTAGTCGGTACAAGTCCAATTGACTAAATTGACTTTCACCTGTGTTGTATCGTTCTGGGAATCTACAAGCACTGTAGCATTCAGAGTTGACAAGTTTTATTCTATTTAGTTCTACTCTAGTCTTGAATACAAATAGATGACTCATTTCACCAGTGGTGCAACCATATCTATGTCCTAATTCATAAATTATAGCTCTGAGAAGAGTTACAAAGTTGACCATCTTAAATCAAAATAAGAAATAAAAAGAAATTTTGATTATCCATTTGAAACTTTACATTTCATGAATTTAAATAATTTTGAAGTAATTTGCTCTCTGTTGCATTACAATGATATTTGTGACAGATACATTGAGAAATAATATAAGAATCTATGTTTCTCTACTCTTTCTAGTGTGTGATGATTGAGCAAAAACTAAAGCAGGTGTCAGATGAACTGAACTGCTGCAGGCAAAATGCTGAGAGCACGCGACGTAATGTTGAGCAGAAGTTGAAAGACAAGGAAAAGGAATTCCAAGAGGTGATCAAAATACAATTACAATACTGTTGCATTAATTCTAGTTGTAAACAAAGGCTGCACAAGTATTACTGTGTTACAATATGAAGACTGTCCCCATAAGTTGAGCAATTTCAATAAATTATCTTAACTGGCATGTGATTTGGGACCAGGCCTCGTGATAAATTTCATTCAGGTTTCTTCTTGTGTACTGTCATAAAGATGGCATTTCTGCTGAAGTTTGGCTAGCAAAAGAGGCCCATGCATCAGGTCATTTATCAGCAGAGATCATAAATGACAAAAGTTATCAGATGTTGCACGTCTTGAGATCTTTCATTTTCCACTAAAGCAATATAACTCCCTTATGTTGCATTGCCTCTTGAGCCAAATTTGATTGCTGGGCATAGATCACTGGGCTGATGCTGATGCACGCGACCAATCAGCACAGTGAATCCAGGGTGCAATTAGCAATCAAGGAAATGAGAAACAACTTAGCTAGCATTCTGCCTCCAGTGGAGTCAGTAGGCATGAGTTAATAGCACATCATGATCCCTGTTCCCATGGTATTGTTACTTATGTTCTGTTGGGCTGTGTTATCCAGTGATAATTCGTTTATGCTGTTTCTTACATGACTGCACTGACATTGTGTTAATTATTTACCTGAATTTTACTAGAAAAAGCTTACACTATGGCCAATACACAGGGTGAATGTTGAGATATGTCCAACTCTGGTGTCTGGTATTATTTGCCTATTGATTAAAATGATCTCTTAATTCTCAATGAACCAAATAGTGTGGCTGACATTGGACTACATTGGTAAAGGGTTGTGCAAGTACTGAAGTACCAACTAGCAGATATTTGGTGTTGCGGAAAGAGAGTTTCATTCCCCTTTTGGAATAAAATGATTGGAGCCTCAAAGCAGTCTGAAAGGGAGAGAGGTGAGGAGGGTGTGGGTGAAGTACAAATGGTTCTGCAGCATTGGGTAAATAACTTGATGGACAGAATGAGTGATAACTCTTCCAGCTTCATTTTGAGACCACTGTCATGCCATTAATGCCGATTGTGGTGCAGAATTTATGTCCCTAATCTAGTCATTTGGGGTGTGTTAAATTCCTATTTGCAACAAATAAAGTGGAACACTTCCCAGTCGCCATCACTGCAAGTGACAAATAAGCTTTTGTGAAAATTGGAAGTAGTCAGGATAATAATGTGGGAACATTCAGGATGTTTTATGCAAATTGTTATGACTTGTTTATCTGCATAACAGCATGGCTGAAATTGAAAATTTGATGAATTGTATTTGAATCTACAACTGTGCATTCCCCTGATGTTTAGGATTTGAAATTGTAAGTATATCTCTTACTCTGCAGGAAATTTCTCATCATCAACACTCCCTGCGAAGCCTAGATCAAGAATTCATCCAGACGAAAAATAAACTGAACCAGGAATTGCAACAAGCTAAAAAAGACTACAATGTTCTGCAGTTAGACATTGATAAAGTATGTATTTTTGGATTCAAAATTAATTGGATTCATTCCTCATTAACGGGTGTCTTTGCAATTTTTGAATTAATTGCAGATTCAGACTCTCTGGCCCATTTATGAAGTATTAAGCTTATTTGACTTCTGTATGTAGAATTATTCTTGTTACACAATAAAGCCAATGTGAACTCTCACATAACAGATAAACTTCAGACGTGAAAGACATGATGCACTAGAATGAAGAAATTTAAGCATTATTTATTTCCATTCAGATATACTATATGTATCTCTATTTAGTTTTGGACATCAGGAGATCAAAGGATAATGTTTTTTTGATTACAGTTATCAGCATGCAAACAGAAGCTGGAAAAAGAAATGGATCAAATCAGGCAGCAATTACGCCAATCAGATCAAATGCAAAAGGCAAACCAGTCAAAGGAAAATGATCTGAAGAAAAAGCTTGAAGTAAGATTTAGTAAAAAAAATTTAATGTATTTTGGAAGTTCTACTTTGTATTTTTTTGATTTTTTTAAACTCAAGTTCTCTAAGCATTAAATGTTTTTTCCTGATTGAATGGCTATTTGTATAGAGAGAGATGAAACCACATTCGATAAACAAAGAAGGCTAGATCACTGATACAATGAATCTTCTATATCATCAACAATTGCTTGCAGTTAACTAGAGTTTTTAATGTGGACAGCATCTTTCAGTGGTGCATAAGGGGGAAAATAATGAGTAAAAGCAGATTAGGAAGTACAAGGAGGCAATGGGTCATCAGTGGATTTAGGAAACTTGAAACAAGGCAGGAAGCTGTACAGGTTCAAGAAGGGAATTCTAGAGTAGCTGAGGTCAGTAGTGTGGGAAAAGAGGGCTGATGCTCGAGAGCTCGTCTGAACAGTATGTGTTTGCAAAGATATTTGTGAGTGATAGGGAGAGGGGTTGAGGTTTTAGAGGGAAAGTGTAATTCTGTGAAAGGTTCTTTTGAAAATTTGTGTAAGGGGTGGGGAGAGCCAGTTGATGTCATTTGAGGATGTAGCTAAAGGATGAACGTATGAGCCATGTACAAGTCTGTGGAAAGGGGGACAACGGAAGCTGACTAGGAAAGCATTGAAATAACCAAAAACAGAATGCTGGAAGCATACATTAGGTCAAGAAGCATCACTGGGAAGAAAAACAGTCAATTTTTCAATCAAAGACCTTTCATCAAAACTGGGGGAAAAAAGAAAAGCGTGTTTTCTCGATTTCCACCCCCCCCCCCCCCCCCCCCCCAAACACACATGCACGCACACATCCTCTGCAACTTAATATACTTGCATTTATCCAGTTCTGATGAAGAGGTCTTGACCTGAAGTATTGACTGTCTTTTTCACCCTATTGATGCTGCTTGGCCTGCTGAGTGCTTCGAGCATTTTGTTTTTGTTCTGGATTTCTAGTTTCTTTTTTTTCTCCAAATGAAATAAGTCTGCAGGTGGCAGAGGTGAAATTTAATGATGGATGGACTGACACAGAGCAGAGGTTGGTTGCATTCAGAATCTTTCAGTTTCCACTTCTATTGAAATAAGGACTACTCGAAACGATTCTATATTTTATTCAGTCTTATCTGTTCAGATTTTTTTTATTATAAATTTGATACAGAAATGAGCTTTTACAATTTTCTTCTGTCAGGATGTTCAGGAAGAAAGAAACGGTCTTAGAAGTCAGCTTCAGCAGAACTTTACACAAATTCACAAACTGGAAAATGAATTACAGAAGACCAAACAGGATTTTAACCGTGCCTGCAATTATGGGGAAGAGATGAAAAGTAAATCTTTTACCTTTAATCATTAGCTAAGTAAAACATACCAAGATCCAGAAAACCGATTAGCTTAATCTATTCCCATTCTGGTTTATTTTATGAACAACTGTTTTTAAGAATTTGCATTTTTGTAAGAGATCTCTCAAACCACTGTCCTTGGAGAACAACTGCTTTGAATCTTCACAAATCAACTGTGGGACTATGATTGTACAGGTCTGTTTAAATATTGACCAGTCTCTCCTTGCATTGTTGGATTTTGATAGGTTTCCAGGACAGTGAATTGTTTACTGTGATTCCCCACAGGGCTGACTGTCATAATTTCATGGCCAACAGCTGTATCTTCTGACATATGGAAATCTAAAATGGTAGATTTCTTTTGATGGTGGGAATAAAATTATAAATACAAATCACCAGCAGAGAAGCAGATTTTTGAAGTGTGATTTTAATTGCCCAAGTGTTACTGAAGACTCTATCCATGCCCCCCTTGCCTTTCAACATTAAAAAACAAAAATCATTCACATTTAACCAATTAATTTCAATATAGTGATGGTTTAATTAGATTAGAATTGATAAGGGTATATTCACCTGGCATTGGTAATTAAAATAATATGGGAGGAGCACAAAGTGGAAAAAAAAGTTACGTAAATTATTTCTAGTGTGTATATGCAACATTCTTGACCACTATTATGCCAACATTATGTCAATAGTGGTTTTTTTTCTAAACAAAGAAACTCCTAGAGTTCCTAATACTAAAGCATGTAATTGCCAACTTCTAGTAGAGTGCCTACAGTTCATCCTGTTATCCCTCACTGAGCTTAATGACAATGGGAGCCAAGCATTCCCCAAAAGAAGGGGGGAAAATTTGTACAGTTAATCCTTCACTTCCTGAAAGGCATGATAACAAGCAGTAATAGTGGATACTTTGGAGTTGGTCTTCAGTGCTATACTATATCAAAGAAAAAGAAATTGCTAGTTTTTTAATTAACTCTCTTTCACTATATTCTCTAATTAATAATTTATTTTTTTCCCCTAAAATGTGTTTACAAACAATGATCCAAGTTAGCCACTGACTTCAAATGTGCTCACAAAGATCTGGTCATACCTGTGTCCTGGTCTCCCCTTTTTCTGATGCTGATTCCTGTCAGACATCACTTCTCAGCAATCCCGAATAACCAATAAATGTGATGATGATATGCTGGCTGAGCAACCAATCACATTAAAGAATTCCCACAACAGAGCTTTATTGAAAAAGAACAACTTTTATTTTTCAAAAACCTTTTCACCAGAAATTTACTGAAATTTTAAAAATATCCTTCATATTTAAAAATATTTATTTGAGAAAATTATAACCCATAACTTTTTTCTTGCAAGCCTAGAGAAGTAGGCTGTAAAAAAAAAAGGGCGTAATATGCAATTTTAAAACTTAATCGGACTTCATGCCACAAATTGTAAAATTTTCAGAGTATTTTACAGTTTATTCATACCTTAAATTCTTCAATTTAACTGATTTCCCTTGATTCCCTTGATTAAGAAGGCTGTAAAATAGTACAACTCTGAGGCGAACTGAATCACTAACAGCAACTTGGGGGTTTCTATGTTAAATTGCAGGTACACAGAAATTTCAAAATTGCTCTTGGCTTCTTAGTGTGATGATGACAAAATTGGTCAATTTGCTGTCATTTCAACTAAATCTAAATGAAAGAGTTAGCTATGGGGTAGTTCTGATTATGCTATTACGTTGCTTTACAAGCTGATTCCTCAGGATGCCATAATCAATTGGGCAGGATGTTATTACTGGTCAATAATCATCCAAAATAAGGCATGTGTGAAATAAAAAAAAAAGGTATTGATAGGGTAAAAACAAAAATGCCTGTTGTTTCCGTAAAATGATTTCTAATTTATATAAGGTTAGGTTTTAATTTAACTTAAGGGGAATTTCCTTATTGACACGCAGTTTACATTACATGTATGGAGGAATTTTTCCCTCCCCACAGCTTTTTGAATGTTTAATTTACCAGTAGCGAGACGAATCTAACCTCAGTTTTTTAAAATCTATATTTAACTTGCAGAGACATTCATGTCTTATGATTTCTGTATTATGCGTTTCATCTTTCTAGATAAGAACACTGCTCAGGACTCTGAGCTAAAAAGTCTTCAACAACAACTGGATGAACAAAATAAGATGTCATGTATAGCTGTGGAAAACCTTAAACAGCAAATTTCAAAGCTGAAAATGGAGCAAGACGTTGTTCAGAAGGAAATTAAAGAAAAAGAAAGGAGCATTGAGCAGTTGAATGCCCAAATTGATAAAATGGAAAATGAGACTGAAGAACTGCAAAAAAAAGTTCAGTTAAAGGAAAAGATGTGTCAGGAACTAAAGGAGGAAAACAGTTCCCTGGCTCAGTGGAAAGCAGAAAATACCCACATTTTAGATAATTTTAAACATGAAAAAGAAGGGATGGAGAACAAAATTAAAGAATTGGAGCAGAATCTTGAATTTTCCATGAATAAAAATCGAGAGCAAGAACAGAATTTGGAGATTTATCAATGCAAGACTGAAAGACAATCTGAAACACTGAAGTTACTTGGAGATGAAAAGCAGAATTTGCAAAGACAGACTGATGATCTAAAACAAATGTTTGACAACAAAACATTAGAGTTAGAGAAAGAAAAACAAGCCTTTGAAGAATTCATGAAGAAGACAAAGCAAGATGAACACAACGTTGAAAACCTTAACTTGACCATCTCTCAACTTGAGTCACAGATAGCTGAACTGGAGAAAAGTTTGCAACAAGAAACCAACAAGGTGGTGAAACTGGAAGAGTCTCAATGTGTATTGAATGCTGAATATGAAAATATCAGTAATATGGCCAAATCAAAAGACTGCTTGATTGAGCTAAAAGAAACTGAGATTTTGAATTTAAAAGATAGCATATCACAGATCACACGTGATTTTGAAGAGCAGCTTGCCAGAACTGAAGCAGAGAAAAAACACTTAATGGAGGAGCATGAAAAGAGCATGCTTGACAAAGCTGAAGTTGAGATTGCAAAAACAGCACTAGAAAATGATATTATTGTCTTCAAGGAGCAGATAACTTCGCAAGATTCCTTGTTGAAGCTTGAAAAGCATCTTCGATCTGAGTTGCAAAATAAGTATGAAACACTATTAAAGGTGAGGGAAGAATTGGAAGAAAACATTGAGGAGGCTAGAAAGAAATGTGAGAACTTAAAAATGGAGATGGGAGAAGAAATTAGTAAACTGAAAATGCAACATGCAGTATTGCAAGCTACTGTAGATGAGAAAGAGAAATCTATTCAAAATTTTACACAAGAACTTGAGAGCAACATGAATAATTTGAAATGTTTGCAAATGACCAACAAAGATTTGGAAACGAGGTTGGAGGTTCATCTTCCATTGGAGAAGTGCATTCAGGAAAAAGAAGAATTAATTAGCTTGAAGGAAAAGGCATTAGGACAGCTTTCTGAGGAAAATGATGAATTGAAGGTTTCTATTAATAATTTAATGCAGGAAAACATGGAGCTGAACAAAAAGAATTCTAGTTTTGTTGATATGATAAAAAAAGAAGAGGAAATATGTGAAGAACTTGCAAAATATAAAGAAGAAACTGCTACTAAGGAGAATATAGTTAAAGATCTTAAAGCTCTGTGTGAAGAACTAATGGATAAACAAAGGTTGCTGGAAGGTATAGTAAAAGCCAAAGAAAATGATATTACGCAATTACTGGAAAAGGTGAATGAGAGGGAAAGTAGGGAAAAAGAACTGGTGCATGAGTATACTGTGCTAGAAGAACAAATAAAGAATCTCCAAGACAAATGTACAGCTGCAGAAGAAAACAAGAATTTCTTAGAAGAGCAATTATGTGAGACAGCAAATGCATTATTGATGAAAAGTGCAGAAATAGAGGAGTTGGAAAGAAAATGCACAGAGGATTCTGTTGAATATAATGTCAAAATTGTAAGGTATGAGGAAAAAGTTAAAGCATTAGTTGAAGAAATAGGAGACCTGCAGGCACAGCTGGAGAAAACAAAAGAAATCGAGCACTTACAGAAAGAACTTGCGGAGTCCAGTGCAAGGCAAAACAAAATACTGGAGGATTACAGTCAATTACTTCAGGACAAAGAACAATTGACTCATCTGATACGAACTCAAGCTGAAAAAGAAAATGTTTTTGCAGCAAAAGTAGAAAAACTTGAAAATGATTTGGTAATAGTAGAATCTGAAAATATCAAAAATAGTAAGCTAATTGCAGAGAAAAATAGAATTTCAGATCAATCAAGAGATACAATTATAACTAAGGAAAATGAACTTCAGAGGCTTCAAGCACAACTTCAGCTTCTTCAGATGGACCTTGAAGATAAAGAGGCTTCGTCAGAGTCGTGCATATGTCAACTAAAACAACTGCAGGCTGACGCTAGCATTATGGAGAGCAAGTTCCAGCATAGTGAGGAAAATAGGGTTCTCCTGGAGAAAAAAGTGAGTACAATGCAGGGAGAGATGGAAGCTATGCATTTGAGAATTAGTGAAAGCAGGAACAATGAAGAATCTTTGCTGGGAGAAATATCTCGGCAGAAGCAAACTATTGAACAACTGAAAAGCGAGTTTGAAAAACAAGAAAAGGATTTTCATTCTTTGGAAAGTCAGCTTAATGAAAGCCAGGCCAAAGAGAAGCAATATCACCAAAAAGAAAAGGAGATTTTAGAGCTTCAGGAAAAACTGTGCAAATCTGAAACCCACATAATTGAGTTAACGAGTCAAAAGAGTAATGTGGAATTTCAACTGGATTCTTTACAGGAGTTAAATGCACAAATGCAATCTACTTTGAACAATGTCAAGAACACATTGCAACAAAGTGAGGAGCAAAGAATTTGTGTGCAACAGGACTTGAGTAAGGTGGAGTCTGAGCTGCGACAGAGTGAGGAGCAAAGAGTTCGTTTGCAACAGGACTTCAGTAAGATGCAGTCTGAGCTGCAGCAGAGTGAGGAGCAAAGAGTTCTTTTGCAACAGGATTTGAGTAAGATGCAGTCTGAGATATCAGCTAAGAATGTGCATTTTACTGAATATTCACCACAGAAGTTAATAAATGGACGCAAGACCAGTATACAATATGAAAATGAGGATATGACAGCGGAAAAGTATACTGTGCTGTTGGATAAAGTGAATTTAATCAAACAGAATACTAATACAGATGCTTCAGAATACACTAAGTTAAATGAAATCATGATTATGTCCCAAGAAACAAGGCATCAAAACATACCAGAAGAGGAGATGGCTTGCAGTGTTGATGAGAATGATTCATCATGCAGAAACAAAAACATTTTAAACAGAATTGAGAAGCTTGGTGAATCTGTGGAAGAAGTGAAGGCAGAGTTGTCCTTGTTACAGAGTAACTTGATTGAAACTCAAGCTGCCTTATCTAGTACAAAGATAGAAAAAGAAACACTCCAAGCTCAGTTGAGAATGCTTGAATCTTCATTAGAAAGTGCTCACCTTCATGTAACTGAACAGAAAGAGCACTTGCAGGAGCTAGAGAAGATGATTCAGGAAAAAGATAATGAACTAATTTTACTCCATCAGCGGCTAAGGGAGAAATCAGCCAACTTGATTATAAATGATCAAACTGCTTCTGATGAAGACACAGCCTTGAAGATGAGAAGTTTGGAAGTAGAAATTTGTTCTGAGTCTTCCGAGCAGTCTATCACACTGCTCCAGGAACAATTACAGAAGCAGCAAGCTGATGCAGATGCAGAAATTCAAGAATTGCAACATATTATAACTGTAACAAATCAAGCACTTGAATCTCTAAAGCAACAACATTCGTCTGAAATAGATGCATGGCAGTTGAAGTTATCCAATCTAACAACAGAGATGGAAAACAAATTGGCTGCACAGAAACAACAGACAGAATTGCTATCTGCTGAGTTAGAAGGTGCAAGGATCCAGCTCCAGTCTCTAGACCTCAGTTCCCAATCATTGCTGAATGCTAGCTGCATTTCAGAAGAGAATACTCCACAAAAGGTGAATAATACTATAAAAGAATATTGTAATTACTAACTCACAAAATGTGCATCATATGTTCAAAGGAGGATTATAAATAATATTTTTGTGAGCCTATTATAGTAAGTACATGCAGTAAGATAAACATTTTTCTTCAGTTATGGGTGGAAGCGGGGCATTACATTTGTGTCTGGTTCTTAATTCAGCTTTGGGAACAAAGCATTTCTTTCCTGGAGTGATTATCAAATGATAGACACAGCAATTAGGCTTTTGAATCTTTTGCTCCCAAGCTACCCCCTTAACTCCCAAGGCCTATTGCAGTGCCCCATCTGTTGTCCTGTCTGACATTACTGAGAGAGAATTTGAGCCCATGGTCTTTCTAATTTTGGCAATCTGTCCATCCACTAAACAGTGAGGAAGGCTGAAACTATTTAATACATCTTGTGTTTTATTTATGGGATGTTGTGGAATAATAGCAGGAATCTGACAATACAAAAATAAGTGGTTTAGCAAATTCGGAGGAGAACACAAAGAACCTGCAAGGGGATAGACATTACATGAAAGACCAAGAAATTGGTAGATGAGGAAAAATGTGGGGAAATGGGATATTATCTGGTTTGGAATGAAGAATGAAAAAGCAAATTGTTAAAATGGCGTGAGACTACAAAATGTTGTGGTGTAAAGGGATCTGAGGTTCCTAGTACATGAAGCACAAAGTGCCGGCATGCAAGTACAAGTAATTAGCAAATACAAAGAGGGAAGTTTTGATGCAACTTGCAGTGTGCTATAGTGGACCACACTTGGAGTACTGTGTGCTGTTTTGGTCTCCATACCTAAGGAAGGATGTGTTCACATTGGAAGTAGAGCAGGAAAGGTGATTCCTGATATAAAGGGATTGACATCTGGAGAAATGTTTGATCGCTTGGGCCTAACACAGCAGAGAATGAGTGGTGATCCTACAGAAATCTATAAGATCCTGTAAGGGATTGCCAGGTGGATGCTGAGAGCATGTTTCCCAAGTGGGGTTATTTAGAACTTGGGAGTCAGGATTTCAGAATATGGGTCACCTATTTCAGACAGATGAGGAACTTCTTAGATAGCCATGTTTCTTGGAAGTCTCCATCCCAGAGAGCTTTGGAGGCAGGGTAATTGAATATATTCAAGGTGGAGACCGACAGACATTTCAAACAACAGTGGAGTCAAGTAGTAAGGGGGAGAGTGGATATGTGTTGTTGAGGCCAAAATTGAATTAGCCACATTCTTGTTGAGTGGCGCACAGGCTCAAGAAGTTAATTGGCATACTGTTACTCATATTTCTAATGTTCTGGTAGGTAAAAAACAGAACTGGAGAACTTACTTTTGTGCATGAATGATAACTTTTTCTTCAATGAGCTCTACTGTTAAAAGCATCACTAGTATGAATGCATCAAGAAAGAAAGATCTGACTTGTATTTATTGACACTTCACATTTAAGGTGCAACACAAAGTCTTTTTTTAAACTGAGTAGAAACCCCATTCGAGGATTTAAGAAATAGCAAAATGACCTAGAATATTGTTTGTGCTTTTATTACTTGCATTGCCATTTATTATGGTGTGCAAAGACCAAATTTTGTTAGATGTAAACAGCCAATAATGTACATATGGTCTGAAGAGATTGATATTTTCTAATTGCAATTACTTGTGTTTTTCAGCTGATGAATACCAGTTCAGAAAAACAAAATGCAAGGAATATAGTTGCAGATAAATTGGAAATTGTTAACGTTCTAACTATGACCCCCAACAGTGAAGTACAAAGTCAAGAAAAGACTGCTTTACAGCTTGGCCCCTTAGGAGAAAAGCATGTGTTGTCCTGTGACTGTACCAAATCTTTTGATGATGCTGGGAACCCAAGCACGGATACTGATGAATTGATTGAGGATGCCAAACACCCGGGCATTGTTGAACAGATACATCTAGATGAAGAGAAATTTAGTGACCCAGTGAACCTATCTCACAAGGCGCCAATTAACTCTCAAGTACAATTGGGACAGGAAAAGAAGCAAATTACTGAAGTATTACTTGGTGAAATGGAGGATTTGCATTCTGATCATCAAAAGAGTTGTTTTTCAATGCTGCTGCTGACTTAGAAAGGAAAGTGCTGATTCTTGAGGAGGAGAAACCATCGTTTATCTAATGAACTGAAGTCCTCTACTCTTGAAAATCAGAACCTTTCTGACAAAGCAAAAAATCTGGAAGAAGACCTCAGTGAAGTGAAAACACAGTTGCAGATGGATAAAGGTAAAATTTTTGAAATGGCCAAGATCTTGGAGCATCTAGAGATGGATAAAAGGGACAAGGATGAACAGTTCCTTGAACTTGAAATGGAACTGAAACGAACAAAGTCAAATAAAGCTAATTTAGAAAATCATATCCTGGAAGTGGAAGTTGACCTGGACAAACTTCAGACCAAGAAGCAAACTTTGGAAAAGGAACTTGAATCGGCTCAACAAGCTATTAATGTGCAGACAGAAAAGCTGACTGAGCTTGAAGCAAAAAGTAACAAGTTTACTCAGGATCTTCACGCGTTAGCTGAAACAAATGATAAACTAGAGCAAACCAATAAAAGTTTGAAGACCAAGGTGCAGGAATTTGAAGCAGAGAAAATCTACAGTGCTAACATGAATGGGTTGCTTGAAGGTGAAATAAGGAAACTCACCAACCAGCTACAAACTGTTGCAGAACATATGGAGCAGGCTTCAAAGGAAAAGGAAGACTTGATCCAACAACTCCAATATTTGGAAAATAATGCTAAGTTGGATACAGAAAGAAAGGAGGAATTCCAAAAGCAATTGAATCAGTTGAAGGAAGAAAACATATCCATGTGTGAGCAGACTGAGGATTTGCAAAACAAGATTAGTGTAATAGAACTTGAAAAATCAAAACTACTCCAGTCTTTGGAATCCTCTTTGCTGGAAAAAGGTGAAGTTGCAGCAAGGCTGAACTCCACCAAGACAGAGGTAGCGGAAATGCGGCATGCTATTGAGAAGCTTAAAGTACGCATTGAGGCAGATCAGAAGAAAAGCCAGGACATGGCTGCAAAACTCAAAGCAAGTGATCGAAAAGCAGACTCTCTTCAAGATAAGATTGAGGCTCTTGAAAGGGAGCTTCAGGCCTCGGAGGAAAATACAGAGGACTTAGTAATGCAAGCTGAAACTGCAAAGGAACAGGTTGAAGTATTGGAGGAAGAGAAAAAAACTATTACTGAGAAACTGGAGTTATTGGTTGTAAAGCTCAATACCTTGTCCTCTGAGAAACAAGATCTAGAAAAGCAACTACGACAAAATCAAGAGAAGTTAGAAGATAATTGTTCAAATTTGTTAAGAAACTCAGAAGCAGCCGAAAACGAAAGACTCAAAATGGCAGAAGCTTATGAGGGTTCTATTAATGAACTACAGACTCAAATTAGCAATTTAAATGAAAAGATGAAAAATTGCCAAGAGGAATTGGAAGTACTTAGAGAAAATGAGAAAAATTACCTCAGTCAAAATTCATGTTTGGAATGTGAAAAGATCCAACTATCCAATCAACTTCAGGAAGCTGCTGGCTTAAGTGTGGGTCTTCAGTCGGCAAATGCAGTGCTAAATAAAGATCTTCAAGCTGTTCAGCAGAAGTTAGATGAGCACCTAGAAGAGAAGGAGAAGCTTCAGCAACAAATCATGGATCTGGAGACATTGAAGCAAAAGAACTCAACAGATTTGTGTAATTTACAGACTGAGATGGAAAACTTGAAGAAAGAAAACCAGAACCTGCAGAGGGCAGCAGCTGAATTTCAGCAGGCTGCACATGATCTGTCAGTTAAGCATAACGCAATGCTAATCACTAAGGAAACTTCTGAGAAGCAACTAAAGAAAGAATTACAGGTTGCTCAGTTAAAGGCTTCTGCACTTCTTGATCAGGTATAACTTCACCAAGACTATTTCATTCTTCCTGTTTTAGGCAATTGATCTGTTGAGCAAAATTTAATACTCCTAACCAAATTCACTTTAAAAATATTTAAAAGGAATAAGGTTTATGTTTGTCTTAATTATAGTTTAAAATAATATCTTTCTGTCTTTCCTATTTCTTGTAATTGAGTTTTTGAATGGCAGGTGATTTGGCTTCCTGTTGGTTTACCTAATCCTTTCTCCTTTAAACCGTTCCCAGCCTTTCATTCTGAGTTTGGCAATTTAAAAAAAAGAATATTGGGTATCTTTTAATATTAAGTTTCATTTGTTGAATCCTAGTAAAGATATTACGGTAGAATGAAAACACAAATTATTTCTTGTGTTTTCTTTTTGACTAATTCTTATTTTACGAAATTGTTGAAGACGTGGGATCATTTGTTGTTCAGATGCCACATTTGGGAATTGGTTAACTATTCTGTAGTTACAATTTTTTTGATTAAAATGATTTGTGTGGTCATGTTAATTACCCATTAACTGAACAAATGCTGTTTTGAACTTTGCTACAATATCAATAACTAGCAATTACATAATAATATTACTTTGGGGAAATTACCATTGTCCTCAGAAGTATAAAGAAAATCAATGCTTTAGAGTGATGGATGCAACAGAGCATTCATAATTTCCTTCCTTAATATTTTCAGCACAGTTCATAATACTGAGCCTTGGATTTTTAAATTTAGTTGACAAAATGAATCTATTTACTCTCGTATAAATATAGTAAGATATGTACTGTCAATCTTCCTTTAAAGCTAGATACCAGAGGGAATTCCTCTTAACTTTGCTGCTTGTTTATCTCATAGCTTTTTCTAAATGCCCTGGATGAGATTAAGAAATTATCTCTACAGGCATGCTAGTTTTTAAATAGGAGCAGAAATGTGTTGTATTACATCATAAATCGACTATAAATACATATCTGGGCTCTTTTCCATTTCAGTTTAATAATTCACCACAAATATTCTCTTTAGGTAAATGAACTGACTGAGAATAACAATAAACTGCAGAGTGATTTGTCCTTCGCCAATGAAAAGATTCTGAAAATACAAGAAGACTTTGATATGGAAAAGAATTTAATTTCCGCACAACTTGAAGAGTTCAGAAGTCAGACAGAAAGCTTTAAGGTCCAGTATAAGAAAATTTCAACAACTGAACATTCTATAAACTTTAACTGTATTATTGCACCTACAAAAAATGTGAACAGTCCTGATATTTTACTGCATCCACTTTAAAAATGCACATAAACCTCTAAACATGGGGGAAAAAATCAAAGTGAAATAAATATACTATTTATAACTGGAAGAGATGGTCGTTGATTTAGACAGTTCAAAAGTAATACTTTTTATAGTAATTAGCAAAGTCATATTTTTCAATAATATGAAATAAATTATCCTGAAAAGAAGAAAACCAACATTGCTATCTTTGCTACAATGATGGCATGCGATAAAAACATTAATTAAAATAGTGAATATGATAATGGAAACTATACAAGCGATCATTATTGAAAATAATATTCAGAAATATTATTCTGAAAATTGATTTCATATTCTAGTTGCAGCTAGAATTCTCTCAATCAGAAAAATACAAGTTGGAAAAAGGACCTTGGATACTTCCAGAATGAATTGCAAGTCACTGATACTTTGAAAAAAACAAGTAGAAGATTATAAACAGAGCATAAGTTGTATCCAAAGAGATCACCAAGCTGTGCTTAAAGATGTACGGGAGAAGGTAAGTTATTTCACCAGATCAGAGACCACTACAGCTGGACCAATAAACAAACTGATAGATTTGCTTATAACAATGGAAATTCTATAGGATGTAGGAAATACCCATTATTCTAGGTCCCATTATTTTTAGTGCATGAGGATGAATAATTTTCAGACTGAATTTGCTTTTATTTAGATAAACATGAAAACCATTCTGCATTACCAACGTTCTCAAAACTGGAATGTGTTATATAATTGGTTCAAAATATAGTTATGTATAAGATGAGCTGAAGAATGATCTAACTCTCTCCTACCCAAACAATAAATTCAACATCGCAAAAGCCTTTTGATTCTGTCTTTCATGAATGCACTTAGAGAATAGGGTGCTCTCTGTGGTTCAATGGTGCACTATTATCTGAGCCACAATTACAATTTGTACATTTTGTTGGCTTGAAATTTGCTGACCAGTTTTTTTTAAAATTAAGTGCTGATTTATTATAAATTCTGCTATTGTTTTGCTTTATCAAACATCACTTGTTTTATGACAAGGCCTTTGTACATATTTACCAAAATCTAATTTGGTAAGAATTTCCCATCATTGCAAATACTGCATTTATTTTGTTAGCACGAAGCCGAGTTGCAGACGTACCAAGAGAAAATAGTTGGAATGAAACAACAGCTTACTGCAAAAGAGGTAGAAATCGACAATCTAAAGAGTGCTAAAGAAGCAGCAAATACTGCCATAAAAGATGACAACTGCAAGGTAAAATTTGGCGAAAATGTTTTTTCTGACTATTCCCATACGTAACACCTTTCTTACCACAACTTAACTACTGTTTGGACATGTCATATGGGCAGTATATTTTATGTTGCACTGAGGGGTGTGCTGGTACTGTGCAGAGATTCCTCTATGGTAACATGTTCAATGGCCACCACTGAACTGGGAGGGACTGTTCAGCTGATCAAAGATGGGGAGAAAGCAGCTTCTATCACATCAGTAGATAGTGATGAGAAGAGTTAGGCCTATAAATGGCAAATGGAATTCAATCTGAAATATTGTGATTTATTGAATTAATAGAAGACAAACAAGGCAAGGGAATACACAATAAATGGTAAGATGCTAAGTTGGATAGAGAATCGGGGATTCAAGAGTGCATGCCTACAAGTCACTGATGGTGGAAAAGTTTATTAAGAAGGAATATGGGATATTGCCTTTATTGGCTAAGTCATGGGATATAAAAGCTGAAGGGTTATACTAGCACTGTACAAGTTTGTTTTGGCCATGGCTATAGTACCTTGTACAGTTCTGGTCACCACACTACAGGAAAATTGTGATTTGTGCGAGAGAGGATGCAGAAGAAATTTATAAGGTTGTTGCCAGGGCTGGAGATTATAGTTAACAGGGAGACTGTCCAGGTGAAGAGAAGAAATAGCAGTAGGAGTAGACCATCTGGCCCTGCTAGCCTGCTCCACTGTTTATAGAGTCAGAAAGTTGTACAGCACAGAAATGGGTCATTAAGCCCTTTAAGAATTTTGTAAGTTTCAATTAGATCTTTTCTCATTCTAAACTCTGAAGAATGCAGTCCTTATCTACTCCATCTCTCCTCATTTGGTAAATTAGCCATCTCAGGAAGCAATCTAGTGAATCTTCGCTGCAATCCTTCTATGGCAAGTACATCCTTGGGTAGGAGATTGAAAACTGTACACAGTACTTCCTGTGCAGTCTGACCAATTACAATAAGACTTCCTTATTCCTGCATTCAAATCCTCCAGTAATTAAGGACTAACATACTAATGCCTTCTTATTTACTTGTGCCCCAGCATGTTGGCCTTCAATGATATGTACAAGCACAACCAAGATCTCTTCAAATATCAACATTACCCAGTCTTTCACCAGTTAACAAATATTCTACTTTTCTAGTATAGGCTAAGGCTGTTTGCTTCGGAATAAAGGAGATGGAACAATTATTTAATTAAGGTATATAAAATGTATGGGAGGCCTAAACATGATCAATAGATGGACCAGTCTCCCTAAGCAGTAAAGTGTCGGTTGATTGATAGAAGGATTAGGGGGTTAAGAAAAAAAAACATTTAATTCCAGTGTTGATATAGAAAACCACTACCTAAAATTGGTGTTCGATGCTGTAAAGCTCAGCACACTTAAAGCACCTGGATAACCAGTTGAACAGTCATAATCTACAGACTAATGGACTAAGATGTGGAAACTAGGATTATCCCAAATTCAGTTTGACCAGTATGGACATAATGGGCTGAAAGGCTACGTTCTGTGCCATAACTTCCTATGATTCTGTGAATGTACAAATCTATGTGCAGCCTTATCTTGGTCTACTTCAGTAGTTTCCTCCAGGCATTAGTTTCCACTTGTGCTATTTGGTCTTTCACCTTTTGGGCTTCTTTGCTCTCTCATCAGCAGGTGTCTTAATTCTGCTCTATGGAGCTCAGTCCAAACTAGTTGCTCCCCAGTTTTACAAAGCTTCTCCTGATTCACCTGTGTGAAGCATCTTTAGACATTGACTGTTGAATTTGCTCTGTAAACACACATTCTACAATCACAATACAGTATCTTACTCTGAAAAACAAGAAGATGCTGGAGGAACTCAGCAGGTCAGGCAGCATCCGTGGAGAAAAACAGTCAATGTTTTGGGTCAGAACCCTTCAGAAAATGGAAGCACAATATATAGGGGGGAAAGCAGAGCAGTGATAGGTGGACAGAAGAGGGGAGGCGGGGTGGGCACAAGGTGAGGAACATTTGATGGCTCTTGGGCTGTACTCCTTGGAGTTCAGAAGAATGAGGGGGGGACCTCATAGAAACATTTGAATGTTAAAAGGCCTGGACAGTAGATGTGGCAAAGTTGTTTCCCATGTAGGGGAGTCTAGTACAAGAGGGCACGACTTCAGGATTAAAGGGCACCCATTCAGAACAGAGATGCGGAGAAATTTGTTTAGCCAGAGTGGTGAATCTGTGGAATTTGTTGCCACGGGTGGCTGTGGAGGCAAAGTCATTGGGTGTATTTAAGGCAGAGATTGATCGGTATCTGAGTAGCCAGGGCATCAAGGTTATGGTGAGAAGGCGGGGGAGTGGGGCTAAATGGGAGAATGGATGAGCTCATGATAGAATGGCAGAGCAGACTCAATGGGCCGAATGGCTGACTTCTTTGTCTTATGGTCTAAGGTGGTGATGGGTAGATACAGGTAAGAGATGGTGATAGGCAGATGCAGGGGAGGAGGAGAGAGCAGATCCACCTCCGCCACACCTGCTCCCATGATGAAGCTTTCCACTGCAGGACATCTGAGCTGTCCAACTTCTTTACTAACCATGGCTTCCCCCTACTGTGGTCGAGAGAGCTCACACCCACATCTCTGCCATTTCTCGCACCTCTGCTCTCACCCCACCGCTCCCAGACCCAACAGGGATAGGGTCCCCTTGTCCTCATATTTCATTCCACCAGCCTACATATCCAAATGCTTTTCTGCTACTTCCGCCATCTCAACGGGACCCCATCGCCAAACGTATCTCCCCCTCCCCACCCCTTTCAGCCTTTCGCAAGGACCGCTCTCTGTACGACTCCCTAGTTCACTCCTCCCTCCCCACCCATCCAACTCTCACCCCTGGGGACTTTTCCACTGCACCCGCCATAGGTGTAACACCTGTCCCTATACCACCTCTATCCAGGGACCCAAACAGTCCTTTTCAGGTGAGGCAGAGATTTATGTGCACCTCCCCTTGCTATCATCTACTGCATTCAGTGCTCTGAGTGGTGGCCTCCTCTACATTGGTGAGACCAAATGCAGGCTAGGTGACCATTTTGTAGAACACCTGCGCTCTGTCTGTAAGCGCAATCTGCATCTCTCCGTTGCCAGTCACTTCAATTTCCCCTCCCCCTCCATTACTGATGTGTCAGTCCTCTGCCTCCTCCATCTGCCAGGAGAAGTCCAAACGCAAACTGGAGGAACAACACCTCATTTTCCGTCTTGGGACCTTACAGCCTAATGGGATGAGCATCGAATTCTCCCACTTTAAGTAAACCAACCGCCAACCCCCCACCCCCTCCACCTTTTCTTCCCTTTCCTAGCCTATCTCTCTTTTCTCTCCTCACCATTTTTTCTTCCTCTCCTCCCTTCCTCCCACACCCCATACCTTTGGCCCATACCCAGTGGATCTGCTCTCCCCCTCCTCCCCCACATTGGCCTACTCACTATCTCTAACCTGCATCTACGTATCACCATCTTGTGCCCACATCTTTTGTCCACCTATCATTACTCTGTTTTCTTCCCCCTCTATATGGGTTTCCCCTTTTCTCTTCAGTTCTGAAGAAGGTCCTGACCCGAACGTTGACTGTCTGTTTTTCTCTACTGATGCTGCCGGGCCTGCTGAATTCCTCTAGCATCTTGTTTTTTTTCATCTAGATTCCAGCGCCTGCAGGTCCTTTGTTTTTCTGTGTAATCTTACTCTTTTTGGTTTTGCACTGTAGGTACAAGGAATGTTAAATACATTGTGCACAGGTTTCTTTCCTAATGATAAATACATTGTTTAATTAGTTTGTACTCGATATATTATAACTATTTCCTAATAGGTAATTTGTAAGAATGTTAGTTTTTATATGCAAATAAGACATTTGAAAATTACTTCAGTCCTATTAATTTAATGACAATGTTTGATTGAAGACTGTGAGACTTTTTTCATTCCCTCCCACTTTTTCCATCTGGCTTCTAGCAATCGATCTGACCTCTTTGAAAGAAATCTTTCAGGGGTCAGATTTCTCTGGGTCTTGTTCTGAGAGCATGTGAACTCTAACTGCCTAACCTGCATTGAATTCTAAGTAGGGCACACATTTCAGAAAAAACTTATGTGATGCAGAATGATCATGCCACATATGTGGGTATCATTCTCGCAAACTTTGAGGTCTGGTATGGAACTTTCTAAAGTGAGTTATTAAAATTGTTTAAATAGTGGATAGATATGTTTTGAAAAATGTAAGTTTCTCAAACTAATATTAAAGGGTGTTTACCAATGGCAATTTTCTTAGGTGGAGGAATTGCAAAAATCAGTTGCCAAGCTGAAAAGAGACAAGGATTGTGCTCAGAGTAAACTGCTGCTCTGGATGAAAAGCTGTAAACAGCTGGAGCATGAGAAGGAATCACTGAAGAAACACATTCAACACAAGAAGAACTGCTCACAAAGCTCCAGAATAGCCAGAAAACCAGGTAAAGGGAGAGAAGATGAATCCTGTATTTGAATTTGCAAGGAAAAATAATTAGTTCAAAACGTCTATACCCTTAAAGTGATGCATTCACTGCTCCTAACTTTTAATTGTTTTTCTCTTGGCATTTTAAATCATTTGCTTTGCCATTCATATTCTTGAAAAGTTCTATTAGTTCACTTTGAACTTGCATTGATATTGAGCATTTTACCAGGACTAACCTTTGTTGGTTGGTTTTTGACATATCAAAAGTTACACTGCTGCAGATTCAAAGACTTTTCTGAAATTTGCACATGAAGAACACAGTTTCTGATGTATGCTATATGTTCATGTGATTCTCAAAGGTTTGATAAAACTGCATTGTATGTTTCTTCATTGGTCTTTCCACAAATGACCTTACAGGTCATATTAGTACTTTTACCTGAGTGTTAAAGGGTGCAAAATAAATTAGCACTGATGTACTCAACACAGCTAATGCCAAAGACAATTTGAAAGCTCTTCCATTACAGGAAAAAATACATTGGAGGAGCAGTGGGGCTGATTTGAAATGAAAATAAAGTTCCAGTAATGAACATAGAACACTAGGTTGAGGTACAGCTGAATATTTCACATCACTGTTTACCAAGGAAGAGAATTTTGTCAAAATTATGGTAAATAATGAAGTAGGTAGGAAATCATAGGATCAAGGTAGTTAAAAAGGACATGACAGAATGGCTGAAGTGCAAAATTTATCTGATCTGATGGGAAGGTCAGAATTGTAATTCAAGGCACAATTCTCCAGGCCTCCTTTTATCAAGGGACAGGACAGCAACTAGCACTTCCATTATCAACAGTGGGGAATACGGTAGATGTGACAATTACAGTTAGTTTAACATTGGCGGTGGGGAAACCCGTAGAAACAATAGTGGGCCATAGTGGTAAAAAAGATAGAGTGTGGCTAAGGTTTCAGTAAACCTAATTTGACTAAATTGATTGAGCTTTCAGATGAGGCAGTAGAGAGGGTGGGTGAGAGAGGTGCAGTTCATGTTGTATACGTGGATTTACAAAAAGAAAGTATGTTTTGCTCCATTGGCAATATTGAAAATCACGGAATATGGTTAAACAGTGGTAAGTTAGTTTAAACTATAGTTATTTCAAAGATCTATTGTAAATTCAATAGGCTGATTGATTAACGACATGAAATATATATTTTTTTCAGCACAAAAATTGCAGTGTGCTTTTTCAGCATCCATTTTTTAAATAAGTTATAGCTGTTCAGGTCGTTTCGCTTCCTATCTTTTATATTTGATTTATGTATCCTTGTCCTTTACAATTCTTAAAGCTAAGTTTCTAAATATATTTATTTGTTCACTATCATAAATAGAACTCGTTATTCAGCGTAGCGTCATAGCGTGCAAAATAATTTTTAAAAGGATTAGTAAAATAGAAATGGTTTCTCATTAACCTGAATTAGCCTAGCCTATGCAAAGATTTCACAGGTTCATATTATTTTAATGCCTTCATCTTTATTAAATTATTAGGTACAAATTCACAGATAGAAAAATTAAGTGCTGAGATGGAGGAATTAAAAGAGACGTTAGAGGAAAAAACAAAAGAAGCTGATGAAAATATGGAGAAATATTGGAACCTGATCAAAAGCACGCACAAATTGGAGGAAGAAAATGAAATGTTGAAGGCAGGGTTGCCTTGCTGAACAACAAGTTGCAACAGCCAAATTCTGGGAATGAGAAAAGTGTGGCAGAACAGCAATTGGCAGTTACATCAAAAGCAGATGTGCATAAAAAGCCTGAAAAGAAGTCCCCTGGTCATTCCAACAGTCGGCAAACACATCTGAAATCTCCAGACGTGAGCAATATTTCAGGACTTTCTAGGGATGCCCCAATGAAATTGGGTGTAAGCAAAAGTCACAAAAGGTCTCCAGATGGTCAGTTTAAGAACGCCACTAAGAGGTTTAGAGGAGCTGAGTCCAAGAAGGAGGAAGATGAATTGAAACCAGAGGATGTTCAGAATTGTTTAAAGCAGACCAGATGTGGTGAAGCACAAGATGCAACTTCATGTAAACCAGAAGGTCTTCCAGAAAAAGTTAAGAAGGGTGAGTTTTATGCATCCATGCACATATGAACTAATATCAAAGGATGAAAATAAAAATTTCCCCCTGAAGAAAATGGAGGCAGTAAGGAAGGTGGATTTCCAGAACATCTCTGAAAAATGTTGTACTATTTAATTAACTATCCTTGCATCAGAATTATTATTTACATTAGAAGAATACAGTTTAACTAACAGAACTAGACAGATGAGCACATAACTAGACAGTCATGCAGCACAGAAACAGGCCCTTCAGCCCGATCGGTCCATGCCAATCAAGATTCCCATTTGCCCATGTTTGGCCCATATCTCTCTAAACCTTTCCTATCCATGTACCTGTCCAACACCTTTTTAAATATTGTTAATGTACCTGCCTCAGCCACTTCCTCTGGCAGCTCATTCCATATACTGACTACTCTCTGGGTGAAAAGGTTGCCCCTCGGGTTCCTATTATATTTTTCCCCTCTCTCTTTAAACCTATGTCCTCTGGTTCTTGATTCCGCAAGCCTGGGAAAAATACCATGCGCGTTGACCCTATCTATGCCCCTCATAATGTTATACACTCCATTAGATCATCCCTCATTCTCCCACACTCTGATGAAAGAGTCCCAACCTGCTTAATCTCTCTCCATAACTCAGTCTCCCACGCCCCAGCAACATCCTTGTAAATCTCCCCTGAACTCTTTCCAGCTTAATGGCATCTTTCCTAAAGCAGGGTGACCAAAACTGAACACTATATTCCAAATGCGGCCTCACCAACATCTTGTAAAACAGCAACTTCTGTACTCGATGGCCTGACTGATGAAGGCCAATGTGGCAAAAGCCCTCTTCACCACCTTGTCTACCTGCGACTCCACTTTCAGGGAACCATGTAGTTGTACTCCTGTGTCCCTCTATTGTACAACACTCCCCAGGACCCTACCGTTCACTGTGAAAGTCCTATCCTCATTTGTCTTCCCACAATGCAACACCTTGCACATCCAAATTAAACTCCATTTGCCATTCCTTGGCCCACTTACCCAGTTGATCAAGATCCCTCTGTAAATCCTGATAACTGTCTTCACTATCAACAACACCATCTACTTTAGTGTCATCTGAAAACTTCGTAACCATGCCTTGTACATTCTCCTGGAAATCACTGATATAGATGACAAATAGCAATGGGCCTAGCACCATGCCTTGGAGAACACCACTAGTCACTGGCCTCCAGTCCGAAAAACAACCTTCCACCATCACCCTCAGCTTTCTATCATCAAGCCAATTCTATATCTGTTTAGCCAGCTCTCCCTGGATCTCATGCAATCTAACTTTCCATAGCTGCCTACCATGTGGAATCTTATCAAAGGCCTTGCTGAAGTCCACATAGACCATGTATACTGCCCTGCCCTCATTGACCTTCTTGGCTACTTCTACAAAAAAACTCAAATTCAAGATACATGAAATATGGCCACTGGCCCCAAAGTGTTACCCCACTGACTGCCCCATTTCCCAACAGTAGGCCAAACTTTGCCCTCTTCCTTGTAGGGCCTTCAATATATTACATGAGTAAACGTTCCTGAACACACTTAACAAATTCCACCCCATCTAAGCCCTTAGCACTATGGCAGTCCCAGTCTATATTAGGAAAGTTTAAAATCCCCTACTATGACAACTTATTATTCTTGCAACTTCCTGAAATCTCCTTGCATATTTGTTTCTCTAATTCCCATGGACTATTAGGGTTGCTATAGTACAATCCCAACAAGGCGATCATCCCCTTCTTAACTCCACCCATAAAACCTCCCTCAGTAATTTCATCTCCGACTACTGCCATGATTTGCTCCTTAATCAGAAATGCAACTCCCTCTCCTCTTTGTTTCACCTCTATCCCTCCTATAGCACATGTACCCTGCAACATTTAGCTACCAGTCCTGTCCCTCCCTTAGCCATATTTCTGTAATAGCTATAAAATCCCAGTCCAGCTGTTTCCTGAGTTCATCTGCCTTACCTGTAAAGCTTCTTGCATTGAAATAACGTAATTTTTCTCTCAGCACTGTGCAATTGAAATTCAATTTCACCCTCTGAGTGAAATGATATGCGTGTTGTTTCCCATGCAACTTGCCTTTTGGAGTATTCCAGGAAAACATGAACCACTTTGCTTTTGGAGAATCCATCATTGGGCATTCTCAAAACAGCATGGTCTTCCCAGTGCAGCACCAGATTAGGATGCCTACCAGATAAGGCAATAACTTGTCTCCATCCTCCTTGTTGCAATGATTCCACCCCCCAAGATGAATGCCAGTATCTCCAACTGTTTTCCTCTTCTTCCACCCAACAGCCACAGCACAGGCCCACTCAGCCTATCACTGTTGGCCATCATGAATCCAGTCTCTGAACTCAAATTTTGTTACTGAAAATGTGCAAAGTAGTCTCAAGGGTGAATATTAGTTTGCCCATTCAATATATCCTGTGTGTACACTAGAATTTTTAGGCAATTGTCTTCATGGGGAGAGACTGGCTGCAAATTTCAAAAATTGTGATAGAAGTTTTCAACTGAATCAAGTATACAAAGAAATGTTTGTGACTCGGTATCTCAGCCAGGAAGATCCAGAATATTGACGGACAGCAAGAGGTGGACCTGTTGATGGAAGTTTTAGATCTTCCCATTGGATCCCAATTACCCTGCAGATCAATGCCTGAATGGGCACTTTAGTCTGATTGGGCAAAAACAACAAAACAAACTTGCGGAAGCTCATTTTGTTTAGTTAGGGTTGTTGGTTATGTCCAACTTTAATGAATATTGGAAACAGAGTTAATGTTCCAAGTCAGTGATCTTTTATTTGAACTGAATAAAACTATAGAATAAGTGTGTCTTTGATAAGGTGGAGGACGGGAGAATAAATGACAAAAGATGATGATGCAAGGAAAAAGGGATTGGTAATGGGATATGACATGTGCGTCTACAGGGGAAATAAATGGGAACATCAGAATTTAAGATTTTTCTGAAATTGCTGAATTTGTTACTTTGTACAGATGACAGAATGTGACTAATCCAATGACAGGATGCCATTCTTTGAGGTTGAGTTATTTGGGACAATGTGGGAAGCCAAGTTGTGAGTTCAGAGGAAACTGAGTAAAGTTGTGGAATGAACTGAGACTTTCAAAGACAACACTGATTTCTGGAAATGGAAGAGGTTTATCATATCTGCATCAAGATTCTGTCTACTGATGGTCATATCTTCTTTCAGGTTTTGTGGAAGTTCCTTCTCCATCAACTAGCCCTTACACATTGCGTAGAACTACCTTATTCAACAGGGCTAGTTCCGTTCTTGCAGCTCAGAGCAGGGTATCTCCACGTGGGCATAAAGGAGTCGTACAAACTAGTAGGAAGTCAGAAATGACAGCAGAAGGCAGCCATATACACCAGGTAATATTTATCAATCAACAGGTCATACTTCCTGTGGTGATATAATTGATGTAGAAATGTTAACCCATTGGTAAAGTATGAGGACATGAATATTACAAAGCCAAACTCTTTTATATCTAACTTCATTGCACTTCGGTTCAGTTTGGAAATCAAAATGAATTGTTGGTTGTACTTTTCATTTTTGTTGATCTTTATAGATTAATTATTATATATCCTACAAAAACAACAGATCTTTAATAACTTGAGATAGTTGGATAAGTTTTTCCTATAAGTACATTTGTAAATCGTTAAACTCCCTGTAACAACCTGTAATTCCAATTACAAATATGGGACCAACATGCTTGCCTGGTCAGTCCCTTAACCTGTATGGTGTTCTTGTCCTTTTATTTTATCTATTTGTTTGGCACCCCTTCCAAGAGCCAGTGTGTTTAGAAATGCCTGTTTTACATACTGAGACTCAAATCAATGTATTGACATTAATTATTGTTGTACTCCTCAGCATCCAACTGAATCTACGTGTTCGCCTCCAGCATTATTTCCTGGTCCAGTACCGGCTGTGGCACAGTCACCTCTATCATCTTTAACAAATAATCCAAAGAAGAAGAGCTTTGTAAATCTTGATGGGGAACAATCACAAAGCAGATGCTCATTGAATGCAGAAAAAATCTATAGAACAAAAGAACAACACAAGGAACAAATTGCAGAGACAGAAGGAGATGGAAACTGCAAAGTACAATAATTGATGCAGTAGAAATTGCAGACTGCCTGCAAGTGTTATAAACTTCCAACAGCAGGACTGTACATTTTCTGGAGGGACAAAATGGATAATACCAAAACTGACTGAAAAATGTGCACTCAGTCAGGCCAGATGGTGGTAAACTTAGAGTAACGGCAACAACTTGCATTTATATAGCAACTTTAATGTGGAGAAACATCCAGTGCATTAAAAGATCAAACTTGGTCAAAACAGAACTGTTAGATTAATAAGATTCTCTTCAGTAATGACGATTAAAACTTCTGTACATTATGATTGCGTATCACAAAGATTTTATACACATCATTCAACTTCAATTTAAAAAAAATAATTTGTAAAGGAAAATCATGGACCTATTGTGGGTTCCATAAATTCTGTAATAATCTTTCTGGATCCATCATGCATCTGATGCATTGACTTATGGAGAAACATAAAACATGCACGGTGATGATCGATGGTGTGCAGTGGATTCCTGAACGTCAATTCCATGATTTTGTTAAGTTTCATGTCCTTTATAATTAAATAATTATCTAGAGCTCCAGCTCCCCGGACTGGATAATGCTAAGCCCTCCACTCACTAACTTCCAGACTGCATGCCCACCTAAACCGACCCATGATGACCTGGACTCCGTGTTTTCCATTGTGTGTTCCCCACTGCTGAATTGCACAAAGGAAAGGAATTTGAACCCATGTAGGGACAAAAAAGCCTGATCTGTAATGTGTGACTTTGGACCTCCTACTGCAAAATTTTGTAGTGAAGACCTCAAACAGAATGTTGATTTAACCTGCAGTATGCCATTCATTTGTGGTCTGGTGCCTTTCTAGTCCTATTTTTATAAACCATTCTAGTGTTATAATTTTCTTCAAAATATTTGTAAATTTTTTGTTGTCCCTTTTTTCTCATGGTGGGGGAAACAGGAGCCTTTGACATATAAAACTGCCCCAAAAAGATCATTTAGAATTCTATAAATGTTTAGTGATTCCTGTAGCAAATGAGCTTTCTTCATTGATATTTGTTTTTAAATTTGCAAAGCCAGTTTACATGAAATTTTATTAACAATAATAATCATCATTTTGTATAAAATATTGATTTTCCCATTTTTTAATACTGGTTTTATTTGTAGATGCTAAGTCAGTTGTGTTTTTGTTACCATAATGCTCTGAAGTAAGATATAATAGCTACAAATTTTTGTCATATTCTAATATTTGTATACAACTTGTACAGAATTGAATTAAAACTAATGTCAATTGCAATTGTAGCTGATTTACTTAAACCAATTTACTAAATTCAATTTCAGATTTTTTCCAGTGGTGAATTAAAACCCTCAAAAGTATTTCATTGTTGTTGTCTTATGATAAAATCTCAGTTTCATGTAATACATTCATTTATAAGATGCTATTTGTATAAGGTCCAAACACATCACAGGTAATGAACCAAGAGAAGTTATGTGGTTGCCCAAAAGTGTATTTAGCACATATATTAGACTATATTACTAACCAAATTTAGGTACAATTTTTAGCAAAATGAATAAAGGCAAATATAAATCAGGACAAGAGTACTGAAAATGGGGTCATCTGTGATTATGGAAGCTACTCTCAGCTTTTAAGCTTTTTCGAATGGAACTGTTTATTGGAATGAATCAGATGTGCCTTGTTTGCAGTCTGAAAGTTTTTTTAGGAGGAGATATCATCTTATGAGATTGAAAAGTCCTGAACTTGATGTACTCATAACATCTATTTGTTGACTTCCTTGTTTGAAATATTAGATGTTAGAATGTTCTCAGTTCTGAGGATGTTATCTCCTTGTGAAATACAATGATTTTTTTTTTGAAGATGTGGAACAATTAAATAATGCTCTAGATTTTGTGGGATAATGACAGCAAACAGCATTCACCTTCATTACCCCACATAACCAACAGCAAGTTTAGAATTTTGGTGCACATGAATGTAGAAATCTTGAAGTTGCTGTGACAGTAGACAGTGCTTTGATAATGGAGTTCAGGGAAGAAGTAATAATTTTCAGTGATTTCCTACCATTCACCATGGGTGTTTCACTCAAAAATCATATAACCAGTCAGATGAAACACAGATATTGCACCTTCCACTGTTTTGAATGGGTATGATTGTGCAGGAATTTGAATTTGACTGCTTCTGTAAGGCCACAAAAATATCTAAGGCTGTACTGAAATTATGGGATGAATTTCAAAACATTGTGGCTGAGTTGCTGACATGACAGACAATATTTGCTTTCAATTGGTTGTAGTTTTTGAAAGCTATTGCAGGAATAGGTAGTTCTAGGACTGGACAGACAGACCACAAGCTCTGGAAGTGGCTGAGAAGGATACCAGAGTTCTGAGGAAAGGGTACAAAAGGAACTTGGGAAATATTTGTCAATTTAGACATTTTTGCATTATCTTAATCTGTTTAAAATGGTTTGGGTTTTTTGCATTTGTAACTGTTTTTGAAACGTGAAGCAAATGAAGCCATCAAAAATATGAGAAATTAAGAGACATTTAGATTTTAACAGATTATGCTAAATTTGGGGCAGGGTTAACCTTGTGTAGTGATATGAGTATATTTACATCCTAAGAGTTAATGCATCAAGGATCCTACCAGCTTTTCTGTACGTTTCCTCAGCAAAGATTACTTAAGGTAAAACCCATATTTTTCTTGAAGTCATCAATGAGGATAGGTTGCTTTGCTGCTGACTGCAATATCTTGTATTATGCTTTTACCTATTGGTAAACAATTGGCATGTATAAAAGCTTGTAACAATGAGTCACTCTTGTTCATCTGGATGGTGATGGGATTATTTGGATTATGGGGAGATGTATTCTGTGTTTATGTACAAAAACCAAACTGCAGGTTAACAATTTGTATTGGGCTCGTATCACTAGACTTTTGGGGATGGACACCTACTGAAGATAACGTATATTTGTTTTATCTTCTGAAGGGATTCTGTTCTTGAATTCATGAGTTACACACTTATATCTGTAGATATTGGGCAGCATGCCAGGCAAAGTGACCGCTTACTACTGCGACCATCTTTGCTGATACAGAGAAAAATATTAAGGGTGGCTTGAGATTTGGCTAACTTGAAGTTTGCTAGTTGTACCATGCTTGTAAGAATTTGGGAGAAACCTACACAGTAACCTGCATTTAGTGCAGAAATGCAGCACTTTCCCCATAGAGCAGCTGGTAATTTCCTCTAAGTACCACCAAGTTCAGGATTCCTGTTTATGCCTGCATCAACACATCCCAAGTTTGATGGCAACCCACTGCTGCTCTTTACTGAACTATATTCCAATGTCAGAGTCCAGTGATAGAGCACAAAGTTGCTGAAATTCCCCAGCAACTACAATGTGGTTTCTACCAAAAAAAAATCAGTGCAGATACAGCAGCTCCATTCATTTGGAGAGGAATGGTTGAGGCAGTAGGATAAAAATTAAGTAATTTACTTCTTTGAATGAATAGTGTTTAGTTGAATGTATTTGAGTGTTTTAGTTTTAGCCTGCTTCTGCTTCTTTGTCTTGTGATCTTTTCCAAATGTTGTATATTTTAATGCTGAAGTAGTTACATGAAGTGCATTGCTTTCATTATCAGTTAGGTCCATGTTCTCATTCTGTGCTCTCTAAAGATGATAGTAAAAATATGCGAATCCTTGTTTAAGACGGCAAGGTTTCTGTACTGCTGCACCTTATTCTGAGGAACTGATGACTGGATCTGTTTGTAGCTCGTCTCTCAGGTTTTGAAGAATGATTTTCAGCTTATCCTACAAAAGTTAAAGAAATGTTTGGTTTAGCTTTCACTTTTTTCATGCCATAGGACTGCATGTAACTAATAGCATAATATTTTTTTAATCGCATGGGGAGGGGGGGTGGACTTATTTCTTGGAGGACTGTTCCTTGAGGTGGTGTCCAGGCAGCAAGACATTCCATTTCAGCCATTAACATAAGTGGTAGAAATGTTAGGTCTGATAGTAATGTAGTTAGAGGTAAAGTACAGATATCGATCTGTACTTTACAGATATGTACTCTAGTGTTGAGATAACTTGTAAGAGTTATTGCATCCAGCACTCTTTTTAGCCTTTGAAATCTGAAGCTAATTGGAAAAAAGAGTCATTTATGAAACAAATTTGGGAAGTCTCAATTCATAGGCAGATAACTTGGATAAAATGAAACAGAAAGGAAACAATGCCACGGCAACTGTTAAAGTATCACACTGGTACAATAAAGTTGTCTTCTCTAAAGTTGAAATTAAGGCAAAACAAAGTAAGTTTAATGAGCTGATGAATCCAGCTGAGCCAATATACACAGTCTCATTGTCAACACAAACCTGGTGAAAGTCATGTTGTAAGGGAACAATGGGTAAAAGTTCATCCTATTCACAAAGGCAAACATCATACTCAGTGGCCCTACCTGCAAAAGATAACTAGTTGTCTTCGGGGGGGGGGGGGAATATAGAAATATTCACTACTGATGGAATAAATGGTCTATTTCTGTTGTAGTTATTTTGAGACTTTTCAGTTATGTAATATTACATAACACAACAAATGTTAGCTTAATATTCTTACTCTTTTCATTGACATCTGTTGTAAACAGATTCTTGGTAAGGGAGATGATGCATGTTAATTTTAATTCAGTTTCCATGTTTTTTTAATCTTTTCTACATTAGCTGCAGGATGCCTTTCACAGCTTCCCACAGTCACTTCAATGATCCTGGTATAAATGATTTTTGACAGTTTTCCAATAGCCCTTGGCAGGTATTCACAAAAGCCTTGTATTTTGAGAAGTCAATCATTGCAATCCTATTGTGTTGACAAACCCAATCAAGTTATTCTGTAACAGTCAGTAGATAAATCTGCAGAATGCTTTCAGTTCTCTTACATTTGTGCCAAAAAGTTCTATAACGAGCATTGCAACTGACAGCATCATTCCATTAGTGCAAGTAGAGACTTTTGATTTAATTGTTTCTTAAAGCAGTCAATGATTAACAGAGCAAAAAGCCAGTCACTTCAGATCTTTATCACTTCTCTTTATCTCCTCACAAGTCAAGCACAAACTTATTGTTGGAAATATTTTTTTGATATTTTACAACAAATAATTGTTCATGATCTTAAAGTGAGAAAACTGATTGGTAGATTGTTTGCAAGCTGCCTCGATTCAGCCTCCAAGAGAGACCTTGTCCTGGTTACCTGGCATTTTAATTCTTCACATTACCTCCTTTCTGACTTCTGCCCATGGCTTCTTATACTGATTCAATCAACACCCAGGGAACAGTGTCCTGTCTTTCGATTAGGTATCTGATTACCTCCCGGAGTCAATAGCAAGATTCAGCTCTCGATTACTGCTCCCAGTTCTTTTTTTTGAAGAGAGGTGCTGGTGAGAATTTGACTGTTGGTTTAATCAATTGTACCTTCCACCATATTACAGAATTGTTTATTCCCAAATCCACCCTCTACTTTCCAAGCAACACTCACTCCTCTCTTTCAACCCACCAGCATCACTGCCTTGTCTCTGCACATACTCAACACTTGTTACACCTGTACAAATTTTTTCCAGTTCTGATGGAAGTTCAGCCTGAAACATTAAGACTGTTTCCCTCTCCACAAATGTTGCCGGGCTTGCTGCAAATCTTAAGCATGTTATACCAATATTTCACATTTACAGCAACCATAGTATTAGGCCCAGTTAATAAGATTGTTTCTTTAGAAACTTTAATTGGGTTGAGGGTTAAGTTATATCTTCAGAGTCTTGGCAACTGGCAAATAATTTTGTCTGCTTTGAAGGAACCCAACGGTGTTTAAGCTGATACAGAAATAACATTAAGTAATCTGATTAATAGTAATGCCTGTCAAAGGACAGAGCTTTGTCAAAATATTTACCTGAAATTAAAATCCCTGAACCTGGAAAATAAGAACACAAAATTCAATATATAAATTTAACTACCTAAAATAACACTATTGAACAATCTGATCTTTACCATGACTGTAATGTTCAACTATTAGTATAGAAGTGTGTGTGTATCAATTTGAGTTCGCCACTCAACTGCCGATTGTCATAAAGTGTTCTAAACAGGGACGTCATAAGATAAATTTTGTATTGAATGCTGCTGTTCAGATAAGTTCACCTACCATGATAGACTATAAAATATCAAGGTCAGAAGAAACCAAGACTAACTTTTTTTGTAGTTGTTCTGAATGGATTACTTGTTACATTCTCACCAAGGCCAACAACCCCAGCAATAAGACCCTAGTTACACTCAGTCGGCTATGTTGGGCTGGTCACATCATTTACATGCCCCACATAAGGCTCCTGAAGCAGGCATTATTTCCAAGCTCTGTTGTGGGAAGATATTACAGGTGGACAGAGGAAGAAAACAGGAGGTGCTTAAAGCTTCCTTGAAGAAATGAAATGTTCCCACTGCCTTCTAGGAATCTCTGGCCCATGACAGCTCAAAATGGGGAAGGACCATTCGGGTTGGTATAGAGAATCCTGAGGCCATGCAGTGGGAGCAGATAAAAGTCCTTATAAGGATTGCACCACCTCACAATCCAACCACCAAACCCATACCATTCCTGCCCTTTCTGTGAAAGAGTCTGTGGTTCCCACAGTGACCTCATTAGCCACCAAAGAACCCCAAAAAAAGAGTGGGAGTATGTTGCCCTCAATCCCAAGGAACAGATTTAGAAGGTTTATGTCAATCAAATGAAAATGACTTCTGGTCACACTCCATCCATTTTTTTTTCTTTTTTCTTCCCTTTTGGAAGGAATGCCACAGCAATGTACATTGCTGCCCCATGGCACCACAATGTTGTTAATTGTATCACTCTGCAGATAACTAGTCCCTCAAGAATTTCAAGAATCTTACTAGGAGTAAGCAACCACATGGAAGCTCCATTCATGCACTGTACAAATATGCCCTTCACTTACAATTATCCTCTCATTCATTCACATAAAAATCCTTTAAATCCATATCAAGAATAGCAATAAGGAAATGAGCCTTTTCAATGTCCTATCCTCTCGCTTTCACCTGGTCAAATTCATCAGTCTCTTTCCATTCAGTGAATAGGGGCCTCCTGCATGCATACATAGCAAACTAACTCATTTTACGTTGTACTTTGAAATCATGGGAATTTCACCTAGCCATCACTAATTCTCACTTTTGTGCTGTTTTTTTAAGCAACCTGCAACAGAGATGGGAGTGCCATAAATGCAAGACTGCTCACTCTTATCAGATAGAAACTCTAGAACTTGGTTGCAGAGATGGGATGTCAGAATTTGGGAGCCTGCACCAGCTTTGTGAGAAGTTTCTCTTTTCCTAATGTATCCTCTTTGAGTTCAACAAGTGTGCTCCCTATTTTTACCACAAATTGCAAAGTGAAGTAGATTATCTGACTAACAGCGACTTGAATTCCTCCATCCTCTCATAAGATTTATTGGAGGAAGTAGTTCAAGTGCTTTCAATATCATGCCACAAAGTAACGTCCACCACCCCCTGGAATAAACTGGGTGAAATGTACAGCAACAGGGAGCATATAATCACTTTTTTGAAATGATCACTTTTTTAAAACTGTTATTAGGAAGCTTTACTTTACACACAGACAGATCAATATTTTTAATGCACTTAACTGAGTGGTGAAGCTGAAAATCCTGGAATAATTTAAGATACAATTAGATGTTCGGGGGTTTCCTGTTCAGATGACCTAATATGGCCTGAATTGCTACCCTTATTAACAATTATTGTGGTACAATCAGAAGTGAGACTGTGGAGTTTTATGAAACAATATCTATGTTTATGCTAATTAGATCAAAGCCATATATTCCTGCTAATAAATTATTTTTCATTAGCATTTCAGTCTAGCTTTAAGAAAATTTGGAAATGATTCATTTGTTATTGGGTTTCCCTCTAAGTTTCTATGAATTAAGAAGGGTGCAAAAAAAATCCTGGAAACTATAGGCCAGTGAGTCTTTCATCTGTGGTAGGTAAGTTACTGGAGAGGATTCTGAGGGATAAGATATATGAACATCTGGGAAGAAAGGTTGATTAGGGGTAGTCAGCATGGCTTTGTGCACGGGAAATAGTGCCTTACAAATTTTTTGATGAGGTGACCAAGAAAGTTGATAAGGGCAGGGCAGTAGACATGGTTTATATGGACTTCAGTAAGGCCTTTGATAAGGATCCACATGGTAAGCTGCTTTGGAAGGTTAAATTGCATGGAATCCAGGGACAGCTGGTTAGCTGGATGCACAATTGGCTTGATAAAGCAGAAGGCGATGGTGGAAGGTTGTTTCTCGGACTGGAGGCCCGTGATTAGTGGTGTGCCTCGGGTTGGTGCTGGGCCCATTGTTGATTGTCATCTATATCAATGATTTGGATAAGAATGTACAAGGCACGGTTAGTAAGTTTGCAGGTGACACTAAAATAAGCGGTACAGTGGACAATGAAGAAGGTCATCAAAAATTACAGGGGGATATTGATCAGCTGAGTAAGTGGGCCAAGGATGCAAATGGAGTTTAATTCTGTTAAGTCGAGGTGTTGCATTTTGGAAAGTCAAAGCCAGATAGGACTTCACCACAGTGAATGGCAGGGCCCTGGGTGTGTTGTAGAACAGAGGGACCTTGGAGTACAAGTACATGGTTCACTGAAAGTGGAGTCACAGGTAGACGGAGTGGTGAAGAAGGCTTTTGTCCTGCTGGCCTTCATAAATCAGGACTATAAAAGCTGGGAAGTCATGGTGCAGCTGTACAGGATGCTGATGAGGCCGCACTTGGAATATTGTGTTCAGCTTTGGTCACCCTGCCATGGGAAGGATGTTATTAAACTGGAAAGAGTGTCAAAAAGATTTACAAGGATGCTGCCAGGACTTTGGGGACTGAGTTATAAGGAGAGGTTGGACAGGCTCGGATTTTATTAGCGTAGGAGACAGAGGTGATTTTATAGCTGTGTATAAAATCATAAGGGGCATAGAAAGGGTGAATGCATTCAGTCTTTTTTCCCCAGTGCTGGGGAATCAAGAATTAGAGGGCATAGGCTTAAGGTGAGAGGGGAAAGATTTAATAGGAACTTGAGGGCCAACTTTTTTTTACACAAAGGGTGGTATCGAGGTGGAATGAGCTGCCAGAGGAAATGGTTGAGGCAGGTACAATAATAACTTTTAAAAGATAGTTGGACAGGTCCATGGATTGGAAGGGTTTAGAAGGTAATGAACCAAATGGTGGCAAATGGGACTAGCTTGGATGGGGCACCTTGGTTGGCATGGACCAGTTGGGCTGAAGGGCCTGTTTCTGTGCTGTATAACTCTATGACTATAGTTGTGCAGTAATTGTTTAATAGTAGTTGTAAATACAAAAAAGAAGCTATGAAGGAACTTAAACATCAAAGTGACTATTTGTAAATTTGAAGAGTGAGGGGCCTGAGCTAATTTGGGTTAGCAAGAAGTGGTTCAGTATGGTAAACAGACAGCAGAGTTTTGAAAAGAATTAAGTTTACCAGGTATGGAGGTTGAAAGGTTGAGCAGTGCAACAATTGAGTCCAGTGATGCCATAGGCATTAATGAGGCTCTTCAGTAGTGGAATGGGATGATGAGGTTAGAAGCTCTTCTCAAAATTTAAGTTCAATAGGATACCAAAGTTGTGGCACTCTTGTTCGAACTGACACATCTTTGGGAAGTGGGGTAGAATAGATGACATGGGGAAAGCAGAAGATCATGGGCTTAGTCTTCCCAGTGTCTCACAGGAGAAACTTGCAGCTCATCCAAGAATGGATATTAGACAAGTAGTTTAACAATACGGAAGCAGTAGAGTAATTGAGAAGAGTAATGCAGAGTGTCATCAATGGGCACGTGAGAATTGGCTCTGACTCTGGATAACAATGCAGAACTGTGATAGAGAAAAGGGGCATGTTACGAAGCAGGTTGCTATTTGGTGAATGTCCCTTTAAAATATAGTACAGTAGGGTAGTAGTGTGTGTGTGTGTGGTGTCATCATGACAACAAGATAACAACATGCTGACGTTTTTTGCTCAGTGGGGGGGGAGATAGACAGACAGAGACAGAAAGAGAGACAGACACTGACTGCTGGTCTCCGTAACAATGGATGAAGAACAATAACTGTGTCTGTCACTACAATCCATGTATGGATTATTGGAGCAATCCAGTGGAGTCCACTTTGTCATTAACCTGTAGAGAGAAACAGGTATTTCTGTGGACGGCCACGTCTCGAATGCCTTTCAGGGTGGCAGATACTTCGGAACAAGGCAGTGGAGATCATCAGTGATTGAGGCGTCGTATGGGTTCCATCGTGGAACATTTGGATTTCGTAATTTCTCTCTATATTCTCTCTACATTTTCTCTTCAGTCAACAGTGGTTTTGCAAAAGCCTTTGCTCACATTTCACCTTGACTTGCTGAACTGAACTTTGAGAACTATTCCTGGACTTGGAGTTTGGGAATTTGCCACACACACACTTCGAGTTTAGTTTTGGGGGTTAATGTTCAATATCTAACGTTTTTACTTTTCTTCTTATTATAAGTAGTCATTAATGAAATAGTTTCTAACACTTATACATGACTCGGTGTGTTTCTTTTGTTGCTGGTACGTAACAGACAAGAATTGATTCGAGGGAACTTTAGGTCCAAATGTGCAGAACTGGGAAAATTAGACATTCTGGTAAATGTGTTTTGTATGCCCGTTAAGAGTGAAAGAAAATGAGAGCAATGGATTAATCTGGATAATACAAGAGTGTGCTACAGAGCACACATTCTGGAGGAAATGAATACAGAAGTAGGGAGCTCAGCCTTCAGAGCTTTGGGTGTCAGTAGCACCACATCATGAATACTATGTTCAGTAATGGTCTCCTTATTTAAGGAAGGATATAATTGCTTCAGAAGCAGATTTGGGCATATGTCTTCTGAGGAAAGATTAAACAGACTTGGCTTGTAGCCATTGTAGTTCAGGAGAGTGATATTTCCTCTTGTGGTGACATCGAGAACTAAGGATCACTGTATAACAACAAAAGATCTCCCATTCAAGACAGAGATGAAGTGATTTTTTTTTCCTCTCCGAGAGTTATGTGTTTTGGGAACTCTTCCTCAAAGGGCAATGGAAGCAAAGTCTTTGAACAATTGTAAGGTAATTGGTTTATTATTGTCACATGTACTGAGATACAGTGAAAAAACATTTTGCATGGCAGAGGTAGGGAATGAAAGATTACTGGGGATAGGCAGGAATGTGGAGTTGAGGTTACAATCAGATCAGCTATGATCTAGACCATAGAACATTACAGCACAGTACACATTGTGCCAACATTTTATCCTGCTCTAATATCTACCTAACCCTTCCCTCCCACAGCCCTCCATTTCTTTATCATTCATGTGTCTAAAAGTCTCTTAAATGTTCCTAACGTATCTGCCCCCACAACCTCGGCCATCTTATTGAAGGACAGAGCCTACTCTTGCTCCTGCTTCATATGGAGCTACACAAACAGGGGAATAATATAACTTGGGTTGTAGCAGTGTTGTTAGGTGATTGGAGAGGCTTGCAGGGTGTAGGTCCTACCCTTAAATTCCTTGAGAGCCTTTAACAACTGGCAAAGCTGTGGGCAGGGCTTTATGCATGTGAAATATGCATTTTATTTTAAAAGCAGAAAATGCTGAAAATACTCAGCAGATCAAGCAGCATCAATGGGGAGAGAAAGAAAGTTAATGTTTCTGTATGTGACCAGAAGTGGCCAGTTCTGTCACAATGTGAAATAGTTGGTTATCTGAAATTGCTGAATTCTGAGTGCTGTATTGCACTTATTCAGAAAATGAGACACTGTTCCACATTGGATGGGTTTTGTTGGGATACTGTCTGAGATCAAAGATAGACGGCTTGAGTGAGGCTGGGATGGAGAATTATAATAATAGGCAACCAGAAGCTTAGTGTTATACTTGCAGACTGAATGGAAGTGTTTATCAAAGGAATCATAAGAACATAAGAAATAGGAGCAGGAGTAGGTCATCTAGCCTGTCGAGCCTGCTCCGCCATTCAGTAAGATCATGGCTGATCTGGCCGTGGACTCAGCTCCACCTACCTGCTTTTTCCTCATAACCCTTAATTCCCCTACTATGCAAAAATCTAAATATATTCAAGACACAGTTAGATAATGAGGTAGCCTCTACTGCTTCCCTGGGCAGAGAATTCCACAGATTCACTACTTTCTGGGAAAAGCAGTTTCTCCTCATCTCCATCCTAAATCTATTCCCCTGAATTTTGAGGCTATGTCCCCTAGTTCTACTAGTCTCACTTACCTGTGGAAACAACTTTCCTGCCTCTATCTTATTTATCCTTTTCATAATGTTATATGTTTCTATAACATCCCCTCTCATTCTTCTGAATTCCACTGAGTATAGCCCCAGGTGACTCAATCTCTCCTCATCGTCACCCGATCTGTATTTGGTTTCTCCAGTGCAGAGGAGATCCTATCATGAGCACCAAATGCAGTACACTAAATTGGAAGGTGTACAGGTGAAAGCATATTTGAGTCCCCGGATAGTGGTAAAAGAAATGGTAAAAGGGTAGGGACTAGGCAATTCCACAATTTCAGTACTGATGTTTGGTCATTAACTTACAATATTAACTCAATGGGTATTTCCAGCATTCTCTTTCATTTTAGATTTCCAGCAACTGTACTGTTCTGTATCTCATAGTTACAGTTTTTTTTAACCTAGCCTGCACTTATTCATTTGCCTCAAACCTCTCCAGGCAGATGAGTTATGATTTACCATCCTATACTATCACCATTTGTCAGTCCCCCTTGGTATATACAGAAAAATCTTTGTCAATCCTTTCTGCAAGTTGAAACATGTTTGATTTCTATTCTGATGAAAAGTTAACGCTGTTTATTTCTCCACGGACGCAAATACCTGACCTAAGTATTTCCAACACTTGCTATTTTCATTTCAGATTTTCAACATCTGCAGTATTTTGCTTTTTGATAATTGATTTTAAGTTTTAAAGATGTCTGACTTCAGGAAAGTTTAAAAACTATTAAAACTGAAAGGAATAATTGAAAAAGACTTAATTTTTCTTTCAGAAAGAGTTATTCAATAGGACTGACAATAATCAGTATTTTTTTGCAAGGTAACTTCCTCTTTGCCCTACAATCTACAATTGAAATCTGTGGGGTGTAGGATTCCACTCCAGGTAATAATCTGCCACAGGATCTGATTGTGTTTCCCACTGGACTCCATAGAACCATAGAACAATACAGGACAATATAG
The DNA here is from genome assembly GCF_009764475.1 of Pristis pectinata. NCBI lineage: Eukaryota > Metazoa > Chordata > Chondrichthyes > Rhinopristiformes > Pristidae > Pristis > Pristis pectinata. The sequence goes on from NC_067407.1 coordinate 108,722,052, forward strand.
GCCCTTCGGCCCACCATGTTGTGCCGCCCTTCAACCACACCGAAGACTATCTAACCCCTTCCTCCCACATATCCTTCCATCTTAAATTTCTCCAAATGCTTATCTAACAATCTCTTGAACTTGTCCAATGTATCAGCCTCCACAACCACCCCAGGCAGCGCATTCCATGCACCAACCACTCTCTGGGTGACAAACCTCCCTCTGACGTCTCCCTTGAACTTCCCACCCATTACCTTAAAGCCATGCCCTCTTGTATTGCACATTGGTGCCCTGGGGAAGAGGCGCTGGCTGTCTACTCTATCTATTCCTCTCAATATCTTGTGTACCTCTATCATGTCTCCCCTCATCCTCCTCCTCTCCAATGAGTAAAGCCCTAGCTCCTTTAGTCTCTCCTCGTAATCCATACTCTCTAATCCAGGCAGCATCCTGGTAAATCTCCTCTGCACCATTTCCAACACCTCCACATCCTTCCTAATAATGAGGCAACTAGAATTGGACACAGTACTCTAAGTGTGGCCTAACCAGAGTTTTGTAAAGCTGCATCATCACTTCGCGGCTCTTAAACCCGACCCCCAACTTATGAAAGCTAACATCCCATAAGCTTTCTTAACTACCCTATCTACCTGTGAGGCGACTTTCAGTGATCTGTGGATATGAACCCCCAGATCCCTCTGCTCCTCCACACTGCCCAGAATCCTGCCATTTACCTTGTACTCCGCCTTGGAGTTTGCCCTTCCAAAGTGTACTACTTCACACTTCTCTGGATTGAACTCCATCTGCCACTTCTCAGCCCAGCTCTGCATCCTATCAATATCCCTCTGCAAGCTTCGACAGCCCTCCACACTATCCACAACACCACCAATCTTTGTGTCATCTGCAAACTTGCTAACACAGACTTCCACCCCCTCATCTAAGTCGTTAATAAATATCACAAAAAGTAGAGGTCCCAGAACTGATCCCCATGGGACACCACTAGTCACAGCCCTCCAATCCAAATGCACTCCCTCCACCACAACCCTCTGCTTTCTACAGGCAAGCCAATTCTGAATCCACATGGCCAAGCCTCCCTGGATCCCTTGGCCTCTGACCTTCTGAAGAAGCCTACCATGCGGAACCTTGTCAAACACCTTACTAAATCCATGTAGACCACATCCACTGCACTACCCTCATCAATCTTCCTGGTCACCTCTTCAAAGAACTCTCAGGCTAGTGAGGCAAGATCTTCCCATCACAAAGTCATGCTGGCTGTCCCTAATCAGTCCATGATTCTCTAAATGCTCATAGATCCTATCTCTTAGAATCCTTTCTAACAGCTTATCCACCACAGACATAAGGCTCACCGGCCTGTAATTCCCTGGACTATCCCTACTACCTTTTTTGAATAAGGGGACAACATTTGCCACCCTCCAATCCTCCGGTACCATCCCCGTGGACAACGAGGACTCAAAGATCCTAACCAACGGTTCAGCAATCTCCACCCTCACCTCACGAAGCAGCCTGGGGAATATTCTGTCAGGCCCCAGGGACTTATCTGTCCTAATATTTTCTAACAGCTCCAACACATCCTCTCTCTTAATATCTACATACTCTAGAACATTACCCTCACCAACACTGTCCTCAGCATCATCAAGACCCCTCTCCTTGGTGAATACTGAAGAGAAGTATTCATTGAGAACCTCACCCACTTCCACAGCTTCCAGGCACATCCTCCCACCTTTGTCTTTAATTGGACCTACCTTTACCCTAGCCATCCTTCTGTTCTTTACGTATGAGAAAAGAGCCTTGGGATTCTCCTTAACCCTATTTGCCAAAGCCTTTTCACGTCCCCTTCTCGCTTTCCTCAGCCCTTTCTTAAGTTCCTTCCTTGCTACTCTATATTCCTCACGAGCCCTGTCTGATCCTTGCTGCTTACACCTTATATATGCTGCCTTCTTCCTCCTAACTAGTTGTTCCATCTCTCTCGTCACCCACATTTCCTTCACCCTACCATTCCTTCTCTGCCTCACCATGACAAATTTATCCCTAACATCCTGCAAAAGATCCCTGAACATCGACCACATCTCCATAATACATTTCCCTTCAAAAATGTCATCCCAGTTTACACTCCCAAGTTCTCGCCTTGTAGCTTCATAATTCGCCTTTCCCCAATTAAATATCTTCCCATCCTCTTTGCTCCTATCCCTGTCCATGACAATTCTAAAGGTTATGGAGCAATGGTCACTGTCCCCCAAATGCTCACCCACCGATAGATCTGTCACCTGTCCCGGTTCATTACCTAAAAAGTAGATCTAATATGACATTCTCTCTAGTTGGCCTGTCAACATACTGTGTCAGGAATCCGTCCTGGACACACCTAACAAACTGCGCTGTCTAAACCCTTGGCACTAAGTAGGTGCCAATCAATATTTGGAAAGTTGAAGTCTCCCATTATAATAACCCTGTTATTTTCCCATCTTTCCAAAAACTGCCTCCCAATCTACTCCTCAGTATCCCTACTGCTAGCGGGGGGGCCTTTAGAATATTCCCAGGAGGGTAACTGCCCCTTTCTCGTTCCTAACTTCCACCCATATTGACTCTAGAGAGGATCCTTCTACATTATCTACCCTTTCTGCAGCTGTTACAGTGTCCCTGATCAGTACCACCACCCCTCCTCTTCTCCCCCACTCCCTATCCCTTTTAAAACACTGAAAACTAGGAATATTCAATATCCATTCCTGCCCTGATGTCAGCCATGTCTCTGTAATAGCCACAACATCATAGTCCCATGTACTTATCCAAGCTCTCAGTTCATCACCCTTATTCCTGATGCTTCTCGCATTCAAGTAAATGCACTTTAGCCCATCCACCTTACTACTTTTATAGCCTTTTCCTTCCTCAAAGCCTCTCTACCTGTCAGATCTGACTTTTCCCCATCCTCTTCTTCCTCTGACCAACTCCTCCGGTTCCCTTCCCCCTCGCAATCTAGTTTAAACCCTCCCGAACTACCCTGGCAAACCTGGCCACAAGGATATTGGCCCCCCTCAGGTTCGGGTGTAACCCGTCCTCTCTGTACAGGTCCCACCTTCCCCAGAAGAGATCCCAATGATCCAAAAATCTAAAACCCTCCCTCCTGCACCAACTTCTCAGCCACACATTTATTTGCCATCTCTTCCTATTCCTACCTTCACTATCGTGTGGCACTGGCAGCAATCCCGAGATCGCTACCCTCGAGGTCCTGTTCTTCAGCCTTCTGCCTAGCTCCCTAAACTCACTTTTCAGGACCTCATCCCTCTTCCCACCTATGTCATTGGTACCAACATGAACCATGACTTCTGGCTGTTCTCCCTCCCGCTCTAGAATCCTGTGGACCCAATCAGTGACATCCCGGACTCTGGCACCTGGGAGGCAACATACCATCCGGATTCATGCTCACTGCCACAGAATCTACTATCTGTTTCCCTGACTATCAAGTCCCCTATCACTACTGCTTCCTCTTCTCTCCCTTTCTGAGCAGCAGGACTGGTCCCAGTGCCATAGACCTGGCTACTGCTGCTAGGCCCTAGCAGGTCATCTCCCTCAACAGCCTCCAAAGCGGAAAACCTGTTATTGAGGGGAACAGCCTCCGGGGTCCTCTGCTCTATCTGCCTGTTTGTTTTCTTTTCCCTTTTCCCTCTTCCCTCCCCTGACAGTCACCATTCTATCTACTTCCTGGACTCTAGTACTACCTGCGCTAAGGGGGGTGACCGTCTTCTTATGTACAGTATCTACAAAATGCTCCCCCTCCTTGATGCTGTGCAGTGTTTGAAGCTGCAACTCCAGCTCATCGATTGTGAGCCGAAGTTCCTCCAGCCTCAAGCACTGACTGCAGATGTGGCCATCGTGGACCGCAGCAAGGTCCACTAGCTCCCACATCAAGCAGCTGCAGCACACCACCATGTCCTCCACCTGAACTAATTCTTTTCTCCCCCTAGTCTTCTACTTAAAAATTTATAACGATAACAGGTAAATCTTACCTTTACCTACCTACAGCTACTCACCTGCCTTGCCCCTTTACACCTAAGCCCCTTAAGCCAAAGCCCGACCACTCTGCTCCCTCTCACTCCACTGCCCGCTCCGACGCTACCCACTGGATATGGCGGTTTGCTTTTTAAACTGCTCGCAAGGGCAGACTCCACAAGGACTTCGTGTTTTCAGTGGCTGAGTGCTGACAATTCATTTTATCAACTGTTGGCACACTTCAGCCCAATGTAACAGGGAAAAGGGAGGAAGTTAGAGATAGTATTGGCAACACTGTATTGATGCTCAATGCCTTGTTGTAATTTCCATGCTTCCATATCACACAGAAATAAAATGAGCAGCTCTGTTGGAGCTCTAACGTGCTTTCTCAGACTTGTCTTCAATGTTTAAAAACAACTGCATGCAGAATGCAAACTTTATACCCAAGGTGAACTATAGTAACATTGACAGAAGAAATGCCTCTCTGTTGCTTTACATTTTAGTGAACTCAATTTTCTGGAGCTAATTCAAGTATGCTTCTCATTAGAAAATTCCTCTATTTGAATTGCAGAGTAGGCTCAAGGGACCAATAGATCTGCATTACTCCTACTTATGTTCTTACCTCTTCCAGATAAATAATTCATGCCCAAAATAGCCCAAATGTATTCTATCCATTTCCAAATTTAACCTTTGTAAATGACCTGGTTGCAAATTAATAACCTGCTGATCATAACTTGAAAGTAATAAATCACAAAAGGATTGTTGAATGAGTTATATAGGTAATATGGAAGCCAGTTCTTCCATCATAAATCACCACCTCAGGATATAGGTATATTCTTTGTTTTTTTAATAACACTTTCAATTTTAACCCATCTTGTGTGACTGGTAATTTTTCTGAAGCTGGCAGGCATGCTCCTATCATCTGATGTTCTGATCCCACTCAGTGGCTAACACTTGTTTCTTGCCTCTTTCAGGCAGATGAGAGACAAGTCTTAAAATGATTGCTTCCATCCTGTTCCTGATTAAAATTCGTACTTAAATTACTATTTTTAAATCCAAGTGATCTGTGTCTGAGTAGGATCATCCTTTTCCATAAAAGGGTTAATAGTATACATGTGGAGTATGGCGAACAGGGGTACTTTCTGTCTACTATCAATATCGAAGGGTGGGATCCTAGAACAACTGACCTTTCTGCCATTTCAACTCCATCAATGAAAATGGGAGCTACAAACAGGCATTTGATCCAACTTTTAAACTATTGCTCAAAGGCAAAATTAGTGAGAGTGAGCCTACACATTTAAAACAAAAACTGCAGTCATGTTTAAATTGAATTTTACAGAGAATCAGAGGACTGATAAATTAATTTAATTCCAAATCCTTCAATAGTTGAGGTTCAGTTTGTTGCAGGATGGTTTGATTCATTGTAATATTCTTTGCAGCAGTACAAGAACACTGAAATGTGAGGAAAATGCAGATTCTTCCCATTTCAATTATGGATCATCACATAAAATGTGAATTTGCTCATTTACTATTTTATATATGTTTTGGGTTGTATCCAAGTGATATCAGAGTTGGAATCCAGGATTAATGCACTTCTATAAGTAATGGAACTCTGATTAATTTACTTCTGATTTTCGTCAAAATTTGGAACTTGCCATTTGAATTCACAATTAATTTGCCTGAGTACAGCCAAAGAGTTATTACATTTTATGTGGATAAAATTCACTGTCAGAATATGTCCAGCTCTTGCATTACAGAACAAGAATGGATTTGCCAATGGATATCAAATTTCTGATAATGCAAAGGAACATATCTTTAACAACAATGTGCTGGAGGAACTCAGCAGATCAAGCAGCATCTGTGGGAGGAAAGAAATTGTCGATGTTTTGGATCAAAACCCTGCATCAGTCCTTTCCTTTCCTCCCACAGATGTTGCTTGCCCGCTGAGTTTCTCCAGCAAATTATTTGTTGCTCCAGATTCCAGCATCTGCAGTCTATGTCTCCATTCAACATGTCTTTAACATTGACATAATTCTCATTTGAGAGGATGAAAATAAGTGATAACAATTTTTTTTGTTGAATGAATATATCGAATTCATATAGAATGAAATATAGCAGATGCTAGAGATCCAAAAACAAAATATTTCTGACATGATATTCAGAATTTAGACCAACAGAAATATAATTGAAAACTTGGATAACCTAACAATGATTAAAAGATTATATTGCAGAATTAAAATCTAACCTAATGAGAGCATCATTGAAAATTATTATAGGGGCCTGGAGAGCTACAGGCTGGTAAGGAGATCAATTTAATTTTAGGATTTCTGGTGGGTCAAAACTGTTTATCCAGGCAACAGAGGTATCAGAAGCCTTCCTTGCCCTTGGCACTCCTAACTGCACGTCCATCACATTCACAGACATCACCCACCCCGCCCCCCTCAACGCCTTTGGATCAGATGATGTAGTGTAGTGGTTAGCAATAACGCTATTACAGCACCAGCGATCCGGGTTAAATTCCGGCCGCTGTCTGTAAGGAGTTTGTACATTCTCCCCGTATCTACGTGGGTTTCCTCCAGGTGCTCTGGTTTCCTCCCACATTCCAAAGACGTACGGGTTAGGAAGTTGTGGGCATGCTATGTTGGTGCTGGAAGCATGGTGACACTTGCGGGCTGCTCCCAGAACACTCTACACAAAAGATGCTTTTCACTGTGTGTTTTGATGTACATGTGACTAATAAAGATATCTTATGTTATCTTATCTTATCCTATCATCTTGTCCAGCAGCTGGACCATAAAACCGGTTGGATTGTGACTAGTCAGTGAGAAAATATGTGGCTGTGAGCCCCAGCTGTTAAGATTGACTGAAGTTCTTCATCCTGGGGTTCATAGCATCCATCCCACAATTCCACCACACTCCTTCCCCTACATTCCCCTTCACACCCGCACCACGTATGTATATCTGTTCCTTGGGCAATCACCTCAAAAATTAATAGTTGTGCTACACATCATGAGATACAATTGCCAAGAAATTGCATCTCTCCCATATTTGCGGAGCTAAATTGGTGCTACGTGTAGCACCAGCGTAAATTGGAAGTCATCAAAAGCAAAATCGTGAAGTCAGGACACCCTTGCTTTAAGAAGTCATTACTATGGCTTTCTCTCTTTAAGAAGCAATATAACCCAACCTGCACATTTCACAGGTATTGCTGCTTGGTAGGCTCACAGCAGCGAAGTTAATCACCCTTGGGGAGAAGGGTAGTGACGGCACATGAATGTTCTGGGAGATCCATCCTGCTTTCTCTGAGCATGGAGTGGGCCTGAGTTTGTACAGTCAAGGTCACAGATGAGGGGTTTGTGAGCTCCAATCAGAAGTGTACAGAAGCCTCAATCTGCACCAAGGTTGACTAGCAACAAACTTTTATATTAAAAAAAATTACAGGAGATGATCTTCAATACATAAAAACAAGATCCCAGGGTAAAGAGTCATGCAGCACAGATGCAGACCTTTATGGCCACATGTCCATGGTGACCATCAATCCTACCCATACCAATCAGAATTACCACAACTTGGTCTGTACCTACTATGCCTTGGTGATTCAAGTGCTTCTTCCACCTTCTAAGGCAGTGTGTTCCAGATTCCAACTACCATCTGGGTGACAAAAAACTTCCCCCAATTCCCTCCTAAACCTCTTCCTCCTCAACTTAAACATAAATGCTCTTAGACATCTCTACCATGGGGAAAAGTGTCTTACTTTCTACCCTATCCATGTCTTTCATAATATGCCTTCTCAGCTCCAAGGAAAACAGAATCAGCCTGTCTAGTCTCTCCTCATGAAATATTCCATCCCAGGCATCATCCAGATGACTCTCCTCTGCATCCACTCCACTGCAATCACGTCCTTCCTTAAGTGTGGCAACCAGAAATACACACAATATTTCAGTTGTGCTCTAGCCAATGTTTTATGAAGTTGTACCTGCTTTTATACTTCATGCCCCACCTAATTAAAGCAAGTATCCCATTTGTGTTCTTCACCACCTTATCTACCTATTCTACCACCTTCAGGGATCTTTGGACTTGTACACCAAGGTCCCTTTGTTCCTCAATACGCCCTAGGGCCCTACCATTCATGGTAATACGTCACACCCTTATTAGACCTCAATAAATGCATCATCTTATACTTATCAGGATTAAGTTCCATCTGCCATTGGTCCTGTCCAATTTACTAGCCGATGAATATCATCTGTGGTTTGAGGCCACCTCCACACTATGAACAACACCAACAATGTTCATGTCATCTGAAAACTTACTAACTGTACCTCCTACATTCATATCTAAGTCACTAATGTAAATAACAAACAGTCTCTCCCTGTAGTACACTGCTGGTCACAGGTTTCCAATCACAATAGCAGTTCTCCACTATGACCTTCTCTCTCCTATCACCAAGCCAATTTTGGATTCTATTTGCCAATTTTCCTTGAATCCCATTGGCTCCAATCTTTTGGACCAGCCTTTAAAATAGGATCTTGTTAAAGGCCTTAGTAGAGTCCATGTAAATCACATCAACTGTACTGCCCTTATCAATATATTTAGTTACCTCTTCAAAAATTAAAGTAGTCAGACAGGATCTTCCACCAACAATTCTGTGCTGACCTGATCAATCAGCTTTAATCATGCAGGTCATCCCTGGATTCAGCATGAAGGTCATAGGTAATGATCTTTGAATCCAATTTCTGTTTTATAAGTAATAGGTAGTGCACATTTGATATCATCACCACCAGCAGGATATATGATAAGGAAATTACATAATGTTTATGCTAAATAGTAGGAGTAAGTATTCAGTCCAGTTTTCTGATGGCTGAGTCTTAAAATGGGTGCTAACCACATCCAAAATCTTTCTTATGCACAATTTTCTCATAAAAATAGGTGCAAATAGATTATCTAAAGATTAATTAGCTAAATGACTATGCATATCAATGGAAATATCTTATGGCATTCACTGATATGAATTCAACAGACACTTATGCAGTGATGCAGTCTTGTTCAGTGGCCAATTGGCATTCGGTGTTCAAATGAACGGCTATCCATTAAGAGGTGTTCAAATGATGACTGTCTATCTCATTTGTTGCTAAAGCTCTTTGAGAAAAATATTATTCATCTGTGTTCAAGTTTTTTTTTCATGACACCAGAAGGGGTAGTATGGTGGACAATGAAGACAGTTGTTTAAGGCTACAACAGGATCCAGCTCAACTGGGAAAGTGGGCGTGTGTCTTCGTAACATCTGACTGGTTATTTCTAGTTATGCAGTCATATGTAAACCATGCTGCTTATTTCAGTTCCAAGGAAAAGTGGTTGTCAGAAAGATTTATCACATTAGAAAAACAAATTTAGCTCAGAAAGAAAATTAATTTGGCTCAAGGATCACAATTGCCATCTGGGAGCTACATTAGCAATTGTTAATTTGACTCCTGGAATCAAAACCAATTTTATATGAAGTTCAGCTGGTTTTATAACTATGATTTACCAGCAGTTGTTTAGAAAATGGAAAACACAGTACTTGATAATTCTTTTAAAAATGTTATTTTATGCAGATATTAATGTGGCAGTCACTGAATAATTATGGTTTAAAATGCCCAAGGAAACAGATGGATTATTTTGTTGCAAATACAATTGTATCCCATCATTTGTATTTATTTATTTTCTTCCCTGTTTTTTATTTTACTTTTCTCTTTGCATGAAGCAAAGAACTTACTTTAAAGACTAAGTTGCAGGTAGTTTCCACTGTAACCGATTACATCCACCCCAGGTGTACTGTATATTTCTGTACTGTGTTTATTACTACTCAGCCCCTTTTTGCCTTGCATCAGGATTCCTTTTAACATTTCATCATTTTTGCCTTCCATCCCTTCAGAGGTTTTTCCCTTTGGTCTTTGTTCTCCCTTTAGGCCTGATCTTGTGCAGGCTTAAAAACTGTGTTGCATTTCTAACAGCTTCTGTTTCTGAAACAATGTGAAATATTGGAACCAATATCCACAGGGTGGTGGGGACAGAGCACTCAAGCTGAATCATTTTGGGAGAGGTGGCTGGGCAGAGGGAGAGGAGGAGGTAGAATTTCTGGAAATCCCCAAAACCTAAAGCTCATAAGTCGCACAGAATTATCTTTAATATTTTGTGCATTTTATTGTTGCTATTCAATGCATTGTGCTTAGACCAGCTTGTTCATTGAGCTATTTAATTAATTGTAGTTGCTTGCTCTGCCCCCACAATCTTGTAAAATCTTTAAGTATTTTTCTAATTCTTCTTTGAATGTTTGAAAACTTCTGTTTCAAGCATCCTTGAAGGTAGTGAATTTCAGATCAAGACAATGTAATGTGTTGAAAATGTTTCTCATGTCATACAGTCCCACAACATGAAAGCAGGCCCTTAGCCCATGAGTTTATGCTGAACATCAAACACCCATTTACACAAACCTTACAGGAATCCTATTGTAATTCCCCTCCGATTCTACCACTCACTTACACATTAGAGGCGATTTTCAGTGGGCAATTAATCTACCAAGCCACACATCTTTGGGATGTAGGAGGAGACTGAAGCACCCCAGGGGAAAACAACATCAACTTTGATTCTTTTGACAAATCACCTCAAGCCTGTGTCCTCTGGTTACAGATCCTTCTGCCGCTGGAAACAGTTTCTCCAGATGTATTTACTTCTATTAAAAAAAAGATTTTGACTACCTCAAATAGATCCCCTTTTAACCTTTTCTATCTCAATGTAAAGATTGCCAGTTGCTTCAGTTTCTTCACATAACTGCACTCTCTCATCCATAGTTCCAGTTTAATAAATCTCATCTGCATCTTCACTAAGTTCTTGACACTTTCCTAAATTGTGTCAGTTAGAAAAGATCATCCAGTTCAGTTCTTCCAGTTAAAAGCCATCAGTTCTGCTCAACCCTGCCCACTTTCCTCCCGTCACTGTGTAGCTGTTGGGACTCCCGAGTAAAGGTGGATTTGTGGACTCCCACTCAGCTGATTGTTGCTCCCAGAACAATCATGCTCCACTGTTAGAATCTTCATGGACTTAGCCTAGGAGATTATTTTATTGGGAAGAAGCAATCCAGACAGAAGTACAATGGCAAGGTAATTTACTTTTCTTATTAAGTTGAGTTGAATTCATGATAATTATTTCCTGGTGCTTTGTTTTATTTTCTAATTAGATTTAACAATTTTGAATGTTCATGAATTCCAAGACATTCAATCACCTTGACAGCTGGTAAACCTTGGGGCCAGGTCTCAATGCACTTGTGGAGGGAGACCCTATCATTTTCTATACAGAAAGCATTTCAATGCATTGGGCCTCACTGATCAGCTGGCAACAAGCTTCCTGGAGGAAGGTTGTACCCAGGGACCAGGTCCAAATAACAGCAAGGTTTGAAGGCAATTAACTAACAAGCTCAGGCAGCTCACTCTTGAGTGGATTATCTGGCTTTCTTTCCACCTAGGGCCTAACTGGTATTTTGTAAAGGTTTATCACTATTTCCTTCTTTTTGTACACCATTCCACTATAAATAAAGACAATGATCCTGCAAACTATTTTCATTGTCTTCTCAATTTGTCCTGCCTTCAAAAATCAGTGTACTCTTTCACATCTGTTCATGCATATCATTTAAAATTTTACAATTTAGTTTTGATTCCCTCCCCTCATTCCTTCTATTGAAATGTATTACTTCATCATTTGCCACATGCCTGCCCTTTTTACTGGCCTCTTAATGTGCTCCTGAAATGTATTACAGGTGAACCCTGTGTTATTGGGGGGGAGGGGGGGGGGTGGGAGGAAGACTGTGTTGCTAGAAAACAGTTCGTATTGTAAGTTGAAAAACACAAGTTGAAAAAAAAATTATTTTCTGTTTTTTTTCCGCATTAATTCTGTATCCCAACTTTTTTGTGTAGCGATTTGTGAATTCTGTAAAGGCAAATTTCTGTAACCCAAACAGTGTAACACAGAGATTGCCTGTACTATACTTCTCATCTTTTCCTACATTCTCAAGTTTTATATGATCTGCAAATATTATACCTCGAGACACAACCAAATCATGGTACATCAAAAAGATTAGTGCTCCTCATGTCAATCCCTGGGGAACACCACAATATACTTAATTAACCGAGTAGATTGAAGGTCAGACCAGCTGCTGAACAGGAAAATCAATGAATGTTGGCTGATTGCCACACAGAGAGACCATGATCGCCAAAGTTTGTTCGAAAGGCTGTTGGTGCATTTTCCCTCCTTCCGGCTTACCTTTATGATATGGCTACTTCCAAGATGTAATTCATCTGACTAACCAGCATGAATTTAAATCAAGCTCACAACTGCACTGTGGGAGCTTGATTCAAATATTATGATGTTCTGCTTCTCTAAAACGGGCAGAGGCATACCAGGCAATCCACAACTAGAAATCTCAGTAGGTGTTTATGCAACTAGTTGGGGGTGTAATTTGAGTTTTCAATCTCCCCTAACCTGTGACCACTCACCTTTTGTGAGGGAAGATAGGATTTTGATCAATCCCATTACCTCTGTTTGTTTCTGCATAAATGTTACCTGATACATTGAGTGTTGCTGGTATTTTCTGTTAAGTTAATATGATGGTCAAGGACTAAGTACCAATGTTGCAAGGGAATCTGAATGTGTCAAAATGATGAACCTAATGAATTAAACAAAAGTGGAGAAAATAATAAGATGTTATGTGTACTTCTTTCTGGACATTATGGCTTCACCATTGACTATTTAAAGTAGTGTGGGGAAATTGCAGATCCATTTATAATAACTTTACAAAACACTCCAGATTTGGAAATTGTACTCTTGGATTTGAAAAATGTAAACAACATTTCTTTATTTCAGACAAGGAGGTGGTATTAACCAGGGAGCCACATACCATCTGATTTAATGTCAATAAAAGAAAACTTAGTGGAGTCTGTCATCAACAACAAAACTGATCAAGGAGATTCAATGTGAATTTCTGAAGAGCAAATTACATTGACTAATTTAGTCAAAATATTCTTTGGAGGTCCAAATGTATTTCCAGAATACACTTTATGAAGTTCAGTGATTATTAGCAAGTTTGAAAATGGATGGAATTAGAAGAAACCTTTGGACATGGTTTGAAAATTGGTTGGAAGGTAGGATTAATAGAGTAGGAAAGCAAATAGTTTTCCACACGACTTATGCTGGGCCTCAGCTTTTCTATACTTAGATCAACAAATTAGTGAATGAATAGTCAGCTGTATATCCAAATGTGCAGATGACACTAAATTAGGAGGAATAACATTTCATGTAGAAGAAAATTATGAAGGGATGTAGAAAAAAATATTGAGAAGACAGATTTCAATGTGGGGAGAACGGAGGTCAGCTACTTTGGATCCAAGAAAAAACAGATAGGATTATTTTCTATTTGTTGACAGGTTAGAGATGGTGGAGAAACAGAGGGATGTGTGCATCCAGCTGCATAAATATTTGAAGCTAATGACATAGTACAGAAATTAATCAAAGACTAATTAAATTTTGGACCTTTTCTCAAGAGACAGGAATTAAAAAAAAGTAAGTTGTGCCTTGGTTGTAGGGAGTGCTGATTGGAACCTGTCTGGAGGAACGTTTTCAGTTCTGGAACCGCTCAGTAAGAACGAGCATGGTCCAGATTTACCAAAATTGTATTGGAGATTACAGGATGTGAATATGAAAACAGGTTGAAAATATTTGTATTGTATTCTTTGAAATTACAAAGTTGATGGTGGTCTAATGGAAACATTTTAAATGATAATATTAGTTGATGGAGTAGAAGCAGATAAGCTATTTCTTTTGACAGAGAAACCAGATTAAAACCTTTTTATTAGAGCTGGGCCATTTAGGATCAAAGTCAAAAGGCACTTTGTCAACCAAAGGATACTACAGATGCTCAGACTCCACACTTTGTTTAATCTAAGTCGAAAATATAAAATTCAAGTCCAGGACATCACTCGGTCACCTAGTGTACATCCTTGCATTTTTCATTTCCAGTCAAATCAGGAATTTCTACAGGACAGCTAAATTCTCAGGGATATATGATGTCACAATGGTGCACAACTGCATTGAAGGCACATAGAAAAGGGTTGCAGTTACTGGATGGAAGTCCTTCAGTACCACTGGGTAAGAGTACCTACACTCCACCCATCATACACTAACTGCCTCATCAGCCCCCTCTCCTCTCTGTTACTTCATCAGAAAAACTCTGAGATATTTGAATGTAGTTTGGAGTGTTGACTTGGTGCTGGCTTTGGTCAAGCAAATGCTGTAATGGTTAGTAATCAAAGGGAAACAGGAACTCTTGTAGATTTCGAAATTAGGATAGTGTTCACTGAAAATGTGGTCTGATAAGTTATTCCCTATTGTTTGTTCATACAGGTGTTCCACCTTATTGCCTTCTCCCTTCCTTTTCCCTTACACTTTGCAAAGCTGGCAAGGTCTGAGCCTAAAAGACTGTGAGGTGGTGCAGCATAAAGGAGGGATGTAAATTAAATCTTGAAAGGCTCTGCTGTGTACTGCAAGGGTCCATCACATCTGCACAAGCATCAGAAATATTGCTTAAGGTATTCTTGTTACCTATCATGTCGTGTGGCATTATACCTTTCGGTATGCACACATTTGTCCTTATCTCTATGGGATTGCCCACTAGGATCAAAAGCCAGGAAGCAAAAGGGTGGTTCTCAATTCCATACAACCTTCGATTTAGCTTGAAATGTGGATGGCTCGGCAGACTGCTACAGAATGAGTGAATCACAACTGGTTCTTGGACAATAGGTAGTGTCTGTGTCTTGATGCACTGTGCAGGTTTGCACAATAGCTGTATATTCAGGAAATAGATTCCCATATGGTTTTATTGGAGTAAATTAACAGGTGGCACCTTCAAAGCAATACAAGTCCAGTCAATATTAAATTACACCACTGGGAGGCCCATAATCCTTAAGAAACCGTATGTGTGTGCTATCTGAAATGAAAACAGAAAATGCTGGAAAAACTTGGGTCAGGCAGCATCTTGTGGAAAGAGTAACTGTTAACAGTTCAGGTCGAAGACCCTTCATCAAAGCTGAAAAAGAGAGGAAACAAGATAGTTTTGATAGCAGAGAA
The DNA here is from genome assembly GCF_009764475.1 of Pristis pectinata. Classification (NCBI taxonomy): domain Eukaryota; kingdom Metazoa; phylum Chordata; class Chondrichthyes; order Rhinopristiformes; family Pristidae; genus Pristis; species Pristis pectinata. The sequence goes on from NC_067407.1 coordinate 108,737,178, forward strand.
GATGGGTGAAGACAATAGGTAAATGGAATTTCTGTGACAGGACAAAATGACGTAGCCACCAAGGAACTTGAGCTCCTTTGTCTGTGTAACATATCACTAATGTTGTAAAGTACAGGTAATGTTGTATAGTCTGACATTTTGGCAAGCAAAAATAGCCAGTCTTGATACAAATCTCTCTTTGGTCAACCTTCAACTTTCTCTTTTTCAGCAGATATATCTTTTTCAAATTCTGTAGAGAGGTTTAATGTCTCTTTCTCTATCTTTTACTATATAACATTTGAAATCCAAGTTAGATTAGGTGGTTGATTTTCAGTGCTGCTCTGAAGTAATGTAAAATGATATATGCTCTGATTTTCCATTTCGGTAAGGAAGATCTCCTTGAAGCTCATTACATAGATGATAATTCTGAATGCAGTAAATATTTAGTCTAAATAAGCATCCTAACATTCATAGATGCGTAACTGAGAAACAGTAATTCCTGATGGAACTGGATCACTTCTCAAACAGATTCATAACATGATATGCTTTTAATCTGTTAACTATGTAAAAAAAATTTCAAAGATAATCCTTGAAGCTGGATCCACAAGAACCAGTTGGGATTTATTCACTCTGTGGCAGTCTGCCAAGCCCTCCATATTTGAGGTAATCATTACAAATCAAAGGTTACTTTTTGTTGTGGTGTACCACCCAATATATTGGGCTATTTGATAATAAAGTGTGACAGTTTTGTTTCCAAATCTAACACCTATTGTGGGTTTAATCTTTTAAATTGGTTAGTAATGAGTAGATCTTCTTTGATATCCACTTCAATGTCACAAAAATTCTGGAGTTCATTAAGCATATGCTGCTATATCGTGTTTTTAAGCAATATTCAATCAGGGATTAACTTCTACTTCAATATGTTGAATTACTTTTGCCATATCTTCAGAACATAAATAAGTGAACTTATAAAATGTTCCCACAGGATGCAGTATTAAGTTCCTTGCTTTTTGTGGTATATATTAATGATTTAAACTTAAATGTAGGGAACGTGATAAAGAAGTTTGCAGATTATATATACACGTACAAATAAAAAAGATCAGTTGTGTGGTTGGTGGTGAGGGAGACTGTTTTATAAGTTACAGATGGTCAGGGTAGAAAAACAGCAGCAAAGTGAATTTAATCCAGAGACATATGAGAAAATGTATTTGAAGAGGTGCAACACAAGAAGGGAGCATTCAACAAATGGTTGGTTTGGTTATTGAATAGAGTGATGATACAAAATGAACTTGGAATGTATGTCCACAGATCCTTAAAGGTGGCAGGAAGCATCAAGAAGTTAATTGTAACACATTTGGGATATTTTCTTTTATTAGCTGAGGCATAGAATGTAAGAGCTGGAAGGTTATGCTAAAACTGCATTCCATAAGCATGAGTACTGTGTACTGTTCTGGTGGGCACATTACAGGAAAGATGTGTTACGGACTCAGTGAAAGTCCCTTTAAGATAGAGAGTGTGTGTGTATGTGTGTGTGGGGCGTGCTTACGTCAATAGAAGATAAAGGACGTAATGACGTTGTTGAAGAAGTCAGAAGAAGGAGAGAGAGAGAGAAGGGAAAGAGACACCAGCCTGCTTGTTTTCTCTACCGATGGATGAGAAACAATAACTGTGCTTGCTACTGAAATCCATGTATGGAAGTTGGAAGTAATCCGGTGGAGTTCACTTTGTTGCTGACCTGTAGAAGGAAACAGGTATATTTGTGTGGACGACCACGATTCGGATGCTTTTCGGGGTGAGGAAGTCACTACCGAGTAAACACTGGAGTGTCGTTTGGGTTCCATCGTGGAACATTTGGATTTCGTATTTACTCTCTCTATGTTTCTCTACGTCTACGTCTTATCTTCAGACAACGGTGGTTGTTGAAGAAGCCCTTGCTCATGTTTCACCTTATGGCTTGTGGAACTGAACTTTAAGAACCATTCCGGAACTGGGAGTTTTGGACTTTGCCACACACACACACACGAAGAGTTTAGTTTTGGGGTTAACATTCAAGGTTTAACATTTTTTTGAATTCTAACATACTAACATTTTTACTTTTATTTTACGTATTATCATAAGTAGTAATTAATAAAATAGTTTTTAACACTGAATCATGCTCAGTGTGTTTCTTTTGTTGCTGGTTCGTGACAGATGCAACTGCACTTCAAAGAATGCTGCAGGGAATTTATGAGAATGTTGCTAGCTCTGCAAAATTCTGGCAATGAGAAAAGTAATCTGGACTTGTAGTCTTTGAAACAGAGGAGGCTGAGACGAAACTTAATTTAGGGGCATAGATAGAGTAAATAGGAAGGATCTAGTTCCTGTAGCAGAATAATTCATTTTTAAGAAGATTTTTTTGGTTTCTGGCAAATGACTTGCCATGTTTTATTTAATTCATTTGTCAAATTAATTAATTCTCCTGATCAAGCATTTCACATTCTGAATTTCATAATAAAATTACCCTCTGCCTTCATACATTTTTCACAGTTCAAGTAGCTCAATGTGATCTACATTATCTTTTCCTCACTGTGATGTGGCGTACATACATATGGCTTTAGTGATAGCACTCAATAAGGAAGAATGTGGTTCTTTTCAATTTTTACTGGGTTTCCACATTCATTTGGTTAAAAGATTTTATCAGGATGCCACTGGACTGCAAGGACTTAATAGCAAAAGATGGTAACAGATGAAAAATGATTTCCAAGAAAATGGGTGTCTTTTGTCTGTGGAAAATTATGCCATGCATCAAGGCTGAAAAAGATAATTGAATTGCAGCAACGATCATCATTATTCACTTTTCAAATTAACATATTTTAGTTGCATTTTACATCACCACCAAACACATGACTTGTTTATTTCTCTGAAGAAAATTGCATGTTATCTTCACGGCCTGAGTTAGGCAGGCATAATGCCTCATCTGTTAGCACAGTTCTCATTCACATCTCCTGAAATCCTTCACTTTCAGAAGTAAATAGGAACGTTTCTTTTAATTCCCCAACTGATGGACCACTGTATAAAGATTAAAAATTGGTATTGGTTTATTATTGGTATTGACATTGTACAGCAATTGGCAAAGCTAATGGAATGTTATCATTTATTGCTAGGGAAACTGAATTAAAAAATGGAGAAGTTACACTTCAGTTTTATGGGACATTTGATGAGGGCATTTCTTGACTATTGTGCACAGTACTGGTATTCTTATTTAAGAATGGACGTTACTGCATTAGAAGCAGTTAAGGGAAACTAGTATCTAGAGTGGGTGGGTTGTCATGTGAGGAAAGATTGACAGGTTAGGTTTGTATCTGCTGAAGCTTACAAGAGTGAAAGGAGACTTGATTGAAACATACAAGATCCTGAGGGTGGACGTGGAAAGTATATTTCCTCTTCTGGGGGAATCAAGAAATAGGGAACACTTTAAAACTAGGAAATCACACAGTTAAGAAAGAATTCTGAGGCAAAGTGTTTACTCTGAAGATTTTGAACATTTCCTTAAAAGGATGGGAGGGAGGAAGCAGAGTTTTTTTTAGTATTAAACAAGCAGATAGACATTTGATTAGTGGGCAAAAGGTTACTGTGTCGATAGGAATGCAGAGTTGAGGTTGCAATTATTAAATGTCAGAGCAGGCTTAGGGACCAAACGGCCTACTCTTGCTCCTAATCTATACACTCATATGTAATAATTATGGATGTGGCTACTTACATTGCAGCTGACAACAGAAGAAAAATGGAGGCTGCAAATTAAGTCAAAATCCCTGCAGTAGGCCTATTTCCTATTTTCTAGTGCTATTTCTTAAGGGTATTTCAACCCTTTTCCATGCCTCTTCTAAAGTAATTCCTCCTCAGAACCAACAAGGTAGAAAAGCGACAGCTAACAGGGAACCCATTTACACTATTTAAACATTGTTAAATCACAGTCATTTTGGTTAATAGCCACAGATGCCAATTTTAAGGTGGTAATGAATAGTTGAAGTTAAAAGGTAATGGAGATAGTGAAACAGTGGAAACCAAGAACACAGGAAATAGGAACAAAGCAATTATAATTTCTGAGCAACGTGCATCACTTAATCAAATGGTAATTCTCCAACAGAAACCAGGCTGCTGAAGAGGTCAAACATGCAGGGTCATGTTTATGAATGCCCGCTGTGCTGATTCTGAACTATAAGACAAACACCTGGTGAACAATTTTTGGAAGCTTTAATGAACAGCACACAACAGAAATGCAGATCTTTAAAGCTCTAAGCCATCCGATACCTTGTGCTAATGAACAGTAAGTGCACAGCAAGCACAGGAGCATGATAATACAGACAGCTTGACCCCAAGTTGCCCAGCAATAGAGAGCTGAATTAAAAAGTTAGACCCTGAGCACCAAGAATACTTAAATCAATGCACACCCGCATCTATTAAAACTTAAATATGTAACAATAAGATGGGTGAAAAATGTTTGTAGTTTGCTTATAAACTGCATTATTAAAGGAATACATGAATGAAAATGCTTTATAATAGTAGTTGATTTTCCAATCTGATTGCCTAGAAATTTATCTCCAGCTATAATACTTTTCATATCATCGTGCCCAAAAATTCCGAGGCAGAATACAAAACACTGACAATATTGTATAGCGGATATAATGCTACCTTCAAGGGATGTATTTCTTAGCATAAGTACTTAACTGTTATCATTGCCTCTCTGTATTCAGCTGACAAATTTCTCGGATGGCTGATTGGAGAGGGCGGTTGATTGGGTTTGCATAACGGTTGTGGAATACTACTGCCCAAAGATTGTGGAATACCACTGCCCAAAGGATGGTCTCCCCAATGTTATTATCTGGTGTGGCTGCAGATGCTAGGGAATTATCACCCCACTCCACTGCACTACACCATTCTCCCCCACTGCTACCCTTACTCTAAAGGCTGGTCAAGGGTGTTTTAGACCTCACCATGATATTCTTTTACCCATCTGTGCCCCTGGAATTTCTAGACTAGGGCAATTTAATTTGCACAACATGCATTAAAGTTGAAAACAACAACATGCATTATATAATACCATGAACTTGGTAAAACGTACAAACATGCAACTTAGGAGCAGGAGGAGGCCACTCTGCCTCTCAAGCTTTTTAATAAGCTCACTGCTGAGACCAAAAAAAGGTCACAAATTGTGTAGAATGGTAAATTAAAGTGACAGGGAGTACAGGGTCATCTCTGCAAATTCAAGCGATGTATTCTTCAAACTGGTCACTCAAACTGCATTTGGTTTCCCCAATGTACCAAAGACCATTTCATTAACACCAACTGCAGTATGCCAAATTGGAAGAACGACAGTAAATTGTTGTTTTACCTAATAACATTAGTCCTGGATGATGGAAAGGGAGAAGGTAAAAGGGTAGGAGTTGCATTTGCCACCTGTTGGAGGGGAAGATACCATGAGAATTTCACCCATCATGCCCATTCCCCCCACCACTTCCCCTATCTGGTTCCATCTGTCCTTCACCTCTCCCCTAATGGTTCCCATCATAGAACCATACAACACTACAGCATAGAAAACAGGCCATTAGGCCCTTCTAGTCTGTGCCAAAACTTTATTCCGCTAGTCCCATTGACCTGCACCCAGTCCATAACCCTCCAGACCTCTCCCATCCATGTATCTATTCAATTTATTCTTAAAACTTAAGAGTGAGCCCGCATTTACCACATCAGATGGCAGCTCATTCCACACTCCTGCCACTCTCTGAGTGAAGAAGTTCCCCCTAATTTTCCCCCTAAACCTTTCCCCTTTCACCCTAAAGCCATGTATTTATCGCTCCTAATCTAAGTGGAAAGAACCTACTCGCATTTACTCTGTCTATACCCCTCATAATTTTGTAAACCTCTATCAAATCTCCCCTCATTCTTCTACACGCCAAGGAATAAAGTCCTAACCTGTTCAATCTTTCGCTGTAACTCAACTCCTGAAGACCCAGCAACATATTAGTAAATCTCCTCTGCACTCTTTAACCTTACTGATATCCTTCCTATAGTTAGGTGACCAGAACTGCACACAATACTCCAAATTTGGCCTCACGAATGTCTTATACAACCTCACCATAACATCCCAACTCCTGTACTCAATACTTTGATTTATGAATGCCAGGATGCCAAAAGCCTTCTTTACAACCTGTCTACCTATGACGCCACTTTTAGGAAATTATGTATCTGAACTTCCAGATCTCTTTGTTCCTCCGCACTCCTCAGTGCCCTACCATTTACTGCGTATGTCCTACCTTGATTTGTCCTTCCAAAATGCAATATCTCACACTTGTCTGCATTAAATTCCATCTGCCATTTTCTGGCCCATTTTTCCAGTTGGTCCAGATCCCTCTGCAAGCTTTGAAAGCCTTCCTCGCTGTCCACTACACCTCCAATCTTAGTGTCATCAGCAAACTTGCTGATCCAATTTACTACATTATCATCTAGATCATTGATATAGACAACAAACAACAATGGTCCCAGCACAGATCCCTGAGGCACACCACTAGTCACAGGCCTCCAGTCTGAGAAACAATCATCCACTACCACTGTCATCACCTTCCTTACTTATCAGACTCAGCACTAGTAGCTTTTGTGTTCCTGCTTATCACCCTTCCAGCAGCCTCCACTTTAATCTGCCCTTCCCCCCACCTGGCTCTATCTGCCTCTTTCCTTGTTTTGTCTGCCTAGATATATCATCCTCCTGCCTCTGTCTCCCAACTCTACCTCTCCTTCGCCCCCTCCTCAGTCTACCAAATACCTTGGGTGCTTGTTCTACCATTCCCCCTCTCGCCTTTATACTGGCTATCTTCCCTCTCCACTCTCAATCCTGATGCAGGGTTTCGACCTGAAACATTGAGAATTTCTTCCCCCACCCCCCGACCCCACATACACACAGATGGTGCTCAACCTGCTGAGTTCCTCCAGGACATAGTTTGTTGCTCCAGATTCCAGCATCTGAAGTTTCTTGTGTCAACATAATAATGGGAGTAGGTATTGGTGAAGGTAGAAGAGTAAATTAGAGTGTCATGGAGGAAACAGTCCTTTCAGAATGATGAAAGGGAAGCGGAGGGGTCCATGTTTCAGGTAGTGGCATCACACTGAAGATGCTGAAAATTCTGTTGAATATGATGACTGATGGGGAGGAAGGCAAGGACAAAAACCTTATCTTTCTTTCTGGCAAAGCAGTCTGCTTGACTGGCACCCCTCCACCACCTTAAAACAATTATTCCCTTCAACCCTGGCACATCATGACCACAGCTTATACTATCTACAAAATGCACCGTAGCACTTCACCAAAGCAGCTCAATAATAGTCAGTCAGCACAGAAACAAGCCCTTTGGCCCATTGAGTCCACGTCAACCATTAGGCACCCACTTATCATATTCCTACACTAATGCTTCCCAAACTTACGACTTCTTTCACCACTAATGGAAGTGCAGCAGGTTTTAGAGAGTACCAACATGCTTCAACTCACATGCTGACCTGGTTCCTTTATCCACAATGGATCAAAATCCTGGAACTCTAGAATTGAGTACACGATTCACAACCCATTCTCAAGGACAATTAGGTGTGGGCAAGGAATGTTGGCTTTTCCAGTAACCTCCAGTTACTGTGAGTCAATAATTAAAGATCACTACTTCTAGCCCTACAGCTGCGTAAACAGAGATGGGTTCTGCTAGAGACAAAGGAAAGAACTTGCAGTCAGCTGTGCACAAATACACTAGGCAAACAGCAAATACCTTATTTCCAGGGCAGCTAATTATCTAAATTTGCCACATGGGATGAGAGAGCAATTCTCATTCCATGCAGCTCTGACTGACTCACAGAAGGTGCCACTTGTCATCAACTGCAAGAATGTGGCAATCAAGGCACCCCAGATTACCTACGTATTCATCTTTAAAAGGATTTATACTCATTCAGGATGCTCTTCCCACAAGAACTTTCTGCAGATGTGCTACTAGTTTTCCACAGAGTTGCCATGGTGCAGTCAACATTGCCACTGTCAAGTGGACACACCGTTAGTCTACTCAGAGACAAGGGTTACACCTTATATGTCAGGATGGCACAGAGTTAGCATTGCTCTCTCACAGCTCCAGGAATTGAACTATGATCCTGACCTTGGGTGCTGTCTGTACATGTAGTTTGCTCATTTTCTCTGTGACAGTGGGGGCTTCCTCCAGGTGCTCCAGTTTCTTCCCACAGCCCAAAGATGTACTGATAAGTTAAATGGCTACTGCTTAGTGTAGGCTTAGTGAAAAAAAAAAGGGAAATTAATGGTGATGTGTGAGACAGAATAAGTTCCAAGACCAAAGGAAATAAGGAGAGGAGGAATGGGACTAATGGAATTGCACCTGATGTGCCAAATTACCATCTTGTGTCATTATAAGAACTCAAACAATAAAGTCCAGGGCTGATATAACCAAATCCATATCAACAAACGTGATGGAGTAATCGATTGATTGCAGGCAATACAATCCATGCACCCTAATTGAAGGGCACCTGCTGATCAATAAAACCCCAAGCAGGTTCTCAAGAATCTGCACCACTCTTAAATATTGTGCAGATAATATTACAGGCAGAAGCCAAATTGGACAGAACATCTTTGGACAAAGAGGAGAAGAAAGAGGAAGAAAATGCAGACAATTAAAAGGAGTAACACAAATTATTGCATACAATATCCTTATCATTACAAGGTTCACTTAGTCTTCTGCATTCCACCCAAGAAACATCCAGTTGCCCAGACTTTTAACCCTTCCAATTCCTGATACAAACCAGTTTTGTAAACAGCAATTCCCCACCCATTGCTTTTTGTCTGTGTCTCTTCATTGCACACAAATTAAGATGGCACTTGCTAATCATTAAGCAGAACTGATCAAGACCAGAAAGTGAACATACAGCAATGTAAAGTATATCACTATAATTAAAAATAAATGAATAATAATAATGTTAGGTGAATCTAAAGAATTGACATTTAACTAACTGTGTAAAACATACATGTGTAACTGTAAATCTTGATGTTTTCGCTTTTCAGAACATCTACATTGTGCAATTCCTTACCTTCACCAGATGTAGAGATGGGCTACTAAAAGCACTGCTGATGGCCTAGCTGTTGTAGGCCAAAGTCTTCAACTTTGCAGCCTGTGTGGCTCTGCCATCAAATATACTACATGCTTGTACTCAGCTACTAGGACATGATGCAACTTGCAGAATTAGAGAATTCATTAGAGAAAAGCAAGTGGTATGAAATGGAGGTGCTTTGATCAAATGAAATGTAATCACTTTCATCCCTCTGATGGCCCAGATTTGGCCACTACCAATAAGTTACTGAGTATTTTGCTGTAGATCACTGAATGACCAAGTCTAACTTATCATGTATCCTAGTGAGGATCTATCTGTACTCATATGTTTGCAACCTTTACTAGACAGCTATTTTTTTTCCATCGGACAAAGACATCTTTTCTTTTTGTATTTTTCCTGATTTTACATGTCAACATTACCACTGCTTTCCCAATTTCCTTTTTAATTTCATCCCTGAACCTCTGTCCTCTTGGAAAGAAATTCAAGTGCTATCCTTGAAGACTTGCTGATTAGAATTCAAAGACCGAATTTTATTTTACTCGAGAGTGACTTTCATCATCAGGTTGAAACAGTTGGTGTGGGTGTTCACATCACAAACTCACATCATAGCATGATGCATATATTAGATCTTTTACACGCTGTATCACATACGAACAGTTCAACTGCGGTTTACCTCATTAAGATGATATTTGTTTCTTTCTATGTGTCCTTGGAAAACATTTTCCAGGATCCTGTAAAAATGTGGAAAAATGATTAATTTTTAATTACAGCTGTGCCCTTTACATTGTTGCATGTGTGACAAAAGTATACAGGCAATTTTGTTGGTAAAATGTTTGAGAAAATTGTTAATGATGTTTATGTATAGCCTGAGCATATCCAGCTCCCCCAAGGCCCCGGGGTAGCTTTAATGGCTTGGGTAGTATTTAATCACAAAGAACAGACAGGTTTGTTCATTCTCTAGTCTACTACTAATTTCAGCTGGAGTATAAAGTTGTAGTATGAAGTTAGCTCTGGGTGTCCTCAACACACATTTTGGACCAAAGGAACTTCAGGTCAAATACAAGCATGGAAACCCTGTGCTGATTACCACCCACATCATCCCTCACCAATGAATCAATAATTTCTGCTGAACATTACTTAAGACATAACACTGAGGATAGCAAGAGCACAGAATGTACTCTTGATGGGGAAACTTCAGTATCCATTACCAAGGATGACTTATCCAATGACTGAATGAATCATAGAATCATACAGCAAGGAAACAGGCCCTTTGGTCTATTGAGTCCATGCCAACCATCAAGCACTACTTACACTAATCTTATTTTATTTTACCCACATTCCCATCAGCTCCCCTCTGATTTTATCACTATGACTGCACTCACCTACACAGTACAGTCATCCTTGACCAAAAACTTAATGGGACTCACCAGATAGTTATTATAGCTACAAAGAGAAGATGTTCCCTGGCATTACTTCCTAATTCTTCAAAGCCTTTCCACAGTCCGTAAGGTGCAAGTTAGATGGAACATTCACTTGTAGCTTCAATGGCTTGGGTAGCTCCAGCAATACAAGAAGCTTAATATCATACAAGACAATTAGCCCCTCCAGCACTGGTACATTTTAACTGCAGTGCTTACTATCCTCAGGATAGAATGTAGCTAGTCACCTAGGCATCTTTGGCAGGGCTTCCCAAAACTGTAACTCCTACTGGGAAGAAGTTCAAGAGCAAGACACATTGGGACACCATTACTTCGAAGTACCATTCCCCATCACAAACCATTCCAAATTGGAAGTAATGATAATGAACACTACCTGATTATTCATGTTTTTATGCACTATTTATTTATTTTTGTAATTTATAGATTTTTATGTCTTTGCACTGTACTACTTTGCACTGTACTACTGCTGCAAAACAACAAATTTCATGTCATAAGTCAGTGATAATAAATCTGATTCTGACTCTGAAAGAACTTCACTTTAAATTCTGGAACTCTCTACCAAACAGTACCATGGACTACCTTCACCATGTTGACTGCAGGCATTCAAGAAGGAGCAAGCCTCATGGAAAATATAGGAATGGGGAATGAATATTGGACTTCCCCAAGACAACAAAAATCACAAAATCTTATTGAATTTGTGAATCAATAAAAAGTGGACCAAGTCCTGTTGTATAGATGCTCCATACCCAAATAACACAAGTAAATGGTCATCTGCTGAAATACTGAAGGGCCTGTGGTGTGTCTACCCTTACATTCAAATCAATAGAAAGAAAACGTTGAATAAGTACATTTTGTGTTATACTTCAACTAAAGCTAAAATTAGTATACATAATGAAATACATATAGTTTGACAGAAACAGACAAGAAATCAATGGATTTTTAAATCTTTGCTGTTGGTAGAGAACATTGTCCATTAAAGAACACTGTTAGTGTAGAGAACATCTGTTTGTGTGTTTGGACCAATGATTGGCATATTTGAAGTGCAATTCCATGCTTTTAACACAAAGCTCTTCTAGAACTTAGTTACACTTGTAGCTAATGTCTACAATTGTAAAATTGTAACCGGAAGTAAATTATATCAACTTACTTGTTGGAATGATAACCTCTGATCAAAATATCGTCTGTTACATCTTTGAGAAACTGCAAATATTTCAGTTCATTGTCCCTGAATATAAGAAAAACAGCATTATTAATCTGTACATTGATTAACTAAATTGATGAAACTTTGGTCAGATCCCATTTAAATACTGCATTCAGTTTGAGCACTGCATCTGAAGAATGACATATTTGCAGATCTGGAAGAAATAATAACAGGGGCTAAAAAATTTAAAATATGAAGATAGTTTTAAATTTCCTCATGTATAGATGATTAAGGGTTGATCTAGTTGGTCTGGTTGTTTCGATGCTGCATGGGTTAGAAATCCAAGTAAAGCTCAAAATTGAGAATTACTTATTTATTACACATAAATTTAGGATACATATTAGCCATGATCAAATTTCATGGTGAACAGACTGGGGGGTGGTGGGGGAGGGTGGAGGTGGGGAATTGCTAAATTGTTTACTCTGGCGAGTTGAAAAAAAAAGTCTTGTACTCTTTACAGTATCCTGCCACCCATATTGACTAAATGTAACTGTTCATACAACATTATTTAAATTGATAAATATTTGTATGTTTTTTTAAAAAAAGTATATATATAAAACTGCCTCAAGATTAAAAAGAATCTTTAAATTTAACTAAACATTGTTTTCCTGTGGTAATTAAAGAAATATGATTGGCCTTACAATTTTACAGGGCACAATCTTCAATGAACTGTGTTTTTATACAACTATTTAATATGCTTATAATAGGCACATTACTGTGTAAACATTAACAGCAGCAGATTTACTTTCTCCTGTAGAGGACTTGTTGTAGAAACTAGGTGAATATTAAAGGAAGTTTGAAAATCGAAGATATCAAGTGGAATATTTCTGGGGAGCAAATAACATCCTGTCACACATCCAGTGGTGAACCTCCATAGGAAAAAAATACAGCCCATGATGACTTTCCTGAATTGGTTCCTAATATTCCTTACATGTGAAATAATCCAAAAGCAAAATACTGCAGATTCCAGAAAATTGAAATGAATGACAAAATGCTGGAAAAAAAACAGCACCTGTGAAGAGAAAAACAGAATTAATATTTTCAGATTGATGATCTTTTGGAAGGAGGTCATTTAACTTTGAAACATTAACTTTGTTTACAATAGGTGGACCAAAATGATTGAGCTGATTTATCAATCCTAGCAGTGCTTTCAGGGAGGATTGGTTGAGAAATTATGGGGGTAACATGCCTGGTTTGCCAATCCATTATGTTGAATGGCCAACTGGGAAGTCATTTTCATTCAGACTGTGTTTATTGTATAAGTTTCAGACAAAAGACCTGTTTTACCATGACAACTTTGATTTTGTTGAAGTTGATTTCTGCATTTTCTTAGCCAATCTTGTAGGTCTGCATTCCTGCATTTACAACAAAAAGATCACCAATAAATACAATCCATTAAAAAAATTCCAATAACATTACACTGCAGAAATGTAAGGAATTATTTCAGAAAGCCGGTTAAAAAGAGCCAAATTTAATAATTATAAAATGGCTGGTAGGAGTCTATTTTTACCTCATGGAAAAATCACACTATCATTTAAATAAAATATCATCAAGATATTGTAGATGATAGTGGTGTACACAGTCCCCTGCTCCAGCATTGTATCAGCTTGTTGTTCCACTGTACCTGCACGTCCTAACTCTACAGCTTAACTTAAAGAAGTCAATTTTAATTATTGAAAAATTATACATTTGTGGCGACTCAACGTTTAGTCGCGTGGCGTCGGAGCGATGAGGCCCAAGATGGCGGCGGGCCTCGTCTTTCCGAGCGACGGGGAGAACCCGCGCGTGGGAAAGTCTTGATGACGTAGGACTTACGTCATTGCCGGTTGTTTTGGGCGGGAACAGTCTCCCTTAAAGGGCCCGCGCAAGGCGGGAAAATAAACCACTTCTGTTCGACAATCCTCCGACTAGCGTCTTGTTTTATTTCGCGGTAGCAACCGCTACACATTGAACATTGAATTGGCAAAATTGTAGCATATGTAGAATGAATATTATGTGGACAATGAAAAACTCTACTAGGTAGACTTCTTCATTTCACATCTCCACCCACTGCAAGGAACATGCCAAAGTAATATAAGAAGTGTCAAGCCCGCTGCAAGAGCTGTAACAACAGTTACTAAGATTGGAAAGCAGAGGTATTGTCATGTTCTTTAGTTAAATCTAGATGGTCATTTGTTAAATGTGTGAGCATTGTTCTGAATGTCAATCTTGCAGATGCTACAATTAAACCCCAATTCAGACAAAACACCCAAAGAATTAAACCACCATTTATGTTTTTTTTAATTCCAGAATAGAAGCACTGAATAGCATGATATGGAAAGAGGACCAGCTGCACATCAAGACGGTGATGGGTCTTTCAGAGAATGATTCACTTAATCCCACTCCTCTGTTCTTTCTCCAGATCCCTGTAATTCTCATTCTTCCAAGTATTGATCTAATTCTCTTCTGAAGGCTATCATTGAATCTGTATCCTGTAATAAGGGTCCCTCATAGACTGAATTCTATTCAATCTCTGTGTTAAAAAGTTTTTCCTTACTGCATTCCTTGTTCTTACTATTTCCAGGTTAGACCTCTCTTAAAATACTAATTCAAGTAAATCCTTCATTTTCTGCACTGAACCATGCATCTGATTATTTATTGCCGACTAATTTGCTGTGGATCATTACTACCATTGGAAGTGAATTACTGTGGAGATTGCCTAAATTAGTTTATGCCGTGGACATATGCAAGGTATTTTCTTAAGGTTATTATTTTTCTTGGATCAGTTCTCACAGATTCTCAGAGCTGCAATATTGACATAACATTACAAAAACTGGCCATAACATTAAACAGACAGCAATAGTTTCAGAGCTTATTTGTCGCTAATTAGCCGAGTTTTCCCTTGCCATTTACCAGTGCCTCCATTACTCTCATTAAATGTACTCATCTCAAAGTGCTTACACCATTGAGTCGATGCCAACTCTCAGAAAAAGCCCATCAATCCCATTTCCCTACTTATTTCCCTATAACCCATCTTCTCTCTCTCATGCCCATTAAATCTACCCTGATCCTCCCATCTACACCAGAGGTAATTTACAATAGCCCAAAAGAAAAATCAACCAACATACCTTCGGGATGTGAGGGGAAAGTGGAGCACCTAAGGGAAGCTCACACAGTCACAGGAGGAATGTGCATATTCCCCATGGCTGCATCAGAGGTCAGGAGTGAACTCTAGGTTGTTGAAGCTGTAATGCAGCAGCACTACCTGCTGCACCACTGTGCTGAAAGCTATTACTACTTTGTCATTAGCTTTTCAGTAAACCTTCAGCTTTGACTTTCTTTCCCATGTGACATGTAGAACTATGGCGATTTAATCATTGGCAATGCTGTTAATCGGACAGAAATTTTCCCCTTGTCCTATGCTAAATGCACAATTTGGTGCTATGTGTACAATGTAAAGAGGTTTCATTGGTTTCAATGGCACCAAATTTTGGAAGTCGAGTACATCGAGTATATGCAACCAAGAATGAATCTTTCAATCATGCAACAGTTAGAATGTCAGAACATCAGTACCTGTGTTTGATATTGTTTGGCACTGTCTACATCCAGATGTACCTGAACAGCAGGTATGTCTGTAAACCTGTGGAGCAAAATATGAGTAATTGGAAAGATGGATTTTCAAAATTAGCATATTAGGACAAAAATTCTTGAAGCTTGGCTCCAGCTCTAAAAACGTGATGGACCTAACACTTGGCCACATGTCCTCTCCAGTCCCAAATGTAGGTCCACTAAATTTCCCTTGCCCTGGCTTTGCTTACTATTGATTCCTTGCCTTGACATGGTCCACTAACCTTCCCTGGCCATGATCTGATCTCATGAGCCTTCCCTGGTCCTGCTTTGGTCTCATTGGCCTTCCCAGGATCCATCATGGCCTTCCCAGACCCTCACTTGTCTTACTAACCTTTCTTGGTCTTAACACCCACCCTAGTCTTCTCTAGCAACAACTTGCCCAATCAGCCTTCCTAGGGTTTGACTTATACAAACATCATCAAAACAATTCAATTTAAGAATATATAATCAAACTATTTTTTGCTGCTTGAGATTTAAATATTGTTCAAGGCTTGGCTGGCATCATGCCTATGATTGGAGTGGGTAGTTTGCATGTCTAAAGGAATTTTTTTTAATAAACTGCACACAGTAGATTAGCTTCAGATTCCTTTATGCTATCTGAAAATTTAAAGTACCTGTCATTGCCAGCTTCAAGAGTTCATGTTGCACACTGTAGTCATATTTTGATAAACTTGCCTCTTTTTAGGTGCTGTATAATATCGATACTTAGAAAGAAATGACTTTGCAGTTTTCTTCAAGATTCTTGGAGTAAAACACTGAGTTTCTTCTGTAAACCAATTGGAATGCTTAACAAGAATGTCTCCACTGAATGTTTTCTTTTGAGGGTCTTGAAAAGATCTGTTCATCAACTGTTTGTCGCTGAACTGGACTGATCGGTTGCAAGGAATTATAAATCTTCCATAATTATTTATTCTGTTCTCTGTTGAAAGCGATGAACCCATATTGATAACATCTTGAATGGGTTCTTTTGGTTGGGTATTAATTGAAGGAACTGGCCTGGGGATTTTTAAAGGTAACATATTTGAGAAATTTATTTCTTGAGTGTTAATTTGTTCTGATGTCAGGTTGTTACGGAAGATACTTGCAGATTTTTCTGGATTGCATTTCATTATTTTCATTGAAGTCAATTCTTTTGCAGAAGGAATCTGACCAAAGAAAACAAATTAAAAGAAATTAAAAGAGAATAACACTTTATCTAAACATCTTTTTGTTTTGATTAAACATTACCAAGAAGCTCTTCTAAGTTTCACCTAAGTTTTTCAAATGCTTTGTATAAAATCCTTTTAAGGCACATTAATACCCTCTGATTACTGTATTACCAGTATATCAAGTGCATGTACTTTCCTGATTTATTCTCTCCATTACCACTACTATTTTTGGGGGCCCTTGGACAACACACACCAATGTTTTTTTTTGCCATTCACTGTTTCTTAGCTCCTCCCAAACTGATTCTACCTTCTGATTTTCCAAACTGAGATCCTCCTTCTCTACTGCTTTTATCCCATTTTTCATTTCATCAGGACTATCTATCCTCTTTTTCAATTTTTCTCTTTAAAAAATTATTTTCCAACCACATCTCTGTAACAGCAATTAACTCATCTAGTTATACATGCCGCATGCATTCAAAAACAGTCTTCAGTTTTGTCTTTTTACCACTTCTTCCTGCTTTGACTCTATGTTAAGATGCACTCTTATGTTAGCATGCTCTGTTCCTTCTGAAAAGAGCAGGTTTATCACTACCCACTTTTTTTTCCACCCTGCACTATTGCCTTGCCCCTTCTCTTTAACTTTCTAAATTCCCTAATCCAGAATTGTCCTCCCCATTACTTAGTTTGAAGCCTTATTTACCATGCTAATTATTCAATTTGCTTGGGCACTGGTCCCTGCCTGATTCAGTGGTCCATTCCCAGTTCTGGTGCCAATGCCTCATGAAATTATATGAATCCCATTTCTTCCTTACCAATCTATGAGCCGTGCATTCAGTGCTGATCTGAGTTGAAAACAGTCTTTGGGACTCATGTTTGTGGCTGCAGGGAACAGTATCTTTGCCCTTGACCCCACCCACCCGGGTCATTCTCTCTTCTCTCCTCTTCCATCAGGTAGAAGATACAGGAGCCTGAAGGCATGTACCACCAGGCTTAAGGACAGCTTCTACCCCACTGTGATAAGACTATTGAATGGTTCCCTTATACAATGAGATGGAGTCTGACCTCACAATCTACCTTGTTGTGACCTTGCACCTAATTGCACTGCACTTTCTCTGTAGCTGTGACACTTTACTCTGTACTGTTATTGTTTTTACCTGTACTGTCTCAATGCACTCTGTACCAACTCAACATAACTGCATTGTGCTATGAATTGACCTGTACGATTCGTATGCAAGACAAGTTTTTCACTGTACCTCAGTACAAGTGACAATTATAAACCAATACCAATATCCTCTAACATTACATTTCATCTCTTAGGAAGTCCCTTTGGATCAAGGATAACTTGCTCCCACACCAGTTCTGTGGGTTCCGAGATGGCTGATGATACCAATGTGAGATGTTTACTCTGCCAGAGGTGGGTTAGGATGTGTTCTTCAGGTAGGTGGACAGGTAATTTGAGAGATGGTGCATTCTCTCTGGTATTTTCCCTGGGGCACTGTGTGCTGTAAATCAATTGACTTGACTTGAGTTTCTTGATGTTACCCAGCATGCATCATCGCAATTTTGAGCAGTCTTTGGTCAGGGATGTTGCACTTTCACCAAGAGAAACTTTGAAGAATCTTTGATTATTTTCCTCTGTCCACCCAGTAATCTATTTGGTCATGGCTAGAGAGTGGATGTTTCAGAGCCTGGTATTGGACCTGTGAACAATGTAATCAGCTGAATGTTACAGATATTGCCAATACAGTTTTGGTTGTATCTCTCCAGTGTTTTGAGGTACCTGCTGTAGGTAGTCCATGACTCAGAAAACCAGAGCACAGGGATCACTGTTGTCTGGGAGGCCATGAGCCTTGAGCTGGGTTTGAGGACTTGATCTTCAAATACTCTATTCCTTAAATGGCCAAAGTTTGTGATGCTACACTGAATGAGATAGTTAATTTCATTATCATTGTCTGCCTTCACTGAGAGCTGGCTACCAAGATATGGGAGGCAGTCTACATTTTTCAGGGTCTCATGGTGGACCATCATTGTCGGAAGGTGGTGTTGTACAGCAGAGGCAGATTCATAGAGGATCATACTTCAACAGACTTGAACAGGGAGTAGGGAGTGAGGTGCAAAGAATGTAGCAATTTCAGAACATTGAAGAGGAAAGAAAGATTTAGAGATAGGAATGTAATTTGAAAAAAAGTTAATTTTGAGGGTGGGATTTTATAGTAATGGTTGATTGTTACAGATCAAAGATATCAGCCAGTAAAGGAAGGTCTGGAAAATGGAAGGAGCTCAACAGAGAAAACTGATATCATGCAGATGGCTGATCATTGCCAGAAAAATAAGATTTCATAATTTTATCTTCATTATACTCTACATACAGACACAGATGGTTCATATCCCACTTCAGGGACTGAAAAGTTTTTACCCTTGGTCTTTTTTTGCCACAGGTCGTCATTCAATTTTATGATTGTGAAGGGAATTGACAAAATTGATCTTGTACAATTGTTCACTCTGGTGAATGATGCATGATTAAGGGAATGCAGCAGTATTAGAAATGCCAGCTTAAGAATGAGCCATTAAGTTTTGCTCTTTCGAGTAAGTGCAAAGAGATTTCATGGTTCGATTCTGAAAAGCAAGGTAGTTCTCTCCAGTGCATTTGTCAACAAGTATAATTAATAAAACAAATTATCTGGTCATCATCACATCATTGTTTACCGTCTGTACATAAACTGGTTGCCACATTTCTCTACATTACAACAATGACTTTATTTAGAGAATACTGTCTGTAAAGCACTCTGTTACCTTCTGGAGTGATGAAAGGTGCTAGACAAGTGCATGCATTTCTCTTTACCAATGTACAGTATACATAAAAGAATATGAGACTAAAAGTGAAAACACTGGAAAATACTCAGATTCAGCAATCTTTGATATGGACTATAATAAGTCCTAATAGCTCTCATCTGGCATTGAGTTGATGGATACAGCAGATGTTTCCAAGAGAGGGAGTGAAAAGAAAGTAAATAGATGGTGATGGATGTCTTCTGGTTGACTGCTCAAATGTATTAATGCACACAAATGTCAGGAAATGTTTTTTTTTATTTCCTTGTGGCAAATCTGAGCCAGGTATGAAATCTGAGTCAGGTATGAAAATGTGACAGATTTTTAATGATCTGGGCAAATTCTGATTTATATTATATTCACAGTAAGGTACAAAAAAAAATCAAGGGTCTCAGACCTGAAACATTGATTTTTCTCTTTCCACAGATGCTGCCTGGCCTGCTGAGTTTTTTCCCCAGCATTTTTTCATATTACATAGGGTACAATAAGTGATCAAGGGTGAACTCCAGGAGAGTTGAAGACAACCTCAGCACTCTCAGTTACAGCAAAGCTCTTCCCTCTTTTAAACGTTATGTCTCCACAGCTAAGGAGATCAGCTGTGAGTGCTTTTGAATAATTATGTCTAGAAGTAATAAATGAATTAAATGAATGAGTTTTCAGAAGCAGATGAGCTGAAAGAGCAGCAGAGTCAGGCAATGTTAGAAGAGAAAATAGCTGGGATTAATTATGATTTGGGAATATGTTTCAAAGCTTATCTATCTGCTTTCAGGGTAGTCTAATTGTCCATAGTGTCAGCAGGTTTGCTTGCTGGACATGGATCAAGCAAGTCACTAATGCGTTGTTTAGGAGGGTCACTTTCATTTTCTTCCAAGCTGAATACTAACAACAGCTGAATGAATATACTGGATCACTGCGTTTTGCAAAGTGCAAAGCAATCCTAGCAAAGTATTGATAATGTGGTAATTTGGAAAGATAGGGCTGGCAAAAGTAACAGATCTCAAGGGGAAAACACACACACTTAAAAACCATAATAAACATATTCCAATTACATTATATTTTACTTACTCTGCATGTTGCCGGTGAGACAGATCTGGTGTTCATTTGACGTGATGAGTGAAGGTGTAGAGCTTTCTTCTGATAATCTTTTACTGCTTTCTTGAGTCTCTCCCTTTTCTGCTGATCTCTGTCTATAAAAGCAGAATAGTTTCAATCTAATTTTTCTCCTCACCAAACACTGATGAATGAATTAGCTGTTATATTTTAGAAAGTGCAGATAATCCTTGATGTTATCTTGAAAATCTAAGAAACAGCAGATGCTGGAAATCTGAAATTAAATCAGAAAGTGATAGGAACTCTCAGCAGGTTGGGCAGAATCTGTGGAAAGAAAAAGTCTGCACTGATACTTTGCAGATCAATCCAATCCATTCAATTCCGTTCTGCACTGTGAATACCCTTTCTCAAAGCCTGAATTGAGTCCATAGAAACATAGCATTAACATAATCTCAGGAACAGGATATACTGAAAATATAGTGACCATGATATGATTTGAACATGCAGTCTTCTGGTTTGGCATTGTTGCACCAGAGGGGAGGGGAGAAGAGGGGAGGGGAGAAGAGGGGAGGGGAGAAGAGGGGAGGGGAGAAGAGGGGAGGGGAGAAGAGGGGAGGGGAGAAGAGGGGAGGGGAGAAGAGGGGAGGGGAGAAGAGGGGAGGGGAGAAGAGGGGAGGGGAGAAGAGGGGAGGGGAGAAGAGGGGAGGGGAGAAGAGGGGAGGGGAGAAGAGGGGAGGGGAGAAGAGGGGAGGGGAGAAGAGGGGAGGGGAGAAGAGGGGGGAGAAGAGAGGGGAGAAGAGAGGGGAGAAGAGAGGGGAGAAGAGAGGGGAGAAGAGAGGGGAGAAGAGAGGGGAGAAGAGAGGGGAGAAGAGAGGGGAGAAGAGAGGGGAGAAGAGAGGGGAGAAGAGAGGAGAGAAGAGAGGAGAGAAGAGAGGAGAGAAGAGAGGAGAGAAGAGAGGAGAGAAGAGAGGAGAGAAGAGAGGAGAGAAGAGAGAAGAGAGAAGAGAAGAGAGAAGAGAAGAGAGAAGAGAGAAGAGAAGAGAGAAGAGAGAAGAGAAAAGAGAAAAGAGAAGAGAAGAGAAGTAAGTAAGTAAAGTTTTTCATAACCTCAGGACATGTCCCAAAGTGACTTTAATATAAAGTGTTGGTAGTCACTACTACAATGTACAGAACACAGCAGCAAACACTAGCCCTCCACGGAAAGAAAAGTTTAGTCAATCTATTCAGGGTATAAACTGGTACACATAGGGATTTTGGTTAATCCCTCATCTGAAAGCCACCGCCACCAACAATGCACCATGCCCTTAATGCTGCAGTGGAGTACTGGTGTGATTATTGTGCCCTGACGTGGGTCAGTCAGTATCAGCAGAGTGCAAAGAAGACACGCAGATTCCTGGTACCAGAAGGAAGTCAGTGTGTTTCCCAGGAGAACTTATACCTAAATTTGTATAGGAATTTCCCATTCTCTTTAAGTCTAACAAACATTTTTATTGTCCCTTAAATACAAGTCTCAATACATTGTGACCTGATATATAATGTAAAATGTAATAATGATAATTTTGTTCATTGAATGAACACATAAGCACTATCTGAGTTCACACAAAGTGCCCTATATTCTATTTCTGTAATATCTCAAATGTCTTGCATTTCAGAGAACCCTGCTACTAAGAACACTGTGTTCCTTTTCCAGCTAATGCCATTTTTCACAGAAAAAGTGATGAAGGTGCTTCCATTTATATGCCTCAGGTTGCCATTTATTTGTTAAATGTGTACACTGTAGTCACACAGATTTAAACTTGCAGTGGCTTGGCAGGATCAGTCAAAGGTTACTGCCATGTAATCCAAATGCTTTAAGAGCCATCCCCATCAAAGGTGTAATTTTAAGATCTCTGCACAACAGACTGCATATCTGAGACCGTCCTTCTCCTCAAATAGTGGTGGCAGAGATAGGTACCATCAAAGATACCAAGGTGTTTGTTGAACATTCTATAATGCATGGCTCTAGGGTATACAGCATGGAAACAGGCCCTTCAGCCCAACTCATCCATGCTGACCAAGTTGCCTAACTGAGCTAATCCTATTTGCCTGTGTTTGGCCCACATCCCTCTAAACTTTTCCTATCCATGTACCTGTCCAAATGTCTTTTAAATTTCACAAATGTGTCCACCTCTACCACCTCCTCTGACAGCTTGTCCCATATACACACCACGCTCTATGTGGAAAAAGTTACCCCTTGGGTTCCTTTTAAATGTTTCCTCTCGTGTTATGCCCTCAAGTTTTGGACTCCCCTACCCTCGGAAAAAGACTGCTATTCACCTTACCTATGCCCCTCATGATTTTATAAACCTCTATAAGTTCACCATTCATACTCCTATGCTCCAGGGAAAGAACTCCTAGCCTATCCAGCCTCCCGTTAGAACTCAAAACCTCCAGTCCCAATAACATCCTCAAATCTTTTTTTTCCCCACCCTTTCCAGTTTAATGATGTCCTTCCTATAGCAGGGTGACCACACCTGTTCACAGTACTCCACATGTGACCATACCATGTCTTGTACATCTGTAACATGATGTCCCATCTCCTATATTCAATATCCTGACCAATGAAGACCCATACCATGTCTTGTACATCTGTAACATGATGTCCCATCTCCTATATTCAATATCCTGACCGATGAAGACAAGCATGCCAAACGCCTTCTTCATCACCCTGTCGACCTGTATGGCCACTTTCAAGGAATTATGTACCTGAACCCCACAGTCTCTCTGTTCTACAACAGTTGTGAGGGCTCTACTATTTACTGTACAAGCTCTGCCCTGGTTTGTCTTACCAAAATGGAACACCTCGCAGTTATCTGAATCAAACTCCATATGCCATTCCTCATTAGGCACCTCAAATTATGTAGTAACATTAAAACCCTCTGAAAAATTTTAGTCCTTGTCATTTTACTGGCTGGTTCAAATCTCAGCAGGAATTAATAACAAGAAATCGAACTATTGGGAGGAAAAAGTAATGGAAGAACATTGAGAAAAAAAGATCTAGTGCATGTGGCAAACAAACCATTACAAAATAGAAATGAGAGCTAATGGGATGGATTTAGGTAAAATGGGCCAACCTCCCAGAACTGATGCCCAAAGTCCCTGCCTGCCTGTCTTCACTGACCTGGCCTTGATGCAGAGGGCCAATTTTGCTGATGAGCAGGAATTAAGCAGTGCCCCTGACAGGCTTTGACAGAAAACAAAGCTGGAGACAGAGACTTTCCTGGTGTCAAACCCTGAGGCTTTTGTTCTTAAAGTTTCAAAATGTGTCTTATATTCAGAGATATTCAAAAACTATTGAAAGCAATGTAGTTAAAAGTTATTAATAATTAAAAATAAAGTTAGTTAAACACAAAACTCAAATCAACAAAAACATTAAGTGTCAGAATGTCCTCCAAGAGGGTGAACCCTCACAAGGCATCAGGTTCTGATCGGGTACTGGCTAGGTACTGAAAAGCTGTGCCGACCGACTGGCTGGAACGTTCAAGGACATCTTCAACCTCTCACTGCTGCAGTCTGAGGTTTCCACCTGCTTCAACAGGGCTGCAATCATACAGATGCCCAAGAAGAGCAGGTTGAACTGCCTCAATGACTATCACCCGGTAGCACTCACATCTATTGTAATTACATGCTTCAAGAGGTTGGTTATGACTACAATTAACTCCTGCCTGAGCAAGGACCTGGACCCACTGCAACTGGCCAATCACCACAACAGGTCTACAGCAGACACAATCTCACTGGCTCTCCTCTCTGCTTTAGAGCACCTAGACAACTGCAAAACATATGTCAGGCTGCTGTTCATTGATTAAAGCTTGGCATTCAACACCGTCATCCCCTCAGTACTAATCACCATACTTCAAAATCTGGGCCTCTGTACCTTCCTCTGCAACTGGATCCTTGGCTTCCTTATCGGGAGACCACAGTCATTATTGATTGGTGATAACATCTCCTCCTCGCTGACAACACACTTCACCTCACGGATGTGTGCTTAGCCGACTGCTCTACGCTCTCTACACTCATGACTATGTGGCTAAGCACAGCTCAAACACCATCTATAAATTTGCTGATGACACCACTGTTGTCAGTAGAATCTCAGATGGTGATGAGGAGGCATACTGGAGTGAGACAGATCACCTGGTTGAGTGGTGTCGTAACAACCTTGCACTCAACATCAGAAAGACTAAGAAATTGATTGTGGACTTCAGGAAGGGGAAGTCAGAACACACTCCAGTCTTCATTGAGGGGTCAATGGTGGAAAGGGTAAACAGCTTCAAGTTCCTGAGCGTCAACATCTCAGAGATCTCTGCTGGGCCCAACACATCGATGCAATCATGAAGAAGGCATGCCAGCAGTTCTACTTCATTAGGAGTTTCAGGAGATTCGGTATGTCATCAAAGACTCTTACAAATTTCTGCAGATGTACGGTGGATAACATTCTGACTGGTTGCATCACAGCTTGCTATGAAGCCTCCAATGCACAGGATCACAAGCTGCAGCAGAGGGTTGTAGACTTAGCCAGCTCCATCACGGGCACAACCCTCCCTAAGAGGCGGTGCTTCAAGAAGGTGGCATCCATCATTAAGGACCCTCACCATCTGGGACATGCCCTCTTCTCATTACTACCATTGGAGAGGAGGTAGAGGAGCCCGAAGCCCATACTCAATGATTTAGAAACAGCTTCTTCGCCCCCACCATCAGATTTCTGAACGGTCTATGAACCCATGAACACTACCTTGTTATTCTTTTGTTCCCCACACTATTTATTTTTGTGATTTCTAGTAATTTTATGTTTTGCACTGTACTGCTGCCACAAAACAACAAATTTCACATCATATATGTCATTGATAATGAATCTGATGCTGATTCTAAGTAAAGGAAAATAATTTTTTAAAAAATACACCTAATTTCCCATTGTTTCAGGTGGAACCACTCCTTTTGAAATGAATGGCACCTCAGTTTCTATGCCGCATCTGACCATGTGGAATTCAGTGATTGAGCAAAGTGACAGATGCAGTGCCATCCATCATTCGCTATGTCCAGCACTTACTTGTGCGGGTATTTCTGAACACTGTTGGTTCCTTTCTGCACCACTGGTTATAGCCAGCATGATTCAGCCCATTATGTTTATACCATTAGTTAAAATTATTTTTGGAACTTTATCCACGTTAACATCTTACACAGAAATCACAAATAATAGCTGTGAACAGTAATGGAGAAAAAAAACTGCTTCGGCTGAACAAAGATAAGAAACAAAAAACACCTTTTAAGAAAAAGAATCTATATTTCACTTTACCATTACTAAAATAATTGATTACAGATTCTCTGATTAATATGTGGCAGGGAAGCATAATAGAATCTGTGATTTATGTATAATTGAAAAAGCAAGTTGACTGTGTTAGTGAACAAAATGTTCTGGCTGGAACTGAATAAACAGCATGAACTTGTTAACAGGCACTATGGTTACACAACAACTTGCACTTATAAACAGAAACAGTTTCAGCATTCTGCAACAGCAGAACTCAACCATGATGCTTTTGAACATTTCCAGATATCAATTTGTTACCACTATGCTGCAGCATCTTTGTTGGCTAAACAATGTTTCGTGACTGTTCATTTAGTTATAAATACTTGCAACAGACAAATGAAGGGAATACTTAGTCTTGGAACTAAAATGTGGTAAATAAGAAGTTGTTATGAAAAGTCAATGCTTCCTTTTCCCCCTCTTAATTGTTCCTCAAGTTTTCTTCCTCTTCTGAAGAAGATTATTTTCAAATTATGAAGATCAACCCTGTACCTGGCTGGGGTTGTGGGAAGGGATGGGGTCGGGAGGAAGTCCAGATGATGCTCACCAACCCCTTGTGGTGCACAGGTGCTGGAATTTCTGGCCAAATGGGAAGGTGGTCACTGTAAGTTATAACATGTGTTCATGTACTGAGATAATGTCCATATCCAAGAGTTTGATGCAATGGTGCAAGAAAGCAACTGATGACCCAGTCCAATTGTAACAGAAATGGGCCCTTCGGCCCAACTGGTCCATGATTCCCACCTAAGCTAGTCCCATTTGCTCACGTTTAGCTCATATTGCTCTTAACCTTTCCTATTCACGTACCTGCCCAAGTGCCTTTTAAATGTACACGCCTCAACCACTTCCTCTGGCAGCTCATTCCATTTATGGACCACCCTCTGGGTGAAAAAGTTACCCTCAGGTTCCCATTAAACTCTCCCCTCTTACCTTAAACCTATGCCCTCTGGTTATTGATTCCCCAACCCTGGGAAAAATACCATGCGCATTGACCCTATTTATGCCCCTTATGATTTATACACCTCTATAAGATTAACCCACATTCTCCTGTGCTCCAATGAAAACAGTCCCAACCTACTCAACTCCTCTCCATAACTCAGTCCCTCGAGTCCCGGCAACATACTTGTAAATCTCCTCCACACTCTTTCTAGCTTAATGACATCTTTGCTAAAGCAAGGTGACCAAAACTGAACACAATATTCCAAATGCGGCCTCACCAACATATTGTACAACTGCAACATAACATCCCAACGTCTCTCAGTGCTCTGACTGATGAAGACCAGCAGGCCAAAAGCATTCTTCACCACACTGTCTATCTGTGATACCAGTAACTGAGGCTGCACACTTACTGGAGGAAACCCTGTTACCTTTTTTATAGCTTCAAGTAGATGATAGTGTTACATCAGCAAGAAGGACTAAAGATAACATACATAGACATGCACCCTTGCATGTATCTGCACAAAGAACTGTGTAAAACTTTCTATGACAGATGGCTCATTCACAGCATGTGTTGAAACGTGTTATGTGTAATCTCAACTCTTTCCAATGGTAATTTTATATTTCCTCAGGAAATAATCGGACATGTTGAATAAAATATCAGAAAGGATTTGTAGCAGGGTTTTATATCTTCTAATGTATTCTACATGGCTACATCCCCTATATTTATGTTATTACTTAAGACTCAAAAAAAATCACCAAAATTTGTAGATACTGTAGCAGTTTCTGGAAATTATCAATTTTTTTCCCCCCAGAAGTCCCAAACAGAAATCTGTGTAGAGATATTGTAGTGACCAAGAATGCTCCAGTGACAATAGCAGTGAAAGCTTCTTGTCCTCATTCCCAACTTTTAAAAAAATTGCAGGGTGGGTTTTGCAGACAGAAGGATTAGAATCAAAGACTGAATGGCTTCCTTTTGTGCAGCCACCATTTCTTTCAATGGTTCACAAAAGGGGAAAGTGAATCCTTCAGGGAACTTTGGTTTCATTTTTCTTAAAAGAGTTTGGAAATAGCTCTGAACAGGTGGTGTGTACAGGAATGGGCTATGCCTTTCCCAGTAAGTTGATTTGATAGATGATGATGAACATCTGGCAGGAAGGGAAAAGATTTAGCCAGGTCAACAAATTCAGTCTGTGTGAGCTGACTTTCTGCCATTTTCATCATTTAATTGCAAAATTGGAGCTAATACATTTGGGATTAAAATTAGGAGTTTCACACAAAGAATACTGAGTATCTGGAATTCTCATCAAAAAGCTTTGGATGTTGTTTTTCCAATTGTAAAAAAAAATCCTATTTCAATGCCAATTTCAGTCAGTTTCTTCTAACTAACCCACAGCATTCTTTAATTTTCACTCATATTTCTTTAGCACTCATTTATATTTCTTTTTAACATAATTAACATATGTAATTTTCTCTTTTGCTTGGCTATTCCTGTCAGATTAATTGCAGCATTAGAAAGATTGTAAAAGTTTATTTTTGATGCAGATAGAGCATTGGTAGAATACAACTTTAGACCAAATAATTAGAAGAAAGTATCCCATTGATAAAATATAAGAAAAGAAACTGTGGCTTTATTATGTCCTGGACATACAGGAAAAGGAGATCCATTTTTTAGGTTTTCTAAAACAGACCTTCTGATAATTTTGGTCTTGCTACTTGGTTTGATAATGCTTAAATATGTTGGATAGGGGAAGATAGATCAGACCCAATAAATATTTTCCTAATTTTTTTCTTTCTAATTTAATGCAATAGAAATATTTTAGGTTAATTGCATTATGCGAGGCCACAGAAGGGCAACAACTTTACTATGTACTAGTATCATTTTTTCTTGTCTCTGTTAAAATTGACTAGCATCCTGACCATCCAATGAGCATCATATTAGTCAGAAACATACATTTCTTCCCTCAGGTTCCTCTTATGGCAAATGAGTTCCATTTCAACCTTTCACTCCTGTACCCAATGTTGCATTACCTCAGTCAATTCAGTGTGGATTTGGAGTTTCTTACTTCCTTCCACTCTCCTCCCCCTTCCACTCGCTGGCCTGATCATTGAGTGAATTTTTAAAAATATATATACTGGTGCGCTCTGACTGTTGAGCCTATGGGCTTTACATAGCAGACAGAAAGTTGATAGCTGCAGAAGCAATGCAACCCGTGGAATCACATGCTTAAACCTTCTAGAAGATAGAGTAGTACAGCAGAGGAACAGGCCCTCCAGCATGGATGTGGTGGGCTGTAGGGCGCATTTATGTGCCGTGCAACTCTATGACTAAACAACTAGCAACCGTGAATAAACAATAAAGACACAATAACTTGCCTTTGTAACTCAATTATTTTCTGATTTAATGAACTTTGTGTGATTTTTATTAAATAAGAGACAGGAATTAGATTAATATCAATAATATTCAACTATGTAATGTTGGTAGTAGCAGATTTAATTGCTATCAATGCTCATTACTGCTCTCCTAATTGAATCCTGCTGGAGGTGTTGCTCATTGAATAGGAATTAGCATGCACCAGTTTCACAATTTACAGCAAATGTCATTGCTCTGGACTTTTCATCATTTTTCTTTCTATGATTTAATTGAACATCTATATTGGTCGGATCTTCCAGTTTAATAGCAGAAAGGTGGGTTCTCATGTCCATTGAATTAGACTTTTGTCATAAATTATTTGGAGATCATTTACCAATCATTCCAGCCATTTTTCACTCAAGAGTGCTGAAAAAAATACATCATGAAACAATCATTGCTTCAACAAGCATAAGACCAACAACTACAACAACTGAAATATGGAAATGCAGGGGATAAATATTTCAGTGTTTTAGCAATAGTTTACACCATGCAGCAACAGAGTTTGTGTTCCACAAATGTGTGGGTTATGATTTCAAAGCCAAAAAAGTTAGGAAGAATGACCAAAAATATTGATTGAAGGTATGGGTTTAGAATACATGTCATAGGGATATGGGAGATGGAAGTGGGATAGAGTCCAAGGATTCCCTGCAGAGAGAAACCTGATGAAAGGCGAGCAAGGGTTTGAGGAAAGGAACGGCAGCAACATTAACTGTTGCACCACTTTGCTGTTATAAGAGCTCAGATGCTAACTTTTGAGGACCCAGGCTACCACAAAAAAATAACAGCCATACAACAGGGCCATTAAAAGTCTGCCAATGAGCTTGCCATGTAATAATGAATACCCCAACATTCTTAAAAAAAAATCAGTTCATCCAATTGAGTAGCAAGGGCAATGGAAGAATGTGAAGAAGTGTGAGTGAAAGTGTAGTCTGTGTTTTGGATATATGGAGAATGCAAAGACCTTTGCTGACAGCACTTGTGGCAGCTTACACTGCTGCCTTCGAAGTGCAAGCAGCTGTCATTTGGCTCTGGAACCCTGCAATGACTTGAATTTCTAGGGCATCACAAAACTTCTGCACTCTGACTTTGCATAAAGCTTAGAAGCAGGAGGTGTAATCAAAGGAGAATGCCTTGCTGTTCCCTTTCAGGCGCATGTCCCATCATAGCCCTAGTTAGTGCCAGATGACAAGCTGAGTTATCCTTGCCAAAATGCTAGAATCTGTAGCTGGGTCCTTAAGGCCCAGGGGTTTTCAAGGTCACCAGGATGAAATATCCTCAATGGAAGTTCATCAGCCTTACACCTCCCAGGTTGGAGTCACTGGGCATTCACCTCAGGAGAGCACAAGATAGATATACAAGCACTCAAGATAATCACAAAGTGGTTACATAAGAGAAGCTCCTGGCACTGAGGTTATATTTATGACCATGAAGACAAAGCCCTTGAGAATGGGTTCAAGGAAATCAAAGGGACCCAAATATAATGGGTAGTGGTGAGAAAAATTGCAGAAACACCAGTGTATTGCAAATGGGAAGGATCGTTTAGATGGCGCTCTTTGAGAGCTCTGGTAGACAGTCAATGTAGTTCATGGTCTTCCTTCATGTGTTATCTTTTGCACTTTCCTCTGCTGCACTTGCTACTCAATTGGATGAACTATTTTGTTCAGAAAACAATGGGGCATAGAGACCATAGATGTACTTAAAGAGAAACTAGGTTAATGCACAAGAAGAAACAGAAAGGAGAATGTGCCAATATTGGCTTGAAGAAGGGGAGTCTCATAAAAAGCATTAATGTAAGTTTGTGTACTGCAATGCAGAGTCTGTGTACTCTGACACCAGCTCAGACTGCTGATGTTATAATTCTGGGTACAATTGTTCAAGGGGAAAGGTAAACTGAGTCTTATGTTTAAATTGGGAATTCAGATTGAGGCTGATTGATAGTCTATGAATTTCACATTACATGGGATTACCATCAGGATCACTTGGGTAGAAGGGCTGTTATTTCTCCAAAGGCTGATGAAGTCTCTCCTGACACCAAATGGATTTTGATTGTGATAGCTAATAAATAAGTACTTACACTTAATACTTGTAGACATGGTTTTTGGCATAGACGTATCAACAGCAGCTGAAATGTACACAAACAGGAAAAGAATGAAGGTTACTGCATCTAGTCCATGATGGCAAACAATTTCAATGATGATATACATTTCTGGAAACAGAAAGTACCCACATACATTCTACTTAGTCCAAGCAGTTATAACTACCCCAGACTGTATGCAGCACTAAATGCCTTAATATTGACTCATAAGAGATTCTTCATTCTATGAAATGAAGTTTCAAGTTACCTGTGTCTATAAAACATACACATTTAATTGGTAATTGGTAAATTATTGTCACATGTACCGAGGTACAGTGAACAGGTTTGTTTTGCATGCCATCCAGACAGATTATTCCAAACACAAGTATATCAAGGTAGTACAAAAGGATAAACAATAACAGAATGCAGAATATAGTGGTACAGTTACAGAGAAAATACAGTGCTGGTAGACAAATAAGGTGCAAGGGCCATGACAAAGTAGATTGAGAGATCAAGAGTTTATCTTTATTATACACGAGGCTCGTTTAAAAGTCATATAACAGCAGGATAGAAGCTGTCCTTGAGAAAAGAAAATAGAGAGTATGTTATCAACAATGAGGCATTGTAATAGTGCACCTAGAGAATTTACATCCCAATTGCTGAGTAACCATCACAATCTCCAAGTAGTAACACATGGCTTAATATTCCAAGCATAAATCATTGCATCTAATTTTGTTGTCTCCATTCAGATCAATTCAAAGTATGTGACCAACACTCAGAAATTCTGTGTCAGATATAGTAAGATGGTGTAACAGCATGAACCCAGTTCAAACTCACTGCACATTAGTTCTGGCCATCACTGGAGCACCTGCTATAGAAAATATAATAGTGCAGAAGGATTAAAGAGAATGGCATGATTTTAACTAACATCCTTCTCATCTTCCACATCCAGATTGCGCATTCCCTCAATGTATCCTTATGCCATTCTGTCTTCAGATAGCTCACTACCATCTTTTCAAGGATAATTAGAAATGGACAATAAATACTGGCTTTGCTAGAAATGTCCACATGCTGAAAAAGTACACACGTAGCTGTTATTGAGCAAGAAGAGAGTAGTGAAAAAGATAGCCCATCATTTTAAGTCTGAATAAGAGCACTGTATTATAGGATTAGCTTCACAATGGGATCAGCATGCAGCAAATCACTGGGCTTGAGTGTTCTGCACATAGGCAAGGTGACAAGCATAGCCCAAAAGCCAATCTCCCAGAGGACAAGCTTACATAAATTCTGCTTTAGAGAGCTGAAGACTGATGCACATGCTCTTCAAGATATAGTGTGTTGGGAGGCCTGCCTGAAATTATATTGAAATACTGAAAAAATAATGGGCACCTCAGTCTTCCACAGTGGTGTTCATGAAGCCTGAAGCATACCCTAGACAGAAGAAGTGGCAAGTTCTTTTTCAACATTTGCCTATCCAACAATCATGTAATAACCAATGGCTGATAACTCAACTTCCATCGCAACACAAGCAGAAGCCTCCCACAGTCTGTGTGCTGCAATGAAATTTCTGAAATATGACATACCCACAAATAACAATACAATATTTGCATTTAATATCAGTTACCTTTGGTTGTAAGTAGATTCTTGTAGTGTACAGCCATATGATCTTGGATTATAAACTGGGTGGACAATTTGGAGGATGATCCCAAACAAAATGCTGCAAGTAAACCAGAATTGTTGATTATCCTACAGATGAAAGTCACTCTTTGAAAGTGATCTATCTGTGTTGGACAGAAGTTAAAGCAAACTCTTATTTTTCTTTTGGTTCAGAAAGCTCTTATTCCACTGCTGATGACATGGTCATCATATCAATGAAATAAATATAACCACATTTTTCACAAAAATGGAAAAACAATGAACTAACAAAATTAACTCCCTCCAGAAATAATTCATGAAAGTGTTTACTGTAACAATTTTATACAAATTAAAACATCATGGACAAGCAGCTTAATTGGAGTGTACCTTTAAAAATACCAAAATTCTGAAAATATCTAATATAGAACTATAATCCTATTGAGAATCAGTCCACTATTGACTCAAGTAAATTTTCTTTTGGAACAACTTGACAGTTAAGATAATGTCTAAAGATGAAATGGAAATTGGTCACCTATCAAATTCCATCTGAAAAAATATACTCACTGCATCTCTTTTATCTAGACACATCATTATTCATAAAATAAAACCTTTAGATTAATAAAGTTTATCATCCATTATTAGCCTGTCTGGTCATTCATTAATTTCATCCCTAATTGTGGAAACTCACTGCTTGCAAGGTAGATTTGATGGCCTGAAATTTCCTTACTTTTTCTTTTATCTCTTTTTCTAGAACCGTGTAGCATTTATTGTTCTCCACTTGAAGAATTTTTATCCAAAATTCTACCATCCCAGGATTTTGAGATGCATACATTTTTTAAACTTGTTCCTTTGAATATTTATCTCCAATAGTCAATCTTCTGTATCTGCCTCAAACTCTTTTGCATTTCTGTCAGCTTCTCTGTAAAAAGTGAATCCAAAGCACTTAACAAACACCTATGGTTTTTATATCACACCTGTTCATTGACTGTCATCTATGTAATTTAAGTATTTTGGATTTGTTGTCTAGATTTAAACAACAGTGCTTCAATTACATTTACTAGTCATGCCATGTTGCCCAGAGATGGTGGGTAATCTTCTTGGATTGTCTTCTACTCAATTACATAAAAGACAGTTAGTGAACATATGGGACTACTCAACTGTGTTTAAAAAAAGCCACAACTGTTTCTCAAGTGCTTTGTATACATTTTTACAGAGAAGCTTCTTCCAAGGCAATCCTTCAGCATTGAGGATGACTTGCTTCCACTTCAGTTCTGTGGGTTCTGAGGTAGTTGATGAAGCCATTGTGGGACCCACAGATTGCCAGAGGAGGTGTTTGACAAGGCCAGGGAGGTGGGTGGGAGGTAATGCACTGCCATTTATGCTAGATATGTCTGCTCCTAACAAAGAGGCTCAAGGTATTCAGTGCCATTTCAAATCTTCCTCCTCCATTGTGAGCAGTCACGGGCTGGGAATTCTCACAAGTTGGTGGTCCACTTTATGAAGGAGAAGTTGAGAATATTTTTGGATTGTTTCCTCTGTTCATCTGGTGAATCTCCTGCTGAGACTGAGATCAAATTAGAGTGTCTGTTCTGAAAGTCAAATTTTGGTCATACAAATAATGTGGTCTGTCCATCAGAGCCAGCTGAGTGCAATTTGGGGTTCAGTTCTGTAGATGTTGACCTAGGAGAGACCACTGACATTGGTTTGCTTATCTTGCCAGTGGGTTTGGATCATCTTGAAGTAGTATTGGTGGTTTATTTCCAGTGCTTTTCCATGTCTCAGAAGTACACAGAATTATTGCTGCTCTGTGTACTACAAGCTTTGTGTAAAGTTTGAGATCTTAATCTTGAAAATATTCTTTTCTGCAGATGGCCAAAGTCTGGCACACGAAAGGTGATGTTGAATGTCTGCATTTGTTGAGCAGTGGTTTATGAGATATGGAAACTGGCCCATGTTTTTTGAGGTCTCATTGTGGCCCTTATTGTTGGGGAATGGTGTTGTGCATGGGGTCAGATTAGTAGAGGGCTTTTGTTTTGAGGATATAATGTGTAAGGCTCATTTTCTTAAACATTGACTTGGACCTCAGACTCCAAATGTGTGCATGAGGAAATCTCACCTATATATTGCAGCTCGATGACCGAGGCAGGTCTGACCTCATTTCTGGAATGGAGGTGATGTAGGTTGAACAGTTTCCAATTCACGCAAGCTCCTTTCCAGTGAGAAGTGCAGCACTGAGGTAAGAAAGATTAGTGAAATGAGTTGGGGGGGCAATGATACAGCCTTAACTGACAACAGTCTGCACTAATATTTGGTCTGTAGTGGACCTGTCAGTTAAGGTTTGTATACCATAAATGGGCAGACATAGGATGAAGATAGCCAAATGTAGGCAGCTAAATTTGAGAAGAATGCTCTATAGACACGCTCAGTTGAAGGAGTCAAACATACGAACTGTGAACGGAATTAGCCCCTCTAGCCTGCTCTGCCATTTAATAAGGTCATGATTTGATTATAACCTCATCACTGCATTCCTGTTTATGGATGGTAACCTTCCACCCCCTTGCTTATCAAGTATTTATTTACCTCTGTTCTTATCTGTCTTAAATGGGCAACTCCTTATTTTTTAAACAGTCATCCCTAGTTCTTGATTCGCTCACAGGAGGAAAAATTCTTTCCAAATCCACCCTGTTAAGATCTCTCAGGATTTTATATAATTTGATCAAGTCCCCTCTCATCAGAACAAATAAACATAGAAATAAACAGTACAGCACAAGAACAGGCATTTTGGGCCACAATGTCTATGGTGACCATGATACCAATTAAACTAATCCATCTGCCTGTACACAGTCTATTTCCCTCCACCCCTTGCCTATTCAAGTGCTATCTAATTGCCTCTTAATTGTTGTTATTGTATCTGCTTCCACCACCTTCCCTGGGAGCATGGTCCAGGCATCTACCACTCTCTGCGTAAAAAACTTGCCTTGTAAATCTCCTTTAAACTTTTCCCCTCTCACCTTACATCAATGTCCCCTAGTATTTGACATTTGCACTATCTACCCTATCTGTACCTTTCATAATTTTATATACTTCTAGCAGGATGTTCTGCAGTCTCTGGCACTGCAGAGAAAACAATCCAAGTTTGTCCAATCTCTTTATAACTAATACACATCTCGGTGACCCTCTCCAAAGCCTCTATATCCTTCCTGTAATGCAGTGACCAGAACTCCACACAATACTCCAAATGTGGCCTAACCAAAGTTTTATACAGCTGTAACATGACTTCCCAACTTTTATACCCTTTGTGCCAACCAATGAAGGCAAGCATGCCATATGCTTTCTTTACTGCCCTATCTACTTGTGTTGCCATGCTTCCAGACTCCAGAGGATACATATCTAGCCTGTCTGATCTTTTCTCATTAGTCAACATGCCATTCCATGTACTATTCCAGTTAAACTTCTCTGAACTGCTTAACATGCATAACATCCTCTTTAGATACAATGTACATAGTATTCCAGATGTGATCTCAATAAAGCCCTAGATGCGAAGTCAAAAAAAAAGCGTGGGTAGTGATTAAGACTCATCCTTGCATCTCTTTTGGAGTTGAAATGCAATAAATATCATGTCCATTGTACTTCTAGACAGACAAATCCACAATGCAATTCAGGGAACATCTCTTTAGCCATTAGGAAGACACAGCTGAAGATAACCCTGGTGATGACTTTTCTCTGCCAGACAGCAGGAAGACTCCTCTGTAGTTACCATAATCATATTTGTCTACATTCTTGAAGGTGGTCACGATTACACCATCTTTTAGGTCACTGGGCATGTCCTCAGTTTCCCAGATGCCCAAGAGTCTGTCATTCACTGCAGCCTCAGCATTTTTAAAATTGGAACCAATTTCTGTGATCTTTGATTGAGTTAAACTGCTTATGGGAATAATCCATTATGAATGAATTCTTGGATAATCAACAGGAAATTTACTTAAATTAAAATATTAATGAATGTGCGAAATGATAAAACATGTAACATATATCTTAATACTAGCAACAGCTTGCAAATCATAAAACAGATCAGTTTCAGAATTAGCATGTTTGTGGATTCAGTAACACCTGCCACGTTGCTTATCAAACACATTTATGTCCATAAAAATCCACTGAGCTTGAAAAATTTACAGGGGGTAGCAGTCAACAAATAAAAACTTACAATTCCTGGTTGCTTCCATTTCAGGAATCCTTGGGGGTGAATGTAAACCAAATCAAAAATTCAACATTAAAGCCTCGATAGAAAAATATTTTTACACTAAATAATATTTGTGCACTGCAAATCCATTTCCAGTATTTGAAATGAACCAAAGTGCTCTTGCAATCATTGGACTATTATATACAATTTCCTGGAGATAGGATGGGTTAAAGGACGACTTTGATATCATACCAAGCAAAATTTGCACAACTATCCTTGCATCTTACAGGAACGCATTTATTTTTTTTGAGGAAAGCTGTTGTAGTACTGATGTGAATGATATGCATGACATTGCAATGCATCAGTTTGGTGTGCAGCATTGCCACACCATGTACACAAAAGTAGTATGTGAATGTTTTCAGCAGTGCTTGGAGGGAGGAGTCAGTGTGCTCCAGGATTGACTGAAAGGGATTTAGAGAAGTTGGTGGAACAGGTAATCCACAGGAGAAAGGAACAGTATGCAAGCAGGGACCAAGATCCTTCAGGGCTACAGGCAAGTGCTACTGGCAGGAGGCTGCTCAAAAGATCTCTGCTAATAGTGAAACTCCAGTGTCTGCATGGTGTATGGGTGCCTGCAAAAAATGGATGAAGCATGCAAGACTTCCCTTCCATCTATTTGTAACTGAAAATTGACATTGGTCTCTTTTACCCAGTATGGGATACTCTTTAAATATTTCTAATAAAATATTTTATAATCTCTCACCAGTTTCAGCAGGATGCTGTTTTCTATTCACAACCTCTAAGTTAAAACTGGAAAATTAGGCACCATGGGCCTGTTATTTCCTGATTTGCTCTCGTTCTCTAAGGCTAATTTGAAACTTGTTCTTGAGTTTCATTTTAAAATTTTGCTGGTACCTCTCATATCCTCCAGAGGATGAATTTCAGGTTGATTGCCTTCTTGGCAGTTGCCCTTGAGTAAACCTCTGATATGATGGGGTAGTGAGGAGAACATAAGAAGATGTCAATTATGGTTGGTGGCAGCCTCTGAAGTGCTCTGGAGCCAGGTAAAGCGTACCTTCTTATTCCATACCAAGCTTAAAATTATGTATATATACACGTATATATATGTGTGTGTGTATATATGTGTGTGTGTGTATATATATACACACACATATATATACATACATACACACACACACATATATATATATACTTCCCAGAGACACAAGAGGCTGCAGATGCTGGCATCTGGAGCAAAAAAACTGCTGGAGGAACTCAGCAAGACGAGCTGTATCTGTGAGGGAGAAAGGAATTGTCGACGTTTCAGGATAAGACCCTGCATCAGGGCTGATACTATAGATACTGCTACAGGTACTTACTATTTTGTTGCTCATTACTGCTTAGCTGCAAAAACTGCTAAAAGTCGCTTGACACAACACAAACATAACAAGGATGAATTATATTTATGATTTATTTAAAGAATGTAGGAATACAAGACTGTAGATAGAAAAGTTGCTAATATGTAAACTTAGTCTTCTAGTTCTATTACTAACTCAAGCTTTACATCTTATAAGTAATTTATCTTGATACTTACGGCTGCTCTTTGTGCACATGTGTCCTTTAAATGGGCCCATCAGGGAATATTTAGGGATCATGGTTAATTGAATTCCTAAGGAGTAGAGAAAGCAATGATGATTAAGTACAAATTGTGCCAAACAACATTATTACACTGAGGCTAAGCAGTTCCAGCATCTGCTAAAAAAAATAACACTCATGAATCATTAGCAGGTTTCCTCACATTGAATATTTCCAAGTTGTCAAGTTACTTGTCTGAAGCATCTTTTCATCTTTTGGGGACAAAGAATCCTTCCATAGAAAGCATAGGATCTTCCCATATACAATGAACTCTGCCATAAGAATGCAAAGCTTTCACAAATTGATCGTAAACCAGGAACATTTCTTTGATTTATCTGTTTCATGTCATTTATCTGACATTTTCCTGTAGCAAGAAAGTAAGTTATCAGTAAAAATTGTACTACACAATCACATTTGAAAATATTTCAGCTTCAGCAACATTTCCTTGATCAGGAACTCTCTATTTTCAAAGCTATTATTTCTGATGCAGTAATAATGCATTTACAATGCTAGGATAAAGATTCTGTGATCCATTCATACTTTCAGTGATGACTTTCCTATGAATACTACTCTGTGGTGGGAGTAGATGGAATAGCATTCCATACACTCCCAGTATGGAGTCATAATAATAGTTATACAGCATGAAAACAGGCTCTTTGGCTCACCTCATCCATGCAAACCAAGGTACCTATCTGAGCCAGTCCCATTTGCCTGTATTTGGCCCATATCCCTCTAAACCTTTCCTATCCAAGTACCTATCCAAATGTCTTTTAAATGTTGTAATTGTACCTACCGCTAACCATTTCCTTTGGCAGCTCATTCCATATACCCACTGCCCTCTGTGTGGAAAAACTTGTTCCTCATGTCCCATTTTAATCTTTCCCCTCTCACCTTAAACTTCCAGTTATAGACTTCCCTTTCTTGGGAAAAAGGCTGTGACTATCCACCTTATCTATGCCCCTCATGATTTTATAAATCTCCACTAGGTCACCTCTCCACCTCCTTCACTCCAGGGAAAACAGTTCCATAACTTAAGCCTTCTAGTCCCGGTGAGATAGGGAACTGTTCATAATACCAGGATCACCACAGTTCATATATAAATAATAGTATTTACATTCTGCCATGATTATCACAATAAGAATAAAAAAGGGAAATCGAGAAGTAAACTTTTTCGACACAAAACAAAATCATTTTGCATTTACATAACACTTTAAACAAAAAATAACTCCAAGGCATTTTATAGGGGTACGTTCGATGAAAATTTGACACCAGTCCACATAAAGAGATATTAAAACAGATGACTAAAAGCTTTTTGGCCTTTAAGCCACACCAAGGCAGAAAGGTTTAAGGAAGGAGAGGTACAGCCATCAAAGAAGGAGTGATTAAAATTAGGGACATCAAGAGATCAGAATTGGAGGTACACAAATGTATTGGAGTGATCTAGGGCTTACAGAGATAGGGTGCAATCAAATCATTGAGATATTTGAAAATTATTAGAATATAAAATTAAGGAGCCAACATAATCTGGTGAGCACAGGGGTGGTAGAGAATAAGACAAGGTGCAGGTTAGGATGTGGAAGCAGAATTTTGGATGTTAATGGAGGGTGGAAGGCAGGAGATTGGCTAAGAAAGGTGGGAATAGTCAAATGTAGAGGTAACAAAGGATATAAAATAAGGATAGAATTATTAGAATAATATAATTGTTTTTCCCAAAGTGATTACTAAGGCAGAAGTTTCGCCAATTCAACTTGCCAGTTTCAAGGCCTCTGTGACCAATGGGCAGTTTAGAAAATCTGACAACCCTCCTCCAACCTCTACCCATCTGGCGTTAACATGGTATTACATTATAGGTTATTCTTTATACAGAATGACCTGGTGGCACACATCCTCTCTGTAGGTATTGCTGGCCATAGGGAGTTCATTCACCTCTGACAGGTATTCTAAATACCCTCCTCAATCAAGTTAGTACAAGGGACACCAGTTCAGTTGCTGACAACTGGAAAATGTAACAGTATGCTGGTTATGACAATGCATGAAGCAGAATTTGGAAGAGTATTTGAAAAGAAAAAATATAAAAAGATATGGCTCATGTGGCAACACAAATGAAAGATGCAAAGCTCCTTGTGCTGCAAGGATCATGATTTTGGACAGTATCACAATCCTTGTTAATTGCTTAGAAAATTGCTACATATTCTATTAAGTCATCATGAAACTATTTAAAAATTAATTACTGGCTGCAACATCTGTAACCAGAAGATATAGCTCTAATGTAGTTGGCAAAGAGGGGAAATGAATTTGTTTTTTTACCACAGCTTGTTAAGATTTGCAAAACACAGCCTGAATAGATACAAAAGTAACTTACAAAAGAGAATTGAAAATATAATTTTTAAAGAAAGCATGATGCAAGAAATAACAGGTGCTGGAACAAATTAGAAAGCTCTTTCAAAGAGCCTGCATGTCCTTGATGTCAATTGGTCTTCTCCTGTGCTGTAGAATTCCATAATTACCCCCAATGTTCTTCAGTTCAAAGATTAACACTTTGAAATTCTATTTTTAAAACATGTTGACAGAAATTAGTTGAAACGTTGTGTTAATAATGAATATGTAAAGATGGGTCAGCTTTCTTTTTTAATTAAAATATTCAACTGTTTCAAGAGCGTCATTACTCTGAATTCTGATTAACTTCAAGAGACTTTGTTTGATTTTGCCATCTATTTCATTGATGCTTTGGAATATGTTTATTTCTGCTAAGAATCAAATTAGGTGAACCAGCTTTAAGGAATTACTCCATCACCCTTGTGAAGTTCAACTAACATTATCAGATACAGTCCTTAGTTCATAATGTTTCATGAAACAAAGTAAGTTTAGCACTCACTGCTTAAATAAATATACAATAAAGGTCAAATATATAATGAAGATTGGTGTGATCATTAGGTGTAATGCCAGTTAATATGCAGACAATGCCAAAGGTGTTGAAGACCTAGGCATCAGGCTCGTAAGGTTAAAAAATAAAATTAATAAAATCAGGAAACCACAACAGTGCTGGTTAAATTCACCATCACATAAATGAATGGATGAATGGCTGGGCCAGTAAGCCAGTAGATACCTGTTCCTCAGGGATGTTTAAAATTGACAAAATAAAAATGCAATAAAAGATAATGGGGATCTTCAGATTGAAGCTTCCAGCAGAAGGATTTAAACATCCACATTATGAAGTTAACTGTGGTCTTCAGAGATTTACTTTTTGTTTTATTTTTCTACAATTGTCTCATGGCCCACAGAAAATGTGTGGACAATAAAAATGACTACAGTAACTCATCTCCACTAATATTTGTATATTCCTTTGGTTTGAAATCATGATTTATTTTTATGAGGAGGCAAATGAAATATCTGCCAGAAGTTGGTGGCATCCATCCTTAAATATTCAGAATTGCGAATTGGAGGCTCTCCTATCAAATAAGGATGTGCAATCATCGTGCTGTTTAACTGGCATATTACTTAGAAAAATCCCAATCACAATCTTCCATGCTTTATATCCCACTGCAAAAAAGACATGGCAGGGTGATGACCAGTCATTATGTTGCACCTTTCAAAATGGTGACAACTATTGCTGAATGCTTTTGTCCAATGCCTGTATACAACAATGCCAAACGTACTTTAAAAAGGTTTTATTCTGCAATGATGAAAGTGTGATCTGCTGTAAAGATATTGGCTTCAATCTTATATCAAGAAAAAGTTGGTGGCCCAGTGCTATACGAATGGGAGGGAATAGTCCTTAGAGTTTTCAGCATTAACTCCAGACCCCATGAAGTCACATGGCATCAGGTCAAACATGGTCAAGGAAATCTCCTGGTTTCCACTTATTATCCTCCCTCACCTAATGAATCAGTACTCATCCACATTGAAGAGCACTTAGAAGTAGCATTGACAGTAGCATGGGCACAAAAATGAATTCTGGGTGAGGGACTTCAATGTACATCACCAGAGCAGCCAGACTGGGTCTGATGCAAGTAGTAAATGAACCAAGATGATAGGTAAACCTAGGTAAAAGCGAACACCACATACTTCTTGTGAAGACATTGTTCTGTCTTCACACCAAAGACACCTCCATTCTGTTGTCTGGGACTACGAATATACTAAATGGGACAGACTCAGAACAGATCTGGCAGCTCAAAACTAGACATCAAAGAGGCACTGTGCACAGTCAGCAGCAGCAGAATTGCAGAATACCACAATATGTAAGCTGATGGCCTGGCATTTCCCTTACTCTAACAACCCTGTCAAGCCAGGGATCAACCCTAGTTCAATAAGCAGTGCAGAAAGGAATGCTGGGAGTAGCAACAGGCATACCTGAAAATGATGAGGAACAAGCCAGGTGAAGCTGCAAAACAGAACTATTTGCATACTAAACAAGAACAAAAAAAAACATGAAACAAGAGCTGAATGAAATCACAGTCAATGGATCAGATTAAAACTCTGCAGTCCTATGACACCAATGGTGGATAATTAAATAGCTAATGGGAAAAGGAAGCTCCAAGAATTTCTCCATTCTCAGCTATCATGGGTCCAGTATGTGAGTTCTAAAGAAAAGGCTAAAGAATTCACAGCTAAGTACAGCCAAAAGTGCTGAATAGATGATCCATTTTGGCTTCCTCCCAAGATCGTCACCTTCACAAGCCAGTCTCCAACCAATTCACATGATAACAAGAAATGACCAAAAACACTGGACATAGCAAAAGCTATAGGACCAGACATTCCAGCTGTGATACTGAAGACCTGTGTTCCAAAGTTAGCTGTGCCTTGAGCAATCTGTTCCAGTACAGTTACAAGATTGACATTCACCTGACAATGATGAAAACTGCCCAGATAGGCCATGTTCGCACAAGGGAGGACAAGTCCAGTTTATTGTTCTCAATAGTCAGCAAAGTGATGGAAGCAGTCATTGACAGTGCGATTAGGCAGCGCTTCCCCAATATCCAGTTTGGGTTTCTTCAGGGCCAAGCTGCTCCAGACCTTAACACAGCCTTGGTCCAAACACTGAACAAATAAAAAGATTCCAGACATGATGAGGAAGTGACTGCCTTGACCTCAAGGCACCATGTCATTCAGTGTAGTACTATGTGCCCCGGTAAAACTGAAGCCAAAGGGCATCATAATGAAAACACTCCAGTTTGCTGGAGTCGCACCTTGCACAAAAGAAGATGATTTTGTTTGTTAAAGGTCAAATGTCCTGGAAAAGCAGGAATTCCTTAAGCATTGAATTAGGCTCAACCATCTTCTGCTGCTTCATTAACGATCTTCTTTATGTCATAAATTTAGAAGGAGGGATGTTTACTGATGGTTGCACAACATTCAATTCCATTTGCAATACCTCAGCAAATGAGGCAACCCATGCTTGCATGCATCAATACCTAGACAACATTCAGGCATGAGCTGACGTAGCAATTAACATTCGCCTCACAAAATGTTAGGCAATAACCATCTCC
Source organism: Pristis pectinata (assembly GCF_009764475.1). NCBI lineage: Eukaryota > Metazoa > Chordata > Chondrichthyes > Rhinopristiformes > Pristidae > Pristis > Pristis pectinata. Next base: position 108,781,247 of record NC_067407.1, read on the forward strand.
TACATGAGCAAATCTAATCACATACCCTTGAGGTTCAAGAGCATTACCATCAACCTGTGCAACCACTTTCAGGGAGCTATGGACTTGGACCCCAAGATTCCTCTGTACATCAACACTGTTAGGGGTCTTGCCATTAACAGTGTACATTCTCTTTACATTTGATCTCCCAAAGCACAACACCTCACACTTGGCCGGATTAATCTCCATCTGCCATTTCTCTGCCCATATCTGCAACTGATTTTCTACACTATTCACTATGCTACCAATCTTTGTATCACCTGCAAACTTACTAACCCATTCATCCACATTTTCACCCAAGTCATTTATCTTTCTTTCTTTCTCAATCTTTTTATTAGTTTCCAAATTAATACAGATTAATATATAACATTGATGATTGTACATGTAATACAAAGAGATCAAGAGAACAATCATGGCATAGATAATCATAAAGAATAATAAAATATAAAAACATCTTTAGATCTCACGATCTCTTAGTAGATGAATATAATATAAAAGAAAGGAAAGAAAAAAAATTATTGTGTATATAAAAAAGAAAAAAAAAATCCCCAAATCAATAAAAAATTGCAACTAATCAAACCAAACTAAAAAGAAAATTTCAAAAAAAAAAGAAAAACTGGACTGAAATTTCTCAATAGAAACAGAGCAATATTATGTTGTCAACTCTGCTCCTCTAAGTTGAAAAGTTATTGAAAAGGGATCTATATCATATGAAAGTATTGAATAAATGGACTCCAAAGTCATTTATACATATCACAAACAGCAGAAGGTCCCAGTATGGATCCCTGCAGAATACCACTAGTCACGGACCTCCAGCCAGAATAAATTCCATCGACAACTACCTTCTGTCTTCTATGGGCAAGCCAATTCTGAATCCAAACAGCCAAGTGACCATGCATCTCATGCTTCTTAATCTTCTGGGTGTGCCTATCATGAGGGACCTTGTCAAATGCCTTACTAAAATCTATGTTGGGAATATCCACAGCTCTGCCTTCATTGATCACCTTCATCACCTACTCGATAAACTCAATCAAGTTAGTAAGACATGACTTGCCCCTCACAAAGCCATGCTAACTGTCCCTAGGTTCAGCCATGGTTTTCCAAATGCTCACAAATCTTATCCCTAAGAATCTTGTCTAATAGCTTCTCTACCATTGATGTGAGCCTCACTGATCGATAGTTTTCAGGATTATCCCTATTTCCTTTCTTAAACATTAGCTACTCACCAGTCCTCTGGGATCTCACCTGTAGCTAAGGAGGACAGAAAGATCTTGGTCAAGGCCCCAGCAATCACATCTCTTACATCCCTCAATAACCTGGGGTATACCCCATTGGGCACTGGGGACAGGCAGTCAGGGAGCACTTTGGCTGTAGTGACCATAATTCTATTAGTTTTAAGATAGTGATGGAAAAGGATTGGACACGTCCACAGCTTAGGGTCCTAAACTGGAGCAGGGCTAATTTCAGTGGAATTAGCCAGGATCTAGCAGAGGTCGATTGAGTGAGTCCGTTTGAAGGGAAAGGAATGAATAGCAAGTGGGAGACTTTTAAGAGTGCAGAAGCAGCATGTTCCTTTTAGAGTGAAGGGTAAACCTGGCAGGTTTAGAGAACCTTGGCTGACAAGGAATATTGAGGCTCTGGTCAAGAAAAAGGAACCCTACATTGGGTTCAGGAGGTCAGGGATGAGTGAATCCCTTGATGACTATAAAAAGATTAAGAACACTCTTAAGAGGGAAATCAGGAGTGCAAAGCGAGGGTATGAGATGGATCTGGCAGGTAAGGTCAAGGAAAATTCCAAGAGGTTCTATAGCTATATAAAGAGTAAAGGGTGGCTAGGGAGAGAGTAGGTCCCCTTAGACATCAACAGGGCGACCTACATCTTGAGCTGCAGGGGATGGGTGGGATTTTTAACGAATATTTCTCCTTGGTATTTACTGAGGGTCAAATCATAGTTGCTCAAGAGATAAGGGAAACTAGTGGAGATGTTTTGGAGGAAATTTATATTACCAGGGAGGAGGTATTTGCAGCCTTACAGTGCATTAAGGTGGATAAATCCCCAGGGCCTGACCGAGTGCATCCTTGGACTTCATGGGAGGCTAGAGAAGAAACTGCAGAGGCCTTTGCGGAGATATTTGCTTCATCCTTAGCCACTTGTGAAGTTCCTGAAGACTGGAAGGTGGCTAATGTTGTTCTGTCGTTTAAGAAGGGTATCAAGGACAAGCCAGGGAACTACAGGCAGTTCAACCTGATATCAGTAGTAGGGGAGTTACTGGAGGGAATTCTGAGGGATGGGATATACCAGCATTTGGATAGACGGAGTCTGATTAGGAGGAGTTAGCATGGCTTTGTGCATGGAAAGTCACGTTTGATGAACCTTTTAGAGTTTTTTGAAGAGATAACCAAAAAGGTGGATGAGGGTAGGGCAGAGTGTGTGGTTTACTTGGACTTTAGCAAGGCCTTTGACAAGGTCCCAAATGGTAGGCAAGTTATTTATAAAAATCACAAAGAGCAGGGGTCCCAGAACAGATCCCTGCAGGACAGCACTGGTCACCGACCTCCAGGCAGAACACTCTCGATCTACAACCACCCCCTGTTTTCTATGGGTGAGCTAATTCTGAATCCACACAGCCAAGTTTCCCTGGATCCCATGCCTCCTGACTTTCTGAATGAGCCTTCCATGAGAAACCTTATCAAATGCCTTACTAAAATCCATGTACACCACACCCACTGCTCTATCTTCAACAACGTGCTTTGTCACATCCTCAAAGAATTCAATCAGGCTCGTGAGGCACAACCTGCCCTTCACAAAGCTGACTATCCCTAATCAGCCTATGATTCTCCAGATGCCCATAACTTTTGTCTCTTAAAATCTTCTCCAATAATTTGCCCACTACAAAGTAAGACACACAGGCCTGTAACTCCCAGGGTTACCCTACTCCCTTTCTTGAACAAAGGAACAACATTTACCACCCTCCAATCATCTGGGACTACTCCTGTGGCTAGTGAGGATGCAAAGATTATTGCCAAAGGTGCAGTAATCTCTTCCCTCGCTTCCCATAATAACCTTGAACATATCCCGCCTGGCCCCGGTGACTTATCCATTCTAATGTTTTTATAAACTTATCCATTCTCATGTCTTTCCTCACGGCGACATGCCCTAGCGTATCAGCCTGTTGTATGCCATCCTCACAAAGGTCAAGGTCTCTCTCATTGGTGAATACTGAAGCAAAGTATTCATGAAGGATCTCCCCTACCTCTTCCAACTCCAGGCACATGTTTCCTCTTTTATCCCTGAATGGTCCTACCCTAACTCTAGTCATCCTTCTATTCTTCACATACGTGTAGAACGCCTTGGGGTTTCCTTGATCCTACTCACCACGGCCTTCTCATGCCCCCTTCTAGCTCTCCTAAGTACATTCTTAAGCTCCCTCCTGGCTACTTTGTAACTCCCCAGACCACTGTCTGATCCATGCTTTCTAAATCTTAGGTAAGCTTCTTTCATCCTCTTGACAAGATATTCTGTCTCTTGCCAACCGTGGTTCCTTCACTCTACCATCCTTACCCTGCCTCAATGGGACAAACCTATCCAGAACCCCATTCAAGTACTCCCTAAACAACCTCCATATTTCTGTTGTGCACCTCCCCAAGAATATCTGTTCCCAATTTACGGTCCCAAGTTCCTGCCTAATAGGATCATAATTCCCCCTCCCCCAATTCAATATTTCCTCATATTGTCTGCTCCCATCTCTCTCCAAGGCTATGGTAAAGGACAAGGAGTTATATCACTGTCTCCAAAATGCTCTCCCACCGAGAGATCTGAAACTTGATCAGGCTCATTGCCTAGTATCAGGTCCAGAATGACCTTTTCTCTAGTCGGCCTGTCCACATACTGTGTCAGGAATCCTTCCTGGACACACCTAACAAACTCTGCCCCATCTATCCCCTTTACACTGAGGTGCCAATCAATATTAGGGAAGTTGAAATCACCCATGACAACAACCCTGTTATTTTTGCACCTTTCCAAAATCTGCCTCCTGATCTGCTCCTCAGTGTCTCTGCTGCTATTGGGAGGTCTGTAGAATACTCCCAACAGAGTGATTGCTTCCTTCCTGTTTTTGACTTCCACCCACAATGACTCAGTAGACAATTCCTCCAGGACATCCTCCCTTTCTACAGCTGTGATACTGTCCCTGATCAGCAAAGCCACTCCCCCACCTCTTTTACCTCTGTCCCTGTCCTTTTTGAAACATCTAAACCCCAGAATATCCAGCAGCCATTCCTGCCCTTGTGACAGCCAAGTCTCTGTAATGGCCACCACGTTGTAGTTCCATGTACTTACCCGTGCTCTAAGTTCATCACCCTTATTCCTGATACTTCTCGCATTAAAGTAGGCACACTTCAGCCCATCCAACTGACTGCAATTTTGCCCTTTCAACTGCCTATCCTTCCTCACAGTCTTTCTACACACTGCATCTACTTGTACACTAAATGAACCAACCTATCACTCAGGTTCCCATCCCCCTGGAAAACTAATCTAAACCCTCCCCAACAGCTCTAGCAAACCTGCCTGCAAGAATATTGGTCCCCCTCCAGTTCAGGTGTAACCCGTCCCTTTTGTACAGGTCATACTTTCCCCAGAAGAGATCCCAATGATCCACAAATCTGAAACCCTTCCCCCTGCACCAACTCCTCAGCCACGCATTCATCTGCCAAATCAACCTATTCTTACCCTCACTGGCATGTGGCACAAGCAGCAATCCAGAGATTACTACCCTTGAGTCCTGCTTTTCAGCTTCCTACCTAGCTCCCTATATTCCCTCATCTCTTTTCCTACCTACGTCATTGACACTGATATGTACCATGACTTCTGGCTGTTTGCCCTCCCGCTTCAGGATGCTGTGGACCTGATTATAGTTATAGGGAGAAGTCGGCCAGGCTAGGTCCCTATTCCTTGGAACGTAGGAGAATGAGGGGCGACCTTATAGAATTGTTTAAAATTATGAGAGGCAGAGATAAGGTGGATGGTAACAATCTTTTGCCCAGGGTAGGGGAGTCCAAAACTAGGGGGCATAGACTTAGGGTGAGAGGGGAAAGATTTAAAAGGGATCTGAGTGGCAAATTTTCTTTTCTTTTCTTTTTTTATATAAACACAGAGGGCGGTGGGTATATGGAATGAGCTGCCAGAGGAAGTGGTTGAGGCAGGTACAATAGTATCATTTAAGAAGCATTTGGATAGGTACATGGAGGGGCAGGGCTTAGAGGGATATGGGCTGAACGCAAGAAATTGGGACTGGATGGGTAGGCACAGTGGTCCTCATGGACTTGTTGGGCCGAAGGGCCTGTATCTATGCTGTATTGCTCTATGACTCTATCACTTATCCACCTTAATGTTCTTCAAGAGGCCCAACATTATTGGATGACTACTGGGTTATCTGGATGAATACAACATTATCACTACAAAAGAAGCTTAACACCATCCAGGACAAAGCAGCCCACTTGATTGGCACCCCATCCACCCTAAACAATCATTCTCTCCATCACTGGCTGAAGTGTGTACAAATTACAATGCAATTACTTTCCCAGGATACTTTGATAGCACCTTCCAAACCTGAGACCTCTACCACCAAGAACAAAGGCATCAGGTGCATGGGAACACCTCTAACTGCAGCTTCCCCTCCAAGTTGCACACCATAATGATTACTACTGGTTCTCCATCATTGTTTGCTAAATCCTGGAACTCTTTGTCCAGAAACGCTGCAGGATTACATTCACCAGAAGAACTGCAGCGATCCAAGAAAGTGACTCACCACCACCTTCCCAATGGTAATTAGGGATGGAAAATGAATGTTGGTTTTGTCAGTAATCCCCAGATCCCAAAAGTGAATTAAAAGAGATACTAGGGCATGCACAATCTGCAGTCCCACGACTAAACTGGTAACTGTTACCTGCCATCATACTCCAAGGCTAAATGCCTTGAAGAATACAAGTAAGAATGAGCAAAAGTAGCAGAAAAGTGTATCCTGGTTTGACGATAAAGAATGGAAGCATCAGTCACGGGGGAAAAGCATATCAGTGTGAGGGAGAGGGAGAAAATGAGAAACAATGGTGCCCCACAACCATAGATAGTAAGTCTAGAAGAGCATTATTTTTTGACGAGGAGAAAACATTCAATATTTACCACATTTGCAACAAATTTCTGTTATTTTAGTTATAAAATACTATTAATTTACAAATCTCTTGAAACATTCAGAGATCATTAATAAATATTTGCCAATTGTGTTCCAACACTCAATATGCTATTGTTTGCTTTTCATATTGTATTTATTGCTATTCTAACTTGCCAAATGGTATATAAGTTTATCATGGTAAGAAAATGTGAAAACAAAATTATGAATCAACTGTAAACTATGCTCACATTTGAAATATAATTTCTTGTTTGACGTCCATTTTATCTTTCATTATTCTTTTGTCAGGGTTTGTCAGAAGGATAACGATGAAACATATTTACAAATGGGAAAAGTAGGTGCTTCAAAGGAAGGACTGAAAATGTAATGTATTGACAAAGCATTCAATCAGATGCACACGTGTAAAGTGAAATATAAAATGCACTGCCTTATGAGATAATACACATTACACAACTGGCTGCTATATTTAAATTTTGGATACTTAAAGTGTACTGGAGATAAAAATCTAAAAAAAATTAAACTGCATTGAAATTATGGTGAAACCAACCACAGGTTAAGTTTCCTGTGCGATTTCAGTATAAGTTGAGTAACACACTACACAGAAAACAGGTGGTGTTGACAGGTTGTAGTACCTTTCTGTCAAAATTCTTGGAGACTTAAATACAGATGAAATGGATTGATTCTATGAAAGTGCGCTGCTATAGAAAACTGGTCTTGTGTATTGAGCACCATACAAATTTAAATTTATTATTTTGTGGTAAAGCCCCCTGATAGTAGCATACTTATTTTTTAAAAAAAGTGACAATAAATGTAAATCTGGAAATAGTTTATTTGGGATTTCCACAGCTCTTCCACCAATATAATGGTGGGCAATCAGGAGCAAATGAGAACAAATTCTCTATCGTTGCATACATAATTGAAGTTATCAATGATACCAAGAAACCCGAGTGCAAGAGTTTAAATGTTGCATGGTGGCACCGCAGCTAACTTCGCTACCTTGCAGTTCCAGGGACAAAAGTTCAATCCTGAGCTCAGATGCTGTCTGTATGGAGCTTGCACGGTCTCCCTGTCATAGTGTGGATTTCCATTGTTTGCTCTGGTTTCCTCCCAGACGCCAAAGCTGCGTTGGCTAGTTAATTGACTAACGTAAATTATTCCTTAGCTGAGGTGAGTGACAAAAGAATCAAAGGGGATATGATGGGCGAGTGAAAGAGAATAAATTGCAGGGTTAAACGGGAATGGAATTGATAGGATTTCGCTGCTTGTGGCTGGCATAGGTGGGGCTGACCCGAGGGACGACAGAAAGGAGAAAAAAAATCTTCTTTGAAGGATTTGCAGAGAAGGATCATCAATTTATAATAGTCACTGACAGAATGAGGCAAACAGGAGAGTTTTTCCTTGGGTTTAGTCTTGGTAGAACATAGAATAAGTTACCCATGCGGGTGACTGGGCCAGTGTGCTGGAAATGGAAAAACCGGTAAGCATTTAAAGCTTTAAAAATAAATCACCCGAGAAGCCAGTAACACCGAGGGATTAATTTACGATTTATTTGGCATAAATTTGCCTTAGACACAATTTTATAAACACACATGAAAACACAGCACACCAGAACGTGCTTGATGCATTATATAAAAGTGAAAAGAATTTTATAACAAAAATACCGAATGTGGAGACGATAATGACAGTATGAAATTGTTTAAATCGAACAACGCCACAGATAAAAAGCTTTTTGGGAGCCGGGTGTAAATTAAGTATACACTTTGTAAAACACTATCTAATGATAGTAGAAATTTTGACTTTCCTGTATTCCTGAGGTGTGAAAACTCCACTTCAGACATGAACTTTATCAACAATAAATCCTCAACCCTGGTTTTGTAAAGCACTAATACTAATAATAAATTAGTTATTGGACTTTTTTCCTAACTAGAATGAAGTAAGTTAATTAATATTTTCCTATAAATATAATGGGTGACTACCTTACCCTTTTAGTGGATTTCATTTTCTTATAGCCCGTTTTAATGAAGAAATCGTTCCATCTCGCACAGCTGAGGTCATTCACGTTGCCGGAAGACTCATGATGAACAGCAGGAACAGCCAACCAGTGTAGGGATTAAGCCGAACTCATGACGTAGATGGCAGAATACCACCAATCAGAACTAACCTCGGGAGGGGATTCCTCTATTTAAGACATCACGCATTAGAGTCCGTCATTGCTATGCCAACAGTGAGTTGCTATTGATTGTGTATTTGTCGAGCGTAAAGGGCAGCGTCTATTTGGCAACATTATTTGTACTAAGAGATACTTTTTCTGATTTTGTTTTGGCCACCTCTAAAAAGATAAGGTGAAATCTACAACTTAGCGTATTATTTATTCACATTATAATTTTCACCTTAAAGTTGTAGTAGTTCTACATCTTGCTTTGTGTAGAATATGTGAGCTGGAATAAGTGGCAGCAAAAGAGACTTTGGAAAGGATCATTTTTGAAACTTTGTTGGAAATAATATCAGCAGTAGTTTAGTTCTAACGGTGACAGATGTGGCTTCGTGGCACCTTAATCTCTGAGTCGGGAGATTGTAGGTTCAAGTCCCTTTCCAGACATAGAAATCCAAGCCGATATTCTGATATAGAACGGAGGGCTGTGTTCTTAGTCGTGTAGCACTTTATTAAATTAAATACTAGATCATGCTTCTGCTCTGTACTGGCACAATTTCAAATTAGTGCAGGCAAGTTCATCCCTGGCGTACTGGACAATATTTATCCTTCATTCAACAGACCAATAAAAACAATAACATTGCTATTGTGGAGAGTTTGCTGTCCCTACAGTGAACACACTAGTTACTGAGCTTCCTACAAAGTGACAAGAACTATAGTGGATTTAAAAAAGCTTTAAGATATTCTTAAAAGGCTGTGAACTGCAAGTCTTTGAATTATTGTAAAAAAAGCTATTTGTATATGAAAATGAACCTGCACTGCTCTTTCAATTGTTGAGTACAGAGAGCCTGAGAAAATGCAGAGACTATCAATATTTAAAAGAAAGATGCTTGAAGGATTTAATGGATTTGGGAATTGGAGGGATGCAGTTGATTAGGATTAATATTTTTGCAGAAGAGAAACACTGAAATAGATAGACTACCCAGTCCAACTATTCTGTCTTGGCAGCTTTCCTATGACCAAATTGTCCAAATCACAATTAGGGTCTGTTCCCAAATCACTTCACAAATCTTGAACGTTGTCTTAACTACTAACTCTGTGATTCAATTCCACAGCATCACTACTCTTTGTATAAGAATGTTACTCACTTCCTTCACAATACTTAATCTTGTATCTGTGGCATATTCATTCTTGGTAGGACTGCTAAACAATCTAGCATTTACTATCATTTCATAATTCAAATGCTTCTGTTATATTGTTCCATGATTTACATTATAGTAATAATAAGCATCATTTTTAAGCTTCTTTCCCTTTCAGTATTTTGTCATACCAGAAAAGCAGAAACTACTGAATCTGTTCTATATTTTCACTGATGTCTTTTTTTCCTGACCATCTGGAGCTTAATACTGCAAGTTCTTATGGGTTTATTCTTATTTATTACCTTTTATATTCTGTCCTTATTGTATTATTACCTAGAATTCTATTAGATAACATTATGGCCTTATTATCTTGAGGAGCTGCCTTTATTTTCCTGTGACTTGCACCTTAATGCTTATGTGATTTTATAGTAGCAGAGTCAAAGTCAAGTTTATTGTCATATGCACAAGGACATGTATACACGGTTGCAATGAAAAACTTGCAGCAACATTACAGGCATGTAGCATTATATAAGCAGCATTCACAAGAAAATATAAATTGAACAATTTTTACGAGAAAGAACACAATTAGAACAAAAAAAAGCAAAGTCCATTTTAGTTCAAAGTGGTCATAGTGTTGTTAAACTCTAGTGATTAGGGCTGTGCCAGTTGGTTCAAGAACCAAATGGTTGAAGGGAAGTAGCTGTTTCTTGAACCTGGTGGTGTGGGACTTCAGGCTTCTGTACCTCCTGCCCAATGGTAGCCTGCGTGAAGATGGGCATGGCCCGGATGGTGGGGATCTTTTGATGATGGATGTTGCCGCCTTAAGGCAGCACTCCCTTTAGATACAACCAATGGTACTACATACACCAGAATATATTGGCTTAAATAACAACATTAAATTCCATCAACCACTATTTAGATTGCTTCTCCCCCATATCTTATTAATATTGTTTTTCAGCCTTCCTTGGTATCTTATACACATGAACATAGAATTGGGAGCCAGAGTACACCTTTTGGCCCCTAGAGCCTGTTCTACCATTCATTAAGATCATCACTGATCTTCTACAGAAAGACTTTATAGAATTACATGGTCCCTTTTTAAGTATCCTCTGTAAATGTTAATGTGATAGGCATATCAAAATTATTGATAAGCAGAGTGAACTGATGTGTTACTGGAAATGAACCTTATTGGGACACCATTATCAAGTTCCAAATTACTTTGAAAAAAATTGCCATTAAATCTTTGTTTTCCTCCTTCCAACCAATTTTAATTCTTACTAGCTTCAACCTAAATCCGTATCTCTTTATCTTCCAGAATAACCACTCACGTGATACCTTGTCAAAGGCTTTGCCTAAATTCCATTCACAACATAGCTGGTCAATTTCCTTATACTCATAAACCTCCACTGGGAGGTTTGCTCGTGCTACTCAGGAGGGTTTAAACTAGAGTGGCAGGGGGATGGGAATCACAGCAGCAGGGCAACAGGTGGTAGGGTTGAGGGCAAGAAAGATGGTATGGAAAGTAAGATTGAAAGGAAGGACAGCAAGGGGTACGCTAATAAAGTCTTCATTATTTTATGACCTTCATAATTCAATTTGGTAATATATTCTTTCTATTGATTTCTTCCTGTACAGTTGGATCACAACCATATCATATAATTGTCACTATGTCTAAAGTATAGCTCAAGCAATTATTTTTTATTAATTTAAACAGATTTAGCAATACTTTTGCCCATCTAGACATATTAACTTATTTGAGGAAAGAATGCTATAATTCTTTGACAATTCCAGTTTCTTTGCTTGATTTACCCTCTCATTCCAATCAATGGTAATTAAGATCTCTCAGAACAATAGATATGTCATTCCTACGCCAATGTTTTAATCAAGCTTTCATTCCCTATTTCCTTTTCAAACTTGAAGGTCTGTAATACAGTCCTAGGAGGCTACACACCCTTTTATTTTAATCTTTCTGTGCCAATCATTTTGGCTCTTTCCATACCTCCTCTTTATCTACATCAATTGTCTCCATAGCATGTATTCCCCCCTTCAATCAGTATTTAATTTACCCTCATTTCTTTTCAGTTGCTCCTACATATATGGTATGAGGGGGAAAGTTTAAAGGATATTTATGAGGCAAGTTTTTTACTTAGAGGGTGGTAGGTGCCTGGAATATGCTGCCAGGAGAAGTGGTAGCAGCATATCTGATAGCAGTGTTTAAGAAGCATTTAGACAGACACATGAACAGGCAGGCATAGAGGGATATGGACCTTGTGCAGGCTTAATGGGATTAGTTTAGGACTGGCATCATGGTTGGCACAGAAGGGCCCATTCCTGTGCTGCACTGTTCTATGTTCCATATGGGAAAGAAGTTCATCTTTAATCACAAGCATAATAGATGTGCACAAGTATCTGCAAGTATGGTTGTACTCACCTCTACATACTTGGCACAGATGAATTCAGTGGAATTGAACACACTAAAGTGAGTACAAACAATGGCACATGCACACATCCAGCCCTGTGACTGATGATGAAATTGTATCTCTTTGCATTCTGATGTGCTTGCTTTCCGTTCTTGCCCAATTTGCAGTCAGGTTTTAACTGGTCTATCTTCTTATCAAATAATTATTTTTTAAATTTCCAATTTACTCCTCACAAATTATAATGCACACATTTTAACCTTTTTTACTTTGATCCTATGCCCTTCCCAGTTAGTTCTAAGTTCTCATACCCTCATTCCGACCTTCCACATTTAAACTAGTCCATTTGACTTTATTCTCTGTTCCATATTTTCCTTGTTTTTTTTTCTGAATGGCTCTTTATCCTCATCTATTTCTCCTTTTATAAGTAGTTGATTCTAATCTATTTTCCTTTCACAAATGTCCTTCCAAATGTAAATACTTCCATCTTTAATCCTTTTATCAATATGTCAGCATCCTCCATCTTCAGATATAACCTTTCCTTGTGGATAACCCTCAACAAAATGAAACTCATCTTCTGACATCATGCTTTTAGCCATATATCTCTTTAATTGTAACTGCTCCATGTAGTGAAAAATAATTCTAAGGTTTCCACAATTAAGTTTTTCTTCAAAACATTTTCAAAGAGGCATTTATTGGCTTGCAATAGTGGATGGGTATTAAATTTGACTCATTTACTTCAACAAAGTCAAGTTACTGAGTACAATGCACAGCTTCCGCAATATGTGGACATTTAGCATTAGTAACTGAGCTATATTTCCAGTCATTCTCCCAATTTTTTTTTGCAAGACTTTAATTCATTCTGTAATGCACCCATTCTCTGGATTTTTGCAATCACTCCATACTTCCATTTCTATTTCCATTTTCTATGTACTTTTAAGTAGAGGTGGGTCCTTGTTGTTGCAATATGAGCAGTGTGTTGATAAAACTGATAGGCTTGTAAAAGAGAGGTGTTGGTGTAGAACCAGAGTAGTGTGTAGTAGATCCAACTGAATAAGAACAGTAGGTCGCATTCCTTTCACATGGTTAGTAACCCTTCTGTTAACTGACAATTCAACAGCTAGTTGGCCACATTTGGTGGCAACAATTTTTATTTAGGTAGAATTCAAATTCTCAAACTGGGATCTGAATTTATGATTTCTTAATTATTAATGCTAATTCCAAACTTAATCCTTTGGATTACTTGTCCACTGTCTGGTTAACCCCTAAATGGGCATGACGCATCACAATTGCTTGCTCTCCCTTCCCTGGCACAATGTTTTGAAGTCTGTAGGATAGAAGGGCTCTTGTACAATTCCTTTTTCACAACCTTAAGATGTCCCAGAGCACTTCCTAACACAAAATTTTGTAGTACAATAGAGGAAAGTGCAGCAGCATATTTCGGTTCAACAAACAGCAATAAGTAAATGATAAGATGATCTATTCTAATGACGTTAATTAATGATAAATGTTGGTCAAAAGCTGTACAATTCTTGCTCCTTTATCAAGCTGAAATAGGATCTTTACATCTATTCAAGAGGGCACAGAGTCATCGATTTAACACCTTGTCAAAAGATCAAACTTTCTCAATACTGTTCTGGAAAGTAAGCCTGTGTAATGTGCTTGAGTCACTGGAGAGGGGCATGAACTAACAACCTTTTCCCCTCAGAGGGAGTGCATTACCATTGAACTGCAACTAATATCTCCCTGATTTTAATACCTTGGTGTCACAGATGGCTTGGATTCCAAAGATAATCTTCCTAGCTACTCGGACTATTGAAATTCTTGTCCCTACTCAATTCTGATCTTTGTTCTTATTTCTTTGTGTCATTTATATTTATTTGACAACTTTGCATGAATGTCATGATTTTCTTCAGGGAAGCTAGGGCTTAATGATCTGTTGCTATATCATTGTTATTATAGAAAAATACGGAAAGTAATGATCCTTTGATCAGCACAATAATCTCAAAGAACAAACCAAATTCTTCAATGGAGGCAATTGAAATTGGACAATTTCATCTGGTTGATTTCATTATGTTTGTTCTGCTTTTCTCTTTGTGTCACCTCAAGGTTATAAAGGATCCTTCAGTATGCAGGTCCATGGTTAGATCAGCTGTGAAATTGCAGCAAAACAAGCCCCGGTGATGCTTTTGTATAACAATATATTTTCTGTTGGCTTTGTGGTGTCAGTGATGGCAGGTAGTGAAGGTAGCTCAGAAATCATAGCTTAAAGTGTTGCCATAGCAACTGAGTCAGTGCAATCATGGTACAGTAACAACTGCAGTAACTTGTATATCTGCTAACACCACTCTCTGCTCTTCAACCATTATGTGAAAGGCTTTGGTACTTCCATTGTGATAAAGTTATGTATTCCATTACCTAAAAATATTAAACAGGCTGAACTGGAACAATAGATACATTTAGTATTAATTCCACCAGCATGAAAAAAGCACAACTCCACATCAGTCTTCTGTCTATTCAAACTATGTAGCTGTTTACAAAATAAATTTAAAGTACCATTTTTGGTGACATTGGGTCTTTGTACAGGAAGAAATCAAAATGATATAACAGATTTGCATAAAGCAGAGGCAATCATTCTCAATCGTCAGTAAAGTGATGGAAGCTGTCATTGACAGAGCAATCAAACAGCACTTGCCAGTAACCTACTCACCAATACCTAATTTGGGTTTTGACAAGACCAGTCCAGTCCAGACCTTATTACAATGACGAAAGAAATAAATTCCAGAAGTGAAGAGAGAGTGAATATCCTTGACATCAAGGCAGCATTTGACTGAGTGTGGCATCAATGCATCCTGGTAAAACTGAAGTCAACGGGCATCAAAGGAAAATGCTCCAGAGGTTGGAGCCATACCCGGCAGAAAGGAAGATGGTTCTGCTTATTGAAGGTCGATTATCCTAGCTCTGCTATGTCACTGCAGGTGTTCCTCAAGGTAATGTCCCAGACCCATTCATCTTCAGCTGCTTCCTTCCATCATAATGACAGAAGTGGGGATGTTCACTTATGATTGCACAAATTTCAAGTCCATTTGCAACTGCATGGCAAATGAAACAGGCCATGCCTGTATGCAGTAAGAACTGGACAGGCAAGGGCTGATAAGTGGTAGGTTACAATCACACCATAAGTGTGCAGGCAATGACTATTTCTAATAAGAGAGAGTCTAAGACTCTCACTGTCTACGCTACATATGCCTCTCATAATTATATAAAATTCTTTCTGGTCTCCCCTCAGCCCCCAATGCTCCAGAGAAAACAACCCAAGTTTGTCCAACCTCTCCTTATGGCTCATACCCTCTAATCCAGGCAGCATCCTGGAAAACTTCTTCTGCACCCTTTCCAAAGCCTCCACATCCTTCCTGTGATGGGGTGACCAGAATTGAACACAATACTCCAACTGCAGCCTAACCAAAGTTTTATACAGCTGCAACATGACTGACTTACTCTTATACACAACGCCCCAACCAATGAAAGCAAGCATGCTTTATACCTTCTTTACTACCCTATCTACTTGTATGGCCATTTTCGGGGAGCTATGGACTTGGACCCCAAGATCCTTCTGTAAATCAGAACTGTTCAGAGTCCTGCCATTAACTGTATACTTTCCTCTTACATTTGACCTCCCAAAGTGCAACACCTCACACTTGCTCAAATAAACTCCATCTGCCATTTCTCTGCCATATCTGTAACTGATTTATATTCTGCTGTATTGTTTGACAGCATTATTGTTGGGTCTGTAACTGTTCAAATGGGGCCCTTTTCCAAGCTGATTTATAAAGCTGTGTGCAAGTTTGGAGCTGGGCTCCCTCAAGGTTATCATTTTGCATGGGCTGTCAGGCAGGCTTGCAATTCCCCAACTATTTCCTTCTGTAAACCTATCACACTATTCCTCTAAGTTCAGAATCCTTAACGGAACTCATTTGAACTTTGACCACAGCAGATCTGGCAGCTTGGCTAACCTTTCACTCCCTGCTCCAGCTGTAAATCCCATTTCTAAGCTACCCTCTAAAAGCATACATGGTGTTAGCATCTGAGCATGTCAGATTGAGTAATGGACTAAAGGGTGCTTTTTCCATTAGTTTCTTAGATTCTTGGATATCTGAAAGAATAGTAGCTCAATGGTTTGTGAGGGGAGGGTGGGAGGAAGAGGTACATGCTTTCACCATCAGCATCTTGTAATTTAGATGAGATTGTAGGAAATGGAGATGGAAATGATAAATATAGGAATAGGCCTGGACATATCAGCATTTTCATTGTTTTCTGTGCTACCATTGTTCTCATAACAACTAGTAGTTTCTCCTCCAGGGGGTGAGCTATTGAAGCCATGTTTGTCCCCAGCCACTTTGCTACCGTCTGTAATGATTGCGCCACCATATCTTGGAAGTGAGAGGAAAGTGTGTGTTTTATGTGTAATGGGGTGATGTGCCTGGCACTGTGTGAAGCTGTGAAAAGTAACTGTGGCACTTGGTGTGGTGGTGAGTGTATAGGTCTGGTGGGACATTTGAATGTTAAATTTCAGTCTTGATAGACAACTGAATGATGGGGATATTTGCACTTTTCAAATTTATTCATTGATTTTTCAGGATCCAGGTGCTGTTTGCAAGGCCAACAGTTTATGCCCATCCCTATTTGTCTTTGAGAAGGTTGTGGTGAGCTGCCTTCTTGAACTGCTGCAATCCTTTTGGTGAAGATTCCCCAATAATGCTGTTGTATAGAGAATTTCAGGATTTAGACCCAGTGATGATAAGAGCCCGGAGCAGTCTGTGAGGCTAGTGGTGCAGTTGAATGACCATGACCATGCATATAGTTGAGGTCATTACATTTCTTGCATCAGACACAACTCCTTGCGTAACTTCCCATTGCCATTTCATTGTGTCCCTGGAAGGCTTCTGGGTCCCCTGTGTGAACTTTACCCCTCCCTCATAGAATGTAAAACAGTACAGCACATGAACAGGCACTTAAGCCCACCATATCTATGCCAACCATGATGCCAACCTAAATAATCCCAATGGCCTGCATATGGTTCCTATCCCTCTATTACCTGCCTATTCACGTATCTGTCCAAATGCCTCTTAACTGTTGCTGTTGTATCTGCTTTTTCCACCTCCCCTGGCAGTGCATTCCAGACACCTACCACATTCTGTGTATTATAAAAACTTGCCTCACAAATCTCCTTTAAACTATTCCCCTCTCACCTTAAGCCTATGCCCTCTAGAATTTGACATTTCTACCTTGGGAAAAAGACTCTGACTGTCTACCTTATATATGCCTGTCATAATTTTATAAACTTCTATCAGGTCGCTCCTGAGCCTCTGACACTCCAGAGAAGACAATACAAGTTTATCCAACTTCTCCTTATAGCTAATAAACTCCAATCAGCTAACATTCTAGTGAACCTCTTCTGTACCCTTTCCAAAGCCTCCACATCCTTTCTAATATATAGTGTAGTGGCCAGAACTACACACAATACTCCAAATGTGAACTAAGGTTTTATATGGCTGCAACATGACTTCCCAACTTTTATACTCAATGCCCTGATCGATGAAGGCAAGCTGCTTTCAGGGAACTGTGGATTTGAACCCCAAGATCCCTCTGTACATCAATGCTCCTAAGGGTCCTGCCATTTACTGTATACTTTATTCTTTCATTTGACCTTCCAAAACGCACCACCTAACGCTTTCCCAGAATAAACTCCATCTGCCATTTATTGACCCAAATTTCCAGCTGATCTCTATTCTGCTGTGTTCTTTGACAACCTTCCTCACTATCCAGAACTCCACCAATTTTCATGTCAACAGAGGTCTCAGCACTGATCCTCGTGGAACACCATTTGTCTCCCATCTGCATTTTTACCTTTAACTTGTTCCGTTCTGGTGAATGATCATTGTTCAGAAACATTAATTGTTTCTTACTTCACAGATGAGTATTTCTCAAATATTTTCTGTGTTTTTTTATACATAAAAATGTTTGCTGGTTAGCTAATTTTCTTAGCTAGTCCTCTATATTAGTTTAACTTTACATCTTCACTCATTCTGTTAAATGTGTCACTAGCACATATTTTTTATAGAATTATGAGGGGCAGAGTTAGAGTCTTTTTGCTAGGGTGGGGGAGTCTATAACTTAGAGAGCAAGGGTTTAGGGTGAGAGGGGAGAAATTTAAAGAAGATCTGAGGGGCAAGTTTTTCACACAGGAGGTGGAGGTTATATGGAAGGAGCTGCCAGAGGAGGTGGTAGAGGCAGATACAATGCAGCACTTGAAAGGTATTTAGACAGGTAGTTTGATAGGAAAGGAATAGAGGGATACAGGCCCAATGTGGGCAAATGGGATAGTGTAGGTGGACATCATGGCATGGATGAGTTGGGCTGAAGGGCCTGTTCTATGCTGTACAATTCTATGACCTGATGACTATTTATTACAACACAGAAGGAAGTTACTCATACCATTCGGTCTATGCTGGTCCCATGCAGATCAATCCCATCAGACCAATTCCCCTTCATCTTATTCCCTTTTAGCCCTGCAACTTATTCTCTCTCACACGCCTGCAAGCTTCCATTTTTGTTTCTTTGCCATATATTTACACTAAGGGGTAATTTACTATAGCCAATTAGTCTATTAGCACATATTTGGGGTGTTGGGGAGCACCAAAGTGACTGGAGGAAACCCATGTGCTCACAGGGAGAATTGCAAACTCCACACAGGCAGCACCAAAGGTCAGGATTGAACCTAGATTACTGGAGCTCTGAGGCAGCAGCACTAACTGCTGTGCCTCTGTGCAACTGCCTTTAATGTTTGTGGTTCACAATTAGAATTAAATTGTGGAGAGTTCCAAGAATAATAGGGTTGTCATAGTAGGGGATTTTAACTTCCCTAACGTAGACTGGGACTGCCTTACTGTTAAGGGCTTAGATGGGGTGGGATTTGTTAAGTGCTTTCAGGAGAGTTTCCTTAGGCAATATATAGAGGGCCCCACTAGGGAGATGGCAAAGCTCAACCTACTCTTCGGTCATCAGGCAGGGCAGGTGACTGAGGTGACAGAGGGGGGCACTTTGGGACCAATGACCATAGTTCTATTAGTTTTAAATTAGTTATGGAAAGGTTAGAACTGGTCCAGAAGTTCAAGTTCTAAATTGGGCAAGGTGAATTTTGACAGTCTGAAACAGGAGCTTGCAAAGTTTGATTGGAGCAGGTTGTTTGTGGGCAAAGGGACCACAGGTAAGTGGGAGGCTCTTAAAGATAAGATTGCGAGAGCTCAAGGACTGCATGTTCCTGTTAGGAGACAAGGCAGGTAGGAGTAGGGAATCCTGGATGACAAGGGATATTGAGGCCCTGGCCAGGAAGAAGAAGGAGGCATGAGTCAGGTACAGGCAGCTGGGATCAAGCAAATTCCTGGAGTAGTACAGGGGTTGCAGAAGTGTACTCAGGAAGGAAATCAGGAGGGAAAAAAGGAGGCATGAGATAGCTTTGGCAGAGAAGATTAAGGAAAATCCAAAGAGATTTTATGCATATTAGGAGAAAAAGAGTAACTAGAGAGAGAATAGGGCCCCTCAAAAACCAAAGGGGACATTGTTGTGTGGAGCCGCGGGAGATGGACAAGGTCCTTAATGAATATTTCTCCTCTATTTTTACCATTGAGAAAGACATGAAGACTTCGGAACTAGGAAAAGTAAATGGGGAGGCCTTGGGGAAAGTCCATATTACAGTAGAGGAAGTGCTGAATGTCTTAAAAGGTACCTACATAGAGAAATCTCCAGGGACTGACCAGGTATATCCAAGAACACTGTGGGAGGCTAGAGAAGAAATTGCGGAAGTACTGGCTGCGATATTTGCATCATTGTTAGCCATAGGTGAGATGACAGTAGACTGGAGGGTAGTGAATGTTGTACCTTTATTTAAGAAGGGCGGCAAAGAAAAACCTGGGAACTATAGACTAGTAAGTCTAACATCTGTGGTAGGTAAGTTACTGGAGAGGGTTCTGAGGGATAAGATATACGTACATCTGGAAAGACAGGGGTTGATTAGGGGTAGTCAACATGGCTTTGTGCGTGGGAGATCATGTCTTACAAACTTGATTGAGTTTTTTGATGATGTGACAAAGAAGGTTGATGAGGGCAGGGTGTAGATGTGGTCTCTATGGACTTCAGTAAGGCCTTTGACAAGATTCCACATGATAGGCTGCTCTGGAAGGTTAGATCACATGGAATCCAGGGAAAACTGGCTAATTGGATACACAATTGACTTGATGGTAGGAAGCAGAGGGTGATTGTAGAAGGTTATTTCTTGGACTAGAGGCCCATGACTAGTGGTGTGCGTCAGGGGTTGGTGCTGCGCCCATTGTTGTTTGTCATCTATATCGACAATTTGGATAAGAATGTACAAGGTATGGGTAGTAAGTTTGCAGGTGACACTAAAGTAGGTGGTATAGTGGATAATGAAGAAGGTTATCAAAAATTGATCAGCTGAGTTAGTGGGCCGAGGAATTGCAAATGGAGTTTAATTCAGATAAGTGCAAGGTGTTGCATTTTGGAAAGTCATATCCAGGTAGGACTTTCACAGTGAACAACAGGGCCCTGGAGAGTGTTGCAGAACAGAGGGACCTTGGAGGACTACATGGTTCACTGAAAGTGGAGTCACTGGTAGACAGGTGGTGAAGAAGGCTTTTTGGCATGCTGGCCTTCATAAGGCAGGGCGTTGACTATAAAAGTTGGGAAGTCATGGTGCTGTTGTACAGGATGCCAGTGAGGCCACACTTGGAGTATTGTGTTCAATTTTGGTCATCTTGCTATAGGAAAGATATTATTAAACTGGAAAGAGTGCAGAAAATATTTACAAGGATGTTGCCAGGACCTGAGGGACTGAGTGAAAGGGAGAGGTTGGACAGGCTAGGGCTTTATTCCTTGGAGCGTAGGAGACTGAGAGGTGATCTTACTATGGATGTGTATAAAATTATGAGGGGCGTAGATTGGGTGAATGCACTCAGTCTTTTTCCCAGGGTTGGGGAATCAAGAACTAAAGGGTGGAGGTTTAAGGTGAAAGGGGAAAGATTTAATAGAAACTTGAGGGACAACTTTTTTGCCCAAAGGGTGGTATCTATGTGGAATGAGCTGCCAGTGGAAGTGGTTGAGGCAGGTACAATAACAACTTTTAAAAGACAGTTGGACGGGTGCATGGGTAGGAAAGGTTTAGAATGTTATGGGCCAAATGCTGGTAAATGGGAATAGCTTGGATAAGGCAGCTTGGTTGGCATGGGCCAGTTGGGCTGAAGGGCCTGTCTCCATGCTGTTAAACTCTATGGTTCTACATAAACATTCAGCTTTATGTTTGCTAGGCAGCATTATTGTATGAAAAAACTCCATCAAGGTGAAAGTTATTATATAGAGGAAGCATTTCTGTCAAATAATGTTCTTTTTAGCCTATAATCACCTTTGTTGAAAAGAAGCTCTTTAATCCTACTTAGGCAAGTATACAAAATTTTGTTAAAATCTATGTTTACTGTTACCAGTAGTATTGTGTGGCAGCTGCATTATTTTTGCATGTGATTACTTATTGTTAGGTCAATTCAATTTTACAAAAAACATCCAGCTTCTGGCTTTGGCATGTAATCCACATATGGGATGCCTGAAGGCTATACTTTGTAATTCAAAATGTTACATCTAATTGATACTAAATAACTGTCAAAAATAAGTACCTGAAAATACAAAACCCAGATGCTGTTTCTAAATATACAACAATAAAATGTTTCCCAAGTTCTAAAACTGGACATAACTTTAGTAGAACTGTTTGTTTTCCTTGAATCTGATAATCTCTTTCAGATTGTTGAATAACCTTTGCCTAAGGTAAGCAAATCACTACCAAATGATTGAATTCTATTAGAACAAAGTTTTGTCCTTTTATAAAACACCTCAATAAAACCTTTTGTTTTCAAAATAACAGTGAGATTAACAGCACTCTATTCTCTATTATTTACAGGAAATAGTCTACCAATTTCAGGCAAGTAGCAAATATACAAAGTTGCAATTTGAGTTGTAATGTTAGCTCCACTGTGTGACTCACAACTGACATGCATTAAATGTCCTGTTAGGTTGAAATTTCCATGATATTGACCCAATGCAACAAAGGAACTGGAAAATATTTCCAAGTCAGGATTACGTTTGGCTTGGCAATAAACTTACATGAAATGGCTTTCCCATGTCCTCCCTGTGCCCTTTTAGGTGCTTAATTCAGTATTTCTTGTCCTCTCTCTATTTCATTTTCTTAAGCTGATTTACCATTGGCAAGTTACACTTCTGCGCTAGTTCTGACATTGATTTTTCTAATAATCTTTTCATGAATTGCTGCCCTATTCACTTGGGTTCCAGACATCTAGTATATTTCACTTTAATGTTATCAATTTCCAATTACACTTAAAAGTGCAAGGATCAGACCAGCATATGATAGATGCCATGATCTACTGAAAAATCTGTGCCATTTGCTCTTCCAGATATAAGTAACAATATTGCCTCACCATTATAACTCTGAACTTCTATTTAAAATGCAGGTCTTTACAATGTAAGATGTCTCTCTCCCTTCCAAAATTAGTTGATTGTTAGAGCTGAAAGAAATGGGGGCAACTGGGAATACTGATCAGCAGATAGGAAAGCCCATCAGATCTATGCTGTTGAAAGAAGACAACCTAAGACTTTAGATAAAGGATTCAAAGAGGGAAGAATAATGTATACACCATGAATACTTACGTAGGGAGAATCTCATGATTTCAGTCCTCTCACTGAAAGACTTAGTACCTCAAAATGGATAAAATGGGAAAGTTACCATATTTCCATTATTTTCATTAATCAAACAGGTTTTCCTTCAGAGCATTTGTGCTGATCGAAACACTGAATTTTGAGGAAACCAAAGCCTGTCCCATGGATGAAAAGGTTGAGGTTCTTTATGGAAGCTTTATATGCAGACAAATATGGTCAATGGTTCTTTACATTCATGGAAAGCCAAGGAATCCCACTGCCCAAGATGCTAACTGTTCCTGAGACCAAAGCAGGTGAAATATTTTCTTTGTTAATAGTGCCTGAATGACCTCCTTGGCGGTAATCAGCAGATTGGGAGACATGACAGAGAACTTTTATGGCTGCCTAGAAAGACCTTGTGGCAAGGAATTTGAGATCAACATGATCTTGAACACAATGAGAGTAGTCCAGGTACAAGAGCTGGTCAAATGCCTTCCCACAGAAAATCACATAGCTCAGTGAAAGCTGCCTTCGAAAACCTCATACTACTGGGTGCACTATTCATTAGAGCAGTTTAGGTATGATATGATTTCTGTGAAGACTCACTGGGAATAGATTCTTTGCTGATGGACATATTTTTGTCTGTTGCCCTCAGTCTCTGACCCACCCTGAGTACCAGCAAAGGCCAGAACAATGCCTCCAATAATGAGGTACTGCCAGTGAAGTTACTCCAGCACACACACAATCAGGATCTCAAAAGCTAAATGCTGAAGAAAAGACTCTGATAGCTTAAGCACAATCTGTGAGCTTAGTTAAGTGCTCGAGCAAGCCGCAGTCAATTCTAAAGCCACCCAGTTTCAGGTCAATCATGTCAGCAGAGCATCCCTTTAAATATTGGAAAAGCAACAGACTGGGTTGATGTGTTCCTCGTTCTACTGAGACTGTTCCATTAGATTGTAGTTTGGAATTTTGAGTACAATTTACAGCCAGAATTATGCATTATATGAGTGTTAGGTGAAAACAATACCAGTAGGTGTGTGCCTGATGCCAGGAAAGGTCAGGTGGGTTAAATAGACTGTGCTTGAAGTTCCCAGTCCAATTTTGTAATGTACAGAATCATCCAGAAATATTTACGATCATGACCTACTCTGGATAAATTTTTTTTGCCCATAACATCAAAAAAAAGAAGCTGTTTGATCCAATTTCTCGGCTGTGATACTTCATCATTGCATACCTTTCAACTAAGTAAGAGAGGAAGGTCAATATAGAGATGCTTTCACAAAGTCTGTAGGAATAGTAGAAAGGCAATCATGGAACATTTTAATTCTTAAATACTAAAAGAAAAACCTGAAGTCACACCATTGGCTATTAATATACAGATGCTTACTATTTTTAGCTGTGGAAGTATTTTCTATTTTTGAAATAAATTGCTTGATTGTTCCTTTAAAATAGTAATAGGGCTTTTAGATGACTGTTTTCAAATTTTCATATGTCATCAACTTTCTTGTTTGCTTCCCTTGCTTACTTTGTGGAAGACCAAACATGGTTAGTGGTCTTCTAGATTAAATCTTAAATAAGGATATGGGTTTGGTACATAATGTGTCGTCAGTCACGATGAGGATTGGAATGTTTATTAAGTTATGCCTAAAAAGGCAGTGACTTCAAGAGAACAAACTTTGTGGGAATGCAAAATGGGTTAAGTAGTTTATTGGAGTACAATTATGGTTGCAAGGTATATGGAAGAAAAGTAGAAGTCATTTAAAGAAATGTTTGCAATTCATTTCAACCAAATCAGAAAGATTAAAGGGCAAGAGAGGCTACTACAATTAATTAGGCATATAAACATCAAAACATACAAAGAATTCAGTAAACAGGAGTTGCAGATACATTGAAAACATAAGCTAAAAAAGTATGAAAAGGAAAAGAAGTCAAAAAACATTGAACACTGAAAATCTCAATCAACATAAATAAATCTTCAAATATGTATATTGTAAGTACCTTGAAAGGGAAAGTAAAATGGCAAGTGAAAATTAGGGTAAATGTAGAAGAAATTAATAGATCTTATTGATCAATGTATTTTTATCCAGGAAAAATGAGTAAAGCAAGCTAAGTAAAATACCAGTTGACAATGAACAGCATTTAAAAAAACAAGAGAATGTTAGGGTGTTTTGTCATTTCTTGTAGTGATGATGGATATTTGATGGAGTTAGACCTAAATAGCACTTATTTCCACCCTAATTTTCCCAGAAGCAGGTGATATTGAGAGCAAGTCTGAGGAATTTATACTATAAATAGGATGTTCAGCTCAGGCAGGGCAATTGGGTGGGGGAAAGGGTATTACAACTCTCTAGGATATTGGTGATACCACATTTGGAGTACTGTGCACAATTTTGGTCCTCTTATTTAACAAAGGATATAATAGCATAGGAGGCAATTCAGAAGAGATTCACTGGGCTGATTCCTGTGATGAGGGGGTTACCCTATTGCAAATGGCTAAAAAAGTTAGACCTGTACTCTTTGGAGTTTTGGAACATATAGGATCTCAAAGGAGCACAAGAAGGGAAATGTTGAAATGTTTCCACTAGGGGGATGGTATTGAATGAGAGGCCTTAATTAAAAGATAAAGGAGTAGCATTTAAAACTGAAGTGTATAGGAATTTCTTCTCAGAAAAGGTGGTGAATCTCTGGAATTCTTTACCCCAGAGGGGTGTGGCGGCTTGATCACTGGAGATATTTAAGAAGGAGATAGATGTATTTTTGAAAAATTAGGGAATTCAGATTGTGAGGAACTGGCACAGAAGAAGGGTTTAAGGTCTGAGGCAGATCAGCCATGATCATTTATGAATAGTTGGGCAAGCTTGAAGCATCAGGTCTATTCTTGCTCCTATTTTCCTGTGTGTATTCTTTTGTGTGTGTTATTTATTTTTAAAAGAAATCCTGCTCTGTGATTGACTGCCTCAGATACAGGTAATTTAAATTGCATCCGGGTTTTGTAGTTTATAGAAACCTTAGATGTCAAGATTGATTAAATATTCCTTGCACAGGGCATTGTAAGGTTATTAATGGATTATACATCATACAACATCATTCAATCACTTGCAGCCTATTATAATGTACCTGCCCATACTGGAGCAGATATTCCAGCAGAAAATCACAGAAGTGGCATCATTGCAAACTCGAGTCACCCCACATCATGATGCACAATGCCTACTCTTACAGCAGTCGATGCTTCATTTTTAAAGCAATTTCTCATCATACCATGATGGAACCATATCATGGAATATTAGCAGCAAGGTACTGAGATGATCAAAGCTACACTCTTCACATTGGACAGAATACATTTCTATACCAGCCAAGGATACCAATAGAACAACAAAAAAAAGGATGCTGGAAGTACCCGGTGGGTCAAGCAATATCCTTCGAGACAAAAGTTGTATGTTGACGTTTCAGGTTTCGACTCTGCATCAGGACTGAGTCTTGACCTGAAATGACGACTTGCGTCTTTTGCCTCCACAGATGCTGTTTGACCTCCTGAGTTCTTCCAGCATTTTGTTACTTGTTCCAGATTCTATTGGTATTGGTATTGGAATTGGTTTATTATTGTCACTTGTACCGAGGTACAATGAAAAGCTTGTCTTAGAAACCAATCTTACAGGTCAATTCATTACACAGTGCAGTTACATCAAGTTAGTACAGAGTGCATTAATGTAATACAGGTAAAAAAAACAGTACAGAGTAAAGTGTCACAGCTACAGAGAAAGTGTAGTGCAATAAGGTGCAAAGTCACAACAAGGTAGATCGTGAGGTCATGAGGTCATAGGTCATAGTCCATCTCATTGTATAAGGGAACTGTTCAATAGTCTTATCACAGTGGGGTAGAAACTGTCCTTAAGTCTGGTGGTACGTGCCCTCAGGAACCTGTATCTTCTACCCGATGGAAGAGTAGAGAAGAGAGAATTTCCCGGGTGGGTGGGGTCTTTGATTATGCTTGCTGCTTCCCCAAGACAATGAGAGGTAAAGACAGAGTCCAAGGAGGGGAGACTGGTGTCCGTGATGCGCTGGGCTGTGTCCACAACTCTCTGCAGCTTCTTGCGGTCTTGGGAAGAGCAGTTGCCATACCAAGCCGTGATATATCCTGATAGGATGCTTTCTATGGTGCATTGGTAAAAGTTGGTGAGAGTCAAAGGGGACAAACCAAATTTCTTTAGCCTCCTGAGGAAGTAGAGGCGCTGGTGAGCTTTCTTGGCCATGGCATCCACGTAGTTTGTCCAGGACAGGTTGTTGGTGATGTTCACTCCCAGGAACTTGAAGCTGTCAACCCTCTCGACCTCAGCACCATTGATGTAGACAGGTGTATGTACACCGCCCCCTTTCCTGAAGTCAATGACCAGCTCTTTAGTTTTGTTGACATTGAGGGAAAGGTTGTTGTCATGACACCATTCCACTAAGCTCTCTATCTTCTTCCTGTACTCCGATTCATCACTGTTTGAGATACGGCCTACAACGGTAGTATCATCTGCAAACTTGTAGATGGAGTTAGAGCAGAATCTGGTCACACAGTCATGAGTGTATAGGGAGTAGAGTAGAGGGCTGAGGATGCAGCCTTGAGGTGCACCAGTGTTGAGAATAATCGTGCCGGAGGAATTGCTGCCTATCCTCACTGATTGCGGTCTGTTGGTTAGAAAGTCAAGGATCCAGTTACAGAGGGAGGTGTTGAGTCCTAGGTCTCAGAGTCTGGTGAAAAGCTTGCTTGGTATTATTGTATTTAAGGCAGAGCTGTCTAGCATCTGCAGTCTCTTTTGTCTTAGCATACAAATATAATGAGATAGATATATAGAGCAAAGTACATGAGGATGCTATACTAAGGATGTTGAAAGAATACTACAGGTGCCTGGATGATGGAATATGGACCGGATTTAAAACAAAAGTAGTATTCTTCATCGTATATAACTTTGTCCTGTAGAGAGGAATGATCATAGGGATTCCTGTGGGGAAAGCACTCAGCTGTGGAAAAAAACAAGGAAATTAACTTGGAAATATGTACCTCTATTTACAACCCTCTCTACATCTTTACAAATTTCAGTGCTCACAATCATCCTGCTGATGTTAATGCATGACATGTAGACTTCGATTATCGTGCAAATTATTGGGTAAATAGAGTAAAATGGAATTATTGGTGGCCATAGGTACAAATCCATTGCTAAGAAAACTGGAATTGAATTAAGCTCTCCAAAAACAAACAGCCCCTTTTATTGCTATCAGAACTTCCTTGCATGTCATATGAATGAGCAAGTAGGATTGCAAAACAATTTGCTACATTAGCACTATCTTTAATCTTAAATCTATATGAAATAGTCACCACCAATTTCCAAGTGATTGGTATGTTGAGAGGACCAGTTTGCTTGTTGCCAATTATTTTGCCTGCATTATGGTCGCTTGAGTTAACTTTTATATAAATCCAGAACTATCTTGAGGCTCTTTTGTAATGGGAAGGTATCTCTTTTCTCCTCATATCTACAGAGTATAATGGATTTATTTAGACTCCTTTGACCATCAATGTCTCAGAAGGCAGTTTCCTTCCGAAAGTTAGTGGGGGAAATATGCCAATTGTTGGCTGAAGATCTGCAATCCAGTTTCACCGGAACATTATTTTCCAAATCAGTCAAGGTCACTACCACCTTGAGTTTATTTACATCTGGAGCCTTCCATACAACATCTGGTAACCTTTTCAACGTTAATTAAGGGCAATCAACATTAAACATTATTTATATTTGTATTTTATAGATGCTGCAATTTTATTAATTAAATGTAACTTAATTCGATTGAATTGATTGTGCCCATGGTACTGCTGTTTTATAAAAATTACTTTACTTTTTGTTTATCAAAATATTTAACTTTGCAAAATAAATATTGGGATCCATGTCTTGCTTGTGCAATACAACTGATATCCTATAATGCAATATGAGACTGCCTTTCTAACACTACATGCGCTGAATTATTTCTCTGGATCCAAAATATTTGCTAGTTATGAAAATTAAAATCACTTTTCCTGAGCATTTAAAAACACCAAATTCTACTGAAAGTTTGTAATGGCATTAAAATATTAAACTTTAAAAGACCTAACTGTCCTAATATGTCTTTACTTTCATTGAAAATATCAAAGGATCCAACCCTGCATTGCTTGTACCACCATGGCTTCAAAACCAAAGGCAGGTCAGTTTACCATTGCATAAAGGTTTCACAGCTACAGTGAAATCCCAAACTGATCACTGTTCTGCTTCAGCATGGTTTATATCACAACAAAGTGAAACCACTTTACAACAATCTAAATTATGCAATCTAATCAGCTGATTAACCAATGCTGAAAATATTAAACATTAACAAATGAAAGTAAGATGATTGAAAATTGTTTCTCGAGTTAGGCTTTGTATCTGAAAATATCCAGCTAAAGGAGTTGCACATTATTTTAGTCTCAGCAAAAATTACTGCTAACATCTCCAATTGGATTTCATCTGCACACAAGAAGTGAGTATAATGAAGTGTCTAAATGTGGCTAGTGTATGGATGAGGTATGTTCTATGCCTCCATTTAAGTTCTTTTGTTTAGTTTAATTTACTTGCTGTTCTCCAGCATTTTAAAGAGAAGTTCTGGTTAGTGGAAGTATGACATTTAGACTGTGCCTAAAAATTAAGGTGACACCTGAATATTCACTGAGAGGCAGCAAGCTATGTGATTCAAGTGAGACATGTACCATGGAATAAGTAAAGATGCTTAAGCCACTGGATTTCCAGATAACTACATTATCTAAAGAATGAAGACTGTAGGGAGAAAACTTTGTATCATGTATTGAGCTAACTCTGCAAGATGCTGCGGTTGCTGACTTTGGAGAAACCCGACACAGATTGGGCACTGGTTTTGCAAAGCACCTCCATTCAATCTGTAGGAGTGACATGGAGCTTCTTGTTGCCTAACACTTTACTTCTCCATCCCATTCTCACTCTATCCTGACTGTGGCTTCCTGCTCTATTGCAATGAGGGCTATTGCAAGCTCAAGGAATGATACCTCATTTTCCAACTGGACATTTTCAGTCTTCCAGACTCAGTATTGAATTCTCTAACATTGGGTAAGTCACTTTTCTATCTATATAAGAACGGACCATTTCTGCTGTAAGTCATCCATCTGTGATAGTTGCTCAGTTTTTCTGTCTCCATTAATGTAGCCATACCTGCTGGGCATGTTCCACACCCCCGCAATTGGCAACACATAACACAGACAAAGAATCTTTATTTGTTTACTTGTCTTGTTTACCCATTTGACCCATTCACTCTCTCGTAGATACATATTCCACTTGTCCTATCTATCCTCTCACCACCTTCTCTGCAACTTAAAATTACCTTTTTTCTCTTTCCCAGCTCTGATGAAGGGTCTCAGACCCGAAATGATAATTTTGTTTCTCGTTCCATAGATGCTGTCTGACCTGCTGAGTGCTCCCAGTATTTTCTATCATTATTTCAGATTTCCAGCATCTGTAGGTTTTTATATTTAATTTTCAATTTGGTGGTAGGAGTCAGAGGGTGGTAGTGGAAAGTTGTTTTTCAGACTGAGGGCCAGTAACAACTGGTGTGCCACAGGGATTAGTGCTGGGTCCACTGTTGTTTGTCATTTAAGTTAATAACTTGTAGTTGTTTGTCATCTAAGTTAATAACGTAGGTGGCATGGTTAGTATGTTTGCAGATGACATGAAAATTGGTGGTATAGTGGACAGTGAAGAAGTTCATCTCAGATTACAACGGGATCTAGATCAATTGGGAAAATGAGCCAAGGAATGGCAGATCGAATTTAACTTGGAGAAGTGTGAAGTGATGCATATTGGTAAGTTAAACCAGGGCAGGGCTTGCACAGTAAATGATAGAGCCCTAGAGAGTTGTAGAACAGGTGTACAAGAATATAGTTCCCTGAAAATGATGGCACCATAATTCCCCCTCCCTCTGTTAACTACTTTCCCATATTGTCTGCTTCAGGGTGATGAAGAAGTTACTTGGCATGCTTGTCTTCATCGGTGAGGCCATTGAGTACAAGAATTGGGACGTCATGTTACAGCTGTACAAGATATTGGTGAGACCATATTAGGAGTACTCTGCGTAGTTTTGGTCACCTAGCTATAGAAAGGGTGTCCTTAAGCTGGAAAGTGTGCAGAAAAGATTCACAAGGATGTTACCAGGATAGCAGGGCTTGAGTCTGGGGCTTTTTTCCCTGGAGCATTGGAGACTGATGGGTGACCTTAAAGAGGTTTATAAAATCATGAGGGACATAGATAAGGTGAATGGTCACAGTCCTTTTCCCAGGGTAGGGGAAACTGAAGCACAGATTTAAGATGAGAGGGGAAAGATATAAAGGGGACCTGAAAGGCAAGTTTTTCCACACAGAGGGTGGTGGTTATATCAAATGAGCTGCCAGAGGAAGTGGTAGGGGCGGGTACAATTACAACGTTTAAAAGTCATTTAGACAGGTACGTGGATAGGAAAGGTTTGGAGGGATATGGTCCAAACATAGGCAAATGGGGCCAGCTCAGGCAACTTGATCAGCATGGACAAGTTGGGCTGATGGGTTTGTTTCTGTGCTGTATAACCCTATGACTCTGCTCTATAACAGTAAAGACCCTCTCATTGGCTAAAAGAGCAGACAGTTGTACCAATCTTTAGATGGTGCTGTAGAAACTAATGTGTCATCAATCGACAAGATTACAGGTCCTCTCCAGCTTACAAACATCTGACATGTGCAGCCTATATATACAATCGAGCATTTGAGAGGCCAGTGGGATGGATTTGCTAGTTGCTGCAACGCTGCAGGCATCTTCTGCCATATGGGAACTCGGTTCAAGGCCATATTTCTGACTTGCGAATTGTTCATGTTATGACCCATCCACAGGAGCAGAACCCTGCTACAACCTGGGGACAACTGGAAAATGGAAGGCCGCTGGGAATTGCTCTCTGAAGGCGATAAACCCAAATATGCTATACTGTGGATTTCGTCAATGCAGACCAAAAATATATCACATCCATACACCTGCACCTGGAAGCAGTGCAGTCCAGCAGTTGGCATTGATAAGAATATATCACAACAGGATCGCAAGGGAAACTAAAAAAAGACAGATATTCTATTACCAAAGATCTGCCACCAGTAAGAGTTGAAGACACAGTGACCTTGAAATTCCATATCAGACTGACCTGAGAAGTGCCAGAAGGCAGTGGTGACACAATCTGCACTCCACCCCAGATCATACAAGGTCATGACAGAGGAAGAAGTCCTAAGTCAGTAGAACAGGCACCATTTCAAGAAGACCATCAAAAAAGCTTCCTTGATGGAAGCAAATGTGGAGATACTGGAGGATGTACTGTATCACTACCAGGCAAAATGGGAAACCCACAGCTTGACACCAGGCTCTGGGAGATCCGCACTCAGTTAGGACCAGATCTGGAAGGCACAATCCATTATCTCTGAGCCATAGAAACTGGAGAGTTATTTTGAATATTTCTTTTTTTTTCTTTTATTTTTCTTTTTTAAAAAAAGATGTAACATGAATGGCTTATGTAACATTGGGTGGATTTTTAGAAAATGTTGAATAAGGTCCTTCATAAGAATTTGATAATATATTGTACTTTCAGATGTCTTGGTGGGAGAGCATTTTGGAGATAGAGACCATACCTCCTTGACCTTTACCATAGCTTTGGAGAAGGATAGGAGTAGACGATATGGGAAAATATTTAACTGAAGGAGGGGGAATTATGATGCTATTAGGCAGGAACTTGGGAGCGTAAATTGGGAACAGGTGTTCTTGGGGAAGTACACAGCAGATATGTGGAGGTTGTTTAAGGAGGACTTGCGTGAGGTTCTGGATAGGTTTGTCCCATTGAGGCAGGGTAAGGATGGTAGAGTGAAGGAACCGTGGTTGACAAGAGATGTAGAATATCTTGTCAAGAGGAAGAAAGAAGCTTACCTGAGGTTTAGAAAGCATGGAGCAGACAGGGCTCTGGAGAGTTACAAGGTAGCCAGGAGGGAGCTTAAGAATGGACTTAGGAGAGCTAGAAGGAGGCATGAAAAGTCCTTGGCAAATAGGATCAAGGAAAACCCTAAGGCATTCTACATGTATGTGAAGAATAAAAGGATGACTAGAGTGAGGGTAAGGATAAAAGAGGAAACATGTACTTGGAGTTGAGAGAGGTAGGGGAGGTCCTTAATGAATACTTTGCTTCAGTATTCACAGTGTGAGAGACCTTGACGTTTGTGAGGATGGTGTACGACAGGCTGATATGCTAGGGCATGTCAACGTGAGGAAAGAGGATATGCTGGAACTTTTGAAAAATATCAGGATAGATAAGTCACCGGGGCCCAACGGGATATATCCAAGGTTATTACAGGAGGTGAGGGAAAAGATTGCTGCACCTATGGCGATGATCTTTGCATCCTCATTGGTGACAGGAGTAGTGTCAGGTGATTGGAGGGTGGCAAATGTTGTTCCTTTGTTTAAGAAAGGGAGTCGGGATAACGCTGGGAATTACAGACCAGTGAGTCTTACTTCAGTGGTGGCA
This sequence comes from Pristis pectinata, assembly GCF_009764475.1. NCBI lineage: Eukaryota > Metazoa > Chordata > Chondrichthyes > Rhinopristiformes > Pristidae > Pristis > Pristis pectinata. Next base: position 108,814,521 of record NC_067407.1, read on the forward strand.
AATTACAGGAGAAGATTCTTAGAGACAGGATTTATGGGCATTTGGAGAAGCATAGGCTGATTAGGGACAGTCGGTATGGCATTGTGAGGGGCAGGTCATGCCTCACGAGCCTAATTGAATTCTTTGAGGATGTGACAAAGCACATTGATGAAGGTAGAGTGGTGGATGTGTATACATGGATTTTAGTAAGGCATTTGATAAGGTTCCTCATGGAAGGCTCATTCAGAAAGTCAGGAGGCATGGGATCCAGGGAAACTTGGCTGTATGGATTCAGAATTGGCTCGCTCACTCATTGAAGAGGGAGGGTGGTTGTAGATGGAGTGTATTCTGCATGGAGGTCGGTGACCAGTGGTGTTCCGCAGGGATCTGTTTTAGGACCCCTGCTCTTTGTGATTTTTATAAATGACTTGGATGAGGATGCAGAAGGGTGGGTTAGTAAGTTTGCTGATGGCACGAAGGTTGGTGGTGTTGTGGATAGTGCAGAAGGTTGCTCTAGATTTCAACAGGATATTGACTGAATGCAGACCTGGGCTGAGAAGTGGCAGATGGATTCAACCTGGATAAGCGTGAAGTGATACACTTCAGAAGATTGAACTTGAAGGCAGAATACAAGGTTAATGGCAGGACTCTTAGCAGTGTGGAGGAGCAGTGGGATCTTGGAGTCCACGTCCATAGATCCCTCAAGGTTGCCACACAGGTTGATAGGCTTGTTAAGAAAGCGTATGGTGTGTTGGCCTTCATTAGTCGGGGTATTGAGTTCAAGAACCGCAAGGCGATGTTGAAGTTCTATGGAACTCTGGTTAGACCACACTTGAAGTCTTGTGTTCAGTTATGGTCACCTCATTACAGGAAGGATGTGGAAGCTTTAGAGAGAATGCAGAGGAGATTTACCAGGATGCTGCGTGGATTGGAGAGCATATCTTATGAGGGTAGGTTGAGTGAGCTAGGGCTTCCCTCTTTGGAGAGAAGGAGGATGAGAGGTGACTTGATAGAGGTGTGCAAGATGATGAGGCATAGATCGAGTGGACAATCAGAGACCTTTTCCCAGGGCAACAATGGCTAACACGAGGGGAAATAATTTTAAGGTGATTGGAGGAAGATATAAGGGGGATGTCAGAGGTAAGATTTTTACATAGAGATTGGTGGGTGCATGGAATGCACTGCTGGCAGAGGTTGTGGGGGCAGAAACAAAAGTAACATTTAAGAGCCTCTTAGGCACATGAATGATAGAGAAATGGGGGGCTATGTGGGAGGGAAGGGTTAGATAGAGCTTAGAGCAGGATAAAATGTCAGCACAACATTGTTGGTCGAAGGGCCTGTACTGTGCTGTAATGTTCTATGTTCTATACTACATAATCAACTGCTATTTATATATTATTATTATACAAGTATTGAGCAGACTGGAACCAATTGCTTCCTTGGGAATAGGCACACAGAAAATAAATTCTCTGTCCGTCTTGATAAATGCTTTTGTTTAAATATTGTGAGTTTAAATTACTGGCTATCCTTCAGTATCTTAACTGACATAATTTCTGTTTTTATCTCAGGTGTGCTCTATGTCTTATCAATCTTTCCTACAATTGTAGGGAATCTGTGTACAAGCTCCCTCTGTTCCTCAATATCCTACTTATTATTGTATATTCCCTTTTTGCTCTCTCCATATGCATTACCTTCCAACACGTCTCTGAACTCTTTGTGCCAGATTTCTTCCACCTCCGCTCGCCACAGCCAACCTATTGATGCGTCTTCCTTCTCTGCAGGCTGGCTATCACAGTACACATCTTCCATTCTTGTACATCTTCCTCATAATTGGAGAAAGGGAGCACTTTGTCCCTAACATTGTTAGCAATATTCCCTTCAGCTTCTGGAAGCAGTATGCCTTTCTATATTGTGTTATTACAAAGTGCGCAGCATACTGGTTCTGCAGATTTGGACTGCTTTATTGCAGAGCTCTAGCATATTTATCCTAAATGAGACTTGAAAATGCCTAAATTCTGCACAAGCCACATCTTACATATTATTTTGCTGAGCCTGGTGTCTAAACATGTCAGTAGGGCCGGCTGACATATATTCTGGATCACTAGGGTTATTCAGTAGGTTATTGGAGGATGAAAACATCCTTACAGCTTCCTGGTATCAGGTATTCCCATGCTGGGGAAGGTGGTTGGCATCTCACACTGGATGCATACTAATTAAATGAAAAGTCCCACTCTTCATAAAGTTGAGTAAGTTTGAATGCCAATTCAGTTCTGTCAGTATTTCCTACAGTTGTGGGAGTCTTGACAGTTTGTTTTTATCCCTTCTGTCCCATTTTCTCTTTTATGCCATTGGCTATTATATAAAGTATATGCATATGAATATGGCCTCCCTCTTGAAAGCGAATGTGGGATGATAATGAGCAAATAACCCACATCATTGAGTGACATGCTGCTACACTGCAGCAAAGTGCTGTGTACTCAGTACAATGATTTTGGTGCGGCTTGCGCTTATTGTGCTGTTCATTGGCTGCACTCAACAACTTGGTGTCAATGTCATTTAATTTGTTAGCTTTGGGTTTTTAAAACCAATCCTCCCCTTTCAAATGCAGGTGCTTTTGTGACTGCAAGAGGTGCAGGAAATTGCTCTCTCAGTGAATCTGTGTTGGGAAAGAGACCAGAGTCTGGTGGTTGAGAGGGAGCGAGAGTGAGAGACCAGCATTGTTTCAATGCTGCACCTGAGTCCTAAAAGGAGGCCAGATGTCCTTCTTCTTAGTATGGTCAGGAGGACCACATGTTGAAGTCAGTGGGAACATACTGTATAGCCATCCAGGTCAATCAATACCAGGAGTACAGCATCAAGGGTTGAAATGAAGCGTTAGAAGGAGTTTAAGGTCATGGAGTGTGACTGCAAAAGCTATAACTGACTAAATGTACCATTAGCCTCAGATAGTCTTTTCAATAACCAGTCATCACTCTCCAACCAATAATCTCCAGCAACACCGATATCCTTCCCCTCACCCACTTAATACTGTTGCAACCCTTGAGTACACCTCTTGCAGCTGGCACACATTGCCAACAATTCAACTATTATGAACTCATTACCTGAACAGACTAGAAGACAGTCACTGATAATCTTTGCATTCTCTTGCAATGAGATGGTGGCACTCTAATGTAAGACAGCTGCCTGCTTGTTATAATTCCATAGAGGAGACAATGCTGACCTATATGGGAAGGCCTATGGCCATTAGTGGGATAGAAGTCATTGAAGATGAGAGTATGTATTAACCCAGTCTTCCTTCTCTCATCCCACTTCCCCTTCATTTCATAATCTGTTCTTCCAGAGAAGATGCTGAAAGTGAAGCATTTAACTTTCTCCTCTCTTCCCTCTGTGACCTCTACCACTGTCCCTTTGTTTTTCACATAACCAAGAACTGTATCTTGCTCAGACATCGGAGGAACAACATCCCTACCAGTGAGATGCACCAAATTGCATAGACATAACCAACAGCTCAGATATCAACTCTGAGTGTAATTTAATGGGCAGGATGGGGGCAGCCTCTGCATGTGTGAGGTGCCATTTGCATTCCAGTCTGCAGCTATTCAGCTACATCACAAAACAGATTCCCTAGTCAGGAAGAATGGTTAATTTAGTTGCAAGCTCACTTGAGGGATAGGTCACAGAGAGCTCAGATAACGACAGTGATGGACCAGGATATTGAAGAAGATCAGGGATGAACACATCCAAATGCCAGGTAAAGTGGAAAGCCTGCTAGGAAGATTTTGTTCAACATTAAGAAGAATGGAAGAAGCTGGCAGCAAATTGGGACATGCCTTTGCACTATGCATAGAGCTCATCTTTTACAGCATGGCTCCCTCCTTGAACATACCTATGGAGCCAACCATAATACAGCATTTAATATTCACAGTCTCAATTTCCCTCATATCACAAGCAGCATCCATCCAGCAGCTTATAGCTGAGGAATCTAATTTGCAAATGAGTTTCTCAGGTATTGCAGCATGTTGCAATCAATTTCCCCACCCATATGCTCGGCAGCCTCTTGTTCTCCTTTCCTCCAGCTTTTCTTTGTTTTAAGCAATTTGTTCTGCTCTTTATGAACTTTGCTTAATCTCCCAGTTATACTCAATGCTAAAAGTTAGCCCTTCTGGGACACAAGTTTGCAAACATTTGCCTTCAGCCTCAGGTTACCCAAAATGGATCAGCAGCAGTAAGGCGATTTCCTATAGATCACTGTAATTATTAATAAGTCCGAATAACACCCAAAATGTTTACAATTCCAGCAATAGCCGAAAGAAATAATTCAAAAAGCCAATCTGTAGGTAGTTTTAATTTCTTTAAATAGTGCTGAGGACACATGCTTAGCTGTGGGATGTCAGGAGAGGGTGTTACCTGGAGCTTAGATCTTCAAAGTAGCAGCACTGATGTCAAATCACGTTCTTGATTCCATGGTAATCAGTTATTTGACTAAAGTGCCAATATTCATGGCTGCCTGAATGTAAGTTGTAGAGAAGTCAAGGCAATAGACACTTTGAATAATATAGAAAAAGTCGTTCTCTTGATAGAATAAAGGTACAAAACAGACCGACCAATAATTTGTGTACTCTCAGGTGAGGGAAGCAGACCTTCCTGAGGCACCTAGGGTATGAAAAGGTTTCTTGTCTGTGGACCCTGATGAGTCAGTTGGTGTTTGTAGTGAGCAAAATCAACTCTATGAGTTTTCAATCCAGCCTTTGCTCCATCCTCACTCTTCTATTTATAAAAGAGGAAGGGAGGGACATTGGCAACTTTAATTTATTTTATGCAGAATTAACTCAGCTTTAAAAAATCCTGACAGATGCTCCCAAGTATGAACTGGATTGATATGCAGGGAAAAATAACAATTATCTTCAGTTGCATGAAAGAAAATTGGTTTCCACCTCATTGAATAGAGCAAAGATAGTAAGTTGAGATGTGTTTGTGACAGGAGATTGGGATAATGTTTGGAAAGGCTAGTCACACTCATTTAACATTTAAATTTGATGGAAGGAGCTACCCATCAGCCTTAAAATAGATTGAAATTTTACCAGAAGCTAATTTTGTTTCAATGAATTTTTGATATAGTGTGACTTAGCATTCCAGTTTGCTCTATTTGCCCTTCAAATTCAACCCAGCACATGCCACATCCAGAGGAAGGTCTATTTGCTTATGGTTTCATTCTTAACTTAAGTCTGTTTCATCGTAGGATGTAATTCCAGAAAATATTCAGACAAAAGAGACTGATAACTTACATTAAAGTTATCCTTGCATTACATGGAACTAAAACAAATTATTTATCTGGTTAAGAAGCTTGTTTGGAGTAAAATTCAGAAAGTGAAAATAACAGATAAATAAGGTGGTGAAGGGCAGCTAATGTGTTCCAGTAGGATTTATGCCTGGCTTCCACTATTAACTATATGTTATTATTTAGAAACACAAGAGACTGCAGATGCTGGAATCTGGCGCAAAAGACAAACTGCTGGAGGAATTAAGCAGGTCAAGCAGCATCTCTTGAGGGAAAGGGATGGATGACATTTCGGGTCGAGACCCTGCTTCAGGACAGAGTGAAGCGGGAAGATAGCCAGTATATAGAAGTGAGAGGGAAGGATGAGTCAGAGGCTAGTAGATGATAGGTGGAAATAGATAAGAAACAAAAATAGGCAGATTGAGCTGGATGGGGGAGGACAAGGACAGAGTCTGGTAGGTGATAGCTGGAACCAGATAATTGAAGGGCGATGGGCAGAGGGGGGTAGGGATAGGAAAGACAAACTAAGGGAGAGAGATCTTGGGTTGGCTGGTGGGTGTGGGAAGGGACACAGGGATGGGTGGTGGGTATAGTTTACCTGAAATTGGAAAAACTCAGTGTTCATACTATTGGGCTGTAGGCGACCCAAGCAGAATATGAGGTGCTGTTCTTCTAGTTTGCGCTTGGCCCCACCATGACAATGGAGAAGACAAGTCCATGTGGGAAATGGGGAGGGGAGTTGAAAATGACATGCAACTGGAAGCTTGAGGTGGCCAATGTGGACAATGTGCAGGTGCTCCACATAATGGTCCGCCTAGTCTATGCTTGGTCTTTCCAATGTAGAGGAGCTGGACCAAGTTGGAGGAAGTGGACATGATTCTCTGCCTCACCTGGAAGAGCTGTTTAGATCCCTGGATGATGGTAAGGGAGCAGGCTTAGGGACAAGTGTTGGACCTCCTCCAGTTGCAGGAGAAAGTGTCAGGAGATGGTGAGAGTTGGGTGGGATGATATGAGCAGTCCAGGAGTCACGGGGGAGAATAGTCCCTGTGGAAAGTAGAGAAGGGTGGGAGATGTGGGTGGGAGAGGGGAGATGTGGCTTGTGGTGGGATCCTAATGGAGCTGTGGGAAGTGGTGAAGGATTATTTACTTTGCTAATACAACAGTGTCACCTATCCAGGTTTTTCTGATCTGACAAAGATTGGTGTGGCATTAAGTTTTGTAGCTGGGAATGTATTAAGGGCATTGGTGCATTTTGAGAATGGGCAAAACTGGGGCTTCAATACAGCTAAGTGTAAGGTCATTCATTATGGACCAAAATCAGACAGATACTGATTTTTAGTTAGTGTTCCCAAAGAGAACACTAGTTCACTGCAGTGTGTGGGGCAGCTAGTTCCTGATTTCTAAGGGCAGATGGAGCCAGGAGGGGAAGGGGAGGACAAGTTTGAGACAGAAGTTGGAAGGTGATAAGTGGAACCAGATAAGGGAGGGATGATAGGCAGATGGAACCTGATGGTTGAGAGGATAGGAAGGGTAGGCCAAGGGAGAAGAAGCCCAGGTGGATAGGTGTGTGGGTGATGGGCAGATGGGACCAGTTGGCGGAGGGTAACAAACCAAGGTAACGGGGTGAGAGGGGTGCGGGAATGAAAAAAGGTGAACAAAGGAAGAGAGAACCACGGTGGACCAGTAAGAGTGGAAAAGAAATACAGTGGGGGTTGTGGTCTATATGCAGTCTTGCAAGGTTTTGGAAGGCCATTCCTGAAAGAATAAACTTGGTGCCAGTCAGTTGCTAGACCAAGCAGCAGATAGAGGAGTTACATCACAGGGTCAATGGATTACCTCTGTATCAGTACCTACCATCTCCAATGCAGCTAGAGACTTCACAGAGAACTATGGTCTGGAGGTTCCATCAAGGTTTCCAAATTAGAATAGTCATCCTGCCAATCTCCAACTGCAGAAATCAGTATAAAATGGGAAGTCAGAACTGGATAGCAATATCATTGCAGCAACAAACTTGTTATTGGTTTCTTTGAACAGCAAGTGGCCTTGCTATAGTTGTTAATTGGTATGTAGCATGCATTCAAGAACTTCCATTTCTCTAGCGTCTGGTGGAGCTGATGATGGCTGCTCCTTCACCACTTGTCACATGTAATTGCTGAGGTTTTCTTTTCTTAGTGAATTTAGAACTAAAAACCTGCTTGAAGATGAAACATTATATAAACTATAAATTATGAGATTACTTTCCAGGCTATTATTTTTCAAATGTTTTATTTGCATTTAAAGCTGGCCATGCAGGAAGTACTGAAGGGGAATAATTTTGTAGATGTAACTTTGAAGAAGGATAGGGTGAGTAATTGCGTGAAGGTGAAAACTGTAGAAAACTAATGGAGTGCGGGAGGTCTCTAAGAAAAGTGTGTAAGAAGCTGTAGTCAGAGAATGGGGCAGACTGTTCACTTTTGATGCTCACTGACAGTTTCTGGAGAAGGATGGTTTGGCAGTTCAAGAGGTGCCTGTGTTAGTTGAAGATGTGCCATGTACTGAGGCAATCGAGCAGCCAGTCAGGAAAAAAAAGGGTCAAAACGGTAAGAGTAGCAGAAAAATAGTGATATTGAGGAATTTGATAATCTAATTGATAGAAAGGTTTCCATGTTAACCTGATCAAGCAAATGGAGACACGGCTAATGATCTGACTTCCTGGGTTTATATATTTTAAATGATATAGCTGCAAAACTGATTGTTGCTGCTTAATGGAAATGGATAATATTCAAAACAAGTTATTCAGAGGTCTCTCAGGAGCAAATTAGAATCATAGAAAAGAAGATTAATTGTTAAATTTTCAGGTGTAAAATTTTATGAAATAATAGCCATAATGTTGATAATAAAGAAGGATAGAATATAATTAGATGTGTGGCCAGCTGTTGACATTAATTGTGAGGACATAGGATAAAACAGAAGCATCACAGGTAGACTGATGTCATATTTAGAATCACAAGTGGTTTCATGTCTTCATCAAATCTAGAAAAAATAAGGACAGTTACACATTCACCTACACCCTGATGTGTGCAATATTCCAACACCTACAGTCTGTACTCTACAATCCACTCTAGCACATCACTCTAGATACCAACTCACATCTTGGGAATACATTTTTGTCTACCTTGTTCCTCATATCATCATCTGTTCAGCTATATTTGACATCCAACTCAACATTATGCTGTGTTGTGCTTCTCATATCCAATATTTTCCATCCTTTTCTTCAACATGTCATTATCCTTACCTATAAATCTCCTTCCCATTCTGCCAAAGAAGAGAGCATGAATGCCAGGGAAAGACAGAGAAGGGAGGGGGGGGTTGGAGATCTTAATACTATGCATGGCTACTGGAGTTGGGCAGAAGTACAGTGGGTGCCTCTGGGCTTCACTTCATTGAGATGAAAAATACTGTAATGCTGGAGGAACTCAGCAGGCCAGGCAGCATCCGTGGAGAAAAGCAAGTAGTCAACATTTCGGGTCAGGACTGAAGATAGGTATTACACACATTCACACAAGTGGTCTTGAAATCATGAATGAATGAAAAATGATCATGTGCATAAGAATTACCTTCAACATTTTCACCTTAGCAGTTCTAATTTGTATTTTTAATTTTCCATAGGGCCTTTACTCCTCATGAAGAATATGCAGCAGGATGACAATAGTCATGCATTTAGAGAATGCATTTTCATACACTGGCTCAGGTACTCACATTTTGGTGGGAACGGTAAGAAAGTTACATGTGATTCACACATTGCAGTGATCATTAGCTGATGATGAATAAGTACAGCAGATGATGTTGAAGGTCTTTGGCTCCATTGTTTGCTCAGTCTGTTGCACATTCTGTATCTTGAGGCCTGTCGACAAATGGGACACTTCTGCACATCTGGAGCAGTTGCAAAGAATGTGCAAAGAAAGGTGCCCCGGCTGCACGTCACACTTACAAGAGGATTTGAGGAGTCTACCTTGAGCATGTTTCATTTGTAAAATCAGTGGGTATAGATCATGGGTATACTTAAAAATTAATTTATGGAAACAATCTATGGATAAAGCTTCATAGGGAAATAATGGGGTATTCATTTAAACACAATCCTGAATGACTTTGGAAAAATACCACTTTGAAAAAAAAGTACATAACTAGGTTGAGACATGACATAAGGTAGGAATAACATGTTTGGAAGGAACAGATGACTCCAGACCAATGCTTCACAGAGCTTTCAACTGGTGGGGTGTTTTCTTTCAGCTAGTGTCAGAGAACACTGCAGATTTAATTGATAGTGAGTCCAGTTATTGGACAACATCTACATTAATGTTGTATCATGGCATTACCAGGGAGGCAGAAGGTGTCTTATGCAGAATAAAAAAGTAAAATGCTGGAGATACTCAAATGATCAGGCAGTATTTGTGGAGAGATTTAACATTTCAGGTCAATGATTCTTCATCAGACAGGTAAAATAAGAAAATATATCTTTGAGTTACAGAAAGAGGGTAGGATTTAGAGTGTCCATCTAAGAAAGGGTGATAAATTCTTGTCAATCACAGCTGATCTGTCCAGAGCAATGCATAAAGATACACTCCAGAGAGTCTATCCTTCTAGAGGAGAAAACAATGCTAGAAGCATGAGATGCAGAACACAGCAATTTCTGGAAATCTGAAATGAAAAAGAATATTGGAAATACTCAATAGATCAATTAGCATTTGTTGAGAAAGAAAAACTGAGTTCACGTTACAGATTCAGAGCCTCATATCAGGGTTGATCAATTCTGACACAAACAGGAAAGGCTGGTTACCTGAAATTGTTGAATTCAATATTAAGCAATATGCCTAGATGAAACACGTAGTTCAGCTTAGTTGGGCTTCGTTGGAAGATCAAAGCCAGAGAGGTTAGACGGAGAGTGGGATGGAGAATTACATGGACCTTGGTCATTTTTCTTTGATAGTTCCTATGTTCCTTGCCTCCAGCCTCATGGCCACCCAATATCTCTCCGGTTGCAGGACTGATGAGTCCTGATGCAGGATTTTGACCCGAAACATTGAAATTCCTTTGCCCCCACAGATGCTGCTCAACCTACTGAGTTCCTCCAGTAGACTAGCTGTTGCTCCCGCATCTGCAATCTCTTGCGTCTCTCCAGTCTGTTTGCATGAGATACAGAGCTTTCTTCATCTGACACAAAAATGTACACTTAACTTTGACACATTATGTTATGGAAGAAAGCATGAAGTAAAACATATATGTTTCAGTTTTCTAAAGAACAAACTTAACATGTCATTGTGCTGTAAATTTTATCTTTGTTAAGAAATTGGTGCTGTGGATTTCTGTGCTTGGGTTTTTAACTCTTCATGTTGAGATTGTGCCAATTGTAAATGTTCCTCTTTGAGAAATCAAAGAAACTCAAATAAGAATGTATGCCTTGTTCTATTTAGTAAAAATGTATTTTCAAATGTTTGATTAGATGCCACACAATAAAGCTTATTCAATCTTTTATCATAGTAGATTAAAATCAACAAATTGCAGATGGTGGAAATCTGAGACAAATACAGAAAAGGCTGATACACTCTGTAGGTCAGACAGCATCTGTGGAAAGTGAAACAGAGTTAATATTTCAGGTCAAAGACTCTTCATCAGAACAATTGTAAATGGCACTGAGCATAAGAAGGATTGTTTAGATTGCAGTTATGGATTAATGTATGTTTATGATGTGCAGAAGTAAGTAATAATGTTCTGCAGGGACATCTATTGATATCTCTTCTGTTTCCCATTCATATAAATGACTTGCAACAAACTGAAGGTTTGATGATGACAGGTGAGAATAGAGGTTAAACTGTGGGAAAGAGTCCAAGAAGGCATAGACAGTTAAATATGGTGTGAAAATGGGTGGCAAATGTGAGATTCTACATTGCAGGAAAAGACCTGTGAAAAACATTAACTCCAAATGGTAAGGTTGCTCTGAAATTGAGAACAGAGCAATCTAACCATGGATACAATGGGTCAGGTTTTGCTTGCACAAGACTAATAACTACATTTGTTTTCCACAATCATCCCATGCCTGCATTTATTTGACTTGTATGTGAAGGCTTACCCTGCTGGCTCAAAACAACCTGGATTCCAGCAGCAGGTGGCAAGGCTCTCACTGACACCCTGAGAAAGCCTTGCTCTGAAATACTCTTGAAGCCCTTTGACAGGCAGCAAAGCCCTGCCGCCTATGAGGGACTTTTGACAGTTTCTAAATGACTTTAATATTCAGAGGTATTTAAAAATAGTAACAGATTAGGTAAACAGTTATCAAATTTAAACATTATTAATTCTTTATAAAATTAAAAATTGTTAGCTTAAAACACCAAAAACACAAAGTGAAAACCATTAAGCAAAACTAAAATAATTAAGAAAAAGATCCTTTAGCCTGAAATGTTAACTATTTCTTATTCCACACATGTTGACTTACCTACATATTCTGTTTTCATTTCAGATTTGCAGCTCCTGCAGTTTTAATTTTCATTTGCTGACATATACTGGTGATCTGGTTGTTAATGTTGGGGTTGCAAGTGATGAAAGCTTTTCTATGGTCCACAGAATGAAGGTTTCAATGAAAGCAAGAAAATCACGTTGAATTTGTGTAAGATTTTACATCAATCACAGAGAGAATATCACAAATAGTCCTGGACATCACAATACTGAAAGAAAGTGAGAGTTATCAAGTGTAATGGTGAAGTCATGCCAGAATTATCCAAGAATAAAATACTATAGTCATTCAAGATTGGAACAACAAATAATCTGCTGGAGGAACTCAGTGGGTTGAGCAGAATCTATGGTAGGAGAGGAATTGTCGATGATTTGGGCCAAAAATCCTGCATCAGTCTCATGTGTCTTCAAAATTGAGGTTGGTTCAAACACAATGAAAAAGGGAAGAATCTGAAAGGAAATTCTCAAACTAATAATAGCAACAAAGACCTCAATTATTATGAGAGGAATTATGAAATAAATTAGGAGTATTAGAGACAATTTAATCTTCTGTGATGGTATAAAATAGGCTACAATAAATAATCACACAGGCACAACTCATCAGATTTGCCTGAAAGGATGAATTTCTGGTAAGTGAATAGGAAGATCATGAAAGATTTTGAAAAGGGCAATCAAGTGTAACTGGAGCTCTAAATAAATATTGGGCTTCGACAGAAAAACACCAACCCTCATTCTGTGTCACAATTTTTATGATTCCAAGATTATCTAATATTAAAATCCATTTGGGATTGTTCATCAGGAGAAAGCAAACAGAACATAGAACAATAGAGTACAGGAACAGGCCCTTCACCCCTTGATATCTGCACCAACCTTGAGCCAAGTTAAACTAATCCCATCTGCTTCAAATCAAGTCAAGTCAAGTTGAGTTGATTGTCATATGCACAAATACAGTGAAGTTCAGGTACAATGAAAAACTTGCTTGCAGCAGCATCACAGGCACGTAGGTTCAGACAACATACAGAGCATAAATTATCCATAAATTATACAAAATAGTGAAGAAAAAAGACTGTACAAAACAAGACATTAATGTCAACAAAACCACAATCAGAGATAAGTCCATGGTAGTGCAAGAGGTGGTCTGTAGTGTTCCATTGCTAAGGTAGGATGAGGGTTGTGCAGATCAGTTCAAGAACCTGATGGTCGTAGGAAAGTAGCTGTTCCTGAACCTGGTGGTATGAGATTTCACATGATCCACATCCCACCATTTCCCGCGAGTTCATGTGCCAGTCTAGATGCATCTTAACCAATACTATCCGTTCTGCTTCCACCACTTCCCCTGGCAGTGCATTCCAGGCACTTAACGCTCTTTGTGTAAAAAAACGATTTTAAAAAATCAGAAAATTGCAGGTGAGCGGCTCTTCATAGAGTCATAGAGTAATACTATATGGAAACAGGCCCTTCGGCCCAACTTGTCCATGCCGCCCAAAGTACTCACCTAAGCTAAGATCCATTCAATGCATTTATTAACTAGCATTAGGAGCTAAACAATTTTTAAGTCTGATTTTTACTAATCAACCCAAAAGTAGCGATATTCCAACAAATTCTTCTTCCATTAATACACATTTTGGTAGTGAAAGATTGTTGTAAAATTGACCGTATCTGAAAACACTTCAAAACAGAATTTGCAATCTGCTTATTTTCATAATAAACCAGCTACTTGCAAACCTTCAGAGATGTCTGGAATTAGTTTCAGCAGATTGCTATCAAAGTGAAAATACTTCTGAGAAAGTCTTTTTTAAACTCTGTTGAAAATATAAATATCAACTCTTGAGAAATTAGGACTGGAAAGTTTATTTTTCTTTTGCTATTTTATGTTTATGATCTCCCACAGCCAATGACTGTTTATGACCCTGACGGATGTTTTGAGCACAAGCTCCTTATTACATGCAATTGGTCCTAAATGAGCAGAAAAAATACCACCCTGGCAACATAAAATCCAGATGTGAATTCTACACACATATAGTGGGGGGGGGGGGGGCACACAATGAAAGAAATGGGTTTCTTGTTAAGTTAGAAAGTGGATAAAAGATTCTTTTTGAACTCTTGGTAATTTGCAAACTGCAGCTGTTCTTATCAATCATATATTTTCATTTTAACATGTTTGCACTAAAAGGCACTTATATACTATGCCTGTTTTGTACATACTTGGAAATCTATAAACTCCCAATTAATATAAATGAACTTTATAAGGTTGCAATCTGTATACGTGTATGACGAAATCGTTGTTGAACACAAAAATGATGCAGAAGCATAGAAACATTTGAACAGTCATCCTACAAATGGGTTATTAAAGGTTAACGTGGATTGGCCAGTTAAATAATAATGATGGCCTTTTTATCATTTGGTGTTTGTAATCCGGAAAGTTCAATAGCGAATCATGTTTATTGCTAGTCGATGTGACTAATTGTTTTCTTCGTTGTCTGTTTCCCTTTCCAATCGTAATCACCATCGCATAATTTTTTTATTAATCGCACGGCAGAAAGCCCGACGATCTTCTGGATATGGGACAATGATTTTAACGGGCGTGGATCCTTTAAATGAAGCGAGGTGTGAGTATATATGAGCGTGTGCATGTGAGATATTCAGAAAGAGAGAGAGAGCGCTGTGCATTTCGACTAGGATGAACACGTATGAACCATGTGGCACAACATCCACTCCTAAATGTTCGACTCTTCTCTTGACAATGAACAAAAAAAGATTGCTAATTTAAGAAAATAGGGTGAATTATCCGTACGAGAAGTAAGTACCAGTCGCCTCTATGAATATCACCAGGTTATTAAATGCATTTTAAAGGGGTCTGTTTCTATTGTCATTCTGGAATTAATGCTGAGCAAGGTTTTGCAGAGATCCATAATTTTATTAGGCTGTACTTAAGTCGGCTTCAAAGGAAGGCTACTGTCTGGATATGAAACATTTTTGGGAGGTGAATTTTGTCCGCAGTTGAGTGCTTCTGTACATGTTCGCGGTCTCTAAAATGAACAATACCTGACCAGGGTTCTCTTAATGAGCTCAGCGTAATTGATTCAGGATTTATCTTAAAGGTGCATATTTATCATTGATTTCAAATTAAGCGTATGATGCCACATCTATTGTCAACTGTATGATAATAACTTATTTTAGCGAGCACACTATGTATTTTCAGGCATTTGAATTCAAATGCATACGTTTTCTGTGACAGGAACTTAAAATACTTGCGTGAGACCCCATTGTGCAGAATGCATGCAATAAAGGCTTTTTTTTCTGATAACAAGGAAAAATGCACCCAAAACAATTGTTGAGAGGAAGTCCATCTATGATTATAATACGGACATCCCATATTGAGTCCTGATCTGTTCAATATGTTTTAAGCAAATTCAGTTACACCGTCAGTTGTGAATTATGACGTTTATAGTAATGCAGATATTTATTGCATATTTAAAACTTACTATCATAGGGTAAATTAAGGTTGTAAAGCAGAAAAACCATTAACCTATAAAACCGATTTAGTCTGGTTGACAGTGAAAAGGGTCCCATGGATTTATTCATATGTTGCTTTTCCCCAGTGGCAGCGCCCGATTTACTAGACCCTAAATCTGCAACTCAGAATGCAAAACCAAGGTTATCCTTTCTGCAAAGCCGACGGTTTTTAACTTCAGGAGATGACAGCGACCTGAACCCAAGTGTTATGAAATGGAAGACCGCCTCAGTTTATTTTCTGGTTGTGGTGCTCTATTTGATAATCCGGCGCCACAGTGTTCCGAGCGCTTGAACAGCCTACAGAAAGCTCTCAGAAGACTGCGATTATTATGCAGAAATTGAGTTTCTGGAAAAGCACATGTGTGTCAATTCCCTGGAGCTAGAATTATTGATTCAGGTAAAAAAAAAACCTTTCTCATTACCTCCACATTGATTAATGGTTTGCACGACAGGTTATATAAGAGAACTAAACGTAAACAAAACTTGCAATAATTGAAGGGACAGCGATGGAGCATTTGAGGTCTTGGATGAACATACTCTGCATTCTATTGTCTCCTGTTGTCCTCCTAGGAAGTCTCTGGAAATGGAAGATGCCTTGCTTTTTCTCCAGTTCCGTGGGTTCTGAGGTGGCAGAAGAATCCCATATGGGATTCACAATCTCTCCCTCAGGTGGGGCTTGAAGTGTTGGGTCAGGTGGATGGGTAGTTTGGGATGTTGTGTATACCTTCTGTTGTTTGCGAATGGCCTTCTCCTATTGCTATCATGAGGACCTGCAGTCCCCAATAACCCGTGTGAACCTCCTTCTCCATTGTGAGCAGTTGTGGGCCAGCGATTCCCATGAGTCAGTGACAGTGTTACGTTTTTCCAAAGAGACTTTGTGGATGTCTTTGAACCATGACCTTGTGGAAATCTTTTCCTTTGGTGGAACTTAGGTAGAGCGCCTACTTTGGCACCTTGGAGTTGAGTGTGCAGATAATGTGTCCAGTCCAATGGAGCTATTTCTGTGTCATCATAGACTCAACGTCAGTGGGCCAATGGAGAAAACACTGACATTGGTTTGACTATGACATAAACAAATTTGGAGGATTTTGCAGAGCCAGTGTTGGTGATATCCCTCCAGGTCCATGACTCTGAAGCATTGAGTAGGGAGGGAATCACTGCTGCTCAGTAGACCATGAATTTGGTACCAGGCTTGAGGTCTTTTCCTCAGTCAGGTGAAGGCTGTGCTGGAGCCCTTGAGGTGGCTCGTCGTTGATATCTGCCTTTACTGAGAGATAGCTCCTGAGAAGTGGAAAGTGATCCACATTTTCCAGGTTCCTGCTGTGGATCGTGATTATTAGGGGATGATGATATGTGGCAGCAGGTTGGTAGAGGGCCCTTGTTTTCTGGATACTTAGTGTAAGGACAATTTTTGTACCCTTCAGTGAAGGAACCAATGATGATTTGGAGTATTGTCAGTGTACAGTAAGTTAATGACTGAGGTTGGAGTGAACTTTGTCATGAAATGGAAGTAGTACAAGTTGAACCTGGACATGTTGTAGGTTAAACCCACTTCTGTCAGAAGTATGTTGGAGGTGAGGAGGATCAAAACAAGGGCAGGAGTGATGACACAATCTTGTTTGATCCCAATCTGTACTGAGACTGGGATCATTGTTTGCATGTCATTGTGCAGCAAACATGGAATGATTATGAACTTCTGACGACAGCAAAATTAAGAAGGATTCTTCATAATCGCTCTTGTTTGACAGTGTCAAAGGCTTTTGTGAGGTTGAAATGGACCATGTAGGGTGGTTGGTACTGCTTTACTTTTGTCTAGTTATTTTGTGCAGTGAAGATCATGTCTATTGATCCTCAGTTGGTGGAATCCACACTCTAACTCTGGAACCAGCTTTTTGGTGTCTGGGAGGAGGTGGTTTAGCAGGATCTGTGCAATGATATCATAATGGGACTTGTCTCCTTTCTCCCAGGTGGTAATGACATTTCTGAGATCCTCTGCCACACTGTGCTCTTCCTAAATGATGGAGATGAGATTATGAAATCACAATAGTTTTACTTTTCCATCGTCTTTCAGTATTTTGGATTAGATTTGGTCTGCTCCAGTGAACTTGTTGCTTTTCAGCTTTTAGATGGTCTTTTCAATCACTTGTTGGGCTGAGGTAGTGCTGAGATTGTGACAGGTGGGATGCAGGAAAGGACACGACATTTTCCTGTGGCAGTATTTCTGTTGCCATTGTTGTCTGAGGACAAGGTTGACAGAGATGGCAGATTGGTGGTTGGTCCAGCAGTTGCATGAGTGAATTGGATGTCCTTGTGGTCCTCTTGGCTCAGTCAGTGATATTATATTGCAGGTGCCAACACTTGGATCTAAGGTGTTGCTATGAGGTCTTCTTTTGTTTCTCAAACAAAACAGGACACCAGTTATGACAAATCTTCATTTCAAGCATTTTGTAAGGAGGAAGAACTTGCTTTCTTTACACCATCCTTGAAAATCACATCTTCCCTGAGATTTCTGACTCTACCATTGAAGTCACAATGAAGGATCAGTTTGTTTCCTGTTAGACATCAACACAAATTCCTCCTTGGTCTCATCCATTGATTTAGGCTTGGGGCCTATGTGTGATGGCTGTTGCTTACTAGTTTTGCTTTTGATTGATTGGAAGGTCATGAAACATTCATTTATCCCATGGGATTGTTTGTTTGTAATATATATGAATGACTTGGATAAGTTTGCAGATGATGTGAAGATTGGTGGAGTTGTATATTTGGAAAGTAGTCTTAGGCCGCAGAGAGAAATCGATGTGTTGGTGAAATGGACTGAAAAATGGCAAATGGAGTTTACTCCAGACAAATGTGAGGTGATGCATTTGGGGTAGTAATGAGGCTAGGGCATACACCATGAATGGTACGACTTGGGAGGCATGGGATACTAGCCTTCGTTAGTTGGGCCATTGAATACAGAAGTAGAGAGGTTATGCTCCAACTTTTATAAAACCTTGGTCAGACCTCAGCTGGAGTACTGCATGCAGTTCTAGCCACCATGCCATGGGAAGAATGTGATAATGCTGGAGAAGGTGCAGAGTAGGTCCACCATGATGTTGCTTGGGATGGAGTGGTTCAGTTATGAGGACAGACTGGAGAAGCTTGGTCTGTTCTCCCTGGAGTGAAAGAGGTTAAGAAGAACATGGCTGGGGTATATAAGATTATGAGGAGTATAGATACGGTACATCAGAAGAATCTTTTCCCCATATCAGAGGTAAATAAAACTAGAGGACATAGATTTAGGGTCAGGCAAATGAGATTTAGAGCACCTATGAGGGGGACCTTCTTCATCCTATGTTTCGTAAGTACTGTCTGAAAGAGGGGTTGAAGCTGGATCACTGATAGCATTTAAGAAGTGTCCAGGTGAGCACTTGAATCACTTAAGCATATAGGGCTATAGACCAAGCGATGGGATTAATATGGAAGGGTGCTCACAGGTTGGTGTGGGCGAGTTAGGCCAAATGGCCTGTTTCCATGCTGTATGATTCTATGGCTCTATGGAAGTTGCTGAGATGCCAGGCAATCTTATTCTTAGTGATGAAATCCACTCAATGAAGACAGTGGTCATCTTCTGGGTTTCTTGGATGTACCACCCACCTGGTTCCTTAAGCTGGTTTTGTCCTGCCCATTTTGTCTCATTCGTGGTGGAGTTGCCAGTGTTGAAACGTCTGAGCTATGAGAGTTGAGCAATGTTCAGGTCTTTTGCTGATGCAGTTATCCATAAGAGTCCTGACTTTCCAGATGCCAGGCTTCATTTTGATGAGTGAAAGATGCCTACGAGGGAATACTTCTAATGGGGAGTTGCACACAGGCTTAATAAAGAAACATCTTGGTCTGAATGCAAGGAGGTCCAAGACAGTGGAAACCAGGCTCTGCTTCATAGATCAAACATGTACAAGTGCAGATACTTGCCCAAACATTGAGTGCGCTCAGGTGCACTGACTGTAATCATCCATAAAGCAGAGGCAAATACTCTTGCTTTGCCTTCTTCCTCATTCCCCCTCCCTCACCTGGTCCCTTTTTCTCCCTTAGTCCCCTTTCTCCCAATCCTCTCCCTACTCCCTTTAACTTCAGTCCTCATCGGACACTCCTTTTCACTTTACTACCCCGCCCCCCCACCTTCCTTTGAATCCCCTCCCCTTTCAGTTGTTCCCTCAATGCTGCATGCTATTGGCAGATTGTGACCACCCAGTGCTACTTTCTGGAATTGGAATTGGTTTATTATTGTGATTTGTACTGAGGTGCAGTGAAAAACTTGTCTTGCATACCATCCATGCAGATCAATTCATTACACAGTGCATTGAGGTAGTACAAGGTAAAACAAGACAGAATGCAGAATGAAGCATCACAGCTACAGAGGAAGTGCAGTCCAGGGAGACAATAAGGTGCAAGGTCACAATGGGGTAAATTGTGAGGTCAAAAGTCCATCTTATCGTACTAGGGAACCATTCAATAGTCTAATAACAGTAGGATAGAAACTGTCCTTGAGCCAGGTGGTAAGTACTTTTAGGCTTTCGTATCTTCTGCTCGATGGGAGAGGGGAGAAGAGAGAATGTCCTGGGTGGGTGGGGCTCTTTGATTATGCTGGCTGCTTTACCGAGGCAGTGAGAGATATAGACGGAGTCCATGGAGGGGAGGCTAGTTTCCATGATGTGCTGAGCTGTGTCCACAACTCTCTGCAGTTTCTTGAGGTCTTGGGCAGAGCAGTTGCCATACCAAGCTGTGATGCATCAATATAAGATGCTTCCTCTGGTGCATTGATTAAAAAATTGGTGAGTGTCAAAGGGGACATGCCAAATTTCTTTTGCCTCCTGAGGAAGCAGAGGCACACTGGTGAGCTTTCTTGGCTGTGGCTACTACATTGTCTAATGCTGTTATAATAAAAGCTTGGATTTATATAGCGCTTTTATCATAGTAAAATTTCTCAAGGTATTTCCCAGAAAAAGTGACAAAAAATTTAGCCAGATAAAGTGTTATTACAATGGGTGACTTGTTCATAGAGTTAGATGTATAGGAGCATGTTAAAAGTAGGGTGTGAGGTAAGGAGGTGGAGAAGCTTAAGTAAGTAATACTCTAAACTGTCAAAGAAGAATTGGCTATTGCTGAGTACATTCTGACATGCAACAAATCAGCTCTTTCAAGATTTGGGAAGCTGCCAAAAGGTATTTAATTCTGTTACCCCTACCCACCCGGTCTCAGAGGTTGGAATCATCCCATGCCCTCCACCTCTGCCCTCTTCACCCACCCGAGGTTTTCACCACCTGGTGCAGTTAGGAGGAGCATTGCAGTAACCTCACTGGATAAGGAGATTTGACATGTTTGCTATAGTCCACCTCTTGGTCCAGAACTTTGCCATCACGAGGAAAAAGCCACATGAGGGTAACAAGAATTGAACAGGAAAAGGAAGAAAAGTAGCATGAAGTGGAGAAGAGCAGGGGGAGGTACTAGCCCTAGCACCTCCATCTGTTGGAGTTCTCAGAGAGCAGTTCTTTGCAGATCGTTTCATGTGAATCATCACTTGCGGGTCCAATGCACTCACTCCATAATCATTAGGACCACTGAACTTTATATCACTGTCTGACTGTCATTTTTGTGACCAAAGAAAAACACAGATTCAAAATTAAGAACGTATAGCACAATTATGAAATTCGTTACTTCCATCTCTATCTAGTAAATAAAATAGTCATCCCTTTGTGCAGGGCATCGACACTTGTCTTTATTGATCATTGTCTTCAGGGGTGGAAAACCATTGAGCTTGTGTTGAGAGCACCTCGTACAATGGTTTGTGGAACCTCAAAGCAAATCTGGATATTGCAACAGGCTTTATTACTTTGTCATGCACATGCTTTCTGGTAAAGCATCCAGTGTACATTATGTTTCAGGGTGTGTGCCCATCAGCCTTCTTTGGTGACCTGCTTTTGGACCCAATTACTATGATTGCAACACTTATCCTGGCTTGAAGAGCAGCTCCAGCCAAGCATTGTTTAAGTGATACTGCTTTAATAGAAGCAGTGTGGCAACTTAAGTGCAGGCAGTCCATGGGTTATGTAAGAGTTCTGTTCCTGAGAACTGTCCATAAACCGATTTCTCTGGAAGTCAGAAACGTCCGTTTTCTATAGTTACTCATATTGTATTGTTCTACATACACTTGCTACAATTTTTTTCACTTCACTGAATAATCACTCTAACACTACCTATAATTAAACTAATGGAATTTATACTGTATCCAATCATTAATAAATACCATGAAACATGTATTATCATTATTATTAGTAGCTTGAAAAAAGCCTTAAAAATGTATTGGAAAATTTGCTTAAAATCAGATTTCATAATGCAGGGAGCCTCCGTATAGCTGTTGTGTTAATAGTCCATACTATTATTTGGCTATTAAGCTGAGACAATTTACAGACTTGCTTTTCTGTTGTCTGTTACAATCAAGTTGTCTTAATGTTTCCTTAACTTATCAGTGAATGAATACAAAATGATAGTTTTATTACAATATAAAGGAAACTCATACGTAATGTTTGAGATTAGCATCGTGGGTTTAATGAATAAAAAACAAAATTCATGCCGCAACACATGGCAACTTGTGAGATAAGTATTATGCCATGAAGCAATGAAAATGGAAGATTCACAGAGGCAGAACTTGCTTGTAACTTATTGTTGAATTGAACTTCAGAGTGTATGTTTTGATGTCCTTGAAATGTAAAGTCTACACGTGGCTTTTTAAAGCTTTTTTTATATAAATGCCAGAGTGCATCTTTGAGGTAAGTGTGCATCTGATTTTGCACCTTTTATATAGTGAAGTATCATAAGACACTTCATTGGATTGTAGTCAGACAAATAAATTGACACTCAGTCAAAGGAGGGAGCAATCGTAGGAGCTTGGATGGAAGAAACCAATGGAGCCACCACAGCTGGTTGGTTGCCTGTCCTTGGACACACTCTTTCTTGCAGTGTGCTCCTGGACACAAAACTTCTGTTGGGAGGCTGGTGCTTAGCTGACTGGAGGGACCTGGCTTAGGCACTATCTAAACATATGTGAGAGATTCTAGTCCCACAATGCTTTTGACATACAGTGAGGCCCTGCTCCATGCTTGCTGGCGGTGGTTTCAATTGAATGTTTGACATCCAAAAACACACAAGCAATAATGAAAAATGAAAAGCATCTTTAAAATATTCAACATTATTATTTAGTACAAAATTGAAACACTTGAAAATTGCTGCATGCATTTAAAAACATATTTTGAATTGACTGAATGTAAATTAACTTATTTCTGTTCTTTCAACAACCCTACCTTCCCAAGTGATTTTAATGTATGCACTAGACTTTATGTCTGGTCAAAGCTGGCACAGCCTCAGTGTGCAGATTTTCCAGGTTAAGAAATCTGAAGAACTCTGACCTTATTGTGCATGGTATAGGTATTCCAGGATCAGTACTGAGCTGGAGTTAAGTCTGGACTTCGGCCTGCATTTGATTATTCCATGTTTCTGTCCAATTAGATGGGTAAAAGTTGACAAATCCAAGCAGCTTTGTCAGCTTTTAAGTGGATCAGGACCCTTATTTAGATATCAGTTGATCAAAGAAGTGGGTCTTAAGGTGTGTTTTAAGGAGCAGGAGTGATTGAGGGAGGAAGTTGCAGTTTAAGGGCTAGATAAGTGAAAGTATGGCTGTCAAGAGGATGAAGGGAGTCTGGGATTTACAGGATACTAAAATTGGAGATGTGTAGATTGCTTGGAGAGACAGTGTACATCAGGAGGAAGTGAGGTAATGGAGTGAATTTGCAGTTGAGAATTTTAACTCTGAGGAATTGCCAGGCAGGGAACACAGATACAAGAACTTTGTGCATGTTGATCTTGTAGATCTTGTAAATTTCTATTTTTAGCAATAGTCAGTATGATGGTCACTCATTTCCAATGAGAATCATACAATCATAACTGACGCAGTACAGATGCAGGTTGGGTTGGCTGATTGTGTTTGTGTCACTTGTGATTTTGAACACCTCCATCCAATTTTCTCTTAAGTGAGATATATAGTTTCTTTGTTAACATATATGGAAATGTTAAACTTAACCAAATTGGCATGGAAATTTAATTACAAGCAAAATAGATGAATAATTAATGACAGGTAGTAGATTTTGTTTAGTAATTGTAATTGATTTGTGAATTTAATCCTTGTGAATTATTTAATCCAGTGAAAGACCCTCATTAGTAGTGAGTTTTTGTGGGGAAACCTGACCATAAATAGCACATAGGAATTCATACTCAATACTAAAAGATGGCATTCTGATACGTTCATAAATGTAATTTTAAGGTTTTCTGTGAACACTGTCTTATAACTCTCTAAACTGTCAAAGAGTTATCGGCTACTGCTGAGAAAATTTGACATGCAACAAATATAGAATCTGCTCTCTCAAAATTCAAAAGGCTGCCATTAATGATTGTTTATGAATTGCTGCTTTAATGAAAAAAATCTTTATGGCTCTTTTCATACTTAATGTTGAAACCTTTGAAAAACAATATAACTTCGTCCTGCATATATGAGAGAAATATTTCACAGTTTCTACTTGCGTACCTTTTATATCTTATTGTTCATTGTCCTCTATTCAAAAGCATACATTTGTCTGGGAATAATAGTTATTGATGGCAACTAAGGTTACTTGACTTTCAGTTCACTGAGTCTATTAAATATTTCTAAATCTAAAATAAATTGTCAATCTTAAAGCAAGAGCTATGTGTCTTTAGTCTCTCGTTCCAAATGCTTGAGAATATTAGCTACCAATTGTATTGACTTCCTGCACATTTGGTTGCAATAATATTACAACTTGTACTTAACTATTTCTTCAGACCTCGGTTACCTTGTGAAAATTTTGCATATCTGGTTAATGGACTTTTAAAAAATTATCCAGGCAACCTTCCATTGGTCCTAATGCAGAGTCTCAACCCGAAATGTTGAAAATTCCCTTCCCACAAATGCTGCTCAACTGCTGAGTTCCTCCAGCAGTTTATTTTTTGTCAGATTTCAGCATCTGCTGCTTCTTGTGAGTCCAACCTTCCAGTGCTGAAGTGATGAAGATACCCTCTGAGAATCTCAAAGAATTATAATTACAGTTATGACTCAGTCTTATTTTATCACTGCTACCAATACAAAAATAATCTCAGAAATAGCATCACACATGTTGTAAGTTGGAGAAATCTCCTTGCTTTCATTAAAAGAATAGTATGTGTTTTAAATTATGTTGAATGAGTAACATTTGCCCTCTTCATGGAATTACATTGATGGAAAACTCCTGCTGAGACTACATCACTCCATTGACAGTATAAATAACATTCATGTTGGTCCAAAGTGATAAAAGCCATGTTAATATGTACAATTTCAGAAACAATTATAATTGAATCATTATCGTCTAAGTAATTATGGGGTAACTATAATTAAGTGCTTTGATGCAATTCATCCACTAAGCATGTATACATAGCAGTCATTCCCAGTCATTACATTGACTATCATTTAAAATGAAGGAGTTCTAATTAGCGTTATGATCCAAAAACTCTTTGTCCATATTCTGCTGGTATGTGACCAGGCACTGGAATATCTTATTTACAGCTTATGCTATGAAAGATTTATTGTTGGGGGGAGTGGTGGAGTGTGAGCATAGAATTGCATACCAACAAGGGTATGTTGTCTGAAATATTGAATTGAACCACAGATTGCAGAATGGAAAATTTTATTATTGTACAGTTTAACACCATTCTTATTTTTGTGGATGTTCTGAATGGAATCCAAGCTGATACCAAATGCTCGTTTCTATTTATTCTCTTGCATGTCTCGTGTAAAAGCTCTGTTGGTTCATTTGAAATTCCATTAAATATGAAATTGTTAGCTGGAAGCAGTTGACAAGGAATTGAACATCACATGGTGGATCATTGCTGGAAAGCATGTTGATGCACATGTTAGAACAAGGGGAGTGAATGTCTAGGTAGATGTGTGCAGTGCAAGTGAATTATGGTGCCAAACAGTGTGCAATGTTGATTTGACACCAGCACAACTCTTGAAGCTAAACTTTCCAGTTGATGCCTTCTTTGTGCAGAAAAGCACACATTTAGCAGGAGAGATCCTGAACCAGTACTCTTCAAGGGGATAATCGACTATTTGCAGGTCAGTTGTTTCATTTGGGCTTTGGCAGGTTTTGACAAACATTTGATGCTTTCTGTAGTTGTTCAGATTTCCTTACACATCGATTTGTGTGTCAGATATGCAGCAATGTGAAGTGAGTGAGGGTGCTATGAACATTAAAATTTTAGGTATTTCTTAACTGATAGACATTATTGATTAGGGAGTAAAGAAGTGCAGAGAATTAAGCAGTGCCTGAGGCTTGTGTGGCATTTGACGATGCTCTCAGTTACGATGACCACTTGTGAGAGAGAATTAAACCATTTCTAGCACTGCATCCAGGCCTTGGCACTTGACACCTGGCCATGGTTATCTGCTCCCACTGTCTCCTCAATGTGTATCTGGGGAGCCTTCTGGACTCCTGCAGATACAGGATATCTTTCTTAAATTACAACTTTTCCACCAAGGCAACCAGTGGAGTGACCAAAATCCTTGGAGCTTGTTCTGCCTCTTATTTTACTAATGTCCTAGCTCAGACACACTTATTGCACAATGGATAAACACAATGGATCTACACTGTAAGAGGAGTAGGCCAGTTATACACTGTGCAGTCTGCTTTAAGTGCAGTTAACCGGTAACAACAATGGCCCCAACCCAATTCATTCAGACACTCAACATTTTAGTTGGCATTGGCCAGTGCTGAAATATTTGAAAAGAGGAGGCAGCACCAAGTTGGCAGTAGGTGTGGATTAATGGCATGTGCTGCACAGCCATTCCCAGGGTCTACCAGACTTAGTTCACACAAACACATTCCTTCTGTCTTTTAATTCAATGCATGCTTGCTCTTCCTAATTTGCTTACTTTCCAACTGGCATTAGGCTCAATTTCTGAGTAAATCTGTTGACACAAGATCTAACCTTCTACTTCCAGACAATATTTTGGTATTTTTGCAAGATAGCAGATATAGTTAGTTGCACTTTTTGTCGTTGGACACTTTGATTGATAAAACAGATTTTAACAAGCAAAGCACTTTCCAATTAAACCATGCTTTAAGTGACAGTGCTTAGAGATATGTGCATGGACTTTGAATGGATCACAGTTTTTTTATATGCATTTTTGTCCCTGAGAAATTTTTTAATTTATGTGCATGCATGATTTTTGATATGTGGTAGAGGTTATGGAAAAATAATGAGAAAAACGCAGTTTAAGATAAATGTACCAATAATTACAATCATTTTGGAATACATTTTGGTTCTGAAAATCTTCTATGAGTATACTCTATAATATTTTTAATTGATTTCCTTTTTAAAGATGGAAGGCAGTCAGTCTATTTCATAGGTGATTCACTGTTATCGAAAATATTTTGGAATTAGAGAATTAGAGCAGCTCAGACATAACGAAGACTTATTTGAGATGATCCAGTGTTGGTTGCTCATAGTCTTAATCAAAGTAGGTCTATCATTGGTAAAGCTCCACTGTTAAATTGACACTGGACTGCAACATATTTCTTATTTATCATATTTAAATTCATTGACATCTTGTTTTTTCAGAACCATTTCATAAATAAATAATAAAATAGCTATTTCAAAAAGGTTAACAGAAGTGATGACATGGATTACAAAATACAATAAGACACTGTCTTGATTTTGATTGTTTCTTTGAAGAATACATGGTAGTTTATCCTTGATGTTTCAGTGTTACTGGATTGTTACACAACCTCCTTCAATTTGATCTTTGTTGAAAGTTTTCTAAAACTTAAGTTTTTGATATTCTTGTGGACTTCCAGAAAATGTTCAAATAAGTCTTTGGAGTAACAAGTATCTTAAGGCTGAAAAATACAATGTTAAAGCAAGAAAGCATATGGTTGCCAACACTGGTTTAAGGTCCTTAATGCTACAAAGGTCCTTAATGCTACAAAACAGAAGTTGCAAGAAAAGGTAAGAGACAGCCACTTAATATAAAATCATAGGATGTAGACAATCCTGGTAAACCCAGGATTTAAGGCCTCACTTTACAAGTATTTGCAGCAACTTGCTTCATTATTGGATGGCGATCAAGTTACACAATTCAGAATCATATTTGTTTGAATTCCTAAATCATTCATGTGTCCTTGTTTATGTACCTCAGCAATCCTATGAAATGCATTCCTTTATCTTGGGAACTGAAAGCTGATGAGCTTCTGTCGAGGACACTTCAGCTTGTTTTGAATGCCTCTGAGCCTGGAGAGCTTGGCTGCAAACCACCGCCTCTACGTGGATGAATGACATGAAAAGGGACACTGGTGGCTGGATACCATGTTGTTATTCTGAGAGAAGACACATGTTCCAGAGCCCTGGCACATCTTTCCAAAGTCCATAAAACAACAGCAAACGACTTCAATCTCTCTAGCCTGTACACCATTCAAAGTGAAGCTCCGTTTAACCATTGACATCATGACGGTATTGGTACAAGTTGAAATTTCTGTTCTTACAATTTCCTTCACATTAGCATTGATGCTTTCTTATTTATAACTGATAGATCTAGACACATATAAAATAGCATCATTACCTTCTTGTTAATACTAATGCCATTGTAGCGGTTGCTACCGCGGAATGAACACAAGATGCTAGTCATAGAGTTTCAGAACAGAACTGGTTTATTTTCCCGCCTTGCGCGGGCCTTTTAAGGGAGACTGTTCCCGCCCAATGCAACTGGCAATGACATATATGCTATGTCATCAAGTCTTTCCCGCGCGCGGGTTCTCCCCGTCGTTTGGGGAAGATGAAGGCCCGCTGTCATCTTGGGCCTCGCCGCTCCGACGCCGTGCGACCCGACTGCCGAGCCGGTTCACTTGCCCGGATGGTGAGTCACTACACAACCCCCCCAGAACCGGCGATACAGTCCCCAGGGTCCGTGGGCTGTGCCAGCCGCCGCTTAGGGGGTCGGCCTCTGCATCGTGGTGTTGAAACCTCGACCGGTTGTTGCAGATCTAAATGGGCCGGTTTGAGGCGGTCCATCGTGAAAACCTGTTCCCTGCCCCCGACGTCCAAAATAAAGGTGGATCCATTATTCCTGATGACTCGGAACGGTCCCTCATATGGTCGTTGCAACGGCGCCTGAGGTGTGCCCCTGCGAACGAAAACAAACTTACAGTCTCGTTGTTCTTTGGGCTGATGGGATGGGGCTTGACCATGCCGCGAGGTAGGGATCGGGGCCAAGTTGCCGAGTTTCTCGCGCAGTCTTTGTAGGACTGCTGGGGGTTGTTCCCCTTGGTCTCGAAGGGCAGGTATGAAATCCCCTGGGACAACTAGGGGCGCCCCGTACACAAGCTCCGCTGACGAAGCACGGAGATCTTCTTTGGGGGCAGTGCGTATGCCGAGCAGGACCCAAGGCAGTTCGTCAACCCAGTTAGGACCCTTCAGGCGGGCCATCAAGGCTGATTTCAGATGGCGGTGAAAACGTTCCACTAACCCGTTTGATTGAGGGTGGTAGGCCGTGGTGGTGTGCAGCTGCGTCCCCAGCATGTTCGCTAATGCAGACCAGAGGCTGGAGGTAAATTGTGTGCCTCTGAAGCGATGTGAGCTGGAACACCAAAACGTGAGATCCAAGTTGTGAGCAGCGCCCGGGCACAGGAATCAGTCGTGATGTCAGATAGAGGGGTTGCCTCTGGCCACCTCATGAACCGGTCCATGATGGTAAGGAGGTACCGAGCCCCTTGTGAAACCTGCAGAGGGCCTATGAGGTCGACGTGGATGTGGTTGAACCTTCTACGGGTAGGCTCG
Organism: Pristis pectinata; assembly: GCF_009764475.1. Classification (NCBI taxonomy): domain Eukaryota; kingdom Metazoa; phylum Chordata; class Chondrichthyes; order Rhinopristiformes; family Pristidae; genus Pristis; species Pristis pectinata. The sequence continues at coordinate 108,843,691 of NC_067407.1, forward strand.
AATTGCTGTGGCGGAACCTTGGTGTGTCGTTGGATTTTTGATGTCTGGCAGTGCTGACAGTTCCTGGCCCACTCTCTGACCTGTTTGCACAGGCCATGCCAGATGAACTTGCTGGCGACCAGCCAGGCAGTGGATCTGATGGACGGGTGCGCCAACCCATGTATCGAATCGAAAACGTGTTTCCGCCAGGCTGCAGGAACTATAGGGCGGGGTTGACCTGTTGCGATGTCGCAAAGGAGGGTCTGTTGACCAGGACCAACCAAGAAATCTTGGAGCTGCAGGCTCGAGATTGCGGTTTTGTAGCTGGGCAGTTCATCGTTGGCTTGCTGTGCGGCAGCCAGGGCCTTGTAGTCGATACCCAGGGACAGGCTGTGGATGGTTGGTCTGGAAAGTGCATCAGCAACAACATTGTCCTTCCCAGAGACATGTTGGACATCCGTTGTGAATTCGGAAATATAGGACAAATGGCTCTGCTGACGAGCTGACCAGGGATCAGAGGCTTTGGAGAAGGTGAAGGACAAAGGCTTATGGTCAGTGAAGGCGGTGAAAGGCCTGCCTTCCAAAAAGTACCGGAAATGCCAGACTGCCAGGTACAGCGCTAGAAGTTTCCGATCAAAAGCGCTGTATTTCAGTTCGGGTGGTCTAAGGTGCCTGCTGAAAAATGCTAAGGGTTGCCAACTGCCTTCGATTAGTTGTTCCAGTACCCCACCAACCGTGGTGTTGGATGCATCCACCATGAGGACGGTTGGGATGTCTGTCCTAGGGTGTACAAGCATCCTGGCGTTTGCTAGGGCGTCCTTGGCCTTAACAAAGGCAGCCACAGCCTCATCGTTCCAGGTGATGTCCTTGCCCTTACCAGCCGTCAGCGCGAACAAAGGGCGCAGGATACGGGCTGCTGCAGGGATGAACCGATGGTAAAAGTTGACCATCCCCAGGAATTCCTGTAGGCCTTTGACCGTGCTGGGGCAGGCAAAATGGCGGATAGCGTCCACCTTGGCAAGTAGGGGTGTTGCTCCGTCGCTGGTGATTCTGTGGCTGAGGAAATCGATAGAGTCAAGCCCGAATTGGCACTTGGCCGGGTTGATTGTGAGGCCGAAATCACGGAGACGGGAATACAGCTGGCAGAGGTGGGAAAGGTGTTCTTGGCGGTCACGGCTGGCGATTAGTATGTCATCTAAGTAAATGAACACGAGGTCCAGGTCTCGGCCTACCGCGTCCATCGGCCGCTGGAAGGTCTGCGTGGCGTTCTTAAGGCCGAATGGCATTCGAAGGAATTCGAAAAGGCCGAATGGGGTGATAATTACAGTTTTGGGGACGTCATCCGGATGGACCAGGATTTGGTGGTATCCCCGAACGAGGTCCACCTTGGAAAAGATGCGGGCCCCATGTAGGTTTGCTGTGAAGTCCTGGATGTGAGGGATGGGATAGCGGTCCGGGGTGGTGGCGTCATTCAGCCTGCAGTAGTCGCCGCAGGGCCTCCACCCACCGGTGGCTTTGGGGACCATGTGCAGGGGGGAGGCCCAGGGGCTGTCTGACCTGCGAACAATCCCCAGCTCCTCCATGCGACAGAACTCTTCCTTTGCCAGGCGGAGCTTGTCTAGAGGTAGTCGTCGAGCTCGGGCATGAAGTGGTGGCCCTGTGGTAATGATGTGGTGTTGGACCCCGTGTTTGGGCATAGAATTCGTAAACTGAGGTGCCAAAACTGATGGGAATTCGGCTAGGAGCTTGGTGAACTCGTTGCCGGACAGGAAAATGGAGTCCAAGCGCGGGGCTGGTAGGCTGGTTTCTCCCAGGGGGTAGGTCTGGAAGGTTCTGAAGTGGACTAGCAGTTTCCCTCGCAGGTCGACTAACAGGTTGTGGGCCCGAAGGAAATCAGCTCCTAGGAGTGGTCGGGCGACGGTGGCAAGGGTGAAGATCCAGGTGAAATGGCTGCCGCCGAATTGTAACTGAAGTGTACGGGTACCGAAAGTCCGTATCGTTGTGCTGTTTGCGGCATTGAGTACCGGACCTTGTTGCCTGTTACGAGTGTCGCGGCCAGTCAGGGGCAAAATACTGACCTCTGCTCCAGTATCGACAAGGAAATTCCGCCAGGACTGCTTGTCCCGAACGAATAGGAGGCTTTGTCGGTGGCCAGCCGCCGTAGCTGTTAGCGGCGGCTGGCACTGGCGTTTCCCTGACTTGCAGGGTGGGCGGCATCGACGGGCCTCCGCGCCCCACCTCAGTTGGTTGACAGTCGTCGTCTGTGTTTCTGGGGTGTGGTCGCCCAGTTGCTGGGACTGGTTCAGGCGGGCTTTGGGCTTGCGGCCTGGCGATTTGGCCGACGGACGAACCGTGCTCGCGTTTGACCTTCCACAGGACGTCTGCCCGGGCAGCCACCTCATGAGGGTTGCTGAAATCAGTGTCGGTCAACAGCAGGTGAATGTCATCGGGTAGTCGTTCGAGGAAGGCCTGTTCGAACATTAGGCAGGGCTTGTGCCCCTCGGCCAATGCCAGCATCTCATTCATTAGCGCGGATGGAGATCTGTCCCCCAGGCCATCGAGATGAAGCAGGCGGGTGGCGCGCTCACGACGGGAGAGGCCGAAGGTCTGAATCAGAAGGTCTTTGAAAGCCGGGTACTTATGTTCCTCCGGAGGGGACTGGATGAAATCACTGACCTGGGCGGCTGTCTCCTGGTCCAGAGAGCTGACTACATGGTAGTACTTTGTAGAGTCGGAGGTGATCCGCCGAAGGTGGAATTGCGCTTCGGCCTGGTGAAACCAGACGCTGGGACGAAGTGTCCAAAAGGTGGGCAGCTTGAGTGCCACTGCGTTGGATGCTGCGTTGCCGTCCGTTGTGCAGGTCCCAAAACCATTTGGACCGTCAGGGTCACCAATGTAGCGGTTTCTATCGCAGAATGAACACAAGACGCTAGTCGTAGAGTTTCAGAACAGAACTGGTTTATTTTCCTGCCTTGCGCGGGCCTTTTAAGGGAGACTGTTCCCGCCCAATGCAACCAGCAGTGGCGTATATGCTACGTCACTCGGGGAAGATGAAGGCCCACCGCCATCTTGGGCCTCGCCGCTCAGACGCCGTGCAACCCGACTGCCGAGCCGGTTCACTTGCCCGGATGGTGAGTCACTACACCATTTCATTTATAAGACCTACATTTAATGAATCAATTACTATGAATTTGAATGGCATATTTCAGGATGTTGGAAAAATGTAAAAAAAAGATTAAAGAAACATCCTATTTGTTGGGACATCATCATTCGCTTGAAAAACCTTGTGATGCATTCTGATGCTTAATCTTGATATGACCTCTGCTAACAGGTAGGAAGGTAGCAAGTTAAAATGAGCAAAAACATGTATTTCACTGTGTGTTTCGATGTACATGTGACTAATAAAGATATCTTACCTTAATTGACTTACCTTCTCAGATACCTGCCATCTTCAGCTCCTTGCAATGTTAATTTGTTGCTTTTGGCAGGGAGATGAGCTGACTTCCTGGAGCAGAACTTAATGCAAATTAGGATCATCACCTCAGTTGGATTCCAGTTCTTGAGCAGGGAATTACTCAGCTTCCTCCTAGGCAGAACCAGATCTGCCTCACTGAAGAGTTTCTTCTGGCAAGCCTGAAATTTCATTTGTGGGGCTGGGTGCAGGAATGCTGGGTCCATTCCCCACAGACTGTCACATAAAAAAAGACCCTCCCAGAAATGCTTTTCCCTTGAGCCACTCAATTTTTTCCTCTGTTCATCTTCATTCTGCCATGCTGGAAACTGGACTATTTAAAAGAGGCCAGGCAATGTTCACCAGCATGCTCAGCAGCATCCATTAAAGTTAAAGTTTTAAGTTGCTGACCTCTCAACACAGTTCTGAAGAAATGCCATTTACCTGAAACATAATCCTGTTTTTTTCTGCACTAATGTTGGTATTGGCATTGGTTTATTATTGTCACTTGTACTGAGGTACAGTGAAAAATTGTCTTGCATGCTGTTCATACAGATCAATTCATTACACAGTGCGTTGAAGTAGTACAGGGTAAAAATAATAACAGAATACAAAGTAAAGTGTCACAGCTACAGGGAAGTCCATTGCAGGTAGAAAATAAGGTGCAAGATCATAACAAGGTAGATTGTGAGGTCAAGAGTCCATCTCATAAGGGAACTGTTCAATAGTCGTATCACAGTGGGATAGAAGCTGTCCTTGAGCCTGGTGGCATGTGCCCTCAGACTCCTGTATCTTCTGCCTGATGGGAGAGTGGAGAAGAGAGAATGACCCGGGTGGGTGGGGTCTTTGATTAAGCTAGCTGCTTCGCCAAGGCAGCGAGAGGTATAGACAAGAGTCCATGGAGCGGAGGCTGGTTTCCGTGATGTTCTGAGCTGTGTCCACAATCCTCTGCAGTTTCCTGCAGTCCTGGGCAGAGCAGTTGTCATACCAAGCCGTGATGCATCCAGATAGGATACTTTCTATGGTGCATCGATAAAAGTTGGTGAGTGTCAAAGGGGACATTACAAATTTCCTTAGCCTCCTTAGGAAGTAGCGGTGCTGGTGAGATTTCTTGGCTGTGGCATCTACATGGTTGGACCAGGACAAGCTATAGGTGATGCTCACTCCAAGGAACTTGAAGCTCTCAATGCTCTTGACCTCAGCACCATTGATGTGGACAGGTGCATGTACACCGCTGCCTTTCCTGAAGTCAATGACCAGCTCTTTTGTTTTGCCGAAATTGAGGGAAAGGTTGTTGTCATGACACCATGTCACTAAGCTCTCTATCTCCTTCCTGTACTCCGACACATCGATATTTGAGATATGGCCTACTGTAATAGTATCATCTGCAAACTTGTAGATGGAGTTAGAGCAGAATCTGGCCACGCAGTCATGAGTATATAGGGAGTAGAGTAGAGGGTTGAGGACGCAGCCTTGTGGGGCACCAGTGTTGAGAATAATTGTGCTGGAGGTGTTGCTGTCTATCCTCACTGATTGCGGTCTGTTAGTCAGAAAGTCAAGGATCCGGTTGCAGGGGGAGGTGTTGAGTCCCAGGTCTCGGAGTTTGGTGATGAGTTTGCTTGGAATTATGGTATTGAAGGTGGAGCTGTAGTCAATAAACAATAGTCTAACGTAGGTGTCTTTACTGTCCAGATGCTCCAGAGATGAGTGTAGGGCCAGGAACATGGCATCCACTGTAGCCCTGTTTTGGCAGTAGGCGAATTGCAGTGGGTCGAGGTTGTCTGGGAGGCTGGAGTTAATGTGTCCCATGACTAACCTCTCGAAGCACTTCATGATGGTGGATGTCAGAGCCATCAGTCAGTAGACATTAAGGCATGTTATCTTGTTTATCTTAGGTACCGGGATGATAAGTCGTTTTCTTAAAACAGGTGGGAACCTCAGATTGAAGCAAGGAAAGGTTAAATATGTCTGCAAGTACCCCTGCCAGTTGATCAGCACAATATCTGAACACACAGCCGGGGACACGATCCGGGCCAGATAATTTCTTCGAGTTCACTCTCTGGAAGACTGATCTTACATCCTCGACGGTGACCATGGGTTCAGTTGCACTGGGGGCTGTCATTGTGGGTGGTGACAATCCACTCTCCTTCAGTTCAAGATGTGCATAGAATGTGTTAAGCTCATCAGGAAGGGGTGTGCTATTGTTGTCTATGCTGCCCGACTTTGTTTTGTAGCATGTAAACCCTGCCACAACTGAAGGCTGACTTGCCTGACTTGATGCATGTTTCCAGCGGTTTAAACTTTATTTCAGATTTGCTGCATTTGCAGCATTTGAGCTTTTTATACTTATTGTGCTGTTGCAAAAAAGAAAATATGACAAGAATTTCAGAATAGAGCAACGTTAAAGTTCGTGATTTGCTATCGTAGAGGGGAAAAGTAGATTTGAATAAAAGAAAGTGGATATTGTCCATAGGAACTGGGGCAGAGAAGTGTGCAGAACCAGACCAGCACAAGGTCATAGTAAGATTTACAGATGAACACCAATATTTTGAAATCAATATTTTTGGTTATAGAGTCAGTGGAAGTTGCTGAAGAACAATGAGGATTTATGCACTTATAAGTTCTTGATTTCTGAATGAGTTTATGAGAGTATGTTTATGTCAGGAAATCAGAAAAGGGCAGAAAATCTTCTGTCTTTAGTATGCTGGCACTTTTCAGGCTGTTGAAATGTCATTCCTATTACTCTGAACATTCCCAAGATATCTGAGCTTCTCTGATCAATGACAGGAAAAAGTCAAGTTATTAGCTGAAAAGATTTTCAGCTGCCTTCACGGATCATCTGTTGAAAGATGAATTGTGGGGCAGTGGGAGCAAGAAGAATTATCAACACAGAATTACAGACAACCACAGAAGATAAAAAGCAAAAACAAAAATGACAGGGCATGAAAAGTGGATAGCTGAAATGGAATTTGGTTTGTCCCCTTTGACTCTCACCAATTTTTATCAATGCACAATAGAAAGCATTCTATCTGGATGTATCACAGCTTGGTACGGCAGCTGCTCTGCCCAGGACTGCAAGCCCAACGCATCACGGATACCAGCTTCCCGTCCTTGGACTCTGTCTTTACCTCTCGCTGTCTTGGTGAAGCAGCCAGCATAATTGAAGACCCCACCCACCCGGCTCATCCTCTCTTCTCTCCTCTTCCATCGGGTAGAAGATACAGGAGCCTGAAGGCACATACCTCCAGACTTAAGGACAGCTTCTACCCCACTGTGATAAGACTATTGAATGGTTCCCTTGTATGACAAGATGGACTCTGACCTCACGATCTACTTTGTTGTGACCTTGCACCTTATTGCACTGCACTTTCTCTGTAGCTGTGATACTTTACTCTGTACTGTTATTGTTCTTACCTGTACTGCATCAATGCACTCTGTACTAACCCAACGTAAATGCACTGTGTAATGAATTGATCTGTACGATCGGTATGCAAGACAAGTTTTTCACTGTACCTTGGCACAAGTGACAATAATAAACCAATGCCAATAAACTAGAAAAAGATAGATTAAAGTATGTTTTCACAGTGGTTTATGTTGTTTCCAGGGTCAGTTATTTCGGCAGCTCCCAGGTTTGATCCTGAGTGAATTAGTTGGGTATAGTCAGAGGACTAAAGAAGATTGGGTGCACTGTGTTCCAGGAAGGGTAAACATGGAAGGCAGTTAGCTCCAACATCCATGGGTGGATCTCCTAAATGGAAACAAAATGTCTCCTATGTTTTTAAGATGGAAACTGATGAAACTAAAGGGGAGATTCCTCAATGTGGGAGAAATTAACCAAGCCAAACTTTCAATTCTCCACAGGTGGTGAGGCAATATCTCAATGATGCAGATAAAGATTCTAAAGAAGTTATGAAAGTTATGTTGTAAAGTATACAACATGAAAATCTTGCTTCTAAGTTTTGAGATAAGCTTGCTACTCTGGAGGCAGAATGTACTCGATGCAAGAGTCCTGGAAAGTGTTTGTTTTGGGCCCCATCAAAATAATTGGCTTGGCTTATTGGCAATGCTTGCACAATGATAGGCAACTTGCCTGTCGGAAAATGTTAATTTTTGCTTCATTAGCAGACGCTCTCCAGTCCTGGGAGGGGAGTGATCTGCTGGGGAAGGGGAGGATTGTGTTGCCTTTATAGTTGAGGGAGCACACCAGCAACTCTTGACTCTACAGGAAGGTTTTAATTTCTAGGAAATTAAAATGCTGCACAAGGAGCTGTAGAGATTGCTGAAGGATCCTGAGTGAAGTAGGCAAAGTTTCTCTATTGGAAACTAATGTTTCAGGGAAGCTTTTGATAGGTGTTAATATAATCAAGGGCATTGACACTTACTCCAGGTACTTGCCTGGGATGCCAGACCGGTGTTCTGCATGAATTTAGCAATGGGACCAATGCTTGCACAAATTATATGCAAGGATCTTCCCATTGTGAAATTGCTGTGATTTTTTTAATGCCCGATTAATGGGTATAGTGCCTATTCTCAGTGTCTTGAAATGCACAATGGATCAGCTTCATTTTCTTCTCTGCAACAGAATAAAAGTGCAGTCTTCGATTAAATGAAATCATCCAGTTCTATTTTAAAATATGTGCTCTGTACTGTTTACCAGTGATCACAGCACACCTCCAGAGCATCTATTTTACTGCCAGTTTTTATTCTGGCACAAGTTGTGGTTACATTGTCATAATACACAGTTTAATAATGGGCAAGGTATTTGATTTAATGGGAAAAGAATTACACCAGAAGAAAGAGAAGTAGTGGTAGGCCATTCAGCAGCACTTTCCTGCACTAACCCCATAACAGTCAATTTCTTTAATATCTAAAAGTCTTTCAATGCTTATCCTGAGTAAACTCAGCCACTTAGCGTTGATAGCTGTCTTGGATAGGGAACCCCAAAGGTTCACTATCCAGACAGTGAAGAAGTTTCTTTCATCACTGTCCTGAATGGCCAGCCCCTTACTTTGAAACCTGTTCTAGACACTCTAGCCAGTGAAAACATTAACTCTGTGTCTACCTTGTCAACTCCATAAGAATTTGGATGAATTGGCGGTTCTGTTTTTGAGGAGGAATGTGATTGTGACCATTTCCAGATTGAAATCCACCATTGTGGAAAATTGACCAGGGACTTTTGCTTGTAATTCACCCTTTTGAGGCTGTTGTAACATTGCGTTAGAAATTAGATCAAGTATCCTTGTAGCAATCAAAGGGGTGCACTCCTGAGACAAACAGATCTCCACAATGCAGTAGTGGATTGGACCTCACCAAGGTAAATCCCATGCTTGCATTTGATCTTTTAACTTCATTGCCTCTGACATGACCTTAAACTGTCCCACTATTCTTCTACCTGACCTCCCAATCTCCCACCAGACGTGGTGACACACTGACCTTTGTGCCAAAACAATAATCTCTCACTGAAAACTATGATCTTGATCTCAACATTTTGATCTCTTCCCCCAATCCATCAGTATCTTTCTGAACCCCCAAGGCCCTGACTGGGAGAGGACCACATCCCCTGATTGACTCTTTGATCTTCACTCCCCCTGCCCCAACCATCCTGCCAACTTGGTGGCAACCTGCACTCCTAACCACATTTTCAACGTTCACTCCATCCACTCCTAGACATGACCTTGCTTGGTGAAACATATTGATATTGGTTTATTATTGTCACTTGTACCGAGGTACAGTGAAAAGCTTGTCTTACAAACCGATTGTACAGGTCAATTCATTACACAGTGCAGTTACTTTGAGTTAGTACAGAGTGCATTGATACAGTACAGGTAAAAACAACAACAGTACAGAGTAAAGTGTCAGAGCTACAGAGAAAGTGCAGTGCAATAAGGTGCAAGGTCACAACAAGGTAGATCGTGAGGTCATAGTCCATCTCATTGTATAAGGGAACCATTCAATAGTCTTATCACAGTGGGGTAGAAGCTGTCCTTAAGTCTGGAGGTATGTGCCTTCAGGCTCCTGTATCTTCTACCCGATGGAAGAGAAGAGAAGAGAAGAGAGAATGTACCGGGTGGGTGGGGTCTTTGATTATGCTGGCTGCTGCACCAAGACAACGAGAGGTAAAGTCCAAGGAGGGGAGGTTGGTGTCCATGATGTGCTGGGCTGTGTCCACAACTCTTTGCAGTTTCTCGTGATCCTGGGCAGAACAGTTGCCATACCAAGCCATGATACATCCAGATAGGATGCTTTCTATGGTGCATCAGTAAAAATTGGTGAGAGTCAAAGGGGACAAACTAAATTTCTTTAGCCTCCTGAGAAAGTAGAGGCGCTGTTGAGCTTTCTTGGCCGTGGCATCTATGTGATTCGACCAGGACAGGCTGTTGGTGATGTTCACTCCCAGGAACTTGAAGCTCTCAACCCTCTTGACCTCAGCACCATTGATGTAGACAGGTGCATGTACACTGCCCCCTTTCCTGAAGTCAATGACCAGCTCTTTTGTTTTGTTGACATTGAGGGAAAGGTTGTTGTCGTGACACCATTCCACTAAGCTCTATATCTCCTTCCTGTACTCCGACTCATTGCTGTTTGAGATACGGTCTACAACGGTGGTATCATCTGCAAACTTGTAGATGGAGTTAGAGCAGAATCTGGCCACACAGTCATGAGTGTATAGGGAGTAGAGTAGAGGGCTGAGGACACAGCCTTATGGGGCACCAGTGTTTAGAATAATCATGCCGGAGGTATTGCTGCCTATCCTCACTGATTGCGGTCTGTTTGTTAGAAAGTCAAGGATCCAGTTACAGAGGGAGGTGTTGAGTCCTAGGTCTCGAAATTTAGTGACAAGCTTGCTTGGAATTATTGTATTGAAGGCAGAGCTGTAGTCGATAAACAATAGTCTTAACATATGTGTCTTTACTGTCCAAATGCTCCAGAGCTGAGTGTAGGGCCAGGGAGATGGCATCCGCTGTAGACCTGTTTTGCCGATAGGTGAATTGCAATGGGTCCAGGTTGTCTGGGAGACTGGAGTTGATACGTGTCATTGACCAACCTCTCAAAGCACTTCATGATGGTGGATGTCAGAGCCACTGGTCGGTAGTCATTGAGGCATGTTACCTTGCTTTTGTTTGGTACCGGGATGATAGTGGTCTTCTTAAAATAGGTGGGAACCTGAGACTGAAGCAGGGAGAGGTTGAATATGTCCGCAAATACTTCTGCCAGCTGATCAGACAAGATCTGAGCACATGGCCCGGGACACCATCTGGGCCAGGTGCTTTCCTCGTGTTCACTCTCCGGAAGACTGATCTTACATCCTCCACTGTGATCACAGGTTCAGCTGCGTTTGTGGCTGTCAGGGTGGATGGTGACAATTCACTTTCCTTTTGTTCAAAACACGCATAGAATGCATTAAGTTCATCAGGAAGGGATGCGCTGTTGTTAGCTATGCAGCCCGACTTCGTCTTGTAGCCTGTTATGGCATGTAAGCCCTGCCATAACTGGCAGCTGGTCAGGGACTCTATTTTGAGTCAGTATTGCCTCTTGGCATCCCTGATAGCTTTCCAAAGGTCATACCTCGATTTCTTGTACAGATCGGGATCACCAGATTTGTGTGCAGCAGTCCTCGACTTCAGTAGGGAGTGGATCTCCCGGTTCATCCATGGTTTCCTGTTTGGGAACACCCGTATTGTCTTCTTTGGTACACAGTCCTCCACACACTTGCTGATAAAGTCTGTGATGGTGGTGGCATACTCATCAAGGCTGGCAGCTGAGTCTTTGAACATGGACCAGTCCACTGTCTCAAAGCAGTCACGTAGGAGCTCATCTGCTTCCTCAGACCAGCACTGCACGACTCTCTGTACCGGATTCTCCCGTTTCAGTTTCTGTTTGTATGCAGGGAGAAGGAGCACAGCCTGGTGGTCTGATTTCCCAAAGGGAGGACGAGGGGTGGCTCGGAAGGCATCTTTGATGGTTGTATAGCAGTGGTCAAGGGTGTTGGTGCCCCTGGTGGAGCAGGAGATGTGCTGATAGTATTTTGGTAACATGATCTCGAGGTTGGCCTGATTGAAGTCCCCTGCGATGATGAAGAGGGCCTCAGGGTATCCTGTCTCAAGGTTGTTGACCACGGATATTCTCTAATCCCACCACCCCCACACTGATCTTTGTTGCCTGTTCTCCCACTAACCCCACCCTGATCTTTTTAGCCAATAACACATTGCCACCACTCCACCACAGCTAGCCTTGCATATCCATCCAACCACGGGCACCAATCCTTTGCCTGTGGTTGTCAGCCTCAGGCAGCCAGCCTCAGTCCCACAATGAAGTGCAATGTCCTTTCTGCAGTGCCCAAGGTTTTGAAATTCTGCAGCACTCTATTAGGGTACACTTGTAATTTCTAGATTATAAAATCTATAAAGGATTTGTTGTAACCTTGAAAATTAAAATACAGGATAACTCGCACAAATTTAATGCTATCATCTTGTGCCATCAGGTGTTTTAGTTGCATCATAGCATCATACATCAGTGAATTCGCATGTAGCTCATCATTCACTGTGTCATTGTTTAAAGTCTGAAAACAGTAAAACCATGCATAAGAAAAACGCATCTGCAAACCACAGAAACAACAGAGAGTGAGACTAGTGGAGACAGGAATAACAGGTCAATGGAGACAGAGTGGGAAAGAGAGAGCCTCAGTTTTTCTGATTCTGCTTCATTACCCATTGATGTTAATAGGTGGCCAAGGGGTTGGTAGAGATTTGCAGTCTCCATTGGGAGCCTTGGTACATTGCTGGGCCTTTTTTCTCTGTCCCTGTTTACTGTACCATTTCAATAAATTTCAGTAAAATACTAAATAACATGAAAGGTCTTCATGTAAACTGGCAAACATTTGACCAAGCTGATGGTATAACCATTTATTGATGCACTTTGGAAGCTACATTGGTGCAGGTGTATACATTTCATCTGTGATGTTGTACTAACCCAAATCTAAATTTTAGTCCAGCTTTGAAGCGGGAAAGCTTTTTGAGTTTTTGAATTGCTAGTACGTCTCTCGATTGTCTCAGTGATGGATTAAGGCTTATATTTGCTGTCCTGAGATGTACAGATTTTACCAGCTGTTTTCTTGTATGGGGGTAGTGTTTACCCCTTCCCTCTCTCCCTATTGATGACAGAAAATCACGTACTTCATGCATGAGTCAGAAAGGCACAGCAACACATTCAGTTGTAGCTGGTATCACAAATGAGCTCGCTGATTATAAAGGCACACTTTTCATTAGAGTTAATAGATATTGATGAGGAGTATTGTCATTATTATAGGAGCGTCCCATTGCTGGGCCAATTAAAATGAGATAATCTCACATAAAGTGAGATTCTTTAGTTAAGTGATAGCTGTATTACAGATGTTCATAAAGCAGGTGCATATTGTCAAGATTATAGTACTTCTCAGATTTTTCACAGAACATTTATATTTAATTTAGATTTGATTAACTTTACGGGTATTTTACAATTGTCTGTCTAGTTTAACAATGACTCAACTTCTGATCATGCTCGTAGTCTTGTTGGACAGTATATTCTAGTTTTTGCATTGAAATTTCTAGTTCTGAGTTCAGACAATTGATCACATAAGTCATTAGAACTGATGCTGAATCAGTTATCTATCACATTCAATGAAGGCTTATGCATGGCACAAATGTACTTGTTATTTTGGCTTATTCAGGTTTCTGACTTTATGATGACGGAATTCACAACTTGATATAGTTCTGCCTAATTTGGTGTGGTTTCATGTAAATTTGTAATGTGATAAACTTTCAATTCAGGAAGTTATCACCTCAAAATTCCAGAAAACTTTAAGTGTGTCCCACTTATTCATTATTAGTAAATATAAGTTTATTCCCTGTTCCAAAGGAGTCTACACCAGAAATTTGCCTTTCAGTGCTTTAGAAATACTGATGTCCACCAATAAAAAATGTTAATAAATAGCCTCAGAATGTGTTTAAAGGTAGTCCTACTGAACATTATAGTGGTCTTCTTGCACCAATAAACAGGAAAATTTAATTACGATTTGACCATGAATACAATCATCTGTTTCTTCTATTTTATTTGAAATTTCCAAGAGGAATGAGTGATAGGTTTGTGCCAGGATTCAAATTTGCAGAATTACCAAACATACATAGCCAACATTATATAGCACCTAACTATTTACGACATGTATTTGAATTTTTAAAACAAATTAAAGTTTTCAAAAGTGGAGAAAACTCTCTTGAAAATTCAGTAACTGGTGTATATATACTCTGCAGTTTTGAGAATTAAGTGAATTTAAGGGAAAGTACCTACAGTCCCAGGTATTGAAGGAGGTAATTGAATGCAATTTGTCTTGGGTTGAGCTAATGGGATCATAGTTTTGGATAACAAAGATTAGCAGGTATTTTGGAAAGATGCCCAATGGGAAAAGGGGAAGCCAAAATTTTGCAGTCAACTAAGTTTTTAAAACATAAGCTGCAAGGGAAATTATTAACCTGGCTGAGCAATGTAGGAAAATAAGGGGGAATAATATATAAATTGAGAGTATACACATTCCTTTGAACGTTTATATAGAGATAGGTTGTCCTGAAGGAATTCAATATGTCTTATACCTATTGGTAAATGGGTTCAGTTGAGCAAAATTAAACTTTTGCTGCATCTTTGGGTTGTACTATTACATCGTTAGACGCTGAATAATTTGAGCATACCATTCAGTATAAACTGCTCACTCGATTTGTGTGGGTGATCAGCACTGATGTTTTGATAGTGAATACCATCTCTAATTTCTGTCCAATTCATACACCATCCTCACTTCGAAAAATATTGCCACTCCTTCATCATGATTGGGTCAACAGCCTGGCACTTTCTATCCACCAATACTATGGAAGAACCTTCACAGCAGTAATTCAAGAAATGGGTGGACAGCACTTTTTAAAGGACAATTAAGTGTGGGTGTTAAATGCTGACCTTGCTGGAGATGCCCACTTCTAAGGAAGGATGAAGAAAAAGGGATACCCAAGGATTTGTCCTAATTTTATAAAAAAAAGGCTGTTATAAATATATGCACAGATACAATTTTAACCAATCTGCTGTGTCTCAGACTGATGCAGTGTAATTTAATTGACCTGAATATCCATCAGAGCTTGCATTTTTACATCTGATTCAAGTTCCTTATGCAGCATATTCTAATCCTCATTTCTAAAGTGAGTAATGGATTTAAGTTCTGTGGAGCAGTAATTATGTCAATTTCAGTATAAATTAATTAAAATTCTTCCCTGATTAATTGTTAAAATTCATAAAAAATATCTGCAGAGAAAGGCTGGGCCCTATTATGTATTATGGATATTTTGATACTGACAAGTGTAAACACACAATGGTTTACCTCGTGCTATTTTGGGAAATAATTGCAGGAATGAAAACTATACTGAAACACTTGGCAAATGCCAACTGAATGAACCTTTGGTCTGTATAAAGCATTTCCTGCAGTGGAACAACTTTCCATTAAAAGCTGACTGTTTGCAGGAAACTACTTAAAAAATCTGCCCCATGTAAAAATATAATGAAAGCATTTTCACCTCTTGAGACACTGATCAGAGAAGATTATGTAATGAAACACTATGAATGACCACAAAATCACATGACCTTTTATTTAAAACAAATTTAGCTTGGTCTATTTCTGAATTATGTGATATCTCAGCAGTCATTCATGTCAGTTTCTGAGCTTTCCCATTGGATTATATTTGGTGCATTAGTCGCTCCTTGCAAAGGAGCAACTGCTTTTTTAAATTGCAAGATGTTTTATTTTGTGTGATACTTGTTCTCGTCTCATGTTTAGTATTTTGGGGGCTTTAATTGACCATGAAAATCCATTGTTTCAGTGTTGACAGTTACTGGGGGCAGTGATTTATGCTTTATTCGGTACAAGCAAGGTTTGAGTCATTACAGGTACTATTAGTATTTATGAGTATATCTAAGAGGTATATTAATCTCTTGTAACTGTGTACCTTGTTTTTATAATTTTTGAAATACATTTAGAAGCAGGCCTCACCATAGAAAAATATTTCTCTGCGCAGAAGATATTAGGCTATATTGATATTTAATGGTTCATGTAAGAAGGCCCTCTGTCATTATTCATTTTGCTGGAGATAGTCACATAGACCTTACTTCCAATGCAAAACTATTCCACTTCAGCAAACAGTTAGCTTTTATTTGGTCTAGGCTTTAAAGTATCGCTTTCTTCTTCATTTTCCTCTTTTGCCTTTTCCAACACATGCCATATGTTATCTGCAAAGTTAAGAGATTCTAATATCAAGCAAGCACAAAGCATGGAAGCATTGTAGCTTGGCTCATCACTAGGAATATACACAAATTATTTTGATACAGATATTTTGATGCACATTGGTAAGAGGAGTCCAAAGGCAGACCATTATCTAAATGGAGAAAGATTGCGGATGAGTGAAATGCGGAGGGATCTAGGTGTTCTTGTGCATGAATTGCAAAACGTTAGCAGGCAGGTGCAGCAAATGGTTTGGAAGAAAAATGGCATACCAGCCTTTATTGCAATAGTTTTGGTGTTTAAAAGTAGCAAAGCTCTGTTGCAATGGTACAGTATACTGATGAGGCCACACATGGAGTATAGTGCACAGTTTTAGTCGTCTTATTTGAGAAACAACATATTTGCATTGGAGGTAGTCCAAAAGAGATTCATTAGTTTAATTCCTGGGGCGATAGGGGTCTCCTATTTTGAGCGGCTAAATTATATCCATAATCTTTAGAGTTTAGAAGATTGAGGGTTGATCTTATTGAAATTTGTGCAAGCCCTTTGCTTTTTCTCAGCAAAGGAAAGTGTAGATGGGAATGGAATAATTGCTAATCATTCAATTAATTGTTTAACCTTTCATTTTTCATGATTTTAAAATTAATTACTCTCATTAAAATAATTAATCCTAATTTGAAAACAAAATCAGACACAACACATCCTCCAGAAAAATTCCAAGCAGTCAAATGTTGCATACTCTGGAAGCAATTGAGTTTGCTAGTTACACAGCTGAAAAAGCAATGTCTCTTTTGGTACAGCTAATGGAACATTTAGACAAGTGTAACAATGGTTGTTGCAAAACAGGAAAAATCTGGAGGGCATTTCTATTTTCACACATAGGTAGGAACTAATCAGTCTTTCCTGTTAAAACATTTTTTATAAGTACCACCTGTTATGAGCATAATCAGATTTCTCAGTGGATGTTAATGTAAAAAATAAATTTTCAAATTAGGCTGTGTATGTGGTGTATTTATGTATAATATGTAAATATGGTTATAGAATGTGGTGATGTCATCAAGTGCATACAGTATGTGACTTAAAAACTGCATGTTGGCTTGCTGCTGGACTAGAATAACAGACATACTTTTGTTCAGAAACTTCTTTGGATATTATTATGCTTATAGCTAAGTAGCACTCCAGGTATAGTCCAACTTCATCCCAAGATACATTACAGTGTTTTATTATTTTATTATTTGACAGCAGTATGGGTGCTAGTTTGCTTTCAATTTTGATTGTGAATCACACGGGCACACTTTTAGAGCAAATCGTGTCACTCAACAAAGATAGAACAATACTTCATAGAGTAAAAAATCATGGATTAATTCGGCACAGAATCAGGTCCCTCAGTCCACCATGTCCATGCTGACCAACAATTAATCATCCACACTAATTCCATTCACCAGCAATTGGTCTGTAGTCTTCTATGCCTTGGCAATTCAAGTGCTTGCCTTGATATATTTGAAGTATTTGCTTCCACCACAGGCAGTTCATTCCAGATTCTAACTACCCTCCTGGGTTCATGAATCACTAAAATTTGACATAAATGTACAGCAATCAATCAGAAAGACAAATGGAATGATGGCTTCTATTGAAAGAGGATGTGAGTAGAAGGATGGAGATGTTACGCTCCACATATACAGAACCCTAATAATACTACATGTGGAATATTTTGCTCTGATCTGATCTTTCCCACCAAAGGGAGTTGATACTGCCATGGAAGAAGTGCAACAAAGGTTCATTAGGTTGATTCCTTGGATGGTGTCTTTGTTGTATGAGAAGAGTTGGAGCAGACTGGGCCCCATTCTCTTGAGTTAAGAAGAATGAGAGGCTTGACAGGGTAGATACAATGTTGAACCTTCCCCGGCCGGGGAATCTACAACCAGTCGTCACTCTCCCATTCAGGACAGAGATGGGAAGAAATTTCTTCAACAACAACTAGTTGAGGCAGCTCAGTTGCAAAGTATATTACAGGTAAAGAGTGATAGATTTTAGACATTAATTAAATCAACGGATATGGGATTAGTGTAGGAAACTGGTGCTGTGATAAAATATCAGCCGTAGTCTCACAGTGAGTACAAGGGAACGGATGGTCTACTTCTGCTCCAAGTCATTGGCCAGCACATGCCTGCCCTTAAAAAGCAAAGCTCTTATGTCCACATTTCAGTGGAGCAATGCCTGTGGAGATTGAAATTCTGCAAGGAGTGGGTCACTGATATTTGTCACATGGTGCAGGCATTGTTGTAGCCCTGCTCTTACAATTGTGACGTGATAGTTAAGGTCACATAAGTCTTCTATTTTTTCGCAATCTACTCTTTCCAGTCAGAAGTTTCAGACATCAGGAATGTTTTGCAAGAACTTCATGTTCTGCTCTCTTTGGGCAAGGGAGCAACATGCAGCATCGGCACTTTTTCTCGTCGATAAAAGAGGCTTCCACATGGAGCATACAGTAATATATTGCAACCTCATTAGGTTAGAGTGTTCATCAAAAGTACCAGATCTTTACGAATATCATAAGGGATTTTGCTCCTATTATGTACAAATTATGAGTGACCTCACACAGAAATTATACAAGGTCAGTACACCTGTGTGCCTGCACAATTCCTTCACATTACAGTTGTGTTTGCAATTCTTGATACCACTCCAAAGCAGAAGACAGTTATCTGGGTCAAAGGCTATACACCTGGTAAGTGATTTCAGGCAGGATTGCAACACCAAGCACTGGACAATCTTATAATGAGAATCACTAAGTATAATAGTGAATACTCCTGAGGATCACCAACAACAATGTAGGTGGCTGGATCAATCTTTTGCTTTGCTGAGGTTTGCTCACTCTGCACAACTTGGCCTTGCCAGTCATTGTACATCAGAGGAGAAGCAAGTGAAGCGATGTCAAGAGGTCTTTGGTTGAAAAATCAATTAAACATCTTTCAATTCCATTGAAGAGTCCAAGCAGTATCAGTAAAGCTCATGTAATAAGGGAGTGCAAGTTCCAGACCGTAATCATGTTTATGCTGATAAGTAACATCGAGTAATACTTACAACTCAGAACAAGTAGGAACCATTTGCAACTAGAAAGATTTGAACCACTTTCCTTTGATATTAAAGATGTTGCCATTACCATATTCCCTACCATATACATCTGACCACAGTTCACCAAAAACTTATCTTGTCCAGGCACATTATTACAATGGCTCCAACAGTATATCTTTGGGTATTTAAAGGAGTGAAGCAATTCCTGGATTCAGAGAGCTTCTCCACTGTCTAAAAAGCACAAAGTAGGAAGGTGATAAGATATTCTCCAGTGATCAATGTGTGCAGCTTCAAAACTCAAGGTATATTCCCGATTTACAGTCTGTTTGATAAGCACCTCATCCACTATCCTGAATATTCATGACTTCCACCACCAGCCTAATGTAACTGTAGTCTGCACCATCTACACAATAGTTTTCAGCAACTCATCAAGGTGTTTTCATTGATAGCATCTGGAAAACACACAACCTCTGGGAGGCCACTTGGAGAACTACATTAGCAATCACGTGAATTCTTCACCATATGCAAGTTCACGTCGAAGTCGTGCACCATCCCTGCTTATTGCTGGATCAAGCCTGGAACAAGCACTGTAGCAACTCAAGAATGGAGCTTTCTTCAACCTTCTCAAAGTCAATTAAGAATGCTAATTAAATTCTGCGTTTTTGATAATGCCTACACCCCATGAGTGGATGAGTGGGGAAAAAAAGAATCAATTATTCTTAGATCTATCACATTTCCTATATTCCTTTTCCTCTGTTGTTCATCACCTCAATGTACTTTTGACTTCAGGAATACAAGATCCAATCAAGTAGTATAAGTGTGAGCCATACACAGTTGCACACACTCTTTGTGCTTGTCTTCAGTTTTCATAGAAATAGAGAAAATAGAGGTAGGAACAGGCCACTCAGCCCTTTGAGCCCATGGCTGATCATCTATCTCGAAACCATATTCCCACACTCTCCCAGAAACTTTGATGCCTTTTATGACTAGAAATGCAGTTACCTTCTTCATAAGTGGATTTAGTAACTTGGCTTCCACACCACAGGTTCACCAAGCTCTGAGAGAAGTTGTTATTCTTCATCTCAGTCCTGACCCTAAATTGAGTCTTGTGACACCTTGTCCTTGAGCCCCTAGCCAGGGGAATTGTCTTCACTACATCCAGTCTGTCTCGACATGTCTGATTTTGCTTTGGGCCTTGATGACCCAGCTTCAGACTGCGAGGTCTCACCATTAGTGCAGTAATCTGGCCTAACTGCCTGGTAGGTATTGCAAGGGCCTTGATAGAACAATAGTGGAAGGATCTTGAATGCTATAATCCAGAGAAGGAACAGGCGATTGATACTCCATGGACCCATTGCTATTCCCTTAATAAGCCATAATGAATTTGAGTTGATATTGCAGAAGTCAAGCCTTCCAGTACTGTGCTGTAACGAAAGCTGCAACATTAATCAGCTGCATGATAGCTGAATCCCCTAATATTCAAATAGAGTTAGCCACTATTTTTATGGTGAAACAGATGGCTTCAAGCTGTTCATAGTAGAAATTAGACATCCTCTTGCTTGCTGATATTTCTTACTGGCTTTCAGACAGGCTTGCTCATGGTCCAAGCATCTCATTGTGCTTGGCTGCCCAACTAAAATCTTCATCTGAAGCCCATGGAGCAGAATTCATATGGAATTACACCCTCTGGCGAGCAGGCATCTGGACCATCAGTGCCCATGTAGTTGTCTTCTGCAGAGTTTTGACCTGAAAACTCGACTTACGCCTTTAGCCTTCACAGATGCTGCTCGACCCATTGGTTCTTCCAATGTTTTTTTGATGGCTGTGAGTGTCAGAATGAGTGAAGGGGTGGTTTCTTCTTTATTCTTTTGGTGCTCAGCAACTGAGGTCTCTGCAGGGCAAAATTTTTAAGTATCGAAAGAAGAAAGGCACAAGGAAACAGACATGATAACCGGAGGGGGAAACGAAAAGGAGCATTTTTATACCAGTAACAAAGTGCAAAACAGGGATGGTCACCTGTTCATTTGCTACATAAACAAGTCTATCACTTTCTTCTGTATCAGAGAGAAACTGGTTGTCTTGTGCCTGGGTAATGTTCTACTATTATTAAATTGCTGGAAGATGTGGGTTTGAGACATGGAGTAGCTATAGGTGTGGGAGAGTGTGGTGGGGCTTACAAAGATGGCTAGGAGTCATGATTTATAGGGATATCTGGTAGGTTACAAGGTTGAATTGCACAGAGCAGTAGATAAGTGCAGCTGTTGAGAGTTGGAATTTTGATTATGTTTTCATTGACTTTGACCATATTTGTAAGGTGTTGTAGCATTTCATCCATGTTATTCTGTCTTTACACCTGACATTAACCGCCAGTGTAACCTTTTCGTACTGCCACTTGCTCATGGAACTAAATATCTTTGTAGCTTGCTGTGCATAGAGGATCTCTCTCCTCCTTCCTGCAAAACATCCTAATTCACATCTGAAAATTGGGGTGCCTTCTTTCTTCCTCTGTGCTCCATCATGACTCCCATTTAAATTTCCCATACCTGTGGAATGATGTCCAAAAATAATTGAGCCAATGACATTTCCTTTTCAATTAATATGATTTAGTCAGTGCAAACTAGCCTGAACTAAGCACTCATGAAATTGGATCTCTTGTTATGTGCTAAGGCAACAAAGAGTACAACTGGTGTTAGACAGATGTTATAATCAATGATAGTGATTTGGCAGCACAGTTTTTGTTTTGTCTGTCTTGCAATGGGTTAAGTAGTTGTGAGTTAATCACGCATCATGATTCCAGTGTATTTTTGGTTAAACTTGTCAATTTCTCCCCATATCAGGCTATCAAAGTCTGCTCCTAACACTTGGATTATGACTTTCTATAACTTTTTAATGTAATCCTTCTCATCTTTTTTTATTTGCCTTTCCTCTTTTCTTGTTATTTGCATAGTTCACCACAATGTGTGGGGAAGAAACCTGCTATCAGCTCTCTGCCATTGTTGCTCTATGATTGGAAACTAAAATGTGAGTGCATTAGAGCAGTCCAAGGAGCACTTAACCATCAATTTCTGCTTCTGTTGATAGAATACTGTCCAACCTCAGCAGGCTTAGAAGAATTCTGCTTTCTAAATTCAGTTGTTAAAGCACTTAGTGTATAAGTGGCATAACTATAATCACATAACTATAACATAGTTATTTGATTAACTATAGCATAGCTATAGTTATAACATAACTGTAACTAAGCATAACTATAATCTGCAATCTGGTTGTAAAATGCACAAAGCTTGCTTACAGAAGACTGCAGTCTTTCTTGTGTCTCCTTGTGTACTGAAGGGCAGCTTTTAAACACCAACTTCCATTCTAAAACGTATTTTAAATTCTCGTCAAACTGTCTGCTGGTAGTGGATGAACCTTTGCTCAAAGATTTTTTTTAATATTTAAGATACCTTTACTAGTCACATGTACATCCAAACCCACAGTGAAATACACTGCATATTTGAAAATGGGCAGAATAAGGAGAGCAAAATCTGCTGCCCCAAATTTTCACCTGATGTCTGAAAAGGAAGTTACTCTCATTGACTCGTGGAGCTGGAGAAAATGACAGACTGAGTGGTAGGCAGTATGACTATAATTGAAAGGAGCAGAGCTTGCAAGAATCTTTTCCATCCCTAACAGAATTCATAGGTTCAAAATGACATGCTTGCAATTGTCTGAGGAATACTAGGTAAGAAGGCAGTGCGAGGCACATTCTTCAAGAAGATGTGTAACCAACTGCTACAGCCAGAGCATTGTAATCTTGAACTTACTTTGCCTCCAGCTCCTTTCAGATTGCCATCAGGAATATCAGCAATGTTAGTCAGTCTGCAGACCATCTTGGTATTAAACAGGAAACAGATGTCATGTTTGCTGAAGCAAATTGGCTCTTTCCTTTCTCCATGGCTATCTGGAAACCACATGTGATGTTCCTGCAGATAGCAGGCTATAAAAGATTCAGGATGTCATTAGCACAGTGAAGCTGCCTTCCTGGAGTGTAAGACCTTCTATTCTATTAATGTGCAATTTTTGCATGACGACCCAACAACATACCACCTGGATCTGTGGCCATTCTCCTGGCAGCAGATATATTAAGTTTACCTTCTGTCAGTGTCCCTTCCCTGAAGGTTTGACACTGTACTGCAAGCTGAGATGAGGACTAACTCCAGCCAACTTGTTTTATGACATCTCTAATGAATGCACCTTCACTTGCATTACTGTCAGAGCTTTGGGTCAAAGATAGCCCTCATCCAGTAGATCATTATAGTCTTCAGACAATGGCCTTCTTTAAGGCACAAGAAAAAGTATTCTAGGAATAGGAACAACATATGGTGGGCCTTCAACATAATGAGAGAGAGTGTAATGATTCTATAGGGGTTGGTCAGAAACATGGATGATTGCCTCAACATTGCCTCAACATGTGAATGTCATCTTGTCCTACCATCCTACAGCCTATTATATTTCCCAAATAACTACATTGACAAGCACTGCAGCTTCACCAACTTCACAGGATCAGTAAAAAACAACCAACCAACATTTTGGTTTAATTGACTTACAGAATAGGTAACAAACTATTTTCCACCCTGGTGGAAGCTCTGGTGCATCAAATATGTTTGCTGAGATTTTCTGCCCAACTTGAGTTCTGAAAGGAGAATCATTGTTGATTTTGAGAGGAAAAAAAAAGCTCTGAAATGTTGTCATATTGCATTGTTTGTTCTTCCCTGCCTTTGTCAAGGCCACAGCTCAATATCTGCTGTTCTGCAGGAGGACATACACTTGTACTTGCATAATGCAACTAAGGACGCCATCTGTTCATTCTCTCAGCAAATAAAATACTGAGCCCAGAGCCAGTTTCTAAGAAGAGCGGAGTTATTCTGGCCAATATTTATTGGTATTGGTTTAGTATTGTCACTTGTACCGAGGTACAGTGAAAAACTTGTCTTGTATACTGTTTGTACAGATCAATTCATTACACAGTGCAGATACATTGAGTTAGTACAGAGTGCATTGAGGTAGTACAGGTAAAAACAATAACAGAGTACAGACTAAAGTGTCACAGCTACAGGGAAGTGCATTGCAGGTAGATTGTTCTACCTGCAATGCACTCAATTATTCACTCAATGTCATTAAAAAAAGCAAATCATTACATTGCTATTAGTGGAGCTTGATGTTTGAAAATTGGCTGTGTTTCCTATGTTGCAACCGTGACTACAATTCAGAAGTACTTCATTGGCAAGAGAGTATTTTGGAAAATCTTAAAGCCATCATAGGTGCTAAATAAATTCAAGTCCTTTCTCATTTTTTGCCAATGCCATTTATTACCATCTAAATTAAATTCAAAATATCCATGCACATACTTGGTAGAGTAAGAATAAATGACAATGCATGAGCTATGGATTTTCCATCATTAGTCTATCCAACACTAGTTATTCAATTTTCTAAATGACAGAGGTAAAGAGAAACCAAATCAAGAAATGGATGATTTTGTCATTAATAGCTCAGCCAGGTTCCCATGCTCAGTGTGGAACTCTGTGATTGTGATTGAAAGAATTAAGAAGATGAAAAGATGTCTAAAACAACCCACTAATAATGGAATCCATAAGTGCCACCATTTAATGTCATTCTTAGCTTGTTCATGCAAGTAAGGGATAACTCATAAACCAGGACAAGTCCTCTGCTCTCCCCTCAAGGTGACAACTGCCTTTGTTCTCTCCACTATTTTCTGGTTGGGAGACAACATATTTATTCTTATTATCTGATGTACGACTGCCGAGGATGTATCTTCCCTCTCTACCTGAAGATAGTTGTTAAAATTTACATCTTCATTTAGAGTCACTCAATACAGTCAAAGAATCTCAGTTTCTATAACAATATGGAAAAAGACTTATGCATTTACATTTGCAATCATCGCCATCAAATTTTAAGTATATTTCTACAAACAAATTGTAAATACAAATGAAACATAGTAATCAATTGTACCCTTTGTATTTTATCTTTCTCATAATCTCTTTCTGATACAAGTGGAAATCTTCCCAGTGTGGTTTCGATTCATTCAGATTGGTAAGGCAAGCAATTTGATTGAGAGAATCAATCTGCCAGTTGCGTGCATTTTCTGAATTGCTTTCTGGGAACTGCAGCCACAGACTTAGTTGCAGCTTTCTTCAGTTCAAGGAATGATAGCTGTGAGAAAAATGTATACCCAAGTCCCAGGCTTTAAAAAGAGAGACTAGATTATTCAAACTAAATGTTATTGCCAATAGTTAAAGACAAAAAAAAAACATTTACAGGAAAAGGGGAATAAAAGAACAATTAATGTTGATAGTCTGAAACAAAAGCTAAACATTTTGGACATAGACAGTACATTAGGTCATTCACCATCTACAAAAAGGGTTCTATCTCCAATTCTAACCTGTCTTCTTTTTACAGGTGCAGAGTAACTTGCAGTGCATTTCCAGTATTTTCAGTTTTATTGGTAAGTTTCATTGTTACTGTAAAATATGTAATAACATTGCCCTTATGCAGACAATAGAAACTTAATTTGCACAGGGAAAGAGGCAGTTCAGAATATTATAGGACTGATTTTTTTTCTCATAGTTTAGGTGGAGCGATGACAAAAGTCATATAACATCCTGATACTGTAGTCCATAATGGGAATTGTTGCATTAACGCCTTCACTGTTATACAGTATAGAACATATGTCACTGTACTCTGATTCAGGAATTGTAGCACTCTGAAATGTTACAGAAAGTGAGGCATTGTGACCTGATACAAAAAATGTGGCAATGAAGTATAATACAGAAAGAGCAGCACTGTAGCCTGCATGTCTAAAACAATGATCTGATACAAAACAATGGCCTGATGGAGAAAGTATGGCACTGTGGCCTGATCCATACAAAGTATGTCACTGAAGTATAACACAGAAGTTATAACACTGTAACCCAGTACAGAATGTAAAACATTGCAGCCTGATACAAAAGGTGTGGCACCACAGCCTGTTGCAGAAGGGTGGAATTGTAGCCTGAAACAGAAAACTGATACTGTTGCCTGATACAGTACGTGTGTCACTGTAACCTGACAGAGAAGTTGTGACACAGGCACCTGATACAAAATGTACAGCAATGAACCCTAATATATTAAGAACGTAACTGTAAGATAATACAGAAGTGTGTCTCTACATTGATGCAGAACGTGGCACGTGGCAGTCTGCTCCAGAACGTGTGGCAATATAGACCGATAGAGAAAACATGGCACTGTAACCTGATGGGGAAATTGTGTCAATGGAGTCTGATACTGCAGTATATGGCACTGAGTCCTCCTATCAAAAGTCTGTTGCTTGCTGCAGAAATTGTGGCACTTTACCTTGGTGTACAATGTCTGGGTCAGTATCGTGCTACAGAAGGTGTGGTACTGCTGCCTGGTATAGAAGTTGCAATACTATAGCCTTGGGAAAAGTCTGCCTCAGTAGCCTGATACAGAAAGTGTGGCACCATACCCTAATGTAGAAAGTGTGGCATGAAGCCTGTTACAGAATGTGTGACAATGTATCCTGATACATAAGTTGTAGCACTGTGATCTTACGAGAAGTCTGCCTCAGTAGCCTGATGCAGAAAGCATGGCATTATATCCTGATTCAGAAAGTGTGGCACTCTAAACTAATACAAAACAAATGGGACTGTAGTTTGATACAATGATCATGGCACTGTAGCATGATTCAGAATGTGTTGGAGTAGCCTATTATAAAATATATGGCACTAAAGCCCTTACACAGAAATTGTGGTATTTTGACCTTCCTTGCAGAGAAAGTGTGGCAATGTGCTCTGATACAGAGAATGTGCAGTGTAGCCTTATACAAAAGTATGGCACTGTGGCATGAAATCAAAAAGTGTGGCACTAAAGTCTCATGCAGCAAGTGTACCCTGTGGTGAAGGTCTGAGACACTACCCCAAAATTAAAATTGTGAGCCTACAGATTGATCCAGAAAATGTACTATAGCCTAACATATGTGGCACTTTAACCTAATGCAGAAAGTTTGGCACGGTGGTGATACAGAAACTGTGGTACAGCAGCTTGATACGGAATGGGTGACACTGTAGTCCGTAATGTTTAAGGCCAAAGTTTCTTTCCATCAGAACATTAATTATGTTTCTCTTTCCACTGTTGCTGCCTGACCTGCTGAGTGTTTTCAGCATTTTCTGCTTTTGTTTTGGAGTCCTACATAACTTGATAGTGAGAGTGTGATGCTGTGAACTTGACATAAGACAGTGCAGCAGAGAAGACTGATACAGAAAGTGTGGCACTTTGGTCTGAATCAAAAGGTCAGTTCTGAAATATTATACACTGAACATGGCTCAATTCTCTGATTCAGAATCTGTGGGACTGTGGTCTGATACAAAACATGTGGCACTAAAGCCTTGTACAGAAAGAGAAGTTATGAGACTCCTTTCTGAAACCAAATATCTGCTGCAAGCAACAGGCTTTCTGTAGGAGGCCTCAGTGCCGTACATTGCCTATCAGACTTCAGAATAGTGATGCTGCAACTCTAGCCAACCTTCCTTGTGTACCGTAGCTCAAGATAAACCAATGTGAACAAAAAAATGACCAATATTTCTCTCCCACCATGTAGGAAGGAACCAAGGGGTTCTGTGATGAACTTTTCAAACAAGCAGTGAGCTGAGCAGAAATGCTGAAGAAGCTGTTCACGTGAACCTACACAGGATGTAGTTGGGATTTATTTATGTGTGTTCTTTCCTGAACCCCTGTGGTATGACTTATCAACAGGATTTACAAGTCAGGACCTTAGTAACAATCATAGCCCTGGCGGGTTTGGTTCCACTCTCAAAAGCCTTTGGAAGTATAGACGTCAGAATCATTGCTGAAATGAAACCCATTCGCCAACTTCACCAACCTTTCACAATGCTGATAAGCTCAGACTTCTCATCACCAAACCATCTTTATTGTGCTAATGATCAAGCATCAAACAAATGACAATTCCAAATCAACCAGTACATGAATTTACAATAAACAAACAGGATGAAGATGGCAAAATCAGAGGTGGTGGCAGTGATGTTGTTGGTGGTGGTGGTGGGGTGTTTAGGGGGAAGCTGCTCAGTTCAATGGCCCTGGGTGTGATTTTGCTATCGCAAAGTAAGGAGGGTTCAGGACAAACTTTGCAACTTACATGAAGCTGTGAACAGGACTGATCCTCTGTACACTTGGAAATGCATTCCACTGTAAGATTGGTGGGGTGACCCATGATCAAAATTACGTAGAATTAGCGAGTGAATTACACTTAAAAATAAAGGGCAAAATGTGAGGGATCTATGAGCATGGATGATTGCCTGTGTGGACGGGAATGGACTCCTTAAAGCGAGATTGATTCAGAGTCATTGTCAGAGAGAAGTACATGTAAGTGGAAGTTAGAATTAAATGTGTGAAGTCAAATGGCCGCGGGAGTGATTTTGCAATCTTAAAGTCGGGGGGGTTCAGAACAACTAATATTAGTGCACAATATTTTGTGCTGAGTCCACAGCCTGACACCCTAGCCTGCTGCAGAAAGAATCACTGATGCTTAATTGAGAAATTGTGACACAATTGCTTGATTTTAAAAATATCTGTGGCAATGAATCCTGATGCAAAATGTGTGGCACTGCTGCCTGATATGGGAAGTGTGGCTCTCTGATCTGCCAGCAAAAGAATGGCACTGGAGTCTGGTTCGGAAAATGTGGCACTGTACTCTGACAGAGAACACATAGCATTGCATTCATTATAGAAGCTTCAGATATAAAAGTATGACACTGTGATCCGATGTAGCCTTTTGAAAAAGGTGTTGCTTTGTATATGAATACAGAATGTGCAGCACTTGCCTTGGTTGTGGAAGATGTGGCTCTAACCCAGAATGGAAGTTGTGACACTATAACTTTGGAAAGAAAATGTGGCACAGTGGCCTGCAAGAGAAAGTGTAGGACTGTAATCTAATACAGAAATTGTGACTCAGTAGCCTGATGCAGAAATGGTGACATTTTACACAGAGACAGAAAGAGTAGGTCTGTAACCTAATCTAGAAATTGTTACTTCATAGATTCACAAAGGTAATGTGGCACTCACTGTAGCCTCATAAAGAAAGTGTGGCACTCTAACTTGATTCAGAATATGTGGCACTCCTGCAGACAACATGTGAAATTTTATTCTGATGTAAAAACTGAGATTCTGTAGCCTGATGAAGGCAGTGTGACACTATGACCTGATACAGAAAGTGTGGCAATGTGGCCTGGTACAAAAAGTGAGTTTCTGTACACTGATACTGAATGTATAGCACAGAATACATAGAGCTTGGGACTGTATGCTGACATAGAATAAAGCCTGATGCAGAAAGGGGCACAGCAGCCTAATAGAGAATGAATCACACTATAAAGTGATAAAGAAAGTGGCACTGTGACCCGAAGTGGAATGTATGAAATCATAGTCTTACAGATAAATTGTGTGTGACATCGTATTCGGATACAAAAATGTGTGTAGATGAACGCTGAGATAGAAAGTGTGGCGCTGTTCACTGATAGAACAAATGTGATAGTGTTACCTGATATAGAAAGTGTGACACTCTTTGGTAGAGAAATTATGACACACTAGATTGATACAAAATGTGTAGCTCTTTGTACTGATACTTTGTAGCCTGAGATAAAAATTGTGATGCAGTTCCATCATGGAAATGTTCAGGAGTGAACCCCCATCTGGAAAGCGTGATACTGCAGCTTAATAAAAGAGTGGTGATCTGTACACTGATACTGTATATGTGGCACTGAACAATGATACCAAAAGTATGGAGCATTGGCCTGATAGAAAATGTATGGCACTGTGCCTTGTGGATAGGATGGCACTGCATTCTGAAACAGAAAGAGCAAACATAAGAACATAAGAATGAGAGGCAGGAACAGGCCATTTCGCCACTTGAGCTTGTTCTACCATTCAGTAAGATCATGGCTGATATTTTACCTTGGCATCCCTTTTCTGGACTATCCCTATAATTCTTAAAATCTACAAACCTATCACCCTCTGTCTTGAATGTACTCAGCAACTGAGTCTCCAAAGATTTATTCCAATTGCTTGATGTACTCTGTCAAGTTGTTTGTAGCCTCATGCAGGTCCACTCCATTTTACCATTTTTCTGTTTGACCACTGAACGTGGGAATTGATGGTAAAATGACTGAGAGACAAGCTGGCTGGACATGACCTGCAGTGTCTGACAACGAATGCGCAATATGCTGTCTCATCTGTCTCTTTGCCTGAGTGAGATGATTTCTTTCCTGTGACCTGCTGCTCATAAGTGGTCAGCTCTCTTACAAATGATATGCCTCCTGTGGTCTCCTGCCTCTCAGTTATCCCGAACAAGCTTTTCCAGTAACACAGTTAGTGCTTAAAATGAAATATAGATTGTGAATAATGTCTCCCGGGTGACATCAAATAACTCGGGTTATAAGTCTGCTAAAGTTAAGGTAAGTGCTTTTTAAGTTTGTCTCTGTGTGAAAGACTTTGACAGGGAAAATAATTTTCAAGACTGTTTGTCCAGATGAATTAAATCTTAGGTCCAAGTGCTGCAGGGTATTCCACTGTTTTCAAGCAGTGCATGCATTGTTGTTCCTAGTATTGTAATTCTAGGACAAAGCAATGGTCATTTGAGTATTTTTTCCTGTATCCCCCATTTCATTCTAACCATCCAATCAATGGCTTAACAATGTCTGTCATTAGTTTTAAAGCGTACATTTCCAATTAGAGCCTATCAATTGATTTTCCCTCTCTATTTACCTGTAACCTCCCAGAGCACCACAAAGAAAGGTGGAAATTCAGTCCTTCATTAATTTAAAGTTAATTGTTGGCTGCCAATGGTACCCATAACCATTGCCAACTTGCTTGAAAAGTGCCAGCACTTTTACACATAGCTGATGCCATTTAAAAGTTACTTTGTACTTCTGGATGGAAGAGTGCACTTTGGCTGCAGGAAATTATCAATAAAAGTTCTACACAGCAGCTCCAAGGATGTTCTCCAGGTCTTCATATACAGTGTGTGAAGTTTTAGTGGAGTAGGTGGGTGGGAGAAGGAAGTTGTGGTAACCAACAAATAGCAGGAGGATATCCTGGTATCAGAATGTGCCAGGGTCAGAAACAGAATCCCCAGGCCATGTCTGCAATTTAGAACTTTTAATGACTTATCATGGACAATAGAGATAAGCCCACTGACTTGTATCTCTCATATCTCTTATTACTGTATCTGCTGAGCCTCTCAATACCTGCAACCCTTTCCTCCCTTAATTATAACTCTCCTGTGCTCAAAAGGCAAACCGCTGAAGGAACTCAACAGGCATTTGGCACCAGAAGTGTGGGGACACTTGTGGGCTGCCCCCAGAACACTTTACGCAAAAGATGCATTTCACTATGTGTTTTGATGTACATGTGACTAATAAAGAAATCTTATCTGTGGAGGCAAAGATATAGTCAATGTTTCGGGTCAAGATGCTACAGCAGGACTGAGGGTGTAAAGGGGAGATAGCCAGTATAAAGAGGCGAGGGAGAGGGGTGAGGCAAGGGCTGGCAAGCGATTGGTGGATCCAGATGTGGAGGTGTTGATGGGCAGATAGGGCCAGGTGGGAGAGGGAAAGGTAGAGAAAGCGACACAGGCCTGGAGATGATAAGTGGAGACAAAAAAAGGGCTGCAGACTATGGAATCTGATAAGAAATCAAAGTATTGAGTGGAACCAGATAAGGGAGGGATGGTGGTGCAGGTCGGGACAGTAGGGGGAGGGGATGGCGGACCCAGTGCTTTGAGTGTGTGGGTGACAGGCAGGTGGAATCAGGTGGGGGAGGGGAAAGAAATTGGGTAACGGGGCTGGGGTACCTCAACTGTATTTTGTCCCCCATTGTGCTGTTCCTTCCCACTTACATCCGGGACACCTCACATACTCTCCATCATTTTAACAACTTCTAATTCCCTGGCACCCACTGCCTCATCTTCATCATGGATGTCCTGTCTCTATTCACCTTTGTTCCCCATCAGGAAGGCCCTGGGGCCCTCTGTTTCCCTCTAGAGCCATCTTCCCTCTAACACTCTCCTCTGCTTGGAAGAACTTGTTCTTACCCTGAGCAACTTCTCTTTTGATTCCTCTCATTTTCTACAAATCAAAGGTGTATCCATGGGCACTCACATGGGTCCCAGCTATGCCTGACTTTTTGTTGGCTGCATGGAGCAGTCCATGTTCCAAAACTATTCTGACACCACTCCCCAACTCTTTCTCTGCTACATCGGCGACTACATCCGTGCTGCTTTCTGCACTCATGTGGAACACGTCAGCTTTATCAACTTTGCTACTAACTTCCACCCTGCCCTCAAATTCTTTTGGTTCATTTCTTACATCAATCTCCACTTTCTAGATCTCTCTGTCTCTACCTCAGGAGGCAAACTACCCACTGATATTTACTATAAACCCACTGATTCCCACAGCTACCTAGACTAAACTTCCTCCCATTCTGTCCCTTGTAAGGAGGCCATCCCTTTCTCTCAGTTTTTCTGCCTCCACCATGTCTGTTCTCCTGATGAGGCTTTCCACTCCAGGAC
The DNA here is from genome assembly GCF_009764475.1 of Pristis pectinata. Lineage (NCBI taxonomy): Eukaryota > Metazoa > Chordata > Chondrichthyes > Rhinopristiformes > Pristidae > Pristis > Pristis pectinata. Next base: position 108,876,112 of record NC_067407.1, read on the forward strand.
ATCTGAAATGTCCTCCTTTTTCAGGAAACGTGGCTTCCCCTGCATGCTGGTTGATGGACCCCTCACCCTCACTTCCTCCATTTCCTGTACTTCTGTTTTTGCCCCGCCTCTCCCCAGACAGAACAGAGGTAGAGTTCCCTTGGTCCTTACCCTTCACCCTACCAGCCTCTGCATTCAGCACATCATTCTTCTTTTTCTGCCAGCTGTATCACAGGGATCACTCTCTCCTTGACTCTCCAATTTGCTCATCCCTGCCCACCTGTCTCTCCCTGACACTTTCCCCTGCAACTGTAGGAGGTGCAACACAGGTCCCTAACCCTCCTCCCTCACCACGATCCAGGGACTTAAATAATCCTTCCAGGTGAGGCAGAGATTCACGTGCACCTCTCCAACCTCGTCTACTGCATTCGGTGCTCCCGATGTGGCCTCCTCTGCATCAGCGAGGCCAAGCACGGACTAGCCAATCACTTTGCCAAGCACCTGTTCCCTGTCCACAGTGGCCATCTCGAGTTCCCAGTTGCAAGCCATTGCAGCTCCCCATTCCAGCTCCCCATTCCCACACTGATCTGTCTGTCCTCGACCTCCTCCACTGCCAGGGTGAGGTCAAATGCAAACGAGAGGAAGAGCACCTCATATTCTGCCTGGGTGGCCTACAACCCAATGGCATGAAGAATGAATTTTCCAGTTTCAGATAACCCGCACCCTCTCTGTTCCTTTATTTCTCCTGATCCACCCAGGTCCTCTCACACACACTGTTCCTTCCACCCCCTAACCCCTTCCCCCAGCCCCCTGTTACCCATTTTTTCCTCTTTCTGCACCTTTAATCCTAGGGTTGTAGAGTCACACAGCATGAAAACAGGCCCTTCAGCTCTTTGTGTCTGCACAAGTGCCCATTTACATTAATCCTACACTAATTTAATTTTATTCTCCCGCATTCCCATCAACCCTCCAGATTCTGCAGCTCCCTTTACACTTGGGACAATTTGCAGTGTCTAATTAACCTGCTAGCCCACATGCGGGAGGACATCGGAGTACCCAGGGGAAAATCCATACAGGCACAGGAAGAATGTACAAATTTCACACAGACAATACCGGAGGTCAGGATAGAACTTGGGTTGCCAATGGTGTGAGACAACAGCTCTACAAGCTGCACCACTAAGCTACTCAAAATTAGGCAGTTCCTTGGGATTGAGGATGTCTTCCTTCCTCTCCAGTTTTGTGGGTTATGAGGTGGCTAAACAAGCCAATGTGGAAATCACAAACACTTCCATAGAAGGAACTGGGACAGACCGGACCTTGTCTGACAGGGTGGGTTTTGGGTAGGTTGTTTGAGAGTCAGTGTGCTCTTTCTGCTGCTTCTGCAGAGCTTCTGTGTGCCTCCAATGCAAGACTGGAGGTCCTCAATATACTCCTGAATGCTCCTTCTCTACTTTGTGCAGTTATTGGCCAAAGGTGTCCAGGAGTCGGTGGGGAAGTTGCATTTCTTCAAGGAGGCTTTGAGCACACCCTTGAATCTTTTGCTCTATCTGCCTGGTAATTTCTTTCTATGTCAGAGCTTGAAATAGGCTGTCTGTTTTCGGGTCTGGTTTTGGCATGTGAATGTGCCTGCCGACGTAACTGACCAGGTGTAACTAGGGCCTCAACACTGTGGATGTTGGCCCAGGACACCAGTGTTGGTTTGCTTATCCTTCCAGTGAATTTGGAGAAAGAGGTGGAGACATTGTTGGTGGTATCTTACCAGGGACATGAGTTTTCTGCCAGGTCTGAGGTTTTACTTTTCTCCTCAGTCAATTAACGTTGTACTGAATGAAGTGGTGAATTTCATGATTGATGTCTGCCTTTGCTGAGAGATGGCTATTGATATCGGGCCAGTGGTCCATTTTTCCAGGATTTTACCTTGAACATTTATTGTTGGAAGGTAGTGTGGTACAGTGAGGGGTACATTGGCGAGGACCTTCATCTTGCAGATGTTGAATATAAGGCTTCTTTTTTCATGTACTTCTGTGAATTAGTTTATGATAGCTTAGACAAGATACACAAATGCAAATGCCTTCTGGATATTGGAGTTGAACTGCTTCAGCTGATCTTGGTTCTGGACTGTAGTCGCCATGGGCTGATCAGTGTCCCATTAGTTCTGAAGATTACCTCCACTGCTGCGGGATGTTTTTTACCTCCACTCTACACCCTTAATATCTTTAACACGCTGATCACATTCTTCTACCCTCATTTGCACACGTTCACACTTCTCACCAGGCAAACACTGACTTATTTCCCTTCTTGCAGACTAAGATCATACATAGTATTAGCCAGCTGTCAAGGTTTCCACTGATCTTTACCTTTCATTCAGGTTCTGTTCTGTCTTCCCTGGAGCCGTCTCTAATTCTCAGTGCCTGCTATTCAAATTCAAGGAGGTGTGTGATGTTGGCTGGTTGGATTTCTGTTTGTTGTGGACATGCTTACAATGAGATGAAGCAAATAGGAGAGAGATTGAATGTAAGGCCTGAAGGGAGGGGAGGAAGGTGCCACGAGGAAAGTTGAAGATGTTGCAAAGTTACCAAGTGAGATGAGGATGCTGTTAGTAGGTGTTGTTACAATGAGCTGGGAAATGAGCAGTTTCCAATAAGTAATGGTGTTTTCTGATGGATTGGGTGACAGAGATGGGAATGGTTGAACATTGTGGAGAAGGGGGGAAAGACTGGTGCAATGAAATTTTGAGGGAAAGAAGAAATGAAGAGCAGTACTCAAACTTGTTATTCTTGTAAAGTCAGTGAAATGGATCCTTTAGTGCATCCATGTTCTGGGAAGTTTTGCTGTGCCCTCTACACATTCAGTGAAAGGAGAGCTCCTTTACTTCAGTAGGACCTTCAGAGAGTTTACCGGGATCCTGAGCCCAGCCTCTCACTAAACAGTGTAACGTCACTTTACATCAGTTGACAAAGGGATTGGATTTGTGTCATTGGAATGAGTACAATAGCTGCCAATAAGATACTAATAATGTGGATTAGTTAAAGTGATCCACTGAATTATTTCCCTTTCCAAAACCCACTGAAATTAAAATCGAACATCAGGAGTTTGGCAATAATTTTTTTTAGCATTGACAGCTCACATGAGTTATGACTCAAATTAAGTAGCTCTCTTTCGTCCAGGCTCTAGATGTAGCAACAGTTTGAGTGTGAATGTGCCCTTGAAAGTACTGAGGCTCAACTTTAAAACTGGATCTTTCTGTTCACTGGTCGTAGAGATCCTGCAAAGGTTCTCTTTGTTGTTGCTCTACTCGTGTGCAATCTATCTGTTAGAAGTTGGTAACATGTTTCAATATAAAATCAGTTTTAAATATGAGCACCTGTAATTGAGGCAATGTAACATTTCTATATCCTACGCATCTCCCCATTCTGTTGAGTCCAGATTGTATTGCCTAATTATTTGCGAGTATTGACATGTGTGTGAATTTTTCAGTCTAAATCTACAGATTGTAGAGATTTACACTTAGACTCTCCAGACTTAACCACTTTGAAGTTAAATTCTTCTCTCTTTTGGTTGCTCATTACATATCCAATCAGCCTAATGCTTAAAAAGGAAAGATTGTGAGAAAAAGGGATAAAAATCATGAAAACAAATTATGTACAGTTAATAACAGATCATATGCAGATCAAATGGCAAGTTGGGTGGAGCATTGGCAGTTGGAATTTACTCCTGACAAGTGCAAAGTGATGCACTTTGGGAAGTATACAGCAAATGGTAGGGCATAAAGGAAGTTAAACAGATGGACCTTGAAGTTCAAGTCCGTAGTTCCCTGAAAGCAACAGCAAAGGTAGGTAGGTTGGTGAAGAATGCATTTGGCATGCTTGCCTTCATAGGTCAAGGTATAAAAGTTGGGAAGTTATGTTACAATTTTACAAAACACTGGTTAGACCATATTGTGTGTAGTTCTGATCACCACAGTAGATAGGAAAGATGTGGTTGTGCTGGAGAGTGTAGAGGAGGTTCATCAGCCTCCTGCCAGGATTGGAGGACTTTAGTAATGGGGAGAGATTGGATAGACTGGGCTTGTTTATCCTGAAGTGAAGGAGGCTGAGGGGTGATCTGATAGAGTTATATAAAATTGTAAGAGGCATTAGGACTTTATTCCTTGGAGTGGAGAAGAATGAGGGGAGATATGATAGAGGTTTATAAAATGATGAGGGGCATAGACAGGGTTAATGCAAGTAGGCTCTTTCCACCTAGATTAGGAGAGATAAGTACGAGAGGACATGGCTTTAGGGTGAAAGGGGAAAGGTTTAGGGGGAAACATTAGAGGGAACTTCTTCACTCAAAGAGTGGTGGGAGTGTGGAATGGGCTGCCATCTGATGTGGTAAATGTGGGCTCGCTCTTAACTTTTAAGAGTATATTGGATAGATACATGGATGAGAGAGGTCTGGAGGGGTATGGGCTGGGGGCAGGTAAATGGGACTAGCCAAATAATGTTTCGGCACAGACTAGAAGGGCCGAATGGCCTGTTTTCTATGCTGTTGTTTTTCTATGGTTCTATTGATAGGATACATGCTCAGAATCTTTTTCCCATGGTAGGGGTGTCACAAGTAAGAGGGCATAAGTCTATTGGTGAGAGGAAAGAGTTTTAAAGGGGATTTGAGGGGAAAGTTTTTACACAGAGAGTGGTTGATATCTGGAACTCACTGCCGGAGGAGGTGGTGGAATCAGATATCATCACTACTTTTAAGAGTCATTTCAACAGGCAATTGAATAGGCAAGGCACAGAAGGATATGGACTTATGTAGGCAAATGGAATTAGTGTAGATGTAACATAGGTAGGCTGAAGGGCCCGTTTCTGTGCTGAACGATTCTATGAATCTATAAAAGCATTCTCCGATCAAAATGTGGTGTTCTTACTCCGTATTCAATTATTCAATGAACCAGTGATTTATTAAATATGTCTTGCTGTTGCATGATGAATAATTTTGGAGGTTCACTGATGTATACTTTTCAAACTGACAGCATGTGATGGAAGCTGTAAATGCAGGTGTTAATCCTGCAGGGAATTCTACCAATCAAAGCAGCCACTGGGACTTAGGCAGCTCCTTCTTCTTTGCTGGCACCATTATAACTACCATAGGTAAGACATTTATAATAAATCTTGCATCCATCATTCATGATTAATGTTGGGCTCATGAATTTTGAAGAACGTGCACTCTGAGGATCACCATGTCTTGTACATTCCAGCTTTGCCAAAATCAACAAACTTGCTGATGGTGATTTGACCAGTGAGCTATTTGACAAAATGAACATGTTGTCCTTTCTATAAAAAGTGGAATTCATAAAATTATCTTGTACATGTGATGCACTTTAACGTTACGTGATTGGCCTTTTTTTCCCTTGTGATAATAAATTCAGGTATGTTGGTAAAACGTCATCTTGGATTTTCAATTACATTTTATACACTCCACATGAATTGTTTTTAGTTACAGAAATTATAGATATTTTTCAGTTCAGTGTAAAAATATTTGTCTTTGTACTATAATCTCTTAATCATTTTGTTACTGCAAATGCAATTATGATACTGGCTTTAGTGTAAAGTAATCAATATCAAATAAGCCATTATATCTTTCTTTTAATTTTCATTTTCAATGTAGTCAACAGGCATAGCCAACAAATCATTTAAAATTTGTAGAGATGACTGTCAGGGTAATGTTTCAAGAGTGGACTCATCAATCTAATTGGAGGATTGGACTCATCAATCTAAAAGGAACAGATGAGGGGTAAGGGGGAGAGACATTTCTGCACACAGGAATACTTAAAGTATACCAGGAGAAGGAGTTGCTGTTTTTATTTGAGCTTCTGCAAATCCTGATTTTCACAACAGGATAGGATATTCCAGAATATTAAGTAGAGCATGGCAGCTATCTTGGTAAAGGTGAGTAATGGAAAATGTTTTCACTTTGTTCCTGACCCTGCTATAAATCCAATCTACAAAAATAATTTATGAGCCTCATGCTTTCCTAATTTTACAAATAGACAAAGCTGAATCGCAGTGCTGGACTACATAATTTGGTCAACCCACTAATCCCCACAGTTCTTTGAACTTCACCACTTTGATTCTCTCTAACCAGGGCCTAATGGACCTTGTTATCGTTGGCCCACTGGCTGAGGCACACCTCTGCTGTTACCTCATATTCAACAATTAACCCTGCTAAACTTCTTATTGAAGCTATTCCATATTTTGCTCAAAAGCCCCTCTGGCACTTCTATTCCTGTCGAAAACTGACCATTCCTCATTACTCTGGCTCTGTTCCTGATCTCTTGCACTATGATTTGAAAACTTCATTTATGAGTGGGTAAACTTCTACTCAATGCACTGCTTTCTCCCTTGCCATATTACCCAGTAATCCTCCTGCCTCTTTCACTTCTGGAGTCATCTCTGGCCAACTGTCATTTTAAGATTATCTCCCTTAAGCATTTCTGCTCATTAGTCTGTCAACTTCCTTTTACGTAGCAGGATGGCCTGCTTCAGAGCCTGCACAGCCCAAAAATAATATGAAAGGACCCTACCTCATCCTTAGTAATATGCCATCCACTTAGAATTAAGTGCACAATCTCAGTTACCACAGTTTATTTGGAAGGAGCCATACAAGAAAGAGAGAGGGAGGATATGAGGCAAATATTTTTTATAAAGAGGTTGTAATTTTCAGTTCACTTTCTGCATGACCAGTGGAAACGGGGTCAATCAGGCCTCTTGAAAAAGGGTCAGTCAGGCCTCTTGAAAAACAATGTGTAGGTCTATAGGGAAAGAGCAGGGGAATGGGAATCTATTGGACTACTCAACAAATAGGCAGCACTGACATGACTGGGTGAATAGCCTCCTTCACTAAGGACCCTCACCACCCGGGACATGCCCTCTTCTCGTTACTACCATCGGGGAGGAGGCACAGGAGCCTGAACACCGGCACTCAATGAGTCTTCTCCTCTGCCACCAGATTTCTGTACTGTCCATGAACCCATAAACACTACCTCATTATTCCTTTTATTTTGCATTATTTATTTGTTTTTGTAACTTACGGTAATTTTATGTCTTTGTATTGTACTGCTGCTGCAAAACAACAAATTTCACAGCAAATAAGTTAGTGATAATAAATCTAATTCTGTGCCATGATGAGTTTGTGATTCTAACTGGGTCCTGCCACTATCCTTCCCGATGTCTCTTTTGAGACCCTCCTTGCTCCATCCAAATCTCACTCTTCAGCCACTCCTCTTGCTCTCAACTCCTCCTCTCTCCGCTCCTGCTTCCTCTCTCCCCTTCCATTCTCCTTCCTACCTCTCATCTCCTTCTTCTCCTCCTCTGCTCTCAATCCTCTCTTCTCATTTCTCCTTTCACTTTCTCTATTCTTCCCCTCCTCTGCTCTCATACCTTTTCTCTCCTTCTCAACCTCCTCTCACCCCTCCACTCTTTTTCCTTGTTATTTTTTTACCTTTTCTATCTCTTCCATTCTCCTTCCCTTTCTCTCACCCCCTCCTACCTCTCTTCTCATCGCCTCCTCCTCTCTGTCCCACCCTCTCCTCTCACCCCTTCCTCTCCTCTGCTCTCACCATGCCTCTCTCCTTCCTGCCCTCCTTTCAATCCCCAATTCCATCTCACTCCCTTCCCCTTTCTCCCACACTGTATTAGCCAAGTTTTCTCTCCATCTTACATGAAAAAAATCAGCAATTTGTATTTGCCACCTTAAGAGCTCATGGCACGGTGAGAAAATTTGCACTTCTTTGGGTCTAATGCATGGGAGGGTATGCTCATGAGGCCAGCGATGTGGGATTTGAATGTGCAGAATGTGTCACATATTGTGCACTTTAGAATATTGAACCCCCAGCCTCAAACTAAACAGGATTAGATAGCCATGCAGGTCTACTTTAATGTATATTTTTTCATGACAAAGAATTTCTCAACATCGTCTTAGTTTTAAAACTCAGCTGATGGGGATATCTGAGGGCTCATTTTAATTCTCAACAATGGTATAAACAGAAAATATTGCAATGGTCATACAAAATCTGATACATTGCTTCCTTTCAGGGAACTCTTATTTGCAACTTTTTCATATTTCAACAATAGCAAAATCTTTACTACCCTTCTGAGTGCAGTAGTTAAGAGGTATAGCTTTTCAATCCTTCAAACTCATAACAAACAGAAAAATCCTTGAGCTGAACTTAATTAATGTTGACATCTGTTCATAATTAAATTTTACTTACATTTAAAATTTCTTTGCAATTTCCTTGCCTAAACCTTCTGTCATCTCACATTTATTTCCCAATAAACTATTCGCATTGAAAACTACTCTTGTCCTTGTGAATTTGTTGAAAATCTCATTATATGAGCACTGAAGGCAAATGTTCTTCCTTTATCTAATTTTAGTTTAATTTTCAAAATCATGTTTATTCTCAGAAATAAATTATTCAAATGGTGAATTAAATGGTCATCAGCATTCTTCAAGAGGGTGAACCCTCACAAGGCGTCAGGTCCCAATGGTGTACCTGGCTGGGTACTGAAAATTTGTGCCAACCAACTGGCTGGAGTGTTCAAGGACATCTTCAATCTCTTATTGCTGCAGTCTGAGGCTTCATAAGGGGGCATCAATCATACCAGTGCCCAAGAAGAGCAGAGTGAGCTAGCTCAATGACTATTGCACGGTAGTACTCACATCTACTGTGATGAAGTGCTTTGAGAGGTTGGTCATGGTTAGAATTAACTCCCGCCTGAGCAAGGACCTGGGCCTGCTGCAATTTGCCTACCCCCACAACAGGTCTACATTGGATGCAATCTAACTAGTTCTCCACTCAGTTTTGGAGCACCTAGATAACAGCAAAATATACGTCAGGCTGCTGTTTATCAATTACAGCTTGGTGTTCAACACCATCGTCTCCTAAGTACTAATCAACAAGCTTAAAAATCTGTGCCTCTATATCTCCTTCTGCAACTGGATCCCTGATTTCCTTTTCCCTGACACAGTCTGTGCGGATCAATCGTAACATCTCCTCCTCACTGACAATCAACATAGGCTCACCTCAAAGATGTGTGTTTAGTTTACTGTGCTACTCTCTCTTCGCTCATGACTGTGTGGCTAGGCACAACTCAAACTCTGTCTATAAATTCACCAATGACACCAATGTTGTTGGCAGAATCTCAGATGGTGATGAGGAAGTGTACAGGAGTGAGATAGATCGGCTGGTTGAGTGGTGTTGCAACAACAACCTCACACTCCTCATTAGCAAGACCAAAGAATTAATTGTGGACTTCAGGACGGGCAAGTTGGGAGAACACACACCAGTCTTAATTCAGGGGTCAGCAGCGGAAAGGGTGAGCAGCTTCAAGTTCCTGAGCGTCAACATCTCAGAGGATCTATCTTGGGCCCAACATGTGATGCAATCATGAAGAAGGCACATCAACAGTCTGCTTCATTAGGAGTTTGAGGAGATTTGGTTAGGATTTTGTCACCAAAGACTCCTGCAAATTTCTGTAGATGTCCAGAGGAGAGCATTCTGATTGGTTGCATCACTGCCTGGTATGGAGGCACCAGTGCGCAGGATCAAAAGAGGCTGCAAAGGGCTGTAGACTCAGCCAGCTCCATCACAGGCACAACCCTCCCCACCATCAAGGACATTTTCAAGAAGTGGTGACTCAAGAAGGCGGCATCCATCATTAACATTAACCCACACTCAACATTTCAGGAACAGCTTCTTCCCCTCCACCAGCATATTTCTGAATGATCCATGAACCCATGAACACTATCTTGTTATTCCTCTTTTGCACCATTTATTTGTTTTTGTATCTTATAGTAATTTTTATGTCTTTTTGTCTTGCACTGTACTGCTACCACAAAACAACAAATTTCACAACATATGTCAGTGATAATAAACCTGATTCTGTATTGTTTAAAAAGTAATACAATTTCATTAATATCACAAATAAGTGAATCGGGTAAACAGTCATTATTCACCATGGCTTTATTAGAATGGTTTATACAGGAACATAGGAACAGAAATAGGCCTTTTAAGCTATCAAGCCTATTTTGTTCATGAAAAATGTATCAATCTCTGGAAAAGATTACTGATTAATGAATGTAATCACTGGAGGCTCCCAGAAGTAGGGTTGCCTCTCTGTACTTCCTGTGCTTTTTATATCTTTATCTGAGAAGTCCTTTATTGTTGCAGACCTTTTTTTAAATTGTACTTAGTTTTCCTGGTAGCTCTGGTATACATTGTGGACAGTCCAAACCCAAGCAAACCAACAATATTGGAGCCATAATTCTCTGAACTGTGCTCCCAGTGATTGTAGTGCTAAGTACAGTATTCCAGAATTATCCCTGTTATTCATTGTCTTATCAGAATGTAAAATGGCAACAAACAGAATTAAATATTTCGATACATGATGATCATAACATCAGTAAAACTTAAATTATTACTCTTACACAATTAAAACAGAACTTGAACTTGAAGTTCTGAATAAATCCATTGGGAATTAATATTCATTTGGCCTGCTAGATAGTGGATTTCAGGTTAGATAAATAACATAGTAATTACCATTTTAGACATTGAAATAATGACTTGGTGTTAAATGTAAAGAGATTGGTAATTTTCAACATCTGAGTGTATCAGATTGGTGGTAGGTGAGACAGTTATATCTTCTGCTTGATGCTGGTGGAAAGTGATTCAGTGCATTTTCATATAAGAGGTTCATTTATATTCAGTCAGTAAGCTTTCTTGAATGGCTGTGCTAGCTGGAACAAACCTGTAAAAGAGTGGAAGACTGATAAGTATGCATGCAAATAATTGAAATGAGAAGAGATGGTGCAGAGTTTGTAAGATATCATAGAAGGCTGGCCTCATGGTGAGTAAGAAGGTTCAAACTCTGTGTCTTGTGTGCGAAGCCATGCAGATTTACTCCATCATCAATGGTAGGTGAATTGATTTCAATGAGGGCAAATATAGTGACAACGTTATGGATTCAGATTGGAAAAGTAAAATCACTGGGAGAACACAATCCTGGTTATTATCCTGTGACCTCTATTGAATGGGCTTGGCTTGGATGAAATAATGTTTAAATTACCTGCTCATATTCTGCTTAGCTCACACATGAAGAATGATAAACCTTGGGAGAGCTATTGGGAGTTTAGCAAGTGTATTAAGTTCATGTCAGGAGAGAAGTGGAGAGAAAAAGGAGCAATGAAAAAGGAAATCCAGCAACAGGAAGATGTTGAATCAGCAAATTTATTCACAGAAGATTCAACACAGATGACTGATAAATGAAACATAATCACACCATGGACCTCAAACAGTGATAATGTATTCTCTAATCTAGTCACAATTCATTGAAATATAAAATACATTACATTTAAATATATTGCATGATCTTCACATTTGTCTTCAGAGGGTTACGTTTAATGTGTTGTGCTGGAATCCTTTGTCTCCTGTTAGACTTATTGCATTTATAAAAACTTTTGTCACTTTATGTCTTATACTGTTTGATTTTTACTTTCTCCTAGGTTTTGGAAAGATTTCTCCAATTACTGTAGGTGGAAAAATATTCTGCATTATTTATGCCTTATTAGGAATTCCACTGTTTGGGTTTTTACTTGCTGGTGTTGGTGATCAGCTAGGAACAATATTTGGAAAAGGAATCGCTAAAGTGGAAGACATATTTCTTGTAAGTAATACAAACCTCTAAATTTTTAGAAATGCTACTAAGTCTTTCAGTGCCCAATTCTTCAGGTGTTACGCCAATCCAGCACATATTTTACCTGTAGTGTTGAAAAGTTTAAATCATCTTTCAACAAAGCTAATTAATTAAGGAGAGACATTTCAAGCTTCTGTGCTGGAATATAATAACATCAGTAATAATTTAAAAAAATGCCTTCTGAATTCTATACATTTACGTTTTTGGATATTTTCATTTGATTCGATGGTGTTTATAGAAATAAGTTTCATATTTGATCTTAAATAGATCAACAAATAAATGAAACATGAAAAAGATGAACATGCCCAGTGGGATTAAAGAAAAAATATACATAAATCTATTAAAATTGTGAGGTGAATAACAAGTAGACAACTGGAAATAAAGATCCAAAAGTAAATAGTAAGGAGTTATTTCAGTACTTTAATAGAATAAGTGCAGTCATTTGTAAGAACCAAAAATGCCAGTAGAGCTGTAGAAGAGAAAGAGTGTGAAATGGAAAGTATTCGGAATGATTACTACCTGTTAAATATTTTGAAACAAATGAAGTACATTCCCATTGATCTGATCAACTGCATCTCATAGTTCAAAAAGTGTGGCTGTTGAGCTGGTGGAAGCTTTAGTGATGATCTTCCAAAGTTCCCCAGAATCCGGAATCATCCCAGAAGATAAGAATAGCAACAAAAAACATTGCTAATCAATAAATAAGGGATAAAAGGAAATGTAAGATAATAGACCAATTAGCCCAGCAGAAAAATGCTGTAATCCATTTTTAAAGACCTGATAACAGAGCACTGAGAAAAACAAATCGGGATTAAGCATAGTTTGGATTTTCAGTCGCCAGTATTTGGATTTTAGCAAGATATTAAGTAAGATGCTACACTGGACGTTGATTAACAACATTAGCACACTTGGCATCAAGGATAATATACTGACATAAATTGAGAATTGGTTATTGGACAGAGAGAAAAGAGTGGGAATAAAACAGATCGTTCTGAAGGTGGCAAGCTGTGACTAGTAGGCAAGGCAGGAATTGGTGCTTAAACCCAGCTTTTCACAACTAATATCAATAGTTTGGCTGAGGAGACCAAGGCTGCTGATGAGACTAAACTCGGTGGTATTGTGATTTCAGAAGAGGATTTAAGGAGTCTTCAAGGGGATATGGACAATCTAAGTGAATGGTCTATAACATGGCAGATGGAATATAATGTGAAAAAATGTGATGTTATCAACTTTGGTGCACATAACACAGAAACGGAATATTTACTAAGAGGTGAGAGGTTGGGTGGTGTTGATTTTCAAACTGACTTGCACACCAAGTTGCTAAGGCTAACATGGAGGTGCAGCAAGTGAACCAGAGGGAAAATGCCTTTATTACAAGAGGAGTTGATTTGAGTAAGGAAGTCTTATTGCTATTGTATAGTTTTTTGCTGAGACTGCACCTGGACAGTTTTGATTTTCTTCCCTAAGAGTAGATGTTCTTGAAGATTTACTTGAATAGTTCCAGGAGAGACAAGTTGCTATATGAAGAGAGATTGAGTAGATGGAATCTGTATTTTGTAGAATTTAAGAAAATGAATTGTAGATCTCATTAAAGCATACAAAATGATTTAAAGGGCTTGACAGGTTAGATACAGAGAGGATGTTGTCCCTGCCTGAGGAGTATAGGACTAGAAGGCACATTCTGAATAAAGGATAGTCCACTTAAGGCTCAAATGAGAAAAAATATCTTCACTCTGAAGATAGTGAATGTTTGGGCTTCTCTCACCTGGAGGGCTATAGTGGTTGCAATCATTCAAAAGGGAAATCAAAAGATTTCTGGACATTAAGGGAATCTCAAGGGATGGGGGAAAATGGTACCGAGATGGAAGATCAGTCCTGATCTGAATGTATGATGGATGGCCTTACCCTCCTCCTGTTTCTTATGTTCTTAATTTATGTGGCTTCATGAAACAGAAATGATATTTTACAAACCTCATTGTTTCTTAGGACATAAATGGCAAGGAAGATAATGGGAAACCAGGGCTGTCATATATCTAGACTTTAAAAATGCATTTGATAAGATACCAAAGATTGTGACATAAAATAAGTGTTCATTGGATGAAAGTAACACATTAGCATGGATGGAGAATTGATTAATGACAGAAAAAAGAGAATAGGAATAAACTGCTCTTTCTAAAAGTACTTGGATGAGCACTTTGTATGCCGTAACCTATATGGTTTACAGACCAAGAAATGGGAATGGGGGTCAGTTTGCAAAGGCCTTTTTTTTAGCCGGCATAGGTACGATAGGGTGAATGGTAACTTCTGAGCTGTATATTTCTATGGCTCTGTGATACTATGAAGGCCAATCCAGCAAGCATCATTGCTGCTATAAGAGTCTCCATTGTGATGTCCAGGGTCCACAAAACTGTCACATGTTGCAGGAATGAATTAATCTTTCTGAATGTTGCTGGATACCCAATATCTATAGTCAAGGGACTCTATATTTCTCTGTCATGCTTTGGAAGTATTGTTGGACGGGAGTTCCTGGATTAGATCCATTGATGATGAAGGACCTGTGATATCTTTCCAAGTCCAGAAGGTGTGGAGTTTGGAGTGGTGTTTCCATGCACCTGTTGCCCTTGTCCTTCCAGGTGTTAGAGGTTGTGGATTTAGGAGGTGCTGTGAAAGCAGCACTTTGTAAGTCACTGCAATTTCTTTTATAGTACACTGATGGAGGCATAAATATTTAAGATTGTGAATGGGATGCCAATCAAATAGGCTGTTTGATTATGAATGTTGTCAGGCATCTTGAGTATTGTTAGAATGGCACTTAACCAGGCACATGGAAAGTATTCTATAACACCCCTGGCTTATGGTGGAATGGCTTTGAGATTTCAGGAGGTGAGTCCCTTGTCATAGGATACCAGCTCCTGACCTGATCTTGCAGCCAATGTTTCATGTGGCTGGTCTGGTTATATTTCTGGTCAATCATGAAACTTCAGGTATTGATAATGGAGCCTAGGTGATGGTAATGCTGTTGAATGTAGATGTGAATAGTTAGCATCTCTCTTGTTGGAGTTTATCTGTTTCAGATGGCTGCTCTGCATAACAATAAGCCCAGTGACCAGTGAACGTTTTTACAGTAAGTGCAGTTGACCCACCACAGAACTTGTAGCCTTTTATGTCAGGTGAAAAAACAAGGGATATTTTGCCCCTCTCTCTAATAAGTGAAAGCCATTTGCTGTGACCATATTCTGATCATCAACAAAGGTAAGTAATTAGCTGCTTTGAAGGGAGAAATACATTGCATTCTTTGAAGAATATAACATTTTTAACCTTACCCCCCCCCCCCCCCCCACACTCACTGGTACCAAGAACATACTATTAAAACATGCCCATGGACTGTATTGCAGGCAATATGCGAGCTTCATGCTGCTTGCTCATTTCAATAAATGAATCAAAAACCCGCACCAGCTGTTGATCGATTTTGCATATCAGCAGGGAACTGATGTCATGAGATGCTAGCACCAATTAAGACCAGCCTCTATGGCCTAAAGCTAGCCTGAAGCTCTCAAAATCTGAGTCCATGGCCAATGGCATTACCCAACCATCATTAACAAGTTAATCCTCCCACATCTTCCTCAAACAAATCTGTTCTTTGATCTACAGATTGCAGATGGCATAAGTGCACCACAAACTTAAATGCTGTGGTTTATTCTGCAAGAGAATCTAACCTAGCAAACTTTGAAGATTGATGGAACAAAGAAGAAAACACGATCCAAGTTTTTGGATGCTACATGGGAAGTATTAGTGGGGAAATACAAAGGAGGAGAATAGTCCATACTTCTGTAGGGGGCACGAGGACATCCAGTCACACCACCAGAAGTATTGCCTCAAGGGCCTGGATGAGGTAGTACAAGTAGATCAGTGAACTTGTATGTGTTCAGGATGAATTTTCTTTCATCTACCAACCAACTTGGGCACTAGTTAATTCACTACAATCCCATCACTTCCCTGCCAACATCTCTCCACAGGGAGGAATCTGAAGTCAACTTTATGCAAACTTGGAGCCCATCCTGTCCAGTATGGAAGTAGCAATTGTCCAGTGTGTGCTCAGACCTGTGATTCCTGCCAAGAATCAGGGTATGACCATCAATTTTGCAGCTTTCATTGCAGCACGATCTGTAGTTACAACATCTGGGTGCTACAACAGCAGTTCAGACTTCTGCCATGCAAGAGCAGCATGCTGCCATTTTACACAAAGGCACTTGGTGCATCTCTCAGTGCTCTGGCAATTTGTCCTTCTAGGCCATCTGCAAATCCTCCGCTGAAAGTTAGCAGGTGTCCTGAACCAAATTGTAGTCATTGTAGCACAAGGTCAGGCAAAGACACACAATTGACAGGCATGCAATGATGGTTAATTTCATGCTGTATGCAAAAAGGTTGGAATTGGGATTGGAATTGGTTTATTATTGTCACTTGTACCGAGGTACAGTGAAAAACTTGTCTTGCATACCGTTCATACAGATCAATTCATTATACAGTGCATTGAGGTAGTACAGGGTAAAACACTACAGAATGCAGAACAAAGTGTTACAGCTACAGAAAAAGTGCAGTGCAGGTAGACAGTAAGGTGCGAGGTCATAATGAGGTAGATTGTGAGGTCAAGAATCCATCTTATTGTACTAAGCATCTGCTCAATAGTCTTATAACAGTGGGACTTGAGCCTGGTGGTTGGTGCTTTTAGGCTTTTGTATCTTCTTCCCAATGGGAGAGGGAAGAAGAGAGAATTTCCAGGGTGGGTAGGGTTTCTAATTATGCTGGCTGCTTTACTGAGGCAGTGAGAAGTATAGACAGAGTCCATGGAGGGGAGGCTGGTTTCTGTGATGTACTGGGCTGTGTCCACAACTCTCTGCAGTTTCTTGAGGTCCTGGGCAGAGCAGTTGCCATACCAAGCCATGATGCATCCAGATAAGGTGCTTTCTGTGGTGCATCAATAAAAATTGGTGAGTGTCAAGGGGGATATGCCAAATTTCTTTAGCCTCCTGAGGAAGTAGAGGTACTGGTGAGCTTTATTGGCCATGGCATCTACGTGATTTGACCAGGACAGGCTGTTGGTGATGTTCACTCCCAGGAACTTGAAGCTGTCAACCCTCTCGACCTCAGCACCATTGATGTAGACAGGTGCATGTACACTGCCCCCTTTCCTGAAGTCAATGACCAGCTCTTTTGTTTTATTGACACTGAGGGAAAGGTTGTTGTCATGACACCATTTCACTAAGCTCTCTACCTCCTTCCTGTACTCTGACTCATCGCTGTTTGAGATACGGCCTACAACAGTGGTATCATCTGCAAACTTGTAGATGGAGTTAGAGCAGAATCTGGCCACACAGTCGTGAGTGTATAGGGAGTAGAGTAGGGGGCTGAGGACACAGCCTTGTTGGGCGCCAGTGTTGAGAATAATCATGCCGGAGGTGTTACTGTCTATGATTACTGATTGCAGTCTGTTGGGGAGGAAGTCAAGGATCCAGTTGCAAAGGGAGGTGTTAAGTCTCAGGTCTCGGAGTTTGGTGATGAGCTTGCTTGGAATTATAGTATTGAAAGCGGGACTGTAGTCAACAAACGATAGTCTAATGTAGGTGCCTTTACTGCCCAGATGCTCCAGAGATGAGTCTAGGGCCAGGGAGATGGCATCCACCGTAGATCTGTTTCGGCAGCAGGCTAATTGCAGTGGGGTTGAGGTTTTCTGGGAGGCTGGAGTTGATGCGTGCTATGACCAGCCTCATGAAGTTCTTGGATGTCAGAGCCACCGGTTGGTAGTCATTAAGACATGTTACCTTGTTTTTCTTAGGTACCGGGATGATAGTGGTCTTCTTAAAGCAGGTGGGAACCTCAGATTGAAGTAGAGAGAGGTTAAAAATGTCTGCAAATACCCCCTGCTGGCTTACCTTCACAGGAGCTAAGAACACGGCCAGGGATACCATCCTGGCCAGATGCTTTCCGGGAAGGGATGCACGGTTGTTGGTGATGCTGCCCAACTTCGTTTTGTAGCCCGTTATAGCACGTATGCCCTGCTTCAACTGACGGCTGGTCTGGGACTGTATTTTTGACTGGTATTGTCTCTTGGCACCTCTGATAGCTTTATGGAGGTCGTATCTCGATTTCTTGGAATGGTCACGGTCACCTGATTTGAATGCTGCAGTCCTAAACTTCAGTAGGGAGTGGATTTTCCGGTTCATCCATGGTTTCCGGTTTGGGAACACCCGGATTGACCTCTTTGGTACACGGTCCTCAACACAATTGCTGATAAAGTCAGTGATGGTGGTGACATGCTCATCTAGGCTGGCAGCTGAGCCTTTGAACATGGACCAGTCCACTTACTCAAAGCAGTTGGGTAGAAGCTCATCTGTTTTCTCAGACCAGCACTGAACAACTTCCTGTACAGGATCCTCCCGTTTCAGCTTCTGTTTGTATGCAGGGAGGAGGAGCACAGCCTGATGGTCTGATTTACCACAGGGAGGGCGGGGGTGACTCGGTAGGCATCTTTGATGGTTGTATAGGAATGGTCAAGGGTGTTTGGATCCCTGGTGGGACAGGAGACGTGTTGGTAGTATTTTGGTAACACACTTTTCAGATTGGCCTGGTTGAAGTCACTTGCAGTAATGAAGAGGGCCTCAGGGTATCCCATTTCAAGGCTGTTGACCACACAGTATAGGTCATTTGAGTGCAGGCTTCATGTCTGTCTGGGGTGGGATGTAGACTGCTATCAGGATAGCTGAAGTGAATTCTCATGGCAGGTAACATGGGCGACACTTCACTGTTAGATATTCCAAGCTGGGTGAGCAGGAACTTACCAGGACTGTCATGTACGAGCACCACAAGTTATTGATTAAGAAGGTATTGTTCACTGCATCTAGGTTGCATGCTCGTCTTCCTCCCAAAGCTGAGCATTAAAGAAATTCCCTTCCATTCCAGAACATGACAGAGTTAGCAATACACATCACAGATCTTTGGCAAATATCACTGGAAATTTGGCCACTGGTCTTCTCTGTAGTTGCAGTTATATGCATTCAGTAGGTGGCAGATTTCAGTGAGGACATCCTTATCGATGTGCAGATTTCTCACACATTATTCCTCACTGAGGTTCAGGTAAGGAAATTGCCCCTTATACATCCTGTGTGGGTGTGGCCCTTTGCTGTGAGTCCTTCACCACCCCACAATTTTTCACCTCCTCTTCCTCCCTCTTGTAGCAGATGATCAGAGTGTAATAGTTAATGCAGAAAATTTAGTCAACAGAAAATCTTTAAGTAAATGCCACTCTATTCCTTGCATACCTTTGCAGCTTCAAACAAATTTTAAAAGCATCAAACATACAGAAACATACAAACAGCAAATGAAGTTTAACTAGTAATTAACCTATATGTATTTGACAATAATTCTTGCACTAGCATGCAGCGTGATTTGCCCCACGCACATGAATGCAGAACATGGACGGCATTTTGTATCCCAGGAGCCTCATAATGTCCAATAAACAAGCTCCAGCAATCTCAATTTCTCACAGTGAATCTTTCTTGCACCTGTCTCTTGGTTTCCAGAATCTTACTCTTTCCATTTTCCTATTCTCTTTCTCTCATATCCTGGCATTATTGAACCCCAGACAAAGAATGCAACAGAATCTTAATCAGAACACTGTCATTTCTCCTCAAATACGTGTCTCTATTTAAAAAAAATGACATGAATTTTTCATTTTGGCATGCAGCTTTTCTAAAGAATGAACAAAAAACTCCGAGTAGGAGCTCTTGAGGCAGGAGAGTAATTACCTCAGTGTAGCTGAATGAATAGTGCTGATCCACTGTACATGCCAAAAATTACTATTGTAATGTGGCTCACAACATCACAGCTCTGGGCAAAAAATATCAAGAGCAAGCCTAGTCTTCTGGGAATAGTTGAAACCTTCCAACAGATATTTTAAATTATTAAAAACATAGAATGTAATTTTATACTTAACTTTAGACATGATATATTTAGATATATAAAATAAATTTTTACCTTTTGATTAAAACTTTATTTTGAACATTTAGAAATTTTGAGTTCCTGAGACAAAACTGGAAACTTTTTTGAGAACTCAGTGGCAAACTGTGTAACCTGATAAGCAGATTATACAGCAAGAACAAAATGTTTACAAAGGTGTTTCTCATTATAAGTAGAGAAAGGATCTCATGGTAAAAGAAGTTCAGATAAAAAAATGTGGAAATATACAATAACAAGTAGCTTAGTGCTAAAGACAGGAAATGTGCACAGTATAAGATTTATAATATATATCATCTTTCATTTGCTTTCTTTCTATCCTAATGTCTTCTCAAAGCTTTCATCATCCACCTCAAGTGTATTCTACCAATCTTCTCATTTCTACCACACAAGAAAATGTGAGAGGAAACAGCTTCACAGGTCTGTTTCCAACATCGTTCAAAATTCAGAGTTGAAGGTTTAAAGGTACCTGTATGTTCTTATTTATATGGAAAGAGTGACGACTATGTTTTATTTCTTTAAAATTAATTTAGTAAAGGATAAGCAAAACGTTCATTCTTTTTAATGGTCAAAAAGATGGTACATTAGATAACAAATTGCAAGGTATTCCTACAATTAGAATAAGTGCATTATGGCAAATAAATCTTCCAAATAACTTTTAAGTCATTGAAAGGCATAGAATTCAATTTTATAATTAAATTTAAACATGTTTTTGTGAAGCAAGTAAAATAAAGCCAACTAGGCCTAGAACACAAAAGCCTAGAACACATCATCACATTTGCCCTTTAGCCTCCATTTGCGAGCAATTTCAGCTGCAAAGTATAATTGCAATTTTATAGTAAGGTCTTCCTGAAAGATTGAACTGGGTGAACATGCCTGATATGTGCAATTTGCACAAGAGCAATGTTGATTCTTATGGAACATTCACTTGATACCTGCTCTGAAACACTGTGTTGCATACGAGCACCTAACACACAGTGTGGAGCTCTCAGCCCGTAGGGTGAAAAGTCACAGTGGTTCTGACACCCTGAGCCTCTAGATGATTCACGACAAAGCAGCTGAAACATGCTACATATGGAGTTTGTTGCACATTGTGGCATTTTGCTATATAACAGAGACTGTGTATTCAAGTAGAGGGCAATTCATTTTCTTCTCCATAAGTGAACAACAAGCAGGCAGCTTGAACATGTGCTGTTGGCTCCCTGTGAGAACACTCAACTGTTCATCAATGGAGAAAATTACCACACTTCGCTGAATGTGCAAAACTTGTGTGACCCCTTCTGACAGTCAACTGCTAATGTGATTGGGCAACAGAAAGTTCAGAAGATTCAATCATTCTTAATTTTAAAAGTAGCATATTTGGGGAAGAGATGGAAAAGGCAGGCAGCAGCAATCAGGAGCCTTCCTTACATATGCTTTCAGGGTGCACCTAATCCCCCTGAAGTTCAGCTGAGCGCTCCACACCTTGCAATAAGAATTCAGACCAAGAGGTGGTCTGGGCCATCATGCAGTCAGACCTTGCCAGCACTTGGACTTGTATGATGTGATGACAATTTGCTGCTTTTCATCCCGACTGCCTGGTGATGATTATCTCCAACAAGATAAAACTTAACCAACTCCCTTTGATAATCACTGTATTGTCACTCCCCAATTCCCCCACCAGCAGCATGCTGGGAATCACCAGGACCTGGATTTGATACCTAATTGCTGTGATGCAAGAGTATGTCAGATACTGGGTATCCTGTAGGAAAGGCATGAGCTCCTTACTTCATGAAGCATTTCCCAGATTAACATAACACAAGTCAGTGTTGCAAAAAAGTTCTCTTTTTCTGGATTTGTCTAGCTCCAAGAGCATTGAAAAAGTTGAGCTCATTTAGAATAAACACCCTTGATGGTCAACTCCATCCCACCACCTTCAGCATTTACTGATGTCCTCCATCAACACAGTGCCTCCTGGGTACACCAGTCATCAGAAGGATATTAACAACTCAGCAATGCATTCTCTGCCTCATATTGAGAAGCCTTGAGCAAAAAGGGCAAGTCTCTGGATGTTCCAACAGCAATAAGATGGCCTCCAAATTACATTCAGACCTAATTAGGTAATGTGTTGTTTGCCCTTAGTGGTCGCTCATCCACTTCTGCCCAATTAACAACACTGTGTAAGTTCTTTCACAGAAGGCCTGTAGCAATTCAGGGATACTGCCTCACACCATCTTCAACAGGAGATAGGGATAATCATCACTATCTGACCTCCCAGCAACACCTCCAACGGAACAAGCTGGGAAGGCTCACCAGGACAGGCAGCATTTGTTTTTTTCCCTCAAAACCAGTATTCTGCTGTTGTCATGGGCTATCTTCCCCTGAAGAAGAGAAGAGAGCATTTGAGAGAGTGTGTTGCAAAGTGATTGCATGATGTTCAGAAGAAAATAAGAATATAAGAAGTAGGAACAGGAGTAGGCTAATAGACCCTTCAAGCCTGTTCAGTCATTCAATGTCATGGCTGATCCAATCTTGGCTTCAGTACCATTTCCCCATTGTTTCTCCAAACCCCCAACTTCCTTGTAGTTCAAATACCTGTCCATTTCTCCTTAAATATATTACTTCATAGCTTTGAGAGAAGAAATTCCTCTTTGTCTCTACCTTAAATGGGCAACTACTAATTCTGAAATGATACACCCTAGCTCTGGATAGCCTAAGGAGAAATATCCTTTTAGCATCTACTCTGCCAATCCCCCTTATAATCTTAAATTTTAATACGATTATTCTAAATTCTCTTTCTTCTCAATGAATATCAACCTCATCTTCTTAACCTTCTTTTATATGTCAACTCCTTCATTCCAACATTATTAAAACATTGAACATTCTCTGTGGACATTCTCTGTACTGCCTCCATTGCAAGTATTCCTTCCTTAAATATGGAGACCAAAACTGTACACAACATTCCAGCTGCAGTCTCACCAGTGCTTTGTAAAGCTGCATTAAAATTTTCCTACATTTAGATAGATATCTTTATTAGTCACATGTACATCGAAACACACAGTGAAATACATCTTTTGTGTAGAGTGTTCTGGGGGCAGCCGCAAGTGTCGCCACGCTTCCAGTGCCAACATAGCATGCCCACAACTCCTAATCAGTACGTCCTTTGGAATGTGGGAGGAAACCAGAGCATCTGGAGAAAAACCCACGCAGACATGGGAGAACGTACAAACTCCATACTCCTTGTAATAAAAGCCAAAATTCCATTAGCCTTTTTAATGATTTGTTGAACCTCCATGCCAGTTCTTGTATTTCATGAACTAGAATCTTCCTATCCCTTTGTACCACAACATTTTGTAGTCTCAATTCATTTCAATAATAATTTTCTTTTCCATTCTCTAGCTGTTCCTGACCCTGGTGGAGAGGGACTTCAGGCTTCCGTACCTCCTGCCCAATGGTAGCAGCAAGAATAGGGCATGACCCTGCTGGTGGGGATCCTTAATGATAGATGCTGCCTTCTTGAGGCTGTGCCTCCTGTAGATGCTGTCAATGGTGGAGAGGACTGTGCCCATGATGGACCGGGCTGTGTCCACAACCCTCTGCAGTCTCTTGTGTTCCTGTGCATTAGAATTGCCATATCAGGCCATGATGCAACCAGTCAGGGTACTTTCAACAGTGCATCTGCAGAAGTTTACTATTGCATTGCTATTTTGCAGACCAGCAGTAATTCTAGATCTTAATCTTTAATTCACCTGCACCTCTTCTTATACAGTATGGTGTCATATTTCTTCCCTTGCACCATTATTTTATTGCTTTCTTTTTATCTTATCTTTCTCCTTTCACAGTGCATTTTCCTTTTTTACGGAAGTAGTAACCATTGAACAGTAGTGTTCTAAAGATAGTCAAGATTGGGGTTTAAATGCAAGTCCCCTGACTGGGCATTCTTTGATCTCCTGATAGGGTCACTAAGCCATCCACAGTGTAATAATTAACCCCATTCCCACATTTTCCCTCTATTCTACAGTTCACCTATTTTAAATTGGATAAGCTATCAGAATATTTAAACCCCATGCTTGAATGCAAGAATATAACTTGATGTTCCAGCCCTGCACTAGGTGCATGCTGAATTGTTGAACATTAAAGTCTGCCAAATCATTGCTCAGGTATCCTTGATTTTCTGTTGGTACAGTTATGTTATTCAGGATAAATTCCCATGAGGTTCAAACAAACCACTGTAAGTTTAATGGGCATAAACAAAGTGGCTTCCTGAAATCAATGCCTCTAGAGAATGTTTTCCTCTATTTCCTCTAGCTAATTATATTAAATTATTGAAGAAAATGCTTAACAAATTTTAGTTTCTTTTCAGTTCAGCCTGAAACAAAATTCATGTTTGGAAATAAAACTATATTATTAAATTATATTTTGTTCAAAATACCCTAGAGGAAAGTGAACTTCTTTTGATTCATTGCCATGTTCAGGGATAAATAAAAATGCTTGTGACTGCAGGGTATAAAGATTTTTCCCAGTTTTTCTTGTACTGTATTTTGAGCTTGTATACATGTGGATGATTAACATTGGGGTGGGATATGGAAGAAAATGAGATACACAATGTAGGTGGTCCTAAATGCATAGGAGCAGGAATAAATTATTTAATTTCTTGAGTCTGTTCCACTATTTAGTGAGATCATGGGTAAATCTGTAACCTAAATCAATATACCCACTATTAAACTCACATCTCTTGAAACAATTGGTTAAAAAACCTACCAAGGTTTATTATAATTATCAATCAGGCAAGTATAATTTGTCATATTTGGGAGCAAAATACAAATTTATATCACTCTTTGCAGAAAGAATTGTTTCCTACCTTTATATCTGAAGATCTGCCCTGATTTTTAGACTTTGACACTCAGTCATTGACCCCCTACCCCTGCCAACTAACAGAAATCCCTATCTACCCTTAAGGTAATGAATCACTCCCAAAATGTAAAGTCTGGGGAATGCAAACCTAGGCTGTGTGTAAAAAAAACAAACAAACAAAATGTGAAATACTCAGCAGGCCAGGCAGCATCTGTGGAGAGAGAAACAGAGGTAACATTTCAAATAATTTCAAGTAGATAATATATTTTAAAATACACCATGAGAGGAACACACTGCTTAATTTCAATCCATTCTGATTTTAAGGCAGATCTTTATCTTCATGGATAGCTTTTTCATCCCGTAAATAACGGTTGACACTTAATTTAACATTAAGAGGATTCCCACAGGATCCCAACACTATAAACACTCGATAACATTATACATAGAACAGTAGAGCTCAGGAACAGGACCTTTAGAACATAGAACGATACAGCACATACAGGCCCTTCGGCCCACCATGATGTGCCGAACTTGAAACCACACCTTAAGACTCTCTAACCCCTTCCTCCCACATAACCCCCTATTTTAAATTCCTCCATATGCTTATCTAACAATCTCTTGAACTTGCCCAACGTATCAGCCTCCACCACCACCCCAGGTAGCACATTCCATGCACCAACCACTCTCTGGGTGAAAAACCTCCTTCTGATATCTCCCTTGAACTTCCCTTAAAGCCATGCCCTCTTGTATTGAGCATTGGTGCCCTGGGAAAGAGGCGCTGGCTGTCCACTCTATCTATTCCTCTTAATATTTTGTATACCTCTATTATGTCTCCCCTCATCCTCCTTCTCTCCAGTGAGTAAAGCCCTAGCTCCCTTAGTCTCTCCTCATAATCCATACTCTCCAATCAAGGCAGCATCCTGGTAAATCTCCTCTGCACCCTTTCCAACGCTTCCACATCCTTCCTATAATGAGGTGACCAGAACTGGACGCAGTACTCCAAGTGTGGTCTAACCAGAGTTTTGTAGAACTGCGTCATTACCTCGCAGCTCTTAAACTCGATCCCATGACTTATGAAAGCTAACATCCCATAATCTTTCTTAACTACCCTATCCACCTGTGAGGCAACTTTCAGTGATCTGTGGACATGAACCCCAAGATCCCTCTGCTCTTCCACATACCCAGAATCCTGCCACTAACCTTGTACTCCACCTTGGAGTTTGTCCTTCTGAAGTGTACCACCTCACACTTCTCCGGATTGAACTCCATCTGCCACTTCTCATCCCAGCTGTGCATCCTATCAATATCCCTCTGCAAGCTTCAACAGCCCTCCACACTATCCACATCACTACCGACCCTTGTGTCGTCTGCAAACTTGTCCAGTCATTACTAAATATCATGAAAAGTAGAGGTCCCAGAACCAATTCTTGTGGGACACCACTAGTCACAGCCCTCCAATCTGAATGCACACCCTCCACCACAACCCTCTGCTTTCTACATGCAAGCTAATTCGAATCCACACGGCCAAGTCGCCCTGGATCCCTTGCCCTCTGACCTTCTGAAGAAGCCTACCATGTGGAATCTTGTCAAACGCCCTTACCAAAATCCATGTAGACCACATCTACTGCACTACCCTCATCAATCTTCCTGATCACCTCCTTAAAGAACCCTATCAGGCTTGTGAGACATGATCTTCCCTTCACAAAGCCATGCTGGCTGTCCCTAATAAGTCAATGATTCTCTAAATGCTCACTAGATTCTATCTCTTAGAATCCTTTCCGACAGCTTGCCCATCACAGACGTAAGGCTCACTGGTCTGTAATTCCCTGGACTATCCCTACTACCTTTTTTTAATAAGGGGACAAAACTTGTCACCCTTTAATCCTCTGGTACCATTCCCGTGGACAACAAGGACGCAAAGATCCTAGCCAATGGTTCAGCAATCTCCTCCCTCCCCTCGCGAAGTAGCCTGGGCAATATTCCATTAGGCCCTGGGGACTTATCTGTCCTAATATTTTCTAACAGCTCCAACACATCCTTCTTCTTGATATCAACATGCTCTAGAACATTAATCTTACCAATACTATCCTCAGTGTCATCAAGGCCCCTCTCCTTGGTGAATACTGAAGAGGAGTATTCATTGAGAACCTCACCCACTTCCACAGCTTCCAGGCACATCTTCCCACCTTTGTCTCTAATCAGACCTACATTTACTCTCGTCATCCTTCTGCTCTTCACGTACGAGAAAAAAGCCTTGGGATTCTCCTTAACCCTACTTCGCCAAAGCCTTTGTCATGTCCCTCTCTTGCTCTCCTCATCTGCCTTGCTACTCTATATTCCTCACGAGCCCTATTTGATCATTGCTGCTTACACCTTATGTATGCTGCCTTCTGCTTCCTAACTAGTTGTTCCACCTCTCTTGTCACCCATGGTTCCTTCACCCTGCCATTCTTTCTCTGCCTCATCAGGACAAATTTATCCCTAACATCCTGCAGGAGATCCCTGAACGTCGACCACATCTCCATAGTACATTTCCCTTCAAAAATGTCATCCCAATTTGCACTCTCAAGTTCTCATCTTATAGCCTCATAATTTGCCCTTCCCCAATTAAACATCTTCCTGTCCTCTTTGCTCCTATCCTTGTCCATGACAATGCTAAAAGGTATGGAGCGGTGGTCACTGTCCCCCAAATGCTCACCCACCGAGAGATCTGTTACCTGACCTGGTTCATTACCTAATACTAGATCTAATATGGCATTCCCTCTAGTCAGCCTGTCAACATACTGTGACAGGAATCCATTCTGGATACACTTAACAAACTCTGCCCCGTCTAAACCTTTTGTACTAAGCAGGTGCCAATCAATATTTGGGAAGCTGAAGTCTCCCATGATAACAAACCTGTTCTGCTTACATCTTTCCAAAATCGGCCTCCCAGCCTGCTCCTCAGGATCCCTGCTGCTACCGGAGGGGCCTATAGAATACTCCAGTAGAGTAACTGCTCCTTCTTGTTCCTAACTTCACCCATACTGACTCTAGAGAGGATCCTTCTACATTATGCACCCTTTCTGCAGCTGTAATAGTGTCCCTGACCAGTATCGCCACCCTTCTCCTCTTCTCCCCCCCTCCCTATCCCTTTTAAAACACTGAAAAACCAGGAATATTCAATATCTATTCCTGCCCTGGTGACAGCCCAAGTCTCTGCAAGAGCCACAATATCATAGTCCCATGTACTTATCCAAGCTCTCAGTTCCTGATACTTCTTGCGTTTAAGTAAATGCACTTTAGCCCATCCACCTTTCTACTTTTATACCCCGTACTCTTCTTCTCCTTCCTCAAAGCCCCTTTACATGTTAGATCTGACTTTTCCACATCCACTTCTTCCTCTGACCTACGGCTCTGGTTCCCATCCCCCTCGCAAACTAGTTTAAACCCTCCCGAACCACCCTAGCAAACCTGCCTGCAAGGATGTTGGCTCCCCTCGGGTTCAGGTGTAACCCGTCCTCTCTGTACAGATCCCACCTTCCCAGAAGAGATCCCAATGTTCCAAAATCTAAAAACCTTCCCTCCTGCACCAACTGCCTCAGCCACGCATTCATCTGCCATCTCCTCCTATCCCTACCTTCACTATCATGTGGCAATGGTAGCAATCCCGAGATTGCTACCCTTGAAGGTCCTGTTCATCAGCCTTCTGCCTAGCTCCCTAAACTCACTTTCAGGACCTCTTCCCTCTTCCTACCTATGTCGTTGGTACCAATATGTACCACGACTCTCTGGCTGTTCTCCCTCCCGTCTCAAGAATACTGTGGACCCCGATCAAGAGACATCCCAGACCCTGGCACCTGGGAGGCAACATACCATCTGGGATTCATGCTCACTTCCACAGAACCTCCTATCTGTTTCTTGACTATCAAGTCCCCTATCACTACTGCCCTCCTCTTCTCCTCCCTTTCCTTCTGAGCAGCAGGACCAGTCAGAGACCTGGCTACTGCTGCTTGATCCCTGCAGGTCATCCCCCTCAACAGCTTCCAAAGCAGAAAACCTGTTATTGAGGGGTACAGCCTCCGGGGTCCTCTGCACTATCTGCCTGTTTGTTTTCTTTTTCTTTTTTTCTCCCCTGACAGTCACCTTCTGTCTACTTCCTGGACCCTAGAAGTACCTGCTCTAAGGGGGGTGACTGTCTCCTGACGCACAGTATCTACATAACTCTCTCTCCCTGATGCTTTGCAGTGTTTGAAGCTGCGACTCCAGCTCATCAATTCTGAGCTGAAGTTCCTCTAGCCTCAAGCACTTACTGCAGATGTGGTCACCGTGCACCCCAGCAGGGTCCACTAGCTCCCACATCAAGCAGCTGCAGCACACCACCATGTCCTCCATCTGAACTAATTCTTTCCCTACCTAGTTTTATCCTACTTAAAAATTTATAACAGTAACAGGTAAACCTTACCTTTACCTACCAGCTACTCACCCTCCTCACCCCTTTACGCCGAAGCCCCTTGAGCCAAAGCCCAAACACTCTGCTCCCTCTCACTCCGCTGCCCGCTCCGACGCTGCCCGCTGGTTATGGCAGTCTTCTTTTTAAACCACGTGCTACCGACTGACGTCACACACCTGCACAGTTACTCCCCGCTATTCCCGAACCATTAGGGAAAAAAAACTTATCTCTTCAGAACTCCTCGGCTGATTCTGCTCACTCACCTCTCATGCCCTTTGGCCCATAATGTCTGTGCTAATTGTGATGCTAATTTAAACTAATCCTGTCTGCCTGCACATGGTCTATATCCCTCCATTCCCTGTCTGTTCATGTGCCTGCCTAAATGCCTCACTATCATAAGCATCGCTATCATATCTGCTTCCACCATCTCCCCTGGCAGCACATTCCAGGCACCTACACTCTCTGTGTAAAAAAAATGCCTTGTAAATCTCTTTTTAAACTTTCCCCCTCTTACCATAAAGCTATGCCCTCTGGTATTTGACATTTCTACCATGGGTAAAAGATTCTTGCTTTCTACACTATTTATGTCTCTCATAATTTTATATACTTTTATACTCAATGTCCTGACTGCCACTTTCAGGGAGCTATGGGCTTGCACCCCATGATCTCTCTATACATCAATGCTCCTTCGGGCCCTGCATTCACTGTATACTTTCCTCTTACATTTGACCTCCCAAAGTGTAACATCTTCCATTTGTCTGGATTAAACTCCATCTGTCATTTCTCCACCCACATTTCCAACTGATTTATATCCTGCTGTATCCTTTGATAATCTTCTTCATTATCCACAACTCTATCAGTTTTTGTATCGTCTGCAAACTTACTAATCAACCCATCTACATTTTCGTCCAAATCACTTATATATATCACAAACAACAGAGGTGCCAGCATTGATCTCTGTGAACACCAGGTCATGGACCTCCATTCAGAAAAACTCACCTCTACCACTGTCTTCTGTCTTCCCTGGCCAAGCCAAAAGGTGCAAGAAAGTGGTATTGAGGTAACAGGTTAGATCTGAACCCAATGAAAGATGGAGCAGACTTGTAGGGATAGATGGTTTGTTCCTTACGCTATGTCTTATTTTCTTATGTTATGAATACCTGTAGTGTTATAGTGGTTACACAGAAAGGCTTCCAATCACAAAACAACTCTCCATCATCATCCTCTATCTATCACTAATCTAAGTTTGGATCCAATTTCCTTGGATTCCATGGGTTCTAATGTTTTGGACCAGTTTTCTACATCTCATAAAGAGGTCAATGTAATGGCCAGTGGAGGGAAGGGTAAGGAGTGTGGGACTGTTGGTGAATAGGGTGATGTGGTTGAGATTATTGGTATCAGTTATAAATAAGTTGATCATCTATAGCCTTGGCAGGAAAGGGCTATCTAATTTGTAACCTCCTTTCCTCTTCTTCTATCACTACCTTCGCCTCCTCCTCCTCCTCCAACTTTTCAATTTTTTTGTGTCTCATAAGCGGTGACAAAGGCTGTTCCTTTACAAACACACACACACACACACACACACACACACACACACACACACACACACACACACACACACACACACACACACACACACACACACACACACACACACACACCATCATCATCATCAATAGATAGGCATCAATCAATCAATCAATAGGCAACATCAATAGAGAACCAGACACTTAATGTTTCAGATCGATGTCACTTCATTAGAACTGGAGAAGTGAGAAAACAAGTATATTTTAAGTTGCAGGGAGGGGGGGAGGGATCAAGAGAACAAAAAGAACATCTGTGAGAGGGTGGAGACCAAGCTTGTCCAGGCACAATGCTTCTGGAACCACCTAGATAATAGAGGAATGAGGGCAATTGAAGAGAGAGAAAAAAAAAATTAAAAAAATGCTGGAAATGTAACATGCAGAACCTGAAACAAAAAAGAATGCTTGAAATACCCAGCAGATCGGGAGAGAGAAAAGCTAAGTTAAAATTATAGGTGGGCAACCTTATATCAGAATTGAACAAAAAGTTTGGTTACCTGAAATGATTGGAATTGTTATGATGGAATTGTTATTCCTTTGTCACATCCAGGTTGTACAGTGTGCAGCATACTGCCTCAGATCTTGCTATAAGCCAAAGTGAATATGGAAGAATTGCTTAAGGATACAGGTAGTGAGCTGTATAATGATCCTTATGGAAGCACAAGTCTCATTGTAGGACAGCTGTGATTTTTTTTATGGCTGGGTTCCTGAGCTGACCCATCAGCTGTGCCACGACCAGAGATCCCTTTTGACTTGGAGCCAGCTTTTGTGTTGCTGTGTTGGTTCGAAGATGAATGACCAAAAGAAGTGCTGCTGGTAGTTAAAGAATTTTGATTGCTTCTGTGATACTGGATTTCTACCTACATGATAACACCAGCAGTTAAAAGCTACAATTTCTTAGGCAGCCATAGTTACCATTCTTCTTGCTGTGTTTTAAGGCTACAGAATGGTTGCAGTAGTTTGTGAACTGGAGGCATTACACGTACTGATCATTCTTCAGGTTAAGGTCAGGGAATTGTCATCCTCTCCTCTTCCCTGTGTTCATCCTCCCCTCTTCCCCGCTCTTCTAGCCCATTGTCCTGCTCTGCAAAACCTCACTTCATTCCTCTAGTCACAATCAAACTCAGAAAAAGCACCATCAAGTCTTACATATCTGGAAGCAACCCCTTCCAGCAAAAAGTTTAAAAAGACACAAGAAAATACTGCAGTAACAGCCAACACACACCCTTCAGGTTGTTTAAATTTTAACTAAGTACTTTAATCACTCTTTTAATGATATGGGATCCCAAAAGAAATAATCCAGTATAAATGTGTAAGTACTTAATTGATCTTTTAAATAAGCAGGATTGAGGATGCAGAATTGTCCTTCACGGGGACAGTAATGAGGTTAAGGGCATTGGATGGAAAATGATGTTGTAAAATGAGGTAAAACTTGAAGCTTACAGATAATAAAAAAAAATCAATATTACTTGCTCATGTTTGGCTCATCTGTGGTGCACTTGCATAATATTTTTGTGCCTCTGTTGCTATGCCTGACTAACATCTATCGCCCCACAGTCATATTCTTGTAACCTTTTCATTGACTGGGATTTTAACCTGAAGTGACTTTTATATTTTTCCAAGCCCTGGCTTCATTAGCTTCTTCATATGTATGCATAACCTTCTCCAATTAGATATGCATGTGCACCTATCAGAGGCATCCTGTCTTTTCAAAATGTGGGCAGTTTTATAGACCCTTTGTTCTGAGTAGCAGAATGTTTATTTAGCCTTTCTTTCCTGTTCTTATTCTCCCTTATCAATTATTTTTTCATGTTCATTCTGAGGATGAATGAACATTACTATTACAGCAAATAATTAGGAAGGCTAATGGAATTTTGGCCTTTATTAAAAAGATGTAGTATAAAAGTAGGGACGTTTTGATGCAATTTACTGGATACTGGTAGGAGAGTACCTGGAGTACAATTTGATCTCTGTATTTAAGGAAGGATGGACTTGTATTTGAGGTAAGTTCACTTGGTGAATTTCTTTGATGAAGGAGTTGATGTATCTAGAAAGGTTGAACCTATGCCCATGGGACTACAGAGGAATGAGTGTCAATCTAATTTAAACATAGAAAGGGATTGATAAAACGAATGTTCAGAAAATGTTTCCCCTACTGGACAGAACATAGGGAGTATAGTTTTAGAATTAGGGGTGGAGATGAAGAGATAATCAGGTGGAGATGAGGAGGAATTTCTTCTCCCAGTGGGTCATAAATCTTTGGAATTCCATAAAGAGCTGTGGAGGTAGAGTCGTTTAACATATTTAAGACAATGTTTGACTGGTATTTAAACTACGATGGAATCAAGGGGTATGGCGAGAGAGGGAAATTGATGTTGAGACCAAATTGGATCAGCTATTTTCCTAATGAATAGCAGAGCAGATTTGGGAGGCTGATTGGCCTGCACTGGATCTGGTTCTCATTCTCTAATGTAAAATTCCATGGACCCTAGAAAGGTTCGCTTAGATCAAAATGTACAAAATAAACTCCATTATTTATGTATGCAGGGAGAGAGAAACTGTGGAAGTACAGACCAGTTAGCTTAACATCAGTCATCAAGAAAATGCTGGAATCTATTATTAAGGCGTGGTAATAGAGCAGTTTCAAAATGAAAATAGAATTGGGCAGAGTCAGTATTGCTTTATGAAAGGGAAATCATTTTTGACAACAATCAAGAGTTTTTTGAGATTGTAACTAGCAAAATAGATAAGTGGTGAAATAGTTGATGTAGTCTATTTGGATTTTCTGAAGTTCTTTGATAAAACTACACAAGGGGTTGTTAAAGAAAATTGGAGCATGTGGGACAGAGAGCCACGAGGATCTATGCTGGAGTCTCGGCTGTGCACAATCTATATCAATGATTTGGATGAGACAATCAAATGTAATATATACAAGTTTGCTGATGGTACAAAGATAGAAGGGGGTAATAGACAGGATAAGTGAATGAATGAGGAAATGTCAGATGAATATAATGCAGAAAAATGCAAAATCATCCAATATGGTGGAAGAAAATAGAAAAGTTTTGTATTTTTGAAGTATTAATAAATTGAAAAGTATTTGTGTTTAGAGGGACTTGGGTGTCTTTGTGCACACATCACTGAAAACTGGCATTTGAGTAGAGTAAGCAATGGCAAATAATATTTTGGTCTTTATTGCAAGAGTATTTGAGTTACAGAGACCTCTTGCTCCAATTTCATAGGGTCCTGGTGAGACCACAGCTGGGTTATTGTGTACAGGTCTCACTTCTGTATCTGAGGAAGAAAATATCTGTGATAGAGGGAATGCAACAAAGGTTTACCAGATTGGTTTCTGGGATGATGGGCTTGTCCTCTGTGTAGACATTAATCCAACTGGGCCTGAACTTCTGCAGTTTGGAAGAATATGAGATTATCTCATTGAAACATTCAAAGTTCTGAGGGGGCTTGAGAGGGAAGATGAAGTGATGGTGTTTCTCTGGCTGTGTAGACAATATGGTCACAGTCTTAAAATAAGGTGTCAACCATTCAGACCTGTGATTTGAAGAAATTTCATCAACCAGAGGGTAGTGAATCTTTGAAATTCTCTATCTTAAATGGCTGTGGAGCCACTGTCATTGAGTATATTCAAGACTATGATCCATATATTTCTAGATATGGGATTTGTTGAGGAAAGTTGTGCTAGAGTAAATAGTCATTCATGATCTTATTGAACACTGGAGCAGTCACAATGGTCCACATTGCCTACTCCTCCTCCTATTTCCTTTGTCCCTATGTTCTAGTGGAATGATAGGTGACATGTAGGGCAGAAAATGTGAAGTGTTACATTTCAGTAGGGAGTTCAAAGAGCGACAAAGTAGAAGGCACAATCCTAACAAAGGGCACAGAAACAAAGAGATCTAGGTACGTATGGGAGTCATAGACTTAATGAACAGAAGCAAAGGAAAGGAAGTCATGATCAACCTTTACAAAATAGTGGTTTGGCCACAACTGGACTATTGTGTCCAGTTCTGGACATTGCACTATGAAAAGGTGTGAAGACCTTAGGAGAGT
The DNA here is from genome assembly GCF_009764475.1 of Pristis pectinata. NCBI lineage: Eukaryota > Metazoa > Chordata > Chondrichthyes > Rhinopristiformes > Pristidae > Pristis > Pristis pectinata. Next base: position 108,910,749 of record NC_067407.1, read on the forward strand.
TACTGGGATGATTCTGGTAATGAGGGGCTTTATTTTCACGGACAGACTTTTTTTTGGAACACAGGAGACTTAAAGGGGATGTGATAGTGGTGTTTCAAAGGTCTAGACAGCGCAAATAAAATGTGTTCCCATTGGTGAAAGGGTCAAGAACCAGAGGACCTAGAATGAAGGTAATTTGAAAATGAACCAGACATGAGGAAAAACCTTTGAGCTGTCAGGGAATGCACCGCTGGGACTAATGAAGCAGATTCAGTTGTGTTATTGAACAAAGAGAGCTAGAGCACAAGGGACTGGGTTGAGCTGGATTGTTCTTAGAATAGAGACAGCAAGGATTCAGTGGGCTGAATTACATCCTTCCATGCTGTAACCATTCTGTGATTATTGTCAGTAGCTAACAAACCTGATATAACACTGCTGCATTCTGACCAAACAGAATTGCCCTTTTTGCCTTCACAATGTTCATTTTCACACCATTTTACTGTCTTAACATATTCTTAACAACTATTCCATTTCATCATGGTAAATGGATCTCATGGGGGTGCCATCCTTCATCTGTTGATCAGCTCCAAGTGCCTTGGGGATTGCACTCTAAAAAGACAGTTCAGCACCGTATTGAGGGAATAAATTTTTTAAACTCATCGATTGTTAGTAAACCTTGAGTTATAATAGCTGTGAAATTTTTGTTTTCAAATGCATTAGATCCAAGCTGAAGACAACTGGTCACCCAGCAGATCCTAATGCTTCAGAGTAGCAGTAGAACTGCATGAGCAAACTTCCCACCTTTACAACAGTGAATTTGCAAGTCCCCTGTGTGTCTTCACTTGTCATCGTTTAACTGATGCAATGGAGGATCCTATATTCTCTCTTATTGATAGATGAATTAGGCATAATTGGCATCAAAATTAATGAATTTAGAGTCATAGAGTTGTACAGCACAGAAACAGGCCCTTTGGCCCACCACGTTATTGCTGACCATTTTGCCCATCTACACTAATTCATGATGCTATTTTAATTTTTAGGAATATTATCTGTTATTCCACAATCTTGGGATAACAATATTGAAGAAGGATCAAGAGGGCAGGAAAAAAATTAAGTGCTTTAGATTTTTTTTCTTTCTTTTGCAGAAATGGAAGATCAGTCAAACAAAAATTCGTGTAATCTCCACTTTCTTGTTCATACTATTTGGATGTCTATTGTTTGTGGCTATCCCTGCTATGATATTTAAACACATAGAAGGTTGGACAGCTTTGGAGTCTATCTATTTTGCAGTGATCACTTTGACAACAATTGGATTTGGTGATTATGTGGCAGGTAAGAATTATTTCAAATAACTGGATATGCTAGAGGGTATCAAAGGGACAAGGAAATGTTACCTGTCTCAAAACATGATGTGATAATTTTAAGGCATGTAATTGCCATGATTCTAGAATTATTCCAAAAACAATGAAAAATTATACCTTTTCACATACCATTGCATACTCAATTATCACATTGCCATGTATTTTGAAATTAATGTTACAGTTATTTAACCCTTTTCTAAGCACACGTAGATCTTCAGGAATTATATCCATCTCATTGGACAACAGTCCTGGATTTTTAGTCATTACACTATGAAAATATCAACAACTTTTTAAAGTACATGCATGCAATCAAAGGTGGAAATGTAGAAATTTCTTCCCCCCACCCCCCACCAGAATAAATGCAATTTTGAAGCCTTCTCCATAAATCAATAAGTTGATAAAAATTACAGATATTTCTTATTTTTGATGTAAAATACCCTTAAATTCTACTGTTGTGTATACCAGATGCAGATAAGCTTTTAATAGGATTCCAAACCTTAATTACTACTCAACAACCTTTCTAACTCCCTCAACCCTAAAGCTAACTTCAGTGTGTGTAATTCCTTTAGATAAATATTTCAAAATATCAGGATTTTTATTTTGGTTTTGGGTTCCTACTTTAAACCTGTATGTTTGCTCTAATCTTTATCATTCAAGCATTTGCTAAAAGTTAACATTTTTACCTCTGGTTTACTACAAGAACACTTCAATGCAATTGGCAGCTGAGTTAGCTGGTGAAATCACTGTTTCCAGGCACCAGGGATTCCCCAGAATCAACGTCCTTCAATAAAGGAAAATCCAATCCACAGAGATTGTCAGATCATTGTAGGCAGCTTTCTTTAGGGTCATCTCAGCACTGACTCTCTCAGTCAATGACTACAAAGTCTTAGTCATTATTTCTTCCCATCAATTTGATAGATGTTCAATCAGTGGCTGTTCTCTTTGGCTAGCCTGTGTCATGGGGAAAAAAAAAGCAGAGGATGAAATCAAAATTGCATTCTGTTTTATTTGTTGTGTAGCCAAGAAAAAATATATTTTTATAAGTAACCCTGGTTATCTGTATTTTAAGCAATTTAGAAGTATTTTTGGGCCCAGATATTCCAGAGAATAATTACTATTTTTCAATGGAATTGCTGGCAATCCCTGCATTTGTGCCAACAAATTTGGAATCTTCATGCATGGGGATGCAGTGGGCTCAGTCATTTTGTTAGCAGTTTGCCAGTGCTTCTGTTACAATGCTCTTCTATTGGATTCCTCATGAACGCCTCATCGGGTGCAAAGTTCTGGCAAGTCCCCAATGAATTTGCCTAAAACACTATGGCAGTTCCGACCTAGTACACGGAGTAACAACTCTATCCAATCAATTGAATTGAATTGAAGTGAGGGATTGGAGTAAGTGGTAGTTATTTTACAATTTAAAAAAAATAATTGTATTTATTGAAAGTTATTTATAGTCTTTAACTATTTTGTGATTACATTATTAAAATGTATAATTTAATAAAATGCCATTGCTTTACTACTGTTTAGTAGATTTCGAATGTTTTTGATATAATTATTCAGAAACATTTATAGTCTTAGACAGTTTCAACAATTAACTAAACCTGATATCTCATCAAACTGTACAAGATTCTTATAGGAGTTGACAAGCTAGATGCAGGGAATCTATTTCGTTTGGCTAAGGAGTTGAGCACCAGGTGAAGAATAAGGAATGAGCCATTTTAGATAAGATAAGATATCTTTATTAGTCACATGTGCTTCGAAACACACAGTGAAATACATCTTTGCGTAGAGTGTTCTGGGGGCAGCCTGCAAGTATCGCCATGCTTCTGGCAGCAACATAACTATTTGGGACTTAGACGAGGAGATATTTTGTCACCTGGGGTGGCGAACCTTTAAAAGCTGATTAAGAAAGATTAAAAGCCTATATGACAATAGGATTGAATGCATGTGTATAAAATACTTAAGGTTGCTTTTAAATCAGGATTTGAAGCAAAGCAGTAGATGGAAGTGATGCCAAATTAGAGGGGTTGTCATCCTATAAGTTCTTACTGCAATGGAAGATTTGACTTCTCTCATAAAAATGACATTATATAAAAAGAAAGAATAAAGGGGCCTAGTATCCTGATTTGCCATCTCCTTCCCAAGGATTCTCCATTCCTCACTCTGTTGCATATCCTGGCCATGTAGAGGTTTTAAGCTATGGTAGGAGCGATGACTGCTATCCTTAATGTGCACATAAAAAAAGTGATTTTGTCCTTCACCATATCACTTTTCTAACCCCAGAGTGCTGTGGAAGCCCAATCGTATGTTTATCCAAAACAGAGAATGTTGGATTTCTGGATATTAAAAAAAAACATTAAGGCAAATGGGAATAGTGTTGCAAAATGGTGCTGAGGGAGATCAGGTGGCCGATTCCTGTTCCTATTTCTTATGTTAGGTAACTTGTTTAATTTTTCGTGGATGAACATTGATCCAAGGTGATGCAGGAAAACATCAGCAAAGCCTGGATAGGTCAGGTGGCTTATTTCTACACAGAGACCTTTACAATCCAATGGTGTATGTTCTGGAAGGTAGGTGTGTAGATTACTGTAGAATAAATAATTATATTCTGCCACAAAGTAAACAGCAGTATGGAATCATATTTCTGTTACTGATAATTTTTTAAAATATTATAATGATACAGTGAAGTACAAAATCCCACATTAAGATCAGCATAGTCATCACTCCTATCCCTATCTTAAAGCCTTTGCGTGACCAGGGATGTACAACAGAAGAGGGGAGAGCAGTGTCCATGGGGGGGGGGGGGCGCGATGGCAGAAGGGGACATAGGGCTCCTTTATCTTTTCTAACACAACAAAATGTTTCAGAGAATTGAAAATTTCTCTTGCAGTAGAAATGTACAGGTTGACAATCCCTCTAATTTAGTATCATTTCCGTCAACTGTTTCATTTTAACTCCTGATTTACAGGCAACCTTAAGTATTTTATACATTCATTCAATCACCTGTAACATAGGCTTTTTATCTTTCTTAATTCCCGTTAAATTTATTTTATAGCTATTTTAAGGTTGTCTCTTCTCAGTGACATCTTACTACATGCTCCCTATATTATATAAAAGGCAGAAGGTTACAGATGTGCACCTACGTGTTTGCCCATAATATTAAGGATGCGTGTGTACACCCTTCCAAGATACATTGTGGCCTTGCTCAGTCCTTTCTCTGCAAGATCCTCAGCCCCCTACTCTTTTCTGTATTCTTGGGCTGTCTGAGCTATGGTACTTGGTACCACCCTGCTCCCTTCAGGGTCCACAGAGTTGATCTCTATAATCGGATATTCAGTCATCTGCCTGATAAGAAAGAAAGGTTGGTCTGGTTTTTAAACTTTCATTTGTTTCCCTCAATCAGCTCAGGTGAACCTGATGTCATCAACTGGCTGCCAAACCTTAACCTATATCTTTAAATAAAACACATCTTTTGTGCTGTTGCTTGCCTTAACCATACAAAGGAAATCATTATCTCCCATCATACACCTTTACTCTCAAGGTGCTCAATTATTTCTTTCAAATATTATTCCTATCCTTAATAAAAATTCTTTAGAACATTCCCTTCATTTACCGGTTGATTTATACTTTCTTCTAAGCTTGTGAATGAGAGTTGAAAACTCTTTTAGTCCCAAATCTACAATCAATTGTGATACTGTGAAAGGCAGAATAAAAAATTAGCAATGTGATATTTTTAATGACCTCTCTGAGACAGCCGATCAATTTAGTGCCAATTAGCATCAGATTAGGTCTTGGACTAGGCTTCAAATTTACACTTGCCAAATATATAGTTTCAGTACTCTTAACAACCGTTACTATAAATCTTTTGAGGCCACTACAATGCTGCAATTTTCCTCATACCAACCATTGAAGTGTCAGTGCAACTTTCACTCAGCTACCCTTAATAAAGGGCTTCTTCTTAGCTTTACAAAAGTATATCAGAGCCAATGCTTTCTGTTCTTTTATTTTCTTTTATTTTGTTACATTCAAAATAAAATTTCTAGGCTTTGGTCTACTTGAACTTGACCGATGTTGATTATTCTTTTAATAATGTTTAGGAGAGAGTCCAGATAAAGAATACCTAGACTGGTACAAACCTGCTGTGTGGTTCTGGATCCTGGTAGGACTTGCCTACTTTGCTGCTGTTCTGAGTATGATCGGAGATTGGCTTCATGTCATATCAAGAAAAACACAGGAAGAGGTAGGTTATTCAAAATTCTCTACCCTATACTTCTAATGCAATTTCATTTTTAAGACAGAAATAAAAACTTCAATTCCAATAGAAACATATGACACTGATTTAAAAGCAATGTTATTTTATACATACCCATTCAATTATCTTGTCACATATCACTTCAAGCTTTTTTAAATCCGTGCAGCAGCATTAGCAAAACACTAAAATATATCTTACACTGATAATTCTTTAGTTCAAATAATGTTATTGTGACATATGGTGCCAATTACCTGGATTTATGATTCTAAATCATGTTCCTACAACAGTGAGTATAGCTCAAAAGCACTTCATTGAGATGAAAATTGTGGGTATAACAAATGACATCATGTTAATTTTGTGTTCTTCTTAAATTGATTTATTTATCACAATAGCAGCAGAGTGAGCCCAGAAAGAACTGTAGGAGATTGTTTGTCAACAATTTTGTTTCTTTTGTGTGTGAGTCCAGATAAAGAAAGAGCTTGACACTAAGAGGTCCAATAAAAATGGAGATGACTCTTTTTATACATACAGAAAAATAGTTAGAATGTGGATTTTTCTGCTGAGGCTGCACTTGAGGGAGAAGGAAATAAAATATCATTGGGTGGTTGGGAAGGAATAATTACATTATAAGGAAGCTTGTGGAGTAGAGATACCATTATGGATTATTGGGGTCATCTGGGCTATTTCTGGCTTGTAGAATCTTTATAATTCAATGTTACATCCAAAATACAGCCTTGATCTTTTAATTGTATCTCATGAAAAACTCATGCTGCAAGTGATTTGAACACCTGTTGAGTCCCATTATCCTAGTAAAGCCTTTTGATTTACTTATTATTGACTTAAGCAGAACAAATCAGAGTAGTGAGTGTAAATTATAATTCCCATTTCTATCACACTTAATCCTCTGTCATTGCTATGTTGGAATCTGTAGTTATTGAGCAGCATGCACAGAACGAGTTATTTACCAACATGTTATAACATAGAAGGAGACCATTCCCTCCATGCAAGTTCCTAACAGAATAATCCCATTAGTCCTATTCCCTCTCTCTTGTTTCCCTAGAACCCTGCAACCTATTCTCTTACAGATGCCCATCCATTCCCCTATTAATTCTCTTGCCATTTAGATACACCCAAGTTATAGTAGTCATTTAATCCACCAGCATATCCGTGGGATGTGAGAGGAAACATGAGCACTCTTGCTTTCTGAGTAATAAAAAGGAATGGAATATTTTACATATATTATGTATATTAGCATTTAAGATGCCTCACAAATAATGAAACATTTTTGAAATGCAATGTTGTATCTGGATGAAAATCACAGCCTAATTGCACAAAACAAGATTCACATGTAGCGACTATGACAGACAGCCAGACACTGGTACTAATGATCAAAGGAATAATTGTGGTCTTCTATAGATGCTCCCATGGACTTCTATCTTCTTCCCAAATTGGACGAAGTGCAGTAGTGTCATATTTTCTCTGAAACACATCAGCTCTAACAATGCAGTAACGCTGTGAAATAGCCATCTATGTTCAAGTATGGGGCTTGAAAAGCACAATTCAGAAAAAGAAGCAAAAGGACCAACATTTGAAGCAAGATAGATACGGGAAAATACATTAAGTTCTGCTCCTTATAGATGGAACTGAGTTTAATCTTAATGCTTACTGTTGCCTTTTAGGACAGCAATCACCTAACTATATTGATGCATCTTCTTGATCAATATTGTGGCTTTCCATTAATTATGTATTTTATAATTGCCCAATGGTGCCACAGAGATCAATAAGCAATGCGATATAGTGATGAAATTTATATCAAAGATGGAGAGTAGAACACTTAGATCATTATTGCAAGAAGGAAGCAGTATTTTTAGCCAGCATCTCAGTTATCCACATTGCTAAGTTAATCACTTTGCAAAAGTCAGTTAGAGATGATCATAATCATGATCGTGATCATTGCTAATAATATAAGAAAACCTGGAAATAAAAAAGAATACCTAGTCAGCAAATTAATTCCACCAGAAGTGCACATGCAGTTATTTCTGTCATGGTTATATCTCTGTCCTATTTGTTTACAATATTTAAATCTTGGCACCTCCTATACAATTGTGTTGATGATACTTAAAAAATGACTTTAAGAGGAGGGTAGTAGCAGTAAGAGATGTATTCTGTTCCTTTAATGTTGCACTATCAAACCAATCTCAATTTCAGTTGTAGATCCCATTGACAATTTGAAATATTTGCTCTTCATCTATTCTTTTGGAGTGTTTGTGGTTTTAAAACAGCTGCAAAAATCTGAGCTAAAGCTGGAAGTTTAGAGGAATATTTGTCATTAATATCACAACACAAGAATATGTTCATCTTCTTCTATTAGCTGCAGCTCTTTCTACCCCTGCTGATAGCAGGAGAGGAGGAATGGCTTTCAGTAACAGCTGACAGACATATCAGGAATATGTTTGCCCTATGTCCAAAACTTTACTTTTGTTTTTGATATGTGGGTGAATGGAATCTGGAAAGTATGGCCTGAAGCGTAGCAAAAGTAGGTTCAATCAGTGGAAAAAGTATGGGGCAATTAAAAAGAGGCATGAAATGGAACTAAATGGATTTCTGTTCCAAAAAGCCAATGAGGGCTAACAGGCCTCTTTCTGTGCAGGTATTTTATGATTCAGTGGAATCAGTTACTTTTGAGTGCTGTTGATGTTGGTTGACAGGAACTTTTGCGTTATGGAAAGCCACATGCTATTCTCCATTTTGCTGTAGAAGAATCATAAACCTTGATATTAGCTCACAACAAGCTAAGAAGAGAATAGAAGAAGGAGAGGAGGTTACAAAATGAAATATGCAGAATACATATTGAACCCCATTTTTTTATTGTGGTAGTTATTGGGAATATCCATGTATCTCACTGTGGAGATACAGTATGGGGTGCTTAAATTAATCTCTATTGATGCAGTTGGAAGTATGATGAAAACCAGCATTTGCTGGAAGGGTTTCCTATGGGTCTGGAATCTCAAGAGTGATAGAGAAGCTGCAGGTTCCATTGGGTAGATGCTTCTTTTGGAATAACCTAAGGACTGGGAGGAGAAATAGTGCTTCATGAGTGCCTGAAGGAAAATTTCAACCTCCGCATACCCAGCCCAATATTGTCCCCTCTCCAGACTGTCATCAATTTCCAGTTGCTGGAATTTTTGCCAATTGCTGGACACTTTCCATCCCGACTATTCAGATTTTCAGGGACAGTTCTTGTATCTCTATCTGTGGCCTCACAGTGAATTTCACAGCATTCACACCTCTTCCTCTACACTTACCTGAAAGTCGGCAGAAGTCCAGTGTTCACTATAAATTCCCTGGTTAACAGTCGTTTCAGAATCTCCCCTCATTAAACAGTGCACCAGAGGAACCTAAGGCAGAATGTTAAACCACTGAGTGCATTTCACACTGGTCCCACCTACTGACCTAATACCTACTCCAGGTTAAAAACTACTCCTTGACTTTAATTGACACTGTTAAAGTGAGATCATCTTGCCTCAGCACCTTTTCTGCATTTCCACAAATTGCCACTTATGATTCTAACAAGAGCAGTCATTTTTATTTTAATTGCAGCTGTTCCTGAAGTATAATGCATTTCCATGTTACTTTTTTTGGTATACAAGATAACGTGACATTTAAAAGCGGTCTTCAATCAATCTGGCAGCTCACTCTACTAAGTGGTGTGGTAATTGCCTGTGGTACTTTGCTATCTTTGCCTTTCATTTCATTATGATAAGCTATCTATTTCTTATTCTTTCATGTACTATTTTTGTGTATTCATACTACAGTGAGTTATAAGATTTGGTTGATCTAAGGAAGAATAAGAACAAGACAGTTAAGTTACTTCTGTTCAGTATCAGCAGAGCATCAATTATTTAAATGTTATGTGAAATATTAGTTTTAGTCTCCTATTGCATAGCAATTAATTTGAATTATATTTTAGCAATTTTGGGAAGAAATATAAAAATGGATTGTCAAAGTAACGTTCTAAATACGCAATGCAAAATCTTGCTTATATATTGTAAAATGCATATACTGAATAAATTACAATGCATGTATGTAAAATTCAAATAGTATAAAGAAAAGCTTCATTAAATCATTCAATCTGTCAAAATATTTTTACAATTAAAATTAATTCCATAGTCAGTTTTGTTAGAGCACGTCCACATCAAATCATTAAAATCACCTTGCAGAATGAGGCAGTGCTCTCCCTCTCTCCACCCCATGAGGCTTGGGTAAGGTCCTCATTTTCTCATTTCCTGACTTTTTCTTCATATTCATTTGAATTTTTCAAATTCATTTGATTCCTGTTATATGATATAGTTCAACCTCAGTAATCACTTATGGCAAAGTTCCCCATGCTTCAGTAATTCTTTGTATTGAAATATTTGTTCTAACCTCTGCTTTCATACATTAAATATATTGGAATAGAACTTTAATTGAACTTTAATCTTTCAGTGTTCTGGGATTGAACTGTAATGTAAAGTTGAGAATGAAATATGTATGATAATTTGTACTATATCTTGTCCATATAGAGGGATATGGTCTATGATTCTGTGCACATTATGCACATACACCAAAAGCACACAGTGGTGCTGTCAGTCACTGTATAGCACTCAGCTGATTTACATATGAAGTGTTGGACACACAGTGAAAATCATGTTTGAACCAGAGGGACAAGCCCCTGCATTGCAGAATTCATTGGATTCACCCACTGTGAACCTAGAAGCTTCAATGCCTCTGGAGTTTCCTTGGTTTCTTTATCTTCACAAAATAAAGGTGCATTAGTCATAATCCTGTTGGACCTCTGTGTCCCTGGACGAAGGGCCAGAAATTTATTGGAGGAGATGGGGGGGAGGGGGGAAAGCCATTAGCTAGGAGGGCCTGTTTGTGAGGTGTTGTTCGTGCCTTAACCTGTCCCCAGAGGCTTGGGGAACATTTTCCTTCACCATCCTTGGGATATTTTGGGAAACACTGCTCCTACCTTAACCTGTCCCCCAGAGATTTAAGAGAGAGTTGCTCTGATCTTGCCCTGTCCAAAAGGTAATGAATCCAGAAACTGGGACTTACCGATGTTCTATCTCTTGTAGCCTGAGTTCCAGACATTCAGCTCATGCCTAGAGAGGTGAAGGTCAGAGCCACCCCAACAATTTAGCCCCTGGGTCATTGTGATGGCTGCTGAAGTGTGTCATGTATTGGAGTTTACAGCTTACAACTGCATAGGCAACATCACAGATATTTTCTACTCAAAGAAATGGGAATTTATCTTCACTTTGAGTACTCAGCATCACACAGTGTATGCATAAGGATTTGCTGCCTTCTCAAATGTACAGGAAGTGACAGAATGCATCTGAGGTGTTTCACTCCCCATGTGTCAGCCTGGAGCTCTGTCAATAGGGAGGGCTATCATTTCCTGCGGGTGGCGAATGATAATTGACAGTCCACTCTCATGGACCTGAGAAGGTTTCAGGACTTATTCATCCTGTGGAGTCTGCTGTGCCCAACAAATTTCTGTTTGCCGTGCTGGACAGATGGATAGCTCATGGCTGATGACTAGATCCAGAGCTGACCATTCTGCTCCAGGCTTTTCTTCATATTGGATGCAGTTACAGGACTATGAGGAGGCGTGCCATCAGGATCCTCAGGGTATAGCTCTGCTGCTTAAGTGCTAAGAAGGCAATTGTCCAGAGAGTGCCTTATATCACCCACTCTTTCAAGAGTGAGAGAAGAGTGCTGGTGGATGTTTTATGATGTATGTGTATGGAAATACTCTGCGGGCATGAGGATTTTTCTCCAGAATGTCCACCAGAATGACTGTCCCGTGCATATCTCACTATTGCTGTATAGTGTTCAAACAAATGAGTAGTAGTTTCTAGCATTGGTTGGATTCATTGGGACACTTCCCCCTTTAAGCATTAGCAGATAAGTGTCAGCTGGGTGCATGGGATTCCTGAAAGAACTCATAATTACGTGCAGTAATGGGAGAAAATGTTTTCCACCTCATAAGCACTCAATTCCTTCAACAAAGTACCTGCATGAACTAACAGCACTGAGTAAAACAGGTGCAGGTCATCCTTTGGTGCCTATTTTCAGGCAAAAATGAATTTCTAGATCTTTTGTGAGTAGAAAAGAAATGTTGTCATGGCAACATATGTTCATCTAATTTTAGGTTGGGGAGATGAGAGCTCATGCAGCTGAATGGACAGCCAATGTCACAGCAGATTTAAAGGAGACACGCAGAAGACTGAGTGTGGAAATTTACGACAAGTTTCAAAGAGCTGCATCCATCAAAGAAAACTGTCCTCGAGCTGGGAGGACAGCAAATGCAAGAGTTAACTCCAAGCAAGAGAACATTGTCTGTCAATCTAACTGATGGAAAAGATACTTTGCCCACTTTGTCAAAGAATGGTGGTCTTTATCTTAATGGGTTAAGTTCTCAGTTTCCCAGTGAAGACATCTCAGTTATTGAAGACATCAAACAGCAAGCATGAACAATAATTAGCAAATTAATAATATTCAAAACCAAATAAAAACAATTTTTGAAGGTCAAAAGACAATTTCCCTCAAATAAAGTCTTTATTAAAATCGCAAGGTTGAAAGTTAATGGTGCTGTGAAAGAATGTAGTTTGAAGTTCATTCACTTCAATTTATATTTGACCTGATTTCAATTTTGATCTGTAAATTGCTTTATAACCTACAGAATATTCTAATCAGTGCCTTAACTTTTGGCAGATGCAGACCTTGACATTTATGTCCTTTGCATGTCTGTACAGCTTGTTTGGTTGATTGTTAATTTTCTACTCACAGTAGTTTGTAGAGGAAATATCTGAAGATTCTGGGTTGAAGCTGAACTTGAAGAACATCAAAACACCACTCATAACCTAAGTTTAGATACACTCTAATTACAAGAGGTCCAGTAAGAGTCTTTGATAAATAGGATAAATTATATAATACCCTTTCAAGATTTGCACCATTGCAAATTTATAAGGCAATTTTCAGCAAAGTATAGATGTTGCCTGAAAAATCCAGGGTGAAGTCCAGTATTTTCAGAATTTATTTTAAAGTGGCTTAAGCATGGGTTTTGTTCGGAAAAGATAAATTGGAAAATGTATTATTTCATAATATTTTAGCATTTTAATTATAATTATGCATAAGGTTTATTGTTACTTACTGACTAATAGGAATGAAATTAGTATTCAACTGTTTGATATCTACGATATGCCATTATATCTCACCAAATCAATATTTATTGCATCATTTCTTTGTTGTCTTGTAAACAAGGTATCATGTTCACAGATCTTGTATTATAGGGTAAAGGTAATTTTTGGCTAGGGATGATAAAAATTGTTCCTGGAATTCATTCCACAAAACAATAGATATAGGAAAAGCTTACATTAAGACTATTCCCCTGTTCTATATAAAGATTAAATTATTTACCTGTACACTCTCTATTTTGTTTTGAGCAAGTAGTTTTTTTTAACAATGTTCACATCGTTCATAGGGGAGAAAATTCCTCCCATATGCTATGTGTTGTCTATAAACAGGTTTATGATCTTGTCACAAACTGTGCAAAGAAAGTCTTTCACAAAGAAGTTCAAGTCCAGTAAATAGTTGATGTTATTTTGCTAGAGGGGAGAAAAGGCTTGTTGTGGTGAAGAGGTGAAAATGGGAACATGTTGTCCAATGGCATCATTGACCAGATGAGCACAAATTGGGTGAGAGGTAAAATTTCCAATCCACCCACGGTCAGATATAAACTCATTTTTAATTTAGGAAGGTCTTGAGGCAGGAAACCAAATGGCTTTCAGGAGGCAAGGCAGGTTGGACAACCAATCCACTTTTCAGATAGGTCATGGGTGGGGTCCAATATACTCACAAGGGACAGGTCACAAGATAGATGACTAATTTGCACACATGAGGCAGATGAGTTATTAAAATATTTAATATATCTGCAAGCCTCTCTTTTTATGGGATTTTAAATTTTTTGTTTTGGCGGCTGTGGCAGCTTGTAAAAAGGTGAAAAGGGTTGTATTCACGAGATACATGTTAGTAGGAACAGAAGTGTTGCTGCACACCCAACAAGCTTACCAGCCATCGTCTGCACGATGGACTAATACTTTCCATTATGTCTACACCCTCCAAAACATCCACAATCCCCTGAGATCTCTGATTTCTTTCAACGGTCTCCAATCACCCACAATCCCTTAATCTCCCGAAAAACCCACAATCATCAAACCTCATGTCAATATCCTTTTTCCCTGTCACAGACTAACACCCCTCAACCATAATCATTCTCAATTCTCTCTCAAACCCAAACACTTTCTTTCTTCCCCTCCACTACCATAATATCTCCCCTCCACCTAAATCCTTATTTCCCCAATTGCCCCAACCCTCAAACACGACCTCTTCAATAAACCACAATCTCTATTCTTCTCCAGGGATTAAAATATCTCATCTCCCAAACCCTGACTACTGATCATGATTTCTCTTTTCCCATTTTCCTTCTTTCTGCTCTTCGGCTGTGGCATAAATGGTCCTTCCCAGCAAATAGGATGTCTGCTGAACAGATTGGGAGCTGACTGGAAATATTAGCAATTTTCAAAAATATTTCCGTGCTTTTTCTGGGAAATCTGTTTTGCTTCTCCTCCAGTCCCTCTCAATCTCAACATCAATCAAGAAATTGAATTGTGTTGGTGTTCAGAGAGACCTAGGTGTCATCAGTCATTGAAAGTTAACACACAGCAAACATTTAGAAGGAAAATAATCTGTTGACCTGTAATTCAAGAAGGTTTGGGTTCAAGAGCAGAGGTCTATTGCTGAAATTTTATAAAGGACTGGTGAAACCACACCTGGAATATTTTGTACAGGTCTGGTCTAAGGAAGGATGTACATATGATAAAGGGAGTGATAAAAGGAGTGCAACAAAGTTGCAGCAGATTGATTTCTGGAATGGGGGAGAAATTAAGTAAACAGGGCCTGTACTTTCTGGCAAGAAGGAAGTGATATCATTGAAACGTACCAAATTCATATGGGGCTTGTTAGGGTAGATACAGAGTTGGTAGGTTCACTTGTTAAGTATATTCAAGAGAGAGAGAGAGATCAATAGATTTTTGAATATTAGGGGAATAAGAGATATGGGATTAGTACAGGAAAGTGGTGCTGAAGTAAAAGATCAGTCATGATCTTATTGAATAGAGGAGCAGGCAAATAACCCAGTCCTGTTTTGAATTCTTACATTCCTGTGTTCCCTATATATGTTGCTTCTTATCCTCTGTTATATAATTTAGTCAATTTAATTTCAGAGGTATGCTGTAAATCAAGTTTATTTTTTTGAGGAGACAGGAAAAATAGGTAATTATGTTTGGAGATTCCATTAGATCATGCTGATCTGTACCACAGTTTTATTACTTACTATTGTTCCATATCCCTTGATACTCATACTGAACAAAAAAAAATTAAAAATCAAGAAATCACTGAATTTCAATTGACCCAAAGTCCACTAATTTAAAATGTCAATGCATTGCCACATATATTACCAGTCTTGTGACAATCTGAAGAATAATATTCATTATTTAGATAACAAAGAACAAGAAAGTGACCTTTATTGATCAAAAGATGCCTTCTGTTATAGAATATAAAAATGTCTACTTACAGACATTCTTAGTGTGCTTTCATGCTGCAGCCATTTATGTAAACATGAAGCGCTTTCAATTTATATAGTCACTGAAGTTACAATCTAACTCCAAATTGAATTTGTAGTCAGGGTCCATCCTCACAATTAAAATGATTGAGGTTGCCTGAAAGAGGAAGTTTTATGCTCCTGTAATTCTGAGTTAATTTGGCCCTTTATTATTGATTTTTACTACAAAGCCAAAAATCGTTAACACTATTGCTAAATAACTGATTCTAATTGTTTACAGAAGTGCTTGGAATAGAAATTATAAATACAGTTAAAGAAAGAAAACACATTTAAATATCAACTTTCAAAATGTCCTGAAGCAGTTTATAATCAATGGAAAATACTTATTGGTGTGTGGTCGTTGTTGTAATCAAGAAATACAGTAACATTTTGTGCATAAACAACTGTTTCAGATACTCTGCTTCAGAGATAACTTCACTGCTTTTTTTTCCACATAGTTCCATTGCATCCCTCACATCCATTTGAGAAAATAGGCAGGGCCTCAATTTAACATTTCATTGTCAGCATCTCAAACAATGTATTACTCCCTTGGTACGGCACTGGAGTGTCAATCCAGACTTTTGTTCTCAAGTTCCGGAGTGGTATATGAACCCACACCACTTAGAATTGAGCCATGCCACAATTTTAGGCTACAATTATCCACAGGTTTTCATTGTTCTGTAAAATATATTCAATATTTTCTCTTTATTCCTCAAATTTAATAATTATCTCCTATCAGGAAAAGTCATGTCAACCATTCGTGAGACTGGTCAAAACCCTTTATATCCAAACCTGAACAACAATGCAATAGAATTCCAATTTCTTTAACCTTATGATTATTTTTAAGGATCATAAATAAGATAAAGTTTGGAAATCTGAATATAGTTTTCAATGTTGGCATATACGTGGTATATGAGTAAAGTTTGCATCCATATGGTTCTTAGCCCCTTGCATGATGAATAATGTGGATAAGGTAACAAATGCTATACAATCAAAGGTCACATTCATAACTAAAGAAAGAATAATGGAATTTAATAGCAACTGCCTAAAATATATCAGTTTTCAGGACATATCATTCAAAAATTAAATGCTTAGTACATAAGTTTTTTGAAAGATGTATCTTCAAGTACTGAACAGATAGTACCATTAGTCTGGACAGTTATGTACATCTTTCAATTTGCTTTCTTTTAACATGTTAGACTATTTTCTCATTTATTAATATTGGAACATTGTATTGCAAAATAATTGGAATATTCTTGTTTATATTTGGATTGAAGTTCATCCTCAAAAGATAGTAATGGTTGCACATTATCTCTGCCTCCAAACTAAATCACACTGAAGTCAATAGAATTGAATTTCAGAAGTACATCTGATGCTTTCTATTATACTCATTCAGACTGAGGGCAAATTTCTAGCTCAGCATTTATTAATGGATACTGGGACTCAGGAAAAATTAAGTTTTTGTTTTATAGCCCACTGTTCACTCAGATTCCTGCAAATGAAAGAGACAGAAGTATAACTTAAGACAATAATTATACTCTGTTCTAGTCTTCAGCAGGAGAAAGATAAATCATGTAACAGGATTAATTACTTCAAATTTGCTTCCAATGCAAATTTGGAAAAAGAAAGGTAATGCATCTTTACTTATGTGATCAGCTACACAGTAGAGGATGGTGAAATAAATTATACTGCTTACAATCTGACTGTTGGAACCAAATGCTCCGAGTTGACAAATTTGGAAATTCTGTTATGAATATTGTTGTGTGCATACATTTTTCCCAACACAGCAGTAACAACAACAACAACAAAATCTTCCATTTATGGGACACATTTAAAGGAATAGGTATTTGAGAGGTGTAATCAAAAAATAATGGGTGGTGAGCCAAGAAAGTAGATGGGTAATCAAGGAGGTATAAGGCACACTGTCACAGGAATCCACCAGCAAACACGTGATTATTTTCTTTTCCTCTTAGTAGGGCCCTTGTATACCTACTCTCTGCAAACAAGTGTGTCGCATCATTGATTCAAGGGAGGGAATAAGCTGACATTCAAGGCCTCATCAATATCAACTTTGCCTGCTAGCTAGTGAAGGCAGTTATTGGAAATTATTGCAAATGTCAATATATTTTTAGTAAATTGCATCCAAGAAATTGGACTATTCTGGTTAAATGGGACATCATTTAATGGTCTTCCACCTAACAACTTGAAAAAAACTAGTGAATTTCATCCAAATGGATTAAGTTAACTGGTGTAAATTTAATTAGGCCCAACATCACTAACGAAGTATATTGTGATGCAGCACTTTATCTCAGACTGTGTTTGATTTTATGATATTAAGTTCAACCATGCTAATTCATTTTACATTGAATTGAAATGTATGTAACACTATCAAAATTGATCTTAAGTAATTTGTGTTGTAATTATAAAACTTTGAGATAATATATTTAAACAATAGCCTTTCATTTGAAAACTTAATTAATTATAAGCATGAAATAAAATATTAAATTCATTTTCTGAGAATTATAGTTTGTTCTTTCATCAAGGGAGGATTCTGCTTCAGTTTTTCAGTTAAAATGGTCTAATATTTTATGTTTAGTTAAATCAGCCATATTATAAATTGTAAATTGATTGCTACTTTTTGTTACATTGATTATGGAAGAATGGAGATACTTCCATCTTCATCTGTTTAAAGATACATTGTTGCCGGTTGACTGTCTTAAATCTTTAAGCTTCTAAGTTTCTGGTAACTGAACCATTTTCATTATGTATGGCTTTGTTTTGTTACAGTACACTAAATCTGAATGATCAGTGGCTGATCAGATTTACTCTCAATATGTTTTCATTCTCTGCCCTTCAGGATTAAAAAACACTTTGAACCAACAGGCCAGAACTGGTTTGTATCCCTCACTTCCTATCATTATTTTCAAATATGAAAGTCTGATCAAACTGATTGTACTGCATAACTTGTTGATAATAGTCTCACTGGAAAATGCCTACTTCAGAATATGACAACATAAGCACGGTAGCGTAGCGGTTAGCGCAACGCTATTACAGCACCAGCGATCGGGGTTCGATTCCCGTCGCTGTCTGTAAGGAGTTTGTGCGTTCTCCCGCATCTGCGTGGGTTTCCTCTGGGTGCTCCGGTTTCCTCCCACATTCTAAAGACGTACGGGTAGGTTAATTTGGGGGTTTAAAATGGGTGGCGCGGACTCGTTGGGCCGGAAGGGCCTGTTACCACGCTGTAAATAAAATTTAAAAATTAAAAAAATGTAAAAGAAATAGAATCTGTAGTGGTTCATCTTGCCTGTTGAGCCTGCTTCTCCATTCATTAAGATCATCTTGGTCTTCTACGTCAGCGTCACTTTCTTGCATTAGATCCATATCCCTTGATAGCCTTACAATCCAAAAATCTATTGATCTGTATCTTGAATATACTCAGTGGCTCCAACTCCAAATCCCGCTTGGGCACAGAATTCCAAAGATTCACTACTGACTTGGTGCAGAAAATTTTCATCTGAGTCCTGACTGGCTGAATCCTTATTTTGAGTCTGTGACCTCTTGTTCTAGATACACCAACCAGGGGAAACATGTTCCCTGCATTCAGCCTATCAAGGCTCATAAGAATTTTGTATGTTCCAGCTGTGATTTCATTGGATTAGACAGATTATGAATGGTAGTTGATAATGGCATATTTGTGCTTAGAGACTCCAGGGTTCTGCAACTCTGCACTGGCCTTCTGAATCTGTGCCTCTGCCCTTTGATTTGAGATGTTGCAAGGTTTGCAGTGTAGACCTGGGATCAGCGACTATAGTGATCCTTAGGTGCTGTTACATTCTGACTGAGCTTAGGTACATGCATCAATGAGTTACACAAGCTATAATGCCTCAATCCAGTTTTAAGATGTGCCTGCTGTCTCTTAAGTTTGTGCTACATGGTTTTGTAATTGCATCATCTCAATTTGCAAAATATGCACCTTCCTTCCGCTCTCTTCCTACCAAAAAGGAAACCTAATTGCCTCATAACTATTAGAAAACCATGAATTACAGAGTGAGTAACTATTGTTGGTGGCAATATTAGGCCACATTGCATTGGTGTACTCAGTGCCATGGATGCCAATTTAATTAGTTTTTTTTTCAAATATTCCTAGTGCACATCTGAAGAATGATCAGGAGACTGGGTGAAACAGAACTATAAATACATATTTATTTCATGATTTCAATCCTCATGAAGTGCTTATTTGGCCCCAGTCTTGCCAAATTGACTTTGTTCGGTAAGACATTCTATCTTGTCACATCCAATGGTAATACAATTGTAAGCATCAAGTGCTTCAAAATAGTTGTGTTACCAAGATGGAGGAAGACCACATTGCAGACTTGTAAGAAGATCAAAAAATGTCAAGTCTGGAATGCACCTTGGACAAGTTAGTGTAAAGGATTGAAAATGTATTAAGTAGTTAATTCTGTACTTAATAACAAGCAATAGCTGTTGTTCCACAAAACAAAGCTCACAGCCTTTGTTCTGCAAATCCCTCAGGCACAGATAACATTGTCTTCAGTCTGTTCATTCTTCCCAACCAGTCCTTAAGCCTATTCGAATCTTTTTTGCTTGGCTTTAGCCCTTAATCCTCAGAAAAAGGCCATTCAATCAGTACGCTCTTTGACAGAATCCACTTGGTTTTGTTGGGTCTAGTGCTCAAAAATGCCACAGCTGCTGAAAACATCAGGTAACAGGTCAGCACTCCATGGTAATTTGACCGTGGGAAGCCACTTCCTCTAAGAAGCAGTTTATACTTCATCCCTGTCTGGTTGCATTTCCTCAGGTAACTGTAAAATCAAGTATTGTTACTGCAGTTAACAAAAACAGCAGCATATAAATGATTTGCTCATTGGCCTACACAATCCTTTAATCCTTAACTTCTTTAGCCAAGCTCCCCATTATGCCTTATGATTACAATTTTATAGCTATTCAAAAACAAAAGATAAATAAGGTATGTTTGATATAGGTATGTTTGATATAGGTATAAGGTATGATCATTAAGAGCTCATACAATGTAACAAGGAGGCCTTCTTCAAAAGAAAGAATGAGCTACTCATGGTAGCATAACAGAATATAATGTCTGAAAGTCATTTAAGCATGTTGTACTAATTTAAAGCATGGATTTGCATGGAACACTGACCTGCTTTTCAGAATTGCTTCATGGAATCACTGTGGGAGAAAAAAGTGCTTAGTGATACTTGGAAAAGACATTTTTGGAATTGGTGGCAGAGCCTTGTGACTGAACATTAGATATAACCCTCATTGCTTTGTCAAATGACGAGAAACACCAGATCTGGTTTTCTTCCGTATGATAGAACAAAAGTTGAATTGTGTGTCGGAGCAGATAAAGCCAGCCCAACAGCTGGACTTTGAGGCAGACAACTTGCCAAATTCATAAAAGTGATAGGAAAAGGAATTTTCTCTCTAGATCCAATTGGCAATGACTGACAAGAGGAGAAAATGAAAGTGAAGGTTCAATTATATCTAGTTGGTCACCAAGACAGAGACCTTTACCAGACTATCAAGCCTACCAATGAGACAAAGGAAGAGAATTTCAGAGCCGTTAGAAATTAATTCAATTCTCCATGCACTGAGACAGTGGACAATTTAACCTTTTCAGAGATGTCAGGTGAATGTGGAAGTATTCATATTTTTTACTGAACTGAAGTTGCTGACTTCAGTTGTAAGTTCAGAGGTCTGAAGGACATGTTGATCCATGACAGAATTGCATGCAGAATTTGAGATCTAGAATCGAGAACCACCTGCTGAGAGAAACAGACTTATACCCAGTAAAAGGTGTCAAATCCAGTAGAGCTCCAGTTTTCCAAAGCCAGATTTGGATAGTGCTCTGCACAACTTTGTCAATGCAATTAAATAGAAGCACAGAGGAAAGAACAGCAGCCCAGTTTATGGGAAACAATGACACGAATATATAAAGGTGAATCACTTTTCATTCCATTATAGAGGGAGGATGGCTAGTAGCAAACAGAAGAGTACTAATAAAGGACAAGACAAGTTCACTATGTTGCACAAGCTGATTACAGTTCCCCTATGAAAGTTCTGAGGGAGAATTTGAGATCAAAGTCATGGCAGTCAACCCAGGTAGAGAAGAAATGGTAAAAGGGAACAGTGAAGAGGGAACCAAGTACCCAATACAGATCGTTTCTTCTATGGAAATAGAAGAAAGAGTGGAAAAGTTCCAGGTAGACAGTGGTACAATTAGATATAATTTAACTCCTGAGTAGTTGCAAGGAAGACACAAAACAAGTGCTAACAATGTACAACAACATGATTGCTGAACCACTGGACAAATGCAGGTTGAGAAGGAAAAATGCAAAGAATGGAAAAAAGCACAAAGCAAAGTTAGTTGTACTTGAAGAAATGTGTTCCAATCCTCAATAACTGGGCAATGCAGTGAACAGGAATGATGACAATACAGATAAGAGAACTTAATAGGAGAATGGATTACTGCAAATATAAGTACCTAACTCAATAAGAAGGAGCCGCTGATGAATATGCAGAAGTGTTTGAAGGAAATGGAAAGCTAGAGGGAAAATACCATCTGGGGTAACTGAGGGGAAGCGGTTGTAGTACATCAGCCAAGAGCTGTTCTGTAGCAGGGGAAGCGGTTGTTGTACATCAGCCAAGAGCTGTTCTGTAGCTGCCAGAGAAAAACTGAATCCTGTGTTTGAAAGATTAATGGGGAGAAGAAAAATATTGTTTATCATGCTGGGATAAGTTGAGTAAACATTTGTTTGAATCCACATGAGCTCAATGCTATATATCATATTGATACAAAGCTGGAAGAATTACATGCAGTTGTTTTGAGGGAATGGCCATAGAAACAGCAGGAACTTTCACACAGTCTTTTTTACTTCCAATTTTGAGGTGAGCTTAGCACTTCTGAAGTGTAGTGGTACCTAAATCTATCAGAGGAGAACAGCTATTGAAAGAGAGGTTGTAAATCATGAATGAATGACCAAGAATGAATGCAGAAGAGAAAGTCTTAAGCCTTGGGTGAAGATAGAAGTAGATCACTTTCTAGTTGAGGCCAAAAACTAACTGGTGATGAACAATCGATTTTCCATCTTCCTGGAAATAGTTTCACTCAGTTCAACCACATCTTGAAGTGTCATTCATAAACTGAAGGCTCAGTTTGTCACATATGTTACTCCACACCAGGTTGTAAGAGACTGGCTCACAATTTACTGCAGATGAATTTGCAAAGTGTGCAGCTACAGGGGGTTTAATCATCTATCATCACTACACTAATTATAGTCCACTGGATTATTATACTCAGCCTGGTTCTCACTTGAGTTA
Organism: Pristis pectinata; assembly: GCF_009764475.1. Taxonomy (NCBI): domain Eukaryota; kingdom Metazoa; phylum Chordata; class Chondrichthyes; order Rhinopristiformes; family Pristidae; genus Pristis; species Pristis pectinata. The sequence continues at coordinate 108,933,403 of NC_067407.1, forward strand.
TTCACTGACATGCATCATTGAAGATGTTTCATCATTTTCTCCATTTCCTTTGTTTTCTAGAGAGTTCTGCCTTTGATTCCCTTATGTATCTCCCTCTGACCCACCCCTCTTGCGAATGTATCTTACCTATACCTTCTACAAAGGCAAAGAATGTTGTAGGAACACCCAAGTACTTCTGACAAAGAAGCACACACAGGTGCAAACCTCAGGATCTTGGTCAGTCAGTGACTGACGAACTGCTGAACCAGATCAACATTGCCAACAGCTGCAAAGTGGATGAAGCCTAAAATACCAAATGGATAAAGCAGGCAGCAGAAGAGATGGAAGGAAAAGCAAGTTTCCTATAATAAAAGTACAGCTGGGGAGATGTCACAATCTTGTACATCTCCAATAACTCAATCTTCTTTCCTCAAAGAAGTCCTCAACTTCTCCCTTCTAATCTTGTCCCTAAAATCCCGCATCCCTGGAAGAAATTTAACAGCTGTCTTCTGCACCGTCTCTAGGACTTTCACAACCTTTGTCAGGCAATCAGAACTGGACACACAGTACTCCAGCTGTGGACTATCTAGAATTTTGTACAGTTTCACTGCTTTTGTATCCTTGTTTGTCATTTTAGGAATCCCAGGATCCCATTTGCTCTATCAATTACTCTTTTACCATGCCCTGTTCTTGCACACCTTCATTACTGTACCATTTAGTCAATATTTTTTTCCTAATTTTTTCTGCCAGTGTATCACTTCATATTTCATCTGCCACTTGTCTGCCCTTCCAGCCAGTATCTTCCTGACCTTTCGCAGTCTAATTACAATCTTTCCCAATATATACCACAAAGCTTTGTATCAACCACAAATATTGAAATGTTACCGTGCCTGTGACATTACTTAAGCAGCATTCCCTTGACTGACTTTTAGGAAACATTACAGTTTAAGAAGTATGAAAAATGCCCAGTGATAATAAACCTAATTCTGATTTACAACCACCCTGCTTTATTCCTTTGAGCTAATATTCTGCCCATGCTGCAACTGATCCTACAATTCCAATCGCCTTATTTTTGTTAACTAACTTTTTCTCTGAGACTTCATCCATTCAGACATTACCTATTGCATTATTTTCACCGATCTTCTTTGTCACGCCACTGAAAAAAAATCAATTGGGTTCATGAAATAGGATTTGCCTTCAATAAATCTATGTGGACTCTCTTATTAATCTTTTCAAAGCTTTTTCATTTATTCCCCTGATTATTGTTTCCAGAAGCTTCCCTGTAACTGAGATTGAACAGCGCTGCCTGTAATGGTGACCTTAAGACAAAACATGTCTCAGGTATAGATAAGAGAGGTGGGTCAGAGGGAGATACATAAGGGAATCAAAGCCCAAACCATCTCGATAACAAAGATAATAGAGAAAAGGAAATCTTCGATGATGCATGTCTGTGAATAACTCAAGTGAGAACCAGGCTGAGTATAATACGAGATGATTGATTTTCATTGCTGACTTTGGGTACTTCATTCTTATTCCCAAAACTTCTTATTTACTGATTTCTGTTGGCTTCCTCACCTTGAAAATCATTTCAAGACAGACTTTTATATGAAAGATACTATGTACCTACATATTGTTGCTGCAATGTCAACAGCATTTTAACTTAGCAGCTGATCAAGTAAATAACAGGGACAAGTGAAACAAAATACTGCAAGATTGTTATAAGATAAAGCCTCATAGATATGACTTAGAGGTTCCATTAGAGTCATACAACAGGTGTGTGGAAAGAGGCCCTTTGGCCCACCAAGACCATGCTGACCATTAATCACCTATTCACGGTAATTCTACATTAATCACATTATAATAACCGTGGATTTTCTACATTAATCACAACCACAAACAACTAGCACAATCCTAATCACAACAGTTTTGCAACACTATGACTACTTTGATCACTTTGCACCAAAATGGACTTTGTTTTTCTTTGTTCTAATTGTGTTCTTTCTTGTAAAAATTATAATTTATGTGTACTTTATGTTTTTCCTGTGAATGCTGCTTATATGATGCTACGTGCCTGTGATGCTGCTGCAAGTTTTTCGTTGCACCTGTGCACACACATACTTGTGCATATGACAATAAACTCGACTTTGACTTTCGTTTATTCTCCTCCACTCCACTTCCCTCCTGCCCCCACCAATTTTCCCATTCACCTACACACTATGGGCAATGCTGTGCTACCCTTGACCCTCAACCCTCAACAAGCAGTATATATGACTAGAGAGGGTGGCCCTTATTTGAGTCTCAGGCCTTTACTTCAGCAGTGGTTCCCAGGCTAAGTGACATGAGATGTGGAAAATGACTATGGAATTGGGAGGATCACTTTTGGTCTTCATGGTTTCATAAAAGGGTGCTTATTCTTAAACAAGTAAAGCTTTTTGTTGGAAACTTTTTTTGTTAGAATCCCGAGGGCAGGACCAATGACTACTTTATTTATTGATAACTAATTATATTAAAAACCCTTCCACGGGCTGGGTGGGGAATTGCTTCTTGTGTCCATTGCTGGGATGAACCTGGCGCAAGATCAGAGACCCCTTTCACTTAAATAGGGATTCTCTGCCTTTGGATTTGGAAAAGTAAATGATTTTAAAATATATGTATTACTTTAGTGTTTTAATAAGTTATGATTTTATATTTTTATGATTCCTATATTATTTTGTAAAATGTTTAAAAACTATTTTATATTATTTAATCTAAGTTTAATACTCTTTAATAGTCTGAGTGTCAAAGACATTTAGAAACTTACATTCCTTAATAGCTTTGACACAGACAATTTTCTGCCCCCTGGAGGCAAGGGAGAAGATTGTTAAGGGCTTGACCAAGATCTTTGTATCCTCCTTAGCCACAGGCAAGGTCCCAGAAGACCAGATAATAGCCAATATTGTTCCTTTGGTATTGGTATTGGTATTGATTTATTATTGTCACTTGTACTGAGGTACAGTGAAAAACTTGTCTTGCACACTGATCGTACAGGTCAATTCATTATACAGTGCAGTTACATTCAGTTAGTACACAGTGCATTGATGCAGTACAGGTAAAAACAATAACAGTACAGAGTAAAGTGTCACAGCTACAGAGAAAGTGCAGTGCAATAAGGTGCAAAGTAACAACAAGGTAGATCGTGAGGTCATAGTCCATCTCATTGTATAAGGGAACCGTTCAATAGTCTTATCACAGTGGGGTAGAAGCTGTCCTTAAGTCTGGTGGTACGTGCCCTCAGGCTCCTGTATCTTCTACCCGATGGAAGAGGAGAGAAGGGAGAATGTCCCGGGTGGGTGGGGTCTTTGATTATTCTGGCTGCTTCACCAAGACAACGAGAGGTAAAGATAGAGTCCAAGGAGGGGAGGCTGGGGTCCATGATGCGCTGGGCTGTGTCCACAACTCTCTGCAGCTTCTTGCGGTCCTGGGCGGAGCAGTTGCCGTACCAAGCCGTGATACATCCGGATAGGATGCTTTCTATTGTGCATCTGTAAAAGTTGGTGAGAGTCAAAGGGGACAAACCAAATTTCTTTAGCCTCCTGAGGAAGTAGAGGCACTGGTGAGCTTTCTTGGCTGTGGCGTTCTACGTGATTTGACCAGAACAGGCTGTTGGTGATGTTCACTCCCAGGAACTTGAAGCTCTCAACCCTCTTGACCTCAGCGCCATTGATGTAGACAGGTGCATGTACTCCACCCCCTTTCCTGAAGTCAATGACCAGCACCTTTGTTTTATTGACATTGAGGGAAAGGTTGTTGTCATGACACCATTTCACTAAGCTCTCTATCTCCTTCCTGTTCCTGTACGCTGACTCATTGCTGTTGGAGATACGGCCTACAACGGTGGTACCATCTGCAAACTTGTAGATGGAGTTAGAGCAGAATCTGGCCACACAATCATGAGTGTATAGGGAGTAGAGTAGAGGGCTGAGGACGCAGCCTTGTGGGGCACCAGTGTTGAGAATAATCATGCCAGAGGTATTGCTGCCTATCCTCACTGATTGCGGTCTGTTTGTTAGAAAGTCAAGGATCCAGTTACAGAGGGAGGTGTTGAGTCCTAGGTCTTGGAGTTTGGTGACAAGCTTGCTTGGAATTATTGTATTGAAGGCAGAGCTGTAGTCAATAAACAATAGTCTGACGTAAGTGTCTTTACTGTCCAAATGCTCCAGAGCTGAGTGTGGGGCCAGGGAGATGGCATCCGCTGTAGACCTGTTTCGGCGATAGGTGAATTGCAATGGGTGCAGGTTGTCTGGGAGGCTGGAGTTGATGCGTGCCATGACCAACCTCTCAAAGCACTTCATGTTGGTGGATGTCAGAGCCACTGGTTGGTAGTCATTGAGGCATGTTACCTTGCTTTTCTTTGGTACCGGGATGATAGTGGTCTTCTTAAAACAGGTGGGAACCTGAGATTAAAGCAGGGAGAGATTAACTATGTCTGCAAATACTTCTGCCAGCTGATCAGCACAAGATCTGAGCACACGGCCCAGGACACCATCTGGGCCAGGTGCTTTCCTCGTGTTCACTCTCCGGAAGTCTGATCTTACGTCCTCCACTGTGATCACAGGTTCAGCTGCATTGTAGGCTGTCAGGGTGGATGGTGATAATCCACTTCCCTTCTGTTCAAAACGTGCATAGAATGCGTTAAGTTCATCAGGAAGGGATGCGCTGTTGCTAACTATGCAGCCCGACTTCATCTTGTAGCCATTATGGCATGTAAGCCCTGCCATAACTGACAGCTGGTCAGGGACTCTATCTTGAGTCGGTATTGCCTCTTGACATGCCTGATAGCTTTCCGAAGGTCATACCTCGATTTCTTGTACAGATCAGGATTGCCAGATTTGTGTGCAGCAGTCCTTTCATTCAGTAGGGAATGGATCTCCTGGTTCTTTGTTTAAGAACGGTAATAGGGATAATCTAGGAAATTGAAGGCCTGTTCCTGTGCTATATTGTTCTATGTTCTGTATTCTATTGGTAGCCCTTCTAATAGAACTACCATGCAGCGTGTAGCCCACGTAAATAAATAGGACGTGATTATAATGTGTGCATGAGCGCTATCTGAAAAGAATCTTGAACAGATAAGGCACATCTTTTAGAGCTCTCCATGTTTCAGAACACAGAACATACAGCACAGTACAGGCCCTTTGGCCCATGATGTTGTGCCGACATTTTATCCTGCTCCAAGATCTATCTAACCCTTCCCTCACACATAGCCCTCCACAGAACACAGAACACCACAGAACTCCACAGAACACATTTCCTATATGTTCCTCTACACACTGTATATTACAGTGTGTAGAGGAACACACCTCATACTATGTGCCAAGAAACAGCTAACTGTTACTTTTACTAGCAAGGTCAGCCTACGGCTTCCCTTGTAGCTGGCACCACAACTCTGTATGTGGTTGCCTGATGATTAAGTGATTTGATTTAACAGCTACTGCCAGAAAGTTGTGACACTGCCTGTAAAACCAAAATACAGGATACCACAAAATGATGCAGTCAGGCCTCTTTGACATCCCTGTAATGTGCCTCTTCCTATTCCTCCAAGAAATATTAGCAATATAAGATGCTGGTTGAAGATTCATTTTCCCAATATCATGGAAATATCAACAAATAAAAGTATCACCCTTGAAGCTTTTAGTAAATCCTCCTGAGCAAATGAACAGAAATAGAATCTAAGAAATAAGGTACAAAAATTGCTTGGGGATGTTGGCACAGGTATTAGCCCAAGATGATGGCACAAGCAAACTTATTAAAAACTACAGTATATCTGTAAATAATTCACTCCAGTATCCATGAAATCAATTATATATGGCTGGGTAGATAACTGTGGTTTGTTCCAATATAATAATCTGAAAATTGCATGAACATTCAAATTACTATCTCAGATCTAATTTTGATATATAACTGTAAATTGATGGACATTTTTCATATCAGTGCAAAGTCTGAGCAACAAATAGCATGGAAAGAAAAGTGAGTAAAAATATGATCCAGAAGATTTCTGATTTTCTGATTTATTATGCTTGTTAATTATAAAAATCAATTGTGAGCAGGGTACATTTGGAAGTTAAGAAAAGTAATGTAGTTAGAGAAACACTTCAGTAAATGTATTTCAGAGAGAAATCGAGAACGAAGCAATGGAGGATAGAGACATGAGCCTTTTACAGACAGTTTTCCTTTGATGAGTTCATTAAGTCCTGCCCTGTTAACAAGATATTATAACTCATTATGTTATATTTAACATTCATTTCTTGAGGATCAATGCTTTGACCATTTTTTCAAAAGTAGCATTTACAAATAAGAATTTTACTTTATAAAATTGGATTTTTAAGAAAAACATTATCTCTAAATTTTCATAAAAATTTGTGAGGGAGGTATGCCAAATTGAGTTTGCTTTCTTCAGGGCTTAAAATCTAATTAGTATGTTTGGGTAACTGAAAAACTGCCTCCCTGTCATCCTTTTGAAAATCTATTCGATTTTTGTCAGTGAAAAAAGTGATAATAAGGAGCAGGAAGTTTTTGAAAGAGTAGAGGTACGGTAGGCAGGGAGGCCCAGGTGAGATAAGTCAAGGAAGACAGGAGACTACGGAAAGATCTGCCTTGGGCTGTAGGCCAGGAGACAGAGTAATTATTGTGTTCAGTTTAGCTGTGATAAACCATTGTGAAGAGAGAAACATAGTGTGTTTATTACTTGGAAGTCACTTGTTCTTATCAAAATAAATATAATAACTTTGCTTTGTAAATATTGTGAAATAAAGCAGTGTAACATTTTGTGCTAGGCCCCATTTCAAATGTTTGTTTGTCAGATGTCAGAATGATTGAGGAAATGCAAGTATGAAAGATACTTAAGTTTGGTTCAAGTCAAATAGAGATTTATCATTACCATCCCAAGTCACTTCATTGTATGAATAGATATACGGCAGTACAGACTAACGTTCATAAAAAAGGTCACTTATGGGATTGACTGATACTAGTAAACTGAGAAATATTGTGATTGACCTGAATGTGCTTTGTTCTGAGATGTTTTAACACATTGGTATCCACATTCACTTGGAAATCTTATAAAGTTCAAGCATGAAAATCATTGTAGTGCTCATCAGAAATTAAATGGGTCATGGCATTATTGAAATAGCAGAGAGGATAATTTGATCTGTGCATATTAAGTATTCATATGATGACAGTACAGACAGTAATTATAAGGCTTATGTTTTGTTCCTTCCCTTTTTACCATCTTAACTGATTCATTATTCAACCTCATTAAAATTTTTTAATGTGCACTGCAATCTAAGCCGAAGTTGCTGTTAGATTCCTATGGGATCTTATAGTGGTGTAGGCTTTGTGAGTAGCAATGAACCAGCAGAGCTTGTTGATGATCTTGGTTCAAAACAAAACATCCTACTTTCTGCAAATCTCCCAGCAGGAAACTGTGTAAAATACTGGGAGGATTTTCCACAGCAAGGACTTCAGCATCTTAAAGAGCATCATGTAATACAGCTAAAACCGGCACTGAGCACAAAATGATAAAAAAATTGACAGTTATTTTCACACCCAGAAACTTGGCCAAAACAGTCGAAATAGCAGATGCAATCACTTCAAGTAGACTAAAGCAACAACGTTAGCAGTTCAACCAACCAGCAATAAATTTTAAGTTGCGTTCACCTCTGTTCAGCTCTGAGAAATTTCCTATTCTGCAATTCAAAACAATAAAAAGGACAAACCAAGCAACCACAAGCCACTGGAGGACTTAACCAATGGAGCCAAAAGCTAAACTCATCAGCAAGTAATATTGTAGCTTCCGGAAATTAAGTGGAAGTAGCATCTTTGACATAATCATGGGCGATGGGTGTAGAATGATCAGTTGATGTAATGTACATACTGTAAGTATTTAGAAGCCACACAATGTTCCTCATCAATGACAGCTAAATCTGTTATTTGAATAGGAAATTAGTAAGTGGTTGGCAGAAATTTGGGATAAATGAGGAATTTGGAGAATGGCCAGGGACAAATGCTGGCCTAGAAATTAGATCAGTTAATGCTCTTTATTTCAGCACAATACAATTGAAACTGTATTTACCACAGTTGAAATGACATAACAATTATTCTCTGGTTGTTTTATGTTACTCCAGATACTCATTCCTTGGCCACTTGAAGTGAATTCTGCATCCTGCATGCATTGAATGGGATTATTCCTATGCAATACTCTCAGGACAAATAAATCTTCACAGTGCAACACTGGACTTGGACCATTAGAGGGGAAGTCGCTTCAGGCACTTCCATCCTTTTGCCAGAATCAGGTTAGGCCCTCAATCCCCTGTCTGTCTTTCAGCATAGACCTCCAATGCTCCAAACCAGCTGTCAATCAGTTTGGCCCCAATACACCTGCCTCACCTGGGCCCACAAATGCTGTCCCTCTCCCCTTTCCCAGCCTTCCTAGATTTGTCCTCAGCTTCATTTGGCACATTTTCATCCCTGAGAAAGTGCATTGTATATTCAATGGCAAGACCTTAGGTACAGATGTAGTTTGCAGCAATAGGCCTATGACTAAAATGGTCATTGATGCACAACTGTAATGACCATCCAAAACACTTTCTATATTAATAACCTTTAGAATAGAAAGCAGCATACCCGAAAGTCACAAGGGAGAGATATTCAACCCAGGTTGTAGTGCCAAAAATGCTATTTAGAACTGAATTTTGAAAGCCAAGTAAAATGTGCAACAGCTGCATAAGGTGCATTTAATAATACTAATTGAGATGGTGGTGGAGGGGGAGGGGGTTGAATTTCCAGTGAAAACAAACTAAATGTGCAAGTGAAGTGACAGCAGATGAAGTTCAACATAAAGAGTTCAATGGTACATTTAGACACAGAAATGGCAAATGAAAATACAATCTAAATAAAGAAAGGCTGTGGGATAGATGAACAAAGAAAACTGGAGATCAAAGTAATTAACATCTCTTGTAACATTTAATGACTTATCAGAATGGCTAAAGGGATCACAACAAGTAGTATTGGGGTAGCTTTTGTGAACAAGCATTTCAAGTACAGCTTAATGCAACAAGAGCACTTGAAGGTTATGATTTGCTTTCCATAATGCATGAAACAATCTATCTCATGGAATATAAAAATAGGAAGTGCTACTGCAGTTATTAGACCTCCACAGACCTCATTACTAGAATAACCTTATGAACCTGCAGAATCATTCCTGCTATTGTGATTCCTGGATATTCCAACCAAAGCGTTGAGCAGCAGTGATCAGTGCCTTGATGTTTCAGAGAGTAATTAAGCTGACAGTCATGAAGAAAAGGGACAGCTAGTACTTCCCTGAAGAAATCATTGCAGTAAATGAGACAGGACACTTATTCTAAACACGTAATAATTAATCAGGGAAGGGGAAATTATTTAATGAGCTGTTATTTATATTGTCTTAAATAATTGAAGGTGAAAATGGTGCAATAGCTGAAAAATAATTAATAGCTCAAAATTCTTGTGCTAAAATTATATCTGTTATGTGTATCTTTAACACCCATTTCTTCAATAGCAACAGAAGTTGCCTTATATTAATTTATCAGAATCAGCATCTTATTGTGGTCAAGCTTATAGATTTTAGATACTAACTAGAACCTTTTCAGTTCAAACAGCCTGTCATAACAAGTAAATGTTGTTGACCAACATACATCCAGACAAATTCCAAGGCATATTTAGATTTGATGGGAAACAGAATGAACATGGTGATCAAAGACCCTTCACCAGGGTGATTGATTGAATGGCTTGGCTGTTTCCTCAAGCAAAACTTCCTGGAGACCAACCAAATAAATACTGTAGGAGTATATCTTCTTAAGCCACTCATGATTCCCAAGAGTAAAGCTCTTGTTTAATCTCCTATAGTTAAAAACCAGCTTTGCATGTAAGGTTAAGGAAGCAAATGACAAATTAAATCTTAGAAAAAAAATGACTCAATTTTTGTCACAGCTGTCTCAACAACCAAATAAACTTGCGTTTTATAGTGCTTTTATTACTGTAAAAATCCCAATGTGCTTCACAAGAAAGTTATGAAACAAAATTTGATGCAGAACCACACAAAAAAATATATCAAGTGGATAATCAAAAGATTAATGAAATGTATAGGCTTTAAGGAGAATCTTTAAGGAGAAAGAGATTGCTACAGAGGGGGAAATCTTATGAACTTGGAATTGGAATTGGTTTATTATTGTCACTTGTACTGAGGTACAGTGAAAAACTTGTCTTGTACACTGTCCATACAGATCAATTCATTACACAGTACAATGAGTTCATACTGGGTAAAACAATACAGAATGTAGAAATAAAGTGTCACAGCTACAGAGTGCACCGCACAGCGCACCCCCCCCCACCCCCCCGAAGTCAATGATCAGCTCTTTTGTTTTGTTGACATTGAGGAAAAGTTTGTTGTCATGACACCATATCATTAAGCTCCCTATCTCCTTCCTCTACTCTGACTCATTGTTATATGAGATCCTGCCCACTATAGTGGTATCATCTGCAAACTTGTAGATGGCATTAGAGCAAAATCTGGTCACGCAGTCATGAGTGTAGAGTGAGTAGAGCAGGGAGCTGAGGACGCAGCCTTGTGGAGCACCAGTGTTGAGAATAATCGTGCTGGAGGTGTTGCTGCCTGTCCTCACTGACTGTGGTCCGTTGGTCAGGAAGACAAAGATCCAGTTGAAGTGTTGAGTCCCAGGTTTCAGAGTTTGCTGATGAGTTTGCTTGGAATCATAGTATTGAAGGCAGAGCTGTAGTCAATAAACAATAGTTTAACGTAGGTGTCTTTACTGTCCAGATGCTCCAGAGATGAGTGTAGGGCCAAGAAGATGGCCTTCGCCATAGACCTGTTTCAACGGTAGGCGAATTGCAGTGGGTCGAGGTTGTCTGGGTGGCTGGAGAGGCCATGACCAGCCTCTCGAAGCACTTCATGATGGTGGATTTCAGAGCCACTGGGTGTAAGTCATTAAGGCATGTTACCTTGTTTTTCTTAGGTACCAGGATAATAGTGGTCTTCTTCTAGAACCTCAGATTGAAGCAGGGGAGGTTAAAAATGTCTGCAAATATCCCGCCAGCTGATCTGCATAGGATCTGAGGACACAGCCAGGGACACCATCTGGGCCAGATGCTTTCCGTGGGTTCACTCTCTGGAAGACTGATCTTACATCCTCAACAGTGACCATGGTTTCAGGTGCACTGGAGGCTGTCGGGGTGGTTTGTGACATACCAATTTCCTTCTGTTCAACGCATGCATAGGATGCGTTCAGCTCATCGGGAAGGGATGCGCTGTTGTTGGCGGTGCTGCCCGACTTCATTTTGTAGCCCGTTATAGCATGTAAACCCTGCCACAACTGACGGCTGGTCTGGGACTTAGTTTTGGACTGATATTGTCTCTTGGCATCTCCGATAGCTTTATAGAGGCCGTACCTCAATTTCTTGTGAAGGTCAGGGTCACCTGATTTGAATGCTGCAGTTGTAGACTTCAGTAGGGAGTGGATCCCCTGGTTCATTTATGGTTTCCAGTTTGGAACACCCAGATTGTCCTCTTTGGAACACAGTGCTCAACACATTTGCTGATAAAGTCTGTGATGGTGGTGACATGTTCATCTAGGCTGGCAGCTGAGTCTTTGAACATGGACCAGTCCACTGACTCAAAGCAGTCACATAGAAGCTCATCTATTTCCTCAGACCAGCACTGTACAACTTTTTGTACCGGATCCTCCTGTTTCAGCTTCTGTTTGTATGCAGGGAGAAGGAGCACAGCCTGATGGTCTGATTTACCACAGGGAGGGTGGGGGGGGGGGGGTGGCTCAGTAGGGTGTTTGGATCCCTGGTGGGACAGGAGATGTGCTGGTAGTACTTTGGTAACACACCCTTGAAGTTGGCCTGGTTGAAGTCACCCTCGATGATGAAGAGGGCCTCAGGATATCCCATTTCGATGCTGTTGACCACAGAGTATAGTTCGTTGAGCGCAGGCTTCACATCCATCTGGGTTGGGAAGTGGACTGCCATCAGGATAGCTGAAGGTGAGCTGCCAATGGATGCCAAGAGACCAGAGCATAGATATCTGGGACGGCTATAAGCCTGAAGGTGTTAAAGAGATAGGGAGAGGTGAAACCATGTAGGTATTTGAAGATGAGAATGAGAATTTAAAAATTAAGGTATTGCTCAGTCAGGACCTACTAAAGGTCATCCAGCAAGACAATGGGCAAATAGGAATTTGTGCAGGTTAGGGTACCAGCAGCAAATTTTTTCATGGGTTTAATCTATGTTAATATACCTCTGCATGAAGTACATTTATCCTGGGATTCCATGAAATGCCAAGAAGGCAATCAAGACATGTTCCACGTTTGCAGACTTATATCACATAACTGATCACCAGAGCCCTCATCTACAGTTAGTTGAAGCACAATCTCTTCAAATGTTCTAAGACAATCTCATTTTGCAGAACACGATGTGTGTGAAGCCTGTTTGGAAGCAATCAGTTCAGATACTCTGGCCTATCTTTAATGCATGCCTTCTTTGTTACTGCCAAAACTCCTCTGGAACCATCAAACAGAAAGGGATGATTAGTGACAGTCCCATAAGGCCTACTCAAACAGAATCCAGTTGCACCCACTGAATTCAGATTATATGAATCGTTGCAGCACTGAACCTGAATGATGTGATTAAATAAGCAATCAAATTGCTGAGTTAAAATACAACAAATTGCTGCAAACATCAAGCAGATTCCTTTCAAAATACAAGAAACACATTCATTACTTGTTTTATGTGGTACTAAACCATAGAAGCACTGTACTTAGACTACAGTCTATTTATACACTATATTATTCTTAAATATATACAACAGTGCAGGCCAAAGACCATAAATCCTGATGGGCATTCATGCTATGGAAGTGAAGCATGCTGCTATAGGATAAGCAATTCTCTTGGAAAGCTGTAGCACTCAAACCCTGTCTTTCAAGGACCTTTCCACAATTAATATTTGGAAGATCAAATGTAATTTCCATTCAGATTCAGGCTTTACTTAATATGAATATAAGAACATGAGAAATAGAATCAGGGTCCCCTTGTGCCTGCCTGCTATTCAATAAGATATGGCTGATCGTTCCTCTCAGTTCCACTTTCCTGCACAAACACCACGTCCCCTGATTCTCTGAATATCCAAAAGTCTATGAATCTCTATGTTTGATGCAGTTAACAACTGAACCTCCACAGTCCTCTTGGGTAGAAAATTCTACAGATTCATGGTTTTCTACTGCATTTCTTGGTACATGTGCTAATTTGGTGACTTGCAAATTTCTATAGATCTATGGTGGAGAGCATTCTGTCAGGTTGCATCACCACCTGGTATGGAGGTTCCAATCCACAGGATTGCAAGGGGCTGCAGAGGGTTGCAAACTCAGCCAGCTCCATCGTGGGCACAACCCTCCCCACCATCGAGGACATCTTCAAGAGGCGATGCCTCAAGAAGATGGTATCCATTATTAAGTACCCTCACCATCCGGGACATGCCCTCTTCTTATTACTACCATCAGGGAGGAGGTACAGGAGCCTGAAGACCCACCCTCAATGATTCAGAAACAGCTTCTTCCCTTCCACCATCAGATTTCTGAATGGTCCACAAAGCTGTGAACACTACTTTGTTATTCCTTTTTTTACGCTACTTATTTATTTTTGTAACTTATAGTAATTTTATATCTTTGCACTGTACTGCTGCCGCAAAACAACAAATTTCACATCATCTAAGTCAGTGATAATAAATTGGATTCTGATTCTCAATGCTCCAGCCAAATTCCCCTCTGAACTTCACAGGGTTGAGAGGCAGGGCTCCAACCTGCTGCCCTTAACGAGATCATAAAATATTCACAGGTTGGTTGATGGTTGATCTCTTTCAGCTGTGAATATGATTTTACAAATGATCTGGCAATTGAAGCTGAATTTACTGATGCAGGCAACATATGAAATCATTTAACATTTGGTCCTCAACAGCTCCCACTGCCTTTTATATATGCCTTCTACACCCCCATCTGCCTAGATATAAGGCATCTGTCCTTCTTTCCACCGACTACTGCATGACCCCCAGTGCAGCACCCAAAAACCTAGGACCCTTCTAATGCCCATATTGTGTGATTCTTTACCATTGTACAAGTTAGATTCATTTATTTCGCATTCCAGTCACAGTGCATCTCCATTTGAAAGCTGCAGGTTAACTTTAAGTAGCAAAGGTTAGCTTTGCCTAGTATTAGGCAATGACGATTTTGGGATCCCATCTGATGTGCACAACCAATGAATATTAAAAGTAGTGCTGGCTGTCTGCGGCAATCCTCTCCATGAATAGCCTGAACTAAGTCAGTATACTCTATGTGAATGGGCATGGGTTAATCATTAATCAGAATTCCTGTATCCGTTTTGTGTAGGGATTATTCATTTTAGCCCTAACACATTTTGGGAATGTATTCTGGAAAAAGAACCTTCAATAAAGCAGACAGACCCAGTGATTGAATTGTATAGTGCAGTAATTACCTGGTAGTTAATTACTTGCATTCTAGAGTGTTAGAGGTACAGAAATTTTTTAATTTAAAATTCTTCACAATGTCTATGATGTCAGAGATATAGTGCCTGATACAAAATATTGTGAGATGTATGTTTGTTCATTGCTCATGCACAATTTTTAATTAATTTGAAGTGAATTAGTTGCTATGGGGATATGCGTGTACACTCATTTTAATCAACATCTCGTGCTGTGATTAACGAAGATGGAATAAATAATATATATTACAAAAGGACTACCTTTCTCATTGGCAATTAAACTCAGAGTACTTATTGATAAAACTCTGCAATCGATGGCGTTGAGATAGGGCAGCTCATAGCAAAAAGTCCACTGTAAGGTAAACAAAGTTGCTTGTGTGTTGTGACGCCCTCAGCTCCAGTGAACACCAGCTCGCAGAGCTATGATGGTAGTGGTCTGAGGCTGCATGACATGCATGGTAGTGGAAGCTGAGAGGTTGATAATCAGGTGTTGGATCTGGAGGTATTGTAATGGAACTGGCCACATATGCATGATATAAATGATGGGCTCCAAATTCTGTACAGTCCTGTATGGCTAAAGCTGTACTCTCCAGTGTTCCTTGACATTTTTCAGATTGACCTCTTAATGCACCAAGTATTTCTTTGAGTACACCCATCAGCCTTTGTGTGCCAAAAAGCCCCATCAAAATCCTTACTTAAGTTCTCTGGACTACTCATTTTCCTTCCCTTTCTCCAGTGCATTTGCCCCAGTGCCTCACCTGATGCATACCTTCCTTCCCCCCCCCCCCCAACTAAACTAAGCTCCATGGGGTGAGAGGCTCCAGCGTTTGAGATGGCAGCAAGTGTCAGACTGCTGTGATGAAAAGGGTTGTCCTATCATGGAAGAATCTTTAAAAAATAGATCGGTATTCTTTGGAGTTTATAAGAATAAGGAATGATCTTATTGACACCATACAAGATCCTATGGGGCATGACAGGGTACATGTTGAGATATTTCCACCAGTGGGACAGTCTCGAATGAGGGGGCAAAGTTACAAGGGAGGGGCAGTTATTTAAAACTGGGATGTGCAGGAATTTTTTCACACAGAGGGTGGTGAATCTCTGGAATGCTCTACCCCATAGGATTACAGAGGCCAGAGCATTGGAGCATTAGAGAGGAAGTAGATACATTTTTGAAAGATTGGGGAATTTAGGGCAATGTGGAACTGGCACAATGCAATTGAGGCCCGAGGAAAATCAGCCATTATCAAACTGAATGACAGGACAGGCTTGAGGGGTCAGGTGGCCTGATTCTGCTTCAATCTTCTTGTGTTCTTGTGGGTGACAGGGCACTTTATTTATTGACGTCTTGTTGCTCAGTCTCCACTGCTTGTCAAGATGGTAATTTTTGACTATTTGAAAGAAGAGCGGCTCAAGGGTAAGGTTATAATACAGGGAGGGGTAAGGTGCAGGAGAAAGCTTGTGCCATCTGCAGTTTGTAAATATGTGATTGTGGTCTGAGGGGAATTGGATGTGAGAAGGAAGATTAAGCATCAATATAGCATTATTTTCAGTATATGACCCTTGCCACTGGCCATGGACTTGGTACACTAATAATGGCCACCAATCTGCCCTCTGAGCAAAAGGTGTTAGACTCATCCTTGACTCCACTGATCAAAAGTTGCAACATGGTTATGCCTTGTTTTCTCCTGCATAGGAGTGCGAACACTGTTAGTGACTTTCTTATAATGTGTTTGGTTGACATGCTTCCCATTGCTGAATAATTTATAGTGAATTGTGAAATATTAGAGTGAGCCTTGGAATAGTAATAAAGGTGTGAAGGCTGGTTGGATATATGAATGTTAGGGAACAGTCTTGATTGATAGTGATTTTTAGTTGGTCAGTGAAGGGGTGAAGAGTGCTGAACAGTGTGAGAGGTTAAAGGTGCAGATTGGACAATGATATAATTCGGTTTGAACAAGCATGTCAGCAATTTATCATTTTTTGCAGCACTGTGTCCTTGTCTTTGCTACTTCTCTCCTGAAATTTACCTTGTTTGCAGCCTCCTCCCACTGCTCTCTTGACTACCTGTCTCGAGGAATTCTTAGTGTCCCGTGGAAAGACTGCCTCTTTATCACTCTCCTTTTCTGCAGTTTGTTGACAAGGCCTCAAAAGCAGTAAATGAACATTCAGGTGCCTCTCTTATTCATGATGACCTGTGGTTTGCCAAAACCTGTGGAATGACTCATTCCACTGGTTGGAATCACAAAGCATCTTCCCTCTATGAGGTGAAGAGGAGCAGGGGCAAACCACCTGGCCCCTCAAGCTTGCCCTGTCATTCATGAAAGCACTAGCTATTTTATACTAGCACTAGCTAGTCACAACATCAGGTCTTATCAAGATCCACCACAACCAGCAGCAGTGTAATTAGCACTTTCTGCAAACAGACACAACTTTTGTGTTTATCCTGCACTGAATAAAATGAGAGAAGTTATCAGTCATTACGATCTCAGTTCATTTCTTTCAGCTCTAACCAACTGAGCTCCTTCTGTGTTTTTAGGTATTAGTGTTAAACTGACACAATGAAAGTACTTCAGTGAAAAATATGATAAATAGTTTGCCACAGCAAAAGATCATATGTAGCAATTTGTGAGATATTTATCTACCAGTGGTGATTAAGAATGAAACTAATTATAATCTCCTTCAAAGAAGCTATGAAAGCACACTTCATTTAGAGCACATACGTGCAGCACAACTGAAATAGGGAACAGAAAGACAGCAAATGACTGGCTAGAAAATGAGCAATGAACCTTCAAAAAGGAGCTGGTTCAAGTACAGACCAAACACATTCCCACAAAGGAGAAAACTGGAGTTCCCTAGATGATTGCAGATTAGGGATTAAAAAGAAACAGGGAAAAAGAGACATAGAATAGAATATGAGGCTCATGGTATGGGTGAGAACTGAGCTGAATACAGTGAGGAGAACTGGGGAAAGAAATGAGTGGGGCAAAAAGATCTTTGGGGAATGGTATTTAACACAAATTGGAATCCCAAAGACTTTTATAAATGTATAAGTAGTAAAATATTACGTAATGGAAGGATGGGGCCAATTAGTGACTAAAAAGGACTTATTATTCCAGAGGCAGATGTGGCTCTGGTATCAGATTAATTATAAGGGAAATTACATTGAATTAGATACAGTATATGGAAGGCATTTTAAAGATTGACAGTGCTCAACAGAAGCAGTAGACCCATTATCAGTTATAGGTAAATATAATTATAGATGTCATTTATAGATGTTATAGATGTCTACCTGCAATGCACTTTCCTGTAGCTGTGACACTTTACTCTGTATTCTGTTATTGTTAAGACTGCTCACAAACTCAAGCAGACACTATAGGTCAAATGGCTTTCTTATCCCCTGGTCCTCCTTAGATATTGAAATAATGTCAAAACACTAAAGGATTGCAAATGTTACAAAGTATGCTCAAAAAGGGGAAGAAGGATAACCCCAGTAGCTGCAGGCCAGTCAGGATAAAGTTGCTGCTGAGGTTCTTTTTAGAGACAATCAAGGTTAAAATCAATTGACCATTTAAAATTAATAAGTGACAGCCAGTTAAAGATAAATGGGTTTTGACTAACTTGGTTAATTGCTTTGTAGTAATAAAGGTTTGATGTGTACATAAACTTTCAAAAGGCATTTGATAAAGTACCACATGATGGGCATGTTTATCAGATTGAAAACTGGTGGATTAAAGAAACAGCAGTAGAATGGATAAAAATTGTCAATGGGACAGAAAGCAGAAAGTAATAGTGAAGGATTTCTTTTGTACCAGAGAGAAGTGGACAACAGTGTTCTCCAGGTGTAGGAACAAAGCTCTTTTCAAGATCAATAAGTGACCTGCACTGGTGTATATTTCATAATTGCAAGATATGCTGATGGCAAAATAGTTGGAAATATATTAAAGAATAATAAATATAATGAATAATATTAATAATAAAGAATAAAATGACATAGGCAGGCACAGAGGAAATGAACTTAAATACAGATTAGTGATGCATTTTGGTAGGGTGGAAAGGCAATCTAAATCAAATGGGCTACAAAGACATAGACACCTAAGGGCAAATGCACACAAATCTTTGAAAGTATATTGAGAAGGCTGATAAAAAGCATTCTTGACTTTAATCTTGACTGGGGTGAATTGGAAGACCTTTCATTGGGAACTCAAAGCCTGCGTGCTGTCATGTTTTAATATCATAAAGGCCATCATTTCTTCCTGGTTTCCCACCCAGGACACCTGAAGGCAGCCTGTTTGACAGGCTTAGATCCTTGTCGGGCAGGGAATGTTCCAGAAGAGGCTTAGCATGAAAAAATTAGGATCCTTTGAGTTAGCTTCAGCATAGGGGCTAAGGCAGAAACAATGGAGAGAGGAAAACTATCACAGGTGAATGACGTACAGGAGAAATGGCAAGTTACCTAAAGTTGGAGAGGTCACTATTGAGTCCAGAAGGCTATAACATTTGCAGAAAGAAGATACTGTGCTGCTCCTGTTCATTGGACATCCAGAATTGGGAGGGATGTTTGCCAGTCCTGGTGAGTTGAGGATCATTGCTTTTTGGGAGATGGTACCCTGCAGTAACGTCCAGCAATCAAATCCTTCAATGGTCAAAGATAATCTGACTGTGGGGTGGTTACTGATTCAGTGTAATCACATAGAGTAAGGAGTTGTAAGTATGCAGGAAAGATACAGTGTGTTCTGATCATATTGGAGGTCTGATGTTGCTCTGGAAAGCAGGTTAAGTACCCCAGATCCACTTGGTCCTAAACCATTCCTGAAAAAGCTTTACTACAAAATAGATCCCACCTCCCTTTAGTTGACAAATTTATTAATGCCTGGACCAGTCAAGTTGAAACATGGAAGATAGATTAAACTGGAACTTTTTAATAATATTTTGAATAACATTCTGCCTCTGGTAAACCAGAAAGGAAAGGAGTTAAAATGTTCAATCCTCCCACAGATACACAGGCAAGGAAATTAGACAAAACATTAATACATCACTTTTTAAAGTGCAGCTAGAGTAATGTATTCAATTCTGGGCGAAAGAGTTTACAAAAGATGTTAAGAGCTTAGAGAGGTGGCAGAAGAGATTTTTTGGAAGGTATTAGAGAAGAGTACTGAGGTGAAGTGTTCAAAATCATGAAGTGTTTTGACTGAGTAGGTAAGGAGAAATTATTTCCCGAGCCTGAAGGATCATTAATCAGAGGAAACAGATTTATGGTAATCAGCAAAAGAACCAGGGGCAAGTTACAGAGATTTCTTTCAGTGCAACTGTTTGTTGTCATCTGGAACGCAATGTCTAAAAAGCTGGAGGAGTGGATTCAAGCATAACTTTCAAAAGGAAATTGGACAAATATTGCAAGGAGAAGATTTGCATAATGGGGAAAGAGTGGAATGTGGGGCTAATTGTTTAGCCCTATGAAAATGGTAGCACAAGTACAACAGGCTAAATGGTAGGATGAAGTATAAAGTAGGAAATAATTGTAGCAAAAGTGCAGATACTGGTAATCTGAAATAAAAACAGATAATGCTGCTCTGGTTCAATCTGTGGAAATTGAAACAGTATTAATGTTTGTCATAACTGGGAAAGAGAGATAAAAGAGGTAATTTTAATTTTCATGGAAGTTGGCAGGAGGATGGATTGGACGTTAGGAGTTTGAGGAGATTTAGTATGTCACCAAAGGCTCTTATAGATTTCTTTAGATGTATGGTGGAGAATATTCTAACTGATTGCATCACAGCCTGGTATGGAGGCTCCAATGCACAGGATCACAATGGTGTCCTCATATATGATTCACTAAAGGATAGTGTGCATATACAGTATATATTTAGGGCAGCTAATAGAATGCTATCATTTATTGCACACAGAATTTAATTTGAAAGTCGTGAGGTTATGCTTCCGTCATACAGGGCATTGATAAGACCAGTTGTGGAGTACCATGTGCAGTATTGGTCTTGTTTAAGAACGGATATATTAATGCAGTTCAGAAAAGGTTTATTAGGCTCATAGTAAGAAAATAAAAATATCTCTCACAACCTTAGAGATATTATTAAACAATTGTTTAAGTGGTGCTGTTTATCAGTGTCTGATGACAATGGAATTTTCATTATTTGCTCCAATAAATATTTTTATTGTAGTAATGTTTAACACAATTTGTTAAGTTCTGCTGATTGCCTTCAACTAAAGGCATACAACACAAGCTTTTAGCAATCAGCAATTACCATACCAGGATTCTCAAATACCTTTCAGTGTTTGGAGCCTCCCAGCTTCCAGACTCTTTAGTGCACTAATAATCATTTTTTTAAACTTCTACACTTGTTTTCCAGCAGAATAATAATAAATATTGCTATATTAGTCAGTAGAGGGAGAGAAAGTTGCAATATTTTATGTTATTTAATGTGCTCTATGATGATAACAACTTGTGACAACTGTTAGCTCATTCAGCTGAACTATAAATTGGTAAAGCAAATTACTATTCAGAGATACAATTTGGATTTTCCAGTGAATATTGTATTTTCCAGTGTTACAGTCACAATTAAATTGGAAATTATAGTTTACAATTTGAATGAAAAAATATTTATTCTTTAAATATATAAAAATATAGTATTGCTGTGCAATTCAAGTCACTTTTTTCTATCATTCTTGAACAGTAAGGTTTATGAACAAAGCTATTTAAGGAAGTTTTTCCAATTAGTTTGGTGAAACATTAATTGTCATATTCTCTTTGCGCATTCAGCGCTAATGTTTTCAGCATAAGTTCCTTCCTTGAAATTTACAATAGAACCTCATTTGTAAATTTTTCACAATTATTTACAATCAGGTATCTTA
Source organism: Pristis pectinata (assembly GCF_009764475.1). Taxonomy (NCBI): domain Eukaryota; kingdom Metazoa; phylum Chordata; class Chondrichthyes; order Rhinopristiformes; family Pristidae; genus Pristis; species Pristis pectinata. Next base: position 108,954,829 of record NC_067407.1, read on the forward strand.
ACAATATGGATGTATCTTGATTTTTGTTCAGGCAGATTTTATTTTTCAATTATTCTTATTTCTGTTACAATTTATAACTTGTAGCCAAATGTTAGGGAATGAATCCCATCCAACATGCATCTTTTTCCTGTTTGTATGCTAAAATATATCTTTGTCATTTAGATACAGCCATAAAGCAAATGAAAACTTCCCAAAAATGCCTAATAAAGATCAAACGTGGAAATTTGGCAGGATCATGTTCCCTGTGTCCATTGTAAAAATGCTGCCCATAACATAATATTTAGACTCTATAACGCATCAAGGAAGATGTGCATCTGTGTTTTGTAGATCAAGGTTTTGTTTCCATACTGTATTCCTTAAATGGGTTTACACTTCAGCCTTAGTTCAAATTAATATTCTGTTGAATATGTTTAATGATGTGCTTTGGTAAACTATTTACACCATTTTGCAGATTGACATTAGCTCCAGTAATTTTTTACAAGGTTCCAACATTAAAACAGTGCATCAGCACACTGCCGTCACTCGGCATCACACATCACCAAAATTAACAGAGTAACTTTCCATCAAATAAAGTGGGAGTCAAATCCCAATTACTGTGTATGCAGAGGTAACTTCGAGAATGAAAGCAATTGCTGAGTGTATAACCATATTCATACATTGTTTTGAAATTGTGTTGATGTGTTAAATTGTTAAGATCATTGAAAACATTTTATTCTTCTTCTTCTGGTCCTTTCAATTCAATTTTCACTTGACAGCTAATTCTCCTGTGAGCAATAATACATTCTTTGTGATTATAATATTTATCCTTCCGCTTGAACCATCACATTCATTTTCATGCTAATGTCATCTGTTCAATTCAATGATAATCCCACAGCTTCAGAGCAGAGGAATCCATATAGGATGGCATTTGAAAATATGTGATGGGATCTCAATGGCAAATAAATTGCGGCTGTTTGACCGGACGGAAGTGCATGAAAAATCAGTGTTCCTAGATTATAAATATGATTTCAGCATCCAGTCAGATTTGTCACATTGGTGCTATATCATGGGCTCCAGTTTTGCAAGTGGCTAGTACCATTTGATGCTGACTGGCATTTACTGAACTCATGTTTGCTCCTTCTAAAGGAGGTGTGAATTATCTGCAACCTTTGGGGGGGGGGGGAAGTTATTCTATGGGGTTTGGAAATATTAGAGCAAGATATGGCAGAAAGCAGCTACCTCACATTTTAGACATAGCTTTGGGTGAAATGAAGTTAAACAATGGTCTTCTACCATGGAAAGCCACCCAGGCTCACAGGCCAATGATAGTGGGAGCAGATTGAAACTGAAGTAAATGCCAGGAATAAATCCATGACATGGGTCCAGTTCCTAAAGAGGTTTAATGAGCCCACCTGCATGGTTAAATTTTGCAAACAGGTCATTAAATTTCACTCCTTACCACAAAATCACTGGCCTCACATAGTTTTCTTTTGGAGGTGCATGACAACATAATGGTTAAATTACTGGACTAGTAATATTCCAGAGACCTTGAATGATGATCCAGAGACCCGAGTTTGAATCTCAACACTGAATAACTCTCCAATGAAAAGCTTGTATCAGTAATGGTGGTCATCAAACTATATATGACTAGGGATAAAAACATTTGGCGCAAAATTTGCCACATATACCCACTCTGCCCAATACATGAACTGCTTCATTGTTGCTTGGTCAGGAACTCTGATGTGTGCAATGTAGATGGTGGAAAGACCCTGGGTGGCCAAGAGTTAAATCCCTTGTTGCAGAATCCCACCCTCTGACATGTTCTAGTTATAATGGCAATGTTCTGTCTGCTCCAGTTCCATTTCAGTTCCTTGATAATTCTCCGGGATGTAAATGGGGGGGGGGGGGGGGGGGGGGGGCGGGATTCAAAGAGAGTAATGTTATTGATTGCCAAGGCAAAGTGATTTGTCTCTTTCATTTAGAACAGGCCTTTGCAGAAGTGTGGAGCAAATGCTACTTGTCACTTCTCAGCCTAAGTCTGAATGTTATCCAGGTCTACCCTACCACAGCTCCATCTAGGGAATAATCAGAATTCTCCCAGTGAACTCAATTCTCGCTCAATTACCAATAACCTCCAAAGGTATTAGGGGTCCATTTAAACATTCTAGTTTGTGATAGTGGTGGTGCCAGGAACTGCTGGGAATGGGTGGTGGTCAATCTGCCTGATGCCATAAAGAAAACATGGCACCAGTTGAATCCTTGCAGCCCAATTTGTCAGACTGACATTAAACCAGAATTGCTCAAGACTTAAATTACCAACTTCCTACTCCACAACCTTTAGGAGTGTGACTGCAATGCACCCACTGTCCCAATATTCAGTTTGAAAACCAGCCCAAGTTGCACTAAAACTCTGTACTTGCAAATCACAAATATAATTGGAATCAAATCAATATCCATAACAAAAACAGATTTCACAGACAATTCCATGCCCTTTTGTACCCATTATACATATTCTCCCACTTGAAACATCATATTTTATTTCCTGTTATAATCATTCAATGGTGCTCTTTTAATTGCATAATTCTGTTCCTTATATTTCTATGTTTTGTTACTAGACTATATATTTTACCGCTTCTAAGCTTCAAAGCAAACATTGCAAATGTAACTATTCAATTAATATGTTAATTTTCTTTACCTTCATTATGGTAAGTCATCATTTTTTTCATTTTATTTCTCCAAACATTCATTTTCAGGCACTCAAGTCAGAGTTTGTGAAAATTATACTTACAGAGTAGTGATCTATAGACAGACAACTTGAACACCATGAGTTCTGGAGGAGGTGCTGCTGATTTGTACTTATTTTTAGATACAAAGGGAATTAAGAAATCTGGGGTAGTACAGGAAAGTGGCGCAGACATGATCTTACTGAATGGCAGTGTAGGCCAAATGGCCTACACCAGCTTCTCTTTCTTATGTCCTTAAGGGCACCCCATCATATCTCACAACTATAAATGTAGCTCGGATTTTGGTTTTAACTGTTTGTATTTTGTTGCTTTCGAAAAGCCTTTTCCAACGACCACTGGGTGTCTTCCAGGGTGTTCTGTGCTAATATCCTGCTTGCTGTGCACAGATCAGTTAGGTAGGGGGATGGGAACCGTAGCAGCAGGGCAACAGGTGGTAGGGTTGAGGTGTGATGAGTAAGACTGAGAGGAAGGACAGCAGGGGACAGGCAAATAAACACAGTGGGACTGATGCGTTGAAATGTGTTTATTTCAACACTAGGAGTATTATGGATAAGGAGGATGAACTTAGTGCCTGGACCAGTACATGGAATTAGGATGTTGTTGCCATTACAGAGACCTGGTTGCGTGAGGGACAGGACTGGCAGCTCAATGTCCCTGAGGTTTGTTGTTTTAGACATGACAGAGAGGGGGGTAAAGGAGGTGGCAGCGTTGCACTACTGATAAGGGAGAATATCACAGAAGTACTCAGAGAGAACACACTGGAGGGCTCATCCACAGAGGCAATTTGGGTGGAGATCAGAAATAGGATAAGTACAGTTACGCTGATGGGATTATACTGCAGGCCCCCTAATAGCCATTAAGAAGTGGAGGAACAGATATGGAGACAGATTATGGAAAGATGCAGAAACAACAGGTTTATCATAATGGGGGATTTTAACTTCCCCAGTATTGATCAGAACTTCCTCAATACAAGATGCTTAGATGGGGCGGGATTTCTTCAGTGCATTCAAGAGGGGCTCTTGAAACATTATGTGGAGAGCCCAGCTGGAGGAGAGAACATACTGGAGATGAACCAGGCCAGGTGACAGACCTGATAGTGGGTGAACATTTTGGGGACAGTGACCACAACTCATTATGTTTCAATATAGTTATGAGTAAGGATAAAATTGGATCTTTCGGAAAGGTCAAATCCCGACATGATAAGACAGGAGCTAAGGGGCATTGATTGGGAGCAGCTGCTGTCGGACAAGTCCACGTCTGACATGTGGGAGTTGTTTAAAGACCACCTGAGCAGAGCTCAGGATCGGCATGTTCCTGTAAGGAGTAAGGTCAAGGATGGTAAAGTAAGGGAACCTTGGATGACCCGAGAGGTCCTAAATTTAATCAGGAAGGAAAAGGAAGCATCCGTAAGATTTAGGAGCTAAAATCAGACTGGGCTCTTGTGGAATATAAAGATAGCAGGAAAGTACTCAAGCGGATGATTAGGAAGGCTAAAAGAGGTCATGAAATGTCCTCAGTGAGCAAGGTTAAGGATAATCCAAGGCATTTTATACTTATATTAAGGAAAAGAGGATAACTAAGGAGAGGGTAGGTCCACTCAAGGATAAAGGATGGAATTTGTGCTTGGAGTCAGAGCATGTGGCTGAGGAACCAAACGAGTACTTTGCGTTGGTATTTACTAAGGACAAGGAATTAGAGGATAGTGAAAAAAGAGTGGGGCCTGTAAATGTGCTGGAAGATTTTGAGATTAAGGAGGAGGTAGTGCTGGCTCTTCTGAAAAGTATTAAGGTTGGTAAGTCCCCAGGAGATTGCTGGGGCTTTGACAAAGGTCTTTGTGCCCTCACTAACAACAGGCGAGGCCTTGGAGGACTGGAGACAGCAAAAGTAGCCTTTGTTCAAGAGGGGAAATAGGGATAATCCAGGTAATTATAGGCCAGTGAGCCTCACGTCAGTGGTAGGGAAGCTTTTGGAGAGGATACTGAGAGATAGGATTTATGCTCATTTGGAAAGGCATGGCCTACTTAGGGACAGTCAGCATGGCTTTGTGCAGGGCAAGTCTTGTCTTACTAACTTGATTGAGTTTTTTGAAGAAGTGATGAAACTGATTGATGAGGGTAGAGCTGTGGAAGCCCGTGGCTAGTGGAGTTCTACAAGGATTGGTGCTGGGACCTCTGATGTTTGTGATATATATCAATGATTTGGATGAAAGTGTAGATGGGCGGATTAGCAAATTTGCGGACATCACAATGATTGGTGAAGTTGTGGACAGTGTAAAAAACTAGCAAAGAATACAACAGGATATAGATCAGTTACAGATATGGGCAGAGAAGTGGCAGATGGAGTTTAATCCTGGCAAGTGTGAGATGTTGTACTTTGGGAGTTCAAATGAAAGGAGAAAGTATACAGTTAATGGTAGGCCCCTTAATAGCATTGAGGTACGGAGGGATTTTGGGGTCCAAGTCCATAGTTCACTGAAAGTGGATACACAAGTGGATAAGGTAGTAAAGAAGGTTTATGGTATGCTCACCTTCATAGGTAGGGGTGTTGAGCATAAGAGTAGGGAAGTCATGCTGCAGCTAACTAAAACTTTAGTCAAACCACACTTGGAGTATTGTGTGCAGTTCTGGTCGTTCCATTATAGGAAAGATGTGGAGACTATAGAAGAGGTTTACCATGATGCTGCCTGGATTAGAGGGCATGAGCTATAAGGACAGGTTGGTAAAACTTGGGTTGTTCTTCCTAGAGCGTCGGACGCTGAGGAGAGACTTCATAGAGGTTTTTAAAATTATGAGAGGCATAGATAGAGTAGACAGTCAGAATCTGTTCCCCAGGGTAGAAATGCCAAACACCAGGAGACATGCTTTTAAAGTTGGGGGGTGGGGGGGAGAATAAAGGTGACGTGAGGGGAAAGCTTTTTATGCAGAGAGTAATAGGTGCCTGAAATGGGTTGCCAGAGTAATAGTGGAAGCAGGCAGTTTGGTGGGGTTTAAGAGGCTTTTGGATAGACACATGAATATGAAAGGAATGGAGGGGTATGGATGATTCCCAGGAGAAGGACATTTAGTATAAATTTGCATCAAGATCGGCACAACGTCGTGAGCTGAATGGCCTGTCAAGTGCTGTATTGTTTTATGTATATAGCTTCTGAAATTAATCTGATAAAAGCAGTGGTTTTGCTGTCTAAAGGGTAACCATGCAACACAGCTAACAAGCCACTGAGCAAAATGTGCTACATTCATGTGTATTTTGCTCCTAAGTAATGAAATGTTTAACAAATAATAAATTAACTTTGTAAAGTACTCTGTGTATTCAAATACATATTATTATTTCCAAGGAGATAGAAGAGACTCCAGTTGCTGGAATCTGGAGCAAAAACAAACTGCTGGAAGAACTCAGTGAGTCAAGCAGCATCTGTGGAGGGAAAGGGATGGTCGATGTTATGGATTGAGTTCCTGCATCAGGACCAATTCAAGTTTCTGCTGGCCAGCATTAGCTTGGTATCTTTTATCAGTTCTGTTATCACGTTCAATATTTTCAGCCAGGTTTTTGGCCATTGGTGAAAGCAATTCTGTCAGCTATGTCCTCCTGGCAATTTGATAACGTTGCTCCACAGAATACAGAGCAGGTCAAGCAGCATTTGTGGGAAGAGAAACAGACTAGATGTTTCAGGTCAAAATTCTTAATCAGAAATGTAAAAGTGAGACATACATGTTTTAAGTTGTCAAGGTAATAATCATTTTGCAAAATGACATTTAGAACAAAATGCAAGGAGATAGAGGAGATGTGGTTGATAATTCTGTTGACATTGAAGGAGAATGGAATTCACTTCTCCCAGGTTCTCTATCTCTATTTTATCTGTTCTGATGAAGAGACATTCCACCCACTAGTACCTTTAAAATGTTTTCCTTTTTCAACTGTGTCTCATATATTTACAGCCACTTCCACCTCTACTCCAAATGAAAATGAGGACAGGGTTTCCCTTGTCCTCGCCTTCCACCCCACCAGTCTTCACATTCAATGGATCATCCTCCATAATTTCTGTCTCTTCCAATAGGATTCAACCACAAGGCACAACTTCCATTCCCCTCTCTTTTTAGAATTCCAAAGGGACCATTCTCTTCTCACCTCCCTGGTCTGCTCTTCCATCTTCACCAACTCCTCATCCTCTCAGGGTACTTTCCTGTGCAACTACAGGAGGTGCAACACTTGCTTTTAGCTTATTCTCTTTCCACCATCCAGGGACCCAAACAGCCATTCCAGGTGAAGCAGCAGTTTGTTTGCACTTCTTTCACTTTAGGATATTGCATTCAGTGCTCGCAATGTGGTCTCCTCTGCACTGGAGAACCAAATGCAGATTGGGTGATTGCTTTGCAGATCACTTCCATTCAACTGGCAAGGATGATCCTGGACTTCAGGTCATCTGTCACTTTAATTTTCCGTCCCACTCCCACAGTGACTTGTCTGTCTTCAGCTTCCTATATTGTTCCACGATGCCCAGCATTAGGTCAAGGAGCAGCACCTTAGTTTCTGAATAGGCACATTACAATTAATGAGACTTAAAAAGATGTTTAATAATTTCAGGTTTTCTTCACATATGTGGCTATACGTTTCTGTTTCAACTTAGCTTTCAAATTTTTCTGTATCGTTTTGTTCCAACTATCAGTTTTTAAAGTAAATGTTATCTTGACAACATGGTTCTACACCCTTACATATATATTCCCTCTGTTCTCTACAACTTCCCCTCTCTGCAGTCTAACATGCTTCTTTTCACACTTTTCCAGTCCTAATGTAGGGTTCTTGAACCAAAATATTGACTCTGTTTCTCTTGTTACGGATGCTGCCTGACCTGTTGAGCACTGTCAGCATTTTTTGTTTTTCTTTCAGATTTCCAGCATCTGTGTTGCTTTGGTCCAGATTTTTACTTCATTTTGACATAAAGACCTCTTGTGTCTTATTTCCCCAGGTGCCTAAAAAAATCAGTTCTGTTTTAGGGGAATTTAGAAAACAACATTCCACACATCACAGATGCAGGTCCATGAATTGTTAAGATTCAGTGAGTGAATTGCCAGAGGAATAATTTGGGGCTCATACAAAATATGTAAAGAAAAACAAATCTGGAAGTTAAAGTAATGCATAAAAATGGTTTTGTGCTGTTGGTAAGATGGTTGATCTCTACTCCTTTCATGTTTGTACCTACCTCGGGAATGCTGGCCTGTAGAGACCTCCTTAATAAATGTAGTGTCATATGACAACTCATACATTCTTTTGGATAGTATGTAGGGGTTGGTAAATATTATTTAATATTTTCTATGGGCCATCATTTTGTGTGTTCTCAAAAGTATTTCTAAATAAAATAATTGTGTGTTGACCCTGGGACTATAGTATAGAAATGCAGCAGTTCTTGTGGTTAATATATATTGTGAGTTTAACAGACAACACTCATCCTTACAAGAGTAGTCTTCCATTTGTAGGACAATTCACTATCTAGTTTGATAAAAATTGATTAATATTCCATCTGTTTGAAACAAAACATTAATTACCTGTCCAATTGATAGTTATTTAAAGGAACAAAATAACAGAAGTGACACAACTGTCAGGAAATTGGAACTTCATTGTAAATTTCACAGACATGAATAGAGCTATTAGTCATTGAAAAACCCCTTCAAATAGAGAGCTACCTTTAGGTATCTCTGAGCCATATCTCACTCTATAACTTCACCAAAAATCATACATTGTTCTTTGCATGTGTATTTGATTCACGATATACTGCAGTATAACTGTTTCTTTCTCATTCTCTTTGACAGGTCCATATCTTATTAATAGGTCTTTTCCATAACTTATTGTACATAACTTTTGACAGACCCAATATATACATTTTCTCCAAAGATGGGACTATAAAATTAAAAGCACTCTCTTGTTCCCGGCACTTAAATACTTTGATTTAATCAACAATACTTACCCTTCTCAATATTTTAAAAACCCAGACACTGATTCTCTCTCAAGCTTCTGTTTGCTAGTTGTTGTTATTTCTTGCAAGGAATCCTGCATTAAAAATTATTCCTAGCCCAAAGATATTCTTGTTGTGTTTCAAAGAAGCATCACTATTCAATGAAGGCTTCACCTCTGGTGCTCTTGGGTTACGGTTTTGTACTCAGAGATTGCAAAGTGCCAAGAACACCAAAAGTGAGAAATTACTTGACTATTCCAGATGGATGGCCATCAACGGTATGCACAAGGTTAGAATTACTTGTTTTGAAAGGGTTCTTCAAATGCTTGTAACATTTTGCAAATCTTGCTCATATCATTTCATAGTAATTGAAAATTATTCATAATTGATCAATAATTTCCTTTTTTGTGTTTCCTTGAGTACATTCTTCAATATATCCTCTTAGGTTTGGGATACAAATGATCAACAAACAAATTTTTTTGTGATTGTTTGACCACATTTCATACTGTTGCTTGTAGTTACATGTCTCTGAATAAAAAATACTTTACTGGTAATTGGCTAGATAGCACTCACTTATGGTTAACTTACAGATAGCACTCACTTACAGTCTGTAGGGATCAATTACTGTGGGGAAACAGGTAGGCCTGAGGCTATGTTACTGTGCAGCTGGATGCTGATCAACAGCATCACATTCAACTCCATGTTCACAAAACATCTGCTACTGTATTGTCTGACTCAGAGACTAGTGAACAATAAACTAGTAAACTCAATGGCTTAAATTTGGCAGTGTTTATTTTCTACAAATTAGGATTAATGGAACTAGTTAAAAACACTTGTCACCTGTCCTTCATGAGAATCCAAGAAAAGCAAACATAGATTAAAGCAAGAATCCACCAAATTTCCTCTTCTATACATTAAAGCAATAAGGACAAAACTAAAAACAAGAGGCTAGACCTTCCTTTCTTTATCCCTTCAGGTTTATATGGTTGGAGATTTTACAAAAAAATACTTTGACTTATCATTCTGCCATTCCCAGAAATAATTCTTTTCTTATTCCTCTTCTTCTACTGTAAGCACAGTAGCGTAGCGGTTAGCGCGACGCCATTTCAGCGCCAGTGATCAGGGTTCGATTGCTGTCACTGTCTGTAAGGAGTTTGTGCGTTCTCCCCTGTCTGCGTGGGTTTCCTCCAGGTGCTCCGGTTTCCTCCCACATTCTAAAGACATACGAGTAGGTTAATTTGGGGGTTTAAAATGGGCAGCGCGGACTCATTGGGCTGGAGGGGCCTGTTACCATGCTGTAAATAAAAAAAAACCTAGAATTCACTATTCTGAATTACATTTCCCTTAATTGTTATTAGTAATTTCAAAGTCCTTCATATGATGGTGAAGGATTTGCACAGCTACCTAACATGTTCATTTAGGTCCCAGATTACCTGAAGGGAGTTTCCATTTCATTCTCTCAGTAACTTGCCACACAAAATATCATAGTAGTTAAGGAGGCAAGAGCAAATTCTAACATATGGTAAACACTATTCATTGATTTGTTACAACAAATTGTGACCCATCACTCCAAGATACTTGCAGTTGTGGGCTACACTGACATACTGCACTATTAGATTTTGTATTCTGTTGGAAAAGAAGACCATATCAATAGATTTCTGGCAAGAGTTAATTCCAAACATTTCATCAGATAATATGTTTGTGGTATTTATTCAACACAGATTATATGGATTTACTTCTCACACAATAACGAAAGCATACATCTCCTCATAACATTAGTTAAAGTAGGAAGAATGATGTATTGATTGACTGCCTACAGGCTGTATATTGGATCTCCGAGGATTAGAAAAGTAGCGGGTGCCTTTCCTTTTATAATGAAACCAACTTGGTAAGACTTCAAACAAATTCAGAAAATCTTAGAATGTATTTTTTATCATGGATATGTTTTTAAAATTTTTACGACAACTTTTCAGTCAGCAGAATTACGTAATCTTTCTACAGATGTGCATACAGAACTATGTATCTATCACCTTGAATAAATTACAGCAAAATAAACTTGAATAAAACAATCTGCACAAGAATTGCACTCTTAATGCTCTTAATGTTCATATTAGTATTCCACCTAGGGACCAGGGACTTGGGATTTTAAAAAAGGCAATTGATTAAATCAACATGTAGACAGTTACTGGGGACATTGACGTTTTATTAAGACCCACTACTAAGGAAGCATCCACAATGGATTTATTTTGTGACAGTCATAAATGCCGACATAATATAAAACTAAAGGGGGATCATTAAAATTTTTCAGTCTGTAGAAAGTCCTGACCCAAGTCCCAGTCTCAGGTTTCCTTGGATATCCTCTGTATGAGTAGCCATCAGTCAAAAAAGGAAACTAAGCTGAGGGATCAGAAATAATCTGCCTGCCTCATTAAAATGTTCATATTTACCCTTTGCCTACACTAGATGTAGGCCATTTGTGCATTTGAGGAAATCTTGTAAATCCTTGGACAGCATTGTGAAGATAGAAGGTGTGACAGAAAGGGACAAGATCTGGACTTCACTGCAGCTGTAAAACGTAATCACAAGGGTAAATTTTTAGGGATGGTGATCTGCACTCCAATGACATGTGAAGATGTGCAACTAGGTGATCCAGTAGTTAAGATATGAAAAGATTAGATATCTTTATTAGTCACATGTACATCGAAACACACAGTGAAATGCATCTTTTGCGTAGAGTTTTCTGGGGGCAGCCCGCAAGTGTCGCCACGCTTCTGGCGCCAACATAGCTTGTCCACAACTTCCTAACCCGTACTTCTTTGGAATGTGGGAGGAAACCAGAGCACCGGGAGGAAACCCATGCAGACACGGGGAGGACATACAAACTCCTTACAGACAGTGGCCGGAATTGAACCCAGGTCGCTGGAGCTGTAATAGCGTTACTCTAACCGCTACACTACCGTGTCTGTCCCTGGAAACAGGCATTAAGTTATTTGTATGTGCAATTAGGAGGGCTACCCCTGTTTTAGAACTTCTCTTCCAAATTGGGCTGTGCAGAGAGATGAAGACTAGTTCTTATAACTTGAGGAATATTTAGTGGCCATTCCTGCCCTCCCAAGAGATCAGCAATACAGCCTATCTCATACGGGCTTCTTATCAGAAGGACAAAGTAAGAAGTTCCAAAGAATTATAGAATTGTTATGGCACAGAAGATTGCCAAGTGGCCCAGTGAGTCTGTTCTGGATCCAAGTATAGCAATCCCATTAATTCCACAGCATTTTCTCCATTGTAGTGAATTCCAGATCATAACTACATTCTGAGTACCAAAGCAATTCCTTACATACCCTGTGATGTTATACTGTCCCTGGTAGCAGTTCCTTCTTTAAATAATGTATTTCTTTTGTCACATTCTATGATGTAAAAACTATTAAAAAACATTCAATACTGACATCTGTGTAGGTGGATGAGTGATCAATGTAAGCATGTACTCTCCCATGGTGCTAACAGCAATTAAATAGCTAAGTATAGGAGAATTCTCAAGAACCTGTATCCAAAGCCCAAATATTTCTGTTTTGGTCAACACTGTGGCTGTCATTATCGAGATCTGGGACTCTAATCTGCCGAAGGTGCTCACCATTGACCTCAAGAGTCAACTGAATTGGAAAACAGAAGTAATAGCCACTTGAATCAACATTGCCTGACTTAAATTATTTTCCACTTTCAAAATGACTCTACATACCAGGATAGTGAAGCCATTGTTTAAATAATTCTTTTGTACAGTCCTCTTTAAAATACTGTCTCTGGAAATTCATATATTCCTGATTTAAATTATTATAAATTCTTTGTGGTGTTTTCTCATGGCTCCTTCTATGTCATAAGAAAATATGAGAAATATATGTGGTGAAGATGCTCCCCTGGTGCTGAAGGGAGTTTGTCAAAATAATGTTTTCTCATGTTATTATTTTCCATTTCTTGTTTACAGCCATACATGAGGATTTAGATGCTATGACATGTAATTGCACTGAATGAACCCTGTGCCTATACTAATTAATTTAATTATCCTTGCCTGAATTATTCCTGGATCCTGGACATTACTTTTGATTTGAAATTTTCCTTCTGTAGTTCTTTATCAAGCCACTTAACATGTGGAAGACTTTTCAATGTCAATATTTTTCCCAGGAGACTGATAATAAGAAGACTCTGCTGAATAGCTTGTTTGTGTAGGTAGACAATGGAATCTAATTGAATAAGCAAATTGTCCTGACGTGCATTGAATATAACTTTGTACCTATCTCATCAAAGTTTTCTGATATTGAAGTTACTCTGTCATGAGATACCTCGATAGCAAAGTATTGGAGTATAGATTTGGATCTGAGCATGAAATCAGCAGTAGAGTCATGGGATGAGTATTTCAACCACCTTAGCTCAGCCATGCATGATCATTAAACATCTTTCAGTGTCAATTTGGCAGATTCCCAATCTGAGACACATCAACAATTAGGATTTGGCTCTTTTGGAGACAGTTTATAAAGTCCATCATTTTAAAGAGAATACGTGATTGAACCAAAAGCCTGCAATACTTGTTCATTGCTACAAGTAGGATGTGACATGTACAATTATCATCATTTCTTGTCATAGTAGGAGCAGTGCTGCAGAATGAATCAGTCGTTTTTGGAATGGTTATTGGACAATAGAAAAATAAGAAGTAATATTTGTGTAAAAGATCAGCAAAATTCCATATTTAACAACAGGAAATAGCTGGCAAGTATCTTGCAGCCCTTGGTCTTTGGAGCCTCCCAGACACAGTAAGGATTGTCTTCAGACTGTCCTCTGCTTTCAGTCTTTTTATATGGTTGGTAAATTTGTGCGAATAGTTTAATCCTCATACAAAGGCCATACAATCACTGTCCATCCATTGACTCCAGTGATCAAAAATACCACAGCCTAACTGAAGACTTCAGGTGATCTTTTAGCTCTATCCATCAGCACCTTCAATGTGCATGTAAATTAGGAACAGAAGCCCTCTGACCCTGTTCTGCCATTTAATAAGATTACAGCTGTTCTGAATGTAAACTCAACTCAGCATTCCTGTCCACATTTCACCACCATGCTTTTCAAGAATCGATTTACCTCTGACATAAAAACATCCACAACTTTCTTCACATGGATATGATTTAGATGAAACCAGTACTCTAACCAATGAAGAGCATTAAGTGCTTGGGCATGAAGCAGGTTGTCATGAGGGACAGTTTTGCTGATCACTGTAGTAATTACTGTCAAATTTAAATTAGTTTGTTTTGAGTATGACATCAGCCAGATCAACTGCTTCCAATGAGCAACATGTTATCTTTGAAAATCTATTAATTGTGCTTGTAAACCAATTTTCTGCATTTTTGGAAAAGTAAGATTAAAATATTAAATGATACTTGAGTACTGATTATTATTGGCAGATGTTTACTTTTAACTGTCTGTTTACAATGGAACTAGCCAATGATCCTTATTTTCCTTAAAGCAGAGGAGGCTGAGGGGGAGCCTGATAGAGGTATACAAAATTATGACAGGGTAGATAGTGAGAAATGTTTCCCCATAATAGAGGAGTCTAAAACTAAGAGGGCAAATGCTTAGGCTAAGGGCAAGACATTTCAAAGAGATATGAGGAAGAATTTTTTCACCCAGAAGGTGGTTGGAATCTTGAATGCACTGCTTGAGTGGGTGAGGGAGGCAGCTACTCTCACATTTAATTAGCATCTAGACTTGTATCACCAATGCTATTCAGCGGAGTCTTCTTAGTATCAGTTTCCTGTGAAAAAATATTGACATTGAATAGTTTTCCATATGTTAAGTGGCTTGGGACAGGGTCTCAACCCGAAACTTTGATTATCCCTTTGCCTCCAGTGATGCTACTTGACCCCACTGAGTTCCTCCAATAGTTTTTTTTCTGCTCCAGATGACAGCATCTGCAGTCTCTTGTGTCTCCACATTGATTAGGCTTCCTGTTCTATACCTAAATGCCCAATGGAAAGCTAAATTGGGTGATGTAGACACTGGACATCTATCGACTACTGTGCATCTGGTGTCCTCACCAAAGTTTAAGCTTGTTCCTTAAGTGTTGGATCTGGAGATGATATTGTCCAGAAGGTTCTTCGGAATGAGATGCAAATCTTATGGTTACAGCCGTTTTATTAGACGTTCATCAAAATACAGGTCAAGCAGTGTCAGCTTGAAACAGCAAGTAACACGAAGTAAAAGTAGGCAAGTAAGGCAAATAACAAAGGACTGGAGACCTCGTGTTCTCCCTTTGTACTGCAAACTAGTTTAAGGTGATTAGATAAGGGAGTCTTCCCTGATAGGAACAGTCTGTGAACTACAAGGACAGTCTTGATTTACGCTGCCTTGACATTTCAGGCTTACAAAGAAACTTAAAAATCTACTAAATATTTACAGACAAACAGGTGATTATACAAACATATAAGCAATCATAAAGAAAATTAAACTACAAGAAAAATAACAATTTAAATATCAATTTAGACCCTAATCCAAAATAAGTTTCACCAAATGAAAAACCCAAGCAGGAATTCCATGCTAAATAGCTCAAATTTAGTGATTAGCTCTTTGAGAGATTAAATAGTTGCTTCTTATTCCAAACAAATTCATTATCAAAGATTCTAAATTTATGTATCCTTTGTTTCTGATTCTACTGATGTCAACAAAATATATGTTTTAATTTCCTGTCAAGTGATTCAACACATTAAGTAACATCTATTTGAAAAGGTCAATTACATCAGCAAAAGATGAGCAGTGCAAAAGAAAGGGTTATTACTGGTTATCATCATTAAATTCACAGAATTAAGGAAAAGGCTATATTGGTATCTTGATCAATGATATTTATTATGAATCAAAGCAATGAGTGGTTATTGTGATATGTTAAAAATGAAGCTCACATATCTTTCCCAACTGTCTAATTTCAAGTGATCCTAAGGAAATAGAAGCATTGAAATCCGCTTTCTACTTTTTTACTTGTTCTAAGACAGATTTGTGTGGCAAGCTAATAATAGAGTCATGGAGTTACACAGCACTACAGCACAGAAACTGGCCCTTCAGCCTATGTATACCATGCTGGCCTGGTTTCCTGCCTAGTTCCATCTACCTGCACCTGGACCGTAGTCCTCCACACCTCTCTCATCCATGTACCTATCCAAACTTCTCTTAAATGTTACAATTGAACCCACATCCACCACTTCCAGTGGCAGCTCGTTCCACACACACACCACCCTCTGAATGAAGTAGTTCCCCTTCAGATTCCCCTTAAATATTTCACCTTTCACCCTAAACCTATGACCTCTAGTTCTAGTCTCACCCAACCTGAGGGGAAAAAGCCTGCATGCATTCACCCTATCTATACCCTCATAATTTTGTATACCTCCATAAGATCTCCCCTGATTCTCCTGTGCTCCAGGGAATAAATTCCTAACCTATTCAACCTTTCCCTAGAACTCAGGTCCTCAAGTCCTGGCAAAATCCGTGTAAATTTTCTCTGCACTCTTTCAAGCTTATTGATATCGATAATGGATATAGAAATCCCACAATGACTGCAATCTTCTAAAGTCAGGGTTCCTTGTATAACACTGCACTGTGTCAGTTTCACTGTACTCTATTGCCTTGATCTATTGCAAGATCTCACAGCTGCCAGCACTTAACCTCACAGCTGCAACCTCAGCAGAAAGCCCTAAAAGCAATCCAAACCAGTAACCTCAAGTCCTCCGGCTACTGGAGTGTGAGACTGGCCCAAGAATGACTTCTCAATTGGAGAGGGGAGGAAGTGTGTTCCCAGGGGCTCAGACAGCCCTACACAGATGGGTAGAACAACTTACGTGCAGGTTGTTTGTGCAAGGGTGCCAGGGAAACCCTTCAGGTGCTCCTGTTGGGAAGTTGGCAGGGAGATTATTGTAAGGAATAATACCACATGAGTGCAGTCAATGGATGCCTGCACATTAGGGAACCCTGCAATGGTAGAAGGTCTTTGCACTTATTCTGCCTGCTCCTGTGGGTGGAAAGAAAAATAGTTGACATCTCCTCTTATTAAATGTGGAGCTTGGATGACTTCTCTAATGCAGCAGTGAGCAGCAAACTGTAAAATGAAGCATGGATGAATAGCAGTGCCTGAAATGATCCCGACACTGGGACACTAAGAGTGACCATGGCCTTAACCTCCATGGGCACAGCAGATCAGGATATGTGTGAGGATGTATCTGATGTTCCAAAAGATCACTGATCTCAGTGAGATCTGTTCTGTCAAATCTTAGCTTGTGTAGATTTTTGCTTCACAGAGGTCTCTGCAAACTCTAAAAATAAAATCTTGGGAGAGGAACCTTCTTTGCCTCTTCCCTTCATAGTCACTGTGGTTACTTGTGACACCTCTATCTCCAATTGCCCATGTCCATGCAACCCAAGGTGAAAAATGTTTGGTGTAGACAACTCCTCATTGGAGGTCAGTTTTGATTGCAGGAAAATCACTGAAGGTGCAATAAGGACTCCATGTTAAATCTGAGCAGTGTGTTGTGTAACCAGCAAGGCTGCAGAGTGTTATGAAACAGACTAGCAAAGAATGCTGCTTGTGACCTTTAAACAGCGCTGTTTCAGGGGAAATAAAGTTGGTAAGTATTGGTCATTCTGCAATTAAATGAGAACTGTCATTTTTCAATCCATGAGTTTGTGGGTAGAGATGAATATTAAGTGTCAAATCATTTCTGATAGTATTTGGAAGAGTTTTAAACCAGAACTATGTTTCTAGGGTTAATGAAAATTTCACCAAAAAATCTTATATTGGAACTTTTGGCTGGGTTTTGAAAGGCCCATAAACGTTTGCAATGTTGCTCCACTCCAGATTAAGCCTATTTTCAACTGCACAACACTGCTTTTTTTCAGGAATTTATAGGCATGGGGAACATGAAGATCTTATAAGTGAAGAGAGAGAACTCTATCGACTGAAGGTGTAGTCATGTTATTAATATGTGAGAAGGCAAAATCCAGTACCTGATAATTGACCCAGCAGTTTTACAATTTGCCGATCTATTCACTTAGTTTTACACTTTAAACCATTGGAAAATAAATGCATTCTTCATTGGTTTTCCCTGGATTCTCTGGATTACTTTGATATTAAATGGATAATAATAGCAAAACCTTTTCTGCTGCTTACCTAACAGATGAGTAATTTTTTTTTAAGTTCCACTGACACAATTTATAGTTGCCATTCTGCTGGATACAAAAGGTAATATTTCTGTCCCTGCTGTCTTTTTCCAGTGCTGTCTGTCTGCCTGTTGTGAAATAAGTAATGCCAGCAATGTTTTCATAAAGTGATTTGAGACATCCTGTGGTTTATGAAAAATTCAGGATCAATTAAAGTTCTTTCCTCCTAAGTAAATATATATAAAGTTATCACTTCAGTGCTGCCTTTTTACCAATGTAGCACCAGTTGTAATAAATAAATGAGTCACCTAACAAAAAATAAACACCTTAATGTTTTCACTTTTTCTTAAACATTGCCTGTTTGCCCTGCAAGAGGCAGTGTGACTTTCATCAGTAAATAAATAGCTATATCCTGTGAATAACCATATGTGACTCCACTTTATAGAGTCTTATCATTCAGCTAGTAAGGAGCTGTGACCAGATTATGGGACAAAGTTAGTTTTTTTTTATTGCTGAGCCTCACACAGAGCCCAGTGGCAGAGCCAGATTATGCTGGGGTCCTCCAGCATTACAGCATGAAATCCAACCCTACTGTTTAAGCAAAACTTCTAGTTTTTGTCAGAAGGCAAAGCTCCACTTCCAGATTTGCCTCCACAATATGCTGCCTTAGACCTACTCAGCACTGCCTTGATGAACATCAACAGACCCTCCTGGGGGTGAAGGATCAGCTCTTTTGTTCCTCCATACAGTTAGGTGAAGCATTTTGGGATGTCAAATACTAATGGGACATATACAGTAAATGGCAAGGTGTTGATGTACTGAGGAACCTTGCGGTGTAAATTCATTGCTCCCTGAAAGTGGTGACGCAGGAGGATACGGTAGTGAAGATGACATTCAGCATGCTTGCCTCCTTAGGCCGAGACATTGAGTATAGGAGTTAGGATGTCACGTTGCAGCTATACAAAACGTTTGTCAGGCCGCACTTGGAGTATAGTGTGCGGTTCTGGTCATCAGACTACAGGAAAGAGGTGGTAGCATTAGAAAGAATGCAGAAGAGATTGACCAGGATGTTGCCTGGAATGGAGTGCTTTACTAACAAAGAGAGATTGGATAGGCTGGGTTTATTCTAACTGAAATATGGGAAGCTGAGGGGTGACCTTATAGAGGTTTATAACATTAGGAGAAGCATAGATAGAATAGGTAGTCAGAGTTTTCTTTTCCTTGGGTAGGGTAATCTAAAACAAGAGGGCATAGGTTTAAGGTAGGAGGTTCACAATGGAAGATTGTGGGCAGTGGTTTTTCTCAAGGATCAGTGCTAGGACAACTGCAGCTCACAAGTTATATAAGCCATTTAGACTTCGTAATCAAAAAATGCCAATTCTAAGTTTGTGAATGATACCAAAATGAAAGGGTGTTGGCAAGGTGGGGGTTGGAATATGTTATACAGAGGAAAGCAGCAGATATTAATAACCTTGCAGAAGGGGTAAATAATTTGTGAATTAGGTTCAATATGAACAATTGTGAGTACGTATTGGTGGGAGGAAAAGGAAAGTTACTTCAAGGTATGAGTTTAGGAAGCATAGATAGACAAAGGTATCTCAGAGTACAAATATACCCATCACTAAAAGTTGTATCACAGTTAGCAAGGCTTAAAAACTATCAATCCAAACACTGGGATTTATTCCTGGAGAGATGGAATTGAAAACTAATGAAATTATATAAATCTCTGTTGATCCTTTGTCACAGCACAATTAGAAAATTGTGTACTGTTTCGTCCACCATGTTACAAAAATGACACAGAAGAAATGGACAGCTTTCAGTGAAGATTTACCAGAAATAGAAGGGTGTACATATCAGGATAGAGAGGGGACCTCAAGGAGGTCTTTAAGATTATGAAAGATATTGATAAAGCAGATACAGAAAGAATGTTTCCACTTATGGTGGAGAACATAACCAGAAGTCATCAATACAAGGTAATCATCAATATATCCAACAGGGAATTTAGAAGAAACCTTTTTATCCATAGAGTGGTGAGAATGTGGAACTCACAATCAAAGGGAGCTTTTGAAGCAAATAGCATGGATGAACTCAAGGGGAGGCTTGACAAACACTTGAGAAAGAAAAGAATAAAGGTTTACGCTGTTAGATTTAGACGAGGAAAGATAGGATACTTGAGTGCTGCATAAATGCAGGCATAAACTGCTTGGGCTGAATGGCCTGGGTCTGTGCTATATATCCTATGCAATCCCATAAAGTTAACGTTTCAGGTCAATGACCTTTCATCAGCATTGCAGACAAAGACGGGAGGAATAGACAGAACAAAAGAGAAGGTCTTTTATAGGATGGGGAATGAGAGTGATTGAATGACATAAGTGCTGGTGGTATTAGCTGAGAAAGGGCTGTTAACTTTGTTGGAACAGTGCAGGATGCCAAAGATGGAGAGTTCAGAAGTTAGAGTGGAATGGGGGATTAAAATGATAGGCTACTAGAAGCTCAGAGTCATTCAGTCTGCAAGGAGTCACCCAACCTACATATGTTTTTTCTAATATGGAGGAGCCCACCTTCTACGCACCAAATGCAATTTCAAAAGTTGAAGTGCAAGAAGATATTTGCTTCATCTTGAATGATCATGTAGGACCTGGAAGGTGCAAAAAGAAGAGGAAATAAAACAGGTGCTGCATCTCTTGTGGTTGCATGGGAAGGTGTGCGAGAAGGGAAGTTAATATCCGTGAAGACTGAACAGTGAAGTCAACATGTCCTGTAGGGACTAGTCTTTTAAGAGTTCCAAAAGGAGAGGGCAGAGAAAGTTGTTTTTGATGGTGGCATAACATTTTAATAGTTGGAAATTAGAAGGTGATCTGTTGAAAGTGGTGACTGGTGGAATGGAAGGTGGGAACAAGGCGAAACAAATCCATGTGTTGGGTAAGTGGGTTGGAACAGAAGTTTGGGAAATGGTACAAATGCCATTGTCAGGTTTCCAAAAAATCTTACATTTCCTTTATAGCTGCTAAATTCCTGCCTGCTGAAATCTAACAGACCCCTTTATATATATGGCTAGACATGCATTCTTAGAAGGATTCATGGGAAAATAATTGTTGCTTAATCTTGGCCAACAGATTTACTGCAAGCAAGATCACTGGTTCCATTCTAGTGAGTTGATTGAACAGTATAATATTCAAAGATCAATCCTCTAAGGATCTCCAGAAATAGTTTTCCATTGAACTTATGTGCATTTGAACAAATGTTTCCGTTCTGGTGCTCTGTGGGGAATTAAATGCTTCCATTATTGTTTCTCCACTAGCTGTGGTTAATCTCTTGCTAGGTACAACTGTTCTGTTGGTCTTCCATGCATGGCAATGGATAAGTTGTACCTAGCTGCACAGGATCAGCTGACACTCCTGGGTTCAGATAAGATTAATGTGGTAGCTATGGTGCTCATTTGAGTAAAGATGAGCCCCTCAGCTTTCATGATTTATTTTCATTCAATGTTTATTCTAATCTTTTACCTTCACCCCCCAAAATTGACTGCCTCTGATTTCTTCCTGCAATCACCCTCACAGTTTGCCAAATTACGTAATTTAGTTTATCGTTTTAGATACTCTATATTGTGCAACAATTTAATTTCAAAAAGAACTACAAACAAAATTTCAGCTATATCCGGTTTTTGATCCAGCAAAATGTTCCAAGGATCTATAAAGGAGCATAATCAAACATAATCAGTTGATGCTGAGTCACCTAAAGAGACATTAATGCAAATGACCAACTGCTTGTTTATTGAGGAAGCCAGTTATCTTTAAGTGCTGGATTCCAGCTCAAGGTAAACTTACTCATGAGGTTATTTCACAGCTGGCTAATCAAAGAAAAACCACACCCAGCTATCAATACTTTCACATTTAATTTGTAAATAGTTTGCTAATTAAAACAATCTGATCACAAAATAACAGATCCAATTAATAGCAAGTTAAATGGAAAGAAAATGATAATTTATTCCTAAATCAGCGAGAACAATTGAAGCCAATCTCTTTATTCAGCTTCTCTTTCAATCTATTGGATCTATATTTTTGAATAGATGTTCTGACCGTAACTATTGATTCATGAAATCCAGATTCAGGTAAAAATCAGGTCAAACATACGTTGCTGTTTGTGCTCAATTGCGTTTTTATTTGCCTTTACTTTTTTGAAGCCTGAAGTATTCTGAATTAAAAATTTAATGAAAATGTCAACATTTAATATAAAATAGAGATGTATCAGAAAGATGTTTTTAAACAGAATATATTAATGTTTTTGAAGTGGCTCCTATAAAATTGAGTCTTATGATTTGAGATTAGCAGCATCCAGTTTCTGTAGCAACACATCTGTAGTCATACAAATGATTGGTTGCTGTTTTAACAGCTGTAGCAAATCATTAGATGATCCATAAAGGCGACAAAGAGTAGCCTCTCAAAAATGAGGTTAACAAATAAATTAAGGTATGTTCTTAAATTCAGACATTTCTTAGCCTGAACACAATGTATCTGTTGCAGAGAATTAATATTTAGTGGAAATTTTATTTAGAAGTCACTTATTCAGTTCCAAATGTGTAAGAATGGCTGAAGTAGGAAAGGATGATTTCTACACGTTCAACCAATTATAAAAGAGGAGATAAACTAGTGAGAATTTTTCACATATGGCGTTTTCATTTGTGAAATGTGAGCCAGTGAATTGTGAACATGTATGTTCTTTTAAAAGTGAAACTTGGCAAATGATCATCGAAAGTAGGAGTAAAGAATAATATATTTAGATTTGGGGACAGCGTCAGTAGTTTTTCTTTGACTGAGTAAAAAGAGAAATAACAGTAGAACTTAAGATGGTAAAACAACTTATAGTCTAGTATTTTACCAAGGCATGGTGACAAAATTATAAAAAGTTTCAAAATTGTGGATATTAATTATTGGAAAATTAATTATTCTGAATCAAGGCAGGCAGAAGGCAAACTATTTGCAGAAGGAAATATTTATGAAACTAGTGCACTATTACATTTTTACTCAGTAAGTTAATAAAGGGGAAGACTAGACTTTATCTTAAAGTTAAAATTTAGTAATCCAGTTCTTATTTATGTTGACGATGAGGTCCTGGGTCTTAATACAGGTGGGAATATAGCAGTTAGATCAGGAACTAAGAAGTAGACCACTGTGGTCAGTAAGTAGCTGGGAACATCTTTAAATATCAAAGTCATATTTTAAGGATAGATTATAAATTGATCATGACCACAAAGAAGGATGAGTTCAAATTAAAGCAAGTTTTAATCTGCTAATATTTTCACACAGTTGAATAAGATATCTTTATTAGTCACATGTACATCAAAACACACAGTGAAATGCATCTTTTGCATAGAGTGTTCTGGGGGCAGCCTGCACGTGACACCATGCTTCCAGCACCAACATAGCAAGCCCACAACTTCCTAACCTGTACATCTTTGGAATGTGGGAGGAAACTGGAGCACCTGGAGGAAACCCACATAAAGCCGGGGAGAACATACAAACTCTTTACATACAGCAGCCGGAATTGAACCCAGCTCGCTGGCGCTGTAATCTACTACCTTACCAAGGGGTTAATTTCAGGAACTTTTCTTCCAGGGCATGCCTGCAATGTAGGAACAAATTTAATTCCAACAATTGCCAAGGTAAGAATATTATTTTCACCTCAGTTATTCTGTCTGCATTACTTCCAACATCTATAACCTCACTACTCATAACGCGCTGCTGCAACTTCATACTTTACTCCACATGTTACTTACACAACCTGCGCCTCCAACTCTGGCTACTATTGTAATCCAAATAAGTGCTCGTAATTGGTTGTGCAATTAGTTGTTTATCTATAGTGGATTGCCTTATTGCTGGTTTACCAGTAGATGGCAATGGTGGGAGAAAAATAAAGATGGCTCTACTCAGATAAACAATCATGTGTTGCTCTCCCTTTCTCTGTATTATTTATGATGAAGGCTATTACAGTGGTGAAAAGGTAAAACTAACCTGAACCAGATGCTGCAAACATCTTGTGCATTGTTTTTGAGAGTGTGAATAACAAGAAATGTTTTGTTATTATAATTAAACCTTAATATCACCATTGCAATGAAGCATCCAGCAATGTCCAATTATTTTGGTGCATTCCAAGATGAGGCCATCCAAGAAGAGTTTGCTTGTCAGGGGCAGCTTATCAATCATGGCTGTTGTCATAATTTGATTTGTCACAATAGGATCCTCCATTTTATCTACATAGAGGGTCTTTAGAATCACATTCTTCAAACAATGGGTATGCAACACAAGCAAGCATGTTATTGTTATGGTGGAAACTACCAAATATACTGTAGATTTCATAGGAAAGGTGCCACATTGTGGGGCGGTGGGGGGGGGGGGGTGGATTAGTTCACAGAGAGTACACAAAAATGCAAAATGCACTGCCTCTGAACAGTATTGACATTAAAGGGGACATTGCACTAGAGGATTACCAAATTCACATACCGAAAGCTGGCGGTAGATCCTGAATTGGAAGTCTCTTCATCTTTTTGCAGCCACAAAGTGCTGTACAGATACCATCATTGATGGAGCTTTAGAAGTATCAGGGATTTTCTACCATGCCATTGGAACAGATGTTGCATGGGCTAGACCACATCCTCTGCCTCATTGATGATATCTTGGTTTCAGCAGTTTGTTTTCAGTGTTAAACCAGGTAGCAATCCATTCTTCTATTTGTTCCTTGACTCTGCATTTTCTGACCTTTATTCATTTGTCTAAATTCTCTTTCTTGCTCCAAAGATGCCACCTGACCTGAGTATTTCCAGCATATTCTATTTTTATTAATAACACTAATGTTTGTTTTCTAAGATCTTCATATCCTTTCCCTGCACTATGTCTGTAACCTCATCCAGATTTGCAATCCCACGAAGTCCCTGCACTCCCTCAATTCTGGTCTCTTGTGCATCCCAGGTTATCATATCAGCCATGTATTCACTGACTTCTGGCATTCTCTATCTAAATCTCTTCTCCTTTAAGAAACTGCTTAAAACATGCCTCCTTGACCAAGATTTTTGGTCATCTTTCCTAATAACCTGTTCCTGTGGTTCATTGTGAATCATTCTTTTAATGCTTCAATGAACATACATTCTTCTACATTGAACATACAATGCAAATAGTTGTTCACCTTTTGAAGTTACTTACACTTTTATTCACTAATAGTTGTATTCTTTAGTTTAGTGCAGCATCCATGTTTTTGTATTTTTTTCTCCATATAACCATAATTGAGAAGAATATCAATTTGTGATGGTCCCAGTGCATTTGAGAGAGATGATGCAAGTTCAAGAAACCAGGATGGAGAAGCAGTTTGGTTGGAGATGAGAAATAATAAAGTCAAGAAGTCACTTATCAGAGCAGTTTATGGTCTCCCAAAAGTAATCACATGGTAGAATAGAGTAAAAAGGAAGAAATAATGTAGCTTATCAGAAAGGTATGAAGATAATCATGGAATGGGTGATGACTTAAACCTCTGTAGGGTGGAAAAAAATCAGATGGGCAAAGGAAGTCTAGATGAAGAATCTGTAGACAGCTTTTGAGGTAGTTTCTCAGAACAGTAGGTTCTAGACTCAATCAGGGAGTAGATTATGCTCATTGTGACGGGGCCCCTAGGAGCAGCAGTCATAATATGATTGAATTTTACATTCTGTTTGAGAAAGTATGGGTTCAAGATTATTACTTTAAACCTAAATAAGGGCAACCATGAGGTGATGAAAACAGAGCTAGCTAAAGTGAACTTCCATATCAAGTCAGTTGAAATGCAGTGGCAAATATTTAATGAGTTATTTCAGGATACACTGAATAGGTAGATTCCAATGAGTAAGAAAATTCTAAGGGGAGGACTCATCACCTGTGGCTGAATAAAAAAAAATAGCATTAAACTTAAAGAAAATGACACATAATTGTAAAGAGAGGTGGCAGGTCAGAAGGTTGGACAAAATATGAAAGCAGCAACAAATGACTAAAAGATTAATAAGGAAGGGTTCAATAGAGGTCTGGATAAAGATAACCAGTAACATGAAAACAAAAGGTAGGGGTTTCCCAGATATTTTAAAAATATTAAGAGTTAACAAAGAGATTGTTGGTCCTATAGAAAGTGAATCCGGATAACTAATAAAGGAAAACAAGAAGATGACAAATGAATTAAACAGGTACTTTGATCGGTCTTCACTAGAGTGCATGTAAGTACAATTCTTTAAAAAAAAAGCTGCAAATTGGGAATTGGAAGAGAGGGAGGAACTCAGGACAATTACCATCTCCAGATAGTGGTAATGAGCAATTTGTCAGAGTCGTGGATTGACAAGTCTTTGGATCCCAATGGACCTCATCTAAGTTCTTAAAAAGTGGCTAGTGAGGTAGTCATGTATTGGTTTAATTTTCCAAAGTCTACCAGATTGGAAAATATCAGTTGCAACTCTTTTGTTCAAGAAGAGAGAGAGAAGGCAGGAGACCACAGACCAGTTAACTTTATTAACAAACCAGTTAATATTAAAACAGTAATGGAGCATGTTATGGCAGGGGCCATGGAGAAAAGTTCAAGGTAATAAGGCAAAATCAACAGGGTTTATCAAAGGGAAATCATATTTGACCAATTTATTGGAGTTCTTTCAAGAAGTAACAATAAAGAGAAACCTAATTTTTAAAGGTTATTGCAAAAATCAAAAGATCTTCCTGTAGGAGGTAATATTAAATTAGAAGATTGCTTGTTTAACAGAAATGGAGAGCAGGTATAAATGAATCTTTTTCTGTTCAGCAAGATGTAACAAGTGTCTGTGGTACTGATTTTCCTATTTAAGGAAACATGTTGAAGCATTGGAAGCAGTTTACTAGACCAAAACATGGAATGGGTCAGTGTCTTCTGAAGAACAGTCAGCTGGGCTAGGCATCCATCTGCCTGAGTTTAAAAGAGTGAGACAGGACTGGATTGAAATGTACAAGATCCTGAAGGGTCTTAACAGGATGGATATTGGAGAATCTAGACCTAGATGTCACTATTTAAAAATTAGGTGTTACCCATTTAAGTCAGTAATGAGACAAACTTTTTCTCTCAGAGGGGCATGAGTTTTTTCCTCAAGAGATGGTGGATGCAGAGCCTTTGAATATTAAGTCAGAGGTGGATAAATACTCAATAAACAATGGGGCAGAAGAATACTGATGGCAGATGGGAATGAAGAGTAAATATTACAATCAGGTTAATCATGATCTTATTAAACGGCAGAACAGGCTAAGAAGCCAAGTGATCTCCTCTGCTCCTAAGTTTGAACGTACTGTGTCAGTTGAGAGTACAGCAGCCACCTTCAGTAAAAAGTTTTTTAAAAAATTGTGAAACAGATGGCAAGGTGTGAATGTATCATAAGCACTTTGGTTAATATGTATGAATCGATTTCTGCCTTATTACTCATGCTTTGCAATGGAGAAGGACAAATTTGAATCAAGTGAACACGTGCAAAAGAACCAAAGAGAGAAATGTAGGAATAGGGTAATATAACCTGTTAAATCTGCCCCACCACTTTCCACATTATCAATCCATCTACATTTCATTCTGCATTTGGTTATGTCAAAGGTCTTTCTGCCTTAGTCTGGTATAAATATAATTATTGAGTATACACAGCCCCTCTGGGGTAGAGAATTCCAAAAAGTTCACATTTTCTGGGTCAAGAAATTTCTCTTGATCAGAGTCCTAAATGGTTGATTTCGTATCCCATGGTAATGCACCCTGACACAAAACATTAATTATGTTTCTCTCTCCACATATAATGCCTGACCTGCTGATTATTTTCTGCACTTTTGTTTTTGTTTCGGATTTCTGATAGCAGTTTTTAGATTTTCTGATTCTTGGTTCTCTAGCCAGAGGAAACATCGTCTCAACAAGATGCTATCAATCCAACTTAAAATCTTACCTTACAATGAATACTCACTTTTCATTCTTCTACACAGCAGTAAATATTGTCCCTTTCTAAGGGTTATAAAGTCATAGGTTACTACAGCACAGAAACAGACCCTTTGGCCCATCTAGTCCATGCTGACTTGACCTTCTGCCTAGTCCCATCAACCTGCACCTGGACCCTATCCCTCCAAACCCCTCCCATCCATGTACCTATTCAAACTTCTCTGAAATGTTACAATTGAACCCGCATCTACCACTTCTGCTGACAGCTCGTTCCACACTCTCACCATACTGATTGAAGAAGATCCCCCTCAGATTCCCCTTGTACATTTCACCTTTCACCCTACACCTATGTCCTCTAGTTCTAGTCTCACCCAACCTTGGAGGAAAAAGCCTGCATGCATTCACTCTATCCACACCCCTCATAATTTGGTATACCTCTATAAGATCCCCCCTCATTCTCCTGCACTCCAGGGAATAAAGTCCTAACCTATTCAACCTTTCCCTATAACTCAGGTTCTCAAGTCCCAGCAACATCCTTGTAAATTTTGTCTGCACTCTTTCAAGCTTATTGATATCTTTCTTGTAGGTAGGTGACCAGAACTGCACACACTACTCCAAATCTGGCCTCACCAATGTCTTGTACAACTTCAACATAACATCCCAACTCCTGTACTCAATGCCCTGATTTATGGAGACCAAAGAGACAAAAGCTCTCTTTATGACCCTCTTTACTTCATTCTATATACAATAAATGACATCATCATCCAAGAAATTTGTCATGTCTACTTTCATTGTATTCCTTCTAGGGCAAATATATCCTTTAGGTATGGAAAATTGCACACAGTCCTATAAGTATTGTTTGTTGAAAACCCTGTACAGTGCAGCAAAATGCTTTTACACTTGTATTCTGACGTGCACTTGAGTTTTTCGTTTGTGATTCAGAAGATTGTGGGTTCTAGATGCTTTAAGCTGTACCATAGCACATACTATATTGAATAGGGTTGAACCTGTTTGGTGACTATTATCAGTAATGACTTACAACCATGATTTGTTTTTCAGGCCATTGTCAATTAAACTTAGAGCTAAGATACAATTCAAAGGACAAGTGGCACATTTTCCTGCTTAAGTACAGCAAAGTATTGTTAGTAGGCCTAAAGTTTGCCTTAAATACTAGGAAACTTCAGTTGTTGCTGAAAATCAAAAGTAATAGAGACATTGTCTGGATCAAAATCAAAATCTCCTTTATACTCCTTGTAAATATATTGTAGTGTGGAAAAAAAATCATTGATTAATTTAGCAATAATATTGGCAGGGTCCTGCATTATTTCAGAGAATATTTAGTTGATCAGTGAGTGCCATCTTCTGGATTTTCAAAAGCATTGCATTGGCTGTGTTGGGATCAGTTTATTATTTGAATTGGTTTATTATTGTCACATGTACTGAGGTATAGTGAAAAACTTGGCTTGCATACCATTCATACAGTGTTGAGCCTGTGCAAAACATTGGTTAGGTCACAGCTGGAGTAGTGTCCAATTTTTGGTTCTATCCTTGAGGGATGATGTGAAAGCCCTAGAGAGGATGGAGGAAAGATTCCAAATATAAGAGATTTTAGCTACAAGGTTAGAAAGGAGAAAGTTGAGAAGAGACTTGACAGAGGGATACAAGATCATGACTGGTTTAGATAGGGCAAGTAGATCATAGAGTTGTACAGCACAGAAATGGGCCCTTCAGCCCACCACATTAATGCTGACTCTTTTGCCATCTACACTAACCCCACTTGCCAGCAATAGGATTGTATTAGTAGAGGGAAGCTCTTCCTATTAATGACCAATTCAAGGATAAGAGGATACAGGTTTAAAATTTTGGTCTAGAAGTACAAAGTGGGGTACAAGTAAATCTTCGTTACTCAGATTTTTAATCCTAAATTTTTAAGATTAAGACGTTAGCATCTCGCATAACAAAAACAGAAAACACTAGAAATGCTCAGCAGGTCAGGCTGCAGCTATGGGAAACTATGGGAAATATTTCAGGTCAAAGACTTTTTGGTCATTTACTGTGTTTTCCTTCCTACAGATATGGTCTGACCTGCTAGGTATTTCCAGACTTTTTTCTTGTTTTTATTTTAGATTTCCAGCATCTGCAGTTTTTATTTTTGATTTTAACATTTCACATGATCAGATTTTGGTTGAGCACAAGATTAAACTGTCTCCCAATGGCATTAGTCTAGTAGATATATTTTTGTCTCATATTGCGTTTAAATTATGTCAAATTATCCAGTTTGTCTGTTAACAATAACTATTCAGTAACTTAATCTAAGTTTAACTAAAAAAAAATTAAATGTTGCAATCTCAGTGTTTTTAATACAACTGATAACAGTTAATTGCAGATTTTGTTCTTTCGTTTCTGTCCCACTTAATATACTCTACAGCTACAAACACCATCGCTTTTTGCTTGACTGATTTCAGAGATGACATCATATGGTTTTGCAATGTTGGATTTGATAGTACTACTTTTGATGCTTGGAATGTCTAAGTATTGATGTCATGGAGTCCCTAAGGCCTTTTGAAGCATTCAAAGTGTGGTAAACATGATAATATTATCAAGAAGATTCAGTGGCAGTTGGGTGTTTGGCTATTAAGGTCCTGAATGATATGTTAACTAAAAGAAATATGAACCTGCAAGTCTATTGCACTTTTGTGACCCTAAATTACTTATAACAAATGAAATGTATTTTTGAAATGTGGCTTTGAAGTGAATTGTAATAAGAAAAACAGCAGCAATATATGTACAATAAGATTTTTCAGGCAGTGATATTATATATAAGCAGAAAATGCTGGATATACATAGCATGTCATGCAGAGAGAAACCAAGTCAAAATTTCAGGTTGATTACCTTTCAGTAAACCTGAGAAAAGTTGGAAATAAAGTTTTTTGTTGCAGGGGAAGACAGGAGGAGTGGAGGGATGAAAAGGGGAGGTCTGTGATAGGCTGGAGTCTGGGGGGAAAACCTGAATGACATGTGGTGATGGTGCTGGCAGTAATCTTTACTGAGCTCTGGTCACTTCTATCCAGTGTAGGACTCTCAGTGATGGTGGATCATAGGTATAGAAATGTGGTGACAACCTCTGAACCATACCTATTGATGGAGGTGTTCAACATGTCTTGCTCCATTACATTGATCTTGTACAGGTTAATGGCAAATAGAAATTCTAGGCATGCATGGGAATATTTTCACTTTGTGTGTCGTCATTACCTCATTGTAAGAAAAATATGCACTTTTAGTTTTGCCCTGAGTCTGGAGGATTTGAATACTTTTCTATTTGACTTTGTGTGGAGGTACAATCCTTCTGTAGCCATTGCAAAGTCATGTTTGAGCAGGATGGATAAAAAGATCCCAAGTGGTTGAAACAAGGATATGACCTTGCTTGACCCTGCTGTATAAGCTGGAAAAACTCCAAGGCTGAATAGCACCTTTCATATTAATATGAAGGATTTCATCATGCCAAGGAATTTTGGAGGAATGTCAATCTTTTCTAGCAGTTTGAACAAATCTTCTCTATACACACACAAGGTCAAAGGCCTTCATGAAGTTCGTTAACCACTTTGAAGTTACAGTTATACATTGAATTCATGGCATCCAAGCATGCATTGTACAATCACCAGAATTTCTACTTTGGCTTCTTAAAGAACTCCATATTTGTGCCTCTGCTTTTATGTTATTTGGAATTCTAACTCCATTCTGACTTCCTGTACACAGAAAACATATTGCTTTTCTTGTTTTGAAGTCACAAAATTGACTCCTCTCACTTTCCCTTCCTGGATCATCCCCTTGACTCTCAATTCTGGTATTTTTTCAGTCCATCTTGCCTATCCCTAGCTATGCTGAATTGGGCTGACATTAGTAAGTCTATAGCAACTTCACAGATTCTTCAGTGTTTTGAACTGCCTCCACATTTTGATACAAGCCTCTCTTAAAATATTCAGCTCCATACATGCTTGATTCAGTAATTCTGTCGAGAACAGAATTCTTTGTAGGCATAGAGCTCTTCCCCAGAACTTATGCAGTTTCATCTTCCTCATCAGTGTAGTCCGTGCCTAAAATTGAAATTGCTTTGCCAGAGCTTCCAATGCCTTTCATCTTTTTGCTTCTTGCTTGTCTGTTCATTCATATATAGGAATAGTTGTTATCTCAAAACTCCAGTGAACTGGCTCTGTAATACTTTCTGAACAAATTATAGACTTTGAACCTCTTGTCATCAAGGGCTGCAAACATTCCCATTTCTCTGGGGGAAAAAGTGCTGAATCGCTGTCGAAATATTGCCTTCATTTGTTGTAACGGACTGTCATTAACTTTGGAACATCTCTTATTGGCCCAATTCTCTGGCCAGCATGTTATTTTGCATTTTGGGTCTTTTTCTGAAACTGTTTGCGGCTTCCATGAGTGCTTCAGAAATTGACAACTTGTGCTTTGGAACCTCACTATTCAGAATGCAACATCACCTTCACTTTCTATGACATAGAAGGAGGCTATTCTGCCCATTGAGTCTCTGCTGGCTCAAGAAGTAATCCCATCCCCCACTAATTTTCCCTGTAATTTATCTTCCCTACATTCGCATCAACTCCCCCTGATTCTACCACCCACCTATGCTAGGGGAAATTTACAGTGGCCTATTTACATACCAGACATGACACCTTTGAGATGTAGGAGGAAACCAGAGTAACTGGAGCAAACCCACACTGTTATAGGGAGTGTGTGCAAACTGCATGGAGTTTGCATCTGAAGTCAGGATTGAATCTGTGTCTCTGGAGCTGTGAGGCATCAGCTCTACTAGTTGTGCCGTTGTGCCGACCTAACCCAAGGCAAAACAGGCGCATCTATCCCTTGCTGAACCCACTGGTTGTCTTCATATGCTTGGCCATGATTACAATTTCTGTAGGGCTTGTTCTCTGCTTGCATTGCAGAATCATGTCCTGAGCAAAATTGCCTCACATCTCAATACTGGTATCTTTTCTGTCCATAACATTATCTGGTATATCAAATAGTTTCACCTGAATGCCTTCATTTGCTTTTCCACACACTAAATGTTGCGGCAGTATCCAATTTATGAAGATTTGGAATTTGTATCTTTGTGACTGATCTCATATTTGCTGACTATTTCCCCTTTGATTGATGCACTAAACTTGCAACTCTGAAAATATTTGACATCACTGGATCAAAATGTCCCATTAAGATTTTTGCAAGATCCTTGCATGTGATCTTGGTCTGCAACTTATGGCACTAGTGGACTTCTCAACAACTCTTGCGGGTAGATGTGAATTAGAAACCACATCAATCATTATCTTTTTTTAAATAGTAGAGCAGCCTTGCGCCTACTCCGAATTCATTCATATGTTCAAGTATTCATGTCTCCAACCCAACCTCCAGCAAAATTGTAACCTTCCTCTTTCACATATGCCCTGTTGCTCTGTCCTGTGTCCTGTTCAGTTACCTTGATGATAATGGTACCTTCAGAAATATTTCCATTCATTCTGGATGCAAGGCAGATGGCTGATATAGCTCAGATTTATCAATCTTGCCAGCATATCTGCCTTCATCATTGCTCTCTAAAGAAACGTGTTCATTATTGACTTTGCACTCGATCACTGTCTTGCAACTTCTCTGACTAGCCACTTCCTGAAGTCCTTATCTGTGAGCTCTTTAGTTTTCTGTGTACTAAGTCTAATCCTCTTACTTCCTAGTCAGTATCTGAAGGTCGAGGATGACTTAATTCCACTCCGGTTTTGAGTTCTCAGGTGGTTTAAGAGACCGATATGGGAACCATCAACTCCTTCATTGATGGGGCACAGGATGCTGATGGGTGGATGGGTAGTATGAGCTGGTGAGGACCTTCCACCGCTGCTGTTGAGCTTCTGAGATTAAAGGGGTGGAACTACCAATGAAATGTACTTTATTGTAAGTCAATATTCAACAGATGGCAGCGTCTGGTTCAACAATGCATTAAAAGTTGTACCTGATATATTTACAATTACATTCACACAATAACATTAGGACAATGTGAGACTCTGTGTTACTTCGTTGGAAGTCAATATTCAACAGATGGTAGTGTCTGGTACAACAATACTTAAAAAGTTATGTCTGCGATATTTAAAATTATATTCACACTACAGTATCAGGACAATGTCAAAGTTGAGTTTAATGTCACGTGCACAAGTATGTGTATGCACAGGTGCAATGAAAAACTTGCTTGCAGCAGCATCACAGGCACATAACATCAGATACACAATATTCACAAGAAAAACATAAATTATACACAATTTTTACAAGAAAGAACACAATTAGAACAACCAAAAAAAAGTCCATTGAATGTCAGGGTGGTCAAAGTGGTTATGGTGTTGCTTTACTGAGGTGGTGATTAGGGCTGTGTAGGTTGGTTCAAGAACTGAATGGTTGAAGGGAAGTAGCTGTTCTGGAACCTGGTGATGTGGGACTTCAGGCTTCTTTACCTCCTGTCTGATGGTAACTGCAAGATGGCATGGCCCAGATGGTGGGGATCTTTGATAGATGTTGCCTTCTTGAGGCAGCACCTCATGTAGATACTACCAATGCTGGGGAGGGATGTATTGGGCTGAGTCCACTACTCTCTGCAGCTTCTTGTGTTCCTGTACATTCGAATTGCTGTACCAGACCATGATGCAACCAGTCAGGATAATTTCAACAGTACATCTGTACAAGTTTGTTAGGGTGTTTGGTGACATGCTGAACTTCCTTAATCTTCGAAGAAAGTTAAGAAGCAGTTAATCTGATATGTTAATGTCCAGGAATTTAAAGCTGCTGACTCTCTCCACTGCTGATCCACCAATGTAGACTGGTGCATGTTCACCCTCCTCCCACTTCCTGAAGTCAGCAATTAGTTCTTTAGTTTTACTATTACATGGCAATTTTACTTTGTGTTACTTTATTGAAAGTCAATATTCAACAGTTGTTAGTGTCTGGTAAACCAATGCATTGAAAATTGTACCTGCTATATTTACAAATACTTTCATGCTACAGTATCAGGATAATGGCAGACTATTGCATGGCAAATTTACTTTGTGTTAATTTATGAACATAAATGCTATTATATTTTTACTCAGGAGAAAGTGTCCCATATTATACCAAAAAAATAATATAGATTGGGACTAAAAGATAGTTGTGAAAATACAGAGCTGTTGACGTTTCAAATGGGGTAGGGAGCAACATCTCTTGCATGATTATTCTCAACAATGGAGCCCCACAAGGCTGTGTCCTCAGCCCTCTACTCCCTTTTTACTCGACTGCATGGCCAGATTCTGCTCTAACTCTATCTACAAGTTTGCAGATGATACCATCGTAGTAGGTCGTTTCTCAAATAATGATGAGTCAGAGTACAGGAAAGAGATAGAGAGCCTAGTGATGTGGAGTCATGAAAACAACCTTTCCCTCAATGTCGGCAAAACAAAAGAGCTGGTCATTGACTTCAGAAAAGGGGGTGGTGTACATGTACCTGTGTACATCAAGAGGGTTGAGAGCTTCAAGTTCCTAGGAGTGAACATCACCAATAGCCTGTCCTGGTCCAACCACGTAGATGCCACGGCCCAGAAAGCTCACCAGCACCTCTACTTCCTCAGGAGGCTGAAGAAATTTGGCATGTCCCCCCTGACACTCACCAACTTTTATCGATGCACCATAGAAAACATCCTATCTGGATGCATCACAGCTTTCTATGGCAACTGCTCTGCCCAGGACTTCAAGAAACTGCAGAGAGTTGTGGACACAGCCAAGCACGTCATGGAAACCAGCCTCCCCTCCATGGACTCTGTCCATACCTCTTGCTGCCTTGGTGAAGCAGCCAGCATAATCAAAGACCCCAACCACCCAGGTCATTCTCTCTCCTCCCCTCTCCCATGAGGCAGAAGATACAGGAGCCTGAGGGTACATACCACCAGGCTCAAGGACAGCTTTTATCCCATTGTGATAAGACTATTGAACGGTATCGACCTTATATGACTCTTGACCTCACAATTTACCTTGTTATGATCTTGCATCTTATTGTCTACTTGCAATGCACTTCCCTGTAGCTGTGACACCATACCCTGTACTACCTCAATGCACTGTGTAATGAATCGATCTGTACAAATGAAATGCAAGACAAGTTTTTCACTGTACAAGTGACAATAATAAACCAATACCAATTTCCTGGACATCTTGCATCTACTTTCATGAAGACGGACCCAAAATATTTAATTTATCTGCTATAGGCAGGCATGGTAATGTAGCGGTTAGCATAACACTATTACAGCACCAGCAACCCATGTTCAATTTTGGCCACCACCCATAAGGAGTCTGTACATTCTCCCTGTGTCTGCGAGGGTTTCCTCCCACCTTCCAAAGACGTAAGGGTTAGGAAGTTGTGGGCATGCTATGTTGGCGCCGGAAGCGTGGTTGCACTTGTGTGCTGCCCCCAGAACACTCTATGCAAACGATGCATTTCGATGTACATGTGACTAGTGAAGGTATCTTGGCTTTAAATGAATAGCAGGCTGGGAGAAGTGCGGAGCTGGCGAGGGGAGGGCTGAGCAGACGCGCAGTGTGTCTGTTGGAGCGGGCGGGGCGCCGTGACGTCGCTGCGGCGGGCGGCGGACAGAGGCCGAGCGGAGCCGAGCGCCTGCGGCTGGGCCCGGGCCTCTGCCAGTGACTCGGACTCCTGAGGGGGGGGGGGAGACCGCGATGTAGAGCAGAAACCGGGCGGGAGCGGTGTGACCCGAGGTAGGGCTCGGCTCAGCGGAGCGGTCCGGGGGGGGGGAGGGGGGGAAGCGAAAATGGCAGGGAACTGCGGCAACTTTGCGGCGGCAGCGGCCGGAGAGATCATCCAGCTCAACGTGGGCGGCACCAGGTAAGGAAGGGGGCGGCCTGGCCTGGCCCGGCACCGGGCGAGTGGAGCAGGGCAGCCCCAGGCTGCGCTGGGTGGGGAGGGGTTGGCTGGAATTCGGGCCAGGGACGAGGCACTCTGTAACTAACGTTCCTCACTCGGGTGGGACTCCCTGATTGATCCTCTCCATCCTCGAATCTCTTAATGAGCCCGTTAGTACTCTGATTTCCCCCCAAGGGAGCTCAGCAAACAGTGCCAGCTGTGGCACAGGTCTTGGCACCTTCGCTTCTGACACACCCCAGCCCAGTTTTTACCCCCACCCAAAACCTAGGCTAGCGTAAGGAGTGCTGCAGGATCAGGGATGCCGTCTTCCTGAGGCTTTGCTTTCTCAAGTGGGTGTAAAAGTACAATTTCATGGAATTGTTTTGAAAACACTGAAGATATTTCCTGGTCATTATTTATCTCCCAACTAACATTACTGAAGTAAAGAGAGGTCATCAGGCTGTTATCGCCTTGCGGGAGCTTGTTGCGCAACTTCCGATATTTGCAGCATTAAAGTAGATGTAAAATGCTTTGAACATCCTGAAAGGGGCATTTAAAAACGTAAATAATGGGACTTGACCGTAAGTCTGTTTCTCCATTTAAGTCATAACTGGCCGTGATGGTTCTCCATATCCTTTCATTCCATTGAGTCCAGAGGGTGCGGAGAATACCATATAAACAAATTTAATATATGACTGTAAAGAAGCAGTGCTGCTTTATGGAATGCTTGCAGCAAACAAAACTGAACTCTTTGGAGAAATAAATCCCCTTTTGGAAGGGGAGAAATTCAGCTAATGTTAATGCAATTTCAACCAAGCTTTGATACAACTTGGGTTTGTATGTCTTTCTACATCTATTGTAGATGGGCATAATTAAAAGAAGCAGGAAACAGCTGGAGAGAGTGTCAAAAGTAGTCACTGGCAGGGTGTGTCAGTTTTCAGTGCTGTGTTGCTTTCTAAATAAAGTACCTTGTAATTAACGACTGAAACAAAATTTTCCATAACTGTGGTTGATAGTAAACCTGGGAGATGCAGTAAACAATTGTAACTCCCTTGGTTCATTGTTCTGATTGCTCTATCCCTCAAGGAACCTGTTGTGTGTTGGAGCTAGTTGTATTTATTTGATGCAAGTCAACCTTGTTTGAGGAGATGAGCAATTGCAAGTACTAATATTGCATTATACAAAAATATTTCTGTTAGGCTGGAGAAACAGTCTAAAGTGGGTAGATTATAGCTGATTATAGCCATGACAGCACAGTTGGTAATCCATACCATGGTCCACGTATGGAGAGTGCTGTTGTAAGTGGAGGTACGGTGATACTAAAATATTGGTGATTAAATATTGAAAAAAAGAATCATTTCCAGGAGCTGGTTTGCGCAGTGGTTGAGACAGGAAGATTTCACCCTGACACACATTTTAAAGCCAGGCCTGACTAATGAGATCAAAGTCTCCTGGGTCAGTAGGCTTTGAGTTCTATGTGAAATGAGCTTGGCAGTCTCAGTCCAGCTGATCATGGGTCTAGGCCAGTGGGTACAGCTGTTATTAATTAGACACTAATGTTCTCCTTGTTTGGAAGCTGGAGGATGTTTGATATGCAAAATGAAGGAAAATGTCATTGATACAGCAGAAAATGCAGCTGAAGAAATTCAGTGTATTTGTGGCATTGTTGAGGTATGTTGGAGTAAAAGTAGAAAGAACTTTACAGATTCGCTAGCCATGCAGTCTTCACCCTTAGTGTTTGATAGTGCTGGACACTTCAAATTGGAAGAGTTCAATCTGATACTAGGTTCCCTCACATCGAGCATAACCATAAAAAAAGTTGTTTTTAATGGAATATTCCAGAAAGCATTATATGTTTTTCATTACAACAGCTGTGTTATTTATATAATGCTGGCTTTATCAGCCAGTCAACATGACTGCACATTCAGAAATTGAACTGACCCTAGTAGAATGAACCATATTGTGCTGCAAATTAATGCATAATGTGCTGGCATGTTGGAAAGGCTTGAAGCAATAATTACTGTGAACTCCCTGAATAAAGTCTGCTCCTTTCTGTAATGTTCAGAAGAATTTTTTGATAAGTTTTTAAACTGTTATATTCTTAAATCCATGAGGTGTCACTGAGCTAAAATACATATATCCCTGGGCTTATAACATGTATCTTAAATTGTGAGAAGAAACCTTTTATTAAATGGACATTATTTGTTCATGGTACAGCTAGTTCCCAAAGGATTGCTGTACCAGTATCTTGCAGCCAATGGTATTTCTGGACATGAGCTAGTGAGTTATCGCTGCCTCATAGATGTAAGAATGTAAAAACTTCAATGTTTAGTCTTCGTAGGTGGGAGATAACTGGCCAAGAAGTCTGATTTTTTTTTCAACCAATTAAAGACTGCAGTTTAGTACTCGGAGAAAAATGCATAGTTTTAAACTTAAAAGGATAAATGATTTTTTTAAACAGTGGTTTAAGGGATTAAAGGAAAATAAGTCACTACATCTGAAACCAGTTTACGCTTAAGAAAAATTCTACAGTTATTGCAATAGTGACCGCTATAATTCGGAATCTTGCATTTTGCATATAAAAAGGTAATTTGACAGCCAAATGATAACATAATTCTTTGTACTTCTTGGCAATCCAGCAGTTAAAATAACATTCTTAGTTGTAATTTATTAACAAAGTTGAAAAGGAACAATAGGAAAAATGTCATTCTGTATACGTTATAATTGGTGACTTATAAACCTGTGGTCTTTAAATTTTTAAACAATTTTGGCTGTTGAATATTATTTTATAATTTATGGTTTGTGGGCATTGCTTGGCTTGCGAAGATTATATTCCAACAATAATGGACTTGTGGGTGAGGCCACAACCAGCACTCAATGGGCCAAGGTGTCTGTTGTATTCATGGGTGTTGTATAAAATTAAATAACTAAAAGACAAAAGAAATTTTGCCAGTTACCTGCTCCTGAAATCTAGCCATTGAGCTCATAAGGCAAAACGCCATATCATTCAGAAAAAGTACATAAATGTTAAGTATTTTATGTTCAGAAAGCTAGCTACTCATTAATCTCAGAAGGCAACTATTTTCCATTCACTTAAGCTAGGAAGCTGGGCGCATTGCTTCCTTGTCCACCCTCAAAAACACTCAGCAGCAGTTTTATCTTAGAATCTCTCGAGTTCTTGTATGCATCTTTGTCTCTAACGAGAATAAAATCTGGTACAAGAAAACAAGCTACTGGAGGCAAAGAAATGGTCAATGTTCTGGCATGGACTCTGCATTGGTTGGAGTATGTATGGTGATTCAAAAAATCTTATAAGCCATCAGCTCTTTTAAAAGTGATCTTTTGAACAGTCCAGGCCCAGGATGGTCCTCCTTGAACAGGCCTGACATTGGCTGGACCTTGAAGACTTGGTAGATAGCAGTGGGAGTAGAATCCTTACTCGAAGATTTCAGCTGCAGCTCCTCCAGGTCATCAGGGGACCCTGGTTTACCATCTTATTGATTGGTCCTTTTGAGAAGTTGTGGTTATCCTAGAGATTCTTGATTTCCTCCCCATGGCCTGTCTTGGTTTTATAGGAAAATTAGCATTCTGTATATATTTCATATGGAACAAACATTTTTTGGAGATGGGATGT
Source organism: Pristis pectinata (assembly GCF_009764475.1). Lineage (NCBI taxonomy): Eukaryota > Metazoa > Chordata > Chondrichthyes > Rhinopristiformes > Pristidae > Pristis > Pristis pectinata. The sequence continues at coordinate 108,995,184 of NC_067407.1, forward strand.
CCCTTACAATATAAAATTGTTGGCAACGTTAGTGTTGCTGGCAAGTCCAACCTTTAATAGCATTTTGAGCTATCTACTGGGGGAACTCAGCAGGTGGAGCCGCATCTTGGGGGGGGGGGGGGGTGTTAATTGTTGATGTTTTAGTTTGAGACATTGTATCATCATCAATTCCCACCACCTCCTTCTTCTCTCCCCCCCCCCCCCCCCCCCCCCCCCAATGAATGCTGTTCGACCCTCTAAGTTCCTCCAGCAGGTTGTTTGCTGCTCTAGATTCCAGTATCTGCAGTCTCTTGTGTCTCTCTTTAATGGAGCTTCCCCAATTACACACGATTCTGGGGAGAGGAAATGGAGAATAGAAAAAAAGTTGTAACCCTTCCTTAAATATAGGGTTTAGTAGCATAATTAGGTTACTTGAAAACAATTTAGCATTCTGGACTGTAGATCCATCAAATGGAGTTCTGATCCCATCATTTTAATAAGGGAATTTCAATAATTAAGTGGGCAGTATTGTGATACAGTAGTTGGAGCTGGTTTTGCACAGCTCTAGTGGCCTGGGTTCAATCCTTTCCTCAGGTGCTGTCTGTGTAGAATTTACAAGTTCTACCTGTGACCACATGGGTTTCCTTCGGGTGCTCTGATTTCCTTCAACACCCAAATACGTGCAGGTTGGTAAGTTGGTTGACTACTGTAGATACTCCTAATGGGTGGATGAGAGGAGAACTGGGAGTTGATGAACATGTGAGCGAGAATACCGGGAAAATAAGTGGGGTAATGAGACTGATAGAAATGTTCTGAGAACTAGCATAACTTCCCTTCTGTGTTGTAGGAAATATAAAATAATTCAGGAACATTGAAACATGCTGAGCTAAGAGTGTACAATTCAATGTCACGTCCTTGAGCTCTCAAAAGCTTTTTTTTTGAAGATAGTTTGATATTTATCAATTACGTTTTATTTTCTCTCCCATAGTCCAGGTATAACTTTTGGAGCTTAGTTGTAAATTTAACCTTTCTTTGTAGTAGTTGTTCACCTTTACAAGATCATGCAGGCATACTGGGAATACAAGCTACAGGCAGTTGCTGGGCTACATAGGATTCTGTTCCTGGGAAGTTCTGGAAGCCAATTTCTCCTTAAGTCAGAAACATCTGTTTTCTATAGTAACTCGTATCTATTTATAAACTATTCTTTCATTTCATTCAATAATCACCTGAACGCTACCCCTAATTAAACTAATGGAATATATACTGTATCCAGTCATTAACGAATGCCACAACATCGTTATTACTGGCTTGAAAAATGCTTTAAAAATGTATGGGAAAATTTGAGCAAAGTCAGATTTCCTTAAGTTAGATCATTTGTCTCCCGAGGAGCCCCTGTACTTTTATCCTGTCTTGATCAATGGGGCTTACTTGGCCTTTCCTCCCCACTGATATCTCTGTTATTAGAGACAAAACAGTAAACCAATTTAAAAGGCAGTTTCTTCTCCAACTGCAATTAAGAAAGAGACCTGCAAATCATCAACTAATTCAAAGACCTGAGAGTCAAAATAAGATTATGATTTGTATCCAAAATTTGTAGTGTGAACTACCTTTAAAAGGATCTGTGAATCCTTTTCTATTTGTAATCCAAGCAACATTGAACAATTTGGATACTCTTCTCAGTTCCTTCCCATGTCTGAATAAAACTTTAAACTGGGATATTTATTCATCCAGTAAACCTTCCCTGCCATTCCTTTTCTATTATGTCCGATAATGACACATGTCTTCTTGAGCTGGGAGTTTGAATGAGGGCATCTGTGGCTTAGGAATTATCTGCAACCCAAGAATTGTCTACTGAGAGTTTTGTACAGCTGCTAAATCATTCCAGAATGTTGTAGAAATGCTTTTCTGCCAAATGTAATGCTTGCTTGCTACATCCTACTTGTATTGTTGACTGTTTGCCATTACCCACTTGGGGAAGTGGAGCTCTGTGGCTCAGAGAAGGAGAGACTGTTGCTACCAAAGTAATTTGAAAATATTGAAGCTAATTAGTTTGAGATGGGTAGTAAGATTACTTCCTTCATCTAAGTTGCTTTGGATGATTATCAATCTTTGTACTACTTTTCCATTAACATTAACTTTTGTATCAGTGGTAAGCAATGCATATAACCATTATACTGCAGAACAGGATTGTTGAAATTCTGTTTAAAAGTCAAAACATGTCCAATCTAGTAAAATGTTAATTGAAAAACATGAAGATATTGTTAAGTTGAAGTCTCATTTTACTTCACAGAAACTATTATCCCACCTTCCTCTCCATGGGTTTCCTATAGTCTGCAGATATCATATTTTATAACATTGGTTCATTTCATGATATTTTATAGTATACACATAGTGTTATGGTCATCAGTAATATTTTTGACATTTTGCATCAATTTTATTATAAAATACAGAGGTGTGGGAATGTAGCAACAGTGCAGTGGGTTGGAAGATTAACTCCTAGGGGATAAATCAAGCAAGTCCAGTGGGCAGAGCAGACAGAGGCAGATTAGGGAGCATGGGAGGACTGGCAGGCTCAACTGCATTTACTCTAATGCAAGGAGCATCACAGGTAAGTCAAATGAGTTTAAGAGCACGGATCAGCAATTGGAATTGATATTATTGCAATTGTGGAAATACAGTGGAGGGAAGGACAGGACTGACAGGTTAATGTTCTGGGGTATAGAAGTTTCAGACTTGACAGATGGGGGTGCAGAAGAGGAGGGGGTGTTGCACATCTGACAAGGAAGAAAAACATAGTAGTACTTAGAGAGGATATCCTGGAGGGAATGTTCAATAAGGCCATAAGGATAGAACTTGGGAATAAGAGGAACAATCACTTTGCTGGAGTTATTCTGTAGGTCTCCCAATAGTCAGCAGGAAATAGGGAAACAGATATGTAAGTAAATTGCAAAAAGGTGCAAAAGCAATAAGGTTATAGTGATGGGGGATTTTAACTTTCCCAATATTGACTGGGATTACCTCAGTGCAAAGGGCTTGGATGGGGTGGATTTAGTTGAATGAGTCCAAGAGAGTTTTTGAGAGGATATGTAGAGAGCCTTACCAAAGAAGGAGCAGTACTTGAAATATCCTGGGAAATGAAACTGGGCAGGTGACGGAAATGTTAATGGGAACTTTTTGGGAACAGTAACCATAATTCTCCAAGTTTTGAGATAGTTATGCAAAGAGATTAGGTTGATCCTCAAGTCAAGACCCTAAATTTGGGGGGGCGGGGGGCGGAAGTGGGCTGATTTTAATAGCGTATCAGAGGACCTGGTGAAGGTGGATTGGGAGCATTTGCTTGTGGGTAAAACACTAAGAACATGTGGGAGTCCTTTAAAAGAGAGCCGGGGGAGATCAGGTCCAGCATTTTACAGTAAGGGGGGAAAGGCACAGATGACAAGATTAGAGAACCTTGGGTCACAAAGAATATTGAAGGTTTGATCAGGGAAAAAAAGGAAGCATATGATGGGTACAGGCAACGAGAATTGAGGGAATCTCTTGAGGAATGTGGAGGGTGTGTAGGAAAGAACTAAGGAATGAAATTAGGAGGCGAAAAGGGGAGCCAGTGAAAGAGTGTGACCCCTTGGGGACAAGAGGGGCAATGTGTGGAATCAGGGAATGTGGGCGAAGTCCTAAATAAATACTACTTATCTGTAGTCACTAAGGAGAAGGAGAGAAAAGATAGTGAGATCATGGAGGGGGTATATTGATTGTCGGGAGTATGTCAATATGAAGAAGGTGGAGGTGCTAGATGTCGTGGAATGCATATGGGTTGATAAATCCCCAGGGCTAGATGGGAAGCAAGGGAGATGATGGTTCGAGCCCTGACAGAGATCTTTGCGCCTTTGGTCACAGGTGAGGTACCAGAAGACTGGAGTGTATCTTATGTTATTCCTTTATTTAAGAAGAGCAGCAGGGATAAGCCAGGTAACTACAGGCTGGCGAGCCTGTGTTAATTGTGGGGAAATTATTGGAGAAAGTTCTAAGGGATGGGATTTATGTACATTTGAAAAGTCAGGGGCTGATCAAAGATAGTCAGCATGACTTTGTTCATGGAAAATTCTTTCTCACTAATTTGATTAAGTTTTTTTGAGGAGGTTACTTAGAAAATTGGTGAAGGCAGAACAGTAGATGTTGTCTGTATAGACCTTAATAAGACCTTTGATAAGGTCTTGCCTGCTAGGCTGATCCGGAAAGTTAAAGCACATTGGATCTATGGCAAACTGGTTAATTAGATCGAGAATTGGCTTGGTGATAGGAAGCAGAGGGCAGGTGGTGGAAGGACACTTTGCTGATTGGAAGTCTGCGACCAATGGTGTACCACAGACTTCGGTGCTGGAATCTTTTTTTGTAATATATAGTAATGACGAGCATGTGAATGTAGGAGATATGGTTGATAAGTTTGTGGTTGACATGAAAATTGGTGATATTCTGGATAGTGAGGAAGATTGTCTAAAGTTAGAGCAGGATATAGATCAGATGGAAAGTTGGGCAGAGTGTTGGCAGATGGACTTTAATCCTGACAAATATGAGGTGGTGCATTTTGGGAAGTTAAATAAAGGTAGGACATGTACAGAAAATGCGCAGTAAGGGATGCTGATAAATAGAGGGACCTTCACGTTCAAGTCCATAGTTCCCTGAAAGTGGCAGCATGGGTGGTAAAGAACGCATGTGCCATGCTTGCCTTCATAGTTTGGGCATAGAATACAAAAGTTGGGAGTTTGTTACGACTTTAAAAAATGCTGGTTAGACTGCACTTGGTGTATTGTGTGCACTTCTGGTCACCACACTATAGGATGGATGTGATTATGCTGAGGAGAGCACAGAGGAGATTCACCAGGATATTGCCTGGATTGAAGACTGAATGGCTGGGGCTTGCTTTCCTTGGAGTGAAAGAGGGACCTGATGGAGTTTTATAAAATGATGAGTGGCATGGACAAGGTAGATGGTCAGAATCTTTTTCCTATGGTCAAGGTATCAAAAACAAGCGGGCATAGGTTAAGGTGAAAGGAAAGAGTATTCAAAGGGTTGTGGAGGGGAAAGTCTTTGACACAGAATGGTTGATATCTAGAACTTGCTGTCAGGGAGCTGGTGGAATCAGGTACTAGAATAGGCAAGGCATAGAATAATGTGGACCTAATGTGGGCAAATGGGATTAGTGTGGATGGGCAAAAAGGTCGGCATGGATGCGATAGGCTGAAGGGCCCATTTCTGTGCTGCATGACTCTTGCGGACTAAACTACTAAAATGTCAGAGAAACGACTGCAGATGTTGGAAGTCGGAAACAGAGAAAATCCTGGAACCATTCAGCAGATGAAGCTGCATCACTGGTAGAGTCAACAATTTGTGTCATCGGAATTGGAAAAGTGAGAAAACAAGCATGTTTTAAGTTGTAGAGAAGGGAGCCTCTCGTGCCTTTCAGCATTCAAAAGGGATCATTTCCTCTGTACGTCCTTGCCCCACTCTTCTATGTCCACCTTCGCATGGTGTTTTCCCGTGTAACTGTAGGAGATGTACCACCTGCCCTTCTAACGTTTCCCTTCACACCATGCAGGGACCCAACAATCCTTCCATGTGAAGCAGCGGTAACTTGCATTTCTGATTTTGTTTTTTATTAGCATACATAATAATTCAAGAGTTGTGGGCTTCGCAGGCTGAGCCAGCGTTTAATTCCTATTTGCTGTTGAGAAGGTGGTGGTGAGCTGCCTTCTTGAACCACCACAGTCTTTGAAGTCTGGGTATACCCACACTGCTAGAGTTCTAGGATTTTTACCCAGTGGCAGTAAAGGAACAGCAATGTATTTCCAAGTTAGGGTGGCATGTGGCTAAGAGGGCAGCTTCCAGGCGGTGGTGTTCCCATACTTTTGATGCTCTTGTTTATTGCATTCAGTGTTCATAATATGGTCTCCTCTACAGTGCAGATTGGGTGACACTTTGCTGAATGCCTCCATTCACTCCATAAGAATGACCCTAACCTTGCAGTCACGTGTTGCATGTTTTTCTCCTTCACTCTAACCCCTTGATGTTCAGCCTCCTACATTGATCCAATGTAAGCTCATCTTCTCTTTGGATAAGTTGTAGCCATCTGGGCTTAATATTGAATTTAACAATTTCGGGTAACTATCCTTTTACTTTCCACAAACATGGAGGCACCACTGCTTAAATTTTACTTTTCTTTTCTGTTCTAAATGCCATTTTTTTTTAAAGTAATTGTTACCTTGACATCTTTAATTTACATTCTTTGTTTTCTCCACCCTTCCATTCTCCACAACTTAAAGCATACTCTTTTCACTCTTCTCATTCCGATGCAGGGTCTTTGAGCTGAAATGTTGACTCTCTGTCCCCCCATTGATGCTGCAGCATTTTCTGTTTTTATTACTGAAACATTATGTTTTTCTCCCCACCCGGTACAATTTGTGACTATTGAAAAGTAATCTCACTTCAATAGTGCATAAATATTTCAGTAGTAGTAAGCTAATGAAGGATCTTATCGCGAAAGGCCTGAACAAGCCAGAATCTTTCCTACAAAGTTTCTTTGATTTGAGGGAGACTAAAATTGAGAAGTATGTCCACAAGACGGTTCCAAATTTAAATTATTTGTCTAGTAGAAATTTCAGTTTTTATTTAAAAATCTGTATAGTTTGTTATGAGGAATTCAAAAAGCTATTTGCTGTTTTGTTCATAATGTAATGTCTTAACTTTGTCATAGTAAAAAAAAATTGTGTTTTTTGTGGTTGTAGGTTCAGTACCTCCAGGCAAACACTAATGTGGATTCCAGACTCCTTTTTCTCCAGGTAAGAGTGGAACTTAAAATGCTGGTTCTATTGTTTGATCTTTTGAAAATGTTTGTAGAATAGGTTTGTAATTTGAAATGGTACCCCTCAAAACTGTAACACAATTGGAAGAATAAAATCGGTATTGTCAGTGTATTTTAGGAAAGTATTCTAGTTTATCAATATTTTAAGAGACAGAAAATCAGTGCAATTTGTTTTTTTCTGGATCCTCTTGGACTGATCCAAGTCTTTAGAAGTGACCACACAGAACTGTCAGATGATGCAGATGCATATTACAAGACCTCCATTAGATTGGATTGAATCAAAAATTGCTCAAATCCAGAAATGGAGATTGACACGTATATTAGCTTCTGCAATGTTATTAAAGGTACCATGAATGTCTGTAGAGTGGATCACTTCCATGACCACATGAGTATTTATTTGGTTTGAGAAACTTTGTCTTGGCTATTCTCTGAGAAGCCACGTTGTCCATGCAGCAGTCAGAAATGGCCCCAAATGTGCATTATTCATGAAAGAAACAATGTTTTTAACATATTTAAAATAATAAAAATTTGAATGGTATTCCAAAGATCATGAAGATATTATATCAGGTTATTTGTTGCTCTTACCATGATCAAAGTTGTTTTTTGTTCATTAATCTGGCCAATTTATTTAAAGTAGCATAGATGTATTTTTCTCGAGATGGTAAATAACTTGAAGTGAAACATAATTTAGTGATGTTTGTTTGTATATTTTTCAGCCATATGTGCAAGTTAAATTGATCAATGGCCTTGAAATTATAAATTTCAGGAATAGTATCTCATCTTTCCTCTTGCTTTCTGGACTGAAAATTACCATTACTGAGTTTGGGTCTTGGTTGTCTTGCCATTTCCCCTAAAGAAAAACATAGAACACCAGAATGACTCAACAGGTCAGATGGTGTATGTGGAAAGAGAAATGAAGTTTATTGCTTCAGGTAGATAATTTTCAATTCTAACTGAGGAAATTTTAGAAATCAAATATGTTTTAAGTTGCAGGGAAGAGTGGAGAGGACAAAAGGAATGTGTGAGAAATTGGAGACTATATTGACACAAGTGGTGGCGAGAGAAGATGGTGAAGACTTGTTAATCACATGATCTGTTTGAACAAGTTGTAAACGTGATGAAAACGAGAGACAAAGCAAAGCAGTGCTGGGACTAAGAAGCTAATTGAAAAACAAGACCCTTTAGATTCTCAAATCAGAACTAAAAACGGTGCTGAAATACCAGGTCAAAGCAATATCTGTAGGGAGAGAAATGGTCATCAACCTTTTATCAGAAGCATCAATTCTGCCTATTACTGGCCATCTTTTAATGAAATCCCTTCTTTGTCATGACATTTGGGATGGAACCCCTCAAAGATTCCCAGTATTGACAGCAGGCCTATGAAGCTTCTAGTCATACACGAGCAAGAAAATCACCTACTGATAGCCACCTTAAGTTAATAAATTGGTGGTACTCCATGTTAAATGGCATTTGGGAACAAAACATTGAAGCAGCAAGAGCATAGAATATACTCTGGGTGGGAGACTTCAGTATCCATCATCAAGAATAGCTCAGTAACATCACTCCTTAGCAAGCTGATGCATCATAAAAAAGGTGCTGGATTATGCTTGCTGCAAGTGGTGAGAGGCAACATGATGGGATGATCTTGATCTTATCATTAATATACCTGCAACAGATTAGTACAAAGAGTATTCATTTTTGACAGAGGGTCTTTGACCTGAAATGTTAACCTTTTTTCTCTTTTATAAGATGCTTTTATAATTATATTAAGGCAAAAAGAGTAACTAGGGCCCCTCAAGGACCAAAGTGGACACCCTTGTGTGGAGCTGTGTCTGATGGGTGAGGTCCTCAATGAATTTTTCTCCATTTTTTTTTTACTGTGGAGAAAGACATGATGACTTCAGAACTTGAGATAGTTTATGGCAATGTCTTGGGGATAGTCCATATTACAGCAGAGGAGGTGCTGGATGTCTTAATGTATGAAGGTGGATAGATCTCTGGGGCCTGATTGGGTATATCCAAGAACACAGTGGGAAGCTAGAGAAGAAATTGCTGGAGCCCTAGCTGAGATAAGTGCATCATCGTTAGTGGCAGGTGAAGTGCCAGAAGACTGGAGGGTGGTTAACATCATGCCTTTATTCAAGAGGGGCTGCAAAGAAAAATACCAGACTGGAGACTAGTAAGCTTAACATCTGTGGTAGGTAAGTTACTGGAGGTGATTCTGAGGGATAAGATGTACTTGTATTTGGAACAATGGGTTAATTAGGGATAGTCAGCATAGCTTTGTGTGTGGGAGATCATGGCTCCTGAATTTGATTGTTTTTTTGAAGGAGTAACCAAGAAGGTCGATGAGGGCAGGGTAGTAGACATAGACAGTATGGACTTCTGCATGAATGGCTGCTATGGAAAGTTAGATCACATGGGATCCAGAGAGAACCAGCTAATTGGATACATAATTTGCTTGATGGTAGGAAGCGGAGGGTGATAGCGGAAGGTTGTTTTTTTTGATTGGAAGCCCATGACTAGTGGTGTTCCCCAGGGGTTAGTGCTGGGCCCATTGCTATTTGTTATCTATATCAAGGTAGGGTCCTGAGGAGTGTTGTAGAACAGACGGTCCTAGAAGTACAAGTGCGTGGTTCCCTGAAAGGGGCGTCAGAGGTAGACTGGGTGGTGAAGACTTTTGGTATGCTGGCCATTAATGAGGGCATTGAGTGTAGAAGTTGGAATGTTGTACAAAATGTTGGTGAGGTCACATTTGGAATATTGTGTTCAGTTTTGTTCACCTTGCTATAGGAAAGATGCCATTCAGCTGGAAAGTGCAGAGGAGGTTTACAAGGATGTTGCTGGGATTTGAGGGACTGAGTTATGGTGAGAGTTTGAGCAGGTGGGGACTTTATTCATTAGCATGTAGGAGAGTGAGGGGTGATATTATAGAAATATGGGGGTGTAGATAGGTGAATGTGCACAGTCTTTTTCTTTGGGTTGGGGAATCAAAAACTAAAGGACATGGGTTTAGGTGAGAGGGGAGAGATTTAATAGGAACCAAAGGGGCAAGTTTTTCACCCAGAGGGTGGTCAGTATATGGAATGAGCTGCCAGAGGAAGTGGTTGAGGCAGGTATATTAACAACATTTAAAAGGTACTTGAAACAGGTACATGGATAGGAAGGGTTTAGAGGGATATGGGCAAATGGGACTGGCTTAAATGGGAATCTTGGTTGGCATGGACCAGTTGGGCCTGTTTCTGGACTCTATGACTCTATGCAGCCTGACCTGCTGAGTATTTCCAGCCTTTTCTGTTTTTATATTGCAACAATAGTGTTGTTTCATGTGCTACAGAAATAGCAAAATCTCTAGCCAAGCTGTTCAGTAGAGCTATAAAGCTGTAATTTAACCGACAATGTGGAAAATTGCCCTGTCCTGTCTCTGAAAAGCAGGGCAAATCAAATTTGGTCAATTATGGTATTGGTGATGGAAGGTAACGCTGATGATGCCAACAAGCTGCACATAACAATAATCTACTTGTACTCATTTTGAGGCTCTGCGCCTACATCATGCTTCAGTACAGTTATGGTTGAAATACGATATGAAGAGCTTAATTCCAGAGGCAGTTTGAGTGACTGTCCTCAATATCAAAGCAACATCTAATTAGTGGTGCCATTAAGAAGCCCTTGTAAAATTGTATTTGTTAGGCAGCTGGGATTGAGTCATACCTAGCACAAACTGAGCTGGTTGTAGTTGTTGGAGGCCAGTCATCTTGGCCCTCATGACACTGTACTAGCCCTAACCATATTTACCTGCTTCATTAATTTCCCTCCATAATGTCAGAAGAAGGGATGTTCATTAATGAATGCTTAATTTTTAGTTCTGTTCACATCCCCTTGGATATTGAGGCATTCTGCATCTCCTGCAGAGAACCTGAACAATATTCAGATGTGAATTGTTACATGACAAATAACACTCAGACATGGTAATAGCCATCATGACAGTTAAACTGCCTTCCCTTGACAATGATATTGCCGTCATTGAATATCCAACTACATCGTGGATGTAGTTACAGACCAAAACGTTAACTGGACTTCTTATGATAGATCTTATTGCTCCAAGGGTATGTCACACACAGCATATTCTGTGGCTATTGTGACACTCGAGGCATACATCAAGAATATGATGGTGTGCTGTCCACTTGCCTTTGTGCACGTTGTTCCAAAAACGCTTTTTCCATCCAGGGCAAAGCTGCCTGCATTAAAAATGCAAAATACTCAGATAACTCAGTGGTTTAGGCATTATCTGTGGAGAGAGAAATGGAGTTAACGTTGTGGGTTGATGTTCTTTCTCCAGAATTAAGAACAGCTATAAAATGTGCATATTTAAGTTGCAGAAAAAGGAGGGGTGGAGAGACTAATAGGAATGTCTGTGATAGGGTAGGAACCAAAAATGATTCAATGATACAAAAGATGTTATCAGCTGAAAGAAGTTGAAGGCTGAAAAGGCGGATTGGCATTCTTTGCACCACCTAGAAGCTTAATTTGTGCCATCACTAAAGTACTTTGATTTTAACATAGAGCATTTATTAAAGGCTTCTTTGGTAACATCTCCCAAGGTCCGATAGCCAGAAGGACATGGCCTGTTACAAGCATGGAAACAACACGACATCCATGTTCCCATCAAACTATGCAGCACTCTGACTTGGAAATATATTCTATCCTTTCATTGTTACTGGGTCAAAATTATGTATTCCCTCCAAGGTAGCAATGAGGGAGTACCATTCTATCAGAATTCTTCCTAACAAAAGCAAGGAATTCTTCACTGATGTAACAATACTAACCTTGCTCAACGTCCACTACATTTTCAAAATTACAGGATATTGCTTAGCTAACTGTGCAGATAGATTTGAAGTTTTGAATTATACATAAACTGTTATTGCAGAAAATTATCCTGTGAGGAGGAAGTAATTGTTAAAATGGTCACTTTGAGGCATTCCTCACCTCTGGCTGAATCTTATTGCAAGGAGTTAGTGATGTTGTAGAGTCCCCTAATTTATGTTAACTAGAAAACTTGCCATCATTGGCCAACTGAAACCATTTGCAATAACCGTACTTTTAGGCATTCACCAGCTAAAGTAGTGAAAGGTCTATCCTAGTTTTAATAAATATTTTAAATATGAATATTGTTGGATCCTGTGAACAGACTAGTCCTTACTTTTAAAAATTGTCATTAATCAGCAATGGGAATGAGATTAACCAGGGTTGGTTTTATTCCTGTTATTCCTTGTGACTAAAGAACAGTAAGTTTGAAATTTCCCCCCAAGACCACCTCCCCTTCTTTTTAAATCAGTCACTTTCTTCTGGTTTGTCGTGTCACATTTCACCTAGTCTTTCATTCTATTGTTTAAATGCTAATTTGATTAGTTACTAAAGTTTTTTGATTATAAGTAGGTTCAAATTCAAAAACTTGTATCCATACCTCTTGTAAAGCTCTGGTGGGGTCTTTGATGAACATAATGTGCTTACACTTGTCATATAATGTGCAAACACTGATTCTGTATGATGTGACTCTTTCATTAAGGTAAGAATCATTATTTAATAATCATGCATTTGCATTATACGGCTGTATCATTGGAATAATTGTAATAAATATGCTTAAATGTAAATAAATGTCACTAAATCAGCTGTTAGCAAATTAAAGAAAAACAATTGAAAACCTCAGCAGATCAGGCACCATCTGTAGAGAAGTACTAACCATTTTTTTTAAGGTCCCTGGACAAAAAATGGAAGTGATTGAAGGTGAAAAATATTGAGAGAGATTAACTAATGTTTTGCTTTGTAGAATTTCCTTAACCAGATGAAAGGTTCCTAAATTTGAAGTATAATTAACTTCAGACTTCCAATATTTGCCATATTTAATTTTTATAGGATCGTTTTACTAATAATTTCTTCAGAATATTTATGAAAAAATAAATCCTGCTTGGCAGGATATTAATTTGAATCCTCCAAAGGGCAGGTCATATGTGATGTTTACTCATATTATTCAGAACTGTTGAACAGTTTCTTTTCAACTTTGAGATAACTCTGGCCTTCAAATTAATTCTCACGTCAACTCTTTTTGTTCCAGCTTGCTGAGTGGGAGAATCTCAACACTACGGGATGAAACTGGAGCAGTAAGCTGACCATTATTTTGTGTTTTATACTTTATGAAAGCAGAATTCATTTGTTACTTATTTCTTGTGAAGAATCATGCTACAAAGGACAAATTTCTATTCTGCACCAATTCAAAATTTGTATAAAGTCATGGGTGTTACAGTGCAGTTTGGCAAAGGAGTTTTTAATGCAGTATTAATTTTTCATGGAAGGTTGTTCTGTGGATCTGAGCTGTTTTTTCTCCACCTGGTGTGCATTTTGTAAATTGTGGCACTATGGAATTCTAGTTTTTTCTTGCTATATGAGGAGCAACTGTGCTTCCCAGTAGTTCTTTCGTTGTTGGTGTCATGGCATCATAACTGTGTCAACTAGCAAAAGATGAAATGGGGGTGGAAAAAAGTATTTCCTGTAATGCCTTTGATGCCTATCATGTCCATTCTTTGCCTAATAACAATGAACAAAGTGAAAGAATGCAGGTCTGAGTTAGTAAAGGTCCGTTCGCTCCTCCAGAACTATTCCCAGTTCTTGACAGCAAAGCATAAAGCTATTCAAATCTGTTTACAGAAGAGGTACTTGACTAATCTCCAGCATAAGAGTAATGAGTTAAGAGGAATGCTTCTTGAAATGTTGACTTTTCAGTTTCAAACTGGGTGATGTTCAGAAAGTGTCGATAAAAGGTTACATGAATTAATGGCTGTGAATCCTTCTCTCACCCACGCAGAAGAAGATGATTTACACCTGATGATGGAAAGTAATTTTGGCCCAGAGCATGATTAATATAGAACTATGAAGGCTAAAATCCTGAATCATTTAAAAAAAAATGGTACTCTGTGATTGGAGGAAATGTCCACCTGCACAGAGGAGCTACAATTGTTTGAATGTTCTTTGTTGTCTGTATCTGTCTTGTGATCTTCAAAACCAAGTTGGTTGATGATATAAATCAAGGGAGAAAGTGATTCTGGTGCTTCAGTGCATTAGGATCAAAGCAGAATAAAGGTAAATATCTTCAATGGCTAGCTGAAACTTGAGGAAAAAGACTTCCATGGAAATGCAGATTGACTGATGGTTGTGTTTTTTATTGAGTTTAATTAAATTAATATGAGATTCGATCCAATATGGTTCTGTTAAGAAAGCCTTAAATAATTTTCAAAATAGAAAAGAGATTTGCATAAATATGTCCATTTAAGGATGTCCTAAAGTAATCAGCTTAGTTGCCGTTGTAAAGTAAAAATATGTGGCAGCTAATTTGTGCAAAGTAAGGTTTGACAAAGCATTGTGATAAGAATTAGTTTCTTTAAACATAGAACGTTGCAGCACAGTACAGGCCCTTCAGCCCACTATGTTGTGCCGACATTTTATCCTGCTCTAAGATCCATCTAACCCTTCCCTCTGACATGGCCCTCCATTTTTCTATCATTCATGTGTCTATCTAAGAGCACGATAGTGTAGTGGTTAGTGTAATGCTTTACAGTGCCAGCAACCCGGGTTCAATTCCGGCCACTGTCCGTAAGGAGTTTGTACGTTCTCCTAGTGTCTGTGTGGGTTTCCTCCAGGTGCTCCGGTTTCCTTCCACATTCCGAAGACGTACGGGTTAGGAAGTTGTGGGCATGCTATGTTGGCGCCGGAGGTGTGGCGACACTTGTAGGCTGCCCCCAGAACACTACGCAAAAGATGCATTTCACTGTGTGTTTCGATGTACTTGTGACTAATAAAGATATCTTATCTCTTAAGAGTCTTTTAAATGTCCCTAATGTATCTCCCCCCACAACCTCTGCAGGCAGTGTGTTCCATCACCCACCACTCTCTGTGTAACAGAAAAAACCTTATCCCTTATACGTTCCTGCAATTACCTTTTAAAATTGTCCCCTCATGTTGGGGAAAAAGTCTATGACCGTCAACTTAATCTATGCCTTTTATCATCTTGTACAGCTTTATCAAGTCACCTCTCATCTTCCTTTGCTCCTAAGAGAAAAGCTCTAGCTCGCTCAAGATATCCTCATAAGACGTGCTCTCTAATCCAGGCAGCATCCTGATAAATCTCCTCTGCAGCCTCTCTAAAGCTTCCACATCCTTCCTATAATGAAGTGACCAGAACGGAACACAATACTCCAAGTGTGGTCTGCCCAGAGTTTCATAGAGCTGCAACATTACCTCGTGGCTCTTGAACTCAATACCCTGCCTAATGAAAGACAACACACCATATGCTTTCTTAACAATCCTATCAACCTGCGCGGCAACCTTGAGGAAACTGTGGACGTGGACCACTAGATCCCTCCGTTCCTCCTCATTGCTAAGAGTCCTGCCGTTAACCTTGTGTTCTGCCTTCAAATTCGATCTTTCAAAGTCCATCACTTCAGTTTTCCAGGTTGATCTCCATGTGCCACTTCTCAGCCCAGCTCTGCATCCTATCAGTGTCCTGCTGTAACCTACAGCAACCTTCTACGCTATCCACAACACCACCAACCTTTGTGTCATCTGCAAACTTACTAATCCACCCTTCCACATCCTCATCTGAGTCATTTATAAGAATCATAAAGAGCAGGGGTCCCAGAACAGATCCCTGCAGAACACCACTGGTCACCAATCTCTAGTCAGAATACGCTCCATCTACAACCACCATCTGTCTTCTATGGGTGAGCCAATTCTGAATCCACCCAGCCAAGTTTACCTAGATCCCATGCCTCCTGACTTTCTGAATGAGTCTTCCATGAGAAACCTTACCAAATGCCTTACTAACATCCATGTACACCACATCCACTGCTCAGCGGTGTGCTTTGTCACATCCTCAAAGAACTCAATCAGGCTCATAAGGCACAACCTGCCCCTCACAAAGCCATGCTAACTGTCCCTAATCAGCCTATTCTTTTCCAAATGTTCAAATCCTGTCTCTCAGAATCTTCTCCAGTAACTCACTGACCTGTCATTCCCAGTGTTATCCCTACTCCCTTTCTTGAACAACATTTGCCACCCTCCAATCATCTGGCACTACTTCTGTGGCCAGTGAGGATGCAAAGATCATTGCCAAAGGTGCAGCAATCTCTTCCCTCGCTTCTCATAATAACCTTGGATATATCCCATCTGGCTCTGGTGACTTATCTATCCTAATGTTTTTCAAAAGTTCTAGCACATCTTTCCTCACATTGACATGCCCTAGTGTATCAGCCTGTTGTATGCCATCCTCACAAATGTCAAGGTCTCTCTCACTGGTGAATACTGAAGCAATGTATTTATTAAGTACATCTTTCCTCACATTGACATGCCCTAGTGTATCAGCCTGTTGTATGCCATCCTCACAAATGTCAAGGTCTCTCTCACTGGTGAATACTGAAGCAATGTATTTATTAAGTACATCTCCTACCTCTTCCAACTCCAGGCACATGTTTCTTTTATCCCTGATCGGTCCTACCCTCACTCTAGTCATCCTCCTATTCTTCACATACGTGTAGAACACCTTGGGGTTTTCCTTAATCCTACTCGCCACGGCCTTCTCATGCCCCCTTCTAGCTCTCCGAAATCCATTCTTAAGCTCCCTCCTGACTACCTTGTAACTCTCCAGAGCCCTGTATGAACCTTGCTTTCTAAACCTTGGGTAAGTTTGACAAGATATTTTGTCTCTTATCAACCATGGTTCCTTCACTCTACCATCCTTACCCTGCCTCAGTGGGACAAACCTATCCAGAATTCCATGCAAGTACTCCCTAAGCAACCTCCACATTTCCATTGTGCACTTCCCCAAGAACATCTGTCCCCAATTTACGCTCCCAAGTTCCTGTCTAATAGCATCGTAAGTCCCCCTCCCCCTTTCCCATATCATCTGCTCTTATCACTCTCAAAGGGTACAGTAAAGTTCAAGGAGTTATGGTCACTGTCTCCAAAATGCTCTCCCATCAAGAGATCTGAAACCTGATCAGACTTATTGCTTAGTACCTGGTCCAGTATGGCGTCACTAGTCAGCCTGTCCATGTACTGTCAGGAATCCTTCCTGAACACACCGAACAAACTCTGCCCCATCTATCCCCTTTACACTAGGAGGTGCCAATCAATATTAGGGAAGTTGAAATCACCCATGACAACAATCCTGTTATTTTTGCACCTTTCTAAAAAATCTGCCTCCTGATCTGCTCCTCAGTGTCTCTGCTGCTGGGGGGGGGAGGGGGGGGGAAATCTGTAGAATACTCCCAACAGAGTGATCACTCCATTCCTGTTTCTGACTTCCACCCACACTAACTCAGTAGACGATCCCTTCAGGACATCCTCCCTTTCTACAGCTGTGACACTGTCCCTGATCAGCAAAGCCTCTCCCCCACCTCTCTTGCCTCTGTCCCTGTCCATTTTGAAGCATCTGAACCCTGGAATATCCAGCAGCCATTCCTGCCTTGTGACAGCCAAGTCTCTGTAATGGCCACAACGTTGTAGTTCCATGTACTTACCCATGCTTTAAGTTCATCACCCTTGTTCCTGATACTTCTCACATTAAGGTAGACACACTTCAGGCCATCCAACTGACTGCAACTTTGCTTTTGGAAGTGGTGGTTGAAGGATTGGTATTGGGCATGGTACCAGGGATCACTCATTTTCTTTAAAATAATGCAATGGATTTATTTTTCATTGCTCACGTGAAAGAGAACAGACAAGCTCTGGTTTAACATGCTATCTTAAGCACTGCCTTTCTGACAGTATAGCATTCCCTTCAGTACCCTTATCAGCCTGTATTTCTATGCTGCAGCCTTTGAAGTGGGACTTGAACTTGGAATGGCTGATTTGGGTGAGAGTTGTATCAACTGAGCCAAAGCTGATTCTGTCTTGTGTTAATTACCTTCTAGTTGTGCAGATAGTGGATAATGTACTGTGATAAGCAATGGTAACAATATCAGCCCTATAGTTCAGAAATTAATTAGTTATCAGTAGTGTACTTTTTAAAGAGTGGGGAAGTAAAGCCTAAGTTATGAGGTTTTTTAATGTAGCAACCTCCAGTGAAAACTGTACCCCTTGACAGCAGCACTACTCTGGTTTTGGTGTGGGCAGGAGATTACAGTACATTTCTATAATGATGCGAATAGCAACAGAATTCTATTAAGTCAGAAGACTGACCACTAATGCCATCTGCTGGTCATGTTTTAACTTCATCTTTTGGAAGTGATTCAAGGAAAGAAATGTATTCATGGAATCTTAGAACACAGAGAAAGACATTCATGTGTTGTGTGAGAGCCAATTCTTTGGAGCAGTGCACTTTAGTCTCACACCAGAGTTTTTCATTTCCATAATCTTGCAAATTTGTCCTCAATATTGTTTTTTCTTTGTTCTATTTGTTTTTTTTCTTGTAATAATTGTGTATAATTTGTATTTGTTTTTCTTGTGAATGTTGTGTATCTGATGCTATGTGCCTGTGATGCTGCTGCAAGTAAGTTTTTAATTGCACTTGTGCATATGACAATAAACTTGACTTTGAACTACATGCCCAATTAGCTTTTGGAAGTTTTTAATCGATGCCACTGGCCTATTGGGTAGTGTTTCAGATCTTAGTGTTGCCAATTAAATACAGCACACAATAAAAACATATCAGACAATGTCTTTGCCTAACAACTATACTTTAATCACGATTTGATTCAAACAATTCAAAAGATTCATCACATAGTTTCATAGTTTACTTTTACTTAACTTTTTAGTTTCACAACTCTCTTAGTTACTTTCACAACTCTTTTTGGTTTATTTTCACAACTTCCAAAACCCATTACTTGTATTCAGATATTACCCACTCTTGATGAACCAGGCTGGGGTTTGATCTTGACAAGTTCTTCTGAGTCCCTGACTCAGGGTGGTTGTCTTCAGAGGTTGGTCTCTGGAGTCACTGCTGCTGGTCATCTTGTAAGGCAACTTTTTATACACTTCACATACCTCCCAAACATTGCATAGTTCTTTATGGCCTTTACACATCCATAATTCCAGTCCTTATCCATACGAGCATGTGTTTCCTTAACTTCAAATCGCAGTTGGTGCCATCCTACAATTATTTTAACCATTTGTTTCATACATCACCAGAGTGTTTACTGGAGATTTGTAATCTGCCAAATGTCCTTTTGCACAGGATGTCAGGTCCCAAATACCCCCATCTGCTTATCCCGTCTGTCAGATAACTCGCAGTGGGAGGTTTACGATGAGATAGTCCACAGAACTGTAAAGCTGTCTGAGCTATGTTCTCAATTGAGAATGACCAGGTGTTGATTACATGAACTTCCTTCACTGTGCCCCTTTGTTCTGTGATTTCCAACATCTCTTCCTAGGCAGCAGAGTATCATCCCAAAGCTTGATTGGATACTTGCCATCGCTCTGGCTGCTATGTTAGCAATCCTGTGTGTAAAAAAGAAAATCTAATCTTCTGTTTGGTTTTGATAATTTTTAAAAAAAAAAATCTTTTGACTTCTGATTGCCAACTCACTTGCTAGAGAAAGTACTTCTGTTTACATAGAACATAGAAAAGTACGGCACAGCAACAAACCCTTTGGCCCATGATACCTGTTTCAATCCTGATGCCAAATTAAACTAAGCCTATCTGCCTGCACATGACCCATATCCCTCCATTCCCTTCGTGTTCATATGTCTGTCTAAATGCCTCTTAAATACCACTGTCGTGGCTGCTTCCACCATTACCCCTGGCAGTCCATTCCAGGCACCTACCATTCTCTGTGTAGGGGGAAAAAAAAAATTTGCTCTGCACATCTCCCTTAAACTTCCCCCTCTCACCGTAAAGCTGTGCCATCTAGTATTTGACATTTCAACCCTAGGGAAAAAGAATTTATCTACTATGTGAACGCCTCTCATAATTTATAAAACTCTTCAGTTTCTAACACTCCAGAGAAAAAACAATCTAAGTTTGTCCATCCTCTCCTTGTATCTATTCTCTCTAATCCAGGCAGCATCCTGGTGAACCTCTTCTGCATCCTCTCCAAAGCCTCCACATCCTTCCTGTAATGGGGTGACCAGACTGCACACAATGCTCCAAATGCAGACTAACCAAAATTTTATACAACTGAAACATGACTTATTGACTCTTGTAAATGCCCCAACTGATAAAGACAAGCATGCCATATGCTGCCTTTACCATCCTATCTACTTGTGTTGCTACTTTCAGGGAGTTATGGACTTGACACCCAAGATCAATGCTCCTAAGGGTCCTGCCATTCACTGTATACTTTCCTCTTGCATTTTACCTCCTAAAATATAGCACCATGCATTTGTCCACATTAAACTCCATCTGCCAGTTTTCCACCCAGATTTCCACTTAATCTATATCCTGCTGTATCTCTTAACAACCTTCCTTGCTGTCTACATTTTCATCCAAATCATTAATATATATTACAAACAGTAATGGTCCCAGCACTGATCATTGCCAGACACCATTGGTCACAGACCACTAATCAAAAAAAATGCCCCTCTACCACTGATGGAAAAACACAATGCTGGAGGAATTCAGCAGGCCAGGCAGCATCCATGGAGAAAAGCAGGCGGTCAACGTTTCGGGTCAGGACCCTTCTTCGGGACAAAACGTTGACCGCCTGCTCTTCTCCACGGATGCTGCCTGGCCTGCTGAGTTCCTCCAGCGTCGTCATGTTTTTCATCTAGATTCCAGCATCTGCAGTCCTTTGTTTCTCTACCCCTCTACCACTACCCTCTGTCCTCTATGGCAAAGCCAATTTTGAATCCATTCGACCAAGTGACCGTGGATCACACGCACCTTGATCTTCTGGATCAGCTTTTCATGAGGGACTTTGTCAAATGCCTTATTTTGTCAAATGCTGTATTTTAAGTCTATGTAGACAACATCCACTGCCCTATGCTCATCAATCATCGTCTTCACCTTGAAATTCGATCAAGTTTGTAAGATGTGACCTGCCCCACACATCGCTATGATGGCTATCCCTAATAAGCTTTTTGAAATGTGAGTAAATCCTATCCCTAAGAATCTTCTGCAGTAGCTTCCCTTCCACTGAAGTGAGGCTCACTGGCCTATAATTTCTTGGATAATCTCCACTGCCATTCTTAAACAAAGAAACAACTTTAGCTACAGTACAGCCTTCTTGGACCTTGCCTGTGGTTAGAGAGGATACAAAGATCTTTGTCAAGACCCCAGCAATCTCTTTTTTCCTCTCTCCAATAATCTGAGATAAATCACATCAGGCCCTGAGAATTTATCCTCAATGTTCTTCAATAGACCCAACACCACCACCTTCTTGACCTCAACATGTCCTAAATTATTAGCATACCCACACTCCTTCTCCTTGTTTGTTCCATCAAAACCTCTCAGAATTTTGAATATCTTTGCTGGAATGATTCACTTCACTGATGTAATCCTCTGGTTTGAGGTGAAAAATTCCCAGCTTTTTCATTCTTTTGCATAACTGAAGTCCCTCATTCCTGACTAATCTCTGCTGTACCCTCTCCAAGATCTTGGCATTGCACTCTTTCACACCTGCAATTAGAAGAAAAGATCTTTGATCAATTTATTTCTCATGAAAATTTGTATTTATTTAAAGACTAAAGTTCCACCAGAGATGGCAGCACAGTGACGTACGGGTGGGAGGGAATAGCTGTTGGGGTGCTCAAATTTGACTCCAGAGACCATGAAGCCTCATGACATCAGATTGTCATAACTGTTATCCCTCAACTGATGAATGGGTGGCCTTCCACGTTGAACAACATTTGGACGAAACACTGAACGTAGTAAGAGCACAGAGTGCACTCTAGGTGGGGACTTCATCGTCCATAATCACCTTGGCTGAGTCCTTCATTTTGAACACTCTGGGTGTGGGGTGTGGGGAGTGGGCACCATTAGCCAGAAACTCAACTCTGTCAGCCACGTAAATACCATGGCTGACCGAGTAGAGACAGGGTGTCCTGTGGTGAGTGACTTGCCTGATGACCCAATGCTCCTCCACAAAGCAGGAGTGTAATGGAGTACTTTCTCCTTGCCTGAATGAGTGCAGCTCCAACAACTCTAAAGAAGCTCAACACTATCCAGGATGATATGGTCAGCTTGATTGGCACCCCATTAACCACCCCAAACATTCATTCTCTTCCCCCACCTTTGCAGAGTGGCAGCAGAATATATCATCTACCTGCCCAATCCACTCCAACAGCACCTCCCAAACTAGGGACCTCTACCGCCAATGACAAGGGAATCAGGTGCATGGGACTCTATTACTTGTAAGTTCCCTAACATGTTACATACCACTGTGATTTGAAAATTTATTGCTGGTCCTTGATAACACTGAGTCTAAATTCTGGAACTCCATAAATAACACTGCTTGCACCAGAAGGACTTCAGCTGTTTAAGACGACGGCTCATCACCAGCTTTTTGAGGTCATTAGGGATTGGGCCCTAAATGTTGGTCTGTTAGTGACCCCCAGATCCCAGATAATGGGGGGAAGAAAGTTAAAGCTCGGTTTTTGGGGAATAGGTTTTTGTTTCTTAGATGTCAGCTGCCTGGTGAAAACCTTTAGACTTTGCTGATTCACTGGTAATGAATTGTCATTTATTATTGTCAGTAATAATATTTTCAGCGGATTTGTTCCTGACCAATGTTTATTTTACAGAGATGCTCAAAACTATTAACCAAATCTTTGAAACTGAATCTTCTTTTTATTATCATGGCTTTTATGTGATCATTGCACAATATAGTGGACATATTTATATGAACTCCACATTAAATGTTTTAAATGTCTTATATTGCTATTAAAATGCTTTCCCCATAGATATTTATTGATCGAGATCCCACTGCATTTGCACCAATTCTGAATTTTCTTAGAACAAAAGAGTTAGATTTAAGGTAAGGAAAAATTTATTTTCACAAAATTATGCAGTGGTTATGGTATAACATCAATAGAAATATGCAGTGCTATCACTATTTCTCCTTCCTCCTTCAAAAATGTACCTCTTGGAATGATGTTCAACCGGACCTCTGAGTGCATTGAAATTTGTTTCTGTGGGGAAGGATTTGCTTGCTTTGCGAATTGGAACATATTGAGCAACATGAATAGAGGGCATTTTGCTTTCATTTCAAATGGAAAACAGAAGAAATCTTCCCCTGTTGGCTTTGCATAGGGTCCTATAGAAAGTCTCTTAACATCAATCTAGGAGATAAATTTCATACAACAGGTTGGACATTTTTTTGTGGATTTGTATGAACTGCAGACTTCAATCATATAGGTGTGAATCTCTTTCTTCCCATTGAATCTGACCTTTTTTGTGGCCTAATCGTGGTTCAGAATCTTGAGTACAGTAAAATGTAAGCTCTCCAGGTGATGAGTCCGTGCTCCCCTGAGACTCACTGGGGCCTGGTTTCTGAACAACCTTAAAACTTGTGTTCACTGGAAAATTTATTATCATATTGTGTAACATCTTAAAAAAAAACTATTTAAATGTGTGTTGGGAATAACATCTGGTGATCTGGCACCACCAAAGTCCCACATGTGCTGGAGTATCAGAGTTTGACTGCATTGCAGTTTTATATTCCATTCCTATTAAACATAAGTGAATCTGAATTCTTTAAGTTCAATTGCATATTCTTTTTTGGAATCCTACAAGTCGCTTTATAAAATCAGGTGTAAATTAGTTAGACATCATCTACATTGTAGAATGAACTTTGTGTAGTGGTTTCTATGTCATTGCAAAAAATCTACTCTTTACTTCTAATGTAAGAAACTTGTGTTTGCATTTTATTAAGATTATTTTTGATGGGTTAGACAGAGCAAGTGTATGGTTAACAACTTTGTACATTTGTTATCTGAACTCCTGTGGTTTTATGCTTGGGTGCTTTAGTTTGATTGTGTCATGCTATTTACTGTAAATGGCTGGATTCTTGACATTTAAACAAGAGTTTGAAATGTTCTTTTGTGTTTGTCCAAATCCAGCTATTCAGTATCTTTAAGGAGTAGGTAAACAGGGAAATATTACTACTCTGTTCATTTCCTTCATTGTAACTTTTGGAATCCAACCTTCTACAACTCTTAAGTAATTCATAGATTCTTTTTGAGCTGTTTCTGATGTTATTGAAAATAAGCCCAAAAAAGGTATTTCCTTTAAATAGGTGCCACGTTGTTACAACAAACTAGTGCTGGAGGAACCCAGCTGGCTAGACAGCATCCGTGAGGGGAAATGGACAGTCAACATTTCAGCCATGTAAAGGGGTGAGGAGAAGGGGTGGAGCAAAAGCTGGCAAGCGATAGGTGGATCCAGGTGAGGAGGGAAGAGTGGAAGAAGCAACAGAGGCTGGGAGGTGATACGTGGAGGTGACAAAAGGGCTGCAGATGATGGAATGTGATTGGAGAGGAACCAAAATGGAGGGGGGGGGGTGGGTGGTGGGCAGATATGAACAGTGGAGGGAGGGGACATAGTGGAAGGAGTGTGCGGGTGATGGGCAGATAGAGTTGGTGGAGTGGAGGTTGATGGGGGGCTGGGATGGGGAGGAGATGCCTATGAATGTCTTGCCTCTCTTGGAAGGTGTCTTTAGAGCTCTGGATGGTGGTGAGGCAGGAGACGTAGGGATAGGTGGGGAGAGATGAGTGGACCATAGAGTTGCCGAGAGAGTGATTCCTGCAGCGAGGGTGGAGAGGGAAAGAATTAGCGGGTGGTGGTGTCGCGTTGTGGCTGGCGGTAGTTTCAAGCAATGATCTGTTGAATGCATAGGCTGGTGGAGTAAAAAGTAAGGACTATGGAACTCTATCCCTGTTCTGTCTGGGGGTAGATGGAGTAAGAGCAGAAGTGCAGGAAATAAAGGAGATGTAAGCAAGGGCTCCTCCATCTGCCAATCACCCCTCCTCCCATCCACCCATCACTTGCTTCGTCTTGCTCCGCCCCTTCCCTTCATTTCTTTATGTTGGCTATCTCCCTTCTGTCTTTCAGTCCAGATGAAGGGTCTTGACCCAAAACATCAACTGTCTGTTGCCCTCCATAGATGCTACCTGGCACACTGAGTTCCACCAGCATCTTGTTTGTTGCCCCAGATTCCAGCATCTGCAGCCCTTTGTGTCGCCATATTGTTTCATCCTTCCTCCATTGTTTCACTGATCTCAAAATGGTCATTGTTCTACAATGTGCCTATGAAAATATGTCATACATCTTGTGGTTTCAGCATGCATCAAGACAAACTAAGTTATAGCCTGATAACTGAATATTTTCAGTAAGTTGTTCCACAACCTGAACTATAAAATATCGAGAATGAACAACTTTTCAATTATTTTGAAAAGAAACCAAAATTCCAGCCAATATGAGATGAATCCCAGTTCCAATATTATATACAGTTAGGATATCTTGCATTACATTAGAGTCCTCAATTGTTAAGTTACTGATTGGTGATTGTCTAGGGCAAGTGCAATGCCATAACCATCAAACAGATAATGAAGTTAAAATATTGTGTGCCTTTGTGTGTATTGGCGTGGCTGAGACAAACTCACTTTACTTGCGACCTTGTAACTGAACAAAATGATAGCTCTATTTGTCTATTTTTAAATTGCCAGTCTTAGAAATTGGGTAATTGCTCGATTAAGTCTAATCTTTCTTGGTACTGGGGAAAAAAAAGTCAGAAACTGAATGATTAAAGATCTTAATTCCAGCAATCTATACATCCATCAGAAGCTTCCAATCGGTACGGTTAAGGATTCAGTTCTGCCATCTGTAGCTTCTTTGGTTCAGTGTTGTCATTCACAGGAGTGGCTCTTGCTAAGTAGGCTTTTTGATAACACTCACAAATGTGAACAATTCCTGGACTATTCTGTACCTTTCATAATTTTTCGGTCTTGTTCACATGATCCATCTGATGTGTAAACTATTAGTTGTTGGACTATGAATTTAACCCCATGAGAGCTAACTCTTGTTCAGTTTTAGCATTTTTAACATCTAATGTTCCTAGGGGCATTCCCATGCTGACCTTATCCATAAATGTAACAACTACATATCATGACGCCAATGTAGCAAAAGGGTTCCTGATATTTTGTACAACTACATAATTCAGAAATGGCTTTTATGTTGAATTATGTGAATATATTGTTCACAATTTTGCGGTCATAAATATTGCAACTCCATCCAATTAATGTACAGATTCTGGTAATAAATGCATTTAATTTACTGTTGGTTTGTGTTTATTTTGTGTGCACATTTGCTTTCATAATGAAAATACGTGGGAACATAGAAAATAGGAGCAGAAAGGGGATATTTGGCCCTCTGTCGGTTCTGTCATTCAATACGGTTATGGATGTTCATCCATCTCAATACCTTATCCCTGTTCTTCCCCCATACCTCTTGGTGCTTTTTGTATTCAGAAATTTATCTCTTTAAAGTATTCAGCAAACTGGCTTCTACAGCCTTCTGTAGTAGCTAATTCCACAGATTCACCACCCTCTAAATAAAGAAATTTCTCCTTGTATGAGTTTTAAATCTTTGGCCCTGTAACTTGAAGGTAAGAAGACCAAAGCTGCATACAATTCTCCGTATGTAGTTTCAGCAAGGCCCTGTATAATTGCGGCACGACTTCCTTGCTCCTGTATTCAAATCCTCTTACTCAGAAAGGCCAACATACTATTTGCCGCCTTAACTGCTTGTTGCACCTGTGTGTTTCTTTTCAGTGACTGGTGTACAAGTCCCTTTGTACATCAACACTTTTCAGTCTAACAAACCTTAAATAATACACCGCCTCTTCTTGTTTTTCCTTCTGAAATGGATAACTTCACATTTATCCATGTATTACTACATCTGCCATGGTTCTGCCCGTGGAAATGATTGAAGATATCCTGAAGACACAAAAAGAGATAACTTGTCTTTGATTTTGATTGTAACATATTTTGAGATGCTGATTAAAAACATGGCTCATACATTTTCTTTTTCTTGCAGGGGGGTAAACATCAATGTTCTGAGACATGAAGCTGAATTTTATGGGATTACTCCTCTAGGTATGATGTATCATTTGTCTTGTTATTGCTGAATGAGGAAAAATGTTTTACAGGATGTGCACTTAATACTCTCAAACTGCTGTTGGCAATAAAGGGTAATTTTATTATTGGAATATCCCTGTGTGTATATTATCTGTTAGTTGTTTACTGTCTTTCACAATGCTGCACCTACATTATTCTCATTCAATCCAATGAGATTAACAGTTTTTGCAGTGCATCAGGTCCCAAGCATTTTAGTCCATAGAAGACAATAGTTAATTAATTGTACTTGTTTTATTGTGAATCCATCTCCATTGCTGTTTTATATGCACCATTCTACAAAAATGGAGGAAATTAAATATGTTAATAGATATGCATACAGTGTATAACCAATAGCAAAACCTAAGTATACCAGCTTGTAAAGTGATGAATATTAGAAGACGTGGAGTACAATCCTTAGTCCATGATAAGTTACTTATTCTGAGTACTGAAGTCAAACGAGGACATCATTTATCTTTAAAATTGGGTGAGTGGTGGGATTAAAATTTGCCAAGTTATGTGCTATTAATTGCTTACAATTGCTTATTGGTGACTTCTACTGTAAAGTGTGAAAATTAAGTGGATAGGATGGGTTTACCTGTGATGTAGTTTGCAAAATTCACTTTCAAGGCTTCAACATGAGGAATGACGATGAGTAAGATCCTAGATTTTTGTTGGCAGTTGTAAAGTAATGAAGCCAAATGAGTCAGTAGCTCAAGAGGAGAGGAAAATCAGAAAGCATATTACTCTTTTTATGTAGGGGTATGTAAAACTGTTGCTAGTTCTTGTCTCTATTGCCAAACTTCTTTAACATTTTGATGGCATTATTTATGCTGTTCATTTCAGTTCGGCTGTAGGGTGTGAGTTGTAAATTGGTGGGTAGAAAGTGTAAAACTAGAAATGTAAATCAAAAATCAATGTGTGAAGGGGCGGTGAAGGGTGTGTTTGGAGAGAAACAACGTTGCTTTTTCAATGAATGCAAATGTGCACTCACATCTACTTCAGTGCACTTGCTATGCTTTGTTTAATTAATCAACTCCCAGGTAATGGAATATGGTTGAAATATGCTATACAGATTCCACAAAGGTTTGAGTTTATGAAAACCTTATTGATGAGAGGAACGTCCCGTGTATCATTCACAGTTTGTTCATGTACACATGTGATGCAGCAGTAAATAGAATATGTTACTTCCAAATTGTTTTACTGGTTTGGTTGTGCCTTATAGAGATCAAAAATTAATGCACATCTTGGTGAAAATTTTGCCTGAACGCTTAAAAAAAATCCATAAATTAAACCATAATTTTGGAACTTCACATTTCTATCTGCCTTTACTTTCTTGTATGATCTAAATATAACCTTGATTTGGGTCACTTTTTTTTAACCTGTTGATGTTCTGCTGTTTAACCTTAGTTTTTCAACTTACTTTGATAACGTTAAGATTGTGTTTTTCTTTTAAACAATTAAAGCATATTTCTAAAACCTTTATCAGCCATTTTGCAGAATGTAAGAGTTTCAAGCTAATTATTATTCTGCAGCTTTTACTCACATTAAGGGGTAACGTGGTTACAAGAACGTCCCTAACTTAAACGTGTTTCTAAATTTTTTTTATCACCTTTCGGTCATCACTTAATGAAAACCATATTTTGTCTGTTGAGATTTATTGAGATTGGAAGGGGACATTTGGTGTTTATATGATCCATCTACCACATATTCTGTTATTGAAGAGAATGTCAGAGGCTTGTTATCAGTTGGGAATGTGATAAATACTTGGAAATAACAGATACTGAAAGAGGTAATGAAATGGAGCCATCTTCTTTCTGTTTGCTTTTTTTATTCCTGTTTAGTTCGCCGCTTGTTGCTCTGTGAAGAACTTGAACGATCGTCGTGTGGTAGTGTTCTGTTCCATGGGTATCTGCCCCCTCCAGGTAACTTTAATATTAGTTAAACAGAAGCTGAGTATTTCCACAGGTGATCATGGTAATGCTAGTATTCTTTCAATACCAGACACACACCACAATTGCTTTTCATAAAGTTGTATCTCTGCATCACATATATGCAGACTACTAACAACCAGCGTTTTTCATATTGTTTGTGCTTTATTTAGGTTTCATTTTCTTTCACTCTTTAAACACAGTGGTACCTGCTTTGTAGTGATGGTAATAGTACCAAGGCTACAAATTTCTCTACAAACTATTTGCTCTGCATTGGCTGGAAGGGATATGTTTGTCACATAGGATGAAATATCCATGTAATTTAATCTTATCACCTCCTCCCAACTAATGTTCTGCAATTACCCTGAGAGATAATTCACACACCAAATCAGACTGAAAGCCCTAGGTAGCTCACCCTTGTCAAACTAAGTAGGTGATACTATTTGAGGACAAGCATTCTAGAGTGCATAATTTTAAAAACTACAAAACTACATTTTGGACTGGATTCTGATTTTGACCGTGGCTTCATTTTAAAATTCTGAAGTTCCCAGTTATGTATTCAGATCCTTCCATGATATTGCCCTTTCTTCTTTCTTTAATCCCCTCTAATCTTGCAAATCTAGATCTTTGTACTCCCATCAGTTTTGCATCATTCAGATCCATAGTTTTAATTGCTGCACCAGAAGTGTCTGTAATTTTGTATCCAATTTGTTAGTTCACCCTGGATTTCCTGTGTTCTAACCTTCCAGACCAGATTGCCATGCGGGACCTTGTAAAAGGCCTTGCTAAAGTCTGTGAAGACAACGTCTACCACACTGCCCTTGTCAATCCTCTTGGTCACCTCTTCAAAAAAAAAAGTCAAGTTCGTGAGACACGATTTCCCACACACAAAGCTATGCTGACTATCCCTAATCTGTCCTTGCCTTTCCAATTGCAAACAAATACTGTCCCTGTTCCAGGAATTTTCCTACCACTCATATAAGTTTTGCCAGCCTGCAGTTCCCTGGCTTATCATCCATTGTCCTTCTTAAATAAAAGTGTAACATTAGCCACCCTCCAGCCTTCCAATAAGTCACCCATATCGAAGAAAGAAAATTGGCTTGGTGGTAGGAGTCAGAAGGTGATAGTGGAGGGTTGTTTTTCAATTTGTCGACCTGTGACCAGAGGTGATTAAGTGCTGGGTCTTCTGTTACTTGTCTTACATATGATGATTTGGATGATAAGGTAGGTGGCATAATTAGTAAGATTGCAGATGACACCGAAATTGGTGGTATAGTGCACAGTGAAAGAGGTTGTCAAAGGTTACAACAGATGTAGATCAACTGGGAAAGTGGATAAGGAGATGGCAGATGGAATATAACTCGTATAAGTGTGAAGTGATGCATTTTGGCAAGTTAAGCCAGGGCAGAATGTACACAATGAATGGCAGGACTTGGAGAGTGTTGAACCTTTGGGTACAAGTGCATTGTTTCCTGAAAGTGGCACCACAGGTAGACGCTGGTGAGGAAGGTGTATGGCTTGCTTGTCTTCATCAACCGAGGCATTGAGTTTAAGAGTTAGGACTTCATGTTACAATTGTCGAAAAGGTTAGTTAGCCTGTACTTTGAATATTGTATGCAGTTCTGATCACCACACTATAAGAAGTATGTGATCAAACTAGACAGGGTGCAGAAAAGAAGATTCAGAAGGATGTTGCCTGGATTGGAAGGCTTAAGTTATAAAGAAAGATTGCATAGGTTGGGTCTGCTTTCCCTAGAGTGAAGGGAGCTGAGAAGTGACGTGATAAAGGTACATAAAATTATGAGAGGCATAGGTAGGGTAGACAGCTATTGTCTGTTTCCCTTGGTAGGTGCGTCCAAAAAGTGAGGACATAGGTTTAAGGTGAGAGGGAGGAGGTTTAAAGGGGATTGGAGAAACAAATTATTCACACACACAGTATCTGGTATCTGGAATGCACTGACAGAGGAGATAGTGGAGTCAGGAACAGTAATAACATTTAAGAGGCATCTGGACAGGTAGTTGAATGAACAAGGCATAGAAGGATATGGAATTAATGCAGGAAAGTGGGATTAGTATAGATGGGCATAATGATTGGCATAGATGTGGTGAGCTGCAGGGCTTGTTTCTATACTGTACAACTCTAACTCCATAGATATGCTAGCATTAAGTTATCAAAGTGTAGTATGAATAATATGAATTCAGACTTAATTTGAGCTATATATTTATTTAGTTTAAATTCTTCTAGATTGAGCACATTATATATGCTTGAACTTGCCTAATTCAGATTTAGAAACAATTAGTGATAAGGTCACTTTTTATCGATGCTGGATTACAAAACTCAGACATTTTTTTTATCACCAGTGTTATTGCTTCAGGTTCAATACATTTGTTCATTTGCATGATTTTGAGAATTCTGATGAAGACTTTCATGGAATGCCATCTTTGAGTACAGTGCAGTCGTTTGATTCATTACCTGGTGGTTAAGAATTATATTTTTTTTTACAACTTTTGAACTAATAAAAAGTTAATTAGCTCTGAACTTTGAATATTGTAATGAATTTTGCCATGAATAAAGGGCTTTCGTCAGAAACTTTTGAAATAAACTATAAATCATACATTTTTTGAGTTTATAATATCATTTATAAGATTCTCCTGTAGGTGGCGATATGATAGAGGGATAAGATAAGATATCTTTATTAGTCACATGTACATCGAAACACAGTGAAATGCATCTTTTATGTAGAGTGTTCTGGGG
Organism: Pristis pectinata; assembly: GCF_009764475.1. Lineage (NCBI taxonomy): Eukaryota > Metazoa > Chordata > Chondrichthyes > Rhinopristiformes > Pristidae > Pristis > Pristis pectinata. The sequence goes on from NC_067407.1 coordinate 109,026,802, forward strand.
GCAGCCCACAAGTGTCGCCCCACTTCCGGCACATTCATAGCATGCCCACAACTTCCTAACCCATACATCTTTGGAATGTGGGAGGAAACCGGAGCACCCAGTAGAAACCCACGCAGACACGGGGAGAACATACAAACTCCTTACAGACAGTGGCAGGAATTGAACCCGAGTCACTGGCACTGTAACAGCGTTATGCTAACCGCTACACTACCATGCTTGAACATTTGCTGCTAAAACAAAGGATAATGTACTGAATTATAGATGTTACCAGTTAATATGCATGCAGATACATGAACTGACCACTTAATGTCACCATAGAGCAGTATAAGATCAAGGTTTAACTAGTGACATTGATGTTAGAGGGAAATGATGGAAGTATGCAGAATTATTTGGATAAAAATAAGTTAAAGTAGGAAATTGCTTAGCATATTCTAGATTTCGATGCTGGTAGAAATTTGTGTGGAATCTATTTCTGGTTTGGAAGGGAGATCCATTGAGTATAAACAGTTGTATTTTAAATTTAAAAAAAATCAGACTAGAGAGCTTGGAGGGAAAGAGCTGAAACTTATTTTCCCAAAACAGATTGGGCTAATGCCAGAGGTTACAATGCTAAAATTCTGGGGTAGAACTTGAACAGGTCTTGAAACTACCCACTTCAGTCTTTAGCAGAAGGAGAAGGGGGGCAGAAAAAGAATAGCTATGAAACAAAAACAAATGCTGGAAGAACTCAGCCAGTCAAGCAGCATCTGTAGAAAGAGAAACCAGTTAACATCTTGGATCAAAGACCCTTCATCAGAATTGAGAAAGAGAAGTTGGTTTAAGTAGCAGAAAAGGTGGGGAAGGGCAGTGAGTGGAACAAAGGAAATGTCTGTAAGAGGGTGAAATGATGGACAGCTATTGAATGATCTTGTGAAGTTGGGGTGATGTTGTATAGTTTGGCCTACTGAGCAGGCTGGAATATACAAAGAAAAGATTTTAAAAAAGGAGAGAGAAATGGCAGGTACAAATGGGCAGTCCTGATACAAACAGAAAGAAAGAGCAAGTTATCTTTGAAGTTGGAGAATTCAATATTGAGTTCGGCACTGAAAAAACGAGGCCCAATGCAAGTTCAAGGAACGGCATCTCATTTTTTGTCTGGGCACATTGCAGTCTGCAGCACGAAATATTGAATTTCAAAGATAACCTTCTCTTTCATTCTGCTTGTATCAGGACTGGCCATTTGTGCTTGCCATTCTTCCCTCTTTTATCTTTTATTTGTATATTCTGGCCTATTCAGATGTCCCAGTAGGTCAGATTATTCAACATGACCCAGACTCCACAAGATGAGCAAAATATTACAGAGGCAAAGGACCATAACTATTCATTCAATGGCTGACCATCATTTCAGCCTATTACAGATATGTCCTTTGTTCCACCTGGTGCCCTAACTCACCTTCTTTGCTACTTGGACAATTTGCTTTCTCTTTTTCTCAGTTCTGATGAAGGGTCTTCAACCCGAAAGGTTTACTGGTTTCTCATCCCACAGATGCTGCTTGACTGGCTGAGTTCTCCCAGCATTTCTGTTTTTGTTTCAAATTCCAGCATCTGCAGTTTTATGTTTTCCAACAGTAGTTGAGTTTGCTCTCAGGAGTATAAGAAATAAGGCTATGCTTTATTTGTCCTCATTTTAGCAAGTCACTTTATTTTTAAACAGGACTCGCGCACCCATCACCTGCCAAGATCCGATACATTCATACGTACATACACTCTTTCAAACTTACAATTGTCCATCTTCCACAGAATTTGCCTCTGTGCTGAAATCCATATCCAGCGGTGAGGGACATGTAGTCCGTCTGACAAGAAAGTGATAATTCTCATAAGGGTGCAGGAGAGATATATAAGGGGATTCCTTAAATGCAACTTCATATGACGTATAAAGATTTGTATGAATAAGTAGAAATACTCACTTCTAGTTTTAAGGAAAACACTTGCATTTTTTTCCTCTTAAGATAGTTAAAGATTGATATGTTTAACACTGCTAGCCATTCCCAGTAGAAAAGGAAGCATTGGAGGGCCTGGAGCCTTGCAGGACAGTAAATCTGGACAAAGCACGGCAGAAGGGGCAGTTCGTCCAAACTCAGCTCCTTCTGTGTCGACTGGAGTCATCTCGTCTGAAGGGTCTGCTAGGTTGGGTAAGAATATTTTTTTCTTTTTCTTCTATATTCATAATTAGGTATTATAGTTGCACTAGCCCACCAATCTCCTTTTAATAATATTAGAGGCATGTTTGCTTTTCTTTGAATTGAACCCTGAGATTAATAAATGTTCTGATTAAAAATTGTAAAGAATTACCTGAATGTTTCTCATGTGTAACCATCTGCTCATTATATTTTTGTGATGCACATTGTTGTGAGTGGAGCAGGCCATTACCTACGTGCACTTGGAAAATTTATCCCAAATTATTGATTCAGTACATTACGACAGTTCTGGATTATTTTAGTCAGATTTTAAATGTAATGGAGTCTTGACCAAATAAATTGATTAAAAGTTGATTAATGTGTGCATCAGGTGTAAATCTACAAAGTTATAAAATTACAAATCTGAGCCTTTTTATTCAGCCATGTTGCATAGGAATATCAAGAAGTCCTTTTGTGCTTGAAGGATTTTTGTGCATTTTTCAACAATTGGTTCTTTCCCATAAAAGGCTGTAAAATGTCCAGATGGTTTTCAAAATGTATTATGAATGACAGCTTAACGTTTTAAGACTGTTGTCCTTATTTTGAATTAACAATAGTTGAAATTGTACCAGCTTGAGAAAGGGTTATGATTTGAAGTACAAATATATGATGTTCATCCTATTTGGATATTGAAAGATTTAAGGGATATAGAGATAGGACTGAGAAATGATGCTTGCACAAGAAGTTCAGCCATGATCTTGCTGAAGGGCAGAGCAGGTGTAAGGGGTAAATTTCAGGCTAACCATTTGAAAAATGATGCTCAGCTGACTGAATTAGTTAACTTGTTAATTAAGACACAGAAGCAGAGCAATCCATCAGCCCCATTCCCCCTTGTACTGCACTGTAACCCATAAGTTCATCTAAATTTTGGAAGTAGATTTTATTATATTTGCACCAAGAGATGTTTAAATGAAAGGGAATACTGGCTGTTGAGCTTTGATTTTTCTTTCCATTGTTTATTGCATTTTTGTTTTTGGCAGGCACGGTGGTCGATCCCCGGAAGGTTCTGATAGTTGCTGGCCATCACAATTGGATTGTAGTAGCTTATGCACACTTCGTAGTCTGTTACAGGTACCAGAGAGTCAATGCAATTATCAATCTGTGAATAAAAGTAATAATCAGTTTACTAAAAGATATTAAATCTTGACTGTTTTCAGGGTAAACCTGATGGTGCTTTCTCAAAAAGGTCCACATGTGACCAATAGTTGAGGCTGCATTTGAGTTTCTTGATGCAGAACCATAGCTGATTTCTCGTGTATTAAAAATTCCATGGAAGTGTAAAAATCTAACTAAGACTTTAGTACACAGCATAAGACACTATAACACAGGAATAATATTGAACACTGGAGAGTAGACATCTCCATCATGTTCTGCATAAAGATTTTTTGTTCTAGATCTATGATCTAATCAAGACTATACCAGTCCCAACCTACACTGTTTGAACTTTCAATTCAGTGTATCATTCTACCGGAATTGGTGCCTCATGCACTTGACCTTCTGGGAATACTTCAAGAATTAACTAACATCTCATGGCTGTTGCAGTCACCTCACACAAACACTCAGCATCTCTAAAATCAATCCCTAACTCCACTTGTTTCATGAGTTTCCTCATGTATATCTCTTTAATTTTGGTTTCAGTAATATGCCCAATTCAGCTTCAGGCTATAAACTTGGATGACCTGTATTCACAGGTACGTTAAGTGGGTGTGGTAATATGGTTATGTTGCTGGGCTAGTAACCCAGAACCCAAATAAATAATCCAATGATCTTTGAGTTCTGATTCAACTAGAGCAGCTGAGGAATTCAAATGCAACCATTTTTATATTTCTTTAAAAATATTAAATAGAAAGTAAATATCAATAATGATAACTGTTTTACAAATCCAGCAGGGAAATAAAAGCTTGCTCATTTATGTCCTTCAAAGAAGGAGATCTGCTGTTCCTATCTGGTGTGGCTATTTGTGATCCTTAGCTGCCTTCTAAATTATCTAGCAAGCCTTTCCATTTGAAGAAGTTGTGGGTTGCCAATAAATAATTAAAACAAAATGTATTATGTGCTGACATAATGAAAATACAGTAAACTTGTGCATAAATTGTTGAGGAAAAAGTGAATCCATTAGGATGTTGTATTTTACACAACTCCTTAGAAATGCCTTTTGTATTCTGTCTGGTCACAATGTAACAGCAGAAAATGGAAATCATAGAGTGATAGAGTTGTACAGCATAGAAAAGGATCCTTGGGCCCACCAAATCTATGCCAACCATTTTGCCAATCTACATGAATCCATTTGCCTGCATTAGGATTGTATCCTTCTATGCCTTGCCTGTTTAACTGTCCATCTAAATGCCTCTTTTAATACAGTAGTTGTATATCCATGTTTGATTTGATTTCCTCAAACAGAGTATCCCAGATATCAACCACACTCTATGTAACAAAAAACTTGCCCTCAGATCTTCTTTAAAACTCTTTCCTCTCACCTTAAACCTATGCCCTTCTGTTTTTGACACCCTTACCATGGGAAAAAGATTTTGACTATCTACCCTATCTTCATTTTCAATTGTTTTCCTGGTCCTTGTATTTTAATTCTTAGATGTACTGGCAATTTGAATTTCTCTTACATTATTGAAGTCAATGTCGCACAATCCATAGCCCATATATTTCTAAGATAAATAGCTTTTATTTTAAGGTGAAAGTTCCCATAAATGACTTAAATATTGCAGGACATCTGGGGAAAATGAAGCAAAGTGTTGATGAACGATCAAAACAATATTGTAGAGAACAACGTGCTGTGAAGGATTTTGCATATTCTTGAAATGATTTTTAACTGTGTTCTCTCTTTTGAATAGTTTGAATGTACAGTTGATAAAGTTAAGAATTTTGCATGGTGTACTTTCTTACTGTGATATTCCTCAAAGGCTAATGTTTGATAGAATTAAGGCACAGGAGCAGGCAATCCAGCCCCTCAAGCCTAGGCAAGTTTTTAATAGAGCAATCCACTTCCCCTGCTCTCTTATATCCTGGCAAATTTGTCTCATGTGCCTATCCAGTTCTCTTTTGACACGCTAGTTACAGTTAATTCTGTTTCCAAATCAGAATCATTCTCAGTAAATAAGATTTCCCTCACATTGCCCTTGTGTTCCAAAACTTTAAATCTGTTTTCCCCGGTCGATGCTAAAGGGACCTATTTACCCAATCACAATCACTCGTGCACCTCCGTCAAATTTCCTCCCATCCTTCTTTATTCCAAGCTGAACCGAACTCATCGTTTCAAATCTAGCATTCTGTTTGAAATCCCAAGACCCTAGAATCATTTAAATCTTTTCAGCACACTCTGAGACCTTCACTTTTTTCTTGTGACCTGAATTGGATGCTGTATTTCAGTTACTGCCTAATCAGTGTTCTGTACAGTTTCAACATGATATTACCGCTTTTGTATTCTTTGCCTCTGTGTTTCTGAATGCAAGTTCTTATGGGGTAAGTGGAATATCAAGACAAATATTGCTGACTCTGTGCCAATGTAGGCTTTAGGTACTGATGAATAAGATTTACATGAAGCCCACAGATATCAGGAAGTGTAAAGGATCTCAGTTTCTCAAAGATTAGCTGGGAAATATTTTGGAATTCCTGTAAGCTACCACTGTTCACATTTAAATAATACTATTTACTCCACCATTATAAGTTCTGGTTATCTGAAAGCCCTGTTTTTGGTACTAACCTCCAGTGATCCAATTTTATATGAGGATTCCTTGTTGTCCTGAAGTCCACCTGATTAAACTTGTCCCAATGAAAATAAATCTGATCAGCTTTATTTTAATGTAAACCCAGCCCCAAGGCTTTGCCTCAGCTGCCTTTCCCAAGCAAAGTAATTTGTTGTTATTAAAATGACCCCAAGAAAGGAATTAAGATAAACATACCATGATTTTTTTTTTGGTTTACACAATTGGAACAAACTGTCAGACTGAATGAGTTTTTGGTTTGGTATACTCAACGACCAGGTGGCTTGCAGGATAGCATCTGGGTAAACAAGTTTTGAGAAAGGGGTGAGAGAGAGAAGGAAGGAGAACAGAAAGTATGGAGGGAGAGAGAAAAGGAAGAGAAGTCACAATCTTGCCTTATTATGGAATAAAGATCAACTTGGCTCTTCTGACTGAAACCTGTGATCAATTTGATTTTCTGCCCAGCCACTGGCTTGGGGCACTGCCAGTTTGTGCAGTTCTACTGCCATGTAACTATTGGGAACCAGTTTCATTTTGGATATGCAGCTCCTCTTGGACCTGGATTTGATCTGAGATCGAATTGCGTCCTTTGCATTGCTGTGAAGCTGACTCTGGAATGGTTATCATATACCAGATAGGAAACAAACGGCAATCCAACTCTGATCTGAACCCCTCTCAAATTAAAAACAGAAAATGCTGGAAGTGCTCAGCAGATGAGGGAGCATCTTAGAGAGAGAAACAAAGTTGATGCTTCAGGTTGATGACCTTCAGCACAGGAGCTCCTCCCCATGTGCTCCTCATCCTCCTCCCCATGTGCTCCTCATCCCCCTCCCCTTGCACCATTTCATTGCTGTGCTCCTAGCTCCTCCACTCTTTTGTATACCATCCAAGAAAGACTGCTGTTAACGTGTAAGCTCAGCAGGGAGTGTAATCATTGCTTTATGATGGACCATGCAGTTTCTAAAGGTAGAAATGAAGGAAGTTCAGAATGTATATAAACAAATATAAAGTTATTTTAAGTAATAATTATCAGATTGGATTTCTCTTGAAATTCTTGCTGTGAGGGAACAAGGGAGTGAGGAATAAAATCAGTGCAGTTACTTAAAACAGAAGAGTTAATTGCTGATCCAGCAGTCTAGTCATTGAGAATTCATTAGTTTTTAACATTTTCTTTATATTTTTTAAAACATTGCGTATTAATAACCAGTACTCTGAACAAATTCATCTGATTGTTTATGTATGGCAGGTTACTGCAGTGTGGCTACATTGATATTTGAGGGTGGCATAATTAATTGTATTATTGAGCATAGTTGGGAGAACAACATTGGATCAGGATAGTTTAATTTGTTGTGGTTGCAGTTGGTAGGGTAAGGGTAGTCCTTGTGCTGCCTACATTGGAAACTGGAGTAAAGACTTTTGCCATGAATATGGTGGGTGAGAGTGGAGCTTAGTGGAGGATCAGTCAAAGGACTCAACCCTATAATAGGAACAAGGAAAACAGAGCAGAAAAATGTGACGGGACCAAGAGGGAAAGGTAGGGTAAGAAGAAGTGTATGTGATGCAGTATAAGAAAGAAAGAAATCATTGACTGTGGACAAATTCTTCTCTCAGGCTAATGAATCTCTGGAATTCTCTACCCCTGATGGTGGTGGAAGGCAGATCATAGATACATTTAAGGTGGAGACGGAGGAATTAAGGGTTATGACGAGCTGGCACAGAAGAGGAGATCAGTCATGACCATTTTGAATGACAGGGCAGGCTTGAGGGGCCACGTGGCCTACTCCTGTTCCGGTGTTCTTCGAGAAAGTAGACTAGATTGTAACCAGCAGAAAGGAGCTGATGGTTGTAGCAGTGACACAGAGAAGTAGCTTTGATGTATGTGCCCTAGTTATTGGCTGCAAATTCATGATATGCTTAGTGTTTTAGCAGTGGGATCAAAGTCTGTATTGTAGTGGGAGGATTAAAAGGTCATTCAGTGAACAGTTACTTCCGTAATTATGAATTAGCTTGTTGGCTGGTGGTTGTGGTTTACGGTTTAGCAATTAAGGTCAAGAGGCTTGTCCAGTAGGCCGGAGCATTATTTTAAACAGGTGCAGCTGGTGAGTTATGCTGCTTGCAAACCCTAGGCTGGTAAGTAAATGGAAAGTGTTATACTTGCATGCATCCAAGAGATAAGAGTGAATGATCAAAAGAGCAATTTCAAATATCAGTGAAAAGGATTACTAGTGTAGAGGTTAGAAATGTGATCAGTCTGGGTTGGCAATTTTTAAAATCATTGTTAGGCATAATGAGGAGCTGAACTTGCTAAGGAATGGCTGCAAATTGGTACATAAAGTATATATTTAAAAAAAATGAGGACTCATGGACAGAGGTATAATTTTCTTGTAGTAATAGTTTAAAAAAAACTTAACATCTTAAAGATTTTATTGGTGAGATAGTAGTGGGTAACCAGAATAAAATTGAAAGATTAACAATCAATGTTTAGATACACCACAAAAGTAAGAGCAGCTAATAAATACTATTCTTTTTGCCTGTTTCCAAGAATGTCTCCTCATTGGATACCAGTGAAAGCTGATTACAGTGTTAGGTGATGAAAACCACTCCTAACCACTGTTACTACTAACAGATCAGTAAAGCATGGTCAAATTTGAAAAAGAAACTTCAGGCTGACAGTTGTGTAATGGAGCACTTTATATGGGATCAGGGACTGCAGTCCACTCTATTTGAATTTTAACATCTGAATTTCTAGAAACTGGCTATTTTACAAAGACATTCAGTCCCCACTTTCTCCAGAAATGTATCCCTCTTTAGAGACCTTCACGTTCCTTATTTAATCTCAACTTCACTTCCCTTGCTGCTTCAAACGTTCTAATTTTTAATTTACGTTCTCTGATGTTTCAACTTGTAGCAATGGCATTCTATCAGTTTTATTAATTCCTTTGAATAGTCTTGAAATATAGACAATAGTCTTGAAAATTTCAGTTAGATATTGAGTTCTCTAAATTATATAAAGTTTCCATAATTTTTATATATATTGTATATATATACTATATACACACACATATAATGAAGTCCTTGATATGTGGAATCACTCTAAAGCCTTTGTGACAATAATTTATATTACTAGATCTCTGTGGAAGCAGTGTATACACAATGTTGGATCCTCTACTGAATAACGTTTTGTGTTTATTTCTAGAATTAAGGAGTCTTCTGGGTGGCAGCAAGTATTTACGAGCCCTTACCTTGACTGGACAATAGAACGAGTTGCAGTAAATGCTAAAGTTGTTGGTGGACCACTTGGTGATAAAGACAAGATGGTAGCTGTAGCATCTGATAGCAGTATAATTCTGTGGAGTATTCAGGATGGAGGCAGTGGCAATGAAATCGGTACGTACTACAAAATTGTGGGAGAATACAAAATTTGTTTTAATTAATTCGGGGATGCAGCTGTTTGCAATTTAATTTTGAGTTGTCAGAGATGAACGAATGCACTCCTTCTGTTTTCACACCTTTTAACATGGCATGAATCCAGCCTGTACCGAGAGAACAATCCAGATGATTAATCTTACCATTCAATAAATCTTGAACATAGCCTGAGAAAAGTCCAATATGAATAACTAAAATTATTCATGAATGAAGTGGGATGTACTTGTTGGTGATCCTAACTTAGGTTGAGGAAAGCTCTTGCAACCATTGGAATAGTATCCACATTTTTATTACCTCAAGCACTGCTACTTTATCAGTCTTCTTGCACTAGTTCCAATCTATCCACAAGTGTGTGGTTTGTATTTTTTGTCCTATCACCACTAGGAGCATGGAGAAATGGGAACAGACATGGCCTTTTAATCCTGTGAACTCTGGTCTGCCAGTCAGTTAGATCACAGATGACCTGCTCCATTTACCCACTATTACTGCATATCCCTAAATATACATTTCCTTACAAGGTTTGATCAAGATGTCCTGAAAAAGAGAGTTCTGGGTTTTCATTACTTTTGAGAGAGGAATTAATCTTACTGTACATGGCTTATGGAATCCCTCTCTCTCTTTAAAGACCTCACTTAGCAAACAACTCAACCTTCTAAATTCCAGGAGACTGTAAACCAAGTATATGAAATTTAATCCATCCCACTCCATATATTTCTCCAGACCTATGTCCCCTTTTCATCTGTTGCTTTAATATTTTCAATATTTAGTGTTGTATATTTAGCTGTCATCAGGTTAAGGACAGATGTTTACTGCGGCATTCAAAGTAAAACCAATAGTCATCACAGCCATAGACTCTGGAACTTTTTGTAAACCTCCTCCTGCTTGATACTGAAGTGAAGTGCTACACACTGAGCAAAGAATAAAAGCACACAGTCAGAGGGTTGAACTGGAGACTGAATTTATTTCAACTTGCCAAACTAGCTTTTTTAAACCTGTTAACGTCCCGCCCTCTCTGGGCGGAAGTGACGCCCGCAGTGCGTCACCGAACTCTTCCTGCGCGTGGGCTTTCTCCCCTCGCTGTTGGAGAAGGCGGCTTGGTGCCATTTTGCGGCTGGCCTTCCTGCTGACGTGCACTCCGATTTCGGAGCCGGTTCGCTTGTCTTGAAGGTGGGTCGCCACATAAACCCCTCCCCCCCAGAACCGGCGATACACCCCCCAAGGTCTACGGTCTGGGGCAGTTGCTGTTTGGGTGATCTGCCCCTGTGCCGTGGAGCCTGAGCCTCGACAGTCTGCGATAAGTCCACGTGGGCCGGTTTGAGCCGGTGGGCCGGTTTGAGCCGGTCCACCGTGAAAATTTCCCTCTTTCCCCCCCCCAATGTCCAGAACGTACGTGGACCCGTTGTTCCTCAGCACTTTGAATGGCCCCTCGTACGGACGCTGTAGCAGTGTCCAGTGTGCGTCCCCTTTGAACAAGAGACAAACTTACAGTCCTGCAGGTCTTTCGGTACGCAAGGTCAGGGTTCGTCCATGTCGTGAAGTCGGAATGGGGGCCAGGTTGCCGAGCCTATCGTGTAGTCTGTCTAGGACTGCTGCTGGTTCTTCCTCTCGCCCCCTTGGGGCTGGTATGAACTCTCCTGGGACGACCAGGGGTGTGCCGTACACCAGCTCAGCCGACAAGGCATGCAGGTCCTCTTTGGGTGCAGTGCGGATTCCCATCAGGACCCAGGGGAGCTCGTCCACCCAGTTAGGCCCTTTCAGGCGGGCCATGAGAGCCGACTTTAAGTGGCGGTGGAAACGTTCCACCAGCCCATTCGACTGTGAGTGGTAGGCGGTTGTGTGGTGTAAACGTGCTCCCAACAGGTTGGCCACAGTCGGCCACAGGCCGGAGGTGAACTGGGCGCCTCTGTCGGAGGTAATGTGGGCCGGTACCCTGAAACGTGCCACCCAGGTCGTGATTAGCACTCGGGTGCAGGAATCGGCGGTGGCGTCAGTGAGCGGGGCCGCCTCTGGCTATCTCGTGAACCGGTCCACCATAGTGAGGAGGGACCGCGCTCCTCTTGACACAGGCAGGGGCCCCACGATATCCACATGAATGTGGTCGAACCTCCGGTGGGTGGATTCAAACCGCTGCGGCGGGGCCTTGGTGTGCCGCTGTGCCTTGGCTGTTTGACACTGCATGCACGTTTTGGCTCACTCGCTGACCTGTTTGCGAAGTCCGTGCCGCACGAACCTGCTGGAGATCATCCGGACGGTTATCCTAATGGGTGGGTGCGTCAAACCGTGGATGGAGTCGAAAACTTGCCGCCGCCAGGCTGCCGGGACGATGGGGCGGGGTTGGCCGGTAGCTATGTCACATAGGAGGGTCCTCCCACCTGGGTCCTCCCATCGGGCTGCAAGCCCGAGGCTGCAGTCCTGTAGCTGGGCAACTCATCGTCCGCCTGCTGTGCCTCCGCTAGAGCTGCGTAGTCCACGCCTTAGGATGGGGCCTTAATAGCTGGTCCGGAGAGTGCGTCGGCCATGACATTGTCCTTCCCCGAGACATACTGGATGTCCGTCGTGTACTCCGAGATATAGGACAGATGTCACTGCTGACGGGCCGACCAGGGATTGGACACCTTCGTGAATGCGAAGGTCCGTCGTTTGTGGTCCATGAATGCGGTGAACGGCCTGCCGTCTTAAAAAGTACCTGAAATGTCGGATTGCTGGGTATAGTGCCAACAGCTCCCGGTTGAAAACACTGTACTTCAGTTCAGGCTGCCGCAGGTGCTTGCTGAAGAACGCCAGGGGTTGCCAGCGCCCCTCGATAAGTTGTTCCAGCACCCCACCGACTGTTGTGTTGGACATTAAGACTTGCCTTTTAATTGTGATAGATCTTTTTAACATGTTAGTTTGTTGCAATTTATACAGCACCTTTAGTTTTTGTCATTTGTCATTTTATTGTGGTAGAACAAAAGGATATGTTCTGTTAGAGTTCTACCAGCATTTATGATATTTAGAGTAAGAACAATTGTGCACCAATGATTAGGTAACTTTTTGTGAACTGTCATCTTCTGATAATCTAAAAGTATTGATTTCTGAGGCTGTAGTGTTGGAAACTTAAGCTTTTTTTTCTCTGCTGATATTTCTGGTAGCTACATGAGTGAAGCAGTTGGCCATACCCCTGTTGGAGGGAAGGAAAGGTCAGCTTGTTCTAATGCTATCCATTAATAATATGTGCTGTAACTTGTACATTTTATAAGGTCAGGTATTGGCATAATTGTACTGCAGTAACTATTGCTTTACGAGCAAATACTGTGCAATGTCACCTGATGAGAATGCCTACTTGACAGGAACCTGAGAGCTTTCACCCATGGAAAGACAGTTTAGCAACTCACCATCTTCGGGACAGCTATTGAAAAAGTCGTATTGCATACAAGATAATTTGGCAGGCTACCCACGGAATTTTTTTCCTATTAACTTTCTTTGAGTTCTGAAATATCCAGCTCACTGCCTTCCTTATTATTTTCTGTTTATAATTTATTTTTCCAGTTCTTTGGTGTTTTGCCTTTGTGAATTTTGTGGCTGTTTACTTCTTCCGTAAATTTAAGGTTCCTGAAGAGGGAGAAGTTTCTGAAAATTCCTGATTCTGCATTTTTCACATGTATTGTTTCTTTGCTGTGAACTGCAGTGGAGATTTCTATAGGGACAAATCCAGCAAATGAGCAGATTTAGGTGTCAACCCAAATCTATTTCAGAATAGCTTCTAATGCATATTTTGAAAATAAATTAAAGTAAGTGATCACCATTACCGTGCCTGCCTGTAAGGTTGTCATTCCTTTGCTGGGCTTGGGAGATGGTTCCTCTCCCCAGGTGAATTTATTACAAGTTACCAGTTGTCAACACACAATTGGCAAAAGGAGGCTTAATATGCACAACAGATGTTCATGCAAATTGTAGCATTATTTAATTGGCATGAATATTTATGACACTTGACGTGCATGAGGCTGAAAGTGGAATTAAACATGGTGGACGTTCCTGCAGGAATGTTAGAAGTATCTTCATAATTTTGCTCAGAAGAGGTTGATCCTCTTTTAAGTGAGTTTCATAATTTTAAAATGCTTCTTTCAAGTTGTTTCTGTATGTACATCATAGGAGAATTGTTTTATAGATTTAAAAAGTGATGTGCTTAAATTGCATGTAGTAAAGCCAAATACTGTGACAATGACATTGACTTTCATCAAGAGACAAAAGCGAGAAAAGCACCAACTGGGCTTTTAAAACTTTTTAATGGTTGAAGTTGCCTTTTTTAATTATACACCTTACTGTGAAAGTTCAAATTGGTGCTCGCACTTCAGTATAAGTTGGAAAATCTGCTGAAGCGACAGTCATAATAGAAGTTTGAAGTCTCAATGCAATATATAGTTAATAGAAATGAGAAATTGCACTGTGTTAATGTTTTCATGAATATACAATGGAGAAAAAACTGCAGAATGGTCCACTAGATTTGTGTGCTACTTAGTTTATTCTGCGACTAAAATACTCTTTCATGCTTTATAATACAGTAACAATTGCTACCTTTACATTGTCTCCAGCACACTCTACTTTCATGGATAGTCTGCAATGTCATTACTACAGATTCCAATTGCATATAGCCCAACTAGTTAACTCAGTTAAGTACTTACCAGTTTAAAAGTTCGACTGACTTAGCTTAAATCACCCCCTCAGCAAGTTCTGCTTAGCTTTAAACATTGACAGCAACTAAGGGAAACTTCTGGAAAATGCAAATTCAGATGATATCATTGATCATCATTAAAAGTATGAAAATCTTAAAACAAGAAAGCCCATTATATGCGATAAGGATTGTGTTCATGTTTCAATTTTGCTGTGCTGTTTAGTAGGTAAAATATTGAATTGATTTTTAACTTCTTGACATGCTGGGTACAGGGGTTGGGTATGCAGGAAGTGGCAGTGTTTAGTTTTGGCGATACGATTATTGTAGCAGCTTTTAGTCATCTGCACCAGTAATGTTATTTCTGAGTTTATTGGGTAAATGATCTGGATGTGATGGCAATCCACAAGGTTGATTTTAGCTCTGGTATTTAAAGACACATCACAAACATTATATTTTAAGGATCCTGAACTGCAAATGAATAGTGGCAAAAGGACACTAAATGCACCAAGGATGCTCCAAAGACACTGTGACACCTTGCAGAATGTCACACTGCAGGCTGTAAGATTGAATGGGGAGATGATAATTCCTTACAAATGGTAGAATTATCCTTTGCTGATTATCAGGAAGGTGGGGGTGGAGATGACTGTAGGTGTGAGCACCAGGAATGTGATCTGTTCTTGTGTTCATTCAGTGGTGCAAACAATTTAACAACTTCATTAGATCAGGAAGTGAACACAGTGGCATATTCCACTACATCTGATTTGTGTACTAATCCAATCCTGTCACTGTGTTTTTCATGTTTACCCAGGTTACGTTATAGATGCACCCATCATGTCTGGCATTCATTGGTTATCTCACCAGCCATCACTAATATTTAACTTTTTGATCCAATATTATGCCTCTCTGTAATAGTACACTATTAAATCTTCCCTGTTCTCTGTACATTCAATTCATGCCCTGGACTTTTTCAAGCAACAGCACTAAATGTGTGAGGTGCTATCAAATACCTCAGCCAGACTGTACACTCATGGAAATATTTACACTCGTGGAGATATTGAAGGATTATGTCCCATGCTTGAAGAGCATGATCTAGCAGGCTTTTGTAACAATATCATCAGCAGAAAGAATGACCTGGCTACTTACAGTATCAAATGTGGACAAGCACTATGAATGCCCCTTGAATAAATTATATATCCTTGGCTGTTAAGTACCTCACTGATGTGCAGAAGAGTGCAAAGCGGTTCATAGGAGGGAAGTGTGGAAAGCACACGGGAGAGACAATGTTGGCATGCAGCTTGGAAGTGGGGGCAGATCAAAGCAGTAATCCTTGTTCAAGAGATGTAAAGTGCATCTTTGCAATATCCCTTTTGTCCTTGAGCAGCAAGCATGTAGATCTGTTTAGAGGTGTGAATACATCAGATGGTGTAAATAGCTGCACAACTAGGGAAACATCTTCCTATGATTGTCGGCCATTAATGATTTGGAACATCTTCCAAATAGTAGGTATTCCTGAGTGCTCTGGGGGTGCTTGACAGGCAGAGTGTGGTTGATCTGTACCTACATCTGTGGAAAGCTAGGCCACAAACACAGCACCCTGTTTTTCTGATTTGCCTCATTGATGGTAAAGTTAATGAAAACTGAAGTATTTTAACATAGAACATGGGACAGAACAGGCCCTTCGGCCCACAGTGTTGTGCTGACCTAGTTAATCCCTCCTACCTACAGAATGCCCATATACCTCTATTTTCCTCTCATTCATGTGCCCATCCAAGCCCCTCTTAAAAGCCCCTAATGAATTTGCCTCCACCACCCTATCAGACAACGCATTCCAGGCATCCACCACTCTCTGAGTAAAAAATGTACCCCTCATGTCTGTTCTGAACCTACCCCCACTCACCTTAAATGCATGCCCTCTGGTACTGGATCGCCTCAGTAATGGGAAAAGATACTGCTTGTCCACCCTATCTATGCCCTCATAATTTTATACACTTCCAACAGATCACCCCTCAGCCTCCACCACTCTAGAGAAAAGAGCCCAAGTTTGTCCAGCCTCTCCTGATAGCACATGCCCTCTAATTCAGGCAGCATCCCAGTAAACTCCTCTGCACCATCTCTAAAGCCTCGACATCCTTCTTATAGTGAGGTGACCAGAATTGCATGCAATACTCTAAATGCAGCCTAACCAGAGTTCGATAGAGATGCATCATAACTTCTTGTCTCCTATACTCAGTACCTCGATTAATGAAAGCAAGCATTCCATAAGCCTTAACCACCCTATTTACCTGTGTAGCCACTTTCAATAAGTCATGGACTTGCACCCCAAGGTCTCTCTGCTCTTCAACACTGTTAAGGGTATTGCCCTTCTGAGTGTACTGCCTCTTGACATTAGTCCTACCAAGGTGAAACACCTCACATTTATCTGGGTTAAACTCCATCTGCCATTTCTCTGCCCACATCTGCAACTGATCTATATCATGCTGTATCCGTCGCCAGTCTTCTACACTATTCACAACTCCACCAATCTTGGTATTGTCTGCAAACATACTAACCCACCCATCAACATACTCATCCAGGTCATTTATGTACATCACAAACAGCAAAGGTCCCAGCACAGATCCCTGTGGAACACCATTACTCACAGGCCTCCAGCCCGAATAAGTCCCTTCAACCATCACCTTCTGTCTTCTATGGCAAGCCAGTTGTGGATCCACACAGCCAATTCTCCACTGACCCCATGTATCCGAACTTTCTTGATTAACCGATTATGTGGGACCTTGTCAAATGCCTTACTGAAGTCCATATAGGTGACATCCATAGCTCTACCTTCATCAATCTCTCTCGTCACCTTGTCAAAAAAACTCAGTCAGGTTAGTAAGACATGACATGCCCCGCACAAAGCCATGCTGGCTTTCCCTAATCAAGCCATTGGATTTCAGATGCTCGTATATCCTATCGCTAAGAATTTTCTCCAGCAATTTCCTTACAACTGACGTGAGACTCACCAGTCTATAGTTCCCAGGTTTTCCCTTGTTCCTTTTTAATTAGGGGAACAACATTAGCCACTCGCCAGTCCTTCGGGACTTCACCCATAGTCAAAGAGGACACAAAGATACTGGTCAAGATCCCAGTAATTTCCCCTCTTGCCTCCCTTAGTAACCTAGGGTACATCCCATCGGGCCCCGGGGACTTATCCACCTTAATACCGTTTAGGAGACCTAACACTACCTCTTCTTCGACCTCTAAATGCCCTAACATGTTTCCGCCCTCAGTTCCAATTTCTACGTCCTGCATGTCCCTTTCTTGGGTAAGTACTGAAGAGAAATACTCATTCAGAACCTCACCCACATCCTCTGCATCCAAACATAGATTTCCCTTCTTTATCCTTAAGTGGTCCTACCCTTTCCCTCGTTATCCTCTTATTCCTGACATAGGTATAGAATGCTTTTGGATTCTCCTTAATCCTACTTGCTAAGGACTTTTCGTGACCCCTCCTGGCTTTCCTAATTCCTTTCTTGAGTTCATTTCTAGCTTCTCTATAGTTCTCACGTGCTCTGTCTGATCCTAACTTCCGAAGCTCTACGTACTTGTCCTTTTAACCCTTGACTAAGTTCATCACTTCTCTGGACATCCAAGGTTACCTTATTTTGCCAGTCATGTCCTTCCTTCTAATCAGGACATACTTATCCTGTATCCTATGTATTTGATCCTTAAACACTTTCCACATGCTCAATGTGGACTTTCCAGCAAAAAGGTGTTCCCAGTTTACTCTGCCTAGTTTCTGCCTTATGCTTTCATAATTAGCCCTACTCCAATTTAAAACCCTCCCACTTGCCCCATACCTGTCCTTAGCTATAGCTATCCGGAAAGTTAATGAGCTGTGGTCACTGTTCCCCAGTTGCTTACTGATAGGTGAATCATCTGGCCTTTTGAATATGTTTTGTTTTATTTTATTTCAGATAGTGTTTTGCTTTAGTATTGATGCAAATGACAGGCCATGCAAACAAGATATCTGTTAGTTGCCATGTATGTTTGTGAGACTGACTGAGAAATTCTGTGGATTTCTCCAGCAGATCCATAGAATAATCTTGAAGTGTAGAACTTGAGGACTGTAGTCCTTAATAGTCACGTCCACCTTGGTTTAGCAGGCATTTGATCTTGTTGAGTGGTATTATGAAGACCTGCTATGATCCAGAGTGACAGTCAGAGAATTGATGTTCTGAAATATTGGTGGAATTGAACTTCTTGCTGTATACCCTGAATATGGTGTGGTCTCCTGCAAGCTGTTTCTCTGTCATAATCCCCTTTGTGCAATAGTAGTTGGGTCAGCAACAATCTGCTGTTTCTGATGCTTTTGGTATTATCCACCCCATTCATCAGCTGGATCTTACAATAGATCTGCACGAGTTTTATGTGGAGACAATCGCAAATTCAAAAGTATTGAAACTAAACAGCAAATTTGACCAAGTTGGTACTAATCCTCTTTAAAAACTTTCTCGAAGGCTTCTTGAGCTCTTTCCCCTATCCCACTCTCAATATCAAGATTCTCCTACTGTGGTATAACTTTATATTATAAAAAATATAAGATTGTATTTTGAATATTCAGACTCATCTTAAAAAAATATTGGCCTAGAAGAAAATTGATGAAATGCCTTTTTTTAAATTCATCTAAATTTTGTTCCGATTGAGACAATTGGAAATGTAATATATTTGGTGGCTTCTAGTGTGATCTTTCATTTTTATGTTGTCTGGGTATTTAATGAAATGCTTCATTTAGACTGAGGTTTTGCAATATTGGTGAAACATCAGACCTCAGTATGTGTGACAATAGTCGTAATGAAAACGTAGCAATAGAGACATTTAGAGTAAATATAAAAAATGGAGGTGACTCTGTGAATTGAACACTTCATACGTCAGTACATTAACTGGCTAATTCATCATTGTAATATACTTTAAATATATTTTATTCATTGAGTTTCAAGTCATACCATCGATACCATTTTTGTTCACTTTTGACCATTTCTGATTTGAAAAGTATCTAAAATCTGATGCAGTGTTTGAAATATAATGAATCAGATCAATATAAATTGGTAAGTGAATCTTTTTGAATTATATCATAGTTGTATTAATGTCAGTCATATGAGTAGGCGTAATATTTGCTTTTATCACATTAAGGATTGCATTTGAATTCCTTCTCATCTGGTTGTACCAATAGCTTCCTTGGCAAAGAGTGTTTTTGCAAAATGTGCAGGACTTGTTTATGAAAACAAATTATACTGCAAATGCTAGAATCTGAAACAAAAACAGAAATGCTGAAAGAATTCAGTCAGTCAAGCAGCATCCGTGGAAAGAAAAAAAAAAGTGCTTTGAGACCTTCCTTACAAATGGAAAATGAATGTAGGAGTGTTTAAGAAGAGCTCAGGGAAGAGTGAGGTACAAATCCAAAGACTATATGGAGTTTGGTTAAGACGGATAAAGCGATAAGGAGCATGAGAAATGACATTATAAAAGCATAAAGAAACAGGGCGAGAAAGGAACATAAGCATGATAGCAGGAAATGATGAGAGAGTGGTTTGCCTGGATGGAAAATTCAGTGTTCATTCTGGAAGGTTGTAAAGTGCCTGGACAGAAGGTAAGATGTTGTTCTTCCTGTTTATGTTGGGCCTCACTGTGGCAGAGGAGAAGGCAGCAGATAGATAGGTTGGAATAGGAATGGGTTTAAGAATTAAAGTGGCAATAACTCCCATGCTGTTTCCCTGGGCACTTTACTGCCCTCAAAGCAACACTCCTATTATTATTCATGAAGTACTTTATTTTGGCAGCTTTCACAGCTGCTTAAACAAAACAGGAGACCTAATTCAAGCATAGGCAACACCCACATTACCCACATTTTCCCTTCCAGAATTCACCAATCGCTACCCAGAAATTTGAGATGCAGAATAAAATTTGCTCTTACAGAATTTATGTGGAAAAGAAAGTAAATAAATACAAAATTTACTTTCTTTCCAACTTGCATTTCTTGATGCATGTGCAGATGACGCAGTTTCGCATTATGGAAAATCACATTACAGGCTGTTTTCTAAGAATGCAAGCCCCTGTAATATGTGGGTTGCCTGTATGGAAGGGGTTGGTATGCTGTAGTGGATAAATTTTTACCATATCTTCCTGCTTTGCATGCATTTATTGTTTTCTTTGTAGTTCAATACATATAGGGGAAAATAAATGTAACTTGTTTTCTCGCTGATTGCAGTTACATTGCAAAAATGTGCAGGCTGGTCATTATTGTTTAGCTTCCTTTAAGAGAGCAAGCCAAACCAAAAATTGCAGGCCTTTATTGGAATACTGTCGTATAGAAAAATAAATTACATAATTAAGCTTTCATATTTTAGTGAGATGATTGCTAACTGAAAAGGAAATGCAAGGAATTGGAGGGTAATAAGGGAAGCAGTCTGCAATGTGAGAAAGGGTTCCTAGTACAGAAAATGATAATACTAACGTGAGTTTGAGGGTCATTGAAAAAATATACAATAGAACCAATAGTGCAACTGTTAGTTCTAGAATAAGGTTTGGGTATGTAGTAACAGACATGATAGCTTTTTCTGTTTTGCAGGTGTGTTTAGTCTTGGAGTTCCAGTAGATGCACTCTTCTTCATTGGTAATCAGCTAGTCGCAACCAGTCACACTGGGAAAGTTGGTGTGTGGAATGCAGTTACCCAACACTGGCAGGTGAGCTGCATTTATAACAGAATTTTGTATATTTATTTCTTAATTTCAATCTAGTACTATCACCATCAGTTAGGAATATGAGATGTGGTGACTGTATGTTCATTTTATGGCTACCTCGCATTCAGAAATTGCAAATGCAGTTAGGCACTGAGTGAATAGTTTTCACATTCTGGTTCATTCAGATTATAGAAAGCTTATTCTAGAGGTTCATGTACGAAAATGATGACGTGAACAGATGTTTGCCAAAATCTTCTGTCATTCCTGGCAAACCAGTAATTGATAGGTGGCTCCTGTATCAAAACTCCTTTCTTCCTTCATATCGTAAGATATGTAATTTCCAACTACTGGAAGAAACTGGGAAGGTGAAGAATTTCTTTTTAAAATGACACTGAGTACAAAACAGCTGATTCAGTAGGTTAGATGTAATGGGTCTGAAATACTGCCACCAGCACAATTTTTTTTTTGCTGTGTTGTCAGTATAAGAGGTTAAAAATACTTATTGCCCAAAACTTCTGCTTCATTTCATTCGGGTAATTATGCCCTAGCTGTCGATCCAATTTTAAATTTCTGCAGGATATAAGATGTGAGGGATGAATGGCAATGCTGACTTTTGGAGAATCTTAGCTTGTCCAGATTTGATGGTCTAGCTACATATAGAACATTACAGCACAGTACAGGCCCTTCGGCCCACAATGTTGTGCTGACATTTTATCGTGCTCTAAGATCTATCTAACCCTTCCCTCCCACATAGCCCCCATTTCTGAGTCTCTTAGTTGTCCCTGATTTATATGCCCCTACAACCTCTGCCAGCAGTGCGTTTCATACACCCACCACTCTGTGTAAAAAAAAACTTACCCCTGACCTCTTATATCTTCCTCCAATCACCTTAAAATTATGCCCCCTCATATGTGGACAGATATGTTTTCAGTCATTAGCAAGCTAAAGTAAATTTGAAATGGGAGAGATAACTGAGAATGAATTCAGTGAAAGGGAACTCAATCTAAAGATGAAACAGGTTTTGAAAGGCAAGTGAAGAAATGATCCACCACTTTGTTTCTCCATTTGAATGATAATAAAATGTACATCTGTTTGAGGAATATTGTTCAGTTTGGCCCTTAATGACACCAGATTGCCTTTCCTGCCAGCAAATTGTCGATGAGTTCGACACTGTATTTTACAAAAGAAGATGGTAACTTATGGGCTTATCAGCATAACATAGGTTTGGTAAGTCTTTGGGGAAAAAAAGAGTTAATCTTTAAATTTATCAATTAGAAAGGCTTAGATTAATCAAGGACAGCTGACATGAATTTGTTAACAGAAGATATTGTCTGATGAACTTAAATGAATTTTTTGAGGTAATAAGGAAGTTTGATTTAACAAAATTCCACATGGCAGACAGAACAGAATCCTAAAAGCCTTTGGGATCCAAGGGAAAATTAGCCAAGTGCTTGGGTCCAAAATTAGCATATTTGCATCAACGCAAGGAGAAATGGTCATCGGCTGTTTTAGTGACTGTAAGTTTACAGTGTTTTGTGTGGCTTAGTGCATGTTTCCCACTAACTTTTGCCATTATGTATCAACGGTATAAAATTGAGTGTAAGGGCCATGATCAAGAGGTTTGGAAATAATACAAAAATTAGTCAAGTGTTTTGAGAAAAAGCAGGAAGAAGTCATTGTGCCAGTCAGGTGGACAAAGAAGAGGCAAATGATATTCATGACAGAAGTGTAGGTAATGGATTTTGGAAGGCAAATAATGTAAGGGAATACAAAAAGGAGTGTTTTTGATACACGCAAGTGCAGAGGACTGTAGTGATTTGTGCATGGATACACACCTCAGGGACAGTAGACAGGGTGATGGAGAAGGGAGATCATGGTAGAAATGCAGAAAGTACTAGACCAACACCTAGCAGTCTCTTGTGTCACCTAGAATTCTGGGTCACACAATGTAGGAAGGATGTGATGGCACCAGAGAAGGTTCAGAGGAGATTTGAGGATATTGCTAGGAGTGGGGAATTTACTATGATGTTTTATTTGTATGAGAAAGGATTGATTAGACTGGGTTGTTTTCTTTAACATAAGTTATATTAAACATAAGTTATATTAAATTGTGGGAGGCCTGGATAAGGTGAATGAGGAGAAAATATTTCACTTAACAGGTTGGTCCATAACTAGGGGCATAGATTGAAGGTAACAAATAGAATCAGAAGAGAGTAGAGTTGAACTTTTGTCACCCCAAGAGTGTTAAGGGTCAGGAGAATATTGCTGAAAGCATGGTTAAGAAAGAGTTCCTCATGTCTAAAACAAACATAACCAAATGAGGAT
This sequence comes from Pristis pectinata, assembly GCF_009764475.1. Classification (NCBI taxonomy): domain Eukaryota; kingdom Metazoa; phylum Chordata; class Chondrichthyes; order Rhinopristiformes; family Pristidae; genus Pristis; species Pristis pectinata. The sequence goes on from NC_067407.1 coordinate 109,049,856, forward strand.
ATAATGTGCCATAACCTACAAGACTTAAAACGGGAAAGAGGGCTTTGCCTCAGCTGATTTTGGCTGGCATGGACTTGATAGTCTGAATAGGACCCTTTTGTGCAGTGATTTCTATGACTGGAATGGGTTGTCAATATCTGCTGTGCCATTCAATTAGGAGGATATTAATGGGGACTTGACAGAGATCTTTATATTCTCTTTAGCTACAGGTGAGATGCTAGAAGATTGGAGAATAGCTAATATTGTTCTTTTGTTTGAGAAGTGCAACAGGAACAAACCAGGAAATTATAGGTCAGTGAGCTTTATGTTGGTGGTAGGGAAATTATTAGAGAAGATTCTTAGGGACAGGATTTATTCACATGGACTTAATAGGGATAGTCATTATGGGTTTATGTGGGAGAGATGTTATCTCTCAAAGTGATGAAGATGATTAAGGGTAGAGCAGTGGATATTTAGTAAAGTATTTGACAAGGTCTTTCATGGTAGGCTAGTCCAGAAGATTAAGTCGCATTAGATTCACGGTGAGTTGGTGAGTGGATTTAGAATTAGCTTGATCATAAAAGATAGTGGTAGAGGGGTATCGTTCTGAGTGGAGGTCTGTGATCAGTGGTGTTTGGCAAGGATCAGTTGTTTGAAACGTAATGATTTGGATGAAAATGTAGATGGTCTGATTAGTTAGCTTGCAGTTGACATGAAAATTGATGGAATTGTGGATAGTGAGGAAGGTTGTTAAAGAATACCGCAGGATATAGATCAGCTGGAAACCTGGATGGAGAAATGGCAGATGGAGAATCCAGACGAGTGTGAGGTGATGCATTTTGGGAGGTAAAATGCAAGAGGAAAGTATACAGTCAGTGGTAGGACCCTTAGGAGTTGATGTACAGAGGCATCTTGGGGTCCAAGTCCATAGCTCCCTAAAACTGCTAATACAATTGGATAGGGTGACAAAGTAGGTGTGCAGCATGCTTGTCTTCATCGGTCGGGGTGCACTTCTGGTTGCCACACTATAGGAAGGATGTGGAGGCTTTGGAGAGGGTGCAGAAGAGGTTTAAAAGGATGTTGCCTGGATTGGAGCGTATTAGCTATAAGGAGAGGCTGGACAAACTTGGATTATTTCCTGCGAAGTGTTGGAGGCTAAGGGAGAAGGTAAGAGTCTTTCTCCCAGGGTGGAAATGCCAAATCCTAAGGTGAGGGGGGAAAGTTTAAAAGAGATTCATGAGGCAATTTGTGTTTTTTTTTACACAGTGCAACTGCCTGGAATGTGCTACCAAAGGAAGTGTAAGAAGTGGATGTGATAGCAATGTTTCGGTGGCATTTAGACAGGCACACAAACAGGCAGGGAATGGAGGGATACAGAGAAGGTGTAGGCAGATGGGATGTTTTAGATTGGCATCATGGGCCAAAGGGCCTGTTCCTGTGCTGTACTTTTCTATGTCTAATTAGGAAAGATGTGGAGGCCTTGGAGAGGATGCAGAAGAAACTTAATGGAATGATTCCAGGAATGGAGAATTCAGTTGCACCCATAGATTGGAGAAGCTGGGGCTTTCCTGGCACAAAGAGGATTGGGAGCAGCTTGGATAGAGAGATTTAAAATCATGAGTCTGTATATTTCACTTTACGGGGTGGTCAGTAACAAGGGGCATAGATTTAAGGTAACGCATAGGAAACTTGGAGAGGAGTTGAGTTAAACTTTCTTAACCCAAAGTATTAAGAGCAATATCTTCAAATCTCCTCAATCTTTTCTGGTATTTAGAGAGAAGCTTTCGGTGAAAGGGTCAAGAACTACAGGACCTAGAGTAAAGTTGATTGGCAAAAGAACCAAAGTGAATGCAAGTGGTTAAGATCTGAAATGCATGGCCATGGGAATAGCAGAGGCAAAGTGAAATGTGGTGTTCAAAGGGGAACTGTATAGGCACATGAGAAAACTAATAAGGCTAAGGAGAGATAAACAAGTTGTATCGATTTTGCATAGAGGTTTTGATGGACCGAATATATGTCTTCAATACTGTAACTTTCTGACTGGAAGTCAGTAATATGCGTAGTTAGTCGACAGGATTCTATTCCTTGAACTTGCTTGGATTTTCATGGGAATGGTACATGAGACCATGGATGGTCAGGTCAGAGTGAATTTGGGACAGAATTAAAGTGACTGGAAACTCAAGGTCACATACTTACTGACAGATATATTCCACAAGGCAACCTTCCATTTGATCTCTGCAAGATTAACAAACCAATACAAAATTGAAAGTGGCCTGACTTGTTGAATGTTTCCAACATTTTCTGTTTTTATTTCAGATTTCCGGTGCTGCAGTTTTGAGTTTCTCCATTAACCAGTCCTTGCTAGTTTTCTTGGTTCAGCTCATACCTGTTCAAGTATTCAGTCACTCAGTTTTTGATGCCAATGACATCCCCGCAGCTGATGTTTCACTGAATGATCTGTAGTGATCTGATTTCTCCCTCCCAAAAATCTGAATGGAAATTGGCACGATAGTTAGTGCCACTTCCTCTCAGGTACAGTCTGTGAGGATTTTTCATGTTTTCTCTCTGGGTTGTGGGAGGAAGCTAAAATCCATGCAGCCAAAGACATGCTGGTAGTTTAATTGGGTACTGCACATTGCCCCTTTAGTGTAAGTGACAAAAGAACCAAAGTAGAGACAATGGGAATGTGAGAGAAAATAAGCTACTGGGCTATAGGGAAGCAAGGAGAGGGAGGTCGGGCTTGCTCTGCTGGGAGGCAGCGTGGACCTGGTGGCCTGTATGAACACTTTCTCTTTCATAATAAGTTAATTAAATGCTTAAGTACCAGGTGAATACAGTTTCCAAATGAACAGGAAGTCACTTTCAGCTGCTAAATGCTTCCTGTGTGGAGGTCAGCACAATGATACTGTCACATAAAACCACTGTGATTTTGTGGGAGAGGCTAGTCTTATTTTTTATATATATTGAATGAGGTGCATGCCCTGCAGATGTCAAGTATCAAGTTTTAATTCTGGCATGTTCATGCAGTTCCTTCAGTACAAATTAGTAGACACCACCAATTTTGTTTGTTGTGCATACTCAATAGGGAATGTCACTTCATAATTTTAAGTTTCTTTTTCTTTGGCGCTCTAGTAGCTTTTCTAATCAAGTATACTACCTTTCTATAGATGAGACGTACTTGGATCCAGAACAATCATTTTAACTTATTTTTTGTTGGTCTAGTTAAATTCACCAGATGAAAAGATTGATTACGATCCAATTTTCACCTGAAATTCCCTGTTCAAATATACAGGTACAGGAAGTTGTCCCGATCACAAGCTGTGACACAGCAGGAACATTCCTTCTGTTGGGCTGTAATAACGGATCAATATATTACATAGGTAGGAAATCTTCTGTATTTAAAATCTTCTGTTACTTATCCCCACAGATGGGTAACTAGCATGGTTAGATGATGGCACAGTCTCTCAGTAATGAATAGGAACATAGGCAGGGACGATGCAAACAAAGGTCACAATTGGCCTTGGTAAGGTGTCAAACAGTGGGCAGACCAAAATGTATTGCATAGTCTGACTTTTAGGTATTCTATGTAATTTCCATTTCACTCTATTGTATGTTGACTGGCTGACTTGTGCACTGAGGCAAGTCAAGACCTTTGAGGTGGTCTTCTTTACTGCTTCTGCTCAGTCATCCTCATGCCCACAGTGGCCACCGCTGTCAACGTCTGCACGTAAGTGTAGGTGGTCACAGCGGTGGTGTGGACGAACTGTGCTGCCATGAGAAGCTTCTTTTACCCTGATTGTGAAAGTGTGTGTATCCTTATTGGCATATCTATTATTTAGAACATTGAGCATGAAAGTACCCCTTGATGAATTCAACTTTTAATGTAAATTATGTCATTCATTAACAATGCTATTAATTCCACTCAATATTGCAGATATGCAAAAATTCCCTCTAAGGATGAAAGATAATGACCTTCTGGTAACTGAACTTTATCATGATCCATCCAACGATGCCATCACTGCACTAAGTGTGTACCTCACTCCCAAAACAAGTATGTATGTTACTAGTGTCCAATCCACTGTGCTGTACTGTTCAAAAATCGTAAGTGTGATGTGATCAAGTGCAAGCATTGTTCACTGATTACCAGGTAAAAATATCAGACAGTGCTAAGCAAGAAGCACCTGTGAGCAATCTGCTTTTCTGGGATGAAGTGATTGATTGTATTTGTGCTTATTGAGAAGAGTGGAAATGAGAAAACTATATCCGGCTGCATGTTGTTTCATTTGTAAACTTTGGATTTAATTGAGTTGCAGCTAGTATATGGTCACTAAATGCATTTTACTTTTATAGGTGTCAGTGGAAATTGGATTGAGATTGCATATGGAACCAGTTCTGGTGCAGTGCGTGTGATAGTCCAACATCCTGAAACTGTAGGCTCCGGTCCCCAACTCTTCCAGACCTTCACAGTTCACCGTAGCCCAGTGACTAAAATCATGCTGTCAGAAAAGTATCTGGTATCAGGTAAACTTGTTATTTGGATTTGAAGGGGCTTATGTCTGTATTTCCAATAATTTTTGCATTAATTTCCTTAAGTTATGCAGCTTTCTATATTGTGTATTACTTAGATGTGGTAAGCCTGTTCAGCTTTTTTTTCTGTTCTCTCTGCTAAATAATGCAGTATTCAAGAATAGCTAGACCGGAAGTCAAACTAGAAAATTGCAAATCCTTAAAACTCAGTCATCTCTATTTAATTTTTAAAAAATTTAAACAGAGCTCTATTTATCTCCCACAAAATTTTCCAATGAGGGCTTCTTTTGTATGTCTACTTGAAACAATTAACATTGCCCACTTCAGCAATGTTTTCTGCAGATTTATTCCGCTGCCCATCAGATAGAAAAAATGCATCTTGTTTTATCTTCTTGTTTTCTTTTTTAAGCTTGGATGTTTGAATCATCATTCTCACAAATGATATCTGGATGAGTTTAGTCAAGATTTGTACAATCTTCTATTGAAATCTAATTGTGCCTCAATTCTCTCTCTCAAAACTGCATCCCTGGTATCTAAAATTATCTTTATTCAACATTCTTGATGGCAGTATTGTCCTTCAAGTGATTAGTCCATTTTTTCTTAGAAAACAGCATTTATTATCTCTGGAAAGTTCCTCCACTTTGGTGGTGGTGCCAAATATAAAGAGACTGATTCTTCAAACCTGATTCATGTTTTAAACAGGGCAGTCAATTTAAGAAAAACTAACACCAAGTTCAACAGCTTTGTGTTATTTATGGCAAAGGCATTTGAGAAAAATTGCAGTTTTGCAAGAAATCTTCATTTCTACATTGGATTTGTACTTTTCTAGTTGCTAATGTGAACAAAAGGGACATGCAGGTATTTGAGTTAAGTGTTCACATTGGCAAATCAACATGTCTAATTTCATCCCATAATCATTTTAAGCATTGCTATTTTTGCCTGTGATTAATGGCCTTTGTCTTGCAGTGTGTGCTGATAACAACCATGTGAGGACTTGGACAGTCACTCGTTTCAGAGGAATGATCTCCACACAACCAGGGTCCACTCCATTGGCATCTTTCAAAATACTTTCACTAGAGGAAACTGAGAGCCACGGAAGTTATGCAGCTGGTAACGACATTGGTAAATATCTGGGTCAAAGAGAAACCCATTGCTGAAGATCTCTAAATATTAAATGTTGCTTAGAAATATTATGTTTTATCATATTTTTTCTAACTCCACCTGTTATTTGCATCTTTGGAGATTTGGACTGAAAGTGTCCAAAAAGATCACTTTCACTCTAATTGCAATTAAATGATCAAATATGGATTGAATTTGACAATGAGCTATGTTCCCAGAGCATGTACATTTATAGAAATTTCACCATTATCAGTTTTTGTCTGAAAATGCCTCATGATTGATGATTATAACAAATGGAAAAAGCCATTGAGGAAAAATACATATTTTAAGGTAGGGATAATGCAGAGCTCGTCTCACTCTGACTACTTTGTGCTATAAAAGCAAGGGCCTGTCGTTCCTCAATGTATAAATCATAAGGTATTGTTTTTGATGTCTTTAAAAACTAGAATGCATATCTAATAACCATAATAAATGAACTAGAAAAAAATAAACCCAGAATATTGCTTTAAATTAAACAAGAGAGGGTATAATAGAAATATTTAACTTTCGCTAATTTGAACCATCGTACAAGATAAATTGAGAGTGCAAAAAATAAAATTAGTTCAGTTAGGCACCATGTCTCAATGAGGGATAGATTGGGAGAGTCTTACCCATTTCCCGTTCCTGAATTATTTTGTTTGAACTTTGGTTAAGAGCAGTGGCCTGATCTAACTGGTAACTGTCCCCACACCTATACTTGTCTGGTGCAAACACAGAGGGCCTGAGTATCACTGATTCCAGAAATGTGTTAAGTGTGAGGGGAGTAGGGCTTCCTTGGTGCACCAGAGGGCCAGCCACTACACCAGACAATTACAGGTGTGAGGACACTTGCTAGTTAGATCAGCCCATTGCCATTAACCAAAGATCACACAAAATAATCTAGGAACGCACTGAAGGCTCCACTTCCAGCTTTACCATCAATAAATGCTGCAAGGGATTTTTTAATAGTTTAAATAATAATTTTAAAATATCATAAACATTGATAAGATTGCAGCAAGTAAAAATCAGAATTCATTTTGATCACACGTCCTACAATCCCCATTTAAATAAAGGAGGTCTCAGATCATAGCTCGAGTCTGTTTTCCACAAGTAGAGCTTGGTATCAAACTATCAGTAAGTGCTGGACTAAAACATTTGGCAGCTCATAGTGGAAGTAGTCTGGTACTTCCATTTAAGCATTGCAATGCTGGCAGTTCCGGGCTGCTGATAAAAGGACCTTCCTTTGATAAATTTCTATTTGCACTAAAACTTTTCAACTTAACTTAATATTTCCATTGATTATATTTTACTGTTTGTTTTATAGGACCCTTTGGGGAGAGGGATGATCAACAGGTTTTCATTCAGAAAGTTGTTCCAGTCACAAATAAGCTGTTTGTTCGTTTGTCTTCCACGGGGAAAAGGTAATCCATTAGCAAAACTAATTTCTTCCTACATATTAGAGAATGATTTATAGAATTAGAAATTCCAATGTTATTTTGATTGCAGGATTTGTGAGATCCAGGCAGTGGATGGCATGACAATAACTGCTTTTACTGTGAGGGAATGTGAAGGTTCTAGTCGGATGGGTTCTCGACCAAGGCGGTACCTCTTCACAGGCCATGGTAATGGAAGTATTCAGATGTGGGACCTGACAACTGCCATGGATATGGTAAACAAAGGGGAAGAGAAAGGTGAGATGAAAACCTGTTACAAAAAAAAATCAGTGCAGTTTGGAACTGCAGTGCATTTTTATTTGCTGATATTAAATAGAGATTAGAATCTTCTGCTTGAAATTCCTATTAGACATAATAGTTTTACAGATACCGGCAGCAAACAACACTCTAGAGAATATGGATACTTTTGATGTGGAATTGAAATTTCCCATTTCTAATGCACAGTCCATCAAAATCTAACATCATAACAGGAGGTTCCTGATAAATAGTTTTGTTTTCAAAAATCAAGTTCTCTGCCTTTTATCGAAGTTGCAGAACCTTGATAGCTTTTACTGTCCGAGTATGATGTTACTTTACAAAATGATCATGCACTGCTATGATAGTAGTCCAGTAGATGACTTGTATTACAGTGATGAGATGTTGCTGATCTTTCTCCAACATGGATGCTTGCTATCATCAGTAATCACCTGAACAATCTGTCTGTGATTGGGTCTTTGGGATCATTAGGGAAACAGGTAAATAGCCATTATTTAAAAAGCAAATCTGTTGCTTTGTCACTAGCACTTTTTTAAAAATAATGAGCAGTGAATTAAATTCACAATGAACATGTCCCCTAGCCCTATCACTTGTGAATCTTCAAGAGTGGTTACTGGATTATCCTAACACAAGGAACAGTTTGTATAATTAATGTTGAATATTAAAAAGGCATCTTTAAAGTTAAATGTTCGTGTATCTGCATAAAGGTTCAGGTGGGTCTGTGCTAGATTTTTAATAATAATATAATTCTGTAAATAATGGTCTACTAGAATGTTACAATTCTTCATGAGTATAGCTGAAACAAAGGCGGATATCATTGTAGATTTTAATGCAAGGCTACTACAGTTAAATGAGACACTATAGAGTTGCTCTTAATATCCTCTCTCTAACTATGTGTGAAGTTTATAAAATCAATCCTTTATCGTAGATGTTGGAGGCCCCACGGAAGAAGAGCTGCTGAAGTTGCTGGATCAGTGTGATCTTAGCACATCCCGCTGTGTTACTCCCAACATCAGTCCAGCTGCCTCTCTCGTACAACATACCAAACTGCGGGAATCAAGCTCAAGGTAATAGTTATCAAACAGACTATTTGATTTGCTATCTTTTGGCAGCAGGAGCAGATTCTTCTAAGAAAACAGACAATTCCAGTGGGCATTAGAAGTGGGGAACAGTGTCATAACAAAAAAGCTTGTCACAGCATTTCTGCTAAGGGCTCTGAAACATTCTTGTACAGTGGCTTGCTCCCCATCTTAATTGTGTATCCCTGATAATAAATGAGCTGAGACTCATTACCTGTCCATTTCCCATGAATTTTTCTAGAAGCACCACAAAGCTTGAGCTAGGGAGTTTTCAGGGGTAAAAAAAAACAAATTGCAAATAATCCTGCTTAAGATCCATCAAAATTTGTCAGAATCAGGGATGCTGTGGAGGAAGTGAATTCTATTTGAAAGAAAACCATATCAGCTTACTAACACTCAAGCCTGTAAATTGAAAATCTGTTTTGTTCTTAGTCAATTGTAATCCAGTAGGAAATGTGTTTATACATGTTGAATTGTTGCAGGAAAAAAAACAGCAAATCAAGCAGAATCTATGGAGAGAGTGTTAATGTTTCAGGATAAGTTAAGAGTCATTGACCTAAAATGTTAATTTTTTTTTCTCTCAACAGATGAGTATTTGCAGTAGCTGTAATTATTTTTGATTTTCAAAATTCCATTTGGCGTTGACAATTTACACCACAGTTAGTTGCTAAAGAGTTATAGCAGTAGCCTTCTGCATTTTAAATTTTCTAGGCTGTGGAATTAGTCCATCTCCCTGCACTTCACCTCACCTCACCTCACAGGGCCCCCTCTCCCTCCTCCAAGTAAAATATTTACTTTAGCTGCCTTTCTCTCCATCATCCAGATTTCTTGTTTATTTCTCAACTATTTTTTTCCTTCGGTACATTTTCTATGTCTTCCAATCAGAGTCATACGGCAAGGAAGGAGGCCTTTAGCCCATGGCATCATCCCATTTTCCTGCACATAGCTCAGCCTCTTCTGTTCCGATGTTTCAGGTGCTCACTTAAATATTGTGAGTGTACCTGCCTCTACCAGGGTGAAAAACATTCTTCCTCAATTCTCCTTTAAATCTCCTAACCCTTAATTCAAACTTATGCTCTTTGGTTTTTGGACACTGCTTTCTCACTGTCTACTCTACATACACCCCTCAATCAGACATCTGCAAGGCAAACAAGCCAAGTCTATCCACTCTCTTCTCATAGCTGAAATGCTCCATGCCAGGCACTGTCCTGGTGAATCTTTTCTGCACTCTAAGATGTGCAATGACATCTTTTTAATAGTCTTGGGACCAGTACTCCAGCTGTGGTCTCAATCCTCATTGAGGAAAAAGACAAGTGAATTTGAAGCACAATATTTATAGCACATTGTTCCCCTACAAGCAGCATCTCTTTTTACTTAGATTTGCCACTGTAAACACAAGCCTAGCCCTCTGATGAAAGTAGAATGATCTTGTCCCTTGCCTAACTATAAAGGAAGGAATATGGTTAAGGTCAGAAAAAAAAAGTACCACACTGACTCCTTATACCTCAACTGGGGGTTCTGTATATTGCAGGCCAACCATAGACATGTCTGTATTTACTTTTTTCTCTTCACTGTAATTTGTCATATAGTTAGGGCAACACACAGATTTCACAAGTTCGAATCCATCCTGGGGATGAACAAGGGATCTGGGGAGGTCACGTCATTAGGGGTTGCAGTAGCTTTTTCTGTTTGAGCAGTCTCAGTTAGACCATAGAGGAATGATGCACCATTGCAAACATAATTTTAAAGATCGTGGATAATAATTGGCAGAAATTCAACAGTATTGGGTACTGTAACATTTTGTAGTATTTGTGGAATGCAATCTAATTTGTTTGAAATTTTTTATCCCCTCAGTCTTCAGCTTCAGACCTCGGAGGCATTTCATGAGACTGCAACTTATGGTTCTGTGAGGCCATACAGGGAGAGTCCGCTGCTAGCAAGAGCAAGGCGGACGGAAAGCTTTCATAGTTACCGAGACTTTCAACCTTTCACGTTCAATAAAAATATGATAGATAAAGGGAATGCTGGTTCTGAAAGTGATTCTTCAGTACAGCTGGAGGGGGAGCCAAAAATAAGGAAACCTGGAACTGGAGACTATATCATCAGTGAGCGAAAGAGCCAAGTGAATGAGACTCGAGGAAGCAGGAGTCTGGATGGGACAGTAGAGACTCCAAAAGCAGGTGAAGGTGTGACTGAATTCAGGAAAAAAATGCAGGATGAAGAAACTGATAAGTTTGAAAACAAGAAAAAAAATACATTTGAAGGAGGATTTTTAAGCAGAAAAAAAACTGTTGCAGTCCAGCAGTTGGCATCATGCCCTGTTGGTGCTGAAGCAGGAACTGAGCCCCAGAGCACAGCCTCGCAGTCTCCAACAAAAGTGGCCACGTCTCCTCGCCATAAGAAGATTGAGGCTCTGTGTCAGGATCAGAGTTTGTGAGTTATAATCACTACAATGGAAACTTAGGTTTTTAACTAACAAGAACATTTAATGCTACAGTATTCTCTCACACCAAAATTGTACACTAAATACTATTTCAAGTTCAAAGAATTTATTTTATTTCTTGTCAGTATTACTTGTTTTTGGTTGCATGAGTGCACACTAAACTCCAGCATTAGCGCTGTTACAAAAACTGACAGAGAATTGTCCCACATGACTGAGCCTGTTGAAGTTTTACTTTACTTGTTAGGGCCTTTAGTTGGCTGAGTTCTGCTGAAATCTGCTCTAATTTTTAAATATAACTTTCTGAACCAAATGTCCATTTTTACAGGCATGTTGAAATGGTGCAAATACCATTCTCCTCTGTGCATTCTTGGCTCTGGATTGCTTCAAACTGCATTTATTTTAAAGATCATGAGCAAACCTAGAAGGGTGCTGCTGATGATCAAGCTTGTGAGCATATATTCATTATACTACATTCTTTAGAAGATTTCCTAAGTCAAAAATGCTGCAGATTATGAATAAACTATATTGCATTGAAGGAAGATTGAAACATTGTGAGCTATATTTAATTGTACATGGAAGCTACAGCCACTTACATAATTTGACACACCTAAGGTCCTTTTCATTTCATACCCTGATTGAAATTAGCAATAACACCAGTGGCACTAAAGGCAATTTTTGGTTGTAGGAAAAGGTTAAGAACCACATTGTGCTGTGCAGACAGAGAATCTAGCCAGCTTGAGATATTAATGAAATCTTTCATTTGACATCACCAACAACATTGTTCTTATTCATGGGAAAGGGAACAAGTTATTGGTATGAGCCACAACTTTAATTACCCTCTTCCCATCCAATTTGATTGGGATAATCTATTAATAAATTCATGCTGCAGTGAAAGCCAATTCTTCTGCTTATCTAAATTCTATGCAATTTCTAAGTCTGGAAGGACAAAGCCCAGCACTAATCAAAGGCCTTTGAATTTTTAATGTGATAGACCTTTAGTTTTATTGGATAGCAATTTGATGTTTAAAGTGAAACACATCAATTGCCAAACAATAAGCAATCCATATTATGTAAAGAACTGAAAGTCTTGTACAAAAGCTTGAAGGAACTCAAGTGTGGAGCTATTGCTGTAACACAATACTGCATCACTATTTTTCCCAATAAACCACCAAAGTCTTGTATTGGAAACTTCTAGTCTGTACCTTATCAAAGCATGCAAAGTCAATGATTTTGACCCACTTCTAAATCCTTCGGACCAACTCTTCCTCATGAGGTGTTCTTATTAATGGCAATATCAGCACTGTGCTTACACATTGCAAGGTCACAAGTGTGGGGAGGATAACATTTCTCAAACACAACTATGTAACAATCACCGGTTACAAAAAACTCTCAGAAGAATAAGTTTTTTTGATTCAAAGGCCTTTTAAAATTTACACAGATCAAATTCTTGTATAACAAACCCTGACCAATTCAACATCTTTTTTTGAAAGTAGATTGGCTAGCTCGGCAGCAAACAAGTAAATATGAAGTAAAAAGAATCTGCTTCAATGGGAAAATCTTAAAGTAATGCATTCCTGCAATTTTATTACAAGTTCCTAATTCTGGCAAAAAGTTTTTTTTCCTTGACACTGGTACCATCAGGGTCTTGACCTTTGGGTTTAGCCTAATCTCTGAAAAACAACAGAGATTTGATGGATTTTTCTTTTACAAGACCGAGTTGAAATGTAATAAATACATGTAAAGTTGTCTGATTAGAATTTTGTAACCTTTGCACTCCACATGATGTTCCATGGTAAGGGACCCAAATGATAAATTAAAAACAGCTTTATAAACACTGTAGTGCGTTTTATTTATTTCTCAGTATCTACGTCTCTCTTGCAAGGCCAGCATTTATTTATGGCCTAATTGCCTTCAAGAGGTACTGAACCAACTTCCGTTATAATACAACTGAATGGTTTACTTGGCCAGTGAAGTGTCATTGTTATGGGTGTGGAGTTTTAGACTTGGTGAGCGAGCAAATTTGATCCTCTGAAGGACATGAGTGAGCCAGGTGGGTTTTTAATTACAACATAGTAGTCACCATTACCTACACTTAAATTCCACATCATGGGGTTTGGATTCTCAACTTTGGATACCACCCTCTTAAGGGCAGTTGCTGGCTTGTTAGTCAAGACTTCTGTATTACTGGTTCAGTGTTGCTGGAAAGTGCACACAATGCAGCTTCAGCTTCAGGAAGACTGAACAGCCAGATAATTTATATTCAGCACTGTGAGGGGGGGTGGATCTTGAGGGACAAAGGCTATACTCCCATCTCCTCTCTCCAGTTCACAGGCTTTATGCAGCTGCTGAATGCTGATACAGTGAGAGCCAAACAAGTATGTGAATCATGGAAGACACCAATAGTCTTCTGAAAATAAGATTCCAGTGATCTAAGACATTATGTACTGCATGGTACACAACCAAAGACAGACACCAATTTATGCAGACTTCATTGGGCTCTGAAAGGTTAATAGATGCTAGGGCCAAGAGTAGGAGGAACTACTTGGGGGTGGGGGGGGGGGGGGGGGGGGGGGGAGGAGGTGCGGGGTTGACGGATGAGGGTTGGGGCAAGAAAAAGAGTCCCGGCAGTTGTTTGCTGTCCTCATTTCTCGGCAGAGTGGAGGAGGGAGCTAATCGATGACATGGACAGTAAGAGATTATTTGACAGACACTTTTTATAAGGACCTTACTAGATCGTAGTTCCCAATCCAGACATGGTCATTAATATCAGTTCACCTGTAATTAGTAGAGCAAGGTAGATGACACACAATAATCCCAAACATTCACCTTTGGAAGTCCACCTCCACTGATCATAAAACATTCCTGAATAAGGCCCTTGATCCCATTACTGAAATAGCTTGTTAGTAGATTTCTTCAGTGATATGCAGCTCATCCTAATATACCTGGAATTCACAATATTTATTTTGGAGTTGCTCAAATGAGTGGTGACTTTCTCACTCACAAGAAACAGCTGGAACTGGCAGGTTTTCTCTGTGAAGGGCTGCAGTTACCCCAGGACATCACCAGGTAATAAGAACTCCAGGTCTCTCTCACAAAGGACGAAGATGGAATTCTTATTACTCCTTCAGTGCAAACAATGTTGTTCATCTGGCTGCCATGGGGAGTATAACTTTGAGAAATTATGGCAATTGTACAGGTTGGTTTAAGCACAACAACATAAATATCATGATTCAATGAAATTATGGCTGGCCTTTTATCTCAATGCCATAATCCTGCCCTAATTCCACATCCTTGATTCCCTTAATATCTAAACTAACATGTTTCTAATGTTGCTTGGGCCAATTCCACTATCTTTGTTGAACAGTCTGAGTGAGTGTTAGCATTATCTGCAGCACAGTGAAATCCAATTTTAGGCAAGTATTTATTACTCACACGCAAAGATTATGAGGTAACACCTTCCTCTTATTCAATGATTTTTTGTAAAAGACCAGCTAAGCAAATTCCAACACAAGTGAATTAAACTGTAGAGTCTAAAAAAAACACTTTAATTACTGCATTCAGAATTGGCCAAAAAATTGCATGCAGGAATGCACCATATAAAGATAATTTATAATTGCCCCAAAGATTGCAGCATGAATTTTATATACAAAGTACTTTAGCTGTGGCCTAACAAATGTTTTATGCAATTCTAGATGTGTCTCAGTTTCAGTTAGTAACCATGAGCATCCCATACACCTTCTTCCTACTGTTAGGAAAATGTGGATAGTTACTCTAAGATCCCTCTGTTCAAGTATCACTTCTGCCACCGCGGTCACCTTAATCGTCATACTAATGGCTCAGATCACGAGTTTTTCAGTCAATGCAGCAACTCAGAGGGAGGGCAGGAGAAGTACACCACAAAGACAATGGGAGTAATGTTCTGCCTTGCAATTAGCCACCACGTCTCCGGTGGATGTTTGCCTCCAGCCCAGAAGCACCTACACTATTTACCAAAGGTAGATGTCTCTCCAGTGTACATCAGGCAAACAACACCGTGCAGTGACACCCTTGTGACATTTTATCTGGCTAGCATTAAATTTACCACTTCCAGTCCTTAACATTTTTCCTAATGCCTAAATCATACACAAGGACAGTCGTAGTCAGTCAGAACTTTACACTTGGCTTTCACCTCGACGCTTGGGCAACCACAACAATAAAAATTGCAGATGCTGGAAACACCCAGCAAGTCAGAAGTGCCAAGTGGAATTCAATCCAGGGAAGAATTAATGCAATGAATTTAGGAAGGATAAACACAGCAAGGGAATATACAGTAAATGAGAGGACAAGAAGTCTTGAAGAAAAGAATAGAGGGATCTTGTCATGGAAGTCAAAGATTCCTGAAAGTATCAGAAAAGGTAACTAAGACGATCAAGGAGGAATATGGGATGCTTGCATTTACTGATGGGGGCAGAGAGTGCTAGAGCAGGAAGGCAATGCTAGAATTGTATAAAGCACTGGTTAGGCCACATATAGAGAACTGTGTATATATATTTCTAGTCACCATGCTACTGGGAGCATGTGATAGCACCAGAGTGATTGTGCAGGAGATTTATGAGGGCATTGCTGCACTGGAAATTTGCAGTTGTGAGTATCAACAACTTAGGCCAATATTGTTTGTTTAATTTGGTACAAAAGGAGAATGTGGGATGATTTGTTTGAAGTGTATAAAATTATAGGGGGTCTAGAGACCCATTTTACTTAGCAGAGAGGACAATAACTAGGAAGTACAGATTAAGGTCACTAAGAGAATTGAAAAGGAATTGAGGAAACTTTTTTAGTTAAATACTCAACATGTACATGTGTCTGGAACTTTGCCTGAAACGACTGTTTAAGCAAAAACCCTCATGTTTTAAAAGAACCTGAATTAGCACTTTAAGGGGAGGAGTTGGGAAAGAGAATTAATCCAAACTGTCCATTTCTGGCTGGCATGACAGGAGGAGACAGTGAGCTGAATGGCCTGCTCTTAGTGATATGTTTCAATGATTCCTACCAATTGTCCACAATTTTTCTCTTTTAATCTGCTATTATCTTGTATGGGAAACAGATGAAAGTTTGTTCTACAATCTTCAATATACAAGGCCTTTGGTACCACCCACAAAATGTTGAAATTGTACTTATAGAGGAAATTTGGTGCTGGGAATGGCTGAATGCATCTATTGAAAGGATTTGGGAAGGGACAAACATTTTCAGAAACAATAAATTATTCTTGGAATGGTGCCTGGATCTTTGAACTCGGAGGTAAAAACTGACGGGTCTAGAGCAGAACTTTAATAGAAATTAAGCCATAGTTAACTTTGAAGCTCACATTAGTTCTCTTGGTTTGCAATTTCAATTTATTTTACACTCTCTATTTCATAGCCTTTATGTTTGGTGTGGTCTCTTGACTGCCCCATAAATACATCAACTGGATGACTTCCTTTACAGCTTAGCTTGATGTCAACCTTAGCCTTGCCAAATCAAAGATATTCCCTTTGGGCTCCCCAACACTTAAAACCAGCTTGTTTTCTCTCTTATACTGGCCAGTTGAGAATTTCCAGCATTTTCTGTTTCTAAACAAATTTTATTGACAGATTTTTTGGTCCATTTATGTATTCTTTCATTTATAAATGTATTTCTAGCTTGCACTTCAAGCTGAATAGGGAAACATGGATGGTAATCAGAACAATTATTTCAGGAAATATCAATTCTACATCCTTCTTAAAGTAAATATAATAAAGGATTTGATTATTCAGTTTAATTACTTGTTCCTCAGTGATCAATGAGGAACAAGCATGACATGCAGTTTGACTCAGTAGGTAACCGAATTGAACAGAGATTTTTACTGACTCAAAAAATTTGATTGACTAAACAAGCAAGTTTTAACTTCATTTATCTTGGGGACATGCAACATCATGGAAACTTCAAAAGATATGATGGACTAGACAAAACTTATAAACATGAATTCTGTCAGGGCCAGTGTCCCTCTGATCTCTCAAATGATTGGTCATTTGTATGCATTCTCCAAACATAATTAAATGGAACATATTTTTTACACCATAAAATATACGGAATGATTTGGCCTAGAAATTAGATCAGGCCTGGAAACATGTACTGTACAAGTGACGTACATTGTTATTCACAAGAGCATCGGAAACCTCATTATGCATCCCTCAGCATTACCAACAATGCGCTTTGACTGCATGGCTGTTTCAGGTGGCAGTGTATGGGAAATAATGCACCTTTAATAACATTTAAACACTGCCTGCCTCTCTTAACGGAGAGCTAGATCCTAGCTACAGACGGTAGGAAAATTTGGAAAGTGTTAAATGGCTTCAAGAGAACCAGAAAGGAGTGTCCTCCAGGCACTGGGCAAGAGGAAGACTGCATTCTCCTCAGGAGAAAGGAGAAAGAACTACGAGCAACTCCAGAAGGAAGAGGTCACCACAGAGGTCAATGCAAAGGAGTTTGGATGGTAGGACATGCCTACAATATTCAAATGGGCTCAAAGTTGCAATGGTAAGAATCATACTTCTAATCTCAATTACTCTCTTATAGTTGCAGTAATAATTCACATAGCACAAAACACCACTTCCACATTCCCCTTCACTCTCCTAAATCACAACACCTACAGAAGATGAATCAAACCTATGAAAGAGTTTCATCACCAAGCAGAGGGAAAAAAAAATAAAGATCCAAGCTCAAAGCCTGTACTTACTGTGAGAAGAAGACGACCAGCAAGGGAGCTCCACCATAAGGAAACAAAAATAGGAGCAGGCCTGAGGCCTGATCTAATTAGCAGCAGCAGGAGCTGGCAAGCAATCAGTATGACATCACCAAATAATAGATAGGTGATTGGCTGTTTTTTTTCTTTCTTCAGGGTTTGGTCTAAATTACAATTTAGAACAAAGAGGAGCAACTGAAATGCGTGACTTAAAGAAGGATTAAGTTTTAAAAAAAACTTTAAAAAGGCAATTAGACGACATTGTGATTAATTTCCTGGCCTACTTACCGGTGATCTGGGACATTGATTCAGACACAAGATTCCAAAAATCATCTTAGCAGTTGGGGACTTTGCATTATCGGTGTAAAACTTGAATTATAGAGAAAAAAGATGGTATCAGCAACTGAGCCCATGGAACTATTGGATTGTTGTAAAAATCCACCAGGTTCATTTACGTTATTCAGGGAAGGAAATCTACCTTTTCTCAGTCTGGGCTCCAGACCAACCAATGTGGTTGACTCTTAAATGGTTCCTCAGTTCAGCAGCAATTAGGAACGGACAAGAAATGCCAGTGACTTCTTTTAAAAATTCATTTACAAGTTGTAGACAAGTAAATACATTAAATTAGGTCAGAGGTGGCAGGGCAGACAATGTGTTGTACCTGGAGCATGTAGGTTTGTAGAGAGAATGAAATCCTGAGCAGCTAAGCTTGGAGGAAGTTTCTGCAGCTTAAAGAACTTTGACTCAGAATTGATGAGCTGCAGTCTGAGTTTGAAGCACCGCAAAACATCAGATAAGGAGAAAGTTTCCCAGGTCCGAGAAGCTGTCACATCCCTGTGTAGATTTCAGCTTGCAGTCAAAATTCTCTGAGCCCTCAAGCCCAGATGCAATGTTCAGATAGTGATTGGATTGTACACAGTGTAGTATAGAACTGATGCTCCCAAAATGACTCTGACAGGCTATTTCCAACTCAAACCTGGGAGAGCAGGGTGACAAGTGAGGTCTTGATCACTGTGAAAGCAGCAAGGTGTTCTAATAGCTTGAAAGTCTTTGAGACATTTAAAAACTATTCTAACATTGAAGTTTTTATTTTAAATAAGTTAAAACATTCAATAAAATAGAAATAATTAAAAATACAACAGTTAGAAATAATTAAAGACATAGAATTTAAGGAAAATAATTAGAAAAACTTACCTCCTAATCCGTCGGCTACGCCAGATTTAACAAGGACCGGGATCCGAGTGATGATTCTGTTGCTCTGGAATCCCAGCAAGACTGTGCTCTGTGATTGGACTCTGTGTGGAATCCAGTGGTGAAAAGTAATGGCAGATGTAGCACTATTGTCATTCTATGTCCCAGACTTCCATGCTTGAAAGTACAGGAATAGAACTTTTTAAAATTATCTTTCCTGGCAAGGTCAACACTTACTGCCCATCCCTAATTGTCTTTGAGAAGATGGTGGTGATCTATCTTCTTGAACTGCTGCAATCTTGGTAAAGGTACTCCCATAATGCTGTTGGGGAAGGCATTCCAGAATTTGGACCCAGTGAAGATGAGGAACCAACAAAACATTTCTAAGACTGGATGATGTGCCATTTGGTGATGGCTTCCTATGCACTTATTATCTTTGTTCTAGAGTTTGTGGTACAGTTCATGGGTTTAGTAGGTGCTGATAGCGTAGCTGGTGAGTAGTTGCATTACATTTTGTTTGGCGCTTACAGGTGTTCAAATGGCTGAATACGAGCAATTCTGATTGGAACCATCGGAAAAATGGTGCAAGATCTGGACTCTTGCTACTGAAATTATTCAGAAAACTTTAATTTTCTCTTGACTTCTTTTGTTGCTCAGAGGAACTCAGTTTTGGTTTTGGATTGTCAGTTCACTATATTTTTAACACACTGGATGTTAAAGATGTTGCATTCATTAAAAGCTAGTGACCTTGATTGTTCAGTGGCTACTGCATCCTTGCATCATTCTGGATACATTTACCAGATTATCTGCCACAGTGATGAGGTAATTCAGTTGACAGTGGATCTGAATTATTACATTTCAGAATTAATTCTGTAAAAACTAGACTACTATGAATATAAGAAATAGGTACCGCAAAATAATTGCAGTGTTATGACAAGATGCTATTAAGTCTAACAGCATTCAGATCACTGAAGGAAAGATATCTCTTTATTGTAGCAATTCGGTATATCCTGACAGGGATCACATTTTATACAGTACTATTAACACAATGGAAGAAGTTCAGAACAAAGTCACAGTTTGGCAGCTAAGAAATATATGCATTAACATTGTTGTGTTATTATAGCAAGCAGTTATGAAGGCAAATGATATGTCATTTTCATTGCAAGAAGATTAAACAGGGCTTTGGTGATACCATACCTAGCCTATTATAAGTAGTTTTGGTCTCCTTATTAGGTCAATTAGATTTGTAGTCACTAGAGTTTGGAAGATTGAGAGGGAATCAAATTGAAACTTCTAAAATTTTGTCAAGGCTCTGCAGACTGCACAGATGTAGCGACCAAGTTGCTGTATATATTTAAGAAGGAGATAAAATTCTAGAACAAAGGGCATCAATGGGTATAGGGAGAGAAAGGGAATATGGTAATGAAAGACATGATCATCTATGATTATACTGAATGACAGAATAGGCTCATAGAGACAAATGGGCCACATCTGTAGAAAACAAATAAAACTGCAGATGGTGGAATTTAAAACAAAATCAGAAATACTGGAAGAACTCAGCCAGTCAAGCAGCATCTCTGGATAAAGAAACCAGTCTATGTTTTGGATCAGCTGCTCTTCCTGAGAATGATGCATCTGTTCCCATTTTTCACTGTTGCTATGTTCTTTCAGAAATTCCACTGGATCGATTGTCTTTAGAAACACTTAATTGTCAAAATTATTGTAATGATAATAATCGTGATAGCCATTCAACTTAAAATCCATAAAGAAATATTTTATAATAAAATTATTTAATTTCTAGTTATTACTTGAAAGACAATACCTGCATATCAAATTTAAACATTGTTATATTAAAGAACTGATCACTGCAGTTAGTTCTGTACATTTCACTCAACTATCCTAGAAACAGAGGTAATTCCCATTCTTATGGTGCTTCTCATTCCAATCTAAATTAGAGGTGGATACTTAACTAATTAAGTGCATACTTTATAACATCATCTTGAAGAAAAAATTAATCATTTAATGTAACTCTTTTAATATTTTTGTGAAACTTGGAACTTGCACTGGGAATACAGAGTGCAATATTTCACAGACTACCTAAAACTCAAAGTAAGCACATTTTCTCCTGAAGAATTTTGTTTCAAACAGTACGTAAATACTTAGTAAAATTTAAATGTGGTGAATTGTTGCTGATTGCCTGAGGAGCAGACCCTGATTGAAGCATTTAGAAGCATATTTTATCAAGTTGATTTTAATCAAAGTTATAAAGCTTGATAAAAGAACTCTGGTCATATAAATCCTCATGGCAGCTCCTAGAGCAACAGGACATCAAAGAGTCCAATGATAGTCACTAAGGGCGAGATAAATTTAGAATCAGAAATAATCTATACAAACTCATGTAAGATTGGCTCAGTTTTAAGGTCACTGCTGTGCGGTATTACCATTTTTGAAACCAATATTTTATTTTTCAAAATATTGCAGGAGATTCTTAATCATGGATTGCCTGTACTATGTAAAAAAAAGGCGTTTATAAGAATTTAAACCTAAAAGATGTTGTGAGATTTGTATGCAGTCTGCACAAATGCATGGTCAATTACAATAGCTTCAAACAGCTCTGTTAATATAAATGTTTTGATTAAATAAAAATACACTATACCCATTATTGTACAAGTAATACTGATTCATTTAAACTTCAGTCTGCAGGGAGTTTAAAATACCCATGGCTCTCAATACAAATTATTCATGCATGGCATTTTTCAGCTTGTTTTTGTTGCTTATATTGTTGGCTCATCAACATCATTCTAATGGGCATAGATGACCTGATTTTCTTTACAAACCATTAACACTTCAAGAGTTTATACATCTGAAGAAGCTATTGTTCTCTGGCTTGAAATATTTTAAGCATATAGAGTTAGCATATGCCCAGTTCATACTTTAGATTTACATACAGGAAACCTGTCAGACAATAGTAAAATTGTTCTTTTTAAAGATAAAATTATACACAATCACAGAGTAAATCCCCAAACTATTATCGGTGTTATGTGAACCATCTTTGAATAAAGCACTAATGAATTTTAGTTCATTTATACAAAGTATCATTAATCAGTAATTTTTGATTTCGAATATAAATACAAAATTCATCATAAAAATATGCTGTTCATTTGTTCTTGATGATGCATCCAAAATGTTACCTTTGCTTATCTTTATGCTGGCTAACTTGTGCAGCATTTTCAGGATCATCTATTTTTATTTTAATGAATTCTGTCAGCTTATTAGTACAACATAAATAGAAACAAAGGAGGAAACTGTAAAATTGAAGCATTACTTGACTGAAAGATAGTGGATGTGGCCATGCATAGTGGTGATGGGTGAATAGACCTGGTGTGAGTTGGAATTTTGAAGGCAGAATTTTGGATCAGCTCAAGTTTAGAGGGAACAATGAAAGTTACTTACCTGAAATGTTAATTCTGCTTTTCTATCTACCATACATTACCTGGTGAGTTTTTTTTTTGCTTTTCCTCTCTTCATTTCAGATTCTCAGATTTCCCAGAACCTTGATTTTGTATGTCGTGAAGTTGTGCAGAAGTCATTTTAAACCTTTAAATGATACTATTTCATAAAACAAACTCTAAAATGGGGCCCTCTGCTGGACAATAGGCTTATCGCACCCTGGACTGCAACTTGTGGAATTGAGAATTATGTCAAAATAAAAAAATCATAGGAAAAAAAAAGAAATGCTGCAGGATACAGGCAAT
This sequence comes from Pristis pectinata, assembly GCF_009764475.1. Lineage (NCBI taxonomy): Eukaryota > Metazoa > Chordata > Chondrichthyes > Rhinopristiformes > Pristidae > Pristis > Pristis pectinata. Next base: position 109,072,415 of record NC_067407.1, read on the forward strand.
TGTAACTGCTAACTGATAATCCTTGATTTGCTACCTGAATTTTCAACACAAAGACACATCTATACTTCAAACAATACTTTAAAGGAATAGGAAGCTGATCATGGTATGTTATTTTTCTTATAACTGGGTGTCTGTGAATATTGTATGCTCTTTTGTAACAGAACTAAAGCCTTTGATTGACTCCAATAGTTCTTCATCATCGGGATACTGAAAGAGAAATATGAAAAATAGGTTAAGTAACCATTATTCATTTGCAACAGCCACAAATAGGTGTACAGAATTAAACTCAGACTTAGTTAAAGTGTGTGATCTGATACATTGAATTCAATCAGATAATGAAACCACGCCTTCCTATCTTTTCATAGACACTGATGGATCACTGTGTATTTAATTATGTTTGTGGAAACAGTGTAAGAGGTCACAGGCAGAGAGGTCACAATGGGAGTAGGATGGAGAATTATAGTGGCAGGCAACTGGTAGGTTAGGGTCACACTTGCAGACTGAACAGAAATATTGTGCAAAGTGCTCACCCAACCTGTGTTTGGTTTCACCAATATGGAAGGGACCACATTGTGAGGACCTAATTCGGTATACTAAGTTCGAAAAAGTAGAAGGGAATTTCCAGCGTTTCCATTTTTTTTCTTTTTTATATCTAATGAATCACTTCATGAATAATAACTACAGTGAACTCCAGATTGATCAAATAGGATTAAGCCAATGATTTTAAAGTAACTCATTTCTTTTACACAAAATATGTAAGATAAAGAAACTCATTCATTTCAGCATTACATGGTGGACTTTAATAAACCATAAGTCCCATTTCCACCAATTCTGAATCCCTTTTCCATTGCCCAATTTCACCTCCCGAATGTCTTGTAAATATATAATTTCCATAAATATTTATGATTCAATTACCATTCCACTGTCACGCCCCTGTGCAAAGGATTCCCAAACTGAGCCTTCCATCAGGGATTTCTTGTCGTGGGTATCAATGAGCTGACTGACACTGCGATGCAGGGAAGTCTGGGAACAGGCGTCACTCAGCTGACTCTGGCTTGGCACATGTATCACTGACATGCTGCAATTACTAATGTGAGATCTATGTTCTGCAATTTTTGTGTCCTTAAGCCCCTGTAAGTCAAAACATTAATGTCCATTAATGACTGTCATTAGTGATTAGTAAATAGAAGTTTGTACTGTATAACATGCATCAGTGCTGAGCCTGTAAGTGTGCATGCTGAACAAAGATTTTATTTCACAGCCACAAACTCTTCGCCAGATTTATGGCACATCATTATTATTTAACGAGGAGCACACGAGATCAGATCAGTGCATTCTTACACAACATTATTATCTATTAATTATAGATAAATATTGACAGCTAATTGAGAGGAGGCTATTAATCTTCAAATTACTATTTTTCTAGAACAAAAATCAGGCAGGTTCTTCCGTGAAATCTAAATCAGGGACAATTCCAGGTAACACACTGACTCAGTATGATAATCATTTGCACAACGCTGGTGTACCATGAGTTTCTCAGCAATTGAGTGTTGGCATGCTAAATAGAAGGCTTCAAGTCCAGATACTTGAGCACAGAATGTGGCCAGGTATTGAGAGAATGCTGCACCAATGGAGATGTAGTTTTTCACTAATTTAAGATTCTATGTAGTACAGATGGGTGCAAGAATTAGCAAAACATAATTTTGTATATTTAAATGAGATCTCCCCTCATTTTTCTAAAACTTTGATAGTACAGGCTTAGTTGACCCCATCACTCCTCTTACAACAACCCCACCATACTAGGAATCAGCTTAGTAAACCTTTATTACATTCCCTCTATGCCAAGCACATCCTTTCTTAGGTAAAGAGACCCAAACTGCACATGGTGCGGCCGCAGTGAGGCTCTATATACAGTAATTGCAGCAAGAGATGCTTGCTCCTGTATTCAAAGTTTCTTGCAATAAAGTCCAACAAATCACTTGTCGTCTTATGTTTGCTTTCAGTGATGGGTGTACAAGGACACCCAGACACCTTTGTACATCAAGATTTAAAAAGTACTGCATGTTTCTGTTTTTCTTACAGTTCCCTTATCCAAATCATTGATAAATATTGTGAATAGCTGCAGGGCAAGCATTGACCCTGCAGTACCCTCTAGTCATCCTGAAAATGAACCATTTATTCCTCTTTTCTGTTTCCTGTCTGTCAATCGGTTGTCAATTCACATTACTATTTTACCTCTGACCATGTGCTTTAATTTTGTGCACCAAATTCTATTGTGGGACCTTATCAAAGGTCTTCTGAAAATCAAAATACACCACATTAATTGGTTCTCCCTTAACTACTCTACCAGTAACATCCTCAAAGAAACTCCAGTCATTTTGCTAAACATGATTTTCCTTTCATAAATCTACTTTCATTGTCTAGTTCCATTATTGTAGACTCCAGCATTTCTCTGTGACTTGACCTGCTGAGTTCCTCCAGCACTTTGTGTGTGTGTTGCTCTAGATTCCAGCATCTGCAGAATCTCTTGCGTGTTCCTGTGACTAATGCTAGGCTAACTGGTCTGTTGTTCCCTGCTTTCACTCTCCTTCCTTTTGTTTTTACAAAGTAGGGTTACATTTGCCATCCTCCAGTTTGTAAGAACCATTCCATAACCTACAGAATTTTGGAAGGTGATAACAAATACATCCATCTCTTTAGTTACCTCTTTTAGTACTTTGGGCTGCAGATTATCGGGCCCTGGGGATTTAACGGCTTTCAGTCCCATTAATTTATCCAGCTCTATTTTTGCCTTAACACCAATTTCCTTTAATTCCTCCTTTTCATTAAACTCTTGTTTCCCTGGCATTTCTCTGAAGCTATGTGTGTCCTCTTCCAGGAGGACAGAACCAATGTGTTTAATTGCTCTGCCATTTCTTTGTTCCCCATTATAAATTCTCCTATTCCTGACTATAAGGGACTTGTATTTGCCCTTGTTAATCTTTGTTTTTTTTTTACATACTTGTAGAAGCTCAGACATTCCATCCATATGTTCCTTGCAAGTTTATTCTCAAACTCTATTAATGCCCTCTAAATTGTTCATTTTTACTGAATTCTAAACTACTCATATTCCTTAAGCTTGCTACTTTTTTTTAACGGACACTTTATATGGCTCCTCTCCAGATTTAATACTTCCTTAACTTCTTTTGTTAGCCATAGTTTGATTGCTTTTCTTTTGTCTTTTTTGTACCAGAAAGGAATGTACAGTATAACAGTTCCAGTATTCTCTCCTTAAATGTTAACCATTGTCATATCTTTCACTGAAGCTCCCCAGTCCATCACAACCAACTCAATCCTGACAACACTATAGTTTCCTTTGTTTAGATTTAGGATCCTAGTTTCAGATTGAACTACAGACCATCCCTGGGTTACGAACGCCTGACTAATGGACACCCCTGCATATGAATATGGTTTACATGGATTTTAGTAAGGCATTTGATAAGGTTCCTCATGGTAGGCTTCTTCAGAAGGTCAGAGGCCGAGGGATCCAAGGTAGCATGGCTGTGTGGATTAGGAATTGGCTTGCATGTAGAAAGCAGAGGGTTGTGGTGGAAGGAGTACCCTCGGATTGGAAGGCAGTGACTAGTGGTGTCCCGCAGGGATCGGTTCTGGGACCTCTACTTTTTGTGATATTTATAGATGACTTAGATGAGGGGGTGGAGGGCTGGGTTAGTAAGTTTGCGGACGACACTAAGATAGGCGGTGTTTGTGGATAGTGTGGAGGGATGTCGGAGCTTACAGAGGGATATTGATAGGATGCAGAGCTGGGCTGACAAGTGGCAGATGGAGTTCAATCCGGAGAAGTGTGAGGTGGTACACTTTGGAAGGACAAACTCCAGGGCAGAGTACAGGGTAAACGGCAAGGTACTGGCAGTTGTGGAGGAGCAGAGGGATCTGGGGGTTCCTATTCACAGTTCGTTGAAAGTTGCCTCACAGGTGGAAAGAGCAGTTAAGAAGGCCAATGGGATGTTGGCTTTCATAAGTCGTGGGATTGAGTTTAAGAGCCGCGAGGTTATGATGCAGCTTTACAAAACTCCTAGTTAGGCCACATTTAGAGTACTGTGTTCAGTTCTGGTCGCCTCATTATAGGAAGGATGTGGAGGCATTGGAGAGGGTGCAGAGGAGATTTACCAGGATGCTGCCTGGATTGGAGGGTATTGAATATGAGGAGAGGCTTAAGGTGCTAGGGCTTTATTCACTGGAAAGGAGGAGGATGAGAGGAGACATGATAGAGGTATATAAAATATTGAGAGGAATAGATAGAGTAGACAGTCAGCGCCTCCTTCCCAGGGCAGCAATGCTCAAGACGAGAGGTCATGGCTTTAAGGTTATGGGTGGGAGGTTCAGGGGAGATGTCAGAGGGAGGTTTTTCACCAAAGAGTGGTTGGTGCATGGCATGCACTGCCTGGGGTGGTGGTGGAGGCAGATACATTGGACAGGTTCAAGAGCTTGTTGGATAGGCATATGGAGGAACGTGAGATAGAGGGATATGCGGGAGGAAGGGGTTAGGTAGTGTGAGGGTGGTCTGATGGACGGCACGACACGGTGGGCCGAAGGGCCTGTTTTGTGCTGTATGGTTCTATGGTTCTATGAACAAGTTCCTATAATATTATTAAATTCAAAAGTTTTATGTACATACGTTCATTCCTACGAACAGCAGAACTAGCTTCCTTTCTCTCTCTCCAATATTAGCGATTGTTCTCTCTTATCAGTTTTATGTGCTTTTGGTTATATTCATTACAATACTGTGGACTTATGGTTACCGTATCGAATGATTTGTGTGTATTTTACAACTCATGAATAAAATCGACTTATGGAGGTCTGTAAAAACAGAACTCGTTCATTACCTGGGGATGGCCAGTAATTCACTTTTCACCTTACAGAAGAATTGTCTCATGTTATCTTCCCAATGTTAACTGACCCTCTTCTCATTGCACAGTACCAGATCTAAGGTTGTCTGTTCCTGATGGCTCCTTAACATAGTAGGCTAAACAAAATCCCTCTTCATCTTGATTTGTCTGCAGTCTTGGACTCAGCTGACTACACCATCTCTTCTGCCACTGATGTCTAGCTGGGTAACACTCCACTTGTTTGGCTCCATTTTTATCTCTCCAGTTGTAACCAGAGAATTACTGTCATTGCTTCCCTTCCTCTTTCCTGATTGTCTGGTGTCCTCAATGGTCAGTCCTTGGCCCTTTCACTTTACATGCTGTACCTCAGCAACAATGTCTGATAAACAGCAATGGTTTCCACATTTTCACTGTCAAATTCTGGACCACATTTCCCAGCCACTGATATTCCATAGTAACAGCTAAATCTATCGCTGCCTAGGTTTGTCTGCTGTTGAAACCCTTGCTACTACATTAAGGTGTCAGCAAGTGGGATTCAGCATCTGGAGTGGGATTGCACCCATGACATTACAACTCAGGTAAAATTGTTACCGTTCAGCCAAGGCTGTTATCTCAATATTAATATAGATCTGAGGAACATCAGTTAAGGTGAGATATCTTTATTAGTCACGTGTATATCGAAACACACAGTGAAATGCATCTTTTGCGTAAAGTGTTCTGGGGGCAGCCCGCAAGTGTCGTCGTGCTTCCGGCGCCAACATAAAATGCCCACAACTTCCTAACCCGCATGTCTTTGGAATGTGGGAGGAAACCGGAGCACCCGGAGGAAACCCACGCAGACACAAGGAGAACGTACAAACTCCTTACAGACAGTGGCTGGAATTGAACCCAGGTCATTGGCGTTGTAATAGCGTCATGCTAACCGCAGCACTACCGTACCTGCCCTACTACACTGCATTACAAATATAAGAAATCATTGACTTCAAGTAGCACTCATGCTCCAATACTTGAACGTCATAAGTGCCATGTATCATTATAATAATTACAATGAACTATCACAATTATTATATCAGTGTGATTTAAAAGAGCACTGACTTCATTAATAACTGCTATTCAAAAATAATTTTTGCTGTTTATTGTATGGGAAATCTACTTTGATGTACTCTGGTACCCCACTTAGTTCTTCCCTGCAGAGTACTGATTTGTTACATTGCTCTTGGTCCTCCAGTCCAAACAGTCACAGGTATGTAGCCCCTCCCCTGACATTTGCTCAATGTGCCAGGAATCGGATGTGAACCCCTGCCCTTCTCACTACTGCCCCCTGCTGTGCCGGGAAACTGGGTTCCAGGAACCCGTTGCAGATGCTTGCCTTCTGCTGACAATCCTGCAGCAAGGAATCACTCACAGCATGGTGCATTGGGTGAGCCGGGGTGCGCAGTGCAGCTGCTATGTGCAAGGATGCAGAGGACAGGGCTGCACCCTGCTGGAATGGTGAGTGAGGGCCATTGCTAGGGATGAGCAATGGTCTCTCTGACTTCTCTGTGGTTACAAATTCAGTGGTGGTCACTGGTCACTGGGGACCTCCACGGTACTAGATTACTGCAGGCTGGGGAGAGCTGTGCACCCAGACAAAGAGTTGGGGAGAGAGCAGAGACTGCTGCTGGAAGACTATCGACTCAGTGATGGACGCACACACTCTGGTCTGCCCAAAATTTATTGGTCTTCCATTATCATTCTATAAGGGAATGCTGCTCCCTCGGTGCACCAACCAACTTTGGCCCGTCTCATCATTCACCCTCTCCTCTTTACACTGGCTATCTCCCCTCTCCACTCTTAGCCCTGGTGCAGGGTTTCAACCTGAAACGTTGACAAGTCTTTATTTCTCCCCCCCCCAGATGCTGTCTCTTGTGTGTACAAATGTATAGACCTGACAACATGATGTTGGGCAACACCCTGAATCTAAAGAAAGCCATGCACTGTTTTTGTATTTCTTGTATATATTTTTTATGAATGAAGATTATTTTAAAAATAAAAACAAATCATTCTGGTCAAAGTGCAGCCCTGAGCTCCACATATCAGCACAGAGGGGTAATTTGTTCCAGTTTGCTCAACACCAGCCCTCACAGGCAGTCTCTCCACACTCAACCCGTGGGGTGATTCATTGCCATAAGAATGCCTGTTCCCAGGTTCCCAGCCCAGTAGTGTGCGATAATGGGGAAGGCAGGTGTTTGTGCCAGAGTTCGTGTGTGTGTGTGTGTGTGTGTGTGTGTGTGTGTGTGTGTGTGTGTGTGTGTGTGTGTGTGTGTGTGTGTCTTGTGTGTATATCTCACTCTCTTACTAATGTTGTAATGACCCCTTTTAGCACTATTTCCATTACCGCTCTCTTTCCTGGGAACACAGCCTGAGCATTAAGCAAGGTACCAGTGTAATTCATTATGGCATCCTCTGGTTTTAAAGTTCAGCTAACACTTTTCATTATAGCAGTTACATTTAACAATACTTTTGAAATTCTCAATTCTTCATGCATTACATGCAAGAAAAAAAAGTCATGCAAGTAGTTAAGCATTGTGGCTGCATGCCTGGTTCTATTTAATGGTCTCACCATAGGGTATAAAGTCACATGCACTCAAACGTACCTCAAAACACATTGTATAACTCTTTAATATGACAGAACTTGAAGCATCGGAGGGTGCTGCAACAGCATCAAACTGAAAAGAAAAGAAGACTTCAACAGTTACATTTAACATAGTTCATTTAATCTCAAGATGGTGCAGTTAGTAAATGTGGGCCTTGATAACATGATCCTTCCATTAATTGAAAAACTTGAATTCTTAACATGAATATTTACCTTCTCTTAGGCAGTCCCTCGTGATCAAAGGTGACTTGTTTCCAATCCAGTTCTGTGGGTTTCAAGGTGGCCAGAGACCAAGGTGGGATCCATATACTCAGACACAGGTAAGGCAGGGGGTACTTGAAGGGGCAGGCAGTTAAGTTGTTTGGGAGATACTTTAGGCATCTTCGCTGGGCTTCTGTATGCTCCCATTGCATGGACATGAGTTCCTGGGGATGTTACATTTTACCATGGAGGATTTAAGGACATCCTTAAATCTTTTCCTTTGTCCATCTGGTAATCTCTTGCTATAACAGAGCTTGGAATAGTGTGCCTGTTTCGGGAGTCTAGTGCTGGGCACACTAATGACATGCCCTGCCGAAATTAGGGCTTCAATGTTAGGCACAATATTCCGGGAGAGAAGGCTAATATTTGTTCAGTTATCCTGCCAGTTCGCTTGGACAATTTTCATAGAGCAATGTTGCTGGAACCTCTCCAGTGCTTTGAAGCCCCCTGCCAATAGTAGTTTATGTCTCAGAGGCAAATGGGGGGGGGGGGTGGGGAGGGGTACAGATCATTGCTGCCCAATGGCTATGAGCTTTGTGCTGGTTTTGAGGATTTGATTTTTAAATGTTCTTCTTACACAGCCAAAGCACTGAAGATGACAGTGAATATTCACTTGCAGGGAGACAAGTTAATTTGATGCAACCACATAATCTTAAAGGGATTTCAGCGAATCTCATGCCCGAACAGTGCACATAAGCGCTGGTAACACTTGCAATTTGGTAAATTTTATATATTGGTTAAATGTGTTGTTTATAGGGATGGAATGGAAAATCAAAACAATTTTTCTCTCTCCCTTGCATTGTTGTAAAATTCTACTCAACACAAAAGTGCCAAACTAATGCACCATTAGCAAAGTTGCAAGTTTTAAAAATGTTGTAAAGAGTCTACTCCAACACAAAAGTACAACACTAATGCATCAATGCAAAATTGCTAGTGTTAGAAATGCAATTTAATTTCTCACATTCTGTGCTCGTCTCCTATATTACTTTCTCAAAATGCTTGAGAGCTTTACCCTCTCTGAGGATGCTTATTTCATTGGCGGGACAGAAAGAGAGTGTGAGTATGTGTGAGAGTGTGTGTGTCTTGGCCAGAAAACATCACAGAATAAATTGAGGGGAAAAAAAAGAAAGTTGGTTGAACTTAAAGTATTAACAGAGATCAAATAAAAATTCAACATAGTGAGAATGTTTTAGTTCTAGTGTGTAATGACATAATCACATTGTGTTACATTTTGCCAATGAAAGTTGTGATATTTTCAAGGAAGTAAATGCAATTATACAGTGGATTCAACTATTAACCACAATTAAATCTTCATCTGTTTTGATCCAATATTTTAGTTACAACAGGTAAATTGTACTTCCTGGGATTTCTTTGGAATTCAATAAAAATGTGTAGAAAAAATATACACATAAGGTAGACAGCCCCCCAAAAATTAAGGAAACTTGTAAAGAAGGCAAATCATAGACTATTGATAAATTCAAGGTAAATGTTTTTGATATTTATGGGAAGAAGACAATATGTTACTTCATATTTTTGCCTAAACTGCTGCTGAAACTTTAACAGAAATGCACCAGAAATCATATTTATGAGTATAAACAGGGTTTCATAAGTGCATTTTGTCTGATGTTATAACAGTGCAGAAGGAGGATCTCTGAGTAAATTTATTTCCATTATTGTAGAAGAAGATATTTTTTTAATAATCAATTTGCTTGTTTGCTTGTTACAGTGAGTGAGGATTTGCTCGTTTGGAACAGCACATACTCGTCACAGCCACTGGATGTTACTAAAAGTTAAATTGCAGAACCAGCACACCCTGGTGGTCAAAAGGGTAAAAGCAGTGACTTAGAAAATGAACGCAATAATGGAGGCTTTATGTTTGATGACAAGTCTCTGCTGAGTAACCTGATCCTGGCTGAGGTAGCCTTAGCTTGCTTCATTTGGTGTAACTGGCCCAAGGCTCTTCAGAGAGAAAATAATCAGTTCCTGTTCTTACCTTTAATATAACTTATTAATCTATCAAAAAGAAAACTGCATGAACATCTTATCCTCATGGCGATCATGAACTTGCCCTAAGAGATAATCCCTTTGTCCTATCCATCCCTCTCTGCAATTTAAAACCAACTTGTTTTCTGTTTTATTCCAGTTCTATCAAAAGATCTCCAACCTGAAAAGTTAACCTTTTTTAGTTCCACAGATGCTGCCTCACCAATTGAGTGTTTCCAACTTTTCCATTTTTATTTTAAAAAATGGGATGTAAATTCACTATTAGTTGTTTAGTATTTCCACCCAAAATGAATTTATACCATTTGATAATGACCCATTAATTCACTTGGGCACATTGGCTACAGTCAATACAATCTACTAATTTTCTTCTTTGACAGTTCTTTGGCGTTGATGATGATTTGCTTTCACTACAGTTCTAAGGTAACTGGTGAGTCCTGTGTGGGATTGGCAGAAGCTGCCATGGAGAGCCTGACCAGAGATGAGTGGCTTGATTGGGATTCATTCTGCTGCCTGGGCTTCTTTTGCAGAGACATGAAGTGATTGGTGCCTTCCTGCATTCTTGTCTGGTACAGTGAGTGGACTTGGGCCAAGGGTTTCTCTGGGTCAGTGAGGATGTTACATTTTTTCACGGAGGTCTTGATAAAATGTAGCATGAGGATGTGAAGGATTTTGTAAAGCACATTGACTGTGTCTTGCACAATTTACGAGATACAAGCAGCAATTGACTGAAGTTCCTTTAACAGAACCTCCTTCCTCTGCAGCTACCAACAACAGGAATGACAAAAGCAGTAATGTTATAGAAATACTTCAAGTCATACGCTATCCTGGCTTAGACAAATATTCTCGCTCCATCATCATCATTCTGTCAATATTCCTGGAATTGCTTACCTAACATCATTGCAAGATTGATGACTGCAGTGTTTCAAGAGAAGGCTCACATGCAACTTCTCAAAGTAACTCGGCATGGGTAACTATTATGATTTTGCTAGCGTATTTCTGAACCTTATCTCTTATTATTTCTAAATGATTATAACAGAAGACTGCCAACTAACTTACCATGAAGGATTCATTAGGCAGATTAGTCCTCTTCTGTAATGGAATTAAAGGTGGCCTCTCTCGTTTGTATGGTTGTTTATTTATTGCCCTCTGTAGTAGGATGGATAAGAACATAGCCACGCACATCAACCCAAGAATTGCCATTAGTATAATGAACCACAGTTCATTGTAGAATGGAGTGTTTGATCGTAGCACTCCTGTCTTATCATCAACAGTGGGCAGTATAGGACCTTTAAAACAAGAAGACATGACTTTAACTCCAAATCATACGGAAAACATTATCAGTCAATTCTAGTTAGACTATTTAAGAAAAATATGCATGGATATGTTAGAGATTGTTCTGTATATTTGCATTTTCTAAGCCATCTTATTGAGTTAACTGATAACTTGGAAATTTAGTATTTGTACTATTCAGAACAAGATTATTTACAAGGCTTCATATCTAGATCTCTCCATTATATGAGGTGATATCATAGCTGCCACTTTGATTAAGATGCAATAGAACTGTCTCCCTATGACTCCTATGTTTACCCTTCTACAATGGGGATTTTAGATGTATAATTACCAAAATATTAACAGCTGTTGACTTGACAGGCTTTTCAATAATCCATCTGTCACTGACATCAGAGTGATTATTTTTAACATTACCTCTTCTATCCAAACATTCCATTTCAAGGAAATATTGGTTTGAATCCTTCCTTAGCTTTTTCCTATACAGATTGGCTAAGTGAGATCAAAGCCATTTGAAACTTTTTATCATTAGTCATACTTTGTGTGTAAGATCTTGTGTAAACTCCATGGATGCTCATGTGTACTTAAGTTGATCCAAAATAGAGTTGTTTCTGAAATGGCTTTCATTGAAAGGACAACTGTAAATTGGCTTCTACACAATTTGACATATAAACCAGACTTTACAATGTTGTAGTGTTTTTGGCACAAAACAGATTGAAAACCAAACTTAAAATAGGGTTTCACTCCACGAAATTATTCCAAGTGAAACTGGTATTATTAGATTTATTCATATCAGATCATGATAATAATTGACAGTAGTTATTTTATATATGTATATTTATTAGTATGCAACATTTAACATAAACATTACTTTAAATGATTTTTTTAAGATCTAAAGAAACAGGAACATTTAAAAAAAATCGTGTGTGTGTGTGTGTGTGTGTGTCTGTGTGTCTGTCTGTATTAAACAAATACAAATACACACTCACCTACATCTGTAGCTGTATTTAATTTGATGATCGGGGTACTAACACTTCCCATTTCTGTCATGCATAAAACTTGGAATAGAAAAGCTTCAATAAATAATAATAAATAATTACAATTTCATTTAATCTCAAGGTTTCTTAAATTTTAATGCTTTTTAAATTTTATTTACAGCGTGGAAACAGGCCCTTTCAGCCCAATGAGTCTGCGCCGCCCATTTTAAACCCAAATTAACCTACCCATACGTCTTTGCAATGTGGGAGGAAACCGGAGCACCCAGAGGAAACCCACGCAGACACGGGAGGACATACAAACTCCTTACAGACAGCGGCGGGAATCGAACCCCGATCGCTGGCGCTGTAATAGCGTTGCGCTAACCGCTACGCTACCGTACTGTTTCACATACATTTTTACCCAAACAACAAAAAATAGCCTTTCTGTGTTGCAAACATTGCTATTAATAGATAGAAAGCTATAAGTAAACACAGAAACCCCCACTGTTTGTGCATGAACATCAAATTCTACACGATAAAATTTAACATTCTCTGACAGTCAAAAATACTCAAGATCAGGAATTGAGTATATAATCATGGTAAGACAATAAGACAAATTGATATAAGCACTTCATTAGAGTCTGCATGAAGCACCTTAAGTTAGACCATTACGCATGCAAGATAATTATGCTGTGAAAATTAGATAAGATACAGTAAGATACCTTTATTAGTCACATGTGCATCGAAACACACAGTGAAATGCATCTTTTTGCGTAGCATTCTGGAGGCATCCCGCAAGTGTCGCCACGCTTCCGGCGCCAACATAGCATGCCCACAACTCCCTAACCCGTATGTCTTTGGAATATGGGAGGAAACCAGAGCACCTGGAGGAAACCCACGCAGACACGGGGAGAACATACAAACTCCTTACAGACAGTGGCTGGAATTGAACCCGGGTCGTTAGCACTGTAATAGCATTATGCTAACCACTACACTACCGTGCCTGCCATTTTGGAGCTTAATAACAAGGACACCAATCAAATGATTGTGTTGGATGGGATTGGGAGTCTTATGTGTTGTTCTGGTTATGCTCATCCAGAGTTGAGTATTCCACTGTCATCATATATAGGCACAGGCAAGCCTTGGAATGGAACACTATTTGCTTACCTTTTAATAAGCATTATTAATGGTGGAAAGCCTCTGAGGATCAGGAGTTGAGCTATTGTTGCAGAATACCTAATCTCCATTCAGTCCAGTGTCCGTCAATCACTGTACTGGTTTCCGGGATGGAGGACACTGGGGTGGGATAGGGTTTGTCCTATGAGGAAAGATTAAGCAGACTTGGCCTATATACCCAACAGTTGAGAAGAATGAGAGGTGATACCCACCACAATTCATATGGTGCAGCAGTGTAACAGTGACAGTGTAAAAGCAATTGATTATTCAGCAACACTCTTGTCTATGTCAGAAGGTTATGGATTCATCCCATTCCAATGCATAACTGCATAACATAGGCTACTGAGTGAGTGCTGCAACCGAAGAGGCAGACAAGCTTCATTTTTATCTCATTCTAAACAACGAAGAATAATGGAGTTCTTCCTGGTGTTTGGGCCAATATTTATTTCTTCATCAACGTGATTAAAACAAGATATCTGACCGTTATTACATTGCTGTTTACTGAAACTTGTGTGCACAAATTGGAAGCTTTTTAAAATTCTTTCATGAGATGTGGATGTCACTTCCCTTTGTGAAGGCAGTGATGATCTGTCTTATTGAAACACTGCAGTCTGTGTGACAAAGGTACTCCCATAGTGCTGGTAGGTGGGAAGTTCCAGGATTTTGACTGAGTGATAATACATGTTCAAATTTGGAAGATGTGTAGTTTGAAGGATTACTTGGTTGTGGTGGCATCCTCATTTTGCCCTTGAACTCATCCTTTTAGGTAGTAGATTTTGGACGTTTTTGAAGAGGCCTTGGTGAGTCGGCACAGCACACCTTGCAGATAGTACCGAGTGCACTAGCGGTTATGGCAGATTGTTGGGTGCTTGTGACCGCATGGCATCATGCTTGGTACAGCATGGCTGGAGCTACACTCATTAGAAAAGTGAAAGGTATTCCATTACATTTGTGACCTGTGCTTTGTACATGGTGGAAAGGCTTTAGGAAATTAGGTGTTGGCTTTTCTATATTGCTGGACTGACTGCACTTGAAAGTTACAGATTGGCTGTAAAGCATTTGGAGTGTCTAGATATCTTGAAACGGGGTACATGGATGTACATCTTTCTTTTATGTATCGTGGAGGGAAGATGACTGTATACTCTCTTATGTGGACTTCCGTGGCCAGACACTATCGGCCAAAGTTGGGATATGTATTCAGGTTCTCTTGTAGGTTGGGCATTGAATCATCAGGAAACAGGCCCACTAGTTTTCTAATGAAAGAGGGAAGATAACTGATGAAGCAGATGAAGATGGTTGAATCCCATTCTCTGATTGTCATCTGTTGTGTCCGTGTCCTGATGAAGGTGATGCTATAAGCCTGGAGCTGAACACTGCTGGTGGACTACAACCTGGGTAGTTGTTAGTTGGAGAACAGCTCTCACTAAGTGAGACCGTCAATGACACCATTACCAAGGACTTTTGTAGTTCAAGAAGATGGCCAACTACTAGCTTCCTTCCATCAGTTCACTGATAATTGGCTGGATGCCAATTAGGCAGTAAATCATCGGGTGACATTTAAATGGATTAACACATTAGAAGTGATGAGGAGGAGGACAGAATTCCCTAGAATAAACATGCAAGAATGCTTAAAAGTCATAGCGAGAATTGCAAACCTAGGGAAAAGCACAGCAGCAGTAACTAAACAACAATTAAAAAAAAACCTCTTTCAGTGCAAAAACATAAGGTGGCAAACAGAGAAGTGAAAGAACAAAAGCATTCCTCTTCACTCTCCTCCCATTCCCACAGCATTCCCGAGGACTGCTGTAGGGACACACTAGCCACCCTCCTATTCCTCTTATTCCCTCACGACCTACCTTAGTGCCATTACCGATGAGGCCGCCAGGCCAAATTAGGGCTGCAGTAACTGGAGAACTTCTGTGTAAACTCAGAAACCTTTTAATAATATATAAAGTTAAATGTTTTACAGCTTTATGTTACCAGATAGGATCTCTTGAGTGATAACCATGAGGTTGCATTAACCAATTGAATTGTGATGGGGTAGTCAGAATAGCTTTTTGAACTAACTTTTTACAGATGTTCTTGAAATATGAAATCTGTTGCCGAAGCCACTATATGTCTGAAAATTGTTCTCTGGTAGCTTACGCTCTCTGAGCTATCCGTTCAGTGGGAATGTTTGACTCCAGTCCAGATAATTAGTTGTTAAGTTGCTGGTTACACTGAATAGTGTTCTGAAATAGGACACTGGGGAGAAAATGACATCACATGCTGAAAACTGAAAATAAATGTATTCATGCTTCATGAGTAGCCAAACCTGAGACAATCATATTCGACAAATTCAATTGTTTCTCTAAATTTTCCCTCTCCATTTGAATAAAATAAGGTTGTAAAGGTTGACATAAATACAGCTGAGTCTTTTTACAGCTATTGTGGATGTATGGAATAGAGTGGTATGCCTTCTATATAAGAAATATGTGTTAAAGCTATTTGTGATGCAATTCACATGTGTTTACCACAAATATAGAGCCTTAATTTATGGTATTTCCAGTCCAATGCACCTGAAATTGGCCAAACCATTGCAAAAAGACTGTGGAATTTTAATGCAAGTTAGAAATTAACTCATTTTACAACATGCATATAGAGGAGTTGAGGTCAAGAATTCAAAACCTGTAATGTATCTAAGTTGCCCCATGAACAAGCATATTGCACGTTGGATTTAACTGCAAATATGATGACAATAAAATAAAATAAGCTGCTATAATAAAAACATGACTTCTCACCAAATTCTGAAGGAGAATGTTCTTAAATACATACAAAAGCATCTATAATGCATATTGCAAAGATTAATGAAATATCATTAAGAATTTAAGGTATTGTATTGTGCTTTGGCATAGTCATATGAAATATAGGAGTGTCAAGTATTATACATAAAATTTGCAATCCACTCTATCATATAACATAGTTGGCACTCTCTCCAAGTGGTGCTCAGTGTCTTTATCTCCATACCCATACCATGCATTACTCAGGCATGCTGTTCAGTCTTGAGCTGCCAACATTGTGCCTATTACCGAATTGTTGACTTCTTCTTGGACCACTGCCAATCCTGTATCAGACTCTTCACTGCTAGAACTCTTCTGAGTGCTTTTGGGAGCTCTACAGTTGGGTTAGCTACAAATAGCTGGCTATGGCAAGAGTCTTGAGGAATCGGCTTATAAAATTCTCCAAACTCTCTGGAAGGAAAAATGTCAGCCTCCTCTCTCAGGCCAAGATTCCCAGCACTAGGGCTCCATTTACTTTCAGTCAGCTATGTTGGGCAGGCCATGTCATTTGTCTACGTGACACCAGACTCCTAAACCGGACACTCTATTCTGAGCTCTGTCATGGGCGGAGATTACCAGATGGACAGAAACACAGATTCGAGGATATGATCTAAGCTTCCTCAAAGAAGTGCAATATCCTCACTGACTCTGGGCAATCTCTTGCCCAGAACCACAGAACCACTCAAAGTGGAGATTGGGTTGATATTGAGAACTTCTATGCCATGCAAAGGAAGAGAATAAGTCTGTATCCTCGCTCTGTTGAAAATGACAGAGATGCAAACTTGAGGAACCATCATTTAAGGAAAAGATGACTTCTGCACACCAGCATTTTGTGGAAGGCATTGAACTGCCTTCCAGGGAACTACCTGAAATGACCAAATACTACATTAAAGCCCATATTTACACTCCAGTTAGGGTACTAACACTCCATGCTTCCACCTTAATCTGTAAGTATACCATTCAGCCATTGGTGGGGATAAACAAAATGGCTTTATAAAGTTTAGATCATGCGTCAGGTAATTTTAACAATTAGATCATTTCTCAGCAGCTCTCAACACCAGGAATATTCCACATGGATCAAAAGATCATTGTTTTGAGGATAATGCTCATCATGTCGGAATACATTTGATCATACTTGGAGTAACCTCAAGTTTTACCTAGTTTAACCTCGTGTAAGTGGTATTAGGTGTTAAAGTACCAGAGGAACAGACTCCTGCAAGTTTTTTATCACTGCAATGAAACTAGAATGCTTAGAAAAATCCATCCTACAATATTTTTCAATGAATTATCTTTTGTAATTTATTAATTTTATTGGATGTTGGTGTCATTAGCAAGGTCAGTATTTTTGTCCATCTCTAATTGCCCTTGATGTAGCAGTGAGCTACCTGCTATTGGGTAAGGAGTTGCAGGATTTAGACCTAGTGACAATGAAAGCATGGCACTATAGTTGCAAGTCAGAGTGGTGTTTGATGTGGAAGAAAACTTCAGGCCCTTGGTCCTTTCAATGAGATCATGGCGGATCTGATTGTAACTTCTACTCTTCATTCCCATCTACCCACAGTAGTCTTTCACCCCTTTGCTTTTCAAATCTCTCTCTCTCTCTCTCTCTCTCTCTCTATCCACCACCCTTGAGGAAGAGAGTTCTCTCATGAATTGTTAAGAGAAAGTAAGCACCTAATTTCTCTGTTAAATAGGCAATCCCACATATTTAAACAGTGGATCCTAATTCCAGATACCCCTGTAAAGGAAATATCCTCTCCACATCCACCTTGCCAAAACCATTCAGGATCCTAAGTTTCAATCATCCTTTCTCACTTGATTAACCTCAGATAGAAATAAACCTGGCCTGACCAATCTTTCTCATAAAACAACCCACCCAATTCAGGCATTAGTCAAGTAAACCTTCTTTGAAGTGTTTCCAATGCATTAAGCAGATATTGTTTCTTTTGTTTTTCCTGCTAAAATGAACAACTTTATATTTTTCCTCATTACCCTTTATTTGCCAGATCTTTGCCTGCTCTTCAACTATCTGTATTCCTTTGTAATCGTCTTATGTCCTTTTCAGAACTTATTTTCATAACTATCTTTACATCAGCAGCAAATTTGGAAAACATATCTTCCTGGTCTCTATCCAAGTCAATCATATAAATTGTAAAAAGTTGAGGTCCCAGCAATGATCCCTGTGGCACATCACTTGTTACACCTTATCAAACGGAGAAAGACACATTTATGCCTGCCCTCTGCTTCCTCTTAACCAATCTTTTATCCGTGCCAATATGCTGCCTGCTACACAATGAAATTTTATTTTCCACAATAAACATCAATGCATCAGCTTATCAAATGCCTTCTGGAAATCTAAGTACAGTGTAGTATATCCAGCAATTCCCCTTTATCATAAGGATTTACATTAAACAGTTCCCTAAATCTAAAGAACTTTGGAACATTAAAATCAACACTTCAACGTTCTCACAAGATACTCATTTTAAGTCCCTAGAATGAAGTCCACCAGTATGTCAGCTTACAGTTATAACGCATTGCTCATTACTTGGTGATTGTAATTTTCCTGAGTTCCTCCCTGCCCTTCCAATTATTAGTTTTGCAGTTGATGCAAAAATGAAATGGTGTTGGAGGGAATGAAGCTTTGGTGTAAAGGGTGGGGTGCTACTCCAGTAGACTGCTGTGTCCTGGATGATTTTGGAATTCTTCAATGTTGCTGAAGTTGCACTCATCTAGGCAAGATGGGATTTTGTTACACTCCTAACTATATTCTTGTAGGTAGTGCAAAAGCTTGTAATTTTAGATATAATTTATCATGTTTGTAAAGGACAAACCCTACATGTCTCATGAACCCCAGTATCTAAGGTAGTTCTGATTTGCCAATCCAATCAATTAATCCATTTTATGCACGAGCTATTTTATCTGAAAACCGTACATATGTCCTGCTAGTGTTTTCAAGAGATTGAAATTTAAAAAAGAAAGCAAAATCTAATGTGACATCAGTATCCTTTTGTTAGATTAAACCAGTCATTCATGTAGACAGCTCTCAGAGAGTATAACACTCTGCAGATGGTTTGATAGAGAGAAGGCTTTGAATGCTAGTTGGAGCAATGGATTTTGATATTTTTCGGTCTATTGGGATAAAAACATCTGAGTCAACAAAAATTAAACCGGTGACCTCATACTTAATGGAAAGCATAGGTAATCCTCAATTAAACCCAATCCACATCAAAGTCAGCAAATCATTACATTCAATAATCATTTACAATCTCCCATATTTTATGATAAAACCCTAATATTTGAGCATCAACAATATAAAATAATAAGTGTAACATCTCTCAACATAGATTATTTATAGGTTGCCTGATTTGTGCATCGTTATCACATCAAAAGGAGGATCAAGTGTAACAGAACATTATTATTCCACTTGACGAGTTGAATTATACTCACTCTCATCCTTTGTGGTAATAGTAATCCATTTGCTGGCTGTGCTGCCCACTGAATTGTAGGTTATTACTTAAAGGTCATAACTTGTGTAAGGCTTTAGGTCTGTTAAGTTGAAACTCTAGCCTTTTCCAGCACACATAACTTCAATGGATTTAGCTTTATAAGGCCGTGCTGCCACCTACATTGGCTGAGGATAGGCAGTGAGCCTTTGGAGCTCATTGCTATAAAAACAAAGTTCTATGACTGAAATGAAAGTTAATTATTTAAAGCTATCTGTGAAGTTAGAATAATCCAAATTATGCAATTCTGTCAACATCACGTAAAAAAAATCAGAAATTATTTTCTTAGTGTTAATAAATTAATAGTAAAATGAAATGATATTTTTTTGTCCTCTACTTTAATGGATGCACTGATGCATATAAACATATTGATATCTTTGTTAAAATATTAAACAGAGAAATGCCATTCCAATGGATCAATGTTTTCCATGCAGGTATCACAAATGTATTGTCTAGTCTAAAACTATTGAAGTTTGTGATCAGACTTCCTCAGATAAGATGTTCCTTTTTGTACTTGGACGTTAGCAATTTTACATTATCTTGAAGAAGTTTGGATGTCAAAGAGGGGAAATCAGAAATAAGTGTTTTTCTCAGAGTGCTGCATCTTGGCAATCCCTCATACAGAAGTAAAACAGTGGAATATCTACAGTTACACATGAAATAATAAATATTTTACTCAAATTGTGGGTTAACTTATTCAGTGTTGGCACATGAGAAAATATACCATACTTTCAGATTGTATTTCATACAATTTTTGTGTTCTAAATATCTTAAAACAGTTCTTATCTTTGAATGTTACCATTAGGTGACAGTGGAGAGTCCCACTGTAAATTAGCACTCATTGATTTTATGTTGTGAGCCAGTAGAAGAGGTTGATTGGCAGGAGCTGATGGATTAGGAACAAACATTGCCTTAGGTCCTTTGTTATAAAGCAAGTGCATGTCTCTATATTAATAGAATAATTAGTAAAGGGATCCAATGCATAAATCATTTTCTGTGCTAATGTTTCTTCAAAGAACTGTAAGTGAAGTAAAGAAAATGATTTGTTTATAGGTTTTCATACCAGGGTACATTTCATTCTTTACAAAGTACATTAAAATAACTGACTAAACTAATAATTAACTTATTTCAATAATGTAACTTAGATGATCTTGTTCAATATATCTGGTATAGAGTCATAGAGTTATACAACATGGAAGCAGGCCCTTCAGCTCAACTCATCCATGCCGACCAAGATGCCTACCTGAGCTCGTCCCAGTTCCCTTCATTTAGCCCACATCCCTCTAAACCTTTCCTATCCACGTACCTGTCCAAATGTCTTTTATATGTTGTAATTGTACATGCGTCTACCACTTCCTCTGGCAGCTCGTTCCATAGACCCAGCACCCACTGTGTGAAAATGTTGCCCTCAGGTCCCCTTTAAATCTTTCCCCTCTCACCATAAATCTATGCCCTCTAGTTTTAGACTCCCCTATCCTGGAAAAAGACCGTGACCATTCACTTTATCTATGTCCCTCATGATTTTGTATATTTCTATAAGGTCACCCACCACCCCCGCTCCCCCCGCACCCCCCCAGCCTCCTATGGTCAGGGAAAAAAAGCCCAGCCTATCCAGTCTCTCAAACCCTCCAGTCCTCATAACATCCTTATCTTTTCTGCATCCTTTCTAGATTAATAACGTCCTTCCTATATATGTGTAGAATGTTGAGTGATATCATGGTTGATCATTGTTTTCTTTCAGAACAATTCATGGAGGCATGCTTATGGCTTTGGGAACCACTGGGTTGAAACTGGAATTAGTAGTGGTCAAAAATGCTGTGAGTAACATATATGCACACTTATGGCATATATTACATGCAAACACAATATTAGTGAGGACCTTATACACACAATGAAGAACTTCTCAAATGAGGCTCACTCCTTGATGCATGTCCTTAACTCCATTCCACAGCAGTCTATCCAGTCCACTTTTGCTGCTCCCACAGCCCAACAAGATGATAAAAAGCCATATGTCAGCAGATGAGACCTTTGGTGCAAATAGTATCCCTGCTGGCGTTCTAAAGCGTAGTAGAGATAAATGTCTGGGACAAATTCACAACTTCATCTCTTCTCCTTGGAAAGATTGCAGCATGCCAAGGGCCCCCAGAGAGAACATTTCATGACTACATTCAAGTAGGGAGACAAAACCGATTGCACAGAGGGATCTCTCAATCATTTGTCACAGAGAAAGACGTTTCAAGGGTGCAGCGGTTAGCGTAATGCTATTACAGCGCTAGCGACTCAGGTTCAGTTCCCGCCACTGTCTGTAAGGAGTTTGTATGTCCTCCCCGTGTCTGCGTGGGTTTCCTCCGGGTGATCCAGTTTCCTCCCACATTCCAAAGACATACGGGTTAGGACGTTTTGGGCATGCTATGTTGGCGCCGGAAGTGTGGCGACACTTGTGGGCTGCCCCCAGAACATTCTACGCAAAGATGCATTTCACTGTGAGTTTCGATGTACAGGTGACTAATAAAGAAATCTTACCTTATCCTCGATTGCCTTTCTCCAGTGGCTGAAGAGCACCTTCTTGGGTGGCGGTATAGATTTCATTCATCAAAAGGAAGAATAGTCATGATCTCTGCAATTTAACAATTCACCTCCCACAAGCTTCCTGACAGAGTGGAGTTAATCTACAGGATGAATGAGAAACTGTTCAACCTTGTCGCCTTCACTTGAGAATCAAGATCAGTTTTATCTCAGTCATCGAGTTGCAGTGCACACTCATTATTTGCATCTATGCACATTCAGAGGCTGAGCTCCAGCTCTTGGTATTGGTATTGGTTTATTATTGTCACTTGTACCGAGGTACAGTGAAAAGCTTGTCTTACAAACTGATCGTACAGGTCAATTCATTACACATTGAGTTAGTACAGAGTGCATTGATGTAGTACAGGTAAAAACAATAACAGTACAGAGTAAAGTGTCACAGCTACAGAGAAAGTGCAGTGCAATAAGGTGCAAGGTCACAACAAGGTAGATCGTGAGGTCATAGTCCATCTCATTGTCTTATCACAGTGGGGTAGAAGCTGTCCTTAAGTCTGGTGGTACGTGCCCTCAGGCTCCTGTATCTTTTACCCGATGGAAGAGGAGAGAAGAGAGAATGTCCCGGGTGGGTGGGGTCTTTAATTATGCTGACTGCTACACCAAGACAATGAGAGGTAAAGACAGAGTCCAAGGAGGGGAGGCTGGTGTCCATGATGTGCTGGGCTGTGTCCACAACTCTCTGCAGCTTCTTGCGGTCCTGGGCAGAGCAGTTGCCGTACCAAGCCGTGATACGTCCAGATAGGATGCTTTCTATGGTGCATCGGTAAAAGTTGGTGAGAGTCAAAGGGGACAAACCAAAATTCTTTAGCCTCCTGAGGAAGTACCAGCTCTTTTGTTTTGTTGATATTGAGGGAAAGGTTGTTGTCATGACACCATTCCACTAAGCTCTCTATCTCCTTCCTGTACTCCAACACATTGCTGTTTGAGATACGGCCTACAATGGTGGTATCATCTGCAAACTTGTAGATGGAGTTAGAGCAGAATGTGGCCACAGTGTCATGAGTGTATAGGGAGTAGAGTAGAGGGCTGAGGACGCAGCCTTGTGGGGCACCAGTGTTGAGAATAAGTGTGCCGGAGGTATTGCTGCCTATCCTCACTGATTGCGGTCTGTTGGTTAGAAAGTCAAGGATCCAGTTACAGAGGGAGGTGTTGAGTCCTAGGTCTTGGAGTTTGGTGACATGCTTGCTTGGAATTATTGTATTGAAGGCAGAGCTGTAGTCAATAAACAATAGTCTAACGTAAGTGTCTTTACTGTCTAGATGCTCCAGAGCTGAGTGTAGGGCCAGGGAGATGGCATCCGCTGTAGACCTGTTTCGGCGATAGGCGAATTGCAATGGGTCCAGGTTGTCTGGGAGGCTGGAGTTGATGCGTGCCATGACCAACCTCTCAAAGCACTTCATGATAGTGGATGTCAGAGCCACTGGTCGGTAGTCATTGAGGCATGTTACCTTGCTTTTCTTTGTTACCGGCATGATAGTGGTCTTCTTAAAACAGGAGGGAACCTGAGATTGAAGCAGGGAGAGGTTGAATATGTCCTCAAATACTTCTGCCAGCTGATCAGAACAAGATCTGAGCACATGGCCCGGGACACCATCTGGGCCAGATGCTTTCCCCGTGTTCACTCTCCGGAAGACTGATCTTACGTCCTCCACTGTGATCACAGGTTCAGCTGTGTTTGTGGCTGTCAGGGCGGATGGTGAAAATCCACTTCCCTTTTGTTCAAAATGCGCATAGAATGTGTTAAGTTCATCAGGAAGGGATGCGCTGTTGTTAGCTATGCAGCCCGACTTCGTCTTGTAGCCTGTTATGGCATGTAAGCCCTGCCATAACTGGCGGCTGGTCAGGGACTCTATTTTGAGTCAGTATTGCCTCTTGGCATCCCTGATAGCTTTTCAAAGGTCATACCTTGATTTCTTGCACAGCTCAGGATCACCAGATTTGTGTGCAGCAGTCCTCTCCTTCAGTAGGGAGTAGATCTCCTGGTTCATCCATGGTTTCCTGTTTGGGAAGACCCGTATTGTCTTCTTTGGTACACAGTCCTCCACACACTTGCTGATAAAGTCTGTGATGGTGGTGGCATACTCATCAAGGCTGGCAGCTGAGTCTTTGAACATGGACCGGTCCACTGTCTCAAAGCAGTCACGTAGGAGCTCATCTGCTTCCTCAGACCAGCACTGCACGACTCTCTGTACCGGATTCTCCCGTTTCAGTTTCTGTTTGTATGCAGGGAGAAGGAGCACAGCCTGGTGGTCTGATTTCCCAAAGTGAGGATGAGGGATGGCTCGGAAGGCACCTTGGATGGTTGTATAGCAGTGGTCAAGGGTGTTGGTGCCCCTGGTGGAGCAGGAGATGTGCTGATAGTATTTTGGTAACACACTTTTGAGGTTGGTCTGATTGAAGTCCCCTGCGATGATGAAGAGGGCCTCAGGGTATCCTGTCTCAAGGTTGTTGACCACGGAGTATAGCTCATTGAGTGCAGGCTTCATGTCCGTCTGTGGTGGGATGTAGACAGCTGAAGCGAACTCCCTTGGCAGATAGAATGGTCGATACTTCACAGTTAGATATTCCAGACTGGGTGAGCAGGAGCTTGCCAGGACCGTCACGTCTGAGCACCACAAGTTATTGATTAAGAAGGAGACCCCTCCACCTTTAACTTTTCCTGAGGACTCTGTATGGTCCATTTGATGAATTGAGAACCCCTCAGGTTGAATAGCAGAGTGGATGAGGCAGGTGTGAGCCATGTTTCAGTGAGACATAGTACACAACAGTCCCTCAGTTCTCTTTAGTAGGTCAGTCTTGCCCTTAGTTCATCAACTTTGTTCTCAATGGACTGGACGTTAGCTTGTAGTATGCTGGGGAGGGGGGTCTTGTAACCACGTTGTTTCAGCCTCGCCTGCAGCCCAGCCCTCTTGCCATGTTTCCGAGATACATGGCGGTGACTCTTCGTTCTTGAAGTGGAGCCACCAGGTAAGTTATTGTTTAGGGTCAGACCTGTATGACCTGGAGTGGATTCCCCTGGACTGGATGGTAAGTATCTTCTCCTTGCTAGACTTTGAAGACCTGGAGCAGATTCACCTGGACTGGGAGGTAAGTGACTGCCAGTGAACAGACTTGGAAGACTTCAATGTCGTCAATGAAAGAGTGTGTATGGATCCTGCATTGGCTATATTGGCTGCTTCAGAACCCACAGAACTGGTGGAAGAAAGTCATCCTGTACCCCAAGGGGCTTTCTGAGGTGAAGACATGCCCAGTGACTGCCCACCAGAAGCATGCGCACTAGGCAAAGCAAGATCTCAATCAACCTATTAGACTAATCTCCTAATGTTGGTGCTGTTACTTTGCAACTTTAGCAAATACCACTCCTCAAAAATATTCCACATTTAACAACAAGACAAACTCGTTATTGTTGCCTCTTAAAGGTAATGGCTGGGTTGATTTTGTCTTTTTTGTTAATGTTCTAAAAGCGACACTTTCTAGAAATTGAAAGCAGAAAGCTGCAGATTCTGGAATTAAAAATAGAAAGTGCTAAAAATACTCATCAGATTGGGCAATACCTATGGAGGAAGAAACAAAGGTAATGTTTCAAGTCAATGACCTTTCAGCAAGATTAATGTGAACTTGAAAATAGGTATGCTTGAAGTTGCAGAGAAGGGAGTTGTGGTGGTGAGGTGGGAAGGAACAAAACTAAGGTAATAAGGTGACACAGATTGATTTTGGCTGAGAGATTGGTGAAGGCTTGTTAATAGTAGCTAACCTGTCTTGAAGTGGTGTAACAGGAGGGAGAACAGAGGAGAGAGGAAAAAAAGTACTGGATCTACAAGATACAGGGCACATCAGTTACTGGAAACCAGCGGATCAGGCTGCATCCATACAGAGAGCAAAACTGAGTTAATGTTACAGGTTGAAGACCTTATGTCTAAACCGACCAGTTCTGACACCAATTAGAAAAACTAGTTATCTGGCATTGTTGAATTTAATGTTGAGTTGTGTCATGTGCCTAAATGGAAGATGAGGTGGTGTTCCTCAAGCTTACATTAAGCTTCACTGGAAATAGTGTAAGGCACCAAAGACAAGTAGGTTAAAGTGGTAGTGGGATGGAGAATTAAGATTTTAGGTAACTGGAAGGTCATGGTTAAGTTTGCAAACTGAATAGAAGTGTTATGTGAAGAGATCACCCAATCTCCTCTTCATTGGAGGATGCAAATGTAGATTGGATGACAGCTTTGGCTCTTACACTACACGTGTTAGAATTTCAGATGACCGTCAGTCCAAACGAAGGGTCTCGGCCTAAAACATTGACTGTCCGTTTCCTTCCACAGGTGCTGCCGGACCCGCCGAGTTCCTTCAGCAGCTCCTTTCTTTTCATTTTGTGTCCTGATATTGTCCAACCTGCTGAGTATTTCCGGCATTTCTCTTTGTATTTGGTGCTTTCCTGAACTGGATCAATTGTAGGAATCTACAGGAAACAGTTTGGTAAAATTTTATGTTGAATTCAATCTTCTGCAGAAACCAGTTGTTAGTAGATAAGCATCAGTTTGCACTCCCTTTGCAATTCAATGTGGGTTGGATAATGAGCAGAGGGATCAAAGAATGGGGCCATGCTTTTGGAAGGGCATGGGGAAGTGTCTTTGAGCAGGGGCCATATTTTCCCATGGTGTTCAAGAAGTAACTGTCCTACATGGACTTCAGTGATGAGCAGTGTGTGATTTCATAAGAGCTTCTTTACTGAAACTTGCCACTTATTGTGGCATGACTGCAATCTCAAACGAGGACAAATTATGTCACTATGATGGCGATTGCAACAGATTGTTGTGTATAAATTGGCTGTCTTATAATAACTGGGAACACTCCTTAAAAATGTTTCAATTTTTTAATTTTGGGGGCATTTCTGGGGGCAATATGTGAATACCTACATGCAAATATTACTTTATTTTCTACTAAGCATTGTGACTTACCAAATCTCAGGTTATCATGTTGAAAATTATCTCGGAGGTTAACTGTTGGCACATCCTTGACCAAGGAGTCTCAGCTGGAGTTCTGAACTGATGGCGGGCATACAACTTTTTCTTTAGGACCAGGCATACTTCTCACTTTTTCTAAGAAGCCTCTGGAATTTTTTTTTATTCTCTAGCTTCCTAATGATGAGGAATTTAAAAAGAAATATTCACCCTCGCAAATGGTGACTGTGAAACTATCCTGTTAGGTAGATGACAGGAAAAAAAAAGTAAATTAAAGTACAAAGTGAAACCATATTTTATACAAACAAATGAAAAGAAACTCCATCTAAGAACACTTACCTAACGGTGAATATACTTGCCACATGGAGGGAGTGCAGCAGAAGTTTGCCAGACTGACTCCAGGGATGGTGCGACAGTCAAATGAATAACTGGGTTGTTTTCAGCCAAATGTAGAAGGATGAGATCTAAGTGAAGCTTAGAAAATTCTGACAGGGCTAGACAGACTGGATGCTGGTCAGATATTTTCTCTGGCTGACCTGTCTCAAACAAGGGTCATATTTAGGTTACAGGACAAGAGATGCAAGGCTAAGATAAGAAGAAAGTTCTTCACTCAGGGCTGGTGAACAACAATGACACCTCCCTGGGCTGTAGAAGCCAAGTGACTGAATACTTTTGAAGAAGGGGATAGATATATTTCTGGATGCAAAGGGGATTTAGGGAGAGAGCAGGAATATAGTATTGAATCAGATGATCAGCCATGACTATGACTCTATGATCATACTGAATGGCAGAGCAGGCTCAAAGAGCCCAATGACCTACTCATGCTCTTACAGATGGCCTCCACCACATCTGTTCTCATGATGAGACTTCCTATTCCAGGACATCTGAGATGTCCTCTTTTTTTCAGAACCCACCCCCACTGCTATCAGTGTAGCCCTCACCTGCACCTCTTCTATTTCCCGCATGTCTGCCCTCACCCAATCCCCCCGGTAGACACAAGAGTTCCCTTTATCCGCACCTACACCCCACGGGTGTCCGCATCCAACATACCATTCTCTGCAACTTCCGCCATCTCCAATGCGGTCCCACCACCAGGCACATCTTCCCTTCCCCTCCACTCCACTCTCTGCCTTCCACAGGGATTGCTCTCCCTGTGACTCCCTTGTCCGCTCGTCCCTCCCCACCGACCCCCCTCCCGGCACTTATCCCCGCAACTGTGCTAGGTGTTACATCGGCTCCTACACCTCATCCCTCACCACCATTTAGGGCCCTAAACCGTCCTTCCAGGTGAGGCAGTCCTTCACTTGTGAATCCATCTGTTTCATTTATTGCATCAGGTGCTCCCAGTGTGGCCTCCCTACAAAGGTAAGACCTGACACAGATTGGGGGATCGCTTCGTCGAGTATCTTCGCTCCGTCCACCGTAACAGCCAGGACCTCCTGGTGGCCAGTCATTTTAAATCCACTTCCCATTCCACACTGACATGTCTGTCCAAGGCCTCCTCTGATGCCAAGTTGAGGCCAGATGCAGATTAGAGGAACAGAACCTCATATTCCGCCTTGGTAGTCTCCCACCTGATGGCATGAACATTGATTTCTCTAGTTTCTGGTAACCACTCCCCTCTGTCCCCCCCCCCCCCCCCACCTTTGTTTTCCCTCATCCCACCAGCCCCATCGTCCCTTCTCTTCCCCCTCCCCCACCTGCCTGATCTGCCCATCACCCACACTTTCTTCCCTCTGGTTTCCCTCCTCACCTCCTTCCCTTTATTCCATGGTCCACTGTCCTGTCCTATCAGATTATATCTTCTTCAGCCCTTTGTCACTTTCACCCAGCACCTCCCAGCTTCTTACATCATTCCTACCCCCCCGCCCCCTCCCCCCGCCTAGCTTCCCCCCTCACCTGCATCCACCAGCTCTCACTCCATCCCCTCCCCCACCCTTTTATACTGGCTATCTTCCCTCTTTCTTTCCAGTCCTGAAGAAGGGTCTCAACCCGAAATGTTGACTGTCCATTTCCCTCCATAGATGCTGCCTGACCCGCTGGGTTCCTCCAGCATTTTGTGTGTTGCTCCAGATTTACAGCATCTGTAGTCTCTCTTGTGTCTCCTGCTCTTACTTTCTTTCACAACATTTAGAAGACAATCAAATTACTGCACTGACAATTTAAGAAAATTAGGATATATTTTTTCCGATTGGTACAATCCCAAGACATTCCATTCCTAGCCTTAACCATTAACAGCTGGGTTGAACAGTGTATACATCTCCATTTCTATGGCTCTTTAACATGGCCTGTAGCATTGAGCAACATATGTCTCCTTCACAATGAAAGGCTGAAATGCCTGCTTCAGGATTGTATAATGTTATGACTGCATGGCAATGGTCCACCATACTTCCTCAATACACTGATGTTTATAAATATGCTTTAAGTGTAAAACCAGAGATTAATATGATTTTCAGCAGAGCTAGCACACCCCATTAATTAGCAGAACATCTCAATTTGAGAATGTTTTTGTTAATTCTAATCTGTAAGTAAACAGCTGAAGCAGTGGTTATACCCTTCTGATGTCAAACTTTTATACTATTAATTGCTTCTTTTGTTCTGAAGATACTAATTGAATGGAGTTCTTTCAGCACCGACAGAAGGGTATAAAACATACTGCAACTGAAATTTCCTTGCAGAATACCATATCTTTTACCCATGGGTTCAAAAGTGACCTCTTGCCTGTAATAATGCCCTCAGACTTCAACTGCTGACATTAGAGTATGATGATTGCTACTGGAGTAATTTTGAGGGAAGTGACAAAGCTTCATGGTAAACCATAACTTGCCATTGGTGGGCATTGGTGGGCAGTGCATGGAAACAGAATGTGAGTCCTGGCCAGTGAAACTATTGCCTATGGTCATTGAGTGAAACTGGAAGTCACACAAGTCACTAAATGGTGCATGCATAATAATAAAACCCATGGTGACTCAAGTCTTTGCTGGTGAAATAAGACACCTATATCCATAAAGGAAATAAGTATTTCTATTATGATGAAATAAAGTTCTAGGAATAATAATCATTTAGATAAAATGATAAAATAATTTCCGGGTCTCTGAAGCTGACAACAAAGACACAAAAGGTCAAAATTTCCTTTAGATTTTAGAGGAAGCATCCACTCCTAAACATAGCTTATATAAACCCTAATAGACGTAGACCTTTCATCTGAGAGGAGTACTTTGATATCATTGATCAATGCAGTCTCAGTTATCATAGACACTGGCAGTATTCTCTTTCCAGCAAATGCCAAACTGCTTTCTACTCTCCTGCTACATAAAGAAATTTGAACTGTCACAGTCATCATGTTCATCCATCCTTCTCATTTTGTAAGGAAAGACCACACTGCAGCTTTGCAATTACCAATTTCTTAACAAGATTCTGGCCTACTTGTGAGTCCACCCATGTGTTAGATAATCCAACCATCCATCCATCCATCTTCTTATGTAGAAGTTTTGCTTTAAGCACTGATTCTACTTCAGTGCAGTACTTTAACTATTTAGTATCTTGGCAACATCCTTCAAAGACATGGTGCAGCTTCTGTAAGTGCACTTTCAACATCCACCTCTACTTCTCCATCACCTCTCTTCATTACGTCTGCTTTATAAAACTACTTGTCTCACATATAGTTGGATGAGGCAAGGATGATATTTACAAGGATGTAGGAAAAGAGCTTGGATGAAAATATTGGGAAAGCAGAGGACCTGACAAATTTAATTGCAGGACTTTGGAATTTTTCCAGACCATTTTTCATTGGTAAGTGGCCAGAAAGTCCTATAGTGCAAGCCTGTGAGCACATTGCAAGTGGTGTTGTGGCCTGGCGGGGTGGTAGTTGGGGTTGTCATGACAGTGGCAGTGAGGAGGCAGGGTGAAACTGCTGGGAGTAGAGATTATCTGAAGTGTTCACAGGCAGGGAACAATGGTGTTTAAATTGCTAAAAGTAATTTAGCAATTTTCCAATGGTGGGACTTCAGCCACTGAAAATGGGTGCTATTGTGATAATATATGTACAAAATGTTTTTATTGCCTGACTTGTCCATCAAAGGAATGAATGCCGTGTTCTCTAATCTCTAGGTTGAAGCAGAAATAGGGTAGGCAAGTCAAGAATTGGTGGGTCTCATACCATGCCCAAGGGGAGCCTGGAAGGCTGCATTTATTTTTGTGAGACTGTAAGGATGGCGAACACTCAAAAGCAACACGTTTCAGTGTCACATGGCCACACTCCATTATATGGGCACTACTTCTGGACAGTGCACTGAACTACTTACCTGTCCAGGGAATTCCTTTTCAGCCCACAACCCAATGGTCCTACATTAATAAGCCTAGTCCTCAAAATGGACGACACCTTCCACTCAGCAGCCAGCTGTTACATGGCTGACTGGGCAGATGACTATCGTTCTGGTGGGTTAGGAGGTAGAAAGTAATGCACGGGGAAGGTGTGCGTGGGGACAGAATCTACCCCGTTTTCTCTGAATATCTGAAGTATCTTGGGGAATTTTCCTCAATTTGTCACTTATATACCACAATCTTTTTTTAATAGTATGCTTCCTTGAACAGTCTAAATAACAGGACTCCCTGGTGTAATCTTTTCCTCTCAACTTAACCTAGATGCTGTAGATGTGGTAAGGTGATGGAACCAGTGGCTGCATGAGTGTTAAGAATCTGCCAAGAAACAGCAAAGTGGTGACTTGAACATGTATTGAAACAAATCAATCATACTGCTCTTTATGAAGCAAAATTATTAAGCATCTTGGTTTCTTGAAAAAGGAAAAAACCTGAAAGATTCTTAATGATTGTGTACTTGAGTAACCTCGTAATGTATTTCTCAGATACTAAAACATGGTGGAAACTATGTTAACGCAGGATTATTAAGCAATTGTTCATGAAGTAAGCAACCATTATTTATCAGCATGTTATTTATAGCTATGAGCAGAGTAGATGGAAATGGGTAGAGAAGTCTGAAGTCCTGCCTGTTTTTATTTTTAACCTGACCCAGTGGTATGCGGCAGTGGCTCAAAAGGGTATTGAATTTTAATTATGTCGCATCTGTGTGGGAAGCAGCAGCTGGCTGGCAGGTGGGAGGGAAATGTTGGAAGCTGCCAATTACTAATGACTGAAAATACAGTCTTAGCACTAAGGTGAGCCATCAGGAGGGAAGTTTGGGATGGTCTTACAATGGGAGGCAGAAAAGTAAACCCAGGTAAGGATGGTAAAC
Organism: Pristis pectinata; assembly: GCF_009764475.1. Taxonomy (NCBI): domain Eukaryota; kingdom Metazoa; phylum Chordata; class Chondrichthyes; order Rhinopristiformes; family Pristidae; genus Pristis; species Pristis pectinata. The sequence continues at coordinate 109,104,758 of NC_067407.1, forward strand.
TTTTCTTGTGGGACCTGGGGAAGCACTCCTTTTTCTGATACCACAAAGGATGGTCAGATGTAGTAAAACCTCTCATGTTTTCTCTTCCCAGCTTTGGCTTGCCAATAAAACAAGAGAAGTTTTCCCCACAATATTCACACTCACAATGATTTGCTCATCTGCAGTGGTTGTCCTTCCCAGTTGTCCAGAAGAGCAGGTTAATATAGAGACTTTTTAGGTCTTCTGTCCAGCAGGCAATTGTAACTGTCTGCCAATTCCTACTCAGTATGTACGGTTAAAATCACTTCTAAAATTTCAGTGATGTAAGTGTTTGCGGTATACTTCATCAATGTAACCTATATGAAGATACATATATTTCTTATTTGAAATGAATAAAATAAAAATAAATGCAATTTTAGTCTGCTTTCTGGTTCTTGTGGTACGAGCATGATAGAGAAAACAGTGTGGGACTTTACCACATCCCATTTCATCACACAGTCTGTATAGGTAATAGGGTGGGCAAAGTGTTGTTTACTACTGCAGAGGTTGAATATACTGTAGGAAAATTGGGTTGATGTAAACCTTCAGGAGGAGCTTCTCCCGTTCTTGGATAATTCCACACACTGGAAGTTTGTCCTGAAGAGTTAATTGAAGCTACCTGTTAGTGAGAATAAAGCTAAAAATAACCTTTTAGTGGAATTGGTTGGGTATGTTTCAGCATGAGCATGTTATTTGCACTACAACAATTCTGTGAGAGAAAGCTAAGGAAGACAAAGGCAATAATACTGCATGTTTTTTTTGTCTCTTTTGTTGTTAATCTCACATGACTGGGTGAACAGGAATTACACTGATCATCATACTGCGGCAGATGTGTCCTGGTTGGCTCTGATGTTTTTCAAAATCAGCACAATTACAATATTACAATGAGGCACCTTGGTCTGATTAGACCCATTTCTTAAACTTTACCATGTTACCAGTGACGCATCACTCCTTTAACCTGGCTTGTAAATCATGGTTGGAGTAGCTGGGAAGCAAAGTGATTCCCATTTCCATTAAGGTAAACCTCTGGTTTACCATTTTCAGCTGCAAAGAAGGTTGTTGGACCAGCGTTTAACTGACTTAGCTATAATAGCAGTGCTTTAAAACGTCTTTTAATTGCCGATTGGTTGCTTTTCAGTTATTCTATAGAGCTATTGTTATGGGTGCTTCATTACATTGCACCAAATAGTTGGTGTATTAGGCAGCAGTGATCTCCAACCTCTTGTACGCTTCAAAGACAAGGAACATCTACAGCTGGAAGCGGAGAGGTACTAACAAGGCTGTCACTATAAAATTCTCCAAATTCACGGGTATGATAAGGAAATCAAAGTCAACATCCTTTTCCAGGCTACAATCAGCTCTAATTACACTCAGTCCCAGATTTGGTAACCAGGGCATATCACTGACTCCTGAAAAAGGCACTGTTCTGAACTTCATCATGGCAAGACAATACCAGAAGCCTTATGGTGCATGAGGTGGATAAATCCCTAGGGGCTGACCGAGTGCATCCTCGGACTTAGTGGGAGGGTGGAGAAGAAATTGCGGATGCCCTTGCGAAGATAGTTGCTTCATTGTTAGCCACTGGTGAAGTTACTGAAGATTGGAAGGTGAATAATGTTGTTCTGTTGTTTAAGAAGGGCTGCAAGGACAAGCCAGGGGACTACAGGCCGTTCAGCCTGACATCAGTTGTGGAGAAGTTACTGCAGGGAATTCTGAGGGACAGGATCTACCAGCACTTGGATAGACAGAGTCTGATTGGGAGTAGTCAGCAAGGCTTTGTGCATGGTAAGTTATACTTGACAAATCTTTTAGAGCTTATTGAAGAGGTAACCAAAAAGGTAGATGAGGGTAGGGCAGTGTTGTCTGTTTGGGGCTTTAGCAAGGCCTTCAACAAAGTCCTGCATGGCAGGCTGCTCTGGAAGGTTAGGTCCCATGGGATTCTTATTATTTGTTATTTATATAAATGATTTGGATGCGAATACACAAGACTTGATCAGTAAGTTTGCAGATAATATGAAATTAGGAGGTGTTGTTGATAGTGAAGAAGGATAGTGTAGATTACAGGGGGATCTTGATCAGTTAGGGAAGTGGGCCGAGGTGTGGCAAATGGATTTCGATACAGATAAGTGTGAGGTGATTCATTTTGGAAAGTCAAACTAGCATAGGACTTGTACTATGAACGGTAGGGCACTAGGGAGTGTAGAGGAACAGAGGGACCTAGGAGTACAAGTGCATAGTTTGTTGAAAACGTCACAGGTAGACATGGTGGTGAAAAAGGGGTTTAGCATGCTGGCCTTCATCAGTCAGGGCACTGAGTATAGAAGTTGGGATATTACGTTGCAGTTGTAATACATGGAGTACTATGTACAGTTTTGGTCACCCCGTTATTGGAAAGATGTGGTTAAACTGGAAAGAGTGCAGAAAAGATTTACAAGGATGTTGCCAGGACCAGATGGCCTGAGTTATAGGGAGAGGTTGGCCATGTTAAGTCTTTATTCTTTGGAAGGTACTGTAGGAGAATGAGAGACAACCTTATAGAAATGTTTAAAATTATGAGAGGCATAGATAAGGTGGATATTAACAGTTTTTTCCCCAGGGTAGAGGAGTCCAAAACTAGGGGGCATAGGTTTAGGGTGAGAGGGGAAAGATTTAAAAGGGACTTGAGGGGCAACTTTTTCACGCAGAGGGTGGTAAGTATATGGAACAAGCTGCCAGAGGAAGTGGTTGAGGCAGGTAAAATAGTATCATTTAAGAAACAGTTGGGTAGATTCATGGATTGGCGGGACTTAGAAGGATATGCTTTGAATGCAGGAAGTTAGGATTAGATGGGTGGGCACCATAGTTGGCATGGACTGATTGGGCCAAAGGGCCTGTATTCGTGCTGTATTGCTCTATGATTCTATAACACTGAGACAGAGAAAATGCTTCAAGGATTTTCTCATAGTCCAAATGAAAACACATAACATTATCGTCAACTCAAGGGAATACCCGAGTGAAGGCCGCTCGAAGTGGAGAAGGAATTGACCACAAGGACTATCTAAGAAGAAGAGAGAACTCTTTGCTAGGTCCACCATTTGAGCTGGAGATAAGGAAGAACAACACCTGCAATGGAGCATCTGCAGACCTGCAACTTGTTCCATGCTAAAACATGGATTATGCTGTTTGTGGATTTTGGACCACAACTGCAATGAATTTCTATGTCAAGAGAAAATTCCAGAATAAATGACAGACATCAATGATTTCACCCAGGTTGTTGTCCACCTTTGTATAAGGGATTTCATCAAGGTTCTGCAGTCCAGAAACATTGATTTCATTTGCTATCCAATAGAGCAAGAGTGCAAAGAATAATTGGCTGGATCAATATTAACTTGCACCTTCCTTGTCAAGGCCCATGATATACGTGAACAAAAAGGAATCACCAAATTGATGGTTCTTTATTTCTAAAAATAAAAAAAGCCAAGTCTTGAATCTATCGGGAGTTGGTAAAGTGCAGGAGTAGAAGTAAGAGGGCGGGTAGGAGACTGAGAACGATGAAGAAGAATAGGAGCAACTAAATCTGCCAGTTGCCAAACATATGCACAAATATTGCTTTAAGCTTCATTCTTGTACCCAACAGATGGGAAACAGAATTTAAAGAAATTGATTGGAAATGTTGAAACATTTGGTGTGTATATTTAGAAAATGTAATTCACAGCAGGCAGAGAGGTGGCAGCTGGAATCTGGAAAGACAGTTAACTGAATCTAACAAGACCATAAATCTAGGTGTGAATGGAAAGGTTGGCTGTGATGAAGGCAAAGACAGAAAATCAGATGAATAGGTCAGATGGTTCCCAGCAATGTCACCAGGCAGAAAATAACAGACGAATAACCATAAGATGTATAAAGCAGTCTCTGCCCTGTAATGAGACAGCAACCTTATAGGTGTCTTAGAAACTATAACAAATTGGCCACCAATTTAATTAGTTGCACCACTTTGAGAAACTTCACCCTTCATCATCTTTAAGACAGTTTGTGGGGAATTGTTTATTCTTACCAGTTCCCTTATCCCACCAGTACCCTTATTTCTAGATAAATAGACATCCATGTGTCTAAAGATCAAGCAGGGGTGGATTCTCACCAGAAATGATATCAACCAGTTGTGCTGGGAGATGGAGTGGTGGTTTTAGGGAAAGGTGATGACCTTGGAAGGGGACTGAAATGTCTTCAAAAAGTGTGACTTGCCATGAGGTTCAATCTCCTCTGAAGCCGATGATCATATACAGGATGAGAAAAACCTTCACCCCCTCAAGACCATTAAAACAGTCCCACACAGTTCAAGCTACCTGAGGTACCTGCACTCTGTGGACTTTTCACCACACATTCATGAAAGTTAAGGCCATAGATCGTTGGCTCAGGATGTCCAATAACTATGGTCCACTTACACTGAAATCTACAACACCAGCTATTTTAGTATCATTCGCAAACTTACTAACCATGCCTTATACATTCACTTCCAAATCGTTTATATAAATTACAAAAAACAAAGTTCCCAGCACAAACCCTTGTGGCATACCACTAGACATAGGGCTGCAGTCTGAGAAACAACCCTCAACTATCATCCCCTGCTTCCTACCACTGAGCCTATTATGAATCCAATCCGCTATCTCCCCCTGGATCCCACGCGATCTAACCTTCCAGACCAGCCTGTCATGATGGACCTCGTCAAAGGAACCTTTTCAAATAAATGGTTAGCATATTAGCCACTCTGGAGTCCTCCAGAACTTCACCTGTGACCAGAGATAAAGCAAAAATCTCTGCAATGACCCCTGCAATTTCTTCTCTAGCTTCCCACAAGGTCTGAGAATGCATCAGGTCAGGCCCTGGAGATTTATCTACCTTAATGCACCTTAAGTCCTCCAATACCTCCTCTCCGCTAATTCATATGTGATCCAAGACAACACCACTCATTTCCCCCATTTCCTTAGCTTCCATCATTTCCTCCACAGTAAAAACTGAAGAGAAATATTCATTAAAAATCTCACCCATTTCCTTTGGTTCCACACACAGATGGACATGCTGATCTTTAAAGGGACCTATCCTCTCCCTAGCCACCCTTAATACACCTATAGAATCTCTTAGGATTTTGCCTCAACTTGTTTGCCAGATCCTTCTCATATCCTCTTTTTGCCCTCATAACTTCTCTTGTATAAGCAATTGGGAACTAGTGAATCTCTTGATGACTACATGGAGTGTAGGAGTGCACTTAAGCCATCAAGATTCACTAGTTCCCGATTGCTTATGTCTACGCCTCCCTCTTTTTCTCAACCAGAGCCTCGATATCTCTCATTAGCCAGGGTTCCCAAAACCTGCCATCCTTGCCCTTCACCCTAACAGGAACATGAAGGGCCCTGAACTCTAGACATCACACTTTTAAAGGCCTCCCACTTGGCAGACGCTCCTTTCTCAGCAAACAATCTTGCCCAGTCAACCACTGCAAGATCCTGCCTAATGGCTCCAAAATTTGCTCTGCTCCAGTTCAGGTCCTTAACCTGTGAATTGGTTGTATTCTTCTGCATAACTAATTTAAAACTAATCGAGTTATGGTCACTGGACTCAAAGTGCTCGCCGATAGATACTTCCGCCACTTGTCCAACCTCATTTCCCAGGAGGACGTCCAGTGTCACACCCCCTCTAGTAGTTCCCTCTATATATTGATCAAGGAAGTTTTCTTGGACACATTTCAGAAATTCCATTCCCTCCAAGCCTTTTACACTATGGTTGGCCAGGTCAATATTAGGGAAGTTAAAATCTCCCACTGATACTATCCTATTATGTTTACAACTAACTGCAATCTCTCTACATATCTGCTTCTCCAATTCCCACTGACTATCGGGGGGCCTATAATACAATCCCATCAGAGTGACTATCCCCTTCTTGTTTCTAAGTTCTACCCATATGACCTCACTGGATGATCCCCCAAGAATATCCTCCCTAAGGACCATTGTTATATCCTCTTTCATCAAGAAGGCAACTTCCCCTCCTCTCTTACCTGTACCTCTATCATGCCTGTAGCATCTGTGTCCTGGAACATTGAGCTGCCAGTCCTGCCCTTCCCTCAGCAAGGTCTCTGTTCTGGCTCTGATATCCCAGTCGCCAGAGCAAATCCACGCCCTGTGTTCATCCACCTTACCAACCAAGCCTCTTGCAGTTTCATACTTCCAAATGCAGTTCTATATTTTCATACTTTTCTGAAAGATTGATTCCTTTTAAGTAATTTTGTCTGGGCCCTTGGCTTAAATGTCTGTTACAGACAGATCGTCATCAGACATGACAGGTTTCTCTATATCTCTCGAAGTTTCAGAGACATATAGGTGATGAATAAGGAAGTTTAACAGCCATTAGTATTCAATTATTTCAACAAAATGCTGTACATGCAAGCGATATCAACCACAGAAGTATGAATATTAATTTGGCATAGTCATGGGATAACGCATTGAAATGCTAATGTATGCAGGCCTACACTGTAGCCTATCAGCTAGTGTTAAAGGTTGATCTGTAAACTATGGGCTGAGCTCATGAACGTCCACCTTGAAACTTATTCCACAAAATGGCAGTGTTGCCTTTATTAGTTTGCTTTCTTAAAACAATGGGATTTAAGATGCAAATAGATCTTTAAAATTTGGCACTTGTTTTACCAAGAAATGTTAGGCTATTGTTGCATGCTGTCAATTAATTAATTTGTTTAAAGCTTGGGTTTACAATTCTTGTATTAAATTTCAACAAATTCAGGCTGAATATGAAATGGAAATTACTGTAGAATTTTGCATGTTTTCAGGTAAAATCTCATGTTTGAAGTATGTGCATTACTTAGTCCTAAAAAAAGAGAAGACTAATGAATTACAGCTGATGAGAAATTATAAATACAATTAGTAAACTATTTTTAAATTATATTAAATGGTGTTATATTGCTACCTGACATTTTACAGTTTTGTAGGAGCAGCGATTGATCTGATCATCTTTTTTCCATGTTCACATGTTCTTTTACCCAAAATTCAATAAATGATAACTTGCAACATAGTTTTAGAAGATTGCATTCAGCATTTTTGAGAGAAAAATAAAATGTTAAAATTATAGGATACTTTACACCATTAAAAACTCAGGGATGAGAAAAATGAGAAGGTTCAAAATTTATACTCTATCCTGAAATTTTCCAACAACTAAAAGACATATAGAATGATGCAAGGACTAATTTTTAAGTAACATAAGTAAGAAGGTGGGTGAGGAAGGAGAAAAGGGATTCAGTTAAATGTAGTGAAATTGAAATTGCCTTGGAACGTTCCAACCCAGCTACTTGTGAATTTAACCCTAACATTTTAGGCTGCATGTGAACAACCGAGTGGGAGGGGCATTTGGTAATGTTTATCACTTAACTGTATGGAAACTCAAGATTCCCAAGCACAGGCTGAAATCCAGCCTTCAGCTCCTATTTGGTGTTGGCTCTGACTTCACACTGAACTCTTGAGGGGCTGTACAGAACTCCTCAGATTTTGTAGGTCTTCGGCTGTGAAACTTGCCAGCTGAGCCTCCATTAGGTTCAAGTTGAAGCAAATGGAGTAACCCTTTTCAAAATCAATAGGGAGAATGTTTTAAAAATTAAAACACTAAAAAACACACAATTTTCAAATTAATTTTCTTAATTATGTCCTAATTTTTTTAATAGTGCCCCCAGCAGTTTTAATTATTTGTGAATGTCAAATACATATATGTACATTCCATCTCCATGGCAACTTTGACAGGAGGTGAGCCTGGGGTGGGGCCTTACCACCTGTCAAAGTCATTCTGAGAGTGCAACCGACCACCTATGCCCGGTGAGTCACCATACCTGCCGATCAGCCGGAAGCTTTCCTCCCAACGGTCGACTGCACCCAGGATCACGTTGGAAGGAACAGTATTTCACTGGTGAACTTGGGCAGTCCGTCGGCTAATGATAGATCAGGCCCAATGGTTTAATAATGAATTAAAGTGATGATATTAATGTAGGTTTTAAATTCAATTGAGGGTGCAAAGGTTTCCAACGTTTCCTGTATTCTGCTGGTGAAATCACATTGAGATGGTAGAAACTGCAGAGAGTTGTGGACACAGCCCAGCGCATCAGACACCAGCCTCCCCTCCTTGGACTCTGTCTTTACCTCTCGCTGTCTTGGTGAAGCGGCCAGCATAATCAAAGACCCCACCCACCTGGGTCATTCTCTCTTCTCCCCTCTCCCATCAGGTAGAAGATACAGGAGCCTGAGGGCAAGTACCACCAGACTTAAGGAAAGCTTCTACCCCACTGTGATAAGACTGTTCAACGGTTCCCTTATACAATGAGATGGACTATGACCTCACGAGCTACCTTGTTGTGACCTTGCACCTTATTGCACTGCAGTTTCTCTGTAGCTGTGACACTTTACTCACTTTACTCTGTACTGTTATTGTTTTTACCTGTACTACATCAATGCACTCTGTACAAACCCAATGTAACTGCACTGTGTAATGAATTGACCTGTACGATCAGTATGCAAGACAAATTTTTCACTGTACCTCGGTATAAGTGATGATAATAAACCAATACCAATTAGAGGTGTTGAAGAATTGACAGGGCAATCTAATGCTTTATATTGCAAGCTCACAGGTGCTTTTGTGATTGCTCCTATGTAAGGCTTTGCTCACAGCGCTTGTGCTGAAGGTAGCTGACAAATTTTGGTTCGCTTCAAAAATTTTGCAGGTTATTGAATGCAATGTCGACTTTGCAGCTCTCTATCAACACATCTGCATAGGTGGTGCTTATGTTCTGTTATTTTAGAACTTGGATGAGAATCAAGATGGACAGCAGCAGAAGCACCACCAGTAGGATGAATAATTGCAAGAACAACACCAGAATGAGAGAGGGATCATCAAAGAGATCTCAACAGAATTGGCATAGGGATGAGATTCCTCAAACTGTCTGCACAGCAGTATTTCTGGTGATGCAAGAGTCCTGTATCAGGTGGTGGGAGCTTGTTCAAAGAGAACCTGCTCCCAATTGGACTGAGCTTATTTACCTTGGGCTTATTTCAGGGGTCTGATAGGGGCACTTGAAGGAGGTCACAGTTGTCTGTCCCCAAATACACGAGGCCTGGATGGATCTGATGATTGCCTTCAATGCTTAGATTTTCAGAATATTTGAGGTGTGCATTTTGCCAAACATTTCATAAATACTAAGTTTAGACTTGCAGAAGTTACAACACAAAGCCTCTTCAGAAATTTCTGCAAGGGAGGAGAAACATCATGTGCCTATGCACCAGGAGTGGTGCAGATTGCTGGGCGGGTCGTCCAAGGCCTGATTATTTACATATTTCAGCTCCGTCAGTCTGTCTGTCTGATGTCCAAACATAAAAACAATTTCTCCCCACACTTCCTCCAACACAAAACCATCAATCTAGGTTTCTACAATTCCCACTGCTTCGTATCAGTTCAGGAATAACAATTCAATGCAAGTATAAAACTAGGAGCTAGGCATCAACCACAAATGGGGAAAAGGAGAAAGTGGTGGAAGTAAATAACATTTATGTGGGACTCCTGGACGACGTCCTCTGGTTTTGGTGAGGTCCTGTGAGGTCCCCACAGTAGACAGCTTCAGCTGGACCTGGACCAGGGGGCATGGGATAGATGATGAACACTAAGAGAAAAGGGCAATGGATGAGAAGTGGAAGCCCCCATCTTTATGGCCCTTTTCATTATTATCCCTTTTGTAACCCATTTGTTCCTCCCTGGTGTAATGATTACAGCATAGAAAGAGACATTAAGCCCATTGTGTCAGTGCTAACTCTCTACCAGAACCACTCACTAGTTCCACCCTTTGGCCTTTTCTCCATAGCTTTGCAATTACATCCTCACCATATACTTATCCAATTCCCTCTTGAAGGCCATAATGGAACCTGCTTGCACCACATCTGCAGGCAGTGCATGCCAGATTCCAACCACACACTGTGCAAGGAAGATTTCTTTTATGAGCTGGTGAACATTTTGCTACAGATCAGTGCACTTACTCTAGTACACTATGAGTGCCACATTGAATAGAAATGTTTTGAAGACCTATATGCACTTGTTTCATTGCTGAGTTTCTGGAGCTGCTTCATGAAGGTGTCATTCATTTTATGCACAATAGCATTGTCATAGAGGTCTGCGATATCCTACCATCCTTGCTCAAGGCAGACACCTCTAATCTCTCTGCAAGTACAGCCTGGGAAACCTGCCAGTATCTCCCACATTCTGTACTGTTGCGTCACAAGTATCCTGTTTGCTGAGTACCCTGAGGTGTGGCATGGTGTCCTGTTACATGAAAAACAAAGTTCAGCATTATGGGGTCCATTGAGATGTTGAAGAGAAAGTGAAGGAGATGCTGAGTCAGAAAGATCAAACCTTAAGGCCTGCAGTAATACTAAGTTCCAGCTCTTAAAATGTGTCAGGTGCATAGCCGTCACCAACCCAGGGATCTTTAAATCGCCTGAACCTGGAATATGGATAGATTCAAGACCTTATGGGAAATTGCATTTTAACCTCTGATCAGGTTATGGTTGTACTGGAAAAATTGAACTCAGTCTTATTTATAAAAGTGAAAATTGCAAACATCTAGAAGTAGCAGTTAATCCGCTTTAGGCTAATAAAATAATTTGTGTTTGTGTGAGTCCGTTAGAAACACTCAGCATATATGTATAAATAAAGGCCTTATAACAGGTGACAGCTGTGCATAAAACATTGACAACAAAGTATATATAAATATTGAATATTGTGCAGGCTATGTAAAAAGTCAGCATTTATTCTCACAAAATGCTTCACCAAGATGGCACAAGAAAATTGAATTTTAGCTTCATCAAGAAGTGACAAAAGAAGTGACCATTCTCTAATCAAATTTATCAGAAACTATTTGTATAATTAAACATGATTACTGTCAAAGCTGGTATGGGTCAACATATGCATTTGTAAGTAATTTGTATCATGTCAGAATGAATGGACACTCTAGATGTATAAGCTTATAGGGTTAAATTAGGTTCAATAAAACCCAGTTACACAGTGATCAATCAGAATGATAGATCAAAACAGCTTTCAGAAGAGACTTGGGGAGTAATTTTCAGCAGGAGCACGTTCTTGGCTATCTACCTCCGAATGTGGAAAACTGGTAACCTTCGCATGAATGCCTATTACAATGAATGGAAATTTTATTTTGCTATTAAAAGTTCATACTTTTCTGATGATGTAATGAAATAATAGCAAGTAAATGTCAGAAATGCTGAGAAATGATTGATCCTCTTAGACAGTAATTCAAATACAGTAAAACTCCATTAATCCGGCCTGCTCAGGACTTTGAAGGTGCTAGACTGGCAGATTTTCTGGACTATTTGATGCTATTCATTTTAATACTCCAACATGCTTTTAATTCACTTTTGTTTTAAGATTTTACACAGTCGAGTAATAAATGCTCCAGTGAACCTGGAAAGTTCAAAGGGAGCCCAGGGAAACAAGGTCCTAGTAAGTTTCAAGGGAGCGTGGGAATCAGAACCAGGTGAGTTTCAAGGGAGTGCAGGAAGCAGTGAATAGTTGGATGAAAGAGAGTACAAGAACCTGGAACCCCACTAGTGAAAGGAAGCAGATTATCAGAGTTTTACTGTATATGGAAACAGAAAAACTTACTCCTCTTCCAACTCTATAAATATCAGCTCATTAAATATTCTGCTGCTATAGGAATGCGCAATAATATCAACATCCTGTTAATAAGTAAATAATTAAAAAACACATACTCTGCATTTGGTTCCTCTCACTCAAATCCTCATTGACCTCATTGCTTCTGGTCCCTCACTGCCTTAAAGTTCTCAAGCTGCATTTTAGTTCACTGAGTAACATCACCTCTCACTACCTTTGGAACTTTTGCAAGACCAATAGTCCACTCAATCAACATTATGTGTATCCTCCTTAAAGGAACCCCTGCACACAGAAAACAACATGGTAAAATCCTAAAATAAAATAAATTTACCTGAATATGAAGGCAGGAAACCAGGAAAATCATATGGGCTATTACCAGCCACTACCCTGCAGCCACCTTCCCAATCAAACACCATTATTAGAAAAATTAGTGAACTTGGTGAAATTAGTAAAATTCTATTCCACAACTTAGCTTGGATTCAAATGTAGTCCCACTGCCTAAGGTGGGTGTTCTGTCAGATTGCCTCAATTGGCACATTATTCTGAATTATTAATATCCTCTTTTTACAGTTTTGTAAGACATTATGTAAATAGAAGTACCCAATCGTATTTCAACCCAAAAGTTACTGATTGCAATATTTAAACTCAAACATACATTCATAGGACACGCTTCTCCCACTATTTTCATGCAGGTACTAACAGACTTGAAATAAACAAATTCACATCTTTTTTTCAAATGGAATTTGTGCGAGAGATGCATTTTCACACTCAGTACTCTTTACCCATTGGACATGTATTTACCTGGAACAGACTCTCTCGCAGCAACTTTCTATAAAGCCAGCTCGGACCAGATCGTTGAGGTGCGGTGGTGTGAAGGGCCTGCACACAGTAATGCTTTGACAACTGGCTAAGCCAAGCATCCAGACTTCCCAGCCACTAGAACTTCAAAGGATTTGAATCTTTGTGAACATACAAAAGTATTACAAAAAATAATCAGAATATTAAAACATAAACAGTAAGAAAAAATTAAAACACTTTAAAAACAATGAAAAAAAATCACTTAATCAAAGAAAGTATATTCCTGAAATTTACCACTCACCTTCAAAGCCATACCTCTGCATGGAAATAAACAGAATTGCTGAATCTTTTGCAGACATCACCTGATGCAAGTTCGGTGGATCATTTTCTTGGATTCTTGCAGGGAAACTGCAGGAAGTTGACACTAAGGAGTCCAGCATAAGAGTATAGTCAATATAACCATCGGATGTTCAGTATGTGACTTGGATAGCAGACCCAAATTTCCTCACAGTTACACGGGGAAATGTCAGCAGTTCCCCTCATGAGAAACCCAGCCATTATAGGCACATTACATTGTTTGCTATAGGGCTGGATATTACCTGCAATGGTTATTTAGCTGGGAAGAAGTCTGGAATTTCCACTCATGCTTTGTCAAACTTACTGAATGACAGATGGTAACACATCTGTCAATAAGCTGCGTCGATAGACTCCACATGGAGTCTCGCAACATACCCATCTTGCTGGGATTGCCCAGCAGTTCTCTCAGATCTTGTGTCTGTTGACCAGGTGCAGGATCTGATCCAAGGCCCCATTGATATCAAAGGGGATTGTTGTGCAAAAATTATCCTGGATTAATTTGTTTTTAATTATAAATGAGCGTTTTAGTTTTCTTTTAGATTATCATATATTTTCTATTTTGAGCAATTTATTTTTAATGTATTATTTACTTCATTGTTATCAGCATTTAAATATTTATGATTGTCAGATACAGCCAAAGAAAATGAACAACCCTTTACAGCAAGGAGAAATTGGGGAATGTTGCCAGGTATCAACATTTTCAAGGACATTTTGGGGCTATCACAACTTTCCAGAGACCTTGCAGCTACGTAGGCGCCATTGCTTGAGCCCGGGACAACTTGAGCACCAGAAGAGGTCCATCACAACCAGGCCCAGTACGTAAAAATATAGGGAAGTATGGGCAATGGGCCCGAGCCAGCAAAATTCAGCCCAATACCACAAACAGTAATTTCTGGACTTTGGTCAGTTCAGATAAAGCACAGCACAATTAAGCTAATTACAAAATCATAACTGTCACCAGTTAATCAAAAGACTACATAATTATTACATTATTTTGCATTTTGTTATGGGACTAAAATCAGTAAAATTGAATGTCGCATATTGCCTTTGTTTTTATAATACCTTTTTGAAATCAGTCTGATTGGATCTACAGAGCTGCTAGAGAATTGAAGAGAAATTGAAGTGTCTACCAGAAAATGAAGTGTTTTCACTGTGAGCTGTAATTACATCTGTACATAGAGTTGTGTGAATGTTGGTGAAAACTGATGCTGATGCTTAGCTTTATCTTGACACAGCAATCTTATCTCATCTTCAGATGAGCATACCATGGCACTAGGCAGTCATTTCTCTCCTTCACATCTAAAGCAACACTGACCTCTTTGTGTTCAAACTACGGGCTTGCACTTACGAATGAATGAGCAAAGCATGTATACTTTCTGTGGATGTTAATGAAATTGGAAAATGTATTTTATTTGTGACTCTGCCAGGCCTTCATTATTCATCAGGCACTTCAGTGTATACAATATAGATTTTAAACTCTGAAAACATTATTATTATTAAACTGAAAGTAATAACTAGCTACAATATAAATGTAAAATAATTTAAGGTAAATTGGGCAGCCACAAACTCTGTGCCAATTCCTTTATACAGGTATTTGATGAGCTAGATCCATCAAGCTCAAATGTGAGAAGCATCAAGGGTTAGAAGGAAGGTCTGGAAGAGTCCAATAAAAACCTTTAGAAGAGTTTTTGATTCAAATGAATGTACATCTCTTAGGAAGGTGGCTGATCTCCTCCGGAATTGATCACCTCTTCTTAATGGTGAAAACAAAGACACGTCTCAAAGACAAAGTTTGTAGTAAATATTGGAACCTGGAAATTAGAGTCATGCCTGAGCTGGGATATATTCACGGTGCAGCATTTGCAACACACCAATACACACACTGAACAAGGCTGATGTCAGGACCACAACAAATTGTCCCAATATCACTCTTCTGAGCACAGGCAGCTGTTGCAGCCCTAGAGGTAGCTCATTGGACCTGCAAGACAGTAGAGTCAGGCCGAGGTCAGGGGTGTGCAATCAGGAACAGACTGAGTAGTGAGTGACTACAATCCATAGAAATAACATAGAGCTGAGAGACACATTCCTAGTCTTGCAATCCCATTATAAAGATAAATATGTTATAAAATATTTATGGTACAGAACCAGGGCATTTGAAACCAATAAGTCCAGGCTTGTTGAAACTTCAAGGTATTCCTTTAAGGGCTGTTGGTTTGCCTGCCAGGTCCTTGAAGAAATCTCCCACATTATTCACAGCATTAGCTGTGATTGATTATCATTGAATTGTTCAAAGAGGGTCTCAGAAAGATATGACCAGATCTTTTTGACTGAAAAGGTAGTTCATGGTTATTTCAGGCATGAATCTTGAAGATTATTCAAGATTCAATATCCTGCACAAAAGAACACTGAGAATACTTCTGCTGATGCCTGACTTCCACCTGCAAAATTGGTTTAGTGCAATCTAATTTCTAGACTAAATGAATGAAAAATCATTGTAATGTCAATCATAGCAACTTGGCTTGAGAAAATTGGGTGTTGAAGGATGTGGTTGCACTGGGAAAGTGCAGAGGAGATTCACCAGGATGTCCTGAATTGGAGGACTTCAGTTATGGGGAGAGATAGGATAGGTAGGGCTTGTTTTCCCTGGAGCAAAGGAGGCTGTGGGGTGAGGGCAAGAAGCAAGGGGAAATAGGTTTAAGGGAGAGAAAGAAGTTTTAAAGGGGATCTGAGTGGAATATTTTTTTAACACACAGAGAGTGGTTGATATCTGGAACACACTGCCAGATGAGGTGGTGGAATCTGAAGCAATCATTACATTTAAGAGGCATTTAGACAGGCACTTGAATAGGCAAGGCAGAGAAGGATATGGACCTAGTGTGGGCAAACCTAATTAATGTAGGTGGGGAGAAAGGTTAGCATGGACATTGTCACCTGAAGAGGCCCGTTTCCGTGCAGTATGACTCTATGGAATTCACCTGAGGCATTAACAAAGGAAACATTTTTGAGTGGTCTGCATATTGACATCGACATGATCAATAGAAAGGAGGGATGGGAAGTTAGGTGTGGGAAGAGGTAGGTTACAACATTTACCCCCTCCCACTCGGTGTATGGAGTATCGGAGAGTGAGCAAGCGGCCTGACTGGTGGAGCGACCTACCTTCGTGTGATTGGTGAGAGCGAGAGCGGAGGCGGGTGCTTCGAGTTCAAGACTTGAAAGAGTGAGCGTTGAGAGTGCGGCCTAGTGCACTCGGTGTACAGAGCATCGGAGAGTGAGCAAGCGGCCTGATTGGTGGAGCGACCTACCTTCCCTATATAAGAGAGGCATTGTCTAGTGGAGCGGTTGTCGGGGAGCGGTCATCATTGGAGTGGTCTGAGTCAGAGTGGTAAGGCTTTGGCTCAACAGGCTTTGGTGAGAACAGGTAAGAGGTGAGATTTATAGAGAGGGGCTAAGTTACTAGTTTATTTATTTCATAACATTAGACAGTAACATAAGCAGTATGTATCTAGGATTAGTGTTATGCTTGGAGTGCCAGATGTGGGGACCCTGGGAGACTACCAGCTTCCCCAAGGACTACATCTGCACAAAGTGCATTGAGATGCGGCTCCCCAGGGACCATGTTAGGAATCTGGAGCTGAAGCTCGATGACCTTTGGTTAATTAGGGAGAGTGAGGAGGAGATAGACAGAAGCTATAAAGAATTTGTAGAGAGTACCTCTGTGGCAATCCCCCTCAAAAATCAGTATATCATTTTAGATACTGTTGGAGAGGATGACCTGACAGAGGAAGACCATGGCAAACGGGACTTTGGCACCATGCCTGGTGCCGTGGTCCAGAGAGCAAGGAGGAATGCAGTAGTTATTGGGGATTCCATAGTGATGGGAACAGACAGGAGATTCTGCGAGCCCGACAAGGATACCCAGATGGTGTGTTGCCTCCCTGGTGCCAGGACACGGGATGTCTCAGATCGGGTCCAGAGTATTCTGAGGGGAGAGGGCGAGCAGCCAGAAATCTTGGTATGTGTTGGTACCAATGACATAGATAGAAAAAGAGAGGAGGTCCTGAAAGAAGATTACAGGGAGTTAGGAAGAATGTTGAGAAGCAGGACCTCCAGGGTAGTAATCTCAGGATTACTGCCTGTGCCAGGTGCTAATTAAGGTAAGAATAGCAGAATCAGGCAGGTGAATATGTGACTGAGTAATTGGTGCAGGAGGCAGGGCTTCAAATTCTTGGATCATTGGGACCTATTTTGAGGGAGGTATGACCTATTCAGAAACGATTGGTTACACCTGAACTCAAAGGGGACCAATATCCTGGCGGGAATGTTTAATATAGCTGTTAGGGAGGGTTTAAACTAATTTGGCAGGGGGAAGGAAACCAGGATATTAGGATAGAGGAAGAGGTATATAGAAATAAGTCCAAGATAGTGTGCAGCAAAGATGGTAAGAGGGATAGGCAGGTGAAAAGACAGGATAATTTGCTGAGAAATAGAAATACAGTGAAATCGGTAGCAGATACTGGTCTGAATGTACTGTACTTAAATGCACATAGCATTAGAAATAAAGTGGATGACCTGGTAGTACAGCTACAGATTAAAAAATATGACATTGTGGCAATCACCAAGTCATGGCTTAATGACGGATGTGATTGGGAACCGAATGTCCAGGGGTACACAGTGCATAGGAAAGATAGGCGGGTAGGGAGGGAGGGTGGCCCTGATGGTTAGCAATGATATAAAATCATTAGAAAGAAGGGACATAGGGTCAGAAGAAGTAGGATCCTTATGGGTTGAGTTAAGAAATGGCAAGGGTAAAAGGACTCTAATAGCAGTCATATATAGGCCCCCTAACAGCAACTGGGATGTGGACTAAAAGTTACAGTTGGAAATAGAAAAAGCGTGTCAGAGAGACAACGTCAAGATAATTATGGGGGATTTTAACATGAAGGTGGATTGAGAAAGCCAGGAAGGTAGTGGATCTCAGGAGAGAGAGTTTGTGGAATGTCTATGGGATAGCTTTTTGGAGCAGCTTGTTGATGAGCCCACCAGGGGATTGGCTGTTTTGGATTGGGTGCTGTGTAATGAACCTGAGGTGATTAGAAAACGAAAGGTAAAGGAACTATTAGGAAGTAGTGATCATAATATGACTGAGTTCAGTTTCAAATTTGAAAAGGAGAAGCAAATATCAGGTGTATCAATATTTCAGTGGAACAAAGGAAATTACAGTGGCATGAGAGAGGAACTGGCCCAAATTGATTGGAAGTGTAAGCTAGTTGGAGGGACGGCAGAGCAGAAATGGATGAAATTTCGACAAGAAATAAGGAAAGTGCAGGACAGATATATTCCAAGAAAAAAGGTTATGAATAGAAAAATGGCACAAATGTGATTAACAAGAGAGGTTAAAGCTAAAATAAAAGCAAAAGGGAGGGCATACAAGGAAGCAAAAATTAGTGGGAAAACAGAAGACTGAGAAACTTTTAAAAACTTACAGAAAGAAACTAAGAAGGTCATTAGGAAAGAAAAGATGAATTATGAAAGGAAGTTGGCAGATAATATACTAAAGGATACTAAGAGTTTTTTTAAATATAGGAAGAGTAAAAGAGAGACACGGGTAGATATAGGACCAATTGAAAATGGTGTGGGAGAGATTATAATGGATAACAAAGAGATGGCAGAGGAACTAAATGAGTATTTTGCATCAGTCTTCACTGTGGAAGACATCAGCAATATACCTGATAGTCAGGGGTCTCAGGGGATAGAACTGAGTTCAGTCAAGATTACTAGAGAGAAGGTGCTTGGGAAGCTAAATGGACTAAGAACAGATAAGTCTCCCGAACCAGATGAAGTGCACCCTCGGGTTGTGAAGGAGGTGGCTTTAGAGATTGTGAAGGCATTGGTGATAATTTTCCAGGCATCAATAGACTCTGGCATGGTTCCGGAGGACTGGAAGGTCGCAAATGTAGTTCTGCTGTTTAAGAAAGGTGGGAGGCAGCACAAGGGAAATTACAGGCCTATTAGTCTGACATCGGTGGTTGGAAAGTTATTGGAGTCGATCCTCAAGGACGACGTTATGGAATACCTAGGGGTGTATGACAAGATACGTCCAAGCCAGCATGGTTTCATGAAGGGAAGATCCTGCCTGACCAACCTATTGGAGTTTTTTTGAGGAAATCTCAAGTAGGGTGGATAAGGGAGAGGCTGTGGAAGTTGTGTATTTGGATTTTCAAAAGGCCTTCGACAAGGTGCCACACAAGAGGCTGCTTAACAAGATGAGAGCCCATGGAATTACAGGAAGGATATTAGAATGGGTGGAGCATTGGCTGATAGGCAGAAAGCAAAGGGTGGGAATAAAGGGATCCTGTTCTTGTTGGCTTCCGGTTATCAGTGGTGTTCTGCAAGGTCAGTGTACTTTTTACACTGCATATCGATGACTTAGATTACAGAGTAAATGGTTTTGTGGCTAAGTTTGCAGATGACACCAAGATAGGTGGAGGACTAGGGAGTATTGAAGAAACAGGAAGGTTGCAGAGAGACTTAGACAGTTTAGGAGCATGGGCAAAAAAAATGGCAGGTGAGATTCAATGTTGAGAAATGTGGAGTTGTACACTTTGGAAGAAGAAATAAACAGGCAGATTATTATCTAGATGGGGAGAAAATTCAAAGTACAGAAGTGCAAAGGGACTTGGGGGTCCTCATGCAGGATACCCTAAAGGTTAACCACCAGGTTGGATCGGCGGTAAGAAAAGCAAATGCTGTGTTGGCATTCATTTCGAGAGGTGTAACATATAAAAGTAGGGAAGTGTTGATGAGGCTCTATGGGGCACTGGTGAGACGTCATTTGGAATACTGTGTGCAATTTTGGGCCCCTTATCTTAGGAAGGATGTACTGATGTTGGAGAGGGTTCAGAGAAGATTTACGAGGATGATTCCCGGAATGAAAGGGCTTACATACGATGAGCAATCATTGGCTCTTGGACTGTACTCATTGGAGTAAAGAAGAATGAGAGGGGACCTCATAGAAACATTTAGAATGTTGAAAGGACTGGACAGAGTAGATGTGACTAAGTTGTCTTCCTTGGTGGGTGAGTCCAGGACTAGAGGGCACAGTCTTAGAATTAGAGGGTACCCATTTAGAACAGAAATGAGAAGAAATTTCTTTAGCCAGAGGGTTGTGGATTTATGGAATTTGTTGTCACATACAGCTGTGGAGGCCCGATCATTGGGGGTGTTTAAAGAGGAGATTGATAGGTATCTAATTAGTCAAGGTATCAAGGGATATGGGGAAAAGTCCGGGATTTGGAACTAGATGGGAATAGTTTAGCTGATGGTGAGGTATCGGAGCAGACTCGATGGGCCAGATGGCCTACTTCTGCTCCTTTGTCTTGTGATCTTGTGATCAGAATTAAAGGAGGCAACTTGGTTGCAATGGGGTTGTGACGGAAACTGATTCTGCTCAAATTCTTGGCATTGGAAGAAATGTTCTTTTGCATTCATTCAGTGTTGGGATTCTGTTTTTTTGTCAATTTTGGTGAACTGATTGTTTGAGAAATTATTTTGACCTACAATTTGCTGTAGTGGTAGGTGTGTCATCTGTATCAATACCTGCAGGAAGAGTGACTGAATGTAGTTACATTTTTGGGACTGGGTGTCTGTACAGCAATGACAGTTTGTGGCCCACAGTTCTAGGGACTGATCAAAATTCTGTAAAATCAAGGCTCTGTGAATGCATAAACCGTTGGAATAGTGAGTGAGAGTGAGAGAGAGAGAGAGACAGACAGACAGACAGACAGAGACAGTGAGAGGCATGATTTGCTACTTTAAATGTGTCTTTCGTTCTCTACTCCCCTGTGGTGTTATAGAAATGTTGAAAGTTAATCCAGCTTTGGAAAGATTATTAGAAATAAAAAAAATGTAAAAACACTTACACAATTAAAAAAAGTCCAAAAAAATTATCACCTTAATCCTTCACGACGCTTTTGTCTATTGAGATCAATAGAGGGTCATACCCTTTGCCAGGTCTAATCTGGTCCAGGTTCTTTGAGAAGATTCTTCAGTGTATGAGCCGGGAAAATGTAGAAAACACATATTCTGCTGATGTGTCAGTCAGGAAGACAGTGGTGAGTGGCTGCCAGCAGGTTTGATTCCCGCCGCTGTCAAGGAGATTGTATGTTCTCCCCATGTCTACGTGGGTTTCCTCCAGGTGCTCCAGTTTCCTCCTACATTCCAAAGACGTACAGGTTAAGAGCTGTGGGCATGCTACGTTGGCGCTGGAGGAGTGGCGACACTTCTGGGCTGTCCCCAGCACATTCTCAGTCACGCTAGTCACAGTTTCGCTGTGTGTTTCAATGTATATGTGACTAATAAATAAATATCTATCTACTTTTGCAGATATACACAGTAATCCCAGCACTGGCATTTGTTGCAAACTTTAGTCCATTACCGTTGATACATAGTAGCTTTTAGTCAATGGTAGTTCAATGCAATTGGCTACTAATGCCTCCAGAAAACAAGGTTTTGATATATTGGCTATTTATGCCAAAGCCTGATCCTGAAGTACTTGGCAGATTGATTTCTGATATTTCACAGATCAATAGTTCAACCATTCAGTAAAGAAATCTCACACACACATGACATGATTTAACCTTAAATAAATGTAGAATATTTGCTTCATTACTACCAATAGAATATAGATGCTTATAGCATAGAAAAAGGTTGGTTACTTACACTGAAGTTTAAAGCTGCCCTCTCATCCTATTATTCTCCATCTTCCTTTGCATCAATTATTTATTCACTTACATCGTAAAAGGTGCTGAAAGCTTTTCCCAGCAATACCACTGCATTCAAATTCATCCCGTCAAGCACATTGTACTTTGCCTCTGAATTTCATCCGATCGACCTTAATGGTGGAGGTTCATAGTACCATTTAGCACATTTAGCACCAGTGGGAGTGAATTTCTGGGCACCTGTGCTTCCATAATTCACTGCATAAAGGCATTGGTCTGGAAAATGCAGTTGTAATATCAGCAAAACTGTTGGTATTTGCTAACATTACAATGTGAAACTGAGAGAAACTTTGGGATTTCCAAGGATGTATAGTTTATTGCAGAAATCTCAAAGTTGCTATCAATGATTCATCAGTTTTTCAGGAGCTGTGATGTTTTGCAATCTCCTCTTCCGTGTTGAAGGGATAACAGTTTCAAATACTGATATTTTTGAATGAGATATCCAGAAAATTGTTGCACTTTGTTGCATGTGGTGTGAGTTATTCAGGCATACTAAGTCATAATTACTGCTTAATAAACTTTCTGATTCTGTAAAGAATTAATTTTAGACATGTGAGTGATTCCCCCAGATAAATATCTCCAAATTCTCATTGCAAGTTCAGTGAGAGCACTTCTCATTCTTCTAAACTCTGGAAAACTCAGGACCAGTTTTCTGAATCTCTCCTCACATGGGAAACTCACCATTTCAGGGTCCATGTATCATGAATCTTTGCTGCACTCCCTCTATGGCAAATTGATCCTTCTTCAGGTAAGGAGACCAAAACGTTACACACAATACTCCAGGTGTTGTCTCAACAAAGCTGTATAAAATTGTAGCAAGACATTGGTACTCCTTTATACACATTCACATGATAAAGGTCAATATACCATTTGCCTTCCAAATTGCTTTCTGCATTTTCATGGCTTACCGTGACTTGTGTACAAGGAAATTGCTGTCCCTCTCAACAACAACATCTCCCCAACTGCTCCCTATTTAAAAATACTCTACTTTTCCAACAGCGGATGACCTCACATCTTTCCACATTCCATGCCATTTGCTGTGTTCTTGCCCACTCACTTAGCTTGTCTGTATCTCCCTGAAGCCTCTTTACATCTTCCTCCATACTCACAGTTCCATCAAGTTTTGCACCATCAGCCAAATGGGAAGTACGACATTTGGTTCCCTCAGCCAGTTTCAGGAGTTCACTGTTGGATATGGGAAGGACACTGACATTAGCTTGTTTATTCTGTCACTGTATTTGAAGTATTTAACAGAGACAGCACTGCTGACACCTGCTGTAGGCAGTCCATGTCTCAGAAGGGCACGTGTCAGAGATCACTGCTGCCCAGAGAATCATGAGATGTGTGCCAGGTTTGAAGCCTTAATCTTCACTCTTTCCTTCAAACAGCTAACAGCTTCAAACTGGCACACTGAAGGTGATGGCGAATTTTATCATCAATGTCTGCCTTTAGTGAGAGTTCACTCCAGAGATATGAGAAGTGATCCACACTCTCCAGGATCTTCTTGTGGGCATTTACAAGGCCACTATGATGTGGATGTCAGCTAACGAATGTGCACAACGATTATCACTATTATGATTCAGATTGATTTGCTTCTGCCTAAACCTTCTGTACCAGTAACACCACTCATTCTTAATAGATGAGCAAAACAGTTCTGTGGCATGCTGGCACATAGCCTCGCATTATACACATCTGAAAGCATTCCTTGTTGATAAAAATACATAATTTAAATATTTGGTGACAGAAGTGGAAAAAAAAGACTACTCAGTACTTGGCATACTTGATCACAGTGAAAACAATTCACCAAAGAGGAAAATACTAATTAACAATATAGTAATAATTTGCTAGTTGGGTAAGATATATTTTGAATATATCCATCACTTAATTAATTTGCTTTACAGTTATTATCTTTAACTTAGTGAGGCCACTTACAATACAAATTATGTTTATACTCTAAGATAAGTCATATCTAAAAGCCCTTAATGTTTTATTCTTAATAACAATATCATTGGATTAATTTACCTTCAAGCAACCTTAATTTGCTGATTGGTTTGTTTCTTAATCTGGACAAAGCAGACAGATTTTCTTGCTGCCAGAGATGAAACAATGAAAATTGTTGAAATTTGCATTTGTGTGATAAGTCTAAACACAGTAGAATTCCCATTAAAGAATGCCTGACATATGTACAGCCCGTACATGCAAACAAGCATTTGGGAGACTGGCAGGATGAATTTGCTGGCTGCTGTGAGGCTGCAGGCGTCTTCTGCACCTGGGAACTTGGTTTGTGACTGCCATTCCAACTTGAGAACTGTCTGAGCTACAAACAGTTCATCGGAATGGAACCCAGCCGTAGCCTGGGGAGAATCTGTATTGTGCTGCAATAGTTGCTATAATTTGGTTGCTGAAGACTGCATTTTCCTTCCATGCATTTTACTTTCATTTCTGAATGCAGGTAAAGTTGTTAGTTTGTGAAATGAACTCAAATTATGGAAATCATTTGAGAACTGAATGCATGAAGTATTCTTTACATAGACTTAAGGCCCCGCCTAAATTGCATTGTTTGTGGAAATGTTAAACATCTGCAATATTAGGCCTCTACAGCAATATTATAAACCAGGTCATCAGTGCTGAGGCCACCCTGTTCATACTCTCACACACTGATTGTCTCTGTTCCAAGCCTCCAGTCAGGAAAGGAGAGAAAGAGAGGGAGAGAAAGATAGAATCAAGGCATTGGCTTTGGGACCAGTGTTTAGTGCAGAGAGGGTCCAGTACCTGCAAGCCCAGGTCAAGGGTCAATGATGGTCAAAGAGTGGGAAAAATGGTGGACAGATAGACTCTTGTGAAGGTTTCAAGGAATCAATCTTCTTTACTGGTGAGATGCAGTCAGCAGAGCAGTAGAATTTACCCCTGGAGTGCTGAAGTGCCTGTAGTACAGGTAAAAGAGAGAGTGAAACCCTTCTTCCCACTCTTGGGCATCAGTTCCTGGTGCCACCCTGCTCACTTCCTGGTCCTTTCTGAACAGTAACGGTTGATGAACAATAATAGCTGCTTCTCAAAGGGAGCCACAAAAAACAAGGATTAAATGTTAATGCAGTTTAAGCTCATAAACTACATAAACAGCTGCCTTATACTACAGTGCCTGTTTAGCTATGTGACCAAAAACAAATGTCTATTAACTTACAGCGTTAGTTTTTAAAACCGCAGCATTAAAAGCAAACATATTTTATTGGAAAATAAAGATATTTATTGTTACAACCAAATCAGAATTTGTCTTAACATCAAACTCATTTAATAACAAGAGCAATCAGCAGTCATAACTCTGACAGACAGTATATTCATAATTTGTTTCCTATGGGTTTGTAATAGGATGATTATCACATTCCCATGAGACAGTCTGGCAGACTTTAAAAGGTCTTTCCGATACCAATAACGGCTGAGGGCAGCAACTAATTCAATAGATTCGATCAAAATCATCCCTGCTTTCACTGTGCCTGATTTATTACTTCAGCTATAGGTATTCATCACTCATTTTATTTTGATGTTGAAGCCTCATAAATTATGCCTCATAAATAAGAAGAAATAATCAGCAAAATTATATTAGCTTATCTACAACCTTGGCATAAATTCTTCCCCTTGTGGAGATACTTGCTACTGATGTTCAAAAAGAATAATGTAATTTAAAGTAATTTGCAAATGAAAATTCTTTTATGCTCATGGTCTGCCATTTTCCTCTGTTATTAAGCGTACAGAAAATGATGAACCTGATACTCACCCAGAGTTAAAGTATTGAGGGCTGGGGCAGGCTTAAAGTACCTAGGTTTACAAAGATCAAAATAAAAATGTTTTTCAACTTCTGGTTCTGTGAAAAGAAAATATTGAATATTGAAACCGAAAGTGAATTTGCCTTATTATTACAACAGAGTTAGCTGTGAAGGCACATTTTATAAAAGTAGTCACAAAACGTAGCTATCTTCCTAACGCAGATCTTGCTGAGTTCCTCCAGCATCATAGTGTTTTCCACTTAACTCAGATCTTTGACATTTTAAACACGAATTTGGTTTGCTTTCTTTTCAAGCTAAGTCTTTTTACAACAGAGTGCATGAGAATTTTACTTGAATCTTGCATGCTTAATGTGATCAGTTATTTTGTGCATAAGTAGCACACTTGTGCAAATACAAACTTGGTCTTCCGTGAGCAGATTCTTGCCGGCCTCTGGGCACGTGCTGTAGTACTAATTGGCTCACAACGCTTGCATGAAATACCATCCCGAACAGTGCATTTCCATGCTGTATTACTCTATTACTCCAACTCCTGTGTGGGCCTTGACAAGGGAACATGCTCTTGCGTGAGATAAAGAGCCCACCCATTCCTGGGCCGTGAGAGAATTGGAGGGGTTGATTCTCCTCATCATGAGCTCCTGCATTGACTTTTCATCCCAAATGATCACCCACCACACATTTTCCATGTTGATGGCCTCTCGATCCCTCGGATATCTCTGCATCTTATGACTTAGGTCCTTTCTCTGATCTTCGGTTCAGGCCCTCCACAATATGTTCTCCAGTCTTTCTCCCCACCAAACCGCCCCTCCCCCTCAAGGCCCACGATGAAGTCCTATGACTCTGGCACTCTCATCCCCAATCACCTATTCAGGCCCACTAAGTGCAATCCTTTCCCAACCTCCCCAGCAACCATTCCTCCTCTGGGATCCCCTTTCCTCAGCTGTGCCTCCAGTCTCCCTCTCCAATCTCTACCCAACCCTACCCTCCCACAATCCTTTTCCCATCAGGATTAATTTAAAGAATGACGTGACTTACAGCTAGTCTTTTTCCAAATTTAGTCTGGTGAATCTTCATAGCAATCCTTGCATTGCAAACATATCCTTCCATAGTAGGGAGTCCAGATTTGTACACAGTATCCTGGCTGGTGTCTCACCAGGGCCCTAAGTAATTGCAGTGAGTTGCCTTTACTGTTGTACTCAAATCACAACATGTAATAAAGTAAGTCTATATGCAAATTTACCATCCAAATTGCTTATTGTACCTGCGCATTAACTTTCAATGATTTGTATACAAGGATACCTAGATCCCTCTGAACACCAACATCCTTCAATCTCTCAACATTAAAACAATACCCCATATATGCTGAGTGGACATCCTCACATTTTTCCACATTATATTTCATATCTCCTTGAAGATTCTCAGCATTCGTTCCACCATATGCTGAAGGTGATTACCACTGTGAAGAGCTAAATGTTCCTAAAACTAAAGCCATTTTGCAACCTTTGCAGAATGTGAGGGCAGGTCAGCATCATTTCTTAACAGAACTATTTACTTAGTCATCTGGTATTCAACTCTGTTACCTTCTGTTTTTAAAAGTGAAGATCTATTTTGTAAAAGGCACTGTTATATGCAGAGAGAACAAAATTGCTTTTGATATTAAGCAGATCACTGATGATAACAAAATTCAAAATAAACTCAAGCATGGTTCTTAAAAAGGTTCTTAAATAAATATTACAATAAGAACATTACTTCTTATGGTACAGTGTTCCCTTGAATAAAAATTTCAGAGATCACCAGATTTGTCAAAAATATTCTGAATGAATCTTGCACTGCTGTTCTGTGCTGGGGTGAAAATTATTCCACATTTGCATTATTAGTTGTCAAGTTTTAAAGTAGTAGCAAATTTGTTCTGAAGCTAAACTAGTGAAAAAGTAACATATTGGTATGATTTTCTATGTTATCCATGAGTTATGATACGCTTAGCAGTAAGGATTCTGATGTCTCATGGTCAATTTTTAATACTTCCTTGTGAAGAAGAATAATGCTTTGCAATTTGGACCTAATGTCTCTCTGTCATCATTGCCATGCATGCATCTAATTTACCAATACTCCTCAGTTGCTCAGAGTACTGGTTATACTTTGGCATGATTCTCAAGGGCTACTTCCTGAGGTCAGAGCTGTAATATGATACCAACCTGGGAAATTCGGACCCTATAGGCTGTATAAGCTGGTATAAGACCAGTAGCTATGTGGTTGGAAGCTTACCTTAGGATCAAATGCCACAACTGTGTCTGGCTTAATGTTAGAAAGTTGCCAGGGAAAAGAATGAAGTTGGTAGTCATGGAGTGAGGGTAAGAGTGGAGACCAAAAAATACTTGGGAGGGCTTGGCATAGGAAGCAGTCAAGCACCCTTACTTCAGTGGTTTTGGAGCTGTACTTCAGCAGTTTCTTCAAATCTGTTCTCCTTTTCTGTATTTGGATGTCATTCACCACAATATCTGCCAGATTCTTCCAAGGACAGCAATTTTTTCGTTGTTCTAAGGACCAGTTCTCCTGTCAATTGGAGTACGAGTTAGAGGTCTGCAGCTGTAAAAGCTTCCGTTGCTTATAAATTCTGCAGCCCAATCCCCTTCATTTATCTTGCAGGTTGGAATGTTGATGATTAAAGAGCAGCTATAGTTTTTTAAACCACCAGTAACATGTGGAATTGGTGTGAATACTCAATGGTTATTGTTACGGACTTGGTGAAAGTCCCTTTAAGATAGAGTGTGTGTGTGTGTGTGTGTGTGTGTGTGTGTGTGGCGTGCTTACGTCAATAGAAGATAAAGGACGGAATGACGTTGAAGAAAAAGAAAGGGGAGAGAGGGAGAGAAGGGAGAGAGACACCAGCCTGCTAGTTTTCTCTATCGATGGATGAGAAACTATAACTGTGTCTGCCACTGAAATCCATGTATGGAAGTTGGAAGTAATCCGGTGGAGTTCACTTTGTTGCTGACCTGTAGAAGGAAACAGGTATTTGTGTGTGGACGACCACGATTCGGATGCTTTTCGGTGTGAGGAAGTCACTACCGAGTAAACACTGGAGTGTCGTTTGGGTTCCATCGTGGAACACTTGGATTTCGTATTTACTCTCTCTCTGTTTTTCTACATCTACGTCTTATCTTCTGACAACGGTGGTTGTTGAAGAAGCCCTTACTCATGTTTCACCTTATGGCTTGCGGAACTGAACTTTAAGAACCACTCCTGAACTTGGAGTTTGGGACTTTGCCACACACACACACGATGAGTTTAGTTTTGGGGTTAACGTTCAAGGTTTAACATTTTTGAATTCTAACATACTAATATTTTTACTTTTATTTTACGTATGGTCATAAGTAGTGATTAATAAAATAGTTTTTAACACTGAATCATGCTCAGTGTGTTTCTTTTGTTGCTGGTTCGTGACATTATGCATACTGTGCATTTGGAAACCTACTATTAATAATTGAAAAATGCAAAACCTTCATATATGGAGTAAATGGTATTTGATAACAATCAAAATTTCAACAATGCAATGCACCACTTATTCCCACAATGCATACAAACTGGAATTCCCAGGTTTACATTCCTAACTTATACAGAGAATGACATAAAATGCGTACTAATGTAACAAACGTTTGGTATGGTGGATTGCAGATGTCAGTATTTCTTTCCTAAACTGCTGTTTTGCTTTACATCTTTAAAGCAAAAGAATTAGAGACATTTTTTTTTGAATAACATGTTACCCTAAATATTTATAATTTGTTGAGATTTCATTTAATGTATTGTGAGTTGTTTTATTTTTATGTTCATGCACTGTATACATTGGTGGCTGGACCAAAACAGGCACGGTAGTGTAGCTGTTAGCATAACACTTTACAGCGCCAGTGACCTGGGTTCAATTCCGGCCACTGTCTGTAAGGAGTTTGTACGTACTCCCCGTGTCTGTGGGGGTTTCCTCTGGGTGCTCCAGTTTCCTCCCACATTCCAAAGATGTACAGGTTAGGAAGTTGTGGGCACGCTATGTAGCAACACTTGCGGGCTGCCCCCAGAAAACTCTACGCAAGAGATGTACTTCACTGTGTGTTTCAATGTACATGTGACTAATAAAGATATCTTATCTATCTTACCTTATCTAATTGCTTTGAACTGAGTGGCTTGAAAAGCCATTTTACGTACTCCCCGTGTCTGTGGGGGTTTCCTCTGGGTGCTCCGGTTTCCTCCCACATTCCAAAGACGTCCAGGTTAGGAAGTTATGGGCATGCTATGTTGGCGCCAGAAGCATGGCGACACTTGCGGGCTACCCCCCAAAATCACTACACAAAAAATGTATTTCACTGTGTGTTTTGATGTACATGTGACTAATAAAGATCTTATCTTATCAATTGAAAGTTGACCAGTTACGTATTGGCCACATCAGACAGGGATGGCAAATTTCCTCCCTGAAGGACATTAGTGAACCAGATTTTTTTTCCCAGCATTCATTCTGATTGTTCAATGGTCACTGCTACAAACACAGATTTATTATTTAATTATTTGACTAATGTTCTCCAGCTACCACAGTGCAAATTGAACTCATGTTACCAGACCAATGGTCCAGTCCTCTGGATTCTAGTCTATTAACAACCACAATGTTACTATACTCTAATGGTATCCCAAGGTGCTTGAACTCTTTGTTTGCACTGTTTCCTGTCTTTTCTGTATTACCTCATTTCCATGCTATAATAGAACCTCCATTTGTTTATTTTATGCATGGTTTAACCAAATCAGCAGCACTCTGATACTGATTAGACCTAACAAATATTACACGCCAGATTAAATCATGAATACAGAATACTTACTGAATACTGAGCAAATGATTCTAGTCCCATGAAATGGAAAGACCGACTCATAAAGGCTAGGTTAGGTGGAGCAGAAGTGAAAGCCAAACCTAATTTCTGGTGAGGAAATGGAAAAATATTGTGTACTTTATAGTCACTCCATTGCACTGAGCAGGGTGTTGCCAAGTTGTGATCTTGCAGGTTCATGCAGGTAATTTTGGAAGAGCCATTTTCAAAGGAACCACAAGATTAGTCTTAGCTTTGGAAGGAGGACTGATGGCACTTACTTGGCTATTATTGACAGCAATGGTGTAATTGTTCTCCATATATTGTGTCAGCATAATGTCACATAACTGCACACCATAATTTCTTATCTGTCCATTGGGCCTGGCTGGCTCTGTTCAAATTACTTCAATAGATTCTGATTCTGTGACTAATAACTTGGGTTTCACCATATTAGTACAGATAATCAAAATGCTTGTATGGCTTTAGACCAGAAACAATTGCAATTAGCCCTGTCCAGAGGATGTCTGATTATTATATCCACCCTGACTCATTAATGCTTTCCAAGAAGTGTCGATCTCTGTTGCACTAATAGTCTGAATTGTTGGAGAGTTCACAAAAGCTGGAGCTGTTTCAAGTGTTGTATCTTTGTTGCTTTGCTGGTGGTGAAACCTCCCATTCTATAAGCAATCACTGCATAACTGTAAAATGCATCTGTATATTTAAACATTAACATATCTAAACTTAAATGGAAATTACATTTATTTCTTTGTAGTCTATAGATTGAAGAACACCATTGATTTTTCTCTGGAGCAGACCAAGAAATTATCAGTTTACAAGGATAGTGTGGTACATGTTGAACTTCAGGGGGCAAGAAGGTCAGAGGGTGCATCCTGACCGCTTTTCACAATCACACATGGACTGTCTTTACATCCAATAGAATTCTAGCTTATACTTGTACCTTGTCCATGGTTTTAAATTCTTATCAATGAATGTATATTCATCTTTGTCAGTCTCATATTCCCCAAATACTGGCTCCTCATCTATCAATAGTTCTCTTTTCTTAAAAGTTCCTTGCAATTTGTTTATTGCTCTGACAAATCACATCATACTGAATTATTTTTCCCATTTGCACTAAGTGGTTTAATCGACTTCAATTCAATCTGTGTTGCACTCACTGACTGAATAGCATAAGCAGACTGGGAGGCTTATTTCTTGTGCTGGAAAATGTATGTAGCCTGACTTTGTGAAAGTTTTGAGCACTAGGGTATAGATTGTGTAGGGTTTCAGGTGTCTGAATAAAAACTGACAGGACAAACCAATGTACTCCAAATTGCTGTCGCTATAAGTATTGTATGTCTGCAAAACAAGATAAACATGGCAATATTAGTCATGTTCAGAATGATTTTCTGCACAGGACAAAATGATAAAAAATTTCCTTTTAATCCCAGATTTTACCCCTTTCCATGAAATCCTTAATGTCACTTCCTACTATAATAGCCATACTTTAAATAGGAAGATTAATACAAAGTTTTCAAATTAATAATTTGTTCAGAGCTGCAACAGTTTAACTAACAATAAGAGCTGAGTTAGAATGATAAGTGGGGGAATGGGATTCTACACCGTTTAAATGAAATACCAGAATTATTCAGTACTAATCTGCAACATATTCTAGGCTATAGGCCCCTAGGGGAGGAGAAGAGAATATAATTGGTCTTTGACAGTAGCACATAATAGTTAAAAGCAAATTGGTAGCCTGATAACACCCCATTTTTTACCCAATGACACTCTGCTATCTTTATATTACTCTTTTGCAGACCAATGTCATTCTGTCATCCTTCTTAAATTATATATTGATCATTTAAAAATAATTTTGATATTTTCATTGAATTTCTGACAATTAGCCTTTAACGGAAAGCAAGCAAAAACTTAAAGATCCTGGAAGTATGTAACAGAAACAGAAACTGCTGAAAACAATGAACAGGTCAGACAGCATCTGTGAAGTGAATAGATGAGTTAATGGTTTTGGTTAGCAAAAATGCCTGGATGAAATTCCAACTCATGCTCTGTCCTACTGAAAGTCTCTAGCACATTCTTTTCTGCATTGCATGGCCTAAAATGTTGTTTCAAATCTGTAACATTACAAAAAAATATTTTTTTCCTTTAATATGGAATGGTTTTCAATACATGCAATTTAAACTGTACTTATTTTTGGTTACAGACCGTCCCTGCGTAATGAATGGGTTCCATTTTTACAGATGTCCTCAAGTCAATTTTGTCTGCAAGTTAGAAAATACACTAAAATCATTCGATACGGTAACTATACCTCCATGGTATTATAATGAATGGCATCAAGAACACATAAGATTGACTTGAAAGAACAATTACAAAAGGTGGAGAGAGGAAGGAAACTAGTTCTGCCATTCATAGGAACAAACATAAGTATGTATGTCAGACTTCTGAATGTACTAACATTATGGGAGCTTGTTTGTTTGTAGGAGTGTCAATAAGTCAATCATTTGTGTCCTGGGAACAGCCTGTATCATGAAATTGTCAGAATCAACACTACTGTATATGGCCAATTTGGTGTTTAGAGATTCCAAGCCTTCTTGTATGGAGCACACCTTGAAAAAGCACTGGCAATGATGGGAAAAACAACAATTTGTCTGCCAATAATTTGTCATGATGCAAACACTGCAAAGGTTATTCACTGTCTGGTGCAGCTTTACTCCTCCTGGTTGCTACAGTTTCATTACTGATCGGAATGTTTGTTAAAGGCAGAGATGGAGGATGGTGACTGTCAGTGGCCGGGAAACCAGCAAATACCAGTAAGGCAGAGATCTTGTTGAATTTAACACTAGGATCATAGTGGGGTCAGTTAATCATGGGGGCAAAGTATCGGATTGGGCCTGGCTCAGCTGATCAAGGAAAGGAGCTGGCCGACTGTAGAGGAAAGGCATAGGGTTGATATCAAATAATTTGGGTGTCAGATGATCACTCAGGAGTTGAAAGGCATCATGATGTGGGAACAGGTGATTGTTACTGGGAGCAGGGAAGACCATGGCAATGTTACTGCCAGAATTTATAATATGTACTTATAAATCCCTGTTTCTAATTTAACACAGGGATTTTGCCCACTTAAACTAAATGGTTAATGCCTTTGTTAAATTGATAGATGGAGAAATGTCATATAAAAACAGGCAACAATGATCAGCTAATATTACTGCCAGTAATTTTTCAACTTGTGTATATAAAACAGATTGACATTCTGAAACTGAACGATTGCATTCCATAGCATAATTGGAACAAATTAAGAGATTCAATCAGTGGTCAGAGATAAAGTGCTTAATGTCTGGGGAGCAATTGCCTATAGATCTATGAAATCTATTTTCCTTTGCTCCTTATAGACTGAACATTGGAGGATTTTCAATATACAGCAACTGTTGTTCTAACAGTTGTACTGTTCTATTGAATTACATGCTAAATGAATTGGGCATTGTGTTTTTCGATATAAATTGAATGTCAATACCTCTAAGTTAATTATAAACAGGCTCCACTCTATTAATTGGACATTTAGGACTCGAATACCTGCAGGGGCTCTACTGCACATTTGCTAAAACATCGGTGTTAGTGTTAGACAAGCACTGGAGAATGGTGTTGATAGAGTTTATGCCCTTGTTTTAGGGCTTCTGTAGTTCCCAGCAGAGTTGCAGTGAATGATCGAGAAAATAATAGTATTAATATCAAATATCTTTAACCATCCTAGCTGTCTTCATTGTATGCATTTCAGAATCACCATAAGACATGACTAGCTCTTGCCATCTGCCAAATATCAAACAAGTAAGCAGGAAGATTTGGACCAGGATGAGAATGAGTAAGAGGAGGAAGTGGAGAACACAACCTTGACAGCCCAAGCTATCTGTGAAAGACTCATGTGTGTGCAATTCTGGTAACTACAAGATTAAGTCCGTCTTTACCAAAAGCCATACAGCATAGTTTCCCTTTGTCAATGATTATCATTATGTCCACTTGGCACAATGTAGACTGCCCCATTAATGTTTTCATCTGAGACTGCTGCAGCAGAACCTACATGTAACATTTTTCTCAGCCTGACTTAATGTCACTTACAGTGAGTCTCTCCAGGTGCAGATCTCACCTCTGTGGTACCCTTTATATTACACGCAGGTTCAGTATCTGAGCTGGTGGCTGACTGTGAAATCAATTGATAGTTGCCCAGAAATTCATCTCCCATTAACAGCACTAAACAGATTACATGACAGTGCAGTGCTTTGTCATCTGATTCTAAAACTCATTCCATTGATTTTTTTCATTGCTGTCTTCTTTTTTTCTACACTGCCTGGACTGTCCTTGGGCATCGAAAAGAAGAAAAGCATAGGTTTAAGGATATGGTAGGCAAAAATAACACACTACCTAAAATTAATAAGTCAGGAGAGAGTGTGGGCTGAGAGTGAGGTGGATGTGATAAGGAGGATTAGATATGTTGATACTGTCCTCTTTGATGCTTTCAACCCCATTGCTGGTCACAGTCACAGCAACGGGCACTCCACAGATATCTTGCCCTATCTCCTCTCCATTGGCTGGCCAGTCTTCCTCTGTTAGTTGCTGTTGTCTTTGGTTGTGCACCACACCTTGTCCTGCAAGAGAAGCACCCATGACTGATGTGTGATCTGCTTGTGTGTTGCTGTGTTGAATAGTTGGTAGAATATACAAGCTTGAAATGTTGGCATGAGATTTGCAGCATTGCTAAGGGTGTGAGGGAATAAATGTTGTAATTTATACTGTTGATAGGTAAACTCAACATGACAGGCCCTGAGCATTTGAATTTGATTATTGAAAATCTTGTAATATATGCCCTTGGGGCCTTGACTTCAGCCACTGATCGCCATTGCTTTCTGGCTTCCCAGCTCCCTGAAGAGGGAAGATACCTCTCCTTCTTTCCACATCAACCCCCAAGAAATCCAATGCAGTGTTGAAAAAATTGTGGTCTATTCTCCACCAAGAAACATTATTTTTCACAGTTTCCCCAAGGTCAGCTTCAGTTCTCGAACCCCTGGCAGAATTTGTCCCAGATATAATACACCTCCCTTTAAGAGATACATGCTAACTTTAAAACAGTGCAGGACTAGTTTTAATTGGAATTAGTGATTCTTAATTCTCACCAGCTGCTGAAAGCATTCAACTATTGAAGAGCACATTTAGTGTGTGTTGGATGCTTTAATTAAAGTAACAAACAGCGGTGCGAAGCTGTTTACAGGAGGCAATACCAACTCAAAATAGAGTCCCTGACCAGCTGCCAGTTATGGCAGGGCTTACATGTCATAACAGGCTACAAGACGAAGTCAGGCTGCATAGCTAACAACGGCGCATCCCTTCCTGATGAACCTAATGCATTCTATGCATGCTTTGAACAAGAAGCAAGTGGATTGTCACCATTCACTCTGACAGCCACCAACGCAGCTGAACCTGTGATCACAGTGGAGGACGTAAGATCAGTCTTCCGGAGAGTGAACACGAGGAAAGCACCTGGCCCAGATGGTGTCCTGAGCCGTGTGCTCAGATCTTGTGCTGATCAGCTGGCAGAAGTATTTGAGGACATATTCAACCTCTCCCTGCTTCAATCTCAGGTTCCCTCCTGTTTTAAGAAGACCACTATCATCCCGGTACCAAAGAAAAGCAAGGTAACATGCCTCAATGACTACCGACCAGTGGCTCTGACATCCACCATCATGAAGTGCTTTGAGAGGTTGGTCATGGCACCATCAACTCCAGTCTCCCAGACAACCTGGACTCATTGCAATTCACCTATCGCTGAAACAGGTCTACAGTGGATGCCATCTCCCTGGCCCTTCACTCAGCTCTGGAGCATCTGGACGGTAAAGACACTTACGTTAGACTATTGTTTATTAACTACAGCTCTGCCTTCAATACAATAACACCAAGCAAGCTTGTTACCAAACTCCGAGACCTAGGACTCAACATCTCCCTCTGTAACTGGATCCTTGACTTTCTAATAAACAGACCGCAATCAGTGAGGATACGCAGCAATTCCTCTGGCACTATTATTCTCAACACTGGTGCTCCTCAAGGCTGCGTCCTCAGTCCTCTACTCTACTCCCTATACACTCATGACTGTGTGGCCAGATTCTGCTCTAACTCCATCTACAAGTTTGCAGATGATACCGCCATTGTAGGCCGTATCTCGAACAGCAATGAGTCGGAGTACAGGAAGGAGATAGAGAGCTTAGTGGAATGGTGTCATGACAACAACCTTTCCCTCAATGTCAACAAAACTAAAGAGTTGGTCATTGACTTCAGGAAAGGGGGCGGTGTACATGCACCTGTCTACATCAATGGTGCTGAGGTCGAGAGGGTTGACAGCTTCAAGTTCCTGGGAGTGAACATCACCAACAACCTGTCCTGGACAAACCATGTGGATGCCATGGCCAAGAAAGCTCACCAGCGCCTCTACTTCCTCAGGAGGCTAAAGAAATTTGGTTTGTCCCCTTTGACTCTCACCAACTTTTACCGATGCACCATAGAAAGCATCCTATCAGGATGTATCATGGCTTGGTATGGCAACTGCTCTGCCCAAGACCACAAGAAGCTGCAGAGAGTT
The DNA here is from genome assembly GCF_009764475.1 of Pristis pectinata. Lineage (NCBI taxonomy): Eukaryota > Metazoa > Chordata > Chondrichthyes > Rhinopristiformes > Pristidae > Pristis > Pristis pectinata. The sequence goes on from NC_067407.1 coordinate 109,141,665, forward strand.
GTGGACACAGCCCAGCGCATTACAGACACCAGTCTCCCCTCCTTGGACTCTGTCTTTACCTCTCACTGTCTTGGTGAAGCAGCCAGCATAATCAAAGACCCCACCCACCCGGGACAGTCTCTCTTCTCTCCTCTTCCATCGGGTAGAAGATACAGGAGCCTGAGGGCACGTACCACCAGGCTCAAGGACAGCTTCTATCCCACAGTGATAAGACTATTGAACAATTCCCTTATACAATGAGATGGACTATGACCTATGACCTCATGACCTCATGATCCACCTTGTTGTGACCTTGCACCTTATTGCACTGCACTTTCTCTGTAGCTGTGACACTTTACTCTGTACTGTTATTGTTTCTTTTTACCTGTACTACATCAATGCACTCTGTACTAACTTAATGTAACTGCACTGTGCAATTAATTGACTTGTAAGATCTGTTTGTAAGACGAGTTTTTCACTGTACCTTGGTACAAGTGACAATAATAAACCAATACCATCGAATGTTTCCAATTAGTAACACTTTGCAATTGGGACCTGTTCTCAGGGGTTATAAAAATTCGTTCCTTCAGGCCCCAGAATTTTGTGCTTCTGTTCTATAGGGGAGCTGCAGTAGCCACGTACTCACAATTACCTGGGAGGTGGGAACTGATCTCATTCCAATTTTAGAGTTTATTTATATAATTGTAGCAGCTAGGTCTATGTCTTGAATAAAGCTGCAGAGGTGCCTGTCATGTTCTCCACCTTCAAGTTTCTCAATCTACATTGTTTGATTTGATGATATTATCTTCAACATGTGTGTTTCTAATATATCCTTTTCCTAACCATGGGGTCCCTCCTACATTGTTACAGAGCACTCAGCCATGTCTGTTCCATTTCTCATAATTCTCTTGACCCTTTTCCTTCCACCCAGAACAAGGATGGGGTTCACATTCAATGGATTATCCTCTAAAGTCTGAAACTTTTAATATGACACCACCACCAGCTACAACTACTACCATTTACTAGCCACCACTCCCTAACACCCCATCCTGCCCCAACCAACCACCTTTCAGCAATCCAGAGAGACTGTTTATCTGGGATATTTGACTCACTCTTCCATTTCCATCGCTACCAACTCCTCTTCTCATAACAACTTCCAATGCAGCTGCAGGAAATGCAACACTTGCTCTTTTATATCCTTGATGTGTGTGTTTAAGACCCAAACACCCTTTCCACATGAAACAGGGATTTACTTGCATTTCTTCCAGTTTTGTGTATTGCTTTCAATGCTCACAATGTGATTTCCTTTGCATTAGGGAAACCAAGTGCAGATTTGGTAACTGTTTTGCAGAACACTTCTCTCCTCTTCTGATAAAGTTAGATTTCATTTAAGTCCTATATATACCTCCCTCAGACATATCTTTTGCCATTCATTGCTCTGTGGACTCAGTATTAAGAAAAATAAAATTCTGCAGCAAATGCACATGAGTAATCTTACTTACTACATAAGGTAAATCAGTCAATAGAATAAAAGCAGTATTTTGATAAATGTGCAAGCTATCCGATTTCATGAAGTGGATATACGTGAAGTGGTAGTTTTTCACTTTTTCCATTAAAGTGTAAATAATTCCCTGAACAAACCAAATAGAGAATATATGGGTGTGGAGGATCTCGTGCCTGAAACAGAGCCTATTTAATTTTCTGTCCAGTGACATTAAAGCAAGAAAAATCATCCACACTCCACTGCAGGCATGAAGTTCATTGTCTGATTTTTCTCTATTTCTTCCAAGGCAATTATTTATATCAAAGAAAAAGAGTAAAATCAATTCTGAAAGGCCATCAAGTTGTTTCTCTTTACTAATACTAATTGAATTGCTGGATCTTTATTTCTGTTTCATGTACAGTGTGGTCCAACTTACCATTGAATCACTGGTATTCTCAAACTGAATCCATGAGTAAATTTTCCTCAATTTTTCCACAATGTAAATGTGCAGGGAGTTCTTGTTTCCCCATTATGTAAATGTGCAGAGATTTGCCAACAGGCTTCTAATAGACTTTGCTATATAATATAAAATGTCTATTTGGTTTAAATGTATGATTAACAAATGTTTTATCTCCCAGCATTATGCTTGTCATCCTAAATTAACTGTATTTTTCAAAACCATTCTTCTCTATAGTGTCACTTCAAGTTATAACTAGATTGGCAATTACACTGTTTTAATAATTATCTCTATAATCCAACTAAGTCCGTGCAACTAGATCTTTCGGAGAATTAGCATAGTTCAAGTCTTAAATTATCTTACCTTGATTATTCCATTTGGGATGTTGGGTTCTGAACACTTGAGTAACAATACATAGCCATATTCCCTATTCTCGTCAGAGGAATTGCTGAGCTCACCGGGCAGTGCTTCTGAGGTACATACAGAAGTCCATGGGCATGACAATTGCCCACTGTTATTTATGACACAAAAAATATAGATGGCAAAAGGTCTTAATCCAAACACACAAGCTCAGCTCCTTGTACCCTGCAATAAAATTACCTTTCCTTTTAGAAATCATTGGAAATCAAACCAGTGAACAATAACCTCATAAAATTTATTAAGATTTTTTGAATCTTTATCTTATATAAAAATGAAATCATGTAAGGTTATTTGGCAATGTATTACAGAAATGCTAAGATCTTAAGGTTACGTATAGTAATATAATCTTGTTTTGCGACATTTAGTACTAGGAATGTTGAGTACTTCAATTAGGTATATGTTGGAAACTGCTGAATTTTTAGATCTGAAAGAATCACCTTTTAGTTGAAAGGGGATTTTATTTTAAGAATGTACAAATAAGAAAGTCATACAATTCAGAATTTTTTTGGGAAATTCATGTCATTGGCATCTGGCTAAGAACTTGTATTCATGAAATTGACCATCTAGTTCGCATTTCTGATTACTGGGATTGTTCATAATGGAGAGGCTTATATTATTTTTCGTTAACAAAGGTGTGTTATTTTTCTTGAATTTGGACAGGGAATTTCTGAAACAAAAAAAAATGATATTTATTTATGTTGTGGTAAAAAAGAGTCTTGCACTTACATAGTGCCTATCATAACCCTTTGATGACATTCCAAAGTGCTCTACAACCAGCGAAGTGTGTCTGAAGTATTATGATCCAGCAGTAGCGCCAACCTATTTGTGTACAGCTGATTTCAGCCTAGGAAGTTGAAAAAGTCTGGTCTTATGACAATGGAAAGTGAAAAAGTTTACAGACATATTGCACTCACCACAAGTTGCACCCTGTCCATTCTTCTGTGCCGACGAGTTGGAACATGGAAGCTGGAGATGAGCTGGAGGTCACAGAGTCCAGATGTGGAGTACAGATGCACTGAGTAGAGGAGCCAGCCCTCACCTTACACCAAGACTGGCCAGCATGAGTGGCTGACAATGAATGAAAAGATGAATGGCTTACATTTTACTTTATCTTCATATTGTGGCGACTCACCGTCTAGTTGGGTGAACCTGCTCGGCAGTCGGGTCGCGTGGCGTCGGAGCGACGAGGCCCAAGATGGCGGCGGGCCTCGTCTTTCCGAGCGACGGGGAGAACCTGCGCGCGGGAAAGTCCTGATGACGTAGGACTTAAGTCATTGCCGGTTGTTTTGGGCGGGAACATTCTCCCTTAAAGGGCCCGCGCAAGGCGGGAAAATAAACCAGTTCTGTTTGGCAATCCTCCGAGTAGAGTCTTGTTTTATTCCGCGGTAGCAACCGCTACAATATTTTAATTTATTCCATTACTCTGTGTTTCAATTAATTTCTTTTATTTACCTTTTTGATGATTTAAATGTATTGAATAACTACTACATTTCTCTGACCTTCAGAGACCTTTTAAAATAGTTGTAAAAACTTTGACAGCATTGAGTTATTGATGGTTGTCAGAGCAATCCAGGGCTGGAGCCTTAGGATACAACTGATGAGATCTAGGCATAGCTGGTGGCCTGCTCCACATTCTCAGGATGAATCATAGCTACAGGGAGGGAGCTCAACTGGTCTCGTTTCTGTTCCAGACCAATGCAGGTGAGTGGGTACGCATGGGCAGTGGGTCAGATCTTCAACCATCCAGCCCTCTGTTTCAGGTCCTGTGACTCTTGGTCAGAACTTGATGCTGTTATGGAGGCACTGTTCACTGAATGTATGGAGCAAGTAGTTGCCAGAAGGAAATAGTGACCTCAATCTCAGGAAAAGGAAGATGAAATCTGACCCAAATATAGAAGAGATTATTAAATGACTTAAGCTACAATGGTGAAAGTCATATATATGAGACCCAGGGGATTTGTGAATGGTCAGTGTGAAATAGCAGAAGGAGAAAGATACATGAAACACTGGGAGGATGGAGCAGGCTGAGTGACCTGGGTGTTTGATGGCAGAAAGATGCATTACAGCCCAACTCAATGGCTGTGAACTGAAAGATTGTTCACAGACATGTCACTAATCCACAACCATCTTCAACCCCAGAAATGCTGGTGCTACAATACCAAGACTAACAAAGGAGAGCTGTGGTTAAGGTTCAAAATTATATTAGTTGATGTTAAACCCATAACATTGTGGGGGGCCCCAGAAGAAAGATGAGATTAAATTCCTTAAACCTGTGTTGAGCTAGACTGGTGTCATGTGGAAGTCCACAGATAGAGAGTCAGATTGGGAGTGGGATAGGGAATTAAAGTGACTTGTGATAAAGAGCCAAGATTTGAACTTGTAGACTGATTTGAAGAGTTTGGAAAAACAATCATCCTACCTGTGTTTGATTTCCCAAGGGTAGAGGACACCCAACAGCAAATATAGAAAATATATTATTGCAATTCCACCATCAAATACTTCTCCCATTGCAGCACTCCAAATGCCTTATCCTCCACTCAATTTTCCATTTCTATTAAAAATTCTCACTTTCCTCTGACATCTTGCCACGTGACTATAGGGTTACACTTGCCTTTTCACCTCCTCTTGTACCAGAGCCCCCTGACAATCTTTCTATCTCTATCATTCTAGTTTTCTGTATTTACTGTCCAACTGTATTTGGCATTCATAATATTTATTTTCCAGTAACCCTTACTGGATATTGGTTTGGGGTACGATTGAGCTCAACTTTGACGTTCCTCCACAGACAGATGATTGAACTCTCAAAGCTTACACAAGAATAGTTACATGGATGTGGTGCTGGAAGTACGTGTCACTTGGAAACTAGATCTCACCAAACACTTACTGCCTTCCTGAGAAAAACAAGAAGTGGTAAGAAACTGGACTAATTAGTAAAAACAATAATTTGCATGTGGCTGTCATTGTATTTGTGTTATGCTACATGAAGATGCAAGCTTTGTACTCATTTCAACCTGGATATACAGGATAAGAGGATGTAGGCTGTTAATTCACTCCCAATGCATGAATCAAACACCACTCAGGGCTATCTTTGGTTAGATGTATGTAGGGCAACTTACCTATCCAGTACAACAGAAGGGTGAATGATCAAGGGAAGGATAGTACTGATGGTGCAGTAGAATAGATATTAGCTTCTCAAAGGATAGAACCACACATGTATACTATAAAGCCCCTATTTTCTTATTGAATGGTACAATGGAATGACTACATTAAACTGTCTTAGAATGAAACTAAGAAAAACATTTCAAATAAAACTGTATTACGAATTTCTCATTTTGGGCTTTGGAGATCACCAGGACTATGGACAGACTCTGCTAACTAGTATTTCAGACAATTTGACCCAACTAGTCTAATGCAAACTGAACAGGTGGGCAGTGACTTTTCCACCTGGAGACACCAGGAGTAGACAGTTCCCAATGTTAACCTATTCAATTGAGCGGTCAACAAGGGCAATCAAGTGTACACAAAACCATTAGAATTCATTTTAGATATGCATATTAAGTCCTATCTACATCATCAGGAAACGACAATGACTTTTCCAACAGGTAAAGACATCACTGCCAAGAAATTAAAATGTATCTGTTCAGGCATAATGAATAGTTGGTGGTCAATGAAGGTTTTGTTCAACAAGTCAATGCTCACTAGGAGCAGGCTCAGTATGACCAAAGGCCTCTCTTCACATTCCACTAATGTGGAGAAGGAAGGAGGTGAGATGGGTGGCAGTCAATGTCAAGACTGGAAGAGAAGTTGAGGCTAATCAGTAAGTAAGGTGACCCGGGCTGAAGTTGGTAGGAGTGGATCTGGGCCGAGTGTTAGCCAGGGGATGGATGAAAGATTAGGAATGGATTGAAGATTAGATACCAGGGATTGGTGTGGATGGTGAGGAAATTGGTAGGTGGGGGAGATAAATTGGTTGGGAGAATGTGAATTGGTAGTTGGGAATGAGCTTTGTTAACTGAAGGGGGTGTCAGTAATTGGGAGGAGAATTTGTAGGCAGGAATCCATTTTGCAACCTACCAGCTTTTCTTTTCCATTATAGAAACAGACTGTCAATTCATTATTATCTATTTTAGGCTAATACCCAAGGCTATTTTACCTCCTTATAGGAGTTTATTGGCATAACATTTTGACAGCCACTCACATTACGAGGCTTGGTCTAACAGATTTTTAAAGAATCTTATTAAATAGACAGCATGATTGTGCAGCTAGTAGAGCTGCCACCTCACAGTGCCAGAGACCTGGGTTCAATCCTGACCTTGGGTGCTGTCTCTGTGGAGTTTGCATGTTCTTCCTGTGAACGCATGGGTTTCCTCCAGTTGCTCTGGTTTCCTTCCATATGCCAAAATATGTGCGCATTGGTAGGTAGATTGACCAATGTAAGTTGTCCCTAGTGTGCAAGTAATTGGTAGAAACTGGGGTAATTGATGAGTATGTGGGGAGAATATAACATGGGATTAGCATAAGTGGATGGTTGTTGGTCAGCAAGGGCTTGGTGGGCCAAATGGCCTGCTTCTATGTTGTATTTCTCTTTGACTCTACGAATGAAGAACAGTGGCAGGGTGAGGAGGTAGACTCAGAAGGAATTCCAGAGTGCTTGGCCTAGACAGCTGAAGACATGAATAAATCAAAGGGCATAAATTGGATGTACACAAGAGATTAACATTGGATCAACAGGTTGGGCTGGAACAAACTTACCCTTGGTCGATGATTCCAAATAAATCAGTGGTCAGCTGATTAGCACATCACGAACCTTTGAGCGCATGTGATCAAACGCACAAGTCCAGGAGGACTGGAGGCCACATGTCAGCTTATCTGACCTCCTGTTGCACTGGGCTCACACAGTGGTGATGATCTGGTGTGCTGGAGGGAGGGTTCCAGACACAAATTTTTGCTTGGGGCTGGCTGACATAAGCATTGCAATCCCATTCATTTGGAAGGAGTTGCCAATCCTGCAAAAAAAAGTGAAAGTTAAAGACAATCTGACCCAGCGTTCTCAGACGGTTGTATGGCTGGAGGAAGTTACAGAGATTGACTGGAAAGTAGTGGCAAAAATTTTACATTTGATGTGGTGTGTTACGGACACAGTGAAAGTCCCTTTAAGATAGAGAGTTTGTGTGTATTTGTGTGTGTGGCGTGCTTACGTCAATAGAAGATAAAGGACGTAATGTTGTTGTAGAAGAAGAAGAAGAAGAGAGAGAAGGGAGAGAGACACCAGCCTGCTAGTTTTCTCTATCGATGGATGAGAAACTATAACTGTGTTTGCCACTGAAATCCATGCATGGAAGTTGGAAGTAATCCGGTGGAGTTCACTTTGTTGCTGACCTGTAGAAGGAAACAGGTATTTGTGTGTGGACGACCACGATTCGGATGCTTTTCGGGGTGAGGAAGTCACTACCGAGTAAACACTGAAGTGTCGCTGGGGTTCCATCGTGGAACATTTGGATTTCGTATTTACTCTCTCTCTGTTTCTCTACGTCTACGTCTTACCTTCAGACAACGGTGGTTGTTGAAGAAGCCCTTGCTCATGTTTCACCTTATGGCTTGCAGAACTGAACTTTAAGAACCATTCCTGAACTGGGAGTTTTGGACTATGCCACACACACACACACACACAACGAGTTTAGTTTTGGGGTTAACGTTCAAGGTTTAACATTTTTGAATTCTAACATACTAACATTTTTACTTTTATTTTACGTATTATCATAAGTAGTGATTAATAAAATAGTTTTTAACACTGAATCATGCTCAGTGTGTTTCTTTTGTTGCTGGTTCGTGACAGGTGCTGGACCAGGAGCATAATTAAATAACTGAGGAAAAGGATTAATGGTGAATTTGGTGCTAGTCAGTATATAAACCACAAAGCTTTGACATGAAACATTAACTCTGTTGCTCTCTCCACAAACACAAGCAACCACTTTGTTCACTCCACTCCTTCCATTTCTCTGCAACTCAAAACATATTTACTCTCTAGCTTTACCCAGTCCTGGTGAAAGGTCATTGACCTGAAACATTAACTTTGTTTCTCTCTCCACAGATGCTGCCTGACCTGGTGAGTGTTTTCAAAATGTTCAGTTTGAATTTCCAACATATGCGATATTTTGTTCTTTTGCACGTTTTGGATCAGTTGAATTTTGTGGAGGATGGAAGTTAGAAAATAGCCAGGAAAGCATTGGATTAAAAGTAAAAAAGCACCTGTCCAAAAGTGGATTGAGCCCAAAGCAAAAAAGCGAGGCCACTTGCATCAAGTGGAGAGGCAATTGGTAGGGAGGGGTGAGGTGTGGATTGAGGTACGCGGGTTGGCGGAGAACCGTCTTCCCATCGTGAACTGATGGCAGTCATTTAGGGAGTGCAGGGCAGAGGCGAGTTAGCAATAACTGCTCAGCGACATTTTATTAAACAGGCGAGGACTAAAACAGGTGTTAGGCCACTTACTCAGAACTTTCGATAAATACCTAAAGAATTGCCTAACATAGTATCAGATCGGACTCCTTCCAGGTAACTTCTAGCGGTGAGCCACTGGTCACTTAAATTAGCCCTCACTGCCTATAAAACTGATTGAATGAGGTCCAATTTCTCCCCTTCAGTACCTAAACCAGCTGTATTATGGAGGCTTTGAGTATAATTGTTTCACATGCTTAAATCAAATTCAAATGCAAGCTCACGAGTCTGTAGCAGATGGAGGAGAGAGCATAAATCGACTCAGCAATTATATAGTTTACAACATTTCCTGTGGGAGACAAAAATCAACTTACATTTCCTCTTTTCTCATGTATTTTGTATGATTATTGCCAAGGGCATTTCCAAAGGGAACACTTGTGGGATGCTAAATAAACCACACTTAGAGGGTTGAGCATATAATGCATTAGAAGCTCAAAGACAGCTTTAAAAGCACACACAGAATGGGAATTTTGCCTGCATCCACAGGCTATTCCCTCTATTATCCTTAGTAATAAATATAAAAATAATTAATAATTAAGCCAAACAAAAATGCATGCTTGCGGCAGAACTGGAAAATTCTATTTGGATATGAGCCAGCAATGAATTACTTTCCAGCTTTGGCTAACAGAGAAACAAAACACCTTGCCAGCATCTAAACCATTTCAATTAATTTATTTTTCCAACAACAATTTATCACTGATTTTTTCCACCTTGTTTTCTTGTTGCAATGGATCCTTTCTGACCTCTTGCAGTTCTTTCCTACTTCATCTATCTACTGAAAGGAATAAGTGATTTTTTTTGTCCTATTTAAAAGTTCTTCTGATCAGAATTGAAGTAGCAGCACTTGACAGGAGACAAGTCACTTGAACAAACAATTAATTTTCAAGTGGCAAGAGAACTTAAAATATTCTCTGAGTACAGACTTGGTGAACTTACTTTCAATTGTACATCAAATTAACATTAGTTTCACTGTAAATTATTAATTTTAAAACAAAAATAGCTAAATCACTTAAAACAAAAATAAAAGCATTAAATAAAACTATATAAATATATATAATCCATCTCCTTTGTTTTCTTCTCCACGTTTCTACAATTCCCATAAAAATCAATGGACCTGCAAATCCAGCACTAGGTTTCTTGTTTTCATATAGCACCAGTGAATGGGCAACAGTAATGAAGTGTGACTACTAATGGTAAATGCTTCTTCTAAAGTTTTTGCCAGAAACTTAGCAATTCAATTTTTTTCTAAAAGTTGTTTCTTTCTCCACTATTCCTGATAATACAATTGAATTTTAATGAAGAAAGCATATTTTTTGAGGGAATGCATTTTAATTATACTAATGGCACAATGGAATAAGTAATAAGATTTTATAAAATACTTGAGTAAGACATCAGAATCCTGTATAAGAATGCCAGTCCAGTCTAGCACATGTTCCTTTGTTACTAGGTATTATGGACAGGAAGCAAGAGTTGTCAGCATGAGCTACATTGGAGTATTTGTAAATGTACTTAAAATTAATGTTAAGATTCCTGAGATCTTTGCAAGAAAGCTTACATGGGACCATTCTAAATATAGCTGCAACATGGCCAGATGCAGAGGAAAGCTCCTTCTACCCTGTCACAACAATGAGACATGATCCCAATGCCTATTGCACCACTGTGTCATTTTTAATTTCCCATAGCACCAATCCTTCTGTCATTTCTGAATGAGGGTGAAAAAATGGACAGCTGATATTATAGCTATGAGTAACTACATTGAGACAGTCCAAAATTCACTAAGGGCTATTACAGAGGAAAGAAAGAAAAGAAATTCATCTTTTTACTCAGGGCTGAATTTAATACCATTTCCTTCAAACCTACAAAGGTAACCTGGTTATTCTCGCTTCCAAAGATCTGTCCCTAATGTGGCAGGTTTCTTTTATTCCACTTGATACTCTTCAGAATTATGGATATGCCCTGAGTCCATGTAATAAAGAAGGTAACATTAATTAGCTATCCAGTATGACAAGTGATGCAAGAGATATTTGGTCAGGTTTTTGGGGAAAACTGGTTAGACAAAAAAAGTTGAAATATAATGATGAGTTTCCTGTGCAGAAGACGCAAAGGATTTTAAGCCACACACAAAATAGGTGCATTCTGATGAAGGATCACTGATCTAAAACATTACCTTTGCTTCTGTTTCCACAGATGCTGCCTGACTTGCTGAGTATTTCCATTATTTTCTGTTCTTAGTTCTTTTAAAGATGGGGTTATGTCAGGTAGGGGATTAACTGCTTAAAAAGAAAATCAAATTCAACTCTAAATCCATGCCTGTTGAAATCCGACAATCAACCCATCCACCACATCCATCAATGCCCCCAATGATCTCTAATCCATCAACACTCCCCCCCAATTCCACAATGTTTCTGCTCTCCTACCCTTGTGGACTCTGTGACACCCTTCTCCCCATTTCTCCACCTCGTTTTTCACCAAATCTACCTCCAGTCTTACTTCCAGCAGGCCATTTGTTTCCACTCTGATTTAAGCAGGTTGCATTTGAATTAAATATTTTTAATGCTTTAATTTTCCACCTGTCACTAACCCACCTATTTTGGGGTTTGAATTAACATAGAACAATTTACTGTCATTGACTATCTGCATGTTGTGAGAAAAACCATATACAGTATATATATATAAAAAAAATAATCAAACCCGTGGAGACACAAGAAATTGCAGACGCTGGAATCTGGAGCAAAAACAAACTACTGGAGAAATTTAACGAGTCAGGCAGCATCTATAGAGGGAAATGGACAACATAGTCTACACCTGAAACGTTGACTGTACATTTCCCCCTACTGATTCTGCCTTACCCATAATCAAAGCCCTCCTAGAATTAAACCCCCAGACCATTTGAAGAAGCCCATAGTTCCTGCTGTTCTGTCCATATCTCCATCTCTGGTCTGAGACTTTGCCTCAATTAATTATAAGACCATCGTTTACAGGAAGTGAAGGATGGCATTAATAGTTTCTGCAGTGACATCTATTTGTAAGATACACTTTACGATTAAGTTAAGTAATTCTAATATAGGGTGTCAAAAGGAGGAGGGTGCAGAACGTAGTCTGGGAGTAGAACAGAGAACACAAAAGAAAGTTGAATATTGGGTTATTTTCATTTAACTTACCATCGGGAAACCTTAAATCTGTGCCCCTAGCCTTTGAATCATCAGGACCAGGTGCAATGCCTACCACACCCAGTGTTCCTCTCTATTGAAGTAAATGGAGAATGGAACTGAGTTGTGGGTTACACTTGAATCCGTTGAAACCTTTTTTTAGCATGACCAAGTGTTAGTGACGTAGACAGATAAGTAACACACTACTCTGTAAAATATTCATCTTTGGCTCAACTGTTATCTGAATAAACTAAACCTTTTCATTGTGTGACAATAATAAGAGCCCTTGCAAGGAATAACAATACTTTACATTAAAAAAAGTTTAATTAATGTGTATGTTAATCCTGTTTACTCAGGTTCCAGCTGTAAAATAGCAAATGCCAAAACACACAATTAAATACAAACACTAATCAAAAATAAATAGATCAGGGGCAAAACAATTTCAGTGTCAGGAACATAGGGACATTTAAAGATACTTTTGTGTGATGAAATATGGAAACCATGTGGACTATAAAACAAAAACATATGCACAATGTCAATAGCAACAGATGTTTAATTACAGTTTATTTCAGCACAGAGAATTCTACTCTGCCCCTAGATGGCAATACTATCAAACACATGCTGAAGAGGGACAGTCAATAATTTATAGTCTGTACTAATTCATCTTAGACTTCAGAGATGGAGTTATAAGCATTGATAACAGATTTGATTCTATAATGGATTTCAATTCCTAAAATTGTTGTTAGACTGAACTCATAAGAACATTGTAATATCTTGGAAGGTACAAAAGCATATCTTTAAAAATTATACAGGCTACATTTTATTTCTTATTATTTTGTAAGAGATATTTGGAGGTATCATTAAACTGGATTCAGTAAAACGTATACATTACATTTGTACTTCTGATGATGAAGAGGAAAAATGTAATACTTAAGTTTATGGATTTCTGTGTGTATTTAAAAAAAGGACAAACATTACTGTTAGCAATTATAGACCATATTCAGGGCATAAATCTAGAGATAGAATCTGATGTCCATGGCAGTAGAGTGATGGCTTTTTGCTCCATGCCCTATTGACAAAGCAACTTCAACATTGAGAATAATTGAAAGCAAAGTGTGTAGGTTGAAGTTTTTAATATGTGTATGAGAAGAAAGATCTTTCTTCTCATACACATATTATATATACTGGGTGGTGATCCATCTGCAAGGTGTACTGTAAATTTTATATTCATTTCTGGTCTACATATGGGCTACAATAAAACAGCTGGGAGGCTTTGTCTTATCTTTGGCTTGTGCAGTGAAAATCTAAGTTTCCACAGGGTTGATATTCACTGCCTCAACCTCTTACCAACAGGACCAGGCCCATCAGAATTAATGTAAATAATATTGGGAAGGGCATACTATATGCACCTAATCTGATATCATTTGTTTTAAGTTATTGCCCAACATTGTTAGGCCCTAAGAATTCAGATTTCAGCCTGTTGTGAAACTAATTTTAAGAAATCTGTAATTTTGAAGAAAACATATTGTAAAGCCTATAGTTAGGTAAGGTTTTCAGAATAGGAAACCTGCCATCTTACCTGTTCTAGCTAAGCCTAAATGGCCTAAACTCCATAGCCTAGAAAGCCATTTAATTTGGAAAGAATCTAATGAAGTCAAGGTTATCAAAGAGTATTTCTCATATGTATATGGGTGGTAAATTAAATGACCTAGGTATTCCTTCTGTTCAGTAATGGCAAATTTAGTAGGACCAAACTACTAGATCTGCTTTTGGCCAGCTCAGTTTTTTTTTTAATCATGCTGCCCAATTAAAATCACTTGCCTTTATTAAATTGGCAAACTCCTTCTGTTTAGGGATGGATAGAGCCAGGGAATTATGCATTGTTTTGTCATACATTGTTGATCCACTGATCCATGCTGTTATAGTACATTTCATTTGAGCAAACATTGGCTGATGAACAAATGGTTTCCAGATATGCTCTTTAACAGTACATATTTTAGATTTCCTGGCTGGTCTGTCTCTGTGAAGAGGGAGTTGGTCTTATTGTTATGATAGAGAGGTTGTTATCCGGACCTACTCTTAGGATGAAAGGCTTCCATTGGTGTTAAGCTAATTTAGGTACCTAAAATAAAAACAAGCAGAAACTCTACCCTATATGACACCAATCAAAGGTAGGAATAAATTAATATGCAACAGTTAATAAGCATCGTCATTTTAACTCACATTCAATGGGGATTTAGAAGGACTGAACAAATATAATTTCATAGTAGCCATCTTTTAGTGTTGTAGGCTTGTCAGAAATCAATGTGCTAACTTTTCCCAATTATTGCTAACGGGAGGATGTAGTTTAGTATTATTTGCTGCACATAGCATACCTGCTCCTGCTATCATTACTATGATAAAACAAATACTATCATGGAAATAATGAATTGAGACTGTGGAAAGATAATGGCCTGGGTTTCACTGAAAAATGGAAGAAGTTCTGCATGGAATTGTTTACATAAATGCCAGTCCTTCAACTTGGTCAAGACAGTTCTGGGGAGATAATCAGAGGCAGCCTGGGGAAGACCTCCCTTTCTAGACTTAGACTTGGTTAATGATTTCTCCTTTGGATTTAGTCTCTGGTGAATGTTTTGGATTACTTGGTTAAGGATTTTCTGTCTCGTAGATATATTTCAAATGTTTGGTTACTGATTATCTCTTTTAGAATGTGTCTTGGTTAAGGATTTCCCTGTTTTTGTTAATGATTTCCCTACTTTGACCTATTTGTCCAAAACACCCCACATAATACATTTTGCTTCACATTGGCCAATAGACTTTGCACATTGGATAAACTAACATCAAAGGAGAGCAGAGAGCCCTCGTCAGTAAAATTCTGGGTCAATGACTTATGTTATTGTTTTTGATAAAATGATGTCATATGCAGTAACAAGATATCACCTGGATCATTATTTAAGTTAAAGCTATTACAGTAGTACTTACACAATTACAATATGTTAAGCTGATTAATACATGCTTGCAATGAAACTTATTTCTTACAAGATCTTTCCTTTCCAACTGTGCAGGCAAATTTGGGGTTTAAAACTTGCTACACCAAGACTGCATTCATTTTTATTCTATTATCCTTAGGAATCACCCATTCGAAATATTCTATTTTCTACATTTACCTTTCATTGCTCTGCATTTTCTTTTATCATTTTGATTTTATAATTTACTTTTCCAATTAATTATGATTATAGGAATGCAATGGCTGGAGTTGCCAAAATGTATGAACATAAAATTTATCATTACATAAAAATGGAAAAATAATCACTGTGCTTTCATTTGTGATGATACTGAAAATTTCAAATTTTTGGTTCAAAATGTGGCTTAAATTTAAAACTGCTGTACTGAAAAACTAAAAATAACTCATTTTAGTACATTGTATTTATTTATTCAGTGTGGTTACTTGTTGTTTCAATCTCTTCATAAAGCACAAGGGAGAACCAACTCCTGAGAGTATTGACCTCGGGGTCATTGCATACTGTTGGGAGATCCAGCTACAGTACCAATTTCACATAGTTTACTGTGATTGTATTCAACTATTTGAAGTACCTCAAAACGTAGTGAAGAGGTCAAAAGGCTGCAAAGGCTGAAAATGATCAAAATTTTGCATTGATCTGTAGCTGTCAAGAGCTGATGTGAGTTGAAATACAGAGGCAACACAGGAAGTTTCCAGAGAAACATGTGCACATACTGCCTTTGGTTCCTAAACCTTTTATACCTAATGTGACTGGTGCCTAACATGTGATAATGGCTTTTGTTTTGATTTTATATGGCTGTAACAGTATTTTGACTTAGATTTGCTTTCTGTTTGAAGGGAACTGTGATGTATGACCACAATGCTGCTAAGCCGTTAAGTGTGCTCGTCTCTGCAGCAGCATACTTTCTGTTCCTACTCTGGAAACATTTGTGATGATTCAAATCTTCCACTGCCATCCTTTATTTTAACTTATTTAAAACTTTATTATTTAATGGCATTCTGGAAATAAGCGCCCGAGTAGACTTCTCGAGAGTAGAATAACCCAAGCTATGAGCTCTGTTATGACTGCTGTCCACTCTGCTACCTACTCCGCTGACAGAACCTATGAGTCAGAATGAGCAAGTGGAAGGATATCAGTTTGCCTCTCATCTTCTGAATGACGAACCTTCAAATGCTCGAGTTCTCTTCTATCCAAATTAAAAGATGAATGAAATCACCCTTCTAACACTGGAGAGTGTGGACAGATGGTGGGTACTGCAGTTTAACATGACCTAGGTAATTTAAGTTATCAGATGCCATACACATTAAATATTGCCAAAATGAATCACAGTGATAGGGTATTGGATTGATAAATGTTTCCAAATTGGTAACTGAAAATATAGAAATAGGGGCACTCATTGGCTAAGTGGACAAACATTTACATCATCACTTTTGCTGGAGTCGAAATTAACCAAATATCAAATGATTTTTGGCTTACTTGTTCTTCATTGTTCTTTAACAGAATGTGGGTGTCACTAGCATGGCCAGCATTTATTGGCCATCCCCAATTTCCCCTGAGAAAGTGGTGGGGAGCTGTTGTCTTGAACTGCTGCAGTTGTTCTGGTGAAAGTACTCTCACAGGGTTGCTGAGTAGGGAGTTCTAGTAATTAGTTAATGCGATAAAGGAGCAGTAATATATTAGGAGTAGTGTAGGTTTGGGGAGGGGATAGTAGTGGTGAGATTGAAGATATGGGAGAATCTGTTAAAAAATCTGTTAGATCTGTTAACGATAGCATACGGTGGCACGGTAGCGTAGCGGTTAGCGCAACGCTATTACAGCGCCAGCAATTGGGGCTCGATTCCCGTCGCTGTCTGTAAGGAGTTTGTATGTTCTCCCGTGTCTGCGTGGGTTTCCTCCAGGTGCTCCGGTTTCCTCCCACATTGCAAAGACGTACGGGTAGGTTAATTTGGGTTTAAAATGGGTGGCGCGGACTCGTTGGGCCGGAAGAGCCTTTTACCACACATTAAATAAAATTTTTTTAAAAATTTTAAAAAATGTTTAAAAATATGCAATTCACCAGGTAGGTAATTCTATTGTGAGCCTTACCATTGAAACTGGCACATTTTACTGCATGTATGATCCTTTTTGTAACTCCATAAGGTTTAATTTATTTAATCTGATAAACTTGGATTTGCAATTCCAAATTTACCGCATTGACATAATTTTGATGGAACAGTGCACTTCATGCCAATAACTACATTGGTGCTGAATGCTGATTTCTAACGTTATCAAGTGCCTGGATTGTCTAGACTGACTTAGTTTTGCTGGTCCAGTAAAGTGACAACTCAGTTTCAGTCAGTTTTTCTCATCATCTTTCCTGGCTTCCGTAGTGTAGGTGAAAGTGCTTCATTAATGTTATAGCCAACAAGATTAATTTACGTAGAAGTCAAACTTTGGCATTATAATATTTTAAATATGCTATAAATCATGAAACCTTAGAATTTAGATACATAGAAATAATTTTAATGTGTGGGAATGGTTGGGATGGAGTGTGGGCCAGCTTCAATTTTCCACCTTCCAGATATTACAGAGGTGAGACAAGGGTCAGCTGGTAACCCACTCCCAGGAGCTGTTTTAACATTTTAAATAAGACAATGATTTATCTGTTTTTCAGTGTAGCTGTATAAGGCAAGAATAGCTTCAGGAAGAGCAGGTTTTCCTCCCCTGGTCCCATGCCCTGGGTAGCTAGGATCAGATGTTCAAACCCACAATACTAATTTCCTCTCTCTTCTCCAGGTCATGGATTGGGAACTGGGGTGTTCCCTGATGACTGATACCCAAGCCCGATAACCAGGCTCACTTTAAGATGGTGACCTTACTGCACTGCAAGACTCAGGCAGTGGAGATAGGCTCTGTGTCAAACTTCAGGATTCCTATTGAAAACTCACCACCTATGTAACACCCCAGTGAATATCCAGGCCACATTTTCTGACACAAATTTAATCTGATATGCAAGTTAATATTACTGACAGAAAGGAACAGGCGTGGTTTTTTCACAGAGCAGTATCTGGGCTTGGCTAAATTCCATACCTTTATTTGTTCACTTGCATCCCATGTTCTGAATGTGAGCAATGGCATTTTATAATGAATACTCACTGTTGAGGGTGATAGAGCAACATTGAAGTAGCATATCATGGTCTTTCTGTGCTGTCATTATTAAAAAAGGCTCTTTTAAATCACTGCATCATATGAGTCTGTGTTGCACAGATATAACATAAGGACATCCTCCTTCATTCAGTGCTGTAGATTGTGCAATGTACCACCTGCACACTGTGAATTGAGTTTTTGTTATCTTATGCTAAAATGTGATTGGCAAGAAAAACCACAAGTTTAAGTTATAAAGCACCATTAAATATGGTAGAATATTCCAAGGTACTTCACAGGAGCATGATTAAATGAAACTTGACTCTGAATCACTTCGGTTATAAAGGCAGATAACTAAAAGCTTGATCTAAGAGATGGGGTTTAAAGAGACTCTAAAAGAAGCTAAAAGAGTTCTCTCTTTCTGAGGCAATCCCTTAAGTTAAAGCTTCCCATGGTCTGTGGGTTCTGAGGTGGCTAATGAGCCCAATGTGGGACTCCAGACAGGACAGCTGGATGGGTTGTTTGGGAGGCAGTGTGTTTCTTCCATTGATTACACTGGGTGTCTCCGTGCTCCCAACGGAGAGACTCAAGGCTCTCATTGCCATCTCACATGATCCTTCTTCATTTTAAGTGCTCACGAGCCAGGTACTCCCATGAGTTGACAAGGGTGTTACATCTTAGCAGGAAATAAAAATAGCTCTTCAGCCAACAGAAAACCTGCAAAATGGAAGGCAGGTGGCAGAAGAAAGGGGCATCTAAAATTTGGTGACAACCACGACATGCATGGATTATTTAGTTCTATCAATACCATCTAGGGCCCAAACAGTCAAGGGCTCACCCCGTCAAAGGCCAAGCGGTGGAAAACCTGAGACATTCAGTGCCTGCTGGAAGGAGTACTTTGAGGAACTTCTCATCTGTGACATTGTCCTTGACATGTATGTCTTTAACTTCATTCCACAGCAATCTATCAGGTCCAGCCTCACCACCACACTAGTCCAACAAGAAGTCAAAAAGATCACATATCAACTGAAGAACAACAAGGCCTTGGGATCAGACAGTATCCCTGCTCAAGTTTGGTGGTGAACATATTCAGACACAAATTCACAGCCTCATCTCCCACATTTGGGAAGAGGAGGACATGCCAGGGAAGCTCAGGGATGCTGTAATTGTGACTATCTTCAAGAAAGGAGACATATCCACTTGTAGTATTACCCTGCTGTCTGACATATGCAAGGTCATTGCACGGGTCCCCCCAAATTGTCTACTCCCAATTTCTGAAGAGTTAATTCCCAAATCACAGTGTAGATTCCATCCATCCAGAGGATCAATGGACATGATCATCACTACATGACAAATCTAAGATAGAGAATCAAAGTAGTTTATAATATGAATTTCTGAGCATAGGGGCTTAGCAGCTGAAGGAGGCAACGGTGGAACAATTAAAATTAGGAATGGTCAGGAGGTCAAATTGATAGAGCACTGTTACAAAATTCATGGAGAATGTTCAGATTAAAAGAGATGAAAGTTAGGGAGCAATGAGACCATGAAGGGATTTGAAAAAAAGAATGGGTTATCTTAACATCAAGGCAATATTTAACTGGTACGTCAGTCTGCATAGTGGTGAGACGTGAATCAGGCAGGGTTTTGGATGATCAAGTTTATGGTGGGTAGACCAAGGCTAAGTGGTGGTGAGTTCAAATATAAAGGGAACAAATGCATGAATATGGATTTCAGTATCAGTAGAGCTGAAGCAGAGGTGTGGTTCGACAGTGTTAAGCAGATGGATGCAGGCAGTCTTTTTGATTGAATTATCAAAGATGAATTAAATAACTTCCATTGTATCCTGTATTGCAGGCTGGATTATAAATTCTACTTTTGCATTCAATGAAGGATAGTAAATGGGAATCATGAAAAAGGTTCTTTAATAAAGTTTCTATTAAGTTAGAGCTTAAGCCTATTACATTGAATGCATGGTGGTGGAAGGTTCTGTGAAAATATTCTTCACCCATTATATGTCAACCAACTTAAAGAGGATTGCTATGATTTAAGAGATACATACACCAAGACATTCATGTTCACATGTTGGTAAGAATGAAATTGATCTTGACTGGAATGTTCTTTTTAAATGTTTATTATCGTACTACATGAGAAATCTTTAAATGGATAACTGGATCTAATTTTGCAAAATCCCTGTCCAATACAGTTTATTAGAAAGGTGTATAGTCCTGATTTGTTGTAGTTTACCAATTTGAATTCATCTTAAAATATTCTGAGATTATAATTATTAAAATGTTGAGGAAGTAGTAAAAGAACTGAAAAATTTAAATGATTTCTCTGACAAATAGATGAATTATATTATTACATCTGGGAGTTAAAGGATGGCAAGAAAGAAATTCTTGAAGATGATAATGAAATTTCAGATAATATTTTCAGAGTTCAATTCTCATGCAAAAGGAAAATAATGTTGCTCTTTCTGGCTCATAATTTTCAGAATTAAGATATGTTGCCTTTGTATAGATATTTTAAACAATCATGAAGACTTCTATATTTAATTATAAAAGAGGCCCAGTCTTCAAAAGGTTAACTAGAACAATACTGCTAATATTTCTGATCTGTTTGTTTTCTCTGACTTCTGGTTTCTTGGCCAGCAGAATTATTTACCTACTGTTGACAAATTTCCTAATGTAAATCTAACAGATTGTTACACATGCTGTTGGCATTCACGTTTTTTATTTTTTAAACAATGTCCTTCATGTAACAGTAGTTAAACGCAGCAGAAGGACATCATTAGAGCCATGGTTAACTGTAATTTACACCATTAGGAAGGCAGCACAATTTTTATTGCCTGGCAATTTTCTCACTTCAGTATTTGTACCATATGGCTCAATTTGTGTAATAACCTTAATTTCTGCACCCTTCAGGTCTGCTTCATCTCCTACAGAATCGGAATGCAGTTTAGCAGAAAGGGGACTGTCTATACTTCAAGAGTTGAGATTAATAATCTGTCACGTCCTGTTCTGGTGAAGGAATGTGAACAGCAGACAGATGGTATCTCTACAAATGACTGTCAGAGGTCCTGATCCAATCAATACGATGTATTAATACATCTCCCATTGCTCCTTCTCTAGGGGCCGCAAAGCACATCTGGAAAGTTCTGGGGACTGCGGTGGTGAAAGCTGATTCTTTTCAGAATCAAACTGAGTCCAATTAATTTTTCATGTATACTTGATAACCATTTTATAATGAGGTGTGTACTTCTTGATGGATATACAGTGGCAGTACAGACCGCCTGCATTTTCTATCCCCATTCAATCCTCTTTTAGCAACCAATCCATTAATCAAACAATCTGGCACGGAGCTGAACCCTCAGCACAGTTGTGATCAATACCAGCCTAAAAAATACAGAAACAGCCTCCAGCATGCATGGCTATCTGGCCATTACATCAGCTACTGCTTCAGGAAAAATAGTGTTGCCATAATTATCTTCTAGTTATAAAAAAAATTGCAAACTGCTTCTGCGTTAGTTTTTTTGCTTTGCCTTTAAACTCTGCAGTATACTATTTATGTTCAAATGTTTCAGGAACATTTTTAATTAACACTGTAATTGAGTTTATACTTGTGCTGATAAATGTAATTTATTTAGTTATATAAATAGCTAATATTAAAAGATTAAAAGCTTAAATAAAGTCTTATCCTCTGCTATAATATATTGATACTGCATATCAATGGAGCTAATGTAACTGAACTGGATAATTCAAAACCTTTCAAACTCTGGAATGCATTTCTGATACTAAGTGCATGTGAAAATGACTCTAAGTCATACACTTTTTTTCAATCATTTGCTGTTCATACAATTGTTACTTACTAGAAAAATGCTTTATATGTCACACAAAAATATATTGATCAATGGTAATTATTAAATATACAGTAGACTAAGTATTCTTTTGTAGATTTGAACGTGTGCTGTGCAGACACAAAACAGAACAGTTATTTGCCCATAGAAGTAATTAACCTTTAGTCCAAATGATTGGTCCACTGGGGTTAATGTTCTCTGAACTTCAATAAAGCTGTCACCTGCCAATATCAGCCACTAACTCCTATCTTAATGATATTCCCATTATATTTTGTAGGTTATAATGGAGCAGTTAGAGTGGTCACCTGTCCATAACAGCTGCTGACTTCTTGCTCTGAAGTCTCCATTAAGTTTGATTAGCTATGAACTATAAAGATGTGGTCATCTGTTCATAATGTCCATATATTTGCAGTCCTTGCAATTGTTCGCAATACATTCCTTGGGCTTTGGTACATCAGTTAGATTGGTCTACATAGACCACTGCCTTGGAAGTTATACTGGGGTTAATTTGAAACAAGAACAGTACCCATCTGATTTCCTAAGTAACTAAAGATGCTGTAACAGGAATAATCCATGAGTTTACCTACATTCCCTATTCTAATATTTATAATCCAATAGCTGAATAGAGGCATCAGACAAGATATTTTGTCCAGAATTTCCCTGTAATATAAATAATGCACACACACACAGTCACATACATGCGCATGCACACTCGCACGCGCGTGCGCGCACACACACACACACACACACACACACACACACACACACACACACACACACACACACACACACAGATTGGAGGGAGGCAGGGGAGTGAGACTAGCTGAATCGTTGTAGCATACACTCGCATGGTCTCAATGGGCCGAATACCTTCCTTCAATGCTGTAATTTTTCTGCGATTCTGCAGGGAGAAACTGGCATTTGTTAAACTTACTTCACACTTGCAAATTTTGGACTTGCATTCTCTGTTTCTGTGCTCATTGGTTATTTCAAACAAAACACAACAAATACTCAAAGTCTGAAAGGAAAACAATAAATGCTAGAAATTCTTACCAGTACTTATAAATCACAGAATAGTTACAGTGTAGGAGGAGACCATTTGGCCCCCGAATCTAGCTAGCCCCAAATTTACACCCCCCCCCCCCATAGCCCTGAAAATTCTTTCCTTTCAGATATTCATCCAGCTCCCTTCTGAATGTTTAAATTGAATCTGCCTCCACTACGAACCATGGCACTCCATTCCAGACCTAACCATTCACTGTGTAAAAACAATCTTTCCTCATGTCAGTTCTGATTCTTTTGCCAAACACCTTCATTCTATGTCCCCTAGTTCTTACCACTCAAACAGTTCCTTTCTAGTCTATTCATATATGTCATGATTTTAAACACCTCTGTCAGATCTCCTTACAATCTCCTCTTTTCCAAGGAGAACAACCCCAACTTCTCCATTCTATCCACATAACTAAAGTCCATCATTCATGGAATAATTTTAACAAATTTCTCTTGCACCCTCTCTAAAGTCGTTATTTCTTTTTAAAAGCATGGTGCTGGAATTTGGCACAATAAGCTAGGTGTAATAAACTGGAGTTTTGTAAAGGTTTGTCATGACTTCCTTCCTCTTGTAATCCATGACACTTCCTGTAAAACCCAGGATCCCATATGCTTTATTTTTAAACATTTTCTCAACCTGCCCTATCACTTTCAATGAACTATCCACATATTCCCACAGATCCTTCTGTTTTTACCCCTTTTAGAGTTGTGCCCTCTAGTTATTAAAATAGCTTTCATCTGCTGAAGTTATACAATGTACCACACCAGAATGATCCTGGACCACTGTATGGGCTATATTGCAATTTACCCAAATCTATTCAAAAAGTACAGCTCTGCTTCTGTGACTTGGTGATCTGTTCAACAAGAGCTCTGGTGGTGAGGTGAGCCTTAATACATATTTGGAATCGAATTTGGTTTCAATAGGAGGATGATCATGAGAAGGAACAAGAACAGCTAAAAAGGAGGAACAGCAGGATCACCAGCACATCATATTGCTGAGGGCTCATAGAAAATAGTTTATCAAAGAGCATTTTGTCTGAACCGACCCATCCATTCCCAAAACACCAGCTAATCCACAATTCTCAACATCACTGTTCTTACTACTGTCATCGGATCCTCTTCCTTCAAACCAGTTTTCTGGGTCTTTGCATCACTTCATTATAAACATCATCAAAAACTTAAAAAACAAAATTCATTAAACAACTGAAAACTATGTAGGATGGTATATACAATAAATGGTAGGGCCTTAGGGAGTATTGAGGAAGAGAGAGACCTTGGTGTACATCCAAAGATAGTGGCTGCACAGGGAGATAGTGTGGTAAAGAAGGCATGTGGAACGATAACCTTCATTAGCTGGGGCATAGAATATAACAGCAGGAAAGTTATGGCACAGCTTCATAAAACATGGGTGAGGTCACATATTGTGCTTCAGTTTTTGCTGCCTCAGTATAGAAAGGACGCAATTGCCCTGGATTAGTGCAGAGGAGACAAACCAGGATGTTGTTGGGATAGAAGGTTTCGGTTAAGAGGAGAGACTGGGTAGGCTGGATTTATTTTCCTTAAAGCAGAGAAGGCTGAAAGGGGGACCTGCTGGAGGTGTACAAAATTATGAGGAGCATAAATAAGAATAGACAGTACTAAACTTTAGCAGTGCGTTCAATCAGAGAGCATAAATTTAAAGTAAGCAGTAAGCAATTTAGAAGGCATATAAGGATATTTTTCCCCCACACAGAAGGTGGTTAGAGTTTGTAATGCACTGTTTGAGAAGCTGGTAGAGGTAGACACTCTCACAATATTTAAGAAGTAAGGAGGCAAGCACTTGAATTGCCATACATAGAAGTCTATGGACCAGGTGCTGGTAAACGGAGTCAATTTAGATCGGTACTTGATAGTCAGCATGGACTGGGTGGGCTGAGGGCCTGTTTCTGTGCTGTATGACTCTATGGCAGTTATCTTTAACCGACCTCATAGGTGATCAGTCACCTTCCCTGGACACTTGGTCCCCAGTGATAGGCAGTGCAATGGCAGATGATATTTAATCCTCATATATGTGAGGTGATGCATTTTGGGAGGATGAATAAAGGT
The DNA here is from genome assembly GCF_009764475.1 of Pristis pectinata. Lineage (NCBI taxonomy): Eukaryota > Metazoa > Chordata > Chondrichthyes > Rhinopristiformes > Pristidae > Pristis > Pristis pectinata. The sequence goes on from NC_067407.1 coordinate 109,166,782, forward strand.
AGGACATAAAGAATGAATGGTTGCACCCTAGGGGATATTCAGGAACATAGGGACCTTGTTGTACAAGTCCAAGGATCACTGCAGATGGCAGCACAAGTGGATAGAGTGGTGAAGAAGGCATACAGGATACTTGCCTTCACTTCTGGAGCACAGAATACAAGAGCATGGAGGTTATGGTACAACTTTATAAAGCACTGGTTAGACCACAGCTGGACCAGTGTGTACAGTTCTGGCTGTCATACAAAAGGAAGGACATGACTACAGTGGAAAGGGTGCTGAGGAGATTCACTAGGATGTTGCCTGGTTTGGAGCTTTTCAGTACTGGGGAGAGACTGGGTTTGTTTTGAGGACAGTCTGGGGTTGCATTCCTTGGAGCGAATGAAGATGAGCAGGGGATCTGACACAGATATACAGAATTGTGAAGGGCATAAATATGGTAGACAGTAGGAAACTTCTTCCCATAGCAAAGGTGTCTAAAATTACAGGGCCAAGTATAAGAGATAAGAAAGCTGGAGGGAATCTGAGGAAGAACTTCTTCACTCAGGGGGTGGTTGAAATCTGGAACACACTGCAGGGGTGGGTGGTCAGAACAGGTACTCGCAAAAGGTTTAAGAAGTATCTGGACAAGCACTTGAATCGCTGAGGCATAGACGGCTATGGACCAAGGGCCAGTAAATGGGATTCGTACAGATTGGTACCTAAAGGTTGGCATGGACATGGTGGACTGAATGGCCTGTTTTTGTGCTGTATAATTCTATGACTCTATTAGCTGACTAGAGATTTAAATGATTTTAACAGGCTGTCAATTTCAAGTGAATGGGCATATACAGAATATACTCCCAATGTAGCTGGTGTGGTTAGTTTTCTATGCTAGCCTATAAATAAGATGGAAAATCTTGAACAAATTAATTGATTTTGCTAAATTTAGTGTAATTGGAAACAAAATTGCAAAATTCAGCTTAATGATAGCCAACAACAATTGTTCCAAAGCTTTGTTGTCAGCAAAAAATTAATAAACAGCATTCCACCCCTTTTCCCATGGGTCAGTTATTAAAATGGAGCAACACACAAGAAGCTGGAGGAACTCAGCAGGTCAGGTAGCATCTATGGAGAGAAATGGACAGTTGACATTTCGGGTTGAGACCCCTCAACAGTCTGTTATTAAACTGTTTCTTTGAAAAGTTATTTGCTTATTCTGAACTTTTGCAACATGTTACAATGTTTTTTAAATCATTAGCTGATTTATATCTTGGTTTCTGATTTACTTTTGCTGCTTTACTTTGATAAGTTAGCTTTGGAACAGTTGAAAATGAATTTAGTTAAACCAAGAAGTTCTATTTTCTCAGTAATAAATATTTTTCAACACTGGTCTAACACCAGCAGACCCGATTCTAATTCAACTTTCCCACCAGACATGGACTTTCTAATATTGAAACAGATCTTATAAAACATGACTGTTGAAATATGGTCAGCAGGAATTCTGCACAATTTCTGAGAGTTGAAGAAGGGCTTATGTGCTTTGACAGAAGTAACATAGCAGATCAGAAAATTATAAAATGAACCTGAAATTTTATTGTCCAGTAATGATCACTCAAGGAAAAATTAGGTTTACTAAGTTTTCCCTCTTGTGAGATTTTCTCTGCCTTTTTATTAACATCAAATGTTAAAATGTGAAAATTGATAATGGCAGAAATATAAAGTGGGAAATTTGAATCACAGGCAATCTCACATGCAACTTCAAACTTTATTCTTATTAAAATCCAGGAAACTACTAAAATCACTCTGAGCATTAAAAAAGGATCCATTTTAAGTAAGAATATAAATTTAAAAATAAACATATTGATCAAAAGTTAGAAAATTTGTTGTTGACTTTTTGGCTTACCGACATTGTCACTGCTGTAACAATAGATGCGTTAACTGTAGGATCATTTTTTTCTCCCTTCATCGATAGCATAATATTGAGAAATAACTCCATTCAGAAAGCTTGGCATGATCCAATAGATTAGGACAGAAAACGCACTTGTGGCTTGCGAAGGGGGAGCTGCCATGCCTGAGGAGCTGCTTCAAGGGTTTATACAAAACTCCACAGACTGTCTACGGATCCCCTGGAGTTGCAAGCTCTGACACAATATTCATATTCAGTGTAAGGCTGAAGCATATCTGAAGCATCTATAAAAATCCAAAGCACCTTTGGACCAAATGACAACCAACAATTTTTCTTGCATCCCAGTGGGCCACCTGTATAACAGAGAGGAATGAAAACAAATATTCATTTTATCTGAGTAATCCTGGAAGGAAATAGGTTTGGTTACATCCAATTTTATTTCTTTTAAGAAAGGTTATTAAACATTTAGTCTTTACTAATAATAAATGATTTATTTTATTTGACAAAAGCTGTTATTTCTTTGGACTTATCATGTAAGTTAATAGAACAACAGGAGGTAAGAAGGATTTTATTCCTTTCCTTTTCTTTTGTGATATAAATATTAAATTGTAATTTGCTCCTGAAGAAAATGCGAAAGTGTATTTGCTTCATTCCAATTTGTTGCAATTGCAGTAAAGTTAATTCCCTCATGTACCTTTCAAAGGGTCCACGTGCAATATGAATGAGAAAAGAAACTTTGAAACGTGAACAGTCATTTCTTACTTCAATGGAGAAAAGACACTGAATTTCCTTGGACTTGCTGCTCTATCAGATGTGCATAAGCAACTCTGTTTGTGCTTATGAATGGGTTTATATGCACATCTGATGTAGTTATTACAGTGCAGGAGCAGAAAGTGCAAGGAATTCAGAACCATCATTGCTACATCTCAGCTGTAACTGTAGAAGATTAATAATTTCAGGAGTTTTGTGGTAGAAAACGGTTCTGGAAAAGATGAAATTAGACATTGACAAATAATGGCTTGATGTTTGGTAGTGGAGAATAGGAGACTGGAGAGGTGCAGAAGGTATCATTAGAGGGTGAGTGTTTGGTCTGAGAACAATAACACCCTCTATTAAATAATTACTTTAATACAGGCAAAATAAAGTTTGCAGAAAAGATACCAAACAAAACTTGATGCTGAGCCATGTAAGGAAATAACCAAGATAGATGATCAATAGCTTTATCAAGAGGTTGTTTTTAAATGGTTTATTAAAGGGGGAAAGAGAGGAGAAAAAGCAGAAAGGTTTGGAGAGAGAATTTCCTAGGGTCTTGGCAGCTGAAGATAGTCATAGAGCAATGCAGCATGGATACAGGCTGTTCAGTCCAACCAGTCCATGCCAACCATGGTACCCCCCACCCCCCACCCCCCAAACTAGTCCCAATTTCCTGCATTCGGCCCATATCCCTCCAAGCCCCGCTCCTCTATGTAGCTATCAAAGTGCTTCTTTAATGATACTATTTTATCTGCCTCAACCTCTTCCTCTGGCAGCTCATTCCATTGACTCACCACCCTCTGCGTGAAAAAGTTGCCTATCAGGTCTCTGTTAAATCTTTCCCCTCTCACCTAAAACCTATGCCCCCTAGTTTTGGACTCCTCTACCCTGGGAATAAGACTGTTACCATCCACCTTATCTATGACTCTCATAATTTTAAACACTTCTAGAAGGTCACCCCTCATTCTCCTACGTTCTAAGGAATAAAGACCTAGGCTGGCCAACCTCTTTCTGTAACTCAGGCCTTCTAGTCCTGGCAACATCCTCGTAAATCTTCTCTTCACTCTTTTCAGTTTAACTAAGTATTTTCTATAATAGGGTGACCAAAACTCCACGTGCGGCCTCACCAATGACTTATACAACTGCAACATAATGTCCCAACTCCTATAGTCAATGCCCTGATTGATGCTACCATAGCTACCATTGATGGAGTGATTACATTTGAGGACAAGGAAGAAGCCAAAATTTGAGAATTATTCTTACTCAAGTGCTTATCTACTTCCCCTTTGGAAACAGTGATTGTTTCTGCTTCCATCGCCTTCTAGGAAGTGAATTCCAAATCATATTTCTCAGATTCCACATATTTGGAACATCAAGTCCATGCCACTACTCACATCTTTCTCATCAGTCCTATTCCCCCAATTATTTCCCTATAACCTATTCTCTCAGACATGCTCATCAATTTCCTCCTAATTTTCTTGACATCCACCTTCACTGGGGGCAATTTATTTTGGCTAATTAACCCATCAACCCATCCTTGGGATGTGTGAGGGAACTGGAACACCCAGAGGAAATCCATGTGCAAACTCCACACAGACAGGGTCCGAGGTCGGGATTGAACCTGGGTTACTGGAACTGTGCAGAAGCAGCTTTAATGCTGTGCTGCTTATCATCATAATTCCTCTCTGAGTAAAACAGTTTTACTCATATCCCCATTGTATCATTTGCCCAGATATTTAAATCTGCATCTTCTGTTCCTTGAATCATCTGGCAACAGGAACAGTTGCCTCTAGTCTCTCCACCTAAACTGGACTTGATCTTGTACACCTACATCAAGTGCTGCAGGTTCTGAGCAAGAATGACTAGATCAAGTAAGGCCAATGACAAAACTGAGGCTGTTGTCATCACAGCAGCAAGAAGATAGGGGTCAAAAGCATAGAGGAGGCAGGGATGGATGTATACCATGGGGTGTGAGGTGGGGGCAGCTATAGGCCAAATCAAAAGCCCAGAACCAAAATCAATGGAAGAAGGTCATGGCATAATGACACAAATGGTCTTTATTTAGATGGAAGCATAGAGGAACAATGCTATCTCTTTGCTGAGAATGACTGGCAAGAGAAAGTCAAGAAGAAAAACAAAAATTAATCTGTCTTCTTGATGGTAGATCTTTCTTTCAATCATTTGTTTTTTGCTCCAGATTCCAGCATCTGCAGGCTCTTGAGATTCAAATATTAGCTGCATAGAAAGTGTTGGGCTCCCTTAAGTTAGCATTGCACTGATTTTATATCTATATACTGATCATTAACTTTCAACTTAATTTTAAAATCACTGCATTTTCCATTTTTGCTGCTGGTGGCATATATATTTTCTGTGCTTTGCTCTTCACACTGCTCAGCACTTCAATATTGTGGAAACCCCTTTATGACATTTCTTTTATCAGTGTTGCAGTTGCATTGAGAGCCTATTTAGCTGACATTATCCTGACTTTCCATCCTAGGTACAACCTTACATAGAGAGGCAAAATGGTCTTCCTTTTTGTAGTTGAATTATTTCACTGCTCTAATCTTGTGAGGAATGATCTCCAATGTACCAATAACAACTCTCCCCACCTGCCTTGCCTTTCACACCAAATTCAGGCTCAGTGTTTGAACTCCTGCCCCTATTGTATTAACACTGAAATTATTCATTGGCCAAAATTCTCTAGTGTTTTTGGAAGTCATCTCAATTACGTGGCAATTTTATATGCACAGTCAAACTTCAAATATTGTGTATTTAAAAATCTAGGTTGAATTTCCTCATCTGTCAAACTGCATGAGAACTTGTCCTGAAGTGGTCAATTCAGGAAGGTGCCAAAATTACACTGTTGAGACAGATTCTTCAACACAATTATATAATTACTAATGGTCTTGCCCTGACTTTAGGTTTCTGGCTTTGAGTGTGCAACTTTCTAAAACCTCTGAGGAGATTAGATTAAAGTGACTCTACAATCTCTCTATCAGCTCATCAAATAAAACATCTATCATGTTATGTAGCATGAGGAGGTCTGCTAGTGACATATGTATCTGAGCCTCTCTCTATTAGCAAGATTGCTTTCTTGCATTCTCATATGGCTTCATTTTGACCAGGTACACTTTTGTCCTGGCCCTCAGTTTCACCAATATTATTTGTCCTGATGAACATCTTCATCCATTGAAGGGCTCATGCACTTAATCATGAGCACCATGATAACTGATATAGCCAGATTGGGTCTGAGCTGCCAATTTGCAGTTTCCTGCTTTAACAATCACAAGGCCAGCATATACTACATTTTGCTTCTCTGGTACTTGAATCACATTGCTGAAAGTCTGTGCATGGAAATTACTCTGACTAATCATGATTTTTCAGACACACCCTACCAATGACTTTGTAACTTAATACTTCTCCATGCTTGCCATCAGTGTGCCCTTGTGAGTTCTTGGTCAATAGTGAAGTAATGCACAGGGTGAAAAACATGGACAGTTCTAAAAGGTGTGACTGGTTTTACCCAAGATCTTCCTTGATTGTGCAATCACGCAATGAAACACATATGATGTAATATATCATGTAGTAATGTCATGCTTATTTAAATGCACTATAGCAAGCCTTCACTAATTTAATAAAAGATGCAGACAAGAACAACAAAGTTTGACCCAGAGTACACAGGACATCAGCTAAATTAGAGAATTAACAAGATTTTGAATGACATAGATAAAGTCAGACTAACACATTACTTTAAAATAGCTCAGGAAAACAAGAGCAGATACAAATTTACGTTGATAATAGAAATCAAAAATAAAATTAGGAATTTCTTTACAACTGTGAAAACACAATGAAATAATGTGTACACGAAAAAAGATACATTGCCGCTGTTCAGTGAGAAATTGGATGCTTTGAGAGGAGAGTGAGTACCATAGAGGGATCAGATTCAAAGGAACAAACAGCCTTTTGTCAACCTTGACATTTGTTATTCTTTCATGACCATGCGGCATCTAATAATAGATAGTCTTATTGTCTTTCAAAGTACTAAAACTAAATGGAAACTAAATGTATTACAAAATAAAAGATAGAAAATTAGGTAAACTGGAAAGTAGCAGGCTATGCTTACTTTAATCACTGTAACATCTTGGCATCAGTGTATTTCCTAAAGGCACTTTAAAATCATATTTTTACTCATAGACCCCCAGTAATATATGGAATGTGATAGAGAATAAAAGCTTAACAATTCAATGGTGTTTTAAAATCTCGTCTCTGCTAAGAGCAGAAAATCCTTCAGTCAACACAAGAGTGCCCTTAGACCCTTAGAGAAGAGGTGGGTCAGAAGCTAATGGCCAGGAGATGAAGTAACAGAATTTGGCTTCAGTGTTAAAAGTTAACCATCTCTTAAAGGTGGCTGGTACAAATTTAACTTTTAGCTCAATTACTCTCTCCTTGTGAATGCATCAGTTTCGTACCATTACTCACAGCCAGCCCTTTCCTGCTTCTTTCACTCTGCTGCACCATACTTCACTGTACCACCTTCTACTCACACACTTAGGATCTCATAGTTTCAGCAGTTTTGACACGCTGAAACTTGGGATCTCTAATTGTTCTTGAACTGAGTGGATTGCTGGGCCAGTTAGAAGTCAACTGCCACTATTGTAGGTTGGTCTGGAGGCAGGTTTAGGCCTTACCAGGTCAGAACAGCAGATTCCCTTCCTTTGGGCATGAGCAAACTAGTTGGATTCTTAAGACAATCTGGTATTCTGATGGTTACCAGAAGTAATACTGGGTGATTATCGTTCCAGAATCTATTTAATATATTGTGAATATAATTGTCCAGCTGGTCATGGTGGAATTTGAAACCATGAGTCTGAATTATCCATCCAGACCTCTGGACTGGTAGTCTAATAATTTAGTTACCATACTACCCAACCCCAAGTTTAGATTAGAAAATACCTTCAAGCTTTTAAGCAAGTGACCTGTTGGTGCAAAGAATTTTGAATGGCCAAAATGCTGTTGAATTGAAGTCATAGTCATAGGGTCATACAGCACAGAAAGGGGACTTTTGCCCCACTATGTTCATGCTGACCTTTTTGCCTGTCTACACTAATCCCATTTGCCCAAGTATCTTCAGCTAAATTTATTCAGCCTGTGTAGAACATGGTTTCTGCAGCAGTTATAGTAAATTTCCTTTACATTGTGGATGCCATCAACTTGACAAAACTCTGTCATCATTTTGAATGACTCAGAAACATATCAGTAAAGAACATAGAATTAAGAGTGACTGCTGAGAGATATGAGTGTGCGACTCCCCCATAACGTGCCATGATGAGCAGTTTCATTAACATTGTAAAAGATTGTTTACTGCATGTCAGATTTGGCTCTTTTTATAAACCCCTTCATAAATATTAACTAGTACAGATGTTCTTTTTTTTTACTTGGACAAATAATTTTTATTATGGACAAAGGCAGTGAAAAACGTAGCAGTATACAGCAGTTAATTAATTTTCTGTTAATAAGGTTGTCTACTTAAATAGACCATTTGCTAAGGCAAAGATTTATTCCCCATGTAAACTACAGAAGCTGTTTAATGGGAATATTGAGACAAAAGTAATCTTTTGCCACACCAGGATGATGGATCCCATTAAAATGTTCCTACTATGCAACACTGAAAATAGAGAACATTTCTATTTGTTTTTCTGTTACTTAGACAAAGCACAGTTAAAAAAGTGGTGAAAAGTAGGCCCTCTGCCTAGCTGAGTCAAAAGTAATAAACCTTCTGTTCAAATGACACAATCAAATCAAAATCATAATTGTAGATTGTTGGATTCCTCTGTGTACAGCAGAATGTTGCTGACTGACATAGATAGAGAGCTGATTTTATTTAAAGTGTAATGAAAATGCTGCACTGGGGCACTAGATACAAATGTTATATTGGGCAATATCACAATGAATCACTTGCCAGTGATTTTAGCAGGAGTTTAGAGTCATTGAAACAACCACAATATTAAATCTTTCTCTGATGACAGTGACAAAACAGATGTTTATAATGACAGAACTGGGATACTTGCTGGCGGTTTCTTTCCATTTTCTAGTGCATGCCTTTAATAGATGGAGTAATAAAGAAGATTATTTCAGGTGACATATCGGTGCTTGCTCTTTTGAAAATGGTTTTGCACTGCGTGTTTGTGCTGATAGCTGGAAAGGAGGATTTGTCACAAATACAAAAATTTCAGTGAAGTACACTGTTCTTGGCCCAGTTTGTGTTCAACTGAATATTTCTGCTTTTAAAAAGCCATGTGTTTATTTTTTGAGCTGACATTAGGCCCAAGACAGAGAAACAAAAAGAGTTAAGGGAGAAGCAGCAGAGAAGAGGCAGAGAACCAGCAACACAAAGACATCAGTGATTGATAAAGGAATGCCAATGTTCTTTGATTTACTTCGTGCAACTCTCCACAGGGATTTTAGTCGCCCAAATAAATTTGTATTTCTAACAGGATGAATAAGAAATATTTTTGTGAGTGTGTTTTTTATGCAAATAATAATCTAAGCACAAGGGCCCAGAGATCTGAAAACCAGCATGCAGTGACCATGTAAAATTGCAGCTGGCAGTTCATTATTATGAATCAGGTATATAGCCAACAGCACTCACGCTACTTATTGGTTGCGTGTGAATTTAGAGAATAGAAATTTGGTCCTGATTGATACCACTTAAAGGAAGCCAGAAGGGTTCTCAAAGGGTATGTGCACTGTAGCTCCAGACAGCAAAAAAGAATTTTTAAAGGAACAAAATGTCTGAAAAAGGTACAAAGAAGATCAAGGTTCTCAGAAGCAGTTCTGAAGTATTTGATCCAGGCAATGAAAGAACTGCTCTTTAGGGGAAAGAGGTCTCTAAAAGCAATGCATTCACTGAGAGTAGACAAAGTCAGTTTGAAGAATTTGGTTCCTTGCTCATGGCTACTATGCAGGAAAATGTTAAATAACCTGACCCCAATTGCTGAGGAAAGAATCTTATCCCTCACAGCAATTACCTATCTGTAATCTTACTAATAATATAAACATCCCCACTTCCCTTTACCCAGTCAGTATAGTCACTGAACACTGCCTCCTTCTCTCCAACAGAATTTTGGTGCTCTATTCTAACCACTATTGCACACCTCACTTCCTCACACTGCATATCTTCCACAATAACCAATAAACTAATCTATCATGCAAGGCACATCATAAAAATAACTCCACGGATCTCATTCACACACTCCTCTTCCTTGATGGCAGAGGTTGAGCACTGCATGCGACGGGATGCACCAATCAGAAAAGACAATGTGAGAAGTCACACGGCAATCATGGTCAGGGATCACCTGCCTTTCACAAACGGCAGCACATTTTCTCTTCTTATTTTTATCTCACTCTACACACACCATGCTTGCTTTTAACAAGTGCTCATTTCTCTGCCTGCCTTTCATGTCAAAAAGTAAATCCTTGTCCTACCTTTACTTCACAAGCTGAAAATGTTTGTGCACTCTGCCATCAGGAATAGTCAGGCAGCCTTCCAGAAGATGCATTGACATTTGATTTGACCATAGCAAGAACCACCTTACGGACTGGCATCAAGCTTATCTTAAAGAATAGAGATACAAGAGAGACTGCAGATGCTGGAAATCTGGAGCAACACACAAAATGCTGGAGGAACTCAATAGATCAGGCAGCATCTATGGAGGGAAATTGACAGTCAATGTTTTGGGTCCAGACCCTTCATCAGGACTGGAAAGAAAGAGGGGAGATAGTCAGTATAAAAAGGTGGCGGGGGGGGAACGGATGGAGCAAGAGCTGGCAGGTGACAGGTGGATTCAGGTGAGAGGGAGATGAATGGCAAGTGAGAGAGGGAGAGTGGGAATGATGTAAGAAGCTGGGAGGTGATAGGTGGAAGTGACAAAGGGCTGAAGAGCATGGAATCTGATAGGAGAGGACAGCGGAGCATGGAATAAAGGGAAGGAGGAATGTGTGGGTGATGGATGCGTGGGTATCTTAAAGAATAGCTTAGAGAGTGAGCCCAGATGAGTACTTTCATGTCATTTTCCATTGTAGACTTTAAAACACCATTGAATTTCTTAACCAAAATATTCTGATCAAAACACTCCAACCAAAACAAAAAAATAACCATGGAAAAATGTTACTTGCATGTTATGTAATTTGTGAGAACTCTATTGGGATTTTCACGAGCAAACCATTTGACATGTGCAACTGCTGTTATGGCTGGTGAATTTTGTTCCTGAGGTGATGCTTCCATGATTTCCACATATTCATGCTCATCAACTCCACAGCCATATAGCACAACAAGATTATAACAAGTAATAGCCTGTACATCACTGTTCTTTACTCATATATTTTTATGCTGTGCTTAGCCTGGAAATTCTGATCCATTGGAATAGACCTGTCAATATTAATTCTGCAAGTAGAAAATTGATCCTTTGTGCCTTAAAGTGAATGTGAACATTGATATTCTCTGATTCTTATTTACTGCCAGTAGCTATATAATTCATGATGATCGTGCAAAAACATAGATCCATACAGCACAGAAAATGTCCTTCAGTCCACTGAATCCACACTGACTATCTGCACTAATGCTATTTTATTCTTCCTGCATTCCCCTCTACACCCCCAGATCCTACCACTCTCCTATATATGATGGGCAACTCAATGGCCAATTAACCCATCAACCCACATGTCTTGGGGATGTAGAAGGAAAATTGGAGCACCCAGAGGAAACCCATGTTGTCACATGGAGAATGTGCAAACTCCACGCAGACAGCACCAGAGGTCAGGATTGAACCTGGATCACTAGAGTTGTGAGGCAGCAGCTCTGTCAGCTGTCCCCCTGTACTTACCTAGCTGTTACAGCGCAGAAATAGGCTATTTGACCTATCCTGCTCTGCCGGCTCCCACCAGAGCAATCCCACCCCTTCTGGTCTTTACTTCCCTAGCTTATCCTCTCTCACATACATATCAACTCCCTTCAATTCTTTTGCCACTTATGTGCACCAAGGGATAAAGTACAAGAGCTGATTACTCTACCAGCATTGCTTTGAGATATGGGAAGAAACCCATACAGCCATGGAGATGGTGGCAGTAGTAGTAACTGCTGTGCCTCCACCTTGTAACTTGGGGATAGACATTTCAAAAAGATTACAACCATTTTCTTATCATGGCAATTTTACATTCATTTGGTTTCGAGGAACTATGTTTTACAATCTGGGGATAAAAAAGATGAACAAGACAATGGCCAAAGTGCTTGTGCCCACACCTTTGCCATGGGTCATGTCATCTGGCTGTGACATTTCAACCTTGCAGAAACAGGGAAAACTCTATCTCTTTATGACAGAAGTTTCAAGGCTACACCATCTACTTCAAGAAAGCTTGTAAACTATCTTCACAATAAGCATGGTCCTCCCAGTCATGTTTTTATGCTTCTGGCAAAGGGGACATCTGTTTCATCAAGCACATTAGTTTTCATAAAAGCATCAAACTAATGATTGGCAACTCTTATCTCACTGGAAAAACAAGATCTACATGACAAACATAAGCATTGGCATTGCAATGCTGGACTCCCCAAAGCCCAGAGGAAACTGATGACATCTTTGAGAGTAAGCATCACTTGTAGGGCAACTGGGATACTCGATAAAGGTGAAAGAAGAAGCTTACTCTTCTCTGGTACCTGGCTCAAAGTGGCATAGGTGGGGCTGCCAACTGAATACGATAAAGATACTCAAGATTTTAATACTTCTATTTTAAGTAAGATGATTGATACTTTGTATTAATAGTTCAAGATTCAATGATCAAAAGACGCTTTGGTGGTACTGCACATGGAACATAAACCTAACTAACTGTTCCAGAAATAGTTGGCATGACTTTTCTCTGCCAGTTTCGCAGTGAGTTCCTCCACCAAGCCAGACTTCACAAAGGAAACTCCAAGTGAAATGCAAGGTAAATTCAGCTTATATTATTCACAGAGTATAAGCTATTTCAACATTAATAGAATCCTGTGAATCTAAGGAAGATGCATACAAAAATAGATGGGGAGAGGACAATGTTCACAAAGACTTGATCTGCAAAGAGGTAACAATTTTCAGACCGCTTCTTGTAGATATCAAATCAGATGCATGGTGGTTTAAGGAAGTTGAGTACTCTCAAGAATAAAAAAATACATTATTTCAAATTATAGGCTATCTAAACAGTAGAGTTTGGTTTCCTGCTTCTCCATATCCCATTATAAATATAAGATTGATGTAGATGGCAAACCAATCAAGCAATGCTGAAGTGAAGTGAATATTTTTGCATTCGTGTCGGTGCCACTGCTTGGACTGAGGATGTTGCCATGATAACTTCTACACGCCTCTCTGACAAATCAAGGTGCTAGTTATGACAAGTTCATGGTCAAAACATTTTGTCAGGAGCAGGACCTCAACCAGAATCAGCTTTCCATACTCCATCCTTGCTCTTTACAGCATTCCAAAGGTTTGTATCCTGTGCAATTCTGGTATTGAGGTCACCAAAGATGATGAGTTTGTCTTCTATTGGGACTCAGGCTTAGGTTTGCTTAAGATTGGAATAGAATTCTTCTTTGGCCTTGACTGTTTCCTTTCATATATGCTGATGACTGTAATTTGCTGGCTATATATCAGAATGAGCCAAAAGATCATGAGATGTCTTTTTTTGCCACAGAGAGAGCCTCTGTGATGCCAGACTAACACATTCTTGATGACAAAACCAACCCCATAAAGACTGTGTTCCTTTTCTAATTTTCCCTTCCAAAATATATACTTTGTTCTGTGAGTTGGCCTTGTTCTGTTTGCTGTTTCAAACATAGGGCAGCAATATCAATGTTGAAGCTCCAGGGTTTCCTTGAAATATTGGGTCTGGTTTTATGAGAATGACCAGGAGATCCTGGAATTAAATATGTTACTCTTAAACTAGGAACAACATCATGTCTCAAGAAGAAGTCTGATCTATAGATATCTGAAGGCTAAAGTCCAGCTCATGACCTAAAGAATTGATAGAGAGTTGGTGGAGAGATGGCAGGAGAATGAAAACCTGGTTAACAGCCATACCATGAATGGATTCTTCAGTGTTGTCAAGACCATCGAGGGCCCTGACATCCAAAGAACCACCCCAGTGAGAGCCAAGAATGGAGGGCAACTTATGGAAGACAGCTTATCAAGGACAGACGACCAGTCAGAAAGGAGCACTTTGAAAATTTCCTTGACTGAGACCTATCTTTGATGCATATGCTTGTCTCCATCCCACAGTGTACTTCCCATTATATTCTCAGCATTATCACAATATAGCAATAGTTTGCTAGTGGAATCTGATTGCTGAAAAGCCAGGTCTCAGGAGCAGATAAATGTTCTTGTTGAAGTGCAAAACATGACAGAGAAGTTCAAATTTGTGATTTCAAATTCATCATCTGGGAAGAGGGAGAATGTGCTGGGGGATCTCAGAGTCACCACATCTGCAAGAAAGGAGACAACTCTATTGGGGTAGTTACAGAAAGACTTCCCTGCTTCCCACAGGAAAAGTCACTGCAAGGATCCAACTACATCCTTTATGTTTCAACAAGTGCCTCTCAGGTTTACAATGCAGAGCTTATCAAGAAGTACAATGAACATGATTTGCATGATGTGCAAGTCTGAGAAAGACTTAGGAGGTGGCATTGGCCTCTGTACATGGCTTTTCTCAATCTCACAAAGATTGAAATGGAGAAATTTTCACAAATTCGGTTGTTCTCTAAAATTCATTATGATTCTCTGTCTGCTACATGATAGCGTGCAAGCTGCAGTGTTAAGCAACCCGCCCACAGCAGACCTAATTGCAGTGCAGACTGGCCTCAAGCAGTCAAGACCAACTTTCATCTCCATCATCCACTATTGCATTTCACCTCTAACAAGACTCCCCCTAGACTGGGTTTAACTCACAGGATGAACAAGAAACTCCTCAACTTTCTTCATCTCCACTCCAGAACCAAGTCAACAAAGATGACGCTCATATACATGCACATTTGGAGGCCTTTACTGAAGAGGATGGGTCCTGCACTAAATGGCCTTTATGTTGTCACAACAACCTGTCGCAACATCCATCACTCCCAGATAATCAAGATCCATTATATAATTCACAAAAACTTTAATCACTTCTGATATCTTGGAAGCCAGCTCTTAGCAAAGATAAATATTGATAATGAAATTCATATTGCATCCAAAGCACAGTATAGTATTGAGCTAACTTGAGAAAAGAGTGATCGAAGACCAAGACTTCAAACTCATGCCCACTCTCCTGTAGGCTTTGAAGACATAGAGTCATACAGCCATAGAGCAATACAGCAGGGATACAGGCCCTTCAGCCCAACGAGTCCATGCCAACCATGATACTCACCTAGCTAGTCGCAATTTCCTGTATTCAGCCTACATCCCTCTAATCCCCACCCTCCATGAACCTATCCAAGTGCTTCTTAAATGATACTATTTTACCTGCCTCAACTACTTCCTTCTGGCAGCTCGTTCTGTGTACCCACCACCCTCTGCGTGAAATAGTTGCCCCTCAGGTCCCTTTTAAATCTTTCCCCTCTCACTCTAAACCTATGCCCCCTAGTTTTAGACTTCCCTACCCCTGGGAAAAAGACTGCCACCATCCACCTTATCTATGCCCCTCATGATTTTATAGACTTCTATAAGATCACCCTCATTCTTCTACATTCCAGGGAATAAAGACCTAGCCTGGACAATCTCCCCCTATAACTCAGGCCCTCTAGTCCTAGCAACATCCTTGTAAACCTTTTCTGCACTCCTTCCAGTTTAACCACATCTTTCCTATAACAGGGTGACCAAAACTGTACACAGTACTACAAGTGTGGCCTCACCAGTGACTTATACAATGCAACATAATGTCCTAACTCCTGTACTTAATGCCCTGATTGATGAAGGCCAGCATGCTAAATGCCTTTTTCACCACCCTGTGTACCTGTGATTGGTATTGGTATTGGTTTATTATTGTCACTTATTCCGAGGTACAGTGAAAAACTTGTCTTGCATACTGATCGTACAGGTCAATTCATTACACAGTGCAGTTACATTGGGTTAGTACAGAGTATATTGAAGTAGTACAGCTAAAAACAATAAAAGTACAGAGTAAAGTGTCACAGCTACAGAGAAAGTGCAGTGCAATAAGGTGCAAGATCACAACAAGGTAGATCGTGAGGTCATAGTCCATCCCATCGTATAAGGGAACCGTTCAATAGTCTTATCACAGTGGGGTAGAAGCTGTCCTTAAGTCTGATGGTACGTGCCCTCAGGCTCCTGTATCTTCTACCTGGTGGAAGAGGAGAGAAAAGAGAATGACCCGGATGGGTGGGGTCTTTGATTACGTTGGTTGCTTCACCAAGACAACGAGAGGTAAAGACAGAGTCCAAGGAGGGGAGGCTGGTGGTCCGTGACGCGCTGAGCTGTGTCCACAACTCTCTGCAGTTTCTTGCAGTCCCTGGGCAGAGCAGTTGCCATACTAAGCCGTGATGCAACGAACTATACACTTGTATTCCTAGGCCCCTCTGTTCCATTACACTCCCTAGTGCCCTACCATTCATAGTATAAGCCCTATGCTTGCATGACTTTCCAAAATGCATTACCTCACACTTATCTGTTTTGAAATCCACTTGCCACTCCTTGGCCCACTTCCCTATCTGATTAAGATCCCCCTGTAGTCTATGATAATTTTCTTCACGATCAACAACACCTCCTAATTTTGTGTCATCCGCAAACTTACTGATCAAGCCTTATGCGTTCGCATCCAAATCATTTATATAGATAAAATAGGTCCAAACACCGACCCCTGCAGAACACCACTAGTCACCGGCCTCCATTCTGAGAAAAAATCCTTCTCTGCTTCCCACCTCTGAGCCAGTTTTGAATCCACCTAACTAGCTCTCCCTGGATTCCATGGGACCTAACCTTCCAGACCAGCCTACCATGTGGGACCTTGTCAAAGGCCTTGCGAAAGTCCAAATGGACAACATCCAGTGCCCTACCCTCATCTACCTTTTTGGGTACTTCTTCAAATACTCTAAAAGATTCTTCAAGCACAACTTTCCACACATAAAGCCATGCTGACTCCTCCTAATCAGACACTGTCTATCTAAATGCTGGTAGATCCTGTCCTTCAGAATTCCCTCCAGTCACTTCCCCACTACTGATGTCAGGCTGACCGGCCTGTAGCTCTTTGGCTTGTCCTTGTTAGCCACCTTCCAGTCTTCAGGAACTTCACCAATGGCTAAGGGTGAAGCAAAAATCTCCGCAAAGCCCTCACAGTTTCTCTCCGAGCTTCCCACAAGGTCCAAGGATGCACTCGGTCAGACCCTGGGGATTTATCCACCTTAAAACACTGTAAGGCTGCAAGTACCTCCTCCCTCGTAATATGGACAACTTAAAGCAGACACCCAAAACATTGGAGATCCAACACCAATACTGTTTCCACAAAGCCTCCAATTCTAATATCAGGATCAACATATTGATGTCATCTTCCTTTCTCATGCCAACATTCCCATCATTGAAGCTGTGAACATCCTCAACCAGTCCAGATGAGTGAGACACATTGTTCATATGCCTGACACCAGATTCCCAAAGGAACAGCTCTACTCTGAATCAGAATCAGATTTATTATCATTGACATATGATGTGAAGTTTGTTGTTTTGCTGCAACAGTACTGTGCAAAGACTTAAAAATCTATAAATTAGAAAAATAAATAAATAGTTCAAATAAAAGGAATAATGAGGTAGTGTTCATGGGTCCATGGATTGTTTAGACATCTGATAACAGAGGGGAAGATGCTGTTCCTGAATTGTTAGGTATGGGTCTTCAGGCTTCTGTACCTCCTCCCTGAAGGTAGTAAAGAGAAGAGGGCATGTTCCGGATGGTGAGGGACCTTAATGATGGATGCTGCCTTCTTGAGGCACCGCCTCTTGAAGATGTCCTCAATAGTGGGGGGGGGGGGGGGGGGGTTGTGACCATCATGCAGCTGGGCTGAGTCTACAGCCTCTTGCAATCCTATGCATTGGAGGCTCCATACCAGGCTGTGATGCAACTAGTTAGAATACTCTCCACTGTACATCTATAGAAATTTGCAAGAGTCTTTGGTGACATACCAAATCTCCTCAAACTCCTAACGAAGTACAGCACTGGCAGGCCTTCTTCATGATTGCATCAATGTGTTGAGCGCCATGATCGATCCTCTGAGATTGTCATGAAGAATTGTCCCCAGGAAGATGGGGAAAATGCTTTCAAGGATATTCTCAAAGTTTTGTTGAAAAAACACATCATCTTCTCTGATTCATGGGAATGCTTTGCCCATGACCACTCAAAATGGAAGAGCATCTCTGAAGACACTGAGCAGCTCAAGTTCATACAACTGAAGCAAGCAGAGTCCGATGTATAAATGTTGCATAACTTACTTTCTTACTTATGATACAGAATGAGGTCATTCATCCCACCAGCTCTATGCACCTGTCAACAAAGCAATCCCAACAGTCCTGTTCCAACTTCTCTTCCTTCCTTGTCGCCCTGCCGCTTATGCGCATTCACATGCCCATTAATTCTCCTTTGATCTTGTTTTGCTACTTACTTCCACTAAGGGGCCAATTTATAGCAGCCAATTAACCAATCAGTATGTCTTTGCGATGTTGGAAGAAACTGGAATCTCAGGGGTAACGTACACTGTCAGAGGGAGAATGTGCAAATGCATACAGAGAGCACCAGATGTCAGGATTGTACCCAGGTCCCTGGGGCTGTGAGGCAGCAGTGCTAACTGCTCTGCCACTGTGCCTCCCTACATCCCAAACAACTCACCCAACAGTTTCCATTGAGCACCATATGTGATAGAGTCTCTCTGTTGCACATGTGAACTCTTCAGCCACCTTGGAGCCCACAGAACTGGAGCAAAAGCAAGTTATCCTCAACCTCGAGGGATCACCTAAGAGAATGGAAAAGATTATGAACACAAACAACTCTCAAAAAAGCTGTTATAAGGGAATAGGAACCAATAATATTTTCTGGCTTGGTTGGTCTACCTGAATTCTTATCTCAGAGTCTGTAAGTAGATTCAGTTCTTCTATTAATAACAATTGATAATGAACAGCAAGACAAATATAATTGCTTAGGTAGTCCTAAGATTTAAAGTAATAGGGGGAAAGCAAGGGGAATTTCACACTGAAAGTGTCTAGAGGTGAAGAACAGATAATACAAAGCAATTTCAGTGGTGGTGGTCATCAAGTGAACTGGACCTCAAAATGGGAAACTCCTGCTTTGTCCTCTACAAAAATATTAATGTTTTCATTATCCTGAAAATCCCTCAAAGCTGCTCCCTCTCAGCCAGCATAATGTCAACAGCATAAGAAAAAAATATCATTGCTATTTGCATGAAAAATGTTTTCCACCCTCAATTCTTACAAGGTTATTGTTGTAGTGGATATTTGGCTCTGCAAAAATTTTAGTCCAAAGTATCAACTAATCAAAGGAACTGACTTCTCTCTTTTTTATTCTTTGGAACTTTAATCATGTCCTGTACTAAAGGTTTTTGTATTGCCCTTTCAACTTGTTTTTTTTCTTTGCTGAGGAAGAGCTTTCCATTATACATAATTGAATCACTAATTGGCAATAATTTATTGATTCCTATTCAGAGAGGCCAAAAACCATTGCTGCTATGGATAATGGAAAAAAATTAACATCCTCAGCAGGGCATAATCTTCTGAAGTTAACGTTAAAAGCACATGTTAGGGGATGTGTAGGTGGATTTTTGTTTTACTTATTCATTCATGACGTCAATGGCAATGCTGGCATTTATTATCCATCCTTAACCGCACTTTAACTGAGGATGCAGTTATGAGTCAAACACATTGGTGGGTCTGGAGTTACATAAAGGACAGACCAGGTAAGTACAGCAGGTTTCCTTCCCTGAAGGATATTAGTGAAACAGATTGGTTTTACAACATTCCAGTAGTTTCATGGTCACCATGAATAAGAATAATTTCAGATTTATTTAATTACTCACACTTAAACTCCTGAATTGCCATGTTGTGGTTCTCTGGATCAATAGTCCAGCACTCTGGCTTCTAATCCAGTGAATTAACCTGTTTACTACCGTACCTGCAGCTGGATACTACCGTAGAATGAAAAATACTGGAGAATATTCCAGTGTTTAGCACTAATACCTCTCGGTAAACAAAATATTTAGTTGTAGCATGTGGCACCACCCAGCTGTTTGCTTATTCTGCCTGGCATCCCCTATAACTGATGCCTATGGCAGGAGGATTATTTGAAATAAGTCACGTCAAAATTGCACAACTTTTAGTACTTAGGTTAAATGATTTGACAAGTTTTTAATTTTACCACTTATTGTCATTTATTTCTGTTTTAGAATAGAGCAATACACATTCTTTAAACTCATTGCTAATCTTAATCCTTTCTGGCTGTAGCCAAGACCTCACACTTTAGTTTGTTAGGCATTCTCTCTATTGACCTTTTTCATTATTCAGAAGCAATGAAGGCATGGATAGTTAATTCAAGATTTATGAAGCTGAAATGTATGCAGAAAGCAGGCTGATTATTACTTTATCTTTACAAATGGAAAAAGTTAAATTATTAAACTTCCTTGATTAAAAAAATTACCACTGCAGATATATTGTCTATAACGATGAAAGGTTTTAAACTTCATTTGTTGTGGTGAAATTTAACCCAAGATGCGATGGGTTTTCTTCCCTTGAAATTCACCCAGTAGCAGTAATTGTGTTATATAGTAATGTCAGCTCTGCAGATACTACTCTATTGCATGTTTTTCTCTACCCACTGGGGGTGAATTTCTAGACACCTAAATGTAGTTCTTACCAATAGATATAGAAGAGCAATAAAAGTAGATATTGACTTGGAAGGGAGTTTTGGTCAACATCTTATCAAAGACAAGCAGAGAAAAGGAAACCACTGAGGGTGAATGAAGCAAAAGGGACATTTGTAAATCCATCAAAAACAGTGCTTCTTCAGGGTTGGCATTCTGGAATAGAAGTGCAGTGAATTCACCCGTAGTTGAAAATCAACATACATTGTGGGATTCTAGCATTTTTCTGCTTTTTTTCTACATTTTCTGCAGTTTGTTTTGTTTAAAATCTTCTCCTATTGGAATCAGCATTACCAGAGGGCATGCATTAAGGTGAGATGGGGTAGGATCAGAACAAACGTCAGGGTACATTTTTTACTCAGAGAGTGGTTGATGCCTGGAATGCGTTGCCTGATAGGTGGTGGAGGCAAATTCATTGAGGGCTTTTAAGAGGGGCTTTGGATGGGCACATGAATGAGAGGAAAATAGAAGGATATGGGCATTCTGTAGATAGAAGGGATTAGCTACTTCGGCACAACATTGTGGGCCGAAAGGGACTGTTCTGTGCTGTACTGTTCTATGTTCAATGTTAACATTAATTTAAACCAGGCTTTTTAATACTACCATGCAAGCTGCTGATGCCAGCCTCAGCACCAAGGGTAGCTTACCATCTTGTACAAGGATGGTGAGGGTGAAAGTGTGAAGGAGGCGAGGTCAATGGTGGATGCCTGGAGTGTTTCTCCTGGCTTGATACAAAGAAACAAATTAAATTGAGAAAGCTAACTATTTGTTGACAGCTACTGGTAAGGCTACAGTAAACTCTTTAAAACTAAATGCAAACAGGCTGACAAGCTTGCTGTAGTAAATGCTGCCCAATGTTTAGAATCATTAACATACTCAAGACCTTAATATGTTTCAGGAGATGCCTGGAACACTTGGATAATGAAGAGTCCAATATAGTGTTTGATATATTTCAGATGTTTTGGGGCACAAATTCGTTCCTTTTTGCCCTTCTTTCTACTTAGAATATGAGATTACTATCTCCATAATATGTGTTTTAATTACAATCATGCAAAACAGTTTTTTTAAGCCTGTAATCATATCTCTTCTTGAGACAGAGCTGTCCTTCCTGCAACAAAAATCACCAATACTTAAGCATGCTAAACTGACACACACGTTAAGTATAATCTTTCAGGTTCAAGCCTGAGGTCACTGAAAAGGTATTATAAATTGCTGTGGGAAATAGATTTCTATTTTGCCTTATTTAATTAAAACATAATCCAATAATGCTCTCAAATAAGCTTGCTTTAGAAAGGCTACAGAAAAAAAGCAATATTACTCAATCCTATTAATATCAGGTGATTTCCGAACTATGAGAGAATTTGGACTAGTCACTGTGATATTATATGGAGCAGGAATTTACTCAGGCATTGATACTGGAATATGAACTTGCCTTTCTTGGGCAGCATAGAGGCACAGCTAATAGAGCCGCTGCCTCACAGCACCAGAACCTTTCAATCTTGACTGTGGGTCCTGTCTGTGTGGAGCTTGCACGGTCTCCCTGTAATCACTTGGGGTTTCTTCGAGTGCTCTGGTTTGCTCCCACATCCCAAAAAGATGTGTAGTTTGGTAGGTTAATTGGCCACTGTAAATTATCCTTAGTGTTTAGGTGTGTGGTAAAATCTGGGAGGAGTTTATGAGAATGTGCGAAGAATACAGAAAATTAATATAGGAATTTTGTAAGTGGGTAGTTGATAGGCGGCACAGACATGGGCTGAAGGGACTGTTTCCATGCTGTATTTCTCTATGGCTCTCTCTCTCCCTCTTCTTGTGCTGGGTTCCATTTGCTAGACACATTTAGAGAAAATACAACAAAGAATCCAAAGAATACAGTCCAAGTTAAATAGTGGCATTTTATAACTCATAGTTTATTTTGGCTCCAAGTAGCAAAAATAGACAGCTTTGGACTGATATTCCTCCACATGCTATTTTCAGGATATTGATGTGTTTGTTTCAAATTCCTATGCATACTATTTCACTAAAGTCATTAACTCATTTATTTTGTAATTTGATGTCTGCTAAAGATATTCCTTATTTTTCTGTAAGATTTAACATGAGATCATATATATATAGGAATGGCATTTTAGTGCTTATATTTATGTTTGGCTCATGTACACCTCAACTACTTTAAATGAATTTTTAATTCCTCCTCATAGATAAAGAAGATAAAAGAAAAGCTGACGCAGAGCGCAATCATTAAAACACATCAATAAACAAGAGGAGTCACAAAAGACAGTAGGTGATTGAATATCGCCAATATTTGTCTTTTAAGAGCTCACTTAAAGATTTTTTTTTAAAGTTTTAATGATTAAATATCACCACTGTTTGGCTTTTTAAGAGCAAGTCAGAAGATTCTTTCAGACTCTCACAGATTGGATATCACCAATAATCACTGCTTAAAAGCTTGTTACAGATCCACAAAAGTTTCACTTTGTGTTAGGCTGCAAGCCAGCCTCTATGTACTTGTGATTTATGCTTCCACCAATGAAGATCACTGCATCATCACAACATAAATGGATCTGTGTAATGATCCCATTTGACTTCTTTGGCTCTATCCAATAAAATTCCACTATGGTGGGACCTACCATAACATGATGGGGCTTGGCTAAATCTGCCGCAAGAAAAGATTGCTTTTGTCAACATTTGTGTTGCTTTTTCAACTGTGCCCTAATTAACATTATTTGAGATAACAATGAAATGTTATTTAAATACTGAAATTCATATCAAGAGTTTTGTTTAACTTCGTGCTGAATAGACCACAGTTATGTTGTGATCTTTTATGAATTATGAACAATAGAAATTAGCACTTAAACAGTCAATAGTTGAGAGAAATATCTACATTGTGATTGACCACTAATGTAATGGTAAGTCAGATACTCAGATTTACATGTTTATGGCTGTAATATTAATTCTACAGAGTTAAAATTTACATCTATAAGTCAATTGTCACTAAAAATTAAGAATGAACACACTGATATCAATTTTAGCCTTACCTGCTTGAAGCAAACAAGATAGGCAGGCAGTTTAAACCACCCAGAGCTATCAGCATTTGCAGATGGCAAGTGCTTGCCTAAATTAAGCAGGGGTCTTGTGAATGTATGCAGGTCAGCTTCTATTTCTTTAATGTGATTACAAATGTATTTTTGAGAAAGCAGTCTTGTATCCTGACAGATGAAGGCAAGTCAGCATTCGATGGAAAAGAAGCAGCAGCTGTCGAGGTAAGTAAGAAACGTTCCCTTGTGGAGTTATGAGGCATAACAGCATTTGTCTGAGCCCGACAGGGAGACCTTTACCACTACCTCAGTCTTCACCACCTCAGTCTTCACCACCTCAGATATTGTTGCCCTCCTCTGCTGCTTCACTAGGCTCAAACAGCCACAGAACTGGAAATCAACAATCGGTTAAACGATCCCCAATCCTCAATAAACATTAGAAACCATAACATAGCTCCTCCTGACCATCAGGGAGTGGACTGGTAGCATTTAAATGAGGTTTAATTGCCAAAGTCACCCACACTCACTAGCAAAGGGAATGGCGCCTTATTGGATTATCACTCTGAGTTGAAATGCCCCTGCTAATTCTACTTTCAGCCTTACTTTTCTTTTCTCCTTCCTTTTCTCTTCATCACCCTTTTCTCCACTTGCCCTGTCTCCTTTTTTTTCAGCTTTTGTTTTGCTTCATTTTCCTACCTAACCTATATTATCTTTTAAGCCATTATTTCCCATAAAATGAAGGTTAAAATGTTCTACTTACCTAGTTTCTGCTTTTTCCTAGCTCCCTCTGTGCATTTTGGAGGTGAGAGAACATTTTTAAAAAAAGGCTGTACATGCCATTTGTCAGTCAACCAAAACCCAGAGTTGTCAGGCTGACATGGTCACATCATAGACAAGAGATGGGAATATTTTTGACCTGATTTTGACACACTGAACCAGGACAAAAGCTGAAAAATAAGTTTAAGAATATAAGAACATAAGAAATAGGAGCAGGAGTAGGCCATCTGGCCCATCGAGCCTGCTCCGCCATTCAATAAGATCATGGCTGTGGACTCAGATCCACCTACCTGCCTTTCCCCCATAACCCTTAATCTCCTGTGATGCAAAAATCTAACTGTGTCTTAAACATATTTAATGAGGTAGCCTCTTCTGCTTCCCTGGGCAGAGAATTCCACAGATTCACTACTCTCTGGGAAAAGCAGTTTCTCCTCATCTCCGTCCTAAATCTATTCCCCTGAACCTTGAGGCTATGTACCCTAGTTCTACTAGTCTCACCTACCAGTGGAAACAACTTTCCTGCCTCTATCTTATCTATCCCTTTCATAATTTTATACCTTTCTATAAGATCCCCTCATATTCTTCTGAATTTCAGTGAGTATAGTCCCAGGTGACTCAATCTCCCCTCATAGGCTAACACCCTCATCTCCGGAATCAACCTGGTGAACCTCCTCTGCACTGCCTCCAAAGCCAGTATATCCTTCCCCAAGTAAGGAGACCAGAACTGCATGCAGTACTCCAAATGCGGCCTCATCAGTACCCTGTACAGTTGCAGCATAACCTCCCTGCTCTTAAATTCAATCCCTCTAGCAATGAAGGCCAACATTCCATTTGCCTTCTTGACAACCTGTTGCATCTGCAAATCAACTTCTGCAATTAATGCACAAGCATTCCCAAGTCCCTCTGCACAACAGCATGCTGCAATCTTTCACCATTTAAATAATAATCTGATCTATTTTTCCTCCAAAAGTGGATGACCTCACATTTACCAACATTGTAGTCCATCTGCCAGACCCTTGCCCAGGCACTTAGCCTATCTATATGTCTCTGCAGTCTCTCCGCATCCTCTGCACAATTTGCTTTTCCACTCAATTTAGTGTCATCAGCAAATTTAGACATGCTACACTCAGCCCCCGTTCCAAATTGCTAATGTATATCGTAAACTTTATGAAGCAAAAACCAAAAATGTTCATAAAATAATTTCACCCACATGCTGTAACTGTTTGTCATACCTCCTGAAGAAGTTTGAGAGTCTCACCTTTTGCAGGCTGACTTGTGCTGGCATCCAGCAGAAGTGCATACAGTCACTGTGACAGTACAGTCAGTGTGTGGCTGGAGACCTAAGTAGGAATAAAGAGCTGATTCGTGCACAATATACAGCAGTGTTCATGTTCCCCTGCAGAATGCATTTTTTGCAGTGGTTCAGTTAAGTGTACAAACACTGTTCGGCTGAATAGATTTTCCACAGTGGTTCTTCCCATGTTCCTTTCCATTATTCTGCAGTTCCTGCTAAGCTTCTTACAAATTTATGGTACGGAGAATCCCCAAAGGAATTCTTCCCTTTGGGATAGAAAAAGAATGCACAGGTTCAACTTCTATCTCCTAAGCATGAGAAATGTTTTTTATTCCAAAATTACTTACAAAATCCTACCTTAATTCCAACCAAACACTGGTTGATGGCAAACGGAGACAGTAGTCAGGAGGAATATAGACTTACACCCTGTGTTTTGTGGTATTTTGGCAGAACCTATGATTGATTATCATCTTTTAAACTGATGAACAGTATTTGGAACATTTATACAGTAAGTATTTATAATTTACTTTTACTGCATGTTTGATGGACATCTTCTGTATTGTAGCAAGTGCACGTTTGACGCATGGCACCATGCAGATACAGTATGTGTCGAAAAATTTGCATACTGATATCCATTTATTGGGTCCCAGGAGGTACTTTCTACCCAAAGAAATAATGACTATAAGATTTTTACTTTAAGATGGCTTTTTGACTGAATGTTTACATTAATCACCTAGCACTTTATGCTTTTTTTCCTTCATACCTCTTCATTCAAATGCTGTACTGTAAATCAGAGTCTTTTCTCTGTTCTAAGCACCATTTGGGAGCATTTGCAGCAACTTTTTAAGTCTGTGTCTTGAATTGCTACAGTATACTGTTTGGAAAGGGATGCACAATTTCTCAGACAGTGCAGTACTCTTCAGTATTCTGTTGAAAACCCATCGGATTAAAATTCTGTGGTGGATTGGGTGTTCTTCTGTTTTGGTTCAGGGAAGTTTCCACATGCTTTCTATGGTACAGAACCTTCGTCCACAAGACAAATGATAATCAGGGATTAGGTTTCCTTATTATTCCAGAGTGTGACAGGTCAGGATCCCTCCAGCCAACAGGGTTAGAACTGTAGAGCTGTAGTCAGAAATTTCTCCCAACAGGCATTCCAGTAGGAAAAGGAAGTGGCTATTGGAGACAACCTAAAGTTGCCCAGATACAAATATGTCCCATGCTGATGAGCTTCCCACTCGGTGACCTAGTTGGTCAAAATCCCACCAGATTAGCAACCTGAAAAATTACAGAGGATTTCTGAATTACAAGTAAAAACTATACTTCCTTCAGCAGAATCAGTTTAATTCCTTACTTTATGCTGTGGCCTACAAAATATAAAAAATTAATTTAATTCTTTGGGTCAGACCTTCCTACCAGTAGCAAGCCATCACTGAGTCAAGTGATAAGTACATAGTTACCTTTTGTGGATCCGCTAATGCTGGTTTATGATAAATGGCATCTCAGTCCCATATAACAAGTTCCTGCCCAGTGGCAAGGTCTTGCATAACATCAACAAGTAAATGAAAATAGAAAAAGAAACTGCAGAGGCTGGAAATCTAAAATGTAAACAGAAAATGCTGGACAGGTCAGCAGGCCAGGCTACAACTGTGGGAAGAAAAACAGAGTTAATATTTCAGGCCATAGACCTTTTGTCAGAACTGGGAAGGAGAGAAAAGAAGTTCATTGAGATGCAGGGAGGGTGGAGGAGGGAGAATGTCTCTGATAGGGTAAAACCATGGTGACCATGGGAATAAACTGTAAACAAGGTTCTCTGGTCAATAAATGAATGGGATTAGATGGAGAGTGAGAACATAGACAAAAGAACATAGATAAGAAAATGTGGGAGTTGCATATTGGAGATCAGGAATAGCTGCAAATGTAGAACTCCCCAGCCTAAACCAAGGGGTCCTGCTAAAATAAAATACAATTTTGTTGCTGATTTTACTTCCATCTCATTTTGGGCTTTTGCAAGACCATACTCAAGGACTTGGAAAATGGGTTTATTCCCCCATCTTCGATTGCCCAGTGACTGAAGATAACAAGTATTCCAGGCATCCAGTTTTCAAAAAAACATAAATAGTGGAAAATACAAAGGAAGACAAATAGCCTCTAATGTGTTTGGTTTTCTTTTGCCAACTTAGGACATGGTTTAGCAAACTTGAGGACACAAGAGACTGCAGATGCTGGAATCTTGTGCAACAAACAACTTGCTGGAGGAACTCAGTGGGTCGAGCAACATCTGTGGGGAAAAGGAATTGTCGATGTTTCGGGTCGAAACCATGCACCAGACCTGATACAAGGTTTCAACCTGAAACATCAAGAATTCCTTTCTGCTCGACCCACTGAATTCTTCCAGCAGACTGTTTGTTGTTGAGCAAACTTCTTTGTTTAGAAATTTCATGCATCTCTTGGAATGAGCATTTTTCTTAATCTGAGCAGCAAAGAGCAATCTCAGGTCATTATAGTCATTGAGTAATACTGCTTAGAGACACGCCCTTCGGCCAACCGTGCGGACCATCATGCTCATCTGTACTAATCCAATTTACCTGCATTAATTCTATATCCCTCTTTTCCTTGCTCATTCAAGTACCTGTCCAGATGTGTTTTAAATGTTGTTACTGTTCCTGCCTCTACCATCTCGTCTGGCAGCTCATTCAGATACCAAATACACATTGTGTGAAAAACCTACCCCTTAGATACCATTTAAACCTCCTCCCTCTCACCTTAAACATATGCCCTCTACTTGTAGACACCCATACCATAGGAAACAAACACTGGCTATCAGCCCTATTTATGACTCTCATAATTGTATATATCTAGACTCAGAGTCATAGATTAAGATTTCTTTATTCGTCACATGTACAGCGAAACACACAGTGAAATGCATCTTTTGCGTAGTGTTCTAGGGGCAGCCTGCAAGTGTCACCACACTTCCGTCGCCAACATAGCATGCCCACAACTTCCTAACCCATACGACTTTGGAATGTGGGAGGAGACCGGAGGAAACCCACACAGGCACAGGGAGAACGTGCAAACTCCTTACAGACAGCGGCCGGAATTGAACCTGAGTTATACAACATGCAGACAAGTCCTTCAGCCTAACTGGTCCATGCCAACCAAGGTGCCCCATCCAAGCTAGTCCCATTTGCCAGTGTTTGGCCCATAGCCTTCTAAACCTTTCCAATCCATGAACCTGTCCAACTGTCTTCTAAAAGTTGTTACTGTACCTGCCTCAATCAATTCCTCTGGCAGTTTATTCCACGCAGGTACCATCGTTTGTGTAAAAAAAGTTGTTTCTCAATTTCCTATCAAATATTTCCCCTCTCACCTTAAACCTATGTCCTCTATCATGTCACCTCTCAGTCTGCTTCACTCCAGGGAAAACAGACCCAGTCTATCCAATCTATCCTCATGACTCAAGCCCTCCAATGCAGGCAACATCCTTGTGAATCTTTTCTGCACCCTCTCTAGCTTAATCAGTCTTTCCTCTAGTGTGGTAACCAGAAATGCATACAATACTTAAAGTGCAGCCTAACCAACATTTTGTACAACTGTAACATGGCATTCCCAATCTTATACTCAGTGCCTTAGTCAATGAGGGCAAGCATGCCATATACCTTCTTCACCACCACCCTGTCTACCTATGTTCCCATCTTCAGGGAACTATGTATTTGTATCCCAAGGTATCTCAGTTCAACAACACTTCCCAGGGCCCTGTCATTCACTGCGTATCTCCTGCCCTAACTTAATTTCCCCAAAATGTGTCACTTTGTACTTGTGTGAGTTAAATTCCATCTGTCATTCCCTTGTCCACTTTCCCAGTTGATCCCAGATTTGTAACCTTCAACAACCTTCTTCACTGTCCATCACACCACCAATTTTGGTGTCATCTGCAAACCTACTAATCATGCTACCTATGTTCTTATCCAACACATACATACACACACAATTTTTTATCTATCTATCTATCTATATATGAAACAAACAACAGAGGACCCCCAACACCAATCCCTGTGGCACATCACTGGTTACAGGCCTCCAATCTGAAAAACAATCTTCCACTATCACCCTCTGACTCCCACCACTAAGTCAATTTTGTATCCAATCGGTCAGCTCACCCATGTGTTCTAGCCTTCCAGACCAGACTACCATGCAGGACATTGTCAAAGGCCTTGGTGAAGTCATGTGGACAATTTACACTGGACTGCCCTTGTCTATCCTCTTGGTCACCTCTTCAAAAAACTCAATCAAGGTCATGCAACATGATTTCCCACGCACAAAGCCATGTTGACTATCCCTAATCAATCCTTGTTTTTCCAAATGCAAGTAAATCCTGTCCCTCAAGATCCCTACCAATAACTTTCCCACCATTGATGCAAGGGTCACCAGCCTGTAGATTCCCTGGTTTATACCTGCTGACTTTCTTAAATAAAAGGCACAACATCAGTACCTGAACTCCGGTCTTCAGGTACCTCATCTGTGGATAACGAAGATACAAATATCTCTGCTGTGGCCCAGCAATCTCACCTCTTGCTTCTCATAACATCTCAAGATACACTTGGTCAGGTCCTGGGGACTTATCCACCTTTATGCACTTCAAGACCTCCAACACCTGCTCCTTTGCATGTTGATATGATCCAGGATATCATTGTTCCCTCCTTTGAACTCACTAACTTCCATGTTCTTCTCCGTGGTAAATACAGACGAGAAGTATTCATTTAAGACCCCACCCATTTCCTGTGGTTCCACATAGATCACCCACACTGATCCTTAAGGGGACTTACTCACTCCTTGGCTTCCTTTTTGTTCTCAATATACTTATAGAATCTTTTAGTATTCTCCTTTACCTCATCTGTCAGGGATATCTCATGGACCCTTCTTGCCCTCTTAATTTCCTTCTTAAGTGCATTCCTACATCCCTTTCACTCCTCAAGGGACTCGCTTCATCCTTTCTGCCTATACCTGACATGCCTCCTTTTTCGTCAACCAAGGTTTCCTAATGATGGCCTTGTCCTTCACTCCAACAGGAACACACTGGCCTTGAACTTTTCCTATCTCACTTTTAAACGCCTTCCACTTGCCAGATGTCCATTTACATGCAAACAGCCTCTCCCAATCAAAACCTTTGCAAATTCCTGTCTGACGGCATTGAAATTAGCATTCCCCATATTTAGGACTTCAACTTCAGGACCAGTGCTTTCTTTTTCCATAACATCCTTGAAACTAATAGAATTATGTTCACTGGTCCCAAAATACTCCCCCATTAACGCATCAGCTATTTGTACAGCCTAATTTCCTAAAAGGACACCAAGTGTAGCCTCTTCCTTAGCAGTGCCATCTACATATTGCTTTAGAAAACTTTCCTGGATGCATCTAATCCCTTGACTCTAGGGCAGATCCAGTCAATATTTGGAAAGTTTAAAACACCCACTATTATAACCCTATTATTCCCAAATCTATCTGTGATCTCCCTACATACTCGCTCCTCTAATTTCTGCTGACTCTTGGGGTGCCTGTTGTATAATCCCATCAATGATCACCCCTTTCTTATTTCTATGGTCTACCCATATGACCTTGTTGGATGTTCCCCCCAGGATATCCTCTCTATGTAAGATAAATGTTTCTATCAGAATCAGATTAATTATCACTAACATACTGTATGTAGTGAAATGTGTTGTTTTGCAGCAGCAGTACAGTGCAAGACATAAAGGTGTAAAATTACTATAAGTTACAAAAATAAATAAATAGTGCAAAAGAGGAATAACGAGGCAGTGTTCATGGACCGTTTAGAAATCTGACGGCAGAGGAGAAGAAGAAGATGATTCTATTTCTTCGACAGATTCAGAAATCTGACAAAGTGGATGTGGGGATTTCTTTAAAAGCCCTATCTCTGTGGTAATGTCATTTGTTAAAGTGAAATTAGATAGATGCTTGGAATTTGAGCAATTCAGGTCAGTATACTGCACAAAGTAGATCCGTAGATTCACATGTCACAAGCTGTTCTAACTGGGGTCCATTATTCTGCATCAATCTGAGCAAGATTTGGAATTTAATATGGCACCATGAATAAGGACAAACAGCTGAGCCTTCCAGGATTTCTGTAGCCATTTACCATTTGAAATTATAGAGAATTTGATGAAATCTGATCATTTTCACTTTTGCATGCATTATACAATCCAACAGAAATGGAAAGCAATGCTTTTTTTGGACTTTCCTCTTTTTTTTTGGAGCATCCTCCTGAGCCCACATAAAACCTAAATCCACTAACAAAATCAAGACCCTGTCCCCCCACTTTTAACCCTACCTCTCCCATGTTCCCCTGACTAATCTGTTGAGCTAATGGGACCTGTCCAGTCTCTACTCTTATTCAACTAGCATACATCTGGCACCCACAAGACAACGACAAGGACAAGACTTAAATTTGTTTGGGCCTCATGCCCATGGGTCCAGAAGAAGGTGTGGTTCTCTACTCCATGCCCTATGTCTAATTTCTAGGTTGGACATTACATCAGAACAGAAAACATCAACCTCCTCATTAAATTATATCAATTAAAAGTAAATAAATACTTGTAGTTACTGACAGTTGTGAGGAAAAGATTGCATGATGGATTAAAAGAGTATGGCAGTTTGCTCTCGAAATCAAGGTTCAAATGTGAAGTGGAATAAAAGTTTCTCTAGTTTGGTTTGTATAAGAGGGTAATTTCAGAAATATGTTATTACTCAATCAATAGAATGCTGATTGAATTTGGCAGTGAATTCACACCTGATGAGGATATCAAAATATTTGAGAATTAGAAAAATTTACTTGGTTCAAAATGGAAGGTTATTCCATCACACCAGTTCCAGTTGAGGAGATGCTGCCTACTTTGATGTAAAATAATATGATTTGATAAATAAAATATGCAAGTATTTTGTTTTGCTTTTACCGGTTCTTCAAGTGAAATTGAAGCTGCTTTCAGCATTTATTGTTTTCAGGTTACTCTACTGAGCCTAAAACTGATTTGTTGAACTTTCTTTAAGTTCCAGTCATTGCAGCCTTGGAATATCCATCGATTTACAGATTGATAATGATGCTTAATCAATGTTATGTTTTTCTATCCAATTTGTTTCAGGCCTCAGATTTGTTTAATTTTCACTAATCGTTTCCATCAGAGTCAGACCATGACACAAATTTATCGGGGCTGTTTGTAACATGCTGAGTATTCAACATTGTTGCATAATTTTAAAATAAAAGGTAGTCAGTACTACAATAAAGGTGAACAACTTATAGGGAATTAAATATTATATTGTCATTTCATTTAGTGTTGCTGTTCCTATTTTTATATTTATAGTGGTACTGATTTAGATAGTAAATATTCTGGTTATTTAAGTGCATTTGAAAGACTAACAATTTTTTCCCATGAAAGCTTTCAAGGTGATCATCTATTCTGTGATTCACAGCACTGTTTCATGCATTCAATAAATATTGTTGGCTTCATTTGCATGAGGTTCTAAGATGCTTTCATGTTACAAGGAAGGGGAATAGGGAGAATGAAGCTTTTCACAACACATTGATAGCAATAGGTATTTTTTTCCCCAGTTGGTGAGGTCATGATTCAATAAAGATACGCTTTTCAGTAATGGGAACATGCAGGTGTAATTTTGATTTTTTTCTCATTAAGTACACATGACTCCCTTGAGTAAAATCTTCCTCCCTGAATTTCCTTTCCGGTGCATGCAATTTCTTTAGTGCTTATGTGCACTTCCAGGTTGCTGCAGTGACATCAGACTTGGCTCGTACACCAACTGATGTCATTGATGAGCAACTAGCAGTCTCCATGTGATGGCAAGTCACAGGAACAGAGGACCATAATGCAGCTTCACAGTGTTTGCTAGTACAGAAGTAACATTCACACTTTACACTTCAAAACTATCACAAAGTGCGCCAAAAGTGATGCTTATTGTTTTTCAGCCGCCTTAGCTAAAATAGTGGTAGAAAATTCTCCACAGCTCCATCTGGTAGCTGACATGGTTGAGAGGCTGGCCTGCTGTAGGGCAGAGTGCTCATGATCATGGGAAAGTGGGGGGAGGAGATCAAGAGGAGATAGATCACTGAATGAGAGATTTAAAGGGGGGGGGATACTGTGGTGGGGAAGCAGCACTGAGAATGCTATTACTTGCTAGATCAGATAATTCTCATCATCCTCCAGGAGCTAGGCTTGTGAACTTGAAGTTCATTTTCCCATTTTTGTACATGACCACTTTTCAGCTTTCCAAAACCCCACACCATTGGTAAAACCCTGTAAAATTGTGGGATGATGATGAACAACACCAAGAGCTTTTGTAATGACAAAGGCGATTCTTTAGATACTTGGTGCTGCACAGAAAAGGGGGTATAAGCAGAGAAAAGAAACTCACGGAAGTCTGTACAATGGGAGAGAAAGTGGATAACCTTCTTCAACATGTCTGAACACCAGTGTCCAATGAGGATCAGAATACTGCATGAAGTGGTAGCAGGTATTTGCAGCTAACTGGAACAGCAGTTGTTTGAGCTGGTGGATATGCTTAGCTGGTGGCTGTCAAAGCAATTTCTACCCTGAGTCTTTTTACACTGTCTTCCTTCCAAGCAGCTACTTGGGATGATTGGAAGACAAGGTCAGCAATGTGCAAGTACGAAAGATGGGTGAGTGATGGCCTTTGGCATGTCAGCAACTTTATCAACATTGCTACAATGAACATGATCAGAACTAATGGGTGCTTGTGTTTTTAGCTCTGAATGGCTTTCCATCACATGATTTGCATTACATAATATTAATGTGAGATCACTTAGGCGTTAGCAGTTCATCCTCCTGATGCCAAACCCTTTTTTCACTCACGCATTTCACCAAAACAAATCTGTCCAGGAAACAGTCATGTATGACTTCTCCCCATCCCCACTATTGCTCAGCATCAATACATGGCTTACCACTATGTGAAAGTAAAAAGACCACCTGCCAGGCACTAATCACAATATGTAAGAGCAGAATCTCAGAAAAATAAATAATTTTTATACGAGTCCAAAGAGCTGAAACTTTACATTCCATCCTTGTGTGGTACACCTTTGTGCATACCATTGTGCAATTATAAATCTTAATATTTCTTTTCTGGTGCATCTCCTGTTGATTCAACAGATGCAGCAGCAGGAAGCTGTTATTCTAGCTCTGGTGATTGAGAATGTCTTGGCTGACATTCTTACGCTATTTGTGTTTTGGAGCTTTTTAAGGGATTGTTATAGTACTGATACACCTGCATCTGAATACAAGGCAGCAGGTAGAGTACTAATTGAGGAGATGAGAACTGGAAATGCTTTGATCAGAGCTCCTATTTTCCAGTCCTTCTCACCATCATACATGGCTGTTCGTGTACAGCCATTCTTGACAGCAATGAACTGATGAACATTTTGCTACAGGTCAGTGGTGTGCAGAATGCCCACTACTAGAGCATCATATATCCTATGCACAATGGCATTCATGTTGCGTAAGCCCTCTGTGAGGGATGACAAGCACGTTAGTGATGGCCATGTTTGATGTTATGTGCAGGAGGCCAGATATGGATATTATTACAAAAGCCTGCAACATTATATCTATCACTCATGCTTGAGATGAACTCTCTCTACAAGCATGCAAAGTGAGGCTGGTAAGGCTGCCTGTACATCATACATCCTTATTTCTATTCCAGAAACTCTTGCCCACATGTGATGCATGAATCACCAGATGAAAAGCCAAACATCACTCTTGCCAGACCAGTCAAAATGTGCATATTTGAGTTGGAGTGTGGTAGTGATGAATGCTGTGATAGTGTAGCCACAGACTGAGTAACTGCTATTCCCTCCTGAGGAGGGGCCATTGACTTGCTGCATGTCCTGTAGCAAGCATCAGTGGAGGATTAAAACCCATACAGAAGGATTGACAATGCAGAAATTTTCACTCACTTGTTGGCATTTTCACTTACTGCTGACATCGTCCACTGTCAACCTTGTATGTAATGTGAATGATATGACAGAATTCTGTCTCTAGGTTGCTGCCTCTCCATTGGCCACAAACTCCATCATGATGATTATCTCCATGCCCGGCTCCTCTGTAGGTATAAACTGTAAGATGATTGGAATGCTTTCCCTGATTCTCTACCATTCTTTGATGTCTAACATTCTCTTCCTCTGTAAGGAGGGAAATATGAAACCTATGATTAAGAGTAATCTCATGTTGAACAGATGGTTGGAGAATCTTTGTTAATGGTGACCATGAAGGAGACACATGGTATCATGTACAGATTAGGCTGAATGTCCATATCTGACTGCAAGGGGATGTGAAGAAATGCATAGGCAGTGAGATACTGCTGTACTTTACTGGTTAGTTGTCATGAGTTATGAAGTACTGGAGTAGAGTGAAAATAGCAGATTGAGGGGCTGGAAGTAAGGTGCAAATCAGGATGTAGTAAATGCATCACCATGCTCATTGTTGTGATCTGCAGAGGTGATCAGATTGTCTGCTGCACAAAACCAGAAGCAAAGAACCAACCAGCTGCTGGGTCAAACTTCAGCCATGTCTTTGCGACACACACAGATTACTGTAGTGTCAAGCTGCATGCAAACTGCTTTAGTGGCTGAATTGCCATTTTGCAGCTCAATTCTCCATTGAACACCCTCTCCTGATACCTCACAGCTGAACAGATACTCAGGAACACCCACCGTCGGTGTGATTTAAAAGGATCGTCTACTAATTACAGATTAGTTGCTGGTTAATTTCTCTGGGTGTTGTGATAATTGTACAAGTGTTTGTTGCTTTTCAATTAACAAAAACCTGCAAGAAGTGGTACGATTTGTGCTGAAGGACTTCATGATAATTATAAAGCTTCTGTACCTAACAGTTGCTCACATACATGAGTATATTAGTTGGTACTGGAGAGTGTCTGGGAGAATGGACAGTGGTAAACAGAGAGGATAAACTGCTGGAAGAAGGAGGAAGAAGATAGGAAGGGTAGAAAAACAAAGGGCTGCAGATGCTGGAATCTAGATGAAAAACACTATGATGCTGGAGGAACTCAGCAGGCCAGGCAGCATCCGTGGTGAAAAACAGGCCGTCAATGTTTCAGGTCAGGACCCTTCCTCAAGACTGAAGATAGGAAAAGGAGAAGCCCAATATATAGGAGGGAGAAGCAGAGCAGTAACAGGTGGACAAAAGAGGGGAGGCAGGGTGGGCAGAAGGTGGTGATAGGTAGATGCAGGAACCTTGCAGCCTAATGGCATGAACATTGAATTCTCCCACTTTAAGTAATCCCCACAACCCCGCCCCCCCCACCATGCTTCTTCTCTTCTTCCCTTTCCTAACCTCTTTTTTTCCTTTCTCTCCTTACCTTTGACCTATCCCCCAGTGGCTCTGGTCTCCCCTCCTCCCCTTCATCTGCCTATCACTATCTCTTACCTGCATCTACCTATCACCACCTTGTGCCCACCCCGCCTCCACTCTTTTGCCAACCTATCACTGCTCTGCTTTTCCCTCCTATATATTGGGCTTCCCCTTTTCCTATCTTCAGTCCTGAGGAAGGGTCCTGACCCGAAACATTGAATGCCTGCTTTTCTCCACGGATGCTGCTTGGCCTGCTGAGTTCCTCCAGCATCATCATGTTTTTCAAGCAAGGAAGGGTTTTCAGCAAGACATCAAATCTGCCCAAGTGCTTAGGGAACAATGTACTTGCCTGAACTTCAGCAACAAATGAGGAGTGTGACTTCTCTGCTTTATTAAGGATATCCTTAATGCAGCCACAAATGAAACTTCAGAGCTGAACAAGGATTGTATTATCAGTGGCTATCAGTGGCAAAAGCAATGCACTTTCAGACTTTTCACTCTTCCTAGGCTAGACCCGGAGATATTTGTAAGATCTTACAACTTGAATTTCACAGCTGTGCAAGGGAATTTCTTGGAGTTCTCCATTCCAATAACGCATTGCATTTCATTCTTGTATTCCAGATCAAGAGACAATGAGAGGACACCGGTTCATGAGGATTGCAAGCTTCTCAATGCTGCAAGGTGCCACTTACTGCATCCACAATACTCCATGTGTGCTGCCAAGTTGGGAACCCAAACGTGTCAAGGCTCATCCACTGATGGCATTGAAGCTGCTCAGTAAGAGCCTTGCAATACTTAGTAAAGCAGTGAAGAGATCTGTAGAGCCATGCTACATCAGGACACTGCCTTTGTCACTAACTTTACAATGAGCAGCTGAGGAGGAGGAACATCAGTAGGAACAGTGTGGCACCTTCTGCTCTGTGGGGTAGGTGAAAATATCTGGCCCTTTTCAGTGTGTTCCTATTGCTTCCAATATTGCACCATCCAGTCCTGCAGGAGAGAGGGAAATGAGACATGTGATATGTTTGAGCGGTGCAGCTGCAATGGTAAAATATAGAATATCTCAGCATGTCTGCATAACGTGAGATACATTTATGTGGCCAGCAGCAATATGAATAATGAGTTGAAGTACATTGAACTGGATCATCCTGAATTTGGTGCACTGTTCGGACACTGCTGCCTGCAATCTCTGTCTGCCTACAATTGTTTCTCCTAGCTGAATGAGCTAATCCCCTTCTTACTCCAAGATGTCTACTGAGACAGATGGGTTCCAAACCACGAGTAAGCACCATGAAGCCTTTGACAGCTCACCAGTTGTCAACATCCGCAAAAAGGCTTTCTAACAACTTCAAAATATCTCTTTTGGTCAAATATTATCAAATCAATTTTCACAAATGCATTGATAGTTTGCTTCTTATGTTGTAACATAAAATTTCAACTTATAGAGGATGGGGGCTAAATTGGGTAGTCCTGGAA
This sequence comes from Pristis pectinata, assembly GCF_009764475.1. NCBI lineage: Eukaryota > Metazoa > Chordata > Chondrichthyes > Rhinopristiformes > Pristidae > Pristis > Pristis pectinata. The sequence goes on from NC_067407.1 coordinate 109,205,324, forward strand.
AATCATGTAAAAGGGTCAACAGAAACAATTAACCCACAGTGTTGATTTTGTGGTGATTTGGGCATTTTCGGAGCCTAATCATGCAATTGTACTGCATTGAATTTAGTGATACGTTTACTGACCTTGATCATTCATGTAAGGTCATCACATCCATGTCCTCTGATCATGATTCTGCCCTTGACCTTCATAGGTATCTGCCCTATTGCATCCTGAGTGTGTCTGCATCGCCTCCTGGGATAAATTGTATGGACTCTTTCTTTGTTTTACTCTATTAAAGCTAGGAATACCATGCCCCAAAACTTTGGACACAACTCTTACTCTTGTTTTGCCATTCTTCAAAACATCACTGGTTAAATTAACTCTCTGTGTGAATGCCAGCATCTACTCCACAATGCAATTCTCCTTCAAGAGCTGCACACTACCCTTAAACAGGAAGACAAGCTTCATTTGAAACTGGGCACTAATAGCACTGGTCCCATAATGGGTCTAGTTGACATTTCAACACTGGCTGGAAGCTGAACTCATTGAAATGGACAGAAAACACAAAATCATCACTGTGGGTTAATTGTTTTTGTTGACCCTTTTGCATGATTTTCTAGGATTATCCAATTTAGCCACTATTCCTTATAAGTTGAAATTTTATGTTACAATATAAGAAAGAAACTATCAATGCATTTGTGAAAAAGCTTCTCTGTGTTATCTTAATGAATAGTAGACAAAGCAAATTCATCTTAAAGTGTTAATGAAATTGTTATTAATATCACACACTGATTTCAATTTCTAAGTGTGAAACATCTTGCAATCAGTGGGTTTAATTCCCTTGCTTCACTATTTTTAGCACAGCCATTAACACGTTTGTATTAAATTTATTTCTGTGCTATTTTAATACAGACCTTAGCCTATTTAAAGCAAACAGGTTAATACCTTTGATAAAACAGTGCACATTGAAACAAAAAGCAATGGGTTAATGGTTGTGTTAAGAATAGTATAAAGAAGGAACTGAAACCATTAGATTTGAATTTATATTTTTGACATTAAGATAATAAAGTTAATACACAATATTATTGTAATGCTTTTCAGATTCTAACTGAAAGATAGACAAGTCCTGAAATTTGAAGGCTATTTCTAGATTCTCCACTTTGAACTTAAATGTTACTGTGTGTACGTTGGAGAAACAAAATCATGCAAGACAAATGATTGACCAGAGCCCACGGACTTTGCCACAGACACGATGTCAACCGATGTGATGAGACAGAGGATAGAAACAGACCTTCACAAGGGCATGTGTGGTCCAGCAGCAATATACAAAACTGAAACCTTTTCTAAATTCCCGTTATTGTTCCCTTTATGTTGGGCTGCTCAGTGCACTGGCAGGGCCTAGGAGTGCACCTGGGTAACACTTTAAAGAGTGAGTGGGTACATGAGTCATTTTGGCATCAAAGACACATCCAAAGTGACACCTTTGCCTATATGTCTCATGCAAGTAGACTAACCTTAGCTATGTGTTTTTATTTATGGGATGTGAGGTTGACAGGCAAAGCCAACATTTATTGCCCATCTCTAATTGCTTTGAAGACGTGGCGGTGAGCCAATATCTCAGATCACTGCACCGTTTGGTGAAGATACTTCCACAGTGCTGTTGGAGAAATAGTTCTGGGATTTAAATCCAGTGACATTGAAAGAATGGCAATATATTTGTAAGTCAGGATGGTGGAAGTAAATCTGCAGATGGTGGCATTCAAAGGCACCCACCAATCCTTGTTCTATGAAGCGTGATATTAGGAGTTGCTGTTTCAGTAATGGATGGCACATTAATGGATGATCCTGACCTTGGGTCCCATTGGCACATTTTCCCTGTGAAGGGGAGAGTTTTGCCTGGATGGTCTGATTTCCTACTACATCCCCAAAGACATGTGGGTAGGGTAATTGGCTACTGTAAATTATCCACAGTGTAGGTCAGTGACAGAAGAGCCAAAGGGGAATTGATGGGCATGTGAAAGAGAATATGTTCCAGGGTTACTGAGAAATAGGGAAGGCAATGCAATTGGTGCAATTGCTCTATTGGGAGCCAGCATTGACCTAATGCACTGAATAGCCAAGTGTCACTGCAAGTAAGTAAGTAGACTGCAGTGTGCTTTGAAGATGATGTGCGCTGCTGCCTGCTGGAATGTGCAGGGTGGTGATAATCAAATGATCTGCCCCCCCGCACCAAATCACACTCCTTCCCCATTGCCAGTAGACAGCCTAAAACTTTGTCAGTTTTTCTTGTATTCAATACAACTCCACATCAAAACCTTGCGAGCCTCAAATTGCAAATAGCCATGCATCAGGAAATATATTCAGAGTAATTGGGCATCACCCGGGTCTCATTAGTCAGTCAGAATTCCCATCCTAGCACACAGATTTCTTACCAGTGAATTCCAGGCCTCTTTTATGTTTTCACTCGTGGTTTCATATGCTAGGTTCCTATCGACTGAAATATGTTACCCAGTTACTTCATTGAGCAAAATTAGTCCTCCCTTAATGATTTCCAATGATTTATTTATAGCTGTAAAACTAGAGAAAGATTTCTTCTTGACTCATGAGAAATGTAGCAAGTATATATTACATCTATTCAAAGTGTCACCTGATTTGTGACAACATTTAATTCACCCATGAAGGGAAGAAGGTTTTGAAAAAAATCATTTGTTGGGATGATAATACAAAAAATAGTTAAATGATTTTTCATTATTTGTGCCTTCATACACTTTTGCAAAATATTACCAAAAAAAAGATTGGGCAAGACTCTTCTTGAGGACCAATTAATGCTTGTGAAAGTATTTGAGCTGAAGGGGGCAGTGTCATCCTTCCTTCCAGCAACACCTAAAATAAAATTGATCACTGCCATTCTCTTTTGGAGTATTAGTTGGTCCATTTGTTAAATACTGATAACACAAAGTGAAACAATGCCATAACTGTCATCTAAATTGTTTTTTTTTACAGGATACTGGAAGTGTTCAGTAATAAATGATATAAAAAGGTCTGATATTGACAAGCTGCCATTTACTATTTGCATTAAAGAACATGAGAAGATGATGGCTGCTCCCCCTCCCCCAAGGGTATTATGCTCGGTGAGACAGTAGAAAATGTTTCACTTTACTTAAAGCATTGATAACACCCCTAAATAATTAACTGAGAACTTCCTGTCCTCAATTACTTAAATGCTTTTTTTTGTCTTAAGAGAATTATGAATGACTTCTGGATTTCACATGGCAAGTTGGCTCACTCTGCCCTCTCCCCAGAAACACTTTATAAGATCAGGTTTCTTAGGCTCAGATGTAATTAAAAATAAGCTGTCAGAAAACACTGCGCCACAGTCAAAAATGGAGGAATCATGCCAGAGGAAATGTACATTGATTTACTGGATTACAAGCCATTTATACCAATATTTCAAATGATGCTCATATTATAGTGATGGAAAAGATTAAAGGAACAATCCACTATTTTTATGACAACTGTTCAAAGCCTTTAAAAGGTAAAAAGTTACATTTTATCTATCCCTCTATGAAAAAATATGTGCACATAATTCACTTATGGTTGACAGCAGCAAAATATATGGGATGTTTATGGAAAATAAGTAAGTATCTGTAAAGTATGGCAATTATCGGAGGTCATACTTCAAACAGATTGCACTTTTATCTCTCTGTTCATAACCCCCTAAGGGATATAGTGGTTCTTCTGCATTTTAATACACTAATGTTACAAGGTTACCATTCAAATTTATTTAGATTTTGCTAATGAAATGAAATGAGATTTTTTTCACTCTATTGTGTTTGTTGAGAAAGATTATGGTAATTTTATTAAATATCTTTATTACATGCTTTGCATAGTTGTAGTTTTGGAGTATATAATCAATAGGATCTATAGAACTAATGATTGGTTATAATGGAAACCTAGCATAACAAAGCTGTATGAGATACCATGTCAAGCAGAAGAGGGTTAACAATAAATAGTCTAACCTTGAAGCAAAATTCAAATTCTTAGAAATTAGTACAACATTAATGTCTACTATTGTATGCACGTGCCTTTGTCACCACGTGCATTGAGGGCAGTGGAAGCAACCATTTGCACAAAGAGCCACTGAATTCCATTTGATAATCCTGCAGATACCCAGTGGCAAATAATAGCAAATGGAGAACTACAAATGCACATCTGCAACCTCTACTCAGCCTCACGGTAGGCCACTACTCCATACATCTCAACTGCTGGAATGCAGAAGAATTAAGACAACGTTCAATAGTTCAACTTCATGTTCTTTTTTACCTGCCACAATTAACTTCATCCTGCTAGTGGTGTCCTTATCGGGCAGGCATTTCAACGACTGCTGCCTGGATTTAGTACCCATGGATTATATCATTTGGTTCGGCTGGTAGTCTCCACATAAACTGTAAGGAGGTCATATTAAGAGCAAGCACTGCTGGTGAATAGACATTTTCAGGAACTCCTTAGATGATGGCTGCAAATACATATGGTAAGAAAGAAAATTTAACTACATTGTTTCTCAATTATTAAACAACATCAGCTAATATAGCAAAATAGTTTCGAGAAACATCACAAGGTTTACTTCCCTAATTCTCATTGTTACCTAAGGATATATAAGAGTAACTGCCATATAAAAGAAAGCCAGTTGAGAATCCCAAAACTCAGCAGGCTAATAGGCTTAACTTCAGTGCCGTGATGGAAATGTAACACCTGAGACAATCACCTATCTCAAATATCACTACACAATGCCTATAGTTTCCATTTTAAAGTTGTAAAGAAAAGCATGCACAGTGAATGGATGAGTTAGACGAGGAAATAGTTGAGGCACATTGAGGAGCTGTGGTTAATGCTCAGCAAATGTGGGATTTAAAAACACATGTACCTTGTAGGTGGAAGGAAAGATATGGGAATAAGGAATTCTGTATTTTGAGATCCCAGACAAGGACTGAGTTATAACAGAATGCAGGAAAGAGGAAGGATGTATAAAATGGCAGATCTGGAGGTTAGGGAAAATAGGAAGTAGAAATTTCAAAGGAACAATGATTGTGTTAGTGTTGATAAAGTAGAGATTATTACACTTGTAACCATACAATGCAATTTAATATGACCTTCAAACAGTTACAGGCAGCACACACACTTGCTGCTGTCTGCAGACTGAACAATTGTACAAACTCTCAGCTGTTAAGCGTAGTCCTGATAAGGTTGAATGTCTGCAGTGTCAGTGAAAGTGAAGTCTGTCCCTCGAAAATGCTTAGCCCCATCACGTAGAACAATATAATGTACGATAATGCCTAGTTCAATAAGAGATACTGTTTGGATGCAAAAAAGACACAAATCAGCTGAAAGGCAACTCTTAAAAGCATGCAAAGCCCTGTAAATCTGTTACAAGCTAGCTATTATTCAGTCAGCTTTTAAATATATCTTTGGCTTTTGTCATTCTTAGTACCTTTTTACTCTTTTGCAAACAGCTCCATTAAAAATAAAGTCACTCTGTAGGCTATGAACTAAATAACGGTGTTTCCTGCATCCTGGGCCAGTAATGAACAAACTGGCCTGGTGCCCATTTCACAGTGAGGCCTGAATGCTAGCTGAACAAATGAGGTCATAATAATATAGACAATTTATTGTTCCTTTTCTGATGATGCTATCATCAGTTATTTGGTGTTGCTAAGCAAATAATATCATTGATCCTTCCCATCACTAATCAAATTAAGTAATTGTAGCTCTTCCTCTGAATTTGATTTGATTTCTGTACCAGAGTAACTGATATGATTCAGAATTGCCAAATCTGCAGAATGTGCTACAGATTTGTCTTCTGCAAGTCACAAGTCTGCTTCACAGACAAGTAATACTGATTGTGTGTGGGTCAGACCAATGGTACCCACTCAAGTGATTTATGCTTCTGCCAAGTCATTAGCAAAGTTTTTTTTAAACATGTTGAAAACTGGCAATTTATACAAAAGAGCCTCTTGTCACTGCAGCCATAATTTATGACTGTGGCAATGGCCAGCGCTATTCAGGAGTTTGTTTTACTTTAACCGGTGGTTGAAATGGCTATTAAGATACCAGTCCCATGCTTCTGGTTCTTACCTCATTAGAATACATTTCTTCGGTGTTGGGAATTCAACCATTTTTTTTCTTTAGGTGCTTCCAATTTTATGATATCAGCAAAGAATGAAGAATGCATTCTGTGCATGCTCCAGCTTTTGCGATCTATTCTGAAATACAAATAGATATTTCTGTGTTCTGCAGTAATCGCTCCCCTGGCTCCTGGGCAAGATGCATGCTTCAGCTAGCCCGTCCTAATGATGTCCAGCACTGATGTTATGAACCTGAGACTGCCGTAAACGCCTTCTTGAATTCAGTGGCATCAGTCGTTCCCAAAAGTGGTCTGTATGCCTAACCACTTATGTTATTGTGCACACAGATATAGTGCAGTGGGAGTTGACTCACACTGCCCTGTATCTACTCCTACAGTAGCATAATGCAGGACAGAGGCAATAAAATCCCCTCATGACTTGATCCAGATACACATGCCCTTTGCACATTTGTTCCTTTCAATACTCTGAGTTAGCTGAAGCTCGGTTTGATTCATTTAATTACCATAGAGAGAATTTATGCAGCAATAATTATATTTTACTTCCTGTAATAAATCTTGTCAAGGCTTTTGATAACAGGCCTATTTTTATAAAATTGAGAGTTTTTTTTGTCTCTTTATCGAGCTCAATCACAAAGGAAATATTGGTTTATAGTGAAAGTGAAATTTGAACCAAAATATTACTTAGCTGCAATTGTTGTGGCAATCTCCCAAATGTCAACTGAAAATTCAAGTGAAACCCCAAAAAGACAAAGGAAATCCATTCCTCCAGACCTTCCATATGACAACAGGCAATTGAAAAAAGACTAAGTGATGTTACTTGCAGAAGCACTATTTCCATTCTTTTCTCCAAACGCATGGCACAGTAATGCAAAGTGTTCATAAACGGAGATGATACCAAACCAGGAAAGGCAGTAGAACTGGAAGAGATATCTAAAACATTATGGAATGAGTTGGACAAGATGTGTGACTGGCAAGAAGAATGGCAGGTAGCTGTTAATGCAGCAAGATCTAAACTGCTAAAATGGAAAAAAAACTTAAAAAATAACAGGGCCTCTATTAATAATGTTGAAATAGCTATGGATGAAGGCAAAAGAAATCCAGAAATCTTTGTAGACTCGATGTTAAACATGTCCCATGAATTCAGTACAGCAATCAACGTAGCCAATCGGGATGTTGAACTACATAATATATAATCAGGGGAGGTAATGATGAAATGATCACACCTCGAGTACAACATTCAATTCAGGTTGCCAAGAAACAAGAGAGATATTAATGTGCTGAAGGCGGTGTAGAGAAGGGCTACTAGATTAATTGCTAATTTCCAGGGGATGTGGGTATTATTAAAGACTGGAGAGGGAATTTAACTGAGTATAGAATTGTTAAGGTACAGAAGTCAAAAAGATATTATTTAAACTGCAGGGAAGGAATGAGGAATGTGTGTTCAAGCTAAAGAATACTACTTTCAGAACAAGTATCAGGAAACTATTTGAGACAAGAAATGACCAACATGTAGAATAAGCTATCACATACAATAGGTTGAGTGAGTTAGAGCTTTTCTCTTTGCAGAGAAGGAGAATGAGAGGTGACTTGATAGAGGTGTACAAGATGATGAGAGCCATAGATTGAGTGGATAGCCAAAGACATTTTCCCAGGGCGAAAATGGCTAACACAAGGGGGCATAATTTTAAGGTGATTGGAGGAAGATATAAGGGGGATGTCAGCGGTAAGTTTTTTTTCCACAAAGAGAGTGGTGGGTGAGTGGTGCGCACTGCTGGCAGAGGTTGTGGGGGCAAATACATTAGGGACATTTAAGAGACTCTTAGATAGGCACATGAATGATAGAAAAATGGAGGGCTATGTGGGAGGGATGGGTTAGATAGATCTTAGAGCAGGATAAAATGTCAGCACAACATCATGGGCCGAAGGGCCTGAACTGTGCTGTAGTGTTCTACGTTCTAATTGTGGATGCCAAATAATTGAAGAAACAACTGCCTACTAGAAGGTGGGTAGGAGATGGATGGTGGGGATATGATAGTTGGGGGTGTAGGGTGACATTGATATTGACATACATTAAAATCTCTTTAGATGAATACATCAGAATCGGTCAAAGCATTTTCTTCATCCATAACAATCAGTGAAGAATGAGAAGATAGGGAAATGACCTACCACAGTTAGTCTTTCGACTTCGTCCAGCAGAGAAATACAAAAAAATGCAAAAACCAAAATGAGAAAACACGCAGTAAGTAAAGATACAATTACTAACCATTAAGACCAGTACCAATTGAAACAAGGCAATGGTAAGGGCAGAAACCTATAAAGAATAATCAAGAGCAAAACTGATGAAAAAGGAAAGAATCGTCAGTCTGAATGAAAAAGACTGAAAATTGTTGGGGATTCAGGGATGGAAATAATGACTAATACGACATAACTCTGTGCTAGCAAGCATGAACTTCTACAATTTTGCAGCTGCAGACATTATCAATAAGCGCCAGAAAATCAGATCTCGAGGACAATAAAGCAGGTGGTATTTAAGGCAGAATCTCTACTCAACCATCTTCAGCTGCTTCATCAATTCCTTTCACTCCAACATGTCACAAAAAGGATGTTTGTTGACACTTGGCACAAAGTTCAACTTCATTCACATCCACTGCAGTAGTAAAGTAGCCTACAATAGGATCTGGGCAACATATCAGTCTGGTCCAACTACATGTAATATTTGTGCAACATGTACAACCATTCTCAATAAGTGAAAGTACTTCAATTTCTGACAAATTACAGCAAATGAAAATTTAAAAAGTACAGTAGATGCTGGAAATCTGAAATAAAAGCAGAAAATGCTGGAGATACTCAGCAGGTCAAACAGCAGCTGTGGAAAGAGAAGATCTTCAAGAACTGCTCCCAAATCAGTCTGGATTCCATCCATTCTGCAGCACAGTGGACATGATTTACATTGTAAAACTGAGAAAAATGCAGAGAGCAGCACCAGCAAATTTACATGCTCTTAGCTGGCCATATTGGGCAGAGTGAGCTGTTCACATACTTGACAGCGGACTCCCTCAACAGACACTCAGAATAGATAGAGCTTAGAATAATCATGGGAAGAGATTAAGAGGTGGATAAAGGAAAAGATTCAAGGATGTGCTCAAGGCCTTCTTTAAGAAATGCAACATCCCCACTGACTCCTGGGAATCTCTGACTCTTCAGCGTGGAGAAGTGGCATTTGAGATAGTACTAGGAACCTTGAGGCCATGCATCAGGAACACACAGAAGCCTTGAGTATGCAGCAGAAAAAGATAACCATCTCACAAACTACTGCCCTGGCCATCTCATATTCTATCCGTGGAAGAGTCTGTGGTTCCCACGTTGGCCTCATTAACCACCTCGGAACCCAGAAAACTGGAATGGAAGTAAGTCATCCTCATTTCTGGGGGACTGCCAAAGAAGAAGTGAAAATAGAAACAGAATTAACTTTTCAAGTTGAAGACTATTCGTCAGAATATTTTGAAGAAGAGTCTTCGACCTGAATCGTTAATTGCTGCCTGATCTGCTGAGTGTTTTCAGCACTTTTTGTACAACATCAATACTGTGCTACCTATCATTGACATCTTGGAAGGAGGGAGAGTTCACCATTAATTAGAAGCTGGGCCAGTCATATGAACCAAGTGACTAAGCTATGAAAAGGGGCTACTAGTTACTCACATCACATCACATCAACCTTTTCAATGATCTACAAGACTTAAGTCATAATGGACAGGTACAATTGCAACAGCATTCAATGTGCTTAACAAAATCCAGTATAAAATAATAGGTTAGTAAGTGATCTTCAATATTCACTCCACCAATAATGATGCAGTGTAGTTTCAGGAAGTACCAACTGGAGGACATGATCTAGAAATTCACCAGATTTACTCTGATGGTCTCTCCCATCAAAAAGGACAAGAACATAAACACCTTGGAAACACAATCATCTTCCACAATTTCCTATTAATATCAGATTTGCTTATGTACAGGATAAAGGATGTCTCTGAGTGGGTGCAGAACATTCTCAAGGGGGAGGGTGATCAGCCAGAGGTCGGTGTGCACATTGGTACAAACAACATAGGTAGAACAAGGGACGAGGTCCTGCAGAATGAGTAAAGGGAGTTAGGTAAGAAGTTAAGGAGCAGGACCTCAAGGGTGGTGATCTCTGGATTACTCCTGATGCCACGTGCTAGTGAGGTCAGAAATAAAAGGATAGGCCAGATGAATGTGTGGCTGAGGAGCTGGTGCAGTGGGCATGGGTTCAGGTTCTTGGACCATTGGGACCTTTTCCGAGGTAGAAAGTCACCTGTACAAGAGAGACAGGTTGCACTTGAACGAGAAATGGACCAATATCCTTGCAGGGAAGTTTGCTAGTGCTACCTGGGAATGGTTAAACTGGATTGGCGGTGGGGGGAGGTGGGGGTGGTGGGACTCTGAGCAGGAGCAAGTCATGGGATAAAGCAGTAGCCAGCGAGAGCAGGTTTAGTAATCAGGATAGACAGGGGCACAGTAGAGGGAGGGAAAGGAATGCTCAGTTAAACTGCTTTTATTCCAATGCATGAGGATTAATAGGTAAAGTGGATGAGTGTGGATTGGCTCTGGGGACTTGGATGTTATAGCCATAACAGAAACATGGCTGAGGGAAGGGCAGGACTGTCAGCTCAATGTTCCAGGATACAGATGCTACAGGTGTGACAGAGGTACAGGTAGGGGTGTTGCCTTTTTGATAAGGGAGAACATGACAGCAGTGCTTAGAGACTACATCCTTGGAGGATCATCCAGTGAGGCCATATGGATAGAACTTAAAAACAAGAAGGGGAGGTCACTCTGGTGAGGCGGTATTATAGACCTCCCAATAGTCTGCAGGAACTTGAGGAGCATGTGTGTAGAAAAATGCACATAGTTGTAAGAATAACAGGCTTGTATAAGTGGGAGATTTTAATTTCCCTGGTATTGACTGGGCCAAACAGGGTGTTAAGGGCCTGGATGGGGTGGACTTTGTGAAATGTGTCCAAGAAAGTTTCCTGAGTCAATATATAGAGGGACCTACTCGGGAGGATGCAATACTGGACCTCCTCTTGGGGAACGAAGAAGGGCAAGTAACTGAAGGGGCAGTCAGGGAGCACTTTGGCTCCAGTGACCATAATTTTACTAGTTTTAAGATAGTGATGGAGAAGGATAGGACAGGTCCACAGGTTAGGGTCCTAAACTGGAGCAGAGCTAATTTTGAGGGAATTAGGCAGGATCTAGCAAAGGTCATTTTGAAGGGACAGGAACGAATGGCAAGTAGGAGGCTTTTAAGAAGGAGATATCAAGAGTCCAGGAGCAGTATGATCTTGTGGAGTGGAATGAAGGGTAAACGTGGCAAGTTTAGGGAACCCTGTCTAATGAGAGATATTGAGGCTCTGGTCAAGAAAAAGAAGGAAGCATACATTAGGTATAGGAAGTCGGGGATGAGTGAATTCCTTGAGGACTATAAAAAGATTAAGAATATAATTAAGAGGGACATCAGGAGGGAAAAAAAGAGGGTATGAGGTGGATCTGGCAGTTAAGGTTGAGGAAAATCACAAGAGGTTCTATAGCTATATAAAGAGTAAAGGGTGGCTAGGGAGGGAGTAGGTCCCCTTAGAGATCAGCAGGGCTGCCTATATCTCGAGCCGCAGGAGATGGGTAGGATTTTTAACGAATATTTCTCCTTGGTGTTTACTGAGGAGAAAATCATGGTTGCTCAACAGATAAAGGAAATAAGCTGAGATGTTTGGAGAACATTCATATTACCAGGGAGGAGGTATTTGCAGTCTTATAGCGCATTAAGGTGGATAAATCCCCAGGGCCTGACCGAGTATGTTCTCAGACTTCGAGGAAGGCTAGGGAAGAAATTGTGGAGGCCCATGCAGAGGTATTTGCTTCATTGTTAGCCACTGGTGAAGTTCCCGTAGACTGGAATGTGTCTAACATTGTTCCATTGTTTAAGAAGGGGAGCAAGGACAAGCCAGGGAACTACACACTGGTCAGCTTGATATCCGTGGTGGGGTAGTTACTGGAGGGAATTCTGAGGGACAGGATTTACCAGTGTTTGGATAGGCAGAGTCTGATTAGGAGGAGTCAGCAAGGCTTTGTGCGTGGTAAATCGTGTTTAACAAAGTTTTGAGAGTTCTTTGAAGAGGTAACCAAAGGGTAGATTAGGGTAGGGCAGTGGATGCTGTCTCTTTGGACTTCAGCAAGGCCTTTGACTCGGTCCTGCATGGTAGGCTGGTCTGGAAGGTTAGGTCCCATGGAATCCAGGGAGAGCTAGTTAGGTGGATTCAAAATTGGCTTAAAGGTAGAAAGCAGAGGGTGGTGGTTGAATGTTGTTTCATGGAATGGAGACTGGTGACTAGTGGTGTGCTGCAGCGGTTGGTGTTTGGACCCTTGTTATTTGCTATTTATATAAATGATTTTCATGTGAATGCATAAGGCTTGATCAGCAAGTTTGCAGGTGACACAAAAGTAGGAGGTGTTATTAATGGTGAAGAAGGTTATTGTAGATAATAGGGAGAACTTGATCAGTTAGGGAAGCGGGCCGATGAGTGGCAAATGGATTAAGGGTTAGAGGGAAAAGATTTCAAGGTGTCCTGAGGGGCAACTTTTTCACGCGGAGTGTGGTGAGTGTATGGAACAAGCTGCCAGAGGAAGTGGTTGAGGCAGGTACAATAGTATCATTTAAGAAGCACTTGGATAGGTACATGGAGCGGAGGAGCTTGGAGGGATATGGGCCGAATGCAGGAAATTGGGACTAGCTAGGTGGACAACATGGTTGTCATGGACGTGTTGGGCCGAAGGGCCTGTATTCATGCTGTATTGCTGTATGACCATGAGGAAACTCAGCTCAAAGTTAGGGATTTATTTTATTATATCTGTGGTGCTTTCACAGGAAAGGTGGTGACATTTCAACCCTCATGTCCTTGTAACAATGTTGTGTTATTGCATCTTGAAAGCTGTTCTTTCAATTACATCTCAAAAGGAGAAAATGTGTTAGAACCCATAACCAACTTATTTAGCAATCACAAGAAGTGTCCAGCCCAAAAAAAGCATTTGCATCATGATTCTTCCTTATCATGAGTAAATTGATAATTTGAAAAAAATCCACAAAGTTATCACTCCAATCTTCCTTCAGAAATTCCTTCTCTCACATACATTCAATGAACTTGACCATGCAATTTTCCCTGGCAATAACATCAATATCTGCATTCTTGTACTCTGGAGCCCAGAAACATTGTAATGGTGCAACATGTGCACATTAAATGCATACATCTGGCTTCTATTGCTTATTCTGTTGTGTGAGAAACATATTCAAACAAGGTGTACAATGGACCAATAACACATTTTATTTTCACTTTATGATAAAAGTTAATTTTTCTCCATTGCTTCTGCTTTGTTTCTTTCTCATTTCTGATAATTCTCCTCCTTCTCCTTTCTTTGTTAGTCTCTCTTAGTCTGTTTTTGAGATACCTACCACTCAATTCAGCATGCTAGAATGGCAAGATTTGGCAAGCTATAGAGGGAGGTAGCATTAAATTGGAGAGTAGCCAAAGCCAGCACCAGTTACCCAACCAGAAACTCAGTGAAGAACAACATAAGAAGGGTTTGTAATTCCTTAAAGACATTCTCTTTGGATTATATCACTGCTCTAGCCACAATTGTGCAGCAATACCTATAGGAGGAGTTTCTGACTGTACCTACATCAATAAGGTAAGGCAACTGCACTGTTAGCAGTGTGGAGGAACAGAGGGATCTTGGGGTTCACGTTCATAGATCCCTCAAGGTTGCCAGGCGGGTCGATAGGGTTAAGAAGGCGTAAGGAGTGTTGGCCTTCATTAGTCAGGGTACTGAGTTCAATAGCCGCGAAGTGATGTTGCAGCTCTATAGAACTCTGGTTAAACCACACTTGGAGTATTGTGTTCAGTTCTGGTCGCCTCATTATAGGAAGGATGTGGAAGCTTCAGAGAGGGTGCAGAGGAGATTTACCAGGGGACGTTGCCTGGATTGGAGAGCATGTCTTATGAGGATAGGTTGAGTGAGCTAGGGCTTTTCTCTTTGGAGAGGAGGATGAGAGGTGACTTGATAGAGGTGTACAAGATGATAAGAAGCATAGACCGAGTGGACAGTCAGAGACTTTTTCCCAGGGCAACAATGGCTAACATGAGGGGACATAATTTTAAGGTGATTGGAGGAAGGTATAAGGAGATGTCAGGGGTAAGCTTTTTACACAGAGAGTGGTGAGTGCATGGAACGCACTGCCAGCAGAGGTTGTGGGGGCAGATACATTAGGGACATTTAATAAACACATGAATGATAGAGAAATGGGGAGCTATGTAGGAGGGAAGGGTGAGATAGATCTTAGAGCAGGATAAAATGTCAGCACAACATTGTGGGCTGAAGGGCCTGTACTGGGCTGTAGTGTTCTATGTTCCACGTCATTGTACAGATAGAGTGTTTCTACACAACTTGGAAAATGACCGAAAACCCCTTCCTATGATGCTTGGGTACCAAGCTTTAGAGGTCCTGAATGCAGGCTGTTGTGAGAAACAGGAGAAACAGTTAAAGAGCAAGGGCAGTCAATCAGTCCAGCCATCCAGCGAATGTGCATCCAAAGAGCTAACCTTCATAATAATGTCTTACAACAGAGGCTCCTCGGATGTCTAGATTTTGTTCTGTGAAGCTTTTAGGATAGTGACAAGAACAAACTTGTTTCAACAAAGTTGTTTGAAATTTCAAAGCTGTCTTATCATTTAACATGTAAAATTCAATGCCAACATTCTTTCACACCCAAGATTTGGAAGTAAAATAACACACTGTAATCATTGAGATTGTGTTTGGCTACCTGGCAATGTAATTTAAAATTATGGCATTGTAATATTAATATTGTACTAACAGCTGAGACAGATAAGGGGGTTGGAATAGAAGCTTAAGTATTATAATATAAACAGAAAATGCTGGAATCTCTCGTTGGGTCTGACAAAAGATGTTTGACCTGAAATGTAAACTCTGTGTTCTTCATTCCACAGTTGTTGTCTGACTTTTTGAGTGTTTTCAGTATTTTCAGTTTTTATTTCAGATTTCCAGCACCTGCAGTTTTTTTATTTAATTTTAAATGATATTCTTTGTCTGTATGCATTTTCTGATGCTCAGCAGAGGTCCACTGAGACAGCAGATGCTGTTGGAATAGTGTCTGCAGTCAGGATAGGCTGTAGTCAGGGAAGTGAACCAGTCATTGATGGGAAGTCATTTCCCATGGGATTGTTGGAAGAATGACTACCAGAATGGTTGTGAGTGCAATACATAGTTCAGCTTGTATCAAGGAAGGATAAAGAGTTAGAAAGGGAATCCTCGTGACACTGTAAAATTGTTATTTTTCTCTTAATGACACAAAGATATTTCACTACAGAACAAGGAATTCTGGTCTGTTGTCATTTACTAAAAAATCCTTTAACCTACCTGTTGTAAACAAAGAAGGTTGGTAAGGTTACAACTGCAACCTCAGAGCAGGGCAAAACTGTCAAGGTGACAGTGACCAAGCAACATTTGCAAGTGCATTCATTCAGCTGCATTTAGAGATATTTGCAGCAACTCATGGCTTGCCAGCCACTGTTGCATAGAGGTCAGCAATGCTCTACATTCAGAAAGCCAAATACATATAATTTTCTCTTGTCAGGGAGCAGCAGAAGAATTGCAATCTTTCCCAAGGTGTAAGGTATCATTGGCTGCACATATTTTGCTTTCATAGAACCATAGAACAGTACAGCACAATACAGGCCCTTCGGCCCACCAAGTTGTGCCGACCTTCAAACCACTCCTAAGACGATCTAACCCCTTCCTCCCACATATCCCTCTATCTTAAATTCCTCCATATGCTTATCTAACAATCTCTTGAATTTGTCCAATATATCAGCCTCCGCCACCACCCTAGGCAGCGCATTCCAAGCACCAACCACTCTCCGGGTGAAAAACCTCCCTCTGACGTCTCCCTTGAACTTTCCACCCATTACCTTAAAGCCATGCCCTCTTGTATTGAACATTGGTATCCTGGGAAAGAGGCGCTGGCTGTCCACTTTATCTATTCCTCTTAATCTTTTGTATACCTCTATCATGTCTCCCCTCATCCTCCTTCTCTCCAATGAGTAAAGCCCTAGCTCCTTTAGTGTCTCCTCATAATCCATACTCTCTAATCCAGGCAGCATCCTGGTAAATCTCCTCTGCACCCTTTCCAACGCCTCCACATCCTTCCTATAATGAGGCGACCAGAACTGGACACAGTACTCTAAGAGTGGTCTAACCAGAGTTTTGTAAAGCTGCATCATTACTTTGTGGCTCTTAAACTCTATCCCATGACTTATGAAAGCTAACATCCCATAAGCTTTCTTAACTACACTATCCGCTTGTGTGGCAACTTTCAGTGATCTGTGGATATGAACCCCCAGATCACTCTGCTCCTCTACACTGCCCAGAATCCTGCCATTTACCTTGTATTCTGCCTTGGAGTTTGTCCTTCCAAAGTGTACCATCTCACACTTCTCCAGATTGAACTCCATCTGCCACTTGTCAGCCCAGCTCTGCATCCTATCAATATCTCTCTGTAAGCTTTGACAGCCCTCCACACTATCTACAACACCATCGATCTTTGTGTCATCTGAAAACTTGCTAACCCAGCCTTCCACCCCCTCATCTAAGTCATTAATAAATATCACAAAAAGTAGATGTCCCAGAACCAATCCCTGTGGGACACCGCTAGTCACAGCCCTCCAATCCGAATGCACTCCCTCCACCACAACCCTCTGCTTTCTACGGGCAAGCCATTATCAATCCACACAGCCAAGCCTCCCTGGATCCCTTGGCCTCTGACCTTCTGAAGAAGCCTACCATGCGGAACCTTGTCAAACGCCTTACTAAAATCCATGTAGACCACATCTACTGCACTACCCTCATCAATCTGCCTGGTTACCTCCTCAAAGAACTCTATCAGGCTAGTGGGGCAAGATCTTCCCTTCATAAATCCATGCTGGCTGTCCCTATTCAGTCCATGATTCTCTAAATGTTCATAGATCCTATCTCTTAGAATCCCTTCTAACAGCTTACCCACCATAGACGTAAGGCTCACTGGTCTGTAATTCCCTGGACTATCCCTACTACCTTTTTTGAATAAGGGGACAACATTTGCCACCCTCCAATCCTCCAGTACCATCCCTGTGGACAACGAGGACTCAAAGATCCTAGCCAACGGTTCAGCAATCTCCTCCCTCACCTCACGGAGCAGCCTGGGGAATATTCCGTCAGGGCCCGGGGACTTATCTGTCCTAATATTTTTTTTACAGCTCCAACACATCCTCTCTCTTGATATCTACATACTCTAGAACATTACCCTTACCAACACTGTCCTCAGCGTCATCAAGACCCCTCTCCTTGGTGAATACTGAAGAGGAGTATTCATTGAGAACCTCACCCACTTCCACAGCTTCCAGGCACATCCTCCCACCTTTGTCTTTAATCGGACCTACCTTTACTCTAGCCATTCTTCTGCTCTTCATGTACGGGAAAAAAGCCTTGGGATTCTCCTTAACCCTACTCGCCAAAGCCTTTTCATGTCCCCTTCTCGCTCTCCTCAGCCCCTTCTTAAGTTCCTTCCTTGCTACTCTATATTCCTCATGAGCCCTAGCTGATCATTGCTGCTTACACCTTATGTATGCTGCCTTCTTCTTCCTAACTAGTTGTTCCACCTCCCTTGTCACTCATGGTTCTTTCACTCTGCCATTCCTTCTCTGCCTCACTGGGACAAATTTATCCCCAACATCCTGCAAGAGATCCCTGAACAATTTCCACATCTCCATAGTACATTTCCCTTCAAAAATATCATCCCAATTTACACTCTCAAGTTCTCGCCTTATAGCCTCATAATTTGCCTTTCCCCAATTAAATATCTTCCCGTCCTCTTTGTTCCTATGCCTGTCCATGACAATGCTAAAGGTTATTGAGCAGTGGTCGCTGTCCCCCAGATGCTCACCCACCGATAGATCTGTCACCTGACCCGGTTCATTACCTAAAACTAGATCTAGTATCGCATCCCCTCTAGTCGGCCTGTCAACATACTGTGAAAGGAATCCGTCCTGGACACACTTAACAAACTCTGCCCCGTCTAAACCTTGGCACTAAGCAGGTGCCAATCAATATTTGGGAAGTTGAAGTCTCCCACGATAATAACCTTGTTATTTTTGCATCTTTCCAAAATCTGCCTCCCAATCTGCTCCTCAGTATCCTTACTGCTACCGGGGGGCCGATAGAATACTCCCAGTAGAGTAACTGCTCCTTTCTTGTTCCTAACTTCCACCCATATTGACTCTAGAGAGGATACTTCTCCATTATCCACCCTTTCTGCAGCTGTAATAGTGTCCCTGACCAGTATCGCCACCCCTCCTCCTCTTCTCCCCCCCTCCCTATCCCTTTTAAGACACTGAAAACCAGGAATATTCAATATCCATTCCTGCCCTGGTGTCAGCCATGTCTCTGTAATAGCCACAATATCGTAGTCCCATGTACTTATCCAAGCTCTCAGTTCATCTCCCTTATTCCTGATGCTTCTTGCATTTAAGCACATTTCCATGTGCTTCACATCAACTTGTAAATCTAATAAAACTGAAAGTGATTTCAGTTCTTCAATAAGGAATGTTGGTGGTGTAGCTGTTACATTACCGGGCTTGTAACCCAGAGAATGCAGACTAAAATCCAGAGATATGTTGTTTAAATGTGAAATTTAATTTCAGTTAATAATCTGAAATTAAAGAAAAATAACCAGTCATTTATTATAATGACCAAGGATTATGATGGGTGGTCATAAAAACAGAAATGGTTCACTGATGCCAATAAGGGAGGAAATCTGCCACCTTTGCCCAGTTTGACCTGTATGTGATTCCAGACTGGCAACTCTTAACTGCTGACTGAAATGGCCTAGCAAACCACTCAGTTGTATCATTACCACTGTACTAACACCTTAAAAAGGATAAAACAGAAGAAGCATCCAACATTAATCCAGGCGCCGAAATTGGATTTGCGTCCTATTTCCTGAACTTCTGGAAAAATATGTGGATAAGTTCCATGGGGAATCGTCTGCTCTTCTCAGGAAAATCTGAGCTAATGGACTCTTCACCAAGCCACCTACAACTGGAGTTTCAAACCGCAAAACCTTTGAGCTTCCATTTTCTGTAATTGAGCTACCATTTGAGCTGCCAATCTGCCCATTCATATCCATGCCCCCAAACTTTGAAAATTTTGTCCCCAATGCACCTTTTATTTTTTTAATTCTGGTCATTTCCCAGATATGGCCCACATTTTTTTCTCTCAAGATTATAGGGCACAAATATGAGCACAGTGGTCATTCAACTGTAATTTTCTGGCACCTCCACTCTGCCAAAGACACTTAACACTTAAGAGTTATCTTAGAGAATACAGACGACTTAAGTCCTCCTTTCTCCCCTACCAACTGTCTCTCTAAGCTCCTCTCCCCTGCCTCCTTATTCCTCTTTGCCGACCACCAGACTTGAGCTCCTGACCTTATTTATCTCTAAGATCAAAACCATCCATTCATCAGCCGAGGGGTTTCCCAATTTTCTCTTACTCAGCGAGCTAAACCTCCTCTGATCCCCTCACTCAACTCCTCCATGATCAGTTCCGTCCTTATGTTCTTTCCTTGTTTCTCCCATCATGTAAATTCTATTTTACTTTAATGGCCAGACATATCCTGGATGTGTTGTCTTCTCATCTTATTTAACTTCTCTGGTCAGTGATTTTTGAATGTGCTCCATATTTTTTTTTGATTATCTTCTATTTGTGCTCTCTAGTTACTGATTCAGCAATCAACAGAAATAATCCACTGCTTTTAAAATACAGCAATCTTTCATGGTGGCATAGAGCAATACAGCACAGATACAGGCTCTTTGGACCAACGAGTCCACGCCAGCCACGGTGCCCACCCAGCTAGTCCCGATTTCCTGTGTTCAGCCCAAATCCCACTAAGCCCTGACCCTCCATGTACCTATCTAGTGATACTATTGTACTTGCCTCAACCACTTTGTCTGGAAGTTCGTTCCATATACTCACCACCCTCTGCGTGAAAAAGTTACCCATCAGGTCCCTTTTAAATCCTTCCCCTCTTACCCTCAATCTATGCTCCCTAGTTCTGGATTCCCCTACCCTGGGGAAAAGACTGCTACCATCCACTTTATGTACGCTCCTCATGATCTTATAAACCTCTATAAGGTTATCCCTCATTCTCCTACACTCCAAGCAATAAAGACTCAGCATGGCCAACCTCTCCCTATAACTCAAGTCCTCTAATCCTAGCAACATCCTCGTAAATCTTTTCTGCACTCTTTCCAGTTTAATGACATCTTTCCTACAACAGGGTGACCAAAACTGTACACAGTACTTCAAGCGTGGCCTCACTAACGACTTATGCATCAGTAACATAATGTCCCAACTCCTATATTCAATGCCCTGACTGATGAAGGCCAGCTTGCTAAATGCCTTTTTCACCACCTGTCTACCTATGACACTGTTTTCAACAAACTATGCACTTTTACTCCTACGTTCCTCTGTTCCATTACGCTCCCTAGTGCCCTACCATTCATAGTGTAAGTCCTATGTTGGTTTGACTTTTCAAAATGCATCACCTCACACTTATCTGCATTGAAATCCATTTGCCACACCATGGTCCACTTCTCTAATTGATCAAGATCCCCCTGTAATCTAGAATAACCTTCTTCACTATCAACAACACATCCTAATTTTGTATCATCCGCAAACTTACTTATCAAGCCTTGTGCATTCGCATCCAAATCATTTATATAAATAATGAATAACAAGGGTCCCATCAAGAACCCCTGCAGTACACCACAGTCACCAGTCTGCATTCTGAGAAACAACCTTCAACCACCACCCTCTGCTTTCTACCTCTGAGCCAATTTTGAATCCGCCTAACTAGCTCTCCCTGGATTCCATGCGACCTAACCTTCCAGACCAGCCTACCATGCAGGACCTTGTTGACGGCCTTGCTAAAGTTCAAATAGACAACATCCGCTGCCCTACCATCATCTATCTTCATGGTCTTGAAGGTATCTGTGAAGCCACCTCCTAACCTTCTCATCCCACACTTGTCAACTCTCTTTTCAAAGTTATTGTCCTTCAATTGTGTCATTCCGAAAACATCCAAACCCATGATCTTGACAGCCAAGGATAAAGGCTTCAAATGCATGGGAACAACACAATCTGCAGGCTCCCTTACAAGTCACACTATTTCCTGGATATAGAATGCCCATTCCTTTATCAGCAAACCAGCAGAATTTTGGGAGTACCTTCACCAGAAAGACTGCAGTAGTTCAAAGTGACAGCTCATCACCAATTTCTCAAGGACAATTAGGGATGGGCAATAAATGCCAGCCTTGCCAGCAATGTCTATTAACAAATATTATTATTCTCAGAATCTGTGAAAAGGATATTTTATTGAAGCTGGTATTTTAAGAATGTTACACTCATGCCTTTCCTTAAAGTGAACAAATAAAAATAATCCAAAGTCAAGTACTGAACTCTTTTATACCTTTCCTAGTTGTGCTAATTAATATTATCCATTGCATTCAAAACTGCAACTCAGGAGCTTGTGAAAGTTGAACATTACCCCCTTGCTTTTTTTTTTATTCCACCTAACCAAATAAAAACAAATATTTTCCTGTATTTTATCCTTTTAATCTACTTACACTGTCATATTTAGCTGAGAGTAAATAGCAAATCTGTGTTCATCTAGAGAGTTAGAACCTTATTTTTTAAGCAGCATTTCTTTTCTCTGTTCTTATTGCTAAAATATATTGTACAATTTTCTACATTTCACTGTATTTGCTTTCCAGCTGATTAGTTTATCTGCTGTCTTCCACAATTATAGTCACAGCATACTAAGGTGCCCAAGTTTAGTGCCATCGGTAAAATTAAATATTATTCCATCAAGTCCTACAGTAATTGAAACCCCCACTAAATACCATTCACCAGATCTTTTATCCAAAAATATCCTTTTACGCATAAAAATCCTTTTACATCTATGCAGCTTTGTTCCCTACATCTTTTACCCATTTCACTATTAATTCAACCAGTAGTGAGTATCAATAGCCAAAATACATTTTAATGCACAGTACACATATGTCATAATTATATAGATTTGCAAAAGGAAATTAAAATGAATAATGGTACTGTAAATATAATCCAAAGGCTAGAGAGTATTTGGAATAAAGAATAAATTAAGTTCAAAGCTTCCAAAAAAAATGTTAAATGTTTTCTAACTGGGAAGGGAAGGTATGAGTGCAATATTCTTAAAATACCAGTTTCAATGAGATATCTTTTACACAGATTCTGGGAATAATATTAATAGTCAATTGAAATATCTTGATTATAGCTGAGAGTTGTAATATTTCTACAAAGTATACTTCTAAAACAGCTCCTGGTTCTTACAAATCATATGTTTATATTAATCCCTTCATTTAATACTTGTAATGTTTGAATACAGAAATGGTTCAAGTTTATAGAACGGCAAGAAAAACAGATGTCTAATATTCACAGAGCCAATTTCCTGCCATCTGAGCACTGTGGGATAAACATCACAAGCACTAAATGGATGTTATAGCTTCTACCACCTCCTGTACCCCCTGCTTGATATCAAGTTCCATTGAAGACAACATATTTAAATAGAGAGAGGACTACAATTATTGGCTTATCGTACAATGTCCCTTTGGCACAAGGGACCAAAGAATTTCTACTAAAGTGTCTTATATAAAAATCATTATGCATTTTTTTACTTTTCAGTTTCAACAGAAAGATCTGCAACATCATATTCAACATGAAATGTTAGCTGTTTCTCTTCCCAGAGATGCAGCCTGACCAGCTGAATATTTTCAGTATTTTCTGTATTTATTATGCAATATAACATTGTTTAATTTACTTTTCTATTACATTAGAAAGGAGCCCAAATAATTATCTGATATGAGCAGTGCTCAGAGCTGCTGCATATACTTCATTAGTACTTGACATTTTCTTCAAAAGTGTAATAATTGAGATATTTCATCATACCAGTTGGTTGTACAGGGGGCTTTCCTGTTTCGCAAGATCATGTAATTCCTGTTGTTCACTTTCTTCCACTTGGGTGGATTCAAACCCTTCATCTTGTTCAGTGGTAACTTTACTGATGTCACTAAAACCCTGTCCGCAACTATTCCAAGCAGCTGTTCTGTATTCATATGTAACATATGGCTCTAAATTGGTATCTGCAGGAACAAAAGTTCAAAGAAGATTTAAGGTCAGAAATCTTCTGATCTGCATCTGTCAATCAGACTTGCACGTTCATCTTTCAAGGAAAGTAGTAAAAATCAAATGAATTTCTCTTACATTTCATAATAAAATATTAGCTCCTGGACTTTTTGCCAGCTCCAGAAAATACAATAATCCCTGGGCCAAGAATTCTTTTTTTTTCAGTTTTCAATGGGCACTCACACCTTGTCTTAAATCAAATCAGAACATTACAACTGTATGATGTATGAATGCATGCTTCTTAACAGTTAGGGTGGGATTATCACTATGACCTTAACCTAGAGTTTCAAAGTAAACATCTAAATAATTCTAAATTTAAAAAAAAATGCTCTCTTTAGTTTTCATCTCTGGTCATTTCAGTTTTGTCTTTTGTTTTCAACTTTACATTTTATTCTGAAAGTTACGACTTTATAAGCACTTCAATAACCGTGATTCTTCAGACATCATTTTGGAGGTGTACTCCCCTAAAGAAAAGAGATCCAAACAGCTACTCAGCTGACTTGTCAATGTAAGCTAAGAGAACTAAGTTGCCAACTTCAGAATGGTGCATTCAATTGACTGTGCAATTTTTCAGTCTCAGAATAGGAAATAATGAATGAAACCCAATGCTCAATGGAGCACTAAGGCAATGACTGTGCTACGAGATTCAGTTAGTCAAAAGCAATGTTATAATATGTGCAACTTATGTTGGGGTATGCCTTCCTACATTCAATATTTTTACTGAAAAGATAAAAATGTGACTTCATGCTCGTGCTGATTTTTTTTTACCATTTCACTGAACAGAGGACCTCTTCATTTGCCCCATGATGGTCTGTGAAACAAAGGTCCATTGATTCCACTGAGTGGCATTTTATAAGATTATGGAAGGTTGAGTTATGTTGGTGGTTTGCATTGAGGAGCTTCCTGCTAGACCACAGTTTTAATAATAATGTCTTTTCATGTGACCTAACAAAATAGAAGCTGATCTTAGCATAACTGGACTGCATTCTACAATCCTCTTTATATTTATTATATCATACTTCTCTATTAAGATGATGAATTAAACCTTGATATCATTGAAGTTCAAAGGATAACTCATACTCAGCACTCTAGTTTCCCTGTGAAGAGATGCACTTGAATACAATACCTCAGAGATAAGACAATATTGCACTAATTCTTTGATCCACTTTGCTTTAATTACATCTTCCCTTTGGAATGCTGAATTTACTTTCACATGTTACAACATCAATTCAAATCAAATTACACGTGAGAAGACTATAGAATTTTGTCATCAGTGATTACCTGCCTTGACATTCCATGTGGGCAAATAAAATGGGCTGGGCTGGATCATGCTCACCACTGCAATCGCCCTGTGAGGTGCTGCACTCCACCATCCATGACCCGGCCTCAGGCAGCAGATCATGAGGCCCTACAGCAGTTCACACTGATGCTTTTGACATCTTGTTACTGTCAAAGGCCTTTGAACTGCTTTTAAATGTATTCAATGATCAGGGACATTTAAAAACAGTTCAAAAAATCATATTTTAAAAATGAATGTGTTTTTAAAACATCCCTGGTATATGATAAACAAATTATTGAAAACATAAAGGTTAAGTAAAATTAAGAAACCTAACTGCACTTACCTTTTCATGGTTGATGAGTGCATCCAGTTCCTCAGCTCATGATGCTTGTGCTTCACGCCTGGACTCAGCGTCAAGTCTAGCGGTGGAGGTCAATTGGAGCAGCACCTGATCTCCAGCTCATCTCTGACTACCACACGGTAATGCACAGGTATGGAAGTCAAAGACAAGCTGACCTGTGGAGTGGACCTTACTGGCAATCTCTCTGGAACTGTTGGCAAAAGTTAAATATGTTTCAGGCTAACATAAGAATGTTAGTAAGGCATAAACAACCCTCCCTACAAGTCTTACCTGTACACAGTATACAGAAAAAATCTGGTTGGGTTGCAAGTGCAGCACAAAGCATATCTTGGCGTTAAGTGACACTGACAAACCACAAACCTTCATCTTAAATCTGTATTAGACGCACCCTAAACAAGCTATTGTATACACTTTCAAACTACACCCTGTCTTATTTTAAATTTCAAAGATTTTGTGTTATTGTCTAGTAGAAACTGGAATTATTATAATCAGAGATTGGTTAGGCAAAAATATCCTCTGGATGAACAGTCCCAGCTTCAGTGACTCATTGTTGTGATAGTACAAAAGGAAAATTAGAAATCAGAGTTAATGCTAACAGTTATAGATGTAAACATGATAAAAATGTAAAAAATGAAATGTTTTCTCTTGTTTCTTCGATGTAAGTAGGAGCAATAGCATGTGATTAAAAATATTTGCAGTAAACTGCCATTCTCATAAGAAGCCATGAATAGTACCAGAGTCAGTTAAAATAAGAATCACACAAACATAAATTCTACAGGTGACAGCAATTATACAAAGAGACAGAGACCCGTCTGGGCAGGATGCAAATCCCAAATCCCAGAGGTGAAAGTACAGTGTGGTAGCTCACTGCACCACACAATCCTACAACAGAATATATTTAATTTCTGATGGCCTGACAAAGCAGCTATGTCATCCCTATTGTTTGCAGAGTGTTACAATGTAAACCAGCACTGTTTTTGGCTGTATACTATGTTCTTAAAGGTCATATGAGGATGCTCTTAGAATAAATTGCAAATTTGGAAGCAATGAGAACTTCTCAATCAAACCAACAAAACTGCACCATGTTGAGTTCTGGATTGCAACTGCATGCTATTTGCATTGGTATCCTACATATTAATATACGATATTAGCACCTTCTCTGGAGCTGCTCAAGTGGCATTACAGTTAAGTACATTCATAAACATTGTAAAAAATAGAACATCCATTCATTTGTCTCCCTTTATAATTTCTAGTAAAGTGACAATTTAAATAGATACTCTTGCAAATTTGTGATGAAAATTATCTGATATTTCAGCAATAATGGATATCAAAAGATACAACTGCGTGTAAGTGTATTGGCCACTGTTGTTCTCACCACCTGCACCTTTGGGATGGAATCTCATGATTGTGGCAATACCCTGACAAAAGTACAGCATGAGCAACCAAATATAAATACCTCCCGATTTATCTTTATGTATAACAAGTCCTTGAAACTTCATTGATTGTACTTTACAATTAAAAGGAATTTTTTTAAAAAAAGTAAAGTGTAAGGTATTTTGTTGAATATAATGTATTCTGATTATGGAAATTTAAAAAAAAAGATAGGAAATAAGAATCAGGCTTCTTTTATGTACTTATAAATGTATGGATGCCAGGAACTCCTGAGTTGAAGATTTTTTCTTGGTCAAAAGCAAAGCTTTTCACTCCATTCAGTGCAGTGGGATTCTCCATTTCTTTTGGCCAGATGATAAACATTGGAATTGAAATTACACATATAGCAATATGCTCCAGCTGTCTGGGATACTTGCCATTACTTTTACTGTCAGGGGGCAGTATTTTATAGCAGAAACAGAAAGTAGAGAATCTTTGTTTTGGAGGCTTTAAGTACAAGACTCATTCTATCAAATGCTTCAGTGAAGGAGTCAATGACTTGGCCCCCGGCCTCTGAATGTGTGCATATAAATATTGCTGCTTAATGACTGAGATTGGGGGTGACTTTGGTTCTGGAATACAGGTGATCTATGTTGAAGGGCTTTCCATTTGTCCTGTAGTTTTGCACCATAACAGCAAAGAGTCTCTTGGAGGTGAAGCGCTTCATTGTGGTGAGAAAGATTGAGAAATGCGATGACACAGCCTTACTTGACACCAGCCTACTCTGAGTTTAGTGAAAATCAAAAAAAAATTACAGATGCTGGAAATCCAAAACAAAAAGAGAAAATACTGGAGTTTGAGTCTGTTACTTGAATACTGAGTTTTGTTTCTCTTGGTTAAGATCATGATTTGTATCCTATCATGAAGCACATGTGAGATAGAAACAAATTTCCATGAGCAGCAAAGTTTGAGAAAAATGCTTCACAGTGCCTTTTGATTGATGGAGTTAAAGGCTTTAATAAGATCAAAATAGGCCACTTATAATGGTTGTTGCTGCTCTCTGAACTTTTCTTGGAGTTGGTGTGCGGTGAAGATCATGTCCATTGTACCTCTAGATGGGTAGAATCTATAGTGCAGCTCTTTGGTCAGTGGGTGGAGGTGGTTGAGGAGAATGCTGGCCATGACTTTCCCTGCAGCAGACATCAAGGAGGAGCATTGACTGTAACCTTAAAGTTCTGTGTGTAATCTCTGACACCCTGCAAATAAATCATGGGAACTATTTTTATTTTGATTAAGTCTTTTGGGAAGCATCATTGAACTGCTTTATCCCTGGTGGATTAAAGACTGGTTACCTGTTTCTGTGTGGAAAAACCCTGGGCAAACAAGTAATGCCTGACTATCTACACAATGGACACAGGTTTGTCAGGTGATATGCAACCTCTTCATACTGCTCCTCAGCTTATAATGAACTTACTGATCTGTTGCTTTAACTCACAACTTTGATTTTGAATATCTGCTCCAGAAAATTCTCCTGACAAAATTATTAATCTTTGTGTGATTTGGAAATTACAGTTTAATAACAGTGTGACAGGTTGCTATAAATGATTGACATGTTAAGAATATTAAACCAATATAATATGTAGCATTTCAGAAATTCTCTCACTTCTGAACTAAAAGAAGCTTATAAATGCTTTATAATTCTCTGTAATGTGTGTTATTGATTGGCAATAAACCTTGGTTATGAATATTTATAAGGATGCTGTGATCATATTTGGAGCCATCTGATTGTGGCAAAATAAAATCACTTTTATCAGTGACCAATATATTATTATAAATAGAAAAATGTTATATTTATTTAAAACCAAATCTTATACTTTGTATTCTATCAATATGGAATAATTGGTAGTAGAAATTCATTGCAAAACTGAAGGAATCCACAAAGGTTATAAATTCTGGGACTGAATAAGAAACTGAACACCACTTGAGTTTTGAGGCTAAATGAAACAGCTTCATTCTGCCATTATCTGCACTTTTGTTTTTGTGATCAAGCATGCAAATTTTCCCATTTCCACCACAGACCAGTGTTAAGAAACTCTGACAGGAATCTGAGAACATACTTCTTGGTGACAATGCTCTTGTATTTGTGTTGCTGGATAAAAAGATCTTTACAAATCAGTAATGTCAATGAAAAGGTTGACAGTGTGGCGACCCACCTTCGACGCAAGCAAATCGGCTCCGAAGTCGGCGCGCACGTCGGCAGACATACCAGCCACAAAATGGTGCTGGGCCTTCTTCAACAGCGAGGGGAGAAAGCCCGCACGCGGGAAGAGGTTCAGTTGGTGCACCTCTGACGTCATCGCCGCGCGTTGAGTGCGGGAACTTAACTGCTTAAAAGCCAGTGCGGCAAGATTCAAATAAACCAGTCTTGAGTTCAACCCACCGACTATGTGTCGTTATTCCTAGCTCAGTGCGTAGCCCATCGCTACATTGGTAACCCCGACGGTCCAAACGGGATTTGGACCGAAGATGATCCACTCTTCATGTGTTCGCGCAGTTTTGCTGAAACTGCCACCCTTCTGGACGCTGTGACCACGCTTGTGGTTTGACCAAGCAGAGGCCCAGTTCCAGACTCGGCAGATATCTTCTGATTCCACGCGTTACTATTACATGGTGAGCTCCCTTGACCAGGAGACAGCCACCCAGGTTGAGGATTTCATACAGTCGCCCCCAGAGGAAGGCAAGTATGCAGCATTCAAAGCACTGCTCATACGGACCTTCAGCCTCTCACGACGGGAGCGCGGTGCCCGCTTGCTGCACCTGCATGGTTTGGGGGACTGGCCGCCATCAGCATTAATGAATGAGATGCTGGCCCTGGCTGATGGACACAAGCCCTGTCTCATGTTCGAGCAGGCGTTCCTAGAGCAACTGCCTGAGGAAGTACATCTGCTACTGGCTGATGCAGATTTCAGTGACCCCCAGAAGGTAGCGGCTCAGGCAGATGTGCTGTGGAAGGCCAAGAAGGAAAGCGGGGCGTCCGTCGGCCAGATTACCAAGCCACGTGCCCAACGCCAGGACAGACCAGGCCCGGCAATGGAGCGCATGCAATCCAGAGGCAAGAGTAAGGAGGCCACTGTACAGTGGTGTTTCTACCACCAGCAGAGGGGCGCAGAAGCCCATCGGTGTCGCCCGCCCTGCGAGTTCTCGGGAAACTCCAAGGCCAGCTGCCGCTAATGGCTACGGCGGCTGGCCAGCAGGACAGCCTCTTGGACGTCTGGGACAAACAGTCGGGACGCCACTTCTTGGTCGACACCAGGGCGGAAATCAGCGTCTTACCCCCGATGGAGTACGACACCCACAACAGGGAGCCAGAACCCACCCTGAGGGCCGCAAACGGCAGCACAATATGCACCTACAGCACCCGCCATAGTGCAGCTGCAGTTCGGCGCAAGCTGGTTCATGTGGGACTTCACACTGGCCACTGTGGCCCAACCACTCCTGGGGTCAGACTTCTTGCGAGCTCACAGCCTACTGATTGACTTGCACGGGAGAAGGCAGGTCCATGCCAGGACTTTCCAGACATTCACTTTGGGCAAAGCCAAGTTGCCGGCCCCACACCTGGACTCTGTCACGCTGTCGGACAACGAATTCACCAGAATCCTGGCGGACTTCCCATCAGTTCTGGCACCGCAGTTCACGGCAGCCATACCCGGACACGGAGTTACACCACCCACATTCCGACCAAGGGACCACCCCTCCACGCCCGTGCACGACGGCTTCCCCTGGACAAGCTCCGCCTGGTGAAGGAGGAGTTCAAGAGGATGGAGGAATTGGGGATTGTACAGAGGTCAGACAGCCCATGGGCTTCCCGCCTACACAGGGTGCCCAAAGCAGCCGGGGGCTGGAGACCATGTGGCGACTACAGTCGACTGAACGAGGCTACAATACCAGTCCGCTACCCCGTGCTGCACATGCATGACTTTGCAGCAAACCTACACAGGGCAAGCATCTTTTCCAAGGTGGACCTTGTCTGGGGATACCATCAAATCCCGGGGATACCATCACATCCCCAAGACAGCCACTCATACCCCATTCGGCCTGTTCAAGTTCCTCCAAATGCCGTTCGGCCTGAAGAATGCCGCACAGACGTTCCAGCAGCTAATGGATACGGTGGGACGCGACCTGGACTTCGTGTTCATCTATTTGGACGACATCCTCATAGCCAGCAGAAATCGTCAGGACCATCTATCTCACCTCCACCGGCTCTACTCCCACCTGAGTGATTTTGGCCTCACGATCAACCCGGCCAAATGCCAGTTTGGACTCGACACCCTCGACTTCCTGGGCCACAGGATTACCAAAGATGGGGCAACGCCCCTGCCCGCCAAGGTAGACGCGATCTGCCACTTCACCCGGCCCAACACAGTCAAAGGCTTGCAGGAGTTCGTGGGTATGGTCAACTTCTACCGCCGTTTCCTCCCTTCAGCAGCCCGTGTCATGCGCCCATTGTTCACCCTGATGTTGGATAAAGGCAAGGATATTACTTGGGACAAAGAGGCTGCGGCCACTTTCATCAAAGCCAAGGAAGGCTTGGCAGATGCCACGATGCTGGTGCACCCCAGAACGGACGTTCCAACCACCTCACAGTGGACGCATCCAACACGACAGTCGGTGGGGTGCTGGAGCAACTCATCGAGGGGTGCTGGCAACCCCTGGCGTTCTTCAGCAGGCACCAGCGGCAACCTGAACTCAAGTACAGTGTTTTCGACTGGGAGCTGTTAGCACTATATCTGGCCATCCGACATTTCAGGTGTTTCTTAGAGGGCACCGCGTTCACGGACCACAAACTGTTGACCTTCGTGTTCACGAAGGTGTCCGATCCCTGGTTGGCCCGCCAGCAGCGACATCTGTCCTACATCTCCGAGTACACAATGGACATCCAGCATGTCTTGGGAAAGGACAACATCGTGGCAGATGCACTCTCCAGACCAGCTATCCAAGCCCTGTCCCAGGGGTGGACTATGCAGCGCTAGCGGAGACGCAGCAGGCAGACGACGAGTTGCCCAGCTACAGGACCACAGTCTCGGGTTTGCAGCTGCAGGACTTCCTAGTAGGCCCAGGTGGGAGGACCCTCCTGTGTGACGTGGCTACCGGCCAACCTCGCCCCATCGTCCTGGCAGTGGCAAGTTTTCGACTCCATACACGGTTTGGTGCACCCATCCATCAGGACAACCGTCCGGATGGTCTCCAGCAGGTTTGTGTGGCACGGCCTTTGCAGACAGGTCAGTGAATGGGCCAAAACATGCATGCAGTGTCAAGCAGCCAAGGTGTAGTGGCACACCAAAGCCCCGCCGCAGCAGTTCGAACCCACCCACCAGAGGTTCGACCACATTCATGTGGATATCGTGGGGCCCCTGCCAGTGTCGAGAGGAGCGCGGTACCTCCTAACTATGGTAGACCGGTTCACGAGATGGCCAGAGGCAGCCCTGCTCACTGACACCTCCGCTGATTCCTGTGCCTGAGCACTGATCGCAACCTGGGTAGCACGCTTCCAGGTACCGGCCCACATGACCTCCAACAGAGGCGCCCAGTTCACCTCCAGCATGTGGTCGGCCGCGGCCAGCCTGTTGGGAGCATGGTTACACCACACTACTGCCTACCACCCACAGTTGAACGGACTAGTGGAACGTTTCTACCGTCACTTGAAGTCGGCTCTCATGGCCCACCTGAAAGGGCCTAACTGGGTGGACGAGCTCCCCTGGGTCCTGCTCGGAATCCGCACAGCACCCAAAGAGGACCTGCACACCTCGTCGGCTGAGCTGGTGTACGGCGTACCCCTGGTCGTCCCAGGAGAGTTCCTACCAGCCCCAAAGGGGCAAGAGGAAGAACCCGCGACAGTCCTGGACAGACTACGCAAGAGGCTCAGCCACCTGGCCCCCGTACTGACTTCATGGCACGGACAGATCCCCACCTGCATACCCAAAGACCTGCAGGACTGTAAGTTTGTATTTGTACGGAAGGGCGCACACCAGACACCACTACAGCGGCCATACGAGGGGCCGTTCAAGGTGCTCAGGAACAACAGGTCCACGTACATTCTAGACATGGGGGGGAAAGAGGAGGTTTTCACGGTGGACAGGCTCAAACCAGCCCATGTAGACTTGGTGCAGCCGGTCGAGGTTCAGGCTCTGCGGCGCAGAGGTAGACCGCACAAACTGCGACTGATCCAGGCTGTGGACTTTGGGGGTTTATCGCTGGTTCTGGGGGGGGCGGGTTATGTGGCGACCCACCTTCGACGCAAGCAAACCGGCTCCAAAGTCAGCGCATGCGTCAGCAGACAGACCAGCCACAAAATGGCGCTGGGCCTTCTTCTTCAACAGCGAGGGGAGAAAGCTCGCATGCAGGAAGAGGTTCAGTTGGCGCACTTCTGACGTCATTGCCACATGTCGAGCGCGGGAACTTAACTGCTTAAAAGCCAGTGTGGCAAGATTCAAATAAACCAGTCTTGAGTTCAACCCACCGACTACGTGTCGTTATTCCTCGCTGAGTGTGTCGCCCATCGCTACAACAGAAGCTTTTTTGTTTGGTTATAATTTGGGATTTTTAAAATAAAATTCCCTTTGTGGACTTCTGCCGAGTTGACAGTTAAGGTTTTGTGACAGGGGGATACTCAAAGGTCTGGCTATTGCAAATTTAAAGAGAATGATGCCAGATGTCTCATATGAGGACATTATTGAAATGGTGTTCACAGGACATAATGTGTGGGAAGTACACTAAAATAATAAGGACAGATTTGGGGCACCAATTGCTTGTAGGCATCCACAAAAGGAAGCTCCTGTTTGGAGAGTGAACCACAACATACAATTAGAAGGAAATGGTACTTTGAGATAAAAATACTGTTTATGTTCAAATTGTTTCCCCCTCTACATAATAGCATGAAAGGCAATGGATATCACATTATCAACAGAAAATTCAAGGGGAAATTGCATATCTGGTTTTACTTTGTATATTTTGGGCACCTGAGTGAAATGGGATCATTTGCCATCTCAGTGACTACTGCCAAGAAATTCATCTCCAGTTGATAATGCTAAATGTGGTATATAGTAGCATCAGTACATTGTCTCTAAAATTAATTCCATTGACCAAGAGTGGATCACAGAATTTGTTCAACTCATCCTGTTCCAATGAGTAGACTCCA
This sequence comes from Pristis pectinata, assembly GCF_009764475.1. NCBI lineage: Eukaryota > Metazoa > Chordata > Chondrichthyes > Rhinopristiformes > Pristidae > Pristis > Pristis pectinata. Next base: position 109,239,045 of record NC_067407.1, read on the forward strand.
GGTCAAAAGATGATCTTGGAGGACTCTGAGGTTAAGAGTGAAGCTTATTGGCTCTTTACCTCACAGAGTTCCTCTTTCACATCCATTCCCATTGACTGCAGCAGGAGCAGATACTGGATACTTGTCTGGAGTTGACACAATTTCTTTTGATTCTCTCTTGCTTTTTGAACACTCACGAAGATGGAAAACCTATTGATATTTGCCTTGATTGCTTCCCATCTGTGCTTTGGGGAGTTAAAGAGTGGTGGTACAGTAATCCAACCTGTGTGATTCCTCTTCTGCTCCTCGACATTTTCTGGGGTCGGCAGTTTGGCATTCAGCTTCCATGTCTCGTTGCCTGCTCTCTGGTCTTCTTGTAGGCAGCAACCAGCCAGAAGGAGGGAGTGTTCAGGGACGAACACCAACATAACAGCAATGGATGCTGTGTGTGCTTTGGACACAAAGAGGCAGATATAAACTGTGAGTGCTTTGGACACAAAGAGGCAGATACAAAGGCTGAGCTGACTGGATTTGACCAGGTGTATTGTTGCATGGTTTTGAAGACGTTCCTGAGCTTGGCATTTTATTACTGTTTTCATCAGAGCTCTGGAGGTGATATCTAGTTTGCTGTTGGCACTGCCGGATCAATGATGCAGTTGAAGTCATCAGCCAGAATGAAGTGGGAGCTGCTGGAAGGCAGCCAGGTGTTTGTTCTTCAGAGGTGAGGTGTACAATGATTATCTGGAGCAGAGCATTTCTGTACATTATATCTCACACAAGGAGACAACAACCAAGCACCTCTTTGACGTCAGCGATGGTGAAGGTGTGCGCATGCAGCAGAACAGTCAGACTGGAGGCCCAGCAATCACTTCTACAGATTGTATCAACGGCTCCAGGCACCACCATTGCAACTGCCGATAGTTGCTAAAGTGCAGCAAGTTACACTCCTGTGAAAACGGTAGATCGGTCTTGACCTTGTGAGGTATCCCAAGGTAGCAACACATCACACAGAGCTTTTCACACTGAGCACATAGATTCATGTGATTTTTACACCCATAGTTTTATTGATTTACAGGTCTAAAGTTATATTACCACAGTCAGTGCTCTGTGCCAGCAAACCCAAGGCTTGTTTAAACTCGAGCAACTATTCTGGGTCGAGGTACAGGCCCTGAGTGGTGAAGCTCGAGGTGTCACTGAGGGAAGACCAGCCTAATTCTTCATCACTGTTGTCACCTCGATCTGCTTCTGAGCTGTGTTGCTGCTGTGGATTTCCCAGTACTGGGGTGCATTGGGTGCTGTACTGCTCCTGCTATCCTTACCATGGGCAGTGTGGGGCACAGCCCTGGTCTTGGCTTCCTGATGCTGGGGAATGTTGAGCACCACATTACTCCCAGTCTCCTGGATCTGGCAGCCAGTGGGTTGATTACTTTCCTTCCAGGTTCCTGGCTGGATTTGATTTTCTTCTGCCTTTCTGTCCCTTCTGTTATGATATTTGCTCTGACTTGCAGGTGATGCTCCATTCTTGGACAAGAAGCCATTGACATCCATCACTTTTCTCTGCTTGTCCTGCTGTTGTCTGTCTTTTGGATTTTTGAAGGTGCTTTCTGAGTTTTCAGTCCCTGTCATTTCTCTACGGCCTTCTCTTCCATTGACTCCATTCCCTGGGGAAGAGGCAGGGGGTTGACAGCTGGAGGTTGGCAGTTTGAGGTGTCTGGATTTTCCATGGGTTTATTCTCATCTGGAGCTTTGTCAGGGAAAAAGATGTTCTCCTTCCTGACGGACTTGTTGCCACCTCCCTTTCTTGTTGCCTGTATATAACTGCAAGAGCATTTGGGGCAAGCCCTGAAGAGTTGGTCTGCCACTCCATGTAGATTGCAACACTTGGTCTCCTTGCAGTCCTTGGCCTGGTGGCCTTCCTGCTTGCAGTTCTTACTGCAAGTGTGTGTTGTATGGGAAACCATGTGTCCAGTCTTGTTGCAGTTTCAGCACACCTTGGGCTGTCCTGTGTAAATGCGATTTCGTCCAATTGCGAAAATGGAGGGTGGTGTATGGTGGCTCTTTCCTTGTCGACTTTCAGTGTGACCTTTACCTGTCATCCAAATCATAAACTGGTCATTAACATTGACAGAGTTTCCTGTTCGCTCAATGTACTTAGACAGGAAAGTCAGCACATGCACAATTGATCCTGCATTCTCTCTATGTCTGAAAGGTGAACAGCGGCTTTGCCTGTGACCGCCTTTGACAGTGATGCTTCAATTGCCTTCTTCCAGAAGGCTTGCAACAACTTCGGACTTCCTGCAACACTGCCAAAGATAACTTTGAAATATCCGTTACCTGGGAAGTCCTGCAGACAGAAGGCGTCCTTGGCTTTGAAACCACAGTAATCCAGGATAATTTTCTTGACAAATAATCCAGTATTCATGGGTTTTTCTTCATTTACATTTCTCATGGCTACCGTGTGTTACAAACTCCTTGTCCTTCTGCTGGATTCACAGCTATGGCTGTTGTGAAGGAGCAAACTACATTTTTTGGAAAGTGGCGTTAGATCAGCCCTGATCAGGATTGAGATCGACCTCTACATCAGCAAACAAGCCCAATTCACATTCTGAGGGATGAACAAAGGGCCACAAAGCTCCCAGTGCATAACTTTGGGCCAAAATACTTGAAATATCCTGGGAGATCAGTCTTTTTTTATTACAGTCTCTCCCCTGCTGGGTGAGCAGATTTTCCACAAGAAAATATGCCATCCTGATTTGGAAATGCACTGCTGTTCCTTCATTCTCTATATCCTGGAACTCCCTACCCAACAGCACTGTTAAATTGTCTTAACCAGAATAATCACTGGAAAATTTAAAAAGGTAGCTCATTAACATCTCAAGGGCAATATATGCTGGCCTGCCATAAATGAATTTAAAAAATCCGTGACATAATAGTAACATAATCAGGAATTTAGTCAAAATTTATAATGAAGAGATAAGCCTTCAACAGTGGATCTGAATGTAATAGAAAGACATTTCTAAATGATTAACATCCAGTGTTTATTACAAATTAATAACACATTTTACACATATTATCAAACATTTATAAACCAGGATAGTTTTGTATTTACAGTTTTACTGAAATATTACTAATTAATTATTACAATGTAATACCTTTTATCAAAGATATTTCCATTATTCATAAAATGTGATTTCAATCTTATTAAGTAACTATACATTTTTTATAGATAGAGCACTAAGGCTTTGTTAGGTGTTAAGCACTACATGACAGCACACACTTAAAATTAACTGATACCAATCTGCTTTAAAATAAAATGCTTAATGCATCACTTTGTCATTGTATTCTGCATCCCAACAATTTCTGGAAGAATAAAGCTACCAAGCTCAGTGTCTTTGTATGTGACTTCAAATCATATTAACTCTGTGAGTAAAGAGAATCATGAGGTTTGTTATATGATTTTAGTAGAGGCACTATAATTGGTTACAATACCCAAGGACTAGAAAGATGAAAATTATCAGCCAGTATCCCCTCCTGATTATTATGTATGGATTGGATGACTTCCAAATGTGGATATTGGGTGAGGATAGGTTGTGACGCTGCTGTGATGTCCCATATTATCAAATAGCCTATCTTGTTTCACGCACGAAAGATAACAGATTGGGTGAAGTGCAGGGTAATGGCAGCATGGCTGGAACTAGAAGCAAGCATGAAGCATTTCATTTAAGGAAAAAAATAGTGATGAGATTGGATGGTTGTGAATGGAGGTGTTGTGGGGGAAGGTGGTGGTGGAGGTAGCATTAGGTGATAATCCTTAACTTAAGAGAAAACATTTGTGGTCAGCACAGAACACCAAACATTAAGTTATGGCCTTCAGTGGGAATCACATAATGGAGAGGGGTTCACAGTTTTACCACTAAGAGAAATTGGATAAATTGTTTTTATTGCAGGAAAGGGGGAACATTTAGTGGCTTTTCATATATACCAGAAAAAAATTACTGAAAACTCTCACCTTACAGCATGAAGAAAGAGTAATTGTGTTTATTGTTAGTTTTTAAAAAAATTCTCATTGTGTTAGTGATTTCAGTAGCAATAATGACTGAGTAAAATTTCCCCTTTCCATTCAGGGGCTAATGATAAGGAAATAAATTCTCTTTAAACTGCTGGAATTAAAAGAAATTATGGACCAATCCTTAGCTTCATGGAATTGATAAATGATTCAGATAAAATTTGTTGGGGAATTTTATTGCTTATTTTACTGTAGATTAAATAATTAGGAGACTGGGTTATTTTGATAAATAATGTTGATTTTCCCTTTTTACACCTGCAATCACAGCCAGAAAATTGTTTATATCTGGAATTTCAGACTAATGAATGCTTTTATCTCACAGCTGAGACAAATAATATATAGGTCCACATCAAAAGATTTAAATCTTGAATTATTTCTGCTGATAATGTGTGAAATAACAGCGAGTTTAGTATGTATAAATGACAAATAAAAGTAAATAAATTACCTTCCCACCTGGTGTCCTGTCAGCACAGACCAGTTTCAAGGGATTATAACCAACCCCATTACAGCATGGCTCATTGTTGGATATTAGTTCAGTACCACATCATTTGACTTGTGCTCTGTCAATGATATGGGCTTTGCTTGATCCATCAGGCCCCAAGCAGCAAAGGGTAATCGATGCATTCACTAGGTCCTGCCCACAATAGACCAGCCCTAGCACAAAGGAGAAGAGCAAATTCTATTTTTTTAAAATCACCTTTGGTATAGCAATGCCACTCTAATTATTATCAAGCTTGTTCCAGTATGATAAATTGCTAATTGCTTAATATCCTAATCAGTGTTCATTCTTTGCAAAGATAAACTATGACAGCACCATTAATTTAAATAGCAATTTCACTTAACAGCCAGAACTACACACCAGATTTTATGCAACATTTCAGCAACTGCATCCATCACTGCAGCATTCTGACATAAAGATGTCTGACGTGTGCTAACTCACTTAGAGAGAGCAGATGTTGCAGAGTGTGGTTTGGTAGATATTCCCAGAGTGCATCTCTTCAGCCTGAATGAGTAGCACATATGCAGCTAAGCATTTTTTTCCTGAAATATTCTTGAATACCTATTAAATTTTGACTTTTGTCAAACATCTCATTTGACTTTTGCAGTTTGATTTCATAACCTTTCGACATGTCTTTCAAAATAAATATTCACCTTCTTTGAAAAGTTATTTATTTTGGAAGTAAAACATGAACTTGATTAAACAAATATAAAATATATAAAATTATGAATAATTTTCTATGAATGGATCTGCTTACAATATAATCATCTTTGTAATTCAGGTTATTAAATATACATGGACTTTGTTCTGCAGAAGTACTTTTTACTTTCCATAGACAGGAATTAATCTGTATATCTATGCACTGCAATTCATATATAATCTGACATTTTCAGCAATGGGGACACTAACATGTAACGCTTAAACATAATATTTCCCTTTTGCTAATTTAAGTAGCCAATCTATTTGAGCCAATTTTAATATTAATACATCCCAGAATTAGGTATATAACAGTAACCAGCTGCTGCAGTATATTAAAATACATTTTGAAACTATCTTTTATAAATCACAGTTACAATGTCTAATCTTCATCTGAATCTTTTTTGAAAAATGTCATGTTAACTGTACAGACAGTTATTAATTTGCAAATCAGCCAGCAAATACTAGAAATAGGCATAATTTTAGTTGTGAATCTCGACCTCTGGTCAATTTACACCACACTTTTTCGCAAATTGTATCTCATGCCTAACCTTTGCACTATTGTAAAAACTTACTGAAATTTCTGTTTAAGTAGAATCATGGAAATGTTAAGCGGCGAAACTGGCCCTCTTGGCCCATCTTGTCCATGCCAACCATGATACCTATCTATGCTAATCCCATTTGCCCACGTTAGACCCATATCCCTCTATGCCTTTCCCAAGTACTTGTCCAAACACCTTATAAATGTTGTAATTGTATCTGCTTCCACTATCTCCTCTGATAGCTTATTCCAGATATTCACCACAGTGTGTGTGGAAAAATTTACCCCCCAGATCTCCAGTGTCTAATAAATTCAATACTGAATGTTAAGGTTGGTAATTGAGTACATAATCACCTTTTTAAATATGTGGTAAATGTTATTACAATGTCAAATAACATCTCTGATGAAAAAAAAGAACAATTTCTATTGTGGTGTAGTATTACTTCAGGTGACAATATGTTCTTAAAGAAATTTAGCTTCACAGATTTTATAGTATTCCCACATTTACACTCTCCTAATGTTACATTTCATTCCCCCTCCTTTTATTTCTACTTCTGTACCTGATTTGACTCTGCGTCGCACTCCTCGCATGACTGCTGTGTTTTCACAATCTTAAACCTCATTGGTTAAAGAGATGCACTATGGATCCCAGTGCTCACTGAGGTCCCCCAAGCCCTGTTGCCCTTGTTACACCAAATAATGGGACAAAAGGATTTTAAGCTGAAGGACTCTGTAAAGCATCTATTTAATGACATATGTTTTAATTTCCCTTCTCCAACCAGATTTGGCCAAACATGGAAAATGACAAAGAAAGGTTTAAAAAATGCTATGATAATGTTATTTTAATTTCAAAGCTATACAAGCCATGTTTACAGTTGGCAAGGCTCTATAAGCTATGTTACAGTTAGCAAAGTAGTAGAACTGACACTCAAAATTCATCTTTAGTTGTAACTTCGAGTTTTGGGTGCCAATTCTACCACTTCCAAAAAATGCACCCAGGAATATAGCACATAATTTCACTTAACTAGCCATTGTACTTATATATCCCAGACATCTTAACTTTTTAAAAAAAAATCCTTGCTTATTTATCAAAAATAAGTTATGTGCTACTGGTCACCACACTATAGGAAAGATGTGATAGTGCTGGAGAGGGTGCAGAGGAGATTCACCAGGATGTTGCCTGGGATGGAGTGTTTCAGTTATGAGGAGAGAGTGGAGAGGCTGGATGTGGAGTGGAGGAGGTTAAGAGGGGACATAATTGAGGTATATAAAATTATGAGGGGTATAGAGAGGGTAGACTTCAGGAAACTATTCCCCATATCAGAGGTAGATAAAACCAAAGAACATATAATTGGGGCTAAAGGTAAGAGATTTAGAGCAGATTTGAGGGGAACATTTTTCACCCAGAGAGTGGCAAGTACCTGGAGAACACTGCCTCAGTGAGTGGTAGAAGCAAAGTTGCTGACAGCAGTTACTAAGCATCCAGCAGAGCACTTGAATTACCTTGGCATAGAAGTCCATTGGTCAAGTGCTGGAAGATGGGATTAATATGGATGGGTCGCAACTGCTTGGCTTGGAGGTGGTGGGCCAACTGGCCTGTTTCCCTGCTGTATCATTCTATGGCTCTATCTATGACTATCAGAGTCTTCAGTAGAGCTGGATTTGTTATTTCACAGGTGTGAATCTAATATGAATTAGCAACAAGCATAGGTAAACTCAGTCCTTCAAGCCTGTTTCATCATTTAAAAAGATTATGTCTAACCTTACTGTAACCTCAACTCTACATTCCCTTCTACCCATGGTAACCTTTCTCCCTCTTGCTTATCAATCTTTCTACTGATGCCTTAAGCAAAAAACTCTGCTCCTACCATCCTTTCAGGTAGAGCGTTCCATAGACTCATAATCCACTGAGAGAAAAAAAATCACCTCATCTCTGTCATAAATGGGCTACCCCATTATTTGTAAACAAAGATCCCTAGTGCTAGATTATCCCACAAGAGATAAAAAAAAATCCACCCTATCAAGACGACTTGTTATATTATCTTTCAATAAAGTTACTTCTCACTCTTCTAAGCCTGAACAGGCACAAACCTGGATTGCAAATTTTAAAATGTTGAGGTCCCAGTACAGATCCCTGTGACATATCATTATTACATTTGCCAAACATAAAAAAATGTGTAGCTAGCTGTTACACTTCATTCTGTATTCTGTTATTGTTTTTACCCTGTACTACCTCAATGCACTGTGTAATGAATTGATCTGCATGAACGGTATGCAAGACAAGTTTTTCACTGTACCACGGTACATGTGACAATAAAACACCAATACCAATTCCAAATACCTACTCCCTGTTTTCTCTTAGCCAGCCAATCTCTATCCATGCCCATATGTTATCTCCTACACTATGAGTTTGTGGTGTGGTGTCCAACAAGCACCTTCTAAAAATCTAAGTTTAATATAACTCTTGGTTCCCCTTTATCACATCACACATTATTTCTTGAAAGAACTTCAATTGGTCAAATACAAAACCAAGTAGACTTTTCTTGATTACATTAAATTTTTCAAGTGTCTGCTGGAACATCTTTCTTTCTCTCAAAGGTAGCCTTAAGGAAGAGCACAAAGTTAGGAAGTGAATGATATTCTACAGGTATTTACATAGCCAAACATAAAAGTGTGTATGTGTGTGTGTATATATATATGAGACAAGAATAGAGGAAAAAAAAACTTTTTCAAGAGTACCATGTAGATTTTTATTATCAGCAGAGTTAGAAGGGTAAAATATGTTGTTCATGGGAGCAAGAACAAGTGAAAAAGCCTGTATATTATTTGTACAGGGACAGGTAAGATCATGTCAACTGAGGGTTAATGCACCACTTGGCTGCAGATCAGCTTCCTCTTTCTCCTCCTCTATCAAATCAACATGGGCTCCAAATCCATACCCCCAGTCCATACTGTGTGTTGCTCCAAGTCCATACTGTTGTAGAGATTTCAATATTGAATCTATTACCGAGGGCTGTTCCGGGGCATACAAATGAAGCGCAGGTATGTGGATAAGGAGGATGGTCTATAGATAAAGTGGATGGCCACAGTCTTTTTCCCAGGGTAGGGGAGCCTAAAACTCGAGGACATATGTTTGAGTGGAAAGGGGAAAATTTTAAAAGGGAATTGGGGGCATTTTTTTCCACAGAGGGTGGTGGGTATATGGAATGAGCCGCCAGAGGAAGTAGAGGCAGGTACAATTACAATGTTTAAAAGACATTTGGACAGTTACATGGATAGGAAATATTCAGAGAGATATGGGCCAAATGCAGGCTAATGGAATAAGCACAGGAAGGCACCTTGGTTGGCATGGACAAGTCGGGCCGAAGAGCAAATTTCCGTTCTGTTTATGACATTGGGTAACCTGTCCACTGAACCCAAGGAATGAGCACAAGGAAGAGACACAAGTTGTGGGATTTAAAAAAATAATTGAATTGAATGCATTTGATTGTTTTGTTTTTTTTAATGTCTTCAATTCTTAGTTTTTTAAATTTTATATCTTTTAAATTGTGTGATTAATTTTTGATAGTTTTTGAATGTTTGTAAATGTCAATAGCTTGTCACAGCCAGGAAACTCCAGGCCCATAGTTCAGGTGGCAGACTAAAGCTGAAAAATGATATTCAAAGGTTATCTAATAAAATCATGGAAGTACTGAGCAAGTCAAGTATCTTCCATGAAAAAAGAAACAGATATTCCATGTTGATAACCTTTCAATGAGGAATTATAAGCAATTTGTTTAGCTATGATTTTGTTTTCCTTCATTGGTGGAGATTCCAGCATGTGTGCATCATAAACACCTCAATTGTAGCAAATTGACTATTCTTTCTATGATTTAAACATTTGCAATGCTGCAGATTTGTGACACACCATTGTTTTGCCAGTGTAATTTGATGCGCAAATTGAATAACATGTTCTAGATGGGGAACATCACTTGCCACAATTCACCAAGCAGAGCAAGTTCCTTTCAAGTTTGCTCTGTTTGTTACCTTCCAGCTGGTCAGCATCACTAAATTATAATTTTAACAGAAAGAATGAGTGTTCATCTTGCAACTTATTTCTCTCTTTGACTATCTTTGTATCCAAGTTAAGGGGCATAAGAAAGAGTGAAGGGGATTGAATGTGAGTGAGCAAAACTGTAGCAGGGAGACTTTAATGTTTGGAAGTACGTGGTAATCCACTTCTGACCTTAAAAGGATTGATACAGTATTTTCTAAATAATGAGTTCAGGAATTCTGGAGGAGCAGTGAGACTTAGGGATCTAAATGCTAAAATTGGGTCTTCTGCAGAAACATTATAAATGACTGAAATTTTCCATTTCATGAGAGATTCAGAGATGCTTAGAGAAAATTTAGAACAGGAGATCAAAAGGGATTTCTCAAAGAAATTCATGCCTGATCTGTGTAAATCACTAATCAGTTTTTACCTCTTTCTGACTTTGAGAATACACATTTATAGTTTACGCCCATTTTTCATGAGTTTACTTTTCACATTTCAATTCAAATTCCATGTGAATAAGAGTGAAAACAGATCAAAACAGATCATAGTAGCAACACACAAACTCCATTGCAATATTGATATAAATATGATTTTAAGCCTTCGTCAAATGTTCACTATTTGCATTACTTGTATGTCACTTGTATTGGCTTCATCTGAAGTTTCTATTTCTACTTCTTATTTGCCACAATGCATAGAATTTTTGCTAACAGGTTGTTTGTCACAACAGTGTTGTTTAAAATCATCATGGAGTAAATTTGCACAACTGACCTGTTCCCCTGTTTCAAACTATGTAGGTTAATCCCCAATTCCAATGGAGACTTGATTTTGTTGTTCACTTGAACAGCAAACTTCATCTGCAGGCATATTGTTTTGCACATTATTAGAAAGAGATCATATAAAAATAATTCACTGAAAAGGTTTATAAAATCAATAAAATATTTTAATTGCTCTTTCATTCTGTTAAATATGTACCAAGTGCTCTGACTAAACACTAATTTTATTATCACTGATAATGAATACACAAGGATTTCAGACACACAATTGAAAGTGCTGCTAACCATAGGCTATATTGCTTGATTTAATAGGGAAAACAGAATCTAATATCATAATTTCAGTTTTGAGAGATATGGATTTAAATATAGAAAGAAAACACTTGAAACATTTTTCATTTTAGAGAACACACTAAAATGTCCTCTGATTTTCATTTCTCATTCAAGAAAGCACCAAAACTGCAAATCACAGGTTTAGAAATAACTAATATTACTCACCGGTATTACTAGATGGCATGTAGAGAATGCTTGGTTTGCACTTACCTTTTGGTACATCCAAAAGTCCCTAATGACTATTAAGAGTTTGGACATACAGAAATGTTGTGAACTTACACAGGTGTGTAATTTTGTCAACTACATGCACTTGTCAAATTCTAGCATATGATACTGTAATTTTGTGGAGTTTGATTATTTTCCTTCACTGCAGCAATGTCTGCTACAAAGCAGGATATACTCAAAACCTTGAGGTTTCTTTGTGCAGTAATGGAAAACAAAGCTTTTCTATCACTTAACCATACTAAAAATGTCAAATGTCTGAATGTCAACATATAATTCAAGAACTGTACTCACAAAATTTCGATCTTTCCTACCTGGCAGAACTCTAATGAAATATTTCCCACAACAGTGAAACCCAGGTTGGAATGTGTGGAGTACTCCACAACAACACAATACAGAAGAATTCAAACTCGACCCGATGCATCTGTCTTCACAGCAAGCATAGTCTGGCTGACTGTTGTACAACACTCCATCACATCAAACCTATTAAGAACATTATGGAACATTTCATGCAAAACACATCATCAGTTTCCCCACAGTAACATCTGAGTAGTAATGAATCTGCTCAGCTATAAAGTAGGGATTCAGTGAATCAAGAAAGTGTTTAGAATGGTTCAAATCTGCTCAACAAACTAACCTTTGCATTGCTGATTATGATAAATGACTTTAGCCACACATTTACATGTATATTTTCAATAAGAAGTCTGGATCCAATAGTACAGCTTTTTTAATATTATATGCTGAAAAAGCTTATCAAGCTAAGCAACTCATGACAAAAATATTGGGACTTGATTTAGTAAAAAAAAGCTTACTTATCATAAACAACAAATGAAGACAATAGGGGTGAACCTGGAATGCATTGACATACAGTACAAAGGGGACAGTCATTGTTCCAGAATGGACAGGCCCAAGGCCTGATTGGTGCTCAGACCCAATTTAAATTCATGGCAAACTCTGGAGTCCTCCAAGAAACTTACTGGCAAAATGCCTATGTTGGGTACATGTATTGCCAGTAGTTTCTGGGAGAGAAATTGAGAGGCATGTGATAACTGGGTGAGAGGTAAGTGTCCAATACCAATACACTTGGAAATGTGTCATTTGTCCTTGGTGGTGGGGTATCCAGTTTTGTGTGAGCTCCTGGCAGTGATATTCTAACATGTATAACTGCTCAATGCACTGTACACAACATAATAGGCCTTGCACAACTGAATAGGAATGGGTACCTTTCTTTGTCATCTTCTGTCATTGTGGTTGGTGAAGATCACAGAGGAAATAATATCTGGGAGCAGAGTAGGGACAGGGAGAATGCGAAAACTGGTGTTTATCAGGGAGTTGAGAAGCATGCCCTGAATACATTGGCAATGGGATGGGGTGTAAATTGAAGCAATCAGCAACAAGAACCTATATGGAAGAACATGGATTCCTTAGACTCCCCGGACTCCCCTGCAACAGTCCACGTCGACTCAGAACAGTTCTCTTACACGATGAGATGGACTCTTGACGTCATGATCTTCCTTGTTTGACCTTGCACCTTATTGTCTACCTGCAGTGCACTTCCCTGTAACTGTGACACTTTACTCTGTATTCTGATATTGTTTCTACCTCAATGCACTGTGTAATGAATTGATCTGTATGAATGGTATGCAAGACAAGTTTCTCACTGTACCTCAGTACAAGTGACAATAATAAAACCAATACCAATATCAATCCCCTTTAACCACACAACTCTATTCACATGAAAGACAAATACAATTTCCTCTGTAAATTCAGTCACAACTGTAGTCCATGAAATTTTTTCTCTCTGACTACGTTATCTTGGTTATTGTTAGCCATGGTATGAAGTTGGCCTTTGACTTTGACTCCAACCAATTCTCTTTTCCACTCAAGCCAATGAAAAATAAAATCAAACAGTATGTAAAACAATCTTCTGTTTCACTGTAGCAGTTAGCTTAACACTTTACAGCGCCAGTGACCAGAGTTCAATTCTGGCCACTCTCTCTAAGGAGTTTTTACGTTCTCCCCGTGTGTGCATGGGTTTCCTCTGGGTGCTCCAGTTTCCTCCCACATTCCAAAGACATACTGGTTAGGAAGTTATGGGCATGCTGTGTTGGTGCTGGAAGCGTGGCGACACTTGCGGGCTGCCCCCAGAACACTAAGCAAAAGATTCATTTCACTGTGTGTTTCGATGTACATGTGACTAATACAGATATCTTATCTAATGTCCATTTAATGCTACTGCCCAAGAAGAAATTCAACTTCACCTGCTATAATTAATGAAAAGACTCCAAAGATATTAAAAAAAAAATGAGACCTTTGACTTGGGTCATTCTTTATGCTACTGTAGTGAACTGGTCCATCACTGAGGCTTTGGTAGCCCTCCTAACACATAATTGCTTTTTCACAGGTAACACATAGGTGCAGAAACACTATCTTTTAGTCTCCTGGGCCTAGAGATAAGACACCTTAAATTGAAACCTTCGTAATGTGATAATATCAGCTATTTAGAAAGTACAACAGGTACATGGGACATTATTACTTTCAAGCTCCTCTTCATTCTAACTTGACAGCATATCACCTTTCCTTCAATGTCACTTGGTGTAAAAACTAGATATGTCTACCCAACAACACAATGGGAATCCCTGCACAACAAATACCTCAGTGGTTCAAGGAGGTGGCTCACTACCACTTCTCATGGATAATTGGAGACAGACATTAAATTCTGGTTAGGCCAGCAACTCCCATGTCTCATAACTGAATTAAAAATATTCACCTGTTTCTGTAGAACTATATTTGAACAGGATTAAACAACTTACAACTTAATAACCAAAATCCATAAAACTGCAGATGCTGGAAATCTAATATTAAACAGAGAAAATGCTGTCAATGCTGAGAAGGTCAGGTAACAGCTGTGGAAAGAAAATCATAGTTAACATGCATGTCAGTCTTATTAAAGGTCATCAACCTGGAACATTAGCTCTCTTTCTCTCTCCACAGATGCTGCTTGACCTGCTCAGTATTTCCAGTATTTGCTTTTTTTTACAAGATAAAACATCTGTTTAATATAATTAAGTACAGTTCTAATGAAATTTAGGGAAATTATAATGTGCAGAATTAGCTTTGTACTTTGTTTGCAGAATAACATGCCAATTACAGAACAAATGATAAGATTCTGCATCTAACTCTTTGGCTGCTAACAAGAGCAACTACGTTTGGTTTTCATTTATTTTACATTGAATGTAAACACACTGTTGACTAAATCTCATATCCCTTTATGTTCCTATTTGGCTGCCCAGGGGATGTCCAAATAATCCTAAGAGACCTTGAGAAAATACAAAAAAAATAAGGTGGGGAAGAGTGACAGTAATCTAAAGCTATCTTTCAGCAGTCAGAATATTAAAATAACTTGCATTTATAAAAACACATTCAATCATTTCTAATGTCTTAGTGGTTGCAAATTAATTCAAAAATCTACAACTACTTCTTCTATGAAGTTTGAAACATACAAAATGATATTATTAATTATACAAAATATCATGAGCAGTAGATGATGAACAGTAAATGACATATTTTATGCAACAATATGTAATAGAAGATAATGAATGATATTGAGCTACATGCTCTGCATTATAAGAGTCTATTTCTATGTAAACCACCCTAACCAATGCATGAACCATAATTATAGCATACACAACTGCAGATCTTTACTGGATAAGATATTTTAAGAATTACATTTAGAGCAATTTTTACTATTTCTAATCAATACGATGGTGCAAAGGCACAATAGAACTTTAGTGAAGTCAATGATGTTATCCATCATCTATAAGATAGTGGACCAGCTATGTTAAATTAAACAGAGTAGCTTGTTGGGGGATTATTTCCCAGTCTATGGTAGTTGCTGTATGTTCCACTTGCCTTCAAAAATTTGGTTCCAATGGAACAACATTTCAAAAGCAGAGTGAATCTATAGCCTCGACAATGGTATGTGCTGTATTTAGTACTATCAATTGGGGATGCCTCCATATCAGCACCACTCATGAACACACGATATTTTTAAGTGTTCCTGAGGCTTCCCTGAAGAGTTTCTTGCGGCATTCCCAAACCTGGAGCAACTTTTCAAAAGTGTGACCCCCTCCCTGACCCCTTGTAGGTGGGACCGGATCACTAAATTCTTTTGCCTAGTGCACCAAGACATTATACTGCATGAAAGAACCTCCATCAGAATGCCATTCCAAAATGCTGCACCAGTGCATCAGCCAAGACTTGAGTGCTCGAGTAACTTGACAAACTCTTTGGCTTAGAATGTGTACTGAAGGTAACAGTGAGGCCATTCGTGTTCATTGTAATAATAAATGAGATGTGTCAGCAACTTCTGGAGACACACACATGCAATTAATAAAGAAGTTTAATGAAATTTAGGGAAATTACAATTTGTAAAATTGATCTGGCTTACAGAATCAAAAACTATTAGGATTTCTCAATTCTTTCCAAATCTAAGTTTAAAAAGAATTAAAGTCAGAAAATGCTGGAAACACTCAGCAATTCAGGTGGAAAGAGAAACAGAGTGACAGAGTTAACATTTCTGGTTGAAGACCCTTTGCTTTAAAAATAAATAGCGTTCTCTTTTGTTTGCAAATACTGTGAAAGTCATTGTGGAGAAAATAAAACATTGAATGTTTCAGGTTGGCTCTGATATATTAACTCTTTCTCTATCCACAGATGCTGCCTGACCTGCTCAGTATTTCCAGAAATCAGTGAACTGCCTCCCAGCTTTGTTTGTTTCAAGATCCTCTTGATTCCCTGGAAAGTGGATAGCTCCCTTACTTTGTACCCCTGGCACTCAGGCTTCCAAGGTAGTGTCAGAAAATAGTGGTGTCTTTCTGTTCCATACATTGCCATTTTTCAATGGCAACACATCAAAATGGATTTCAGAATGCCTGTCGGTACCTGTTTTGGGGTTGCTTTAAGTGGTGCATAGTAGTTTTAACTGGCCACTTCTGAAATCAGACATTCTACAGAGGTAAGTAAGCAAATGAAAAGCACGCTTGTCACATAAGTGACCAGGTAGCATGATGTTGGCTTGCTATCTGCATCAGGAGGGGCAGGAGTGGGTCAACCATGCAGCACAATCACCTGTTCATTTTCATGAAGTGTCCAATTTATTCCTCAAAGAGATGCCAGTAAAGGAATAACGCTTGTACGTGATTGCTTTCTAGACCTGGAAGTTCCTTTGTTTGAGCAGTGACTGAAACAGAGAAATCAAAAACAGAAATGTGGCACAACACCAATGAGATAGATGTGGTGATGAGATTCATGGTAAAGTACATTACATTGTTTCTTAATTCCGGCTGCACATGCAAAGAATTAACAGGAGACATGTCACAACAATAAAAATACTGATTAATTAAAAATTATCATAATCTTAACATTTACATCATCATGGAAAGGAGCCATCAGTATCAGACTCGATAACCTACAAGATCAAAGGACAAGAGTGTTATATAATCAGAATGTTACATTGTGACTTATTTTTTAGTAAACCATTGCTGACATGTCATTTATCCTATTTCTACTGCACTTTTTAGCAGAATGAGCAAATAATTTCAACTGTGGCTTTAGGGAGAAGTAAACCACAACTTCATAGATTCTGTTTGTGCCAGAATGGGATTATATTCTCAAGTGAGGATTGATTCCCAATATGGTTGTATCTCAAAGTCAAAGTCATCTGCAAGAGGGGTTTTGTTAAAACAATTGACTGTGGAAAATGCAATAGGGTATAACTTAAAAAAAATTAATGATATATTATGTATAGCAAAGAACCAATTATTCCAGATATTAAGATAAAAATTGCCAGATGTGTTTTATAAGATATTGAGCAGAATGTTTTGTGGATATGACAAACACATTTGAATATGGCTCTCCAGTACAAACAATGTGGAAATATTAAAGAATTAAAAAGGAAATTGATGAGACTTCATGTGTTAACTGGGGCAATCAGATTACAAGAATAATTCGATTTGCACTGTATCATCCAATATTGTGCAAATATTATTAGACTGCTTTGCAGGAAAGCATTTCCTGCCTTGAATTTATGCAGGTTTTCCCAACTTCTTATAGCAAAAGAACAGTATGAACAGCAGTTTTACGTTTTACTAATCTGCCAGAAAGAAAATCTAAGGTGAATCTCACTTCAGAAGGATGCCTATTATTCACATTCCTTAATTAAAGCTATCTGAAATTTCATTTAAAATTTTCAACACCATCATCCCCTCAGTATTAATCAAGCTTCAAAACCTGAGCCTCTGTACATCCCTCTGCAACTGGATCCCCAACTTCCTTATCGGGAGACCATAGTCAGTGCGGGTCGATAGTAACATCTCCTCCTCACTGACAATCAATGCAGGCACACCTCAAGTATGCATGCTTAGCCCACTGCTCCACTCTCTCTACACTCGTGACTGTGTGGCTAGGCACAGCTCAAATGCCATCTATAAATTTGCAGATAACACCAGTGTTGTTGGCAGAATCTCAGATGGTGATGAGCAGGCATACAGGAGTGAGATAGACTGGCTGGTTGAGTGGTGTCGCAACAACAACCTCGCACTCAATGTCAGCAAGACCAAGGAATTGATTGTGGACTTCAGGAAGAGGAAGTTGGGAGAACACACACCAGTCCTCATTGAGTGGTTGGCAGTGGAAAGGGTGAGCAGCTTCAAGTTCCTGGGCATCAATATCTCAGAGGATCCATTTTGGGCACAACACATTGATGCAATCATGAACAAGGCATGCCAGCAACTCTCCTTTATTAGGGGTTTGAGGAGATTTGGTACGTCACCAAAGACTCTTACAAATTTCTACAGATGTATGGTAGAGAGCATCCTGACTGGTTGCACCATTACCTGGTATGGAGGCTCCAATGCGGAGGATCAAAAGAGGCTGCAGAGGGTTGTAGACTCAGCCAGCTGCATCACGGGCACAACCCTCCTTGCCATCAAGGACATCTTCAAGAGGCGGCGCCTCAAGAAGGCGGCATCCATCATTAAGGACCCTCACCATCTGGAACATGCTCTCTTCATGTTACTACCATCAGGGAGAAGGTACAGGAGCCTGAAGACCCACACTCAATGTTTTATGAACAGCTTCTTCCCCTCCACCATCAAATTTCTGAATGATCCATGAGAACCCAATCTCGTTATTCCTCTTTTGCACTATTTATTTAATTTTGTAATTTACAGTAATTCTGTCTTGCACTGTACAGCAGCTGCAAAACAACAAATTTCACAACATATGTCAGTGATAAAAAACCTGATTCTGATTCTACTGTCGTGTTAATTATGTCACTTTAGAAACTACTGGGACGGTGCCACCAAGAAAGAAAACTAGTCAGAGTGTAAAAATTATAGTCAGTTGATAATTGCACCTATTTTTCATTCAACAGTACAAATTGTCTCCTGCCATTTCCAAATTTTGACTGAGAGCTGAACTTAACCCCCATCTAATGAAAACCAGATGGGCAAACAGGAAGTTAAAACTTCCTATGGTACTTAACCCCAAACAACTTCCTTATGATGAACTTGATACGTTAATGCTGAATAATGACTTTTTCTAAGTTTTTTTTTGAGTAAGCAATAGCAACTGATTATTTGTTGTATCAGAGGAGTCCATATATTTATGTATATATGAAATACGTCTACATATATCTGCCCATAAGAAAGGCCATTCCAGACATTACCATGCTTTGTCCTCAGTCAAAACCATCCTTAGTTCATGCATGTCCCTGGAAGTGAAACCTCCTCACTGTTCAGACAAAGCCCAAAACATCCAAAATATACCTGCAAGCTACCTTCCACGCATGCCACTATAAAATCAGACCCACTTTCCATGCCACTAAACCTTAGCAGCTTAGTATGTTTCAAAGAGGCTTTACTAATAATTCTGTCATTGCCAACAACCCCCACCCATCCCTTCAATCCTTCATGTGGAGACCATCTATTCCCTTGGTAAGATCACCCTCCCATCTTACAAAGACAGTGGGTCCTGCTAAAACCCACTATCTGCTCTCACGCAGCAAAACATAATCTATATCCAACCTATTATGTCCTGCCTATCACTCTGCTCTATATATGGTCTATGAATGAGAATATACATAGAAGAATATATTAAAAGTTGTGTCTGTCTTCTAAGTCCTATATTGTGTTCACACATTTTCCATGCTATGGTATCAAAGATCTCCATTTTAATTTTTAAAAATATATTGGAAAATGCCTCAATTAGCTTGGCGTGAGGAATATTTTGATCGTGTTGAACTTGAGATGTCATACTTCGGTCGTCACCCAGCAAGCAATGGATCAGCCTTCTGGTTGTGCTCTTGTAAATATTCAGTTAAGTAGGCCAAGGCTTGGTCAGTGCTTGCTTGCGACACCAGCTGGGAATACTTGGTGCAGCAGGCCTACAGCTCACAAGAACAAATGGTCCAGCTAGCAGATGGAATTCAATAAGAATCTCAGCCGCACTGTAGTCCATATGCTCAATAAAAGTCTTTGCACCTCATCGTGTCATCGTTTACTCTAAATGAAAAGTAAGCTCAAGATATAAAACTAAGAGAAAGGAAGATATCAGATTGTGCTATTGCCAATATAAATCAAATTAATCATCCTGTAATTGATCTCAGAATGTATCTAAAAGGAATTAGCCTCCAACCGACTTATTTCCAGTAATTTCTCATTATGATCATAAAGGGGCAGCCCAAGTTGTCTGGTGATAATGAAGTTCCAAAGTAATGTCTATTTATCCCAAGAGGAAGAGTAGGAATGTCTAAAACATAGATACAGATGAGAAATAATTACAAAACACATCCCTCATTGAACAACTTTTATTTTCCATCTTGTGTAAAACCATAGTAACTAAATTAGTAATTCAAAGGGTACACTAAACTCTACATGTTTATTGCTTTATCAGAATGATGACTGATCACACATGCAAAGAATTATCTTATTGAACCACACCATGAAAGCTAGTTTTTGTAGATTATGTAGCTTTTCTGCATAGCAAACATGAATATTACCCCATTGCAACCTTTTGATACTGGGGTCTGATATTCAAATATCTGCTGGTAATCATTAGATATATTTGGACTTGCCCATTAATGAAGCATATTCCATCGTGTTGAAGTGGAACATAGAGCACAGAACAGTGCAGCACAAGAGCAGGCCCTTCGGCCCATGATGTCTGTGCTGAACATGATGCCAGTCCAAACTAATCCCTTCTCGCTACACTTGGTCTTTTTCCCTGCATTCCCTGCCTGTTCATGTGATTGTCTAAATGCCTCTTAAACATTGTTGTTGTATCTGCTTCCACTATTTCCCCTGGCTGTGCATTTCATGTACGCACCACTCTCTGTGTAAAAAAAACCTTGTCTTGTAAATCTCCTCTAAACTTTCCTCCTCTCACCTTAAAGCTATGGCCTCTGGTATTTAACATTTCCACACTGGGGAAAAACATTATTACTATCTATCCTATATATGTCTCTCATAATTTTATATACTTCTGTCAGGTCACTTCTCAGTCTCTGATACTTCAGAGAAAACAACCCAAGTGTGTCCAACCTCTCCTTGTAGCTAAATATCCTCTAACGCAGCCAACATCCTGGAGAACCTGTTCGGCACCCTCTCCAAAGACGCCACATCCTTTCTGTAATATGGCGACCAGAAATACACACAATCCTCCAAATGTGGCTTAAACAAAATTTTATACAGCTGTAACAAGACCTCCCTGGTTTTACACTCAACACTCCAACCAAGGCAAGTATTCCATTATACCTTCTTTTCCACCCTATCTACTTGTGTTGCCACTATCAGGGAGACAGGGAGATGAGAAAAAAAAGGAGCTAGAGGTAGAGACAGAGGTAGGAAGGTGATGTGGTGACACAAGAAGCTGTAGCTGCTGGAATATGATGTAAGGAAGGTGATAACTGGAACTAGATTAGGGAGGGATGGAACTAATTGAGGGAGGGGATAGGAGTCCCAATAGGTTAAGCAGGTGAGTGATAAGCAGATGGAACCAGGTGGGGGGGGGTGAGAACAAAACAGGGTAATGGGGGAGGGGGGCAACAGTGCTGGAGGGGGATTGGAAAAAGAGAGGGGCGAGACAACCTGGGTGGATTAGAGGGAGAGAGAAAGAAATACGGGGGTGCGGGTTACCCGAAATTGGAAAGTTCAATGTCCATACCATTGGGTTGTGGACTACCCAGGTGGAATATGAGGTTTTGTTCTTCTAGTTTGCTTTTGGCCTCGCCCTGGCAGTGGAGAAGTCTGAGGACATATAGTTTGGTGTGGGATTCGGAAGGCATGCAACAGGCTCAAGATGGCCATTGTGGACAGAGTGCAGGTGCTCCGCAAAATGATCACCTAGTCCATGCTTTTGGTCTCACCAATGTAGAGGAGGCCACAGTGAGAGCAGTGAATGCAGTAGACAAGGTTGGAGATGGTGCACGTGAATCTTTGTCTGATCTGGAATGGCCGTTTAAGTCCCTAGATGGTGGTAAGTGATGAAGTGTAGGGACAAGTGTTGCAGCTCCTACGGTTGCAGGGGAAAGTGCTAGGGGATAGGGAGAGATGAATGGGGGGTGGGGGGGGTGGGGTGGCTAGTATTAGTGGACCAAGGAGTCATGGAGAGAGTGATCCCTGTGGAAAGCCATAAAAGGGTGGGGAGGGGAAGATGTGACTGGTGGTGGAGTCCCGTTGCAGCTGACAGAAATGACAAAGGTTGATTTGATAGATGCGGAGGCTGGTAGGATGAAAGGTGAGGACCAAAGGAATTCCCTTCTGTCTGGGGCGATGGAGGGTGAAAGCAGAAGGGAGGAAATACAAGTGAGGGCTCCATCAACCACGGTAAAGAGGAAGCCATGTTTCAGATTTCCTGGAGTGGAACGTCTCATCATGAGAACAGATGCAGCAGAGACAGAGAAACTGAGAAAGGGATGATGTCCTTACAAGAGACAGGTTGGGTGGAAGTGCAGTCCAGGTAGCCATGGGAGTCAGTGGGTTTATAGTAAATGTCAGTAGATACTTTGTCTCCTGAGATGGAGACCGAGAGATCCAGAAAAGGGAAAGAAGTGTCAGAAATGGTCCAAGTGAATCTGAGGGTAGGGTGGAAGTTAGCAGCGAAGGCTACTAACCTTGACTGCTCATATCTCTTGACTCTACTAATATATCCACTTTGTCTGCTACCTGCCATCATCACTGCTTTGCTAAGTGAACCTCTTTTCCTATTTACTTTAATAGATTCTGTTCAACATCCCAATTTCCAAATCCTCATCACCCAAATCCACCATGGGATGGTTCTTCAGTCCAGTTCCATGTCCTACCCATTTGACTCTGAGGCAAATGGAAACTGTCTATTTTACTGGCAGTTAATTTCATTGGGGATTTGAACCCATGCAATATTTTCTACTGGATGACAATTATAGCAACAGGCTATTTTGAATGGGCACTCAGATAACAAGCGACTCCCATAAAATTCACGATAAGAACTCGTGCCCTAATCCGGAAGTCAGCAAGTGATCTGCATGCTGATCCTATTTGGTCCCAGAGAGGACTGCACCCCTAATGGGTTTGTTCCTGGCTTACACTTCAGAATCATGTCCTGAGCAGAATTGTTTCACATTTTTAAGCACCATCTCTATATTTGTGGCTATCTTACATGTTCCCTTATATAGTAGGTCCAATACATCAAACAATATCACCTCAATTCTCTGACAGCCTCCACACTAAAAGATTCCACTATGTTTGATCTACCAAGGTCTAGAAACTGCACCTTTTAGCCAGTGTCTTTTGCCTGATCAAATATTTGTCAAGCATCTCCTCTAGTCAGTGGTTGCATGTATCAAACATGTAACTCTCAAACACTTTTTTCAGGACTGCATCAAAATGTCCCTTCAATGTTTTCACTATGTCCTTCTATGAGACTTTACCTGTAGTTTACAGTGCAAGTAAACTCACCAAAATCTTACATGTCTCCAGCCCTACCACCAGCATCAATAACTTCCTTATTTTATGGGTGACCACATTGTTCTCTTTTGCATCCTCCCTTGGAACCTTGATGATATTGTTACAGTCAAGAACATTTCCACTTGTACCATGTTCAGGAAAATTGGCTGAGGCTACTCATAATCTCTTGATCTCACTAATATATTTATTTTGTCTGCTGCCTTCTATCATTACTGCTTTACCTAGAGAACTCTATTTCCTATTTACTTCACACTGGATCATTGTACTGCTACTCCCTTAAGCAGCAACATACAAAATGTGCTGCCTTTTTTCAGCTCTTTATCGTTCCTGCTTACCACAGAAAATTACAAAAGCAAAGCTCCAAACAGAAGGTATTTTATTGGCGACCTGTATGTTCTACCGATGGCAGTGTCTGGTGCAATAATGTATCAAAAGTCATACCAGATGTTAATTCAGCAATGAAAATACACACTACACTTGGTGATAACTATTTAACACAAGATAAGGTACAACACTGCTGACAGAAACTATAATCTACTGCAGAAAAGTGACTCATGGTCAAAATGTTTGTTATGTTTAACAGGAGCATTTTATAAAGGTAATTGAAATGTGTATATATATTTAGAACCAAATTTTACGGAAACTGGTCATTCTGGCATATAATTTCTGACTGAATAATAAAAATACCAAAAGAAGAAATATTCTGCATTGGCTATGATGAACCATCTCATCTATTTTAATTTGGATATTTTTAATGAATCAATTTTCACCAGGAATAACAATTCAACTATCAAAACACTCTTTTCCATTTCTTTTAAAGTCACATCAATCTTCCACCATACTGACTTAACTGAACAACTAAATCATGTGCCATATTTTAGTCAAAACTAGATTCATGACATGTTTCATATGCTGTTCCTGTACCCAAAGACCAGAATTAATGAATTATCTATTGATTATATTCCACTCTAACAAATCTAGCATGGCAAATAAATGAACTACTGAGGACACATGTAGGCCAAGACCAGACATTTCAGGGCAATCGATCAGTCTTTAGTGCTCAATTGGGAAATTTCAGAAGCTTATAATAATATCAGAATAAAAAATTACCTTAAAAAAACAAATTTGTTTCAAACATGAGAAAGCCCACCTTTTTTTCCTCTCTTTCTTTACTAGCTTTTCCCAATCTTCATCTGTTCTTTGATCTACTCATACAAAATGCCATCCTTGGCAAGGCCATATCTGCCTTAAATGCTTTTTAAATATTATAGCATTGATCACTCAGGACAATAGAACATAGAACAGTACAGCACAGAAACAGGCCCTTCGGCCCCCAAGGTTGGGCCTAACTAATTAAATGCCTAACTAAACTAATCCCTTCTGTCTACACAATATCCATATCACTCTATTCTCTGCATATTCATGTGCCTATCTAAGACCCCCTTAAACACCTCTGTTGTATTTGCCTCCACCACCACCCCTGACAGCATATTCCAGGCACCCACTACTCTCTGTGTAAAAATTTGTCCTGTACATCTCACCTGAACTGACCCTCTCTCATCGTAAATGCATGCCCTCTAGTAATTAGATATTTTGATTCTGGGAAAAAGATACCAGTTGTCTACTCTATCGATGCCTCTCATAATCTTATAAACTTCTATCAAGTCTCACTTCAGACTCTGCTACCCAAGTTTGTCTATCCTCTCCTCATAGCACATATCCTCTAATACAGGCAGCATCCTGGTTAACATCTTCTGCACCAAAGCCTCCACATTGTTCCTCTAATGGGACACCCAGAATTGAATGCAATACTCCAGACGTGGCCTAACTAGAGTTTTTTAAACCTGAAACATAACTTCCTGACTCTTGAACTCAATGCCTTGACTAATAAAGGCAAGCATGCCATGCGCCACCCTATCAATCTGTGTAGCCACTTTCAGGGGGCTATGGACTTGGATCCCAAGATGCCTCTGTACATCAGCACAGTTAAGGGTCTTGCCATTAACAGTGTACTGTCACTTTACATTTGATCTCCCAAAGTGCAACAGCTCTCATTTGGCTGGATTAAACACCATCTGCCATTTCTATGCCCATATTTGCAACTGATCTATATCCCACTGTATCCTTTGGCAATCTTCTGCGCTATCCACAACACCACCAATCGTTGTATTGTGTATGAACTTACTAACCCACCCATCTACATTTTCATCCAGGTCATTTATATACTGTATATTACAAATAGCAGAGGTCCCAATACAGATCCCTGCGGAACACCACGAGTCACAGACCTCCAGCCAGAGTAAGTCCCATCGACCACTACCCTCTGTCTTCTATGGGCAAGCCAATTCTGAATCCAAATGGCCAAGTCACCGTGGATCCCATGCATCTTAATCTTCTGGATGAGCCTACCATGAGGGACCTTGTCAAACGCCTTACTAAAATTCATGCAGACAACATCCACAGCTCCACCTTCATCATTCACCTTTGTCACCTGCTCGAAAAACTCAATCAAGTTAGTAAGGCACAACTTGCCCTGCACAAAGTCATGCTGACTGTCCCTAATGAGGTTATAGTTTTCCAAATGCTCATAATCCTATCCCTTGACAACGGTCAAGGCAACTAATGCTCAGGAACATATATGTTCTTCTCAAAATTTGACACAATACTATATGCTGGAGGTGAAATAATAGGATCTCCTGCTGATATGAACTGCTAATTTGCCTCACATGCACTCTCACACAGACCTATATTTTTGACAGAGGCCTGAAACATATTAATGCAACAAGACCAAGTGGCTACTTTAACTTAGTCTGTGGGAGTAAACAGAATAATAAATTTAATCAAATTATACCACAATTTTGAGAACAAATCAAAGAATATATCAATTTAAAATCAGTAATTTGCTTTGAGAAATTATTATAGTAATCAAATCAAATTTGCATCTTCAGTCTATAGAATAAGGAATACAACAAAACCACAACACACTATACTTATTAGCATGCTTGGACTATTTTTTTTGTTCAGACAACTGATCCTGATTGGGTCTTGCATTGAGGAAAGTAAGCTTCTCCCCACTGCACCAAGCTTGCTGCACAGATTAAGCAGGCTAAACCCCTTCCATATGACCATTTGTCTCTTTCCCTTGTGTACTTTTCATCATTTGATAAATATTTCAATAAAGCCACTCACCTCCCCTTCTCCCATTGTGGGCATATAGAAAATATCTTGTGCTATTCCCACAAATTAATTGGGGCCTTCCTAAGTGAATTATCTTGGATAATCATTGCTTTGGTTACTTCATTATCATTGCTTCCTGTGGCTACCAGATTGTTAAGTGGCAAACTAAATGCTGCTCTGTCTTTGTGCAGAATGATATGTAGTCCTATGAAACAACTGACTCTTATACTTGAAGATTAGACCCATTAAATGATTTTGAACATGACTCAAAACATTTGCAGACCTTGGTGCAGATCAAAGCTTCTTTGAACTGATGCAAACTTCACAAATCCCTCAACATGTGTGTCAACGAACCTGGGGCTTGCAACCACCAACTGGAGACCTATGTGCCATTACACTCCTCACCCTGTGTATTCCCCTTCCCTTTACCCCATTTGATCTGATTTTCATGGCAACCATGGAATCCTTTAAAGCACAGTCTATTTTTAGCATGTTGCTACTTCTTGCTTAGCAATATCTGTGAAACATGCAAACCAGGTTTAATGCTTCTAAGGGAGTAAAACATGAAAAAAGATTTCTTAAAGCAAGCTTGTACCAATTTAAAGATCTTTTTGCTGACTTTCGATTTGCTGTTACTGCAACATGTAGCTCTGGTTTAGCAGATCAAATGCAGGGAAAAGCCCAGTTTCTAGGCATTATGTCTATTTCAGATCAAATCAAGAAGATGGAACAATAAACATGCAGTTTATTTTAAGATTCATTTTCCATACCAACATCTGAGGGTGCTCTAAAAAGTGGTAATTTTTTTTGTTTTAAAGCATGGTTCAGAATGTTTCACCTCAAAATCCTTTCTCTGAGGTAAAATTGCATGTCATTCCTAAGTATGGACCAAAATTTCCTGTTAATTTTCACCCAGAATTGCACCCCACTGTTGCTCTCTGACCAAAATATTTGAGGTTATTCTACAGAAGACGAAAGTATCTCTAAGTCGAACAAAAAAAAACAATGTACATCAGTCTTATCATGGATGAAATATCCTAAAGCTATCTTAAGAGCTTGGAACTTGTTGTGGCCATTACAAATGCTTTGCTCAGTTAAATGTGGCAGGAAAGAAGCAAAAGCCTTTACCAAAAAGCATAACAATTGGGGCCAGGAGAAGATTGAATGAAAAACTGTTGGTTCTCTTCAAAGTTTCTAATTCACTTGTTGCTCATTAGCCAGAACCCAAATCTTTGACTGTAGATTTGGCAGAAAGCTTGACACCACAATGTTAACAAGCCCAGACGATAGAATGGAACATGTCCTTCTCATCACTTCTGTGGTGTCAGGCCTGTGAATTCCAACAGTTGGCTACCTGGGAGGTGCATCATTGATATCTACACAGCACACTGAAGAACATTAATGTTTCAATCCGACCATTAACAGCCACAGGAAGAGTGCCAAAACTGATATACTCTATAGGTCCTATTCTCCTTTTTATGAGCACATCCATTTGAATCTGTGATTCTTTTCTGCTAATAATACTCCAAAAAGACAAGTGTTTCCTAAAGTTTTAACATCTTTTCATTTTAAAACAAAATTTTGATTGCTCTTCTTTATTTTTACATAATTTCTTATTCAATACTTCACATCTCTGTATTTGGTAATAGCAGAAAATATTGCAAAGAATACAGCATTTATATTCTCTTGAGATATCTGCAATTAAAATCCACATTATGGTTAAATAATTAATTTTAGAATCTAAATGAGTTTACTCACTGTGAATTGATAACATGTATACATGGCGAATCTATATCATTTGTTTTTTTTTCTTCAGTAGTGGAGACTTGGGTACTGTTGCTCCTAATACAAGCATATACTGTGCAGACTTAAACCTAATTATGTATGAAGGGTTGCAAAAAAATACATTACTTTTTCAAAAGTTTGAAATAAAATTTAAATGTATTTAGAATTAAATCAAACTCAACAGGCATGCATATTATTCTCACTTTCAGAAGCAGGAAGAAAATGTGTGAATTATGCATTCTTATGCTTGATATATAACCAAGAAAATTCATAATGTCTTGTTCTTTCTACTTTCTTTGAGTCATGGAGGATTCATGATTAAACATGAAAAACTACCTTTTCAAGGAAAATTGACTGGAAAATATAAAATACTATGTAACAGATAGCAGTCATTCATAATAATCATCAGAGCTTTATATCCTTCAGTGATTTGTAGGTTTCCTCTGCTATTATTCATTGTGGGATTGCCTACTGCCTCCTGGAGCAACATCAACCTCAGACAGAGAGTTGTGGCCTCTGCTGATGTCACACGTTTCAAGATAGGTTGATGAGAGGTGCAATTTCATAAAGAAGAATAGATTTTTGCCTTTCCTCACAGATGCAACATAGTCAAAGATATTTCAAATATTAAATGACGCCATTACAAAACATGAGGCTAATTGCATGCTGAAAGGCTGAGGTTCAAGGATTAGACTTGGAATCCAGTACTCTTTATTTCTTTTTGAATAATGCCATGCGATATTTTATATCCAGTTGAGTAGACTGGCTAAAAGACAGTACTCCCCCATGACTGAAATACCAATCCGAATTATGTGGTCAGATCCCAAAGACAACCCGCAAACTTATCACACAGGCATGAGTGTTTCCAACTGAGATATTTTCTACAAATATTGTATAGTTGGCATTTTTATTTTATTTTAGTCTTGAAACTAGTATTAATGTGTTAACATAAAACACACTTAACAGGCTTTTGTTTTAAAGTTTTGTTATCTTTCATTGTAACTTTAATTACAATAATGTTGGATTATATTTCTGAGTTTCTGCTGAATATTTGAGAGTAAATCTGTGGCAGAATTCATTATTTGTACCAAAACTAATATTTATAAATTCATGCATTTTGATTGACCAGAGGCAGTTTGGAAACTGAGTAAAGTTAAACTATTTACTTTGGCTTGTAACACTTCTTTAAGAAAAAACATTTAAAATATCCAAAAGTAACATAATAAAAATATGCATAAAATACTTACTAACCCCTCATCATACAACTTGGAAAATTAGACAAATAAAGCAATCCTGTTTGAAACTGGCACCAGATTAAAAGGGAAAAGCCTTGTTTTATCTTACTGACTCCACTCTGCTTTAAATTCCAGGAAAATGAAACTTAACACATAACAGCACCCATGGACCTTTTGACAAACAGATTGAGAATGATACTTCAAATACTTCTAGGCTATCTACAGAATCACCTTTCAAATTTTTAAGTATTGTTGTTCTGGTATAGAATGACACTGGCATGATAGTATTTTCTCATGGTGATCTAATTATGCCTTTCTGAATGTGATTCTGATGTCTTCACACAACAATTTCATTGCACAGTACAAACTAAACCAAAATTAAATGTATTAATTCATCATATAAATGGCTTGCAATATGTTAAAAGAGCTGAAAAATATCAAGGTGTACACTGAAAATAACTGGAGAGCAAAAAGAATACACGAGGAAAAGTATTTATTATACACACTTCAACCATTGCTAACTTGCATTTCATACACAATGAACGGAAGCAGCTCTGCTAATACAAAATATCTGGGTAAATTTGTGCCATTCCTATAGTGTTTTGCATTCACAAAAATGGAATATTCCTGTAGTGTTTTGCATTCACATAAATGGAATATTCAGTTACTAGATCAGTTGCTTTTGCTGGTGAAGTCCAAATAATATGAACAGCTGTACTATTGATCACATTGACTGCTGAAGGTAAAATGCCCTTAAGGTCTAAAAAGGGAGGAGAAAAACATTCTCATTGTTAGCTGTCACAGAACGAAGTGCATTTGTGAACTTAAGCATAAAATAGTTCAATGCCAATCAGACTATTTTCTTGAAATACATGAACCAACAACACTAAAGTCAAAACTTAGAAAGAAAAAAAAGAGAACTTTAATAGCCTAGAAATTCCAGTGCATCTGATGATCATAGGTAAATACATGCCTTACCTTACAGGGTCCTGGTAGTTCACTCAGGAGTGCCGTATGATAGTCACACCCAGGACAACTTCAATGAATTTTCTTTGCAATTCATGTTGCATGGTGAATGATGTCATCACATGCATGAATGAAGGTAAATTAGATCCAGCAATGCAAAGGTAAATTATTCCAGGAAGCATCTGGATGAATTTCTGGAGTGACATGAAATGACCTGGAAATGGTCATTACTGTATTTCGTTTCAGGTAAAGTCAATTTTCAATTATGTCATGATGAAAAGGACAATGCTATCTCATCAACTTTCTCAGCTCACATATTTTAAATTTAAATTGCTATCATAGTTGACTTATTTTATTTTGAAAATTGGTAATCTGATTTTTTTTTCATGAAATAAATATACCTTTCTTCAAATGGTTGATTGGGCATTAACATCTATAAGAAACAGTTGTTATTGGTAGAAAGGTTGCAAACCCAAGGATGTCGATGACAAGGATGCCAAGAAAGTGATTGATAAAAGACACCAGGTGACAGGAGTAAAATTAATTCCATGCAGCGAGGACTTCTGATCTGTTTATGCAAAAAAAGCCTAAATTTGAAGCTTAATGTTCAATTCTGTTGTTCATTAATTCTTAAAGGGATATTTCACCATTTCCAAAATTTTAAATGTCTATTCTGATGAGGGAAATTAATACTAATTTTCATAAAGCTTACACAGCATTAGAAAGAAAAGTACATAGAACAGTACAGCACAGGAACAGGCCCTTCACCCATGATGTTGTGGTGAACTAATTAAACTAGTAATTAAATGCCTAACTAAATTAATCCCTTCTGCGTGCATAATGTCCATATCCCTCCATTTTCTGCACATCATGTGTCAATCCAAGAGCCTCTTAAACGCCACATTCATATTTGCCTCCACCACCCCCAGCAGCATCTTCTAGACACCCACCACGCTCTGTGTAAAAAAAAAACTCGTCCCACACATCTCCTTTAAATTTACCTCCTCTTACCTCAAATGCATGCCCTCTAGTACTAGGCATTTCGACCCTGGGAAAAACATACCAGCTATCTACTCTAGCTATGCCTCTCATAATTTTATAAACCTCTATCAGGACTCCCCTCAGCCTCTGCTGCTCCAGAGAAAACAACACAAGTTCATCCAACCTCTCCTCATAGCACATCCCCTCTAATCCAGGCAGCATCCTGGTAAACTTTTTCTGCACCATCTCCAAAGCCTCCACATCCTTCCCATAATGGGGCAACCAAAATTGTTTGCAATACTCCAAATGTGGCCTAACCAGAGTTTTATAAAGCTGCAACATAACTTCCTGACTCTTGAACTCATGCCTCAACTAATAAAGGCAAGTCTGCCAGACACATTTTTTAATCACGCTATCAACTTGTTCAGCCACTTTCAGGGAGCTTTGCACTTGGACCCCTAGATCCCTCTGTACATCAACACTGTGAAGGGTCCTGCCATTAACTGTGTACTGTCCCTTTACATTTGAAGTAGAATGAATAATTAATAGTGATGTGAATTAACTAGACAAGTTACTTACAAATCAAAGATCATGGAGTTGACAACATAATATTGCTTTGTTTCTACTGAGAAATTTTAGTCCAGTTTTTTTTTCCTGTTTGTTTTTTTTGAATATTTTTTCTTTAGCTTAGTTTGGTTTGATATACTGTTTATAAATTTTCTTATTGTTTTGGGGATTTTTTTTCTTTCTGTTATATTTTATAATAAATCTTTTTCTTTCCTTTCTTTTATATTATATTCATTTACTAAGAGATTGTTGGATCTACAGATTTTTTTTAATATACTTTATTGTTTTTTTATGATTACCCATGCCCTGATTGTTCTTCCGATCTCTTTGTATTACATGTACAAACATTGATGTTATATATTAATCTGTATTAATTTGAAAACTAATAAAAAGATTGAAAAAGAAAGAAATCAAAGATCATATTGTGGGTGCCATTTATGTACAATGGTGAAGATATTTTGAAGAGGCAAATAGATATTTTCCAATTATTTACCCTTCTGACAATAAAGTTTGGGTCATAGTTAACACTGTTTGGTGCTGAAGTTAATTTCATTAGAACTAACTACAGAGCAATTTTGGTTAAAATGAATGTGTCTAATATTAAGGATGCTGCGACTTACTTCAGAGTTCTCAGAGTAATTTGTAAAGTTAAACATCAGAATAAGAATTATCATCATTGACATATGACATGAAATTTGTTGTTTTGTGGCAGCAGTACAGTAGGAAGACATAAAATCTATAAATTACAAAAATAAATAAATAGTGCAATAAAAAAGGAATAATGAGGTAGTGTTATGGGCTCATGGATCATTCAGAAATCTGATGGCAGAGGGGAAGAAGCTGTTCCTGAATCACTGAGTGTGTGTCTTTAGGCTCCTGTACCTCCTCCCCGATGGTAGTAACGAGAAGAGGGCATGACCCGGATGGTGAGGGTCCTTAATGATGAATGCCGCCTTCTTGAGGCACTGCCTCTTGAAGATGTCCTTGATGGCAAGGAGGGTTGTGCCCGTGATGGAGCTGGCTGAGTCTACAACCCTCTGCAGCCTCTTGCAATCCTGTGCATTGGAGACTTCATACCAGTCTGTGATGCAACCAGTCAAGATGTTCTTCACCGTACATCTACAGAAATCTGCAAGTCTTTGGTGACATACCAAATCTCTTAACGAAGTAGAGCCACTGGCATGCCTTAAATGTAAACCAGTAAATCAAGCGTTCAGCATTTCATTGATACAGATTCTACAGATGCTTCCTGACCTGCCATGTACTTTCAGTGCTTTCTGTTTTTATTATTGAGATTCAGGTTGGTTTAAGTTTCTATTCTTTCACTGTTTAAAAATAATGTAATGGTGAAATTGTTTCGGTGGCAAGGAATTTGCTATGGAAGGTTCATTTGATTATTATATTATGTTTTAATATTATATAATAAATGTATATATTATATATAATAAATAACTTTATTATTATGGATATCAATGATTGTCTTACAAAACATGATTGATATAGGGCAATGTCAACCTTACACATTTGGTTGAAGCCAGTTGTGCATTTAGTAAAAATTGCTTAGATTATGTACCATTGAACTGGAACTGCTGGGAAATGATCTGGAATTTTAATCCAATCAATGGAGCAGTGAGCCAGGATATACACTCAGAGCTTTTAAACCTATGCATTTTGGTCTTGATCAAGGTCATATATCATGGGGGGCAATTTCCATATATTCTGAGCCACTGAAAATTTGCCCAAAATCTTCTGTGTGTCATCAGATTATCACAAGTTACAAAGGGAACTTGACTCTTTTATTTTTCCACCAATCACTCAATTGGTTATGGGTGTAAAAGAATATGATGCAGTTTATAATCTTAAAGCAATTGGATTTATAATTAACATCTTCTTAAAAAGTGTGCTAAAATGCATTTGCAGTTTATTATTTGGTGTTAAAACATTTTAGCACCTTCACTTTTATAAACCAAATAGCAAACAACATTAACCAAGCCCACATTTTTTTTTCCAGAAAATCAGAAACCTCTTCAATTCCCATTGCTGACAATTCAGAGTGCAGCAAAAGAACATGACTGAGGAGGAGATGTGAACTTGGATTGTTTAATGATGTGCAGTAGGAAAGTTTAAGAAAGGAAATACAAAGCTTGTGACAGATTAGTTGTGCTGAAAATTGACCAAGACACTCAAAATCTTTTCATGAATTCATTGATTTGTTTGAAGATGAATCCAGTCATATGTTATAATAGTGTATTATGGCTGATATCGCGTACAAGATGCAGGTTTTAGGTTCAGATATATGCCATTTAGCAAGGCATGAAGTGCTAGACTGGATGTCACTTAGCAGTTAAGAGCTCACCACTCAGTGAAAAATGAGAAAATGATCATTGGAGAATGAAGTTATGTGACTGTGAAAAATATGACATTCTATCTTTACTAGAATCTGATATTCTTTCCCCAGTTCTAAAACATAAACAAAAATCATCGAAAAACAAAATTTGAAAATAAAACAGAAAAATTAACACTGGAGCTGAAATCCTTTTAAGAATTAAGAATGGAAGTGAATTGCTGTCTTTATTGGTTATTGCAAATAAATATGAATCAATACGTTCAAGGAAAATACAATAAAAGCAACCATTAAATAGATCCTTAACAGATTTATTTAGGGCTATCTAGTGCTGCTAATATACAGTAAAGAATTCAAAAGGAGGAGCTGAAGCTGGAAGAGGCCAAATAATAGGCACCTGAAATTATGGATTCATGCACAGTGATGTGAATTAATAAGTCATTAGAAATGATGCTAAATTTATAAAATTTGTTGGTCAGGTCACAATTGAAGTATTGCACAGGGCTGGGCAATTATCTTAAACAAAGTAAATTAGTGCCATGGAAAGGACCTGTTTGAGAAGAAAGGCTCCAAAAATTGGGTATTCTTTGAATAGTGGAAGAGACTAAAGGGAAGAGGTTTTTTAAAGGTATATATCTTCCACCAGTTGGCAAATTAGGAGAAGACTAGAGACTGTTAGCTGTGCCCAAATAGGTTCTATTGCTCCGTATCAATTCACATCTCACACTTCCAAGTGGTTTATATGGTCACTTGCAAAATGCTATTAAAAAATATTCTAGACCAGAAAGTGGTATTGACAAAAAATATTTGAGTTTGAGTAACATGCCTAGAAATTTGATTTCATCTTTTTACTGGTGTGATAAACCTTTGCTGGATATAGCACTGACACCTATTCAGACAACCTGCAAAAATTCATGAAATTATCTAAGAATATGTTTAAGACAGCATTCGGATAATTTACATGCAGAAACTAACTAAACAGGACCAAGCTTAATAATTGTAGCTTACGACAATTTGACACACACACTTGGGGCATCAATACTTAAAATTATAATCTGCATAACAACCACTACTAAGGCTTCCTTGGTGGAGGCAGAAGCTGCAGGGGTAAAGGACAGAGCTCCCACAAACATTCAAATAGACATAAGGATCCTCATCAAAGAGATGCAAGGCAGGAGTGGTCCCAAGTACCACACAGCCAGGAACACCACAGAAAGACCTGACAGAGAGTGACTCCAGCTACGTCCTTCAGGTGTGAGAATCCGCATTCAGTCAAGCAATCCAGAACTAAATTTCATGCCCTCACTAGATACGTCAAAGTGCACTCTATTCAAAATAATTAGGGAAAGTTATTTCAGCAACTGCATCAGAAATTCCTTCATTCATATATTATGATCAATGCAGGTAGTCCTGCATTCAATAGAGTACACTTTGACGTATTTTGGCCAATGGGTGATCTGTTGGTGAAGGATTCTGGGTGAAGAGGGTTACCTTTTCTGTATTGTGGAGATTGATTTTGCAAGCTACTGTGAGAAACATCTCTCTCCCACTAGACTGTGTAATCAATCACTCTGTCATTTCCTCTGCTGGGACTTCACTATTTAATCCTTCTGATCCTCATGGTCCTGTGTTCTTCAGCCTGCTCTCTTGGTCCCCCATGCTCTGTATCTGCAGATTACTTATCTATCCAGCAATGGCTGCTATCTTTGGACTCTGTGGCTATGTAGAGTACAATGCACACCAGTGAAGTTTCTGCATCTGCTGGATATATGCCACAGGATGCCTCAAAACTGATGCAGATATTGGAACCTCATTTCTAGGAAGACAAATAGTGTTCTCTGCAACAATTTGTGTACCGGTACTCTGCTGCTGTGCAGGAATACAAACTGGTGTGAGCCGGAGAAGTAGAGGGAAGTGTTTATCCCCCAGGATCCATCCCTCTGGGCTGTACAAGGCACAGGAACAGTATGGCATATCTGTCTCCCTGGGGAATGAAGGCATCATGGTTGCTTCCTGAAACTTGACATTGTTAATTAGGAAATTCTTCCGATGATCTACTGTAGAGAGTGGAAATCTTTCCTGCTCAGGAAAACATCTTGGTTATTAATGGAAGCACTTATGGGTGCATTAACGTGATTACAGGCTACCTGCACTGGTGTGAAGCCAGCAAGGCTGGCATATCCTAACGTCTGAGTGCTATCTGAATCATCATTGACATCAAGGTACATGAATTAATCTGTCTGTGAACAGAGTGCCTGGGTGATCTCTCTGATGCTGCCTTCAGAAAGAGTGCAAGACATTGCAGAAATCTGCTGCAGATCTACTTGGAAAGATCCTGTGGCAAGGAGGTTGAGAATCACAGTAAAACTTTGACCATGGAGAGCATAGTCCAGGCATAAGAGTGCAGCTGAACATCTTGCAGCAGCATCTTACAAATCTCTGTGATGACAGCATGAGAAAACCCAAGTCTATGATTGTGTCCTTCTTCAGAGAGGTCAAGATATATTGTCTCTGAAGGTTTTGAGAGTGTAGATTCTTGGCAGAAGGGCATGTCTTTGCCCCAACCCATCTTGTCTAGCTAGACATGGCCATACTGACACCTCCAGGAATGGATTTCTCCCTGTGGTATCTCAATGGCTGATTGCTGAAAAAGTACTCCTGTCAGTTTGAGCACACACTGTAGATGTTAGAAAGTGTTTGAGCAGCCTGCAGTCAATTCTGAAGTTACTCAGTCAAGTTTCCAGATGTCAGCAGAGTGGCCCCTTAAAAGGACATAAATTCAACAAAGGAGCATGACATACTCCATACTGTGACTGCTCAATGCTGGTCACAGGTCGCAGCCTCAAGCTCCAGTCTGTGAATGGAAGGAAATGGGTGATGCTTGATGAGTGAAATCATTTGGTTGCATCTGACGTTGGAGAAATATGACAAAAGCGCACAGAAGTACCAGATCCAATTTCCCAGTTGATGCCATTTCAACCAGAAATGGTTGCTAACACTATCCTGGTTAAATTGTTTTTAGGGTAGATTTGCACCTAAAAAAAGGTGCTAATCAATTCAGTTTCCAGTTTGGTGAATTTTCGCATTTTGACTGTGTTAAATACTCAGTTAATACCCTTGTGCAATTATTAATCAGTACTTTTCCTGAAATCCTTTTGTGGTGCAACCCCTGTGGTCTCCCTTTGTGGAGGTGGAGGCTGCCCAAATGCCTGCTCTGAGGTACTAGAGGTTCTTGGCTGGTATCGTGTGTTTGCTAGCACACAAGGCCCCTGCCCCAAAGACCGACTCAAGTTGTGAGGCAACATGTGGCATACTGAATGATCAAGAGCAAAAGGGGAGGAAGTGGAATTTTTTTGATCAAAGTCCCTACTTCCATACCTCTCTCATCTCTCTTTTGGCCTTCCTTATGTCTCTGCTTGCAGAAAACTGCTGAGCGCCTTTCTGCAGATATGTAGGGGATAGGACGACAAAGGCTAGAATGTCATGCATCCTGTTTCATGCAGAATTCATAGTGTGCGTGCCCTTGACTGAACACCAATCTTGTTGTAGATGGTCAAAGGCATCATTGCAAATGCCCGAGACATCCTGCCACAAAACCTTTAAAATAGGCAGCTTGATTCTCTCTGCAAATATGCTCTTTGTGCATCATTATATGTCCATGGCATCCATTGATGCCTTTCCAAACTTATCTCGTGTTTGATGCCATTTGTGTGAAGCTGAGCAGAAATCACATACTTCTGTACTCTCCCACAGATATGTTCCACTGCTGACCTTTCTTACTTCCTTTTTAACATTTGATTCACAAAATGACAAGCTAGCATGCTCACAACCCTAATGGAGCAGTTGCTTTTTCACAGTCTTACTATATTACGCAGGGGCTCCCCGGGTTGCAAACAACCTGACTTATGGAAATCCAACTTTATACAAATTCTCTCATACGTTTTTAAAGTATTTTTCAGGCTAGTAATAATATGTTACATGGCATTCATTAATGACTGGATACACTATATAGTCCATTAGTTTACTTATGGATAGTGTTAGGATGAGCATTCAATGAAATAAAATAATTATAGGAAGTTTTAAAGGAATGGCATGATATGTGCTACGATAAAAAAATGGATGTTTCTGACTCATGAAGAAATCGGCTCATGGACAGTTTTTAGGAATGGAGCGCTTAAGTATGTAAAAGTTTCATTTAACAAGATTTGGTTATATATAGGAAAAAAGTATTTTCATTCTTTTCATGCACAATGATAGTCTTAAGCTGAAATTTCAACGTTTATTTTCAGGTGTGGATTGACCTTCCCACATTTTCAAATTCTTTTAGTATTTTTCCACTAATTATATTCTTTTGTGAGGGAGCCTTGTTGACAAGACCTTTATCATATTTTGTTCCTTTTTATCTGGATTTTAATTATTCTATTTTGCCCTCTCCCATCATTTTTATATACTCTTTCACAGTTACTCTTTCATAAGCATATTTCAACAATATTGTAATATGTTAATAATGATTTTCATTAAACTCAGGGATTAATTCACGAGATGCACTTATGGCAGGTTCATTACATTGGAGAACCTTGGAGTGATGAATAAACAGGATGTATTTGCCTCATACTTCTGGATTATCAGTCTATTTTACAAATTTGGTCATGGTGAGGTTAGCAGAGGTCAGGTATGTCTTCAAAAGAACAAAGAAAAATTAAAATCACAGTTGTTCCTGGCAGTTCTCACACATCTCTCAACACCCTGTTTCAATATAGTCTTTGCCTTTACTCTTGATTTACAGACTTTGAGGGAAGTTTAAGGTAGAGAAAAGACAGGAAATAAACCCTTATAGAATGGAATAATTTGACGGAGATCAGACATTTACATTTAAATAGGTTGGTTCACTTAGTACACTCCATTTAAGTGTGTGTTTTAACTAATGTTCCTTTCCCATCTGTTTTTTGTGGAACCCTGTTCTGTCAAGTGTATAATAACAGTAATTTTCATTTAAGTGTATAGTTTTGCAGTCTATACACAAATTGCACACTTAAACAACAGATTAATGATCCTCATTCTCGTTTTTGCAAATGCTGATCTTTTAATCGTTCATCTACGTGGGTCAGTTAACACCTCATTATTCACATACAATGAGATTCTAACTGCCATATATGTCAGATTCTCTAAATTCTTTAAGAGCTTCCAAACTGTGTAATTAATGTTGCATTAAATGGCCACTTCTTAAATATTATTAACCCAGTGTTTTATGTAAGATAGGTGTTCTGTTTTGAAAACTTTTCTCATTTTTGTATTCCCTGAAAATAATATATTCTTTATAACTAAAATTTCATCAGAGCTCTTGTATTTGCTTGTTTAAAAGTATTCCAATTAAATAGGGTTCACCATAAAAGCATTTCATGTGGAAATCAAAAAAATCTGCAGATGCAGGAAATCTACAATAAAAACAGAATGCTGGAAGCACTCACTTGGTCAGACAGCATCTGTGGAAGGAGAAACTTAATGTTTCAGGTTGAGGATGCTGCCCAACATGCTGAGTGTTTCTAGCATTTTCTATTTTGTTCTAGGAGGGTGGTGGGGGGCAAGAAACTAAATTCCTAAGTGCTGAATCAGATCTTGAAAGGGAGAGGGAAGAGGCAAGGGGCAGGATGAAAAAGTTGTTTTTGCTTATCATAAAAATCCAAGAGAATATGAACTTCTATCCCACAACGGAGGAATGAACATATAGAACTCAGCTTTGCAATTTGGATATTAAAGACTGGTACCAGTAAAAGTGAATATGTGATTGTCAGATTCTTACAGATCTCAAGTGGCTCTCCAAAGTCCTTTGCAGTAAAAAAAAATCTGCCATCCTTATCCTGTCTAGTATATATACAATTCAGTCCCATGCTCAAGTGGTTGACTCTTAAGTTGTGCCATAAAAAAACCCCAGTATTTTTGTAAATATAAAGCCAATCAATTCTGTCAAGCCCCAGGCTACAAAGAATATCAAGAATGAATGTCTCATTTGCTATTTGGCTTGCTGCACGTGAGTAAATGAAAATGGTAATAACATTTAAATAAAGCTTCTACATAAACTGGAAGCTGAAGCAAAAACAAAATCTACATTTTGGGGAAAAAAAGAGAATTGAATTTGCTGGCTTAGACTTTACAGACTAGGCTGAGAGGTAGAAATGGTGAAAGAATGTTTTAATTTGTATTAATGTAACATTGATTTCAATAGTATTTCAAAATAATTCCTGAATATGTAAACCCAAAGTATTCAAGTACCTTGTCCTCTCCATGACCAAGAACATAAGAACCTGAAGTGGGAGCAGGCCATTTGAACTTTCAAGCCTGTACTTTTCACTAAGATCACAACTGTGGCCCCTCATTCAAGCCTCTCCAGTCAGTGGATTATAGCTTTTTAGCATTTGCCCTATCAAAAGAACTTCAATGAAATCAACTCGCATCCTTCTAAACCAGTGAAATCCACTCTTGTCCTTCTAAATTTCACTTCATTGTTCAGGCCTCTCATCCCAGGGATCAATCTAGTGATTAATCTTTTTACTACACCCTATCAGAGGCAATTGTTCTTTTGGTAAAGGGACAAGAAATGTGCACAGTACTCCAGATATGAACTCTCAAAATTCCTATCTGATTTCAGTGAGCCTTAATCCAAATGGGGCTAATACAATCACCAGTGCATTAAAAGAAGAGATAATGAAGGGATATAAAAACTGAAAATGCTGGGAGCACTTGGCAATTAAAGGCAGCATCTGAGGACAGACAAATAGAATTTAGGTCCAAGACTTAATGAGGGTTTTGGACCAGAAACATTAACTTTGTTTCTCATCCACAAACTCTACTGGACCTGCTGAATATTTCCAGTTTATTTTTACTTCAGATTTCTATCTGTAGTTGTTCTGATTTTCACAAGATAATAAAAGGAACTGAGTAGGACTGAAACAAGGAGAATATCATTTAGTCCATGAAGGTAAACATATTTAAGATTCGCAGTATTCCCAAACCAACAATAAGTGGGATCAAAGGAGAAGATGTTCAATGTGAGAACAACCTAGCCAGCTGCAGTAGAGTGGTGCTTCAGAGAGGCGTCTGTTCAACATCTTGGTAGTTCTGGTGGGGCATAAAGGACTGAAAGGATTCAACACACATGATGGAAAGGAGCTGGTTAGAAGAGAAAATTGAAAATTAGAACAGCTTGGCAGAGGAGATTGAAAGAATTGTGGAAAAAGGTACCCCCCAGTACACGCTTGGGTATTGAAACCTCTTCCCAGATTTGGAAATCGCAAATCCCGCCTCAGAAACAGTGATTGGACCACCCATGTTTTTCATCAGAACCTCTAGCTCCCAGGTTTATGATCAGATCTGGTCTTGTGGCTCTGGAGTCCTCCTGCTGAAGTAAAATCCAAGATTGGAACCTGCAGGGCAAATTTTTCCACCCAGAGGGTGGTCATTATATAGAATGAGTTTTTGGAGGAAGAGGTTGAGGCAGGGTACAGTAACATTTAATAGGTAATTGGACAGGTATAGGGGATAGGAAAGGTTCAGAGGACAGGTACACGGATAGGAAAGGTTCAGAGGGATATGGGATCAATGCAGGCAAATGGGACTAGCCTAGATCAGAATTTTGATCAGCATGGACCAGTTGGGCCGAAGGGCCTGTTTCCATGCTGCACGATTCTATGATTCTCTTGTCAAAGCTGAAAGTTGCCTGTGTGCAGTTAAAACTCCATACCATGCAGAGAAACAATCTTTGAGGTGTCCTGCACAAAATCCATCCCTGCTAAAATAACCCTCCCAAACAAATGTACTATTTTATGAATTAGAACAAGTACTGATCAGATAGCAACATTATGCCAACATTTTATTTAATGAATGTACGATCAGTATTGCTCATGGTTCTGGTTAAGGAATATAGGAACAAAGGAACTAGAGTACACTTCTTGGTCCCTTGTGCCTTTCCCATCATTTGTGAGCCAATTCCATATTCTTGCTTTTTTCTTCCATCCTTTAATTACAAAAAAAAATCATCTCAGATTTAAAATTAACAATTGACCTTACATCAATTACTGTCTATCAAAATGAGTATGAATGCATTTCTTAACCAATCCTGAAACACTGAGGCGTAACTTTTAGATTATGCCCCCCAGTCCTAGAATTTCCCATCCGTTGGGAATAGTTTCTCTCCATCAGTTCCCATTACTGTGAAAACTTCAATTACATCATTCCTTAACCTTTTAAATTCCAGGTAATACAAATTCAATTTCCATAATCGCTCCTCTTACCTAACCCTTGGAGGCAGGTAGC
This sequence comes from Pristis pectinata, assembly GCF_009764475.1. Lineage (NCBI taxonomy): Eukaryota > Metazoa > Chordata > Chondrichthyes > Rhinopristiformes > Pristidae > Pristis > Pristis pectinata. Next base: position 109,281,557 of record NC_067407.1, read on the forward strand.
ATTTCAGTAAATTTACAACACTTCTTCCAAGGCCAATATATCCTTCCAAAGGTAGGGTTCGCAGGGCTGCTCACAATACTTCAGGCGTGATCTAAATAGGGTTTTGTGAAGCTATAGCATAACTTCTGATCCTCCTGTACTATAGACATCCAGCTATAACAACTACTATTCCATTATGTCTTTTTTTTTTGTAAAGGTGAACTTCCTGAACATTTAGATCTCAAAATGAGGTAGTGTATAACTGAACGGAAAAGGAAACAAAACGCTGCCACTCTCTCTGCGACTTCAGCTTCCTACACATGGTTATCTGGCAGTGTTTAACTAGAATACAGATCAAAGGCCATATGGTTATCAAATGATTTGTGTTAAATATCTACAAAGTAATTCACCCTGTTTTGGCTCTTAAAGTAAGACTGCTTAATTAAAAATAATATCACCTGCATTTCTCCCTCTCCGCAGGTACAGGCAAGTTAAAAGTCTCTAGGGAACATTCATTTTTAGCAATGTAGTTGAACATGCACATCAAATCTCTGGGTACTTTAGGAATTTGCTCTGCATCCACCTGCTTTCCTAAAAGCTCACTGCTCTGCAGAACAAATCACTTAAAAACATTAATAGTTTTTATATTCCTCCATTTATTGACAAAGCAAGCTGTATTTTCCAAACAACATTGTGGATATCTCCTGGTACACAAGGGAAGATCTGAACAAACTGTGCTAATATACTCTATTAGAGCTATCTGCAACTGTCTCACTGGGGCCTTATTGATCTATCACTTGATGACAACTGCACTTAAGGGTTTTAGCATTTTAGCTATTTTCCTTCAATAACAGGAAATTTTATTATGGATGGATGACTGATTTCAACCTCCAAAAAAAATCAATCACATTTATTCTCAGATTTTAAACAGTCGAGCATCTGTGATTTGACTAACCCCCATCAGATGTTGTCACATGCACCATCCCACTCCTGGCACCATGGACTCCATTGAAGGCCTCAGTGAAAAACCAGTACTCCGTGTTTGAATGCAAATCATCAAACGGAGTGTAGTTCACGTCAGCTAGAAAGGACACAGAATTGCTATAGGCTGTTGAATTGATGTATAATATGCAATATTCCATTGCTCCCTGCTGGTTTTGTGTAGCGTTAAGTTAAAAAAGGAAAGAAAATATAAATTGCTTAAACTATTCAGGCTGGTTTGTCATTTCTCAGCAACTACCATTTGCAGAAAATGGAACGGAAAATTATATTTTGTTCAAACAGGTGTAACTATGAGCATCTAAATTAAATATGATCCATTATTTGAAGCAGAGTCAGATAGTTTTTTTTGAATTCTACATCATTCAACTTTTAAAAGAGTGCATCATATACATACATGTGAAAATGAATAGTGGTTAGCTAGTGCATCAGCAATATCCTCCATGATTGCAGTGTCATTTGGGAAATTAATTTAAATCATGGCTTTGTTGGGGGGATTTGCAAATGAGGCCAGCGTGAACACTAGGTACAGCCAGCTAGGATTAGAAGAACTCTAATGGCAGCATTGCCTTTAGCCAAAGTTTTTTGAATTTTGCTTTGTATAAAGACGTGTTTTGCTCATTTTTGGGAAGAAAGGAAGGTCAGCTGTTGATATGCAACATAATCTGCTAAATCCAGCAATTCTTTCCTATGCCAAAATTGTTCATGAGGATTGCCAATTATTTTTATAAAAGATGGTGTAGATGCAACAGGTCCATTCAGGCATACATTAATTTGAAATGGCACTTTGCACACAAATGTATTGTTATTTTATTAATGTCGCAATTGGAAAATAAACTTCTTCTTTGGTTCATTTCAGGTCAGTAATCCTGAAACAAATTTAAACTAGTGGGGTAGTCTCCCCACCTGAGGAGTTGCACATTAGCATCTGGCCTCTACCTTGCAGAGGCCAGACACCAACTCTCGGACACTTCCTCCTACCTACCCCTGAACCATGCCCCCACCAGGGACCACCAGGACATTATCTCCTGCACCATTTTGTTTCTCTAGTTGCACATTAGAGTGGGTAAGCATTTAATTTATATTTTTCCCACACTATGAAGTCGGAGAGATTGATGACATATTACAATGAGGTTTTAATCCATTCAACCACTGTAAAGCACCTCTGCAGGTGAGTTAATACACAGCTCCAAAAGCATGGTGCAGGGCTAATGCAAAGATCAATACTTGTTTTATTTTAAAGCTACAAGTGACATCAATACAATGAAAAATGTAAAAATATGCTTCTAAAGAGAAACATCTACTCAGGTTCATATCTATTAGTAAAGTCCAGCATTTCATTATATAACTTCTGATGAAAGGTCATTTACCTGAAATATTAGCTCTGTCTCTCACACCATAGATGCTGCCTCTTCTGCTGGGTTATTTCCAGCATTTTCTCTTTTTATATCATCACCTGAATCATCTGATATATTACTACTTTGTAACATACTTTAAAGATTAATTGCTCAGTATAAATTTCCATTTGTTCTTTGATAGCTCAGCAACTTTACAATGGCAGTAACTGAGCTGTGGAAAAGAGAAACAGCAGGATTCCAGCCCTGGTTTGCGCTCAGTTAGTTGATCTCCGCAAGAGTAATAGTAAGAACAATACTGCAGGCCTCTGTGAACCAGGTTTTGGAGGAGAAAATTGGCTTAGGTTCCTACTTCACTGACCTCCTGCTGGAAATGTGAGTGCATATAAGACAAGGGCACAGTTGTACTTCAGTGTCTATGATGCAGTACTTACTTGGTGGAATAGCTTGTCAAAACTAACTGGCTAGGCTCACACATGAATAATGCCCTCCTGAATGAGAGTACCTGATGTCTGTGGAACTTTAATTCTGTAATGTGCCAATACTCTAGGAAGAGGAAAATTGGTGAGAAAATAAATACAATTACATCCTGACAACTTGTTAGATACAGTTCATTAATAAATAATGCAGAAGGTGGAGGTAGCTGCCAATGTTTCAAATATATTATAATTAGGAATACCTTTATTTGTTATAAATGTTTCTTTAATCTTTAACTCAAATGCTAAATATTCTAACCTGAATATTAATTTGGACAGTCACAAATGAGGGATGTTTGATGACCTTCTGATACAAAAACAGACACCTTAATTATTATGCTATGGTGCAGAATTCAAATTACATCAGTGGGCCGGTTACCATCTCAAATGAAATAGGGAAGGATTGTGTTTGCTCTTTGGCACACTACCTCAGAACTCCTTTAAAAGTGTGACATCCTTCTTTCTCTCTTGGCAAAAAGAAGCTACACACCAAACTGACTTCCCTTAAGGGTTGACTTGGCCACCTGCACGAACAAACTATGTTTTACTGATTGGACCATCCAAAAAGCACAAATTCCTTTTTGTTCAGAACAGTCTTACATTTATTATTGGAGGAAATAATGTTCTCCCTGTGGTGTTGGTGACAACTCACCTTGATGGTTTATTGGTTCAATTAATTTATAACAAGAAAAAAAAAGACTGGCAAAGAAAGAAAAAAAAGTTTGCAAGCAATTAATTATACTAAACAGAACACAATAGCTGATTAACTAGCTAAAGCTGTGCAAGGATTATCTGAGTTGGCAGAAAAGGGGCCTGAAAACCACAACGACCATTTGAAACTATGCTTACAAATGTTATTACAAAGAGATATTCACATATATCACATTTTTGTACTCCACATAATTCAATTTCAATTTAAGATAAAGCATAAAGGAAAATCAGGGACCTTAGGGGCCTTATGTGATGCCATTTTTCTCCTAGGTTTTCCTTGCATTTCATGTGCAAAAGCACAGAAGATCCCAGATCTGTGTGGTGATATCCAAGGGAAGGCATGCAAGCTTGGACATTTGCCTGTTTCAGTATTAATTAGAAGTCTTAACCTTTGAAAGCCAGTGCTACAAAGCTCCCTTAGGTATACTACCAGACTTTTCTTTGATACAATACCTCACCCCTAGTAGAAACTCCCAAGCCTCCCCAGCTCTCAACCTTGCCTAATTTCCTCCCCCCCCCCAACAAACCTCCACCCACCCCCATCCAATAACACATTTGTGATCATCTGTCCCATGACTCTGATGCCATATTCTCACCACAGCTCTCACTCACCTTGACCTGACCCCTGAATCAGTCTGCTGCCACAACCCCTCTACCAACTTCATTGACGAATTTTAATCCAGCCTCTACCCTTCCAATTCCAACTCAATACCATTTCTAATCACAGCTCAACAATCATGTTTCTAGTGCTGGTTCTATTTTATCCTTCCCATCTCTGGCCCTCTTTCCCCAACAATCCCACACCTTCTCATTTACGTTGCACTCTCTGCAAAATGAAGCATGCAAATAAAAGTCCTTTTCCAGTGCAAGACCTAATCATAATGCACTGGGCTCATGGTCTACTGAAAGATGTAATTTGTGATTAAAGACTAATGCTCAAGTCTGAAAGTGTAGAATCAACTGAGAAGAGTCCAAAGTCAAAAAGAGTAAGTAATGCACTGCAGTCACAGCAATGGGAAAATAAAATTGGTAAATTTGCTTTTACTGCACGTGTAATGTCAAATATTGAGTTTAAACTAAAATGTTTTACTATAGCACAGATTTATGAATGCGGTTTACATTGTTAATTAATAGCATAGAAAAATATGTATGCAATACATACTTGGTGTGGTCCACTCTGCTTTGATTGTAGTGTGGTTGATGGCTGGTACTTTAAGTTTATTCCTCCAATTAAGGGCATCAGCCATAGCATTGACTTCTTGCCCTGCTGTGTCGTTTAGCAAATATAGGTTATCAGCTTGTACTGATATATTGTATGCCTGAATAAAAAGTTCACAATTTGGTCTACTAAAAAGCTATTCAATTTATACTTCTTCAATTAACTTTTATTGTGCTCAATTTCCAGCGATCAGAGAGTGGAGAGTGCCGGAAATTAACAAGGAGCGAGTTTTTTTTCCTTTCTAGCGTTTGGGATAGCGGCGAGTGACTGCGCAGGTGCGTGACGTCACTCGGAAGCGCGCGGGCGATTTAAAAAGCAGGCCACCATATCCAGCGGGCAGCGTCAGAGCAGGCAGCGGAGTGAGAGGGAGCAGAATGGGTTAGGCTTTGGCTCAACGGGCTTCGGCGAGAGCGGGAAAGAGGCGAGACTAATAGAGAGGGTGTAAGTTATTAGTTTATTTGTAGAACTCAGTGGTATTCAGCAGTATGCATCTGGGGTTGGTCTTATGTTTGGAGTGTCAGATGTGGGGACCCTGGGAGACTACCAGACTCCCCGATAACTACATCTGCGCAAAGTGCACCGAGATGCGGCTCCTCAAGGAACGGATTGAGAGTCTGGAGCTGCAGCTCGCTGACCTTCAGTTGGTTAGGGAGAGCGAGCAGGAAATAGACAGGAGTTATAAAGAGTTTGTAGACAGCACCTCTGTGGTGGTCCCCCTCGGTTGGAGAGGATGACCTGATAGAGGAAGACCTCAGCAACCGGGACCTTGGCACCATGCCTGGTACTGTGGTCCAGTGGAGGAAGCGAAATGCAGTGGTTATTGGGGATTCTATAGTAAGGGGTACGGATAGCAGATTCTGCGATACTGACAATGAGTCTCGGATGGTGTGTTGCCTCCCTGGTGCCAGGGTACGGGATATCACAGACTGGTCCAGAATATTCTGAGGGGAGAGGGTGAGCAGCCAGAAGTCTTGGTACATGTAGGTACCAATGACATAGGTAGAAAAAGAGAAGAGGTCCTGAAGGAGGAATACAAGGCGTTAGGGAGAAGGTTGAGAAGTAGGACCTCAAGGGTAGTAATCTCAGGATTATTACCTGTGCCACGTGTCAATGATAGGAAGAATAGAAAGCTCTGGCAGATGAATGCGTGGCTGAGTGACTGGTGCAGGGGACAGGGCTTCAGATTTTTGGATAATTGGGACCTTTTTTGGGGGAGGCATGACCTATTCACTAAGGATGCGTTGCACTTAAACTCCAAAGGGTCCAATATCCTGGTGGGAATGTTTAATTTAGTTGTAGGGGAGGGTTTAAACTGATCTGGCAGGGGGATGGAAACCAGGATGTTAGGTTACAAGATGCTAAGGTAAGGGAGGAAGTTTATAGAAACAAGTCCAATGAGGATGGCAAGAAGGACAGGCAGGTGAGAAGTCAGGATAATTTAATGAATAATAGAAGTACAACACATCAGGATGTTAGGATACAGAATGTTAGGATAGGGGATGAGGTATATAGGAACATGTCTAAGACAGTATGTAGTGAAGATGGTAAGAAGGATAGACAGGTGGAAAGTCAGGATAATCTGCTGAACAATAGAAGTACAACAAAATCAATAGCAGATAACGGACTAAACGTACTATATTTAAATGCACGTAGCATTAGGAATAAAGTAGATAACCTAGTGGCACAACTACAGGTTAATAAATACAACATTGTGGCAATCACCGAGTCATGGCTTTATGATGGATGTGATTGGGAACTGAATGTCCAGGGGTACACAGTGTATAGGAAGGATAGGCGGATAGGCAGAGGGGGAGGTGTGGCCATGATGGTTAGTAATGATATAAAATCAATAGAAAGGAAGGACATTGGGTCAGAGGAGGTGGAATCCTTATGGGTGGAGCTCAGAAATAGCAAGGGTAAAAGGACAATAGTAGCAGTTACATATAGGCCCCCTAATAGCAGTCAGGAAGTGGACGATAAGTTGCAGTTTGAGATAGAAAAAGCATGCCAGAGTGACAATGTGAAGATAATTATGGGGGATTTTAACATAAAGGTGGACTGGGAAATCCAGCAAGGCGGTAGAACTCAGGAGAGTGAGTTTGTGGAATGCCTAAGGGACGTTTTTCTGGAGCAACTTGTTGAAGAGCCCACCAGGGGATGGGCTGTTTTGGATTGGGTGCTATGTAATGAATCGGAGGTGATTAGGGAACTAAAGGTAAAGGAACCATTGGGAACTAGTGATCACAATATGACTGAGTTCAGTTTCAAATTTGAGAAGGAGAAGCTGATAACTGATGTATCAATATTTCAGTGGAACAAAGGAAATTACAATGGTATGAGAGAAGAGTTGGCCCAAATTGATTGGAAGAGTAAGCTAGCTGGAGGGACGGCAGAGGAGAAATGGAAGGAATTTCTACAGGAAATAAGGAAATTGCAGGATAGATATATTCCAAGAAAAAAGGTTTTTAATGGAAAAAAGGCACAAATGTGGATAACGAGAGAGGTGAAGGCTAAAATAAAAGCAAAAGGGGCAGCGTACAAAGAAGCAAAAATTAGTGGAAAAACAGAAGACTGGGAAGCTTTTAAAAACCTGCAGAGAGAAACTAAGAAGGTCATTAGGAAAGAAAAGATGAATTATGAAAGGAAGTTGGCGGATAACATTCGAAAGGATACTAAGGGTTTTTTTTAAATACATAAGGAGTAAAAGAGAGACACTGGTTGATGTAGGACCAACTGATAATGGTGCAGGAGATATTATAATGGATGTTAGAGAGATGGCAGAGGAATTGAATGAATATTTTGCATCGGTCTTCACCGTGGAGGACATCAGCAATGTGCCGGTTAGTCAGGAGTCTCACAAAATGGAACTGAGTTCAGTTAAGAATACTAGGGAGAAGGTGCTAAGAAAACTAAATGGGCTAAAGACTGATAAGTCTCCCGGACCGGATGAGGTGCATCCCCGGGTTCTGAAGGAGATGGCTTTAGAGATAGCGGAGGCATTGGTGATAATTTTCCAGGAATCGATAGATTCCGGCATGGTTCCGGAGGACTGGAGGGTCACAAATGTAGTTCCATTGTATAAGAAAGGTGGGAGGCAGCATAAAGGAAATTACAGACTTATTAGTCTGACGTCAGTGGTGGGAAAATGATTGGAATCTATCCTCAAGGATGGGGTTACGGAATACCTAGAGGCGCAAGGCAAGATAGGTCCTAGCCAACATGGTTTTGTGAAGGGAAGATCCTGCCTGACCAACCTATTGGAGATTTTTGAAGAAATCACAGGTAGGGTGGATAAGGGAGAGGCGGTAGATGTTGTGTATTTAGACTTTCAAAAGGCCTTTGGATAAGGTGCCTCACAAGAGACTGATAAATAAGATGAGAGGTCATGGAATTACGGGTAGGATAATAGAATGGGTGGAGCATTGGCTGGTTGGCAGGAAGCAAAGAGTGGAAATAAAAGGATCTCGTTCTGGTTGGTTACCAGTTACTAGTGGTGTGCCGCGGGGGTTGGTTTTGGGACCGCTCCTTTTTACCTTGTACATTAACGATTTGGATAACAGAATAAATGGTTTTGTGGCTAAGTTTGCGGATGACACCAAGATAGGTGGAGGAGTAGGGAGTATTGAGGAGATAGGAAGGTTGCTGAGAGACCTAGACAGTTTAGGAGAATGGGCAAGGAAATGGCAGATGAGATTCAATGTTGAGAAATGTGCAGTTGTACACTTTGGAAGCAGAAATAAGTGGGCAGATTATTATCTAGAAGAAGAGAAAATTCAAAGTACGGAAGTACAAAGGGACTTGGGGGTACTCATGCAGGATACCTTAAAGGTTAACCACCAGGTCAGATCGGTGGTCAAGAAAGCGAATGCTATGTTGGCATTCATTTCGAGAGGTATAGTGTATAAAAGTAAGGAAGTATTGATGAGGCTCTACGGGGCACTAGTGAGGCCTCATTTGGAATATTGTGCGCAGTTTTGGGCCCCGCATCTTAGGAAGGATGTGCTGACGTTGAAGAGGGTTCAGAGGAGATTTACGAGGATGATTCCAGGAATGAAAGGGCTTACGTATGATGAGCGTTTGTCGGCTCTTGGACTGTACTCACTGGAGTACAGAAGAATGAGAGGGGACCTCATAGTGACATTTAAAATGTTGCTAGGAAAGGACAGAGTAGATGTGGCTAGGCTGTTGCCCTTGGTGGGCGAGTCCAGGACCAGAGGGCACAATCTTAAAATTAGAGGGTACAGTTTCAAAACAGAGATGAGGAGAAATTTCTTTAGCCAGAGGGTGGTGAGTTTGTGGAACTCCTTGCCACGTACAGCAGTGGAGGCCAGATCAGTGGGGGCGTTCAAGGAGGAGATAGATAGATAGATATCTAAATAGTCAGGATATCAAGGGATATGGGGATAAGGCCGGAAATTGGGATTAGAATAGTTTTTTTTCTCTCCCCCATTCCCCATTTCTTTTTTCCCTTTTCCTTGGAGCAGACTCGATGGGCCGAATGGCCTGCTTCTGCTCCCTTGTCTTGTGATCTTGTGAGTATATATATATATGAACTGTTGAACAAGACTGATTTATTTTTGTGCCTTCCATGGGCTTTTTAAGGAGCACGGTTCCCGCCCTCCGAACTCGGAAATGACGTACGCGCTACGTCATCAACTTTTTGCGCGCGCGGGTTCTCCCCTGTCGCTCGGGGAAGATGAAGTCCCAGCGCCATGTTGGGCCCCGCCATTGCGGCAACGCAAGCCCCGACCGCCGAGCCGGTTCGCTTGCTCGGATGGTGAGTCGCTACACAACCACTCCCACCCACCCCCCCCTTCCCCCCAGAACCGGTGATATGGTCCCCAAAGCTCACGGGCTGCGCTAGCCGTTGCTTGGGTGATCAGCCTCTGGGTCGCGGTGTCGGGACCTTGACCGGTTGTTATAGGTCCAAATGGGCCAGTTTGAGGCGGTCCGTCATGAAGACTTCTTCCTTGCCCCCAATGTCCAAAATAAAGGTGGACCCATTATTTCTGACGACCCGGAACGGCCCCTCATATGGTCATTGTAACGGTGCCCATGGTGTGCCCCGCGAGCGAAAATGAACTCACAGTCTCAGAGTTCCTTGGGCACACATGATGGGGACTGACCACGTCGCGAAGTGGGAATCGGTGCCAGGCTGCTGAGCCTCTTGCGCAGCCTTCCCAGGACTGCCGCAGGTTGTTCCTCTGGCCCCCTAAGGGTGGGTATAAACTCCCCCGGAATGACCAGGGGCACACTGTACACAAGTTCAGCTGACGAAGCATGGAGATCCTCCTTGGGGGCAGTGCGTATGCTGAGCAGGACCCAAGGCCGTTTGTCGACCCAGTTAGGACCTGTGAGGTGGGCCATCAAGGCTGATTTCAGCTGGCGGTCGAAACGCTCTACCAACCCGTTTGACTGAGGGTGGTAGGCTGTGGTGGTGTGCAGCTGTGTTCCTAGCATGTTCACTAGTGCAGACCATAGGCTGGAGGTAAATTGAATGCCTCTGTCCGAAGTGCTGTGGGCCGGAACACCAAAACATGAGACCCAAGTTGTGAGCAGCGCCCGGGCGCAGGAATCGGTCGTGATGTCTGAGAGGGGGGTTGCCTCTGGCCACCTCGTGAAGTGGTCCACGATGGTAAGGAGGTACCGCGCCCCTCTTGAAACAGACAGGGGACCGACGAGGTCAATGTGAATGTGGTCGAACCTTCTATGGGTAGGCTCGAACTGCTGCGGTGGGACCTTGGTGTGTCGTTGGATTTTTGATGTCTGGCAGTGCGGACAAGTCTTGGCCCATTCACTGACCTGCTTGCGCAGGCTGTGCCAAATGAACCTGCTGGCGACTAGTCGGACAGTCAATCTGATGGACGGGTGCGCCAACCCATGTACCAAGTCGAAAACACATTTTTGCCAGGCTGCAGGGATTATCGGGCGGGGCTGACCTGTTGCGACATTGCACAGGAGGGTCCGTTGATCTGGACCGACTACGAAATTTTGGAGCTGCAGGCCTGAAACTGCGGTTCTGTAGCTGGGCAGCTCGTCGTCAGCTTGCTGTGCGTCAGCCAGGGCCGCGTAGTCTACACACAGGGACAGGCTGTGGATGGTCGGTCTGGAGACCGCATCAGCAACGACATCGTCCTTTCTGGAGACATGATGGATATCTGTTGTGAACTCGGAAATGTAGGACAAATGTCGCTGCTGGCGGGCTGACCAGGGATCGGAGACCTTAGAGAAGGCGAAAGACAATGGCTTGTGATCAGTGAAAGCAGTGCAAGGTCTGCCTTCTAAAAAGTACCGAAAATGTCTGATCGCCAGGCCAGCGCTAGTAGTTCGCGATCAAAGGCACTGTACTTAAGTTCGGGTGGTCTAAGGTGCCTGCTGAAAAACGCCAAGGGTTGCCAACGGCCTTCGATTAGTTGTTCTAGTACGCTGCTGACCACAGTGCTGGATGCCTCCACCGTGATGGTGGTTGGGATGTCTGTCCTGGGGTGTACCAGCATCGCAGCGTCTGCTCAGGCTTGCTTGGCCTTAAAGAAGGCAGCCGCGACCTCGTCGTTCCAGGCGATATCTTTGCCCTTGCCAGCCATCAGCGAGAACAAAGGGTGCATGATACGGGCTGCTGCAGGGATGAAACGATGGTTAAAGTTGACCATGCCAACGAACTCCTGCAGGCCTTTGACTGTGTTGGGACAGGCAAAATGGCGGATAGTGTCTACCTTGGCGGGTAGAGGTGCTGTTCCCTCGCTGGTGATTCCGTGGCCGAGAAAATCGATAGAGTCGAGGCCGAATTGGCACTTGGCTGAGTTGATAGTGAGGCCAAAATCACTGAGGCGGGAGTACAGTTGGCGGAGGTGGGAAAGGTGTTCTTGGTGGTTACGGCTGGCGATCAGAATGTCATCTAAATAAATGAACACGAAGTCCAGGTCGCGGCCTACCGCGTCCATCAGCCACTGGAAGGTCTGCACGGCGTCCTTAAGGCCGAATGGCATCCGAAGGAATTTGAAGAGGCTGAACAGAGTGATGATCTCAGTTCTGGAGACGTCGTCAGGGTGGACTGGGATTTGGTGGTATCCCCGGACGAGGTCCACCTTGGAGAAGATGTGGGCCCCATGTAGATTTGCTGTGAAATCCTGGATATGAGGGACGGGGTAGACGTCTGGGGTGGTGGCATCGTTTAGCCTGCGGTAGTCGCCACAGGGCCTCCACCCGCCAGTGGCTTTGGGGACCATGTGCAGGGGGGAGGGCCAGGGGCTGTCTGACCTGCGAACGATCCCTAGCTCCTCCATGCGGCATAACTCCTCCTTCGCCAGGTGGAGCTTGTCGGGAGGGAGTCGTCGTGCTCAAGCATGAAGGGGTAGCCCTGTTGTGGTCTTGCACCCCGTGTTTGGGCATCGAATTCGTGAACTGAGGTGCCAGGACCGATAGGAACTCGGCTAGGAGCTTGGTGAACTCATTGCCAGACAGGGAAACGGAGTCCAGGCGAGGGGCTGGTAGGCTGGCTTCTCCCAGAGAGTAAGTCTGGAAATTTCTGGAGTGCACTAGCCATTTCCCTCGTAGGTCAACTAACAGGTTGTGGGCCTGGAGGAAATCGGCTCCCAGGAGTGGCTGGGCGACGGCGGCAAGGGTAAAGTTCCAGGTAAAACTGCTGTCGCCGAATTGTAATTGGATTGTATGGGTACCAAAAGTTCAAATCGTCGTGCCATTTGCAGCTTTGAGGGCGGGTCCCTGTTGCCTGCTGCAAGCGTCGCGGCCAGTCGGGGGCAAAACACTGACCTCTGCTCCCGTATCGATGAGGAAGCGACGGCCAGACTGCTTGTCCCAAACGAAGAGGAGGCTGTGTTGGTGGCCAGCCGCCATAGCCATCAGCGACGGCTGGCCCTGGCGTTTCCCTGAAACTTGCAGGGTGGGTGGCATCGACGGGCCTCCGCACCCCAACTCTGATGGTAGAAACACAGCTGGTCGTTAGTGTCGTCGTCTGTGTTTCTGGGGTGTGGTCGCTCGGCTGCTGGGACTGGTTTAGGTAGGCGTTGGGCACACAGTTTGGCGATTTGGCCGATGGACGAACCGCTCTCGCGTTTGGCCTTCCACAGGATATCTGCCCAGGCAGCTACCTCACGTGGGTTGCTGAAGTCAGCGTCAGCCAGCAACAGGTGAATGTCGTCGGGCAGCTGCTCGAGGAAGGCCTGCTCGAACATCAGGCAGGGCTTGTGTGTCCCTCAGCCAAAGCCAGCATCTCGTTCATCAGGGCCGAAGGAGATCTGTCCCCCAGGCCGTCAAGGTAAAGCAGGCGGGTGGCGCGCTCGCGACGGGAGACGCCGAAGGTCCGAAGGAGAAGGGCCTTGAAGGCCGGGTACTTATCTTCCTCCAGAGGAGATTAGATGAAGTCTCCGAACTGGGGGGCTGTCTCCTGGTCCAGAGAGCTGACCACGTGGTAGTACCATGTGGAGTCGGAGGTGATCTGCCGCAGTTGAAACTGGGCTTCAGCCTGGTTGAACTACACACGGGGCCGAAGTGTCCAAAAGGTGGGCAGCTTGAGTGCCACTGCGTTGGCTGCTGTGTTGTCGGTCATGTGTGGGTCCAAAATCCGTTTGGACCGTCGGGGTCACCAACGTAGCAGCTGTTACTGCGATGTGAAAATAAAGACGTGAGCCTGTGAACTGTTGAACGAGACTGATTTATTTTCTCGCCTTCCGCGGGCCTTTTAAGGAGCGCAGTTCCCGCCCTCCAAACTCGGAAATAACGTACGCGCTATGTCATCAACTTTTCGAGTGTGCGGGTTCTCCCCCGTCGCTCGGGGAAGATGAAGGCCCAGCGCCATCTTGGGCCCCGCCGTTGCGGCAACCCGAGCCCCGACCGCCGAGCTGGTTCGCTTGCTCGGACGGTGAGTCGCTACATATATCTATCTATAGATATATATTGCATTACAGAGACCTGATGTAATATTTTCAAATAATAATCCAAATTTGGTTTTGAATTGTTTTTATTCTCTACTGGCGTGTTGGTACAACACTGATGGTAACAGTTTGTATCATGCTTATTATAGGAGTCAAAACATCTGTCATTTTCACTGTGCCTGGTATGTCAAATGAAGTTTAACCATGGCACTTATATTAAACAGATTCAAATATGGCAACATTTAGATGTATAATTAATATTAATCATATTTTGATCCAGTTTCAGTGATCTTTCAAATATTTTTCAAAATACGTAATCACCACGTAACTTACAGGGAGTGGTACAGCAATTGGCTGAGATGAAGCTGAATCATCACAAACTTCGAGACAGCAAATATTAGCACTTTAGTGAATCAGTTGTTGCTGTAGCAGGGGAACTACCCAATTACTTACACTTGTCCCTGCCCCACTCAGCTCAATCAAAGCATTGAATGTATAAGTGCACCATTTCAAAATGAACCCACTTTAGATTTTAATGAAGACAGTGGCAGGATGATCAATCCACTCCCAAAAGGTGAGTCAGTTAGTAAAGCCATTTTAGGAAGACTCTGTATAACCATTTTAACTCATGATGTGTGCTGGATCATTTCTACTGCATTGCTACTGGGCCAGAAGGGGTAGCATTACTTCCTAGGGACCCTATAAATGACCCTACAAACCTTTCAAAGCTCACTCAACTCATCTGCCATCCCACTCAGCCACCTTTATGTCTCTGATCCCCTAATCTTCACCCCGAGACATCAAACTATTTATATCCTGCAATCAGTTACACAACACTCTGATCACTCCACTCCCTCTCTCTCTAATTCAGCATTACACTTACCAAGTGGCTGGCAGGCTAGTACCACAGCACTTCCTACCCAATTGACAGGTAGATAGCTTTACCAATGGGCAGAAAGCCTGGAGAAACGAATTAAAATGTGTGCAATTTACAAATTGTAGTTGTTTAAGAAAAAAACATATCTGAATTTCTCACCATAAGTTCTCTTCCATCTGTAAGTAAGAGAGCCAAAGTATCTGTGACCTGAATGCACAACAGGTTATCTCATTAGCAATGAAATTTAAGAATTTAGAAATGAGTAGCAGAAGGATTGAAAAGTAGGGCGAACTAAAAAAAGAGGGCTCAATCTTGTTCAGAATAAGAAATGAAAGGGAAAAAAAGACTGGCAAAGTGAGGGAAAGAAATCTTCTGAAATAATTTTTAAAGTAAAGGAATGAGAATCACAAGTACATTAAATTGGTGTCAGAGAGGTTGACTGACAAACATTTACTAAAAGGATACCAATACTCAGCATTACTGGCCATGAATATCTACAGTATCTTTAGTTTGCATCTACTGCACAGAAAGAGCAATTTCACGTTAATGCATGTCAACAGCGAGGCAGTGAAATGCAATTTTCATTGTGCTGAAGCTGCAGAGAAAGTTCGGGCCAAAGTTTGAATATTTGCATTCAAGAGTACATCTTTTCCTTGCCTGATGTTACTTTATTACTTACACATGAACCATTTTCAATTTTCCACTGTCTCAAGCTGGGCTGTGAGTTGACCAGAGTCCTCTTCAGTATGATATTCTCTGCACTACCTGCACTTTGATGACGATGACCGTTCCCTGGATGCCATGTTGAGTGTGACATGTATGTGGACTCTTCAGCTTTCTCTTCAGCTCGTGATCAACATCAAAAATAAATAATTCGCCAGACTACAGCTGGAAAGTCTTGTGCAGAGCTGACAAACACAGTGAGCGTCAACCCCCACTGGGAGTAGACCAGTTAACCCACCTCAACTAAACACTATAGCATGCAGCTTTTACAGATAATGAAATCATTATAAATTTTGCATGTCAAACCAAGTTGGCTTTAAACACATTACGTACAAAAATGAGGAGGTGCAGAGGTATCAGTCAATGAAGAAACCAAAGGTCTATAAAATTATTGTTTTGCCAACTGTGATGTATGCATGCAAAACCTGAATATGATACAGGAACTATGCTCTATGCAGAACCACCTCCACATGGATTCCTGAGGAAATTGCAGAGAAGGTGGCACAACTAGATACCAGACACTAAGATTCTCACTCCGGATGGCTCTCCAGGTATCCACACTTCAATGATGAGATCAAGATTGAGATGGACAAGCCATGTCACAAAGATGTCAGATGAACGACCAATAAAGAAGAATTAAGGGATGCACTCTTAGGGAGGTCAGATGAAATGTTCCAAAGACATCTCAAGTCAGCAATTAAGCATTTTGATATTGATCTAAAGTCTTGGGAAAATCTCACTCATGATTGTTCTACCTGGTGAAGCCTTATCCACACTGGATGAAAGAGAAATACTGGAGCAGCACAAGACATGTATATCTTGCAACAGCAGCATGCCCATTGTATAGTTTAGTTTAATGCACAAATCACCTGATCAACTATTCACATGTCCACTGAAACCAACCAGCTCGTGACGATGTGATTATCTTCTAATTCAAAGGATAAACAACAGCAAAAACACAAGAATAATGGTGTGCATCATCAAATACATTATCTAGCCCAATGTTGATGATGTTGTCAATTCTCTCATACATTCAATAATTCTTCCTATCAATCTATCTTATTAATGGCATTAGTTTTTGGTTTTGGAACAGATAAATAACTTACAAGAATGGAGAATTAACGAAATAAAGGTCATGACAATTCAATATAATTCATTTGGAATTTTTAAAAGTATACTGATAACTGAAAGGTGAAATTCTCAGTGCTAAATTATATGAAAACACCACAAATGTACAAAGCAGGATCACTGTCTACATTTTAATTAGAATTTAGGATTCATAATATGCTTATGACTGGTTGCAATATAATCCTCGTACCAGGAGTTCAATTTATTAGATGATTAGCTTCTTTATTTCTATATTTTAATCATCATCAACATTGTTAAGTGAAAATAGATTGCAGATAATGAAACATCTCAATATGGTGATGGACCTCCAATCTAAGAATAAATTTAATTTTACCAAAGGAAATTTGGTAGTATGAACTCATAGCTGGGTTTTAATAATTATTAGAAATATATAACTCACATTCCTGGCCATTGCACAATGATTGATGAAATTCCAGCTCATCTTCAGCTGAACATAGTCAGCAACATTCAGCTAGTTATGCCCTGGAAACAGCAATAATAATTCAATAAAAAGTATTTCTTCATGCTCATTTTCTAAAGGGCTCTTTGGAATTGTCAGATGTCTATTGTTCAGAAGATCTTCTGATTTTAACAACCCATGCCACTATTGTTTAAGAAATATCGTATGTTAGTTTGATTTAAAGCTATTGAAGGGGAAAAATGACTGTACATTTTCCAGTCTTCTTGTAACATAAATTAATTTGAAATAAGTTGCATTCAATGACTGCTGCCTAGTAATGCAAGCATTCATCCCATATCTTGTTAACAAATCCATAAAACATGAGTTTGTTGCATTTAAATTATATTTTAATGTGATGATGTGGAACAAAAAAGACATGTTGCATAGATGTGATGTTTGTTAGTTTTGAAATACAGCCGATGTGATTTAATCACAAAGAAATTATTTCATAACACAGTATAGCTGGAAAACAAAATCATGACAAGGTGAGGGTAGCTTCCAAGAACAACGAACACATCTGTCTATCAGTTTTGTTTTAATCCAAACACATTTTAAACAACAAGTAATCGTTCAAAATACTATAAAGGCTGGAAAGCAGGAATAAGCACATAATACATTATTTGTTAATCAAATCATAATTTGTTTGAAGCTGATGTAGTTTAATCTAACCTGTTAAGACCTTTATCTTCGTAGTACATTTATGTCCCTGAGTAAACAGTCAGCCAAAGATTTAAATCTTCAGGGGGATTTGGTGCAAGTGGTTGTTCGGATTTGTGCCTTAGCAACTCGTATCTGAAAAAAACACAGGTTGTACAATATAATTATCAAATCCAATGTTCATTGTAATATCATTGATATTTACTGCTACTAAAATTAATACGTCTTCCTTTAGATTTCTTTGGAAAGCTTGTCTTGAGTAAAACATTTAAAATTACATCTTTATTTTTCATTTTAGCACAATACCAATAAAATGTGAAAGATGCAAAATTAGGATGAAAACTGCTTATCTGGGTACTATTTGGGGACTAAAATTACATATGATAAGTGCGCTTATTGGAGCTATGATTCATTCTGATGGTACAAGGGTGAAGGTAATAGTACATTAGAGGCCAATAGCCATCGTAAAAATGAAGAGCAGGCAGAAAATGGTGTCACTTAGTATGCAATGACATCAGGGCTGCCATTTTGGTTCTAAATATTGCTGTCCATACCCTTCTATTAATTTTACTGGCTTAAAAACTCATTAGGCAGCAGGGAGATGTCCCCAACTTATTGAAAGGGATAATTGACGATTTAAGCTTAGTTGTTAACTGCTCCCTAAAGTGGAGCAAGGACTGCATTGTATTTGGATGAACTGTTAAATTGCTGGAGGACAGCGAACATGGTCTCTTTATCCAAGAAGGGCAGCCGGGATAAGCCAGGGTAGTTGTAGGACAGTCAGACTAACATCAGTGGTAGGGAAAATATTGGAAAAAAATTCTGAAGGTTGTTTATTGACTGCAGCTCCACCTTCAATACTATAATTCCAAGCAAACTCATCACCAAACTCTGAGACCTGGGACTCAACACCTCCCTCTACACTTCCTGACCAACAGACCTCAATCAGTAAGGATAGGCAGCAAAACCTCCACCATGACTATCCTCAACACTGGTGCCCCACTAGGCTGCATGCTCAGCTCCCTACTCTACTCCCTATACACTCATGACTATGTGGCCAGATTCTGCTCTAACTCTATCTACAAGGTTGCAGGTGACACCACTGTGGTGGGTCAAATCTCAAATAATGATGAGTTGAGTACAGGAAAGAGATAGTGAGCCTAGTGGCATGGTGTCATGGCAACCTTTCCCTCTGTCAGGAAAACAAAAAAGCTGGTCATTGACTTCAGGAAAGGGGGAGGTGCACATGCATCTGTCCACATCAATGATGCAGAGGTTGAGAAGGTTGAGAGCATCAAGTTCCAAGGAGTGAACATCACCAATAGCTTGTCCTGGTCCAACCACATAGATGCCACAACAAAGAAAGCTCACCAGTGCCTCTACTTCTTCAGGAGACGAAAGAGATTTTGGGATGTCCCCTTTGACCCTCAGCAATTTTTATCAATGCACCATAGAAAGTAATCTATCTGGATGTATCATGGCTTGGTATGGCAACTGCCCTGCCTGAGACTGCAAGAAACTGCGGAGAGTTGTTGACACAGCCCAGCACATCATGGAAACCAGCCTCCCCTCCATGGACTCCATCAACACTTCCCACTGCCTCGGTAAAGCAGCCAACATTTTCAAAGACTCCACCCACCTGGGACATTCTCTCGTCTCCCCCCTCCTATCAGGTAGAAGATACAAAAGCCCGAAAGCACATACCACCAAGCTCAAGGACAGCTTCTATCCCACTGTTATGACTACTGAATGGTCCCGTAGTACGATAAGATGGACTCTTGACTTCACAATCTACCTCGTTATGGCCTTGCACCACATTGTCTGCCTGCACTACACTTTTTCTGCAACTGTAACACTTTATTCTGCATTCTGTTATTGTTTTGCCTTGTACTACCTCAATGCACTGTTGTAATGAAATGATCCGTATGAACAGTATGCAAAACAAGTTTTTCACTGTACCTCAATACATGTGACAACAATAAACCAATTTATGATTTATTTATTTAAAAAGGGACAGTTAGAGGGGGCATGGATTGATCATGGAGAGTTAGCATAATTTTGTTAAAGGGAAGTACAGTAAGGCTAATTTGATTGAACTCTTTGAGGTGGTGACTAGGTGTGTCAATGAGGACAATGTAGTGATGAGGTCCATATAGACTTCAATATGACCTTTGAGAAGGTCCCACATGGAAGGTTAGTCCAGGATGAAAGAGGCCATGGGATCTTGGACAATTTGGTCAGTTGGATCCAAAATTAGCTTGGTGATAAGGCGGCAGAGGGTGATAGATGAGGACCGTTTTTGCATTTGGAAACCTGTATATTGCAGGGATAATGTGGTGATATAATGATCAGTGCTGTGACCCATATTGTTTGTGATATACTTTAATAATTTGGATGTGAATGGAATAAGACGATTAATAAGTTTGCAGGCACAAAGATTGGAGGTACAGGGGATCCCCAGGTTATGCAAGGGTTCTGTTCCTGAGAACTGCATGTAAACTGAAACAAACGATTCCCTCCAAACTAGTAACGTGAAAGTCTTTTTGCCTCAACAGCCCATAGGGACTGATTTGCAAAGAGTAAACTGGGAAAGGTCAGTGTAAGTGATAGGAGCTGTTACCAGCAAGTGAAATGTGACAAATGTTTGTCTGATTGCAGCCCGGGTAGAATGACAGGATGGAGCTTATCTGCTAATCAGTGAGAAAACTATCGGCAGTTCAATAAAAGCAAGTGTGTACTAACAAGAAGTGGCTCGGGGTTCCTGACGATCTTACCTGAAGGAGAGTTTGGAAAAGGCATTGGCTTTTTCTCTGAGTGATCTCCTATCTCCTAGAGAAGAGTCATATAAGCATACAGCATGGAAACAGGCCATTTGGCCCAACTTGTCCATGCCCACTGCATTGCCCAGTGAGCTAGTCCCATCAGCCCGTGTTTGGCCCAGAGCCCTCTGAATCTCTCTTATCCCTGTACTTACCTAGATGGCTTTTAAATGTTGCTAATGTGCCCGCCTCGACCACTATTTCTGGCAGCTCATTCCAAATACGCACCACCCTTTGCATGAAGAAGCTGCCCCTGATGTCCCTTTTAATCTCTTGCCTCTTATCTTAAACCTACGCCCTCTTGTTTTTAGCACCCCCTCACTGGGAAAAAGACTGTTTTCACCCTGTCTATGCCCCTCATGATCTTATGTACCTCTATCAGGTCACCCCCTCATCTCCTATGTTCCTAGTCTGCACAACCTCTCCCTATAACTCAGGCCACCTCCTGGTAAATCTCTTCTGCACTCTTTCTAGTTTAATAACATCTTTCCAATAATAGGGTGACCAAACTGTACACAATATTCCAAGTGTGGCCTCACTAACGTCTTACATAACTGCATCATAACTTCCCAACGCCTATACTCAATGGCCTGATTGAAGGCCAGCGTGCCAAACATCTTTTTCACCACCCTATCTACCTGTGACACCGCTTTCAGCAAAGTATGCACTTGCACTCCTAGGTCCCTTTGTTCTGTAACACTCCCCAGGACCCTACCATTCACTGTACAAGTCCCACCCTGGTTTGATCTCCCTAAATGTAATATCTCACACAATGTAATATGAAAGCCATTTGCCATTCCTCAGCCCACATACCAAGCAGATCAAGATCCCCCTGTAATTTTTCATAACCTTCTCCACTATCTACAACACCAACAATCTTAGTATCATTTACAAACTTACTAAAGAAACAAAGGAATGCAGATGCTGGAATCTAGATGAAAAACACAATGGTGCTGGAGGAACTCAGCAGTCCAGGCAGCATCTGTGGAGAAAAGCAAACTTACTAGCAATGGCTTGTACATTCACATCCAAATCATTTATATAAATTACAAACAACAAAGTTCCTAGCACCGACCCCAGTAGCACACCACTGGACACAGTCCTCCAGTCTGAGAAATAACCCTTGACTATCACCCTCTGCTTCTAACACTGAGCCAATTATGAATCCAATCCACTATCTCCCCCTGGATCCCTTGTGATCTAACCTTCCAGACTCACCTGCCATGAGAGACCTTGTCAAAGGCCTTGCTGAAGTTCATATAAACAACAGCCACTGCTCTACCCTCATCTACCCTTTTGGTTACCTCCTCGAAGAACACCAAGAGATCTGTCAGATACTACTTCCCATGCACACAGCTCTGTTGACTGTCCCAAATCAGACCCTGCCTCTCCAAATGTTGGTAGATCCTGTCCCTCAGAATCCCCTCCAGCAATTTACCCATGACTGATGTCAGACTCACCAGCCTGTAATTTCCTGGCTTGTTTTATCTACCCTTTTAAAACAAATGGTACCACATTGGCCACTCTCCAGTCCTCTGGAACCTCACCTGTGGCCAGAGATAAAGCAAACACCTCTGCAAGGGCCTCCACAATTTCTTCTCTACCTTCCTACAAGATGCGAGAATGCACCAGATCAGGCCCTGGGGATTTATCCACCTTAAAGCACTTTAAGGCCTCCAATACCTGCTCCCTGCTAATTCATATGTGGTCCAAGACAACACCATTCAACTCCCCTATTTCCTTATCTTCCATTGTTTTCTCCACAGTAAAAACTGAAGAGAAATATTCATTAAAAATCTCACCCTTTGGTTCCACACACAGACAGCCATGCTGATACAGAAGGGGACCTATTTTCTCCCTAGCCACCCTTTTACTCTCTATATACTTGTAGAATCTCTGGTGTTTTTGCTTCACCTTGCCTGCCAGATCCCTCTCATATCCTCTTTTTGCCCTCTGAACCTCTCAAGTGCATTCCTACACTTCTTGTAGTCATCAAGAAATTCACTAGTTTCCAAATATTTATGCACAGTGTACGCCTCCCTCTCTTTCTTAACCACAGCCTCAATATCCTTTGTTAACCAGGGTTCCCTAAACCTGCCAGCCTTGCCCTTCACCCTAACAGGAACATGCAGGCCCTGAGCTCTTGACATCACACTTTTAAAGGCCTGCCACTTGGCAGACATTCCTTACCCTACAAACAATCTTGTCCAGTCAACCGCTGCAAGATCTCGCCTAATGGCTCCAAAATTTGCTCTGCCCCATTTCAGGACCTTAACCTGTGAACTGGTCATATCCTTCTCCATAACTTCTTAAAACTAAAAGAATTATAGTTACTGGACCCAAAGTGCTTGCCAACAGACATTTCCACCACTTGCCCTACCTCATTCCCCAGGAGGAGGTCCGATGTTCCACCCTCTCTATATATTGACTAAGGAAGCCTTTCACCCTGTGGTTGGCCCAGTCAATATTAGGCAAGTTAAAATCTCCCACTAATACTATCATATTATGTTTAGCTGCTAGCTGCAATCTCTCTACATATCTGGTCCTCTAATTCCTGCTGACTACTGGGGGGGGGCCTATAATACAATACGATCCAGAGTAACCATCCCCTTTCTATTTTTAAGTTCTACCCACATGGCCTCACTGGATGATCCCCCAAGAATATCCTCTACAAGGAACATTGTTATATCCTCTTTCATCAAGAAGGCAACCCCCCCCCCCACCCCTTCTCTTTTAGTTGCATCTCTGTCACGCCTGTAGCACAAAAAGAGATTTGAGTATTGTACCCGAGAGCAGAGTCTGCGAGAATTTGCATAAAGTCAGATGTCCATAAGTTGGATCTTCCTTGATGCAGGGATCTCCTGTATTGTGGAGAGCAAGGAGAGGGTGTACACTTACAATGAGACCCTGTGCACACTTGTGGAACATCTCATCTTCCATCTGGGCACGTTGGATTTCATATTGAATTTTACAACTTAACAGTGGAACATCAGCAACTTTTTCAACAAGATTGGTTCAAAAAACCTTCACTGTTGTTCACTCAAAAAAGAACCGGCTTTTGCTAATGCTGATCGCACAGAAACAGCATTATTTCGAGGACCATTCACGTTCAACGTGCATTGATAGACGGCTGCTCAGCATGCCATGGGCTAAAAGTCTTCTCTTCATGCTGTTCACATTGAAGACTCGGGTACCTTGCATCTTGAACCACTTTCTTGCAAGCAAAACTGATTTACATTTGTGATTTATGTGGACCTACCACTCCACTTGATGGATGAAATGAGCATGCAACAAAAGCCCTCCAGGCATCAAAGTGACCACATTGCAAGAGGCAGAGAAGCACTTAGTACTGAAGAACTTATCCACTAAGGGTTTACACTTACTTGCACTTCCTACAGCAATAGTGTCTAAGTGGGCTGTATTTCCAGAAGGTAATTTTCGCTGAGATCTGTGATCTCATAGAATCAACAAGGTCACACACAACTCTAGACTGCTTACACATTCAAAGTCCAGTTTGCTATTACTCTCAGCATCCTAGCCTCAGGATCATTTCAGACTGCATCTGAAGATGTATACTTTATATCACCATTTGTTGCTCATCAGTGCATTAAGGAGTTATTGGCACTTTCCACTTCACAAGATCAGATATCATCTATTTCTCCTTTAGCCTACAGGAGCAGGCAGGCTGGACACAGCCATTTGTTGCCATTGCAGGTTTATGTACATTTAGGCCGGACACATGCAGCCATTAGATCCACCATTCAGGACCCACAAACTTTCATTAACAGGGAGGGAATGTGCATTTGGTGGAACACAATCAGATGTCAATTCCAGATAAACCGGCAGCATGCAAGGCACACTCATAATTAGCCAGTCACAGCTGCTTCTTGTCATGCAGGGGTCATGTTCCCCAAAGGATGCATTTTGGGGAGACAGGCTGTTGCTCAAATCACTGCTCGCTCTGCTCAGCACTCCATACACACCAGCTGACATTGCTACAATGACAGCCACACCAATACCAGAAACTTAATGGAAAACATAAAATGCTAGTTGAAAATAAGATTTTGCTGTCTGGATCACTCTGGCAGAACTCAGGATCTCATATATAGTCATGGTCTGTTAGACACTGCTTAGTTTGGCCATTGCCCACTGAGATGGAATGAGAAGAGGAGCAGCAGGGAAGATAAAACTCAAACTCGGACAGCCAAAAGATAGAAGACAAGGTGAGAGGCCGCTCAGTCGCTCAGAAATAGGAACTACGTGCCATGCTTCCCCAGCTGATAAGTGGTTTTTGGTTAATGTGATATAATCATTTATTGCCAACTTACATTGTAGTGTCTTGCAACTATAATTGATCTCCAGAATACTAAAAAGGATACAAGACTGCCTTTATCATCAAAACAAGATTGAAATAGCAAAAGTGACCCAGGTTCAATCCTGATCTTGAGTGCTGGCTACGTGAAATTTTCATGCTCTGCCTGTGACTGTATGGGCTTCTCCTCAGTTTCTCCCACATCCCAAAGACATGCTGGTTGGTGGGTTAATTGGCAACTTAGTGTAGGTAGGTGATAGGAGAATCAGAGGGGAGTTAGCATTGAGAGAGAATAGCTTACAGGAAGATAGGATTGATAGGGTTGCTCAGAGCTGGCACAGACTTGATGGGCTGAATAGTCTTTTTTGCTGAGGAAATATGAAAATATATTTTCAGAGAACACTATTAAGAAGATACTGTGATGTAATGTTTGATAGTGGAAAGACTGAGTTGAATAAATCCATTTGTTTTCATTGTCCAGCCTTGCAAAATAAATGTGAAAGCCATTCCTCATCGAACACCTTTCCTTTGTTGAGCCTAAAATCTGCTGCATCTTGAATGACGCAGAGAGGCTGAATATCTTCATGCCAAATATTTCTTCCCATCTGCATAGCTTACAGGTACTATTCAAATGGCTCACTTAATAACTTTTGTCATTGCATACACTGACAGGTGTTTAGGATCAGAACAATGCAAGGTATCAGGCTGCTAGTGAGATTAGAAAGGCACTTTATAATCTCTTCTTGATTCAGTAGGAAACTTAAGCAACAGGTGCAAAGGGTTATTGTTTCATTTGGTCAAGACCATACACTCAGCAGCCTTATGTTCTCATTTGAAATTGCAGCCAAATTGATAACAAGCCTCTGGAGGCTTCAAACTTGGATATCCACTCTTATGAAGACTCTGCTAGAGAAGCACCACTTTGGACCTGTGTAAAGACAATGCTTCAGACAAGTGCACCTTTCTCTCCCCTTCTCTGATTCTTCAAACAATAATGAATTTTCAATGATGGAGATTTTTCAAACAAAAAAGCAAGAGGGGTGCCTTGACTTTCTAATGTTTGCCATCTGTCATTGTAGTGGCAAATTTCAGATAATCTTCACATTTCCAAAAGCATTTCATCTTGGCTGTTAGCTCTGCCTGTGGGATTGTATTCTTCACAGTATCTATCTTTACCACTTTACCATTTCTGAAGACTTCCTGCTTCTATCGCAAGTCATCATTATAGGCCATTTGACTGTCTGCATAAGTCCACTATTATTGCTAAAATAAAAGTGCCATGCAGGCTGAGACTGACAGTTATGCTTTGGGCTCTGATGGCAAACTCATGCCACACTTCATGTGGTTTCATGACATGGCACCCTAGACTGTTCTCACACATCCAGAGTCACTGTCAAAAAAATAGGTCAAAGGGCATGTTGTGATGACATTATGATTTTGAAATGAGATATAGACAAGTTGGGTGAAAGCCTGGCAAATGGAAGTTAATGTGGGGAAGTACAAGGTCATGCACATTGGTAAGAGGAATCAAAAAGTGGATTATTATCCAAGTGGAGAGAGACCGCAAATGAGTTAATTTCAGAGGGATCTAGGTGTTTGAGGGCATAAATCACAAAAAATTAACAGGCAGGTCCAGGAAGTAGTTAAGAAGGTAAACAACATTTTGGCCTTTATTATGAAGGAGTTTGGACTTTAATAATAGGGATGTTTTATTACAGTTATACAGGATATTGGTGGGAACACACATGAAAAACCATATACAGTTTGGGTCCTCTTACGTAAAATGGGTCATAGTAGCATGGAAGGCAGTCCAAGGAGATTCATCAGGCTAATTCCTGGGATGAGCAGGTTGTGCTATCAAGAGAGAGTAAACAGTCTGAATCTGTATTCCTTGGAAGTTGAAAAGAATGAGGAGTGACCTACTTCAAACATTCAAGATCATAAGGGGGTTGACAGGGTTCATGTTTTCACTAGTGAGAGAGTCACAGACAAGGGAACATAGCTGCAAAATAAAGGGCTGGACAATTAAAACCGAAGTGTGTAGCTATTTTTTTGTCAGAGGGCAGTGAATCTCGGGAATTCTCTGCCAGAGGGTGGTGGAGGCCAAATCATTAGATACATTTAAGGCGGAGATAGATACATATTTGAAAGATCAAGGAATTGAGGGTTATGGGGAACTGGCACAGAAAAGGAGTTGAGGGCAGCATAGATCAGTCATGATCATATTAAATGGTAGCTTACTCCTGCTCCGATTACATTCTGTCCTCTCCTGTGAGTGATACATGAAGTTGTCAGAGGAATTATCAAGTAGGAAACTTTATACTCTTGCAGCACATGGTGACAGGCTGCAAGTTGGATCCATTCAGGTGGGCATTCATCCTGTGCTTTGAAATGACATCTGCATAAACATTTCAATGCATTTGGCTGATTTACCTTTGTTAAGAGTAAAGAACTGAGACATGTTAGATTAATCGGCTTTACAGCATTAACTATACAAATTGATCAACAAACAGAATAAAATATCTGGTTGCAAAGAAAATATGCAATGAATCAATATCTACTCACCACTTTTGTTTCTTTGTTTGTACTTATCCTCACAGGCTTGTAAACCTCATCAGGGTGCTTCCCTGTGACTGCCACAGGGCTGTTGGTAGGCTGGCTTTTGTCCTTGGATGTCCTTCCAGGATGACCACAATGAACTTGTGCCCTTGATGGGCTGGCTTCAGAATGCAAGGTACCAATCAGCATGCCTGCAGCATGTGTTGCAGTAACCACAGTGCTGGAGAGTCAGCAACTGCAGCAGAGACCAAGGCATGCTGAAAGAGGACAGGAATCTCAGTTTTCAACCTGCCTAATGGACTACTAATGCTACCAAGCAGATAATGATTTGCACAGACTTCATGAGGTAGCCTACAGAATCTGCCAAGGTTGCCAAAAAGACCTGGAAACATGTCCTGCAAAGCAGTGTTCCTGGGAATCAACTCGCTACTGGTTCAGGGTCATCAGAGTCATGGAGTTATACAGCATGGAAACAGGCCCTTTGACCCAACTGGTCCATGCCGAACAAGATGCCCCATCCAAGCTAGTCCCATTTGCCAGCATTTGGCCCGTAACCTTCTAAACCTTTCCAATACATGTACCTGTCATATTGTCTTTTAAAAGTTGTTATTGTGCCTGCCTCAACCACCTTCTCTGGCTGCTCATTCCACATAGATACCACTCTTTGCATAAAAAAGTTGTCCTTCAAGTTCCTTTTAAATCTCTCCCCTCTCACCTTAAACATTTGCCCCCGGTTCTGGGTTCCTCAACCCTGGGAAAATGACTGCATGCATTCATCCTATCTATGCTCCTGATGGCTTTATACACCTCTGTAAGATCACCTCTCAGTCTCCAACGCTCGAAGAAATAAAGTCCTAGCCTGTCCAACCTCTGCCTATCACTCAGTCCCTCAAGTCCAGGCAACATCCTTGTAAATCTTTTCTGCACTCCTTCCGGTTTAATTACATCATTCCGATAGCAGGACGACCAAAGCTGTGGCCTCACCAGCATCCTGTGCAACCACACCATGATCTCTCAACTTCTATACTCAATGCCTTGACTTATGAAGCCAGTGTGCCAAAAGCCTCCTTCACCACCCCGTCTACCTGTGACTCCACTTTCAGTGAACTATGAACTTGTACCCCAAGGTCACTCTGTTCTACAACATTCCTCAGGGCCCTGCAGTTCACTGTGAAAGTCCTACCTGGATTTGACTTTCCAAAATGCAACATCTCACACTTATTCGAATTAGAACTCTGGAGGACTGCAAATATGTCTCAACAGAGGCAGAAACCTGTCCCCTCATATGCCATGTTTCCTAAGCCTTGCCATTTCTTGACATAGAAGAGCACATCACTTGCATTCATCTTATGAGTTGGTCTTATGAGTAGACACTTTAGCGTGTCTACTCAAGAGCCTTCTCCTAAATGCTTACCTATTGCGAGCACTACTGACTGGACTCGAACTCCATGCAGCTGAGAAAGTAGCATCCCCTTCCATCCTGACTGCTGCTTGCTAGCCTCAGGTCTCTCTTTGCGAAACACACCCATATAATCTAAGCTCTTTCCTCATGGTGCCAATATCAGAGATAGTGCTCTGCTGGGTCAGAGCACGGGTGCAATAGGTTCTCGTCTCTGTGGCTTCTCTAGGCCAGCAGGCTTCTGTTTAGGACTCTCTTCTCTGCCTCTTTGAGAGGAATAAAAGGGATGAAATCACCCCTGGCTATACAAGATGAGCATGCACCTATGATGCAATTGTAATGAGAGTTCTCACAACGCTCCCCACATATTGCACAGCACAATCATTCTTTGCTATTGCTCCCTTACAATATTTTATGTAAAATGTAGGAAGTACACGCACAGTCATGACGTTTGTATTAAACTGCTGTCTCTTTCACATGGTCTGTTTGAATGCAAAATAGGTTTTGGACTTCCTTCAATGCTGCAAATGGCTAAATTTTTGACTGTGTTGGATGTCTGTTTATCCTTATGAACCAAAGTGATGTGTGGGCTACAAATCACCGCTTGGACGTGGTTAAAGTATCACTTTAATGTACCACTATGTCTGAAGGCCCCATTAACGGAGAGTGATTGGACCTGAGTACTCTTGCCTCTAGTGCAGCTTCTGAAGTTAAAGGCATCTGATTTGAAAGTTTTGCAGAGGTACAATGAAGTCATACCAGGCAGACTGAGGACAGGCTGCACTTCTCCTGGAGTCTGGGGCTTGCTAGCCCAGCTCCCAGCAAGTCCAGCAGCATCCCCTCCAAGGGAGTCAGCCTGCTGTTTCAAGGTGGGCCCTTTTGGTCCAGAGCACTGTGTGCCTGATCTTTGATAGATGACCACCATGAAAGGTTGTTGAGAAGACCTGATGGTTGTTCTTCTTAGCGTGAGTAAATGTATTGTACAGAATGGTCTCAGCACAATGCTAATGAAGGTGAAGACAAGAACAGTAGATTGAGTGAAGAAATCTTGTTATGAAGACTCACCTTGAGAGATCCGGTGAAGTCATGATTTTTTTTTGACACAGAGTATGTTGTTGGAATTGTTGCTCCTAGTAAAGACCTTCCTGGCCTGCATGCAGTCCTAGAGGATCTGTGTGACCCCTTTGTTCACAATACTCTCCTGCATGTAACATGGTCAACCAGTCTCTCAAGAGCCTCTCAGTACCTGACAGAGTGCTGGTGATGCTACACAGGTGTGCCTCTGAGGGCCAGCTAATGAGGTCTCAGATCTTTGATAACAATCAACAGCTGAGAAAAATTAAGTGGAGCTTTTCAGTAACACCCATTGTTTCTCAGATAGTGTGGTGTCACACGAGGCGTGACAACACCATATTTATTTTAAATGGTAATGTAAAATATTGTGATTTTTATAGAGCTCATTAAAACAGCATTAGAATGGAATGTTTTAATGCTGGAAAATTACATATTTTCTGGCCTTTGTGGCTTACAAACAACCTTTGTTTTAGTTTTGTATTATCAGCATATCTGGATACATTATATTTGGTCCCTTCATCTGTCATTAATATAGAATGTAAACAGCTGAGGGCTCAGCACTGCTCCCTGAGGCAACCCACTAGTTATAGTCTGACAACCTATAAATGACCCAGTTACCTCTATCCTTTGTTATCTGACTTTTTACCAATCCCTCAGCCATGACTATACATTACCCTTGACCCCTTAACTTGTGTGGTATTGTTTATGTGGCACTTAGTGAATACTTTTAGATATCTAAATACATTGTATCCACTACCTTCCCTCTGTCTATCCTACTAGATATATCATCAAGAACTCATCCAAGCTGACTCAGCTGAATCATGTTATACTTTTCTTAGGAAATAATTCCAATATTTCCCTGACAACTAATGATAAACTAACTACCCTGTAGCTTAAACTTTTACCTCTTGCTCCTTTCTTGACTTGGAATGTTATACTTGCAGTTCTCTCATCTATTGTAATCCTTCCAGGTTCAAGAGGATTTTGGAAGATGACAACCTATGCATCCACTATCCTTGCATCCATGGCATTGTTGGCAGAATTCATGGTTGGTTGGCTGGCCATGAGCCACAATCTTTGCTTAATGTCTCTGTCATCGCCTTATTCACCATTATAACCCCCCTCCCCCATCTCTGCTCCAAGGGCCCAATGTGACTTTTGCAAATATACAGTGAGGAAGAGAGTAGCAAAAGTTCTTCCGATTGTTTTTTTTTACATTTCTTACTAGTTTTCACTCATACCTTATTTTCTCCCTTGTAATAAAATTTTCTTATCTTTTAAATACAACTGTCCCAGTCCTCAGCCCTACTACAATTACGTCATCAGCCTTTTCTTTAAATCTAATACTAACACTAACTTCTTTAAATTTGCCCCTGATGGGAATGGTTGTGGGAATGACTGCAGATCTTCTCATTGTGCAGAGTCCCATTGAGTGTTTTGCAGCGCCACCTAATTTCTGCTGTCATACGATACAGTCTACCCCCTCACTGCCTAGCAAGCATAGAACTACAGTGAACCAAAGTCACTGATTACTTGGAAGGTGAAAGTCAAAGTGACATGGAGGGACAAAGGGATACACCAATCACACAAGTTAGCAAGGCCATTAAAAAAAATAACAAGTATTCAGGTTTCGCTCTTGAGAGACAGAAACCTAGGTTAAACCTTTACTGTTGGTTAACTCATACTTAGAGGATGGCATATAGTTCTGGTGACTACGTTGCTAGAAGTGTAGGAGACGGAGAGAAGGTTCGTAAGGATGATACCAGAAACACAAGGGTATAAGTATAGTTTAAATATAAATCGACTGTGTCACTTTTCTCTGGAAAAAAAAGGCTTAAGGGTGACTGAATTGAACTCTTTAAAATTATGAAGGGCTTTGATGGAATGGGTGCAGAGGGAACACTTCCACATGTGGGGAAGATCATAACTTGAGGTCATTATTATAATACAGGTCACTAAGAGCCACTACACCAATCCAAAAGGATGAAATCTGTAGAGCAAGTGACTTTCATAAATGACATATCTTGTAACTCTGGTGCAGAACCTTTACATACATGTACATCATACATGCAATGAGCCATATTACCAAACCAAGTCTGTTTGAACAAAGCAGAGGTGCTGAAACATTTCTTCTACCTCGTCTGCTCTGGAGGAACCTACAGTATTCATGATAACAAGTGTCAAGATTTGTAATGAATGTCACATTACAATGACATCTTGAAGAGATAGTGCTTACCACAGCTATATAATGATAATCTGAGGAGACGCAGGAGCGGGAGATGGAGAAAGAAGTGGAAAGGAGGCAAACTGGAAAAACCCTTTCTCCCTGGGCTGCCCATCAGAAACTACTTTGAGTATAATATTGGTAAACATGAGCCCCAATTCCCTATTCATCAACAGTCCTATACATCATGATCCCTCTATGACTGACCTCCACAGTACTCAACTGGCCTTCATGCAATGGCAAAACATACTATTATAAACATTCCTAACCAAATTTGTAAACACATACAAACATAAACAAATTCCACTGTGTCCATCTTCCATTTTGTTTCCCCTTTTGCCCCTTTACAAAACTGCCCAAGAGGATGCTTCACGGTTGGTGGAAGGTTGCTAACTTTTAACAGATAGCCTTGGGAGATCATCTTGTGCATCCCCGTAAAAGCCTGGCTGCAAACAGCAGAATCTCAGCATTGTTGGCAGCGGTCTAGGCTGGCTGGCTGATAAAACACAACACCAAATGTGCTGACAGGAGTGGAAGTGGATATTGTCATTCTGTGAGGAGACAGCAGGCTCAGAGCCACAGTCACTCAGGATGGTACTACAGTAATCAAAGTAACTGTTGGAAGAACAATTGTTGATTGGCATGCCACATTGCAAGCTTCTTTGAACATGGTGCCAACAGCTTGAGCTTGCATGGCAGTACACAAATCTTTCATAGCAGCTATCAGAGTTTCCACTGTAGTGCTCTGATATTGGGTACCTGTTGCTTGTATAGAACAAAAGTTGTGACAAGTGCTTTTAGATGATGTATTGTGAGTTGGGCTTGTAAATGTACACGTGGAGCTGGCCATTAGAACCTTGTTGGAAAGAGGTAGAAGTTCTGCATTGTCAGGTGGATACTGAACCTTTACTGCCCATCAAATCCCATTTTGAGAGAGTAAGCTGCAGCATGTGAAAATTAAATACGCGTCCTTATTGATAGAGGTTGTTGGCAAGTGATGACACTTTGCTGAATTCAGCAATACTGAGGCTAGTTGTGTAGTCAGTAGAAAATGGCATTTAATGATTCATTCACTGGCTGCCAGTCACGAGGTCATTGACTAACTTGAGGCACTATATCAAGTGCTTCAAAGGTTATCGCAGAACTCTACATAACTCTATAATAACAATTTTTAAAAGACAGTTGGATAGGTACATGGAGAGGAAAGGTTTAGAAGGTCATGGGCCAAATGCAGGAAAATGGGACTAGCTTGGATGGGCATCTTGGTCAGCTGTTGGACTGAAGGGCCCGTTTCCATGCACTACGAGTCTATGACTCTATCTATTGTGTCCTTGTGTCTCCAGAGCATGTGTTTGGAGGACCTCATTCCCCAGCTTCTGTTTTCCACCTTTTCCATCATGGTGTCCATGCCCATGAAGCTTGAAACCTATTATCTCCCATTCTTCACTGCTTTCCAGGTCAGCTATACTTGTAGTAATGGCTCTGAGATCTGCTCACGCCATTGTGCACTTCACTTTAAAGCTTTAAACAATGCAATCTAAATTTAACTGGTAATAATAAGTTATAATTTTGGGATCCCTGCTGAAGTGTCCAGTGAATCAACAAAACAGTGAACACTGGCTGCGTGCAGATAGCATTATAATGAGCAGGCAGCATGCTGCTGGCATTGCAATTAATTGGTGCATTTTAATCACACATGGTGATTTCCAAATCCATTTCTGGGGGTCATGCAATTTAAATTCCATAGACTTAAAAAAAAAAGATGATTACTGCATCATGGTTTATATATTTACAATACTATTATTTCATGGAAAGATATTTTTACAAAACATGTGCTATATAAAATGGTAATGGGCATTCATATGGTGCAGTCTAAAGACCCAAGGTTAAAGACTTGCCTTCTATAGTTGTAGTCAACGGTTTGAATTCCACAGAGCTTTGATTCAGTCCTCAGTCATGTTTGTTTAATGAACTTGCCCCAGCACTTAACAACCTACATAATAGAGTGAGCCCATTGATATTAGTAGACAACCAGAAAGCAGTCTTATACACTGTTTGTACTAAAGATGAATTTAAGGTTCGGATCTTAACTCCATTGTAAACTTGATATTGAAATTGGCTTCACTTGCAACAAAGCCTTGCCTTTGCAAATCTGGAGTAGTTATGCCTCACGCAAAGCACATCTAAACTAATTAGAGGGTAGACACAATTATGGCCATGTGTTAACATCAATGATACATTCAAAATGTGTAAATTTAATAATGAACCCGGTTATATCTTTTTCATGAAGCCAATACTGTATGGCCTACAAAATAATGATAACATAAAATTCCATCATTAAGGGCCCTCACCACTTGGGACATGCCCTCTTCATGTTACCACCATCGGGGAGGTGGTAGAGGAGCCTGAAGACTCACACTCAATGTTTCAAGAAAAGCTTCTTCCTCTCTGCCATCAGATTTCTGAATGGTCCATGAACCCAACCTTGTAATTCCTCTTTTGCACTATTTATTTATTTTTGTAACTTATAGTAATTTTTACATCTTTATGTCTTGCACTGTACTGCAAAATAACAAGTTTCATGACATATGTCAATGATAATACAGCTGATTCTAATTTCCTTCTTAAGAACTGGATATCTTGCCAGTAGCAAACTAAAGTTTACAAGTTTTTAAAGCTGACAAGTGTTCATGCAGTCTCTTTTAAAAATTTGCTGAAATAGATATAGCAAAGTTACCTAAAAATTCTAGTGCCCTCTAATGCATGCTGATGGCTGGCCCTGCATTGGCACCATGTCCAAGGCTTCAGTACAACTGACTGTGCTTTGCATGTTATCAGATCTGCCACCAGGTACTCCATTTAACAACCAGTTTCAGGATGTCTGGCCCAATAAAGCTCAAACAAGGTTTGAAAGATGCTGGTGGGAGGGAATTGGTACACTGGCAAAGTTTAAGCGGTGATAGCGAGAGATCACTATCCCAGTGAAGTATGAATGGTGATGATGTGAGTGATTGCTTGGTGTCAGATCATGGTGGAGCCTGGGACTCGGCCAATACAGGGATAGGGAAGCAAGGCTTAGAACAGGGCTAAGGATTGGGGAATTGCAGGTTTGGAGGTCGTACAGGATATATTAAATGGGAAGGGAAGTGTCTGTGCTGTGTTTAGGGGTGGGGGGGGGGGTGGTGGGAGGAAATCAATGAGGTATTCTGTTGACTTTTGGCAGACATCCCAGTCTAGTTCTGCCCAAGGAAGACTAATTTGTCCCAGGAAATGCCCAATGGTAGTCACTCGTGATGCAACATGGCCCAAATTCCCTTGCAATGCTCCACAACAAGCCTTGTAATGGAAGTGACATTGTCCACACATAGACACCACATCAGAGGAACAAAGTTTATTCATGGCATAGAAGCCCTGGTCAAATTTCCAGAGTGACACAAAATATCACAGAAGTGGTCATTATCGAGCTTCACCAAAAAAATTAATAGTATAATACTGAGAAAATACCATTATGTGATTGGATTTCAAGGTGTGTGTGTGTGTGTGTGTGTGTGTGTGTGTGTGTGTGTGTGTGTGTGTGTGTGTGTGTGTGTGTGTGTGTGTGTGTGTGTGTGTCCGTCCTGTACCCACCTAACAGTGAGAACACAGACCACAAAAACTCACAGGGAATGAGGCCAGGGCCTCAAACAACTCCAGCCTCAGAGAGATGATAATGCAAAGGTGGAGTGTAAACTCTGCCTGCCAGTCACTCCCTGCACCTCAGATTAAAATCTGCACTCTCTTGATCTTTTCATGTGATTGTTCTTGTGTTTCTACAAAAAAAAGGTAATCATTTCAGCTGTCCACTTTTCAATGAAAACTACCAGCTGTGTGCTGCTCAACCATGTACATCTGCATTAATAAATGGAAATATTCTACCTTGCATTTGGTCTGGTGGGAGGCTGCCAGGAAGCAATAATAAATGATTCATTACTGGGGGTTACAGTCATGGGACCAATATCCTGGGGAATTGTTGGTTGGCAAACTTTCAGTGTATCCTCTATCACTGATGCAAACAACTACAGTCACTGAATAGTTTGTGAAAGGAATCAGGTTTACTGCAGCATACTGCATAGCAGAGCCATTGGAAATCATCATGTACAGATCTTGCTTTCTGATTTCATAAGGAAGGATTTCAGTGTTAATCACCAGTGGAGCTTGTCACATAAGCTGCAAAAATGAAGTTATATTCAGTAACCAGATTCACATAATGCAGCATTTCAATACTACAAATTCATCATACCACTTAGAAATGATTAATTTTAAAGTCAATCAGCTTTTGAAATGGCAAGCCTTACAAAATATTTACTTATTTCAATCCACTTACTTTAACTGCCTGGAATGTTTAAATTACTGAGGAATCTAAAAAAAAATGTCCATTTCTACTTGTTATTTTATAGATTGAACTCTATAAATAAAACTTTCAGTTTGAGATGAAGAAATGTTTCGTTAACAATCTGGACACCAAAGGTTCAAGTCCTGGAGCTATCAAATCTGCAACCACAAATGGGATAAATTCATCAGTTTCTGACCAGGTGATGTGTCTGCTGGGGTGAATACTGAGAATCCCTATCTTGCTCCGTTATGAATGAGCCTTTTGATTGCTAAATGTCAGTTATTTTGAAATTTGTATAAGCCACAATGTTTACAGGAAAAGTACAACTAAAATATAGTTGCATGCAGCAAAGTATGAGATACTAAGATGAAAAATAAACCTGGTTTGGCAATAAATTTACTTGTACTAAGGTTGCAAATGTATATCAGAGTTCAAATAACCCACATCCAGGTAGGCCCAATGCAGCTCTCTGGAGTAATAAGTAGGAGACAAATTGCTATATGCAGTTTCACTGTTACAAGTTTCAATTTGTTTCCCTTAGTTGTTTTCAAGACTTGCACCCAATGTTTTACAGTAGTTCCCATCATGCCCTATCCACTTGACTGGCTTTGCTCATAGGGTGAATTTGTATGATTATGTTGATTCTGCTGGTTAGGGAAAGGTTTTCAAACTGTATGATGCTTTTAGGCACCCTCACACTACTTGTTTACAACATCTGACTTATCTAAAGATGGCTGAGAAACTCTTTAATGATTAACAGATCAAGTAGAGAAACCTGTACAGGCATCAAAGTTCTGAAAAAAAGAAAGGAGACCTGCAATCAACTGGAAATAAAATAATATTCTACATATCCCACAAAAAGACAGACATGCAGTATCTTTGAGAGTGGTCCTTTGGGTCACATGAACTATTGATAAAACTTTTGTCAGCCCACCCCAGACAGTTTTCTAGGCCAGAAATATTCTATGTTCATAGAACTATTAGTGTTCTTAAAAACAGATTTAATAGCATGTGGATTCAATGAACAATGCAGGTACAATTATGGAAATACAGTCGTGTAAACATAAGCTGACAAATTGAGGAGATATTCTTGGCAAAACAAAAGGCCATGCTGCCTAACTCATACACTGTGCAGAGTGACTAATTAATGTGAATAATCTTTTAAGCCTTTGTCTGAAAGAAGTACATGGCATAAAAGCTAAAATCCTAGTGGCCTTGACCGGCTATTGAAAGTGCAGTTCCATTCCTGAGATCTGCTGCAGTCTGCTTGCTGTAGAGAAGTCTAAGGTGAGTCTGAGCTAATGCATTTGGGGAACTGCAACAAAGCATTTATTAAGGGAGCACTTTATAAATATACCTGAGCACACTGAAAAGTATGGAGGAACAGAGGGATTTGGGAGTGTATGTCTACAGATCCATAAAGGTAACAGGACAGTTTGAAAATATGATGAGAAAAGGAATAAGGATGATTTTATTAGCCATGGCAGAGAATATAAGGGCAGGGAGTTAAGCCAGAACTGTATTCAACAATGCTTTGCCCTACAGGTCTGAAAAATGCATTACAGAAAGATTACACTGGAGAGGATACAGAGGAGATCATCAGGATTAGAAAAATCTTTGCCATGAGGAAAGATTGGAAAGGATGGGAGAGTTTTCCTTGGAAGAGGCTTGAGGGGAGGCCTAATTCAGATGTATAAAAATTATGAGGGGCCTAGACAGAGCAAACTAGTAGGACATAGTTCACTCAATGTAGAGATCAAAATCCAAGGACCATACTTTAAGATAATTGATAAAAGGTGCAGAAGGGGAAATGAAGAAAATATTTTTTCATCCAGAGGTCAGTGTTTGGAACTCACCATCTGAACTGGAGGTAGAAACCCACAATACACTTAAAAAAATACTTGGATGTATATTTGAAGAGCCATAAGCTTCCATGCCTCAGATCAAGTGCTGGAAAGTGATATTTGATTGGGTAGCACTTCTTCAACTGGCATGTACACAATGAAATGTTGTAAATGTTCAATTATTGTATGATTCCTACGGTTTTCTCTGACAATCTGTCTCTGGCACTTTGATAGTGGAAACCAGTTCCAAATCAAAGAAGCTGCAGATGCTGCAAATCTGAAATAAAAACAGAAAATGATGGAAAAACTCAGCAGATCAGGGAGCATCTGTGAAAGAAGAAACAGCTTTTTGGTCTAATAGTCAGAACTATGAAAGAGAAAAAACAAGATAGTTTTCAGTAGCAGAGAGATGTGTAGAACAATGGGAACATCATTGGTAGTCTGAGACTAGATAATTTAAAGTGCCAATTGGAAGCCCATAGCCCATTATTCATCTGTGGGATGTGTTGCTAACAGCAAGGCAGTGGGACATGCCAGACTATACGAATAGAAAGAGAAAAAAACCAAGCCAAAGTTATGACAGGCATAAGAGGCTAATTCTGAGGTTTATGGGAAATTGTCATGAAAGAGAATCTGAGGCACAGATCAGCCACAATCTTATTGAATGGTGGGGCTGGGTTGAACTCTTGCTCCCATTTTCTTGTGTTCTTGTGACAGACAGAAAAACAGAATGAATTACGTAAAGTTGGAGAATTCAATAGCGAGTCTGAAGGCTGCAATGTGCCCAGATGGAATGATAATAGGCATTTGGTTCCTGAAGATTGAATCTGTTTTCATTGTTGTCAATCTGGCTTTGGATTGGCACTGCGACATGTAACATATAACAGCTGATGAATATTGAATTCTGCTTCTGAAATTCCATTTTACTGATATCAACTGAAAGAAAAAATCTAGATTAGAACACACCTCCGTCATCTTTTTGATTGAATGACGAGACCTACCAACAATGGACCGATTTCTGGAATGGATCTACCTATGAGAACAGGTGTGTCTTCATAGACAGGTCATAGGACTGGCCAAAGACATCCGCATTCTCCTATTACGCTTGGTTACAACATTCAGGACCCAAATGTAATTTGAAGACTTTCACTCCTCAGGCAAAATGGAACCTTCACAAACGGGCATCGTATTCAGTGGTGAAAACACCTTGCATTTACATATTTAATTAAATGCTCTGAAACGTCTCACAGGAAAATAATCAGACGAAAGCAGACACCAAGACAAATAAGGAGATTTTAGGATGCGTGATCAAAAGCCAATACAGGCATTACAAATTAGTAAGATAAACCATTATGAAATTACTTCAATGCAAACCGCAATTATAAAGCTTTAAATGAATCTTCAAAGCAGACTAGTAAGCTTTAAAATGACAGTGCCTGTTTTATATTGGTAATCCAACATGGGATGCAATTTCCATAATTTTTACTTATAAAGGTGGTTGAGTACATGCAAAACTACGCCCATTATTTTTCTCAGCATAAAGGGTCATCGAAATGTTTAGCAAAGAAAGAACATAGCAGATAAGGTCAGAGGCCTGACTCTGCAAAGTGCTCACACCATCAGAAAATGCACCTTATTCAAGGTAAATTGAGAAATATGTACATCCTAAATAAAATGGTCAGTATACTATAATATGTATTATATGCATCGTGGCAACAGTAATCTTTTTGTCATTGCAACTTCTGATTGGAACACTCAATGAATTTTGGAAAAAGGCACAAAGGAAAGTCTTATGGTGAACAGAATAATAGAATTGTCAGAAGAAAAGCTTACTGAGTGGGTCATGTAGGTTAGATTCCTGACAGATTTTACTTATTTTGATGGCAATAATTCCAGAAAAGCAACACAGGCAAAAATGTAAATATGTATCCCTGTACCCATTACAAATACAGTAATAACATCTCAAGGGGAATAAATCTGACCTCGTACTATCCATAGTGGAAGGCAATGTTAGAAACTCAGTCTCCACAGCACTGTATAAACAAGTCTCAACTGAGGGCTATTGATTCTGCCTTTTTTTCTTCCATACAATATTGGCGTTGGCAATTGGCTTCCGTTGCTCAATATCTGCATTCAGTGCAAGTAATCCTATCTACATTTTAAGTCAAGAAGCAACAGGAATTTGCACTCCTACATTTGCACTTAACTTTTTGTTATCCTCATTCCTATTTTGCCTCAAGATAATGCAAAAGTTTTCCTCTGTTAAAGGATTAGTAGAATTTACTGATTGGATAGTTGAAGGCAATATACTAAATCTGGAAGTTCAGAGGATATTTGCTGAAATGTCACATCAGAGGCATAAAAGAACATAAGGCAAATGGTTCATGAGGAAATATAGCAGGATGGATAAGAAATTAATAGACTAAAAAGAAAGTTGATACGAATGGATTTTGTTCTGTTGTCCAATAATTGGAGCTGAGATCTCTTTGTTTGTCTGCAAATACTACATGACTTGGAGCAAAAAAAAAGCAAACTGCTGGAGGAACTCAGCAGGTCAGGCAGCAGCTTTGGAGGCAAAGAGATAGTTGATGTTTCAAGTCAAGGCCCAGCGTGTTTGATGATGATGATAATAATAATAATATTCCTGATGTAGGGTTCAGGAATGGGGGATTGAGGTAATTGCAGAGATTGTAAATTATTTTGGGAGGAGGTGTAACTTTTTAAAAAAAAGTATCTAGACATTTCCCACTCCACAATCAAAATTCTATCAAAAGACTCTGGAGAAATTAAACACAATTGACAGGTTAATAAAATGGATAGACATACTGTATATCAGATGAAATTTAATGTGGACACGTGGGTTAATATTTTCTGGTATGGAAACCCAGGAATGCAATAAAAGTATATATTTAATGGAAAGGTGAAGAAGGGTGTGATGAACAAAGATAATCATGACATTGCAAGTACATTTCTCCTTGAAGGTGTGAGTGTATATAAATAATTCTTTTAATAAGTTCAATACTATTCTGAGCCTTATCAATTTAGAAATAAAATACAAACTAGTACAGATAAATTTGCAAGCCAATGTAACAGCCACCGTTTAAGAATGTGCCGCTGGCCAATGGTTCCATAGTGAACAATGTTAGTAATGTCCTCCTTGCAGATTAGCATTTTAAACACTTCCTCACTTGAGGCGAAAGTCAGAGTTAAGCTGGAGGTCTGATGCACCAGCTAAATCCCATTCCACCACTGAGCACACACACAAAACTAAGTTGAATGACCAGATATACCTCACATCTGGCATCTCAGCTTTATATCAATCATGGCTCACATAAACAGCATTACCCTATTTGGGGTAATAGATACTGATTAAAAAGTTTTTTCTACTTTTCTTTATTTTACATTATTCTCATAATTTTAAATTTTTTTTAGTGGCCCATGGCATATTTAGGTAAATTTATTACTTTTTAAATTTTTGTCAGCAGTTGAGTCTATTGAACTGCTTTTATCTGATTATTTGAATGCAGTTCAAAAGCCTTTGACAATGGTGAGTTGTCAGAATACAGAGAGAATGGGGCTCACTGCCTGAGGCCTTGTCATAGCTAGTGGCCCACTCAGCTTTGCAGGACAGCTGCAGCTGTCAAGCCTCAAGCGAAGAGGGCCAAGGGATGATCTTGTGGAGGTTTATAAAATAATGAGGGGCATAGATAGGATAGATAGTCACAGTCTTTCTCCCAGGGTGGGGATGTCTAAAACTAAAGTGCATAGGTATAAGGTGAGAGGGGAAGGATTTAAAGGAGATCGGAGGAGCAGTTTTCTCGTACAGAATGGTGTGCATATGGAACAAGCTGTCAGTGGAGGTGGTAAAGGCACTCGGACAGATACATAGATAGGAAAGGCTTAGAGGGATAAGGGTCAAGCACAGGTAAATCAGATTAGCGTAGATAGGCATCTTTTTCAGCATGGATGAGTTGGGCCAAAGGGCCTGTTTCCATGCTGTATAACTCTATGAATCTATAATCTATGACACCACAAAGCTGCAAAAGTTAAGGTCTCACACAGGTAAAGTGTGCTGTGATAGTGAGAGATCAGGCAGAGGGATCAGTTTGAGCATGATTCTGTCCAACATCAAAACCATAAAAAGTGCACAAGTCCATTCACCAGGTTGGAGAAATATTGTTCTGTGACGTGATTTGAAATACTGGGAATGTTTTCACTGCAGTAACCTAATAAGATCTGAA
Organism: Pristis pectinata; assembly: GCF_009764475.1. NCBI lineage: Eukaryota > Metazoa > Chordata > Chondrichthyes > Rhinopristiformes > Pristidae > Pristis > Pristis pectinata. The sequence goes on from NC_067407.1 coordinate 109,323,876, forward strand.
AAATGTAATTGCTTTTGATTGATTGAGAAAAGAAAGACAATGGAGTTGTTTTTAATTTTGCTTGAACTGTGTAAAGTGTACAGATGTGCCAATAATTGAGCAGGTTAATTAGAGCTTTCCAGGCAGCAGGATAATTGGATGTGGCACTCAACTTAAGAAAGTAAGGATGTCTGAAAGATGTAAATTGGGATCTATTTACAGTGGGAAGGCCATCATTACACTTTAACTGAGACTTGAGGATGGCTAACTTGCTAGACTGAAGCAGAAAGCAGGCATGACATATGTTAAACGTGCAAAACTTTCTTTTCTGGGAGCAAGAATGCTGCTCCTAGGCCCACAAAAGTCGTCACAGTCACCCCTACCTTAAATTCCTGCTTCCCTTTCCTCCCTCAAGATCAGACCTAGATACACTCTGTGACATGCTTGCCTTCCCTTGGTGCCAACAGGTGCTCTCCAGCTGCTCAAACTTCCTCTTCCCACCCCCAAGCCAGCTGGCATTTTCTGCCTACCTTGAGAGAATAGCTGACAGCAGAGGAGTTGGATTAAACATATTTTGTATTTCTAATACTAGTCAATTTACACTCCACATTCCCAAAATTCATGGGTTTAAAATTGACATCTAAGACTGAGAATTTCCATGGAGTTTATTCTGGAGACAGGTAATGGCTGAAGTAAGACAGATAACCTATTTGCACACGTAACCAAGGTTTGCATCTTACTTCTGCATTGGCACGGAAACAGCTCTGAGGAAGTTCTCAGCCAATTTGTCTGCTTGGGGGATTCAGTGAGAAGGGATCATCAATTTAAAATTGTCAGTAAAAGAGTGAGAAAACAGACGAAGAGGCTGTTCTGAGATGGACTAAGCAATTTTCTGCATTCGGTATGGTTGAGGTAGAAAGTTCCGCAATTTTTCTAAGAAAATTAATAGTGGGAGTATAGAACTTTGTTAGAAAAGGTACTCTTGAATGAAGTAATTAGAAGTTTAATCCAAAGTAAAAACAATTTATATCAATTATGAAAAAAATCTATGTTGAAATTATACTGGATACTATACTGAAGGTGATGTTCAAAATCTCTGTGTGGGTATAGTAATTGGACCTATTGCTTTAAATTGTCAGAACTTCATTAAACTAATGCATCTATGAATTTTATGTGAGCACATTAACCAATGAAATGAGAAAAGACACAACTGTAACAACCTTCTTGAGATTCTTTTACTTGGTGCAATCATTTTAGAAACTCAAATTATTTTATACAACAATTTACTCTCTAAATGACTGTCAAGTTAGTATAGCTTGGCTCATTATGACATTTTAATTCATTTAATATTAAGTGGAGAAATTGAGTTTTTCTTCCTAATATTTGAAGTAACCTTAAGTGTTTCCCCTTCCCACAAAAAAATTAGACGACAGTGAATCTTCATAATAATTTCAATTATTTACAAGTAATGAATACAGGTACAACACATTTTTAAAATAATTTGGTTTGTCAGTTTCAAGTTCATTATTTTAGTATGCAAATATATTCAATGAAATCCTCAGGAGAGTCAAATACCCCTAAATCTGGCACTCATACAAGTCAAATTATAAAGCAGCATCTGTGTACTTGAAAACCTAAATCTAAACTGCTTGAATATGTACATTTCCTTGATTCAAGTTTATACACAAGTCAATCACTTTCAGGAAATTGGTCTATGCAAACAGAAAAATTCAATATATTATAAAAATGTTAAAATCCTGATATTAAAGTTGTCATGTTTAAGAAAGTTTCATCTCAATTTCATTCTTTTTGAGGACCTAAATGGAATCTGATCTACTGCACATATAGTGGACTCATTGATTGAAAAATTTCAAAACTCGCTAAATTCTGGAGGGTACCAGAAGATTGGAAAACAGCCAATACGACTCCCTTGTTCAAAAAGGGAAGAAGACAGAAGGTGGAGATCTATTGGGCAGTTATTTTAAACATCTGTTGTTGGCAAGATACTAGAGTTAATAATTAAAGAGGAAATAACTAATCATTTAGGAAAGCTGAATATAATCAAATCTAGTCAACAGTTTTATGAAAGGTAAATCATGTTTGACAAATGTGCTTGAACTCTTTGAGGATATGACAGGGAGAGTTGATAAAGGGGAACTTACAGATGTAGGGTATTTAGATTTCCAAAAGGCATTTGACAAGGTGCCACATAAGAGGTGGGTGCATATATTAAGATCCCAAGGTATTGGACGAAGTCTGTTAGCATGGATTGAAAACTGGCTGTCTCATAGAAAACAGAGAGGTGAAATGAATGTGTCCTTTTCAGGCTGGAGGTCTGTAACTTAGAGTACCTCAGGGATCGGTTCTTGGCCCTCAATTGTTTACTATTTATAATTAATGACTTGGAGGATGAAACAAAATGTAATGATTCCAAGTATGCCAAAGATACCGTATGACAATAACTGAAAGGGCGTGTTGTGATGAGGACTTTGTGAATTTGCAATGGGATATAGATAGGCTAAGTGATTGGGTGAAAACCTGGCAAACAAAGTGTAATGTGAGAAGTGCAAGGTCATGCACTTTGAGTAGAGGAATCAAAAGGCAGACTATTTACTGAACAGAGAGTGAAGTTCAGAGGGATCTTGGTGTTCTCGTGCATGAATCACAAAAAGTTAGCAGGCATGTCCAACAAGTAGTGAAGGGTTGGAGCTTAAGAATAGGAAGATTTTGTACAGGGTGTTGGTGAGATCATATCTGGAATACTGTGCATGCACAGTTTGGTCCCCTTACCAATAAAGGGCATAGTAGCATTGGAGGCAGTCCAAAGAGGTTCACCAGGCTGTTTCCTGGGATGAGAGGGCTGGCCCGTCAAGAGAGCACAAGCAGTTTGGGGCTGTATTCCTTGGACTTGAGAGGAATGAGGGGTGACCTTATTCAATCAAATAAGATCCTAGAGGTGCTTGACAGGGTAAACATTAAGATGGCCCAGGGAATATTAACCTGCAATCTTCTCTGTTGCTGAGATGCTGAAGTCTGTAGCTGGCCTCTTAGGCAAAGAGATGGTTTAGATTATCCTTCAAGGCTTTTGGCAGTATACTCCACTGAGTCAACACACCAAGCCTCAGCCACAGGTTGTGGTGCCTGAAGAGCACAGTCAAAGGGATTTGACAGACAAATACAAAGAAACGCACGGGGATAATTAATAGTGGAAGAATCATGAACAAAGGGACATAGTTACGAAATAAGGCACTGGTCATTTATAACTATGGTGCTTATAATTTCTTCTCCCACAGAGTAGTGAATCCCTGGAATTCTCTGCTCTCTAGGGTGGTGGAGGCCTGATCATTAGATATACTTAAGGTGGAGATAGGTAAGTATTTGAAAGATCAAGGAATTGGGTCATGGGGAACTGGCACAGAAGAGGCCACATAGATGAGCCTCATATTGAATGGTAGGGCAGGCTTCAGTGGCATGGTAGCCTACTGCTACTATTTTCACATGCTGTTGCTGCAGGAAAGGCAGCAGCCCTTGCCACCAGCTGTGCAGTGTATTCTCAGGAGCATGAACTAGAGGGAAGAAGGAAGAGGAGGAAGAGGATAGGAGGAAGCAAACTGGAAAGCGACATTCACCCACAATTCCACTCCTTACCTTCCTGCTATGCCTGACCGTGAGCTCCATTTGGCTCCAATACAAAAGTAAAAGCCAGCAAAAACATTTCAAACCATATTTACAGATTAATTCATACTATATTGCACACCAACATAAATTAATTATCCCCGTGTGTTTCTTCACATTTGTCTATCAAGTCCCTTTGTCTGTGCTCTAAGAGGCCAGCTACAGACTGCAGCATCTCAACAACAGAGAAGATTGCAGGTTAATACTCCCTGGGCCAGCAGCACAGCAGTCTCTGTAATCTATTGAAGGGTCATTCAGGGTACTGTAATCCACAGCCCCAAGGGCAGCATTGTGAGCGGCCAATGCAGCACTCAGTTGTTGGAAATTTGATTGTACTACACTGTCCACCTGTTGCTGCATCATTGGGTCTGTGAATCTGTGAACGGAATTGGGCATCACATATGCTCCAAGTCCAGTGGCAGATTGGTGCTGGTCTCTTCCATGCTCCTTAATAATCAACACTGGATTTTTGGCAAGCCGTCTCATGTATGAAGCATTTCATTGCATAGCCTCATCAACTTTCTTCCATCGGATGTCTGATCAAGGTCCTTATCTGGGTCCTTGGATGTGCATTCTATTTGTAACCTCGTTTTACAATACACTGCTCTGTCCTGGCCCCATCCAGGCTGCCATTGTGTACGACCAATCAACAGCATGGTTAAATCTGCCAACATACTGGAATCAATGAGACAGATCGTCTGATTAGCACCTCGAGCTCTCCAGTGGCACGCCTATGGGAATACACTGTATTTCCAGTGTGCTCCTGAGCTACATCTCCCAATGGGAGGCTGAGCCCAAACTGATCGGCAAGGTCCTGTGCAGTGCAGGCCATATCAGGACATAAATGTCCAGTCCTGTCACTGAGTGGCCTTGACTGGTGAGACCAAGTCCCCAGACCCATTGGCTGTCCAAGCAGTTGTCTCAGCCAGAATAGGCTGTAGAACAATTGGGCATTGATTACATTGGAACACTTCAAAAGAGAGATGGATTTCTTACATTATTCACCCATTAGGAAATAAGCTGCTTCAATCCACATACCATAACTCCTGCCTCACTATCAGGTGTTACCCGGACTAAAATGGTCTGCATTGCCTTTAAGCAATTAAGTAGAATTTATTTCTGTTTCGAGAATATTTACTTCGTAAATTGTTTAGGGATTTGGAGACTGCTGCCTACATCTACTTTTGAGTGCAAAATAAATCATATTAAAATGTACGTTTCCCCAAAGCATCCTGTTCCCCTGAGAACAGCAGCTGCTCCTTAGCATTGACCAGCAATCTCTGGAGTCTGCAGTGGAGGGTGGCGGCCAGATTGTGGAGGTGGTGTGGGGGATCTGAAACCTCTTCCTCCATACCTCTTCCAGCTTGGCCTCTTGTTTGCAGCATGGACTCAGGCCAGCTTTTCCTCCAGAGCTAGTTATCCTTGGGTATGCTTTCCCCTCAGCACTTCCTGGGAACGTTTGCAGGCAGTGCGTTGGGCACATTCGAGTCAAGTTGGAATGTGCTTCTTGCTCTTCAGCTGTCCACGTACACCAAGTCAAGTTGAAAGAGTGCAGAGAAAATTTACAAGGATGTTGCCGGGACTTGAGGACCTGAGTTATAGGGAAAGGTTGAATAGGCTAGGGCTTTATTCCCTGGAGCACAGGAGAATGAGGGGAGATCTTATAGGGATATACAAAATTATGAGGGGTATAGATAGGGTGAATGCATGCAGGCTTTTTCCCCTCAGGTTGGATGAGACTAGAACCAGAGGACATAGATATTTCACCTTTCACCCTAAACCTAAGGGGAATCTGAGGGGGAACTTCTTCACTCAGAGTGGTGTGAGTGTAGAGTGGGTTGCCAGAAGTGGTAGATGCAGGTTCAATTCTAACATTTCAGAGGAGTTTGGAATAGCTACATGGAAGGGAGGGGTTTGGATGGATATGGTCTGGATGCAGGTAGATGGGACTAGGCAGAAGATCAAGTGGCATGGACTAGAGGGGCCGAAGGGCCTGTTTCTGTGCTGTAATACTCTATGACTCTAAGTTGGTGCTTCTGGAATCACTCGCAGCAGAGCCTGTCAGCCCAAATAAAGGCTGGGAGATTCCACCAAGCATGAAGTCTCCGCTGGATTGAGGAGAGACTAATAAAAAAATTAAGGAAACGGGCACCTACATCTGTTTGCATGTCTAATTATTAAAAACAAGGCCCATAAATGATAGTAGTTATTGGATCAACTGTTGTCATAAGGTATAATTACAACTGAAGTTGGCATTTGCTGCATTGCAATAAAATTACATTCATTGGTATCCATTCTTGCTGGCAAAGATAAATCTTTAATCAAATTTTGTTCAGTGAATAAACTAAAGCCACAAACAACATGCCCAGTAACTGCAACATGGTGAATATTCATTCTCATCCTTTCTTGATCTCTCTGTCGCACTTGCTATAATCAGCTTTCCAACCTCCCTCCAATCACTCTCTCTTCCCAGTGCTTCTTCTCTTGTCTATTTAACCATAGCTAGTTAATTTCCAGTACAGACTTCAATCCCATTTCAAGCCATAAGCTCAAATATCTATAAGTGATCCTTGGCTTCCACCTTTCCCTCTTTTACATGCTGACACTCAGTGACATCATTTACAGATGAGGGGTCAGTTCCCTTTCATTCACTGATGACACCCAGCTCAAATTCCCCCAGCTCCGCTTCAGACTCTTTGTTAGTTTGCCCAATGTCTATTATTGGATGAGTTAGAATTTCCTCTAGTTAAGGACTGGCTTTTGATTCATCACAAATTTTCTATCATTGTTGCTAATTCTACCTTCATCCCAGACATCTTCACAGGCTGTGCCAGACTGATTGCAACATTCAAACTCTACTCAACTTGGATCTAAGCTTCCAATTCCAAGAATATTTCATTAGAAAGACCAGCTACTTCCACTTCCATAACATCCTTAGTCTCTACTTCATTACCTGTCTGATAATGCAATCTTCATCCATGCCTTCATTTTCTCCAGGTTGGACAATTCCAATCAATCCTTCCATGGATAAATTCTCATTGTTCACCTTCCACAATTTGGAGGTCATCCAAAACAAGCTTGCATGAATTTAATGTAGTTGCATCCCCAACTCACCCATAGTTTCCATCCTTGCTTACCTTAATTGATTCTCATCCTAGAATGCCTCATTGAAAATTTTGGTTGTTATGCTTAACTCCTTTCATGGCCTTGCTACTTTCTGAACCCTCCCTCAGCCTGACAACCATTGAATCTAATGAACACCATGCCCATCTTAGTCCGCCCAATTGTATATCCAGTTATTTCACCATTAGTGAACATGCTTTAATCTATCTGCTCCCATGCCCTTCCCTAAACCCCTCCCATTTAATGTTTGATTATGGTTCTGGACAATGCATAGATGCACGTTTTTAATTCTAATTTAGTCGTGAAAGGATGTTTGACATTTTGCCATGTGAATATTAGTACATACCTGATATCTTGACATGGATTTTGTTTATTTATTTTTTTATTGAATAAACAATGTAAAAATCACACAAGTCTCTGTTAAAATAGCTGGCAAAGGGAATCCCATAGTAACATATTTAAGAGTCTTAGTTTAACATAAGGGATGATAAATTGTGGGCACTATGCCCATGCTTTACTGAAATGAATTTCAATAGGGGTACAGCTCCCCAACGGGAATGCAATTTCATTAAATCAGATCATGATATTCGCCTAATATCATTTCAAACCCGGCAGACCCAAAATTACATTGTGATACATGTATGTAAAAATGCTTGTTGCATTTAGATGAAATTTCTCTCATCACTATTTTAGCAACTGCCAGTTTGAAATAAATATGCTTTATATCTATGTACTTGTGAACATAACAGAGAAATTTAAGAGCTACAGTTTTGAATATTTTTAACACTAAAACCTCAACCATTTTTAAAATAAGTACAGGTGGGGTCACAAAATGACATGGCACATTGATGTATCAATATGTTGCTCTAGACTGTTAGGATTCAATTCACAACGAAGAAATGATGCCAACCAATAATAGTTTAAGTACATTTATGGACTATGGCCCTTCAATTTCCCAATAGTGATAATGCTGAACATAAAACATGACAACTTCAGCACATTAGTGCTTGCTCCTCATACTATCAGGCAGGGGCCTGAGCCATTTGAAATACCTTAGGATACTAGCAGACCTCAATATAGGTAGTGTGGTACAAATTAGCCCTGTATACTGAGATGATATGGCTCTGAACTTTGACATAGATTAGCCTTTCATCTCATAATGTGACTGGAATGCCCGACACAGGTCCACCTGCAATGCATCAATTTTGTACACAAACTGACTGATTCTACCATTGAAAGGAAATAGTTCTGGCACTTTTGGTTTGTTGCTTGGTTCCCCCTGTGACTATCTTTCCTGTGTCTGATGTCCTTGTCCTACATAGTAAAATTGTCTGCTATATAATAGACACCCAGCAGTCCTACATTATAGTTCTGCCACCTGGCTTTGCACGATTAGGACTCTTAATGCATCATGAGCAATATGCCTGCAGCATCATACAATTATGCATTCCATTGTCTGCTCTATTAATAGAAGTTCCAATATTCCCAACAGTATCTTATGGGTTAGACAGAAAAAGGGAATACAAAGAAAGGTGGAAAACTGTTCAAGAGGTATACAGAGTAGTACACAATCAGAGCAAGAGGAAAAAAAAGAGAAACAATGTGATAAACACCAAATCAGCATCAAAGGAAAGGTGAAAATTACAGAAGTAGTGAATACAAAAAGGTTTTAAAGGTTAAATGGTGATGCATTATATCCACTGGTCTATGAGAAGGTATGCATTTTAGATCATCAGAAAATTAAAGGAAACAAGGGAAATGTTTTAACAAATTGAATGGTTATCCGCAAAAGTGGAAAACCAAAGACTATGGGAAGCAAGTAGGAGAATGAAATTGGAATAACTAAGAATCTGAAATAAAATTAGTAAAGACTGTAAACACAAGTCAGATGCTTTCCTCTGTTCCTGTTCTGTTGAAGGTCAATACTCAAAATGTTAATCTTTTTCTTTACAGATGCTGATGGATCTGCTCTATATTTCCAGTGTTTTCTGCGCATTGATTTTCTTTAATTCTCCTCCAGTTGGCCTGTTTTGCAGTATTAAGTGTTAACCAAATATTTGTTAATGGAGGATTTTCGAAATGAAACCAACATTTTCAGATTTGTGCAATTGTTGACCAAAATTACTGAAGTCTTCCAGCTTACTACAAAAATAACATTATATATCTAAACAAAGTGAACTAATAAGACAGGGGAAGGGAATGGAAGAGGTATGAGTCATTATACAATTGTTTCTCTTTCTCTCAGTTCCTGTAAGAAGTAGTTAATTTCACCTTTATGGTTCACCCTGACAATATAGCTGAGTCTGCAGTCTTACTGTGGCATGGGAACTACATTACCCTGTCTTCTATCAGCCCTCATTTCCATCCTCATTCCAAGCTGTCAGACAGAATGACTCCCAAAATGCACTGCTTCTGCCTATCTGAGATCATTGGGATTTCCATCTGTGGGCCATTGATGTAGTGTCAGCTTCATTATAGATGTGGGCATGGTAGGGCCTTGTGCCAATGACAGGGGAAGGAAAAATCACTTCTCTCTGAATTTCTGCTTTCAGTATGGAGGATTTTCTAGTCAGTGAGAGACTATCACAAATTCAGTCAAGTATTTCATGAAGAAAGGAAGAGGAAATATATAGAATCATACTGTGCTGGTCTGAGAAAATAGATAAGCTTCTACCTGACTGCTTTGAGTCAGTGGACTGGTACATGTTCAAAAACTCAGCTGCCAGCCTAGATGAGTATGTCACCCACCATCATGGACTTTATCAGCAAGTGTGTTGAGAACTGTGTACCAAAGAGGAAGCCATGGATGAACTGGGAGATCCACTCCTTACTAAAGTCTGGGACTGCAGCATTCAAATCAGGTGACACTGACGTTTACAAGAAATCAAGATACAATCTCCGTAAAGCTATCAGAGATGCCAAAAGACAATATCAATCCAAAATAGATTCCCAGACCAGCTGTCAGTTGTGGCAGAGTCGACATACTATAACGGGCAACAAAGTGAAGTTGGGCAGCACCGCCGACAACAGCACATCCCTTCCCGATGAGTTGAATGCCTTCTATGCACAGTTTGAGCGGAAGGGGATTGGTATGTCACCAACCACCCCGACAGCCTCTAAGGCACCCATAGTCACCATTCAGGATGCAAGATCAGTCTTCTGGAGAGTGAACCCGCAGAAAACATCTGGCCTGGATGGTGTCCCTGGCCACGTCCTCAAATATTGTGCTGATCAGCTGGTGGGGAGGTATTTGCAGACATACAGTACTCAACCTTTCCCTGTTTCAATCTGAGATTCCCACCTACTTTAAGACCACTATCATTCCAGTACCTAAGAAAAACAAGGTAATGTGGCTTAATGACTGCTGCCTGGTGGCTCTGACATGCACCATCATGAAGTGGTTTGAGACACTGGTCACGGCCTCTCCAGCCTCCCAGAAAACCTCGACCTACCGCAGTTCACCTACTGCTGAAACAGGTCTAAAGACACCTACATTAGACTATTGTCTATTGACTACAGCTTCGCCTTCAATACTATAATTCCAAGCAAACTCATCAGCAAACTCTGAGACCTGGGGCTCAACACCTCCCTTTGCAATTAGATCCTTGACTTCCTGACCAACAGACCGCTATCAGTGAGGATAGGCAGCAACACCTCCGGCACGATTATTCTCAACACTGGTGCCCCACAAGGCTGTGTCCTCAGCCCCCTATTCTATTCCCTATACACTCATGATTGTGTGGCCAGAATCCTACTCTAACTCCAAATACACGTTTGCAGATGATACCACTATAGTGAGCTGTATCTCAAATAACGACGAGTCGGAGTAGGAGGAGGAGATAGAGAGCTTAACGACATGGTGTCATGACAACAACCTTTCAACGTCAGCAAAACAAAATAGCTGGACATTAACTTCAAGAAGGGGGTGGTGCACACGCTCCTGTCTATATCAATGGTGATGAGGGTTGAGAGATTCAAGTTCCTAGGAGTGAACATCATCAATACCCTGTCCTGACCCAACCACGTAGACGTCATGCTAAGAAAGCTCACCAGCTCCTGTACTTACTCAGGAGGCTAAAGAAATTTGGCATGTCCCCTTTGACACTCACCAACTTTTATAGATGCATCATAGAAAGCAACCTATCTGGATGCATCATGGCTCAGTACGGCAACTGCTCTGCCCGTGACCACAAGAAACCGCAGAGCGTTGTGGACACAGCTCAGTACATCACGGAAACTAGCCTCCCCTCCATGGACTCCAACTACACTTCTCGCAGCCAGCATAATCAAAGACCCCACCCACCCGAGTCATTCTCTCTTTTCCCCTCTCCCATTGGACAGAAGGTGCAAAAGCCTGAAAGCACATACCACCAGGCTTAAGGACAGCTTCTATCGTGCTGTTATAAGGCTATTGAATGGTTCCCAAGTACAATCAAATGGACTCTTGACCTCACAATCTATTTCATTATGACCTTGCACCTTATTGTCTACCTGCACTACATTTTCTCTGTAGCTGTGACACTTTGCTATACATGCAGTATTGTTTTACCTTGTACTACCTCAATGCACTGTGTAATGAATTGATCTGTATGGATGGCATGCAAGACAAGTTTTTCCACTGTATCTCAGTACATGTGACGATGAAAATTTTGTATTTCGTATACACCATTTTTTTTGCACTATTTGTACTTGCACTATTTTTGTTTGATTTTTTTGTTTGTGTTTATTGTATGTCTTCTGTTCTATGTATGTCCTTTGTTGTGAGAGTCTGGGGGAAAACGACATTTTGTTCCGCCATGTGTTTTTATAGCATGGATGAATGAGAATAAAATAACTTGAACTTGAACCAATTCCAAATGCTGAATTTGACAAGTCAATCAGCCTACCTTGGGCACCATGTCGATGCTCATGGTGGTGTAGCTGCACAGACAACTATGAAGTGAACAAATAAATTATAAAACAAAAGGGTGGATTGAGAATGCAGAGATCCACCTCTGTGCAATTGCTTCAACTGATCTGTACCTGACACAATTCAACTGCCTGGAGATCCTTGGTAATTCCAGAAGTACACAGTGATTTCATTTTTCTGAGTCTCTCCCTCCTTCCTCTCAATGCATGCACCTAGTCAACTGTGTCAAAAAAAAAAGTATGCCCAATCCTCTATATAACATTACGTAGAGTCATAGTGATGGACAGACTTAGGCCCTTTGGCCCACTATGTCTATGCCAACCTTTTTGCCCATCTGCACTAATCCCACTTACTTAGATTAGGAATGTGCGTTTTGCTTATTTAACTGTCTGTCTAAATGCCTCTTAAAGATAATAATAGTCTCCTATTCTACCTCCTCATCTGGCAGTGCATTCCATATATCAACCACTCTGTGTAAAAACATGCCTCAGATCACCTTAAACCTATGGTCCCTTGCTTTTGATACCCTTAATTTGGGAAAAAGATTTTGACTATTTACCCCATCTATGCAGCTCATAATATTTTTACATCTATCATGTCACCCCCTTAGCCTCCTTCACTCCAGGGAAAACAAGACCAGCCAATCCATAACTGAAGTACTTGAATACAGGCAACATCCTGGTAAAGCTCCCCTGCACTCCCTCTGGTGCAATCACATCCTTCCTGTAGTGCGGCAAATAGAACCACACACAATACTCCAAGTGTGGCTGAACCAGTAGTTTGTAAAGTTGGAATGTTAGGTTCCTTATAATCTATGTCCTGATCTATGAAGGCACGTCATGTGCCTTCTTCATCACCCTGTTGACCTATGTTGCCATTTTCAGGGAACAATGGACTTAAATTCTCCGGCTCTCTGTCATAAACATTTCTTAGTGCCCTACTATATACTGTACATGTCCTGTTATGTTTTATCACAATTAAAGCTATGGCTTAAAATAACAAATTCTATGTCAACTACTGCAGATTAATCAGCATCTAAGTATTAGTCCGGAGAAAATAAATACATAAGCATGTTTTCTTTGGTGCTCTTTTTCCTGTGCTATTTCCTAAAGTTAGACATTTATATTGAAACTGATTGATAAAATCAAACTGCATTTTTCCGAATAAGATTTATATTGAAAAAACCAAATAACTTACCAATTTGGACTTAGAACTTGAATGAGAGTTGGCTGTACTCCTGAAGGTCTCAAACGTCTTTCTGAGCACTGCTATTTGTTCCTCCATTGATATTGCTCATCAAGATCTTATGTGGGGGTCCATGGGTTCAGGGGTCCATAATTATTCATATACCCGAGTGACTGACTGAACTTACATGGAACATTACAGCACAGTACAGGGCCTTTGGCCCACAATGTTGTCCTGGCATTTTATCCTGCTTTTGACTTTATCCTGTTGTCCTGCTTGTTACCACTTAGTCACAAGGGTAAAAATCTCTTTGGTCCCTTTAAGCTTTCTCTCCATAACTACATTATCAACAATACCATTGGGATGAGATGGTTGGTTGGGGATGGGTCCCCGTTATGACCACTGAGGTTGGGGACTCTGAATAAAGTTCCACATTAGAAATATTCTCAGGAGTGGCAGGAAGGGCTCGAACCACATGTTATGTTGATGAAAGAACAGCCTGCTGATGTACAACTTTCTGCTTGAAAAACAAACACAGTACATGGATGTAGATGAGCAATAGGATAACTGGGAATGATGCCTGCTAATGTGAACAACCTGGAGCCATTCTGCTAAATTTGGTAAGGGGTAATGTTGTAATTGATGTTGCCATATCACCAATGAACTTCGAGAATTGATTTTGATGACAATGTGGATCCATTGGTCCAGGTTTTGGATTAGATAAAATAAATAAGTGTTAGAAGGAAGAAAATAGACATTGTTATCAACATATGCTTCTCATTCCTTTAGATTCACTGTATTCCAACCACCTGTTTTATAATTGGTAGCCAGCAGAAGAGTAATGCAGCTCTTATAATTGACAGAGTTGAGCTTTTTAGCTCTTCTCTAATGTTAAAGGAAAGACTGTTGTGTCTTGAGAAAAATAGGTACAGACTTAATTAGTAGACATAAATAGACAGAGCCACATAAAACACCGAGGTCCAGAAATCTAAACAATATTCCTTGATAATAGATAATAAACAGTCAAGACAACCAAAATTTACACAATTAATAAGTATTCAGGATTCCTTACAAAATTTCATTTTGGCATGTGTATTAGCACAATGATCCATTTTTATTCTCATTAATTAGAAAAATATTGAAGTACTTTAGATAAGAATATGAGAAGAAATACAGTACACAATAAACTAACTTCCCCTTTCACATCAGAAAAGGATTCAAAGCGCAAACCAATCAATTTCCTTTTGGAAAATCCTAAAGGCAAGCCACTTTGGGTCTTCACCTAACCGATTACTCTACAAACATGAGCTTTAGCAGCAATTGTCTATTGATAGGTACAACTAACATCCTTCACAAAAGTGGTTATTGGGTAGCAATTACGAGAGTTAAATGTCAGGCAACACAGGCCAATTGTAGTACCCAAGATTGTGAACAACTTGGATTAGCTAATTCAATATAGACCAGGAAAGTAACCCGAGACCTTTATCATTGTAGCCTTGTACTACACTAGGCAAAGCCTTTATACGCTTGTCCACAGTGGGTGATTAGAATTTCCAGCTACATTCTTACAGTTACATTATATGATTGATAATTAAAGCAAAATTCACAATGATGAAGCAACATCACAATGATGTTTTGTATTCCCACAAAATGATTTTGCTTAAGGGAATTGCACAATTAATGAAGTTTAAGAAAATGGTTCAAATACAGAGAAAGAAAGGAAGGAATGCTTCTGACATATTTTGAGATCCTTTTAGGGACTGAAACTCTATAAAACAGTTGAGTTAATTAAATTTCTTATCTTTTTACCCAATGGTTCTATATTAGATGATAGAGTCATAGAGTACGACAGCACAGAAACAGGCTCTTCAGCCCATCTAGTCCATGCTACCTGATCTTCTGCCTAGTCTCATCTGCATGCACCCGGACCATATCTGTCCGGACCCCTCCCATCCATGTACCTATCCAAACTTCTCTTAAATGTTACAATTGAATCTGTATCTACCACTTTGCTGGGAGCTTGTTCCACACTCGCACCTCCCTGAGTGAAGAAGTTTCCCCTCAGATTTCCCCTGAAATATTTCACCTTTCACCCTAAACAATAATGTATTATTTGAATCAGCATATCTTTGACTTATACATGATAGCGATTGCATATGTCATTTATTTGGAAGCTATAATGCAATAGAGTATGCTGTCAAGAAAAAAAATGAAATTAACTACTACAAAATCAATTTGCGTATTTGTTTCTAAGCAGAGAAATAATTTTAAATAGCTTACTAACCTAGCTAAAACAGCAGATACTGAAAGTTCAACAAAACACTAAGATATTCATATGCCAACATGACTGCATCCACTAAATCACTGAATGATAATTCACATAATTCAATTCAGCTTTTTTTTTAAAGTTTACTGTTAAAATACATTATGGAGCTGTTTTCATCATGCCACATTCACCATAGAAATCATAATTAAATTTGTCAAACTGTTGGATTTAGTAAAGGGCTAAAGTACAATGGCCAAGGCAAAAAAAAAAAATCACAGCTTCCAAGATGACATTCATTTCCAAAACAGTTAATATTACATATATGCAGATTATTTTGGATGGGCCAGCAGGTGATTCACCTTGTGTCAGAAGGGCATTCAAACTTGAGAGAGAGGCATAACTGTCCACCTTAATTCATACCTCCTATTGACCAAATGCACACAACATGTGGCAACAGTCACTGAGAAGCTGACAGCTTCGACCGCTTTTCTGACTGAAGAGAGATGTGTTACATAAAGGAGAAAGTGGGTGGGAAAGATGTGCGACTATGGTGAAAAATATAAATAAATAACAAAGTACATTCTGTCATAGTGAGGTTATGAGAAAACTCAGACAATACATCATGGCACTTGTTCATTCTCTGCAGATTTTATTGTGTTGAATGGTGGGCAAGCTGAGACACTTCCTCACTCAATATTCTGCTTATCCATTGGGTTAATACAGAATACACCTCATTGTTCAAGTTCAAACTGTCAGGAAGAAATGCCAACATTTCTTAGCACTCGTGTGTTTATCATGCTAATCCTAGTTTTGGAATTCATCTACTCTATGTTAATATTACAGATGATTTTGCTGGGATTGTGACAGGGGCTGCCGATTTAGCCCCTTGCTCACTGATAAATAAACATTGCACACATCTGACCTTTAGGTTAACAGGTTTTTATGCTTGCTCCACTCAACACTGTTACTGATTCAATTATCAGAAAGGTTCAAGTGCCTTCATGAATACTGAAAGATTCCACCGTATGTCTGCATAGGTGTTATGGAACAGCAAATTTGATGCAACTCTCATGAGAAATTCCATAATTGTAAATAATTTTACCACATGAGACAATCAAGTCACCTTGAGTGCAAACCCTGGTCTGCTGAGAAATGTGTTATTTAAGCTTTACTGGTCTGTGTTAAATTCTGTAATTTGAAGGGCTGTTAAGTTTTTCAATTGAAATTTCATTTAAAATGCAGCACTTTTTATTTTATTGATGCTTTACTGCTCTCAAGGTACAAGTAAGAACATGGTGCAATAACACAAGTCCAGCTCAATCAGTGATCAGTAGCTGCCATAATTTCAGGACATTCAATATGCTTATAAAGTAGATGTTGCAATCTATAAATTGCCATCCATCCACTCAGTAATGATTACAGATCTCTATTTCTACCTATTGCAGTTTATGACATTTGTATTAGAGTAACGCTTTGCCAAATTTAAGAATACTCTTTTAACAAGCAGATTTTGAGACATTTGTCTATTATTTGTGTTAGGCTTGGTAAAGAGAAAATAAATATGAAAATTTACAATTTACTGGTTTAGATTTCTTTTTACTGACCCGAGTTTTCTGTGGTGACTGCTGTTGTAAAAAATGAAGGATGTTACCATATAGATGCAATGATATGGTCTATTAGTGTGTATGAGGTTCTGAGTCCTAAAATATCATTGTATGCATGTCTTCCCTGTCTGGCACATACAGAAATGTATCATCTCAGCTACACTAAGAGGAAAAAAATGGCATACTGTCCCTTCTGCTTGAATATTTGAAATAAATACTACCCTGACCTGAATGGTCTATTGCACAACACTCTGTAATTGGTTTGCAGTTCCTATTTGTCAATGAATGAACACCCCCAAAAAAATTATTCTTCGAGGATACTCCAGTCAAACATAAAATTATGTTGTTGATTTATGCAGCTTTTCTGACAGTACCATAAACCTGTGTATTTATTGAATTCAATATTGTTTAATTAAATGTGTTTTCAAAAACAATGCTTTGTCAGGAAACCAAGTGTCAATACAAATTGTTCCAGTTAGGGATAGAGTAAATGAACAAATAGTATTTTCAAAGTTTCTCTTTCATTATAAAGATAGAATTTACCTCACATGAAAAACACTTCTCATTTTTCTTGAAGTATTTGGACATATTGCTACAATAGGCTCTATTTATTCATTCTTTTATTTTTCACTTACTGATGAATTCGACCAGATGATGGAACTATCTAAATGCTTTCCATAATCTGAAAAAGAGCTGTCATGGACCATTTGACTTAAATGAACCTTTAAGTAATCAATAATGCAAAAAGCTTAGGATTTTGAGGGCAGCTTGACTACTCTTTAGCACACACAAAAGAAAACTGGATATAATTCCAGCTAAGAGCCAGAATCTCAATGTGTCAATCAACAGCTTCATCTTTACCTACTCTAACTGGGGAAATCTACAATTTCCCAGCTCTGGCTAATGGGGAATTCCAGAAAAGCTCTAACTAGATAGAATTTAAACGCTCACCCTCATGCCAGTTGCAGCGGGAGCATTTAACTCAATATATACACATGGAGTCCCTGAAGAATAAAATACTTCTCTGCCCAAAGCTAACAATTACTTCACGAAGGATCCTTGGAACTAGAGAATTCTAAAATTCTCAGCTTCCACCTGCCTGTTAAAAGACAAAGTCTATTGACAAGTGGAAATAAAGAATGTGTCCCACGCTAACTTAAGGATAATGACAGCGTAAAACCAAACAAATCCTGTGTAGGGGAGAGGCAAAACTCCATAGGGAAAGATACACACAGTATCAAGGACTGGCGGTTTATAAATCCTCCTGGTCCATTTTCCATGCTTCAGGTGGTCTTTAGGGAAGAAGCTTGGAGCAGCCATAATTATTCCCAAAGGATACTGGGAGTATGCCACACTCACAATTTAAAGTGGAATCTGTCTGATCAGTTTGGAAATAGCAACTTGATTATGTGAATCCATTTTAAATAATATGATCAATTCTGGCTGTTAAAAGGCTTTGGATGTGTGTTAGAAACAAGCTTGTTTTCAAGGGTCCCTTTCAATTTAGTCTAAATTTTATAAACTCATGATTTATTTCCAACCAACTTTAAGTGAACGAGCATACTCTTTTTCTAAATATACTGTGTAGAAATTATTGATAAATTGAAAAAATCAGTTAGCAATGAATACATATTATCACTCTAAACTAATAATTTTGGATATTAAAACTTTTGCATATTTCCATATGATAAAATCATGCTCAAAATAGAAGCTATCACAATTCAAATAGCAAGAATTCAGGTATGAAATAGCATTACATGATGGTCATAAAGTATTAATGGAAATGTAAAAGCAAAAACCAACCATTTAGTTCAATTTAAAAATCACTATACATCAAAAATGCTCCACTAGTTGCAAAATCAGTGAGAAAGATAACATAGCAAATGCAGTTAAAACTAAAAAGACCACTTACTAAAACCAAAAAAGTGGTATTTGATTTATCATTCCCTAAAATATTATATATACAAAAAATGTTATGGAATAAAATGTTATGAAATATTTTATTAAATACCCATTTTACATTTAGTTCCTTAGGTGTAATGACTCCAGGTGAGTACATTTCTCCAAGGCTAGAAAACATTCAAGTTATTGACAAAAACAAAAAGTGCTGCTTGAATTTCCAGCATTTATTGTTCAAATTTAGGTATGCAGAATTCTGTTTATCTTTTGAACTTACGACACAGCACAAGAGATAACTATTTATTTCATTTACTGTCTCTCTGTCTCTGAATTCAAGATTCTCTTGTGCTTTGGTGGTATTTGTGGCTAAGGCAGAAAAACACAATCCCAACCCACAACAGATGATTTTTTTATGCCCTCATCTCTTATTACCCATAGGAAGCTCTTGACAGATTGACAAAGTTCAAAAGTGATATTTATTGTGGAGTTGCTTAGAAAGCAGTACTTGAAAGCAAATAGATACGGCAAGGGCTGCTTTCAAAATAACTGAACATTAAAACAGCATTGAAATGAAACGGCACTGCTGGAATTTATATTTTCTTTTTTTCCATCAAAATTCCATTGTTAATGATACTTTATGAAGCTACTTAATTCCATTCACTTATGTAAAAAAAACCTAACTTTTAGGTTTCTTGATAAACATGGATTCTAAATGAATACAAAACAGGTTTGCTGTGCACAGCTTCCAATCAGATATATGACAGCAAAGAAGCCACCGCTGAGAATTTCAGAATAGAAACTGAAATCTGAATTCCCAGGTAACTAAAGGCAGCAGGGAAGCTTATTTGATTGTAAAGATGATTAGGTGTTTTGGATGCGTGTTTGATTAAAATGTCAGGCTTACGGATTGGTCTGAGTTTGTACAATGATGTTCAAAAACAAGAAGGGATTTTTAATGTTGTGCAATTAAATTGATAAGACAAGCAGGCAAATTAAATAGGAATGCATTATTAAAAAAAAACTTTGTCCTCTTTAGAAATTATTTTTTTTCTCTCTGTGAGGGAGCCAGAATAATGGGGCTTAATGAACTGGACCATTCAAAAGATAGTTCCAGATTCCTAGAAACTATCTTCTGCAAAGAGCTGTTGACACTAAGATAACTGAAAATTACATTTAATACATCTCTGTTAGGTAAGGATATTACAGAACCAAGGCACATAATTGAATTTAAGATATCAACCAGGATATAACCGAATGGTCAAACAGACTTGAGGGGCTGAATGGCAGACTAGCCTTATATTGAACAAAAAAAGAGATTATACTTATTTGTTATATTAAATGTTAAAAATATGAAATGGCACAATAAAATGTATTATTTCAGCTGAACACTGCAGAGAATCTGTACTAAATATTTTGTTTAATATTAACTTCAACAAACTTTTCATCTGCAAGCATTGACTGGTATCAAAGGCACAATTACAATATATCCCCATGTAATGGAAAGGTTACGCTACTAGAAACAGTCCTTTCTGTGATTTTCCATGATGCGGATCTTTGACAAAAATTGACAAAATTTGTTGTTTCTTTCACATTGTGTTTATTTATTTTTTCCCCCCACATAAATTCCATAATAGTGAATTTTTGTTCCATCTCTCTCATTTTTGGTAGTGATGTGAATTCTGCAAGGACAGATTTCCATTACCTGAACTATCATAATGTGGAGGTACACTGTATTTGCATTGCCCCTAGAATGACAGCACAAAAGGAAGAGTTCTATGTCCAAATATCAATTATATAAATCTAATCTGCAAATGATTTATACTATTATTAATCTATTAAATGATTTTCACTATTTATTACTTTCTTTGCCTAAATTATTAGCGTACCTTTATTTCCTAATGGAGTGGTCTAGTTGTGCACTATGAACAATTTCGAGTTTGATCTTCTTCCATAGATCTATGCACATCTGCAGAAAATCTTCCTCCAGAGACCACTGCTGCAAAATTGTTGATGAAATATAAAAGCCACAATATTCAACTAAGTATTATTCACCTATGGGTGCCAATTTGGTTCCAGTGTGTAAATTTGCAGGGCAAGCTGAGCCAAGTCTATTTTGTGAAGGGTGTTAATACATGCAACGCTCTCATGTACTGGAATTATGCAGTCCTGGCAGATTGTAGTGTTATTCAGTCTACAAATATGACCTGAAACTAGTCCTGCCAAAGCTGACCCCAACAATGCAGCTAATGGCATATGTTTAGCATCAGGAAGGATTCCTCCCACCCCATCATATAAAGGGATCATGAATTGCTCACAGATAAATCCTATATGTGACAGATGTAAATCAAATGTGGCTTCTTTGACACATATGTTTTGGTCCTGTCCTCTTTTGGAAAAATATTGGAAAGATATTTTTAACATTATTTCAAATGTATTGAAGATTGATTTACAACCTCATCCTATCACTGCAATTTTTGGTTTACCAAGGATAGAATCTGGCCATCTATCTGCCTCCGCTAACCGTATGATTGCCTTGGTTACATTAGTGGCCAAAATGATCCATTTTGCTTAAATGGAAGGATCCAATGCCCCCTACTACTTTTCAATGGCTCTCTCAAACTATATCATGTTTAAACTTGGAAAAAATTAGGAGTGGTACTGTTGATCCTTCACTTAAATTTGAGGAAGTTTGGGGTCCATTTATTCAATATTTTCACATGATATAGATCCCCTTATAATAACCTTTCAATTTAGAGGAACAAAGTTCATGACATAATATTGTTCTGTTTCTATTGAGAAGTTTTAGTCCAGCTTTTTTTTTGATTTTTTTTCTTTAGTTTAGTTTGATATATTGTTTATAATTTTTCTTATTATTTTGGGGATTTTTTTTCCTTTCTTTTATATTTTATAATAAATCTTTTTCTTTTATATTATATTCATTCACTAACAGATCGTTGGATCTACAGATTTTTTTTATACTTTACTGTTCTTTATGATTATCCATGTCATGATCGTTCTCCTGATCTTTTTGATATATTAATCCGTATTAATTTAAACACTAATAAAAAGATTGAAAAAGAATTGCTCACAGATTAGTTGCTGATTGATCAATAAAGTGCTGTTTGGATAAAGGTATCATCTGGTGTTTCCAGATCTCAAGGTAGTTGGTGAATTCGACAAGGAGTAGTGTGGCAGGATGGTATCTCTTCAGTTCAGGGATTCAGTAAAACTCTTAAGTGTGAATACTTTGGTGATAGTTTTCCTTCAAGTGCACCATGGTAATGAGAAAGAACAGAGGGCATACAAAGGAGTGCAACCTATGAGGAAGAGGAGGAGAAGGAGGAGGAGAAAGATCTCAGCAAAAGAACTATACACTGAGGATCTCTAGGGAGCTGTACTACGTATAGAAACTCATTAGGATACACATCAGGGGGCATTGCTTTAGTAAGTCATAATAGAATTATATCACACACTGTCTGTCGCTGCAGTTATAGAGATGGGTCAGGACTACTTTGCTAGTGTTTATTTAAAGTCAATTGTTACACTTACATGGAGCGGCAAGGCAACACTTCAGAGTTTGCAGCACAGTGTTGCATTAGGGAGGTTATAAGACATCTCTATTAGTCACGTGTACATCGAAACACACAATGAAATGCATCTTTTTTTGCTTTGAGTGTTCTGGCAGCAAGTGTCACCACTCTACTGGCGCCAACATAGCATGCCCACAACTTCCTAACCCATACGTCTTTGGAATGTGGGAGGAAACACATGTAGACACGGGGAGAACGTACACGTCACATTTCAGCTGTGACTGTGATACTCTAGGAGTCTGAAACTCACCAATGGTTTCTCAGCAGACATCAGCCAAGAATGTGACCATGTGGATTTGTGTGGAATACAGGCTTTTCAATGGTGCAGGAAGATATATTGGTAGAGTGCCACAAAACACCAGAAGCCTCTTTGAATGCCAGTGTAACAATTAAAGATTTGATGGTGTCTGTATGTGCTGGAATGAATGTTGAGACTTTGGGCATCAGATTCTGCAGGGTTATTGCATTTGCAAGTCTTGAAAGGTAGCTGATCACCATTTAAGCTGCAAAAGAGTGCTTCGTATCCCCTAATATTGCATACATGCTTTCAAAAAGGCATGACAATGGACAAGCAATTTATTATGCATACCATCACCCTTCTCCTGTTGGGTGCCCCATTGAAATTTTGCGCTGCTGAGAAAGTTAACTGTATGTTTGCCTTTGGGAATCCAGGACATGGGCTATTCCTTCCTATTCCCGGTCCTGCTGCAGGTTGCTCATGCCTAGTGACTCACTGGAATACGAGTCAAGAGATGATTTATGTCCTAATATTCAGTGCAGGATTGTAGCCGGATCCAATGATTTAGGGGTTGAACGAGGGCCTTAATGGGTAATCAGGGTCCATATGGGGTATCAGTGAGAGGTTGTGGATTATGTGAAATGGGTGGCTTGATTAGGACCTCTATCAGATTGGGTTTCAGAGGAAAGTTCTGGGTTCAGTATGGAAGTTTGAAGAATCCACGACCAATTGGAAACTCATTTGGGGCAATTTCAGAGGCAACCCAGTGAATAAGACCAGACTCGGTGTAAGACTGAGGATTTGGGGGAAAATTAGGTATTGATAGGGTATTTGGGAGTTGAGGAGGTATTAAGGAGTTTGGGGGCAGTTAGGGAGGAAAAGTTGGGAGTGAAGATTATTCTTAGACTGGATTGGGGCAGGTAGGGACATTAAATGATCAAGGAGTGGTAATGTATGTGGGATTGAGGATGAGCATATGGGGAGATATCAATATCATTGGGAGGGGAGAGAATAAGATAGCTTTATTAGTCACATGTATATCAAAACACAGTGACATGCGTCTTTTGCACAGAGTGTTCTGGGGCAGCCCACAAGTATTGCCATGTTTCTGGAGCCAACGTAGCATGCCCACATCTTCCTAACCCGTACATCTTTGGAACATGGGAGGAAACCGGAGCAAAGCCACGCAGACACAGGGAGAATGTACAAACTCCTTACAGACAGTGGCTGGAATTGAACTCGGGTTGCTGTTGCTGTAATAGCATTGCACTAACCACTACAGTAAGTGTCCAATTTAAATGTGGTTTTCAGCCTCCGGGCTGTTCTAAGAGTCCTCAATGTCAGCTGCAGTTCAGAAAACCTAATTTCCCCAGCAACATCCATTGCATGGAAAGAGGCATCATTCCAACTGACTTACAGCCATAATTTCCAAGAATATCCAGAGTGACATAATTCATCATAGAAATTAACAATCCTGTTCTAATCTGGAAATTTGAATTTCACACATTGTATTGAAAAAAGGTGTATACATTTTTTTTGATTTTCACATACAAATTTCTAGACTATCAAATGTATTATAGATTTCTCTTGCAATGTTCTACCTATTAATTGCTACCTTTTCATATTAAATCCTTTTCTGGAAAAAAAATCAGAACTTTCTAATAATGAGTAACTATTTTTATTTAACTACCTATCCCCCTCACTGCTGACTCTGAGCATTATGCACAGGGAAAAATCTGGTGGAGGACTAAACGCTCAGAACTGAACCCACCAGTTTTCTGACCCATTGAAATGAATGGAGAACAGCTGCTATATTCCACACTCTGGCAATGCTTAAAGCTGAGATAGTGAAGTCTGAAATTTCCCTCACTTAGTCAAGGACCAAATCATGGTATAGTATTGATGTTAAACACAAATTTTCCATTACTTTTGAAATTAGATATTTGAATTTTAAAAATACATTAAAAACATCATTTCTACTTACAACTTATTTACAAGGATTCAATTATATTAGCTAAGACAACTTGAATTCTTTACCAAAGATGAATAAAAGTTACAATTTTGAAACACTTAAATATCATTTTAAATAGTATCCATTTCTTGCTGAATTCAAAAATCACTCATGAAAAAGGCACCAAAAGATTATGCACTGTAAGACAAAATAATCTAAGTCTCAATCACCACTATGGTTCTCACATTCTGTTCTAGTGCAGGTTGCTAGCTTTTGAAAGATTGCTTCCTGACCATCTTCAATAAGATCCTCAAGATCGACTTAAGCTCCAATCAATCACTGAAGTTACACAGCTAATTGCCCCAGTAATTAGACCTCATTGTGATTACTCACAACTACTTCGTGATCTTTCAAATGCTGTTTTAAGTAATTTATGGACCACTGTCAGAATTAAATTGGCATTTTTTTTAAAAACTGGGTGTGATGTACTTGCAGTTCCACTGATTTAGAGGTCATCTGATTGAAAAAGAATTATACCTGGTTCTACAATATACATTCATTTATTTAAAAGTGGAATGATTACTACCTCACTCATTTTATCTGGAGAGAAGATTTGGTTTTGTATTTCACATTGGCTTAGAAATTCAATTGTGTTAACACTTTTTGTTTCAGGCTTCATGTTTGTTTTCTGAAGTAGAAGGTGATTGCGATTACAGCAGCACAGTAGTGTAGCAGTTAGCACCAGTGATCCAGGTTCAATTCTGCTGCTGTCTGTAAGGAGTTTGTATGTTCTCCCCATGACTGCGTGGGTCTCCTCCCACATTCCAAAAGGTGCACAGGTTAGGAGCTGTGGGCATGCTATGTTGGTGCCAGAAGAGTGGTGACACTTGCGGGCTGCCCCCAGCACATTCAGTAATGCAAAAAGATGCATTTCACTGTGTTTCAATGCATGTGTGACTAATATACAAACTTATTTCCAATATGTAATGGGCAACCAGCGTTGAGCAACAGGACTATGAAACTGTTATTGGCACATAGTCCATGATATTTTCATGCACAATTCTTCTATGCACAGTGAAAGGTGCAAATAAATTTTTAGGGCTTTGAGATAATACAAAGATTACTAATTTTCCTTGGATAAATTTATCAACAACTAAAAACTGGAACTCTGCAGCAAGCATGAAAAAGACAAATTGGTAAATACTCTGGATGAATATTTGCATCCAAAATATTCACATCCCTGCTGTTCATTTATTGATCCATTTCAAATGTACATTTCTGATACTATTAGTTTTCTTAATCATGCCCCATTCATTTTGTGTAAAAGAGACAATTATTAAATTTGATCATTTAATTTGCTGAAACTAATGTTACCTGCAGACATATGTGCTAAATGTAATATTTTCCAGTGTTTGTACAAACAAGATCTCCAACTCAGCTGCTTCTACTTGCATTTGACACTCTGGAGGAAGATAGAGGGAGCTGGAAGACTAAAAGTGCTATCTCATATATACAGAGCTATACCACCAAATTGCTCATTTCTGTTCTTTTAACAAAAATAATTATGCTTCAAAAAGATTAACACACAGGTACATTAATAATTAAAAACTGAAATTAGCTCAACATCTGGACAGATCAAAAGCTGGTAAAGATACAAGCAAAATGCTTAGTTGCACCATGTAACTGTGATTACATTAGCAGCAAACCCAGTGCAATTATTACCAATAAAGCAGAACCTTTTTTTTAAAAAAAATCTCATATGATAGTCATTTTTTTTATTTGTTATTTAAGATTATATTAATATTTCTGCCCATTTAGAGCCATTTCTTTAGTTACGTTACTGAAGACTTTTGTCAGTAATATTCATGGAAAAAGTGGATGCAAGTAAAACAAGTGTCATGCTGTCAAAAGGCACTAATTAACGATTTGTCACAGTTAGCATTTCTTTGAAGATTCTTCCCATTCCAAAAAATGTCTTCATAAGCATTAGTGAACTGTCAGAACAAAAACCTTTCTGCTTGATAAGGTCTGTTAAATACCAGTCATTAGAAATTAAGCAGCTGAGAATAATAACTGAAAATGAATATTTTAAGAATTAAAAGTTGGGCCTGGTGATGGTAAACTGATTGAAATAGATTGTGGAAAATTATAAAATATCTGAACTTTGGTTAACAACAGTTATCTAATGGTACAGCAGCCAGAGAATGGAATAGTCTGGGAATGCAACTCACAGCAAGTAATATCACAATCAATGGGCCTTCTGCAATGGGGTCAGCTGTCTGGCCATGACGAACAGCATGTGTAGCCTGAGGCTCAGCAGGGAGGCTATCATTGAGGTATGTCATATGGTCTGATGAAACCTGCGGGGAGAGACTGCCATCTGTACTCCACTAACCAATTTCTATCGATCCACAAGTCTCTTGGTATGGGCACACACTGCCACTGCAGATTGCACCCAAAAAATCAGATTAATTTCTTTTTTTAGCCTTACTATCCACTTCACACTCTCTGCACACAATTAAGTGAAAAATCAAAAACTACAAATTTTAAATTTGCAATATCAGAAAATGCTGGAAACCTCAGCAAGTCAGATAACATCTGTGTAAAGATAAACAGAGTTAAACGTTGCAAGATAAAGACCTTGATAACTGAGGGTTGTGAGGTTGGGGTTTGGAAGTGGTACACCTTACTGGCAACCAGTTCCTCTTTGCTCTTTCAAGAAAGCAAATGGGAACTTAAAGACCACAATTATTATCCTGAAATCTTGTCAATACATGCACTGCCAAGCATTTGAGTAGTACAGTGTACATGACTCAGGAGTGTTGAGAAGTTCTGAAAATTATGTACTACTGCTGGAAGCAAAGACAATGACCTATTAGCCTTTGTGCAGACAGTGATCCTAATCTCGAGAAGGAGATCACTCAGTATTATGGACAGACACAAACATCAGTAAGGTAGTATGGAGGTATATAGCCCATGGAGGGGGCAACAATTTTGTGGCAACAGTAGCACAGAGGGGAGGAAGACAAATTTAAAATTGTTGATCTTTTGCAAGTTCTCTTCCCATCTATACTGGAAAATTAGGACTAAAAAGTAATATCCAGATGAAACTAGTAAACATGCTGAGCACATATCCAAAGACCCAAATGAGTCATCATCAGCCAGATAAATGAGACTAATTCTGAGGTTGCTGTCATTCCTTTAACTCCTGTAGCCATCATTGAAATTAGTCACACTGATCTTCACTAAATTTGTGCATTAATATATAATTGATGAGCACTCTACAGTCATATAAACAGCATTTCAACATTTATATTAGTTAAGTTGCTCATTGTTTTTTTTAAATAAACGATCTAGGCTCATTGCAATGATTATTATCAGCCATTGTTATTCATTCAGATGTTCACATTTCTGTTCAATCTTTCACATAACAAAGTGTCCTGAAGGTGATTGTTCGGATGAGTGGTGAACTCTGAGCTGGAAAGAGAAGAACCATTTTGAATGAACTGTCAAAGAAGCAAGTTATAAAGTTCTGAAGATACAAAAGAGAAGGTGTGAGCTTAAAAATGTAGAGAAAATAATCAGAAGTGAAGGAGAACGTAGCTAAATGCTGTCACCATTGACAAATTGGAGAGAGATTGCACAGTAGAAAAACTGGAAGTGCAGGAATTTATTATTAGGACATATGACTGAAAAGTATTGCAAGTTAGTGAAATAGTGGACTGATTTGAAGATGGGGACAAGAATAATGAAGTCAAAATGTTGCAAGAAATTTAAATTAGCAGAAGTTTGGAAGAGTGAGGTAATGAGTACATGGTACAAATATGGACTCTAAAGTTTAGTATAAATCAGACTCCATGGAGCAAGAAAGCCGAGATGCCAGGAAGGAACACCTTAGAAAAAATGGCAAAGATTTTACGATTGACTAAGGAAAATCAGGATAGTCCCTGATTTTCAGTTAGGTGGATTCCTTAACTGGCATTGACAGAGGTTTTGTTGTTAGTACATACTCAAGGATAGCAGTGGTAGACACCCTAAAAGTGATTATGGTTCCCAGTACCAGGGATGGGAAAAGAAAGTCTGGATTCTTGTTTATATTCATGATCCAGTAACTTCTGTTGGACTGTACCTGTGCAAATGTAGGATTCAGTAGTGATATCCCTATGGTAGTATAGTCTGCCAATTTCCAGTATCAGCCTTAACCTCTTAAGAATTGTGTACAAGGTACCAGAGTCCAGGTAATCATACTTGAGCAAAAGTCACGGCATCCCAGTAATTTAACAATGGTGGTAACAGCATAGAAATTATTATAAAAGTTATCACAAATAATGATGAAATCAAAGGATTAAGTATTTTAAAGTTTACAATATCCATTAATAACTGTCTTCTTTCCACTTATGCATAGTGGACAGACTGTGCTGGCTTTGAAAAATTTTGTCCAGTTAAAAGTAGTTTATTTGTATTATTTCTTTCTGAAAAGTTGCTGTGCAGACAACTTCTTGTCAACTAAGGAGGATCCAAACCCTATTTTAAAAATAGCAAAGTTCAATAGTTTAATCATAAATTCCTTGCCACATATTTTGAACCATTGTTACTATGTGACAGAAAAAGTTAGCTATGGCAGTTTGAAGTGAGCAGCAAGTTCAGCCACAGCAGTTGGTGTTCTGACCATTTTCAAAAATATGAGATTGCTTTTCACATTCTTCCCTGACTACATTTCTGTGAAACCAACTGAGTTTACATAGTCATTGGTTTTGAATGAGTGCTGATACTATTTTGTTTAATTTCCAAGATCTTGGTATTAAATCAATGATTGTTTTGATTCTACCATTGCCAAATTTGAGAAAACAGTAACCAAACTCAAGCAAGTTCTCAGTTGCACGGAGTTATTAAGTTGTATGCAAAAAGCCATGGATTGAAAATATTTTGTATTCTGCACAGACAAGAAATCAGAATGAGGCTTTTATGATGGAAACCAAATTATCCATCATCTTGAAGGACAAGAGTCCTCCTGAGCTGCTGCCAAAGCAAATTTCAACAGTAGTGGAGTGTGGTAGCTTCAGCAATGGTGACGTGGAAAGCATAAGAATTAGAGGGATGAGTGGACTATCTGTCCTTTGCACCATCAAGATCATGGCTGATCTCCATAGTCCAGGATTCCCTTATTATCCAAAAATCTATCGAAATCCATTTTGGATGAACACAATGATTGAACTTCCACAGCCCTCCAGAGCAGTGAACTCCAAAGATTTACTACCTCATCTCAGTCCAAAAGGCCTATCCCATATTCTAAGATTGACCTCTAGTTTAGATACCTCATCCTTCCTGCATTCACCTTGTCAAAGGCCTTTGAGAACTTTGTAAGTTTCAGTAAGATCATCTCTCATTTTAAATGTTAGGGTATACAGGACTGATCTACTCAATCTTTATTATAGCAAACCCACTATCCCAGGAACCAATCTGGTCAATCACTGTTGCATTCCCTCTCTGCCAAATAAAATCTCTTCTTAGGTAAGAAGACTGAAACTGTACACAGTACTCCAAGTGTGGCCTCACCAAGGATCTATATAATTGCTGCAAGACATGTTTACACTCGTACTCAAATTGTCTCATGAAGGTAATTTGCCTGCTTAATTACTTCCTTCACCTGCCCATTAGTTCACAATGATTTGAATGCAAATGGCACCCTTTGAACATCAATATTTCCCAATCTGTCATCACTTAAAATATATTCTGCTTTTCTGAAGTGGATGACCTCACATTTTCCACATGCCATGTTCTTGCCCATTCACTTAGCTTGTCTATATCCCCTAGAAGCTTCTTTAACACTTCTTTCCTATTCACAATCCCACCTCATTTTGTCTCATTAGCAACTTGGAAATATGGCATTTGGCCCACTCAACACAATTATGAATTGTGAATAGCTGGGGCCTGAGAGCTAGTCAGCTAGAGGAAGACCTTTTTATTCTTACACTGTTTTCTGTCTGTTAGCAAATTCTCCAGCCATGCCAGTACACATCTCCCAATTTCATGTGCTCCAAGCTTGTTGGCCAAAATCCCACACAGGAAGTTATTGAAAACCTTCTGAAAAATCTAAATATTCTGCATCAACTTGTTCTTCCTCATCTATTCCATTAGTTACATCCTCAAAGAACTCCAATAGGTTAGCCAAACATGATTTCCCTTTCAGAAATCCACATTGACTCAGCTCAGTCATACAGCACAGAAACAGGCCCTTCAACCCAGCATGTACATACCAACCATGAAGTACTTATCCAAACTCATTCCAATTACTAGCATTTGGTCCATGATTTTTTTTCCCCCTAATGCGTTCTGTCACTACATCCTGTGTTTATAGATTCCAGCATTTTCCCTACTACTGAAGCTAGGTTAACAAGACTGTTGTTCTATTTTTACTCATTAGTTTTTTTTAAATAATGGGGTCATTTTTGCTACCCTCCAATCTGAAGGAATGTAGGAGAATGATAATGATTGCACCCACTATTCTATAGTCATCTCTTTCTAAACTTTGAAGTGTAGATCATTGGCACTTAGATTTATTTGGCTTTTAGTTTCATCAGCATCTTTTCTGTAAACCAATTTCTTTCATTCCTTATTCTCATGGGACTCTTGATTCACCATTATTCCTGGAGTAGCTGATCTTGTACTGATTGTCCAAGCACAAAGCACCTCGATCCATATGGCCATGACTGAAGATGCCAGATCTGAGATAACCAGCAAAATATGCTTCTTGATGGCTTCCACTGCTCTCTAATTACCAAGCTTAGTGCTAAAAACAACATGGGTTCATTTCCAGCTCTCCCACTGCAAATTTTGGAGCTGCATCTTTGAAATTAATTTTCAGCAGCTATACAGTAAGAAAGTTTTATTTGGATTACATTGTACTAAAAAAGCAATTTCTGAGAGGCTTATGCAATAGTGACTGGTAAGAAAATAAGTTACTATAAACTTTTGATTGACT
This sequence comes from Pristis pectinata, assembly GCF_009764475.1. Lineage (NCBI taxonomy): Eukaryota > Metazoa > Chordata > Chondrichthyes > Rhinopristiformes > Pristidae > Pristis > Pristis pectinata. The sequence continues at coordinate 109,355,277 of NC_067407.1, forward strand.
TTAAAATCAGTAACTTTGTAGCACTAATCTCAATAAAAAATATCAAAGCATCCATAGAGTTCAACAGACACAATGTTTTACACTTATATCTGTAGTGATGAACCATGCCAGAGAAAATGTATTGCATGAATGACCTCGGAGCATCCAAGGTACTTCAGTGTTAATTTAATTGCTGTTATGGTGAAAACACTGAAACAGGATCCCACAAACAGCTTAAATTCTGGTGATAAATCTTGGCCAACATTTTGGATACAACCCTCCTGCTTTTCTTCAAAGTTGTGTAATGTGATCTTTTACTTTTTCTGGGACAATACACTGACTTGATTTAATAACTCAATTGTTGCCCACAAATATGCAGTTTACATTCCTGATACCCACTGAACGGTACATCAGAATTTTAACCAAAATATTAAGAAAATTATCACAAATACTCTCCATTTTATAGTGGTTATTAAATTGACAATAAAGGAAAATATAATCTATTTTTTAAAAATAAGATCTATCCCAAAATGAAGTATTGCAAGGTCTGAAGAGATCAACCTCTAAGACCTTGAAAGCCTTTGACAGAAAACCTGGGAGCAGAGTGTTGACTTCTCTTTCTAAATGTCTCTGATATTCAACTCATTTAAAGCTACTAAAAGTGATGTGAACAATTAAAAAAGATAAAGTTAAAAGAATGAAGATAATTAAAACACATTAAAATCAGTGAATGAAAATAATCTTAAAATGTTATCTGCCCAATTGTGCAGGCCGAGAACCCCTATGGAGATAAATGGGGTCCCTAATCATTCACTGGGTCTGACTAGCATAGCATCAGAGGGAATCCCATCATGTCAGGACTCCACTGTTATATTCCACATGGAGTCTAGTAGCAGAGTCCAAGCTGCTGTTGTAATGGCATCCATCACTCAGTCAGGTCCATGCAAGTGTGGGATTGCTCGAGTATGGCTGAATGCTAGTGGTTGCCTCCTAATCTGCCAGCAAAATTTGTCCCAATTTCTGTGTACTATTTTTGAGGACAAACATATTTACATGTATAAAAAAATCTTATTTAAAAGGTATGTGTTAAATAATCACCTGTGAACTTTGCAGGCTACAAATTATCCTCCAAAGCAAGCAGCATCTTTCCTCATCCTTTCCTGGATCAAGTTACACTGAATAATTATTCTCATGATTAAACATACAAATTTTTGTTCCAAAACTGACTGGAACACATTCTCAGGCTCAATTGTTCTGGCAGTTCCAATCAGAATCAGTGTTTAGCCGCAGAAACTCAAGCAAGTTCCAGACATCCACGCAAGCTAATCTTTCCATTCATCTGCTGCGTGACTCCACATGGAGTCCAGCAGCAAATCTGTATCTTGTTGAGATTCTCAACATTGCATTGTGAAATTGCCTCCCAGATCTTGCTGCAGGATTCCTTAACTATGAAAACATACATATTAAAAGCTCAGATGGAATGGTCCTTTAATTAATTTTGACTACTTTTTTGTATTCTCAATGCTGAAGGCAAGTTGGTGTTCCTGTTCCATAGTATTTTGTGTGCTAGTGGTGGAGGGGAGAGATTTATTTTGTTCATTAGTCATTGTGAAATGCCAAATGCATTCCTTATATTCAATTGTAAATATTATGAAAGAGTGAATAATGGAAAACTTCCTTTCAAATGTTGATGTACAGGGATGACACGAGTGGCACAATTGTACTGACAGGTAACCACCAAATAACTTTGTCACCGGTTATATGCATTAGCTAATATGCATAATAACACAGATATCATACTGTGCTACAACAGACACTATTTGCAGTTCTTTTCTTTGATGGGGCTCTGCCCCTTTTTTCAAAGAGGGTTTTTCCCTCAGTTAATACCTCCATTGGCCTCCTCACCGAGGAGATTCCATTAAAAGCCACAGATAAATACTCTATTATAAATCAGAATATTAAGGTAGTTTAAAGAACTAAAGTATAACATTTCCATTAGTTAGGCATATGTGGACCAAAATGAAAGAATCAATTAAATGTGCAACCTCAAATTTAAAGCAATACAAATTCCAAAAGTAGCAGGACACCTTTTTACTTCTGCATTCAGTTAATACAAAATCAGGACACCTAAAGATTCACCTGTTTTTGTTTTATTATTTATTTCCAGTTTAAGTATTCTTTGTAATTTAACTATTTGTTGAATTTAAAAAAAACATAAAATGTTTACATTTGTACAAGTTAGATTCTTCAATTGTAACAATGCACTTTGAAAAAATGCCAGTCATTACAGTGTTAAGGATATGTAAAAAAATTTTTCCAGGGGAATTTATGCTCTATATTTCATCATGCAACCCTGTTTCAAATTGATTCATCATTCAAAAAAGCCAAAAGTGAATATATAAATATTGATTTAAATCAAGCCCAGAAAGACCAATCACATTGCTGAGGAAGCTGTAATCTATATGCCTATGTACATATTACATTCTTACAGCAGGTAATGATGTTCTCAAAGATGCTAGAATATGTGTATCTTGTTTATTCAACTCATTAACCACTCTGCCCATATGTCACAGACATCACTGATTTAAAAGTTTTGAAAAGAGTGGTGCACATACTCATTGTTTTTAGATTTCATCTGTTCATGAGTTTTCTGAATCTGAATAATCTCATGCAAATGTGGCACTGCCATTTATCCTCCTTGACTTGAAGTTGTCACTTTGTAACAATTGTGACACTTCCCACCCCCCCCAGGTTTCTGTAATGGCCACAACATCATAGTTCCATGTACTAACCCATGCTCCAAGTTCATCACCCTTGTTCCTGATACTTCTTGCATTAAAATGCGCACTTCAACCCATCCAACTGACAGCAATTTTGCCATATCAATTGCCTATCCTTCCTCAGTCTCTCTACATGCTACATCAACCTGAACGTCAACTTCCCCATCCTCTGACCCATCATTCGGGTTCTCATCCCCCTGCCAAACTAGTTTAAACCCTCCGCAACAGCTGTTGCAAACTTGCCCATAAGGACATTGGTCCCCCGCCAGTTCATGTGTAACCTGTCCCTTTTGTACAGGTCATACCTTCCCCAGAAGAGATCCCAGTGATCCACAAATCTGAAACCCTGCCGCAGCCACACATTCATCTGCCAAATCAACCTATTCTTACCCTCACTAGCAGATGGCACAGGCAACAATCCGGAGATTACTACCCCCAAGGTCCTGCTTTTCAGCTTCCTACCTAGTTCCTCATATTCACTTTTCAGGACCTCATCCTTTTTCCTACTGTGTCATTGGTACCAATGTGTACCACAACTTCTGGCTGCTCACCCTTCCCCTGTAGAATGCTGTGGACCTGATCCGAGATGTCCCTGACCCTAGCACCAGGGAGGCAACGTACTATCTAGGAGTCTCTTTCACATCCACAGAATCTCCTGTCTGCTCCCCTAGCTATAGAGTCCCCAATCACTGTTGCTCTCCTCCTCTTCCTTTCTGAGTCACAGAACCAGACTCAGTGCCAGTGACCTGGCCGCTACAGCTTTCCCCTGGTAGGTCATCTCCCCCAACAGTATCCCAAGCAGTATACCTGTTATTGAGGGGAACAGCCACAGGGGTACTCCACATCATCTCCCTATTCCCTTCCCCTGACAAGTCACCCAGCTACCCTCCTCCTGCAACTTGGGTGTAGCTATCTCACTATAGCTTTTATCACCTCCTTATTCTCCCATATGAGAGAAAGGTCATCCAGCTGCAGCTCCAGTTCCCTAACATGGTCTGTAAGGAGCTGCAGCTGGATGCACCTCCTGCAGATGTTGCTATCAGGGGGAACTTGAGATCCCCCACATCTGGCAGGAAGAACATACCACTGACCCTGGATCCATTGTCACTACTTTAGTGAGGCACTGATAGACAAAGAAAGAATCTTACCTTGGCCCCTTCTTGCCAAGACCTCAACTTCCCCCATTCTGACATTGGTCCATTCCAACAATGGCTACTCTGCTTGACCCTACTTTCTTTTTATTGGTTGTTGCCAATTGGCTAATTTCCCATTCAATTATCACCTAATAATTTGCAGCTGTGCCTCTTGTATTGTCTGGAAATACCTGGAAAAGAACTGGGTCCCGACACTCACCTCTTTACATGGCTCCCACTTCTCACACTGAGAGTCCCACTTCTCGCTCCAAGTCATGGCCCTCGCTAGCTTATCTGAAAGGCATAATGTGAGGAAATGGATATCAATTCTTCCGTGATGCACTCCTGTCGTGGTAAAGGACCCAATACTTTTCACCTCAATTTCTTTCGGGTGACTATCAGTGTGTACCAAGAAGTTAGCAATCACTTCCTCACAATAATCATTGTGTAGTCTTTGAAAATTTCTCAATAGTTATTTATAACACAAGCAAGGGATTGTTCCTGGTTTGGCTGTGCAATCTTGTAGATAATATACTACTTGGTTTGCAATATATCAAACTACTTGCTTTTGCTTTGATTCTCACAGTACCAGATGTTCGGTGTGAAGCTCTTCTAAAATTTGCCTGCTCCATACATTAAGTATGAGAATCTACTTGCCTATTTAGCATGACATTTCTCCATCAACAACTCGTTTCATTGGTTTATAGCAAGGTCTCATTGCCTTATTTGAACATTTGTCTGACACTGTCTTAAAGTTTTATCATTGACTCATTATACAATGATGTCTTATTATGTCATCTCAACTATCTCTATTGCTGTAACCAGAAAATAATCTTTAATTATTTTTGTTGTGATCATTTTGAGACAAGGCCCAACTTTGCATTCATGATTCAATTGTTATGGCATGCGGCCCAAAAAGATGTCAACATATGCTGAAACAAGTCCTTCAACAAGGCAATAAACTTGCTGATTTTTTGGTCCCAAATTTGAAACTTTCTACAATCCCTGCTGGTTTAGTATTGAAATAATCTTGGAACTTTTACATCACTTTGTACATAAAACATTTTTTCCTCTCCACTGATAAGAGATCACTAGCATAGTGTATGCTTTGAAGCCTATTTCAAATAACTTCCCTATGCACCTGCACAGCAACATTTTGTGCAGGAAGTTCAACATCAATTTCTGCAGTGTTATTTGTTATATAAAAAAAATTAGCATCAAACTAGCCAAGAGCTTTGTGCAAAGCCTGGAATTCATCTTGGTTTGGACTAATCTCCATGAATGTGATGTTATGACAACATATACTGGACCAATGTCAGGAGACCCATTTTGCTGAGTACTGCAGGACTTCTCTGGTTGACGTAGATCTGTTGATGTTTGAGCACATTAACTGTCTGCACTAATAGATTGCATACATCATTGTGACATTAGTTATATTGTCCTTGTGTATAAGGGTTGGGCAATAGATCAATAGCCTTACTGGAACCAGCTACTTTTTTTTGTTCTTTGTAGCAACTCAAATGCAGATGGGATAGTAGACTTTTGCAGAATGAAGGTGTAACAATTGTTACTAGATTGCACACTGAGAAGTTGATGTCTGCCATGTATGGCTGCAGAGCTGTATCTGCTGAAAAAGTGGAACCCTCCTGGTTGTGATCACTTCTTGTGAAGATGTCAACCTGTCACTCCTGGAGTGTAATGCAAGTGTAGTCACAGGTATCATGTGCCAAAGCAAAGTCTGCAATCCTCAGAGGGCAACAAGACTGCACTGCCTGCCGTCACTGGCAAGACAAATTTGTACTCAAGTTCTCCTCAGTTAAGGAGCTTTTTTGTTTAGCAAACTGGAAATATAGTGCAGATATATCAGTTCTATTCATACAAATGTTCATACCACCATGAACATAAACTGCCACTAGGAAAGTGATCTTTACACAACTCTGCAGTTGGAGACATGGCTGGAGCATGCAGCAGCCTATCTCAGTAGGTCATTCTTACTGAAGCACAGAAATCCCAAGACTTGTTACTGGTGTGGTTTGAGCAGCAAAGTGCCTTGAAGCAGGCTGTATATAGCCACCTGCTGAGATTCCTCCCCTTTTCAAGCTGTTTGTTCTGTTCCATGCATCCTCTGCTCATTCTCCCAGTCACGCTGTCAACAGAATGATTCCAAAACCACCCATGTTTGGAAGCAACTGATTTTTGCAGAAACCATGAAATCAAAACAAACTTCTCAGCTACTAAGACTGGATTCTCTATAGGTTTCAGGAACTATTAAGAAGTCTTGAACTACTGTGCAATATGGATTTCTATTGAACATCATTTCAATGAGAGAGAAACAAAGGACTGCAGATGCTGGATAAAAACACGATGATGCTGGAGGAACTCAGCAGGCCAAAACAGAACACCTGCACTCCATCCACAACTGCGATCTGGATCTCCCTGTTGCTAGTCACTTCAACTTCCCCTCCATCACAGATCCTCGGCCTCCTCCACTGCCAGGAGAAGTCCAAGCATAAACTGGAGGAACAGCACCTCATTTTCCATCTTGGAACCTTGCAGCCTAATAGCATGAATATTGAATTTTCCCAATTTAAGTAATCCCCTCAACATGCCTCTTTTCTACCCTTTTTATCCCCTCCTTACCCTTGACCCATCCCCAGTGGATCTGCTCTACCCTCCTCCCACCAATCACCATCTCCTTCTTGCATCTAACCATCACCACCTTGTGCCCACCCTGCCTCCCCTCTTATCACTGCTCTGCTTTTCCCTCCTACATATTGGGCTTCCCCTTTTCCTATCTTCAGTCCTGAAGAAGTGTCCTGACCCAAAACGTTGACCACCTGCTTTTCTCCACAGATGCTGCCTGGCCTGCTGAGTTCCTCCAGCATCAGTGGTTTTCAACTATTTCAATGCAATCAAAACTAATCAGCAAGTAATTGATGATCCCTTTAAATAAAGCTGGTGGAATGTCTAAATACTATTAAACTCAGCTGTGAGAGCTGGCTGCATTGCTGAGCTCCCATTTAGCAGCACTGGTTCAAGTTAACATTCAATGTTGAATGAAGCATAATTGATGAACAAGCGTACTTCCAATGAGCAAATGTATTGCAACACTGACAATGCATTGCAACACTACCAATTTAGTATCTGATGTTACATGCTACAAATGTGCCCTGGAGTGTGAGATGTCATATTAGAAAAAAAGAATCAGCAACCATAGTGCCCAAATAACATGCTGCATTCTTGTCTAGCCACAGATATTACAGCACTGTTTAGATTAAGGGCAGGGAAATTGTTGGTACAAGACATGCCATCAGCAGAGGGCTGAAATGAGCAAAGAGCCTGAAATGCACAATGAACAAAGAACTAAGGCAGAATGTTTTCTTTAAATCTCACCAACATTGATTATCCTCTTCTGAAATTGTTGCTTCCTTATTTGATATCCTGTGGGCTCCAATCACCCTGATAAAATCCAAGCAGCAAGCATTCCACTACAAGCCTTAACAATTAACCTCGACTCTGGAGACAGCATTTTCAAACCCATTCAGTCCTTGCAAGACATTCAAACATATGTGTACAGCAGGGATCACTTTATAGAGATCAGGAGCAGGAATTTAGGTTGATTTTCCCCAATCAAAAGGCACGTAGGGTAATTGTAATGTACCTATAGTTGAGCTAATTGAGATAACTCAGTCAGGACCAGGGATCAAAAGATCCTGGTCTCAGAAATTCAATAACTCATTGCATCAAGTTAATAAGCTTTGATCCTATTAAATGTGGTTTCTGGCAATTAGAAATACAACCTCCTTTGTTTGTACTCCAGTATAAGAGAGCATACAAACTCCCTTTCACTTTGTTCTCGGGACAGTCAGTTACAATATTCTGTGCTTTGAATGGATACTACTTACAAAATTCTCTAAAGAATAAATATGTGAAAGAGATAATTGATTTTGAGTGCAGAAGTATTATTTAATGACAAATCAATCAGGGGAAACAGCAGTTAATATAAGCTACACTTTTTATTATTGTGTTTCAACTGTGCTCTTAAAAATTAATAACAGTGAAATGCTGAAAGACAAGTTGTTACTTTAATATGTTTTTTAAGACATGCTGTAATATTAGGCAGACCTACAGGGAGCACAGTAAAAATGATTAATTAGCCTATAGGAAACTCAAGTTCAAATACTATTCCCACTGGACTAGTATTACATCTTTATAGGTTTCTGTAGAAGACAGAAAAAAAGTAGTTAAAGGGTGGGGCTAGGATCATGCAACTCCGTTCCTGATGAGCAAAGTACAGAAGATAATAGATCAGTAACAGAACAGACTAATGTAAGGAAAGCCATCTATGGATTAAAATATCACTTTCTGCTCTCTGAAGAAAACAACCCTCAACTGAAGTGCAGGCAAGGTTTGAACTTGTAGTGTAGAAAATCAGAAGAGAAATTGCATGATATTGATCCAGAATTTGCAGAGAAAAATGTTGCCCTCCACCCAAAAAAGCAGTGTCTACAGTGAGATCTTCCACTTTTCTGATGCCTGCTGTAAGGGTTCAAAGGGATCCCTGGTATCAACGAGGTACGATGCCATCAAGTTGAATTCAAGATGCCATCAGGGAACCAGGAACCAGGAAGCATTTTAATTAACCCTTTGAACATTGTAGAGATTGCTAAATAAAAGCTGTAAATTAGAAACTGAAAAATAATTTGTGTAAGTCAATTTTAAATTACTTATTTTAAAGTATTCAAAGGAAACTACAGTATGCATATATTAAAATTAGTTTAAGCAACAAATATTTTGCTGGGAAGAAATTATGATTTTATGCATGATTGTAAACTCACAGACCAGATGTCAATAAGTGAAGGATTTCTAGGGTATTTTACAGTGGGGCTGGTTCATAAAAATCATAAATTTATCTTAGTTCAACTGCTATCACCTTGTTTTCTTGAAAGACTTATGAAGCTTCGCTGAAATCACTGACAGCAATTTTGGGACTCTTGCGGGAAGCTCGACATGTACTAAAATCCTAAAGCCGCTATCAATTGCATAGAGTACTAATGATTAACAACAGTAGTTATGCTTAGAAAATCCTGGCCACTATCTTACGATTTGGGTTGTTAAAATTATATCAGAAAAGTAACCCGATACTAAAGTGGGGTAATGGATCTATTCAGTTGTAATTCTTTGTTCCTGTAATGAACATTGATGATCGTTTACATTCTCTCTTCATTGCCACCTTCCAACAGCAATGGATCAGCATTGTGGGGCATCTTAACACTGTTTGTGGAAGTTGCATAAAGATTGAGAAATTGCAAAGTTTATGAAACAGCATTATACATTTCTCTCCATAAAGCTGCACTGAAACTCACATTGCAATTTGTTAACGGGACATGTGGAATTGCAAGAAACACTTTCCTGTTGTTGGGTAGTGTTGTTATTAAATGAACAGGCACTGTAATGATAGGAGTAGAATGGGAGAAGAATAGTGACAGCAGAAGACATGTTCTCCATGCAAAATGTTCATAGAGACAATGAAAGTGCCACTATCAATGGGCTTGAAGACACGCAGAAGTGTGTACAAAATTACTCTTCTCTGGGATAATATAAACCTATGCACTGCACTATTTTTGTTTTGGGAGTTGTGCGAATGAGTTAAGCTAATGTTCCAAGAGTATCTGAAATGATTACTCCAAAATAATGGTCAATTTTTAAATTATATGGATTAATTTTCAGGATATTTTAAAATAATCTTCACCTCACTGTTACAATATTCAGGTATTAAATTATTCAAAGATCTGGCAGCATCATGATGGCATGCAGCATATTTACCATATTCTGATGTCACCATGCTACCATATGCATTGGAAACAATCAGCCTGATGTCATAGGTGGTAAATAGATGATGACTTGTTGCCAAATAGAGCTAATAGCCATAGATGAATTAGACAACAGGCTGTAATGAATAGATAGTATAATGCAACAAGTATCCGTTCAACATATTCCAGAAAACCTGCATATATCTACAACAGTTATCTGCTTTTTTTTAAAACAAAATGGCTATAAAGTATTTCCCATCGGATATTTTTTACGATGATAATGGAATTAGGCAACATTATACCTTTTAAAATGCTTTTCTGCAATCTGCCTAAATTTGAGCAAATTTATATTCTAATTACACAATACAGAAAGCTCTACAATAAGTTGATTATTATCTTATTATATTTCAGTATAATACAAACATAATTTTAATTTAAAATGTCACTAGTGCATCCACCAAAAGGAGTATCAAATTTTCAGTTGTTGAACTATAAATATTCCATTTTGATTTTTTTTTAAAGATTTTGCTTAGAAATGGGCCCTTCGGCCCAACTCATTCATGTCGGCTGTGATGCCTATCCATGTTAATTACTTTTCCCCATATTAGGCCTAGAAAGCACATAATTTCTTTAAATTTTGGAGTTCTGAGTTTTTTTTTAAATCTGGCTAGGATCGGCTGATTAGGGAGAGTGAGCAGGAAATAGACAGGAGTTATGAAGAGTTTGTAGAGAGTACCTCTGTGGCAGTCCCCCTCGAAAATCGGTATCTCATTTTAGATTCCGTTGGAGAGGATGACCTGACAGAGGAAGACCACGGCAACCGGGACCTTGGCACCGTGCCTGGTAGTGTGTTCCAGCGGGGAAAGAGAAATGCGGTGGTTATTGGGGATTCTATAGTGAGGGGTACGGATAACATATTCTGCGAAACCGACAATGAATCTCGGATGGTGTGTTGCCTCCCCGGTGCCAGGGTACGAGATGTCATGGACCGGTCCAGAATATTCTGAGGGGAGACGGTGATCAGCCAGAAGTCTTGGTACATGTAGGTACCAACGACATAGGTAGAAAAAGAGAAGAGGTCCTGAAGGAGGAATACAAGGAGTTAGGGAGAAAGTTGAGAAGTAGGACCTCAAGGGTGGTAATTTCAGGATTACTACCTGTGCCACGTGCCAATGGTAGAAAGAATAGAAAGCTCTGGCAGATGAACGTGTGGCTGAGTGACTGGTGCAGGGGGTAGGGCTTCAGATTTCTGGATCATTGGGACCTTTTTTGGGGGAGGCATGACCTATTCACTAAGGATAGGTTACACCTAAACTCCAAAGGGTCCAATATCCTGGCGGGAATGTTTAATTTAGCTGTTGGGGAGGGTTTAAACTAATCTGGCAGGGGGATGGAAACCAGGATGTTAGGTTACAAGATGTTAGGGTAAGGGAGGAGGTTTATAGAAACAAGGCTACAACAGTGTGCAGTGAGGATGGCAAGAAGGACAGGCAGGTGAGAAGTCAGGATAATTTGCTGAACAATAGAAGTACAACACATCAGGATGTTAGGATACAGGATGTTAGGATAGAGGATGAGGTATATCGAAACATTTCTAAGATAGTGTGGAGTGAGGATGGTAAGAAGGACAGGCAGGTGAAAAGTCAGAATAATTTGCTGAACAATAGAAGTACAACAAAATCAATAGCAGATACTGGACTAAATGTACTATATTTAAATGTACATAGCATTAGGAATAAAGTAGATGACTTAGTGGCACAACTACAGGTTAATAAATATGACATTGTGGCAATTACCAAGTCATGGCTTTATGACAGATGTGATTGGGAACTGAATGTCCAGGGGTACACAGTGTATAGGAAGGATAGGCGGGTAGGCAGAGGGGGAGGTGTGACCATGATGGTTAGTAATGATATAAAATCAATAGAAAGGAAGGACATTGGGTCAGAAGAGGCGGAATCCTTATGGGTGGAGCTAAGAAATAGCAAGGGTAAAAGGACAATAGTAGCAGTTATATATAGGCCCCCTAAAAGCAGTCAGGAAGTGGACCATAAGTTGCAGTTTGAAATAGTAAAAACATGCCAGAGTGACAATGTGAAGATAATTATGGGGGATTTTAACATGAAGGTGGACTGGGAAATCCAGCAAGGCAGTAGATCTCAGGAGAGTGAGTTTGTGGACCGTCTATGGGACGGTTTTTTGGAGCAACTTGTTGATGAGCCCAAGAGGGGATCGGCTGTTTTGGATTGGGTGCTGTGTAATGAACCGGAGGTGATTAGGGAACTAAAGGTAAAGGAACCACTGGGAACTAGTGATCAGAATATGATTGAGTTCAGTTTCAAATTTGAGAAGGAGAAGCTGATAACTGGTGTATCAATATTTCAGTGGAACAAAGGAAATTACAGTGGTATGAGAGAGCAACTGGCCCAAATTGATTGGAAGAGTAAGCCAGCTGGAGGGATGGCGGAGCAGAAATGGAAGGAATTTCTACAAGTAATAAGGAAAATGCAGGATAGATATATTCCAAGAAAAAAGGTTTTGAATGGAAAAAAGGCACAAATGTGGATAACAAGAGAGGTGAAGGCTAAAATAAAAGCAAAAGGGAGGGCATACAAGGAAGCAAAAATTAGTAGGAAAACAGAAGACTGGGAAACTTTTAAAAACCAGCAGAAAGAAACTAAGAAGGTCGTTAGGAAAGAAAAGATGAGTTATGAAAGGAAGTTGGCAGATAACATTCGAAAGGATACTAAGAGTTTTTTTAAATATATAAGGAGTAAAAGAGAGACATGGGTTGATATAGGACCAATCGATAACGGTGCAGGAGAGATTATAATGGATGATAAAGAGATGGCAGAAGAACTAAATGAGTATTTTGCATCGGTCTTCACTGTGGAGGACATCAGCAATATACCAGTTAGTCAGGGGTCTCATGGAATGGAACTGAGTTCAGTTAAGATTACTAGGGAGAAGGTGCTAGGAAAACTAAATGGGCTAAAGACTGACAAGTCTCCCGGACCGGATGAGGTGCATCCCCGGGTTCTGAAGGAGGTGGCTTTAGAGATAGCGGAGGCATTGGTGATAATTTTCCAGGAATCGATAGATTCCGGCATGGTTCTGGAGGACTGGAGGGTTGCAAATGTAGTTCCACTGTATAAGAAAGGTGGGAGGCAGCATAAGGGAAATTACAGACCTATTAGTCTGACGTCAGTGGTGGGAAAGTTATTGGAATCGATCCTCAAGGATGAGGCTATGGAATACCTAGAGGTGCAAGGCAAGATAGGTCCTAGCCAACATGGTTTTGTGAAGGGAATATCCTGCCTGACCAACCTATTGGAGTTTTTTGAAGAAATCACAGGTTGGGTGGATAAGGGAGAGACTGTAGGTGTTGTGTATTTAGACTTCCAAAAGGCCTTCGACAAGGTGCCGCATAAGAGACTGATTAATAAGATGAGAGGTCATGGAATTACAGGTAGGATAACAGAATGGGTGGAGCATTGGCTGGTTGGCAGGAAGCAAAGGGTGGGAATAAAAGGATCTTGTTCTGGTTGGCTACCGGTTGCTAGTGGTGTTCCGCAGGGGTCGGTGTTGGGGCCGCTTCTTTTTACCTTGTACATTAACGATTTGGATGACGAAGTAAATGGTTTTGTGGCTAAGTTTGTGGATGACACCAAGATAGGTGGAGGAGTAGAGAGTATTGAGGAGACAGGAAGGTTGCAGAGAGACCTAGATAGTTTAGGAGAATGGCAAGGAAATGGCAGATGAGATTCAATGTTGAGAAATGTGCAGTTGTACACTTTGGAAACAGAAATAAGCGGGCAGATTATTATCTAGGAGAGAAAATTCAAAGTACAGAAGTACAAAGGGACTTGGGGGTACTCGTGCAGGATACCTTATAGGTTAACCACCAGGTCGGATTGGTGGTAAAGAAAGCGAATGCTATGTTGGCATTCATTTCAAGAAGTATAGTGTACAAAATTAAGGAAGTGTTGATGAGGCTCTACGGGGTACTAGAGAGGCCTCATTTGGAATACTGTGCACAGTTTTGGGCTCCATATCTTATGAAAGATGTGCTGATGTTGGAGAGGGTTCAGAGGAGAATTATGAGAATGATTCCCAGAATGAAAGGGCTTACGTATGATGAGCATTTGTCAGCTCTTGGACTGTACTCACTGGAGTACAGAAGAATGAGAGGGGACCTCATAGAGACATTTAAAATGTTGAAAGGACTGGACAGAGTAGATGTGGTCAAGCTGTTTCCCTTGGTGGGTGAGGCCAGGACCAGAGGGCACAATCTTAGAATTAGAGGGTACAGGTTTAAAAACAGAGATGAGGAGAAATTTCTTTAGCCAGAGGGTGATGAATTTGTGGAATTCCTTGCCATGTATAGCAGTGGAGGCCAGATCATTGGAGGCGTTTAAGGAAGAAATAGATAAATATCTAAATAGTCAGGGTATCAAGGGAGATGGGGATAAGGCCAGAAATTGGGGTTAGAATAGTGTGTTTACCCCCCCCCCCCCCCCACTGCCCAATTTCTCTTTTTTCCCTTTTCTTTGGAGCAGACTCGATGGGCCAAATGGCCTACTTCTGCTCCCTTGTCTTGTGATCTTGTGAAAGTGATGCTTGGATGTTCCACTGGTTAATTAGACCATTATTTATAACTGCACTGCATCCATCCTAGTACATAGAAACTCCATTTTCTGTCCTTTCACACCGAATCACTTGGTCCTCCCACTTACCATTGTGTGGGGTCACTCTCTCCACAGGTCAGTTTTCAAGTTTTGTCTTATTTCAGATTTTCAACATCCATGGTATTTTGCTGTTCTTGTCACAACTGTAGAGGAGGCTTGACCCAAAAGCAGAGTAGCAGAGATGATTTAGCAGTGAATGATGACTTTAATAATAGATTGCAAAATAACAAGCCACAATGGGCCCCAAAACAGGAGAGAACAGAAACTAAACACTGCAGGCAACAAGGTAACCTTAGGCAAGGAGAGTAAAGCTGGGAACAACTGGCTGCAACCAGCTGGTTCAATGAGTGAACAAGGACTGTAGATGAGAACTGGGGTTAAAGAGGCTGCAGGTGATAAATCTGGAACGAGTGGCAGATGAATCTTATTAGCTGGATGGTGGCTGGGAGATGCCTGCATGTGCAGGCTGGGAGGTGTCCATGGGAGTAGACCTGACAGTTCCAGAACATGAATAGAATTCTTTTCATTGCCATACATTTTCTCTTATCAATTCCTCAGAAATTATTCTTTGGGCTTTGTGTATTACTAACAAACTCTGAATGTATTGCCTTTTGCCATATTTATTTTGGAAAAGCTTGGAGAGCTTTCTTTCTGCATTTTGCAAGGTAAAGTTACCCAAAAGGTTGTATGCAGGTCCAGGATTTTATTTTAATGGCAGTGACAGATTAGCAAAATAAATTTTATGTCAGGAGGCAATCTTGGACATGGATTTCTCATGCACCTATGGCCTTTGACCTTTTATGTTGTGGAAGGCACAATAACAACGATATATCAATCGTGGACAAGTGAAAGTTAATCATTGGATATATTGCCTATCAAATTAACTGCTTTGCCCTGGATGGTACCAAGATTCTTGAGTGTTGCTGCAAATGCACCATCCAGTCATCTTTCAAACTCATCCATTTCCTTTCCCATGACTATCAATTTACCTGTTTGCCCATTTCATTGGAATCCATTAGCAATTTTAATTACTGTTCACTTCCTCTTTCTGTTATTTTCTATTTCTCTATTTGTCCTCTCTCATCGTCAAACTTGCCTTGCATCCAGTCTTACCTTCAAAATCCATTATACATTGATATTGATATTTATTTATTAGTCACATGTACATCGAAACACACAGTGAAGTGCATCTTTTTGCATTACTGAGAATGTGCTGGGGACAGCCCGCAAGTGTCACCACTTTTCCGGCACCAACATAGCATGTCCACACCTCCTAACCTTTGGAATGCGGGAGGAAGCCAGAATACCCAGAAGAAACCCACGCAGACACAGGGAGAACGTACAAGCTCCTTAAAGACAGCAGCGGAAATTGAACCCGGGTCACTGGCACTGTAATAGCGTTACGCTAACCGCTACACTACCATGCCACCCAGTTACATTGGTTATTCAATCTGGCCGAACCTTGCTTCTAAGCCACTAGAGTGGTCACAGAACCACTGTTTATGTCATTGGCAAAGATTGCAACTTTAGCAAACTGTCATGAGAGGTTATCTTAATATCTCTTATTTACTCTACAAAGGCCAGTGTTAGGTCAAGTTCATGCAGTCAGTTAACTGGTAAATGAAGGTGAATCCTTTGCTTCATTTGTGGTCTCGGATCCTAATGGCTTGGGACTTTAGTGATGTTGAACTAGCAGATTTTCCGAACTAGCAGATACTCCAACATACTTTTAATTCTTTTTTTAAGCTGTTGCACAGCAATATTTCATTGAACCTGTTAAGTTTCTAGGGAGTGTGGTCAACAGAACTAGGTGAGTTTACATGAAGTGTGGGAACTTGCATCTTCGTGAGTGGAAGGGAGTGTGGGAACTGGGACCCCGATGAGTGGATAGGGACTCTGAGAACTGAGGTACCGATGAGTGGACAGGGAATCAGGGCTAAGGTGAGTGGATGGGGAATGCAACAAACATCACCTGACGAATCAAAAGCTGATTCATCAGGATTCCCAAATAGTTGGATAGCAGACTATTGGAGCTTTATTGTACATCGTGACACCAGTCTCAATGATAATGAAATATCTGTTGGATCTGATGCTGATCCAGTTCCATTGCCAAACAGCCTGGAAATATTACAAATAGACTGAAAAACACTGCTTGCTTCAAATCTACTTATCCTATAAATATAGCACACTGACTGATTCCTGTGTAGAATTGGAACACAGCATCTTCTGGATTTCAATCTGCTACTCAGCTGACTGTACAACTTGGCACATTGAATATTGCAAAACTACCCCCCAATATTTCAACTCATAAACCTAAAAGAAACTTAGAAAAAACTGAATTTGGGTTGGTTTAAATTATCATAGTTGAAACTCAAAGTTAACCTGGGCAGTCATCCTTACATATTCCTCTTTTAAAAAGTTAATCTATGAGGAGGGCATATTATTCAAAGTAATAGATGGTCATAGCATTGAAAATTCTGCAAGAATGCCCAAGCAAGTTAATTGAAAAAATATTGTTCAACTAGTAGACAAGCAGAAAGATGTGACATTGTGATCAATCACAGCAAGGAATATATACAGTACTTTATGGATGCATTCTTCCAGCATTGAGTATAGATCACAAGAAATGTAAATGAGCCATTTAAATTCATAATTTTTAAGCAATATTATTAAATAAAATGTTGTGATTTGATATTTGTTTGGAGCTAAAAGTGCAATAAAGGCAGTAAAATAATGTCAACTAAATAACTCCTATTAGTGGAATCTAAACAAATCTATTTAAAATGTAAACCAATAGAAAAGTAATTTCAATAATTGAAAAGGAATAATCAGATTAATATATCTTCATTATGTATGCCACATACACTGAAATATCACCAGCAGAATCAGGGAGCCTTATGTGAAGCTGGTAGCTAGGCAAGCCTAGAGCATTGTTACGAGCTGGTGCAGACCAGGCAACCTGAAGATTGGTCGGAGTGGCAGATGAGAGCCTTGGAGGCAGCACACCATCTGGAGCTGTCGAAGAGCATGGAAGAATTAGAGCAGAGAAAACTGCAGAGAACATATGCTGAATGGATCCAAAACATTCCACAAACCAAAAATAAATCTTGGGGATCACCGGCAATGCAATTCTATAAGAAATTTTCAAAGATGTACTGTTTATTGCTCGTATGTAAATTTCCAAACAGCATTGCTGAAGTAATGATAAGATTTTAAAAAAAGGAAATGCTTTTTTTTTATATTCAAGATAGCACTTCACCATATAAAACTTTCTTTGATTAAATGTTTATGCCCCGCCCTAAACTTATTTTATATTCACAATACTATGTGCGTTCAGATTTTAAAAAATAGGTTTTACATAAAAAAAAGGTGAGAGTTTAAGTTACCCATAAAAATTTCTATTATCAAAGTGTGAAGAACAAATCTTTGCTGCACTGTGACATGCCAAAATTGTTAGTGTATGCTTTACCTGGTTAATTCTGATATGCTTTTGGCTGCTTGAAAATGCAACTACATACTGTAGACCCCTCAGTACAGGGGAAGCAAAGATGATCTTTCTTTTTATTGCTGGTTTAACAACATTGTGAAAACTGGGCACTATTAGCTCTTGCATTGAGCTTTTACTTGCTACAGGTGCTAAGACTAGTCTAAAAAATGTGAATTTTATTTTACTTCCCTTTCAATTTTTGACATAATCTAAGTAACTATATATCACATAGTAAATGCTTGTTATGGCAGATATTGAATGATTGTTTAGTTTCTCAGTGCCCATGAAAAAGATGCATTATGTAAGAATGCTCTCATATTGAAAGTCTATAACATATTGCCCATAGCATGTCACAATTCACTTGCATTCAAGCAAGTAACTCACACTTAATGAGAAGGCAAATTAGGACCATACATGGAACCAAATCTTATGAAAATAGTACATTCTCTAAATTATATTTGTACAATAGAGAATTGTATTTGTAGGTTAAATGAATTAACTAGTTTCCTAAATTCACTTAAAGACTTCTAACTTTTCAAAGAAAATTGGCACAGGATCCACATAAAATATCAAGTCTCAGCTTGATAGAGGAAGGTGGGAAGTCAACACACACAATTTTTGACAAGAAAACAGATTTCAAACAAAATTGCAACTCATTCATGCACATTGAACAATTCATTTTTAAAATACTTGTGTATATCCTGCAAAAAAACACCAAAAATATAGAGAAACTGTAGAATATTCAGTTATATAACATGTGCGTAAAATCTCCATTGTTGACATGTAGGCTATAAATTCTTCAGCATCAAGAAAGGCATGTTAAATAATAGGCTAATGATCCCACAATGGTGTTCCTCAATGTGGGACCCATGCTGGTCTGTGTGAGATTAAGTAAAATGAATATTTTTTAAAGAAAAAAATTACATAGACTTATTAGTTTTTTGAGTGGAGTGGAATGTCACAAAATCCCAAATAGCACATAGTAGGTTTCATTTCTATCCATTGCAGCTTTCCTTCGGGTCTTCCAATCACAGAAATAGTGTGGCAGGAATGTAGATGTGTATATGGCTGGAGCCAGGGATCAGGAATGTTGCCCAAGTGTGCAGCTAGTGCAGGGATCAGCATGCAGAAGAAATGGCGGCCAGTTGTCCAGCTGGAGCTGGGCTTAGGGAATGTAGTAGATGTGCAGCCGGAGCCAGGGTTGTAAATGTGGATAGGTATGCGAGCAGGATTGGGAGCTGGAGACCAAGGTGTAACTGGGAGACTGGAGATGATGGTTAATGAAGAGTAGTGAAATGAGGAGGGAGGCAGCAGACAAAGGCTTCTATGCCTCAGTTCATACATGTGTATGTACATATAAAATGTCAAAATGCTGTACTGGTACCTGCAGTTTACTTTGGTAATGGAATGCATGTAAAAGATAAAACACTTCAACTCAATCAGAGAAAAACGGCACACATTTTAAAAAGAAATGATCTTAGAGTCATAGAGTTATACAGCACAGAAACAGGCCAGGCTTACTTCATGTTAGAGGTTTCTTCTAAAATGTTAAATTTCAACAGAAAAATCTACTTTTTATTCATACTCTTGTTGTCTGTACTAAATTGGATGAATTTCAGAATACTAAATGTAATTACAGTAGTTTCATTTAATTTCAAGCTTACAGTATATGCTCAAATCTAGCAGTAAAAAAATAGACAAAAAAGGGAAGGACCTCAGAAGAGCTCTATGTCCATTTGAAAAGGTAGCCAAACCTTGGCATTAAAAGGGTTGAGAAATGTTGTTCTATAATACTCATATTCTGTAACATCAACCTTACACAGTTGATGAAGAGGAAAGCCTTTCCTTTGCAATCTCCATTACAGCTAGGTTTTGAGTCTGGTACACGGGTCATGGGATGAAGATTTAGCAACTGGGAGGAGGGGGTTCATGAGGGCTGAAGAAAGCCAATGGATGCTGCATAGGAAATGGGGCAGTGAGCCAGTTGTTGTGTTGGGGGAGGGAGGAAGCTTGGACCTTAAGGGTCAAGTCAGCTAATTGGGGGAGGTGGTGGGAATGACAGTATGTTTCAATTCTCCTGAACTTAAGATAGTACAGGTGCAGTCTGCTTAATCTCTCCCCATAGGAAAAAAGCCTCATCTCAGGAATCAATCTGGGTGAACCTTCACTGAACTCCCTCAATTACTTCCTCTGGCAAGGACACCAAACCTGTACATAATACTCCAGATGTGGTCTCTCCAAGACTTTATATAATTGTACTCTTATACTCAAAAGCTCTATTGTATGGCCAACATACCATTTGCCTTCCTAATTGCTTGGTATACCAACATGTTAATATTCAGTGATTCATGTATCAGGATACTCAGGTCCCTCTGAGCACCAACACCTTTCAATCTGTCATCATTTTAAAAAAAGCACACAACCATATTTTTTCTACTTAAGTGGATGACTCCACATTTTTCCATGTTATATTCTAGCTGCTCATTAGTCTGTCCATACTACCCTGAAGCTTCTCTGCATCCTTCTAACAATCCACTCTGCCATTCATATTGGTATCATCGGCAGACTATCAATATTATGCAACAGTGCAGAAAGAGGTTAACAATTATTGTTTCTGGTATTATATGTTGTATTTCTGGTACAACATTTGTTTTCTATTTAAAAAATATTTAAGAATAAGTTAATATTAAAATTAAAGAACAAACTTAAGTTATGGAAAGTTAAACTAGGGCAGGACATGCATAGTGAATGGCATGGCCCAGGGGAGTGTTGTAGAACAGAGAGACTAAGGACTACAATGCACAGTTCCCTGAATGCAGTCACACTGTTAGATAGGGTGGTGAAGAGAGCATATGGCACGCTTGCTTCATCAGTCAGGGCACTGAGTACAAAAATTGGGATGTCATGTTACAGCTATACAAGATGTTGGTAAGACTACACTTAGAGTATTACGTGTAGTTTTGGTCACTTTTCTATAGGAAAGATGTGATTAAGATGTGAAGATATGAAAAGATTCACAAGCATGTTGTTGGGAATGGAGGGCTTGAGTTATAAGGAAAGTCTGAATAGGCTGGGACTATTTTCCCTGGAGTGCAGGAGAATGAGGGGTGATCTTATAGAGGTTTATAAGATCATGAGGTGTATAGACAAGGTGGATGGTTATAGTCTTTTTCCCCAGAGGCTGGAGATGACACCAGTGTTGTTGGCAGAATCTCAGATGGCAATGAGAAGGCGCACAGGAGTGAGACAGATCGGTTGGTTGAGTGGCGTCGCAACAACAACCCTGCACTCAATGTCAGCAAGACCAGGGAATTGATTGTGGACGTCAGATAGGGGAAGTCAGGAGAACACACACCAGTCTTCATGGAGGGGTCAGCAGTGGAAAGGGTGAGCAGCTTCAAGATCTGAGGATCTATCTTGGGCCCAACACATTGATACAATCACGAAGAAGCCACGCCAGTTTTTGTAACTTACTGTAAGTTTTATGTCTTTATGTCTTGCACTGTACTGCTACCACAAAACAACAAATTTCATGACATATATCAGTGATAATAAACCTGATTCTGATTCTGAGTCTAAAACTTGAGGCCATAGGTTTAATGTGAAAGGGGAAAGGTTTAAAGGAGACCGAAGGGGAAGTTCTTCACAGAGGGTGGGGGACCATATGGAATAAGCTGCCAGAGGAAGTGGTAGAGTCAGGTACAGTTACAATGTTTAAAAGACATTTGGACAGGTTCGTGGATAGGAAAGGTTTAGAGGGATATGGGCCAAATGCAGGCAAATGTGACTAGCTTAGGTAGGCTCCTCAGTTGGCTTGGATGAGTTGGGGCGAAGGGCCTGTTACTATGCTGTATAACTCTATGGCAAAAGGGAGCAGAACCAATCACCACAATTTTCCACAAATGATGACGAATGGTATTTATGACAAAGGTCTACAGGATGGCATTGTGTTACACCCTTGATCTGGACAAGAGAGGGGATAATGCAGGAAGTTATAGCCAAATTAATCTGCCTTGATTGTGGGAATAATTCACAGCAGGCAATTAGGGAACGGTTAGAAAGGCACAGGCGGTTCATAACAGTAAGAAGTCTGTAAAGAACAGGTCTGAGTAATTAAAAACATTATTTTAAGTAAATGACAGAGGCTCCAGATAAAGAGCTTGAGAGGAATGCTGAATATATGGATTTTCAAATGATATTTGACAAAAATACAACACAAAAAACCATGTTACAAAAAATTAAAGCACTGTGTATTGAAGGAAATATAAATGTCTGACAGATTGACAGAAAGGCTAAATGTATGTTTTCATACTGGCGAGATGCAAGCGCAACCAACAATTGGGATACCGGGACTTAAATTGATTTCCATATAGATAAAAGAAATGACATAAAAGTCCACAGAGGAAACAAAAGCTACAGAACTTGCAGGTTATCAATAGAATGCAAGCAACTTTAATAAGTGAAAAAAAGGATGATGGAGTAGCAGACGTGTGAAACATTTTAGAAATGTGAAAATAAACATACATTAAAAAATGGCTTTTAACAAGATTATTTTGTACAAAAAAAACAGGAAGGAGATCATTGCAACTACAGTAATTTCTACCCTCTAAGGTTTGTAGCTTTGCAAAGCCAAAAAAGAGAGTACAGTGTCTGGATTACATGGGACAAAGGTTTGCTTCTAGGTACAATTGTTACATTTCTGCTAGAGAAGGTAGTATTCAAGTGTGCAAAATATGTGTGAGACCCTTACTTACTGCTCCCTCTCTGTGGGGAGATCTATGAGACCCTCTCTCATTGCTCCTCCTTTGTGTTCTCTCTTTGACAGGAGTTCTGTGAGACCCTCTTTCACTGCTCCCCGCTCTTTGACCACACTCTCACCCAGCCACCTATCACTTGCTCCACCCCTTTGCTTCACCATTTTTATACTGGCTATCTCCCCTATATCTTTCAGTCCACGTGAAGGGTCTCGACCCAAAATGACGACTGCCCATTTCCCTCCATAAATGCTGCCTGACCCATTGAGTTCCTGGTATGTTGCTCCAGATTCCAGAATCTGCAATCTCTTGTGTCTGCAAAATATGCTTTTTTGAATTCCCCAGTTCATGCATCCAGTGCTATAATCCTATGTGTTTACAATTTGCTGCTAAATCTCTTAACACATTCCAGAATCTTGATGTGACATAAAGTACTGCTGAGACATGTCCAAATGTCCAATGACTGCAATTTGCCTGGGTTCCAGATGTGCTTATGACTCCTCCTTGATTCTGTTACACTCTCTCTCCCCTTCCAAATCCTTGTCTCCTAACAATACATTAAGTATTGAAGCACCTACTGTATTTCTCCACTGTGAGTAAAAAAACATGTCTTTTCTGTACAGGGTATTTAATATTAAAGTCACACATATTTCTCCCTTAACAATATATTTGGAGGAGTTCTTGTATCAAGAAAACCAACATTGTAATCATCTACTTTTCACTGGGAGGTCTTTTTCATGCAACTGCGAGATAGTTGGAAAGAAGTTGCTATCAGCCAAATCAATATATAGTGCTATCCTTGTGCTGGATTGCAATCAGTGACACTGCTGATTGATGGACTAATGTCAGGGCAAAGATCAGTATGCTAGGTCACAGCAGAATGTAGCTAGGATAATGATCAGAGAGTTGTGAGAAAACTAAGACAGAAATCAAAGAACAAGGGAAAAAAAAGCACAGCTGAAAGAAAGAGATCAGAGAGCTGAACAGAATGAGATATAGTCAAGGCAGTAATTGGGCAGTCACTACAGATTGAACTAACAGAAAATGGCAGCAAAATAATAAATAGCAACAATACTAAAATTGTATTTAAAAGTAATAACAGAATGGATGTTGGAGTATAAGGAGTTGCCTTCGAAACATTGATTGAAATTATCATTTTTAACAATATTTATTGAAGCAGACAAAAGAGTGAAGTGGCATAAGGTTTTCCAGGAGACCTATCTGTCTTTCCATTTGGAAACTCAGGAACAGTCAAAATACATTGTCTAACTTTTACATTTAATTCTCTGATCCAAGCTTTTGTCAAGTGAGATTCCATGTCAGTAATGAGAATTGGTCCATTTGTCTACTTTTGAGGTCCTGTGCATCAAATTGCGCTTGTGACCTTGCAGCCATTGGTGTCCCATAAAACAGAAATGACCCTGACGGGTAGCGAGGCTTCAGAAGACCAATGGGGCCTGAAGCTCAGCCCCTGCCCACCCTTCCACAGCTCATTGCTTCCAATGGCCCTTTTAACTGCTTCTAAAGGTTTCTGATGATCAGAGGCATTTCATATCAGTTTGAACAGAGAAACTAATTAAATGGATACATTTACTTGAAAACACCTTTATATGCTAAAGATTAATTAAAACATTTAAGATTAAGTAAAATAAAAAAAGTACTTGCTTTTTCAATCAAAGTCGACAATCAATTTAAATGAGGGGAGTTACTCTACATAACCTAGCATAAAGTTGAGGGGCTAGTTGTGAAATGCATCTAGCCACACAATTCAAGACATCTGTTCTCCTCTCCTGGACTTAATGTTGAGTCCAGCAATGGAGCAGGGAGTCTGGTGCATTGGCATCTGACTAGTAACTCAGTCCTGACTTTTGCCGGCATAATCAAAGACCCCACCCACCCAGTACATTCTCTCTTCTCCTCTCTCCCATCAGGCAGAAGATACAAAAGACTGAAAGCATGTACCACCAGGCTCAAGGACAGCTTCTATCCCGCTGTTATAAGACTATTAAACGGTTCCCTAGTGCGATAAGATGGACTCTTGACCTTACAATCTATCTCATTATGACCTTACACCTTATTGTCTACCTGCACTGCACTTCCTCTGTAGCTGTGACAATTTTCTCTGCATTCTGTCTTGTTTTACCTTGTACTACCTCAATGCATTATATAATGAATTGATCTGTATGAATGGTATGCACAACAAGTTTTTCACCATGGCTCAGTATAAGTGACAATAATAAACTAATTCCAAAAATCAACAGCGAACTAACCCACATATGGCAGCTAACCAACGGGTCTCTATGGAAGCATCAAGTGAAGAATAGCACAATATGACGCTATTGATCTCTTGCATGACCGAATCCAATACCTTC
This sequence comes from Pristis pectinata, assembly GCF_009764475.1. Lineage (NCBI taxonomy): Eukaryota > Metazoa > Chordata > Chondrichthyes > Rhinopristiformes > Pristidae > Pristis > Pristis pectinata. Next base: position 109,380,283 of record NC_067407.1, read on the forward strand.
TTATGAACCCTTTGTTCACTACTTAGTAGCTCTGGTTTACAGAGACTATTTTCCTGTTTCTTTAAGCTGTTCACCATATCAGAAAAGAATCATGAGTAAAGCAAACCGTCCTATACCTTACTCCTACCATTATTCTATAGTGACAGCTATACCGATAGACATACTTATTACAACTACATAGAATATTGAAGCTAATGGTAATTAATCAGCATAATATGTTTGTTTTTGTTTTCATTCTGACAGTATTGCCATATATTTGACATTTTTAAATTTTTTGACTTCACATTTCCACTGCAGAACCCTGACTACCAAAGCACACATTTTAAAAAAGACTATAATTTCATATTATTTTCTAAATTCTTTAAATCAGTTGTTAGAAAATATGGAAGGCATGTGTATGCATTTCTGCTAAGAGATTCCACTGGGCAAAACACCAAATCAGGAGCACAAAATTAGAAAAATTACTCATTATCATTAAATGTGTGTGCTTCTGAAAAAAACAATCAATTGATCAAGAATTAACTGTCATTTATTGAAAATCAATGCACAAACAGCAAACAAAACCTGTAGTTACTGCAGTCGTTTTCAAACATTTTAATATTTAAAAGTATTACTCAAATTGATGATGATACAATTTTACTGATTCATTAAGAACAGTGCTTCAGCTGTTCCCCAGAATTACAGTTTGGTCAGAGTAGCTCTTTAATTAGTTGAAATAAGCAAAGATAAATGGAAAAGTTCTGGTGTGTTTCAAGCATTAAGTGAAGCATTATAATTTAAACATTCTCAGGGAACCTGAGCTACCAGCCATAAATGCAAGCAACATACAAAATAAAAGAAATGTAATAATTTCCCAAAGGTGGGGAGAGAGGTTTATTCAATAATTATCAGTGATTTGATCAATAAATTAAAAGATCAGCAAAACCATCAATCATTATTCATTTCACCTGAGCTATAGTTTAGATGGTTGGTCTCATCTAGGAGCAAAATAGATTGACCTCGAATGAAATGATAACAAGAAAAACTTAGAATATGGATTACAGAGTTGAACAATAAGACAGATGAATTTTGTATTGAATACCTCATAAATAATCAGAACCTACAGAATCAAATTATTTTGGTAACAAAGATAATTATATTGCAAGACAACAATCATGAACAAAGACTGCTGATGTTGCTTAATTTTGATGATTCTATTTGAAGTGTACCAACTCTGCTAATGCAAGTACTGTTACATGTGCTGCAAAGCATATGATTAGAATATTTCTTGAGCCAGAAAAAAATGATAAATCAACTACCAAAATATAAACAATACATATTATTACAGAAATTCAAAAGCTGCATTTAGGGTTAGGGTCAGTGATAAATAGGTGTACCTATGTTTCATCATTTTTATCACAACTTATCAAAACTCATTCAGCCCATCTAATTGCTTCCTTATGAATTCCAATGTGTTAGCATATAACCTATTCAGAAGTCAAGTTCCAGTATGAATTATGAATTATATGAAGACAAACTTCCTGATATCAGTCCTGAATTTGCCTTTTCTTAGTTTGGTCTTTAGACCTTATGGCCCAGTTGATTCATAGGGTAGTCATCCATGTAAAAATCTGTATGAAGCAGGCATTTGGAACCAAAATGGAAATGAATTGGTCTCTTGGAAACAGAATGATAATGTGGTAAGGACAAAGCCTTATCAAAAATTCATTTTGCTTTCTTTATTTTCAGTGGTGCATTGGCATCAAAGGCATTTGTACTTTCCTATTACAGAGAACAAGCACCAGGATAAATCGCATGCCAATTAAAATTGACATATCTAGAACCATGCTGTCTGAGCATTCATATATAAAAAATTGACGAGTTTTGCTGAATAGTTAATGCTTCAGATTCTTCTGCCATTGTTTGTTGATGGTCTTTTCTCCCCTTTGCTTCATTGCAAGATAACCTTCAGAAGACAAAGCTGTGCTATTGCATGCTTTACAGCATGTCATTTTATGCATTGGTGTGGTCTAAATTTGGAGATTTGGAAGACTACTGGTACTGCAAAAAATATGTGATGGTTTATCAACTCAAGCAATTTTGAATATGCATCAATAGCTTCAACTTATGTGAGTAGTGTGAGTGTTGAAGGATACAGCTGAGACCAAAGTTACAGACATTTTATAGAGACTGCACAAGATGATTTCATTTTACTCATGTTCCACTAGACAATGGTCTGGCTTCTGTAAAACTATGCATATAGGCAGTCTGGCAACAGAGACTGTTGTGGAATTTGGGGCAGCGAAGGAGATGTGTTGTTGCCAAAGTCTGATGGAAATTGTGCAGATAAATAATGCTGATTTTCCTGACATTTGTCCCCAATTCATTTCCATGTGCAAAGATCAGTATAAGAATTCAGAGACTGGTTTTTCTGTTCCATTTTACTTCGCCCAGGAACAAGGCTTTCTCAAAGAAGCCGAGCATGGTCTCCGCCAACAATAGCTCAGGTTCAATGTACTAATCTTAGTAAAGCTGCATCCTATTTCAGTTTCCCAGCATTAAAACCAAATAGCAATCAATGAAGTTGTCAATATGTTCACAGCAGCATCGTTCTAAACCTCCAGACTAAAGGGACAGTGACAGTAAGCTGACGCAAAATCTTAAAGAGCATGTAAGCCAATTTCTTAACAGAGCATCCACAACCTCTTGTTTTTATATCGTCAGATAATTGCCCTTTAATAAAAGTAGGACCACCTGAGATTGCTTGGCCTGCATGCACTTGGCATATATTCCACTTTTGATCCCACCATCCTCTCCTCCATCTTCTGTCTATGAACATTGTACAGTGCAGGAGGAGCAACTGCTCATGCTCATAGTCTGGCAAATCAAACTCAATTGTAGGTTGACCTAGAAAGGTGTAGCGCATGTAAGGCAAGGTGGAAGATTCATGTGTCGGGGGGGGGGTGTAGGGTGCGTGAAAATTATCCATAATGTTGGTATGGTTAGCAAGGGGAGAATGAAATCCTGGACATGGGTTAAAGGAGAAGCTGAAACCAATAGTTTTGATGCGAAGTTGTGATTTTATTTTCTTGACATCTGTTTTGCATTTTGAATAAAATTTAGAAGTTGCTAGCTCTGCCAATTCACTCCATTTAACATAATCTAGCCGTAATGTCATAAAATGTATTTTCTAGTTTGGGCACAAAATAGAAAAAAGTGAAATTCCAAGTGCAACCACTGGAAATGTTTATGGAAAATTAAAGCTTTATAGATTCATAGATTCATGGAGTTTACCAAGATGCCTATCTCTGCTAATCCCATTTGCCTGCATTTAGCCCATATCCCTCTAAACTTTTCCCATCCATGTACCTGTCCATATATCTTTTAAACGTTGCAATTGCACCTGCCCCCACCACCTCCTCTGGTAGCTCTTTCGATATACCCACCATCCTTTGTTTGAAAAACTTGTCCCTCAGATCCCCTTTAAATCTTTCCCCTCTCACTTTAATCTATGCCCTCTAGTTTTAGACTCCCCTACCTTGAGAAAAGGATTGTGACTACATACTCTATCAATGCCCCTCATAATTCTATAACGTCACCCCTCAGCCTCTTTTAGACATTGAATCCATCTGAATTTTAGTTTGTTGATGGTCTTTCCTCCTCTTTGCTTCATTAGAAGATAGTTTGATTTATTTAGAAAATGATGACATCTTTTAAATTATAACTGAAATCTTTATACAGGAACAGTTAAAATGGTACCTCTAAAATATTTACAGTTTTAAAGTTGGTCTGAATGAACAGCTTGGCTAAAAGATGAAATATTTGCCATAGAATGAAGATTTAGTAGAATGGTTCCAGTGATGACAGGAGACTTTGAGTAGACTAGGCCTGTGTTATTTAGAACAATGAGAGAAAATCACATTGAAACTCACAAAATTATTTTACAGCTCAACAGGCTGCATAGCCAGGGGTCTCAGTCTCAGAATAAGGGTAGGCCATTTACGATTGAGGTGAGGAAATTCTTTACAGTAGGTGGCAATGGAGGATCAGTCACTGGATTTATTCAAAACAGAAATGGATAGATTTCTGGATATTCAGCCAATTGAGGAAAATGTGAATGATGCAGGAAAATGGTGTTGAGGTAGAAGATTAGGTATGATCTTGATGAATGATGGAGCAGGCTTCAAGGACAACTAGTCCACTCCTGTTCCTATATTCTCTAACAAATGGACAGATTTTAAGTAAAATTGAGTTTTCACTGTGTTTTGAAAACAAAATGCCAGAATTGTTTACAGGTTTTATTCTTTATGTATGTGGCTTGTAATAATATAACGGTGTGTCTAATTAAAAAAAATTAAACAATAGATCAAATTAAAATGAAAACATAAGGAAACAGTTTAATTTAATAAAAAAATAAACACTACAATGCATTCTAATGGATTAAGCTCTTATCACAATTTCTCGTCTTTTTGGATAGAGATTGTTAATTGAGAGCAGGCATAAGAAAAGCTGATGCAGGTCTGAAAAATATACCTCTTGGAGGGCTTCATATCAGACAAGGCCCATTTTGTTGATTTTTAATGGGAACGTACCTGAGCTGCTGATAGTCTCTGGAGCCTGTCACTCAGAACCAATTTCAGGTATTACGTATTCAACAAAATAAATACTTACCAACAAAGCAAGCTCTTTTCTGTGCTCCTCAGTGCCCAGTTTGCAGCTGATTACAGCCCCCACAACACCTGGAACTCAATCACAATACCAGCTGAGCACTCACTCCCAACTCAATCCAAAAACTTCTGCTAGCTGCTGATTATAATTTACCCCTAATGCCACAACCAAATCCTTTGTCCTGATCCCCTAATAATTGACACCCTAACTCTATTCCCCGCTCTATCTCCATGACCGATGAACCAGAGCAGTGGAAGTACCTTTTCCAGTCTAGAAGCCAATATTTTGGAAAAAAATTTAGAATCCACATTCAATAAAGAAATACGTCAATAAGATGCACATTCAGTGGGATCTTTATCCTTTTTAAGAATTAAATAAATAGTTGCTTCATAAAAGGATTGTGGTAATTTACCCACTGATAGGGCATCTTTAAAAATTTTACCTAACCAGGGAGAGAGAAGATCAGAAAAGGATTTAAAAAATTCAACTGTATACCCACCAGGACCGAGTGTTTTACCCGAATTCATTGAAGAAACTGTAGCGACTCACTGTCTGAGCAAGCGAACCGGCTCGGCAGTCAGGTTGCATGTCATCGGAGCGGTGAGGCCCAAGCTGGCGTTGTGCCTTCGTTTTCCCCAAGCGACAGGGAGAACCCGCACGCGGGAAAAGTTTGATGACATAGCGCATACGTCATTTCCGTTTTCGGTGGGTGGGAACTGTTCCTCTTAAAAGGCCCGCGAAAGGTGGGTAAACAAATCAGTTTTTGTTCTGCAGCCCACCGACGAGTGTCTTGCTTTCACATCGCAGTAGCAGCCGCTACATTGGTGATCCCGATGGTCCAAACGGATTTTGGACCCGCACAATGGATGACAACGCAGCAGCCAACGCAGTGGCGCTCAAGCTGCCCACCTTTTGGATGCTTCAGCCCAGCATCTGGTTCGATCAGGCTGAAGCACAATTCCAACTTCGGCAGATCACCTCCGACTCCACAAAGTACCACCACGTGGTCAGCTCTCTGGACCAGGAGACAGCTGCCCAGGTCGGAGACTTCATCCAATCTCCTCCTCCGGAGGATCAGTACCTGGCTTTCAAAGACCTTCTTATTCGGACCTTCGGACTCTCCCGTCGCGAGCGTGCCGCCCGCCTGCTTCATCTCAACGGCGTGGGGGACAGATCCCCATCGGCCCTAATGAACGAGATGCTGGCCTTGGCTGAGGGACACAAGCCTTGCCCAATGTTCGAACAGGCCTTCCTCGAACAACTACCCGATGACATTTACCTGCTGTTGGCCGACGCCAATTTCAGCAACCCATGTGAGGTAGCTGCCCGGGCAGATGTCCTGTGGAAGGCCAAACACGAGAGCGGGTCGGCTGTTGGCCAAATCGCCAGGCTGTGAGCCCAATGCTTACCTAAACCAGTCCCAGCAACCGAGCAACCACACCCCAGAAATGTAGGCAACGACACTGGCGACCAGCTATGTTTCTACCATCAAACGTGGGGCGCGGAGGCCTGTCAATGCCGCCCACCCTGCAAGTTTCAGGGAAACGCCAGGGCCAGCCGCCGCTGATGGCTACGACGGCTGGCCGCCAACACAGCCTCCTATTCGTTCGGGACAAGCAGTTCGGGCGTCGTTTCCTTGTCGATACTGGAGCAGAGGTCAGTATTTTGCCCCCGACCGACCGCGGCACTTGTAACAGGCAACAGGGTCCTGTACACAATGCCGCAAACGGCGCAACGATACGGACTTTTGGTACCCGTACAGTTCAATTACAATTCGGCGACAGCCGTTTTACCTGGAACTTTACCCTTGCCACCATCGCCCGGCCACTCCTGGGAGCCGACTTCCTTCGGGCCCACAGCCTGTTAGTCGACCTGTGAGGGAAGCGGCTAGTGCACTCCAGAACTTTCCAAACCTACCCCCTGGGAGAAGCCAGATTACCAGCCCCGCGCCTGGACTCCGTTTCCCTGTCTGGCAACGAGTTCACCAAGCTCCTAGCCAAGTTCCCATCGGTTTTGGCACCTCAGTTTACAAATTCGATGCCCAAACACGGGGTGCAGCACCACATCATTACCACAGGGCCACCCCTTCATGCCTGAGCACGATGACTACCTCCAGACAAGCTCCGCCTGGCAAAGGAAGAGTTCTGCCGCATGGAGGAACTGGGGATCATTCGCAGGTCAGACAGCCCCTGAGCCTCCCCCATGCACATGGTCCCCAAAGCCACCGGCAGGTGGAGGCCCTGCGGCGACTACCGCAGGCTGAATGACGCCACCACCCTGGACTGCTACCCCATCCCTCACATCCAGGACTTCGCGGCGAACCTACACGGGGCCCACATCTTCTCCAAGGTGGACCTCGTCCGGGGATACCACCAAATCCCGTTCCACCCTGACGATGTCCCCAAAACTGCGCTTATCACTCCATTCGGCCTCTTTGAATTCCTTCGAATGCCGTTCGGCTTTAAGAACGCCGCGCAGACTTCCCAGTGGCTGATGGACGCGGTAGGCCGACACCTGGACTTCATGTTCATTTAGTTAGATGACATGCTAGTCGCCAGCCGTGACCGCCAAGAACACCTTTCCCACCTCCGCCAACTGTACTCCCGTCTCCGTGATTTCGGCCTCACTATTAACCCGGCCAAGTGCCAATTCGGACTTGACTCTATCGATTTCCTCGGCCACAGAATCACCAGCGAAGGAGCAACACCCCTACCCACCAAGGTAGACGCTATCCGCCATTTTGACCGTCCCAACACGGTCAAAGGCCTGCAGGAATTCCTGGGGATGGTCAACTTTTACCATCGGTTCATCCCTGCAGCAGCCCGTATCCTGCACCCTTTGTTCTCGCTGATGTCTGCCAAGGGCAAGGACATCGCCTGGAACGACGAGGCTGTGGCTGCCTTCATTAAGGCCAAGGACGCCTTGGCAGATGCCGCGATGCTGGTACACCCTAGGACAGACGTCCCAACCGCCCTTACGGTGGACGCATTCAACACCGCGGTTGGTGGAGTACTGGAACAACTAACAAAGGCCGTTGGCAACCCTTGGCATTTTTCAGCAGGCACCTTAGACCACCCGAACTGAAATACAGTGCCTTTGATCGGGAACTTCTAGCGCTGTACCTGGCGGTCCGGCATTTCCTGTACTTTTTAGAAGGCAGGCCTTTCACCTCTTTCACTGATCATAAGCCTTTGTCCTTCGCTTTCTCCAAGGTCTCCGATCCCTGGTCAGCTCGTCAGCAGCAACATTTGTCCTACATTTCTGAATTCACAACGGATATCCAACATGTCTCCAGAAAGGACAATGTCGTTGCTGATGCGCTTTCCAGACCGACCATCCACAGCCTGTCACTGGGTGTTGACTACACGGCCCTGGCTGACGCACAGCAAGCCGACGATGAGCTGCCCAGCTACAGAACCGCAGTCTCGCGCCTGCTGCTCCAAGATTTTTTAGTTGGTCCAGGTCAGCAGACCCTCCTGTGCAATGTCGCAACAGGTCAGCCCCGCCCTATAGTTCCTGCAGCCTGGCGGAAACACGTTTTCAATTCGGTACATGGGTTGGTGCACTTGTCCATCAGGTCAACTGTCTGACTGGTCGCCAGCAAGTTCATCTGGCATGGCCTGCGCAAACAGGTCAGTGAGTAGGCCAAGACTTGTCCGCACTGCCAGACATCAAAAATCCAACGACACACCAAGGTCCCGCCATAGCAGTTTGAGCCTACCCGTAGAAGGTTGACCATATCCACGTCGACGTTGTTGGTCCTCTGCCAGTTTCAAGAGGAACCCGGTACCTCCTTACCGTCATGGACTGGTTCACGAGGTAGCCAGAGGCAACCCCTCTATCCGACATCATGACTGATTCCTGCACCCGAGCGCTGCTCACAACTTGGGTCTCATGTTTTGGTGTTCCGGCCCACATCACTTCAGACAGGGGCACCCAGTTTACCTCTAGCCTCTGGTCTGCATTAGTGAACATGCTAGGGACGCAGCTGCACAGCACCACGGCCTACCACCCTCAATCAAATGGGTTGGTGGAATGTTTCCACTGCCATCTGAAATCAGCCCTGATGGCCCACCTGAAAGGTCCTAACTGGGTCGACGAACTGCCTGGGTCCTGGCTCGGCATACGCACTGCCCCCAAGGAAGATCGCCACGCTTCGTCAGCTGAACTCGTGTACGATGCACCCCTGGTCATCCCAGGGGATTTCATACCCGCCCTTCGGGGCCAAGAGGAACAACCCACGGCAGTCTTGGAAAGACTGCGCGAGAGGCTCGGCAGCTTGGCACCAATTCCCACTTCGCGACGTGGTCAAGCCCCACCCTGTGAGCCCAAGGAACCACGAGACTGTAAGTTCGTTTTCGCTCACAGGGGCACACCCTGGGCACCGTTGCAATGACCATACGAGGGGCCGTTCCAGGTCATCAGGAATAATGGGTCCACCTTTATTTTGGACCATTGGGGGCAAGGAAGAGGTTTTCATGATGGACTGCCTCAAACCGGCCCATTTAGATCTACAACAACCGGTCGAGGTCCTAACACTGCGACACAGAGGCAGACCTCCTAAGCAACGGCTAGCACAGCCCGCGAACATTGGGGACTGTATCGTCGGTTCTGGGTGGGGGGGTGGTGTAGCGACTCACTGTCCGAGCAAGTGAACCAGCTCGGCAGTCAGGTTGCGCGTCATCGGAGCGGCGAGGCCCAAGATGGCATTGGGCCTTCGTCTTCCCTGAGTGACGGGGAGAACCTGCACGCAGGAAAAGTTTGATGACGTAGTGCATACGTCATTCCCGTTTTCGGTGGGCGGGAACCGTTCCTCTTAAAAGGCCCGCGCAAGGCAGGAAAATAAATCAGTTTTTGTTCTGCAGCCCACTGACTAGTGTCTTGCTTTCACATCGCAGTAGCAGCTGCTACAAAGTTACTTTCTTTATTTCTTCCTCCGAAATGGGTGCATCTAATATTAAACGTTCATTAAGTGATAATTTCGGAGTCTTCAAATTCCTTACAAATTCATGCATCGATGTAGAATCCTCACGAGATTCTGATTGATATAAATAAGTACAAAATTCTTGAAAAGATTTGTTAATTTGATAATGGTCTACTGTGTAGTTACCATCTCGTTTACGAACTTTAATAATCTGACGTTTAGTTGAAACAGCTTTCAGTTGGTTGGCCAACAATTTACCAGATTTATCACCATGTATATAAAACTAACTTTTGGTTTTGAGTAATTGATTTTCAATTGGAGATGTTAATAATAAAATGTGCTGTAATTGAAGTTCTGTTCTGATTTTATAGAGCTCCAGACTAGGAGCATCAGAGTATTTTTTATCGATTTCTTTAATCTTATCAGCCAATATACGTAATTCATTATTAGTTTGTTTTTTCAGTCCAGCAGAGTAAGAAATAATTTGACCGCGGATATAAGCTTTAAAGGTATCCCATAATATCCCACTGGAAATTTCTTCAGTAAAATTATTTCTGATGACCAGACAGGATTCATTAAGAATTGGTATTTGCATTTTAATATTAGGAGGTTAATTAATATTATATATACCCCTTCATCTGTAATCCCAGAATGTGTTATTTCGTTAGATGCCAAGAAGGCATTTGATAGAGTCGAATGGGAATATTTATTTAACACGCTTGAGAAATTTAATTTTAGTTCAAATTTCATATCCGCAATCAAATTGATTTACCACACACCTATGGCTTCAATACTTACCAATAATCAGAGATCCCCCTTGTTCAGGCTTTTTCGAGGCACTAGACAAGGTTGCCCTATGAGTCCTTTATTATTTAATATTGTTTTGGAACCTTTGGCAATTGCCATTCGGGATTCTTCTAACATATTTGGTATTACTCGTGGAAAGGGGACTCATAAGATATCTCTTTATGCAGATGACCTGTTACTTTATATCTGTAACCCGGAGAAATCTATCTCTGCAGTATTATCACTACTTGCTCAGTTTAGTGTTTTCTCTGGTTATAGATTAAATCTTAATAAGAGTGAATTTTTCCCATTAAACATGCAAGTCCCAATTTATAGGCAATTACCATTTAGATTAGTGACTGATTACTTTTCGTACCTGGGTGTTAAAATTACCAAGAAACACAAGGACTTATTTAAAGTGAACTTTTTACCTTGAATTAATTACGTTAAACAATTATTTACTAAATGGTCCCCATTCTCTTTATCATTGATTGGCTGAATTAATGCAGTTAAGATGAATATTTTAACAAAATTTTTGTATCTATTTCAGGCGATTCCAACTTTTATTTCAAAATCCTTTGTCGACATTATTGATTCCAAAATTCTTTCATATATATGGCAGAATAAAAACCCAAGGTTAAGTAAAAAATGTTTACAAAGATTAAAAAGGGATGGGGCAAGGCTTTGCCTAATTTTAGATTTTACTATTAGGCAATTACTATTGGATACTTAATTTTCTGGGCACAAGATTTAGATGCAATTCATTGTCCCTGTTGGGTACACCTTGATTGTGAATCAGTGCAAGGATTTTCATTAGTTTCTATTTTAGGAGCTTCATTCCCTTTTACACTTACTAAATTGAGTAAAAAAATGACTAATCCAATAGTTAAACATACAACACAGATATGGTTTCAATTTAGTAATTTTTTGATTGAATAAATTTAATTTTTTCGAGTCCTATTCAATCTATCTTTTTTCTTTCAACCATCTAGAATTAACTCAGCCTTTTCCTTATGGAGAATGAAGGGAATAACATGTTTTGGAGATTTATTCATTGATAACTGTCTTTTTTTTATCTTATGAACATTTGTCTAATAAATACAATCTGCCTAGATCACATTTTTTCGATATTTACAGATTAGAAATTTTTTATAAGTTACTTTACGGTCTATTCTGACGCCACATAAAATTGAAATTATGGAAAAAAATGTAGGTTTTAATCCTTATGAAAAGGGCCTGATAGCAATGATTTATGATCGGATTACGAAAATACGTTCAGAGGAACTTGATATAATGGGATAGAGGACTACAGATACTTTTACCTACAGAGACATGGAAGAAAATTCTTCAATTAGTTAATACAACTTCAATGTGTGCTAGACACACTTTGATACAGTTGAAGGTGGTTCACAGGACCCATATGTCCAAGGACAAGTTAGCCCGTTTTAATCATCATATAAATCCGATATGTGACAGATGTAATTCGAAGGTGGCTTCCCTGACACATACGTTTTGTTCCTGCCCCTTTTTGGAAAAATATTGGAAAGACATTTTGAACATGATTTCATCTGTATTGAACATTGATTTACAACCTCATCCTATTGCTACAATTTTTGGGTTACCAATGATGGATTCTCGTCAGTTATCTGCTTCTGCTCGTCGTATGATCGCCTTTGTCACATTAATGGTCAAGCGTTCCATTTTGTCAAGTGGAAGGATCCAATATCCCTCACCACTTTTCAGTGGTTTTCTCAAACTAATAGCATGTTTAAACTTAGAAAAAATTAGGAGTGGTACTGTTGATCCTTCGCTTAAATTTGAGGAAGTTTGGAGGTCCTTTATTCAATATTTCCATATGATGATAAGCTGACTTTTTCAGATCCCTTCATAACCCTTGAATACAGAGGAGTGGAGTTGATGAAATAATAATGTTTTTTTCTTTTTTATTGAAGAAATATCAGTCCATGTTTCTTTGAAGTTTTTGTTTGTGTTTGGTTTATTATCAATATTTTTTTGATTTGGGGTTCTCCTTTCAATATAATTAAATTTCATTTCTTTTCAATCTTTCCTTTTGTATTTGTTCACTTAATAAGAGAATGGGAGGTCCAGATTTTTGTTTACTCCTTGTGATTATATATATTAACTGTTATGATTGTTATCCTGATCTTTTTGCACCATATGTATAATTACTAATGTTATATATATTATTTTGTACTAATTTGAAAATTAATAAAAAGATTGAAAAAGAAAGAACTAGAGCAGTGTTGAGAACCATCTTCAGTTAATGGGTCTTCCACAAATACTTATTCCACATGGCAGTGGACCTTTGGGCATGCAATGAAAAACCTTCCATGTTAGAGGTTTTTGCAGCAATAGGCCCATATAAAAGTAATTGTTGGATCACTTGTTACTGTCAATTTTACATGCCTTTCCAGGTGCAAAAGAATTTGTAGGTTAATATTATTTTCTAGTGATAAATTATTATACAATTTGTATTAAGGAAATGTGCAGATTTAGATTTTGTCTCTCCATCATATCCTGGAAACCACTTGTCAGGTTTAGTTGAGATCTTATTTTGTCTAACTCTTTTTGAACTGAGGTGAACTGTACTTCACCAGAGATTTCAAAAGCCACTTAATCACTATGGAAAATCTAAAATCTTCACAGAAACATTTGTGGCCCTGCTCATTTTACTGAGCTAAGCAAATTTCCTTTTTCTGTGTGAACCTGTGCCAACCACATCGAGATTGAGCAGTAAAAAAATTGAACACATTGCTGTATTTACTCAACATCAGTATAAAACCTTAAGTATTAATTCTTTCCAAAGATATTTCAGTCACAAATGGAAACCATGTTATTTATTAAGTAGCAAATCTCAATTAGGAAACAAATTCTTTCTTCAGCAGAAAAGCTGACTTCATGTTCAACTCAAGGTATACCAAGACTGAGAAACAAAACAAACCATGAAACAACACCTTTCACGTCAAAGAAAGAAATAAGCTGGAAGCACTTACTTGGGAGAAGTTGATCTCAAGAAAAGTAGACACCATGGCCTAAATGAATTTGCACAAAAGAAGATTGCTGAGTAATAATTTTAGAAGTTGCCAAAACACAATGATGTTCAATAGTTATCCTTGCACAACAGTACAGGAATACATTTTTCCTAATGCTGGCCCACTTAAAAACTGGCATACCATATTAAATTCTACCAATATATTTTTGAGCATTTGTCCCTCTTTAGCACCGCAGCTTTGATTTCAGAACACTGGCCCCTAAAAGGAGTTGCATAAAGTGCATACTCTACCACTAGAACTTATAATAATGCTCCCAAAAAAGTTACAATCAGAAGGTAGGAAATGGGAGAGAGTGATCTGAAAAATTCACCAACAGAAAGTTGGAAATTTTAGTGGAGGAGATTACCAGCAAGGCAAGAAACTATCCAGGGAAATTGCCAGCCAAACCCATCAGACATGGTAGAGATCGCCTCCAGGAAGAACTTCCCACACAGTATGAAGCAGTGCATGAACAAGTATGATCTCACAAGGTATGTGAAAGTAAGACCTCTACATAACTAACTAAGCTATCTTTATTAGTCACATGTACATTGAAACTCACAGTGAAATGCATCTTTTTGTGTAGAGTGTCCTGGGGGCAGCCTGCAAGTGTCACCACGCTTCTGGCACCAACATAGCATGCCCACAACTTCCTAACCCGTACATCTTTGGAATGTGGGAGGAAACTGGAGCACCCGGAGGAAACCCACACAGACATAGGAAGAATGTAGAAACTCCTTACAGACAGCAGCTGGAATTGGACTCTGTCTTCCCCTCTCGTTGTCTTGGCAAAGCAGCCAGCATAATCAAAGACCCCACCTGCCCAGGACATTCTCTCTTCTCTCCTCTTCCATCAGGTAGAAGATACAGGAGCCTGAGGACAGGTACCACCAGACTCAAGGACAGCTTCTACCCCACTGTGATAAGACTATTGAACAGTTCCCTTATACAATGAGATGGACTATGACTTCACGATCTACCTTGTTGTGACCTTGCACCTTATTGCACTGCACTTTCTCTGTAGCTGTGACACTTTACTCTGTACTGTTATTGTTTTTACCTGTACTACATCAATGCACTCTATACTAACTCAATGTAACTGAACAGTGTAATGAATTGACCTGTACGATTGGTATGCAAGACAGGTTTTTCACTGTACCTCCGTACAAGTGACAACAATAAACCAATACCAATACCAATACCAATAGCGTTACACTAACCGAAGCTACTGAATCTACAGCCTAAGACTGCAACACTATGGCCTCTCCAGCATGAGATTTCCCTCCTCTCCATTTATCAACAGCCAGAAAGTGACACCTGGTTCGTCTCTACCTCCCCCACCCACAGTCAGTGACACCCAGCCTGCGGCATGTCATCCCTCCTCCTCCTCACTCACCGCAGCCAGCAATGATGTACACATTCATTAAATGAGATCACCATGTCCTGGGTCAACCTTATTAATTTGTTTCTTCAAGGTTGTCAAAGTTGAGTTTAATGTCATATGCACAAGTACGTGCATGCACGGGTGCAATGAAAAACTTAATCTTGTCAGCAAAGGTCAAACACCACAGCTGCCTGTCACTTCGATCAAGAATGGGGTCCTTTCAAGGTAAGATAAGATTTCTTTATTAGTCACGTGTACATTGAAACACACAGAGAAATGCATCTTTGCGTAGGGTGTTCTGGGGGCAGCCCACAAGTGTTGCCACGCTTCCGGCGCCAACATAGCATGCCCACGACTTCCTAACCCGTACGCCTTTGGAAGGTGGGAGGAAACCGGAGCACCTAGAGGAAACCCATGCAGTCACAGGGAAAATGTACAAACTCCCTACAGACAGCAGCCGAAATTGAACCCGGATCGCTGGTGCTGTAATAGCGTTATGCTAAAATGGTTCTTGACCAGATGGGCACTTGGGAAGCTGAGCCTCTTATCCCAGGTTCAGCAGGGCAGAGCTGGAAGTTCCATGGTATGCAAGTATCATCTATTTCTTTCACATGATTCCCTCTCTCACTGAAATTTCTTGGGACTCTGTACATAGTCTTATCCTGCTAATGTTTCTGCCCTACCAGGGAGAATCTCCACATCACCCCTAGGAGTCCACGTAGAGGACGAAGGGGAAGAATCTGCAGCTGATGTGATGCTGCAAGGGACCCTGCATCATTGTTTTAATCCCTGCTAGGTGCCAGCTCAGAATGGCACATCAAGGGCAGAGCTTGTTGCATGAAGGGTATTGGTATTGGTTTATTATTGTCACTTTTACTGAGGTACAGTAAAAAACTTGTCTTGCATACCGATCGTACAGGTCAAGTCATTACACAGTGCAGTTACATTGAATTAGTACAGAGTGCATTGAGGTAGTACAGGTAAAAACAATAACAGTACAGAGTAAAGTGTCACAGCTACAGAGAAAGTGCAGTGCAATAACGTGCAAGGTTGTGGAGTCAGGCCAGAACTGGACAATACCTTCAGAGTCAGCTTGCCCAAGGAGTACTGCACCAGAGGAATCAGATGAGGACCACAGGGGGGAGGTAGAGAGGAGAGAGGAATGGGGATGCACAATGAAATGCTCCAGCCTGTCAAACCAAATGCACAGGGTGACGAAAACCATGAAGGAGTCCACCTTAAATGCCCCTCATGAGGTTACACAGAGTCAAGAGAACATCAGTTCTGCCTTGGAGATGCAACACACTTCACTGTCAAAGTGGTACTGAGGGAAAGGTTTCCACTCTCACTGAACCATAGATTGAAGAAATCCAAAATCTTCATGCCACAGTGAAATCTCAGGTTAAATTCATCAGCGGTCACCAGGAACAGGAAGATAGCTCACTGGCACCCACTGCAGTCCTCAGGGAACAAATAGCTGTTTTCTGGGAGAGGTTCACCAAGGTCAGCAAAGGTCTGGAGACTATCTCAACAGTAGTGGTTTATCACAGATCCACGCACCATTGTCTGCCAGGCCTTACGAGAGTCTCTATAGAGAGACATTGTAGAGTGTGGACATTCTGTCCTCCTTTACGATTTCATGATTTCTTTGCCCACCATCGGCCCTCAGGCAACGTTGTTGTCTGTGTCCCAATGCCAGCTTTCCCAGAGTGCAGCCAATCCTGAGGGAATTCAGCAGTTGTCAGCCACTCTTTGCAAGCTTAAATCTCACTGTGATGATCCAGGAAGGAGAGTGCTTCCACCACCATGGAAAAAGGGAGCATTCCTGGAGTCACTGACAGCCAAAAGGCGAGCACTGTGGCAGATTGGTAGAAGAGTGACGCATATGTGGAAGGGAAAGAGGAAGTACACAGGTTTATAAAATAGATCATAAATGATGCAGTAAGTTACAGTTAATATTGTCCAATATGAAAGGTCTTTTTGTATTCAGACTTAAGAAACATTCATTTCATTTTTTGCTGAATAAAACACTTCCATTGAAACTTTAATCTCCATACAAAATGAAGAAATTGTGCAGAGCAACTCTCAATAGAGATGACTAATACATTGAAAGGGAAAGTTTTGTTTTAGAAAGGTGAAAACTGAAAGGTGTTTGTGTTCAAAGGCACCTGGGTGCCCTTGAATATGAATCACTGGAAGTTAATATGCAGGATCAGTAAGCAATTAGGAAGGCAAATGTATGTTGGACTATATTACAAGATGATATGAGTGCAAGTGTAAAGGTGCCTTACTACATTTATATAGTAAGGCACCTTTACACTTGCACTCATATCATCTTGTAATATATGGAGCTCTAAAGCGAGACAGCATCTGGTATACTGTGTGCCAGTCTTGACTTCCCATCTAAGGTAAAATGTAATTGAAATAGGGGGAGTCCAAGAAAGGTTCTCCAGATTGGTTCCTAGGATGGGGGGACCTTCTCTATATGCAGAGATTAAGCAGACTGATGCATTTAGAGGAATACGAGGTGATCTCATTGAACAATATAAAAATTTCACCAGGCTTGTCAAGTTGATGAGGAATTCATGAATCCTCTGGCTAGAATTCTAAAACAAGGGATTATGGTCTTAAAATAAAGTGTCGTCCATTCAGGACAGACGTAAGATGGAATGTCTTCACCCAGAGGGTGATGAATCTTTGGAATTCTTTATTGAAGAGGGTTGTAAAAGGCCAGTTCTTGCATATAATCTAAACAGGATTGGTATTTTTTTAGATATTAAGGGAATAAAGTGAAATATGGTTAGTGCAGGAAAGTGGCACTGAGATAAAAGATCAGTCATGCTCTTATTGAATGATAACACAGGCATAAGAGACCTCTTTCTCATGCGTGTAAATCATAATTCTGAAAAGGAATACAATATTTCAATATGCCTAAGAGCCTTGGCTCTAAATTTAAAAATCTCTGTGCTGTAATTGAGGTTTTGTATTCTTCAGTTGAAAGATCAGCATATGCCCAGTATTCTTCGGCACTGCATTTAATCGCATTGAGAATTGAGGATACCGATTGTTTGGATCTTATTAGCTGCCACTCTACTTGTGAAAAACAGGATGACACCGGTGGGTACATGTCCAATGCAGGAAACACATCTCCACACATGCAATTCTCACTGGGAAGTACCGGGTTGAATTTCCAGATGATGCAAGATAACCCAGGAGCGGTCATTATTATGTTTCACTCTGGAAAAAAATACGTCTTCAATCACATAATTTTGAAAGAAACAGCAATTGATTGTGTTGCTAGGCACGGCTCAAACGCTATCTATAAATTCGCCAATGACACCATTGTTGTTGGCAGTATCTCAGATGGCAATGAGGAGGTATACAGAAGTGAGATAGATCAGCTGGTTGAGTGGTGTCATAATGACAACCTCACACTCAACGTCAGCAAGACCAAGGAATTGACTGTGGACTTCAGGAAGGGGAAGTCAGGAGAACACACACCAGTCCTCATTGAGGGGTCAGCGGTGGAAAGGGTGAGCAGTTTCAAGTTCCTGGGCACCAACATCTTAGAGGATCCATCTTGGGCCCAACACATTGATGCAATCATGAAAAAGGCACACCAGTGGCTCTACTTCATTGGGAGTTTGAGAAGATTTGGTCTGTCACCAAAAACTCTTGCAAATTTCTACAGATGTACAGTGGAGAGCATTCTGACTGGTTGCATCACCGCCTGGTATGGAGGCTCCAATGTGCAGGATCAAAAGAGGTTGCAGAGGGTTATAGACGCAGCCAGCTCCATCACGGGCACCACCCTCCTCACCATTGAGGACATCATCAAGAGGTAGTGCCTCAAAAAATGTGGTATCCATCATTAAGGACCCTCACCACCCAGGACACGCCCTCTTCAGGTTACTACCATCGGGAAGGAGGTACAGATGCCTGAAGACCCACACTCAACGTTTCAGGAACAGCTCTTCCCCTCTGCCATCAGATTTCTGAACAGTCCATGAACCCATGAACACTACCTTGTTATTCCTCTTTTGCACTATTTATTTATTTTTGTAACTTATTTGTATGTCTTTATATCCTGCACTATACTGCTGCCACAAAACAACAAATTTCATGACATATGTCAGTGATAATAAACCTGATTCTGATTCTGATTGAATTTTTAGACCCGAATATGATAGATTTGAAGGTCACTTACTGAGTGACAGACTGTACCAGGAACTAAATTTTTTTTGAAGGCAAGGGAATGCTCTTTATCTTAATTAAAACCCACACAATATGTGTATGAACAACAGGAATGAAGATCAGGCTCTGTTACAAGCTTGAGCTGTGACGATTAAAACTAGGCTTTGCATACTTGAACTGTGCAACTTCAATCACTTGATACTTGTAGAGTATAAAGTAAAATAATGGCTGAGATTTTGTTGGGTTTTTGCAGAAGCTGCACAGTGCATTCCTGTTGGTGAATCTGTCAATAAGTCTGCTGCTCACTGTACATGAAGTTCAGCAGCGGAAAACAAACTTGCTTGCATTCCCAAAAACATTTAAACTAGAGAATCTGCTTGTGGAACTTGTGCCAGTTCAGACAAGGTGCAAAATAACCAAACTCATTATTTGAATAAAGATTATATGGCTTCAAGGTAAAGAGCAAGGTGACAACTTTTTAAAAAAATTCTATTTACTGCAATTGCTTTTAATTATTTAAACACTATTTTAGGTAATTTTATTTTAGAATGATTACACTTTTATATTTTTCAATTGTTAATTTCATTTTTAATAGTCTTTGAAAACTTCTGAGCATCATGGGGATTCAAAAGCATTGCAAACTGGCTCAACAGCATTGAAAAACATAACAGCCTAATGGTGGCTTTGTTGTCTGACAAATATTTTCTCAACAGTTCCATATATGTAGGGCTTGTTCAGGCTCATCCATGTGACGCATTCTGGCATTATGCAAAGCCTTGCCAATCATAAGTCCATAAGAGAGAAGAGCAGAATTAGGCCATTCAGCCCATCAAGTCTGCTCCACCATTCAATCATAACTGACTTTTTTTTTCAATCCCATTCTCCTGCCTTCTCCTCGTAACCCTTAACCCCCTTACCAATCAAGAATTTATCAATCTCTGCCTTAAATACACCCAATGACTTGACCTCCACAGCCATCTGTGACAACAAATTCCACATATTCGCCACCCTCTGGCTGAAGAAATTCCTCTTCATCTCAGTTTTAAAAGGACATCCCTTTATTTTGAGACTGTGCCCTTGGATCCCAGATGTTCCTATTAGTAGAAACATCCTCTCCACATCCACTCTATCCAGGTCTTTCAGTATCCAGTAGGCTTTAATGAGATCTCCCCTCATCTTTCTGAACTCCATCGAGTACCGGCCCAGAGACATCAAATGCTCCTCATGGGATTTCAATTCTTGTAAACCTGCTCGGGACCCTCTCCAGGGCCAGGACATCCTTCCTTAGATAAAGAGTCCAAGATTGCTCACAATATTCCAAATATGGCCTGACCAATGCCTTATAAAGCCTCAGCAGTACATTCTTGCTTTCATGTTCTAGTCCTCTCGAAGTGAATTAAATCAGATCCAGGAGACCTCGATCCACCTGAAGTAAATCCAGGTCAGTTGGGTACCCATGCAGCAAGTGCAGACTCAGCAAAATTCAGTCACTACTTCACTACATTCTGCAAACTATTACCTGTATGCTGCAATTAAATGTGAATGTTAAGATCAAATTAGTTTTGATTCAAGTTTCTAGTTTATCAATAATTAATATACACTTTCAATGTGTAGCATATTTAAACAACACTAGACAATCTGCTAGTTTAAATGATGATAGTAAAATGACAAATATGGATGTAATATTTTGGCAATAAGATGGGCTTCTTGAAAGGTATATACTTTTCTGTGTCCCCCTTGGCTGATTGTGGACATTCAGCTAATAGTGAAACGAGCTGTCCATAGTGCCAAATGTTCAGACTGCTTGCCTTTGTGGTTATATGTTCGTAATGCGCAAGAGGACCTTTCTATCAGCATTTATGACTCATCTATTTTCCACTGTATTTCATCCAACTACATTCGACTGACATTTCTGCAAAGTGCCTAGAGGAGATTGAGCAATTATTCCAACAGCTGAGGTTGACTCTTCAATTTATTCATAAAACACCATAAGATAAAAACAATAACATTTTACAGGTATTGTGGCAGCTATATGTGCTTGATTTTGACATGGGTAATCCTTAGGGATTGCATCATATACAGGTAGAGGAAGCCTTTCTACATTAATACTGCATTGTCTGTTTTCTCAGCTAACCTAAGCTTTACAATCTGTATTATGTCCCATTTCAAAACGAAGGAGAAAAAGCTTTCAACTTATCAGTGAGGCCCTTGGGGTGGATCTAGGATGGAATGGAGCTTTCATGTAACAATTGCTGATGTTATTGATCCAATCTGTAATACTCACATTGGGGTGATTTAATTGCTAAAATTTGAGCTCCTGCACCATTCTTGGCACATATGGGATCTGCGAGTCTTGGATAAAAGGAGTTTTGAGGTAATGCCTTGGTAATGTCTTGATATTCACAAGGGTTCTTGGAGAAAGAGCAAAAATAATAGAAAAAGATGAAGGATCTTTGATATGAAATATTAACTCTATTTTACTTTCCACAGATGCTGCCTGACCTGCTGAGTGTTTCCAACATTTTCTGTTTTTCATGATGATTAACGGAACTAGTCTACAGATTTTTTGATCAAGTCCTGATGAAGGATCCCAACCTGAAGCATCGACTGTTTATTTCCCTCCACAGGTGCTGCCTGACCTGCTAAGTTCCTCCAGCATTTTGTGTGTGTTGCTACAGATTTTTTTTTGTTGGGAAATTAATCCATGCAATATCGCTATGGATGTAAATAAGGAAACACATCTGATGACATCGTTTCCCCTTAATGCTGGATTATATGAATGCATTTCATTACATTTGTACTAATAGCAAAGGTGAACAGAAGATCTTTCTTCATTCCCAGCATCCATTGCTGCTATAGCCTGAAAGGGGATGAAGGCCCTGAGCAAAGGAACAACAGCAATGACCATTTGATTAGGTGATGGCATTATATATTGGAGTGATGGGGCAACACACATTCAGACAGAAAGGAGGCTGTTGCACCTTAAGGAATTCTAAACATGGATGGCATTCAGCACTTTCTGGAATAATTTGTATGGGTAGAGAGAATCTGAGGTAAGATGGCTTTAATACAGCAGTCAACACAGAGAGAGATGGGGGAGGCTACAGGGATCAAAGAGCAATGGTAATGGAGATCAGCCATGGAGAGGCACAGAATATTAATTGATTATTGGTTCAGCTGTAACATTTGTTGCTAAGTTTATCAAGAATTTTGGGAAATGCTTGTCAAAGTACAAATAGTCCAACTGCTGATGTACGACAAAGTCATGAACTCATTATCAGTTAAATTAAGCTCTAAGATTCTGAAATACCCACACTGTTGTAAGTACTTAGGCAAGCATATACGGCTGATGAAATCCAAGACAGTAGAACTGTAGGGTCAGAAATTTTCTAAAGACTAGTAGGAAATAGGCATGAATCTTAAAAATGAGAAGCCATACATGCTGTGAGGAAGGCATAGAGGAGGAAGGCAGGGGAGGGATCAAGAAAATTTAAAGAAATTTCAAAACAAATGCATCCTTACATTCATGTCTCTGTAATGATTATTGGATCAAAATCATAATCTCATTTGTGCCACTAATTTATCAACCTCGCTAAGATTGAAAACCTTTCATTTTGACTTGCTTCCATTCTCCCTATTTTGAACTTATTTGTTCCTGTAGTATTACTGTCATGCACTGTTCCTTACCATAGTATGCTCTTACTTGGGTTTTTCTCTTTAAAATTCCCCCCATTTGAAATTCCCCCGATTCAGTACTTAATTTAAAACTTTATCTACAGCTCCTATTATTCAACTTGCCCAAGCTCCCTTTTTAACCCAGCACTAGTACTGGTGTATTTGGCAAAAATCACTCAGTGTCTAATCACCAGCTGTGAAAAAAAAATTAGCAAATAGATCCAAGCAGAAAACTTTGTTTCGGTAATTTGATTGGTTGTTTTTTTCCTATTTCTGGTTAGTTGTAGATAGCTTTGCATTTGTGACATTTTTAATTGTGAAATATCTTTGCCATTCGTAATAAAAACACAATGTACATCATATCTCTTTCTACTTAAATCCTGATAAAAGGCTAAATTTTGCGTCATGAATGAAACATACTTTATATAAGTATCTAATTGAACGGTTTGGCTTTCTATCCGTCTGTCTTCAATTGTCAGCAAACTTTTAGAAACAGCAGGTAACAGTGCGATGAGTTTGAGTTCCACCAGGGTCATTTGGCATCAAACCTCCTGGAGCCTTGATGCAAACATGAACAAAAGAGCTAAATTCCAGAGATGAAATGAATAAACATGTGTCACCAAAGTTATTAGGTATCAGTAAGCAAACAATGGTCTTATAGCTAGCAAAGAAAGATACTTGTGGTTGTTGGAACCAATCAACTCAAACTAAGTTGGTGACTGCAGTACAGAATGTCTTAAACAGGATCAAATCAGAATCTAGGCTCTGATTAATAAATGAAAGCAATATTCATGCAAGACACATACTGGGCAAAAGTTTTCTGTTACAAGAATATACAGCCACATGCTTCTGACATTCATCACTCTCGAATTGCTTACTATCTACACCGGCATGAGGATCATCACTGGCCAGAAACTCGACTGGATTACCAATATATGTGCTGTTGATAGTAGAGCCAATCAGATCAAGGCTATGCAATAGCATACAAGTAACCTCCTGATTCACCAGAGCTTCTCCACCATTTACAAGGGACAAATGAGGATGGATCTGGCCACAGCAATGTTCAACAGCCCATTACCATTCAGAACAAAGTAGCTTGCTCAATTGGCAGGCCTTTCAACATCTTAAACATTTACTTCCTCCACTACCTGAATATACTGCCTGCACATAGGATGATTAAAGCAACTTGCTAAAGATTTGTTCACAACAGCCTTACAGTTGCAATATCCAGATCCAAGAAGGACAAGGGCAGAAGGTGAATGGGAATACTCTCACTCTAAGATTGCCTCCACATCGAACATCAACCTGACCTGGGCATATGTCATATTCACTTCCCATCTCTGGTCAAATTCCTAGTGCCCCTTCCTAAACTTCCAAACAGTTGCGAAAAAATGTAAGAAACAGGAGGAGTAGACCATAGAGCACTTTGACCCTGCTTTACCATTCTATAACATTATGCCCACCTGATATTTGGCTTCATGGTGCTGCCTGAATCCTATAATCCTCAACTTCACAGATTTCAATTTTTCATATACTTGATGACTTATCATTGAAGATCTCTGAGGTATAAAATTCTAAAAATTCACAACATTAGAAATTCCTCTTTACCTCAGTCTTAAGTGGCTGATGCTTTATCCTGATGCTGCGTTCTCAGATTCTTGACTTTCCCTCTGGAGGATATATTCACACAGAACCCACCCTGTCAAGCCCTCTTAGACTGGTCCAATGAGTTCACCTCTCATTCTTCTACACTGCACAGAGTACAGGCCTCATTCAGGGATCCCAAGATAAAGGGCTCATTTCCACATTCTCAGTGGAAACTCAATATGGGTATTTGATGTTGAATTAATATATCAGAAAAAATACTTTACAGGCAGTCCCCAGGTTACAAACACATGATTTATGGATACTTGTACATACGAATAAGCTCCCACAATGTTACTAAATCCAAAAGACCGACATAGGTACAAACATTCATTACAATGAATGGTCGAACTAGTTTCCTCTCTCTCTTCACTTTTAGTAATTGTTATTTCAAATCAGTCTTAAGTGCTTCCAATGTCATTCTTTACAGTACTGTGGAGGTATGGTTACCATATCGAGTGATTTTTGTGTATTTTCCAAATTATGGATAGAAGAACATCTATAAAATGGAACCCAAAATTGAAACTTTTATTTAACTTGATGATTATGATGACTAAAATATAATTGATTATGAAGAAAATATGCAAAAATACTTTAAGAATATCTGCTCTTTTTGCAAATTATCTGCAAAAGTGTAGAAATTATAGTCTGCTGCATAATTGGAACATTATGTCACCTCCTCTCGTTTCTCTCTCTATCCAACAGTCTCCCTGATCACTGTCTTCGTAGGGTAATTGTCTTATTCTGTCCTTTCCCTTCTATCTTTACTCCTCTCAATGTCTATTTGTAAATCATACATGTTCAGGTAAATTAGTTCAGAATGATTTGGTAGAAAATGTGTTTAACTATTCTTCTTCGTACTGCTGACTTTAAATTACAAGGGACAGAAATAGGAAGCGATGAAGATGAAGAGCAGAAGGAGACAGAGAGAAATATGGCAAGAAAAGGACAAAGAAGAGGAAAAGGAGAAACACTTGGAATTAAGCAAGGAACTGTGTATTGTGAGTGAAAATAGGAAGCAGAGAAAGGGAAATTGTAAAGGTAGGAAGACAGTGATAGTGGGCAAGAAAAATGTAGAAATAGGGAGGGAAATGACGCAAGAAGAAAGAACAAAAAAGAAAGGAGAAAGGAACAGAGATGAATCGATCAATTTTCAATTACTTCCTCAGATTCTAATGAGTCTCCAGTGGCCAAAATAGAATCTTTAACTTTAATACCTTTTAGCCTGTGTTTAAGTGCAAAACATCTTCTTGATGATGGTAAAGCTTGTGGAAGGAACAGCCACCTGCAGGATTGTTAAGGCACTGAATTTCACATAAATTGCTTGCTAGTGCTCATTAATGAGCCTGGACAGCATTTTGGTGAACAGCACTTGACCTAATGCCCTCTTCTAACAACGGGGAATAAACAAGTTGTTGCTGAGGATTTCAAGTGCTGCTTGAGGATATATCTGCTTAGAAATTCGTCCCTGCCTTGGTCGAACTATACACACTGTATAGGGTGTCATCATATTGTATTCTGTTACAGAAATTCATTTCTAGGGGTGAATTTCTTCTAGGTAATCACCTTTCACTGTTCACTTGCTATTGGAGGTGAAGAGGACTTTGAAACACATGGAGAGACTTCCTGGGGCATTTTGTCATGATTTCATCAATGCTCAAGGACCTGAACTCCAAGCGTAATACAGTCAAGGCACACATGAGACGTTGTATTTGAGGTCATAGGAGGTTACATCCTTTGTCCTCACTGAGATCTGTAATTTGAGTGTTGTTCCTTTAAATAGCACTGTTTCTGGGCAAATGAGGTTAATAAACTGGCTGTTCTGCAAGTAATTAAGAATTTTTTTAATAATTGAAAATCTCACTGCAGGCATATCCTGTGTGTTGCAACACTGTTGACAATATCTGGGGAAATTTTACACTGGAGAACAAAAATTTCACTGAAAAATTAGGAGTTGAATTTCCTTCAAGATACAAAAGCATCTAGAGTGTTTGCAAAGGTTCCCTAACTCCAGATGAATTTGATTTTCAACAGCACAACACCATTTTTGTTTGTAGTTGGTGTGAACACATTTCTAGGCCCCTTGTTTTTAGATTGACAGAATCTGAGAGAAGAAAAGGAAGATCCTTGAAAAACAGAGGCTGCACATTGCATGTGGCTAAAAATCTATCACTTGAGAGCACTTCCAATATTTTTTAAAAGTATGCATGCATAAAATCGGAGGTAAATCAAGCTTTAAAATCAGTAAAATAAAATCTGGACTGACTGTGGAAATATTGCATCTTTATGCATAATGTGACAATACTCACAAGGAACAAAAATTGTTTGAAAAGGTAACAGTTTAAAATACTGCAGTGTGGAAAGCTTCCTGTTAATATTAAAAGAAAGGATGCTGTGAAATGTTTTCTTTCTATTGTGTATATGAATACTGTCACTAATCAGTTTTAAACTATGCCCTTTTATGTTCTTTCACTCTCTTTTCAATTTTATCCAATTCTTTTGATGTAACAAGGGCAGGTTTGACCAGACTTCACTAAAACTGCAAAATACTTTAAGAACTGAAGTCATTCTGTATATTTAAATTTATATGCTTATATATGCCTTTCTTCTGCATTTGAACATTTTACAATATTCCTTACTGCTGTCTATACCAACACACATCAAGACCATTTGTCCAAAGGTTTCTTGCTCATAAATATACAGACGTGCCTTAAGCTTGCTACTCCTCAATTCAGCCACATGCAGAGTTGTGGCATCACTTTTTGATCACTCTGCAATTTATAAAAGATTGACTGATAAAAGAAATTTAACCATTCTAGCACTCTGTTCACAGATTATTTTCTACAAATTACTGTTGAATATTCCAAAGCTTTACCTTCATTTAAGAGTCTATTTTGCTCATGTATATAGTTAAAAAAGCAGATGCCTTTACAAGCAATGTCTTTATTAAACTGTCAACATAAACCTCTTCAAGTTTAGTAAAAGAATTTGTTTAATTTTATTCAAAAGAAAATATACCCCTTAGTATGCTTAAAAGTCATACCATTTGCAATGCTCAATAACTTTCCTGCAATTTAAATTAGCCTACCGAAACCTGAATTATGCTGACAATACTTTTAAAAGCAGAAAATGATACTATTATAGTTGAATGCGCATTAACATAAAATGGACTGGGATGCAATTATTTAAAGCTCCCAGTTTGCTCACATTTATATCGGCTCATTTATTAATCATTTTGTTATGGATTGTGAAAAAGGTAAGGTAAGTGATTTTCTTTATAGAGTATGTTACATCTCCCAGTGCTAATTTAACTCCCCCTAAACACACATATTCAGCCATATGGCATATGCCTTTTTCATACAATTTTACGTGTTAATCTGTATTACTATATTTTCAGTTCATTAACTGGAAGGATGCATGAACTAAAACCTATTTAGTCAATGAGTTGTTGCAGCTTAAACTACCAAATAGGTCACACAAAGGGTACTTCAATGCTGTAAGATTCACAATTACAGTGGGTATCAAAAGGAAAAAAATGGTATATTTTGACAGAAAAATATCAGTTTAAAATCTCTATGATTCATGTTAAGAACAGCACTAATTTAGGCAAGTATTTTAGAATTCTTAATTTTTGGATCTTTTGTGCTTACAGATGGGAATTCCAAGTATGAAAATATAATCTTGCTGCTTAAATATATATGCCCAGGTATTGGAGAACATCATTTCAATGAGGACCCACTGTAGCAATATTGAGCAGTGCTGAGCAGCTCAGAACTTCAGGATAACCTAAAAAATGAAATTTACCCCTGCTATTACTGTCTAGGAGTGACAGGGTTCTGAGAACCAGTCACACCTTGGAGTATCAGCTGCAAGGTAATTGGCAAAGTTGATGGTGGCGGGTTGGAGAGCTGGTGGGAACCAGATGCTGATTGGAAAGAAGCCTAGGGTGACATTAATGGCATGTAGGATGTGCGTTTCATGGTGATCACGGGCTAGGGTAGCGGATCAGGACTTCACGGCCTGGGGATTGTGGTGTAGGGTGGGAAGAGAGATGACTGATCAGGAGTTGGGGTGTGAGTCAGATCTTAGTGGCTTAGGGAAGGGTGTGATTGAGAGTCTGGCCTGGTGATCAAAGAGTCAGGGGTGATTGGGAATCAGGGCCAGTGTTCTGGAGTTGGGCATCAGTTCTGTGGGAAGTCATGCATGGATACAAAGACAAGCAGAGGGAATCCCTTCCAGTGTAGCATTAATAAAACATGGTTTTATTGGGCGTGATCATGAACCATCAATTAACATTGCTCCTGGAATAACATAATTGAATTTCCTGCACAATATTTCAAGAGGAACAGTGTAAATGAAGTTATGGTGTTGAAGTACATGGATCACATGACAGACATAAGAGTCCAATTTCTGGGAGGGGAGGGGAGAAGGACCAGGTCGGTATATTTGCCAGGACTCCACTACCATACCAGCATCAGGCTGGTGAATTTTCTGTTGCCAGATTATCATTCTCGTCGTTATGAAGGTGAATATTTAAAATAAAGTTGCCTAATAGTTACATGGACAAAGAAGGTGAATCAAAATAATTAAAATAAAATAAACAGAAATATCACTTTGAATTGTAGCTCCCTAAAATGGGTGGGTTATGAATGGGTGAGATGTTAAAAATCACAGATCAAATCACAATCCGCTTCCCACCGACCCACTTCTGGCTTTAATGGTAGGTGTCCCAAGGGGCTATGCCTAACATACTCCCAAGAGGCGAGTCAGCCAGTTAAATATTGTAATGAAACTGATAACCTCTGATTTAACCTACTTGGCTGCTGAAAATAGCACTGTTTCAGAAGAAAATAAGTGCTACCAACACTACCTTTCCACACACTGACACTATTAGGTCAGGTATCAGAATTCATCTCACTCTGTGGGATCAAAGCCCATTCCCCAGGGTCATATGATTCTGCACTGCCCTCCCACCTAGTACCACACTGTTCTCATTAAAGGCAAAAAAGTGACTTTGGCTGCAGCCTGCTCTGGAGTGCTCCGAAGCTGGTGGGAAGCCAGTCTGCAAATCAAGCTGACTTTTTGTCAGGAAACTGGTTGAAGCAAAACCATGCAGGTAGGGAAAATTTAAGTTTCATTTTTCTCATCAGAAACTTTGCCCCCTCACAGCTATGTAGCCTGCCCTGACAATATTGTGTCCAGGAAATTTAAAAGATGTCCAGATCAAAGTAAGTCCAATGAGAGACAGTGAAACTTTTGACCAAAGAGAAGTAGAGTTTCATCTGAAAGGGCATGACTTTCGCTTTGAGCTTGTTTGATGCAGAACCAAAGAAAGAAGATAACGTTAGTTCGAGACCAATTGGAAAACGGCACCAGCATTAACCCAGGGAGAAAGAGGGATAGCACGAGCTTTCCCTTGAACTGAAAGGAAAACAGGCACTGCCTGCAATTCCAATAGGATGGTTATGGAGTACAAACTGACCATTTTATTAAAATAATGTTTATTCCAAATATTATTATGGGCCATGATGGCAGAAGTTTCGTCTTAGTTATAAAGAAAGAACCTGTATTTATATAATACTGTTCAGTGTGTCAGAGCAGCTATACTGTTTTACTGTTAGTAAAGTGCTTTTGACTTTGACCACTCTTGTCCTGTAAGGATTGGAGCAGGCAGTTGCCCATAACAATGTCACATAAATGGCAAAAAGATTATGGTCAAAATAACTGTTTTCAGTAATATGTAGATTGTAAGAGATAGAGGTGGATAACCACCCCAAGAGGAGGCAGGAAACTCAGCTCATCTTGTAAGTGAATTAGAAAAGGTATCATCTCCAGAGGTAAAATTGAGAAATGATACTTCACCCCATTTTACGCAGATTCTTTGTTTTGTGCAAGCCCAATGGGAAGTCAGAAGAAAACACGCGGTGAATCACTCAAGAGGAAATAAGGTACACAATCCACCAGCCACTTGGCACAACAGTTTTATGCAGGTAGTTGACAGACAAGTGGATATAGCTTGCGGCAGACCACAGAAGCCACATTCAGCTACTCTCCCTCAACTAAATAGAGAATGCACTCTAGTCCATCTGCTGAGTCTATACCTGTGATTTAAGGTGCCAGCAGCCAGAACAGGCCTACCTGGATGAATAGTATATGTAATGCAGTTATTTCAAGAGATCAAAGACATCAGGCAGAGGGAGTTTCTATCAGTATAGAAGTAATCCGTGGGCCTTTTGCATTTGAGAGGATTGGCAATCATGCTGGTATGCCATATTAAGAGCATGATGGGAGAGGAAATGTTTCAAGTTTTGGTATTTATTTTTCCATTAAAACTATTTGGAAAAAAAATTACTTTTAAATATAGTGATTCAAATCAGAGCTCAGCATTTTAAAAGACACTGGAATGTAAAAAATGTATATTTGCAACATGCATTGTTAACTAAAAAAGTCTTTGTTTTGGGAAGTATTTGGTTTAGCCTGGGATGTCAGAGAGATTAATCCTTTTGGCTATGAATGAAAAGTGTTGAAAGTAGATGTGTACTTAGAACAGGAATCACAAGAGCAAGCTATCATCAGGCTCAGAAAGAAAGAATCTGCATCATTCACACTTTCAGGATTTCTAGTTAATTAAGTACTTTTGAAGTGTGGTCACTGTTGTAATGTAGGTAAATATTATAGTCTGTTAGCACAGACAAAAATCTTACAAACAGCAGAGAGATAAACCATCAGCTAATATAATTTAGTGCTGATGGTTCAAAGATTAATGTCTAAAATATGAATTCCCCTTGCCTTCCTCCAATGGTGAAAATTATTCTTTGGCATCTATCTGAAAAGGCAGACCAATCGTCAGTGAAACATTGCATCTGAAAAGCCAGCACTTTCAGTGTTGTAGCACTGACTCACTACTGCATTGAAATGTCATCTTAGATTACATGATCAAGTTTTTTTGAGTGTGTCTTGAATTCACAACTTTCTAACTCACAGGCAAGAATGCTACAATTGAGTCAAGACTGATATCTGAAAGCAAAATACATGAGGATAGTTACAAGTGATTTGTTCACAACAGACAAGGAAAGCAGTGAATACTACAAAAAGATCATTATTTTTGCATTGATATACTGATTAAATTAAATTGCTAGAACCATAACCATTCTTCTGGACATCAACTTAATGTGACATGAAATAGCATATATTTTTATTTTTAGTTTGTTATATATGAGTGCCTTGCAAAGTTCAAGTTTGATACTTAAAGCAAAATTCTAATTGTAATTATGAACTCAAACTTCTAAAGTGCTAATAGATATATTGTGTACATCATGTCAGTTTTATTTTTATATACACCCTTCAATGGTCTTTGCATGTTTCTTAGTGGCATTTATTCTGCGCACTATATTTCATTTCTAATTGATTAGCTGTATTACAGAAGCAAGCAGAACTTACACAGAGAACAGCTATAATCTTACAAACTGCAGGAAAAAAAATTCTATTTTACGATTGCTTACCCCCCAGAGGCATCTTTATTGCTGTGAGATCACTTATCACATATTCTTGGTTATCAGAGACATTTACTTGCACAGCATAGTTTGAATCAGGGAGAAGTCCTTTTATAGATACCCCTGCATCAGCTTCTATGCTTTCATATAAACTCTGGGTTTGGTAATTGATGGAATAATTATTAAAAGATCTAAAGGATATAGTCACAACTGCTACAGCTTTGAAAGTTTTGTCTCTTAAAGATGAATATATAGTTTTACTGTTGAAAGTCAGGAGTAATTTAACTATTAATGTCGTAGAGTCATAGAAAGATATAGCACAGAAACAGGCCCTTCGGCCCACTGAGTCTGTGCTGACCGCCAACCACCCATTTATACTAATCCTACATTAATCCCATTTTATTTTCCCCATATTTTCATCAACTTCCCACAGGAAAGGTGCAGAAAAAAAAGGGCGGCACGGTAGCGTAGCGGTTAGCACAATGCTATTACAGCGCCAGCGATTGGGGTTCGATTCCCGTCGCTGTCTGTAAGGAGTTTGTACGTTCTCCCGTGTCTGCGTGGGTTTCCTCCAGGTGCTCCGGTTTCCTCCCACATTGCAAAGACGTACAGGTAGGTTAATTTGGGTTTAAAATGGGCAGCACGGACTCGTTGGGCCGGAAGGGCCTGTTACCACACTGTAAATAAAACTAAAAAAAAACATTTCTAACAGCAGCATCTAAAATAATTCACATCCTTGTTCTCTGTATTGTTTTTACCTGTACTACATCAACGCACTCTGTACTAACCCAATGTAACTGCACTGTGTAATGAATTGACCTGTACGATCGGTATGCAAGACAAGCTTTTCACTGTACCTCGGTACAAGTGACAATAATAAACCAATACCAATACCAAATGACAAACTTTTACTTATACCATTATATAAAAGCTGCTTCCAAATCTTGAAAATAAGATCTCTACATGATAAAAATAGTGCAAATGCAAAAAATGATGTAATCCTATCCTGTTGATACCTTTTGATGTTGTTTTTCTTATTGCTAGTGTGAGCATAATATGAAGTCTTTTACCGAGCTGGGTTTTATTGGTTTTACCTAACTACCAGCATCTCCACTCAATTCTATCTGATTTGCAGTATGAATGAAACAGCTGGCTGCTCCAGTAGTTGGAGAATCTCTTGGCCATCAGCTCATGCCAGCCAAATTCTAAGACAGACCAACAGTTGGCTGCATTTCTCAAATAGAGTGCATCCTTTTGGCCACATGATTAGATATCGGAGGGGACAGGCTGAAACGCATGCATGTAATTTTCTGAGCATATTAAATTACTGGGCACTGAGGTTGGAAGGGATAAGGTGACTGATGCTACTGGCTCTGGAGCTGGCACTTCAGATCAAGTGGGAATTAAGTATGTTCCATGGTGCCAAATAATAGGAAGAGAAGCAGAATACAGCGACAAACCCTCAGTTGGTATTTCCTCTACTCCACTGTCTCCTGCATTTCAGAAGCAAAACCCACATGACTTTTTCCTCATGCAAAGATTGGTTTAGCGATTGATAACATTGGCGTGGTAGCAGCTGTTTTGTACCCAGCAAGCTCCCACAAATAAAACTTATATAAATAACCATTTTGGAAGAATTCCCTTCTTCTGCTTCCAATTGTGATGTAGGATCTTTTACATTCATCTGGGCTGTACATTCATCGGCCCCACGTAGGGGACATTTTCTACTGTCTTCAGAATTCCCCATTGACCTGGACCTTCCCTTTGACCTCTTACTCACTCTGGGTATAATCATTGCACACTGCCTTTGTGACACTGACCACCTCAATTCTTCCACTCCAATGACTCACACCAACCTACATCCTTTCTGAATTTGCAGCATTCTGCTTACTGAGGGCCAACATCAACATTGCCAATAAACCTGCTGAAAAGGGTATTAGTAGTTTGGGAAAATAACCTCCACCTTGCAGAAGCTGAATTCCAGCTGTCTGACTTCTCACAACTTGTCCATGGACCTTGCCATGAAATATCAGCCTACTGTTTCCCAGTCACTGATCTCATTTTCTGTGGAGGTCTTCCCTCCACTGCCTACAACCCCCTTGTCTCCCAAACATGCAAAGTTTGCTTCTAACTCTATCTTAAGATTCACAAGCAGGAACGTCCTGGTAGACCCATTATTTCAGGCAGTTTTTGTCCCATAACATTCATTTCTTCTTACCTACTCCCTCTTTTTTCCTTCCTTATGCATTTTCTCCTCACATACATCCTTGAAACACCTGAAGCTATCCACAATTTTAACAGTTTCCAGTTTCCTGATCCCAACTGTCTTGTTTCATCTCAGACATTCAGTCTTCCTACATCTCCATCCCATACCAAGATGGCCAAGAGTCCCTTTGCTCCTTCCCTAGAAAGAGGCTCAGTAACTTCCCCTCCACCACCACCCTCCTTTGCCTTATGAGAAGTTCTCAGATTGAACAAAACTCCTTTCACTCCTTTGATTTCCCCTAAATCAAAGATGCAGTTCTGGGGAGTTAAATGGGTCCAATATACCAGTCTCTTTGTAGAACACACGGAACATCCCTTGTTTAGGTTGTCCTCTGGCCCCTTCCCTCTATTTCACTGGTACATCATTAATTATCAATGCTGCTTCCCGCTCTCATCCAGAACTATAAAACTACATCACATTTGCTGCCAATTTCTACCCTGCTTTCACCTTCACATGGTCCTTTTATGGCCTTCCTTTCTTGACTTCTCCATCCATCTCAGGAGTATCCACCAGAAGTCTACAGACCCCCATAGCTACCTTGACAACACACCCTCCCAACAAGTTTTCATTCCATTCTTCTAGCTTCTCCATCTTTGTTGCAAAAAGTTCTGATGATACCACACTCCCATGCCAATGCTTCTGATATATCTTCCTTTTCCTTCAGATGTGGTTTCCCTTTCACCAGAGTTCACAAGACTCTCAAACACTTCTCATACATCTGTTCTCACCCTCTTCTCCCACCTAGAACAAGGATAGGGTTCCCTTCCACCACGCGAGCCTCCACATTTGACAAATCATCCGCTGTTGTTTCCTACACCTGCCACCACCAGACACACCTTCCTATCCCCCTTCTGAATTCTGTAGGGACCATTCTGTTCAGTTTGTAAGAGTATCCCTGATTTTCCCATTTTCCGTTGCTTTAATTCTCTTTCCCTATCTCCCACTTTGACCGCTGCTTTTGTTCCAACAAAGCTCAACATTAGCTTAAGGAGCAACACTCCAACTTCCAATTCAACAATGAGTTCAACAATTTCAGACGATCAGACAGTCCAGTTTGGTATCTCACGTTCTCAGGGTTCAGCTTTTCTTTATTTCTCCCTTCTTCTGATATTTCAGATTTCATTAATTTCCTCCATTTCCTCCTTCCTCCATTCATACCTTTATCACCGTCTTTCAGTTGGTACAATCATCATGTGTCAATCAATCTCTCTTGGTCTCATGAACCTTCCCTTTCGTTGTCACTGTCCCTTCCTCTGTCTTTTCACCTCAAAGCTTACTTGATTTCTAAGTTTTCCCAGTTCTACTGCCATCACTGACCTGAAATATTAATTCTGCTTCACAGATGCTGCCTGACCTACTGACTACTTCCAGTATTTTCTGTTATTTCACACTCTCAGCATCTCCAGTATTTTGCTTTCAAAGAATTAGTTATTTTGCATGAATTTTTAATCTAAACCCAAAGCTCTGAGACTCAAAAACAAAAATACTATAATTGAATGACAGACCACATTCAAATATTGCAGCACTTCACATGAACATTCAGCAATATTTTTTCAAAGCGTTATGAAATTCTCACAGCTCTTTTAAATGAAGAAAGTGAAGAAGCCGCAAGGCTTATATTGTACCGCCTCAAACACCTCAAAACATGCAAACATCCAGCCACCACCTCAACAAAATACTCACAATACCCAAAGATCCAGTCTTAAGTGAGTTTGAGAGTTCAAGGACAGCATATTAGGAGAAGCATGAGGAAGTTAGGAAGAATAAATGGACCAGAAAGCTCCTGTAGCTGTTGAGCTCAGAGATTAGTATTTGACAGTTGCTTACTAATTTCCTTCAAAGATCAACATCAGCATTCATGGAGTAATTGAAAATATGTTAAGTAGCTAGCAAGGGAGAAATCAATGGAAGTGTCCACAACCAGGCTATGTGTACTGCTGCAAGATCACATAATCTATGCAATCATTTATGCAGAATGTGGCTACTCCCTGATCTTTTGCCTTGAAGGGCTGCAATGGTCCACCTTCACATGTGAGTATATAATCAGAGTTGGTTTTACACTGCCTCAAGCCTACTCAACTATTCAGTAAGATCAAGGTGATCATTCACTTCATCTACTTTCCAGCCTTATCCCCAGGTACCCTGATCCACTTGAATAAAAAAAATTATCACTCTTGAATATTCACTGAGCATCTACTGACAATGGGTTAGGGAATTTCAGGGATGTCTTCTTAGTGCTTCTACGGATAACAATCTCACAGTAGATAAGTGGTGTTGTGGAAAGTGTAGAAGGTTGCCAAGGGATACAGCAGGATCTATATCAGTTGCAGATATGGGCAGAGAAATGGCAGATGGAGTTTAATGTGGGGGAGTGTGAGGTGTGGCACTTTGGGAGATCAAATGTAAAGGGAAAGTACACATTTAATGGCAGGACCCTTAACAGCATTGATGTACAGACGGATCTTGGTCCAAGTCCATTCCTCCCTGAAAGTGACCACACAAGTTGATAGGGTGGTAAAGAAGACATATGGCATGCTTGCCTTTATGAGTTGAGGCACTGAGTTCAAGGGTCCGGAAGTTATGTTCGAGCTTTACAAAACTCTGGTTAAGCCGCATCTGGAATACTGCATTCAATTCTGGTCACCTCATTATGGGAATGATGGGGAGGTTTTGGAGAGGGTGCAAAAAAAGGTTTACTAGGATGCTGCCTGGTTTAGAGAGCATGTGTTATAAGGAGAGATTAGACATACTGGGGCTGTTTTCTCTGGAGCAGCAGAGGCTGAGGGGAGACCTGATAGAAGATTATAAAATTATGAGAGCCAGCAAATATCTTTTTCCCAGGGTCAAAATATCTACAACTGGAGGGCTTGCATTTAAGTTGAGAGTTGGTAAGTACAAAAGATGGAGACACAAGAGATTCTGCAGATGCTGGAATCTGGAGCAACACACACAAAAAGTGCTGGAGAAACTCAACAGGTCAGACATTATCTATGGAGGGAAATAAACAGTCGACGTTTCAGGTTGAGACCCCGAAATGTCGACTGTTTATTTCCCTCGATAGATGCTGCCTGACTTGCTGAGTTCCTCTAGCACTTTTTGTGTGTGTTGTAAGCTCAAAGATGACGTGCAAAGCAAGTTTTGTTCTACACAGAGAGTGGTGGGTGCTTGGAATGCGCTGCCATGAGTAGTGATGGAGGCAGATAGGATAGAGATGGCTCTTAGATAGGCACATGAATATGCAGAGAAAGGAGGGATATCGACCATGCACGGACAGAAGGAAATAATTTAATTAGGCATCATTAGCTTAATTAGTTTGGCACAACATCGTGGGCTGAAGAGCCAGTTCCTGTGCTGTACTGTTCTATATATTCTAGGAACAAATAAAAATCAACAGATTACTATTTTTCTATAATCATCTAGATCAATTCAGGTATCTGAATCTCAGCTTGGGAATGATGTTAATGGACACCCTTAAGATTCTAATGGAAATGTGTTCTGTGTTTTACCTCTCCTCAAGTACTGCCCTCAAGTTTCACTGTGGTGGAAGATCCCCAGTGGGCACGTCTGTGGTGTTCGTATCCCTTCAAGTAATGCTGATACCATTAAATACCACTCACTGAAGG
Source organism: Pristis pectinata (assembly GCF_009764475.1). NCBI lineage: Eukaryota > Metazoa > Chordata > Chondrichthyes > Rhinopristiformes > Pristidae > Pristis > Pristis pectinata. The sequence continues at coordinate 109,417,972 of NC_067407.1, forward strand.
AATCATGCCATATGTTCAGGGTAACACATACATTATTCTGATCATGTGTTTGCAGACCAGCTGCACACTTATAATGTAAGTGACTTCTTTATTTATTATGAGAAGTAATCGATGTAAGAGCATGTCTGGCCAGATGAATACACAGAATTATACCCTATATCTGGACAATGTGGTCACAAATTAAAAGATCATTGTTGTTTTTTGCCGCTGGTTGTGTTTCAAGGAAACACTAATGAATTTGCTGGTAAACCATGTTTTAGTGCCCTGCATTAAGGTTGAAATAGGTGACAGTGATCTCAACTATTAAAGCTGTTATCTTTACCATCACTGACTGAGTTACCTCTATTCTAGAAGACATTACTACACTTATTCCAAAGATGCCTTTACTTCTGGTTCTGAATAGATGGGTGGTGAAGAGCCTTAAGATGCCAACAATTTGCTTAGCACAAACTACTACTTCTGCTATTTTCTCTGAGAATTTACAAGCAGAGCAATTAGGCCATCGGGATGCCTTTACACTCTCATAGAACATAGAACAGTACAGCACAGGAACAGGCCCTTTGGCTCACGACGTCTATATTGACATTAATGCCAATCCAAACTAATCCCATCTGCCTGCATATGGTCTATATCCCTCCAGTCCCTGCCTGTTCATATGCCTATCTAAATGCCGCTTAAATGTTGCTATTATATCTGCTTCCACCTCTTCTATGGCAGGATGTTCCAGGCGCCTGCTACTCTCTGTGTAAAAGCAAATGCCTCATAAATCTCCTTTAAACTTTCCCCCTCTCACCTTAAAGTTATGCCCTGTAGTATTTGACATTCCCACCCTGAGAAAAAGCATCTAACCCTTACAAATCTAAATATTAAAAAATGAGATACACATAATTTAAAAGGGCTTTGTCCAGTAACAACATGGCATTGAAATAATAATCTGAAAACAGAAACACCAAAGTGTTGGGGTCTAAGACCACATTCTTATGCTGGGACTGTGGTCTCTGTTGGCCTACAGCAATGATCCCACTGGAGGTTTGTGGGAAGTCACTCCATTAGAATAGGAAGGCACCTGCACCAACCATAAGCACTTCTCTGATGCATGCATGCTCTGAGATACCATAAAATACTACCTTCTCACCCAGACTGATTGGAGGTTAGTGGCAACAGATCACTTTAATCCCTTGAAATTCACTCTGCTAAGTTACTTTTACATATTTTTGATCCAAAACGCTTCTAGGCCTTGCCCCTCAAAATTCTTCCATCCACAGTAGAAAATTCTCTGCTCCATTGGTGCATTAGCATTCATAGAAGTGTCAGTTTCCTTCTGAACTGAGGTTGTAGGAATGAAGGGCCATTGTAGCTAACAACAGTTATTTCTTGGATTAGAGGGAAATATTTAGTGGCTCTTGGACCACATCTATTAACGACTTGGACAAGCTAATCCTATTCACCTCAAAAAGACTATGACTATCTACCCTATCTATGCCCGTCATAATTTTACAAAGCTCTATAACGTCACCCCTCGGCCTCCTTCACAAGGGGATACAATCTCATCCTATTAAATCTCTCCTTATAACTCAAGCCCTCCATTTTTCTGCACCCTCTAATTTAATCCCATCCTTCCCATCGCACGGTAACCAGAACTGCACACAATACTCCAAGTGCGGTCTCACCAACGTCTTGTACTCGAGTATTGTATCCAGTTCTGGGGACCACAGTTTAGGAAAGATCTGGAGGCAAAGGAAAGGATGGAAAAGAGATTTACATAAGCAATTCCTGGGGTGAGGGACTTCAATTACATTGATAGATTAAAGCAACTATCCTTCGGATAGAGGAGTTTGTGAAAGGATCTGATCATGACAAATAAACATTTATGAAGAGTCCAGATGTGGTAGGTAGAGAGAAAATGTTCTCATTGGCAGAAGGGTCAAAATCAAAGGAAACAGGATTAAGGCAATTGGCAAAAGGTTCAAAAGAAATGCAGGGCAAAATTTTTAAGTGGTTTGAATCTGAAACATACCATCAAGGAAGTCACAGAGGCTGAATCAATTATCATGTTCAAAAGATAAGTACTTTAAAGAAAAAATTCAGAGGCTATGTTGGGTGAGTGTGGGCAGAGGAGAGTGGGATGAGCTGAATTCCTTTTGCGTTAAGCTGGCACAGATTCAATAGGCCAGATGGTCTCCTTCAGTTCTTAAACCTTTGTGATTCTGTGATGTCATGGATACTTCCAACATGAGAAGTCTGCTGGGACAGTGGAGCAATTTTCTACCTGGTACGTTTAAAAATTAGGAGCTATTCAAAAGAAAGGATCTCCCTAGAAGCTTACATTTTACTTCACACATAATTCATGCAGCACAATTCAAATGCTCCACTCACACTGTGGGCCTTTTTATTTAGATGAAAGCACAGGTTTCCTCATGTCTATGATACAGCAGGTGCATCAGCCTCTCTCTTGACTCCAGATTTTATGAAGAGGGGAACCAGTGTCCTGTGCTTATGACACCGAAGGTGGTATTAATGGTACACTTGACCTTCGTAAAGATAGTAATAGCATAAAGCTACTTGATTGTCCTGGAGTAAGTATTTTCTTATAACTTAACAGGGGTGAGAGGTGGAATTCTAGTCCTCAATAAACAATTTAAACATATTCAGCCGCATGTTGGTCAAACTAGAATATTTTAAATTGCTGAAGTATCATTTAGTTTTGTCTTGGAAAAATATATCTTCAAAAGACTGAAAACAGCTCTTGTACGTAGATAACAAGTTAATAAAGCAATCTGGGGATATGAACAAATTAATTGCTCATTTGTTGAAGTCTTGGTCAATGAAAGTTAGAAAGAGCATAACCACCTGTCCCCTCATCCCCCACCCTACTGATTCACTCACACATAGACTTAAGCTTCTGTCAAATTGAAACCATGTCTGAAGTTTTCTTGCTAAGTGGACAGTGGAAGTTTCTGAAATCTAATTTAACAAAAAGAGTATGAAGCCATTTTGAGGTAATCCCTCACCTAGATTTGGTGCAAAGCAAAGCTTAACAGGTCTCTGATAGTACAACTTAAAAAACTCATTTTAATCCTTTTAATGTTAGCAGTGATTGAGGGGCCTAGAGCAAGAGGAGACAGAAATGACAGTAAAGTTAAGACAGTGAGCAAGACAAAAAAAGAATGGGTTGCATGATGTTAGAATGTACTGGCAGACTAAGTCAAAGTTGCCAAAGAATGGCAACTTTTAAACATAGACAAAGATATCCAAAGGAATGATTAATAAGGCACACAAGAATAGAATATTTAATTTAATATGAAATTAGGGTTACTGTTTTTTGGGGGATAAACACTAGCACTGAATGTTGGGCCATATGACCTGTTTTTGTTCTGTAATTTCTATTTTATATTGTCAATTGATGGCAGTCAGATGGAATTTAGCAATGATTGTTGAGGAACAAATCAGAAAGGGAATAGTTGAATGCTACTGTGCAGACCTTGTGCTTGAATCCGTAATAAAAAAATAGACTGATTAGGTCACTTGCACTCCTATTGATTTCAACTTGGAAAAGCTGACCCAGGGAACAATCAAAGCATGTTATAAAGCTGATTTATATGAACGCAATAAATAGTTTTGTTCAATGTAATGAATTGGTATAGTTTAACCCCTGCATTAACAACACTATTGTTATTTTATTTGCTTTCATGGAATGCTGGAACAGGCCAGAGGAAATCATGCAAAACAAAGTCCGTGTTGTCAAATGTTATTGCATTGTAAAATACAATGTTTCAGCGCAAATGAATCTGTAAACCTACTGGAATAAGTTATTTGACATGTGAATATATTCTGGGGCTTTTATTGCTGGAGGTGTATGTGTTATTTCAAATGATGGCAATGCAAAGTGTTGTGTGGAATCACTCAATATAAAAACAGCCCAAATTCGTTAATGGCCATTCTCTGAGTGCATAAAGGCTCATGCAAAAATAAAAGGACTGAATCAGAAATAATTAATGACAATGTTTGTATAATGTATTCATGGTGTACTTTTAACACACACAGTATATATAAATAAAAAGAACAGTCATCCGGTCATGTTCTAGACAGCAAACTGTTAACAATAACATCAAGGCATTTGCAATGCCAATGTTTTAAATGAAAACAAAATGCTTTATTTGTTTCCACTATAAGATAAATGAATGGTTTTCCATGCTGAAGAATATATAATGGTTAAAAAGTCACTTTTTTCCTCAAGCTCTACATAAATCACAGAAGTAGTCAATATTTAATAATGCTTGCCTTGGTCTGGAGTCCCTTGATCACCCCTGTCATGTGTAATAGCTCCCTCTCCGATATCTTTGACATAAAAGCCCAGCTTTACTGCAATACTAACATGTAGAGGGTCATTACAGATCGACATTTACCTTAATCTGTGACTGCCAACCATGAACCGATAAATTCCAGCCGATTCCACTGGGAGAAATCAGTAAACTTCTCAGTGGAAAGAACTGAAAGAAAATTCTGTTGAGAACAGAATCCATTTTCTACAAGCACTGCTCTATAAATGGGTTCTGACTTCTGGAAGTTCTCTTGCTGCTCAGCTTATAACATTTAATACTATTTTGATGATGTGAGGGACATTCTGACAACTGAAGATGACATGAATTACAGGCAAGCAAAATTTTGCTGTGCAAAAACAATGCAAGATTAAACACAAGGGTACATGGCTGTTGCATTATTCACCTTGCTACCCTAGCTGAATTTGCTGTTCTGTCATGGACTTGACCAAAACGTTGCTACTTTTTAAATTGATCATCACTCTCACACCTCATAATCTTACAAGTGCTTCAGAGCAGAATATTTCAAAGTGCATATTGCAAGTCAAAGGGAAACTCTAGCCTTTCTAAGGGGTGAGGTTAGAAGCTGGTTTGCTTATGTTACCTCAAAATGGGGAATGCGCTTTTAATGCTTTAAAGAAACTTCTTGTCAATGAGTTTATTTGTAGTAGAATCATTGGCATAGCAATTCTGTAAAAAGCATCAGAAATTAAACTACCCGATATTTTTGAACAACTTATCCTAAAAATATTAATAGTAATTACACTGTGAAATTCTGAAGACTGATCTTGATTCTGCAATAGGCAAAACATTACAGTACTGCATCTGGTTGGGAGCTATAGCTGTATTTTCCAGCCCTATGACGTGACTCTTTTCCTCAGCTAGGATGCGATAAAAGCAGCGCATCATTGCACAGGAAGTACAGTGTTCAGCAAATGATTTCCGCTAATCCTGTCCCATAACTGGCCAGAGGAAACTATGGAAGAGCAACTGATTTTAAACTACTTCTCGCAGGGAACTGTCCAGGACTTATAGAATAACTGTTAAATGGAACAGCAAATTATAGATATAAATTTACTTTTATCAGTTAGTTTGCATTCTTCCATTGCCTTACTAAGCAATTCCTCAGTCGTAAAATTCTCCTTCTCATTTTCAAATCCGTCCATGGCTAGACCCTTCCCTATCTCTGTAACCTCTTCCAGCCTTAACAATCCTCTTAGGTGCCTGTGGTTCCGGCCTCCTGAACATACCTGATATTAACCAACCCACCAAAGGCAGCCATACTTTCAGCTGCTAAGGCCCTATCCTCTTAAAAAAAAGCCTAGAAACAATGCATACAGCAAAGTCTGCTTGGTTATTAGGGTATTCAATCCCAACTTTTCATTTGAAAACCAAATGCAGTGACCCTGGCTAAACTCTGGAATTCTTTCAGTAAATCTCTCGACTTGTTTAAAATCTACTTCTCTGACCAAGTAGGTCATCCACCCTAACATATCCTTCTGTGAATCGGTGTCAATATTTTGTTTTGAGGTGCCATGGTGTGTTATTGCTAGATTAAAAATACCAAATAAATCGAGTTATTGTTGTTGTTTAAACTATCAAGAAGTTTAGGCAGGGTAAATGTATGCATGATGAGGTTATTTAAATCAATAATATTTCCTATTGACATGAGACCTTTAAAATTGTCACAAAAAGTTGGGCAATTAGTAATGTCCAAAAAAACAGATATGAACAGAACAAGAATCAATTTTCCATGAAGTTGATTAAACATGATTATGGTGTGGTGTGTAATACCTTTTATGTAACCCTAAGAGGAATGGTGCATTAGGTTAGAATACTATTGTTTGACTTCTAGGATCTGGAAAAATAGGAAGGGAGACTCCTTTCTGAAGACTTTTAAATGTGCTAATTGAAATGAGTTTCAGGCACAGCAGTCTGGCTCCCAGTGGACATAAATCCACAGCACAAAACTACCTATGATTTGGTACTAATTAGACAATCTCATTCAGAGAGCTTATAAAGAGGGTAGTGTGGGAAACTGAAATGTCACACTGGTACAGAAGAATACATCAAATTACCTACTACAATTAAAGAGATGCACCAGCTTTTTGTAAAGGTCAATTCTCAGAAACATTCTCCTCAATTACAGTCAAGGCACAATTTTACTCAATTTTCGCTGAAGCACTGTACTACCTATGGCCCATAAGGGCCATGAAAAGTGTACACCATCAGCTTTACACATTTGGTAGTGCCTTTGCTTAGAGTTGGAAGGTTACAGGTTCAAATCTACATTAAGACTTGTGTGCAAAGGCTGAAGGAGTAATGCATTATCAGGTGTGCTGTCCTTCAAAAGTAATGTTAAACCAAGGATTGGTTTATGTCATTCCATGACTCAGGCATTGTTAATGATCCAATGGCACCATTTGCATAGGTAGTCAACACTGGCGCCTTTTCATTTCAGATACTCAAGTCAGTCAGAAAAATAAAAAGAAAGAAGATGAAGAGATACAGTCACCACATCTTACACTTTGTCACTAGTTCAGACACTCGATCTGGAAAACATGATAAAACTGAGATCTGCATGTGTGACATTTGACACACAATGGAAGAGAGTGCGAGAGGACAGCTCATTGTCACCTGACGACTTATGTAAATGTCTTCAACAAAACCATAGAGAATCCTGAAGCACAGATTCTGAGGGCAATGGTTACTTTCACAGATGCTGATACAGAATCGAGGTTAAAAAGCAAGATGCCCTGTTCTAAAATAATGTAATAATCTGATATGTTATCATGAGTCTCCTTTCATACATATGTCATACGTTCATGAAACTCAGTGCCTGAATATAGGCCATTATGTAACTTCCTGCAAGCTTGGCATCTCTTTGAATCCCCTGCCTCCTATGCAGTTGAGCAGCTGGTGCATTTTCTGAGATAAAAACAGGAATTGTTGGAAATATTCAGCAAGTCAGGCTGTATCCATGGGATGAAGAACAGAGTTAATATCTCAGGTTGAAGATCCTTCATCAGAACTGTTCTGACAAAGGATCTTCAACCAGAAGCATTAATTCTGTTTCTCTTCCCACAGATGTAGCCTTTTGCATGAGATGTTGAATTCAAACAGCACAGTGCCAGCAGCAATTGTACTGACTAATATGTCACTGGTATGTAAGAAGACTGCAGAGTAAGCTTGATGTTTTGTCTATTTTTTCACTTTAGAGCATAAGCTTAGGAAATGCAAGTGTCACCATGGTAGTTGTGTAATTGCATCTATAAGTCAGAGGGCTGAGAAGCCCAGTCTTACTTTCATTTCACATGACACCATCAGTGTAGTCTACACTGTACCCAATGCAGAGCACAGTGTTGATCCTACAGTGGTTAATATGGCATCCAGAGACATATTGTTTTTGTTTTTGTGTGAGAACAAGGCAGTGCTATGGAAATGGCAGTGCTATGAAAATGGCAGTGCTATGAAAATTGCAGTGCAGAACTTACTGCCTCATTACTCCTGATGATCCATCTGGTGCCATTTCCTATGGGCCTTGACAAAGGGGTCCAAAGTGACAGCTTGAAACAGAAATCATGACAACCAAGTAGAAATTGCAGTTGTGAAAATGGATACGCTGCATGGTGAATTTAATGTGTACTGTTCTTACACTTGAATGAAGAAAAATATAAAATGTATGACTTGATATTCAAGCCTAAACAAGTGAAAATGAGGAATGTTTGAAATAAGGATTTGAAATCAGGTCATTAGGATAAGTACTACATTCACTAACTTTGAGATAGCGAATAATTAATGCTGGACTTGCCCAGTACTTCTGAGTAATATCAGTTAGAATTGAACAATTCCAGTTGCAACAAGAGGGAAGTTTGGCTTCAGATAGTCATATAATAAGTATTTATTTGGGAAGTTGAAAGTGCAGCAAGAGGTGTTTGAATTAATCATGAAAAGGGAAGCTGTTACTTGCATATAGCTCTGGATAAAAAGAGTAGCAAGCAAGATTCTTCAGTGTCAGGCTTGCCCTGTTCTTGGGGCCTACATGCCCAGACTGACAGAATGCGAGGAAAAATGTACCAGTAACGATGATCATTATGTTTCTCACAGTAAGACACTGTGAAAATTGGCAGGATGGTGCAGAAGAGATTTCAGACTAATTTTACATCACCTGTGGCAATTGAGGACAACATAGCCCTGAATTTCTAACCTGAACGTAGAGGTGTATGTGACGACAATCAGTTAACAGTGTTTTCTGTATTATGGCTTATCACAAAGCATGGTTTGACAAGGTTAATGATTTCAAAGCATTCACCATAGGTCTCAAGAAAAGGTGCCAAATGCACATGGGATTTGCAATCATTGCAGAATGATTAGAATACTGGCCTATATATTTTTGCCTGATATATTTATTAACCAAAAAGGTTTGCATTCCCCATGGTAAGAAAATCCCTGATCATTGAAAATAATGGCTCATCCCAACCGAATTGCAATGAGCTCTCCTCCAAATCAGTTCCCAACAAATGCACAAGGAATTGATGATCGTTTTTTTTTTAAAAGATAGAGATGCAGTATCTGTCCCTGCTATTAAGACATGAGGCATCTACACCAGGTGCTACTTGTATGCCTGTGATTCAAATTGACAAGGGAGCAAACAATTAGCCATTGCTCATGGAATAGCATGAGACAAACACACACATTTGCTTCATTTGTAGGTGTTTCATGCACATGGAAGCATTGGATCAAGAGTCACCTTAGGTTCTATGATTGCTACAAGTTCCCAATCACATTTTGTGATCAAATTTACAATAGAAATCAATCATGCAGTGCATAAAAAACTTATATGTGAAATTTACAGTCCATTTGTTCAAAACTTTTGCTTTTGATTACAGAACATTTCATATTTGTCTATTAAATTTCATTTGTGTAGTTTACCCCATTCATGTATTTTTTCAAACTGATTATTTCATTTCAGAATGTGGTGCCCTGTTTTATTTAGAAATGGTGCTCATTCCAAATTTAATGGTACAATCTCAAAGCTTGTTTTCATGAAAAATCAAATCATCAAAACATTTGCTTCATATTCAATCACAATGACCAATTAATAGTCATATAAAAGCAATATTTGCCATTAACTAAACATTGCTGGTTGTAAGAAATATGACAAACCATTACAAAGTAAAAAAAAGCAAATAGCAAAGAAGTATAACAAATTATCCATCTAAAGCAACCTAGGAAGCAGTACACTGCCAGAATCCTTGCTAAGTCTTGCTGCAAATCTGGATGGACAATGACACCACAGTAGCATTTTACAGCTGATTATTCAGCAGTGGTCCCACTGAATCTCCAGCAATCAATTCAGGAGGAGAAACAACCAACGGCAAGCATGACTTTCCAGAGGGAGTCAAAGAAGGAGGGGCAGAAGGGCTCCTTCTCAGAGGGCTTATTTCACCAGAAGTCTTCTGGCAGCCACATTTTTTTTATGTTTACTTTTTCCCTTTTTCCAACAGTACACTAAGTGATGACTGAGATCTGCTATCAAGTACAAGCAAAGCTCCAGCTGTGAACCAGCATCTAGACTCATCTGCTGTTGAGATCATGGTCATCGTCATCCTGAACCTTTTAGCCTTGGGATCATTTAAGACAGTGGTGGGCGATTTGTGTCAAATATCATAGCTTGCAGTACACCGCTGCATACAGGACTTCATGAATGTCCTCTGTTTAGGGATTAGATATCAGCCTACCTTGATTCTCAATGATCTCCAATCCACTGTTGGCTACTGGCTATGTTGCAGCCAAACTCATGATTGTCAGTATTCACCATTCAGAACAAATGGTTACAGAAATCTCATTTCTTCATCACCCCATTTGATTTGTTGCCATAGTTTTTGATTGTAAGCCACCTTACCCTATGAGAGAGAGAGAGAGAGAAAAATGCTAGTGAGTGTGTTGCAATGTGTACACATGATATGGTTGCTATAACTGAATAGTTGTTAAGTTTGTGTAAGGTACAAGATTTATGCAGAGTGTTGGGATAGTAGTAATTATGCATGTATAGTGGTGCAGCTATTGACAGATGGGATTTCTTGCCATTTTGACTGACCTGAATGTAACATGTAAGGCATTAAAATTCTTGCAGCATGAGGTTCAGGTCCTCTAGGCTTTATTCTCTGTGGCCTCATCTTCCCAGTTCCACTGTTTCTGCACAGTGGATTCCTGTGCCCCTAACACAGAGGAACTTTTTTGTGTGTATTACCTCCATCTACATCTTGAGGTCACCACAAATGGATTGCTAATTCTGTGCCAGTGTTGCCATGGCTGTGTGCTCCTCAACCTGCTCTGTGACTTTACTCTAGTGGTCAGTTCCCCTTTAAGAGATGAACACATGATATTACTAGTCAGTTTCAACAGATTCACAAGGCTTCTGAGATCACCTGCACTTAACACTCAGTAATTCAGGGAAAAGATCTTGAATAGCACCTACAAATTGCATGTGCTTGTACAAGTTAGTGCATAAACAAACAGAATTTTGGCACATCTTTTTATAAGGTAATGAATTTCTGACTAATGCATTTTATTAATCATATTGAAATAGCCCAGGATGAATTTGAAAAATAACCAGGAGTCTTGGATGCAATCAATATAACATGCGCAACAAGGAAGAGTAGCAGAAATCAAAGCGAATAGAATACTGAACTGTACAACCAAAATGATAAGATGCGAATCAAAACTGTACAATTCTCTCGTTTAGCTACAACTTGAAAATTTCAGCCTATTCTGATAACTAAAGCACAAAGGTGACATTCAAACATTAGAGACAATGTTGAAAGAAACATTATTCTGCTCCCTAATCTTAAGAGTTCTGAGTAACTGAAGAAACTAGACTATTCAGCCTTGCAAGGAGACATTGGAGAAGTGTTAAAAATAATTTGCATGGAAAATACTTTAACTTTAAAGATGACTTTAAGTTAGTCAGTAATTATATGTAATATCAAAACACATAAAATATCTAAACTTTGCTTGATATCAGAATGTTCCAGAAAAAGAGAGTGACCAACACATGGAATGGATTACCAGATGAAATAGAAGGAGAAACTCTGAAACATTAGAAGGTGATTTAACGTTACACTCGGGACACTTCACGACAATTATTGGACACACTAAGATGGACTAGGTAGCTAGCATTCATTTCCTTCTTCTCAGTACTTGGTGATGTTATGTGACTGGTGGATATATATTTAAAGTAGACAATTATTTTAAAATAGATATAAAGTTCAATTTCATTCTAAGAGAATAAAATATGTTTCGAACAAATTGCCAGGTAAGGTAATAAAGGTAAAAATACTAGACAAATTGAAAGAAAGCCTGTATACCATACACAAAGAATTAAGGAATTGGTGAATGAGACAAAATGCCTTATTTTCTTTTGGTTCATTTTTCTTAGGATGTTTTAAATCTATAATTACAACTGTGGAGGCACCCTGTGGATTTCATTGTGACTAGTGTAAACTTATTATGTAAAAATCCCAACTGTGTATCCTACTTAGATTAAAGAAAAACATCAAGTTACACAAACATAAAATATAATATCCAGAAATTGTTATTGCATTGAAGAGGAATTCACTGAGTGTTTAGAGTTTCGACGATTACAAAATACAGTTATTTACATGATATACAGATTTCAATAAAGATACAAAATAAGAATGTGACAGTCCAGGAAGAGTGCACAGAACCCTCGAATAACATGTACAATTAAAAATCAAATTGGATTATCCCCTTTATCGAGGGAGAAAGAAAAGCTGCATCAAGCTCTCTGTAGTAGCTTAAGCATCAACAATCCCAAACAAATTAAGAACCCTTTGGTGGTATTGGCATTGGAAGGTATTAACCCTGTTTAACTTCTGGGATCATTCCCAATTGGCAATTATGAATCATTTTAATTTCACCAGCATGCAATAGTCCACAAGGTTTTAATCTAGCGGAAGACAAAGTAAAAGCAATAAGGTTGTTAAGCCCCCCAGCCCTTTCCATACTGTCTATTTGTCATAGAATCCTTGACCACTCTCATTGACAAATGTACAGCAACAGCAAAATACCAACATTATTGTCTACATCTGTGTTTTCCAGTCAAATCACAAATAGATGTGTTGATACTTTAAATGTTGTATTGATTGTTTTATTCACCCAAGCGTAACTTCAAAAATAAAGGTTATCATCCAGCAAGCTAACCTACAGAATTCTGTGAAGCAATTTTGAGTTTATAACCATCACTTTTTTCTTTGTGTTGGAACTGAAGATGATACTGCCGTCATTTTGATCTTTATCAGATTATAGACTCAACTTCAAAAGGAAAGAAGCCTCTCATCTTAAGAATTTGTCCATAAAGCTAGACAAAATCTTTGTAAGCATTCTGGAATTATGTACGCCTGTATTTTTTGTGTTCTAATTTAAAGTTGATACTATCATTTTCATTTTTATCAAACAGAATTCAATCCTGAGTTGATCTGGAATTTCCAAAATAGTGCAACTGTGACTAATGCCAATAACAGTGCCATTTATTAATTTGATTTGTTGGTTCTGCTTTTACTCAATACTGCCTAATAAAGTAATTTAAATATGCCAATGTGAGCATAATCAGAAACTGAGGCCATTGAAACAGCACCTTCAAGGGTGTTTCCCATCATTGAAATTGGCTGATCAATACTGACAACACCAAATTCACAGAGAATTCAGAATTTCAAATATTTGTATTATACTGTATTTAATCATTTGCTGAAGAAAACACACTCAGCTGCTACATTAGTTTCTAGGAACATGATAAACAAGTGCTTTAACCGTTTATTTAGAAATTGTTAATGATAATATAAGATATGAAAAAATCTCGATTGTGAAAGTGGGGGTTAAAATTTGACTTTGGTTTGCCTGTTTTTTTGGTAAAAAAAATGTGAACAAAAGGTCTAATTCACAGAATTCTGTCCCAACTCCAAATATGTCGGGATCTCGTCAATGCCACATTAGCTCGGATAATATTCAGGCATTCCTGGCACCAATCTTTAACAGACTTTAACTCTTTTCTATATGTTAGTGGGGGCTTAATGCCAGAATAAGCGGTCTTCTGAAAATGATCAGAATCTAAATGCTCCAGGGATCCTCAGCTGATTTTTTTTTCAGTTTCTTTTGCAACAGTAAATGGATGGTGGAGCCTGCCAACATAATGGCAAGATTTTTTAAAAAAATATGTTTCCTTAATATGAAGCCTGGCAAACTCTGACTCCAGCATTCCAGGGGACAGCTGTTGATCTGTATTACTGGCTCTCTCATTCATAACCCCTCCTCAGACTTGCTTGAAGGCTGCTGTTGCATGTCCTGAAGTTATAGTTGTACTTGTTCCTTCTCATTTATTTTCAAATGCTTTGGTCAGTGACCTCCCTCCCTCCTGCAGTGTGTCTGTTTGTGATGATGCATATAAGTATAGGACAGGAGGGGTCATTGACAACTATGAGGTGTGTGGTTAAAGCTGTATATTATGATTTATCATCTCCTCCATTAAGCCATCCAGAGGATGAGAAGAACTTTTTTCACACTCCTTGATGAAAAACATCCTTTCAAACACACTAACAAATGGCATTTGATTGCAGTGTTATAAACTGCAAACTCTGCTTGTGCAAGAAGGAATGTTCTGCTTGTGCATGAATAAAGAGAGACTCATGGAAATCAAATGCATCAACAATCAATACTTTCTATGTGTGAACTTGAATGAAGTAACATGCAAATTCCTTTTGTTGGAAATTAACTTAATCTTTGTCTGGAGGATGAACACCAATATGTGGATGATCACCAAGTAATGAATTAACCAAGTCTGATTTACAATTTCTATGAGTCAATGTAGTGTATAGTTCTTTTGATTACTATATAGTCAAAATGAGCATGAAGTAACCTTAGCACCTGACAGTGCTCAGAACACCAGGATCCCACTTCTACATTTAGGAGATGAACAACAAAATCAAAAGCATTCATTTTTTTGCAAAAGTGCACTAAGTTTTGTATGAAATATAATTATAGTTAATATTTTAAAATTAAACTACAGATTACCAAGTTTGCTTTGTTTCCCATGTGTGATCCAACAAATTTCATCCTTGTTTGCTTCTGGCTTCTAATCACAAGTGAAACAGCACTCTAGGCTCTCTATCACTTCCATTTATGCTCTGTTAATGCATGGGAAACCTTGGACTGGCAGAATGAAGTGTGGGAGATAAGTGATCTGGCTATTTTTTTAATCTTTTCATAATTTAATATTTTACACATTAATTATTCAATTATCTACATTTTATATATTGGAAGACCACCAATCCTAAATGGTACATTTAAGATTGAAAAATTGGTCTTCCCCAATGGCTCAGCAAGTTAAGCTGGCAAGGGAATGAGCCTTGCAGTCCAAGAAAATTCAAAGTTTGATTGCTAATCTGTTTTAAATAATCTGATCTCAGCTAGGGCAACATTTGAAGCTATTAATTATTTTAGCTCCCTGGGATTAGGCTGGGGAAGATCAGTAAAAATGCCTGCTCCTGCATTTTACTCGCCAAACCTTATAGAAAAGGCGCACAGGTTGATTGAGAATAGTCATTTATCTTTAAGATCCTCCGAAGTCAAGTAGCCTTCTGCTGCTCAATGAATAAGCTCACATATGGAGAATGCAACATGGGTGAGGTACTGAAGTGTGAGCAATATCCTTTAGCCAATACCTGCAATTAAGAGTAAATGTTCCCAGAAAACAAGAGAAAGCTGAATGGAACAGGAGAAAGATAAATGAAAAATCCGATGTTTAACATAAAAGAGATAAAGATAACTGCAAAGGCAAAATGTTGGTTCTATGCATTTTATTTATTCAAACTTTAACTGTAGGTTAACAGTAATTAACAGCATCTTAACTTGCATCCTGATTTCAAATATTTCTCCTGTTTCCTATCTTCTTCTATTAAAATAATTTATCCTTCCTTCTGCGCTAGAAATTATCCTTACATAGGCAAGCACTAAAATGACAGACCCACGTTGACTTAATCTGGAGCCACCAGACAATGATTTTTGTATCTGATGAGGTGTAGGGTTTAATATATGAGTATTAGGTGTTTTGAGCAGCCCAAGCACCATCTATAAATTCTTAGATGGCACCACTATTGTTGTTAAAATCTCAGATGGCAACGAGGAGGTGTACATGAGTGAGATAGTTTGGCTGGCTGAGTGGTGTCCCAACAACAACCTCGCACTCAATATCAGCAAGACCAAGGAATTGATTGTGGACTTCAGGAAGGGAAGTCGGGAGAACACACACCAGTCCTCATTGAGAGGTCAGTGGTTGAAAGGGTGAGCAGCTTCAAGTTCCTGGGCATCAACATCTTGAAGGATCTATCCTGGGCCCAACACATTAATTCAATCACGAAGAAGGTGCACCAGTGGCTCTACTTAATCAGGAGTTTAAAGAGATTTGGTATGTCACCAAAGACTCTTACAAATTTCTATATTCATACGGTGGAGAGTATTCTGATTGGTTGCATCACAGCCTAGTATGGAGGGTCCAATGTACAGGATCGCAAGAGGCTGCAGAGGGTTATAGACTCAGCCAGCTCCATCGCGGGCACATACCTCCCCACCATTGAGGACATCTTCAAGAGGCAGCCATTACTAAGGACCCTCACCATCCAAGACCTGCCCTCTTCTTCTTACTACCATCAGGGAAGAGGTACAGAATCCTGAAGACCCACACTCAATAATTTAGGAACAGCTTCTTCCCCTCCGCCATCAGATTTCTGAACAGTCCATGAATCCATGAACACTACTTCATTATTCCTTTCTTTTTCCACTACTTATTTATTTTGTAATTTAGAGTAATTTTATATCTTTGCACTGTACTGCTGCTGCAAAACAACAAGTTTCACGACATACAAGTCAGTGATAATAAACATGATTCTGATTCATTTGCAAAATATAATCCAGTGTCATTTAGGGATGCATTGGTAGACAAAATGCCAGGTAGTTCCAATGCAACACAAGCAGAAGCTACTCACCTTCTGAGTACGACAGAGAAAGCACAAACCTCTGCCATGCAAGTGCAGAGAAAGCTGTGCCTGTAACCATGCAAGCTCAGACTACTGCCACTATGGCCCTGAATACCATTGAGCCTTTGGGGGTAGCGAGGCACTCCAGCAATCTGTTTTCCAACAGATCGCTAAGATCACCACAGTACTTCCCTGTAGATGCCAGACACTCATGAAGTTTGCAAATATGTATCAGAAATTCTTGGCAAATAACAATCCAATGAATCAATCAGTAACAAATTTACAAGGAGCTGACAATCCCCTTTAAATGGTGCAAGTGAAGAAAAGAGCAAGTTTGAAATGGTTCTTCCTACTGCTAAGTAGGTTGAGCATAAGAGTGGTAGCTGCGTTAACTGTTGGCTCCAAATCCTTGTGATGAACATAATTACCTGTTTACTTTGCATACTTGTGACATATGTAAGTATTACACCTGCTTCTGGTTCCCAATGTGCTGGATGGCACGAATCACTGAACAAATGTGCCTGTATGCATTGCACAGAAAACTCAAAGCATATGGGTGGCCTTAGAATTCAATCAAGTGCAACTGAGCAAAAATTCAGAGCCTTTGTACCGGATACTATTTACTTTAGGTGCAGGAAAAAAAAGGAACAATTGACCATTCAAGGTAACTCCTTATTTCACTTTCTACCATATTGCGGATTACAAATTTTCTATTTAACATCCTTAGACAAATATTCCGCAAACATTTGGCCAATGCCCAAAGGTAGTCAAATGAAACCACTGAATATCTAATCATCTCCTGATTTCCTCCAGTCTACCCAGTGATTTCCTCGATTCAAGCAACATAAAAACTATCATGATCCATGCTTTTCATTATGGATAACTAATGTTTTGAGGTGGATGTAAGCAGTCTACACGAATTATAAGCAACAAACAATCTGCTGGAAGAGCTCAACAGGTCAAGTAACATCTGTGGGGGGGAAATGAATTGTTGACTTCTCAGATCGAAATCCTGCTTGACCCACTGAGATCCTCCAGGGGATTGTTTGTTGCTCCAGATTCCATCATCTGCAGTCTCTTATGTGTACACAAATTATATAATCTTCTAAATGTTTCAATCCACAAGCATCAAGCATCAAGCATCAGTGACAGCATTGCCCATTCATTTTAATGCTATAGGAGTAGCATGGTTTCTCTCCTGTTGCAGCCCCTCACATTTTTAGCTTATAACTACACCTTATTCATGGTTAGACAGCCATCCGATGCAAGCAGCTATAAAGCTGGTTGAACGTTACGAAGTGTTTAGAAAACCTGATCATAATTATATAAATGACATCTTTAAAGTCGTTAAAGCATACGGCAGAATGCTGTAGCCCTGTTTAAGCAAATCACGGTGAAAATTCATATTGTCATTTTATACTCCTGGAATTCCCAACTACACTGATAATGAATTTGTTGAGAAAAATTTATCCTACTCCTGAGTAAAGCCTTGGAAACAACAGAAAGAAGTATTGCACTGTTGCCGAGAATATGACAGAATAAGTAATGAAGTAATGGAGGATTCAGTTGCGCTTGGTTTTATCCTTTTATGTTTAAGCCAAGAACAGAAAAGTTACTTCAAGTTGGCTTAACATAGCACAGCTGTCCAGAAACTCTCACAAAATGCAAATTTCTGATCTGTGGGACCTACTCCTGTTTTAGCAAGATTGTCAGCAATTAATTATTTAATATCTGTAACAAACAGGATCAAATTCATAGAGACACACAATGATCTCCTGTCGATATCAAATTGGATGAGTACTGAGTTATTTGGTAGGACATGAAACTTGCGACAGCCGACAAAAATATTAGAGTCAAACTATCTGCGTTTAATTGTTTGCCCAAAGTAACTTTGCCTCGTTGGCTAGAATGTTGGGTAAACAATTAAAATTTTAGTCTCAATTTTTTTTTAGAAAAGTTTTTTTTGAAAATGTTTTAACTTTTCTTCCTCCCAGGTGATTGGCATGAAAACCCCCAGTGACATTTCATAGCTTTGTCCTGCTTTGGCACTGAAGGTGGGCATAAGGCCACACATCATGCCAAAAATTGACACAACTGAGTGAATAATTACCAATAATTTAGACATCAATTATGAAATGAAATAACTGATGTTAACAGCTAGTGTGTAAGGGATTCACATGACTTCCTCCAATACCAAGGATTCTTGGGCAATTGCATGTTCCCCTACAACCTACCTGGCTTGCATTTAGCATCAGGGCCTACAAAGCTTTATACAAGACTCAAAATCACAGAGGTATTCTTGTAAATATACTCATTTATTTTGGTGAGTAACTGTTTATTTCCTTATTTTTGAGGGTAAGAAAAGAAGTTTGTCTAGTTTGTTGAGCTTACCTCAATCTACATAAAAGAGCCCCATTAAAATAATTGAATATGTCAAACATCCTGTTGGCTTACTTGGAGCTGTCCATTTAATTTTGATTGAACTGGGGTCTTTAATAATCACAGCAAGTCAAGCACTCTCTTTGGTACAGATTCCAGGGTTTGGGTTTTTATCTAAGCAAATTGACGTTGATCTAGTTAAATTAAGAGATGTAGTAGTTTTACAACAAGGAATAAAAGATCACAGTCATATTTCAGAAAAAAAAGCCATGCCTACTTCTATATACCGATAAATGGTACATTAAATGGAAGATGAAAAAGACGGCAGATGCTGGAACCTGGAACAGAAAACTGGAAGAACTGAACGGGTTAAGCAGAATCCGTGGAGGCAAAGGGTGTAAGTTGATGTTTTGCATTGAGAGGGAAGCAGAACAATAGCTAGTATATAGTAGCGCGGGGGGTGGGGGAGAGGGGGCCAGAGGCTAGTAGGGGGAGGGGATAGGAAAATGCATGCTGGGTGGATGGGTGAGTGTGTGTGGGAAGAGAACATAAGGGCTGTGGGTTGCCTGAAAATTGAAAATTCAATGTTCATACCATTGTTCTGTAAGCTACCCAAGCCGAATATGAGATGTTCTCCTTCCAATTTGTGTTTGGCCTCTCCATAGCAATAGAGAAGGCCAAGGACAGACAGGTCGGTGTGAGTGGGAAGGAAAGTTAAAATGACATGCAACCAGAAGCTCAGGATGGCCATTACAGACAGAGAACAGATGCTTTGCAAACTGGTTGCCTCATCTGCAATTGTTTTCACCATGAACACTGAATGCAGCGGACCAGTTTGGAAGAGGTGCTAGTGAACCTATGCCTCACCTGGAAGGGCTGTTAAGTTCCTGGGTGATAGTGAAGGAGGAGCTGAAGGGACAGGTGTTATACCTCCTACAATTGTAGGGCAAATTGCCAGGGGACAGGAAGGGGTGGTGAGGAGGGATGAACTGACCAGGGAGTCATGAAGAGAGTGGTCCCTGCAGAAAGCAGAAAGGGGCCAAAGAGAAGATGTGACTGGTGTTGGGATCATCGTCTACCGGGCTCCATCTGCCCACCATCCATCCCCCATCACCTCCCCATCTCTATCTCACTGGCTCCCACCTCTCCTACTGCCATATGTTGGTGATCATTCCGCTTCCCTGTCAGTCTTGATGTAGAGTCTCAACCTGAAACGTCAACTTATACATTTTGCCTCCACAGATGCTGCTTGACCTGCTGAGTTAGAATAGAATATAGAACAGTACAGTGCAGTATGAGCCCTTCAGTTCACAATGTTGTGCTGAACTATATGAAAACCTACTCCATGATCAATCTAACTCTTCCCTCCTGCACAGCCCATAACCCTCCACTTTTCTTATTTCCCTGTGCCTATCTAAGAGTCTTTTAAATATCCCTATTGTTTCAGCCTCTACAACCACCCCCGGCAGTGCGCTCCAGGCACTCACTACTCTCTGTGTAAAGAACTTACCTCTGACATCTCCCCTGAATATTTCTCTTCTGACCTTAAACGGATGTCCTCAGGTATTGGCCATTGCTGCCCTGGGGAAAAGGTGCTGACTGTCCACTCTATCTATGCCATCATAATCTTATACACCTTTATCAAGTTGCCTCTCATCCTGTCTCACTCCAAAGAGAAAAGCCCTAGCTTGCTCAATCTTTCCTCATAAGACATGTTCTCTAATCCAGGCAGTGCCCTGGTAAATCTCCTCTGCACCCACTCTAAAGCTTCCACATCCTTCCAGCATTCTGATTTTTGGTATGTTAAATTGTTTGCTACAACTATTCAGATTCATCATTATTTTGTACAGAGGATTCTGGTGGCTACATTAATGTTAATTTAAATGAGGTAAATACCACCTTTCAGGACCTCAAGACATCCTAAAGTACTTCACAACCAATGAATCACTTTTACATGTAGTCACGGACATAACATAGATAATGTATGAACCAATTTATGCACAGGATGATCCTAAATGTACCAATATTATGGCGATTGATAACCGGTTTTAATGATAATGGCTCGGTAATAAATTTCAGCAGAACCATTGTTAGAATGGTGCTACAGCATCTTTTACACTTACCTGAAAGGGCAATCATATTTTCGGATTAAAGTCATAATGAAATAAGGCACCTCTGACTTTACAGCTATTCCGTACTAATATACTGGAATGCTAGGGTACATTTATGCAGAAGTCCCCTGAGCAGGCAACAACCGCAATGTTCTGACTCAGTGGTAGAGGGGCTACATTGAGCAGTGGCAGATAGCAGCTGAACTGATCACTTTGTACAGTGTGTTCCTTTTTATACTCAGTACTATGAGGGTTAGAGATAGAGGGAAATATTATGAAACAATATGATTCCCCTGCTAAGTCAGTTTAATACCCTCTCAAGACTCTCTCTTTCAATGTAGCTTTGGAATGTAATACTACTGCTAACTAGTTTATTCCCAGTCCCCAGCATTCCCTTTCCCCTACACCACCAGGAAGAAGGGAAATTCTAGCACTGACTTGAAAAAGGCTGAATGTAGCATTGGATTTGAATGTTTTAAGTAGTTTTTTAACATGTATAGTGTCTAATACACCTCAAGTGGCTGCACGAGGAATGACCGCTTCCTAGCTTATTGGTTCGCCCTTCAGGTGAATATGTGTTTTCTCACTGGTTGGTTTTGCCACAGGTATCTAATAGGTTTTCTGATTGGACTATTGCTAGCTGAGGAGTACCTCTTACCTCAGGTATAAAAGGTGTTGTTTTTTGTTAATCACTCTCTTGCCTCTACCTCTCTTTTGCTTATCTCTTTCTCTTGCTTCTATCTCTCTCTTGTTCACTTCCCCCGGCCCTAGATCATCTTTAGTTCCTTTTGTCTCGACTCATCTCCTAGTAGTAAAGCTAGTGCCATGTGCTCTGTGACTGTTTCTTTGTTTTAAACTTTTCCAATAAAACTTTGCGAAGCACCAAGTTGTTTTCAACTCATTCTTGGGCTCCTGAAAGAACCTGCGGATTCAAAAATAACTGGATCCAACAATAGTAAAAGGGCAACATGAGCAAGTAATTAAATATGCTAACAGCATGTTATCATTTATTGTGAGGGAATTGAATACAAAGGTTTTTAAATGATACATTAAACAGTTTGCTACAACTATTTTAATTAATCAGCATTTGCACAGAGAGTTTGGGTGGTTACATTAAGCTTAATTTAAATGAGGTATATATCACCTTTCAGAACCTCAGGGCATTCCAAAGTACTGTATAACCAAGGAATTGATTTTTAAGTGCAGTCACTGATGTATTGTTGCAAACACATTGGCCAAGTTTATGCACAGGAAGGCCCCAAAGATAGCAAAGTTAGGTGATCAGTACTATAACACAGTATTCCAGAAGTGGTCTCACTTTTGGAGACAGTATTAGTGAGACCAAATCTGGAGTTTTGTGTACAGTACTGCTCTCCTCATTTGATGAAAGGTGTTAAGACATTGGGAGCAGTTCTCGGCTGATACTTGGAGTAAGAGTGGTCAAGGAAAAATTGAACAGGCCAGGCCTCTATCCACTGGAGTTTAGAAGAGTGAGACATACAAGATCCTGAGGCACCTTGACAGTGGCAGATGTTGAGAGGATGTTTCGTCTTGTGGGAGAATCAGGAATGAGGGATCACTGTTTAAAAAGAAGGGATTACCCACTTAAAACAGAGATGA
This sequence comes from Pristis pectinata, assembly GCF_009764475.1. Classification (NCBI taxonomy): domain Eukaryota; kingdom Metazoa; phylum Chordata; class Chondrichthyes; order Rhinopristiformes; family Pristidae; genus Pristis; species Pristis pectinata. Next base: position 109,440,451 of record NC_067407.1, read on the forward strand.
AGTGTTTTTTTTTCCTCAGAGGGTCATGAATCTTTGAAACTCTTTTCCTCTAAAGGCAGTGGATCTTTGAATACATTTTAATGCTGAAGTGGATAGATATTTGATAAGCAATGGGTTGAGAAGTTACGATGGAAAAATAGGAATGCGGAGTTGAAATTACAATTAGACCAGCCATGGTTTTACTACATGATGGAACAGACGAGGCACTGAGTGGCCTACTCCTTCTCCAATATTGTTTGCTTGTATATTCATATGTGGCAAGATGATTGGTGTAAGGGGAACAAATTTGGTTTCCTGGGACATTGGAACCAGTTCTGGGAGAGGTGAGACCAGTACAAGCAGGATGAGCTGCACCTGCACAGGACCAGGACCAAAGTCCAAGGGAGAGTGTTTGCTAGTGCTGTTAGGGACAATGTAAACTAGAATGGCAGGGAGATGGAACTTATGAAGGGAGAGGGAGGAAGGGGAAACAATGAGAAGAAAAGGAAAAGCAAAAGTGAAATCAAGAGCAAATTACAAATAGGATCAGAGTGCAAAATAATGCTGAGGGGACTAAGGATGTTAAAAAAGACAAGCCTAAAGGCATTGTGTCTTAATATGCAGAGCATTTGCAATAAGGTGGATAGATGAAAAGCATAGATTAATGTAAATAGGTATGATCTAATTTAGATATGGTTGGAGGGAAAACAAAGATAGGAACTGAATATCCAGGGTTATTCAAGATTTGGAAAGAGCAGGCAAAAAAGAAAAGTGAGATAGCAATGTGGTTAAATAAGATATTTACGAGATAGGATACTAGCTCAGATGACGTGGAATCTGTACACGTAGGTTGAGGATAAACCAATGGGTAGAAAGTGCCAGTGGAATTTGTATATAGATCCCCCGTCCCCCAAAACGGTAGTGGCAAAGTTGGAGATGTCACTATACAGGCTTATGCAATAAGGGTACAATTGTAATCATAGCTAAATTTAGTCTACAGACTAGTAATAATTGTGTGGAGGAGGATTGCCGGAATACATATGGGATGTTTTTCTGGACCAATTTGTTGAGAAACCCAACTGGAGGTTATTGTGTATTGAGGAAGGATGAATTAGCAATCCTGTCATGTGAGACCACATGGGGAGGAGTGACCATAATAAGAATTCTTCATTAAGATGAAAAGTGACATTGGTGATTCTGAGACTAGGGTCCTGAATCTAAACAATGGAACGTGGATGGTATGAGGTGAGAAGTGGCTAAGATGGATTGGGGAACGTTCACCTTGAGAGCTTGAGTATGATGGTTGATCCTCAATGGCAAACAATTACTGAGTGCATAGATGAACTACAACAATTGTTCATTCCTGTCTAGCAGTAAAGTAAAACATGAAGGGTGGTTGAACATTGATTAACAAGGGAAATAAGGGATATTATTAGATCCAGGAGGAGGCATATAAATTGGCCCAAACAAGTAGTAAACCTGAGGACAGGGAACAATTTATAATTCAGAAAAGTAGGACCAAAGGATTAATTTACAGGGGGAAAAATAGAGTAAGCTTGCTGGAAACATAAAAACTGACCATAAAAGCTATCATAAATTTGGGAAGAGAAAAGGATTGGTGAAGACTAATCTAGGTCTTTTACTATAAGAAATGGGGGAATTTATATTGAGAAAACAAATAAATGGCAGACCAATCGAACAAATACTTTGATTCTGTCTTCACAAATCACGTCATTAATGACCTCCCAGGAATAATAGAGAACCCAAGTCCAATGAAATAGACGAACAACAGAAACTGAAATGTAGAGAAATAGTGTTCGAGAAGTTAATGGGGAGACAGAGCACCCCTAATTTAAAAAAGGAGAGAGGGAATGATAGTCCTGTTAGTCTGACATCAGTAGTGGAGAAAATGACAGCGTCTATGATTAAAGATAATAATAGCAGAGCATTTCATAAACTATGACAAGATCAGTCAAACAGGTCCTTTTTTGAGTGGCAGGCAATGACTAATGGTCTACCACAGAATTCAGTGCTTGGACCCCAGTTATTCACAATATATATGTTCATGATTCAGGTGAGGGAATTAAACGTAATAATCCCAAGTTTGCATATGAAACAAAGCTGAATAGGAGTGTGAACTGTGAGGAGGATGCAATGAAAATTCAGTATGATTTGGACAGTTTGAGTGAGTGAGCGGAAGCAGTACAACATAGATGTGAGGTTATCCACTATGATGGCAAAAACAGGAAGGCAAATTATTATCAGGACAGTGATAGATTAGGAAAGGAGGTGCAATGAGACCTGATGTTCTTGTGAAAGTAAGCATGCAGGTGCAGTACATGGTTAAGGAGGCAAATGATATGTCGGCCTTCAAAGTGAAAGGATTGGAGAACAGGAGCAGTGATACCTTACTGCAAATGTGCAGCGCCTTGTTGAGACCAAACCTTGAGAATTGTGACCTTGAGAACTTATCAAATCTCATGAGACTGGATGAACCAAATGCAGGAAATGTGTTTCTGATGGTGGGGATGTCCAGAACCAGGGGTCATAGCCTAAGGATGTGGAGTAAACCATTTAGGATGGAGATGAGGAGAAACATTTTCATCCAAAGAGCAGTGAGCCTCTGTAATTCTCTGCATTTAAGGCCAGACCATTAAATAGATGTTAGAGTCCATTATTAAGGATGAGGTTTTGGGGTACTTGGAAGCACATGAGAAAATAGGCCGAAGTCAACATGGTTTCCTTAAGGGGAGATCTTGCCTGACAAATCTGTTGGAATTCTTTGAGGAAGTGACAAGCAGGATAGACAAAGGAGGACCAGTGAATGTTGTTTACTTGGATTTTCAGAAGGCCTTTGACAAGGTGCTGCACATGAGGCTGCTAAACAAGATAGGAGCCTGTGGTATTACAGGAAAGGTACTAGCATGGATAGAAGATTGGCTGACTGGCAGAGGCAACAAGTGGGAAGAAAGGGGGCCTTTTCTGGTTGGCTGCCCATGGCTTGTGGTGTTCTGTGGGGGTCGGTGTTGGGTCCACTACTTTTCACATTATATGTTAATGACCTGGATGATGGAATTGAGGGCAAGTTTACAGATGATACAAAGATAGGTGGAGGAGCAAGTAGCATTGAGAAAGCAGGGAGTCTGCAGAAGGACTTGGACAGGTTGGGAGAATGGACAAAAGTGGCAGATGGAATACAGCCTAGGGAAGTGTACAGTCATGCACTTTGGCAGGAGGAATAAAGGAGCAGACTATTTCCTAAATGGGGAGAGAATTCAAACTTGGCTGTGGAGGCCAAGTCGTTGGATATATTTAAAGCAGAGGTTGATAGGTTCTTGATTTAGCAAGGGTGTCAAAGGTTATGGGGAGAAGGCAGGGGAATGAGGGTGAGAGGGAAAAATAAATCAGCCATGATCAAATGGCGGAGCAGACTCAATGGGCCGAATGGCCTAATTCTGTTCCCATGTCTTATGGTCTTATAGATAGAAGTTAGATTGTAGTTCTTATGGATAAAAAGATCAAATAATATAGGGAGAAAGCTGAAACAGGCTACTGAATTTGTACGATCATATTAAATGGCAAAGCAGGTTTGAAGGGCTGAAGGGCCTATCCTACTTTGCACGTTTCTATATTCCATATAAAAACAGGAGCAAGCCATTCAGCCTCTCTACTGTTCAGCTATTTATTTAGAAGATTATTGGTCAGTACCTCAACTCTATTTACATACCCTTGTTCTATATCCCTTGATACTCTTGGCTAAGACAAAAATCAGCATTGCAGCATTTACAGCATTTGGAGAGGACAAATTACAGATTTCCATTATCCAATGTGTGAAAGTATGCTTCATGATCTCACCACTAAAAGTCCACCTCTAATTTTAAAATGGTGCCCTCTTTTTCTGGATTCCCCCAGAGGAAAAGTAATTTCCCTGTATCTACTCGATCAAATTATTTTAAATACAACTATTTTAGCACCCTCAACTTTCTGAGCTCAAGGAGACACAAGGATAGTTCATGTAGTCTCGCCTAACAATTTAACCCAATACGTTCCAGTACAATTTTGGAGGAACTATATTGCACTCTCCCAAAACCTGCAGCCTGGAAATTCATTGGTGCCAATGCAGGTGCATTGTTTTCAAAACACTTCTTTCCTTTTTCTCTAATGTTCTTCAGCTTTCAAACCCTCCAAGATATTTTGTTTAATAATCTCTGATGTGGCCTCTCATCAAGGGCCTTCTGGAATTCCAAATGTACTATAGCAACTGGTTCACCTTTATTTATCTTGCTACTTCCAAACTCAAAAAGCTCCAATAAGATTTGTCAAGCATGATTCCCCTTTCATAAAAACATGTTGCCTCTGTCCAATTTATTATTATTTTCCAAGTGCCCTGTTACCACTTCCCTATTAACAGATTCCAATATATTCCCTATTGATGATGCAAGACTAACTGGTTTATAGTTTATTGTTAGCTCTGTTCCTCCTTTCTTAAATACTGGGGTTATATTTCCTATTTTCAAACTGTGAGAACCATTCTAGACTGCATGGAACTTTGTAAGATGACAAATAATGTATCTATCATCACCATAGCCAGCTCCTTCAAAACCCAAGTATGCAGATCATCAAGAACCTAAGGATTTATCAACTTTCAGTCCCATTGATTTGCCCAATATCAGTTTTTAACCAGAGTTAAGTTCTTTGAGCTCCTTACTTCCGTTAGATTTGTGTCTCTGTTATCTCTGGGAGGTTTTCTGTTTCTTCTTCTGCGAATGCAGACAAGATACTTGTTTAATTCCTCTTTCATTTCCTTGTTCCCCAATACTAGCCCACAACCGGCCTGCAGAGAAGGTGTCACCAATGATCAAGCACATTACCGGCTGGACACAAAAGTGGTGCGGCTACAAGGGCAGATCAGTAAGTGAGCATCTTCAAAATAGGCTCAGCAATGATTCACGCAAAGGACACACCACCATCTTCTCAAAGAAAATCAGGATGGACATAAGAGTCCATCTTTGCCACTTTTGCCACTTTTCCAGGCATGAAAAGAAAAATAATTAATTGTTGCTGTAAAGCTGCTGATCACAATACCACTTTGTTTTCTTCTTTGTTATTTCCACCTTCATAGAGCACATGTAGAATAATTACCTATCTGCAATTGGCACATTTATTATTGTTTTTGCTTCTGTCATGAAAATGTTCACTTGAAATATAAAATGATCCTTGTTACTTACAAGGGAGAGAAAATCAGATGGTCAAAGCCCTACCATTTTCCCAGCGACACTAGCAAACCTTTTTGGCTGAGAAAGTGCATCATACAAGAAGCATATGGGAGGGGAAAAGGAATGTTTCTTTTTATATTACATTTGTTTTATAGCTATTATATGGTAATATTTTAGATTAGAATTACATATACATAGAAATAAAGAGAGATAAAACTAGCAAGAGTAATTACATGTCAAATTACCTTTTTCCACCATATTATATTCATAAAAGATCGTAGCTTTCAGAGGAATTGCTGATAAAGTACTTTTGGAACTGTGGCCAAGTACTAAGTACGATCTAACCACTATTTAACGAGCAGTGAATGGCATTTGATAAAATGTCATGCACTGCCAGATGGTTTGTATTGACCAATATGAATCATTATATTTCAGATATCCACTGCCATCTGACATTCTGTATGCTGGGCGAATTTAAATTGAGGTACTCACCAGGGGACCTAATGCACAGCCTTTTTCAGTACAAGCTTGAACTCGAAAGGTATGGAGACTCCATGGTATTAGAGTATTAGGATTAAAACTAAGTAAGATAGAGGAGTTTTCCGGCAGCAATCTATTTGTATACAGGCTATGATGGTACCTATGGTCAATAGAATAAAAAAAACCTATCATAAATAATAAACCTATAATATTATGTAATACACGTCAGTGAATGCTGTGTAAATATTTTCTGGTAGGCAAGCACATTTTTTCCTTTCATGAGAAATAATGCACCAATTGTATGAAGCATATTCTCCGAAAGATTAAGTTAGATGAATAAAATCCTCCTGCAAACTTCACATTATCCATTAGAATAAAGTACCTGACTTTGGAGAGAGAACCAAGTGAGAAGCTCATTTCATTTACAAATGTTAGAAACTTCTCTATCTGAAACTGGGTTTAATCATTATTTCACCTGATCTCCTCAAGGTTGTTGCCTTGAAATCAATGTTGAGTACATGCACAGCTCTGAATTTCCAGCCAGCAGTAGTTCACCTGCACTTATCACTGACTTGAAGAGTTAGACAAAAATAACTGTTCACAATCTCTTGGTGTCAACTTGCTGGGAAGTGCTGGTTTGGTCCTTAATATGGAGGCAATGCATAAATGCCAATATTTGCTGGTCACGAGAAACTCCATCCATAAAAAAAGACTGAAGAAAATGACTTGACAGGTACATCACATTCCAGCTGTCAAACTATTAAAATGTTCATTAAAAAAGTGAACTTATGAACACTTAAAATAGTGGAAATAATTATATTAAACACATTAATTAAAAATATGTGAATTGTCTAATACTTTACTTTTAAAATCCATTCAAATGAAGGAAGGTGCAGATCTTGTGCCAGGCTTCACTTAAGTCCACATAAATTTGTGAACCCATAGTAATTAGTGAGGGCAGATGCTGAAATATCCCTACAAAATTTGAATAAAGTGGTTTCGACAAAGTGTCCTCTAACCAGAAAAAAAGTTTCTCCCCATCAACCACATCAGACCATTTTAATATCTTTAAGATTTATATCAAGTTACCCCTTAACATTATAAATTCTAGAGAAAACAACCTTGATTAATTTCAGCTTCCCCCAAATATTAGTTTAACTTTGGGCAAACTATTGAAATCCATTCTAAGAAACAGTATAACCCTGCATTTAGAAAGCCACAGATTAATAGGAGAGTCATAATTAATTTGTTAAAGGAAGCTCACGTGTGACTAACTTGATGAATTCTTTGAGATGAAAAGGTGGGTTGATGAGGCCAGTGCATCTGATGTGGTTTACGTGGATTCTGACAACGTGTTACAAAGCTGGCTGTTCTAAACAGGAGGAGCTCCTGGGATGCAAGGGAGACTGGCAAATTGGATCCAAGATTGACCCAGCGGCAGGAAACAATAGGTAATGGTTGATAGATGTTTAGAAGGCTGTGACTAGTGAGGCTCCACAGTACTCAAAACTCTGTCCCATGGTTTTCATGATATAGAAACTCCTCAATTTATGAACATTCAATTTGCCAATTTTTGTGATAATGCCATTGATTCTTTGAGGAATATCTTCAATTTACAAAGCCACTTTCCACCCACAGAGAAACACTGCACTGAAATACACAAAGCATTTCACGCATTTTTTTGGTTTACAAAATTTCACTTCATGAAATTTTCCAAGAATAAATTCCTTTAGTAAATTGAGGAACTTCTGTCTTTTCCAATGATTTAGGCTTAAAAGTAGAGGAATTAGCTGTTTGGATGACAGAAAGGAGGAAAGATTTAGACTGCAGGAAGATATACAGCAAGCTCTCATTTATCCAGTATTTAAGCATTCAGAATTCTCATGCAATTGGCAAATATTTCTAAGAACATTAAGCAATATCATAATTTTCTTTCAGAAATGTGGATTTGAATTTGGCGAGCTGGGTTACAAAGTGATTTTATTCTGTTCAAGGAGGTTAGTAAGTCTAAATCTCGTCAGCCTTCAACTTCAGTTCACAAAACCTGATGAAATGCCAGCTGAGAATCCAGAATACAGCGCATAAATTACACTGCTCTTCTGACATTTAGAATTAAGCAATTTTAGTTTGTTTTTACATGTTTGGTTTGTTTTTATGAAAATATGCTCAAACAGTAAATTTTATTTCAAGTATTACATAAAGTAATTGTGAAAATACATTTTTGTTTATTTAGTTTTGTACATAAGAGCAGTGCATTTGCGAGTTGATTAACAACAACATCTTCTTTGAAGATTTGGCACGATGTGATGGTGAGTACAGTCATTTATTTATTTTTGCTGTATTTTACAATAATACTGTTTAGCCTTAAAATGGAGAATTTCAATGTAAAACTTTGTTATTTAAAGGGATAGTATAACATGTAGCTTGCAGTATCATCTGTACTCTCTTCCAGGCCAATAGATTCTTCCTAAGCTGTGGCCCCAGAATTGTTCACTTCAAGCATTGTCAAACCAGGGCTTAACTGAAGGATAACTTCTACCCCCTTGAATTCTAGTCCTCTAGATAAAAGTTAATATGTCACTTTGATTATTTTCTGTATCTGTCCTTCATCTTTTAATGACCTTTATACACAGACCCTTGCATCTCTTTGGCCCTCCACTGTTTCTAAATTGTTGCCATTAGAAAGTATTCATTTCTATCACTTCTTTGTTTCAAACTGAATGAACTCAGATTTGGTGACACCAAAACAAATTGGCCCCAGTTGTGTCCATCCACTTAATCTGTTTATATCTTTTGGGAAAGTAAATCTTTCGTCAACAATGCTGCCTATCTTCTTGTCATTGGCAACTAGACGTAGGTTATTTTTCCATCTAGGTGGTTTATGATGAATAATGTGGCACCAATACAGAGCCTTGTGAGTCACGGCTATTCATAACCTGGCAATTTGAACATGTGTTCACTATCCCTACTCTTTTACCCCTTCCTTTTAGTTATTTCCCTCACCCATTCATAACTTGTCATGTTCACGCTACTTCCTTTAAAACATTGCAATGGAAACCATCTGGCCAATTTAGTGCCATTATTATGATCTTTATTACTATTTGGTTAGTACTTACTTTGACAAGATCATACCTGATTTAATATTGGGGCATTGGGCACAATATCTTCAACTATTATAATTACCAAGGCAATTATTTTATATGTCAGCCATTTCCTTATTTTCATTGGCAATATCACCATTATGGTTGCAATTATAAGTATAGTATTAGACATTGTTTCTTTTGTCATAAAATTACAAGGATACTATAATCACATTATATTTTTGAACATCTATTAATTAAATGCTTAAAGTTAAAGTTATAGAACTTTGTACGTGACATCAATTATAAACTGAAATTAAACAAGTTTTTTCTGAGATGTAAGTATTTCTTTGTAACTTTGTGTTTTTCATATCTTTACTTTCTTAGGAGGTTAAGGAGGTTCAGCTTGTCACCAAACACTCTAATAAACTTTAGATCTTTAGATGTTCTGTTGAAACTTGACTGGTTGCATCATGGTCTGGTATGGCCAACCGAATACACAAGAATGCAAGAAGCTTCAGAGTAGTGGTCTCAGTCCAATACATCACTGGCACATGCCCTCCCCACCATGGGTAGTATCTGCAGAAGGTGCTGCCTCAAGGCAGCAACATCCATCGTTAAAGATCCCCATCATCCGGGCCATTCCATCTTCTCACAGCCACCAGCGGCAGGAGGTACAGAAGCCTGAAGAACAGTTACTTCCATTCAACCTTTTGGTTCTTGAACCAACTGGAACAACCCTCATCACTGAAATTTAACAACACTATGACCACTTTGATCACTTTGCATTAAAATGAACTTTCTTTTTGTTTTAACTGTGTGCTTTCTCATAAAAATTTTGTATAGTTCATGTTTAATTTATGCTTTTCTTGTGAATGCTGCTTATATGATGCTATGTGCCTGATGCTACTGCAAATAAGTTTTTCATGGCACTTGCGCATACATGTACTTGTGCATATGACAATAAACTCAAACATGACTTTGACTTTATTTTGCAAATTTTTTTAAGTATGTATTTTTGTATTTGTAGGAAAATCAGAATATAAAACTATTTATTAATAAATGAGAAATTAATTCATGTATTCAGTTTTATCTTATTACATACAAATAATTTCCCATCATTGGGAAGCTTCTGTGACACTTTAAAGTATACTTTATTGTTATTGGAACTAACAATCATCCACTTCAAAAGATATAGCATGTTCTGGCCCATTATTTTATATAATCCTTCTGAATTAATTGTTTTATTGAAGTGAACATATGTGGTTGTTAGTATAATATGAAAGGTTGCTTCACTAGCAAACTTCTTTGGTGTGCTTTCATGGTGTATATATATGGTCCTCAATGTGTACTGTGTATGCAATTTTTCTTCTAAGTACAATTCAATGATCCAGTTAATTCATTTCACACCAGTGAAATTCAAATGATTTTAGGTGTTGAAAGTACTGCATGGTCCATTTTCACATTTGTACTGCTAATGCAGGTAGCTGAGGATAGGTCCACTGCAAAGCTATTTATGATTTTCTCCAGAGATGCAAGATCTGTACTAGTTTACAAAAGATTTTCATGATATTGTTTGATGCATATGAGAGGAAAAGAGGATTAGAGGAATATCTGTGGGGTGGGTCAGTGCATTAGCTTATATGGAATGTGAACACCAATAAATGTAAATCGGACAACCCATTTCAGTGTTCTTCATTTTATGTACCTCTGTGGATTATTGCTTCAGTCATTAACACAACCAGTTTATGTCAGTTTGATCAAGCTTTTCTATACCTTCATATACTGTATGTTAGAAAGAAATGGTTCAGAAACCGACAACGCTATGGGACTGACCTGCTGCTGTTCTTAATTTTTACTTCTCTGTAGTCTCTTAGATTGCAATTCTTAATGGCAGGGTAAATATTTGGAGTGGGTTCTAATTATGTATTTGGGGGTTGCTGTCTATGTTAACAGCAGTGGGAAACTATTCTGGCTTCCCTAGTACTTTCTAAAGGAACATAGAACTAACATCAGAAGGTGAGATAATTAAAATAAAACTTGCCAGTTGGGATCAGAAGACGCAGGATTGCTCTGAGCCCTGAAAGGAAAGTTAAGGCCCTCTCTACATTAGGCTCTCCCTCCCAAAACTAATCAGCTTATCTGAGGATTGAGAACCATTTCTGCTGTCTGATATTGTTTCCTCCCACTGTACAGCTGAGACTTCTTGATACTTCTAGAATCAGGCTGGGGCTTACAGGTAAGGCTTACGAGTTAAAATCTTCCTGATATTATGCTGAAGTTTGCCAGCAACCTCAGCTGCAGTCAACATGATTCAAGCCTTGAGATAAAATCTAAGCTCCTGTAGTATAACTACAGGAGATGAATGCTGGACAACACAGTATGTAACTTTGAAGATGATAAAAATTGTAATCCTACAAGTTAAGTGAGTGGCACAGTGGCACAGCTAGTACAGCCACTGCCTCACAGCACCAGAGACATGGGTTCAATCTTGACCTCCGATGTTGTCTGTACGGAGTTTGCACATTCTCCTTGTAACCATGTGGTTTTCCTCCAGGATCTCCAGTTTCCTCCCACATCCCAAAGACTCGTGGGTTGGCAGGTTAATTGGCCCCTATAAATTGACCAGGAGAAGCTTCCATCCCTGCAAGTCAGCAGAAGCGTTGATGTGGTCAACCCCATCGATGTGAACATGCCAAGTTTACTGTTCCCAGTTGGTGGTTCCAACAAGAAGAACCTGACTCATGTTTACGTGAGTAGTAGCATCTGGGGGGGGGGAGTTGACTGAAATGTGGGGAGAATTAAAAAAAGTAGGATTATTGTAAATGGGTGGTTGATGGTTGGTGTGGACTCACTGGGATGAAGTGTCTATTTCCATGTTGTATGATTTCAATCAATAACACACTAGATGGAATCCTCTCAATACAATATCAGCAATATTTTCGAGGATAATGTAAAACAACTAATTTACATTAGTTCAGCAGACAAATACCCACCAGTGGTGAATCTGTGGTGCTTTTGAAGCCAGAAGATCCATGCTTACCCACTACTGGCCTTTCTCCAGATCCCACTGAAGGCCTCCCCAATATCCAACATAAAATCGGCAGAATTTTTAGACAGGCTAAATCTCTTATTACAAAAACTTTCATGCAAATTGAATGGGGAACTAAGTTTTAGATTCTGGGTCAGCAAATAGCTTATGGAAGATCAGCAATGATGGGCCAGAAGGTTGATCAAGAACTATTGGTTAGTTTCCATTTTCTCTTCAGATCATCTCCAACTTACCCATCTGCACACTGAAATGTGGAAGTCAGAGACAAATTGGAAATCTGACCCAGGCTCCACTGCTGAACTCACCAATGAGCCCTACAGTGGAATGTAGATATATGGAGCGGAGGGCCAGATGCACTTCATACCGGGTCCCTTAGTTATACCCGAGGGATGGCTGTGTAATGGCATGACATCTTCACTTGAATGGAGTTGCTGACTGAGTTATAAGTTAAGTGCAGGTAAGTAATTTACTTATTTTCCTGTCTTTAGTTAATTGTTAGTACTTTAAGGTGCTTCAATTTTAAAATATATATATAATTTTTAAAAATTGTTTAGGTCTTTGAATAGATTTTAAATGTCTCATTTAAAAATAGTTCAAAGCCCTCTGACAGCAGAAGGCTATCTCTGGAGGCAGGCCTTAGGTTATGCCACTCAAGGCCTAGTCCCCACTTGTTGCCCGTTCTGCCCTACTAGATGACTCACAGGTATGAAATTTCAACTTGGCTGGCCCTCTGTACCCTGGACAGGCATTGTGGACATTGAGTTGGGCAGCAGGCCAAACTTAGGGATGATCTGGCTCATTAGATTCTAGACAACATGCAGCAAACCTGACGAACACTGAAAGCAACAATAGTGTCTCAAAAGATTTACCTTTTGCTCAACAAATCTATCTCTGCTTCCTTCTACACTGGGATACAGGTCATCAGCAATATCAATCAAAATGGAATCAAAGAGCAGTACAGGATGGTTGATGTATAGTCAATACGGTTATACTTTTCATCTCCTCTCCCTGTGAAAATATGGCAGCATTCCTCAAAGAAGTTGTGTTGATGGTAGCAAAATGACCAGCCTGTAACCCATTCTGTACACCCAGGAGCAATCATCTATTGTTCAGCTACATTACATTTGTTTGTGACGGTGGTTAAAGAAGTAACTTTGCCAACCTTGTTGCAAGTTTCAACTTGAACATGTACCCTGATAAAATATGGTTATGCATGATAAGTAATGAAAGTGCTGTAAGGCGATGTGAGAACTTGGCATGGCCTAGTAGTAAATGGACAACAGACTGAGAGTCCATGCATCATGCAGTTCATATTTTATCCAGTAACTTGGCAAACAATGGGCAGTCTTTGCTTACCAGTTTCTTGAATGAGTGCAGTTCCTATTGGCATCTAAACTTGGGCAGATATTTTATATTACCTCCTGACCATGGAGCTTTGTAGGCTTGTGTGTTGTGCTCTGATGTCCTAAACAGGCTAAGCTTTGTGACACTGATATCATGCAACAACAACATCAGCTGCTGTGCATCATTTGGCCAAAACTCCTGTTCTTGCATTCATATCTAATTCTCCTTTGCTTGGGTTTGGCCAACCATTTATTTTGGAGAGATTGAAATATTGATTTAAATATAGTTCAGCCATTCAGAAGGCTGGAACAATTTTTCCCCAACATGACTAAATTTCTTAGAGACCTGCACAGTTCCTTTCAAATGCTACTTACGTGCATTGCTTTTCACCCCTCCACTACCTTTCTCATGAGTTGCTTACTTCAGGTCCACTGTAGATCAGTGGCTTGTCATGACTGAATAATTAGTGCTGATCTCAGAAAATCCTGTGAGGTCAGCCTAATAAGTTACCAGCAAGCAGTAAGCTTGCTGTTCTGCTTCTTTGCTGCTCTAGCACCATATTGTGAAAAAAATAACCCATGATTGGGGAAAAATAAAAATAAGCCCTTTGAATGGAACTCATAATTATGATTTTATCACAACAGTGTCACCTTTAGTATACTAGAAAAAAACTCAATGATCACTTAATGAAAGTTTGACATTTTTAAAAAGGAAACACATCCTATATTGGGTTATTCAGATCTGCAAAGCGAAGATCTGTGTGTTGTTAAGTTGCTGGCATGCACATTTTCCAAATGCAGTACCCCACAATTGTCAAAAGGGAGCACTTTTGAGCCATTTAAATACTACATGTCAAATGACTGCAATATCTGAGCTATATAAAATGATGCTATCTCAGGAGTTTTTTAGGTGCTAAAATGGTCATTAAAAATTAAGTGCCACATATAAGTTGTCATCTAGATTATTAATTTACCTTTGCTAATCATGTTTTTAACTTCGGGCAAAAAAAATCACCTACCATTTGGTAACTCTGGCTTTATCCATGAGATGTTGAAGGAATCAGATGTCTAAGATTGGAGCAGGAGCATTTCTGATAGTACTTTTTTCAGGTATAGCAGTACCAGACTGACTTTTTGTACACTTTCCTCTGGTGTTTGTCTGAGAGGGAAAATACATTTAAAAATCAAATTTTATTCTTTACTGTTATATAAGATAACAGTTTTCTTAGGATGCTATCACACAAAGCTCATTTTTTTGAGAAAATTAATTTTCTTGATAATTACGAATGTTATTAAGAGTATTTATTTTATTTAATTAGGCACAGATTTTAAATAACCAAGAAGAAGGATAAGAATGCTGGAAATCAGAACATATCAGTCATCATCTTGTTACCTGAATGGAGGGGGAAAAAAAGACAAAAGATATTTAAAAAATAACCTGAAGTCCTGAGCAGCCATAATGCAGACAGACACAATACAGCTGAACAGAAACAATAAAAAAAAATACAAGAACTTACAAATTAGACTTGGTGAAAGGTTTCAAACAAACAAATATTTCTTTTTCAGATATTGACTGCATCCTGCTGTGCACATCAATATGTTCTTTTTTTTTCCCACTTAAGCTGATCTGGTAAAAGTCATTTAGTCAACAGAAAAATAAATTTCTGCATAATGTCAACACAGGATGCATGGCAATGGACAACTCTCAAAGCAAAGTATTCTGCTTTCAAAGAAACTTGTTTTTCCATAGGAATTTTCTTGAAAATCGCCTAGAAATCTAGTTGTCTTCTTTCAAGGAAAATCACATTTATGACTTTCTACCTTCATCCCAACACACCATAGTACCCCAACTCCATTGACTCCTTCTTTCACCCACCACATCCCTTCAACTTTTCCATTTATTATCTTATTTATTAGTTACAACTTAACCATGGTACCATCACCGTAGGAAAGATGTATACAGCTACATAAAGGTTTTCTGATCTGCTGCAGAACTTATGGTATAGAAGCATTCATGGAAATTCGTGACACATAGGGAGTGCTAGATGGGTCTCTGACTGATCAATCACTGCAAATTTCAGACAGCCAAAGACTGCTGCACCTTCCCGTGGTGGAAAATGTGCCACTGGGATTGGGGCTGGGGCTTAGTTTTAGGAGGGGTAGGGGGGTGTGGGGCGAGAGGCCTTGTGGCCATTGGACAAAGAGTAAGGTTTCAAGGCTTCCTTGACAAGCAAGGTAAATGGGTTGGAGAGTGTGGTGTAAAAGAGATTAAGGCTTGAAAGGACTTGGGAGAGGGACTTGGGGCATGGGATGATTGGAAGAGGTTGACATAATCAAAGGATTAGATGGGCTTGAACATTTGGGAATCAGAGGGACACTGGGCACCAGAAGACCAAAGGAGTTGGGGTCTGGCTAAAGCACTGGGGAGGTATCAGAGGACCTTGGTATTGGAGGGTTATAAGAATATGATAGAACCAAAAGTTGGTCATTCTGCCTCTGGTGCTTGCATTATCTTTCAATAACAACAGAGCTGGCCTTTTACCTCAGCACCACTCTCACAGAGTTCCAGAGCCACAGAGAAATACAGCACAGAAACCAAAAGCTATACAGATACCAGAAGTTTTTTCAAATATCTAAAGAGTCAAAGAGAGGCAAGAGTGAACATCAGACCGTAGGAAAATGACACTGGAGAGATTATAATCGGGAACAAAGAAATGGCGGACGAACTGATTAATTATTTTGCGTCAGTCCTCACTGTAGAAGACACCAGCAACATGCCAGAAATTCAAGACACTCATGGGTCAGAAGTGAGTGCAGTCACGATTATTAATGAGAAGGTGCTTGGGAAGCTGAAAGGTCTGAAGGTGGATAAGTCAACTGGACCAGATGGACTGCACACCTGGACTGTGAAAGAGGTAGCTGAAGAGATTGTGGAGGCATTAGTAGTGATCTTGCAAGAATCATTAGATTTAGGAATGGTTCCGGAGGACTGGAAAATTGCAAATGTCACTCCACTCTTTAAGAAGGGAGGGAGGCAAAAGACAGGAAATATAGGCCAGTTAGCCAGACTTCAGTGGTTGGTTAGATGTTAGAGTCCATTATTAAGGATGAGGTTTTGGGGTACTTGGAAGCACATGATGATAAAATAGGCTGAAGTCAGCATAGTTTCCTTAAGGGGAAATGTTGCCTGACAAATCTGTTGGAATTCTTTGAGAAACTAACAGGCAGGATAGACAAAGGAGAGTGAGTGGATGTTGTTTACTTGGATTTTCAGAAGGCCTTTGATAAGGTGCCGCACAAGAGGCTGCTAAACAAGATAGGAGCCCATGGTATTACAGGAAAGGTACTAGCATGGATAGAAAATTGGCTGACTGGCAGAAGACAAAGAGTGGGGATAAAGGGGGCCGTTTCTGGTTGGCTGCCGGTGAGTAGCGGTGTTCCCCAGGGGTCAATGTTGGGTTTGCTACTTTTCAGGTTATATGTTAATTATCTGGATGACAGAATTGATTGTTTTATGGCCAAGGTTGCGGATGATGCAAAAACAGGTGGAGGGGAAGGTAGTGTTGAGAAAGCAGGGAGTCTACAGATGGACTTAGACAGGTTGGGAGAATGGGCAAATAAGTGGCAGATGGAATATAGTGTAGGGAAGTGTATGGTCATGCACTTTGGTAGAAGGAATAAAGGTGTAGACTATTTTCTAAATGGGGAGCGAATTCAAAAATTAGAAGTGCAAAGGGACTTGGGAGTCCTAGTGCAGGATTCCCTAAAGGTTAACTTGCAGGTTGAGTCGGTAGTAAGGAAGGCAAATGCAATGTCAGCATTCATTTTGAGAGGACTAGAATATAAAAGCAAGGATGTAATGCTGAGGCTTTATAAGGCATTGCTCAGACCACATTTAGAGTATTGTTGGCAGTTTTGGACCCCATAACTAAGGACGGATGTGCTGGCATTGGAGAGGGTCCAGAGGAGGCTTACAAGAATGATCCCAGGAATGAAAGAGTTAACATCTGAGTTGCGTTTGATGGCTCTGGGCCTGTACTTGCTGGAGTTTAGAAGGATGAGGGAGGATCTCATTGAAACCTACTAAATATTGAAAGGTCTGGATAGAATGGATGTGGAGAGGATGTTTCCAGTGGTGGGAGAGTCTAGGACCAGAGGGCACAGCCTCAGAATAGAAAGACATCCTTTTATAACAGAAATGAAGAGGAATTTCTTTAGTCAGAGGGTGGTGAATTTGTGGAATTCATTGTCACAGACAACTGTGGGGGCCAATTCATTGGGTATATTTAAAGCAGAGGTTGATAGGTTCTTGATTAGTAAGGGTGTCAAAGGTTATGGGGAGAAGGCAGGAGAATGGGGTTGAGAGGGAAAAATAAATGAGACATGATCGAATGGCAGAGCAGATTTATGGGCTGAATGGCCTGATTCTGCTCCTATGTCTGATGGTCTTATGGAAGTAAGCCATTGGGCCCACCCACTCCATGTTGACCATCAAACACCCATTCTTCCACCAATCCATGCATACTCATCACCAAACTCTGAGACCTGGGACTCAACACCTCCCTCTGTAACTGGATCCTTGACTTTCTGACCAGCAGACCGCAATCAGTGAGGATAGGCAGCACGATTATTCTCAACACCGGTGCCACAAGGCTCTATCCTCAGCTCTCTACTCTACTCCCTATATACTCATGACTGCGTGACCAGATTCTGCTCTAACTCCATCTACAAGTTTGCAGATGATACCACCGTAGTAGGCCATATCTCAAATAATGATGAGTCGGAGTACAGGAAGGAGATAGAGAGCTTAGTGACATGGTGTCATGACAACAACCTTTCCCTCAATGTCAGCAAAACAAATGAGCTGGTCATTGACTTCAGGAAAGGGGGCGGTGTACATGCACCTGTCTACATCAACGGTGCTGAGGTCGGGTTGAGAGCTTCAAGTTCCTAAGAGTGAACATCACCATTAGCCTGTCCTGTCCACATAGACGACATGGCCAAGGAAGCTCAACAGTGCCTCTACTTCCTCAGGAGGCTAAAGAAATTTGGCATATCCCCTTTCACTCTCACCAATTTTTCTCGATGTACCATAGAAACCATCCTATCTGGATGCATCATGGCTCAGTATGGCAACTGCTCTGCCCAGGACTGCAAGAAACTGCAGAGAGTTGTGGACACAGCCCAGGGCATTACAGAAACCAGCCTCCCTTCCATGGACTCTGTCTATACCTCTTGCTGCCTTGGTGAAGCAGCCAGCCGGGTCATTCTCTCTTCTCTCCTCTCCCATCAGGTAGAAGATACAGGAGCCTGAGGGCACATACCAACAGACTCAAGGACAGCTTCTATCCCACTGTGATAAGACTATTGAACGGTTCCCTTATACGATGAGGTGGACTCTTGACCTCACAATCTACCTTGTTATGACCTTCACCTAATTGTCTACCTGCAATGCACTTCTTTGTAGCTGTGACACTTTACTCTGTACTCTGTTATTGTTCTTACCTGTACTACCTCAATGCACTCTGTACTAACTCAATGTATCTGTGCTGTGTAATGAATTGATCTGTACGAACAGTATGCAAGACAAGTTTTTCACTGTACCTCAGTACAAGTGACAATAATAAACCAATACCAACACCAATCCTATCCTAACCTGTTTTATCCTCCCTACATTCAGATCAATTTCAACCCTCCCCCACCCACCCCCCCCCCCCCCCGCCCCAATTTCTACCACTCATCTACACACTAGGGTCAACTTACAATGGCCAATTAACCTATCAACCCACACACTTTTGGGATGTGGGAGTACGCAAAGGAAACAGGCAGTCACAGGGAGAAATGCAAACTCCAGACAGACAGCACCAGAGGTCAGGATTGAATCCGGATCATTGGAGTCATGAGGCTTCAGCTCTTGTTAACTGTGTCATAGTGCCACCCTTTCCTGCACTTGGGAATTGAGGGTTTCAGGGTCTGGACCTCAAGTGGTTAGGAATAAGATTAGAGATGCAGGGTTAGGGTCAGCATCATGTGACATGCAAGCGAGTGGATTAAAGGTATGTATGAGATTTTAGTGCATTATTGTGTTCATTAAACACAAAGTAAGTAAAATTTAATTGTCTTGCAAGTTCCTAACGATGGTCACTCTTAAGACAGCTTGGTCAAATATCATCTGCGTGGCATGCAGAATAATGCCATCTGGTGCATGACTGACCTGGGAGTCACCTCTGGCATGCAGGGATGAATAGCTCCAAGACATGGAGGTCAAATTTCAGGACTGACACAAAACAACCCAGAAAGGCGTTATTATTGCATTTCACTCTGGGTAAAGTACATTGCCAATAAATTCAATTACAAAACACTGCAAAAACTGTTATATAATTGAATTTACTGGCAATGTATTTTTCAGCCATTATGTGTGTCACTACTTTTTGTTTAATGTGAAAATTTTTGGCATCAAAGAATTTGTGTAAGCTTTCCAAATTATTCAAGTTTGTATTAATCAATCATGGCTAAAAGTAGGTTGAATGAAAGAAAGGAGGAAAAGGTATACTATAACCACAGCAGATCTATAAATAATGCGGAAAAATTTAATCATATAGATGTCATTGACAGCTTCAGAAACACCAATAGTGGTCAGAAATAAACAAATAAGTTCTTATTAAAATTTCTATGCTTAACTAAATACTTAAAAACATTGTTTGAAAAGATAAATAATATTTTAATTTTTCACTGATGCTTTCTGTTCACTCATTATGCTCTTTCATCATCTAGTTCCTAAACCAAACATAAATTATGCTTTCTCAATTATTGTGCATAAAATAGAGCTGCAATGTCATGTTTCTCATGGATAGTAGTAATTGGATAATCAAATGTATCCAAATTTTGGTATGGAGATTAAATGCAAATAATAAATAGAAAAGTGAAATTAGGTTTTTAGATGATAATATTTTATATTCACCACTGGGCAGACATTCATATATCATAAATTTGCTCAAATAATTATTTTTTATAAAAGCACTTTATTGGTTGAAACATGGCATTTTTCTGGTGAAATTTTCATGAATGGAGAATTGAGCACTTTTGCACACGTTTCTGGCTGGATTAGTGTCTATCAGTAACATCATCATCTCATTTTTCAATGAGATTTTTGTGTGTGCTTATATTTTATTTTCACCATGACCTCCCTAAAATGATGTACATTGTTGTGCAATACCTAATCACATTGGTCTGAAAAATGATAATTGGTGTTTAACTCATGGACCAACCAGCTTTTACCAATGCCAGTTGCTCAGAAACAATTCTGTTTCAAGGGCTATTCACACACAAACTGCATTCAGAGCAAGATGGTTGCACAGCACACTGCAGGCTGACAGTTTCTCCAAAGACTGAGCTTTTTTGGTATCTGCAAACACTGTTCTGCAGGAAAAACTAACAGAATAGAGATTTGCCTAGAAGGCTTCCAAAGCACCACAGTCATGCACAGGTACCATAAAACAGCGGACACAGAAGGACTCATTACTGAAGATCTTTACTGCCCATGGTTCAGTGAGAACCACACTCCTGACTAGACTTTTCAGAGAAGCTATGCCTACACAGGCTATACTTCCATAAAGTAGTCATCACTGAGATCTGTAATCTCAGAAATCCTCAGAGACAAGCTCTCCCATGTGCCAGGACTGCTCTCTCAGTCAAAGTCAAGGTCACCATTATTCTCAGCTTCCTTGCCTTAGGATCATTCTTGGCCACAGCTGCTGACAGATGCTACATGTCACAGCCTTCTGGTTACCAGTGCAATAGGGAGCTCCTTGCTGCCCTCTATTCTAGAGGAGGAGACTTCATCGGTATCACATTCTTCCCACAGGAACAAGCAGACTGGGCACAGGATTTTACTATTACTACAAACTTCCCAAAGTACATGCCCTGATAAGCTGCACACGTATAGCCATTAGTGCAAGAATTGTGTATTATGCATGAAGAATAAATTAGTCAATATTCTTCTTTTGTGTGGTTCATTGAAGAAGATAGACCATAAATGAAAGTATTCTTCATTAAGATGTAAAATGAAGTAATTCAATCCGAAACTCAGATCCTAAATCTAATCAAAAGAAACTATGAAAGTGTGAAGAGTGAAATGGCTACAATATATTGAGGAGCTTCATTAAAAGGCATGATTTTGGATAGGCAATTCAAGGAATGAATGCAGGAATGAAAATAGTTAAACATTCCTGCCAAAATTATAACTCAATTATGGCTAACAGAAGATGTTAAAAATAATGTTTGATCCAAAGAGGAGTCATATAAGATTAACAGATAGAGTAGCAGGTCTGAGATCTCAGTACCCCTCATGTCTGTTCTGAACCTACCCCCTCTCACCTTAAATGCATGCCCTCTGGTATTGGATCGCTCAATAATAGGAAAAAGATGTTGCTTGTCCACCCTAGCTATGCCCCCTCATAATTTTATACACTTCCAACAGATCACCGCTCAGCCTCCGCCACTCCAGAGAAAACAACTCAAGTTTATCCAGCCTCTCCTGATAGCACATGCCCTCTAATCCAGGCAGTATCCTAGCAAACCTCCTCTGCACCCTCTCTAAAGCCTCAACATCCTTCCTATAGTGAGGTGACCAGAACTGCACACAATACTCTAAATGCGGCCAGAGTCTACAGAGATGCCACATAACTTCTTGACTCCTGTACTCAATACCCTGATTAAAAAATGCAAGCATTCCATAAGCTTTCTTAACCATCCTATCTACTGTACCTGTGTAGCCACTTTCAATGAGCCATGGACTTGCACCCCAAGGTCTCTCTGCTCTTCAACACTGTTAAGGGTCTTGCCCTTACGAGTGTACTGCCTCTTGATATTAGTCCTACCAAGGTGCAAAACCTCACATTTATCCGGGTTAAACTCCATCTGCCATTTCTCTGCCCACATATGCAGCTGATCTGTATCATGTTGTATCCGTCACCAGTCTTCTACACTATTCACAACTCCACCAATTTTGGTATCATCTGCAAACTTACTAACCTATTCATCAACATACTCATCCAGGTCATTTATGTACATCACAAACAGCAAAGGTCCCAGCACAGATCCCTGTGGAACACCACTACTCATAGGCTTCCAGCCCAAATAAGTCACTTCAACCACCACCCTTTGTCTTCTACAGGCAAGCCAGTTCTGGATCCACACAGCCAATTCTCCACTGACCCCATACATCTGACCTTTCTTGATTAACCGATTATGTGGGACCTTGTCAAATGCCTTACTGAAGTCCATGTAGATGTCATCCACAGCTCTACCTTCATCAATCTCTCTCGTCACCCTGTCAACAAACTCAACCGGGTTAGTAAGACATGACTTGCCCCACACAAAGCCATGCTGGGTTTCCCTAATCAAGCCATTGGATTCCAGATGCTCGTATATCTTATCTCTAAGTATTTTCTCCAGCAATTTCTCTGCAACTGACGTGAGACTCACCGGTCTATAGTTCCCCAGATTTTACCTTGTTCCTTTCTGAAATAGAGGAACAACATAAGCCACTCGCCAGTCATCCGGGACCTCACCTGTGGTCAAAGAGGACACAAAGATACTGGTCAAAGCCCCAGCAATTTCCTTTCTGGCTTCCCTCAGTAACCTGGGGTATATCCCAATGGGCCCTGGGTACTTAGCCACCTTAATACTATTTAGGAGACCTAACACTTCCTCCTCCTTGACCTCTAAATGTCCTAACATGTTTCCACCCTCAGTTCCACTGCCTCAGTGGTGAGCCACCTTCTTGAACTACTGTGGTCCTTCTAGTGAAGATGCTCCCAACAGTGTAGTTGTGCAGGATGTTTTAGGATTTAGATCCAGTGACAACGAAGAACCAGCGATATATTTCTAAATTGGGATTGTGTCCTACTTAGTGGGGAACCTCAAAGTGGTGGTGTTTCCATGCCCCTGCTGTCATTGTCCTTCTTGGTTTGTGGGTTTGGGAGGTGGTATTCGGGCAAGTAACTGCTGTGCATTTGGTAGATGGTTGACACTGCAGCCACTGTGCCTTGGTGACAGAGGGAATGGTTGGTCAAACACCATTTACTTTCCATAAATTTATGCTGCCTTTGTCCAGTTCCATTGTTTAGGGAGGTTGATGGAAAGCCAATTAAATATGCTGCTTTGTCTGGATGGTGTCAAGCTTCTTGAGAATTTTAAGCAATCTGGAATTTAAGCAATTTAAGCATCCTGGCAAGCACAGAGTATCCCATCACCATTCTGACTTGTGCCTTGTAGATGGTGGAAATGATTTTGATGTGTCAGGAGGTGAGTCACTCACTGCAGGATCGCCAGTGTCTTGTCTTGTCTACTCTTGTAGCCACAATATTTATGTAGCTGATTCAGTTGAGTTTCTGGTCAATGGTGACCTCCACGATATTGATGCCAGGGAACATGCTGATAGTAATGCCATTCAACGGCAAGAGTAGGTGATTAGACTCTATACTGATAGAGGTGGTCATTGCTTGGCACTTATCTGGCATGAATGATACTTGCCACTTATCAGCCCATGCCTGAATGTTGTCTTAGTCTTACTACATACATACATGGATAAGCTACTTCATTTGCTGAGGAATTGTGAATGGAATTGAACATTTAAAGGATACTACCCAGAGGTATTCCTGCAATGATATCTTGGTATTAGAATAATGGCAGAGCAATGAGACAAACACTTTGAATTCACCAAAGAGGACACAAATAATTTTTCAGAAACCACGAAACTAATGAAGGTGGGGATCTAAAAGAACTTAGTATCAGTAAGGAAATGGTGCTGGAGAAATTAATGCTACCAAAAGCTGATAAAACCCTGGGGCCTGATAATTTGCATCCCAGAGTATTAAACGAGATAGCTGTGGATATAGTGGATGCATTGGTTATCACTTTCCAAAATTCTATAGGTTATGGAATAGATTCCACAGATTGGAGAGTGGCCAACATGACCCTACTAGTTAAAAGAAGAGGGAAAGAAAAACATAAAACTGCAGACCAGTTTGCCTAACGTCAGTAGTGGGGAAAATGTTGGAGGCTATTATAATGATAATTGGGACACATAGAAAATATTAATGGAACTGGACAAAGGCAGCATGAATTTATGGAAAGTAAATGGTGTTTGACCAACCAGCTGGATTTTTTTGAGCATATAACAAGTAGATTAGATTAAGGAAAAGCAGTGGATGTAGTATACTTGGACTTATAGAAAGCCTTTGATAAAGTCCCACATAAAATTTTAGTGTGTTCATATTATCTATACCTCATGGAATTTGGGGTAATGTATTGACATGGGTTGAAATTTAGTTGACAGACAGGAAGCACAGAATAGGAATAAATGGTGTGGCAGGTGGTACCTCGTGCAGTAACACAGGAATCAGTGTTTGGGCCCCAGCGATTCATAAAAGATATCAGTGATTTGGATGCGAGAATAGAATGTTTCAGAGTTTGTTGACAACATAAATTGGTGCGACTGTGAACTATGAGAAGGAGGCAAAGAGGCTTCAAAGCAACTTAGATAGATCGAGCAAGAGGGCCAAAGCAAGGGAGAAACAGCAAGTTGGATAAATACGAACTTAACTGCTTTGTAGGAAAAAACAGAAAGGATACATTATTTAAATAGTGTTTAGTTGGCAAGTATGGACAGTCCAAGGTGCTCTTATACGCCAGGCACTGAAAGCAAACATGCAAGTGGAGCAAACAGTCATGAAGGCAAATAGTACGTTACCCTTCAAGCCAAAAATATTTAAATTCAGGAGCAAAAATGTTGTATTACAATTATTCAAGGCTTTGGTGAGATCACATTTGGAGTATTGCGTACAGCTTTGGTTCCTCAGTTGGCAACAGAGGTAATGCAACAACAGATACCCATACTGTTCCCTAGGATGGGGGTCTGCTGTATAAGGAGAGATTATGTCAAATAATCATGTATGGATATGGTGGGCTGAAGGGCCTGTTTGCATGCTGTATGACTCGATGACTCTCCAATTTGATTTACAGTCACTGAATTTTAGAAGAATGGGAGGGGATTTAATTAAAGCTTACAAAATTCTGACAGATCTAGACATACTGGATATAGAATGATATTTCTTCTGGCTGTGGTGTCTAGAATGAGTTGTCACAGTCTCAGGTTACAGGGCAAGAGAGTTAGGACTGAGAGAAGGAACAATTGCTTTACTCAGAGGGGTGGTGAAGCTGTGGAATTTGCTATGGATGCCTAGTTACTGAATATACTTAAAGGTATATTTCTCGAACCAAAATGCATCAAGGGGTATGACAAGGGAGCAGGAATATGTAACAAACAGGAGGATCAGACTTACTTGTACTGAGTGGCACAGCAGGCTCAATAAGCCCAATGGCCTACTCCTGCTCCTATTTTCATTTTTCTATCTTACTTGCAGCCGAATACTCCAAGGGATATTTCAGGTCAGAATATACAGTACTAGAGCTGCTCTTGAAAGTGACTTCTTGATTCAACAAAATGTTCAAACATGAACTGTAAATGGGTGATTGTATCACTTGATCAAGAAATACATTCAGAAGCCTTATGGTCTCATTTGAAACTGCAGTCAAACCTTAACGTTGCAGTCTATTTGACATCTCTGTCCCCTCCTTTAAATGATTCCATGCAGTTTATTCAAAGAATGCATGAACATCACACAAGAATGACACCACATACTCATGCGGCACATGACAATACAGTACAAGTTGCATCAATTTCCATGACATTCATCTTGTATTTGCAGTGACAGCAGCACAAAAATTCCTGACCTACCTTGGTTAAGTAAGGGTGAGGAACTGAGGGATGAAAAGCTTGAGCAGAATTTATAGTCCGTCAAATCAAATGGCTTCACTCGGCATGAACTGACAAATGTCATAATAACTTCAACATACAAATGTTTGGATCTAAAGGAAACTTAGAAATACTGAATAAAAATAAAGAACACTTAATTTTGTGATTTTCCATGTCAATTTGGAAACCCCAACACTCTGCTGCAATGCTTCCCCTGTGGATGCCATGTGGCTGCTGAAAGGCTGGCTTTTATCTTGACTCCGAGATAAACATGTCCTCTCAGGGTGCCCTTGATAGGCCAGCTGCAGAGAGCAAGATACTAACTGGTGTGCTTGTTGTCAGAGGAAACAGGCTTGGGTTCACTGGTGAGGGCAGTACCTGAGAGTCAGGGGCTGCAGGAGAAACTCTGACATCCTGAGAGCAGACGGGTAGTGCATCCATTGCTGCACCACTGCTGCACTCTCATAGTATCAGACAGACAATGGTATGTAAATTAGATATCCCTCAGAATGCACATCTGACAGCACAGCCCCCAAAAACCTTCCAAGACTCGCAAAAAGACTCCAGAACATGGCTACCCACTCCCTGAGAACAGAACCAAGGTCCTATTGAGCAGCAATTTCCCTTCTCTTGGAATCAGCCTACTAGCTCAGAGTCAGCAAAAGTCTTAAGAAGCCTGAGTAGCCTTAGTAGATGCAAATACATGCTCCATCAGCGGCAGAAGAGTGAATCAGATTTTTCTAGCTCCACACCGGCTTTTGAGAGAATATGGGCATGAATTCATCCATTCTCCAAATCATTTATCTTACAGGCCAGGCACTGCTCCAAGCAATTGTACAGTAGATATGGTAGAGCCTTCCTTATTGTGGGACTAACCTGACCCAAGTCAGTACTGAGATCTGGGCTCAACCTCCATGGAGCTTAGCTCCCCTTCCCTTGCCTCAACCTTGTCTTTAGCATTCACATGCTGTTCCCCCACCATCATCAAGGATGTTCCTGGAACAACCTCCTCCTATTCACTACCATTCACAACTAGTTATGATGGGAAAGAGCAGTTTGAGAAGTCTGAAAAGTGAAACAGTTTTACAGAAACTCAATCAGCACTCCCTATCAGCTTGAAGAGTGCCGGTAGTATTGCATGTGTGTACCTTTAACAGCTATCAGTTAAGTACCAGGCTGCATGGCTAAGTGCAGGCAACTGCAACAAATTCAGTTAGAAGTTGTCATTGATGCCCAGTGAAATTGAAATAGTGCATTCTGATGCAAACTGCCCAATAATACCGATTTTAAACTGTGCAGTGGAATATCACAGTCTTTAGAGCTTTTGAAAACAGCACTTGGAAGACAAACAACACGACTTAAATTTTAAAAAAAGTGCCCAGGAATTTCTAGCCCTCGATATTTCAAAAAGAGAGTTATTCCAGTGCCATGGCAAAATGACAGAATTTTAATAAAATTAATTGAATAGGATATGTTTGATCAAGGACCATATAATTTGGGTTGTAATTGACATTGCATCTCTGCAACATTCCATATTGGTTGCTGCCAAGTGGTTGCCAAAATGCATGGTTAAAAAAGCCTTTAGACAAGTTACTCAAACAGAAATCCTGTTTCAAGTCCTTTAACTAAATTAGGTTGAGATAGAGCTGGAAAGCTGGTGACAATCTCAGCAGATAATCTCCCAATGCCTCTAAGTAAGTAACTAAGAGGCATTTATTGCCCACTTGTGCAGTTTCCATTGTGAGTGGGATAAAATTAGTTTGTTAGATCTACTAAAAAAGATCCTTTCTGCCTCAACCTGTGCATCCAAACAGGAAAGGCTACTCAAGTCCTTGGTTAAAAATGTACCAAAGCCCTATTTATACAAAACTGCCCCAACTTAAATTTCAAGGCTCTGGGCCTCATCCACCAACTGTATCCTGCTGACTAAGATCACAAAAGGCCAGAATTTGAGTTGGTAGATAATCTTCTTGTTTTTAAATTGGACCTACTCAGGAGGTACAATTAAAAACAATTTCAGAGTTCCTGAACCAACCAAGGGATTTCTATACCATGAATGGTTACCCCGACTGCCAGAAGTTTCTCAATGACCAACATGGCATCTGATGCAATTTATTTATTTTGTGGGAACATTTAATCACCTTCTCTTTATCTTCTGAAATACCTGGCTCAGTTTCACAAGTGGTGGAAAACCTAAGTGACCATTATTCGTTAATCAACCGAGATAGTGAAATTCAGCAAGTTTTTCCTCACTTAATAGAACATAGAACATTACAGCACAGTGCAGGCCCTTCGGCTCATGATGTTGTGCCGACATTTTATCCTGCTCTAAGATCTATCTCACCCCTTCCTCCCACATAGCCCTTCATTTTTCTATCATTCATGAGGCTATCTAGGAGTCTCTTAAATGTCCCTAATGTATCTGCCTCCACCACCTCTGCTGGCAGTACATTCCACGCACCCACCACTCTGTGTAAAAACTTACCTCTGATATCCTCCCATACTTCCTTCCAATCACCTTAAAATTATGCCCCTTGTGTTAGCCATTTCCGCCCTGGGAAAAAGTCTCTGTCCACTCAATCTATGCCTCTTATCATCTTGTACACCTCTATCAAGTCACTTCTCATCCTCCTTCACTCCAAAGAGAAAAGCCCTAGCTCACTCAACCTATCCTCATAAGACATGCTCTCTAATCCAGGCAGTATCTTGGTAAATCTCCTCTGCACCCTCTCAAAAGCTTCCACATCCTTCCTATAATGAGGTGACCAGAACTGAACACAATACTCCAAAGTGTGGTCTAACCAGAGTTTTATAGAGCTGTAACATTACCTCGTGGCTCTTGAACTCAATACCCCAACTATTGAAGGAATGAAGGCCAACAGTCCATACGCTTTCTTAACAACGCTATCAACCTTGAGGGATCTATGCACATGGAACCCAAGATCCCTCTGCTCCTCTGTACAGGTTTTAATATGACCTCCTATGAACCTTGCACAACTTGAAAAATGATGTCCTGCAATGCTTTACATCTATTGTCTTCCATAAATAGAGTTTAAAGTCCCATCTAAAAGGGGATGGCCCACCTGTACATTGTGGTGGGGAGGGGGGGTGGTGGTCTGCATGACGGGAAGGGAAGGGATCTTCCTTCCATCATGTCAATAAAAGAGATGTTTGCTGATGACTGCAAAATGCTCAATTTTATGCACAATTCCTTAGCGAATGAAGCATCATCAATGCCTGCATTAGACAATAATTAAGTAAGGATTGATGAGTAGCAGTAACCTGCATCATAAAAGTGCCAGGCAAAGACCATCTCTAATACAAGAGAGTCTAACTACCTAGCATTGATATTCAATGGCATCACCATCCTACAATCGATATCCTGGAGGTCACCATTGACCAAAATGTCAACTGGACAGGCCAGGTAAATACTGTGGCTGCAAGAGCAGTTTAGATTCAGGGTATGCTGCAACCAATTACTCAGCTTCTAACATCCCAAAGCCTTTCCATAAGTTGCAAGCCAGGAGTATGATGGAATGTTCTTTACTTGTCTGGTTGAATGCTGCTCCAGGAATACCATCTAACTATTCATCTTGACACTATCCAGGACAAAGCAGCCCCCTTGAGTGGCATCCCATCCACCACTTTAAAGTACCATTCCCCGTGTCTCCAGCACACATTGGCTGTGGTGTGTACCATCTAAAAATGCATTGCAGTTACTCACCTGGGATGCTGCAACAGTACATATCATCTATCAGCAAGAAGGACAAGGGCAGTAGATGCATGAAAACACCATTATTTACTTCCAAGTCCAACACCATGATTTACTTTCAATTCACATATTTTCCTGACTCACAGATGTGTAATGTCCCTTCATCCCTGCTGAATCTAAATCCTGGAACTCTCTACCTAGCAGCAGAGTGGGACTACGTTCATCAGAAGGAC
Organism: Pristis pectinata; assembly: GCF_009764475.1. Lineage (NCBI taxonomy): Eukaryota > Metazoa > Chordata > Chondrichthyes > Rhinopristiformes > Pristidae > Pristis > Pristis pectinata. The sequence goes on from NC_067407.1 coordinate 109,470,366, forward strand.
TAGAGCAGCAGTTCTAGGAAGTGACAGTGGGCAATCAATGCTGTCCTTATCAACAATGGCCACATCCTGAAAAGTGAATAACTGAACAAAAATCACTCCATCATCGCTTCTCATATTTTTACCTGCCCTGCTCTTGTATTCTGCAATTTATGCCCTAACCTTACTGCACCTCCAGCTCTGTCCTCATATACAATATTCCTTAAAACCAACCTTCAGGTGTCTTACAGAACAAATCATGGAAATGGTTAGAGCACATAGGCTGGCCATTTGGCTCATCTGTCCATGCCAACTTTCTAGCAGACCAACTCTCTGGTTCCAAGCCCTTCCCTATCAAGCCGTTTCTCTCTACCCTGCTAATTTTTATTCATCGTATACTTATCCAATTCCCACTTGAAGACCAATGGAATCTGCCTCCACCACATCTACAGCGATGCATTACAGAATCTAACCACATGCTGCGTAAAAATGTTTTTCCTCGTGTCACTCTCAATTCCCTTTCATTTAGTTTATACCTGTAATCTCTAATTCCCAGTTCCTCTACCTCCCGCTATCTACTCTGTCATGGCTCTCAACGCTTTATGTACTTCTATCAAATCTTCCCTCAGTCTTTTCTTCTCTAAAAACACAGTCCGAGCCTTTCAAATCTACCCTTGTCCTTCATCACAGGAACAATTCTCATAAACCTTCTCTGGACTCTCTTCAAAAACCTCATGTTCCTCCTATAATGAGGCAATCAGAATCGAACACAATCATCCAGTTGAGGCTGAATCAATGTTTTATAAAGGTTCAGCTTGAACCTTCAAGAGAGTTGAATAAGTATATGGCGAAGAAAAATTTGCAATTTCAGAGGAATGACTGGGGGTGGAACTAGAGAGATCCATGCATCGACTGATAAAACCCAGAATTGTGTACATCTTATTAACCACTTTCTCAACCTGCCCTGCTGCTTTGTGCATGTATACCCTCAGGTCCCTATGCTCCTGCATCCCTTTTGACAGTGTCCTTTATTCTATATTACCTGTCCTCATTCTTCCTACCAAAATAAATCACTTCACATTGGTCCACATTAAACATCATCTGCCACTTATTTGGTTTATTTTTCTTTATTAGACTGTATACTTATGATTCCAATTAATTAACAGCACACATTTTTTTAAAAATGATTACTTTTACTATTTCAACTATTTTTAACAAATTTGAAGCTGTCAAGAATCCACGAGGGTGGGGTCGAAGCTGGACAGGTTCCATCACCCGAGGGTTGGTCGCCATTTGCAGACCATGACACTTTACAGGATGGCGATAGCAGTGGGGCCTTGTCATTGGGAGTCATAAAAGATTGATAGAAGTGTTGGAATAGAATATTGTCCAAACTATACTCAGCACATCAGAGGCTATCTAAGGTACTGAGTGCCTAGGCAGACACGGTAGTGTAGCGGTTAGCGTAACGCTATTACAGTGCCAGCGACCCGGGTTCAATTCCGGCCGCAGTCTGTAAGGAGTTTGTATGTTCTCCCGGTGTCTGCGCGGGTTTCCTCCGGGTGCTCCGGTTTCCTCCCACATTCCAAAGACGTACGGGTTAGGAAGTTGTGGCCATGCTCTGTTGGCACCAGAAGCATGGCGACACTTGCAGGCTTCCCTCAGAACATTCTACACAAAGATGCATTTCACTGTGTGTTTCAATGTACATGTGACTAATAAAGATATCTTATCTTAATTTGGACCAATATTCTGTGCAATTTCACTTTCTTTTCATGAAGTTGTTTGCTTTTATTTTGTGCTGTGCAGCAAGACCATTCCTATTTCTAAGAGAAGAGTAGAAATTGGCAGATACCACACAGCACACCCTGCACCAAGCACACAGGACTGAAGACAATACAAATAATAAAAAAAATCTTTGAGCTTTTGGATTGATTTATATCAGGCAAATCGTGACTATTGCTACTTTTGTAAATGGTAAAGTGACAACTTGTTCAATGCTGGAATGTGTAAAATTTATGGTGTGTAAATAGATTAAGTATTGTGGTTGTAATTATGCACTTTTATAAGTAAAGCAATAATCATTACTTCCATTATTATTTTTTGAACACTAGAAAGGTTAGTCCTTCAGTTATGATAAACAAAGAGGTAAGTTACCTCAGTGAATAAACTAACTGTATCACACATTACTCATCACAAGATTCATTGAGAATCAATTTTACTGGGATTGCCAAACACCAATTACGTTTTAAAAGGAAACTAAGCAAGGTATTGCACACTTATTTTTAACATGTATACTGATTCGGAAGCAATTTATTATACATAGGTAAACTATCTTAACTTGGAACCACAGAAATTATCCACTGTAGATCAATTAATCACATTGAATTCAGGAATAATTGCCTAGAAATTCTAGTGCACCCAAATGGGTGTATCAAATAGGATGACAATTCCCCCAATAATTATCTTTTCAGTGATAGTGCTGCTGCTGCAAATTTCTGTGGCTTCTTAGGTACAGCACATTTTCTATCGGAAAATTTGCTGCCCAGTGCAAAGGCTGGATCCAGATAAAGCAGTGAGATGGGGGCAGCAACATTAGGTCAAGGATCAGGGCTTGGTGTCAGATTCAGGCTGGCAATCAAGGTAAGTCAAAGCCAAGGATTGTGTTAGGAGAGTGGTGTCCAAGATGATGATTTGGGCCAGAAGGGCTGTCTGATAGACCAGTCTCTGGAGACAGAGATAGAGAAGTGACCAAGGGCTTTGATTCAGGCATCTGTGATGATTGGGTTTTGAAGGGTTTGGAACTTCAAGGATAGTAGGTTAGTGAATCTGAAACTTGCATGATTGGATGTTCTGAGGGGGAATGGGGGGTGGGAAGGAGAAGCGAAGTCAATAACCTTGGGGATCAGAAGCTGACGTCTGGGTCTAGGATCAAGATATATGGAGGGGTTAAGGAAGGTCAGTTCCATGTGAGGGGGAGAAGAGCCCAACAAATTCAAGCAAAGTACTGAATTTTACTTAAAGGAACTCAATCGAGAAAATTAGTAAAACTTGGTTGTCCTGAAGTGCCCAACACACTCCTTGGGCAATTCAGTAAAACTAACCCTGCAATATTCCAAAAGAAACTTTCAGAAGAAGTGTCACCGTTGCACGTGAGCAGAGTCACAACAGGAAATACCAGATGGAATTTCCAGAGTGGCGCTACACAACTCAGAAATAATTGTCATTGCACTTTAATTGCATATCCCTGAAAATAAGATTGAGATTAAGATATACTTATTAGTCACATGTACATAGAAACACACAGTGAAATGCATCTTTCGCATAGGTTGTTCTGGGGGCAGCCCACAAGTGTTGCCACGCTTCCAGCGCCAACATAGTATCCCCACAACTTCCTAACCCGTACGTGTTTGGAATGTGGGAGGAAACCGGAGCACCAGGAGGAAACCCACGCAGACACAGGGAGAACATACAGACTCCTTACAGACAGTGGTCGGAATTGAACCCGGGTCACTGCCGCTATAATAGCATTGCGCTAACCACTACACTACCGTGCCTACGCAAACAAAGTTATGTAATAGAATCTGCAGGCCAAAGCAAGGATCCTTTGCAAAAAAATGTTTCTAAGTAAAATGTATATTTGACATATATTTTAAGTAATTGGATTAAACGGCAAATAGGATATTACTCCCTCCATAATTATATTTGTTGTTTGTGTATAGATGGTAAATTCATTTTCATTCATATTGCTTTCCACTTATGGAAAGCAAACCAGGAAATTCTTAAAGGTTAACTGATAAACTAGGGCCTATTCATTCTCTTTTTTCCACACATTTCCTCCAATATTAATGAACTTCTAATGAAACTGTAAGATTACCCAGCTTTGAAATGTGCAGTTTCATTGATGGTAATTCAAAAGATTCCTGCAAACATTTCTCAAATAGCTAAGGAGCCAGTTTGTTAATATAAATGTCAAAAGATTCAATATTTCAGTTATGCAGTGGGCATTAATTCAAAAAGTGGCCTGATAACAGTAAACTCTGATTTCATGATTATGCCCCAGAACAGTTGGTTAACTTTGTAATGGAGTAGCATGGATACTTTTGCTGGACTGTACATCTAAATATACAACATAATGTTCACAAAAATAAAGTTTCAACTGTTTAGACGACCTGAATGACCGTCTAAAAGGTGGTGCATAACTTAAAGCATATTCTGGAAGCAAAGTATGATTATAACTGCAGAGCAGCATCACTGCCAGGGATAGGTAAATTTTAACTCCATGATTTCTAATTCTCTTTTACAAATGTTCACGAATTCTGCTTCAAGAATGATTTGTGCAAGCCTTCCCACATCTAGTATGGAGTACTGGTGCCCAGTACAGATGCCTGGACCTGCATTTCCATGTTGTGTCTCTGAACAGTATGACATGTATGCTCCCTTAATAGCTCTATTCAATGCTGTAAGTGTGATAGCATACAGTCTGTACACGCAGCATTGCACATGCTCAGAAGGGTCACCTCAGATGCTCAATATTCCTGGAGGAATTAATCAATCATCCACCTCACACACTTATGTTAAGAAGCAAAGGTTTAATTTTGACAGCAGCAAGTGCCATATAACTATGATAGAAATAAAATGCACAAAGACAAGTTTCATTACACTTACTGATAGCATTAAAATTATGTGTCTGTGCAGGCTTCTTCAGCAATGAATAATGGTGTCTCTCTATTACAGTCTCACAAATATGGATAGTCTGTGTCCTGACTGAGCAGTTTTGGTTCTCTGAATTCCCCTGTCTCATCCTCTTTATCCTCCATATTACATAAATGGAGGGGCATTACTTAAGGGAAATACTTCAATTTGGCAGATTAAATATGTAAACAAAGCCCCACAAAGGTAACTAAAAAAGCATTATAGCAGCTTGAGTCCAAGAAAGAACAAAAGAGAAAATGGCTCATAGATAAGATCTTTAAAGTGCTTTTATTCACTTTTCAGGCCTTTAGATTCCCTCTCACAATTATGTCATTGCTGAGCAACACAATATAAGCTTTATTCTAGTATTCTGATAAGAATGGGAACAGGACACCAAAATAGAAAGATCTGACATTACAATGTAATTTGCAAGCCATTTTTCCATATTGCTTCTTGTCACTTTTGTCATTTCATGTGGGAAATTGCTATGGATGCATCCTATCTGATTTAACACAACTATTTTCCCAGAACTCAAAAAAGAAAATAATGTAAATCCTGAAAATCTTGCTTTTCTTTTCTTAAGAGATGACTAAATTAGAGAAGTTATTTTGTCTATTTCATTCATCTAGAGAGATCCTGAAATCACCCTGAAACACTCTCTAGCATTAAATTAATACAGATGAGTGTTTATTTTAAAAGAATCAATTCTGAAGATTTAAATGTTAGTATTTGACCAATAGAAATTCCTTCCATCAGTGCATTAATGCTCTTGTCGTAGCATATATGTTGTAATCTGCATAGCTTTGTGGGAAAATAGTAGGAGTGAAAATAGAATCATTGCTAACTGAATTACAGAATGTATGGTAACAGTTGATTATCTGGAATTTAAAACTTTTCTTCATGTGCATGTATGCCTGTGTTCCTACTGATACTGCTACATTATTGGCCTGGGTTTGCTAAATGACGCCTTCAGCCTGCACTCTTTGCTCAGATACATAATTGTGTTTTAGGTGATTATTTAGTTTTTTAAACATTTTAATCATTTTTTTCCCCACAAGACTCTGTGTTGGAACTTGTGACATAGGTTACTTTAGGTTAAATCTTTAGCGAAGAGTTTAGCAAAGCATTAGTGAATGGTTAATGGAGCTGTGAAAAGATAAACAATGGACATGGTGCAAGATAGAGAATGGGTATATGAATATACAATGTGAGGAAATGCTGGCTGGAATTAAAATTAATCTATCTGGAATACCAAAACAGGAAATGAGGTGCTCTCTTCTTTCCTAACATGCAAATGGTGGGTGTCTGATGAAGATCAGTAATCAAGAATGGATTATCTTGTTGTTATAGAAGTGTGCTAGCTGATGTGTCAGTGGCTTCTCTAATAAACAGCTCCATTGGTCAAACAATTGTTTCAGAGGGTCTAGGTCTGGGGAACAAAATTGCACCTGCTACTCTGACAATTGTTTGATTGACTTTATGTGAATGGCTTAACTAGTGTGTGTGTGTGCGCGCACGCGCGCACATGAGTGCGTGAGTGTGTGTAAGTGAGAGAAACTAAGTGTGTGTGTGTGTGTGTGTGTGTGTGTGTGTGTGTGTGTGTGTGTGTGTGTGTGTCCATTCTTCAAAACAGAATTGACCAACAGTTTGCCTACTTACATGTGCAAGGTACAGATCATCATTCAAAGCTAAATAAGATTTACTTCAGAATTAATGGGAAGTATTATAAAGAATTACTTCACTAAATTGCTCTGCAAGACTTTTCTTAAAATTACATACACTATATTTGCCTAGAAACAGAATTTGGTAATGCCACAGATTTATGCCTTACTCGCTTTAATTTCAATGAAAAGTCTTCAGAAAGGAAAATCATCCATATGAGTTGCACAGAGTTTGAGAGTTTTCTTTTAGGCTCCTCTATGCAGATTACATGGGAACACATAACAGAGCATGACAGGTGCAGTCACATCCAAAACCATGCTACACACACCTGGACATGGCTTTCAGGCTTTTTACTGATACATGATGGGGGGTGGGGGGTGGGCTTGGATGCGGGGGGGGTGGGGTGTGTGGAGAAATGTAAATACTTACCCAGCTCACCCTTGGGCTCCCATCTATCTCCCCTGATAATGACTTTCATCTAATCTTTCTTTCCATTCTAAACCTGACAACACCTTGATCAACAAGCCATCAGCAGACCACATCCCCAATCTTCTATCCTCCCCACTCTAATAACTAATTGACTGCCAAGCAAACCCCTACTTTGCCCAACCCATCCCCTACCTCACAAACACTATCTGTCACTCTGATCTACAACCTGACTCCATCTTAACCACCAATAATTGCATGATCCCTCCTCTGATCATGGGTAGGCACTGTAGTGTAGTGGGTAGTGTAACGTTATTACACTACCCACTACACTACAGCGCCAGCGACCTGGGTTCTATTCCTGCCGTTGTCTGTAAGGAGTTTGTACATTCTCCCTATGTCTGCATGGCTTCCCCCTGGGTGCTCCGGTATCCTCCCACATTCCAAAGATGTACGGGTTAGGAAGTTGCGGGCATGCTATGTTGGCACCAGAAGAGTGGCAACACTTGCGGGCTGCCCCCAGAACAGTCTACGCAGAGATGCATTTCACTGTGTGGTTCGATGTACATGTGACTAATAAAGATATCTTATCTACTGATTAATTCACCACCGCTATTACTGATAGGCTGCCCAACCAGAACTCCCACCCACACCAATCTCCTGGTCAAACTTCCGCTTTTCAGTGACCTCCTGCCCCGACCACCAACCAGACCAGCCCTGCAACTCCATGATCTCTGGCTGCTAATCCTCACTGCAACTCATCCACTTCACATGACTTTGACTCACTTGGTTTCATTTGTGCACTCTACAATGGCGACACACGCAAACAAAAGATCTTTGAATGCCCTGTGCTTCCTTTGTTACTGAAATTTGCAGAAGTAAGTCCTCAAACAAAACTTTCATTGCCCTGCTGTACATTGTGCACAAACAGAATCTAGGAATAGTGACAAATAAGACATTTTCAGCATATTTTAGGTGTTTCATTTTCAAAACATACAATTGAAATGTATCTTGAGCCTACAATTTGATCAACGACTCATTTGGCAAGTAAAACAGACGGCACGGTAGCGTAGCGGTTAGCGCAACGCTATTACAGCGCCAGCGATCAGGGTTCGATTCCCGTCGCTGTCTGTAAGGAGCTTGTGCGTTCTCCCGTGTCTGCGTGGGTTTCCTCCGGGTGCTCCGGTTTCCTCCCACATTCTAAAGACGTATGGGTAGGTTAATTTGGGGGTTTAAAATGGGCGGCGCGGACTCATTGGGCCGGAAGGGCCTGTTACCACGCTATAAATAAAATTTAAAAAGAAATTTAAATTTAAAATATAAACAAAAAGTCATGAAATGCACAGAAAAAAACCTGCATTATGAAAAGGACTGTCATTTTGTTGTTTCTCACGTGGGATCCTTATTTATGGTACATGAAGGCTGCTGAATGGAAAAGGATGCCAGATAACTTAATGGTGGTTAAATTGCAGAGCAGTGGAAAACAGTTGTGGAAATTGGGATGTGCGATTAACCCATATCTGTTTGCCCTGATATAGGCTGTGTGCAATATTTTTGCTGTGACTTCATTAATATATCAGGAACCAATAAATACACTGTTGATCATCTTAACATGGAAATTTGAGCCCAATTTTGTGAATAGTTAGCACCAGTTCAAACTAATTGGTTTTGATTGAAGCTATGGCTGAACCTCTTAAAGCGATTGCAAGCAGTGGACGTCATTTCACAGGTTTTTGAGCTTGCACGAATACATGGCCGATCACAAGCAAGAGAGGGCAGACAACTTTTGGGGTATGATTCTGGAATATTGGTGGACAAGGTGGTGACAGGCAGGAGAATCATCTTCCACATGAAGTATGTCCTCATAGTAGGCAGTCAATAGGCAGAAGAGGAAAGAGAAACATGGACAAACAACTAATCAAATAACAATCAGCAATCTGTCCACCAAGTGCTTAAGCCCCCAAAACATGAATATGATACCACAAGTTGAACAGTTTCAAATGTCTGGTCAAGTTCAATGAAAACATTATCTAATCCATCCCTAAACAACTACACCACTAGCACACAAGCCTCAGATACCACGCCATGTAATATACTTTTACCAATCACTTATCAATCAGGATTCCCCACTGCACCCTCATATGCCAACACTAATTCAAAGCTCACATCTATGCCTCACAGATTATACACATTGCCTCTCATTCAATATTAGTTGACATTTCAAGCACATTGCAAGATGCAGAATTCCATCCCTCTTCCAGATAAAGCAGTGCATAATCAGCACCAGCAGTACTAGAATGGTGGAAAACACAAGACAAACAGTCATTCCATGGAAGGTAGATGTCCAACTGTTATTTGAGTGGCTACCACTATGTTATTATGTGATATTACGTAGTTATAATAAGGAACTACAGTTCCCAGTAGGCAATGCAAGGGGTCACATGGGGGAACAGGAAGTGGCTGTAAAAAGAGAGGGAAAATAAGCCAGTCTCTTGTTGGTGGTTAATAAAATGTTCAGATGTTAAACCCACGTGAAGTTTGTCTCTTGTTGAAGAACAAACATAACATGGTGTCAGAAGTTGATGTGAGGTCTGAACAGGGAGAGTAGATGAATACTGTGTGCAATTGAGGAAGAGACTCAGTGAGTACCAAAGAAAAGCTGTAATAAGATGGAGAAAAAGCTGGCCGGTGTGGCAAAGGAGCACATTGTTCCTGAAGTTCAGCAGTCACCAGATTTGCCAAGAGAGATTCAGGTGAAAGGCCGAGAGTTCCTGTTATGGATAAGCTAAGTCCTCCCACACCTATGCAGTTTACTGGCAATCTAACCAATAATTGGAAACACTTCAAACAGCGATTCAACATATATTTTGATGCTAGTGGAGCAGGAGGGAACAATGAAAAATTGAAAGCATCTATTTTTCTGCACATGATTGGCGAAAATGCTTTGGATATCTATAACAGCTTTCAAATTGATGAGACAGCTTATGAGTTGGGCACTTTGATGAAAAAATTAGAGGAGTATTTTATCCCAAGTAAAAACATCACATTTGAGAGATACAACTTTTTTTCCTGTGACCAGAAACACGGTGTTAGCTTCGACCAATACTTAGCTGAGCTTTACACACTGAGTAAGTCTTGTGAGTTTGGAGATTTGAGAAACTCACTAGTTAAAGACAGAATAGTTTGTGGAATTCCAGATAATGGACTCAGAGGAAGACTGTTGCGTGAAAAAGATTTGACCCTGGAAAAGGCAGTGAATATGTGTAGGTCAGCAGAAACCACATGAGTACAATCTAAGGAGTTGCACAGGGCAGACACAACAGTGCATGCTGTGAAAACAGAAGCAGCACACAAGGCATTTCCAAAAGCAACAGCAAAGCAAAGAGGAAGGCTCAAACAGCAAATGCAGCAAATATGAAGGTAGACACATTCCAAAGAGGTGTCCTGCTTATGGGAAGTCCTGCAATAGTTGTGGGAAGAAGAATCACTTTGCAAGGTGCTGCAAAGCTGGGGCTAACAAGAGAAAAGTACACACAGTTGATGAGGAAATGGAGAAATTCTTTGTGGATTCTGTACAGACTGTGGCTGCTGGTAAAACAGAATGGATTATTCCAGTAACTGTGAATAAGACAGTAAATCCATTCAAGCTTGACACTGGAGCTCAGGTGAATCTGTTATCCATGGATGATTATAAGACTCTCACAGTAACGAGTAAGATTTTCCCTGCGAAGTTAAAAGTGACAGGCTACACTGGAGTAAAAGTTCCAGTAAAAGGCAGCTGTATGGTGACATTTAAGCACAAGGGGCAGCACTTCAAATCACAGCTACTGATTGTAGAAAAGAGAGTACAGCTAATATTAGGTCTGAGTGCATGTGAAAGGCTCAACCTAGGTGAAAAGAGTTTTCATAGTAGCTTCACATGCCAAAGATGACCACACGATGCTCATAGAAGAGTATGCAGATGTCTCTGAGGGGCTAGGATGCTTACCTGGTGTACACAAAATTCACATAGACGAGACAGTGGCTCCTGTTGTCCATGCATGCAGGAAAGTTCTGTTTCAACTTAGAGATAAACTTAAACAAGAACTAGCATGCATGGAACGGATGGATGTCATTCAGAGAATTGAAGAACCAATAGATTGGGTCAGTTCACTGGTCACTGTGCAAAAGAAAAATGGAGCATTGCGGATATGTCTAGATCCAAGAGATCTCAATAAAGCCATCAAGAGAGAGCATTTTAAATTGCCAACACAGGAGAAGATCATGTCCCGGTTTTCAGGTGCCAAATGGTTTAGCAAGCTCGACGCATCATCTGGGTTTTAGCAGATGAAGCTTGATGAAGCAAGTTTAAGACTGTGTGCTTTTAACACACCACAGGGAAGATAACACTATCTTCAGCTGCCATATGGGCCATATGGGATCCTGTCTGCACCAGAAGTCTACCATAAAACCATCTACATGATTTTTGAGGGCATACCTGGTGTCGAGACCATGATGGATGACATCATCATCTGGGGGTCCACCAAGGAAGAACATGATACTCGACTGAGACAAGTGCTTGATGTGACAAGGAATGTCAATTTGAAATTAAATAAAGAGAAATGTGAGTTTGGTGTGAAGACATTGACCTTCATAGGAGATGTCATATCTGAAGAGGGAGTGAAGTCTGACCCAAGAAAGACGTCAGCCATTAAAAACATGGAGAGGCCTCAAAACAAAGAGGAGGTGAGATGTTTCTTAGGGATGGTGACTTATCTGGCTAAGTTCATCCCTCAACTGTCAACCATGTCAGCACCACTTAGGTCACTCCTTGACCAACAAAATGAATGGATTTGGTCTCATGAGCAAGAAGAGTGCTTCCAGATATTGAAGAGCCCATGCTGAAGTTTTATGATCCGTAAAGGTGTATCAGGATATTAGCTGATGCATCCCGGCATGGCCTTGGATCAGTACTACTGCAGCAGCATGATGGCACATGGCAACCGGTGGCCTATGCATCAAGGGCTTTAACAAGTGCGGAAGCCAACTGTGCACAGATAGAGAAAGATTCTCGCCAGTACATATGCATGTGAAAGGTTCCATCAGTACATTTATGGGCAAGCTATTGAAGTGGAGACAGACCATAATAAACTATTGGTCTCAATTATGTCCAAACCACTGAACGACTGTCCCATGAGGATACAGCGCATGTTCATAAGGCTGCAGACATATTATGTGAAGATGATCTACACACCTGCAAAAACAAGTACCAGACCAAAAAGGACTATTAAACCACCTCAGAGACGGATTGAAAGCTGCTGAGTGGACAAGGATTCTTGGCAGGTTTATAAGGACAAAGTATTGTGTTTGTTTTTCTTTAAAGGGGGAAGATGTGTTATTGTGTAGTTATAATAAAGAACTACAGTTCCCATTAGGCAATGCAAGTGGTCACATGGGGGAACAGGAAGTGGCTGTAAAAAGAGAGGGAAAGCAAGCCAGCTGGTGTTGGTTAATAAAAAATGTTCAGATGTTAAACCCACACAAAGTTTGTCTCTTGATGAAGAACAGACATAACAGCCATAGCATGTGTTATGCTGCAATGGTTATGCAGAAATCATTGAAGATGACACATTTATACCTCCTTCTTACTTCCCACTCATCCTCATCACAAATTCTCTTCTGATTTACACGCTAACATAAGTTAAGCTTGCAGACCTCACCTGCTCCAATCTCTGCACCATAAGCCTATTTTGTTTCCTTTTCCCTTCAAATAGGCAACCCACCCCGCCCCCCCCCCCCCCCCACCTGGCCAGGCAATTGTCAGCCAATGCTGTAGCAGCCCCCACCATATAATTCAATTTAGTATTCACAACCTCTGGCTTATAAGCTGACACCATGTTTGTCGATGGTAACTTCAAGTTGGGATCTGAATATGAAATATTGTTCTGCAACCAGGACAGGGATAAAGGTGCCAGGTGTAAGAGGGCAAGGTTAGACACAATTCCTGCATCAGCGGACTCAGACGAGGACTTTAGAAGAAAGCTGATGTATAATGATATGCATTCAGCATCCTACCTAGAAGTACATGTAAAATATTAAGAAGTATGAGGCTGTCCACTTTCAACCTTATTCACAGATTTGTGCAGAGCCTGGAGTCCATCTCTTCCAGAATGGAAGTGGTGACCAGCTCCATTTCACCACTTTCAGACAGAGCCATGAACCATTGTCAGATTCCCAATGCCTTTGCTTGCAATACAGCAGAAAAAGAATACCTCAATTGATCAAGTGCTACAGCAGAAGTTCAGACAGCTGGCACCTGAGCTTTGAGTACCAGAGGCCAAAAGGGATTTCTGTCCTCCAACTGATGATTATGTTTGCTGAGATGCTGCCCTGAGAATGGGAGGCAGGATGCAAATGGCTTGGTGTAGCATTATTCTGTTATTCTCTTTGGGGTTGACAGGCCATGTTGTATCATTCTCTGCTCTGTTAGGAGCCATCCATAAATGGTGCAAGTAATTCTTAAAGTAAATTGCCCTTAATTCATGCCCAAGCCTCATTTGCTTTAACTATGCTTTACTGCACTGCTCATGAAACTTTGAATATCCACACAGTAGGATTCAAATCTATCTCTTTTCTCTATCAGGTTCAAATTATACCTGTAAAAGATGTATGTAAATTCAACTTTCACTCTCTCTAACAGCAAAATAGTTCACTTTTTCAGGTTAAATACTATTTACAGTATCAAGCCCAATTACCCAAGACAATCTACCTGAAATAAGCATGCAACCTACAATCATAAAGAATTTAGCATTATAAGCAGATGTATCTAATTTCCTTTAAAACAATTGATGTCATCCATTTTGAAGACTTACCAAGGTAACATAACAAACAAGTGTATTAATAAGCAACTTGAATATCAATATCAATGAGTCAAGTTCCAAAGCTATGATAAACCAGGCCAATCTGGTGGTTTCATGAACCATCATTATAGAAACCAGCTTTGTATTCACAGTTCAGATTGCCCATGAGGGTCCTAACATTCCAGGTTTCAAACTTCGTATTGTGGAGTGGAACTTGCCTGTGAATGGTTTCCTCTGATGTGGGTTAGCCATTGCACTCTATCTATCACATGGGCTTCACAGTGCAAGGTCTTGATCCAGGGGCAAGGGGGATCAAGATGACTACAGAGCAGGGCCTCATAACTGCCACCCATGAAGAAATTTCTGGCTTCACAACTAAGAAGAGCCAGATTCAATGAGAATAATAATGAGATCAAGGAGCTAATCAACTACAAACTTAAGACATTCCTTTTTTGGAAGCTTCATTTTTATACAAAGGAAAAGAAATAACTCTATAGGTACCTGAAGGTAGATGTCCTGCATTAAACCTGTGACCTTAGGAGAGAATGGTGGATGGAGGGAATACCAGAGGCTGAGTAACTCACTAACAGTCATGACATGCATGGGTTCTCCAGACCAAAAATTGCAGACTTTGAATAGCATGCCATAAGTCCTGATTTTGATTCACATTTTATTTTTCATAGAAACTAGAGCATAGAGATGCCAAGCTACACAATCCAACCTCATTGCCATAAGTCAAAGTGAAGAAGGATTTCTTGATACAAAAATGTTGGTGAATAACACAACAATCTCGTGGTTTCATGAAACACCAATACTGAAACCAGATTTGCATTTCAGATTTAGTTAATTAACTGAATTTAAATGTCACCACTTTGTCTCCACATCAGTAGGACAATCCTTTAGATAGTCTAGTAACATGACTGCTGTACTCTCATAAATATGTAATTTCTCACATTGAATACTTCTATGTTCTTAGGAAGCAATTGCACATATACTTGTTCATTTTTTTAAACATTTTCCCTTGTTCCCTGCTTAAGAATATTAAGACACTCCTCTACTATTGAAGCTATCTATAGCTTAAGAAATTAATGGATGTGCAACAATATATTTGTCTTTCTCCCTCCTCCATCCACCCCTGAACTTTACCAGCAAGGATAAAGGACTCACAATCCACTAATAAATGACCAGTGAAAGCAAGGAATCAGATTACTTCTGTCCTCTGATTACCACGTGTTCTCTTTTAAAATGACTAGCTTTAGACAGCAGATACTTTCCCATTACTAGTGCCAACGGTGGAAAGATAATGGCCTAATTCTGAAACTAATAGCTGAATAAATCAATACACTGACTGGAAAAACAGATTCAACAACTCGATCAGACATCTACCTTACTATATCATGACAAAAGATGGACTTTTTTTTAAAAGAAAAGAATATTATTAATGAGAAATCAAGGTGAAGGACAAAGATCTCTGTCCAGTAGATTTTAGTAGAGCATATCAAACAAATGAAAAACCACAAAGCAGGTGAATTAAGAAGTTTAGTGATCACAAGCTTCAAATTTTAGAACATACAGCGCAGGAACAGGCCCTTCAGCCCAATATGTCTGTGCCGACCATGATGCAAGTCTAAACTAATCTGATATGCCTCCACCATGGTCTGTATACCTGCATTCCCTCCTTGTTCATGTGTCTGTCTAAATGTCCCTTAAACTTTGCAACCATATCTGCTTCCATCATCTCCCCTGGCAGCATATTCCAGGCACCTACCACTCTCTGTGTAAAAGACTTGCTTTGGAAATGTTTAAACTTTCTCCCTCTCATCTTAAACCTTCAAGGATTTGACATTCCCACCCTGAGAAAAAGACTGACTAGCTACTCTATCTGTGCTTCTCATAATTTCATATACTTCCATCAGGTTGCCCCTCAGCCTCCGAAGCTCCAGAGAAAACAATCCAAGTTTTCCTAATAGCTAATATACTCCAATCCAGACAACATTCTGCACCTTCTACACCCTTTCCAAAGCCTCCACACACCTCCTATAGTGTGGCAACCAGAAATGGATACAATACTCTAAATGTGGCCTGACCAAATTTTTACAAAGCTACAACATGACTTCCCAATTTTTATACACAGTGCCCTGACCAATGAAGGCCAGCATGCTGTACTCCTCCTTTCCCAGCCTATCCACTGTGTTGCCACTTTCATGGAGCCAAGACCTCCACACCAAGATCCTTCTGAACATCAATGTTCCTAAAGGTTCTGCCATTTACTATATATTTTCCTTTTTCCATTTGACCCGCCAAAATGCATCACCTCACTTGTCCAGATTAAACTCTTTGCCTTTTCTCTGCCCAGATTTCCAACATATCTATATTCTGCTGTATCCTTTGATACCCTTTCTCACTATCCTTGCTGATTAAAAAAATGCATTTCATAGGAAGAAGGCAAAATGGAGACAGATAATCAGTTCAACTGTTCTGGAAGGAAAATAAATCCAAGAAAAAAAACAGGTTACAAAAGGAAAAAAAAGATGAATCTGAATATTTGTAAAGTTGGGTGTGGAGAGCAGAAAATGAATGTACAGTTGTTTACTGTACACACCAAGGTCTGCTACCATCAATTATTGCTTCACTTTGTTAAAGAGTAAACTTAGCAAAATCTAGAACCTTGGGAGACACAGATGGAGTAATTCAGACATACAGTATCAGAAGAGTGTAGAGATATTAGCCTTGAAATGATATGCATCTAACCACACATTAAAGCAATGTTGTACAGGAGTGCCTGCGCCCAATTTTGTATAACAGGCCCCAGTTCAAATATTCTTCCTTACATAGGGCTCAAGGCCAGGGAGACGACTGTAGTTTGGTGGGAGGAGGGGATCTGGGAAATAAGTATGCAGCTGCGGTAAGGTAAAAATGGTGGGGAGAGGTGACTTTGGGAGGGGTCAGGAAATTGATTGGGTATGTCAGACACATAGGAATGACCAGAAGTTGTACCCTTGGGAGACAATCTGAGATGGGATCTAGGGAGATAATTGAGGAGCTAAGGTAAATGAACAGAAGCAGGTGGCATGGAGAAAATCAAATAGTGTGGTATGATGAGTGCTTTTAGCAATAGGGTGGAGATAATCATTAATTGTGAAAGTTTAAATAAAACAGATTTTGTCTGGAAGAAGATGGGCTCTTAGAACTCCTGGCAAGGTTTGTTCTTTTAGATAATTCCAAAGCAGGGCTCAACCTTCCACTTAAGAGCTACTTCAGAATTCAAGGTCAATGCTATTCACAGGCCACATCTGTGCAATGTAATTCTGTACAAAGTGTATTAAAATGAACATTGAGCATAAAGATATTAAAAAAAGAACATCAGGTTTAGAAGCAGGAGCAGACCATGCAGTCCACTGTGCAGGTTCCGCTATTTAATAAGATCATGGCCAATCTTTCGTATAGCACAGGAAATGAGATTTGTAATGTAGAGTTATGTTTGCAGCATATTTGGAAAACTAATCTATGCTTATTATCAGTTAATAGGAATGAATACTGTAGACATGTTAAATTTAGCTACAGTTAGAGTTTGTTGTCAAGATGACTGAAGAAGTGAGTGAATTGATGTTTGGTTAAATACTCGAAGTGAGATATATAAAGGTATACATCAAGGTATGTGTACCTTTAAAAATTATGTGGATTGTGTGGCATGACCTTTGATATATCATTGAATACTGTTGTTAGTTGAGTGGCATAATGCTTCACCAATACTTGTTTGCTTCTTTGCATCTTGGTTTATGGAAACAGCTGATTGGTTAAAGACAGGTTAGGTACAAACACATTTCTGCTTCATTCCTTCTCTGATCTTGCACTAAAAAATTTAAAATGTTGTATGCACAAAATATTATTTTTAGAACTTTGACTGCAGCTGCCAACAAACTATAAATACAAAGCAGAGTATTTGCCTAATAAACTGAAAGAAATGCAAAGTTTAGTCAAACCAGAAATAATGTACTAGTAAAAAAATTACAGAAGACTTAAACTAAACTTACTAGCGTCAAAAAATGAACTTCTAATATTATTAAGACACTCAACTCAGGAAAGATATTCATTATATGGTCAATTGTGGCATTCCTCCATGATCCAATTTAAAAAGATAACATTAAACAAAGAGCCTTCAACCTGAAATGTTAACTCTGTTGTTCTTCTAACAGTTGCTGCCTGACCTGTTGAGTATTTCCAGCATCTTCTGTTTTTTTTATTTGAGATTCCCAACATCTGCAGTTTTTTTTTATTTTGCATACTCTTTGTCAGATGAAATAGAAAGATAGAACAACTGGTACTTAGCGGGGACTGAAATGTGCAATAAGCCTCTGCAAAAATGGGGCTGGGTGGAAGTAGTCTTTGCCCAAGTCACCAATCTGATTGCATAACGTACTACAATATTTAAAAAATTAATTTTTATTCAATGTGAAATTAGAATCTTTTATTGTCCAAAATATTGCATATGATTTATGAGCTTTACAGTTCTTCTAAATATTTTATTCTATTGTAAAAATCCTACATAACATATAGGTTTTACAATAGTATGTTCTAAATACAATAAGGCAGAATAAAATCCTGAACAGTTTTCAGATGTGTTTTAGGTCTACTGATTTATGATATATTCTTGATATATAGTTGAAAATACTTATGGATCCACACCTTTTGACTTTATCAATTTCGAATATTGGTTAGTCCTTGGTTATTATAATCATGTGGCTTTGAAAATACATAGAAACACAGATCAATTAAATAATTCAATCTGTTTCTATTTAAATTCTGAATGAAATGTATATCTTTCTGTTTTAAATATAGTAGTACCTTATAATTTCAAAGGAGATGAAATAATTTTTATTTCTAAATTGCAACAAGAAATATCATGTAAAAATGTAAGGAGCTAACTTGATTGCTTAAACCCAGAAATTATATTAAGTTAGCCTCAGAACAGCCAATGATAATCAAAGGTTCACAGTATCACTAAACTAATCACTTTGAAGCATTTAATCATGTTAAATTAAATTTTCTGTCATAAGCTCCATCCTGATTGAACCCTCAGGAGAATTTTACATAACGTAGAACATAAATGGCCTGTAGCAGAGGCAAGTTACTGGACATATATGCTTCGAGTCCAAGAAAGCCAGGGCTGGTGCATCAACGTAAAGGGGTGGCAGTTGTGCTGTGAGCAAGGTGACCTGGGAACTGTTTGCACAGCCAATGAATGTATACGCTGCAACCACAACCGATACAAGTGTAGACTGTTAACCGTGTACAAAGAGAACAAGACATGTTCAAATTACCATTTGAGATTTAGAAGACTAATAATATTGTAGAAAATGTTACTACATTAAATGATGCTTTCATTATTGATTTTAACATTCATTATATTAAACATGAGCAATTCTACTGTTGAACTTTGCTGAACAAAGTTCTATTGCACCTGAGAGTTTGGCTGTTATTGTTGAGAATGTTTCTGAAACTACAACCTTCATTAATTACAATGTCTGCACTAAGGATTTCCTTCTAGTTCAACCTCATCATCTTCATCAACAATGCAGCAGGATTATAGGTATAATAGCACTTTCAGATGCATTTTAGTTGAAGTCATAGTACAAATTCCAAAGAAATTTCCAGCTGCTTTGTTACTATTTTTGCAATTTATTTTTATTTCGTGGGGATTTTCCTTAATGTTCACATCTGCATGTCTTCAGTTGCAGAACCAAGAATTTTCTATCACATTCAAAACCAGTGAGGTATAATTTTCATTTCACTGATATAAATCTGGTTCTTAGCTGAGTAAACATAGAGCCATTACACACCAAATATAATAAAATGTGATATGGAATTAATATTCTTTACAGCAGAATTGGAGATGAGATTGAATTTTAGAAGAAACCAATCACACTTACCTATTTCTGCTTACTACTGTATAGAAAATGAGCAGTTCATAGCCAAGCTCCATTATTTCTTAGTTAGTAGGATGGAGCCACAAGACAATGGAAAATAATTAATATTACATTACTTTTTGGGAATTTTTCTGTTGATATTTTTGGGAAATGTATTTTATTTAATCAAAGAATACTCATTATCACATATGACAGACCAAAGAGATTTAATTATTGCACACATTGAAAATGACTTTACTGCTGATTTTGGACTGATGATGACAATCTTCTGGTACAACGATATTAAGCCATGTTCTCTTTTCACTGATAATTCACATAAAATAAAATATTTTAAAAAAGCAAAATAGAAAAAAATAAATACATGTATAAGTGGATATGACAAAAAGTCATGGTTTGAAATACCTATGCTACCTGTGTATTGTTTTCAATAATTTACTGCCAGCTTGGCTCTGGTTCTGATGCTTATGGAATCCAAGTCCTACTCCAAGACATAGCATATCATCTAGGTTAACATTTTAACATACCACTATAGGAACTCTGAATTATTAGCAACACAATTTTTCAAAATGGACATTGAAACAAGGCCCACCTGCTATTTAGGGAGATGAAAAAGATGCAATGGCATTAGCCAAAAAGTAAAGAAATTCACAGTATTCTGGCATATATGTATCTCCATGATAGATGAACTGGTCATTCATTTCACAGCAGTTTTGAGGAACTTCTTATTGAGAAGTTGGTGAATAAATTACTGGAGGACTGCAATGCAAAGGTAGTTCATTAGATGTGTTTGGATTCAGGATAGATGAACTCTCAGATACACTGAATAAACAATAAGATAAGGTCATTGTTGTCATGTTCCTTAATTTAGTGGCTATCAGTCCACAAGATAATAAACCAAGATTTATGAAAAGAAAATTAGAATCCGAGGAAAATTATTTTGGGCATTGTGACAATATGTGAAGCAGAATAACAGTAGAAGGAGAACATCACACTATACAAAAAATAGTGCAATTATATTGCAATGTGAACATCAGCATATTGCTGGTTTGTTCAGTGACTGGAGTGATCAGGACAAAAATCAACAGGTTTTCCAATATAAATATCAAAAATGAAGTATAAACAACATGGTCAGTAGCTAACTTTTAACTAATATTATTTTCCTTATTAATTTATTTTTGGTTAAAAAGTATTTATTTTATTATCAAGATGGCAGACATTCCATGCCATGCAGCACAACAAATTGTGTGCACACTTATGCAAGCTTAAAATATGCAAAGCATTGACATTTGGTGACATTAAACCTTGTGAAATGCTGATTTGACATGACCATTGTCAAACTGGGTCAAACTAAACCAACGTGTGCACTTTGCTGACCACATTTATGAAACCTGTTTAGTCACAGAAAGGCCTCCTCTACCATCCAGGTGTCATTCCTCCACCTACACCAGTTAAAGCCTTACTGAACCTTCAGTTTTACCCCGTGATTTGGGGCATTTAGGAATTAGCTATGCCACTGATCTTTGATTGTTACAGAAAGATCAAAAAGGTCGTTTTGAGCTCATCAAGAGGGAGAAGGGTTTTCCAAGAAAATCCTATCTAGTGGGGTATTTAAGGACTTGTTCTTCCCTGTGCATCCTAGTGAGTAATGTCATGGGAGACTCTGCATCATGAAGGAGAGGTTGAAGAGATCTGCCACATTTCCATTGTAAGTGTAGCCACTGAACAAGGGCAGAATTGTCTTTCTGATTCCAGTCAAGGGGGTGACAGTGGAGTTGCATTTCTTTGGCTGAGGCTGAGCAATCTTTAACAATATGCTTTGCATCATTACATTGGGGAGATCATCGAGGCTTTAAGTGTAGGAGAGTAAATTCATTTATTTCTCCTTTTAAGACAGTGTCTGCATAGAGCTTTGAGAGCATTGTACCATTGATGTGTCTGCTTGTATCTCCTGGAGCTCAGAAAATGAAAGGGAACTAAATGGAGACATATAAGATCCTGAGAGGTCTCAATAGGGTGGATGTGGAGAGGATGTTTTCTCATGTGTGAGGATCAGTGGAGAGAATCTAGAGCTCAGCATTTGACAAGGTCCCTCGTGGTAGCCTGATCCAGAAGATTAAGGCACATGGGATCCACAGTGACTTGGGGTACATTGGATTCAAAATTGGCTTGGCCATAGAAGACAGAGGCTGGTGGAGGGGTTTCCCTGACTATTCCGCAGGGATAAGTGCTGGGACCGCTGTTATTTGTGATATATATAAATGATTTGGATGAAAATATAAGTGGGCTGTTCAGTAAGTTTGCAGACGGCACAAAAATTGGTGGAGTTATGAATAGTGAAAAAGGTTGTCAAAGAATATAGTAGGGTACAGATCAATTGGAGATATGGGGGTAGAAATGGCAAATGGACAAATGCAAGGTGTTGCACTTTGGGAGGTCAAATGTAAGGGGAAATACAGTAAATGGCAGGACCCTTGGAAGCATTGATATATTGAAGGATCTTGGGGTGCAAATCCATAGCTGCTTGAAATTGGGACACAAGTAGATAAGGTGGTAAAGAAGGCATACAGTATGATAGCCTTCAAATGTCAGGGCACTGAGTATAAATGTCGGGAAGCTATGTTGCACCTGTATAAAACTTTGATCAGGCCACATTTGGATATTGTGTGGAGTTCTGGTTGCCACAATTCAGGAAGGGTGTGGATTTGGAAAGGGTACAGAAAAGGTTCACCACAACTTTGCCTGGATTAGACAGTAGTAGCTGTAAGGAGGAGGTTGGACAACTTGGACTGTCTTCTCTGGAGCATCAGAGGCTGAGGGGAGACCTGATAGAAATTTATAACATTATGAGAGGCATAGATAGGGTAGAGCTTTTCCCCCAGGGTGGAAGTGTCAAATACTAGATGGCATAGCTTTAAGGAGATGTCCAAGGTAAGTTTTTTTTAAAACACAGAGAGTGGTAGGTGACTGGTGGAGGTGGGGGGGGGGGGGGGGAAGCGGGCGGGGGTGATATTTAAATAGCGACATTCAAGAGGCATTCAGACAGGAACATGAACAGGCAGGAATGGATATGATCATGATGTGCAGGTAGATGGGAATAATTTAATTTGGCGTCATGTTCAGCACAAACATGTTGGCTGAAGGGTCTGTTTCTGTGCTGTACTCTTCTATGTACTATGCTTTCTGTTCTAGGTGTCATTGTTTAAAAATATGAAATCACCCATCTTTGACAGTTTTTTTTTCCTCTGAGGGTCATGAGTCTTTGGAACTGCCTTCCTCAAAGAGGTTTGGAGTTTTTGTATATTTTTAAGGTGGAGGGAGAAAGCAAAGGGGGCAAAGGGAAAGAAAATAAAGAGTTGAGGTTACAATCAGATTAGCCAAATGGTAGGGCAGACTCAATTTGCATGCTCAGATGTCAAAATCTGGAGATTTACATCAAGCACAAGAGGTTCTACTGAATTAATATGTAGCTGATCTGTAAACAGAGCCAAAACAGTCTAATGGTTAATTTGAGATGACTGGGAAACAGCTGTGGTGTTTTCATGCTGATCCTCTATATCCTCAGCTTTGAACCACACCAGACCAGTGGGTGACGACATAGTGACAAGGGCTACTCACTCACTAAACTGCTGCCAACCTCTGCATCACACTCAAGCAACAGCTGAGCACCCACTTAATGAGGTACATACGGTGACATGATATATCATTGATTCGTAGTGGCTTGCAGCATCTTTTACAAATCCTGGCACCATGCAGGCTCACATGTCAGCATCTGGTCAACAAGTGTAAGAGACACAGCAAGATAACAAGGAGGAGAACAAAAACTGGAGGTAATATCTAACTTTTAGCTAGAGAGTAAGAGATAATTTAAGTTATCTGTGTGTTTAATACATATCCTCTCTCAATTTTACTCTCTCTCAGAAGCTCATCCTTTAAAAAGAATCTCTTCAGCTAAAGCTGCAGCAAAACACAAATCACCACATCTACTTCCAAAACATTAATAATTCCATACATCATAAAAAGTGAACAATCAGCATTACATCAACAACTACTCATGCTTGTGCTTCTTCTTAATGCCTTTCTCTGTCTATAGTCTGCTCTGACATGTTTCTACCTCATTTGGCTGCAGCTTAAATAATGGAAGGCTGTTGACTTTCAATGGAGGAGTCTGCAGGTGGCCTTGCAGGAAAAATTTGACTAGCTCCAGGCCAAAAAGCCTTGGCTCAGGATTGCACAGTCCTACTTTGAGAGGGTGTAATTGGGGTAGTTTGCTGTGGAACAATAACAATGTCACTAGGGCAATGGCAGGAGTGGGAAAATGCATTTAAGTGGTGCATCTGCAATCTTAGTAAATTATCGGAGGATAGATTGACACGCAAAGCCCTGTTCAACATTGGTGCCCAAAACCATGTCAACAGCAGTCTGAGCTTTCACTATAGCTCTCAGACACTGGGTGCTTCTCTTACATTGGGGTGAAAACCATACATGATGTTGAAATGCAGCCAACTACCAGCTCCATGCTGAAATGAAGTAACTCCAAGGCTGTGAAATGACATGTGCAAGTTTGGAGCTGGATTTTCCATTGCTCTTTGACAGGGCACATACGTTTTCTGATAAATGAGTCAATACACCAATGTAGATAGGACTTATGAACATTTGGAAAACCATGGTCTAATTAGGGATAGTCAGCATGGCTTTATGCAGGGCAAGTTGTGTCTTACTAACTTGATTGAGTTTTTCAAGGAGATGATGAAGATGATTGATGAAAGTTGAGCAACACAGAAAATGCTGGAGGAACTCAACAGGTTAGGCAGCATCTATGGAGGGAAATAAGCAGTCAATGTTTCGGGTCAAGACCCTTTATCAGTGATGAAGGTAGAGCTGTGGATGTTGTCTATATGGATTTTACTAAGGCATTTGACAAAATCCCTCATGGGAGGCTCATCCAGAAAATTAAGATGCATGGGATCCATGGTGACTTAGCCATTTGGATTCAGAATTGGCTTGCCCATAGAAGACAGAGGGTAGTGGTCGATTGTACTTATTCGGACTGGAAGTCTCTGATTAGTGGTGTTCTGCACTGTCTGTGATATATATATATAAATGATCTGAATGGAAACATAGATGGGTGGGTTAGTAAGTTTGCAGATGAGATGAAGATTGGTGGTGTTGTGGATAGCATAGAAGACTGGCAAAAGATACAATGGAATATAGATCAGCTGCAGATATGGGCGGAGAAATGGAAGATGGAGTTTAATCCAGCTAAATATGAAGTGTTGCGCTTTGGGAGATCAAACGTAAAGGGACAGTACACTGTTAATGGCAAGACAGTGTTGATTTGCAGAGGGATCTTGGGTTCCAAGTCCATAGCTCCATGAAAGTGGCTGCACAGGTTGATAGGGTGGTAAAGAAGGTGTATGGCATGCTTGTCTTTATTCATCAAGGAATTGAGTTCAAGAGTCGGGAGGTTATATTGCAGTTTTATAAAACACTAGTTAGGCCGCATCTGGAGTATTGCATTCAATTCTGGTCGCCCCATTACAGGAAGGATGTGGAGGCTTTGGAGCGGGTGCAGAAGAGGTTTAGAAGGATGCTGCTTAGATTAGAGGGCATGTGATATAAGGAGAGATTGAACGAACTTGGGTTGTTTTCTCTGGAGCGGCAGAGGCTAAGCGGAGATCTGATCGAAGTTTATAAGATTGTGAGAGGCACAGAGAGTAGACAGCTGGTGTCTTTTTCCCAAGGTTGAAATGTCTAATACCAGAGGGCATGTATTTCAGGTGCGAGGGGGTAAGTTCAAAGGAGATGTGCAGGGTAAATTTTCTACCAACAGGGAGTGGTGGATGCCTGGAATATGCTGCCGGGGTGGTGCTGGGGGCAAATGCAATAGAAGCTTTCAAGGGGCTCTTAGATAGGCACATGAATGGGCAGGAATTGGAGGGATATGGACATTGTGTAGGCAGAAGGGATTAGTTTAGTTAGGCATTTAATTAGTTCAGCATAACGTTGTGGGCCAAAGGGACTGTTCCTGTGCTATACTGTTCTATGTTCTATCAGCTCAGAAGCCTTAGCATCGTATGTGGCTCCACCATAGCAGCTCCAATCAGTGTGACCACTCTCTTCCCCAGTGTAGTGAACCACTAGAGCTAGAATTCATCCCAGCCAGTCTGTTGTTGCCAGAAAGAACGTGGAACTTCATTCCATAAGAGGAAGGGAACTGTTTCAGTGAGTGTTATACAATGTGCATGGCTGATGTGGCTTATTGAAGCAGTCATAGTCTGTGAAAGCCATGAGGTTCGGGCACAAGACTTTCAATAAAGTTAAGTGTGCGATGGAGCATCCGAATGTCATGACTACCGCTGATAATCAAGTGATGAGATAAATTTCACTGAGTAGTGTGTGAGACTGAATGTGAATTTGGAGGAAATGAAGAAGATGAATTGCTGACCTTGGCACTGTGGGCTGACACCTTCTATGACCAGCCATCACCTCCGCAGTGCTATAGGATCAGTGGAATGACTTGCACAACCATTTATAGCCACTAAGCACGGCCCACTTTATCGTCAACTGATGATAACCAGTGCTGAAAATGGGATATATTCCTTAGTACTAAGGCCAGCAAAAACACGGTTTGAACCAATTTCCTGTCAGACCTATACCAGTTCACACAGACATGGGCTATTAGCAAATTGAAATCCTGTAATCATTTTTCATACTATATAATTTCTCCTCCTAACTTTGCAAATTATGATTCTCTATCTAAAGAAATATTGACAAATAATGTTTACATTGTGCTTTTTTTTAAATACAAAGATTATCATCACTTAAATAATGCTATCTTTGGAGCATTTAGCATCCTGATAACTTCTGCATCAAAGAGGCGGCCAAGGATCAAGTTCAGAAAACAGGCCTAGAAACCTGTTTACACAACTTCAAAAGTAAAGGTGTTTTGCAGTTAAAATTAGCTTAACCTGCAGGAGAGGTATCTTACGCAGATTTTGAGCCATCAGAAAATCCAGCATAAGTCTCCCCAAAATAATATCAACAGTAGTAGAACACTAAAAATACATTTGCAGTGAGATGTTCAACCTCAATGATCTGAACAAATATTTGTTGTCAACTTACAAGACAATCATATTTTATTAAGCCCATTTCACCTGGAACCTTCTACTTAAAAAGTGATAACATTCATCATTTGTGTTCACTGAGATCTGTGACCTCCTGCAGTCTCAAGTACATCAGCAAGGATAGCTTTATCCATGGAGGTCAAGGTCACAATCACTCTCAACATCCTAGCCTCAGGATCATTCTAGGCAGCTCTGCTTATCTCTACCATATCCTACAGTATGCTGCTTACCACTGCATTAAGGGGATCACCCAATCTCCACACTTAAGAAGCATTCATCTACTTTTTCCTTCATCCTACAGGAGTATACAGAATAGGCAAGAATATCTGCCTGTGTTGCAGACTTCCCCAAAGTTCAGGCATTCAGAGATGCCACTCGTGTAATATTACTCCTTACAGAGATCTCATTGACAAACTCTTGCCAGGAACACATGGCTGCAGCGTGGAAGTTGTCTGTAAGGAATAGTACTACCCGAGTTCAGTCTCTGAATACCAGCACTGTGGGGAAGAATGAAATGCAAGCAAATGTCCATGCTTATTCTGGAATCTCCCCAGAGCTCCCCAGGGAATTGCCAGTCATCCACAGTCTGTCCAACTCCTTCTGATCTCTTAGGAGCACCTCCTTATCCACCTCCCATCATTACAAAATCCATTCATACAACAGTAATAAAGCAAAAGCAAAAATCCTGCAGATGCTGGAAATCTGAAGTGAAACAGAAAATGCTAGAAATACTTAGCTATTCAGGCAGCATCTGTAGATTTAACCCTGAAAAAGTGGCTTTACAGAACACACCTGCTGGCAGTATATTGACAAGTGAGAACTACAAACATGTCAAGATGGAATGCTCTGCTGAAACAGCTAATCCAGTTTCAGTCTGGCATTACACAGGGAGGTGTGTCATTGCTGTTCTGTGAACTGCACAACTGAAGTTTTCATTGTTTCTGTGACTAGTACAAACAGCATTGGGATGACACAGAATGCTACCTTATATTAACACAATTCCTCGTCCATAGTTTCATGTGAAAGTATTTCAGCAGAGGAAGGTATAACTGTTGTTTATGTTTGAAATGTAATCATTGTCCTCATACAGAGGTCAAACATCAATGAAAAAGTTAGCACTGGCTATTTGTTTTGTACTGATCTGGAAATGCTTCAATAATTTGTTAAAAATATCTGTTACACTTAAAATATACTAATTTAGCAGTAATGCCCATTTAGATGTTAACAGTATAATATTTTTCTCCCTCCCAGACACTATTCTTCATTTGTCTAAGCTGATTTATTCGGCTTAGCTACGAGCTGAATCTCAATCCGTTGATTTTTTTTTCTGAGCAAAGGCACATTGTTTCATTCATGAGCATGTATGAGGTGCTCATGACTATGTGGTAGATGGGATAAAAGGTTCAATAATACATTTACAACATGAAAATGTTGCATTGTAATGCTGACACTGCCCTTAACAGGATCACATCATTCTTAAAGAAACAAATGAAAGCAGTTTTCCCAATACAGTACTCCTAAATTTTAATTCAATCTATCAGAATTAAAAAGACAAATTCTATTAGATCAAAAGCTTTTTGAGAGATTAAATAGAGCACAGTTGACTCTTATTATTCAATATTAAAAGAAGAGGTGAGGGAAATTACAAAGAAAATTAAATGTATTTAACATGTTTTAGAAATGAGGCTTTGGGACTTGTGCACCTTACGTGGTGCACACGTGATTTCCCTAAATCACATGACAATCAAAATTTGACTATTACAGGATTTTGGTTTAAATAGAGAAAGTATTTCACAAGTTTGCATTTTATCAAAAATTTGTTTTTAAATTATGAAAAGTTCAACTCCAGCCTCATCTCATCCCTGATTTTGCAAATTAACACTCAAACGGGGGGGAAGAAAGACAGTGCTGACTGAACTTTATGAAGATAGCTGATAAAAATAGAATTAATAACATGAAAATGAGTATAGGGAGTTTGGGTTCATAATTCAATATTCCTAATAACATTGTGGGCCCTATTGCCTCCAACCAAGTCAATGCCAGCTCTGCGAGCACTCCTATCAATTGCTTTCCCCTCACTTATTTCCCTATCACATGCCTCTCAATTCCCCAATTCTCCTGCCATTGACCTAGTGCGAGGGTTTTTTTTATATATTGTAGACAATTAACCTACCAACACAATTTTTGATACAAGATGAAACTGGAGTATGCAGAGGAAACCCAGATAGTCAGAGGGAGAACATACAAACTCCACTCAGGTCAAGATCAAACCTGGGTTGCTGGAGCAGTGTGGTAGCAGTGCAATTGGCTGAATGTTGGGATGTTCAATCAAGCAGTTGCTCTTAAAGTTATTTTTGGTTGTCAGTAGAATTGAGGAACAATGGACAAACTTCTATTTTCTTTGTCCTGGGAGCAAATTTGGAATAAGGTTTGCAGCATCAGTAGGAACAACAAGGTAAATGCACCTACTTTGGCTCATAATTAATATTACGGCATAGCAGGAATTAAAATTGTGAGCTGCAACATTATCGGGAAGGCAACATGCAAATATATATAAATCTTTTTCAGTTCCTTTGCCTGCTGTGATTTTTTAAAGAAATGCCACAGAACTTACACTGTGACTTTGGCACATTGAAGAAGAGTTCATTCAAAGAAAATTAAGAAATCAAAATGTTGTTTGGAGAGAAACTATATGTCCTTGTATATAAAACACATAAACATTAGCATGCAGTTACAGCAAGTAGTTTGGAATGTATCTAGAAAGTTGTCCTGAATTGAAAAGAGCATGGCAGAGTCAACAGAGCATAGAACACTACAGCACAGTACAGGCCCTTCGGCCCACAATATTGTGCCAACATTTTATCCTGCTCTAAGATCTATCTAACCCTTCCCTCCCACATAGCCCCCTATTTTTCTATCATTCATGTGTCTAAGAGTCTCTAAATGTATCTGCCGCCACAACCTCTGCAGGCAGTGCGTTCCGCGCACCCAACACTCTGTGTAAAAAAAACGTACCCCTGACATCCCCCTTATACCTTCCTCCAATCATCTTAAAATTATGTCCCCGCGTGTTAGCCATTGTTGCCCTGGGAAAAAGTCTCTGACTGTCCACTCGATCTATGCCTCTTATCATTCTTGTACACCTCTATCAAGTCACCTCTCATCCTCCTTCTCTCCAAAGAGAAAAGCCCTAGCTCACTCAACCTATCCTCATAAGACATGCTCTCCAATCCAGGCAACATCCTGGTAAATCTCTTCTGCACCCTCTCTAAAGCTTCCACATCCTTTCAATAATGAGGCAACCAGAACTGAACACAATACTCCAAGTGTGGTCTGACCAGAGTTCTACAGAGCTGCAACATCACCTCGCGGCTCTTGAACTCAATACCCCAACTAATGAAGGCTAACACTCCATACGCCTTCTTAACAACCCTATCGACCTGTGTGGCAACCTTAAGGGATCTAGGGACGTGGACCCCAAGATCCCTCTGTTCCTCCGTATAAGTTTTACCATGTCCTTCTATGCTAGGAGTCCTTCTATTAACCTTGTATTCTGCCTTTGAAACCAATCTCCTGAAGTGTATCACTTCACACTTATCTAGGTTGAACCCCATCTGCCACTTCTCAGCCCAGCTCTGCATTCTATCAATATCCTGTTGTAATCTACAGCAACCTTCTACACTATCCACACCACCACCAACCTTTGTATCATCAGCAAACTTACTAACCCACCCTTCCACATCCTCATCTAAGTCAGTTATAAAAAATAACAAAGAGCAGGGGGTCCCAGAACAGATCCTGCGGAACACCACTGGTCACCGACCTCCAGGCAGAATACGCTCCATCTACCACCACCCTCTGTCTTGTATGGGCAAACCAATACTGAATCCACACAGCCAAGTTTCTCTGGATCCCATGCCTCCTGACTTTCTGAATAAGCCTTCCATGAGGAACCTTATCAAACGCCTTACAAAAATCCATGTACACCACATCCACTGCTCTACCTTCATCAATGTGCTTTGTCACATCCTCAAAGAATTCAATCAGGCTTGTGAGGCACAACCTGCCCCTCACAAAGCCATGCTGACTGTCCCTAATCAGCCTATGCTTCTCCAATGCCCATAAATCCTGTCTCTAAATCTTCTCCAGTAATTTGCCCACCACTGAAGTAAGGCTCACTGGTCTGTAATTCCTAGGTTATCCCTACTTCCTTCTTAAACAAAGGAACAACATTTGCCACCCTCCAATCATCTGGCACTACTCTTGTGGGCAGTGAGGACGCAAAGATCATCGCCAAAGGCGCAGCAATCTCTTCCCTAGCTTCCCGTAATAACCTTGGATATATCCCATCTGGCCCCAGAGACTTATCTATCCTAATGTTTTTTCAATAGTTCCAGCATATCCTCTTTCCTCACATTGACATGCCCTAGCATATCAGTCTGTGGCATGCGATTCCTCACAAACATCAAGGTCTCTCTCTCTGGTGAATACCAAAGCAAAATATTCATTAAGGACCTCTCCTACCCTCTTCCGACTCCAGGCATATGCTTCCTCTTTTATCCCTGATCAGTCCTACCCTCACTCTAGTCATCCTCTATTCTCATAGACATATAGAATGCCCAGGGGTTTTCCCTTCGATCCTACTCGCCAAGGACTTCTCATGCCCCTTCTAGCTCTCTGAAGTCCGTTCTTAAGCTCCCTCCTGGCTATCTTGCAACTCTCCAGAGCCCTGTTTGATCCTTGCTTTCTAAATCTTAGGTAAACTTCTTTCTTGCTCTTGAAAGATATTCTACATCTCGTGTCAACCACGATTCCTTCACTCTACCACCCTTATCCTGTCTCAATGGGACCAAACTTATCCAGAGCCCCATGAAGTATTCCTTAAACAACCTCCACATTTCCACTGTGCACTTCCCCAAGAACATCTGTTCCCAATTTACGCTCCCAAGTTCCTGCCGCATGGCATCATAATTCCCCCTCCCCCAGTGAAATACTTTCCCATATCGTCTGCTCCTATCCCTCTCCAAGGCTATGGTAAAGGTCAAGGAGTTATGGTCACTATCTCCAAAATGCTCTCCACCAAGAGATCTGAAACTTGATCAGGCTCGTTGCCGAGCACCAGGTCCAGTATGGCCTCTCCTATAGTCGGCCTGTCCACATACTGTGTCAGGAATCCTTCCTGTACACACTGAACAAACTCCGTCCATCTATCCCCTTTACACCAAGGAGGTGCCAATCAATATAAGGGAAGTTGAAATCACCCATGACAACAACCCTGTTTATTTTTGTACCTCTCCAAAATCTGCCTCCTGATCTGCTCCTCATGTCTCTGCTGCTATGGGGGTCTGTAGAATACTCCCAATAGAGTGATCACTCCCTTTCTGACTTCTACCCACACTGGCTCAGTGGACAATTCCTCCAGGACATCCTCCTTTCTATAGCTGTGACACTGTCCCTGATCAGCAAAGCCACTTCCCCACATCTTTTACCTTCACCCCTGTCCTTCTGAAACATCTAAACCCCCAAATATCCAGCAGCCATTCCTGCCCTTTGCGACAGCCAAGTCTCTGTAATAGTCACCATGTCATAGTTCCACGTACTTACCTACGCTCTAAGTTCATCAGCCTTACTTCTCGCATTAAAGTTGACACACTTCAGCCCATCCACTGACTGCAATTTTGCCCTTTCAACTGCCTATCCTTCCTCAGTCTTTCTACACTCTGCATCTACTTGTACACTAAATGAACCAAGCTCTGACCTAGCACTCTGGTTCCCATCCCCCTGCCAAACTAGTTAAACTCTCTCCAACAGTTCTAGCAAACCTGCCCACAAGAATATTGGTCCCCCTCCAGTTCAGGTGTAACCAGTCCCTTTTGTACAGGTCATACCTTCCCCAGAAGAGATCCCAATGATCAACAAATCTGAAACCTGCCCCCTGCACCAATTTCTCAGCCACGCATTCATCTGCCAGATCCTATTTTTACCCTCACTGGCACGTGGCACAGGCAGCAATCCAGAGATTACTACCCTGAGGTCCTGCTTTTCAGCTTCCTACTCTCTATATTCCCTCTTCAGGACCTCATCTCTTTTCCTACCTTTGTCATTGGTACCAATGTGTACCACAACCTCAGACTGTTCATCCTCCCCCTTCAGAATGCTGTGGACCCGATCTGATATGTCCCTGACCCTGGCACCAGCGAGGCAACATACCATCCGGGAGTCTCTTTCACATCCACAGATCTCCTGTCTGTCCCCCTTTATTATGGAATCCCCTATCACTTAGCGCTCTCCTCTTCTCCCCGCTTCCCTTCTGCACCACATGACCAGGCTCAGTGCCAGAGACACTGGTCACTGAGGCTTTCCTCTAGTAGGCTGTCCCCCCCACAGTATCCAAAGCAGTATACCTGTTATTGAGGGGAACGGCACAGGGGGTACTCTGCACTATCTGCCTATTCTCCGTCCTTCTCCTGACAGTCACCCAGCTACTTGCCTCTTGCAGCCTTAGAGTGACTGCCTCCCCATAGCTCTTGTCTATGTACTCCTTGGTATCCCACAGGAGCCGAAGGTCATCCAAGCTTGCAGCTTCCAGTTCCCTAACACGGTCTGTAAGGAGCTGCAGCTGGATGCACCTTGTGCAGATGTAGTTATCAGGGAGACTGGACATCTCCCAGAACTCCCACATCTCACAAGCTGAACACACCACTTACCCTGGAGCCATTCTCACTACTCTGCACTACAGGCAACACCACATCAAAGAAAGAAAGAAAAAAAGACACTTACCAGAGACTTACCTTCACTTCTTCTCACCGAAGCCTCTTGAATCAAAGCCTCAGCTCCCCACTCCAACAACGGCCGCTCTGCTTATACTTGCCTTACCTTTATTTGCTGCTGTTGATAAGCCAATCAGCAGGTAACAATTTGCAAATGTGCCTCATTTAGACCCTTGCAAGGTGAAACTCACCAGCTCAGGCACAGAGACTCACCTCTTTTCAAGATTCCCGCTCCAAATCTCGCTCCAACTCCCGACTCTGCAAGTGAAACTCACCAGATGGAAACTCTTGCTACAAATGTAGAGGGCACTGGTGAGACCACACTTGCAAGCTGCTTTGGAATGCACTCACAAAAGGAGGTTGAGAAAAGCCATGTATAGTACTTGACACTGCCCCTTGCGTTTCTGTGGAGTTGCCCCACAGTGAAGGTAATATCCACTTTGCCCCTAGATTGATGGAATCCACACTCTGATTCAAGTAGTAGTTCTTTGGCCATTGGGAGAAGTGGTTGAAGACAACCCTGGTGACAGACAGCAGTGAACACAGATGTCATGTCATATTTGCCTCCTTTCTGAAGGTGCTCACAACTACAGCATCTCTTTCTTCCCAAATGGTGATGATGTTAATTTGTGACTGAGTTTTTTTAAATGCCGGGATTTAGAACTTCAGCAGGGATACCGTTTGCTCCCAAGGTTTTGCTGCTTTTTATCTGGCCTGTGGCCTTTTCAACATCGGTGGTGAGACCCAGGAAAATGTCTCCATATCTCAGGAGCCACCTCTCAGCAAAGGCAGAAATTCACCATTGCCTTCTGTGTGCCAGCACAGCATTTGGTTGACCAAGGAAAAAGGGGTTTTAAAGACCATCTCCTCAAACCTGCCTCAAAACTCATGGCTTAATGCCTCCTACATACTTCTGAGATTTGGATTACCTACAGCAGGCACGTCAATGCACTGGAAGGATGCCACCAAAGCTGTCTCCACAATATCCTATGAAATTCATTTCAAAGATAAGTAAACTAATGTCAGTGTTCTCTTCCAAGCCAACAGCTCTTATACTGAGGTCCTAATTACACTCAGCTCAGGTCTGCTAAACTGGCCATATTGTCTGCATGCCCAAACCAGATTCCTGAAACAGATACACTATTCTGAAGTCCATTAGGGAATGAGATTACCAGAGTGATACAGGAAAAGATTCAACAATAGTCTCAAAACTCCCTTTAAAAAGATCAACACCTCCACTGACTCTTGGAAATCCCTGGCCCATGATCACTTAAAGGGGAGAGGGAACATTCAGAGTGGTACTGAGCACCTTGAGTCCATTTGTTGGGATCACGCAGAAACTGTAAATGGTGGAAGGAATGCATCACCTTAGAGTGCCCACCCACCTACCCTTCTTGTCTGCTAACTTCAGCCCCTTGTGTGGAAGGGTCCATTGTATCAACATTGTCCTTCTCAATCATCTCAGGACCAAAGAACCAGGTCGTTCTTAGTCCCCAGGGAATGCCAAAGGAGGAGGACAGCTGGGGAATCTGGGCTAACGTCAACAAAGGAACATTCTCTGCAAGTCCTAATTCTAAATTTTTACAACTAGCTAGTCAATACTTTGTGAAGATGAAAATTATACTTGGTTGATTAAATCTTACTTATAGAGAAGATATTTGACTAATAGATATTGGAGATTAGTTACAAATCTATATGATGACTTTAACAATTTTTGACAATTTCTTTTAACTTCCATAATTCAATTGGATAGATCTTTATTTAAGTGGGAGAAGGAGCAAAACAAAATAGGAAAATTATATTCAATGATGTACATATTCTAACTACATGACTAGCCCATACAAACAACAATTTGTCCCTTTCCTAGTATACAATAATATTGGATCTTTCATGACATTTGATATTAGCCTGATACCTTCCTGTAATATGGTTTGTGACAATCTATTCCCATTCTATTAGTGATAACAAGGCTATCTTGTGCATTCCAAAGATTACATTATTTGCATAAGATCAAGCTTCCAGGGCAAGAAAAACAGATCACAGTGGATGCATTAGAAATGGATCAACAAACATTATCTGTAGATGTGTTACAAGAAATTACATGTGCTGTTTGGGAGCCTACCTGATTACTGTCAAACAAGCTATAACTTACAATAAAGGCCATAAATGATGTGCTATTTTCCAATTGATTTCCTGCTATTGTTGGAGAATTTCATTGATCTATTTTACGAAATAAACAGATGAACACTAAAAGATTAGAATGATACATAATTTATAGTCAGTTCAGGATATCTTTTCCAGTTGATTCGCTGTAAACTACAGAGCATTTTACGGGACACAAAATAAAAAGTCGCTACAACTAATTTTTTATTATAATTAAGGAAGTGTAATGCATAGAAGGAAATGGAAGGAACTAATTGGGACCTAATCTAAGGCATAAATTTACATATGTGGATTATGTAAATTAAGTTATCAACTGTAGTCAAATTAACTGCATCACAGATTATGCACTTTATGAAAGAAAAGATATGTAAGTAGTTCTAAAGATCAAGCCGTTGAAGTTCTGACCATCTGCCATACCTTTGACAGAAAAATCCATGAAAACTCTGGAGGGTAGTGGAAAAGATAGTTATTTCATCTCTTCAATGTTTCCATGGATCTTGCATACAGTTATAACGGACAAGTGATAGATCCCCTGTGGAATTTCAACTGAAAGTTCAATTTTAATCGGCTTTCAGCAACCTTAATAAAGCACATTATGATAGCTTTGTACAAAATGAGTTACAGTATTTTAAAGCTGCTGAGAAATTTGCTTTGAATGAAACCTACAGAAGGCAACTTCTTCCATATTTCCTTTGCTTATAACTCAGATGAACTTGCAGTCTTCTGTCTCAGGAGATCTCTTCAATACCTGGCCACCATTTTACCAACAATAGATTCTGGATTCTATTGAATCACCAAAATATAAATCCTAGTATCAGGCCTAAGTATCCACTGGCAAGTTGAAGGTAAAATGTTGAATAAGCCAAATAAAATCTTTTATGTGTTTGTAATTTATAACGGAGTATTAAAATTCTATTCACTATCACAATTACAACATAACTCTCTTTAACACACAGTCACAATGTCCTTGGCATAACGAGTTCCTTGTTTCTGTTTCCTAATGCTTCAGTGGGAAGATGGGAAAGTAAAGTAAAACACAGAGAGATTTAAATATTTATTACTTTGGTATTACGGATTGATGTTTTGAACTACTGAGAGAAAATCCAGCAAGGGGTACTGGGCAGCTCCAACAAAATCTGTCTTATTTTCTTATAATCTGAACTACATGATCAGATAGAACATTTAACAGGCAAGGCACACTCCTGCCCAGTTCAATGAGATTCTAATAAGGAAAGGAAATATTGGAAATGCTCAGCAGGTCCAGCAGTGTTGGTGGAGAGAGAAGCAGAGCTAATTCTTAAGGTCTGACCTGAAAAGTTAACTTCCACATGTTCTGCCAACATAGGAGGCCATTTCAGCCCATTGAGTGTATTCTGGCTCAGAGAGCAATCCCATTACCCAGCTAATTTTCCCTGTAATCTGTTCTCCCTATATTCCCATCAACTCCCCCTAGATTCTAAAACTCGCCTCCACTTCAGGGGCAATTTAGAGTAGCCAATTAACCACACCTTTAAGTTGTGGGAGGAAACCAGAACCTTGGAACGGGGAGGTGTGTGGGAGGGGGGGGAGGGGGGAGAAATTACCCACATGGTTATAGGGAGACCTTAAAAACTCCAGTCACTGGTAGTCAGCTCTACTAGCTATGCCACTGTATCTGCTCTTGTTTCTCTTTCCACAAATTGTATTTTTATTTTCGATTTCCAGAATGCTTTTTTATGCATTTCCAATTTATTAAGGTGAAGAATAATACCCAGGAAAATTTACCCCAAAGATTTATAGATTCTGTTTTAGATAGCTTGGGCAATCTGTACAATTAATATGGTAATCATGGTTTGATCAATGCCTTTTTAACTTTAGTATTAAAAGAAAGATGATGTCAATTCTCTACCACTTTTCTGAACCTCAGAATGTCCCAAAACACTTTATAGCCAGTACAGTTGAAGTCAAGTTACTCAACAACACCCCAATTCTGCATAGCACGCTCTTTCAATAGCAATTGGAAATGACCAAAATACATGATTTTATTAATTTTGAGTTTCTTCTCCAAATAGTATTTCAGAATCTTCTGTATTCATCTGAGAGTGCAATCTGGATCTTATCTGAAAGACGACACCTCCAGCAGTGCAGCATACTCTCAGTGCTACAGTGAGGGTTCAGCCTAAATGTCACTGCTCAGCTACTTGAGGTGAGCCTTAAAACCACATTCTTTTGGCTCAAGAAACAAGACTAGGGTCAATAAATGATGGCTGAGATTATAAACTGATATTCGTTGGTATGACCTTTCAAAACTAACGCTAAAGGAACTAACCACCCTTATAATTCAATGGCGCAATGACCTGATTACTTAAACACTTTAAAGTATACTAGATGGTCATCTAATCAGTGTACCACATTCTAAATTCCCATCCCCCGTCCCATCAAGTACTTTTTTTTAAAACAAAAAGCAGAGGGAATTTCCAAGATGATTCACATCTGTCCATCCAAAGACATCCTTTACCATTACTCTACCATCTGAAAATCCTCAAGGCTACACGTTAGTATAACACATCCAAAATTATCCCTGCAGGGTTAAAGGTAGGTTCTCTCATAATCATACTAGTCAGGCAAAATTGCATTAAGATTTCATGCCTTATGCCTAGAAATTGAATTGTTTATAACTTTTATTTAAATGTCATATTTTTTTTAAAGTTTAAAATCAATTGTTGGGTGTAGAAGAAATTTGCCAGAATGTTGCATAGGATGAAGCAGAAAAGGCTGAGGACATAACTGACTGAATATACAAAATTATGAGGCGCATAGAAAGAGTGGATAGTGACAAACATTTTTGCTTAAGAAAGGTGCCTATAATGAATTGGTGTAGGTTTAAGGTAGCAGGTACAAGATTGTGTGAGATTTAGAGGTGATT
This sequence comes from Pristis pectinata, assembly GCF_009764475.1. NCBI lineage: Eukaryota > Metazoa > Chordata > Chondrichthyes > Rhinopristiformes > Pristidae > Pristis > Pristis pectinata. The sequence goes on from NC_067407.1 coordinate 109,508,853, forward strand.
TGAGGAAGAACTTATTTCACCTGGAGGATGTTGAAATCTGGAATGCACTATCTGAGGAGTAGGTGGGGGCAGGAGCTCTCACAGTACTTAAGGAGTATTAAGATGAGAGTACTACTGAGAGCAGGAAAGATTATTGATAAGTGCAAGAAAGAGGAAAGGAGGAGACAATGTCAGGAAAACCATTCTAGCCAAACAGTCAAGGAATGAAATAACATTCTGAATTCATCAATATGTCAGTTTCTCACTTCAATGTTATTCCCAACTATCTTCCCTTTGCTGCTGATCATCTCAGTATCTATTTAAACAGAATTACTGAACGCACAGCTATACCAGATGAAGAAAATGGTGAGCAATAAATAGGCAGATCATTCACAGTAATTTGTTCATGTGATACCTTTATCATGGTAAAATACACCAGCATTCTTCAGAAGAGTGTTATCAAACTCAATTTAATGCCAGAAAGTATAAAGTGACATTGCGGGAAGGTGACAGAAATATTATCAACGAGGTAGGTTTTTAAAAGCAATTTCAAAGGAATGGAGAACTTAAAGGCAAAGGAATGAAAAGATTTAACAATGCATGGCTGCCAATGCTGGAACAATGGAAATTATGGCTCTGTGAGAGGTCAGTGAATTGTTAGAGGGCAGATCTTGCAGATATAGAGCAAGTAAAAGCGATGGAAACATTAATGTAATTGAGGTTCATGCACAGCTAGTGGATGAGCCATATTGACAGATCTTGGGCTGAAAACAGAAAGCGCTAGAGAATATCAGCAGGTCAGGCAGCATTTGTCGACCATCAACAAGATTTTCTGTTTTTATTTGGGATTTCCAGAGTGTGCAGTTTTTTGCTTTGTGATCGTAGGTTTAAATTCAGGTCTATGATGTGTTGCCATACCAGACAATCCTGGAATTAGACAATCATGGAATAATAGAACACAGAAAGAAGTCATTCAACATATTATGCCAGTAGATGTCCTTTGCAGATAGAGTTGTGCAGAAACGTTCACTTTCCACACAGCCCTTTGTTTCCCTTTAAAGCATTTATCTGCAATCTCCAGTCTGACCACCAATCCTAGAACATATGATTCCATGATATTTTCCCATCAAAAACATTGGTCTCCAGCTACCCATCTGTGATCACAGTTCCTGATCCCTGATTAAATATCAGTTCCCAATATCCAAACTAACCATCTGCCAGTCTTCCTTGACCAACCAACTGCTGTTCTTCAAAATGCTATGCACTCACTGCATGAATAGCAGTCTACATCTTTCTTTATTAAGATGTCAGCCACATATTGTCTTCGTGAAGACTAATGTCAAGTACTTATTTAAATATCTTAACCATGCCACCTGCCTCCATGAAAGATTTCCTCCTTGGGTCTCTGATCATCCCCATCTGTCCCCTTCCTGTTCACAAGGCATATTTTTGAATTCCCTCTTTCATTTCCTGCTGGTACTTTCTCATGCTCCTTTTTTTCCACTTCCCCTTAAAGTTTCAGTAATCAGCCTAGTTCTCCCTCATTGACTGCCTGGCATCTTTCATATATTCTTTGTACTCTCCTCCATTTTAAACCCTCCATCCTTTTGGACATCTAGCTTGCTCTGTGTTTGATTCTCCTGTCTTTCTCCCATGGCATTGCACCTAGACTGTAAGTGAACCAGTCCCAACTGAAAATAGCTCTTGCTCAATTGACTATATTTACTTTGAACTGATCTACATACGTTTCTATAGCTTTGGTATGATCATTTTCCTGGATGCTCCCCTGATACTTGGTCCACCTGACCGGGCTCACTTCCCAGAACCATCTTCCTCATTGGGCCAGAAACATAACTTTAAGGAGAGTTATCCTGAATGCACTTCAGAAGCATCTCCCCCTCTTTGCCCCGGGTGTCATTGCTATCCCAAAGCACATGTGCATAATAGCTGTACTCCGTTATTACTATACTATCACTGAGTTTCTGGCAGTGGAAATGTGGGTGTGGATCATACATCTAGGGCAAACATATTGGACCATTGAAACCCATGAAAGGCACAGAGAGACTTATTTAAAAAAAAATGTCCTAAGCAGTTTTCCTTGTTATTGTACACCATGAATGATTTAAAAATTAACAAGCTAATTTGCAGTCATGTTAATTCCAGGTATTTGTAGCCATGATAACAGCCTTAAAATCAAGACAACAAGGCAAGGAATATAAACCCTGAGTTGTGGGGAATGTACCATTCTGTCTCTAGTTAAGACTCCTAGAAAAGGGCTGCGTACTTCCTCAGTACAAAAGGTAAGAAATTACCAGAGAGAATCCAAAATTTTTTGGGGACAAATCACTTGATAGCCAGTTACAAATTAGCCAATTTAGACAGAGATTGGGATGGAAACTGCATACGTGCCCTTGTAGTCACGTAAACTTGAAAGAGAATCAAAATAGCTGGAAGCCACAATCAAACAGTAGTCCTGTGCAAGCAGCCGTTGTCATGTCACAATAACATTTGCGCTGATGATAACTCCGTTTATAGATTATGGGATAAAGCCAGGATAAGGTGAATGAACACTATGGTTGATCAAATAAAAAACCTGAAAAAAAGGACAGGAAGGTGAAACTGCTTGAATAGAATTGTATGTTAAGAGTTGAAAAATTGTAATGGACCAAGCCAAAAGGATAAGAGTAAAGATAGCAGATCAAAGGAATTGAATGGGGAAACTATAAGAGGTGGAAGGCTGTAAGGATGCAGCCTGCAGCCACTAACAGCTAAAGAGCAAAGAAGTAAAAAAGGAAGGTATTGAGATATTAACATTTCATAAGAAAGAATAGAGCTGCAGTGGAAATCTGAATAAATAACTTGCAAAGAAACAATGTAGAGGGATGCATGAAACAGATATTAAAATAGAAAGTGAATGAAAGTCACTAAAACAAGAGCACAATAGCCTTTTGACAGCCAAGCTTCTTTTGTAATTAAACTGTCTTTTAAGTAAATAAAAATGAACAAAATGCATCTCACAAAGTCAGTCTATTATAATGTGGGGTGTATGGGTGAACTCAAACCCCTTTGAACCTTGGATTAATTCTGGAAGCATACAAAATCAGAGACTTGAGAATAACTCAATATTTGATTGTATTATCTGTAATAATGCAACCTGACAATAATTCATGACAAACCAGTCATCCTAGTAAGTAATTTACATTTTGAATATGTGTTCAAAGACTGTTTAATACAACTTTCTTCTGGTATGCATATCTGCTGCATAAATTTTCATATGGAGCAATAGCCTACTGTATATTTTTACTTAAGGTTTAACTATTTGTGCCTGATTATTAATGAAAAGCTTACCCAACACAGTGTATATTTGCTCACTGCTTGTGTAGATTAGTTTACATCTTTGGACAAATGTAATAGGTGATAATACCATTTGGCTGCTTTGGTAAAGACCATGACACTAGCAGTGAAGTAAGAAAAATATTGTAGATGGAGCCTGAACAACCACAGGAGTTAAAAGTGAAAAATATTACTAACAGATAAAAATGATCTTAGGTAGTATTTACATTAAATGGAAATTTATCTAATCATATGTATGCAGAACTCTTCTTAATAAAGCAACTTTTATTCAATTTATCATTTCCATTTTTACTGTGTTAAATCAAAATGGTTAATCATTCTTATATGCCCTTGTCTAGGCAGATGCAAATTAGATATTCAAAGTCATTGCAACTTGTCCTAACACTATAAATTTAGGGCAGTTTATTGGTACAGATATATTTATCGTAGTATACACATTTGTACATATTACTTCATTACTTTATCAGTTCCATTTAAAATTATGAAATACGACTTTATATGCAGATATATTTGCAATATACTTATTGTTCTAAATATGAGCATATGCATTGCAGTGCAAAATGTGTCAGTTGGAACTAATATATTCTCTAATGAGCCATTTGTATAATTGGTTTCTACTAGCATTAATATTTTGCAAAAGTGGTTAAAAAATGGAAAGCTTGGTATAGAATATGGCAATGCGGCATTGTGTTAACTGTTTACCAACAATGGGAGATTAGAGCTGACAAAGCATTATGTCACTGGCATAAAGTGTCTTGATCAAAACACACAGAGCAAGTACACCTGAATTTAAGTGCAATTCATCAGCTTTACTTTGTGATATTTGCATCAAACCAGTGTTATTATAAATGTGTATTTACCTTTTACACATTGCTAAAATATTCTTGAGCTCTATGGATAGGGCAGCGTTTATCTTTTCAAAAGTCACAGAGCACAGAAAGAGGCCTTTTGGCCCACCATCAAGCACCCATTTATACTTATTTAGCAGCACTTGGTCTGTAGTTTTCCAGGCCTTGGTGATTCAAGTGCTCACCTAGATACTTAAATGTGGACTTCAGCACTCCCTCTAAACATCCTGTCTCATACCTTAAACCTATGCTCTCTAGTTTTAGACATCTCTTCTACTGGGAAAAGTTTCTTACTGTCCAGTACAGGAGACCAATCAAGTTGGAGGAGTGAAAAGGAATATTGTGGTAATATGAGACCACAGAGTTAGGAAAGTAGATACCTTTCTCCACAGATGCAAGTGTGAATTGAAGGCTGTGTTGCTTGCCTGATGCCAAGGTTAAGGACATTCCCTTGGGAATGGAGGGGTTAAGATCCAGCTGTCATAGTCAATGTGGGAGCCAATGATATAGACAAGACAAAAAAAGGAAGTTTTGCTGAAGGAATATGATGTAGTAGGGTCCAAATTTAAAAAAAACAGAACCTCTATGGATTACTACTTGAACTATATATGCAGATTGTCAAAGGGCAAGTAACATCAGAGAACTGAATTGGTGGTTTAAAGGTTGGTGTTGGAGAAATACTCTCAAATTCATGGTTCAATAATACTGGTATGAGGGAAAGGGGAGCTGTTTTGTTGTGACAGGTTTCAACCGAATCAGGCTGGGACCAGTGCCCCAGCAAATCGAACAATTCAGGCAATAGATAAAGGCTTCAAACTAAATAATAGGGAAAGGGGAGGAGGAGAAAGAGAAAGAGAGGTTGAAGGAAAACTTAGAAAGTTAAAGAAAAGGCATGAAGTATTATTACATGGTGGCAAAATGGGTAATGGTAACTAATGTCTGCCAGGAAGGGGCTGTGCATACAAACATAAGAATATACCACGAATTAGATTCAGAATGGGAAAAATGGTAAAGCAAAGTAAGGCTCCTTCTCAGAATGCCACAGACTATTCATAACAAGATTGGTGAATTTATGGCATAAATAGAAATAAATAGGTACAATCTAATAGCTATTACAGAAATGTAATTGCAAAGTGGCCAAGGTCAGGGATTAACTCTTCCAAATGACTGCTCCTTTAGAAGGGATGGCCAACATGAAAAAAAAGGGTGAAAGCTCAGATATTAGTGTATACGATAAAGGTCATGGAGAGGAAGGATTGTCATTCAGAAAACCAGTAAGTTGAATCTGTTTGGGTGCACCAAAGAAACCATAATGGAGAGGAAGTATTGATGCAAATTGTGTACAGGCCATCAAACAGTAGTGCTAATGTAGAACATTATAAAAATCAGGAAATCATACAAATGTAATGCAAGTATCATGGATGACCTTAAACTACATATGGACTGGTCTAACCGAATGTGGAATGTATAAGAGATTTTTTTAAGATCAGTATGTGGTGGACACAATGAGCAAGCAGGCTATTTAGGCTATTTTGAAAGGGTTATTTGATGATCTGGTAGCTAAGAGGAATTCAGGGAATAAAATGGGGCTTTATATAAAAATTGGAAGTGATTTAGTTCAATCTGAAACTAGGGTCTTAATTCTTACTAAAATATACAATGAAGGCATGGATATCATTTGGCTATAGTGAACAGGAGAACCGAAATTACATTAAAAGGTATGAATGCTAATAAACAATGGCTAATATTTAAAGAACTAATGCATATATTATAAGTAATTTATATCCCCTTCAGGGATCAAAAAAATAACAGGAAAAGAAGTCCAGCTGTGGCCATCAAGAGAAGTTAAAGATAGTATTAGATCAAAGGAAAAGGTGTAAAATGTTGCTGAAACAGCAGTAATCCTGGGGATTGGGAAATTTTCAGAATTCAGCAAAAGAGGACCAAGGTACTGATGATGGAAAGTACAATAAGAAAGTAGGCTAATGAGAAAAACACACTGTAGGAGTTTCTATAGTTAGGTAAAAAGGAAAAGATTACAATATTTAATATGGATCCCTTCAGATCAAGGCAAGAATGATTTCTTTGGAAGAAAAGGAAATGTTACAGAAATAAAACAAACATTTTGGGTCTGTTTTCACAGAAGAAAACACATAAAACCTCTTGGAAATAGTGGTGAAGTGCAAGTCTAGAGTGAATGAAGAGCTCAAAGAAACTGGCATTAGTTGAAAGCATTTATGAAAAAATTGAGATAAAATAGTGATAAATCCCCAGGGTCTAATGACCTGATCATATAGGTTTTAAAGGAGATTGCTATTGAGATAATGAATGTATCAGTTATCGTTTTTCAAACTTACACAAATTCTAGTATTATTCCCAAAGACTTGAAGATAGCAAATGTAAACCTTCTATTTAAGAAGGGAGAAAAGAAACAGGAAAACATAGATCAGTTATCCTTTCATCAGTAGTGCAGAAAATGCTGGAATTTGTCATTAAGGAAATTACAGCAGGACACCTAGTAAGTAATTATAGGCTTGGACAAAGCCAACATGGACTAATAAAAGGGAAATCATGTTTGACAAATCTGTAGAGAATGTTTTGAGGTTGTAACTAGGAGAATATACAGGGCAAATCATTGATATGATGTATTTGGACTTCCAGAAGACTTCAGTGTGGTACAATGCAAAAGATTACTAAACAAAATTGAAGTGCACAGATAGAATGCAGAAAAGGAATAAATGACCTCATCAAAGGAGGTTGCTATTCTCAGATTAAGAGGCTTTGACTTGTGGGCTGCCATTTGGATCACTGCTTTGGCTCCAGCTATTCACAGTCTACATGAATGATTTAAATGAGGGGATCAGGTGTGTTATATGCACATTTGTTGATGATACAAAGCTAGGTAGCAATGTGGACTCTGAGGAGAACACAGTGAAGCTTTAGGCAAATTAAATGTATGGGCAAGGACATGACAAGTGGAATATAATGTGGCAAAAATGAGGTCATTCAGTCTGGCAGAAAAAATAGAAAGTCAGAATATTTGTTTTTAAATATTGAGAAGTTGAAAGATTTTCAGAGGGACCTGTATAAAAGTCATTGACAGTTAACGCACGGGAAAAGACTAGCAAAAGCAGCTGTGGGTCCCTTAAATACACGTGGCCTTGAGCATGTGGGATGCTAACAGGAAGTTTAGTTGGAACTGCACTGATTTGTCTGGTCTCAACCAGGTGTTTTGTTGTGGTGCTCCATCAGCAGTGTTGTTGAAAATTTGCACAGCTTGCTATATTTGATCCTTCCAATCAGGAGTCAACCTTGCTGTTAGCTCTGCCAGACTGTTGAATTGCTTTGATGATATAGTTGAAGCTGCTGGCTAGAACAACTAGCTGGGATGTTACCACCAGCAGTGGAAGCTGCTGGAAAATTGCCGCTCATTAATTCATCAGAATCAAGGGATAAGCACAGTGAATCATTTTGATGTGTTAAGATTGCAAAAGAAGATGGCAGCCAACCAATTCTTTGACTTCTATAATGGTGAGGTAGCGTCCACACAGGAAGCCTTAAGAACAGCATTCAATGCCTCCTGATTGATTGTCCAAGTGACCATTATCATAACCATGGCTGATGATTGCTGAGGTGTGGTAAGTAAACTCCTGCAAAAACCCACCAAGTATTCAAATTGCTCTCCACTTTTTCTCTGGCCTCTTGACTGAGCTCAGTGGTCATTCATATCATACTTCTACCTTGCTCTCTCTATATTCTCTTCCTCCTCAATGTGACACTTGTCACAAGGGATGACAGTGAAGGTCAGAATCATTGTCTTGCTTGCAATTTTGGCACAACTTGTATAGGTGATCATCTGTGGCATACAAATTGCAACATTTAGCCTCCTGGTAGCCCTCCTTTAAAAGTTCTGCCAGGCTATTGTTTTACATGAGGCCACTTTGTGTCCAGATTTGCCTTCAGCATCACCTCAAAGATTACTTCTTTTGCTGGTCTAGATATTATGCCTTGAATGTCTGTGTTCTTTTCTGCTCTGTCCACATATTGGCCCAGGAATGCGAGCACATGTGCAGTCACATCGGGCACATATGAGTTATACAAGCACATAATCAATACTTCTTCCTTCTTGTGAAGAGCTACAGAGGAGCTACAGTGAGGAGCAACATGAGTGCTTCCTTTCCCCACCTCTTGAATGCTTTTGGAGGTAGACATTTTTGGGATGGGCTCTCCTTCAATCTTTTGGGTTCCTTGGCAAGTCAACCTTGCCTTTGGTCCCTCTATTCTTGTACCTCATCATGCTGAAGCACACATGAATAACTAATAAAGCACCCAGGATAAGTTGCCCTCCAAACCAGACACGATCCTGACTTGGACAGATATCGCTGTTCCTTCCCTATCACTGGGTCAAAATCCTGGAAGTCTCTCCTTAATGATATTGTGGGCATACCCACACCTCAAGGACTGTAGAAGTTCAAGAAGGCAGCTCACCATCACCTTCTTAAGGGCAACAAGGGATGGGCAACTAATGCTGGCTCAGTCTGCAAAGCCCACGTCCCTTCAATGAATATTAAAAAAAGGCATCAATGGGGACAGCACTGAGCTGAGAGTTCACTAAATTTCACGACATAATTTCTAATCACAGCCTTCAGTTCCATGGGATAAAGGGTGTTCAGTTCAAAATTACTTCCCAACAAACCTGCAGGTAATTATGACCCTGAAAATAATGCAAATGTAAGGCGCCTTCTTGAGTTTAAAAACATTCCTGTATATGGTCCGCACAAAGTATTATATATATACATGAATTTCACAGGGGAACTGCCGATTTGGCATTGCACAGTAAAGCATCCTCCAGGAAAGAGTGATCATAGCATAGTAGAATATTCAATTCAGTTTGAGGGTGAGAAGTCTTGGTCTGACACTAGTGTCCTCAGCTTAAGTAAAGACAAAGGCAATGGCTGAAGTGGACTGGGAAAATGGACTAAAGGGTAATATAGTGGATCAGCAGTGGCAGGCATTTAATGAGATATTTCGTAAATCTCAACCAAGGTACATTTCTGGTGAGGAAGAAAAAGTCAGTGAGAAGATACAATATTTGGTGCTAACTAAGGAAATTAAAAATGGTATTAAACTGAAAAAAATTCAACATTGCGAAGATAAGCATTAGGCCACAGGTTTAAGATTTTTGTAAAGGATGAATTAAAAAAATATAAAGTGGGAAAGAGAAGGGGGGGGTTGGGGGAGGGGCGAAGAGGGAGACGGGCAGGGGAAGGAGAGGAAGAAGGGAGAGGGAAGGAGGTTGGCATTTTAAGAACTAGAGGGTATAGATTTAAGGCGAGAGGGGAAGGAACTTGAAGGGCAACTTTTTTTTAAACACAAAGGGTGGTTTCTATGTGGACTAAGTTGCCAGAGGAAGTGGTTGAAGCAGGTACAATAACAACTTTTAAAAGACAGTTGTACAGGTACATGAATTGGAAGGGTTTAGAAAGTTAAGGGCCAAACGCTAATAAATGAGACTAGCTTGGATGCAGCACCTTGGTCGGCATGGACCAGTTGGCCAAATCGCCTGTTTCTGTGCTGTAACTCTATAACTAAACTTTGGACTCTCTGGTCTTTAGAGGTTGAGACAGGACAATAATAATTGTAAACAGAGAAATGATAGAGATTCTAAATAATTATTTTTGATCCATCCTCATGGAGGAAGACACTAAACATATCCCAATAATACAATTTAAACAATGGGCTACAGAGAGGGAGAAAATTAAAGATATCAACATCCTAATAGGGAAAATATTAGGCAAACTAACAGGCCTAAAAGCCAATAAGTCCCCTGGACCTGATTGATGACCTACATCCTTGGGTTTTAAAAGGAAATGGCTGCACTGTTGTAATCTGCCAAAATTTCTGAGATTACAGAGAGGTCCCAGGGATTAGAACACTTGAAATGTAATGCTATTATTCAGGAAAGTGGGAATTTATAGGCCAGTAGGCATGATATTTGTCATCGAATAAATGCTGGAATACAGATAAGATAATAGCAGGATACTTAGAAAAGCTTAAGACAATCAGGCAGAGTCAATATGGTTTTATGAAACAAAAACATGTTTGATAAATTTACTAGGCTTCTTTAAATATGTAACTAACTGGGGAAATAAAAAGGAACTAGTAGATTTAATGTACTTTGATTTCCAGAAGGTGTTTGAAACTGTACTCTCTAGCTCTAGATACAAAATTAGCCACACAAAAAGTTACTGCACAAGGTAAAAGCATATAGTTTTGGAAATAATGAATAGGGTATTACCTAACTAACAAAAAAGCAGGATAAATGAGCATTTTTAGATTGGCATCAGTAAATTGTTGGATGCCTCAGAATTAGTGCTGGGGTCTCACCTACTTACAAAATATATAAATTATATAGACGAATAGACTGAGTGTACTTAAGTTACTTTTTCTGATAATACAAAGAAAGCAGATTAGCAAGTCATGAGGAGGACACAAAAAGACTGCAAAGGGATATAGATAGGTTGAGTACACAAGAGACAGGCGGATGGAGTACAACTTGGGAAAATGTGAGGTCCACTTTCAAGTGGGCACAGCCTGGTCCATCATGGGCACAGCCCTCCCCACAACCTATCATCAAGGATCCCCACCATCCAGTTCATGCCCTCTTCTCACTGCTACCATCAGGCAGGAGGTAGAGAAGCTTGGAGTCCCACACCACCAGGTTCAGGTACAGCTATTTTCCTACAACCATCAAGTTCTTGAATTGACCTGTACAATCCTAATCCTACGTCAGCAATGGAACACTACGGACCACCTCTTGCACTACTATGAACTTGTCATTGATTGTGCTTTTTTTGCACTGATGTATTATTTTGCACAGTTTTTTTCAATGTCCTGTATAATTTATGTATGATTTGTGTGTACTGTGTGTTGTTTTCTGAATCTACCTGCCTGTGCTGCTGCTGCAAGTGAGTTAAGATATCTTTATTAGTCACACGTACATCAAAACACACAGTGAAATGCATCTTTTGCGTAGAGTGTTCAGGGGGCAGCCCACAAGTGTCGTCACACTTCTGGCGCCAACATAGCATGCCCACAATTTCCTAACCCATACGTCTTTGGAATGCGGGAGGAAACCGGAGCACCTGGAGGAAACCCAAGCAGACACAGGGAGAACGTACAAACTCCTTACCTGGTAGTTCAATGTATTTGTGCACTCAACTTCACTTGACTCTGGAAGAAAGAATGAAAAGACCTATCTATTATTTAAATAGGTAGGGCTACAAACCATTCTGGTACAAAGGCATTCGGGGGATCCTTGTGCCTGACACACAAAGAGTTGGTGTGCAGGTAAACAAGTGAATGAGAGATGATTTTATTAAAACATATAAGATTCCAAGGGGGATTGATAAAATGGATGCTGAGCAGATGTTTCCCCCTGTAACGGTATCTAGAGCTAGAGAGCACAGTTTCAGAACAAGAGGAAGCCCGTTTAGACTAGAGATTAGGGGGAATTCCTTCTCTCAGAGGGTTTGCTCTTGCCCAGAGAGCTGTGGAGACAGAGGCATTGAATATATTCAAGGTGGAGACTGACAGACATTTGGACTGTAAGGGTGTCAATGGGCATGTGGAGAGAGGGAATGTGGTGTTGAGGTCAAAATCAAATCAATAACATGATTGTTTTGAATGACGGAACATACTTGAGGGTTGATTGGACTCCCCTTTCCTCCTGTTTATCATGTTCTTCCATTCTTAGGCTTTCTGAATTGGTGTCTCCCACTTAAGAAAGTGATTGATTGTAAATTACATTATGTGCAAGCGCTGTAATGTGGCTATCATATCTTGCAATTGCTTTTACACTCAAAATCTATCACACAGCACTAAAAATATGTGGTACATGTGTGAATTTCAATGATGATGCTCCCTACACTAGTAATTTTGCTTAATTATACATAAAGTTAAATAAATTTTAACAGTAGTCTGTGTTAATGATTGAACACAGTTATTCTCAGTTGATTTAATGTCTAAGATATTATAAAATATTTTAACAAACAGAACTTTGAATGTTCCTACTATTTATAGAGTACAAAATTATGTATCATGTTTTAATTATAATAACAAGTAAATTTTAGTTTTAATTATAAGCAAAAATATGAAATTACAACCACTGCATGATTTTTCTAAATTTGTCACAAAATGCATTAAAAATTGCAACAGCAGCTTCAGATATAGCTATTATAATAAGGTCACTCAGCATTGGTCTCAATATTACAGCATCAGTATGAGACTGAACTCCATCAATCCTGAATACAAACATCAAGAGGCATCAGCTCATTTTTCAGAATGGAAGTTTTGCCATGATGAATACTCTACATGCCCCAGGTCAAAATTTACTTACCCAAGGCAAGACCAAATGTCAATATCAGACTGCGCATATCACACTCTTCGAGTGCTTCATGAAAAAAAAAATCAATAGACTTTGTTGTAGGTGAACAGTTAGCATGCAGTTTGTATTTTCTCTTGGTCCTATTAACGTCAATCTTAAGTTTTCATAGAAGTGATGCAGTTTAAGCAAATATTTCAGAGATATATGAAACTGAATATTAAAATAGTGTATACTTTAGGAATGCAAAAATTGAGTATAAATACTTCAAGGATTCATCCTTTCTGTGTGCCTTTACAAATAAATCACTAATCTTAGAAATGGTTATGTTTAAACTTTCTCAATGAAAGCAATATTATAATCATGGAATGCAATTGTCACATGATGTAACTCTGACATGTTGGCATGCATGTTTTGTTACACTCTTAGAATGCATTCCTGAATGGAGCTGGAAGGCCAAAAAGCTAAATTTTTAGTTTCACCACCTGGCCAGTCAACTAATGGAGTGAAGACGAATTAATTAGCAGAGTAGATCAGAAGTCCATTCTGTCCAGAACCCAACAACTTTACATTTATCTAAATGAAGAAAAACATGAACTTTCTATGAAGAGTATATAATCCACTCCATCAGATAACTCTCTTGATTGTGAATATTTTTATTTTCAATATATAAAGTGTTCACTATGAAATAGAATTACCTTGTTACCTCAGCCCTTGTATCAATATAATGTTTACAAATACACATCATGCCCACAGAGCCAGTGTTAAATATAAAACTGCAGAGTCTGGAAACTTCCAATATGGCCTCCTCTATGTTGGAAAAACCAAATGCAGATTGGGGGGATCGCTTTTCAGAATACGTACATTTGGCCTACTAAGGTGACCCTGAGCTTCCAGTCAGCTCTCACTTTAATTTTCCATTCCACTCCCACTCTGACCTTTCTGTCTTTGGTGCCTACACTGCTCCAACCTAAACTTGTTGAAGGACCGTTGACCTAAAGTATCAACTTTGCTTCTCAAATGCTTTCAACAAAGCTGAGACTGAAAGAAAAGCAAAAAAATGCTGGAAGTACTTAGCAGATATATGGAAAGAGTTACTGAGTTAATGTTTCAGGTCCGAGACCATTGGTCGAAACTAGTTCCAAAGGGCACAACAGCTATTTCTAAGCTGAAGCTTTGGTTAAGATGTTAATATTGCTACAATAACATGGCAAAGAACTTAAAGGTTAATAAGATATCAAATATTCACACTATATTTGCTCTTGATACTTGTTTTCTCTGAACTCTTATGTGATGAATCTTTAAACACCAAGTTACCTCTTAATAGATACATTTTAACAATGTTATTGCTTCGTTTAATGAGAGTTTTATTTTAGAGTTCAAGCTTTGATATGTACTATTTTTATGACAATGTTTTTAGCTTTTAATTTTAATTTAAAAAATGTTCTTTTAATCATTGTTGGAATGCCTAATTTAAATACTTGAATTATGACCAGAAGGTATAAATCAATCAAGTTTTTGAAACGTCTTCGGTCTGAAACATTAATTTTATTTATCGCTCTCCATAGATATTGCCCGACTAGCTGAGTATTTCCTGCATTTTCTCTTTTTATTTTACATTTTTATATTTCCTTTATGGCTCTTGGCAATATTAATGGATGAATGCTTAACATATGGATACGGAATTTCTTGATCTGGTATTTTATCACCATTACAAGCAGTCAATGGACTATAGTGCTATCGGTAATTTCCAGGGAGTGAGGATTAAATGCAATACTGAACTCCAATTTGTAGCTCCTTAAGAATATAATAATGCAAAAGGCAAACCATAAACCAAACACACTACAAATATTTTAAGAATCTATCTGCATCTGTGAAGAGAGAAACAGCAACCTGATAACAGTTAATTCAAAATAACCATCAATATCTTCTAAATAGTACTGATTAGAGGAAACCTAATTTTTGAAGAACAATATGAGTTGCATGCATAACACTGGTTCCAACACACAAATAGATATATCTACATATCAATTACATATTGATTCCATGTTTGTTGCTTTTTCATGGTATGAGCTGTTTGATGAACAAAGAACAAGCAGCAAAATTGACTATAAGTTATGACAGACTGGATCAAAACAAATCAACTAAAAAATCTGCTTACTCTTTACATTTGTGTTCAATAACAACAAGACTATTTCCTGATTAATATATTACATATGTCATAATTAATAAGTTGTTTCAAAACAGACTTTGGTACATTTAAAATAATTTATTTTCATGTATTGTTATATTCTGTATTCAAGTTCTTGTTAAAGTCATTCCACAGTTTCATTTAGGAACTCAAGGAACAGTGGCCAAATTAGATTAAAAGATGGTAATTACTCTTTCACAGCACTGCAAAGTAAATCTATTATATGTTTCTGCAGAAGAATCTGTTCCTTGGCACTAAAAGTTTAAGTCATTTGCAGTTTTGAATGAAATTTATATGGCAGGAGTTGTGGTCTGCACTGTCTTCATGGATATGCTGCATATTCAAGTATTTCCTTAGACATCATGGCAAAATCGAAACCTATCCCCCTAAGCAGCAGAGGCAGCCCAAACAATGAACTTGAAGGTTAAATAAAATGTGTTGAATAATATGGTAAACTTGAATGTACTAAGAAGGCTTAGCAAAAAAAAAAAATCTTTGTCAGTTTAAGCTCATGGAAATCAAGCATTTGATTTCCAATTTCATACTTTGCCGTACAATCAATTCTTTTTAGTCAGACTGTCTTTAGATTTACTTCCCTGCTGTAGTAAAATGAAGAAGCTTTCATTAATCTTTCAGATGCCTCATATTAACGACGAGGCTCTTGCATGAACAATGTAACAGCAATTAAAAAGCCCATTAATCTGCATTACAGCTATTAAAGATGCATGTCATTAAACGGTATCGAGTTTGATTCATTTTCTCACCAAAAATGGAACAATTATGACCTGGCAATGTACTTTGTCATCAAATTAAATTGGAGTTTTCCAGCAAATGGCTTTTCAATTCTTTAGTTTCTCACCTATTTTAGTTTTCATCACTTAAATGTGAGAGCAAACCTCAAATTGCTTTACCTTCTTCTGGTGTTATAAGTTTCCATGTTTGTGCACTTTCTGCACAGCCAGCAAAAGTGCACACAGCCAGTGTTATGCCATAATTTGTAAAATAGATCAAGCCAGTCAAGTTTCCTATAAAGGGAACAAACAAGAATTGGCAAGTATAAATTACCTTATTATGTAGAAATAACAGTTTAAAATAATCAAATTAAAATATTAAGCACACAGCCTGTATAAAATGTTCTACAAGCACACTTCTCTGTTTTATGCAGCTATATCAGTGACTGCCTGGCCAGCATCCACTGTAATCTATCCCTCTTCATTACATTAATCTGTGGGCGGAAAGATTCTTGTCGTCTTCATGTAGCCCCGAATAGCAACAGTAAACACCTTATCCTGTCTGTAATTGGACAGGTGTCCATATCTGTGTCGTACTGCCTTTAATTCAATTACAGTAGTCTGCAATGCATTCATTACACAACAATTTTCTTGGCCATTTCATCAGTTTGTGGAATTTAGCTGCCAGAAATTGAATGGCAGTAATGTGGGCCCTGACAAGAGTGTGCTGGGACTGTCCTCATTGTATGCTTTGAAAATGTACTTCTCAATTACACCTCTGACCTCAGCAGACTCGTCCCAACTCACTTTAACTCTGTAACCATTTATACTGCGAATCCTTGAGGGAGTCGGCACACTTTGTGATGCTGGGAGGAAAGAAATAAGAGTTGGATAAAGACCAGAAGTTCATAAGAAGCACAATACATCTGTCAGCATTAAAGGCTACAGTAAATTGAATGCAAAAATTAGCATAATTATTACAATCTATAAGTTGCAACTTTCTATCACAGATGAATACAATGAAGACAGATTTATTTTCCAGACTTCCACAAAAAAGTTTGCATATTTATTTTAATTTTTGAATTAATATATTATTACGAATTCACAAAAAGGGTATGTAGATCTTCCATAGTATTAACTTCTACAATCCTTATTCAAAGCACTTTGAAATGTATAATACTCTGATACATTGGCTTACAACTGAGAGTGACTGTCACTTTTCATAATCCTGTATAGGACTGTGAAGATCTGAACAATCACTGCTCACTCATTGCTATATTTCAAAATCTATCTGGCAGGAGACAAGTTGAGTAATGGTTAACATGGGGCCCTTTCAGACTACTACAGCCACAGATTCAAATTTCAATTGCTTTTCCTCCATTTTAATGCAAGCTATTCTATGGTATCATTTTGTGGATATAATCAGCTGCAAACCAGGCATCCAGGTGGAATGCCTTCCTAAAGTGGTTTCTCCCCTCAAAGTAAACTTGCTACTGCATCAAGTATGTTTGATGCAGAATACATTGAATAGCACAGGCACTCAAAGTCTTGAAAAAGTGCAGAATCTCTTTCCTTGCCTCATGAATATGGCAGCATATAGAGGAGGAATAGAGAGATGACAAGGACAAGATGATAAAAAATTAAGACCGTGAATAAGTTTGACAGAATGTTTACCTATGAAAAAATCAATTAATAAAGCCTGTCCAAAATATGATTGGCTACCTTTCACAATTGGACAAGGTATTGAACTGTGTCGAGTAGCATGGTATAACATTTTCTAATACACTGTAGACAAAAATACAAACCAACAATAAACTCCTATGTGCAAGCTAACAATAATACTAACAATATAATCATATTCACAAGCTGCTCACTTTCTTTGTGCATGATATTGCATGCATACCTACCATCATTTTACTTTTTTTTCCAGTTTCAGCCTTGCAAATTCAGGTAAAAGACTAATATTTCACAATTTAAATTTTCTTCAATATTAGAGAGACAATAATTTTTTGGTTTTTTTGTAGAATACAGACAGCAGCATTAAGTTGCAGAGAAAAGAAGATTAGACTTCTATGAATATTTGCATACATAACAATGTTATAACTAATGTAACATGTGAAATGTTTGGATCAATATAAGTAGGATTGTAAATAGTCACGTTTGAATAAATAAATCTCTAGTTTTCACTGACTACCTCTTTGCAGTCACTGTTGCCTCCTTAATGCCCCTTCATTGCCTTCTGCTACTTCCTTACTGCTCCAGTTATTGTTCCCTCACTGGTGCACTAAGTACATTCTTTTCACCTTTGCCAAGGACCTCAGCACCTATCAGACTGGAAATACTCGCATGGTGTGGGGAAGCAAAGTTAATGGTCCAGGTCAATGACATTTATTAAAGCAGATGAAAGGGCATTGCCCTGAAACGTCAACTCTGTTCTTCTTTCCAAAGAAGAATACCTGACCTATAGGTATCTTAAGCATTTTCAGTTTTATTTCTGGTTTCCAGCATCTGCAGTATTTGCTTGGGGTTGGGTTGACTATCAAAGGACCTATAAATCCTCAGGATTAAGTTGAATGGGCTAACTCTTCATAAATAAATTTAAAATTACCCAGAAGGAGGACCGTCCCGGCAGACCTATTGTCTCCGCGTGCTCTTGCCCTACTGAGCTCGTATCCTCCTTCCTGGACACTATTCTGTTCTCCCTGGTCTAATCCCTTCCCACCTACATCCATGACACCTCACATGCTCTCCAACTCTTCCATAACTTTCAGTTCTCTGGCACGCACGGCCTTACCTTCACCATGGAAGTCCTGTCCCTATATACCTCCATTCCCCACCATGACAGCCTCACTGCCCTCTGCTTGTTTCTCAAACATAGAACCAGTCCCCTTCCACTAACACTTTCCTCCGCCTGGCAGAACTTGTCTTGACCCTAAGCAACATTTCTTTCGATTCCTCTCACTTTCTACAGACCAAGGGTGTAGCCATGGGCACTTGCATGGGCCCCAGCTATGCCTGCCTTTTCATTGGCTACATTGAACAGTCTCTGTTCCAAGCCTACTCTGGCCCCACTCTTTCTCCACTATATTGACAACTGCATTGGTGCCATCTCTTGCACCCATGAGGAACTAGACAGTTTCATAAATTTCACCACTAATTTTCACCTGCCTCTCCAATTCATTTGGACTATCTCCGATACGTCTCTCTCCTTCCTCGAGCTTTCCATCTCCATCTCAGGAGATTCATTATCCACCGACATCTTCTGCAAACCCACTGACACCCACAGCTATCTTGATTACAGCTTCTCTCTGTCTACATTATCCATTTCTCTCAATTTCTCACCTCCACCGCATCTGCTCCCATGATGAGGTTTTCCACTCCAGGACATCAGAGATGTCCAATTTCTTTACTAACCGTGGGTTCCCTCTTACTGTGGTCGAGAGAACTTGCACCCGCATCTCTGCTATTTCCCACACCTCTGCTCTCACCCCCTCCCAGACCCAACAGGGGTAGGGTCCCCCTTGTCCTCACATTTCATCCCACCAGCCTATGCATCCAACACAGCATTCTCCGCCACTTCCACCATCTCCAACGGGACCCCACCACTAACCATATCTTCCCCTCCCACCCTTTCCAGCTTTTCATAGGGACCACTCTCTCTGTGGCTCCCTACTTCACTCCTCCCTCCCCACCTGTCCCGCTCCCACCCTGGGAACTTTCCATTGCTCCCGCCATAGGTGTAACAGCTGCCCCTACACCACATCCATCACCTCCATCCAGGGACCCAAACAGTCCTTTCAGGTGAGAGAGAGACTTACCTGCACCTCCCCTAATATCATCTACTGCATTTGGTGCCTCCTCTACATTGGCAAGACCAAACACAGACTAGAACACCTACGCTCCGTCCGTAGCCGCAATCTGCATCTCCCCGTTGCCAGTCACTTCAACTCGCTCCTCCCACTCCATCACTGATATGTCAGTCCTCGGCCTCCTCCACTGCCAGGAGAAGTCCAAGCACAAACTGGAGGAACAACATGTCATTTTCATTCTTGGGACCTTACAGCCTAACGGGATGAACATTGAATTCTCCCACTTTAAGTAAACCAACCGCACCCCCCCCCCACGACCTTGCCTCTTTTCTTTTTTTACCCCCCTTTCCTAGCCTCTCTCTCTTTTTACTCCTTGCCATTTTTCTCTCTCTCCTTTTCTTCTCCTCCCCACCCCCCATGCTGCCTGCTTCCATACCTTTGACCCATCCCCCAGTGGATCTGCTCTCCCCTCCTCCCCCGCATCTATCACCACCTTGTGCCCGCCCTGCCTCCCCTCTTTTGTCCACCTATCACTGTTCTGTTTCCCTCCTATATATTGAGCTTCTCCTTTTCCTGAAGAAAGGTCCTGACCCAAAACATTGACCGTCTGCTTTCCTCCACGGATGCTGCCTGACCTGCTGAGTTCTTGCAGCATCTTGCTGTTTTTAACATTTAAAATCCACCCCATTAGATTTAATGTGACAACTGGGAGTATATATATGTCAGCATATTTAAGCGTACAACATGTCAGCTGATTGACAATCCCTTCACTAAAAGGACGGTAGTGACATACTGCTGAGGTTCAGTTATGAATCCAGGCCCAGAAATGGAGCCCGGCAAGTGGCCCTCACAGTTGAGCCCCTGAATCCAGAGCTAACAAGTGGATAACAGATTGATTGCAGATAGAAACATAACTCTATAACTCACTGCCTGGAGAAAGTACCTCAAGTCCATGAAGAGACCACCTCTAACCTCAGAAGCTCCCTGCCCATCTGCTGGAGCCTGACTACCCTGACCCAAACCCAATAGAACTCAACTATGTGTATCAAGTTTGGGTAACAAAAAAAAATGTTTGCGTTCAAGCTCAGTTGGGTTCAGATTGTTTATTGTAGGGTCGGATTCGGGTCAGAGATTCATTTTATACCCAAACAGATATAAAATGTGGACCTCTGAGTCAAACACTGCTTCCAGAAGCAAATGCTGTCTCCAGAGGTAAACCCTGAAGACAAATCTCCAAGACATTCAATAAAATATATCAGCCCAAAGTTGTTTTTTTCCATAGCTAGCTGCTTACATCTTATTCTCAGAGGGAAAACATTTTTCACTTCCCTAACTAGGGAAGATCTTCCTTTCAAATAATCACTGTACTTGACAACAACAGCTTTATCTGGGAATTCCTCAGTCGCATGTAGATGTGCCTGTATCTAACAAGAGTAAAATCTGGGAGGGAGACTGTGACAAGGATTGCAATTCAAAAGAAGTTTACAGCCCATTATAATTGTACCAGCCCTTGAAAAGAGCAATTTAAAGTTGCAGTTATTAGCAGCAATAGGCCAGTCCATCTCAGTACTTTACCTTGGTATTACGCAGCAACAGAAATGTACCCACCAGTTTTATACCCTAAGGTTATACAGAGATAGACCTGTACCCATCTGTACAGTACCCCAATGCTCTGCAGTGACACAACTGTACCCACCAGTACTCCACCAGATTATAGTCACATACTCATGACCAGCTATACAATCCTTGAGCTTGGACCCATTTTTGGACCTGAATCTGGTTTCAAGCCCAGAAAAGTGGGTTGGGTCCAACCTGGTTCTAGGTACCAATTCCAATCATGTCCCTGGTCTGGCATCATGTGGGTCCCGTGGTTCTTTAACATGCAGGCAACACACTACTGTCATCAGTGCATACATCCTAATCCTGGAATGTTTAATTTGGGTGCCTGGGGTGTAAGTTTTTTGAGCAGTTGATACTTAGTAATTTCTCATGCCAAATAACATTTTAACATTTTTGATCACTCTGTTGAAAACCCAGAAGCATAAGATATTTATGTAATCTACACTGAAGTCTAATGACAACACTTAGGGAAAATACATTGACAGGAAATGTTGTAGCAATTTACCCAACCTGTGGTAAATAAATGTGATGAAGTGTGCATCATAACGCATCCATTCTTCAACCACGCCATCAAGAAGACACAGTAATTATGACAAATTGGTAAAAATGTGGAATGGACTACCAAAGAATGCATCAGTGAATTTAAAGGATTGCTTGATGAGCAAACAAGGAAAAAGAGAACAAAGAACAGAATAGAGTTGGTTTGGGAAAGTGACAAGGAAACCTGACTGGAACACATATGCCTGTATTGAACATACATGCTGAACATATGTAACAAAAAAATAAATAGAAATTGACCCAAATGGAGGAAAACTTTGGAAAGTTCCTATCTGATACCCTAAGACAATCAAACCAAGCTCAGAAATTGGTAAAGTAAATTGGTAAATTGTCTTATTATTGTCACATGTACTGAAGTACAGTGAACAACTTGTCTTGCATACTATTCATACAGATCAATTCATTACAACAGTGCACTGAGGTAGGACAAGGTAAAACAATAACAGAATGTAGGATAAGTGTTGCAGTTACTGAGAAAGTGCAGTGCAGATAGACAATAAAGTGAAAGGTTATAATGAGGTAGATTGTGAGATCAAGAGTGTATCTTATCATACTTGGGAACCTTTCAATAGTCTTTTAACAGTGGGATAGAAGCTGTCTTTGAGACTGTGGTACGTGCTTTCAGGCCTTTGTATCTTCTGCCCGATGGGAGGGTGGAGAAAAGAAAATGTCTGGGGTGGGTGCTTTACTGAGGCAGCAAGAAATGTAGACAGACCCCGTGGAGGGGAGGCTGGTTTTCGTAATGTACTGAGCTGTGTCCACGACTCTCTGCAGTTTCTTGCGGTCACGGGCAGAGCAGTTGCCATACCAAGCCGTGATGAATCAGGATTAGATGCTTTCTATGGTACATCGATAAAAATTGGTGAGGGTCAAAGGGGACATGCCAAATTTCTTTAGCCTCCCGAGGAAGTAGAAGTGTTGGTGAACTTTCTTGGCTGTGGCGTCTACATGGTTGGACCAGGACAGGCTATTGGTGATATCCACTCCTGGGAACTTGAAGCTCTCAACCCTCTTGACCTCAGCACCATTGATGTAAACAGGAGCATTTGCACCACCCCCCTTCCTGAAGTTAATGACCAGCTCCTTTGTTTCACTGACAAATTACTTTAGCTTTGACTTTTGTCATATGATACAAATCTCTTTTATGTATGAATCGCTGAAACAAATCTAGTGCATGCTTGAAGGTATTTCACAAAATGATTTTATAATTCTGTTTTCTAATCAACTACTGAAATTTTGGTTCTAATGGCTTTAGATAATTGCCCTTTTTCTATTGGAGGAGGTGTGGGGCTAGGTGGAGAGTGGGAAAACTCTGATATTGGATGTAATGCCATGAATGTTGAGGCAAAACCTTCAAAGGGTTCATGTTATCACTCAAGGTTTTTAATATGTGGCGGCAATGTTGTTTAATTCAGTGGCCAACTACTTCAGTTGGTAATTGTTGATTTAAAATTAAACCTAAACTTCGATGTATCTATTTGCACATCATGTGTTTCGTGCTATTTCAAACCTTCTATCTGAAGTAGATATTCTTTCTGCAGCCTTTCTCAATCTTCTGTTGAACTCCACTCAGAGTAATTCCAATTCTTAATTATTGTTCTCTTGTCTGATTATTCACCTTTAAAATTGTATTCAGTTGGGCTCTCCCCCAACGTAATGCACTTAACCCACTCGACCTTGGGGAGAACAGAGGTGAAATGGAAACCACCCTCCCCCTTCCTTACTTACTTTTGTCCATTTTGTGCTAAGCATGCTCTCTTATAAGCTGATAATATATTGCAGTTAATAATTTAGTTCATTTGATTTATAGATGCTTTTTCACTGTTCTCTGCCAGAAAGAATACACAGATACGGTGACTACTCAAGAGCTCTAACAACTTGCAGCCATTCTCCTGTTCACCTCGTTTGACTCACAGGTGTTGAGATATTTTCCATTAGGCAAAATGATGTTATCATACTTCAGTTTGATACCAAATTTATTGCCTGGTGTGATAACATTTTGACCAGATTTACTTCTCCCTTCCCAATCCTGCAGTAAATCTGCCACATTTGGGTGCTTTATGGTCGGATTACCCACTGCATTGGATGGAAATTGTAAAAGCAGGTTTTCCTTCTGTGGAATAGTTGTCAGCAAAGTTGGAAATATTTTTTTTTGATATACATATTTATTTCTTCTCTGTATCAAGCTATATAGCTAAATGTTCATTGTAGTTTGATGATTCCAGAAATAAAGCAGCAGTAATTGGGGTCAAAACAGCCCATGATTTTAATACTTTATATTTTTTCTTAAAGTAGAGGCTACAGTCAAGTCTGGAAAGGTGAAAAGCATCACATGTGATATAAAAGAAAGTACTGAAAGATCTGCATGTTTATGTAATCCTCCATTGCACTCATATTTCCTGTAAAAGCAATTTTAAATTGCAATTTAAAGCAATTTTAAATTGTTTATATCACACTCATTATAAAGTTCTCCCCGTGTCTGTGTGGGTTTCCTCTGGGTGCTCCGGTTTCCTCCCACATTCCAAAAGACGTACAGGTTAGGAAGTTGCGGGCATGCTAATGTTGGCGCCAGAAGCATGGCGACACTTGCGGGCTGCCCCCAGAACACTACATGAAAGATGCATTTCATTGTGTGTTTTGATGTACATGTGACTAATAAAGATATCTTATCTTATCTGAAAATGATCGTTATGGTAACTCATAACTTAGGTGAACATGGATCTGGAAAAGAATCAGAAATATGGTATTTTATTCAGTTGATCAAGTCCATACCAGCTCTTAGAGCAATCCCATCAATATTCCCTCACTTATTTTCCAATAACCTATTCCCTCGCACACACCCATCAACTTCACCCTGATTCTCCTACCACCCACCGATAACAGGGATAAATTACAGTACCTAAATGGTGCTGCAATAAAGGGAAAGTCAGGAGAACACACACCAGTATTCATTGAAGGGTCAGCGGTGGAAAGGGTGAGCAGCTTCGGGTTCCTGGGCGTCAACATGGAGCTAGATGAACTCCTGATCATTCGGGAAACTGAGGCGATGATAGACAGGAGTTATCAGGAGGTAATTACACCAAGGTTACAGGATGCAAGTAGCTGAGTGACCATCAGGGGAGGGAAAGGGAATAGGCAGTCAGGGCAGGGTACCTCTGTAGCTGTTCCTCTCAATAACAAGTCTATCGTTTTGGATACTGTTGGGGGCATGACCTACCAGGGGAAAGCCACAGCGGCCAGGTTTCTGGCACTGAGTCTGACTCTGTGACACATAAGGGAAGGGGGAGAAGAGGAATGTGGTAGTGACAGGGCATTCATTGGTCAGGGGAACAGATAGGAGATTCTGTGGATGAGAACAAGACTCCCGGCTGGTTTGTTACCTCCCAAGTGCCAGGGTCAGAGACGTCTCGGATCGAGTCCACAGCATTCTTAAAGGGGAGGGTGAGCAGCCAAAAGTTGTGGTACACATTGGTACTGACGACATAGATAGGAAAAGGGATGAGGTCCTGAAGAGGGAATATAGGGAGTTAGGAAGGAAGCTAAAAAGTAGGACCTCAAGGGTGGTAATCTCTGGATTGCTGACTGTGCCACACACCAGTCAAGGTAAGAATAGGAAGATATGGCAGATGAATGTGTGGCTAAAGAATTGGTGCAGGGGGCAGGATTTCAGATTTGTGGATCATTGGGATCTCTTCTGGGGAAGGTATGACCTGTACAAAAGGGATGGGCTACACCTGAACTCGAGAGGGACCAATGTCCTTGAGGGCAGGTTTGCTAGAGCTGTTGGGGAGGGTTTAAACTAGGTTGGCAGGGGAATGGGAACCAGAGTGATAGGTAAGATAATGGAGCAGTTGATGTAAAGGTAGATGCATTATGATAAAGGATTGGCAGTGGACAGGGCATAAACACAGTCAGTTGGATGGGTTGAAATGTCTTTACTTTAATGCGAGAAGTATTAAGAATAAGGGTGATGAACTCGGAGCATGGATCAGTACGTGGAATTATGATGTTGTGGCCATTACAGAGACTTGGCTGTTGCAAGGGAAGGATTGGCTGCTTGATGTTCCGGGGTTTAGATGTTTCAGAAGGGATAGGGAAGGAGGTAAAAGGAGGAGGGGGGGGTGGAATTGCTAATCAGGGATAGTATCACAGCTGCGGAAAGGGAGGATGTCATGGAGGGATCATCTGCTGAGTCAGTGTGGGTGAAAGTCAGAAACAGGAAGGGAGTGATCACTCTATTGGGAGTATTCTATAGACCCCCCAATAGCCACCAGGATACTGAGGAGAAGATAAGTAGCCAGATTTTGGAAAGGGGCAAAAATAATAGGGTTGTTGTCATGGGTGACTTCATCTTCCCTAATATTTATTGGCACCTGCTTCGTGCAAAAGGTTCAGAGGGGGCAGAATTTATTAGGTGTGTCCAGGAAGGATTCCTGACACAGTATGTGGACAGGCCAACTAGAGGAGAGGCCATAGAGGATCTACTATGAGGCAATGAACCTGGTCAGTTGACAAACCTCTCAGTGGGCGAGCATTTTGGAGATAGTGACCACAACTCCCTGACCTTTAGCAAGCCAAGCACAGGGATAGGAGCAGACAATATAGAAAAGTTTTTAATTGGGGGAGGGCTAATTACGACGATATTAGGCAGGATTGTGGAAGTGTAAATTGGGAACAGATGTTCTCAGGGAAATGCACATAAGAAATGTGGAGGCTGTTTAGGGAACACTTGCATGGAGTTCCGGATAGGTTGGTCCCACTGAGACAGGGAAAGGATGGTCAGGTAGAGGAACCATGGTTGACAAGAGAGTTGAAATATTTAATAAAGAGGAAGAAGGAAGCATACTTAAGGTTAAGGAAGCAAAAATCAGGCAGGGCTCTTGAGAATTATCAGGTAGCCAGGAGGGAGCTGAAGAAGGGACTTAGGGGAGTTGGAAGGGGACATGGGAAGGCTTTGGTGAGTAGAATTAAGGAAAACCCCAAGGCATTCTACACATACGTGAGGAACAGGAGGATGATTAGACTGAGGGTAGGACCACTCAGGAAACATGTGGCTGGAGGCAGAGGAGGTAAGGAAGGTCCTTAATGAATACTTTAATTCAGTGTTCACTAGGGAGAAGGACTTTGATGAATGTGAGGTCAGTGTAGAACAGGCTAATCTGCTGGAGCATGTTGAGTTTAAGAAAGAGGTAGTGTTGGAGCTTCTGAAAAATATTAGGATAGATAAGTCCCTGGGACCGGACAGGATATACCCCAGATTACTACTGGAGGTGAGGGAAGAGATTGCTGGGGCATTGACAATGATCTTTGCATCCTCCCTGGCCACAGGAGTGGTACCAGAGGATTGGAGAATGGAAAATATTGTTCCCTTGTTCAAGAAAGCTAATAGGCATAACCCTGGGAATTATAGACCAGTGAGTCTTACATCAGTGGTGGGCAATCTATTGGAGAAGATTCTTAAGGACAGGATATATGAGCATTTGGAGAAGCATAGTCTTATTAGGGACAGTCAGCATGGCTTTGTGAGGGGAAGGTTATACCTCACAAGCCTGAGTTTTTCGAGGTGGTGACAAAACAAATAGATGAAGGTAGAGCAGTGGATGTGGTGTATATGGACTTTAGTAAGGCGTTTGAAAAGGTTCCCCATGGTAGGCTCATCCAGAATGTCATAAGGCATGGGATCCATGGAGGCAGAGGTTGGTAGTGGATGGAGGATATTTTACCTGGAGGTTGGTGACCAGTGGTGTTCCACAGGGATCTGTTCTGGGACCCCTGCTCTTTGTGATTTTTATAAATGACTTGGATGAGGAAGTGGGGGAATGGGTTAATAAGTTTGCAGATGACATGGAGGTTGACCCAGCAGCACTACCTGCTGTATGACTATGCTGCTTTGTGAAAATGGGACTGATGGAATTGTTCTGAGAGGTGGCATAGATTCAAAGGGATAAATGACATTCTGCCAATAGCTAAGAAAATATGACTTGATAAAATGTGATAAAATATGATTATCGAGAAGAAATTGTGCTGTGACTGAGTGAGATTTCTATCATTACTGAATGGATAGCTGGCACTGTGCAAAATATGAGACATGGGTGAGGCTGATGACTGAGCTAAATGTGTGAGAGTGAAGCATTGAATGTTAGGTTTGAGTTTTAATAACTGGAGATTGTTGGTAGATGAGTGTTCAGAATATGGTGAATATGGAGTTTGATTCTGAGGCTATTGGTAGAATTAGCAATGATATGAAAACTCAGATTGCATTCTCTGAACTTGACCACTCATAAAAGATTATTCCACTTCCAGCAGAAATCCTTGGGGTTTGACTTCATAGGCATCTGTTCTCACTGTCTTTTGAGTGTGTGTTTGGATTGCCTCCTGGCCCTCTCAGCACACAACACGGCTTTCCTACTTTCCACATTCTAATGGAGAGCAAAAAACTGAGCCATTGTCAGAGGCTTAATGCAAGCTTAAGGAATAATACCTTCTCTCTGAGCACATTGCAGCCTTCTGGACTTGATGTCAAATTCTCCAACTTTTAATCTCACTTTCTCAGTCTGTATCAGAACTGACCATTTCTACTGTAAGTCTGTGATATTGGCTCAGTTATTTTTCTCTAAGTATGCCTGACCTGCTGGGCATTTCCCACAACCCTGCTGAGCAACACATAACTTCTCCGTAATAAACGGAGAAGTTACGTAACTTCTCGGTAACCCAGTAACTTCTCCACTGCTGATGTCAGGCTGAATGGCCTGTAGTTCCCTGGCTTGTTCTTGCTACCCTTCTTAAACAACGAAACACTATTAACCACCTTCCAGTCTTCGGGAACTTCACCAGTGGCTAATGATGAAGCAAATATCTCTGCAAGGGGATGGAATAACTCGATAATCACTTATCATCTCTTGATCTCTGATTATAGATTCGATACTTATAGTGATGACAAAGGAGACAAAAGAGACTGTAGATGAATAGAACAAAATCAGAACGCTGGAAGAATGTAGCCAGTCAATCATATCTGCTTTCTAATCCTTCGCCCTTGGTTTCATTCAGCCTTTCTTTATCTGATGATACCTCTTCTTGGAGCTTTATCATCTCCAATCCAGTCTGCTTCACCAGCTTGTGCAGGATGCAGCAAATGCTGGTAGATCCTGTCCCTCAGAATTCCCTCCAGTAACTTCCCCACTACTGATGTCAGGCTGACCGACCTGTAGTTCCCCGGCTTGTCCTTGCTACCCTTCTCAAACAACGGAACGACATTAGCCACCTTCCAGTGCCAATAGTATATATATATATTAGGGAATTACTTGCTGAAACATTGACCACCCAAGAAAAAAATTATTCCCCTGAACTGTTAATCAATCTCTTGTAAAGGATGCTGCAAGATTATGAAAAGGGGTAAACAACCTATATATTACCTTTTTCTTTCACCTGACCTTGCTCCCAAGGACTAATCACTGACCCTCCTTGATTGGATGCAATGATTCAGTAAATATATTCTTAAAATAGGACATAATACATTTTAAACATTCACCAATGAAAGCAAATACTGAAAAATTTACATGAATCTTTACGTAAAGGAATCTTCTATTTGGGGAAAAAAAGGTTCTCTACAATAGCTGAGTAATTTACCTGCAAATGGTTGCAAACCAGTGTCATATACAGTGTGTTTTTCTCCAGTAAACACAACAATGGAGCTATTTGCTCTTCAGTTACCAGCATTGTCAGATGATAAGCACCCATCCAGATTGACTCTGACAGCAA
This sequence comes from Pristis pectinata, assembly GCF_009764475.1. NCBI lineage: Eukaryota > Metazoa > Chordata > Chondrichthyes > Rhinopristiformes > Pristidae > Pristis > Pristis pectinata. The sequence goes on from NC_067407.1 coordinate 109,538,084, forward strand.
TAGTAGACATTGCTGCTAAATTTACGACAGCACCTTTCGCAAACCTAACATCTTTTACGCATTTGTCAAAATCTTGCAAATAATGAAAGTGATAAACACTGAAAACAAATCCACAACTTTGAGATTATTTGGAGCAATTCAGCATCTAGTCATACAGTATACCAAATTATGCAAATATTCAAAAGAAATGAACCCCATTATTCAACGTGGAAAAAACATATTAAGACAATCGCCCTTGATAGAAAATAAGATATAGAAACTTCATACTGAGTAATTTTGTGCCATGTGTGACATTGGTGGAGAGCAATGCAGGTCAAAACATCGGTGGACTTCTTAAAAAGTCGCAGACAGCAAGCTTCCTAAAAAAAAAATCGAGTAGAAGATATGGCCCAGTGCTGGGAACTACCAGCAGACCAGTAGGAAAATTAAGACATTTACCCCCTCTAACTCATCACTGCCCTCCCAACTCGCATCTCTTTTCTGATCATACAGCTCATCCCTATCCTGATCATTGGCTCCAGTCCTTCCTCATACTGATTCACAAGCCTTGGCTCATCCCAAGTCCCTTCATACAATTAGGAAAACAAGTGGTATATTGGCCTTTTATTGCATGAGGTTTGAATACAAGTGTAGATACACCTTGCTCCAATTATGTTAGTAAGCCATCTGTAATATGCAATTGGCCATAATCAGTCCTGAAGGGCTGACTCCTTATTTTATGCCTGTGATACTTTTTAATAGACTCCTCAGCCATGGGAAACATCTCCTCTGCATCAATCCTGTCAGGACTGATAACAATTTTGTATGTTTCAATGAGAGGATGTCTCATTCTGCTAAGTACAAGAAACAATAGGCCGAGTCTGCTTAATTTCTTTTCATATGACAAACTGCCAAACCACAAACCACAAAACACAAAGATGTTTCAAAATTGTAATTTTATTTTTTTGTGAATTCCAATTTGGCATTAGTGCAAACACAGCACCAATGAAGCATACCAAAGGTGCAGAAAGTTTAAGCACAGAAGAACATAGCAAATTGAAGCAGGAACAGACTATTTGTACCTTGTACCTGCTCCGCTATTCAATAAGATTACGGCTAACATTTTACCTCAGTGTTACATTCCTACACCAAGCCCAAAGAAAAAAAGCACTTGGCAGATATAGAGAAGTGTAAACTGAGGAGGCCCAACAGAGTTTTGAAAGTGTGCAGCGGGAGAGGGGGGCAGTGGAGAGGGGGATACTTAAAATTTTATTTTAAAAGGAAAAGAAGAGCCATTAAATATCACTGTCAGACAAAAATGGGGAAATTTCCAAAGTACTTTGTGAATATACTAAGGGCAAATGGTGACCAGGAGAAAAGTAGAGCACAAAAGGGGATCAAGGGGGCAATTTATGCATGGAGGCAAGAACATGGTTGAGATGAATACTGAAATGAATTATTTTCATCTGTGTTCATTAAGGACACTATACTTGGAGAATTCTGGAAGAGGGATGATAAAATTCTAGAACAAGTTACCATTTAAAAAAAGGAGACATGAGATAACTTAGTGTAATAAAGTTGGATAAGTCCTCAGTGCCTTGTATGTCAGTTTGCTATGGAAGGCAAGGGAGGAGATTGCTGGGTCTCTGACAGAGAATTTTAAAATTTCATAGGTTACAGGTGAGGTGTCAGATGAGCTGAAGACAAACATATGCACTCTTTAGCATTTATTACCTTATCATAAGTTAATTGTCAACCTGTCTTTGTATTCTCAACAACCTTAGATGCATTTACAGGATGTAGATTTGCCCTGGTCATCCCACTGTGTAGCTTTCCAACCTGAAAATGATCCATTTAACACTATTCTTTGTTTTCTGTCTGTTAACTGGTCCTTCATCTATGTTCAGCTCCCTGAAGGCTTATCTTACACATCAGCCTTTCATGTGGATCCTCAATAAATGGTTTCTATAAACTAAAAACCACCACATCACCGGCTCTCCTATATCTACCCTACCAGTTAAGCTTTCAAAGAATTCTGATAAATTTATTAAATTCAACTTCTCTTTCATAAAATCATGTTGGCTCTGCTTAAATACATTGTGTTTTTCCATGTTATCATTTTCTTAAAAATGTTTTCCAGCATTCTCCCAAAGACTAACTGGCATGAAGTTCATAGCTTCTTGCTCCTTCCTATCATGAACAGTGGAATTATATTTCCTATTTTTCAATCCACTAGAATTTAGGAAACTTTGGAAGATGACAACCAACGCATCTCTTTTTTTGCACTCACATCTTTTAGAACCCTCAGAAACAGACTATTAGATTCAAGAGATATGTCAGCCGATATTCCGATCAGTTTGCTTAGTATTTTCTCTTTTGTGATGTTAATTGTCTTATATTTCTCAGTCTTTATGCCCCTTAGTTACAATTATTTTTGGTATGCTTTTAATGTCTTCTGCTTTGAAGACAGATGCCAAACCTTTGTTTGTTATCAATGCCATTTCCTTATTTCTCGTTATTATTTCCCATCTTAGCATCTAAGAAAACAATATTTACTTGTGCTGTTCTCTTGTATTTCACATACTGGCAGACGTTCTTGGAGTCTGCTTTCCTATATATTTTTGCCAGCTTATTCATTCAGTTTTATCCTTTTCAATCCATTTTGTTTTAGTCACGCTTTGCTGGTTTCTAAAACCATTAGGTCACAAGATCACAAGACAAAGGAGCAGAAGTAGGCCATTCAGCCCATCGAGTTTGCTCCATGAGCTAAACTAATACTATTCCTATCTAGCCCCAATTTCTGGCTTTATCCCCATATCCCTTGATACCTTAATTAATTAGATACCTATCAATATCCTCCTTAAACGCCCCCAGTGATTGGGCCTCCACAGCTGTACGTGGCAAAGAATTCCATAATTTCACTACCCTCTATTACCAAGGATAGAGTCTGGCCATTTATCTGCTTCTGCTTACCATATGAGTGCCTTTGTTACATTAATGGCCAAACAATCCATTTTGCTTAAATGGAAGGATGCAATACCCCCTAATACTTTTCAATGGTCGTCAAACTATATCATGTTTAAACTTGGAAAAAATTAGCAGTGGTACTGTCGATCCTTTGCTTAAATTTGAAGATATTTGGAGTCCACTTGTCCAATACTTTCACATGATATAGATCCCCTTTCAAGAACTTTCTAATTTGAAGCAACAGAGTTGACAACATAATATTGCTCTGTTCTTACTGAGAAATTTCAGTCCAGTCTTTTTTTTTCTTTTTTTTTGTTCTTCTTTGAAATTTTTGTTTAGTTTGGTTTGATATATTGTTTATAATTTTTCTTATTGATTTGGGGATTTTATTTTTTCTTTCTTTTATATATATAATAAATCTTTTTCTTTCCTTTCTTTTATATTATATTCATTTACTAAGAGATCGTGGGATCTACAGATTTTTTTATATTTTATTGTTCTTTATGATTATCTATGCTATGATTGGTCTCCTGATCTCTTTGTATTACATGTACAAACATTGATGTTATATATCAATCTGTATTAATTTGAAAACTAATAAAAAGATTGAAAAAGAAAAGAATTTCACTACCCTCTGGCTAAAGAAATTTCTCCTCATTTCTGTTTTAAACCGGTACCCTCTAATTCTAAGATTGTGCCCTCTTGTCCTGGACTCACCCACCAAGGGAAACAGTTTAACCACATCTGCCCTGTACAGTCTTCTCAACATTCTAAATGTTTCTATGAGGTCCCCTCTCATTCTTTTGTACTCCAATGAGTACAGTCCAAGAGCCGACAAATGCTCATCATAAGTAAGCCCTTTCATTCCGGGAATCATCCTCATAAATCTCTTCTGAACCCTCTCCAACATCAGTACATCCTTCCTAAGAAAAGGGGTCCAAAACCGCACAAGGTATTCCAAATGGGGCCTCACCAGTGCTCCATAGAGCCTCACCAACACTATACCTCTCGAAATGAATGCCAACAGAGCATTTGCTTTCTTTACCGCTGATCCGACCTGGTCGTTAACCTTTAGGTTATCCTGCATGTACCCCCAAGTCCCTTTGTACTTCTGTACTTTGAATTTTCTCCTCATCTAGATAATAATCTGCCCATTTATTTCTTTTTCCAAAGTGCACATTTCTCAACATTGAATCTCATCTGCCATTTCTTTGCCCATTCTCCTAAACTATCTAAGTCTTTCTGCAACTTTCCTGTTTCTTCAATACTCCCTACTCCTCCACCTATCTTGGTGTTGTCTGCAAACTTAGCCACAAAACCATTTACTCCATCATCCAAATCGTTAATGTACAAAGTAAAAAGAAGCGGCCCCAACAACCAGAACAGGATCACTTTATTCCCACCCTTTGCTTTCTGCCTACCAGCCAATGCTCCACCTATTCTACTACCCTACCTGTAATTCTATGACCTCTCATGTTATTAATCAGCCTCTTGTGCGGCACCTTGTCGAAGGCCTTTTGAAAGTCTAAATACACAACATCCACAGCCTCTCCCTTATCCACCCTACCTGAGATTTCCTCAAAAAACTCCAATAGGTTGGTCAGGCAGGATCTTCCCTTCACAAAACCATGCTGGCTTGGACCTATCTTGCCTTGCACCTCTAGGTATTCCATAACCTCATCCTTGAGGATCGATTCCAATAACTTTCCCACCACCGATGTCAGACTAATAGGTCTGTAATTTCCTTTATGCTGCCTCCCACCTTATACAGCAGAACTACATTTGCGACCCTCCAGTCCTCTGGAACCACGCCAGAGTCTATTGATTCCTGGAAAATTATCACCAATGCCTCCGCAATCTCTAAAGCCACCTCCTTCAGAACCCGGGGGTGCATCTCATCCAGTCTGGGAGACTTATCTGTCTTTAGTCCATTGAGCTTTCCTAGCACCTTCTCGCTAGTAATCTTGACTGAACTCAGTTCTATCCCCTGAGACCCCTGACTATCAGGTATATTGCTGATGTCCTCCACAGTGAAGACCGATGCAAAATACTCATTTAGTTTCTCTGTCATCTCTTTGTTATCCATTATAATCTCTCCCACACCATTTTCAATTGGTCCTATATCAACCAGAGTCTCTCTCTTACTCTTCATATATTTAAAAAAAACTCTTAGTATCTTTTTGAATGTTATCTGCCAACTTCCTTAATTCATCTTTTCTTTCCTAATGACCTTCTTAGTTTCTTTCTGTAAGTTTTTAAAAGTTTCTCAGTCTTCTGTTTTCCCACTAATTTTTGCTTCCTTGTATGCCCTCCCTTTTGCTTTTATTTTAGCTTTAACCTCTCTCGTTATCCACAATTGTGCCATTTTCCCATTCGTAATCTTCTTTTTTCTTGGAATATATCTATCCTGCACTTTCCTTATTACTTGTAGAAATTCCATCCATTTCTGCTCTGCCGTCCCTCCAACTAGCTTACTTTTCCAATCAATTTGGGCCAGTTCCTCTCTCATGTCACTCTAATTTCCTTTGTTCCACTGAAATATTGACACTTATGATATCAGCTTCTCCTTTTCAAATTTGAAACTGAACTCAATCATATTGTGATCGCTAGTTCCTAATGGTTCCTTTACTTTTAGTTCCCTAATCACCTCCAGTTCGTTACACAACAACCAATCCAAAAGAGCCGATCCCCTGGTGGGCTCATCAACAAGTTGCTCCAAAAAGCCATCCAGTAGCCACACCACAAACTCACTCTCCTGAAATCCACTGCTTCCTGGCTTTTCCAATCCACCTTCAAATTAAAATCCCCCATGATTATCTTGACATTGTCTCCCTGACACGCTTTTTCTATTTCCAGCTGTAACTTATAGTCGACATCCCAGCTGCTGTTAGGGGGCCTATATATAACTGCTATTATTGTCCTTTTACCCTTGCCATTTCTTAGCTCTACCCATAAGGATTCCACTTCTTCTGACCCTATGTCCCTTCTCTCTATTGATTTTATATCATTACTAACCATCAGGGCCACACCACCCCCTCTGCCTACCCCCCTATCTTTCCTATACACTGTGTACCCCTGGACATTCAGTTTCCAATCACATCCATCATTAAGCCATGACTCGGTGATTGCCATAATGTCATATTTTTTAATCTGTAGCTGTGCCACTAGGTCATCCACTTTATTTCTAATGCTACGTGCATTTAAATATAGTACATTTAGACCAGTATCTGCTACCAATTTTGCTGTATTTCTACTGTTCGGCAAATTATCCTGTCTTTTTATCTGCCTGTCCTTCTTACCATCTTCACTGCACACTATCTTGGATTTTTTCCTATATACCTCTTCCTCCATCCTAACATCCTGGTTTCCTTCCCCCTGCCAAATTAGTTTAAACCCTCCCCAACAGCTATATTAAACATTCCCACCAGGATATTGGACCCTTTGGAGTTCAGGTGTAACCCATCCTTTGTGAATAGGTCATACCTCTCCCAAAAAAGATTCCAATGATCCAAGAATTTGAAGCCCTGCCTCCTGCACCATTACTCAGCCACGCATTCATCTGCCTGATCTTGCTATTCTTACTTTCATTAGCACGTAGCACAGGTAGTAATCCTGAGATTACTACCCTGGAGGTCCTGCTTCTCAACCTTCTTCCCAGCTCCTTGTAATCTTCCTTCAGGACCTCCTCTCTTTTTGTACCTATGTCATTGGTACCTACATGTACCAAGACTTCTGGCTCTCCCCTCAGAATATTCTGGACCCGGTCTGAGACATCCCGTACCCTGGCACCAGGGAGGCAACACACCATCTGGGTATTGTTGTCAGGTTCGCAGAATCTCTTATCTGTTCCCCTCACTATAGAATCCCCGCTGGACCACAGCACCAGGCATAGTGCCAAAGTCCCCTTTGCCGTGGTCTTCCTCTGTCGGGTCATCCTCTCCAACAGAATCTAAAATGAGATACAGATTTTTGAGGGGGACCACCACAGAGGTACTCTCTACAAATTCTCTATAGCTTCTGTGCAACTTTTAAGCCTTTCCTTTCGACCTGATATTATCCCTAACTTCTTTCACTGGCCACGGATTGATCATTTTTCCAATAGTATTTATTTCTTTATGGAATGTGTATTCATTAAATATTATGAAATACTTCAATTCTCTGCTACTGTTATATCTTATAATCTAAATTTCCAATCTTCCTCGGTTTACTTGCACCTCATATCGATGCAATTCTGTATTTAAGTTTAAGCTTTATTTTGAGGTTCTTAGACAAAGACTCCAGTCATGACTCATAACTAAATGTAATATTCTACCATATTAGGATTAGTTATCCTCACAGGATCTTTTACCATGTAACTGCTAATTAATCCTATCTCATTTCACATGACCAAATCCGAAATAGACTGTTCCTTAGCTGAGTTCACAATGTATTGTCCTATGAAACTCCCCATATCCGAGTTCTCAGGACAAACTTTGCCAATTTGATTCGCCACTCTATGAGGATCAAAATACCCCAGGATTATTGTATTACTTTTGTTGCAAGCTTCCTTTATTTCTTAATTGTTTTCTGTCCAACAGTATAGTTGGGGACCAAAAGACCATTCCCACTATCATAGTCTGATCCTTATTATTTCTTCCATCCAAACTGATTGAACTTTCTAATCTTCTGAGCCAAAGTCCTTTGTCACTGCTGTCTAAATGTCATCCTTTGCTATCAGAACCTGACCAGCTCATCACCTCCCCATCTCCCACTATTCTGCTTATCTTTCCAAAAACTTATATATCCTAGCATATTCAGTTCCCAGTCTTGGTCACCTTGCAGACAAGTATTTGTGATGGCTATTAGATCAAATCCATTTACCTTTATTTATGCCATTAACACATCTCCCTTGTTATAAATGCATTGTGCATTCAAATCAAGAAGCTATATTTTTGATTTTTTTCCTACTTTGACCATTATGCATTCTGTCCATTCCTGTTATGCTCTGCTTATCATCATGCACATTACTACATTGTGCTATCACATTAACTCTCTAAATTTCCACCCTTCTCCCCAAACCCATCACCAAATCAATATTTAAGTTAAAGCCCATCCACATCTGCAATTCTGAACATTTAATTTGCTCAGGCACTGATCCCAGCTTGATTCTAGTGAAGCCTCTTCCCAAGAGAATTACTAGTGTTTTCTGCAGAGTTGATAAGAGTATCTCTTGAATTTAACTATTGTTCTCTTGCACCACATTTTGAGCCATGTGTTCAATTTACTGATCTGTTTTGACTCAGCCTAGCACAGGTGCAGCAGACACATTTGCCTGCATAAGTGCTGGGGATTTCAACAAGTGCTCCATGAGGAGTTCAGTGCTGGATCACAGTTAGTAACCACCAATGATAACTTATGTTAATTTGTTTATGTTAACTTATGTTTGTAACATACTGTGCTGCTGCTGCAAAAAGCTAATTTTCATGGTATTTACACCCTGGTTATAGAACATAGAACAGTACAGCACAGGAACAGGGCGTTCTGCCCATGATGTTGTGCCGAACTAACTAAATTAGTATCCAAATGCCCAACTAAACTAATATTGTGTAGGTACTGCCTACACAATGCCCATATCCTGCCATTTCCTGCACAATCATGTGCCTATCTGAGAACCTTTTGAATGCCCCAATCCTATTTACCTCCACCACCACCCCAGGCAGCGCATTCCAGGCACCCACCACTCTGTGTAAAAAAAATTGCCACACACATCTACTTTGAATTTACCCCCTCTCACCTTAAAAGTCATGCCCTCTGGTTTTAGACATTTCAACCCTGGGAAAAAGATATTGGCTGTTTACTCTATCTATGCCTTCATAATCTTATAAACTTCTATCAGATCTCCCCTCAGCCTTCGATGCTCCAGAGAGAACCACCCAAGTTTGTCCAACCTCTCCTGAGATCACATGCCCTCTAATCCAGGTAGCATCCTGGTAAACCTCTTCTGCACCCTCTCCAAAGCTTCGACATCCTTTCTATAATGGGACAACCAGAATTGAATGCAATACTCCAGATGTGGCCTAAGTAGAGTTTTATAAAGCTGCAACATAACTAGATAAGATCTTTATTAGTCACATGTACATTGAAACACACAGTGAAATACATCTTTTGCATAGTGATTTTGGAGGGCAGCCCGCAAGTGTCGCCACGCTTCCGACGCCAACATAGCATGCCCATAACTTCCTAACCTGTACGTCTTTGGAATGTGGGAGGAAACCGGAGCACCCGGAGGAAACCCACACAGACACGGGGAGAATGTACAAACTCCTTACAGACAGTGGCCGGATTTGAACCCGGGTCTCTGGCGCTGTAAAGCATTATGCTAACCACTATGCTACCGTGCCTGCCTTCCTGGCTCTTGAACTCAATGCCTCGACTAATAAAGGCAAGCATACCATATGCCTTCTTTACCACCCAATCAACTAGGAAGCTATGAATTTAGACCCCAAGATCCCTCTGGTCATCGACACTGTTAAGGGTCTTGCCATTAACAATGTAATGCCTCTCTATATTTGATCTCCCAAGGTACAACACTTCACATTTTGCTGGGTTGAACTCCATCTGCTGTTTCTCTGCAACTCATCTATATCCTGCTGTATCCTTTGCCAGTCTCCTATGCTATCCACAACACCACCAATCTTCATATCATCTGCAAACTTACTAACCCACCCATCTACATTTTCATCCAGGTCATTTATATATATCACAAATAGCAGATGTCCCAGTACGGATCCCTGTGGAACACCACTAGTCATAGACCTCCAGCCAGAATAATCCCATCGACCACTACCCTCTGTCTTCTATGAGCAAGCCAATAGTGAATCCAAACGGCCAATTCACCGTGGATCCCATGCACCTTAATTTTCTGGATGAGCCTCTCATGAGGGACCTTGTCAAATGCCTTACCAAAATCCATGTAGCTAGACAACATCCACAGGTCTACCTTCATCAATAACCTTCTTCACCTCCTTAAAAATCTCGATCAAGTTAGTAAGACACGACTTGCTTCACACAAAGCCATGCTGACTGTCCCTAATTAGGCCATGGTTTTCCAAATGCTCACAAATCCTATCCCTAAAAATCCTCTCCAGTAACTTCCCTACCACTGACGTGAGATTCACCAGTCTATAGTTTTCCCTTTTGAATAATGGAACAACATTAGCTACTTGCCAGTCCTCCAGGACCTCACCTGTGGCTAGAGAGGACACAAAGATATTGGTCAAGGCCACAGCAATCTCATCTCTTGCTTCTCTCAATAACCTGGGGTATATCCCATCAGAACCTGGGGAGTTATTCACCTTAATGTTCTTTGAGAGACCCAAGACTACCTCCTTCTTTATCTTGAAATGCCCTAGCAAATTAGCATGCTCCGCACTGATCTCCCCATCCTCCACATCCTTCTCCTTGGTAAATACTGATGCAAAGTACTCATTTAGGACCTCACCTACATCCTCTGCCTCCAAGCACATGTTCCCTCCTTTATCCTTGAATTGCCCTACCCACTCCCTAGTTATCCTCTTGCTCTTGATGTATGTATAGAATGCCTTGGGATTCTCTTAAATCCTACTTGCCAAGGACTTTTCACGGCCCCTCCTGGCTTTCCTAATTCCTTTCGTGAGTTCTTTTCTGGCTTCTTCATAATCCTGAAGGTCTCTGTTTGATCTTAGCTTCCTAAGCCTTACATATGTTTCCTTTTTCTTCTTGACTAAATTCACCACCTCTCTTGACATCCAAAGTTCCCTGACCTTGCCACCCTTGTCCTTCCTTCTTTACTGAACCATACCTGTCCTGTACTCTATGCAGTAGGTCTTCAAACACTCTCCACATGTCAGATGTGGACTTGCCTAAAAACAGCTGTTCCCAATTAATTCTCCCTAGTTCCTGCCTAATGCTCTCATAATTTGCCCTGCTCCAATTTAATACTGTCCCGCAAGGTCCATACTTATCCTTATCTACAGCTATCTTAAGACTTAAGGAATTATAATCACTGTTCCCTAACTGTTCTCCCACAGAAAGGTCAGTCACTTGGCCAGGCTCATAACCCAACACCAGGTCCAGTACGGCTCCTCCTCTTGTTGGTCTATCTTCATCTTCATGTAAGAAACATTCCAGAATGCACCTAACAAATTCTGCCCCATCTAAAATTCTTGCACTAAGGAGGCCCCCGTTTATATTAGGGAAGTTGAAGTCCCCCACTGCAACAACCCTGTTGTTTTTACACCTTTCCCTAATCTGCCTGTATATCCCAGTGGCTATTGGGGGGTCTGTGGTAGATATCCCATTAGAGTGATTGCAGCTTTCTTATTTTTTGAGTTTTACCCAAATACACTCAGTGGATGAGCCCTTCATTCTGTCCCCCTCTGAGTCTCCATTATGTCCCCTCTGAGTGCAGTTGTGATATTGTTCCTGATTAATTGCGCAACCACCCCACCCCACCCCCCACCCCTATTACCTCCTCCTCTATCTTTTCTAAAACATTGACACCCTGGATCATGAAGCACCCATTCCTGTCCCTCTTTCAACCAAGTCTCTGTTCTGGCTACATAGTCATAGTTCCATGTACTGATCCATGACCCTGTTCATCACCCTTACTCATAATACTCCTAGCATTAAAATACACACACTTCAACCCCTCTGTCCCATTGTGTCTATACTTTGCTCCTGCCTGTTCTTACTGGTCATGACATCTATCTTCCTCTCAATTCCTCCATTTTCTGACCTGGTGCTCTGATTCCCATCCCCCTGCCAAACTAGTTTAAACCTTCCAGAGTAGCATCAGTGAAACTCCCAGCCAGGAGATTGGTTCCCCTCCAATTGAGGTGCAACCCATCCCTCTTGTACAGGTCACCTCTGCCCCAGAAGATGTATGAGATGTAGGTAGGCCTACGGCAATAAACTTGAACTTCAGCAGGTTTGGGACATCCATGTTCAAGCAAGAATCCCAAAATTGTTGAATTGGATCTATGAACAAGCCAGGATAAGCTAAATGGGAGGTGGTGTGTGTGTGTGTGTGGGTGGGGGGGGGGTGGGGGGGCGGTGGTGGGGGGAGGTCTGCATGATCAGACTTGGGATGAACTAGTGGGGAAATAATTAAGCCAGAGATGGTGGGGTCATAGGGCATCAGGCTGGGACAATCTGGTTGCCAGATCATGATGGGGTAGTTGTGGGTGGGGGCATGATCAGGCTGGAGTTGAAGTGGTGAAGTTGGGGTGGGCAGAGGGGGAGGTAACTGGAGGGGCTGATGGTGTGACTAGGCCAGGGATGAACTGAAGGCACAATGAGGCCAGGGAACACTCAAGTTCAGGATAAGACCTTGGATGAGGGGGCATGATAGTAACTGAATTTCAATCCATAACCTTCCGAGTCAGAGACAAATGCAGCACCACTAAGCCATAACTCACACCATAACATGAAAAGAGTAATTTAGGATACATTCATGAGAATGTGAAAAGCTGTTCCAACTCAAAGATGGGCTTTACATAACCTTGCTTCCATTCACATTCTCTGCAGATGCTTAATGCTTCAGTTGCGATTCTACCAAGATAAATTGGAAAGCTTATTTACAGCTCTTCCTCGGTATCCAGCTCATTCTTAACTTGCCCATTCACATTTACCAATGCCATAATGCTTTTCCATTTTCCACCATGGCAAGGAAGTCCAAATCAGAGGTCAACTCGGGTTGTACATGAAGTCGTATTAAACATGAAGCTTAAAATTCCACTGTGGAATTCAGCCAATGAGATTACTATTCAAAATTAAAAACAATATGATTTGTTTACTTGTATTTTTCCATTCAATTAATACTGCACTTATGATCTTGTAAATCAATGGAACACTTGAATTGCATAATGAAAGTTGTTCATGTATTTTAATGTGCACAGATTGGAAATGACTCGATATAGCAATTAGCAATAAAATTATAAACACCGATGTATCCTTGAATCTGCAATAAAACAGTAGAGGCTGCTCCATACTTATGTTGGAGAAGTACACCTTAATTAAAGAAACTTCCCCAGTTCTTCCAAATGAACACTGAATTACTAATTATTACTAATGTTAAATATTTAGAAATGAATATTCTTTACCAAAAACAGGTAATAGCAAGTTGAGGAGTGGAAGTCATTACCGAATCATTATTATTGTATTATTTGCTTCATAATAGAATGTAAAGTATTAATATTACCAAATGTATCTGAAAATAATGAAACACAAAATCATGTAGTTCACAACTTTGCACTCTACACTTTAACCAGTAGTAGACCATTATGGTAACTTTGCCAAAGGTTATTGCGCCAGTAAGTGATACACATGTTAATTTTAATACTTTAAGGTAGAGTCATTGTTGTAATGGACAAAAAAATAGATCCTGTACCAAAATAAATAATGATTTTGTTTTTGGATTGTTTTGTTTTTTTTTCAACGTTTAGTTCCTTGACACAATGATTCAGCAATACCACTGTTTTAACCACATGGCCATCTGTGAACACCAGAGTCCATTATTAAGGATGAGGTTTCAGGGTACTTGGAAGTACATGATAAAATGGGCATGGTTTCCTTCAGTGGAGATCTTGCCTGACAAATCTGTTGGAATTCTTTGAAGAAGTAACAGGTAGGATAGACAAAAGAGAGTCAGTGAATATTGTTCACTTGGATTTTCAGAAGGTCTTTGACAAGGTGCCGCACATGAGACTGCTAAGCAAGATAGGAGCCCATGGTATTACAGGAAAGGTACTAGCATAGATAGAAGATTGGCTGACTGGCAGAAGGCAAAGAGTGGGAATAAAGGGGGCCTTTTCTGGTTGGCTGTCGGTGACTAATGATGTTCCTCAGGGGTCGGTGTTGAGTCCCCTACTTTTCACGTCATATGTTAATGATCTGGATGACATAATTGACGGTTTTGCGGCCAGGTTTGCGGATGATACAAAGATAGGTGGAGGGGCAGGTAGTGTTGAGGAAGCAGGGAGTGTGCAGAAGGACTTGGACAGTTTGGGAGAATGGGCAAAGAAGTGGCAGGTGGAATACAGCATAGAGAAGTGTATGGTCATGCACTTTAATAGAAGGAATAAAGGTGTAGACTATTTTCTAAATGGGGAGAGAATTCTGAAATTGGAGGTGCAAAAGGACTCAGGAGTCCTAGTGCAGGATTCCCTGAAGGTTAACTTGCAGGTTGAGTCAGTAGTAAGGAAGGCAAATGCAATGTTTGCATTTATTTCGAGAGGACGAGAATATGAAAGCAAGGATGTAATGCTGAGGCTTTATAAGGCATTGGTCAGACCACATTTGGAGTACTGTGAGCAGTTTTGGGCCCCATATCTAAGGAAGGATGTCCTGGCACTGGAGAGGGTCAAGATGAGGTTTACAAGAATGATCTCAGGGAAGCAAGGGTTAACGCATGAGAAGCATTTGATGGCTCTGGGCCTGTACTCGCTGGAGTTTAGAAAGATGAGGGGGGATCTCATTGAAACCTACTGGATATTGAAAGGCCTGGATAGAGTGAACTTGGAGAGGATGTTTCCAGTAGTGGGAGAGTCCAGGACCAAGGGCACAACCTTAGAAGAGAAGGACATCCCTTTAGAACTAAGATGAGGAGGAATTTCTTCAGCCAGAGGGTGGTGAATCTGAGGAATTCATTACCACAGACGGCTGTGGAGGCCAAGTCACTGGGTACATTTAAAGCGGAGGTTGATAGTTTCTTGATTAATAAAGATGTCAAAGGTTATGGGGAGAAGGCAGGAGAGTGGGGTTGGGAGGAAAAAAATAAATCAACCATGATCGAATGGTGGAGCAGATTCTATGGGCCGAATCCTAATTCTGCTGGCATGTCTTATGGTCTTATGTCTTATAGGATCCCACTTTCACAAATTGGTTCAAACAAAAACACTGTACAGTAATATTCACTTGTGGCACACATGTGAGAATATGACCACTTTATTACATTGCAGGCAAATGGGATTTATGTAGGTAAGTACAATGGTCAGCCTGGACAGGATGGGCCAAAAGGCCTGTTTCTGTGCTGCACGATTTAATCAGTCTCTTGTAAAAACAATAATTCATTTGTACTGTTTATACTAGCCCAATGCATTCTTAACCACAGTCGTCAGAGTCATCCAAGTCATCCACAATTGGCTCACAGAAGTATCTTGAACATAAGTAAATAAACACCTATAGATTGAAACAGTATCTACCACATCACAAGGTTATGTGTTCAAATTCAGTTACCTATCATGTCCCCTCATCCAGGGTCTTCTCATGGTCTTCTCAGGGTCTCATGGCCTCCTCAACGTGCCATCAATTTATCCCTGGCCTAGTCATGCCCTCGGCCCCTGTTCCCGCCACCCCCACCTTAACCTCATCACCAGCCTGATTATTACCTCACCCACCACATTTTCATGTGAAATCAAAATATTTCAATTTACCGCTTAAACTACAGTACAATCGAACTGGATAGGTCACAGAACCACTGAGGAAAATAGCACAACAACAACAATTTTTATTTGTACAATACCTTTAAAATCATAAAGCATTCCGGAACACTTCACATGAACATCAATGGGCACACAATGATAAAAATGCAAAGATAATAATAGGATGGGTGACTAAAACCTACCTCTTTGATCAAGCTTTTAATGAGTTTCATAAAGCAGGAAGGAGTGGTAGAAACTTCGAGATGATTAGATTAGGAAATCTAGAGCTTTGGGCCTTGATGTTAGAAGATAAGGCTGGCAAGTGAGGTAAAGGGAATGGAGAATGAACAAGAGGCCACTTACATGCAGATAATTTAATCATGGGATTGTTGTACTACTTGAATTACCAGGCGTGTTTCCAGATTTTGTATAAATTTTGTTCATACAACCAAAAAGCTTTTTCAAGCTATCCTTTGTACCATCATCACCAGCGTCACTTAAATGGAGAAACAACAATAAAAGCATAAATGAAAGAAAGAACTGAAATAAAATGGATGATTCTACAAATACTCAGCAGACAGTATCTGTGGAAGAGAAACTGAGTTAATATTTCAGTTTGCTAGCCTTTCATCAGAACTGGTTCTGAATTCTGCCCGCTTCGGTCTATCCCTTTCCACTTTAGCACTGGGTTCAGCCAATATTGAGGACATGACTTCATATAACCTCCTCCTCCTGCTGACTGTTTGATCTGATTCATGGGCTGTGAATCTCTTATCTATTACATGCTGATTTTGCTGGCATTCACATAATCTTGTATGATAGTTTTGAGAACAGAATAGAATAGAATAGAACAGAATAGAATAGAACAGAATAGAATAGGAATAGAGCACAATAGAAATAGAACTGTACAGCACAGGAACAGGCCCTTCAGCCCATAATGTCTGTGTCAACCATGATGCCAATCTGAACTAATCCCATCTCCCTGTACATGGTTTATATCCCTCCATCCCCTGCCCGTTCATATGCCTGTCTGAATGCCTCTTAAACATTGTTATCGTATCTGCTTCCACCACTTCCCCTGGCAGCATGTTCCAGGCACCTATCACACTCTGTGTTTAAAAAAAAACTTGCCTCATAAATCTCTTTTAAACTTTCCTCCTGTCAGTTTAAAGCTATGTCATCTGGTATTTGACATTTCCACCCTGGGGAAAAACCTCTGACTATCTACCCTATTTATGCCTCTCCACATAGAGAACTGCACAATCCTCCCCCATGCGAAGTTGCATTTGACTCAAGTCATGGTTCTGTATTGTATTGCGTGGCACTAAAATTACACTAAATGGAATCAACTCAGAACAAATCTGGCAGCTCAAAACTGGGTATCCATGTTGTGCTGCAGACCAGTGACAGAAATCTACACCACCACAATCGGTATACTTGTGGTCTGACATATCCCTCACTTTACAATTACAAACAAGCCTGTTGGATCAACCCTAATACTTTGAGGTGTGCAGAAGGGAATACTGAGACCAACACCAGGCATACCTAAAACCGAGTTCTCAATCTGGCAAAGCTTCAACAGAAGATAACCTAAACAGCAAAAAACAGAATGCATTGACTGCGCTAGGCAATCCCACAACCAATTAGTCATATCAAAGCTCTGTAATTCTGCCTAATCTTGTTGAGAATTAAGGTGTACAACTAAAAACCCAACAAACAGCTGGAATCTCCAAACATTCCCATCCTCGACAATGGTAGGGCCCAGCCAAAGATAATGTTCATTCAGAAGTCCCATTACCAGTGATGTCTGCATGTCAAGAAATAAATACATTACTGAACATATAAGAATTGCAATCAAATCAAAACTTGCACTGTTCACAATTGGAAAAAGACATTTTTTGAAATGGTTTTTTTAAAATTTCAAAGGAGTAAAAATAATTTATCATTTTGGATTAAGACTTGCAGACTGTTTCGTACACGTTCAGATTTGTCTCATTGTCAGTTATTGCCTGATTTTGTTCCCGTGTAACACTTCGGAATATTTTCCTGTTTGGTAAATGCCATATAAACTCATTATTAATGCTGATGATTAGAATTATATTGCACTGAGATCCTTTGCTGAAATACTTTGTAGGACTTAAAACTTCAATTCTGCTCGCAGAAGTATCAGATCTAATGTATCAATTAGGATACCTTTGGGATCATTTATCACATCTCACAGGAATTAATTGAACCTTACTTGCTAACTGTAGATTGATAAAAGCCTAAGGGCAGCCTAGTAGCTCATGCAAATTTGGAGATATTGAAAATAAAAGGCAAAACAAATACCGGAAGCAATGCTAAACCCAGATACCACCTTCAAAAGGAAATTAAGTTGTAGCCATAGGCCATTTATCCCATGAAGCAAATGCATACATAAATCAGCTATGACTAATACCAACAGCTGATTGACCCTTCTGTGGACACGATAACCATCAATAAAATAATTCAAGATAAAAGCCTTCAATTATTAGCAAGTAGACTTAAAAGGTGAATATATTAACAAAGCTTTTATTTTATGAGCAAGGACTCTTTTAGATTCAAATGCTGCAAACCTTCAAAAAAGTTTGAAATAAGTATGGAGTAAACTGAGAACATTGCAAAGACATAACAGTACAAAGCAATGGGCATAAATCTAATACGATACTGGTCAGGTCTTAGGCATCTCACCAGGTATCCATGATGATCAGAGATACTAACCAATTTAAAATTGACATGTGTCATCAGAGTTTAAATGAAATGAGAACCAGTTATTTATATTTTGTTTGTTTCTGTCAATCAACATCAATAATTTGGACTACCATGAGCGGAGTCCAACTGATGCACTTTCTTGAGGAAGGGTAGCCACAGTTAAAACATCCACAAAGTAACACAGTCCAGTTATCATAGCAGACACAATACTGAAGATTGTCACTGACTCCATTCAATAGAAACTCCTAAAGAGAACTTAGCACCCCATGGCAGTCTTCAGCCAGATGATGCCATTCTGAAATGGCACCAAGCATGGTTTTATGTTGTTGGCACACATGGTATTGGGGGACTGGAGAGTATCTTTCTCAAATTTGGCTGGCTTCAGCTATATGGTGACATTTACAAAGTGATCTTTATCAATGAGCACACAGCAGACCCAATCTCAGTACAAACAGATGTCAAGCAAGGCTACATCTTCTATCAGTTCTCCATCCTCATTGCCACAATACTGCACCTCACTTCCAATAAGCCTCCTGTGGGAGTGTAGCTAATCTACAGGACAAATTGGAAATAGTTCAACAAATGTTACTTCCATTTCAAAACAAACTTCACTCATCGAGCTGCAACATGTAGATGACGCTTGTGAATGTGTAAGTTTGGACACCAAGCTACAGGACATCGTCAACTTGTTCCTTGAAGTGCTCAATGAAATAAGTACCTTCACTGAACATCTACCAAACCAAGGTCCTCTAATAACCTGCATAACACCACCCTCAGACAATATAGATCCATGATGAGACCTGGAAAACATGGAACATGCGGTATATCTTGAGAAGAACTTGATGATAAAATTCACTATCATTTCAGTGTGCCAGCACTCCTTTGGCCATCTAAAGTAAAGAGTATTTGAAAATCAAGACCACAGAGCTGGCACAAAGCTTATGGTCGACCAGCACCAGTGATGCCTGCCCTCCTTTGCTTCTGAAATATGGACTACTTATAGCAGGTACCTCAATGCAATGGAGAAGTACCACAAATGGCATCTCCAGAAAATCCTCTCAATCCACTGGCAGAATAAGCAACTCAACAACAACATCTATTCCTAGGCCAACACCTCCAGCCTTGAGGCCCCAGTTACACTCAAGCTGGCTCTACTGGGCAGGCCACATTCCTTTCCATCCACAACACCAGACCCCTGAAACAAACACTCTATTTCAAGTTCCATCATGACTAGAGAGTAACAGGTGAATAGAGGAAATGATTGAAGGATGTTGTCAAAGCCTCCTTGAAAAAAAAAGGTACAACTTCCCTACAGATGGGTGGAAACCTCTAGTCCATAATTGTCAATGGAAATGAGAATCCTCAGTGTGTTTATTGGGAGCATGGAAGAACCCAGCATAACTGATGGATGGGGTATACTATTTCACAAACTACAAACCTGTTCCATCAAGTACCTCCTGACCTAACTGTGGCAGAGACTATGGAGCTCACATTAGTTTCATTAACAATCTCAGAACCTCGCAGAACTGGAGTGGAAGCAAGACATCCTGAATCCAGATGCATTGCCTCCGAAGAACACTAATCAATTTCAGGCTCTAAGCTCTTTCTATTCAAAGACTGAGGGCATACATGGTACCCTGACTTCTATCTTGGGAGAAATTTTTTTTTAAAATGTGTGCTTTACACCTGCATGCAATTTTACCTGGTGATGCAGCTGAAGATGACTATAAAAGTGTGAAGCTTAAATAGATTTAAATAATGAAGAGGAAGAGGAATGCCACATGAGACACAACAAAAATCACTAGGATTTCTCTAGCCAGAAACAATTGTCCTCCCCCAACAGAACTACTTTGCTGCTTGTTGGGTTCCTCATGACACTACAGAGCAGTTAACTTGCAAACTCCGCAGCTGGATTGCTTTATAGTTAACATCTAACTTCTTGAGACTCACTGCCTCTGGAAATTGAGCAACTACGCTGCAAACAATAGAGAAAAAACAAAACTAGTGCAATGTTTTCACAGAAATACATAAATGGCATATAGAATGTCATTATACCAACTTGGTTGCTTATCCTTCCAGGCACAGATATAAAATGACAGCAATAAATTCTGTTACAAAATATAATGAACCACAGTCCCTTAGAGTAACAAATTCACAGTTGTTAACAAAGAAATATTTTAGTACGGGAAATAAAGAGAGCCATCTTTATACGTTATGCCTAAGCAAATCCTAAAATTTGAAGGACTAAGAATCCACTGATGATAACAGACAGATCTAATGTAATTTTACCAATTAGATAATGAAAGTTCTAGTTCGAAGCACATGAAATAAAGATGATGCATAATGACATTGTTACTGTACTTAGTTTATAGTTCATGCAGCAGCACATTTGCATGTGATCTAAAAATGAGTTTATTTTAACTCTTGTGCAATTTGTAGATCAGTTTATGAAAGCAGAACATTGTTTTTGGTGGAGAAGTTTTGAACAAGTGTGTCCCAATGATCGTATGAGAATAATCAATATTTCATGAGAGTCCTGATTCTTAATTTATGGCTATTTTTCCACATCAAACAGCCTTGAACATGAATATGTTTTGGGAAGTATAAAGTTTTTTCTCGTTTGTAAATATTAATGACCATAGAATTCTGTAGCAATGACAGACTAATACTGTATTTATCTCACTTTTTACACAAATCTCATAAATCCCATTACAACTGAAACTCATTTGAATCACCATTCATATGACAGTTTGCTGTTACTTTCACAGTTTCTAATCACAGTAGCAGTAAAAATGACACTAAAAGAGTCTGCATCACTCACAGTTCTTAGCAATGGTCTGTCCTTCCATGCAGGTCACTGCACTTATTAATGAAACATTCTATAACTAAAATATTAATTCTTGCAACCTAAACAAAGCCTTCCTCACATCAAAATATAAACTTTTAGTGCTGATGTAAAAAAGGTAATAAAGGTTTTATTGAAAAGCTTTAAAAGGAAATGACTAGCTCTCTCCTGAACAAAGTGAATTCAAATGCAAATACCACAGTCCTGCAAATTTTAACCTTTGGACAAGCCTACCATGCTGGCTTTGCTAAAAGCATTGCTAAAGTCCATGTAGACAAAGTATACCACTCTGCACATGTCAGACCTCTTGGTCACCTCTTCAAAAAACTCAATCAAATTTGAGAGACATGAATTCCTACACTAAAGCCTGCTGTCTATCCCTAATCAGTCCTTGCCCTTCCAAATGCAAATAAACCTTGCCTCTCAAATTCCCTTCCAGTAACATTCCCACCACTGATACAAGACTCAATGACCTGGAGTTCCCTGGCTTTTTCTTGCAGCTATTCTTAAATAAAAACACACATTAGCCATCCTTCTGTCTTCCGGTACCTCATCTATGGCTAACAAAGTTACAAAAATCTCTGCCAGGGACCCAGCAATTTTTTTCCTTTGCTTCCCACAATGTACCAGGGTACAGTTGATCAGGACCTCAGGATTTATCCATCTTTATGCCCTTCAAGACTGCCAAAACTTCCTCTTTTGTAATATCGATATGTTTCAGGGTATCATTGTTCTCTTCCCTGAGCTTATTAGCTTCCATTCCATGTGCTTCTCCAAAGTAAATACAGATGAGAAGCATTCATTTAACATCTCCTGTGGTTCCACACATAGATTACCACAGTGATCCTTCAGGGGATCTGCTCTCTCTGCAGTTACTCTTTTGCTCTTAATATACTAATAGAATCTTTTAGGATTCTCCTTTAGCTCATCTGTCAGGGACATCTCATGGCCCCCTTTTGCTCTTCTAATTTCCTTCTTAAGTGTACTATTCTATCCCTTATACCTTTTAAAGGACTTGCTTGACCCCTTCTGCCTATATCTGACATATGCCTCCTTTTCCTGACCCGAGCCTCAATATCTCTCATCAACTAAGGTTCCCTGGTCCTGCCAGCCTTGCCCTTCACTCTAACAGGCCGAAGGGCCTGCTTTGTGCTGTATGGTTCTATGTTAGCCCTGAACTCTTCCTATCTCATTTTTAAAAGCCTCCCAGTTGTATTTTATCTGCAAACAGCCTCTCCCATACAGCATCTGCAAGTTCTTATCTGATGCCATTGAAATTAGCATTCCCCCAATTTAGGACTTTAACTTGAGGACCAGTCCTACCTTTTTCCATAACTATTTTGAAAACAATAGAATTATGGTCACAGGTCCCAAAGTGCTCTCCCACTAACGCATCAACCAGTTGCTCAGCCTCATTTCCTAAGAGGAGATTGAGTGTAACCTTTTTTCTAGTAGGGCATCTAAATATTGCTTCAGAAAACTTTACTGGACACACTTAACAAATTCTGCCCCATCTAATCCCTTAGCACTATGGCAGTCCCAGTCAATTTCGGCACAGCTTTGTGGGCCGAAGGGCCTGAATTGTGTTGTAATTGTTCTATTGTTCTATGTCCTAGTATCAGGGAAGTTAAAATCACCTACTATTACAACTCTATTATAACAATATTGTTTTTTTAAAAGCTGAGCAGTTAACACCTAATCTAGGTACATGTTCCTGCTTCAATTTGCTATGTTACTATGATTTAACTTCCATGATTATTAATAAGGACAAGGAAATGGTCATGCCCATTTGACAAAAATCAATGTGCAAACATTGAAAGACTTTCTCTGGCCAAGCCCACATTTGCTCTGGTGTTTTCGTAGGTGTCGATCTGCACTCTTAACAGGTAGTGCACTAATTCATCCTCTTGTATGCTTCTGTGAACAAGTCAGTGACATCTTGAATTTTAGTCTTTAAAAAATGTGCAAACAAAGGCATTGTCTGTATCCTGAAGCTTGACGACTGAGGTTCAGGAGACCTTGGTTCTGGAGTGTAGTTGCTGTAGGTTGAACAGTTTCCCATTAGTTCTGAAGATTAACTTCTTTCTCACAGAAAGTTTGTTGGTGGTGAGGTGCAGCATTGCAGCAAGAAAGATTGAGAAAAGTGTTGGGATAACGTTGTAGCCTTTTTATGGCCTTCACTGAGATTGGTGCTGTTATCGACCGGTTGTTGGCATGAAGCAAACATAAGTTATAGATGAATTTCCGTGAACAAACGAATTTGAGTAAGATATTCAGTAGTCCATCCCAATTGATGGGGTCAAAGGCTTTAGCGAAGTTGAAGGTGGCCAGGAATAGTAACTGATATTGTTCTTTGCTTTTCTCGTGTGGTGAAGATTGTGTTCACTGTGACCCCAGATGGACAGAATCCATACTGTGATTTGGGGAGCAGTTCTTGAGTCCCAGCAGGCAGTGGTTGAGCAGGACCTTGATGATGACTTTCCCTACAGCAGACAACAGGGAGTCAACTCAACAGTAATACAGTCAGACTTGTCTCCTTTCTTGTAGCTGGTTATGATTACAGCATCTCTGAGATCTCCTGGCTCATCCTTCTCTCCCCAGATTGTGGATTTGTGACAGAAGCTCTTTAATGCTGTGCTTTAGTGTAGTGTAGTTTAGCGGTTAGCGTAACACTATTACAGCGCCAGTGACTCGGGTTCAATTCCGGCCACTGTCTGTAAGGAGTCTATACGTTCTCCCTGTGTCTGCGTGGGACTCCTCCTGGTGCTCTGGTTTCCTCCCACATTCCAAAGTCGTACAGGTTAGGAAGTTGTGGACATGCTATGTTGGTGCCGGAAGCATGGTGACACTTGTGGGCTGCCCCCAGAACACGCTACACAAAGATGTATTTCACTGCGTGTTTTGATGTACATGTGACTAATAAAGATATCTTATCTTATATCTTATCTTATTTTTAGGAGTTCAGTAGCCCATTAAACTGCTCAAATGTGGACGACTGCTCATCATGAGTCATCATTCAGCAAGGGCAGATACTTTTATTCGCTGCCCTTGGTCAATTGAAGCAAAGGGTATTTAAAGATCAAAACCTCAGACCTGGTATACAGCCATGGTCTACCAGGTAGTAGTGATCTCTATCCTCCTGTATGCTTCTGATACCTGGATAATTCCAGGCAAAATCCTCCAAATTCACTGTTAAGATAGATCAACCAACATCTGCTTTGTCTCCCAGGCCAACATCCCTTCCTTTGAAACCCCAGTTACTCTGAGTCAGCTATATTGGGCAGGTCATATCATTTGCTGGCCTGACCACAGACTCCTGATATAGGCAAGCTATTCCGAGTCCACTTATGGAGGAGATTTACCAGGCAGACAGAGAAAAATATTCAAGGATGTGCTCAAAGTTCCTTGAAGAAGTGCAATGTCCCAACTGACTCCTGGGAACCTCTTGACTAAAAGCAGAGAAGGAACATTCAGGATGGCATTGAAAGCCTCAAGGCAGTGCATCAGAAGCACACAAAAGCCCTCTGTAAGTGATGGATGGAGGGCATTATCTAAAAAACTACCCATCTGCCCGCCCCATCAGGCACTTCCTGCCCCATCTGTAGTAGAGACTGCAGTTCCCACATTGGCCTCAGCAGCCATCTCAGAAGCCACAGAATGCAAGTAAACACAAGTCATCCTCAATCCTGTGTTATTGCCTAGATGCAGAAGAATGCTGATTTATCAACTCCTGTAGCCTTTAGTCCAAACTTGGCCAGTGTACAGAATGGTGAGCAATTGTTTTCTGTCCTATACGAATGAATTCTGTAAAAGACTCTGTCCATATTCTTGGTTTTACAGCTGCAGATTTTACCATACACATGCCCTGTTGTAAATGACAACTCATTTCAGTAGAAATAAAATGGTTCTAGATCTTCATCTGTTCATTTTCTGACTAACCTTTCATAATGTTTGCTTAAGCACAACATACAGCCTGATTTTTTTGCTATTTTCAATTTCACCTGAAAATTGTGTAGACTCCCATGTTTAGACTCTCATGGGGTCATTTAGACAATGCATCTGCCACTATGTTCTGCTTAAAGGTCTTCTGCTGAAAGGTCTTTTACCTTTTAATCATACTGAGAATAGAATAATTGTCCACTGTGTCATTTATGATGCTGGCATTGGTGGTATAGCTGGCATTGATGGTATAGCTGACTTTGTGTCCAAATTTGACAATAATGGTTTGAGACCTTTTACTAGTTGGAACAGCCTTCCAAAGAGTAATTGATGTAGCTTTTTGACACCAATACTTCCTATTTTGTTTGGGCATAATTTAGTTCTAATTTTGTCCAATGCTGGATTCAAAGGTATTGGGTTTTTCCTGCCTGTCATCCATTACATGGCTGATAAGCACCTCAAGATCAGAGCTTGAAGCATCACACACTGACCTTAATTCACAGGCAGTGTTGGAATGGACAAAAAGGGCTGTACTACTTAACTGTACCTTCCACATACCTTAAGATCATTGTTGCTCTCTGCCCCAGCTACTTCCTTAATAATGATAAAGAGGCAAAAATACTGATGCAAATCCGCCAGAGAGCATGTGCAATATTGGACCATTCTGAGACCTTGGAGCTTTTGCAATGGCTTGCACCTCTTCTTTTATAGGCTGTAAACTATGCAATCCACTCATAAGCAAGAGAAACCATTTCATGTTGCATAAAAGCACAAGTTTCTCTGTAAAGCACAAGTATCTTTAATACTCTGATAGAATTTGGAAATATTGTTCCTCAGTCTGTGCAATAATCATTGAGCTAATTAAACAAACATCCTGGTAACATTTTGTCAGAGTTTAAGGAATTATTTAACATCATATTGGAGTTACATAGAGCATAGAGACAAATACAACACAGGAACAGGCCTTCGACCTACAATGTCTCTGCTGACCATGATGCCAATTTAAACTAATCTCATCTGCCCACACATGGTCTATATCCCTCCATTCCCTGCCTGTTCATGTGCCTGTCCAAATGCCTCTTAAGTATTACTATCATATCTACTTCCACCACCTCCCCTGGCAGCACATTCCAGGCACCTACCACTGTGTGTAAAAAAAAACACTGCCTCATAAATCTCCTCTAAATTTTCCCTGTCTCACCTTAAATCTACGCCCTCTAGTATTTGACATTAAACCCTGGAAAAAGACTCTATCTACCCTATCTATGCCTCTCATAATTTTATATGTGGAGTAGAAAAAGACTTCTTATGCATTTTCATCATCAGGAATTGTTGGATATCCTGATTGACATTTGGTTGCATATATGCATGAGAAAAATCTAATGTTGTCAATAATTTCACTCCACCTAGGTCAGCATAAAGGATAGTGTTCATGATTGAGCATGACCTTATAGTCACCACACAGCCTGACGGTTCTATCTTCTTATGGAACCACCATTTTTAACAAAACTCATGTTTCTCCAAATTATTCAATCCCTGTTCAATCTGAGCTTTCAATGCATAGAGAACTAGCCATTTTTGCACATGACTTGAGCCTTATGGTAAGCATTGGCATTATCAGGAGTTAAATCCTTTACTACAAAACGCCAAGCCTTTGACACACTCTTTCAGTCACAACACTTTAAAGCCTGACCCTGCATAGATTCTGGTCAATGGTTAAGTCCAGGATGTTGCTTTAGGCAAAAAAAGATAATGGTAACACCAAGAAAAATCAGAAGAAAGTTATGAGACTCCCTATTGATGGAGATGGTCATTATCAGGCACTAGAGTAGTGCAATGTTAACATTCACAATATCATTCCATTTAAATCATGGCAAGATTTTGCTACATTTGGGGACAGACTGCCTCCTTGTCTCAGCCTTCATTCAGGGAGTAAAATCATTATCTGAACTGAAGAGAAGTTAGGCACAGCGTGAAAACACTCTCTTTATCAATGCATGCAGACAAGAAAGGTGCCTGCCACAATATTAAACCAATTTACCAATTTACCATTGGCAGACATAAGGAGTCAATGCGAGCTTCCATGTGGTATTACATTGACGATAAGAATCTTCTGAAAGTAGTCATTTACTCTTTGTACATTCAGAAAGTGAGATTTCTGCTGATGTGAAATGTATATATCAAATCACTTAATACACGTGGTCGCTAAACTTCTGGCACCTGTGGTGTGGGCAAAGTTATATGCCTATGCTGCCTACTACTTTCCACTCAAGGTGAAGCAGATGAATTCTCTCCCTGAGTGGAGTTTCTGTGCTACTGCAGTGCTCAGCAGCAAAGCATTCAATGAGGCTTGCAGCATCCACTGCTCCCTGGAATAGTACAGAAACTAAAGAGTTCAAGCTCACTGTGACAATCACTTTCAAGGGGACAGCAGACAAGACATAGGTCCACAACAAATGGGCCTCAGCGACCACTATTTCAGAAATTCATGGCCACGTCTTAGCCAGGTGGAAAGAGGAAAATTGCTCCCTGTCATCTAAAAGAGGAAAATAAAGCTCTTAACTTCAACACTCTTTGAATTCAATTAAAACTTGTGACTGCCGAGTATGGTAATTGCTCTGTTTGATCGTGTTCCTGTGAAATGCCTTAGGACTTTTTCCATGTTAAAGGAGCTATATAAATGTAAGCTGAAGAGAAGAATATTTCCTTGAAGGAGAGTGACATGATGTTTGAAAATGCCATAACGCAATATCCAGTTCTTTAGACTTGTTGGATACTTTAAATCCATGCAGATTGAGTTTAAGTAATTGTGTAGTCCAGTCATTGCCATTTGCACCTGCTAAGTATTGTAATAGTTTTCAGAAAGAGGATCAATATATGAATGCAACCTGCTCCAACAGCTAGATGAAGAATACATCTCGATGCCTTACACCGAAATTCAATGCAATTGAGTTTATGAGAGGTCCAGGATAATGACAACTTTTTTTTTAACCTTACATGGATAACAGTGCATCATATCTCCAGTCTACAGTGAGTCCCACTGACATTCTGCTGAACACTCCTGAAGACTACTTGAAATCTGATATTTTGTTCAACTCAATATTCAAACACAAGATCTATTTTGATAGACATTTGAAAGCTTAGTCATCAAAATATCAGTGTCTACATTTCAGTCAAATTTGTTAACCCTCATTTTAGTGGAAACAAACTGAGAATGTAAATTGTACACCCAAGAAATGAAATTAAATGCTGAATACTTCTTCAGATGAAAATGTATGGAATTGCTCTCAGCTGGATTACTGTCCCTAAAGGCAACCAGGGATCTGAAGAAAGAAAATCTTTATTCCATGCTGATTTTTTGCAGGAGGAGCACCAAAAGATCTGATACATGGCAAAGATAAAGATGATACAGAATTCCATGAAAGTTTAAAATTATTCAGAACTGGATATAGCTGCGAGGAGAACAGGTAGCTCCAGTGGTGTATTTGATGTTAATGAAATTATCTAAAGGGTTACAGAGTAAAAAGATAATAATTTAAACTAATGAGCATGGAGAAGATCAGGATGACTTCATAAAAAAGCCATAGATGTGGGTGGATTCTCGAAAATGAAGAAAAATCATTCAACTTTTCAAAATATTCAGACTTGATAGCTAATAAAAAAAGCCAATTACTTTGTGATTTATTTTTTAAAATGCTTTATATAAACATGTTTGCTAATCTTAAAAGCAAAGGTGAGACACATTGGTCCTCCACCTCCCATGCCCTGTAACAACCATCACAATGCCCTAAGCTTGCAAACTTTGCCCAATCCTTTCCCTGACCACTGATCTGCCAACCCAAACTCAACCCTTTTACCTCCTGAAAGAAAATAGGGAGATTGCTGTAAGCTGCATGATCCACAATTTTCCTCCTGTGGGTCAAACCTTGCAATGCATGAAAGAGCCAGGGTAGGTGCAGTGATCTTTAATGGAGTGGCTGGATGCCACTTCTGTGATTTCCATCCACACATGCACATCCATGCTGTTCACAGGCTATTTATGCAGAAGCACATTTTCACAATGCAAGAGAGCCAGGTATCCTTTAAGTAATGCCGCAGCACCAACTATCACCAGCTTGCAAACTCTATCCAATCCTTTCCTCAACCAACTCAAACTGAACCTTTTATCTTCTAATCCTGGCCACCACAACTGCCCTCTGATCCCTTACCCCAGCTCCAATTTGCAGTGCTCTCCCCAATATCACCAGCTAATGTAGTCTATTACGTATGGTAGCACTGCGGTAAAGTTACTGGAGAGCAGCCAAAGTTCCGGACCACTGATCAACAGACACAAGAATCTAATCCTGCCATGATAGCTGTCAAATTTGAACTCAATTAATTAAATAAACCTGGTGTTAGAAGATGATACCTATAATGGTAACTATGAAAACATCAGTGTCATGTAAATCCACCTGGTTCATTGTCCTTCTGAGGAGGAAATCTGTCATCTTTCTGCAGTGTGGGATAATTGTGACTGCAAACCCAATAATATCTTTGATTCATTTCAGGGCCAAATAGAGATGCCAGCAATGCCCAATGAATAAATGGGAATAACGGCCCAGCCTCAATCACCTGATTTCACCATATAGAAAGGAAAAATCTTTCATCATGTAAAACTTGCCCAGCAGAACATAATACTTGTATCCTCAACTGCTTCTGAAGTTCCCAGTGGCAGAGTCATGGTTAAGACATGCTTTGGTGACTGCTTATTATGGGGGTCTTTCAATTTCTGGTCACCATACACAAGGCGGTAGTTTAAAGTCAAGTCAGCACGTAGCAAGTTGCTGGGCATGAGTAGTCTGTAGCTGGAGAAAGGGCTCAGGTACCAAATCCCCGGAAATTGAGGCCATGCACACAGGTTCTGCCTTCTTTGTTTGAGGGGGCCTCTGGAAGAAAGCTGAGAACATACACAAAAAAATTTGTAGCATTGGTTGTATTAAACCATGAAAAGCTTGGTGGCGTGAATGAGGGAAGGGGTATATCTTGCTCCAATCTAGCACTAGCTTTTGAATCGTTCCTGGAGCAGGTCCCAACAGAATAGAAGAGGTGGCCAGATCCACTTTACCACTTACAAACTCAACTCTCATTCAGCAACTTCTTTCAGAAGCAGAAGTCATCCAGTGTTCAAGTGCTGCAATGGATCCCCGGCCCTGTAGCAAACAATCTCAACTACACCCTTCATGGTTCTGGATACCTACCCATGCTCAAATGGGCTTTGGTGTTTTCATGATATTCCAGCAATAACTGAAGTGAGGCTCTAGCAGAAAAGCCTCCAGAAGCAGGGAAGATGGAAGTTGGACTGCTTGCCTCAGCTAATTTTAGAGAGGATTGAAGAGAACAAGAAAAAGCTAGGAACAGCAAAAAAAAAGGCTGACAGCAGCCCAGAATAGATCTGTGTAGCATGGAGAAGTAACTCTATTCCTTCTGAATACAAATCAGTGATAAAAATGGATATATTTAAGGATTTTTAGTTAAGCCATTTTACTCTCGCAACAGTTAGGAAGCATCTTGATGAGCACCTTATCGCCAATAGGCTACAGTCAAAGTACTGGTAACTGAAATCGGTATAAATCAGTACTTAATGGTCTGCATAGGCCTGGTGGGCCAAAGGGCCTGTTTCTGTGCTGTAGGACTTTGTGACTATAAGTTTCTTCAATGCCAGTAGATAAATATTGTGTAAGGCTGGTTAGGGATAGTCAGCATGGCTTCATCCATGGGAAATAGTGTTTCACGAATTTGATTGAGTTTTTTTGAAGGGGTGACTAAGAAGATAGATGAGGGCAGCTGGGTAGATGTTGTCTACATGGACTCCAGCAAGGCCTTTGACAAGGTACCGCATGGTAGGCTGGCTTGGAAGGTAAAATTGCATGGGATCCAGGGCGAGCTAGCCAATTGGTTGCAAAATTGGCTTGATGGTAGGAAACAGAGGTGGTGGTCGAGGGTCATTTTTCAGACTGGAGGCCAATGACCAGCAGTGTGCTGCAGGAGTCAGTGTTGGGTTCGCTGTTATTCATCATTCACATTAACGATTTGGATGAAAATGTAGGTGACATGATCAGTAAGTTTGGGATGACGCAAAGATTGGTGGTGTAGTGGACAGTGAAGAAGGCTATCTAAGATTACAACAGGATTTTGTTCAACTGGACCAGTGCGCCGAGGAATGGCAAATGGAGTTTAATTCAGATAAATGCGAGGTTTTGGTTTTTGATAAGA
Source organism: Pristis pectinata (assembly GCF_009764475.1). Taxonomy (NCBI): domain Eukaryota; kingdom Metazoa; phylum Chordata; class Chondrichthyes; order Rhinopristiformes; family Pristidae; genus Pristis; species Pristis pectinata. The sequence goes on from NC_067407.1 coordinate 109,569,236, forward strand.
CAAATCAGGGCAGGACTGAGGGTACAGATATATACTTCCTTGGAAGTGGAGATACAGGTTGACAGTGTGATGAAGGTGGTTTTTGACATACTTGCCTTCAATGGTCAGGATATTGAGTACAAGAGCTGGAACGACATGTTACAGCTATACAAGATGGTGGTAAAGCTCCATTTTGGAGTACTGCATACAGTTCTGGTCACCCTGCTATAGGAAGGATGTCATTAAATGGGAAGGGTGCAAAAATGATTTAAGAGAATGTTACTGGGAATGGGGTGTTTTGAGTTACAAGGAGAGGTTGGATAGGCTAGGACTTTATTCCCTGGAGCGTAGAAGGCTGAGAGGTGACCTTATAGAGGTTTATAAAACCATGATGGGCATAGATAAGGCGAATAGCTACAGTTTTTTCCCCAGCGTAGCGGACTCCAAAACTGGAAGGCATATGCTCAAAGTGGGAGGGGAAAGATCTAAAAGGGATCTGAAGGGCAACTTTTTCCACACAGAGGGTGGTCCGTATGTGGAACGAGCTGCTAGGTGAGGTGGTAGAGGCAGGTATAGTTATGACATTTAAAAGACATTTAGACAAGTACATGGATAGGAAAGGTTAGATGGATATGTGCCAAATGTAAGCAAATGGGACAAACTCAATTAGGTAACTTGGTCAGCATGGATGAGTTGGGCTGAAGGACCTGATTTCCATGCTGTATAGCTCTATGAATCTGTGGCACTAAGATTCACAAAATGGGCACAGGTGTTTCATTTCTATTTTAAGATGAGACCACAGAAATATGTAAGTCTCATATAGGCCTATCCACCTCAAGATGTGTCCCTGTTGCACCCGCATTATAGCCATTCAAGAGAATAAGATGTACAAACTCCCCTGGCCTCAACTCAATGTAACTGCTCTGTGTAATGAATTGACCTGTACAATTGGTTTGTAAGACAAGCATTTCACTGTACCTCGGTACAAGTGACAATAATAAACCAATACCAATGCCAATACCAACCACTTCTCACTGTGTAAACCTCAATACAGATGCATCCATAATTCATGAAAAAAAACATGAATAAGGAAGAACAAGTGCCAATGGATATAGAAGGTTGTTTAAGCTGTTGAATCCAGGGTCATGGTTCATATACACTGCTTATGAATATCATCAACCTTTGCATGGTCATCTGTGAACGTGAAAAGTGAAAAGTCTATCATCCACATCTGTGCATTACCATCTTGTAGAAACCACAAACCTTAGAAAATATGGACTCTCCTTTAATCTCTAAAATGGATCTACCCTTTTCGGTGATGTCATAAAATTAAATATAATTACCATGTAAATGACTTGACTGGTGTACTTGGAGACCTTGGTTTTAATCTGTACCAGTCTAGCTCGCCTTGATCTGTCACACTGGGAAGTAGATAATGCAGGAAGTCGGTTACCTTATAGTGACACATCAGCCTGCTCCTACAAAGATTTCTAGCGAGAGGTTTTCAGCACCAAGGAAATGATTGGTATGGGCATGAGTGGTGGATATGCCTGTTAAGGCAAAGCTATCTCTGTAACATTGAGCAACCATTCCCACTTCACTACTAAAAAGGCAAAAAGCTTACCATATACCACTCACAGCTGCAGGTCTTGTACTGGCACAGCACAAAGAGGTATTGACTCATCATTATTACAAGAGAAAATTTTCCATCAATAACTTTTCCTAGTTTTTCCTTCCATCCTACTTAAATAGAAAAATTCATAAAATAGAAGAAAACACCTTTTGAGAGGTATGAACTGACTGAAATCAATGCTCATTAAATACTAACACCATTGAGTCATGCAACCTTATTTAGAGCAGCTGTGGTCACCCTTTCAGAACACCAATTAATTATTACACTATCAAATTAAAACTGAAGTTGCATTCCATTCTTATTTACATTAATGTGCATGACTTATAGCATTCTTATGGAATTTGCAATTCCATCACAAGACCAATTTAAGCATTCAGTATTCTTTTGATCTTTTGATCAAATGAACTTTGTATATGGACTGTAAATGTAATAAGCTATAATTAATAAATATGAAGACAAAAGAGCATATGCTGGTGGCAAACAGGGAAAAAAAGCCATAATTTAAACTGTCAAACAGTAATGTGATCAAACCACCTAACTAAAGGGTTAAGAAGACCCACTGAAGGCATTGCAATAAAGATCATAAAATGCAAGACCAAAGAAGCTGACCAAAAAACCTTGCAATACAACTACATCACTTTAGGTAGACAGAGTAACCATTTAAATGTCACTCTACAAGTTCATATGGAAGAAAAAAAATACACACAGAAACCTACTAATGGATGACTTGACCTGAGACCAAAAACACTAATCAGGAGACAACTTGCTACACATGGCAAAAAAATTTCAGTCATGACCTCCCTTTCAAATCCATGTTGACTCTGCTCAATGTTATTATTATTTTCTAAATAATTTGTTAGCACTTCCTAAATAATAAATTCTAGCATTTTTCCTTTTATTGATGTCAAGCTAAATAGTCATTAATTCCCTGTTTTCTCTCTTCATGTTTATAAAGCCTTGATCTCTGGTTAGGTGCTTAATTATCCAACAACATTCATGATTGGAAGTGGCAGGTTACAGCTTTAATCTGATCTGTTGGCTGTGGGATTCTTTAGCTATGAATCTAACATGGCATTTGGCATACATGTAGTTCCGTGCAGCTCCAGATAGCTCTGTGTAGCACTAGGTTAATCCTCAGGCTTGATAAAGACATCAGAGTGATGAATACACAGGTCTTGAGATGATAGATTATGGTGGAACACAATTCTGCTCCTACACATGGCCCATATGCCTCATGGATATTCTATTTAATTTGGTAGATCTGCAACCTCGATGATTTGGCATGAAAGCTTATACATGTCTGATCCAAGGATGAACAAGATGAAAATCTCCTTAATTCTAACCCAAATGTGCTTTTTGTAGGCTGCTTCAGACACTACTTATACCAAAGCCTCTCCTGGGAAACAAACTGAACAGTTCCTACCAAGCATGCTCAAGATTTGCCTGGTTCCTTGGTGTATGTCTAATAGAATGCCAATACCAACTGTTCTATTGGACATGCACCAAGGAACATAAGAAAGAGAAGCGGGAGTAGGCCGGTATTGGGTCTGCTCCACCATTCAATAAGATCAGGGCTGATCCAGTCTTGACTCAATGCAACCATTCCGCTCTTTCCATTTCATAAATCCACACTCACTCTGTCCTATAATTATGTTCAAGATGCCCTAATTACCACATCCTAATAATAAATTCTACCGTTTCCCCTATTCCTGGTGTAAGGCTCTAGATCTTCATTTTTCTCTCTCACCGCTCATGTAAGTAGCAGAGTTCACTTAGTGGCTTTCAATCTGTGGAAACCTTTTGAGAATCAATGGAATTTTATATTAGAGGATGAGAACGGGAGCAGGAGGAGGCCAATCAGCCGCTGGAGCCTGTTCCACCATTCAATAGGAAAATAGTTGAGCCAATTTGATCTGAACATCACCATCCCTCTCTGTTTCCATACCCCTTGACTCCCATGAGTATATTACTGCTATTAAATAGCATTAATGTATGCTTTTGTAATCCCAGGGCAGATTGGAGGCAAGCAAAGCTCTGTGATCACAGCAGTCTTCTTCTCAATCACTCTCGCTGCATAATTGCATCTCAAGTTTTTTGCTGCTGTATGGGACAACAGGATAAATGGAAACTTTTCTGCCTTTGTTACCTCTGATCCAACCTCAGTCATTAAATCACAATACAGACACGATGCTTGCTTATATGCATGTTTGGAAGCTAACCTCGAGTCACCCATCCTTCATTGAAGTGCATGAGCAGAAAAACATCTGGAAGATAAAGATCCCCTACCAACATACCCCTGGAACACAAAACTGAGCTCAAAAATTGAGACCCACAACAAGGCACTGGTAAATGTGGATCACTTTTCATATCTCAGCAAAGGCAGATATTGACAATGAAGTTCATCATCACCTCCAGTGCCAGCAGCACCCTCAGCTGACGGAGGAAGAGCGTTAGAAGTCCAAGACCTCAATTGCATCATCAAGCTCATTATCTACCAAGCAGCATATTCCTGTCTTCCTGTCTACTTCAGAGACATGGCCAACCTACAATATGTGCCTCAAAGCACTGGAGAGGTATGATCAATATTTTCTCCACAAAATCCTCCAAATCCTTCAGCAGGGCTGGTGAACCAATGTTAGCATTCTCTCTGAGGCCAACATCCCCAGCACTGAGGATCTGATCACACTCAACCAACTCTGTGGCTGGGCCATGTCATCTGCATGCCTGACACCAGACTCCTGAAACAAGCACTCTGAGTTCCATTCCTGAAAGAGATTTCCTGGAGGACAGAGAAAATGCTTCCATGATTTTCTCAAAGTCTGCTTGAAAAAATGTAATGTCCTTACTGACTCATGGGACTCCAAACTGCAGGTGAAGAGTACGGCATCCCAAACTACCCACCCACTCATTCAAGCACAAGCTGTCCCACCTGTGGCAGAGTCTGCAGATCCCATATGAACCCACAGATAGGAAATGGAAGCAGATCATTCTCACTGCCTAGAGACTGCCAGAGAGAAATTGTCAGTGTCCATTGTTACAATAATAACAAAAACATTTGGCTTAATGCTGAACACACCAACTTTCTTGCCTTGCTAGATATACACATGATTCCTAAAAATTCAGGTTATTTTTAATGATTCACATCTGGCACCTGATAATGAGAATTTATTGGATGAAGAAAATATCTTGTTTTGGTATATATGAGTCTCTGTGAATGGGACAGTTCACCTTCATCATAATAGAACGTAAATTCATGATGTTGCACGTCTGTTGATCATTAGCTCAAAAACATGAATTGTTAATACCATGCATTTATCCTGTGTAATAATATAACATTTGACACAACATTACTTCTTTGTTCCAGCCCAGTGGGAACAGATGTTTAATTACCATTACCTTGTCCTGGGAAATGTGCTCCACCCACAAGAACACTAGGACAGCCCTCCCAGCTGTGATGATTCCAACTTTTTCTTCACACTATTCCAGTCCAATGGCTCCCAAATCTCTGTTGGAGTCTCTCTCTCTATTTGCACGTCACTGAGGCATCCCACATACCCCTTTGCAATGATTTTTGTGTCACCTTTGTGAATTAAGATTGTAAGAATTAACATTGAATGTGTGGTACTGTGTTTTCTGTATTTGATATTTTGGTACAGTATTTGATATTTCAACTTACAATGAGAAAATATTGTAATTTTCTTCACATTTTTTCCTTTTCACTTTCTCTGCTGTTATGGCGAATAACTTAAAAGCTATTAAAATCTACATATGTACACATATTTAGAAACAAGGGATTGATATCATCATCTGATATATTAAAAAAAATTAACTCTCACAGGAATAATGCGGTTAAAATATTTTTACAGAAGTTTAAATTCAAAACTGTGTACATTAAACCTTCTGCTAAAAAGAAAAACATACTTGGTTTATACTTTCGGAGAGCTTGTAATTTAAATTTTACCACTGACCTAATAGGTCAAAAATATAACTACATTTTTTCTCATTAATCTTATAATTTGAATGGCTATGTTCCTTGTTTAAACTCTTTCCTATTTCTTCCATTTTCTTTCAATTTCTTGGTTTCCTTTTAGGTTTTATGTAATATATGAATCAATCTTTTCAGTAGGTTGCCTTTAGCAAAAGAAAATATTCTTAGTTCGTAATCTTACTATTTTCCCTACCCTCAGATGAAGTTTAAACAGGTGTTGACCTTAGACGAATGCAGACTGCAGACAGAAGACAAAATTATACAACCAATTATACCGTGGTAGTGGTAAAGGACCTTGGCATTTGTATTCAATTGTCTGCTGGTACATTTGGTATTAGTATTGGTTTATTATTGTCACTTGTACCGAGGTACAGTGAAATACTTGTCTTGCATACTGTTCATACAGATCAATTCTGGAAATGGGCAGGAGAAGAAATTCAAACTTGAAAAACTTTTAAAAATGAATCCCTTTTTAAACTTGAGTACATAACAAACTATAGTGATATTGTTTCCTGTGCATACAGTAGCTGATGCAGTGATTATTGTACATCTTTTGGCTTCATTTTCATTTGACTCAGAATAGTATAATGATACTATTATTGTTGAATTGATCTGCTTTCACAGCTGCTTTGCACTAATTTGAGAGCATAGAATAATGACTGAATTATATTTATTATTTCTTAATTGAGCACTGGCTTAGTTACATTAGTTGATGATTAAGAGAATCACCTGCCTCTCTGTAAGACCATGAGGTCAATTATCATCTGTGAGAGCCCCTTCCAATTTTCTTTTAATTTATTATTTTTTTGGAATCTGGGTGTCATTGACAAAGCCAGTGTTTATTGTCAATCCCTGATTGCCCTTGAGAATGTTGTGATAAACTATCTTTTTGAAATGCTATAGATTTTTTGGTGGAAGTTCTCACAATGTTGTTAGGAGGGAGTTCTGGAATTTAAAACCTAGCAGCCATGTGGGAATAATGACACATTTCCAAGTCAGGATGGTGTGTGACTGGGAGGGGAATTGCAGGTGGTAATGTTACATTGCACAAGCCCTATCTTTTCATGGTGGTAGAGTGCATGGATAAGGGATGTACTATCAGAGTAGCTCATGCAAGTAACAACAACACACTGCATTCTGGAGAACACAGTGTTCGTCAGTGGTGGAGGGGATGAATGTTTGGGGGAGGGGTGGGGTTGGAAGTTGCAGGGTATCAATCACGTGGGCCACTTTGACCTGCAAAGCATTGAGCTTCCCACAGATTAAAATTCCCGGTCACTGTTATGTTTGTTCTTCATCACGATACAAACTTGGTGTGGGTTTAACATCTGAACATTTATTAAAACAACAAAACAACAACAGGCTGCAACAGACTTGCGACAGACAGGCTGGCTGCTTTTCCCGCTCTTTCCAGCCACTTCCTGTTTCCCCCATGTGACCCCTTGCATTGCCTGCTGGGAACTGTAGTTCTTTATTATAACTACATAATAACACAATCATTAAATGTTTGAAGACACAAAAGGATGATTATTTCAAATTCAAACAACTACATTGGGAAGAAATATCAATAAAACTTTGTGGAAATGAAGCTCAGCAAAAATAGTATTTTGAGTCATGTCAATCTCAAAATGTTGCAACGGAACCAAATGAGAAGAAAGGACTTTTACCTGTATTCTCTGTAGCAATAACACATTCATGTAAAAATCCTACTATAAATACACCTGTATTATCTCCAATCTTAGTGTACTACTAAGTGACTACTTAGTGTAAGTGCTGAACCTAAAGACTATATAAATGCAATACTAATGTTAATTGAAAATGTCATGATCGTAGAGTCATAGAACCACATGGCATAGAAATGGGCTCTTTGGGCCACCACATCCATGCAAGCATTTTTGTCCACTTACACTAATCCCATTTGCTCACATTAGATCTGCATCCTTCTATGCCTTGCCTATCTGTGTCTGTATAAATGGTTCTTGCAGGTAGTAATTGTATCTGATTCTGCCACCTCCTCCAGCAGTGTGTTGCAGATATCAACTTCTCTGTGTAAAAACATTCCCTTCAAATCTCTTTTAAAACTCCTTCTCTCACCTTAAATATATGCCCTCATGTTTTTGAAACCCATGCCATGGAAAAAGATTCAATCTATCCTATCCATGCCTTTTATATTTTATGTACTTCCAGCATAATCACATCCTTCCTATAGTGTGGCAACCAGAACTGCACACAGTACTCCAAGTGCACTTGAACCAGTGTTTTGTAAAGTTGCAACATAACATCTTGATCTTTATATTCTATGCCCTGACCTAAAGGCAACCATGCCATATCCCTTCTCCATCAACTATCTACTTGTGTTGCCACTTTCAGGGAACTATGGACTTGAACCCCAAGGTCCTCTGTTCATCAACATTCCTTCATGCCCTGCCATCTACTGTATATGTTATACCTCTATCTGGCATCACTTTGCAATTGTCAGGATTAAATTCTATCTGCTCAATGGATCTGCTCAATATGCATTTGACATTTATTACCTAATACAATCCACACCACCAGATAAATTACCTGCATATTGACTATCCACAACAATTGTTGGTTCAGCCCAAATTCCTACAGCAAATATTTGGCTCCACAGATTTCCATTGCATGCTTTCCCTCTATCATTAGTTGGGGGCATTGCAACAGTAGAACCCTGCTAAAATACAAGAAGATTTTTTTTAGAGAAGGTTCAAATAAACAGACATACAATATTGCTTAACCCATTAGACATACGACATAAAGATGCAGAGAAAACATTTAACAATATCCACCACAGACAAGAAAAATATTCCAGGAATTTCCAATTGAACAAAATGAGAATCCAACACACGTTTCAAAAATTGCCTAATTAAGGAATTGCATGAGACCTTTGTGGAGCAGTTACTTATACAAATAAGTAAGTCATCTTAGGGTGGTTCTGGGTAGCTACTTTAGAGCAGTGCATGATATGATGCCAACATAATATATTACCTGCCCACTGTCCTAGAAGATGGAGTGTGTTCTGTAGTAACCTGTGTCATTTAAGAAGCCTATTGGTTTTCCACTCAAGCAGGAAAAAAGATTGGAAGCTGCAGATACGATATTGATTTCCATATGTGGTAGTATATCTCAAAGCAGATCTCTTAGCAACCAAATAATGTCTGGAAAATAGGTGCATGGCACAGGAAGGATGGGCAACATTTATTTTCTTTAATTTGGGCTTCAATAGCATTGCACCCACATTATTTTCAATAGATTTTCTGTTACCTATACTTCACTATGATTAAAAAGACAAATGGATGTGTAAATTATGTAGAAATCAGGGACAGACTGCCACCTTGAAAACAATGGTACTACAAAAACACCATAATTACTTCAATTTGAAAGTGTCACAAATTATGAATTCTGGTAAAATCTCAATCAGTCATGGTTCTCTCTTGTCCAGTAAAACATAAAGGTTCCAAACTAAAGTTTGCACAAAAGCCTTGCAAAAAAAATTGCAACTTGGTGACTTTTGTCAGCTATATGCAGCTCTAGTTGCTAGCAAGAAGTCAGTGGAAGAACCTGGTTAACATTAACCATCAGCATTTCACTAAATTGCTCAATTTACTCATGAATATTGTGTAGTTCTGTGTGAGCCACTCATTTGGATTATGCATGTGATCAACATATTAATAGACAATGCAAATGATTGCTATGCTAGCCAAGAAGAAAGCAGGTGCCAATTAAGTTGAGGATCCGGAGACCATTGACTGCCACTACCAGTGCTTTTCCTATGGTTTAGGTTGATTGGCAAGATATTATAGCAGTTAGAACTGATCTGCAAATACCTCCATTCTGACCTGGGACATGCAGAGCCAGTTAGTAATGGTAACTACTTGGTAGGTGTGCAAGAATCACTAACTAAAATTAGTACCATAATGGCTGGTGCTGGAAGGATGGCTTAAAGACTTAGTAATATCCTTGACATGATTCCACAGTAAGCTAGCTGTAATTAAACTATTAAATAAATATATTGTTCAAAACAAATCTGCACTAATTGATAGAACATTGGCACTTGTTACTGCAGATGATGTAGCATCCTATCAGATACAGGGTTGCACCATGAAGTGGAATGAATATTGGTATAATGGGTGATATTTTACAGATTTGTCTTTTCCAGAATATTCTTTCAGAAATGGTTTCTATAAATCCAGTTTCCCCAAAATGCAAATAAAAATGAGAATGCTTTAGGCAAGATGCAAATATTGCCATCATGACTTAATCCACAATATATGTGGAAAGTTTAACAAATTATTTAAAAAACAATTATATTAAAAATTTTGTATACAATTGCAATTAATAATTAACACACTTTAATTTAACTGTAATGGATGAAATACTAAAAATAAATTAAATATCTCATCAGAAATTTGTTGTTTCTCAGTTTTTATTCCCTGTCAGTTAAGCTAGCTGGAAGCCCACAAATGTTGGAAATATCAACAGGTTTGTCAAAGGCCATCATATGCATCTGAAATGCAAAATTAATAAAGCTTTCACTCAAAAGTAGCAGGATTGAATTACTCTAGCATACTGCCCCAATGGAAAGGAGCTTGGGTATATTTTCACAAGGAAATGGATAGAAATGTTTTCCTGAGCCCATCACCTAATTGCTACCAGCAGTTATGAGATGCCAAACAGAAAATCTCTTTTGTAGTGCTAGTAGTTGTTTTATACTAAATTAAAATAAAAAATTCCATAGAAAGTCTTAATAAATATAAATCACATAGAACTTTATCCAAATTGACTTCAAAGAAATGAATTTCAGTGGCAGTCTACAAATTACTGATGCAGCTATATTTCTCATTTAGTGCTAATAACTCGGGAAGAAATTCCAGACAAACTATGTTTTGAAACATGTTCTGATAGATGTACTTTAATGTTGGAGATCTACAGTACATTGCAATAATGCAATATAGATATAAGGGTAGATGTAAGAAGCTGTTTCCTCTAGCTGGGGCATCCAGAACTAGGCAGCATAGTTTTAAATTAAGGGGATGCCCTTTCAGGATTGAAATGAGGAGAAATTTCTTTACACAGAGGGTTGTAAATCTTTGAAGCTTGCTGTCTCAAGGGCTGTAGATGCTCAGTTAGAGCATATTCAGGTCTGAGATCAATGGGTTATTGGACACTGAGGGAATTATGGCATCAGGCTGGAAAATAGACTTCAGAGTGAGTCTTGATATTGAATGGCAAAGGCTGAATTTGGTCTACTTGAGGTTCTCTTTCTTATGTTCTTTGAATATAAGTGCATCAAAAGCACTAAAAAAGATTCTTAATAAATAACTGCTCAAGAATTAGCAATCAATGAACAGCAAATTTATCCTTGAACAACACACTTGGCAGGTTATTTCTTAAATAATATTTCCACTTTTCATGCTCCTTTTACTCAAAATTGATACCGACTTGTTTCTCATTCTGATCAATTCAGTCAAGTATGATATAGAAGTACAAAAAAAGAAGATGCATTGCAACACATAACTGCAAAGTTACAAAATGAAATTTGGGCAAGAATATTCCATGAGGAAGGTGAAGACCAACTAAGTGAATGCAATAGTAGCTCCATAAGTCATTTCCAATTTTCCTAATACTATGTGGAAGAGAGCTTTGATTTTATGCAGCCTATCTCAAGCAAAATATTAATAAAAATGCATTTAAGTGCAACAGGTTTACAATGCTGCAACACCCTGACAGATGGAGAGGGAAAATTGGTCCCATTCATAATGTTATCAAAACAACTCATACCTATTTAAATGTTTCAAAACATTTCACACAGTGAATTCTGTAGGAGCCATTTTGTATCAGCAATGTCTAATGAACACAATCAAGGAAATGAAAAGTTATTCAGTTTTTCTCATGATATTTGTTCAGAGAAGAATATTGTTAGGACAATCTTCCTCTTGAAATAGTTCCACATTCTATTGTACAGCTGAACCAATGGAATAGATATTTGGGACATAGTTTAATACCTTAACCAAATAACAGCACTGTTTCAATGCAACATTCCCTTAGCTATAAGTGTAAATCTTAATTTGAGTCTTATACTGAAAAGCCTCTAATTCAAAGGTGATAGTACAATGCAGATTAGAGGAACAGCACCTCATATTCCACCTTGGTAGTCTCCAACCTGACGGCATGAACATCGATTTCTCTAACTTCTGATAACCATTCTCCTCTGTTCCCCCCCCCTTCGGTTTCCCCTTATCCCACTGGCCCCATCACCCCTTCTCTTTCCCCTCCCCTGCCCTCTCAATCACCCACACATTCCTCCCTCCAGTTCCTCTCCTCACCTCCTTCCCTTTATTCCATGCTCCTCTGTCCTCTCCTATCAGATTCCATCTTCTTCAGCCCTTTGTCACTTCCACCTGTCACCTACCAGCTTCTTACATCATTTCCACCCACCCCCCCCCACCTGCCTAGCTTCCCCTCTCATCTGGATTCACCTATCACCCACCAGCTCTCACTCCCTCCCCTCCCCCCCACCCTTTTATACTAGCTATTGCCCCTCTTTCTTTCTAGTCCTGATGAAGGGTCTCAACCCGAAACATCGACTGTCCATTTTCCTCCATAGATGCTGCCTGACCCGCTGAATTCCTCTAGCATTTTGTGTGTTGACAGTACAACTAATTGAGCCAGACTGACACAATATAGAGTATAATTTAATGCCATATGTACATGCAATTTCACTGCATGGAAAATATTAAAAACAAAAATTAATGTGAATAGGCTGCCAGTCTGACCTCCTACCGTATCACCCTGAAAAAATATCATTCCTTCACTTTCAAGCATGGAGAAAGTCAGAGTTGAGAAGTAAAATTACCAGGCCTCACGAGTTTCAGTTGATGATAGTCATGTCGCAAAACAGCCAAATTATCAATAAATAAAAAGCAAAACAAGAAGAAATGCAGATATTGGAAATCTGAAACAAAAATGGAAAGTGCTGGATTGTTAATTCCACTTCGGTTTGTAAAGATGCTGTCTGACCTTTTGAGGTTTTCCTGCATTTTCTGTTTTTTTAACAAAATTACAAATCAGGTACTATATATGTTGCCAGACTAATTTATTGGTTAAACTGTTAAATATATAATGTATTAAGCTGGAAGATCAGTATATTTACCTATTTTTCTTGCTAACTGACACTAATATGAAATAAAACAAAATGGTTATGAAGCAGTGACTGAATTTCAAGAATGCACAAAACTTTGAGTAACTGCATCATAGTCTGTATGTCTTTAAAAACAACCAAGTACTCATCGCAACCAATTAACTATCATGCTGTGTGCTAAGTTCTGTGGATACTTGGTTACTTTTATATACTATATTCAAGCATCAGGAGCCAAAACCAAATTAATTAAGTTTTGCCCATTTAGATTTAACTCCCTGTAGGATAAATAGGTGTGGGGCACTGAAGAGAGATAATTGAGTTAAAATGTCAAAATTGGTTGACTTGAACCCTGTTTGCTTCAATTGATCTACTTCTAGCTTTAAAGGAGATGGACTGCAGGGAAAGCAAATAAAATGCTTTCCAAATGCAAGACAATCATTAAAATATGAATTTTCCAATAATGTGTGATAGTCAGATGGTTAAAAAACTGCCATTGCAAAAAAAAGGACAGATTTCAGTTTGAATAAACATTTAGACACTGTCGCATACAAGAATAGATAATGGTCCATAAAATTCTCTAAGAATGCTAAGAAATTATCAGCAAAGAATTCATATTGATCTGACATAGACAAAAGTGATGCCCTTTTATATATATTTAATAATATTGTGTAATACAAGAAATAAGGCCACATGAATAGAATATTTAATGCTTTGAAATTCAAGGAATCTGATTATACCATAAAATCATGAGGCATTTCTATACTTTCGTTAATTGTTAATGGGCAAGAAGATTTAAACTTACTGAGCAAATAAGCCATTGGTGATGTACTTGAAACGCATGTGCTCAATGGATTGGTTTGTGGAAGGAAAACCACATTTTCATGACATGGCACCATTTACCTCCTCAAAGCATTTCAAACCTAATGAAGTAATTATAAAGTGCTGCCATGGCTATTGTGTAGGGGTCCAATTGCAGAGAGAAAAAATAGCAATGAGATAAACATATAATCTGTTTTGGTGATGCCAAATGAGGGAGAGCTCCCTGCTGGTCATCAAATCATGTAATAAGATTTATACCTCATCCCATGAGAGGATATATCATTGTCACATTTTAAAATATTGAATGGTACAACTTTTGATAGTGCTGCATTCCTTTAGTAAGGGACTGAACTGACAGCATAAATTATATGCTCAAATCTCTTTAACGGGGTTTGAAGTTGAAACCTTCTCACTTAGAGGTGAGAGTACTACCACTGAGCTGAAGTTGACACCTTGGGTTACTGATTCTCCCAAGGGAAGCCTGAAACAACTCTGTGGTATAACACTTCATAAGAGTTGTGACATTTACAGCCAATGGCATCAATAAATGCAATAAAGACTGGTCTTGCTTGCCAGTGACACCCACAATTCCATAACTGAATAAAACAATTATGTGTTTGTGAGAGAGCTTAGTTACAAATCAATCACAGAAATATTTGTAAATTTCCCCTTCTTCAAACACTGCCCCTTTGACAAATGCAGATATGTTTCATTTTGTTTATAGATTCTGGAATGGAAAAATGAATGCAGGATTCACAGTGTCTGTGCTGTAGTCTGAAGTTTGCAGAAGAAAACTAATTTTACCTTTGGCTTAGAAAACAAAGCAGCAGCATAACCACAAAAATTGCTACAAGAATCCTGCAAAACAAAAATGATTGTAAAAAAGTTAAGTGGTTGAAAATGGCTTTCTTGCTGGGCTTTATAAACTGTTTTCTACATACACACAGATTATCATCTAAATCTGAATACCCAATTTAAATGGACAAGTAATGGAAGCAGTGCTAATCAGGTGGAAATGGCAGAAAATCATGTGTGCATTGTCAAGATGTCATTTACAATCACAGGTATAAAAATGGGTTTCTGGGAGAAATGGGACGAGAAAAGTTGTGGTGCAGAAATTCAGTGTTTCAGGTCTCTACCCAAATTTCTGTTGGGTTCATTTTCTGAATTTATATTAAAAAATAGGTGACCCCAATGGTGAAAATTATTCTACTTTTAGAACACCAAAACATATCAATTCATTCTATCTTATATCGACAGAGATAATATGTTAGTAAAAGTCTCATTTGTTAAAAAAAATGGTATGGAAATGTGTCTGGATAGAAATTAGGAAGTTATAATCTGTTCCTGGCATTTATATTATAAATTTACTACTTTACTATTTGACAAACACCCATTACATTACATTAGTCTAGTCCAGTAATTAAAACCAGAACTAGTGTCATGGCCAATTAATGTCCCCAGGTAGCATGCCCATTAGTTTTCCCATTAGTGAATTCAACAATACTAATGGGATTTCCACCATGGGATGTTAATTGGGCATGACACAGGAATTGGTTTTGTTCTTTGCACACCCTTGCTAATGATGAAATTAATGAGCATTTTATTGAATGCTATCTCATCAAAGTGTATCTAGCTAATTCACAGAACTCACTGCTGTATTATGAACACCATTTTGTATCTGTGATGTTGCTGCACGTGTGCATCATAGAATTCAGTGCAATATCATTAAATTTCCACCTGCAGCAAAATACCAGGCTGCTTCACTTTTTGCTTCTGAAGCATTTGTGCTTTTTAGGTAATTCTAAGAAATAATTTTGAAACAATTTATTTAAATTGGCTTTTCAAAATTTAAACTATTGTCAAGTGAGTTCAAAGGCTTTTGCATTTTAGCTTGTGCGCTTTAAATTGACCACCAAATAAACATTTCTTCCTATAATCCAAAATGACAGCAGTGTTGAGTTATCTACCATTTCCATAACATCTTCTACATCAATTACACCATATTTTCTACTTCATTTCATGCAGCTAATAGATAAAAAGACAGAGGCCATGAGACTGTAATATGTTGTCACAGGAGCATGGAAAGGAATATGCACCAACTGTGAAAGAGTCTAGGTCTGGCGGTCAAGGGAGATGATTTAGGGAAAGAGGGGTCTGATGATTGGAGGCACTACAGAGCCCTCCATTGTGCGTATCAGAGCCTCCATCAGAGGACTGAACCTTAAGGAGATGGACTGGGGTGGAAATTGGGGAGCATCAGAGGGATCAGAGAATTGAGTTCCTTGGCACTATTGAAGGTTGGGTGACAATTGGGGAACTGGGCAATCTGGAGATCAGGTCAGGGAAAGCAATCATGGGTGGGTTGTTACACGGAAGCCTTAAGGATAGAACTTCAGAACTTTCCTCAGTGGGGTCCCAGTCCAGCACACTTTCCCATGAAAACATGAATATCCTAGGAATGACCAAAGACCATTGTTGGACGATGTATTTGAATATTCCCTGTAATGTTTCAAAAAGGAGCTTGGCAAAGAATTACGTCAGTGGGTGCCTTACTGGTGCTCTTCTGACACACAAACACTACTCATGTCAGGAAGTGGCTATTCAAGTTTTCAGAGAAATGCAAAAAATATTTGAAAATTCTGCCCAAAGTGTATTTTTAAAACCATGGCACTAAAATAAACAAGAACACAAGAAAATAGAAGGAGTTGGCCATCAGGCCCTTCGAGTCTGCCACACCATTCAATATGATCATGGTAGATCTATGCTTGCCTCATTTCTTCATTTGTACCAGTTCCCCATAACCCTCACTTCCTTGATCTTTCAAACATTTATCTATCTCTACCTTAGATATATCTAATGATCTGGTCTCCACCACCCTGAGGAGCAGAGAATTCCAGACATCCACTCCACTCTGAGACACTCTGAGAGAAGAAATTTCCGCACAGTTCAGTTTTAAATGACCAACCCCTTATTTTGCAGCTATTTCCCCTTGTTCATAACTCTCCCACTGGTTAAAAAAAACTCAACATCTACCCTGTTAAGTACCCTGAGGATATTATAGGTATGAATAAGGTCACCAGTCATTCTTCTAACTTCCAAGGAATACAGACAACCCTTCTAGCCTTTCTTGATGAGACAACCTTCTCATCCCTGGAATTACCCTGATGAATCTCCTTTGCACTGCCTCCAGTACTACTATATATTATTTTTTAAATAAGGGAACCAAAACAGTGCACAGTATTTCAGGTGTGGACTCACCAACACCCTGTACAACTGTAACAAAACCTCCCTATTGTTAAACTCCAACCCCTTCATCTTAAAGACCAAAACATTGTTTGCCTCCTTAACTACTTGTCAGACCTGCTGGCTAAGTTTTTGTGATTCATACACTGGAACACCTAAATCCATCTGAACTTCACTCATTTACAGCCTCACTCCATTTTGATTCTTCTTACCAATGTGCATGACCTCACACTTCTCCATATTAAACTCTATTTGCCAGGTTTTGTCCAACCTATCTATATTCAACTGCAGAATCACAATATCATCGTCGCAACATGCCCTTCCACCTATTTTTGTATCATCCGCAAACTTGGAAACCTTACATCGAGTTCCCTTCTCCAAGTCATTAATGGAAATAGTAAACATTTGAGGGCCAAGAACTGATCCCTAGGGTACTCTGTTAGTTACATCCTTCCAGCCTGTAAAAGACCCATTTATTCCAACTCCTTGTTTTCTGTGTGACAGCTAGTTTTCAATCCATGCTAACACACCTTCTTCAACCCCTTGGGCTCATGGAAATCTAGATACACTACACCTGCTGGTTCCCCTTGATCAACTCTCCCTGTCATTTCCTCAAAGAATTACAGTAAATTTGTCATACATGATTTACCTTTCAGAAAACAATGTTGACGAGGTTTGTTATATTCAGCTTTCCTATATGATTAGTTATTTCCTCCTTGACTGTTGACTCTAGTATCTTGCTAACAATAGCTGTTAAGCTAATTAGCCCATAGTTCCTACCTTCTGCCTTCCTCTCTTTTTGAACAAGTGAATCACATTGGTTGCTTTCCAATTGACTGGTATCTTCCTGGAATTTACTGAGTTTTGTAAATATTCAATCAATGGATCCACTATCCCTGCAGCCTTTAAAACCCTTGGGTATAGACCATCGGGTGCTAACAATTTGTCTGCCTTTAGTCCTGTGAATTTCTTTAATATTTTATCCCTTGTGATTGGGGTTTTGACAACTTCCTCCCCGATTTATGAAATTCACCCATCTGTTTCTAATCAGAGCTAATAATCAAATTTCTAGTTCATAGAACAGAGGTAAATAGGCCTTTAGCCATTTCAATTTTTTTCCATTGGAACATTATGTCTGTAATTGATTTCCTGAATTCATATTTGCAACAAGGTGTGCAGACTGTACTTTTGAGCTGCACAGAGTAGCATTTCTGTGGATTTATTTTTAACTCTGTGGGCACTATGGCACAGCAAGGGGAATTACTGCTTCACAGTGCTCGGGACCCAGATTGTTCCCAACCTCGGGTGCTGTCTATGAAGAGTTTGCAGATTCTCTTTCTCCTAGGCTGCTTAGGTTTCCTCTGAATTCTCCAATTTCCTCCCACATCCCAATAATGTATTGGTAGATTAATTGGCTCTGATAAGTATTGCTGACTGGTAAGAAGAATCAAAGAGGAGGTGACAAGAATAAGTTGCAGGGGTATTAGAAAATAAGGAGAGGACAAATGGAACACATGGGATTGGTACTGGGAGCTGGCATGGACCTGATGGACTGGACAAATGGACAAGTGTAATAATCATGGCTGACCACAAAATCTGGGCCACTATTAACACTTGTTGGTATGGAAGGTGCAAGTTGTTTCTTCTGTAACATAATTCAAATTAGCTTTATATTCTTGTACAGTGACACAAGAGTCTGTGAAATCAACGCAGTGTAAGCAAGAGCATTATTCATTCTGTAAAAGCATTTAATGAAATTAGTGAGTCACTGAGCTATTCTCTTGTTTTGAAATCCTTATTAACTTTTAAAAAAGATATCTGTTGATTCTGTAGGACATCACAGATTACAGTGAGATTTAAAACAATTGGAATTTAATGGAAAGACCCACATATGTTCACAGAATCCTCAGCACATATTTTGTTTAAGTTAAGTCCACAGCAAAACAATTCATACGGGACAATAATACTAATAATTCACATTGCCCCAAAGGTATAAAGAGAATATTAGCATTATATACATATGAATTAGGATTTCTTAAAGACCAATATATTTTAAAATTCCTTGAGATGTTTCACTGGTTTACTAAATGAATCACTATTGTGTTTGATGTGCTTTGAAAAAAATGCTAAGATAAATCAAAACCAGTTTGGTAGTCAAATTTTTAGCACAATGCGGAATATGACAAAGAAATACAAATTGTAAATTCTAGATTCTGCTCCAATGCTGATCAAAACGTAACAAAATTATCCTAGGGCAGCATTCTGTCACTACACCATTATTGTTTCGCTGCTGCTAAATTATTAAATCATGCCTTCTCTGATAATTTAATGTAGGCAAAAAAAATCCCTCCTAACCCTCTGCATAATTATTGACTGACAAGTACCTGTGGATCAAAAAGGAAGAAAAGACACCTATTCCATATCTGCAGCACATTATACTCTTTCTGGCTTTCCACAGAAACAGCAAAGAGAATCAAAACATCACGTTGATTGGTTCTGAAGCCAAGTTTTATACCTACTGTAGAGAAACAATTCAAATTAAATCATTAGCATTATTTTTTCATTCTAAAATGGGAGGCAATTAATAAACATTAGCAAAGTGGCCTGAATGCCAAACGGGTCTGAAAATGTTCTCCTGAGTTTACTGGAAGAAAGATAACAACAAACAATCTCATCAAGGCATATTCCACATTTCTAATATTTTGGTGAATTGTTACCCTTGTTTTCATAATTATAATTTCTAAATAATAATTCAAAATATGTTATTCTATGTTTGGTAATTAGTATTTATTTTAAATATATGTCATTTGTTTGACGAAGTATAGCCCTACTTAATCTGAACTCTTGAAATATACTTTGTACAGATAGTGCAACTTCCATAACCTATACTCCTGTTACCTGTTGGGACTTTGTATATAACACATTCTTCAGTGCACAGCTTCTTTTATTATTTGCTTTTCTTTTAATTGATGAATACTTCTGCAAAATATTTAATTTGTTATGTGTACTTTTTTTAACTTTCAAACAATAGGCATTGCTGTAACTAGAGTTTGAGTAAAATTTGTTGATAATATGCAGATAATATGCCAATTTCAGTTGTCCATCAGGGAAAGTGGGATTGTCCTTTTGATGCTGTATATTACTGATTCCACTACATCTCTAAAACGCCTCTGTCTTCATTTTACATTTGACTTGCTTTTGCTGTTAGTTTTAAATATCATGTGCAAAATATTTCAAAATGGAGCAAACACTACTGCAGAGTAAAATTACACAGTATGAGGTTTTGACATTCATGACATAACCAATTATAACACCACTCACCACATCTTGTGATGGCAATTTCATGAATGTAAATATCTCACCCTGTACATATAATAGGAATATGGAGCCACACCGTTAGGTTGAAACCAAATTTTTTTTACCAATTTGAAGAATTTCAGTTTATATAAATTTAAATATACACCAATAATGCCAACAACTAACTGAATCTAGGTGTAGGAGATCATAATATGAATCTAAGGCAATCAATATTCTACTTGGATGTTGGATTAATTATTTAAATAAAGGGTGAGAGAGGTTCAAATCTTAGATGGGTTGACTCTTATATGCCCTATGCAGTCGCTTTACTTGGTTGGATTAAACCACAACAATAAAACATCAAAGAAGCAAAACTACATGGACAACCCACATCAACCTTGGTACTACAGATAACAACCTAGGCAACCCTGCAAAGTCCTCCACATGACATATGGCAATATCTGACTAAACTGGAAGAGTCCCACAACCATTCATGCAGTAACATGGCATAATTATACCCACATAATCCGGCATCACACCATCACCGACAGGACAGGAGATTTTGAGAGGATAGCCCTAGAAGCCATGAACATCGATTATAAATCCCTCACGGTCTCATGGCACCAGCTCAAACATGGGCAAGAAAATCTACTGATTACAGCATACCACCCTGCTCAGCTGATGAATCACAACTCCATATTGAAGATCACTAGGAAGAAACACCAAGGAGTAGCAAGAGAATCTAATGAATTCTAGGTGGTAACTTCAGTGTTCATTGCCAAAAGTGACTCAGTAGTACCACTACTGCCAGACTGTGCCTTTGGTAAATTGGTTTATTATTGTCACATATACCAAGGCACAGTGAAAAACTTTGTTTTGCATGCTATCCATACAGTGCATTTCATCACATCAGTACATCGAGGTAGTACAAGGGCAAAGCAATAACAGCATGCAGAATATAATGTTACAGTTACAGAGAAAATGCAGTGCAGGCAGACAATAAGATGCAAGCCCATGACAAGATAAATTGAGGTCAAGAGTCCACCTTATCTTACAAGAGGTCGGTTCAATAGTCTTATAAGAGCTGGATAGAACCTGTCCTTTGGAGGATGGTAAGAGAATCATCAAAGGGGAAAAACCTATTAGTTCTCAAATACACCAATCTAATTGTTGCAGATGCATCTATGCATGATCTGTCCAGGTTAGGTGAGTTCACTCATATTCACATTGAGGACACACTCCATTTATGTTTAATTTGTGTTGTTCTTGTGAATGCTGCTTATAATGATGCTGTGTGCCTGTGATGCTGCTGCAAGTAAGCTTTTCATTGCACCTGTGCACACATGTACTTGTGCATATGACAATAAACTTGACCTTAAACTTTGATACTCCCCGCACGTTGAACAGATCCGGTAGCTCAAATTTAAACATTTATAATGGGTATTATTATTATTACCAGCATCAGAGTTATATTCTTCCACACAACTGTTACCTATGAGCTTGGCATATCAATCTCTACCATTAATATCAAGCTAGGGCCAACTTGAACCAATGTGAAGCATTGAAGGGCATACAACAAAAACAGGCATATCTAAGCCAGGTGCCAACCTGGTGAAGGTGTAACATATGTAAAACTTCATGTTGTAGAAGAAGGTAAGTAATCTCACAACCAACAGATCAGATTACAGTTCTGCAGTCTTACAACATCTAATTGTGAATGGTGAGGGACAATTAAAAAGCTACGAGAGGAGTCTATTCCACATGTACCCCCATCCTCATGATACCAGATTACAGCACACAAGGGCAAAAGGTAAATATGAAGCATTTGCCATCATTCTTATTGAAGTGTTGAATATGTAATCTGTATTGGTTAATACTTATCAGGGAAAAAACCTTTGGTTAATTAGATTTATGCCATTGTACCACAAAACGGTTAAGAACACTGGATAGAGCAAACAGCCTCATTAAGGCGACTTGACAACACCTCATCTGTAACGTAGGGTCAGTTGTGACTCTGACGAGCTGTTTCAGTGCAAATACATTACTAGTATCTATCTGACAATATGGAAATTGCTCAGTTATGTCCTGTCCACTAAGAGCAGACAAAGTCCAATCCAATCAACTATCTTCCCATTATTCTTTTCACAATCATCCAGAAAGTGGTGGTAGGTATCTTTGGCAATGCAACACCAATTCAACAAAACATGCTCAATGAACTTCAAGTGGGCTCCATCAGGACTATTTAAATACTATAGCATTGATTCAAACATGGACAAAAGAACTGAATTCCAAATGTGATATGAGAGTGACTGTCCTAATATTAACATAACATTTGACCAAGTTATTTTTTACAAGAAGCCCTAGTAAAATTAAAATCAATGGAAATCAATTAGAAAAATCTTCAATGGTTGAAGATATACCCAGAATATAGGAACATGGCTATAGTTGAAGGAGGCCAATTAGTTGACCCCAGGACTTCACTACAAGAAATTTTCAGGACAGTGTGCAAGACCCTATGGTATTCACCTGCTTCTTCATTACTGGGTTCAAAGTGGGGTTTATTGATCTTTGCATAATGATCAATTCCATTTGTGATTCTTCAGATAATGAAAAAGTCTATGCCTGTATGCAGCAATATCTGAACAACATTCAAGCATGGTCTGATAAATGGCAAATAAGATTTCTGCCATGCAAGTGCCAAGTAATGGCCATCAACAACAAAAAAGGGTGTACTTTAATTTTAAGTTCTACACAGCACTATCACCCTATCTCTCACCATTAATATTCTGGTGCTGGTTGAGGGTGGGAGGTGGGGAGAAGAAGTCGAGAAGCTGTTACAAAGGAATGCAACTGTCAAAGTAGGTGACTTATCACCATTTATCATGGTTATTTAGGGATGGGCAATAAATGCTTGCCAAGAATGAACTCTAAGTGCATGCCATGGATGGCCACTTCCCTCGAGTGAATATAAAATGGGGATGTCATCCAGGTTGGATTATGCATAAGTAATAATGTTTAAATAGTCGAGAAAACTGAAACTGGTACGTGGTTTCATATGTTAACAGACCCAAATTACTTAAAGTTATCCCACAGAAGCAAAAATTAATCACTTATTTTTTTAAAATGTTTTCAATTGAAGAAGTGATGATTCGGGTGAACAAAGAATGGTTGCTGGAGTGCTATATTCCAGTTTGGGAAATAAACCTCAGAAAATATACCTTAGTCTAGGGAAGATACAGCATAGATTCATAAAAATAAATACAGAGTTTTAAGGGGTAAGTTAAATTGACAGGTTGCATAGGATTGCTTTGTGCTTCCTTGAGCTTTGGAAGTTGAGGAGGTAATCTCATCAGGTATATGACACGATAAAGGAAGTTAATAGGGTGGATAGGGTGAAATTATTTCCCCTATTAGGGGAATTGAAGACAAAAGGGCAGAATTTTTAAATTATTACAGATATCTATTCCGGAATTAAATCCCGGAGCATGCTTTAAACAGAAAATCTGAAATTCTCACCCCAACGGCTGTGGATGTTACATCAATTAAACTTTTCAAGAGTGAAATTGGTGAGTTTTTGTAATAGGAAGTTTAATTCATATACCAGCTTTCACAGCCTTAAACATCAAATGAAGTACTTCTGAAGAGCAGGAACATGGACTATTGGAAATGTGGCAACCAATTTGTGCAAAGCAAAATCCCACTAAATTGGTTGAAAAAAGGGCAGGGTTGGCAGCTCAATGTTCCAGGGTATTGATATTTCAGACAGGACAGACAGGGATGTAAAAGAAGTGGGGGAATTGCACTGCTGAATGGGGAGAATGTCATAGAAGCACAGAGAGAGTATGTCCTGGAGGCCTCATCCAGTGAGGCAATAAAGGTAGAGCTAAGGAATAAGAAAGGTGCAATCACTATGATAGGGTTATATTATCAGCCTCCCAATAGTCATCAGGAGATAGAGGAACAGATATGTTGGTAGATTATGGAAGGACATGAAAGCAACAGAGTAGTCACAATGGGTGACTTTAATTACCCCAGTATTGACTGGGACTCCCTCTTAGTGCCAGAAACTTAGATGGAGCAAGATTCGTTCGGTGCATCCAGGAGGATTTCTTGACACAGTATGTAGATATACAAACAAGAAAGGGGCCATACTAGATCAAGTATGTGGAAATAAGCCTGGCCAAGTGATCACAGTTTCATTGGGAGAGCATTTTGGGAACAGTTTTCAGATGGTTATGGATAAGGACAAGACTGGACCTGGGGGGGAGGGGGGAGTGCTAAATTGGGAAAAGACTTATTGCAACAGTATTAGGCAGGAATTGAGGAGAGGTGATTGGGAGCAGCTGTTATTGGGTAAGTCCACATCTGACATGTGGGAGGCCAGGTGGTCAGAATTCAGGACCAACAAGTTCCTGTGAGAAAGAAAGACAAAGGATGGCAAGGTTCAGGAATCTTGGATGATGAGAAACATTGCAAATTTAGTCAAAAAGGAAAAAGCATATGTAAGGTTTAGGAAGCTGAAAATGGACAGGATTAAAGAGAATCCTTAGGCATTTTATATATACATTAAAAACGGGAGAGGTGACAAGGGAGAGGGTAGGACCACTCATGGACAAAGGAGGGAATTTATGCCTGGAGCCAGAAGAAATGTACAGAGAGATCTTGGGGTACAAGTCTATAGATTCATAAAAGTGGCAACACAAGTAGGTAGGGTGGTAAACAAGGCAAACAGCATGCTTGCTTTCATCAGTCAGGATGCTGAGAGCAAAAGTCAGTAAGTCATGTTACAGCTGTATAAAATTGTGATTAGGTGACGTTTGGAGTATTGTGTGCAGTTCTGGTCACTGCATTACAGGAAGGATGTGATGTGGAGGCTTTGGAGAGGGTGCAGAAGAGGTTCACCAGGATGTCACCTGGTTTGGAGAGTATTAGCTATGAGGAGAGATTGGACAAACTTGAATAGTTTTCTCTGGAGCATTATAAGCTGAGAGGCAACCCATTAGAAACATATAAAATTATGAGAGGCACATTCACGGTAGATAGACAGCGTATTTTCTCCCAGGGTGGAAACATCAAATCCTAGAGGGCATAGCTTCAAGGTGAAAGGGAGAAAATTTAAAGGGGATTCATGTGGCAAGATTTATTTTTACAAGTGGTAGGTGCCTGGAATGCTTTGCCAGGGGAACTGGTGGAAACAGATATGATAGCAATGTGTAAGAGGCATTTAGAGAGGCACATGAACAGGCAGGGAATTGAGGAATATACCACGTGCAGGCAGATGTGCAATTTAAATTGGCATCGAGAGCAAAAGCGCCCGTTCCTGTGCTGTATTACATTCCATGTTCTATGATAAAGAAATGTATGAGCAAATTTGCCTTAAATCTTATTTGAAAGACAAGCAGTGGCCAAGATATTCAGGGAACTCCCTTTTTCAAATATGAAAACTCATTGTTGGATATTTTAGGTTCTACTGAGAAAGTAGGTGCATATCAAAGAAAGAGTCTGAACGCAGATAAATGAATTTGATGCATACCTTAGCAATATATCAATTGGATAGTAGAATAGACCTGAGGGGCTGAATGGCACATTCCTGTTCCTTGTGCTCCCACATTTAATCTTAAGGTTAAGAGAATAATTTAAAGTCAACTGCTTTCCTTGCTTTAATCAATACTTCCCTATTATAAGTAATATATTCACTTGGAACCAGTAAAATACAATTTTATTTCACAGCCAGAGGTCTTCTTGACAAAACATGTTATTTGGTCAGGTTACCAGTTGCCAAACAAATCATATCACACTGGTCCCAAATGATTATGCTGTATTTACCACCAGTGGTTATGGCAGTTTTTGAGTTGCTATTCAGTGGTGTCATCAACAAAAGAGTGTGTTGTCACAGCACTCTAAGAAGGGAAAGAGACATACAATAATGATGATGGTCCAGTAAGAACAGGTTTTGTTTTCGTCTCAGCAAGCCTTATATAGTGGAAGCCTCTTAATGGGAACATCCCCATGGTGAACAGAACATTATCGTTATCCAACTGTTCCTATTAATCAAACACGGCATGGGGACTCAATTGGTGCCTTAGCAAACATTCCCTTCAAAATAAACGTTCCCATTAAAATATGAACCCATAACTATTTGACTGCAATTGATTGTATACTGATTGAAAACAAACCTGTTACACTGGTGCCCATAATTATAATGCAGTGCTATATTAACTTGTCACTTTCATGCTCCATGCACATAAGTATTAGATCCTTTAGCATGCATTCCAAGAACAATTTCAACAATCCATTCTATAGCTGTATCATTTCTCACTGCTATATACCTATTAAATTTCTAATTTTACTCATTTAAAATTTAAATTATAATTATGATATTAGTAATAATTACCATTTTAATATAATAATATGATAATGAAGGTGTCCTCTAACACATTTGTTAGTGGAGAATTCTAATGAATTAACAAAACTCTGAGACAAACAAAGCAAATTTATTTTGAAAATTAACTACAAGTTATCTTTTATAATATGGCTGTTATTAAGGCTTCTGAATAAAATAAATGCATAAACTCTTGAATATTTATATTTTATTTAATCCCAGCAATTAATAAAAGCAAAATAAAAATTCCTTTAATATATGTAACCATTTCCATCAAAATACAGGAAGTTAAAGGTTAATTAATATGGTTGCTATGGAAACATTTGGGGAGAATGCTTAGCAGTACCAGATGGCTGAAAACTTCATCATGAAATGACCAAGAAAATTTTCACTGCACTTTAGTGGATAAGGTTATATGAGAACGAACTGCAATAATAAAGGTGATATTAATGCCATTCACTGATATTTGTGTTCAAATTGGACAGCAAAGCACATATGCATTTAAGTGAGGGACTCCAGATGTTGCTGACAAAATTGCACTATTCCTAGTGCCCAAAAATGGCATTGCTCTGTCTGCTCCCCACCAACAACACAACTCATTCCAATTTAAATGCATTGAACAATGTAAAATTTCTGTACCTACATCATGGATACACACTAAATTCATCAAAATAAGTTGGGGCCTGTCCATTTTAGTATATGTACATTTTAAATAGATGCATTAACTATTACAAAAAGTGACTTCCAGGCACTGAAAATCAATGGTTACAAGTTGGAGCCTCATTCCTTCAGCTCTGAATTGTTATTGGAAAGCAAAAGAAAACTCTTCTGACACCACATTGCTTTCTGTACTGATTGAACCTTAAATTCACAATTTTTGTTCACAGCCTTGAGTTGGTTAATCCACTGTCCCACAATTTGAAACATCAGGAAAAAAGATATTGCTTAAAATTTCAGCCCAGTTAGAAGTGCTAAGTGTGTTACATTTTCAATCACGTGTTTTACTTGCTGGCAAAATTCAACGGAATTTAGTTACAAAGGCAGAGTAGAATGGGCAATTGTTGCTGCATAGAATAATTAGTGCTATGAACTGCATATGTGTGGTTTTTTACCCTCTTTACACAGATTCTAAATGTCCTGTAGAGGGTGCAGTGCTGTCTCCATCTAAGGATAACAGATATTTCCCATCAAAAGTATCATGGAATTTAAATTGTCAAGTTCTGACCCAATGGATTACCTTTGGCATGTTTCAGCCCCAAATCCTGAAAAAGTACACTGATTTTCTGGTTGGAGATTATAGTCTTTACTTATACTGATAATATAAATCAAGGGATAGTATGTTGACCAACTGCTGTAGACTTCTCCAGATTTTTTGCTTTATTGATTTCAGATAGGTGTCTTTTTAAAAACTCTTGATTTTTTAAATTGTTAAATGCCTTTCAAAAAACATGGGAGGAAACAGAGTCAAAACAAGCATATTAGAAATAATTTTGAAGTAGAAGTTAAAAATATGTTGTAGATGATGAATTGCTGATGGAATTCTAAAAATGCACCTCCAAGAAACACAAAATCTTATTCTCCTTCAAACTGAGTAGATTGTAAACTTCCAACACAAATCTTGTCTATGTGCATCAAAAAAATGAATTGATCTTCACCAAGGATACACTAAGCTGTATTATATTCCAAATGAGCTGAAGAACTTTTTAACTACTAAGTACTCCTAAACCATGCTTGCTGCAAGAAGATATACTTTTTATCAACACTCTAGCTCGCAGTCTATTCTCCAAACAATCATGAGGGGTAAATGTGACTATGAAACAAACATTTGAACCCCTAAACTGCAAGGCTGGTTTGTGAAAACTCCCTTTGTACAGAATCTTCATGTTAAGTGATAGCTTAAGAGTTGATTATTAAAATCACTTTTAGAATTCCATACAGTTCTTTTATTAGAATGATAACCAAAACAAACAGGACATTTTTGTTTTAATCTACTTACTACATAACCCAAATAACTTCAGTCATGTTTGCATTAATGCAGCATTAATCATGTTGTTGTGTATTAATGAGTTTTCAGGCTATGCTAATTACTGTCATAGATTCTGCAGCAGGCCATTAAATATACAAATTACCGAATTAAAGATCCGGGCCTTTTCATGATTAATCTTAAATGGGTAAAAACTAATGATGTCTATAGAAAGTTTTCCTTTACTTTTAACTGATTTTGTGATTATGATTAAATTCAATCAATCTAATAAATGATAGACTGTAATTTTATAAAACTGGTTGATCTCCTGTGGGGTTGCTCACAGACAAAGGTAACCCTAAAAACTGTATTTCTCTTCCCAAAAGTATTTTCTGCTTGTGCTTCTCATTCTTTCCTTGTCCCTGGCTTTCTTTTTCCTTTTCTTCTATTTGCCCTATATATACCTTTAACTCTATTTATGTCTGATTTCTCTCTGTATAAATTATCACTTAAAACTCACAAGTTCCTAATATATCAAACAGATTGCAAAGCTGGAAAAAGGTCATTTATTACAAAAATATAACTGTGATGTAAAGGAACAAATTCAATAAAAATATTGAATATTCATAATAAAAAGGACTGAAATGCTCATTAATTTACTTTTATTATGACTTATTTTCTGAAGAAAATGTTGATGTAGGTATTATTTTTATAGCTTTGCTCTTTTCTCAATTCAAACAAATTAAATGGGTGAGAAACAAAGGACTGCAGATGCTGGAATCCAGATGAAAAACATTATGATGCTGGAGGAACTCAGCAGGCCAGGCAGCATCTGTGGAGAAAAGCAGGCAGTCAACGTTTCGGGTCAGTCGACTGCCTGCTTTTCTCCACGGATACAGCCTGGCCTGCTGAGTTCCTCCGGCATCATAGCACTTTTCAAATTAAGTGGGTGAATGTTAACCTTAATTAGCAGGATCATATCAGACAATGCACTTGATATTATTTTCCATTAAACTCAATGAAGGCCAAGATCAAATGAACTGTAGAAGATGCACCGTGTCATATTGGGTATCCACTTGGCAGGCTGTGTTAAAATTACCCCCCAAGTCAAATTTAACTAATTTCCTTTAACTTTGTTAATTAATATTTTATTCCTTCTGTCTCTTCTCAAAATTTACTTTTTTTTAAACACATTGGTAATTAGTTCTGAAGTAGTCTACCCAGAAACCTCGATTCATTTGAGTCATTTAGCTTGTAAAACCAAAAGACAAAGATAGAGTTCGGGCAGATCCTGTTCATGGTTGACCCCTGCCCTGTAATAGTAATGGCGGGGTACCCATGAAGCTCCTCTGTCTGTCCTCTGACATTCGGATGATGAATCCTGGCACCCTGAAAAATTCCTGTCAGGTCCATCTCTGGTGGACTCCACTTACCCGCATGGTATAACATGAAAGGCTTGTTTTTTCAAGGCAACAATTCACAAAGCAATGAGTTTCTACAAGAAAAAAAGTTTTGTGAAAAATTGACCATTTTCTCTTTGGCCTTTTTACTGCTGAACTTTTAATACATCTCCTAAAATGCTTTCAACATCTCCACAATGATTAGTTTAAGAAAGTAGCAAAAATACCCTACAACATGAAGCATCCCAGGGGCTAAGTTATATAGTTACTGGAAAGGGCGAAGAAATCATGATTCAGGATTAACCTACGCCAGTTAACTTAAATGCAAGCAATATCTTGATGTTGTGCTGCTTGCTCATTATAACATCTTCTGCATGCAACCAGGGCTAACCACACAGTTGCCTGGATGCATATATCAGTGGGGCATAGAAATCATATTAAAAAATGAAAAGCTGCAAATTTAAATCCAAAATAAAACCAGGAAATGTTGGAAATATTCAGCAGGTCAGACAGCATCAGTGGAGAGAGAGGCATATGTTTTAAGTCAATGAGCTCAATCAGTATTTCCAACAGTTTTACAGACATCACAATTTAGGCACTGGCTGAAGAACCTTCAGCTGACTTCAAAACCTCTGCTCAAGCTTGTTGTTCTTACACTTCGGTGTATTAATTATCATTTTATTTGATTACTGGGTGCTTGGAAGACCAAGCAGAGACCATAAGGAGCAGGCTACGATGTAAGAAGACACATAAAAAAATGTAGGTAGAAATGGTATCCAAATATCGCAATAACTCAGATACTGCTTAATAATACTGCTCAGATACTGCTCAGATACTGCCCTCAGAGGGCAGTGGAGGCCAATTCTCTGGGCACTTTCAAGAAGGAGCTAGATAGGTTTCTTATAGATAGGGGTATCAAGGGATATGGGGACAAGGCAGGAACAGGATATTGATTGTTGAGGATCAGCCATGATCTCAAAATGGCGGTGCAGACTCGAAGGGCCGAATGGTCTACTTCTGCTCCTATTGTCTATTGTCTATTGTCTAATGACCCCGATTTTGAAGAGAATTGTTGGCAGTTCTACACGAATGTATTGGTAAGTTCAGAATTCCTACATAAATGTGGAATTTTGAAACTTCCTGAGAGATCCTCACTGGTATTTTACACACTGCATCCTAACATTAAACTCCTTATGGAGAGCTTGTAGCAAAGCAGCAACTTCCTGCAGATTCCCAGCAACCACACTGCTAAACTGTGCTCTGAATCTCCTCCATGTATAGGTTCAACAACTCCATTAATTTTAGTAGTGAGGAACAGTTGCAAGTGAGACAGGTTTCAGATAATTTAAATTAACTCAGTTCAAAAAAAGCTAAATTAATTTGTTTTTAATCACTTAATATGATTTTATTTTTCAATGAATCATTGAAAGGGATGTTTAATTTTTATTTGTTTTCGATGGTGTTGAATATTAGAGACATTCACAAACATTCAAGCTACTTCACAGCTTTGAACATAGAACACTACAGCACAGTACAGGCCCTTCAGCCCATGATGTTGTGCCGACATTTTATCCTGCTCTAAGATCTACCTAATCCTTCCCTCGCACAGAGCCCTCCATTATTCTATCAATCATGTACCCATTCTTCGATAGTCCGCTCAGCCTGGTGGTGTGGTTTAAACAGCTGTCAAAGTTTTTCTGTGGAATTATGATTTGGAAGTTCTGTGCTGTGTGGGGGGGTCTCACCAATTGGCTTCATGGACAAAGTGAAAATCAAATAAAACTGCAAATGCTGGAAAGCTGAAACAGAGACTGAAAAATGTTGGAAAACTCAGAAAGCCAGGCAGCATCTGTGGAAAGAGAAACAGTTAATGTTTTGGGTCTGCAACCCTTCAGAACTGGGAAAGAAAGAGGTGCAAGTAAGCTTTCAGTAGGAGGGAGGGTGGGATCAAGGGAGTTTCTGTAATAGGATGAGTTGAAATGGTTTCATGGGAACAGTTATCAGCACATTAGGCAACAAGGCCTGTATAATGAGTTCTCAATGGTAGAGTGGTGGGACTTGCCTGACAGGCCAAATTTATGCATAAGGGATAAGAAAATAAAACTGAAAATGGAAAATGCTGGAAAAACTAAGCAGGTCAAGCAGCATCTGTGAAAAGAGAAACAGTAGGGTTGCTTCAGTTTAGCTTGGGTCTAGTAGGTAGGACAGTGACAATTCTGGGATATCCTTGTTATCATTTTCCTTCATTTCTGTGATAAATGATAAGACAGCTGGTTGAGTGGTGTTGTAACAACAACCTTGCACTCAACATCAGCAAAACCAAGGAGCTGATTGTGGACTCTAGCAAGGGGAAGTCAGGCAAACACCCACTAGTTCTCATTGAAGGGTCTGCGGTGGAACAGGTGAGCAACTTCAAGTTCCTAGGTGTCAACATTTTGGAGGACCTGTCCTGGGCCCAGAACATAGATGAGACGCAACCACAAAGAAGGCGCACCAGTGTGTCTACTTTCTTCAAAGTTTAAGGAGATTCTGTATGTCATTGCAGACTCCGACAAACTTCTGTTGATGTACAGTGGAAACCATTCTGACTGGTTGCATCACAGCCTGCCATGGAAATTCAACACACAGGAATGCAAGAGGCTACAGAGTGGTGGTCTCAGCCAGTTTCATCATGGGAATAGCTCTCCCCACCACTGAGAACGCCTAAAAGAGGCAATGTCTCAGGAAGGTGACATCCATGACGAGAGACACTCACCATCCAGGCCATGCCCTCTTCTCAATGCTGCCAAGAGGCAGGAGGTACAGAAGCCTGAAGACCCACACCTCAAGGTACAACAACAGCTTCTTTTCCATTGCCATCAGGTTCTTGAACCAACCTGAAAAACCCTAACACTATCTCGGACTATATTTCTTTTTCAACTTGCACTGATGTCATTATGTTTATTTTATCGTGAAAGTTGTGTATAATTTATGATAATTTAAGTTTATATTAACTTATGTTTGTAATGTACTGTGCTGCTACTGCAAAAAGCTAATTTTCATGGCATTTTTAGGCTGTGTATGTGTGCCTATGACAATAAACTTGAACTAATTCTGGGATAAAGCAATTATTTTAATCCATTCATTTCCTCATTTATAAAAAGAGTCCACAAGTCACTGATGGAGACAACAATTTGATTCAACGTTAATATGGTATAGTGGATTCAGTCAAGAATCAGCGGGTCTGAATCATAAGCAGCCGCACTAATTATATGGCACTATTACAGGCTAAGAGATGCAATGGCTTTGATTGAGGTTGGGGTTAAGAGGTAAATGGACTGCATCTTCTGAAATCACCAGAAATCAATACAAATATATTAGGTATAGTAACTGTGTAAACACCAAAAAAGATAGTTTATTGTCAATGCATCTCCATTTCAACAGAAGTATCCACAAATAGGGATTGTGGAAAGCTTTGTGAATGAAGACCCACATGCCCTTTAGGACAAGAATATTTTCCAGTCAAACTGGCTCCAGGGTGTACCAAGGTCAGATGCTTCTCATAAGTAAACCAAGGAGTTTAAAGGTAGTCAGCCGCAACATTGCGATCCACATCAGTCATCCAATGTATTAGCGAGGGAAAGCTTGGTACTCCTCAGGTGACACCAGGTCATGCATCAAGGCAGAATCCAAGATAAGCAAGTCATAAAATGCTGCTGCCACGTGAGACAAGTTTTTCAGGACTGAACAGCTAATGAATTTGACAGCTTTATTTCTTAGATGAAATTCAACAAAAGCTAGCATTATCACTTTTCAAAATAGTGTGATATTCCAAAGCACCTTCCAGCCAATTAGATGCTGTCAGTTCAACACCTGAAGTCCTCATATGACCAATCAAGCCATGTTCTCTATTTTCCTCAGGATATAATGAAGAGGCCTAGGAGGTTAAACCTTCTGTTTCAAGGTCCATGCTTTCCCTATGGGAATTGGGGGTTGGGTGTCTTAAAAATGTGGGAGTAAAATGGCATGTGTTCTATGTGTCAAGTTGACATCAGCACCATGACAAGAGCTCCATAGCTTCTTGCTTTTTCTCCTTGGCAACAAGCTGCACAAAGTTAAAACTAAAAGGAAGTGACATTTGAAATTATGCAGGTGTTCAATGAATGTGTTGAGAGACAGGGACTATTGACATTACAGTGGTACAATGATCATATAGTGTGTGAAGCAGCAGAAGCTGCTTG
This sequence comes from Pristis pectinata, assembly GCF_009764475.1. Classification (NCBI taxonomy): domain Eukaryota; kingdom Metazoa; phylum Chordata; class Chondrichthyes; order Rhinopristiformes; family Pristidae; genus Pristis; species Pristis pectinata. The sequence goes on from NC_067407.1 coordinate 109,603,325, forward strand.
ACCACTTGAATGGGTTTGTTCGTTAGTCTGTAATGCAATGAATGCAAACCTGATTATGTAATCCCAGGAATAAATGGCCGATACTACAGTAATGCTTCATTATTCCTTCCAACAGTTCCACTCGAACTAGAGAACATTATGAAGAGAACGAACAGGGAGCAGATGAACAAGGGACCCAAAGGAAAATGTGGAGGGTGAGTACAGAGGAAGGAATAGCAGGACCATTGGTGCAGGTAATCCTGTTATACACAACACTGTGAGACCACTTATGTGGAGGGTCAGGTGACCATGAACACCCTCCTTGCACCTCCTAAGAGTTTCAAATTTCTGCCCCTCCCACTGTTTACCAAAGCACCCCAATGTCTGGTGTCTTTCACTGCTTCCTGTTGTTGGCCAGATAAATTACAGATTTATGAGAAGAGCAGTCTGTGAACAGCGGTAACTTGAGCCTAGTCACTTGCTTGAGATGTCTGTGAACGGAGGTAACCTGAATCCCGCAACTGACATGAGCTGGTTGGAACTGGTTTGAATCACCCTGACTTTGGGAAAAACAACAGGAAAGACAGGAGGCACAAGTCCTTATTTGGGAGAAGAGCAATGAGGTAATGCTGCCTGTAACCTTGGATTAGATCCAATGGAGAGGGAACATAGGCTAATTAGATAAGACAGAACCAAGAAAATCGAAACATAGCGGTGAAGAACTGATAAGAAAGAAAATCAGAATGGAGTAATTTGGGTGTGGAAACAGTGAAAACTCTGGAGACTAACCTTCGTAGAAGTGGATGACCCTATGTCGGAGATGTGGAGATTACAATCAGGATCAAGAGGGATGCCTGGCCACTGCTAATTCATGATTGTCATGTAACAGCCTTTCTATTCTGATTGACTGTTCAGGGAGTGTTAGGGAAACTTACTGGGCGTGTGTATGGGCAGTTAATCTTGTAGGAATTCAATACTTACTTATAATCAAACTGTATGAATTGCATGTCTGTTTTGATTGAACCAATAAAGATAACCAATAGTTAATACAGATTCTTTCTGTGCCTAACCAATCATTGTTGTCGAGGGTGGGAACCGGCAACAAAGTTCTCTGTGTGTAGTGCAGCAAGTCTAATTTAGTGTTCAGACAAAATACTTTAGCCTTCTCTCTCCGTTTCTCCCACAGGTCTAAAAGTACAGTAAGTGTGGATAGACTATTGCAATTCTGACTTCGTAACAAGCAGAAAGAGATAGTGTCCTGAAGGTAATTGCTTTTAGATGCCTACCCCAGTCTGGATTCCAACTGAGGGAATTAATTAAGAATCTAACAAATTTTCCATGCTGCTAGGTGAGACAGACGTAATGGTCCATTTTGAAATCAACTGCCCAGTCTCTAGTCCTGGAATTTCTTCTCTATACCTTTCCAAACTATTTAAGATGAATCTTAAAATTTATCTCTTTGACAAAGCTTCTGTTCATCCATCCTAATGTGTCTCAATGTCAAATTTTATTTGATAATGCTTTAGTGAAGCACCTTGTGATCTTTCACAACGTTAAAGATGCTGTATATATGACAGTTGTTGTTGTTCTTAAGTCCCAGGCTGAGAATTAAGCAAAGGCCATAACAATTATCACCCACAACATTATTTTTCAGTCTAAATTGCTGCAACACAATAATGAGGATAAATCCAGGATATCTGTGATCAGAATCAGGAAAACAAAATAATATCATCAAGATTGGTGGAGGTAACGGTGAAGGTGCTCAAAAATCATGTATAATGCAACTAATTGCAAAACTCATTTACTTTTATTTCCTGAAACCTTTATGCTTTTATGCACCATGAATATTACACAAGTTTCCAGCAGCAAATTCGAGAGCAATATATGAGGCAGGTAATAACAGTATCTGATATTATGTTGTGAAATCATGCTTTATAAAGCAACAAAGGAAATTCCCTTAAAATTTTCAAAGATACAAAACATAAAAAAAAGGAGGGATGGTTTCTTTGGTCTCTGACATGAGTTTGACAGGAACTCAAAACATTGTGAGATGTTTTATATTTTGTGCACGAATGCAATTCCCGAAATCATAAATAGATGCATTGTAATTAATCCTAGGAGAATATATATAAAAAAGCAGCATTATCAAAAATATAAATATTGTCTTTTGGTTTGTTATGGAAAATAGCACTGTTGTTAACATGACAAAATAATTACCTGTAAAGTGCACGTTGACAGTCAGAGTTGAACCAGGAAATTTGAAGTAATCATGACGAGGCAACCGTGTTCCTCTCTCAGCATCAAGGTGACTAAATAAAGATGTATCTATCCCTTCCAGCTGGTACACTGGAGGGGGACTGTTCATATCCATAGGAGGCTGCCAGGATAGTTTCATCATTGTGCTGTTCACTTCTTTCACTCTAAGTGAACTTTGCCCTGCTGGAGCTGAAGATGAGGATATTTTTTTAATTAATCCTTTGAGCATTCATTACCATTACAAAGTAAAAGAATACAAGATAATATCACACTCAATATTATTTGTTTATATCCACAAATCAGTTTTATCTAAATAGTACTAAAATACAATTAATGTGTGAGTTAAGAGTCTTGCCTTAAAAAATGGCCTCTAAAATTTCCAAAAACACATTCAGATACATAAATTTATATGGACAAATATATATTTATAGATACAATAGATATGTGTCTTATATATGTGTGAGAGAAAAGAATTTTAAATGCATTTCTAATGTCGAAGACAAAAATAGAATTTTAGCCACTGAAGAAAGCCATCTCTATCATGCACAGCATCTGTTATCAGATATATGGAGTTATTTTTGCAGCAAAGGTTATTAATTCTAAAATATGTACCAATTGATAACAGGGAAATGTATGTTTAATTCACAAAAGTACAGATCATTCAGGATTTCTCTGAAATCTTTTATGTCTTGAATATAACTAACACCATTTTTATTTGCAGCTGTTTAAGAAAAACTCATAAGTTCTGTTGAATATAATCCAGCCTGAAGTAGCTTGTACAACTTATAATTATGGAACACCCCTAATATGATTAAAAAGAATGTTTCCAGGTGCTAAATTGGAACATTATCAAATAAATTTTACCACATTTTAGGACAGATGACCAAAAGCTCAGTGAAGGGAGTATGTTGTATGTTAAGGGAGTATCTTAAAAGAGGAAACAGAGGTAGAAGGCCTGAAAAGTTTTGGGAGGGAATTGCAGAGCAATTGTCAACTGAAGGTAGGATTGTCAATGGTGGAACAGTTAAATGCACTGGAGACCTGATTTGGATGAGTGCAGATATCCGAGAGGATTCTAGGGACAGAGAATATTATAAGCATAGGGAAAGGAAAGATCATGGAGGAACTTAGAAATAAGAATAAGAATTTTAAAAACTGAAGCACTGCTTAACTGACCCTTAGCATAGCACAAAGAGTTGTGCATTAACCAAATTGGAGCATTTGAATTCAGGCAGCAAACTTTTGGATCACATTGAGCAGAATGAAGGAATTCAACCAGGGGTGCTTTTGAGCCGCCTGGTCACTGAATAGCACAGACGTGGATGAGGGTTTCTGCAGTAGATGAGCTGAGACAGGAGTAATGTCAGGCAATGTTACAAAGATGGAAATAAGCAGTCCTAATGATGGCATGTTTGAAGTACAAAATTCAATTCAGAGTCAAATGTGACACCAATATATTACAAACACAGTACCTCACTTACAGACAGTTGCCATGGAGGGAAATATTTGTCTTGTATTCTGTATTCTGTCTGTAGTCTGTATTCTGTTATTATTTTTACCCTGTCCTACCTCAATGTACTCTGTACTAACTCAATGTACCTGCACTGTGTAATGAATTGACCTGTACGAACGGTATGCAAGACAAGTTTTTCATTGTACCTCGGTACAAGTGACAATAATAAACCAATACCAATATCAAGTCTTGGCTGAGCAATTTAGAACCAGCAGCCACAGCCTCAGAATAAGGGGGAGGCAATTTAGGACTGAGAATAAGGAATTTCATCATGTAGAGGGTGGTCAAATTTTGGAATTCTCTACCCCGGAGGCTGGTGGCAGTCATTGAGTTAATTCAAACCAGAGATTGATAACTTTCTGGATATTAAGGGAATCAAGAGAATAGGGGACAATGCTGGAAAATGCATTGAGACAGACGATCAGCTATGATCTTGATGTGTAGTACATTGGGCTCAAAGGGCCAAATGGACTTTTCCTATTGCTTATGTTCTTGTCTGGTACTGATTGTACGACAAGAGTTAGAGGGGAGTTAAAGTTGAGTTTCATCAACATACGTGTGGAAATTGAGACTGTTTTCAGATGATAATGTCAAGGGAGAGCACAGAGTAGAGAAATAGATGAGGCCCAGGAGAGATCTATTGAGGATATCAGCGCAATATCAGACCTAAAACAATTCCGCTGCCTTTTTCTTATTAAGGTCATATTTCCTGGTTATATCAGTGGGAGTTTCATTCTTTTGTGAAATTCACCATTCCCTCAGGTGATTTAAGGAGAACCTGAGTAGCTTGGAGTCATAGTGTTATACAGCATGGAAGGAGGTACTTCAACCCAATTCATTGGCTGTGTTCCCCCCAACTTATATCAGGCAATAAAGAAAGAAAACTCACAGATGTCTACATTGGGAGAGGAGAAACGGACATGTTTCACCAGGCTCCATTAACCAACTTTCAGTTACTTTCCCTTACCTATCACACAGTTATCTCTTCCCCTTCTGAATCTAGCCATTTTCTAGCTGAAGATGATCCAAGTTAACAGATGTGATGCTGACCTAGAGCTGGTAATCTGCAAGGGGAAGCCAGTTTAGCTTTTGCGGCCTTTCAGCTGAAGCTCAGCCTTGAAGCAGGCCAGAACCTCTGTCAACAATAATGGTTTTTGCTGCATGATTTCAGAACATTTTTACACCTGGAATATCTTTTCATTGAATTTAATGTTTTTGGTCTTAATAAGAGAAAAGATATTTGTGTTTGAAAATGGAACAGTTTTCCAAGTTGGTAAGTATAACCACTTCGTAAAGTTCTATTCTGCTCCAGTGCTCCAGGTCTACAGCGGATGCCATCTCCCTGGCCCTACACTCAGCTCTGGAGCATCTGGACAGTAAAGACACATATGTTAGACTATTGTTTATTGACTACAGCTCTGCCTTCAATGCAATAATTCCAAGCAAGCTTGTCACCAAACTCCGAGACCTAGGACTCAACACCTCCCTCTGTAACTGGATCCTTGACGTTCTAATAAACAGACCGCAGTCAGTGAGGATAGGCAGCAATACCTCCTGCACGATTATTCTCAACACTGGTGCCCCACAAGGCTGCGTCCTCAACCCTCTACTCTACTCCCTATACACTCATGACTGTGTGGCCAGATTCTGCTCTAACTCCATCTACAAGTTTGCAGATGATATCACCGTTGTAGGCCGTATCTCAAACAGCAATGAGTTGGAGTACAGGAAGGAGATATAGAGCTTAGTGGAATGGTGTCATGACAACAACCTTTCCCTCAATGTCAACAAAACAAAAGAGCTGGTCATTGACTTCAGGAAAGGGGGCGGTGTACATGCACTTGTCTACATCAATGGTGCTGAGGTCAAGAGGGTTGAAAGCTTCAAGTTCCTGGGAGTGAACATCACCAACAGCCTGTCCTGGTCAAATCACATAGATGCCACAGCCAAGAAAGCTCACCAGTGCCTCAACTTCCTCAGGATGCTAAAGAAATTTGGTTTGTCCCCTTTGACGCTCACCAACTTTTACTGATGCATCATAGAAATCATCCTATCTGGATGTATCATGGCTTGGTACGGCAACTGCTCTGCCCAGGACCGCAAGAAGCTGCTGAGAATTGTGGACACAGCCCAGCACATCACGGACACCAGCCTCCCCTCCTTGGACTCTGTCTTTACCTCTCGTTGTCTTGGTGAAGCAGCCAGCATAATCAAAGACCCCACCCACCAGGGACATTCTCTCTTCTCTCCTCTCCTCTTCCATCTGGTAGAAGATACAGGAGCCTGAGGGCATGTACCACCAGACTTAAGGACAGTTTCTACCCCACTGTGATAAGACTATTGAATGGTTCCCTTATACAATGAGATGGACTATGACCTCACGATCTATGCACCTTATTGCACTGCACTTTCTCTGCAGCTGTGACACTTTACTCTGTACTGTTACTGTTTTTACCTGTACTACATCAATGCACTCTGTACCAACTCAATGTAACTGCACTGTGTAATGAATTGACCTGTACAATCAGTTTGTAAGACAAGCTTTTTACTGTACCTCGGTACAAGTGACAATAATAAACGAATACCAATACCAGTGTTTCACCTCATTGGCAATTTTGAAAAGCACACAATATTGTCTCTGAATATAGTATATATAAAATTCATATATACTGTATATTTGTTTTCTTAGCAGCCACTCATGTATTTTTCCATAAAATGAAAACACCTGCACACAAAATCATCTGAACACATAGCTGATGTGAATTTGACCTATGGTAGCCAAGAACTTCGTAAAGTTCTATTCTGCTACATGAATCAAAATAAAGAACTATGATTATCTTGCAACTTCCACTTCTTTGGAATGGCATAAAAGTGCTAATTCAAGGGAAATTTCCATACCGACTTGAAACTGGGTTCACACTGCCAGCTATCCCTTCATCAATCCACAAAGAAAATGTGCTAATTACTACTCCACTCAGTTTGTCTATGAAAATGTTCCTGGTGGTTCCACAGGTACAATAGCAGCTGGTTCAAATCAGCTTTTTTAAAATAATTTCCAGTTTAAGTAAAATTGCAAAAATCTTTTTCCAAATGGTAAAATTTACTTTTGTAATATATTCGTTCTTTTGTGTGTAGAAGATATCACTTGTGAACCACTACTGTTGATGTTCCATTTGTATTAAAATATATTAATGACTCTACCATGTATCCACTGCAATTCTGTACCAAATGCTAAATGCAATAGTTCTCAGTAATATTACTCTCTGGTATTCACTAAAACTATTGAAAACAATTTTTGTTCTGAGATTATCATGTTTATTCTCGGGGAAGTAGTTTGATGGGGGGAGAACTGTTGGTGTAGTCCCTGATACCACTGGAGGTCAGGGAAAGTCACAATGAAAACACAACACAAAGCACTAAGACTACCATATTTAAAATATACAGGGTATCATATCCACTGTGCAGCTATGTTCTTTGTCTTTCAGTGAAAGTTTCATGATTCTCCTTGAAAATGAATCTTACAAGATGAGAAGACATTATCTTCAAGTTGAATGCCATTCATTCAAGAGACTCAGTGCTATCCAGAAACTTGTTAAATGAATGCATCAGACCACTGATAATGCTTACTCCAAACAACAGTAAGGCACCTATTGCATCATTTTATGACATTTGTTGGTCCTAAGGCATCTTCATGATCAAATAACTGTCATAATTCTATGTAATGCCCTGGAGATAGTCACATTTGTTACCCAAAATGGGGTTAAGCAAGTTTATTCTCCTTCTTTCTAGCAGTCATTCTTGCTTTCATTAAATTATGCATACACCCTGGAATCAATATCCAATACAATCTTTGTCACTTCCACCTGAAAACTAGTGTCTTCAAGGAACTCATTACTGATCTTTAGCTTGCCATAACTCTGTCAATCTCACATGCACTGAAAATGACCTTCAGTCCACACTATATGTTTTTTTACACACAAGAGCCTAGGATTCTCACTTGGGAAGACTATGATGCTCTGTCAGCCTGTTTCAGGCCTTGGCACATTATTCACCATAGATCAATATCAAAGGACACACTTTGGAGACAACTGAGCACTCTGTTAGCATGAAAACCATCTCTTTCAAATGTTAACATTAACTGTGAAGTTCAGCACAGGATCTAATGTACAAGCGTTTCCCTTGGAAAATAGCTCCAATGTGTTTTCACTGATTGCCACCAAAGGAAGGACATCAAGATCCAGGTCTATAATGCAGTTCTCATCATTGTTCAATGGTTGCAGAAACTGGGTGACCCACCAACAACATTTCAAATGTTTGGAGCAGTACTACCAAACAATGTTGCTGTAAGAATCTTAATATCAAGTGGGATTGATGCACCAATACCACTACCTTTACTGAGGCCATGATCCTTACAGACTTACTCGACTGGATGGAGGATGTGAGCAGATGCCAAATCATCAGCTCCTCAAACAAGCCCTTAACTTCCAGCTTACCTACAGTCAGAGATTCCATGGTATCAGAAGTAATGTAACAAAGCTACTGAAAAAAAGTGAGAAGAAAGGAAAAGGAAAGAATCCTGATAACAGGCAGCTGACTGGTGAGATAATGTGTGTACCTTTTGTGGTCAGATCTGTGATTCCATGATTAAGCTCCAGAGCCACTTCAGAAATCATTTGTAAATCTCTGGTGGACGTCATCCTCAAATCATATGATTGTTACAGAAATTGAATGACATCCTATGATGTGACAGACCTTGTGCAAACAAGTTCCATTCAGGAGAGTATGGTGTCAGCATATAATTCTGCCAATGGAAAAGGTTCCTTCCAATGCCAAATTCTCCTAGATCTTGTCAATTAGTAGTTCTAAAAATATGAACAAAAGCAAGAAAAATAATTTTAGTACATAAATCATATTGAATATTTCAGGTAAACACATAATAATAAAAGCAATGTTTTAAGGAGTTACACTAGTCAAGTAATGAACAGAGTTACAGTTTGCAGAGGTATTTTTAAGGTATCATTACCTATTCTTTTACATTATCATATCATTCATATAACACTGATATTGTTCAAATAATTATTCTCAAGGATATTAGGAGAGATTTAAATTACCTAAAATATTTTTCTTGCTGTTATAAAAGCATAATTATTTTTCTCAATTCAGTCCAATATTGTCTTTTCATATCTTTCATGTTTTTACTTCAATCTTTATTCTTTTTTGAACTGGACCTTGAGGCAATTTATGTCTACTCTCCTGAATGTAACCCCGTCTTCAATATTCAGTATTATGTGATATTCATTTAGCCAGTAGGTTCCGTTATTTTCAATATATAACATGTGGACTCATTTTAATTTCCAATAGTTGAAGTAGGTTATTTTTTCCACAATGCTATTGCTCTGCTATCCATGGCTGACATGTATATTTAGAATAATTTGTAGTGCAGCAAGACATGTTTGTTATTATAATTCATCATGCATTAATGCAAGTCCAATTCATAGGTGTTATTACATGAAGCCTCCAAACAGAACACAACATGCAGAGAATGGACTCTTTGTGAAATTTATTTGTAGAAGTTACTTTGACTTCATTGACTTTAGCTTTAATTTCACTTTCAATATAGATAAATCCCAGATCTTTGTTTTCTGACCCTGGTAGTGTACATCACATCAGTATTTGATATTTGCAGCATTACTAAAGTTAACTGGATCCGGCTTCATTCCAATGATTAACAAAGTTAATTTCCATTAATAGAATTACTTATTGTCTTTCAATTTAAAGTACCTATCAGACAAAGTAAATAAACATTGGAACATGGAAAACATGCTGCTTGATGGCAATGTGCATTTCTGGATGTCTTTATATGCAAGGGAGGACCCAAAACAAATCCAGCAATCTATTAGGACCACAAGGATCATGTTTTTCACTATGTGCAAAAGTTTTTAGTCAAGTTCCTCTTAGCATTAAGTTGAACGTACAATAGTGTCAGTTGAGTAATCAGTAACTTGATGCTTTGTCTTTGTGTCCCTTTCCCACAGACCTTGTTCTGAAAATCACTGTCACTGATATGTCAGTCCTTGGCCTCCTCCACTGCAGGAGAATTCCAAGCGCAAACTGGAGGAGCAGCACCTCATTTTCTGTCTTGGAACCTTGCAGCCTAATGGCATGAATATTAAGTTCTCCCACTTCAGGTAATCCCCACCCCCCTTCCCCACAAACCCCCCTCCTTCCCCCACTATGCTTCTTCTCTTCTTCCCTTTCCTAGCCTTTTTTTCCCTCTCTCTTCTTACCTTTTACCCGTCACCCGGTGCATCTCCTCTCCCCCCTCCGCCGCACCTGCCTATCACCATCTCTTACCTGCATCTACCTATCACCACCCTGTGCCCAGTCCGCCTCCTCTCTTTTGTCCACTTATCACTGCCCTCCTTTTCCCTCCTATATATTGGGCTTCCCTTTTCCTATCTTCAGTCCTGAAGAAGGGTCCTGACCCGAAATGTTGACTGGCTGCTTTTTTCCACAGATGCTGCCTGGCCTGCTGAGTTCCTCCAGCATCATTTTGATTTTCATCTAGATTCCAGCATCTGCAGTCATTTATTTCTCCAACTTCTCTACCTCAATTTTGTCTCAATCAAAATCATAGAGCTTAACAGGGCATTTTTAAAGCTCATTCTTTTAGGAATCAATGTTCCGAGGAGCCCTCAGAGGCTATGCAAATAATTCTCTGCATGCCCATGACTCAAACATTCACCTGCCATGTAAGACAAAGATTTTAAATTGTTCAAAATTTACTTTGAGAGTAATATAGTATATATGAAGACAGACTGGTTTATATCAAATCCATTTGATCTTCCTTTCTGCAATTGTTTTTAAATATTTATCCATTTCTCCTTCATAGAGTCAGTATGGGTGGAAGTTAGGAACAAGAAAGGAGCAGTTACTCTACTGGGAGTATTCTATAGGCCCCCTGGTAGCAGCAAGGATACTGAGAAGCAGATCAGGAGGCAGGATTGGAAAGGTGCAAAAATAACAGGGTTGTTATCATGGGAGACTTCAACTTCCCAAATATTGATTGGCACCTGCTTAGTACCAAAGGTTTAGATGAGGCAGAGTTTGTTATGTGTGTCCAGGACGGACTCCTGTCACAGTATGTTGACAAGCCGACAAGAGGGAATGCAATATTAGATCTAGTATTAGGTAATGAACCGGGTCAGGTGACAGATCTCTCAGTGGGTGAGCATTTGGGGGACAGTGACCACCACTCCCTAACATTTAGCATTGTCATGGACAAGGATAGGAGCAGAGAGGACAGGAAAATATTTAATTGGGGAAGGGTAAATTATGAGGCTATAAGGCTAGAACTTGCGAGTGTGAACTGGGATGACATTTTTGAAGGGAAATGTACTATGGAGATGTGCTAATTGTTCGGGGTTCTCTTGCAGAATGTTAGGGATAAATTTGTCCCAGTGAGGCAGAGAAAGAATGGCGTGGTGAAGGACCATGGTTGACGAGAGAGGTGGAACATCTAGTTAGGAGGAGGAAGGCAGCATACATAAGGTTTAGGCAGCAAGGAACAGATAGGTCTCTTGAGGAACATAGGGTAGCAAGGAAGGAACTTAAGAAGGGGCTGAGGAGAGCAAGAAGGGGACATGAAAAGGCCTTGGCGAGTAGGGTTAAGGAAACCCCAAGGCATTTTTCACTTATGCGAAGAGGAGAAGGATAACAGGAGTAAAGGTAGGGATAAAGGAGGGAAGATGTGCCTGGAAGCTGTGGAAGTGGGTGAGGTCCTCAGCGAATACTTCTCTTCAGTATTCACCAAGGAGAGGGGCCTTGATGACGCTGAGGACAGTGTTGGTAAGGTTAATGTTCTAGAGCGTGTTGATATCAAGAGAAAGGATGTGTTGGAGCGAAAATATTAGGATAGATAAGTCCCTGGGGCCTGACGGAATATTCCCCAGGCTGCTCTGTGAGGAGAGGGAGGAGATTGCTGAGCCTTTGGCTGGGATCTTTGAGTCCTTGTCGTCCACGGGAATGGTACTGGAGGATTGGAGGGTGGCAAATGTTGTCCCCTTATTCAAAAAAGGTAGTAGGGATAGTCCAGGGAATTACAGACCAGTGAGCCTTACGTCAGTGGTGGGAAAGCTATTGGAAAGGATTCTTAGAGATAGGATCTATGAGCATTTAGAGAATCGTGGTCTGATTAGGGACAGCCAGCATGGCTTTGTGAAGGGCAGGTCATGTCTCACAAGCCTGATAGTGTTCTTTGAGGAGGTGACCAGACAGATTGATGAGGGTAGTGCAGTAGATGTGGTCTACATGGATTTTAGTAAGACATTTGACAAGGTTCCACATGTTGGGCTTCTCCAGATGGTCAGAGGGCATGGGATCCAGGGAAGCTTGGCCGTGTGGATTCAGAATTGGCTTGTCTGTAGAAAGCAGACGATTGTGGTGGAGGGAGTACATTCAGATTGGAGGGCTGTGACTAGCGGTGTCCCACAAGGATCGGTTCTGGGACCTCTGCTTTTCGTGATTTCATTAATGACTTGGATGAGGGGGTAGAAAGGTGGGTTGGCAAGTTTGCAGATGACACAAAGGTTGGTAGTGTTGTGGATAGTTTAGAGAATTGTCGAAGATTGCAGAGGGACATTGATAGGATGCAGATCTGGGCTGAGAAGTGGCAGATGGAGTTCAATCCGGGGAAGTGTGAGATGGTACAGTTTGGAAGGACAAACTCCAAGGCAGAGTACAAAGTTAATAGCAGGATTCTTGGTAATGTGGAGGAGCAGAGGGATCTGGGGGTCCATTTCCACAGATCCCTGAAAGTTGTCTCACAGGTGGATAGGGTAGTTAAGAAAGCTTATGAGGTGTTAGCTTTCATAAGTCATGGGTCAAGTTTAAGAGCTGCAAGGTAATGATGCAGCTCTACAAAACTCTGGTTAGACCACACTTGGAGTACTGTGTCCAGTTCTGGTCACCTCATTATAGGAAGGATGTGGAAGCACTGGAAAGGGTGCAGAGGAGATTTACCAGGATGCTGTCTGGTTTAAAGAGTGTCCATTATGAGGAGAAACTAAGGGAGCTAAGGCTTCACTCTTTGGAGAGAAGGAGGATGAGAGGAGACATGATAGGCGTGTACAAAATATTAAGAGGAACAGATAGTGTGGACAGCCAACACCTCTTTCTCAGGGCACCAATGCTCAATACAAGAGGGCATGGCTTTAAAGTAATGGGTGGGGAGTTCAAGGGAGATATCAGAGGAAGGTTTTTTACCCAGAGAGTAGTTGGGGTATGGAATGTGCTGCCTGGGGCAGTGGTGGAGGCAGGTACATTGGTCAAATTCGAGAGATTACTAGATAAGCATATGGAAGAATTTAAAATAGAGGGATATGTGGGAGGAAGGGGTTAGATAGTCTTAGGCGAGGTTTAAAGGTCGGCATAACATTGTGGGCCGAAGGGTCTGTATTGTGCTGTACTGTTCTATGTTCTATGTATAACTGCATGTTCTGTCCCATGGGCTACTTGAATGTTCTGTTGTTAACTACCAGAACTCTAATAAGGAGGGGGTTCTTGGTTCCTAGATACCCCTCAGAGCCTTTTGGGTTGGAACTCTTATTACTCTCTGAAGAAAGCTGAAATTAAAACAACATAGGGCTGGATGGCGCAAACTCTCCGTCTGCAGTGCCTGTCTGCCCTGACTTAATTTCACTGGATGTGAAAGTGTACCAAATGGCAGAGCAGGCAGTGCATCCACAGCCCCCAAACTTAATGTCTTGATGTCCTTTGACTGTGTGCACTAGTCAGAGACATTTAAACTGAGTTTAAAGATTTAAATAATAAATAAACAGTATGTTATAAATGTAATTAAATGATTAAAGCACTAACATTTAATTATAAGTATTAAAAAGTAGAATAAAAATGAAGCTCTTATCATTTTCCCCATTAGGTTTGGTGGCTCCATTCAATGAATGGAGTAACTATTCCTCTGCCAGTCCTCCCTAATGCAAAACCCTCTTCCTCAGCACATCCATGCTCTGCTGTTGGTCTCAATGGCAAGTTCAGAGGCAGAGGTCAGCCAACCTCAGATTTCCACACATACATGGCCAAACATGGAAGTCTGAGACATGCTGTGGTCCAAATGGCTGATGGCCAGTGGGTCCCCACAGAATTGCTGCCTAATTCACCCCATTAGCTGCACTGAAGTTAAGTTTTCTAATGCTAAATGAACTTCATAAGCTTCCAACAATTCAATAATCTAATGAAATTCACCAAGTTTACTAAAGATCTTAATACAAAAGTTTTAAGATACTCAGGTGGTAAATTAACAGTCAAGGACATCATGTTTACAGACATTCAGGTAATCACATCAACGATTTTCAGTACACCATTTCAGGAAGAAAAAATGAGGCAGATGAGAGGAAGCAATTTATCAAGTTTGTTGAAAATCCAATAAAGAGTTTAAATCACTGGGGTTATATATCAGTATTTACAGATGCAGGATAGGAGAAAGAACAACTTTCTGCATGATCATTTTTGGAAGGAACCCAATGTCTACTTGTAGGAGATTCACAAATCATAATAGATATTTTGGTTTATTATGTAGTACATTAGTATTTTCAAGTATTAGAATGATTGTGAATGCTTTATCTGTAATAGCTGATTCCAGTAGCACCTGGTGTAAAGCAATTATTAAAATATTTCCGGAGACAAAGTTATATCAATGTTTTTAATGAGCTGAATCTTGCAGATGATAACCAACAGTTCTGATGGGGTCCTCTGCCTCACAGCCTTCACTGTTCAGCATTTCTTTCACTTTTGCATATGCACAGTGTAAGTAAAAATTCCCCCAAAAAATCTGGAAATCATTTCATGTTCAATCACTGAACACACCATTGAGCCCAGTGGTGGAGAAATGGCTCCTGAAGAAAGGGTCTGGATGCACCTTGCATCAGATCTCCAGCTTTCTGTCAGGAAGGACTAGTGTACAAATGGCAAACCCATTTGAACAGGATCACTAACACTGTTTTTAAAAAAAAGGTAAGTGCAGGTAATTGTTGACTCATTTTACTTCATAGTCACACAGCGCAGAAACAGACCCTTCTGCCCACCATGCCCATGCCAAACATCAAGTGCCCATCTATATTAATCTCATTTACAGACACTTGGTCCATAGCAGTATGGTCCAAATTCTAGCCATCCTCTGGGTGAAAAAAATTCTCTTCAGATCCTCTCTAAACCTCTTGTCACTTACCCGATATCTATGTCCTCTGATTATAGAGATCTCTGCTATCTCTGAGGTAAAGTTTCCTACTATCTATTCAAAGATTTTAAGATATATTAATGTGGCTCAACTATCAGAGACATAAAAACAGTTAAAGAGCCTTTGACTGGTCTTTAGCTATCAGAAGCTGCCAGTGCCTTCCTGGGATGGGACTTAGGATGCAGTCACGAGGCTTACTTGCTACTCGCAGCCCACGCGATCTTGTCAGATGCTTGTTGGAAGGATAACATCAGTTCATTCACCCCTTCACAGATGATGACATATTTAAAAAATATATACTATAACAATGTGCTATATTCCCATGCATGCCTGATATTACAATGCTGTTATGCCAAATGCAAATCTCTGATTTAAATGCAATTGCTTCTTGGACAGATAATCTACTGTGCATGGAATGTGCACTTTATATTGTATGTAAATATATGACCATTATTTGGAATGAAAAATAAAAATTGGAGATGAAAATATTCCTCATTCTTCATATCAGTTCATTGGATATATAACTGTATTTCTGGAATATTTGAAAGCATTTGGCAGGTACTTGGATAGGAAAGGCATAGAGGGTTACAGGTCTAATGTTGGCAAATGGGATTAACCTAAACAGACATCACGGTCGGCATGGATGAGGTGGGCCATAAGGGCCTGTTTCAGTGATGTATGATTCTATTATTCTTTGAAATGTAGTTCAGATGTCAATATTCTAGGATGAACAAATGGTTACTCAAACTTATGGAAGCACCACTTTCATAATAAGTATTACTATGTGCACAAGCAGGTATAAAGATTGAAAAAAATTAAAAGTCATCACCTCCAGTCATCAGGATCCTTTCCAATCTGTTCTGTCAGACAGGGGAAAAAACTATTACACACATGTACATATACACAAATTTGCTTTAGCCACAGTGGTGTAAAATATTTCTGGCAACCATCAATATACTAAGTATATGAATTGTTTTAAGATGCAGCATATTGTACTGACCATATGTTACATTACTGCTCAGTGGCTGAGTGATTCATGCTCGTCACATTCCAGTATATCAATTAAACCTCCTTGAATTCTGCATGATTTGTGTCTGTGTTATTAAATCCTGCTAATTCATCCCACTTATATGTATGTTATAAATCTCTAGGAGTGCTGCATGATTCATGAGAATCTGCAAGCACGTTACTGCAAATTTTGTGCTTGTAATTAACAATAAATTGTTTATAATATTGTGCAATTAAATCTTCCAGTCGCACTGCAAACAAACGATAAAATGGAGTTTTGTTTTAATGTATTTGAAAGCAAAAAATTCATACTTCAAGATTAATAGATTATCAGCTTATCTTCACAAACATTATATTTGTTATTGGATTTATTAATAGATATAACCCAACCTGTCGGTAAGTCACCTTGGGACCAATCTTACATTCTCATTACAATGCTTTCCAGATTTGAAAATTAATGAACAGTAACATATTCTTTTCATTTTTTATTACAGATAGATCATCATGTTTCCTTCACCAATTGTATTTGTATAATAATTTTCCAGTGTTGTATAGATCTCATGCTTTTATAATTTAAGTAAGCATCAACTTTTAGAAAAAAGTATTCAGATCATTTCAATGTCTAGAAGCAAGGTCATAATATTATCTGTATGACTTCTTTGGATAATTAATGTTATATTTTATGATAATGCGACATCATTTCTCAAAGCACAAAAATCAAATTTGCTCCAAAAAATTGTGCATTGGGTGGGGGTGAATTATTCACAATTAGTAAAGAGGAGAGTACCACCAAAATGCAATGTATTGGGATAGGTGGGCAAATTGTCTGAAGATTGGCCTCAACATAAGTTTTTAACAAATAATAAACAAATTGGACTGTATGTAATTTTGCATCTGGGTTTCATTATGTTTTCTAAGCTGTTGGTCAATCCAGTGGAATCTTTTTATATATTTGGAAAAAGGAAAGTAAGATTAACTGCACCAACAGTAGCTTCAATATTTGGCACAATTAAGCAGAATTGAATCCAACATGTGTCAATGTCACTAAAATTGCAGAGCATGTACAGTAAAAGTTTAAACTTGGGTTTGTTTTAAACTGTTCTTTGGGATCAGCTTTATTTCTTTTTTATTGAATAGCAGACCTTAATTCTTAATTAAACCAATTAAAGTACAACTGCAGCTCATCTCTCTTTGATGAGACAGCAATAGGAAATTTAAAATATTTTGGGCTTCTATATCCTATTCAGTTAAGGAAGGTCCATTCCTTGATTTACATGGTCACACTCTTTGAATGTAGTTGTTTCCAACATTACCACAGCCACCCAAATTCAAAAGTACTCAATTGGTGGAAAACTCCATAGGACTTACTGAAATGGACATGAAAGACGCTCTAATATTGCAAGTCTTTTTTCAGTCAGCATGGATGGCTTTTTTTTGGTAGGGTCTTCTTAGCAATTATGTAGATTGCTTTCTGAGGAACCTTTTTCACCTACAGATGTTTTAATTTTGTGAAAATAAATTCAATACATCTTCTCTGTAACCTGCAAGTGTGTTATATAAAATACACATTTTTTTTAATTAAAGTGCATATGACGTGCAATATATTTAATTTTATTATGTATGGGTAAAAATGCTATAATTCACCCATGACTGTATTGCTCAAGGATTATTCTGCTTTCTTTCATCTTAAAATACCTCAGATTATTCTGTACTACTACATCTGAAACAGTGTCCATCTCCTTGAAATAAATGATCATATAATTAACAAGGATGAATCATCAGAGAATTCCAACGCTGTTCAAGTGTTCTAGTCAAAGGTGGAACTAATTCGTTTCAACTGATTTCCACTGCTTGATGCACGTTTTTGATTTTTTAAATTCCTGGCAACAGCCTTAGATTCATGAGTCCATACATCAAGTCAGTAGTTTAATGCGCAAATGAAATTGAATTCAAAGCAGAAAACTAATTGAAGGACAGAAACAAAGGTGCTCAGTAATGTGGTTTTATTAATCTGGAATACTGCATTTGCATAATTATTTCTTCTTTTTAGTATGCCTAGAGAAAGTGAACATTATAATGAAGGGTTTCTTGGCAAGAAGCTACACAATGTATTCATCGTGTAGGAAAACACACAATCATTCCAAAAAAAAAGATAACTATTCAGAAATTAGTTGCTTTGTTTTTGAATTACAAGAAGAACAAATTACATGTCTACTTAATTTCAAAAATTGCAATAATATATTGGTTCTGCAAACTAAATCTTTATTATGCAATCAATTAGGATGCTTTAGCTAATTATTTAACCAATAATCAATTGTATTATAGTGAAATATTACAATGTATTTAGTACACAATTACATAGATGACATATGCATGGAATTAATCTTAACATAGCAAAATAGAAGCAGTGAGTGATTGATATTGAAATAGGAAGGAGTTATGACAAAAAGGGGAAAATTGTGGACTGTTACCACATCAACAAAAATCTTGTAAATGTTATAAATCTTGGCCCATCCAGTCAGTATGCCAGCTATAGTTCTCATGCCCCCATTATGAATCTGTAGTTGATATTGTGACTTTGGAACTATACCTCACATAAAAACATTCACTGAAAAGGAATAATGTAGGCACCCACACCAGTTTCTCCTAAGCTGTGGGGCAATGATTTCTATGGGCTCATGATGCATTATGTGCATCACTGGCAAGGTTCATCCCTTTAATGCATTTACACATATCACCAATGTGCAATTTCAGAAAAAGTGTCAGCTTAATATGAATGAAGCTCTAAAGCAGTACAGAACACCAAACAGAATAGAATACACAGGGAGAAATTGAAGCAGTCAGAGGAGCCCCCAGTGCCCACCCAAAAATCATAAAAAGCCTTACCTTCAAAATGCAGAGAATTCTGACCCATTAATGCATCAGGACTCAATCTGTTACTATCTTCTATAGTGTACTCCTCCACAAAAAAGCAAGTGTGCTCTGTTCCTTTAAGGTGAACTTATGTGGGCCTGATTCTTTCCATTGAAGTCTACTGTCCAGGTTGATGTCCTTATTGGTTCCTAGTTACAATTCATACTTGTCTGTTACTGCAGTGACATCAATCGGATTGCAGTGTATAACAAATATCACTGCTGTGTGCTATGCACCACATATGCTTGGTTGTATCATACACACTGAAGCCTACGGTTCAATGCCGCATTACGTGCCATAGTGCACCAGGAAATTTCAATTGCATTTTGCAATCAATTTTAAGCATTAATTCAATTCATAAAATGCATGCACTATGCAATTGAATTTCTAGTTCCATGGCTTAAGTGCTCTTACTTTGTTACTTTGGCAGCTACTGTAAAATACTTGAGATATAATGAATAGCTTCAAAGTTTGGATATGTGTAAAATGGGGTTGAAAACACTTGGATCTTCCTGATTAATGTGCTGCACCTCTATGTTCTTTTGACTGATATCTTTTATTTATACCATGCAGGTGCATTTTATAAGATTTTCAAGCCTAGGTTCTCAATTTGACCCAAGATAAAGCTAAAAATCTACACAGTTTGCTTTAAAAGACACAAAAATTAATGCCCAGTGACCTAGCCACAGAATTGGGTACAGATTGTTAGTCTGTCACTCTTCTTTCTGTAACAAGTGAGTGCATGTGGCCATATTAAGCTGTGGGCCAGCTCCAGGATGATCAGGCCCAATAATATGATTGTTCATCCACATGATTGTATAGTTTGACTTAAAATTCAACCTATGTGAAACCACCACTTGACTGTTGCTTGATGCATTTGCTCAATAATAATGAGGCAAAAGTCTCACTATCAAGCATGCAAATACTTTCAGGTTCAGTTATTTTTGTTTAATAACAATAATAGCGGATATACTACATTCTGGATTTGTAAGTATTTTCATCAATGCTCTTTCTTGTTCATAGGGTGTGAAGGCATAAGCAGAACAAGAGTGCAGGTAAAGCAAAAGGAAGAAAGTATCCATGCAGAAATCTCTGCACAGTGCCTATGCCCAAATCATGAGGCTTGAAATTGCTTTACTGCCTTTAACCGGCATTAACCATTTTAAAAAGAAGAATCAATTAAGAACAGAAAGTAAAGTACTATGGGCACCCCTAACACTCAGTGAAAGTTGGTACTGAATGAATGGATGTTGCCATGAAAGGACAGTGCTCTTAAGGGATCACAAGGACCTGGATAGGCTGATGAAGAAAACTGAACACGTGGATTTGTGCACAAAAGTCAGAGACTCTTCAGCAATAACTAGGCACTACTGTAGGTTCCAAGGAAATTGCTGTCTGGTCCAGAGTGTACACTTACTTTAGGGAATTTGTAATGCAGGCAAAATGCCTGTGCTGCTCTGCCTGCTGATGTGGACTGAAAGAAAAGCATGTCTTTCCTTGAGTATGGAGTCTGGATAATGTCCCAACAGTGGCAGTGAGCAGCAGAGGCCTGGAACGATCGTGAGGTTAGGAAACTGGGTCATGGTGACCCTGATCTCAATGAGCAAAGAACTCCAGCATCCATGTGAGGTTATATTTGAGGCTGTGGGAGGTCAGAGGTCTCAGTGAGGACAAAGTTGGCAGTTTGAGTGATGTCCCTTTACATAGCACAGTTTTAGGGAAATTGAGTTTAAAGAACAGTTGTTCCATGGATAAACAGAAATTTCAGATTTTTCAGAGTAGTGAGGTTGAAAATCTCACTGCAGAAAATTTTCACATGTTGCACTACTCAAGGCATTATTTGGGGAATCTAAGTCCAGAAATAAAATGTGAAGTCAAAGGAAAGTCCCACTGATGCATCTGGAGTCAAATTTCCCAATAGATATTAATATACCCAGAGATATGTGCAAAATTCCTTTATTCTAGAGTAAACTAATTTTCAACACTTCTTCTGGAGTTGTCATAATGAATATCTGGACCACAATATTTGCATTTCTCCAAGAAACAAAGGATGAGAAAGCTACACTTTCTCATGCGAGGATATATCAAAAATATGTCAGCTTCAACAATCAAACCTGCAACCAATACTATTGCTTGAATGCCACGACCTATTGGAGTCAAAGTCACAGCAGTCCTCAGCTTCTGCCTCCACCTCTCTCTGTTACCACATGGGATATCAATAATTCCAATAGGTCTGCATCTCACATTTGAATGAAGATGGTAACTGATCCCATATTTCCCAAAGACAGCCTTTTTTCTTTATGGGTCAATATCATGCTGGTAATAATGCAAATTCCTCATGTCCATGTGGGAGTTTTTGATCATTCAAGTGAACAAAGCACTAGAACATGGTGACAGTGAGGGGAGACAGTAGTAAGAGGTGCACACTATAACTTGCTGATCTGAGAATGAGAATCAGTGAGAACTACCTTGCCATTTTTTTGTGGTCTCAGCATTTCATGCATTCATGGTTCTGCCAAGACAGCTCCAATGTTCTTATGCATTTGTTCCTCCAGAATATTGCACTGATGCAGTCTGCTCTCTGCCAGCCTGCTGCAATTACCTGCAACTGGATGCCATTAAGTCCTGCAAGAAACAGGTAAGTTTTTTGGTGCATGTACTGCAACGTCCATGGGTGATTTGCCTGGCACCATTGAATTGATGGCCATTTGCAACAGCTCAGAGTTCATGTTAGAGCAAAGTGTACTATAATATAATGTGAAATGTGGATGTCATCTCAGCCCTAGTTTGTGGAGAATGTCGCTAGGTGATTTTTGGGTACTTATTGTATTGAGAAGTGGATGAGGCCAGTGATCTATTTGCCATCCAACTATCCATTTGGGTAGTTAAGTGGCAGTGGGAAGATAGGAAACAAATGAAAATATCTTATCTTACCCTAACCAAAATTATTGAACATTGTTGTGGTATTCTGGCCTCTTTAGAAAGTTTTCTGCCCTGTGGGAAATAGTGTCTCCTCCTCGTCACCTCATCCACTTCTACTTTTCAATTGACACCTGGGGAGATGGACCATCTGTGGTTACCAAGCACTTTCTTAAAAAAGTTGTGTGAAACGAATTCCAGCACATGAGACCTCTCTTTTAAGGACTGCAAGTTTGGGTTTGATTACCAATAACCGTCTCCAACTAGTGGTGGCCACATGGCCAATATGGAGAAGCAATGGTCAGCACAAGCCAGCAAAGTGTGATTAGTACTGACTAATCATACCCATAATAGTGAGAGGGAGGTCTGAACACAAATTTAACATGCAATTCACTGCTTGAAATGAACAGAGACTAACTGCACGGTGTGAACACTGCACCACTTTTCTAAGAAATCTTAAGTTTCCTTCCCTTTATGACATACAAGAGTTTCATTGCATTCATCATTAAATCAAAGTTCAACTTATGTTCTACATTCATTATTGTTCACATTATATTTATATGTAAAGAGATCATCGAGAAGTGTTAGCAATAACTATGGTTAGTGTTTGACCTGAGCATGGGTCACTTGTTATACAATCAATCCAATTTCAGACAGTAATTATAGAGCTGAAAATTCTGTAGGGTTTCAAATCTGTCACTATCATAGAAGTCATAGAATCATACAGCATGGAAACAGGCTATTTAGTGCACTTCATCCACACTGACCACTGGACACTCTTCCATATTAATCCCATCTCCCAGCACTCAGTCCACAGCCATCTATGCATAAGCGATTCAAGCACTCATCTGAGCAAGGCTTTCAGCAGCCCAGCTTTAACCACTCTCTAAGGCAGTGCATTCCAGGTACTTAATACTCTCTGGCTGAAGAAGGTGCCCAGCATATCCCCTCTAAATCTCTTCCGCCCACCCCCGACCCTAAATCTAAGTCCTCTAGTTTTATCTACCTCTGATATGGGTAAAAGTTTCCTACAGTGTAGTCTATGTATAGCCTTCATAATCTTAAATACCCCAATCTTGTCCCCTCGTAAACTCCTCCACTCCAGGGAGAATAAACCAAGCTTCTCCAATCTCTCCTCATAAATGAGTTGCTCCATCGCAGGCAATATTCTGGTGAATCTCTTCTGCATCTTGTCCAGCACCATCACACCCTTCCTATATCCTGGTGACCAGAAATACAAGCAATACTCCAGCTGAGGTCTGATCAAGGTTTTATAAAGTTGGAACACATCATACCTACCTCTGAATTCAATGCCCCAATTCATAAAGGCCAGTATCCCATATGCCTTCCGAACTACATTATCTTCCTGTGTTGCCACTTTCAAGGATCTATGTATTTGTACACCAACGTCCCTCTAGAACATAGAACAACACAACACAAGACAGGCCCTTCAGCCTATGATATCCGTGTTGAACACAATGCCAAATTAAACTAAATCTCTTTTCCCTGCACATGCTCCATATCCCTCCATTTCCTGCATATTCATATGCCTTTCTAAAAGACCCTTAAGTGCCACTATACCTGGCAGCCTGTTCCAGGCACCTACCACTCTCTGTGGGAAAAAAACTTGCCCTGCACATTTCCTTTAAA
Source organism: Pristis pectinata (assembly GCF_009764475.1). Lineage (NCBI taxonomy): Eukaryota > Metazoa > Chordata > Chondrichthyes > Rhinopristiformes > Pristidae > Pristis > Pristis pectinata. The sequence continues at coordinate 109,626,814 of NC_067407.1, forward strand.
TCTTCTCCCTCTCATCTTAAATGCATGTCCTCTAGTATTTGACATTTCTATCCTGGGGAAAAAGATTCTAACCATCTACCCTATCTATGCCTCTCATAATTTTGTTAACTTCTATCAGGTCTCCCCTCAGCCTCCAAAGCACCAGAGAAAACAACCCAAGTTTGTCCAACCTCTCCTTATAGATCATACCCTCTAATCCAGGCAGCATCCTGGTAAACCTCTAATGGAGCAACCAGAATTGCACACTATTCTCCAAGTGCAGCCTAACCAATGTTTTATATAACTGCAAAATGACTTCCCAACTCTTATACTCAATGCCCCAACCAATGAAGGCAAGTATGCCATATGCCTGGTTTACTACCCTATCTACTTGCGTAGCCACTTTCAGAGAGCTCTGGTCTTGGACCCCAAGATCTCTCTGTACATCAATGCTATTAAGGGTACTGCCATTAACTGTATACTTTCCCCTTACATTTGACCTCCCAAAGTGCATCACCTCACACTTGCCCAGATTATCTCCATTTGCCATTTCTCCGCCCATATCTGTAACTGATCTATATCATGCCATATCCTTTGACAACCTTCCTCATTGTCTACAAATCCACCAACCTTTGAGTCATCTGCAAACTCACTAAACCACCCATCTACATTTTCATCCAAGTCATTTTTATATATCACAAACACACGTCCCAGCACTGATCCCTATGGAACATGGCTGGTCACAGACCTCCATCCAGAATAACACTATCCTCGGTCTTCAGTGGGCAAGCCAATTCTGACTCCAAACTACCAAGTCACCGTGGATCCCATGCATCTTAATCTTCTGGATCAGCCTACCATGAAGGACCTTGTCAAATGCTTTATTAAAGTCCATGTAGACAACATCCACTGCCCCATCCTCATTAATCACCTTCGTCACCTCCTCAAAAAACTCAATCAAGTGCTCATCTAGACATGTCTGTCAGCAACATAGCTTTAATCACTCTGTTCCTCAATACTCTCTCTCAAACCCTACCATTCATGGTGTATGTCCTCGCCTCACTATTACTCCTAAAATGCATCACCTCACATTTGTCTGGATTAAACTGCATCTGCTATAATTCAGCCCATTTCACCAACACATTGACATCCCACTGCAGAATAAGACTACCTTCCACACTACCAACAACGTCAACAGTCTTCATGTCATCTGCAAACTTACTGATCACGCCTCCCACATCCAAGTCATTCATATCTATTCTAAACAGGAAGTATCCCAGCAGTGATCCTTGTGGGACACCACTAGTGATAGGCATCAAATTGCAAAACCAACCAGGTAACAGTACTCTCTGTCCCCTATTGCCAAGCCAATTTTAGATCCATTTGCCAAGTTGCCCTGGATCCCATGGCCTTAATATTTTGAATCAGTCTCTCATGCAGGACCTTGTCAAAGGCCTTACTAAGTCCATGCAAATCACATCAACTGCTCTGCCCTCATTGATACACTTTGTTACCTCTTCAAAGAATTCAATCATATTGGTCAGACAGAATTTGCCCTTGACAAAGCCATGTATGCTGTCTCTGATTAGTCCCTACTCCGCCAGGTGATCATTAATCCTCTCCCTCAGTAATTGTTTCAGTATACTCCCCAATGTTAGGCTCACAGGTCTACAGTTACTAGGATTTTCCCTGCTGCCTTCTTTGAAAAGTGGGAGCATCTTTGCCATCCTCCAGTCATCTGGTACCCATTTGTGTTCAGCAAGGATTTAAAAATCTCAGCCAGAACCACAGCAATCTCTTCCCTTGCTTCCGGTAGCAGCCTGGGATAAATCCCATTGAATCCTGGATATTTATCTACCTTTTAGGCCACTAATGTATGGAGTACTTCCTCTTTATTTAAGGAGACATGCACTAGACTTTCACTTGCCCCTTCACTGAATTCTCCAAACACAAAATTTGATTCCTTTGTGAATATTGCTGAAAAGTATTCATTTAGGATCTCACCTCTTCCTTTTGGATCCATATGCACAGAATGCCCCTGTTGTCCCTAATGGGCCCTCTCTTTCCCTGTATATTCTTTTGCCTTTAATATACTTATAGAATACCTTTGGATTTACCTTAATCGTGTCTGCCAGTAATATTTTGTTGCCCTCCTTAGCCTTCCTCATTTCCTTTTTAAGTGCCTCCCTACACTTATTATATTCTTGATGGGCCTCCCATGTCATCAGTTCCATATGCTTTCTTTTATCTCTTTATCTAACCTTCAATATCCTTCGATATCCAAGGTTCCCTTTACTTGTTACCCCTGGCTATTATCCCTGCAGAAACATGTTGGCCATGAACACTTGCTAATTCTCCTTTGCATGCTTCCCACTGTGTAGATGTAGACCTACCTGCAAGTGGATGCTCCCAAACTATCTTTGCCAGGTCCTCCCTCGTGTTAATGAAATTGGCCTTTCCCCAATTTAAGACCTTTATTACTGGGCTATGCCTGTCCTTTTCTATAACCAGTTTAAAATATACAAAGTTATGCTTACTATCTCCAAAATGATCCCCCACCAACACTCTGCCCATTTGACCAGCTACATTCCCCAAGATAAAGTCCAGTAATGCTCCTTCCCTTGTTTGTCTGTTTACATACTGCATCAAAAGGTTCTCCTGGACACACGTTGGTAATTCTGACCCCTCTGAGCTTTTAATGCTAAGGCAATCCAGTTAATATTTGGATAATTGAAATCCCCCAGTACAATAACCCAATTTTAATGCAGTTTCTTGATATCTGCCTACATGTATGTTCCTCTATCCCTTGTTGGGAGGTCTGTAATACACCCACAGCACAATGACAACACCCTTATTGGTTCTAATCTCTACTTATATGGTGTCATTTGAGGAGCCTTCTTGGATATCCTCCCTCAATACTGAAAGATTGTGATATTTGACTAATGGTACAATACCTCCTGCCCCTTTACTCCCCCCTCTGTTTTGTCTGAAAAGTCTACACTCTAGAATATTGAATTCCCAGTCCTACCCATCCTTCAACCATGTGTCAAGAGAGAAGATCTAGAAATTGGGTTTAAATTGCTGTCGATTAACAACAATTTTATACCCAATTTGTTTCTCCTGCTCTCTCAAAGGAAAGTAAACACTTGAAACTAAACTACGGGCCAAACACAGGCAAATGGGATTGGCTTAGGGAGGTATCTTAGTCAGCATGGGCGAGTTGGGCTGAAGGGCCTGTTTTGTGCTGTATAACTCCATGAATCTATGAAACACCTCTCCTGCTTTTTAAGCCATTTCTGTCTTAAAGCTCACATGGTGAGAAAGCTACAATGGCTCCCTCACTCAGGTTGAAATCAATAGAGGTCAGGCCCTGATGTCAGCATCACACCTCAATTTGCATAATTAAACAGCGGGTATGCATTTACTGTCTGCTTGGAAGAGCAGGATAAAATCAGAGACAGTGTGATTCACACAGAACATTAACAAGTCTGTTTTTTTTCAAAAAAAAAAGCTCCCTTGTTATTCATTTTTCGATGGGTGGAAAAAATTAAAATAAACACAATGTTAATCTAACCTTAGAGGGAACTGACTGACCAGAAATAAAATAGGCAGCCAACCAACAGGGTCAGTCCTCTAAAGGATGGACTAGATCAAAATAACCCCCATTGACTGAGGAGCTGGAAATTACAAACCTGAAATGCTTCAATGCCACCACTCCAAGGGTGTATTAAAATGTAACAGTTTTACATGGGTGCTTTCAATTAAAAATGTGAATGAAGGAATTTATAATAGAAATAGTGCAGATGCAGGACTTTTAAATATAAAAGTTAACTGCACAGATGACTACAAGGAACAACGGAGAGGGTAACAGGCTAGAACAATTGCTTAAGCACACACCATTCACAGGCAAAATCTGTGTTCAAGTGCATCCAAGACTGATGGAACGTGTCTCTTTTACCTTCAGGGTTTATAGGTCCTAAATGAAATGGATCCAATACCTGGCAAGCTTAAGTTCACAGTACATAAACTGTTATTAACTAGGTACTAAACTTGGGAATCTGAAGCTCACTATTTGCCTTTAATAAAATTGGGCTGGTAGATACAATCGCCTCTGAAATGAGGTATGACAACCTGGCCTGCAGTTCGTAAAGGGGATAAAGGGGCATTAATTTAACCTGGGAAAAAGTTAGGAATGCTACAACATGAGAGAATGCAGACTCAAACATTATACTAGAGGAGTCAGTGGAGAGTTTGAAAAGTAGGAGGAATGTTTGGTGTACACAGTGGGTGTGAACCCTTCAAGCACATGCTAAAGATGCGGTGGCAGGAGATAGCCATAGAGATCAATACCTGGGGTCCAGTTCAGTCCAATCCGGAGGATCTAGATCCAGTGCTGCAATACTTTCAGTGACTGCACATGTCCTCAAGTTCAGTGACTACATTACCTAATTTCAGATCCTACCACCTTATAACACTAAATGAAAATTAAAGAAGGGTCGCAGACCAAAAACGTTGACTGTTTCTCTTTCCACAGGTGCTGCCTGACTACTGAGTTTTCCAGCATTTTCTTTTTATTTCACCCATAATTAACCTCAGACAACATTCAATTCACCAGACCCCATCATTCCTACGAACAACTTCTAATAATCAGAAGTTATATTGAGCATTTACATGCCACTGTCCCCATACACTTAGCAATGCTGTAAGAATCACTGCCAATCACACATCTGTAAATACTGCCAGTTATTCAACCATGACAGCCACATCATACAAACATATCATATAGCAATTACTGGCACATTAAGAGTTATAGGAAAAAAGATAGAATGTCCAAACTCTTTGAGTCAGGCTCTGGAACTGGCTGCAAGTAATTCCAAGTTAAAAATGCACACCTTGCATTAACTTTCCCTCAGGATCACCATCCAGTCCTTGGTCCCAGGCCCAAAAAACTAAATGTGCAGAAACTGGGAATCTGAAGTAAAAAACAGAAAGTGCAGGAAATACTCATCAGGTAAGGCAGCATCTGTAGTGAGAGATACAGAGTTACTATTTCAGGTTGATGACCTTTCATCAAACATGTTGCAGAGAAAGGCAAGGGGCGAAACAAAAACAAAGATTTTTGCAATAGGGTGGAGACCACGAGACTGAATGATACGAATGGTGGTGGTGTGAACTGAGAGAGGACAGCAAAGGCTTGTTAATTGCAGCAGATCTCTCTGGAGGAGAGATAATAGGAAATTATGAGCTTTCATCAGAACTGGCCTGTTCTGAGACAAACTGGAAAATCCATTTATCTAAAGTTGCTGAATTCAGTGCCAAGTCCTGAGGACTGCAACACATCTAGTTAGAAGATGAGTTCCATGAGCTTGCATTGGGCTTCATTGGAACAGTATAAGAGCCCAAGGGCAAAGGATTCAGTATGGGAGAGAAACGGAGAATTAAAGCAATTAGCATAAAAACAGAACATGATTGGAAAGACTCAGCAGGTTGGGCAGCATCTGTGGAAAGAGAAACAATTAACATTTAAGGTCTGAGACCCTTCATCAGAACCGAGAAAGAGACAAACAAGTTAGTCTAGGCAGCAGAGAAAGTGGAAGAGGGTGATGGATGGAACAAAGGGAATTTCTCAAATAGGGTGAAATAATGCAGCTGTTAAGGGGCAGTTAAGCTCCTTTGTTGTAGAGACTGGTGTGTTAGGATGTCCCCAGTAGGGCAGACTAGACAAATAAAAGGAAAAAAAAACGGCAGACGAAAATGGCCAATATGATCCCCCAGAGAGTACAACCACAGCAAAGACCAGAGCACATTAGGTGCCTCAGCAGTACAGGGAGAGAGAAGGAAGGTCAAGAGGGCCATCTATAGCCTCCTCCGCTCAATGTCAACAGTAATCTGCCATGCTGAAGTTTATGGAGTAATACAACACGGAACTACCAAGACAAGGACAAAGAGAATGCATAAGATAGTTAATTGACTTTTATAAGCAATATGGCATAATTTAAAATCTGTTCTGGAATGCTTATTTTGCAGAATTTAAATTTTGCACTGTCGCCAAGCAGGTCCTGTAATCAGTGGTAAAATAAGGTTATGTGAGGGACAATTAGTGAATGAAGAGTTGGGATTGCAGTTATTGGATTAGCCTGGGAAATTGAAGGCCCCTCATGACAGAAAAGCTGCATAGCTCTCAACACCACAAAACTTTAGATCTCACGTACAGAGTATTACTGAGCTCTTTCAGTGCATTCCAATTTGCAGAAGCCTTCATTCAGCCCACTAGTGGTCTACTCCATTACAATTTATATGCAGAACAACTTGGATCATATACACGTTGTGCACACTGCTTTCCACACTGGAGTCATCAGCCATGTTATCAAAGGAACCTAATCCTAACCTTTTGGTTTGTTGCTTAAGTGTATCTGGTACAGTAGCTTGCTGCAGAATTAAGGCACTGTGATTGTTGCCAGGTCATCAGGCATTTACCTCATGACTTACTGGATTGAAGCAATTAAATTCTTATCAGTCTTGGTTTAGGACACAGTTGGCCTGCAGCACCCACAAGGGATGTGTGTGCAGTCAACAACAACCTGCACCATGAAAAAGTCTGCAGGCTATCAATACCACAGAGTCTCTGACAAGAGAGAGCAAATGAAATATGGTTGGATAGCACCAAACATTTGTAGAATTTTAGCATCAGACAAAAATAATCTACTAGGAATATACATAATTAATTGACAATATCATTACAAAGTGCTGGTGAAGGGATGGATCTTTCTTAATGCTGAACCCCTGTTCAGCTCTGCCAGCATGAGAGAAAGTGTTACCCAGGTAAATGCTCACTGACAGTGTCTACTTGCTCTGCATAGCTCTGGCAGACGTTCCCTCTGAACTTGCCAACATCTTCACCAATATGTTGTTTGGCACAATGCATTCCACAAATCTAGGCATTCATTGCACATGCCATTTTGTTGTTCTATGGGTACCCACTGCAGCCAAAAATTGGCACTAACAACCCAACTGCTCACTATGAAATGGCCAAAAGCAGGCAAAAGGGGCCAGCTCAGTCAGGCAACTTGGTCGGCAAGGATGAGTTGGGCTGAAGGGCCCGTTTCTATGTTGTATCGCTTTATGACTCTATTACTCTGCTGAACCATGCCAGTTAGGCATTCAATCATATCTGACTTGAGTGCTTAGTGGTGAAACAGAATACTTAAATGGAAAATATTACCTTGTCCAGCAGTAACCTCCTTCACCCTTAGCAATGCAAGATTCACAAAAATTGTAATTAAAGACAATTACATTTTACTAACTTTTCTAAATAACAGTAACATTACATTAATAAACTACTTTAATTAAAGCAGAGCTATGCAGAAGACTCTTAATTATGAAATTATTGGTGGTTCAAATTGATTAACAGTCTGTTCTTCAATACTGTTGATATTATATCCAATCACTCTCCTCTTATTGAACTGTTGCTAAGTTGACCCACACGACATTTGAAGTAGTTGATGAAATTGAGAAAACTGATGGGGCAGCCATAAACAAGGGTGCTAAAAAGATTAAAAACATGTCAATTTTAAAGTTTCAGGTACATAAAAAGATAAGGCAAAAATATTAGAGGAAGTATATGTCTATAAAAAAAGTGTAAAGAAAGGGAAATGTACACATTTAAATTACACCTTGTCATTGTCTGAAAATCTGTTTGACAGTAATGTTAAAGTTGACAGTAACAACATGAGATATTCCATTTCATTTTCAACAGTGCATTCATCCTCTTTGACTTTTACCCAATTTAAAACTAGTTGATATGTATACTTGTCAATCCAGCAATTTAGTCAGGGGAACAAGTATATTTTATCAAGCATGCCGCAGTTCAGACACCTGTCAAAAAAGCCAAAAATAAACTCCTTTTCATGTTCATCGTTGCTTAAGTAACATACGTTAGAGATCAATACTCTCCATTAAAGAATGATTTTAACTTTTCATATTGAACCATGTATTATTAATAATGATATAATAGTACTGCTATTGAATTATGTTAGAATTATGAACTATACCAACATATTCTGGACATGTGATTAACACATTTAGTGGTAGCCAAATTAAATGGATAATGAAAGAATAAACATATTTAACATAAATTACTGCATAGTAGCATTGCTTATGGACCAAATATTTTTCTCATCTGTAATTTATTCTGTGCTTCTTCAATATTTCTCATCCTTGTTTCATTTTTCTGCATTCAATTTGCCAAAGCCAGAAGTACACAAGAAGATAAAAACAGTTTATACCAGGTTGGGTTGCTACTAAAATTATATGCTATCAATTGTCCAGGACATTGTGTACTGTTGCAGGTAAGAAAGAACTAGGGGAGGCTCAGGTGGAATACGGGGGACTATGGTGGGTATGCATAAAGTTTACAAGCTTGAATCTGGAGTTTAGGGATTGAAGTGAGTGATGTATAGTCTGGGATACTTGTTGGGAAAGAAGGATGAAATATTTGGGAACGACGATCCTGAACTTTGAAATCCACTTATTAAGATATGATAGCACCCAGGTGGGACACTCTGGCTATTCAACATTGTGAGCTTGAGTCTAGTAAGCATTCCAAGACACGAGGGAACTGTAAACAAATAGGGAAGTTGCCATCAGTGGTGATGTGAACATTTGCAATACGGAATGAAAAAAGCACAAATGCTATGAGGAACTGGAAGCAAAGGGAATCTGAGATGCAGTGCAGAACCAAAAGCAAGAGTCTTCAATTGACAAGGAACAGAATGTAGCACCAAATGAGAGAAGGGATTATTAATAGGGATAGAGTTGTGTCCAAATGTAACAAATGAATTTGTGATTGGCTTGATGACTTAAAGGGCAGAACTCAATCCAGAAAGAGAATCAGGCCTCAATTAAATGCATCGTTACACTTTGGTGATTTCATTGATGAAGTTTCTTTTGTGGTATCCACCGCATGCTTGATTCTTGAAATCCAGGTCAGGTCAGACATTTATTGGCTGAATTTCCAAACAACCCCCATACTGGCAAAAGTAAACAGTATACAGAATTTTTTTTTTTGGTGTGCAGTATGTGTGCATTAATCTTTGCTGTATATCTCAGAGGAACAGATGAAGAAGGTATAAAATGCCATCAAAGAATATTCTTCTCTTCAATTTAAGGAAACATCACAATGAGCAGAAAGGAAGGCATGAATTTTAAGATTGTTGTAGATTAGATAATGAAGGCAAAATTGGTAAGCACCAATAGCTTGCAGTGGCTTCAAAATACATCAAAATCTGGATTTAAAGCATCTATCAAAAAGGAGCATTACAATGGTTTGAATTTCTTTTAATTTAAATACCAACTTAAAAATAACATTTCAATTTCTTATTCCATAATTCTGATAATAGTTATTCCACAGAATATTTCATCTGACATATCAGCAGCAAGACATAGGTAAAAGTACCCTATCCTAGCGCTGTGAAATGTCCATGGTATGATGAAATAGGTTTGTGTACTTCCGTTAAAAATACATCTACATTTTAGTAGATGTGCACTATATAATGTATGTAATGAAAATTTTTTATTGCTAAGTTATGAACTGGAAGACAAATTACAATTATATTTATGTATTGCATAAATCACTTGAAAAAATGTCAATACTACCCAGGCTTTGCAGCTCTTCCTGATGACCACTGTGAGGTATATTGCCTGCCACATTAACTGCATTTACATAAAGTTTATATGTTGCAAATTGTACTAAATTAGTAACTGGGGAATAAGTCTGTGGGGGCTTTAACATGGTCTCATCAGGTAATTTTGTATTTGGATGAAGGTTAAGTCATCTCTTGAAAATTGCTCTTTTTCTGGAGGATCATTCAGGCCATCTGTTTGTAAAAACCCTTGCTTCTAGAATTCATATCAAACGATTAGTCCTATGAACAAACTTAGGTTATAAACATGCAACTGTACCATTTGCCTCTTTACCCTTTCCCTGGAAGAAATAAATCACACTGTGTATTTGAGGACATATTTATAGTCACCATTATTTTAAGAAAATTTAGAATCTTGCTTGATGTAAAGTCAAATCTGACTAACCTACTTACAGGAAAAATAAATAGAAAATATACAGGTATTATCTGACATTCAAAAAACAGAAATTAATTGGCGAATGCATAAAATGTCAAATATCAATAAATAATGGAAATTAGGACATGGTTAAATTTACAAATAGGACCTTGGTGACTTGTTTAATGTGATGCACTTGTGCACTACAATTTAGAAGATCCAGGTGATGTTCTTTGGAGCCTCTGCATGGACCCTAAGGCTAAAATACTAAGGATCATGTTAACTTTGATAACCACTGGCAAATATTAGTAATTTGGTCCATGAAGGAATGGGTTTAGTTGCATAAGTCACAACAACATAAAAGTCTTTCATTTAAACAATTCCTTCAACATCGAAAGACATCCCAAAACACTGAATGAAAATCACAAAAATTTCAGATGCTGGAACTCTGAAATAAAAACAAAAGTGCTGGAAACACTCAGTAGATGAGGCAACATCTGTGTAAAGAGAAACTGTTAACGTGTCAGGTCCCAGACCCTTTGTCAAAACTAGGAAAGAAAGCAAACAAGTTCTTTTTCAGTAGCAGAGAATTTGGGGAGGAATGGGTAGCAAAAAGGAAATACCTCTGATTGTGCGAGACCAGATCAGTGAATGTGACAGAGTAGCAGTTAGGATCAGATGTTTCTTTATCTGTATAATATGTTACTAGTAGCAAGGCTGTAGGACATGTTCAGCAAGTTAGACTATACTAATAGAAAACAAAACTGAGCCAAAATGATGAGAGGCAGGAATGGCTAATTCTTATATAGACAGAAAGAAAGAGTGAGTTACCTGAAGTTGGAGAATTCAATGTTGATTCTGGAAAGCTGCAATGTAGCCAGACAGAAAGTGAGGTGCTGCTCCTTAAGTCTGCATTAGGCCTCATTGTAATGGCATAGGAGGCCAAAGACAGAAGATCAGAGTGAAAATGGGATGGCGAATTAAAACAACAGGCAACTGGAAGTTCAGAATCACTCCTCAGACTCATTGATTTACAGGTTTACAGATTTCAAAATGAAATAATGGCATTTCTGTAAGTGCCAGAGATTCAATTGACTGTGAAGAAACTTCACAATATATTGTAATTTTCTTCTGATTATGTGAAAATCAAAGACCAAGGTCAAGCATCTCTAGAGTCTCAATTCTACATCATGTTACTTATTATCTGATTCCTTTATTTGCCTGAAGTAAACGCATTCGGTTTAGTTGTGGCATACCACATTCTTTGCAGTCAGCCACATTTAAATGTTCCCAAGTTCCAGCATGGCATCTGTTAGTAATTCTGACTCCCTGAAGGGCAATAAATAATATTGACCGTTTTAGTTGTTTGAAAAGGTCAAGTGGGTCATTAGATGACAAGTTCTGGAAGTAAAACTTCCTCAGCCAAGGTAAAGACAATGGAACAGACGTGTTGAATGGAGGATTTCAATGACTGCAGACGTGAAGTATACAACCATAAAGAATTGAACACTTAGATAGAGCATTAAATAGGTGAGGAATTGGCAGCCTAATGGAAATTGGATAGCCAGCATATGAAAGGTATCCAAAGGACATTAATCTGAAACATTTATTCTGTTTCTCTTTCCATAGATGTTACCTTACCTACTGAGTATTGCCAGCATTTTCTGTCTTTATTTTGGATTTCCGTGCCTGCAGTATTTTATTTGTAAATGTCTTATAATATTTGTGCCCTTTTGGTTTTGCCTCACTTATACAGTGACGCCTCCAAAAATAAAATGCTATTGTGAAGTTTTGAAGGGTTTTATACTGTAGCTTGAGAAGACTGAGGCCTCGATCTCAAGCATCTCTAGAGTTTCACTTCTGTCATCATGTTACTTATTATCTGAACCTAAGCCTGGGTAAATGCCTTTGGTTTAGCAGTGGCACACCATTCTGATGCACTTACTTCTCCACTAAGGTCAGGTGGTTCAACACAGGCAAGTAATTCAAGTATGTTTTAGCACCTGAGTTTCACACCATAAGTTGGACATCAACTAAGACTCTGATTAAAAAAATCTTGCCAAACAAATATACTTCAGAGACTGTGTTTTTTATTCTCCCCAAATGGTCCAATATGGAATGACAAGAAAACCCGTCACCCAACAGATATATCATATGCTAATTTTCTGTAACATTGTCCTCTCATCTTACTTTTCTGAGAGTTGTGAAAGAATACAAAACTGCAGTCATCCACACTGCTTGTCAGATCACTGAAGTGTTTTCCAAATTAAGTACTAGTTCTGGAGGTAATGCTGCTGAATTGATCATGTTTGGCTTTTCCCTCTGGGTTTGATCTCTATAGGCCTTGCTAATTCCCACCATTCCCCAACCAAGCCTCTGCTGGGAAACCAAACATCCCTCCTCACCCTCACCCCTTTCACAAAGGTCCCAGGGGAAACATGGCAAGTAGATCCAAACCCAGAAGCAGCTCAAAAGATTTTGTTTTTACTCTGTTTAGGCACCAGAGAAAATAAAACAGGAATACTCCATTGAACTTGAGGAAAAGTTTAGGGGTCTATTGTGTTAGGTTCCCTCATTATTTCCAACTCTATTTCTCCATCTCACTTACATTGAGTTCCAGATATTAAATCTTTATTGGACCCAGAAATCATTATGTACAATTAATTAGGTGAACTTGTAAAATGCTGAGCCCTTTCATTAATTTAGCCCTGATCAAAGATCAATAGATGTGTGATCAAGAGAAATGTCATGATTGATTCCTTTATTTGTCAAGGAGACCATTCCGATGCATTTACTTCTCCACTAAGGTCAGGTGGTTCAACTCAGGCAAGTTTTTAAGTACCTTTGAACATCTCAGTATCACACCACAAGTTGGACTTACTAAGACCTTGCTGACTAAAAAAATCTTGCCATACAAATGTACCACAGAGATTCTGCTTATTTATTTTCCCTAAATGGTCTTATATGGAATGACATGGAAACCCGTCACTCAATAGATACATCATATGCTAATTTTTGTAACATTGCTAACTGATCGCTAAATTATTGGTATTGTGGAACACCAAAAAAATCTGAATAATCTTTTTGTGGTTAAAGGGGACCTTCATACCACTTAACAGGCTTTTTGTAATTATTTTTCAAGATAAATGAACTGTAATATTAAAAGAAAGAAATCTGATTGCATTTGCTCTTTAGGTGAAGAAAAGCATCCACAGTAATCAATTCTAAAAGTTCATTATTCATTCTTATGGGATTGATTCAGTTTCCAAATGGATGTTATAAGCAGTGATCTGTCAGACGTGAATATATAAGTTATTTGTGAAGTTCTCCACCATTTCATCTGTGCAATCACTTATTAGCTGTGATGTTACCAAGAAACAAGAGGTCTAGCCAGACCATTTATTTTAGTGCACGGCATGACATTGAAGATTATGTATATTGAACAGGAAAAGGCAAAGCATTAAATACTCAATTGTTGTACACACATTAAACAATAACAGAGGTGTCCAATGGTCAATTGAATGGTCTATTCTTATGAAATCATGGAAGACACAGGAGGCCCTTCAGCCCATCCTATCCTTGCTAGTCAAAAAAGAATTATCCAGCCTAATTCCACTTCAAGCACTTGGTCCATGGACCTGCAGATAACTTTTCTTTAAAGTACACATCTAAGAATTTTTTAAAGTAGTGAGGGTTTCTACCTCTACTTTCCAGACTCTACCACCGATTAGGTGAAAATTTTTTTTTCCTTATTTCCCCTCTAATCTATGCCCTCTGGTTTTGACTTCTCTGCAAACAGCAGCAGTTCTTTCCTATTTCATCTATCCAGGTCCTTCAAAATTTTACACACCTCAATTTGGTCTCCCCATAGCGTCCTCTGTTCCAAGAAAACAAGCCTGACTTATCCTATCTTTCTTCATAGCTATAATTTTCTGGTCCTGTGAACATCCTAGTAAATCTCCACTGAATCTTTGCCAGTTCAATCACATCCTTCCTGTAATGTGATGATCAGAGCTGCATACAGCATTCAAGGAGTCTATTGTCTTAGTTAATAGACTGCACAAAATAACATCAGTTTGCTTTAAGTTGGAATCCTTGTATCTAAAAACATCATTGTTCCATTTAAAAAGTATATTAAAACTGAAGTGAATCTGAAAAGTAAAAGAGAGTTTAATCGGTTGATGACTGTAAAGTGGTTTTCAAGAGATTGATTAACTTTACCTAAACTAGAGAGACTTAGAAAGCTATTCAAATCTTAGGGAAACAGCAGTACAGTGGGTAACCTGCTGGGCCAAAAACATGAATCAATGACCATGGTAGCTGGGGAAATTGAATTTAAAAAGCTAGTATCAGTAATGGCGACCATGAAATGAGCAAACTGTCATAAGAAATTCATCTGGTTCACATAGTCCAGCAAATGAATAAATTTGCTCCCCTTACCTTGCCTATCCTACATGTGCCATCAGATCCTGCAGCAAAGTGGTTTCCACTTAACCAGAATTAGATGGCCCAGCAACCAAGAGGCTCACTGCCTCTCTCTCTCTGCTAATTAAAGATGAGCAATACATGCAGATGTTGCCAATGACATCAACAACTCACAAATGCAAAACAGGAACTAAATTCAGCAGCAGGACACCAATTGCCAATTTCTTGTTCAAATGTGCAGGGCCTATTTCTTGCATGTTTGTCAATCATATCAGGTGTTAGGCAGCTAGAACAGTGATTACCAAATGCCTGCCAGCTAGTTCCTCATGGGTCAGATGATCTTTGGCCTGCAAACCCAGCAATCTGTGGTGTTACCTTTGTGCTCATCTGCAGCCCAATTTAATAATTAGCCCCATACATTTATTTTCCACACAGCAATTGGAAACCACAATGGATGCATGGCTGAAAAATACAGTATGTCTCAAAGTAAACAACTTGCCTTCTGTTTCCAGGGTTAAAACCAAAATATTGCTCCTCGCAGTGGTCGTGATGTAGCCCAGACACTGAAAGATGTCGATAAACACTTTATCCTGTGACACCTTAACAATCCTGATGCTTTGATCCTATACACACATAACAAATAAGCAATGAAATTAACTGAGGAAAGTATAAAAGCTGAAAAGTATTCACAAGGTGACTGAATTTAATAAAAGTGTGCAATAGACGATAACACGTGAAACTTCCTAAATAGTAACAAAAAAAACAAGTACAGAAAGTGTTTATTTAGATTATTAATTCAACTAAACTGTTCTAATAAAATCTGTTTTTTTTAATGTTAGCATTATACATTGTGGAGGCAGTGGGTGCAACAAACTACAGCATGAGAAAGTAGTCTATACTTTCACAACCATTACTCCTCTTTTCTGATCTCTACGAAGAGACACCAGGCTTCAGACCCACACCTCTCCATTGACAGGGAAGAAAACCATTGCATCAATGTTGTACTTCAGTGCAAGGTAAGTGTAGTGCTATATTAGAGGTATATAAAATACTGAGAGGAATAGATAGAGTAGACAGTCAGCGCCTCCTTCCCAGGGCACCAATGCTCAAGACGAGAGGTCATGGCTTTAAGGTTATGGGTGGGAGGTTCAGGGGAGATGTCAGGGGGAGGTTTTTCACCCAGAGAGTGGTTGGTGCATGGAATGCACTGCCTGGGGTGGTGGTGGAGGCAGATACATTGAACAGGTTCAAGAGCTTGTTGGATAGGCATATGGAGGAGTGTGGGATGGGGGGATACGCGGGAGGAAGGGGTTAGGTAGTGTGAGGGTGGTTTGATGGACGGCACAACATGGTGGGCCGAAGGGCCTGTTTTGTGCTGTATGGTTCTATGGTTCTATGGTTGCTTTGGATTGGTAGTACAGCAGACTAGCTGGTGCTGACTGAAATCGAGCATTCTACAGTATGTATTAGAGCTGCATCACTGAGGCAAGCAGAAAGCATTCTGAAGTCTTTGAATCCATTCTTTATAAATAACCATTTAAAATAATGGCTGTACACATAGTTGTGACCAACAGAAAATGCTTTAGCTCCATGCATTACATGTGGGAAGCAGGTACAAAGCATTCATCTTGAGGTAGTTAACGGAAGAATGTTTTTCACATTCCTCAATGAATTTGTGATTGCTAAGACCTTTTTCAATGTACAGGCTCTAAACTGGGTCATCTGCACATCTGTGAGCTAATCTTACAGAGGAACAGCCAGTTGGTTGTTGATCATGGGTGTATGTCAACCATACATACTCTACAAATGTACCAAGAAGCAGTTACTGCATGTTGCATTATGGACTAAAAGCACTCTAGGGTTGAAATCACATTTTGCAATCTATTTTACAATGGAAATCAACCACACAACATTCAAAAAAAAGCAAATGTGATTCAATTGAATTTTTCAGCTAATATCTTCTGCAAATGTAGAAAAATGAAACAAATGTTCCTATTCAAAATCATACAGGTTACATCACAAATGGGTGAAATTCTTGTTTCAACAGAAAATGGGAAGTACTTGTTTTCTGCCAAATCAATAATTAAATCACATTAACTAAATCACACCTTTCAAAAAATATCTCCACAGTTTCTGTAGCCTGTTATTAATTATGCTGATAAACAGGCTTGGGTCTGTTTCTGGTTTTAAAAAAATATCACATCAGTCACACAAAGTCATAACTCATTATCCATTTTGTCATCGTAAAACTTAAATTTATGATTAACAATGCAAGTGAATGCAACCCAGCTCTTCCCCTTAGTGAATGGCCATATGTATTCACATAGTTCATTTTCCAGTAATTGCCTTTTGATTTAAAAATATCTATAACATGTAGAACTAATGTAGAAATACTATAAATAATTATATTGGATTGTCGGTAACTTTAATTATGGAAATTAACTGGTTAATTCAGGTAACAATGTTTAGATGAAGTGCTTGACCAAATAAAACTTCAATGTAGGAATCAGAAAGTGGCCAAAATTGCATAATGGTAAAATAATAAAAATATTTATTTTTACCCTATGTTTATATTGATGTATTATGATTATAAAGCTGTAAAATAAAATTTAAAAAACAAAATTAGTCAAATTGTGCCAATTTTAGAATCCAATAAAATGGATGTTAATTAAATCCTTACCAAATTACCAGTGATAAATACAGATCAATTATTCTTTGGGAATTAATTTTTCTGATGAAATTTAAAGAAGATACAATTAACTATTCATTTTGACATATCAATAAAATGATCATTTTGTGAAGAATTTAGTTATTGCGTAAATTGTTACTGCCAATATGGGATTTCTCTCTTATTCTGTAAAATTATATCTTAAATTCAATCATATACACAGAAAATTATTTTACATGATATATCACCATGATATCAGATCGCAGATAGAAGTCAGGTGATTCATGTTACTAAGATAGAACATAAATGCTGATTACCACTTTGAATCTCTTTAAGCTCTTCTTCAGAACCCGGCCACTCAAAATGTCTCTCCTTGAGATCCTTTTCATGAATGATGAGAAGAGCAGATTTTTCACGGTCATTGTCATGCATCCTGCAATGCTGAATGATCTTTATTTCTTAGTCAGCCTTTATTGTCTGCCAAATTTCAGCAGTTGCCCCTCAGGGAAGTTGGATCTTGGGAAGATAAGGGCTGGTCCCTCCTTCCTTGGCCTCTGACTCCTGCCCATGCTCCACCTGGTGAAGGTGAGTAGTATTATGATAGTGAGAGCATCACCAGAAGCC
This sequence comes from Pristis pectinata, assembly GCF_009764475.1. Lineage (NCBI taxonomy): Eukaryota > Metazoa > Chordata > Chondrichthyes > Rhinopristiformes > Pristidae > Pristis > Pristis pectinata. The sequence continues at coordinate 109,644,566 of NC_067407.1, forward strand.
GAGTAGAGATTACCAGTGTCCTGAAGATGTAGGTGTCTTCATTACTTCTGCAATATTTCCCAGACAGGGTTGAGTGCTTCATCCTCATTTGTTGTACAACCCTGGTATCAAAAGGGTTCAGCCGTTGCCTACAATATCCAATAGGCAATGGAGCAACAAAAGAGCAGAAAACTAACATGACAGGTAACTGGAAGCTCAGGGTTCGGGTCACCTAGCAGACTGAGCAGAGGTATTTTGCAAAATCATCACCCAATCCGCTTTTGTTTTTTTCCATTATAGAGTAGACCACATCATGAACATGGAATGCAAATTAAATTGGAATAAGTGCAAGTGAATTGCTGCTTCACGTAGAAGCAATGTTTGTGTTCCTGCATGGTGGGATGAGGTAAAAGTGCAGGGGAAACAGTGGTGAGAAGGGGAACAGTTAGCAGTCAAGGAACAGTGAACCAGGAAATTGTGGAGCGAACAGCTCCTTCAGAATGCTGTGAGGGAAGAAGATGATGTGTATCATTGTGGAATCTCATTGTAAGTAGTGAAAATGAGAAGGATGGTGGGAGGGAAGGTGCGGACCAGGGGAATCCTATTTTTGTTTTGAATAGGAGGAGAGCAGAAATGCAGAAAATAGAAGAGACTAGGTTGACAGTCTGTCAGCTTAGGTAGAAGAGAAGCCACAATTAAGGATGGTCCAAGTAGAAGTGGGAACTGTGGGCTTTTAAAGGAGTCACTGGAATTGAATCAACTTCACCTCCTCTCACCCTGTTTCTTGTAAGGATTCCATTTCATTCTCCCAGTTTTCCATCTGTGGTACCTGTTCTGATGATGGGACTTTCTATGCCACCACCTTTCAGATTCCTGTTCCATTAAGCATGACTTCTCCTCCATCATAGTTGACAGGGCTCACAAAGGCATCTATTTCTGGTCTTCCTGCTCCCAACTGCTCTCCTCCTGCCAGAATAAGGATAGAATTCCCTTTGTCCTCACCTTCCCTCCTATCAGCCTCCATATTCAATGGATCATTCTCCATAATTTCTGCCACATTAAATGGAACTCCACCAACAGATGCATCTTCCTCTCCTCTCCCATGTCAGGATTTCAGACAGACTACTCCTTCCCTTTGCGGCTCTCTGCTTCACACTTCCAGCTCCATCAACCACTTCCCTCCTCACAGCACCTTCCCCAACAATACCTAATCATTCCCCTCTATTCTTCCCTTCATTTAGGGTCCTAAACATTCCTTCCACAACAGGCAACAATTCACTTGCAATTCTCCCAATTCAGTGTATTGCATTCCATACTCATGATCCGGTCTCCCTGACAGTGAGGAAACCAAATGGAGACTGGGTGACCCTGAGCTTCCAGTCTGAAGCCACTTTGGTTCTGCATTCCACTCCCTCATCGACCTCTCTAACTTTGGCTTCCTGCACCATTCTAACGTGGCTCAACGTAACCGTGAGAAGCAATACCTCATCTTCCATCTGGGCTTGTTGCAGCCCTCAGGATTCAATATTAAATTCAACAATATCAGGTGTCCAGTCTTTCCTGCTCGCCAGATCTGTAACATTAACTCAGCCTTTCTCTCTGCACAGAAGCTGCCTGATCTCTGTATTCCCATTTGTTCCAGACCGCCAGCAACTGCTATCCTCTGCATCTGGCAACTTGAATACTTTCTTTTCCCTCTCCCTAACTGCTGACATGTAAAGTAATTGCATCGAAACAACCTTCAGCCCCACCCTATTACATAAATTCTCTTTGTACTCTTCCTCTCTGCAACTTTAAACACACTTGTTTTGTCACTTTTCCAGTTCCGATGAAAGTCGTTGTCCTAAAATGTTGAGTCTGTTTCACTCTCCACAGGTGCTGCCTGGTTTGCTGAGTATTTCAGGCATAAATCTGTTTCTATTTCAAATAACTACCATCTTCTTATGGCCAATTAGGAATGGACAAGAAATGTTGGACCTGCTAGAGAACAATATTCCATGACCTGACAAAACAAAATGCTCTATTTGTCATTTACCTGGACCACATTGATGGCACAGCTTTCCATGATGATTCAGAGAGCAAATATCAGCACTACAGCTTTGGTCACAGACATTTTTTCCATTGTTCCTCCAGGACTGCAGTTAAACAACTGACATCCTTCAAGGTTTAATGAGATAAGGTTGACTGTTAAAAGCTAGTTGCAATGCAAGCCATTACATTAATTTTTTCCATACACACTACCCTGTGGATTTCTTGCAATTTATTGGTGTATCTATAAATGCAAGGTAAGCATCCCAAGGAGTTAGTTGGATGCAGCTTGGAATCCCCATCCAGGCAAACATCACACCACTGTCCTCCAACTTTAGGTGTACAAAAACACTGGCTTGTTTTCGAATCACATACACTTCCAGTGATTGACCCGAATAGGTTATAGTCACAAAGGTTGCAACTACCACCATCAAGCCATAGTAATTATCTATGCAAATGTCACACTGAAATCCTCTTCCTCTTACTTCTGGATTACAGTTACCCCAACCACTGTATAGTTGCAGAATGGGTTCCCAGAGCCATTAATGTTGCAGTTACACGACTCACATTTGTTTGAGTTTGAATTGTCCAGTAGTTTCAAATCAAAAATGCAACATTCACATAACATCTCTGAAAGAAATATAAAATACAAAATACTGGAAGGTCCAAGAAAAATAAGAAAACATTTTTTACCATTACATGCTCATACATGGACTTTGATCATTTAAAGCATTCTTGAATGTTCAAATGCTAATTCCAAACAATATTATAAAAGACAATGTTTTAAATTTTACAATTATTGCTTTTTAACCTTTTGGGATTGATCTTGGCAACTAAATATAAAAGAAAATTAAGCATAGCTCTGCTTTTTGAATACTCTCTGTGTATCTGATTAATCTTGCCTTGCATTCAGTTACCAGAGACATCCAAAAAGTTAAATATATTTCCATTATCTTAAAAAATGCAAATATCTAAATGCCTGTTATATTTAGAAACATTGCAAGAGGAATAATATATTACTCTAGAATAAAAATGCAGTAAAAGTTTCAGCAGAAAGTGACTGCTTGCAATGTGATTGATGACTTACCTAAGGCATAACATTTAATTTCGGTTAGAAAAATAAAAGTACGAGCAACACTACAAATTTTAAAGTAACTGTATTGTAAAAAGAGTTATGACTCATTCGAAACTATTAAAATCAGTCTAGTGGGATTCACCTCATCATTTCTAAAAATATACATAGCACTTATTTGAATTTGTCATGCATGTTCATGACAGCTAATCTGTCTCCAGTGTTACTGAGCAAAGCCTACAGGGCATCGCGTTCAGTTTCTTACAGGGTTAACAAGAAAGTAGGGAGAGGTTTCCAGATCCATTAGGCAGTTAAGGCACAATCTCTACCTGTCATTTTTTATTCTAGATAAGTGACCTACTTTACAAATTTCTTTGTATTGAATAATTCATTTACAACACAATTGTACAACCATATTAACTGTAGTAAAAATCAACCTCTTGTGCACCACTCTTGTACCACATACTTCAAAATATAATGATGCTATGAAGTTCCTTTTGTGCATAACAAGGAAACAGCAATGATGGTTAATAGCAATAAAATGGATATTTGGTTCTGAAGAGCAATGTATCACCCACAATACAGGCATAATTGTTCTATAATATTTTATTCCTGGACCTCAGCTTGATAACAACAGCAAATATAACAATAATAACAAAGATTTTTTCCTCATGCAGCAGAAAAGCTTATCAAATATACGTCAACATCAAAAATGATCATATTACATAAGTCCTTTTTCATATCTCTGCCCTGCTGCTTAATGCTGTTCATTACAACCCATATTCGCTTTTATCTGCATCCATTTTAGAAGCAACACTTACAACTAACTACTATGCAAATGAAATGGTAAATTTTTTTTGATCCATATGTATGGACTGGGACATGCTCTGCTAGAATGCAAAGCACACTTCATCAGAAATGTTCCTTGCATAATATTCCCATACATCAAAATTTCAAAGTGCATTATACACACAATGTATTTTGAGTACTTGATAAATTTTGCCCTATATAGCTGCTATTCCCTTCAAATAAGTTGCAGGTAACAAATTGCTATAATCAAATCTAATTTCTGAAAATACCTGTGGGAACCACAGAGCATAAAAGCAAGTATCATAAAAATATGATAAATAACAGAGAATATGGTATTTTGTTATAATCAACTTGGCAGTGAATTGCAAAATTAAAATTATCTGACCCTTGATAACTAACTATATACATCTGATCTTTGAAGTAATGTTAAGTCACTTGCATTTCATGAAAACAGTTCAAAGGCATATAACGAATGAAAAAGATTTCCCACAAAGTACTTCACTGCATGCAAACCCTTTGAAGAAATACTTCTACTAGACTTTAACAGCAAATATTAAGTTGTCTTGTTTGCCCAGAACATACCAGACAATTACGATTTCGCACATGAGTCTGAGATGTTTAGCAAACATTTGTTTAATAACTTCATAGTGACTGACAGACTTTGGGTCAAATTCATAGCCAGAAGGTTACAATACACAAAATCTTATATTTCACCTACCGATAACATTTGCTTTGCACTTGCATTGACCTGAATTTTGGTGACAGGTAATATCTCCATTCACTGTCCCAGAGGTATTGCAGTTACAAGGACCGCAGCCATCAGGGTCTGAGAAGCGCAGATTATAGAATCCATCCTGGCACTGATTACACTGTCTGCCAGACACGCGTCTCTTGCATTTACACTGGTCTCCAATCTAAAGAGATTAAAAATATGTTGGGATGAATGGAAGCAGATGATAGCCACAGTGACTTGTTTTGTTATACTTCTAACAAAACTGTTAACCGGAAAGAGAAAGAGAGAAACAGTAAAATGAAACTGAGGAAAAGAACAAAAAAAAATGAAACATAAATATGGATAAAAATATTTCAACAAATGAAAATAAAAATAAGCAAAGAGCAAAATTATTGCAATAAGTAGAAAAATAAATAGTAAGGAAGAGCAAACCTAAACAATGCACTGTTTAGATTTACTCATGATTATAGAAATTGATCTGCAGTTTTTCTCTATACTATTTCTTAATGGAATTGAATCCTCACTTTACAACTGATTTCATTAAATAGTAGATGGACAAATAATGTTCTCTTAGCTTGAAAATACTTTGGTATGTTTTTGATATTCAATAATTTGTTAATGCAGCATAAAGTAGCAACGTATTTATAAATCTATGATGAAGATTTTGATTTTGTATAATTGTTTGTTGGTAATTGGTTTATTATTGTCATATGTACCTCAAAAGGGTGAACAGCTTTTGTTTGCATACCATCCAGACAGATCATTCAATGCATAAATACATCAAGGTAGTACAAAAGAAAAAGAAATGCAGAATATAGTGTTACAGTTACAGAAAAAGTACAGTGCAGGTAGACAAATAAAATTCACAGGCCATGACGAGGTAGATGGAGAGATCAAGAGTTCATCTTTATCATACAAGAGGTCTGTTGAAGACTCATAACAGCAGGGTTGAAGCTGTCCTTGAGCTTGGCTGTATGTGTTTTCAAGCTTTTGTATCTTCTGCCCGATAGGACGGGAGAGAAGACCAGGATGTGAGGGGTCCTTGATTACATTGGCTGCTTTCCCATGGCAATAGGCAGTGCAGACAGTCACTGGAGGAGAGGTTGGTTTTAGTGATAGACTGGGCTGTGTTCTCAATTCTCTGCAATTTCTTTCAGTCTTGAGCAAAGCAGTTGCCATACGGTGATGCATCCAGATAGGATGCTTCCTATGGTTTAAAATGAATGATAGTATGTTGGCAGGCCATTTTAAATCTCTTATAATTTTCATTTCTTTTGACATTAACAGAAATAAAAATTGAGATAGTGATGAGAAACTGGACTTGCTATCAACTACCTTACAGTAAAATGCAGAGTCAAGATGTACCCCAAAATGTTTATTAGAATTTAACATAAATGAATCTAATTTAAACACAAAGTATACCATAATATATTTTAAATGTATCATCTGGAATGAATAATGGAAGAAACCAGCACCTTTACCCACATGGTTCTCAAGTCATACACCGAAGAAACTAAGATTGATTGAACACTATCTATGCCCTTTACTAACAATGGCAAAATACTTATCATCTTTCTTGCCAACTATTTATAGGCACATGGTGAGCTTGCCCACCTTGACCTGATAAAGTTCATATAAGAACATAGGAGCAGGAGTCGGCCATCTGGCCCATCGAGCATGCTCCACCATTCAATAAGATCACGGCTGATCTGGCTATGGACTCAGCTCCAACTACCTGCCTTTTCCCCATAACCCTTAATTCCCCTACTATGTAAAAATCTATCTGTGTCTTAAATATATTTCATGAGATAGCCCCTACTGCTTCCCTGGGCAGAGAATTCCACAGAATCACTACTCTCTGGGAAAAGCAGCTCCTCTTCATCTCTGTCCTAAATCTATTCCCCTGAATCTTGAGGCTATGTTCCCTAGCTCTAGTCTCATCTACCAGTGGAAAGCTTTATAGGAAAACAGTAGGCAAAACTTTATGACTTCGTTATGGCATATATTAAGTCTGTAGATAGTTGATGATAATTTTTAGTGCTGTCAAAGATTAATTTATTAGGGTGACATTTGCTTTCCATTAATCTGCGTGCTACGGTAATGTTATTTTCTAACTGGTTGGATATGCAAGGTGTCCAGAAATTCTTATACTCTTACACTACTGATGTTAACAAGTCAACTGAATCTATGGTTCAGATAATATTTTCTTGAAATTCATCTCATGAATTGATCTAGATCTCATCTGTTACTGAAAGAAGATACTTCACATACTTCAAGTCAAAAATTGCAAAATAATTGGCCAATGCAGTATGAAATTTCAGAACATCAAGTCCAAACTTCAACTCGTGCTTAGCTAGAACTGTGTCAACTTCCTTCTTGCCATGCATACTGAATAGGAACATTGCTCTATTTTATGACAAACTTGTCTTGAAAGTGGTCCTTGTCTACATTTAATTCACTGTCTGAAAGCTAGAGTTCCCTTGCGATGAATTGAAACTTAAAGTTTATTTTCTCAAGAAACAAAGCTGTCATTTAGTAAACATGGGAGTTTTGTTGAGATTTTGCCCAGCATTTGGAACAGATTTCCCATTATGATAAGTTGAGGAACAATGACAAACTGTAAAGATGGGTACTGTAAAATTCTGGGAAGAATCTGAGATACATCTTGTGCCTTTTAAAGACAACAGAGGATATCAGAAGGTATACAATTAAGATATAGGGCTAAAAACTACTCTTCAAAATGAAAGTGATGCAGAAGCACAATGAATGCTGAATATTAGATTTACTGCTTTAGAAGAACTTTTAGTTCAGAAGGTCAACTTTTCATTTATGTTACTTCCAAGCAGTTAAATTACAGTTGGATCAAAGAAAAGTCTGATCCCTGATTTTTGTTATTAGTTGATCTCAGCTACTCATGTATCAACACAACTTATCTCTGGGTTTGCGGGGAGGATTCCCTCCCCTGATTAGCCTGTAAATTTAAGTCAAGCAAGTTCAAATGCACAACCACCTGAAGCAGACAGAAGCCTTAAAATTCATGTAAATTTGTATCTGATTAAGATTGGATTTTATATCTTAACCCAGCCCTGAACAAGAAAATTGCTATAGCCTTTGCACAAGATGAAAGCAGGCCAGGAAATATTAATATGCATACTTCATATGGGCAAAAATTCAGAGATGTCAGAAAGAGAGAACCAGGATAAAGATAGAAACTAAACAACTGCAACAAAATTGGACAGATGCAGCATAAAACAGAAAATAAGAAAAGGAAAACATATTAAATTAAAATATCTAAATCTAGAGTAAGTCACAATTTCAGTGAGTATATAGTCTAAAAATATAGTCTGAACATATTTTGTATATATTTATTATAAATAATATATTTGAAAATTATATAAACTTATGTTTGATAATTATATACAAGCATCAAATGATATCATATGTGGCACAGTGGCACTTCAACCAGTGCTAGTGGAAAACAGCTCTAGTGACCCAGTTTGGTCCTAACCTCAGGGGGTGTCTGTGTGGAGTTTGCATATTCTCCCGTTGACCATGTGGGCTTCCCCGGTCCTCTGGTTCCTTACACATCCCAAAGATGAGCTGGTTGGTAAGTAAATTGGCTACTGCAAATTATCCCCAGTGTGGGTCAGAAGCTTAAGGGGCACTGTAATGGTCATAGTTTCCCCTGGCCTGCACTCTTCCCACTTCCTTCCCATGAAGTCTTCAAGGAAGCTCTCCCTGCCATTCATCTGCAAGTTGGGCAGGGGTTATTCACCCCATCTTTGCCAACCAGCAGCCACTCTGAATCCTCTTCCCAAACTAATGTAAAGTGTACCAGGCAGTCATTAAAATTATCAGCAACAGGAAAATTACTGATCATGTAATATAGAGTATGTATAATATGAGTCCTACCTAATTTTATACAACTGTCTCATGTCATATGATTTCTAGTGTATAAAGACAAAATGTTATCATTTCATGTTTTTGGATAATATGCTCAATGGAATTATGACACTCCAAACTTACATACTTCAAGTTCACATCCTTGCCTTTTTTGTGCATTTTATGCTGCATCTACACAATTTTTGTTACAGCTGTTTAGTGTCTAGCTTTATTCTGCTTTTCTCCTTCTGACATCTCTCAGCTTTTGCCCATATAAAGCATGCATATTAATGATCAAGAAAGGCTCATATTTATTGAATGCAACCTGGAGGCACAGAACACACACAAAAAATTCACTGTGCACTGATAATAATACCGTAATATTTTATTAAAACTATCATTTCACTTTACCCAACCTTTAAATGTTCAAGAACCCAGCCAAATCTATGTTTATAAATTTGACGAAATCAAGGGTAGGGAGCAGTTGCTGGATGGATTGTTCAAAACACTGATCTTCCCCATGATTTGTAGGCATTTATCCATGGCACAGCATCCCAGTTTTGTTTTGAAAAAGTACAAAGGGAGGGCAAGTCATTTGTTTGGTGTACTCTTTTTTTTCCCACAGATCTATATAAGCTTTTACAGGGAGTTTTTATGTGCACTGAAAGCTTTCTGTCATAGTCTTATTTTCTCCTTTGTAATGGCTTCTTTGGTCCTCCTTTGCTTAGTTCTAAACACGTGGTAGAGATCAGATTTATTGCACCTCTTGACCAAGGGAATACACACTGTGATTTGTGTGCAGCTCCCCAGCCACTAGGAGAATTCAGTTGAGGAGGACAGTTGTGATGACTTTCCCTGTGACTTACAGCAGGGAGACCTCTCTGCATTTACTACTGAATTTGGAGTTGTTCCTGTCTGTAAGGGTGGTCATGAACATAGCACCTCTGAGGTCCCATGGCACATTGCTGTCTGCCCAGATCATGGAGATAAGGCTGCATATTTGTGTTAGAATTTCTTCCCCACAAAGTTTTAGAACATCGACAGGTGTGCCAGATGCTCCAGAGATCATGCTATTTTTCAGTTGGCATATGTGGTCTTTTCAACCTCTTACTGGCCTAAGGTGACAGTGAGACTGGGCTGGTGTATGTGCTGTGGAAAGGAGGCAAGGACATCCATGCAAAGCAAAGCAAAGCATCTCAGTTGGGGAGTTCTTCAAAATGCACCTTCCAGCATGTGCTGACTGCCCCTCTTCGTTGTCATTGGAGTGGGCCTTTTGATGTCGAAGAATTCAAGCATTTCTTGATGATTGGCAAGTTGCTGGGAATTGTGGCTGAAGAACCACATGGATGCAACAAACTTTTGTCCAGGGCAAACCTTTGTGCCAGAGACATTAGGTGGAATAATCATTTTTGGTGAGCCCCGTTGGCTAGACAGCTATTTTGGACCACTTATGGTTCTGTGCATAAATTCGAGAAAGAGGGATTTGCGCTTCAATGGTACCAAATGCTCTAAAATGTCTAATTAGTCTAATGCCTAGTTCATTCATCTATTGCTCCCTCCCACTGATAGTTGTTCTCAACCACCTGGTATATTTCACACCTCTATAGCACATCAATCTCCCTTATCCTGATCTTATCAGTGATGTCTCTCCCAAGGAATTGATTGGAATCCAATCACAGCCCTTGATCTCATCGGTCTTGATATGGCCCATTATGTTCCTTGTGCATCTGACCAACAGTCCCAGAATACCTCATGATAATGTTATATTGGATCTGTCTCAATATTAGACAATTATATCTACATATGTGTAAACATTGAGATAACAATCATTGTCTGTAGGAATATGGTGATCAGTTTGCAGACTACATGCGTCATAGCTTCTCCTATGTAAGATCACAGCCACCATCCTAATGGAGAGCTGGTTTGTTTGCACAGCTGCACCTTGCCATTCAAAACCAATCACTGTGTATTGTAAGTTCTTGCTTATACCAGTGGTTCTGATAATAACTGTAAGTCCTGTATTCTTCGTGAAGAAGGCAAAAAGAAATGACTTCTCAGTCAGTATCTCACAGATAACTTTTAGACATCCAATCAACAGAAGCTGCAGGGTGTCCACAGCCCCTGGACTGCCCTGAAATCCATCATCATTAACACCCATGAAGACAACAAGAAAACAGCCAGAGCGACTTGATGAGAATGACCAACAGGCCCAGAAGCCAATTAACTACAAATGTAAAATGTTCTTAGATTAGAACCTCTATCATGCTACAAGGGATGATTAAAAAAAAGCAACTCTTCAAGGATTTGGAAGCTGAAGTCCAAAAGAGAACATGTGCCCAAAAGAGTAAAAGTCATGCAACCACACTGAATATTACAGAACTGACCCATGGCAGACTCAAATTAGGAATTCTTTGTCTGGATCACTCAGATATGGTGTCAGATGTATGCTCCTCAACCACAATACAAGGAAGATTCAGTACTTACTAGAGATGAATAGAGATTACCTGCAGGAAGAGGAGGGGGAGGAGGAGAAGCAAGGAAGAGAAAGAGAAAGAACAGAAACGTGAATAGGAACATTTCTTCTGTAGAAGTTCTATGACCAGTTAATCTGACCACATCAGTTATGAATACAACCCCAAATTCCTATCATTACAATGTGAGGAGCAACAAATCTCCTGGTGGCTGGGGAGCTGCACACAAATCGCAGTGTGTATTCCATTTGTCAAGAGGTGCAATAAATCTGATCTCTACCATGTGTTTAGAACTAAGCAAAGGAGGACCAAAAAATTTACCAATTTACCAATATCCTGTTGTAACCTTAGACAACCTTCTTCACTGTCCACTATACCACAAATTTTGGTGTCATCTGCAAACCTACTAATCAAGCCAGCTGCATTCTCATCCAAATCATTAATATATAGGACAAATAACAAAGGACCCAGCACCGATTCCAGCAGCATACCTCTGTTCACAGGCCTCCATTCTAAAAAACAACCCTCCACTACCACCCTCTGCCTCCTATCACCAAACCAATTTTGTATCCTAGATGACAGACTCTTTATCCTGAGATGATGCCTCAGTAACAGACTCAGATTTTCAGTTTCTACCCTATCAATTCCTCTCAGAACTCTTTGCACCTTCTCAGCATTCTTAGGTTGGTTGTCCATTCGCATCCTCTTCTTCAGCAGAATTCATACACTACCTTGCCTCCATGCTCTTGACACCAAGGCTATCTTTTCCTTGTTTCCTATCCCTTGACCGAAGCTCACTCATACCCAATAATTAACCACATGCACATGACTTCTCAAAGCTAACCCCTCAATTATGTTGTGTTGAAATCATAGAATCATAGATTGTATAGCATGGTCCATATTGACCAGTGGGCACCCTTCCCTATTAATCCCATCACCCAGCATTTGGTCTATAGCCCTCTATATAGTGTGCTCATCTAGATACTTCTTAGAAACTGTCAGTGACCCAACTTCAACCACTTCCTCAGGCAGTGCGTTTCAGGTACTCAATGTGAATAAAGTCCCCCTCATATCCCCTCAAAATCTCTTCCCCCTTTCCCTAACCCTAAACCCAAGTCCTCTAGTTATGTCCACCTGAAATGGGGAAAAGTCTGTATTCTACCCTATTTAATATACCTCAATCATGTCCCTTCTTAACCTCCTCCCCTCCAGGGAGAACAGACCTAGCTTCTCCATTCTCTCCTCATAACTGAACTGCTCCATTCCAGGCAATATCCTGGTGAATCTCTGCTGCACACTCTCGAGCACTAACACAACCTTCCTATACCTTGGTGACCAGAAATGCAAACAGTTCTCCAGTTGAGGTCTGGCCCTGGTTTTAAGGTTGGAGCACAAATCTCGCTACTTCTGTATTCAATGCCCTGACTAATAAAGGACAGTATTCCATATGCTTTAAGCTATCTGCCTGCATTTCCATCTTTAAAGATCAATGGACTTATACTCCAAGGTTCCTTTGTTCCTCAAAACTCCCTAAGATGCAACCATTCATGGTTTATATCCTAGACTTATTAGTACTCCCAGAATGCATGAACACACATTTGTCTGGATTAAATTCCATCTGCCATTTTTCAGACCATTTTAGCTGTTTTTCAGACTAGAATTAGAGTTGGTGGAATGTGGCATTCAAAGACACATTCAGTGGCCTTGGGTACACATGTGCGAGAATATTTTTATTTGTGGCACTGCATCCAGGTCCTTGGCGCCCTACTCTGCACAGTTAATTAAGCTTTATCCTCCCACCTTCATCACTGCATGTTTCGGCCAGATCTTCCCTCTTTTCACCTCCTTAACCAACAACCACCACACAGCATCACAATAGCATGGAGCTCACTCTCTCCTGTATTGTTTCTGCTTGGATAAACCACACAAGCTGATACACACACCTCTACTGGTTCATTGTCCACAATGCATTTCCCATTTAAGAACTATAAGTTGTATTTAAATATTGTAAACCACCTTGAACTGGTGCCAGACAGACCCATATTTCCCCAACATCATTCCAAAGTAGCTCTCCCCATCCCACTACTGATGCAGTAAGCAACTTAACAGCATGGATAGCACTGCATGGAGTCTCCTATTTTGTTAACAAGAAGGCAACACAAAGTCAGTGCATTGTCTACTTTGGGTCCACTATACATCACAGTCCCAGTGAACATCACAATGTTTACCAATGCTATCCAACTTATTCCCCAGAATCTATGAACTTCAACAATGGTACAATGGATAGAAATTATATTTTTTCAGTTTCGGGCAGTTCTATATTCCGAAACAAAAGAAGGTCATCATGTGTTTGGAATTGTTTACAAGAGCAGAGTAATGCAGAATACACAACCAATACTAGCTTTAGAGGGTCAGGGAAGATCAATGCACAAGAATAATACGCATGTCACTCATACAAGCCAAGATGTTTAAAAACATCAAATTCAAATACTGTCAGAATCACCTTTCTGAAAATACTTATCACTTTCCCTGAAGACTAACAAAACTTATAGCGAGTCCTCTGAACTCTGAGGTTTGCTCCTGTCTGATCCTCCACCTAGGCTCCTTTCAGGATTCCTCCAAGTGGGTGCATTATGAACAGCCCGAGAGCAAAATGAGGTGAGAGTGACAGTAATCCTCCCTTCCACCTCAATACCATGGCTATTCCACAGCTGAGCCTCTGATAGCACTTCAATGAAGCTGAATGTAGGCTGTTGCTGGGCCTGTTCAGGGCAATCTCAAAGGGTGAAGCATGCAGTGTTATGAGTTGCATCCCCAATATAAAGCCTTACCAACTTCAAATGAGATCACTCCATTGCACAATCCACTCAACTGAACTTACAGCATTCAATTAAAAAAAAGCACTCTTAAAAAATAAAGCATCATATATCACTAGCTGCAATGCCATCACCACAATTGCAATACATCTATTTTATTAAAAGAACAAACCATATTTGATTATTACACAGTTGAACTAATATAGCTAAGTAATCCAGAACAGAAGAATACAATTCACTTAAAGAAGTAGAAAATAATACTGTTATGAATAAAGACGAAAGACTACTGACAAAACATTTAGAAAAAAAAAATAGAATTTTGCAAAAGGCATGTTTATTTTCTATATAACATGAATGATTTAAGCAGTCACAAATATTTAATGATGATTATTAGCTGTCATCACTTTGTTGACATAAAAATATTCTCAATGAAAAACTAAACAGTGAAACAGATCCCATTATAGCATAATTTGTCAAAATAGTCTCAGCCCCCATGTGATAATCCTGCAGAGAACACTTATTTAAGCAAACTTGATTAAGCACAAAATTCTATTCCCTACATAATTTACTTCCAAATGAATTTTTGAAAGCACACTTGTACTTATTAAAAATTACCCACCTGAATTCACAGGAGGCTCCCATTTATGACTCCAGATTGTAAGCAATCACAAGGTTTACACACTTCAGTTGAGAAAGAAGCTGACACCAACTTCTCAGTAAAAGGAGTCTTTACACTGATCACAATTTCTTTCTATAAGAATTGATTAACAATATTAATAAATTATTTAGACCTTCAAAGTAAATTTAAGTCAAACAAGCTCAAGTGCACAAGTTCTGTAATTACTATTAAATATTTCTAACACAAACCTTGCATATATTATAATAATACAAGATGGACAATGTATTTATTTATACGGTTCTCCCATAACTCTGAAATCTGATGGCAAAATTGGGCTGCAAAGTCTGACAGAATTGACGCATGGGAGGTAGCTTTACATGGGGCCCAATGTCATGGAGCTTGGATGTGTGGGTAAGAACTTGAAGTCCAAGGTTATGGAAGCATCATCAGTACCAAGGAACAGAGTGAAGCATTTGACTTCACCTGCTACAAAATGATGACTATAAGATCGTCTATCCACTATACATCCCGCTTGTTTTTCTTTCCATGGAAGGGGTTATCAGTAGAATATGTAACATGTATTTGATGTGGTTTTAAATCCCTACTCCATGGATATGTTCTATGAATGCTAAGCATAACTTTGAAGTAGCATTTTCAATCCATATGCTTACAAATTAATGCAACTGGCTTGTCAAGTAGGCGGATGAATGACATTTGCTAATTCCATCCATTATTAAAAAAAGTTCTTTGTTGTGAGTTCATTGATTTGAGATGAGTTTCCTCAAATATGAGGTGAAAGGAGAAAACATGCCCCTATTTCCATCTCCCTGTGGAAAGCTGAATAACATAAGGAGTTCCTTTTGTGTAAGGCCATGGACATGAACCCATTTACAGACACTATAATGAACAACACAGTGTCAGGTCAACACACAGCATAAGAAGTCTAATAAATCTGTAATAGCCTTCAAAGAGTTGATCAAAGAATTTTTACATCTGCAATTCATGGCAAAGCAGGCTCACATAGTGAGTCAAGACTGCAATCTCAGAAACAGTATACATTGTGCTAGAACACTTATGAAGTGATTACTTCATCTTTAATGCATGGGCTAGCTTCTACATTAGCAACAACAGCAAAACTGGTAGTTTCTGATGTCATGAAACTGACAGCAACTTTCAGATTTTCACATGTGCAGTTTAACATTACTGGCAGCTTCTAATGTCTACACTGACATTGAAATTAACATGAAGATCAATGAACCAGTGAGAAGTTGGGCTAATTTCCCAATACATACAATGTTAAATCTCCTGAAAATTTTGCACCAGATCTGGGGATGTGGAAGTTGAGTCTTCCCATTGTGTAGCCCTATGTTAATGCTCAAAAATAGCTGCAAGAGACCTGGAGAGCAGATTATAACTCGCTTGTTAATTTTTGACTTCTTAAAACAATTCAAAAGGCTTGCTAATTTAAAGTGACCTAATAAAATATTTTCACTGTCTTCAAATTTAAAATGATTTTTAACATCCTTCCCACGATTTATTTTAAAAATTCAACTAAAATCCTTCAATATCTTGTTAATTTAGAACCTCAGGGAAAAGGTTTTCATGTTTCTGAGCATCATTTGACATTGTTTATAATTCTAGACCATTCAGGTACAGTCAAGAAACATCTCTTATCACAAGTTTTTTTTGATTTTGTGGTGGGTCTATTCTTGGACAAAATTACTTGACAGCTAAAAAGAAACGACAACATTGAAGTGGATATGACAAAGAAAAAAAGAGTTTTGTCCAAGTTTTTGCCAGGAGAATTAGTCAAAGTAAATGATCAGTTTTGTTTTTAATCACAGTCAGCAAAGAACCCTGTCAGTTTAACACTGGCCAGAAAATCCATGGTATTATAGCATATTACTGAAGTAGCACTGAGTGGCCTTGAACTCCACCTGACCTATAAGCATACTTAATGGGATGCACTATTTTCATGTTGCATACTTCAGCAAAAATCTCACCACAGAATTGCTTGTGTATACTTACAGCAGTGTAATATTGGTAGTCATCACAAATTCTACCACCACATCTAAAGTAGGTACAGTGGAACTGATCTATGGAAGTGTCATAGTAGCAACGATAGAACCATAGAACAGTACAGCACAATACAGGCCCTTCGGCCCACCATGTTGTGCCGACCTTTAAATCACGCCTAAGACTATCTAACCCCTTCCTCCCACATATCCCCCTATTTTAAATTCCTCCATATGCTTATCTAACAATCTTTTGAAGTTGACCAACATACCTGCCTCCACCACTACCCCCAGGCAGCGCATTCCATGCCCCAACCACTCTCTGGGTAAAGAACCTCCCTCTAATATCTCCCTTGAGCTTCCCACCCATTACTTTAAAGCCATGCCCTCTTGTTTTGAGCTTTGGTGCCCTGGGAAAGAGGTGCTGGCTGTCTACTCTATCTATTCCTCTTAATATTTTGTATACCTCTATCATGTCTCCCCTCATCCTCCTTCTCTCCAAAGAGTAAAGCTCTAGCTCCATTAGTCTCTCCTCATAATCCATACTCTCCAAACTAGGCAGCATCTGGTAAATCTCCTCTGCACCCTTTCCAACGCTTCTACATCCTTCTTATAATGAGGTGACCAGAACTGGACACAGTACTCCAAGTGTGGTCTAACCAGAGTTTTGTAGAGCTGAATCATTACCTTGCGGCTCTTAAACTCGATCCCAAGACTCATGAAAGCTAACATCCCATAAGCTTTCTTAACTACCTTATCCACCTGTGAGGCAACTTTCAGGGATCTGAGGATATGAACCCCCAGATCCCTCTGCTCCTCCACACTACCCAGAATCCTGCCATTTACCTTGTACTCCGCCTTGGAGTTTGTCCTTCCAAAGCGTACCACCTAACACTTCTCCAGATTGAACTCCATCTGCCACTACTCAGCCCAGCTCTGCATCCTATCAATATCCCTCTGCAAACGTCGACAGTCCTCCACACTATCCACAACACTGCCAACCTTTGTGTCGTCTGCAAACTTGCCAACCCACCCTTCTACCCCCTCATCCAAGTCATTAATAAATATTACGAAAAGTAGAGGTCCCAGAACCGATCCCTGTGGGACACTGCTAGTCACAGCCCTCCAATCTGAATGCACTCCCTCCACCACAACCCTCTGCTTTCTACAGGCAAGCCAATTCTGAATCCACACGGCCAAGCCTCCCTGGATGCCATGCCCTCTGACCTTCTGAAGAAGCCTGCCATGTGGAACCTTG
This sequence comes from Pristis pectinata, assembly GCF_009764475.1. NCBI lineage: Eukaryota > Metazoa > Chordata > Chondrichthyes > Rhinopristiformes > Pristidae > Pristis > Pristis pectinata. The sequence continues at coordinate 109,662,249 of NC_067407.1, forward strand.
TCAAACGCGTTACTAAAATCCATGTAGACCACATCTACTGCACTACCTTCATCAATCTGCCTGGTCACCTCCTCAAAGAATCCTATCAGGCTTGTGAGACATGATCTTCCCTTCACGAAGCCAAGCTGACTGTCCCTAATCAGTCCATGATTCTCTAAATGCTCATAGATCCTTTCTCTAAGAATCCTTTCCAACAGCTTGCCCACCACAGATGCAAGGCTCACTGGTCTGTAATTCTCTGGACAAATCTACTACCTTTTTTGAATATGGGGACAATGTTTGCTACCCTCCAATCCTCCGGTACCATTCCCGTGGACAACGAGGACTCAAAGATCCTAGTCAATGGTTCAGCAATCTCCTCCCTTGCCTCGCGGAGCAGCGTGGGGAATATCCTGTCAGGCCCCGGGGTCTTATCTGTCCTAATATTTTCTAACAGCTCCAACACATCTTCTCTCTTGATATCTACATGCTCTAGAACATTAACCTTACCAACACTGTCCTCAGCATCATCAAGACCCCTCTCCTTGGTGAATACTGAAGAGAAGTATTCATTGAGAACCTCACCCACTTCCACAGCTTCCAGGCACATCTTCCCACCTTTGTCTCTAATCGGTCCTACCTTTACTCTCGTCATCCTTCTGCTCTTCACATAAGTGAAAAAAGCCTTGGGATTTTCCTTGACCCTACTCGCCAAGGCCTTTTCATGTCCCCTTCTTGCTCTCCTCAGCCCCTTCTTAAGTTCCTTCCTTGCTACCATACTGTTGGCATGTTTCTAGTGCTGACAAGAGTTATAAGGATGAAGTTGATCACCCTGATGGAAAGGCTTATCATTGAAAAGTGGCTGGCACTGCTCAAACTATAAAAGAATTCAAACATTATAAAGCCAAAGTACAAAAGAGCATCATACAAATACTTGTACAATTTCTATCCATCTTTAATAACAAGGGTTACAAATTCAAACATTTGTAACCCTTGTTCTTAAAGATGGATAGAAATTGTACCGATGCAGTCTTCAAACAAAAAGTCAATAAATACAAGCATCAGAAAAATGCATTTCTCCCTCAAAAATTAGTTCACATATACATTTGTAAAAATGATGTCACATTTCACAACAGCAGAGCTGAATGGGAGACAGAAGATATATAGACAGATCTCCAATGTGTGCTGAAGTGCAGAGAGTCAACAGCCCATTTTACACTACTCATATTTATTATTTCCATCAAATTCAAGATCAACCCGAAAGGGTTTGTGAGTCCAAAGGAATTACCTCCCAAAAAATTCTGTGGATGCTGCTTCAATTAAAATTGATAGTTTTTTTTTTAAATGTAAGGTGATCAAAAGATTATGGATTAAATTAGTAAAAGTAAAAGGTACAGATCAACAACAACCTAACTGAAAGGTGAAACAGGATTGAGGGCTTGAATGGCCTATATCTGTTCATTTCAAATCAAAATTTATCATTACACAACTTGTTTCCTTTTGCCTCTGCAGACGTCAAACAGTAGGCAACCAGGACTACCAAGTACTCTTAAGAAAATCTTCCATTTTAAAGAGGCTTTACATATACAATATAGAAACTGAAACATGGAGATACAAAGTGAAGCCGAATACATTATCCAGATTATTTTGCCAAAAAATCATGATATCACACGACAGATGAAAATCTGTATATGTTAGGATACTACTTAACATGCAGTTGATGGACAATTTTAATCATTGCATCTCTTTAAATAACAACAGGTATGGTAGAGCAAGATAAGTCAGAACCTCTAAACTTGCAGCAACATCCCAACTGATATGCAGGAGAAACTTACCAAATGGGGGAGAAATTTATCAATGGAACTGGATTTTAGAAGCAGAGGACACTATATCATGATGGATGAATTTCTAGGAATTTGCCAAATTTTCAAAATTTGGTATGCAGAAGCAAATGCCATTTACCCCTGAGGAATTATTTTGGAATATGATTGGCTGTTGTAATTATTAGGTAATCTGTGTCTATCAGGTTTGCTGATGTCGATTTGCTAAGTTCCTTTCGGACAATCTGAAAGCTGCATGCCCAGTGTGTACTCCACTTAAGGGAGCCAATTTTCTCCGGGTGGGCTGTTAGTAGTCCCCATGCAAGGAAAATAATGGCTATTTTGTCTGACCACTGCAGAGATGTGAAAATATTTGAAGGATGAAATGCTAACTTTTGTCACATTTTCCATCCTATGACCAATTGTTGCTCTGCATAAAACTTTAATAGGATGCAGCAATCATCCTCTTGCCTGGATTATATCAGAGCACACTTTTGGAATATTTCAAATATCTATACTTTTAGTTCAACATCCTAATTAAATTCATACTGATGGTCTGCATTTATGATACTTTGCAATGCTGCAAAGGGAACAGACATAACTGGAATCATCAGCTATAGCAAAAGTGGAAAATCCAGGTTACCTTGCAACCAGCCTCAGACAAGGATGGAATAGGTGGCTACTGCACTCAAGCAAGGCGCCAAGGAGCATTCCTTTCATAAGTTTGTAATTCTGTTGCAGACCAGGAACGCTCCTGATTGATTAAAAAGCATCTCTATCTATATATCAGTGCATCCATGGACACTACAGCATCCATTTTTAAATTTCAAGGAAGCAACCCATCAGGTCCAGGGGAATTTTCCAATTTCAGACCTCTTAGCTTCTCTGTGCAATTTTTTGTCAGTTACTACAGTAGCTTCATTTTAGAGAAGTCCTCTATATCATTTAAGGGGAAGATAAGTAGGCTTGGCAACTGAGAGATAACCACCTTTCAGTCCTTGCTTAGGATACCCAGGTATCAATAACATAAAAAATGCCTACTTTGGATAAGAATATCGATAGGTCATGCCAACATTCTAAAATAAAAGGAAAGATTTTAATCTATAAACGAAGATGTTTCAGAGCTCCATTGTGTCTGTTAACAGGTAAGTTATGGGATGAAACGCATTGATTTTTTCACCAGTGGTACCTATTACCTCCCACTCTGATCATCAAGATCCTGTGAAGTGGCAACCAGGCCTCAGTGGTGGATCTGCAGTAGGCAGATCTCCAATGGTACCAGCCACACTGTGGCACAAATAATGCATCCACAGGAACTGTCTGGATGGCAGACCATATCAACCACAATCTAGCAAAATATATTGCAGTCATTTTCTGGCTAAGAGGTAATTTGCTACTAAAATTTACATTTCTGATTAACTTACTCCCCTTATACATGTCAAGGTCTATTTCCAGATATTACTCAAGCCTATTGATTTTGACCATTATCATTTCCATTCACTTTATACAAGCAAACAGAAATAATATACTGTGCAACATTTTTAATCTTAATTTAATGCATCAGAAGAGTATGAGGTATACGGGAATCAATATTGGTTGTCAAGCTAAAAATGAATGAAGTCCGTTTAGCCCAATAATTTTCTCAATTACATGCACTAGATCTGATTCTGATAAACATTAAGCAATCCGGAAACATTGTTTTTCCAATTTCACCTTTAGAGTGAAGAATTTTTATATGTTCAAGCCAATTAATAAACTTAAGCAGATTACATAGCATAGCGGTTAGCGCGATGCTATTACAGCGCCAGCGATCGGGGTTCGATTCCCGTCGCTGTCTGTAAGGAGTTTGTACGTTCTCCCGTGTCTGCATGGGTTTCCTCCGGGTGCTCCGGTTTCCTCCCACATTCCAAAGACGTACGGGTAGGTTAATTTGGGTTTAAAATGGGCGGCGCAGACTTGTTGGGCCGGAAGGGCCTGTTACCATGCTGTAAATAAATTTTTTTTAAAAATACAGATCCAACTTTTTAAACCAGTTCATTACTGGGTGGCATGGTAGTGTAGTGGTTAGCATAACGCTATTACAGCGCCAGTGATTGGGGTTCAATTCCTGCTGCTGTCTGTAAGGAGTTTGTACGTCTCCCTGTGACTGCGTGGGTTTCCTCCGGGTTCTCCAGTTTCCTCCCACGTATGAGTTAGGAGGCTAACATGGGTGTAATTGAGCGGCACAGGTTCATTGAGCTGGAAGGGCCTGTTATTGTGCTCTATAATTAAAGTTTAATTACGAAAAAAAACATAATATACCTCATGATACATTTCCAAATGTTAGGTCTTACCCTTAAAAATATCTATGACAGTCAATTAATCCAAAATGCAATCTCTATAGGAACTAACATTATTGCCCTCTGTGTGGCTCTCATGCAAGTATGTGCATTTGTATGGATTGGCTGAAGTACACAATGATCAGCATGACCATGGCAGTTACACCTGCAGATAAAATTAATACAAAGTATTTGCCTAAATAATAAAACATCATTGTTTCTTAATATACAATCTGCAACGTCCCCATGGTCACTCTTCTGGGAGATGAAGTTTACTTGAGCAGCATGACACCACAGGAACACATGGTAATTTCAGCCTACCTAATTCATCCATCCGCATGGCTTGATAATTAGACCCTGTTGCCCTGCCACACATCCACCACTCTCTTCAGTGTCTATTTGGTTCTTAAATAGCTTGTGATTTTACCTCTACTACTACTTCTGAAAACCTGTTCCCAGAGATGAAATTGTGCATGGATTAATTTCTATTTTACCAGTCTGAAAAATTTGTGACCAAGTGAGATATAATTTATTATGCAGATTTACTTGTTCCGTAACTTTTTGCATTTTACAGAGCTCTGCCAGCTCTCAGGTCCATCATATTTCTGCAGTATGTCTTATTACCTCAGGCTTCTAAGACACCATGGATCCATCTTGTGGCTTTTAAGCAATGGAGTCAATAAAAGAATCTCCCATTTGAGTTTCAATGACCAGAACTGAACATAGTACTTTCCCTGTGGTGGAGCTCATATGCTGTCCCATCAATACTTCTCCAGGAATATCTTAGGACTCCACAATTGCAACACCCAATTGTTTCTCAAATTATACTGCACTAATTATACCACGGATTTGAAACACTTCACCAGAAATTAACTGTAGAAATCGATGATTCCACAGGAACTTCATAAACTTAACAGGACTAATTTGCTGGGCTCTGAGGGATACACTGGGTATTGTACTAAATTGCAAGCATGGGCACAACCTGCTGAATCTCCTTCTGTTCTTTATGCAGAAATGCAGAAGTTAGTAGGAGGAGTATTCAGCCCTTTGAGAATGGCTGATCATATTTAATGGACAGCTTTCTCTTCATATCCCTCGATCCCTTTAGTCCTAAGATTCCTGAGACAATCCCAATGTCCTCTGCAAGGTGGAAAATATCATGAGAACACCAGCGCCCCCCTCGCCCCACAAAGACTTGACAAAACCACTACAAAAGCATTTAAAATCCCATCAGTGGCTATGGAAAACAAGAGCTAACGTGTGTTCTGTGGGCACAAACCTACCATCAAGATGAAAGGAAGAGCAGAACGCAATCAGAGTAGGCAACAAATGCTTCACCACTAATCTCTCTAAAACAGTAGACAACCTCGAACAATATCTGAACACACCATGGCTGATTTGGCCACCTACTCCACAAATGGAAGATGCAAGTTGACTCAAGGTGTGACTGTGACCATGTCCTGATCTACTGAACACAACTCTTCAACCTGCCCATTGAAATCTCTTGCAGGAGCCAACTCACTTCTACACTTGTCATCTCAAAAGGGCATTGATTTAATTGACAAGCTGGACATCCAAGTGTAAGGCTTTTCACTTCATGTTGAAGTAGATGTGTGATCGAATGTCAGAGATGTAACCAGAATGAGATCTTTTGCACGTACTGTCCAGGGTGCTGAAAATGATAATGATGCAATGCACACTGCACAACATTAAGCAAACACAGAACTTGGACTTACAGGAGGAATAAAGCTCAAGTCTCAGATTCCCTTTGGATAATTCCAGTGGAAGGGAGAAAAAAAGGAGAGGAGAAATGTAAAAAGATAACGCAGCACCAACTGCTCACATTGCGATATGGAATGTTAAGAATGCCCTTATCAATGCAAAATTCATATAGAGGCCCCAGTGGACTGATGTCAAAATTACATGTAGCTGCCATCCTTCCCACAATGACACAAAACAGCCCTGGAAATAGCAAATGATTTTTTGTAATTGAAAAGCAAAACCATTGCAGTTTCTAGAAATCAAAAATATTCAAGAGGTTCGGCAGCATTTGTGGAAAAAAGAAACCAGAGTCAATGCTTCAGGTTGACAGATATCATGAATCCAAACCCTTTTTTAAGTGTGCCCCACTGGTATCTATCGATTCACCATTTCCCATCCCCTCACCTCTCAAGAATCAAGAATGGATAAGGTGGCAAAGTTGTTCAATAGAATAAGATTTATTAAACGAAAGCATGGCTTTTCAATCTTGTTACTCACAAGCATATCTCACATGCTTGTGAGTAACAACCCCTGGCAAATGTAGATGCACAACACAGTCCACTACCATGTATTAGACACCAAACCCTGAAAGAAAATTATAATAATCTTGCTGTTTAAACCAAAACACTCATAGATGCACTGTTTTAACTTACAACTTTCCCAAATGATATTCAACTCTACCATTCCTAACACATCCATGATATATCATTCAGAGTAGGGAATAAATATCTCATTACTGATCACTGCAGCTCACACAGATCCTTGTAGAAAATATTTATTAGTGCTTTGGAATTTTTCCTCATAACCTCTAGTTCTTTCTGGTTCCAGTACCTTAGCCTGGTTGCTACACTTGTACCAAAAGGAAATTTTATTGGAAGATTATTATTTGTCAACTCAATTTGGATTTCGGGCCTTCAGCTTAGGCCATCATGGTGCAGTGCCATTGTCTACGTTAAATAAACTTGTCCCCACAATCTGGACTGGAGTCAATGGCAAGTCACAGCTAATTGGTCTACAGATTCAGAAGTCAGGTGTGTTTATATTCCGAGATATTAAAAGCATAATTGATAACAATTGATAATTGATAACAGAATCAGTAACAATCTCCCATTGATGTTAAATTCTTTACCTATTTAATCTATGGTATTATATATTTAGGTTATTGTTTCCTTAATGACAAGAATTACACTTATTGAGTGGGAATATAAAATACAGCAAAAAGTCCAGGAGGTGAAGCACAATGTTTTCAGCCACGTGGATTGAACATGTCCTTCTTAATTTGGGTTGAGTATATGGAAATGTTCTTGCTGGCAGCAAGGGAAAAGTAATATTCAATGACATGACTAATGATTTTCTCTAATTCTCACTGAGGAAACAACACTTTTTCACGACACTTTGCAAGCTATTCTATGGAACCTGGCTCATGTCAGCAGACTTTCACATGTTGATGCTGTTGGCTAACTGACAATTTCTGGAAATACTCCTGCAGCATCAGAGTTGGGAGCCAGCACATCAGTACAATGGTGATTCAGTCCTCTAGGAGATATTAGGACATCTGGAAGGTGTACAATCCAAACAGCCCAGCCAAGATTCATTAAGACATTCCACATAAAGCAGGGATTCCTCATAGACAGGAGACAGCCAGGTTATGCACCTGTGACACAACAACCAATCTCAACAAACCACCAAACACTACCATATTTGACAGAGCCACAAAAAAAAATCGATTGAGCCCTCTGTAAACTCACATGCAGAGGAAAGTAGCCATCTTCCATACTTAAAGTTAAATCTTAAACTGTTAATTTCCAAAATGCCTGGAGAAAGAGGTATGGGTGAGGCATTTACCAATATGCAGGGATGGTATAATGGAACAGATAGTAGAGCTGTTGCCTCAGCTCCAGTGACCCAGGCTCAATCCTGATCTCCAGTGCTCTCTGTATGGAGTTTCAATATTCTTTGTGACTGTGTGGGCTTCCTCTAGTGCCCTGGTTTCCTCCCACATCCCAGAGAAGTATGGGCTGGCAGGTTAATTGGACATTATAAATTCCCCCAGGGGTGCAAGAGAGTTGGCAGAGTTTGGGGGATTTAAGGGAAACATCGAGAAAATATCATGGGATTAGTGCAAGTGCGTGCTTGACTCAGTGGGCCGATATGGCCTGTTTCCATGTTGTATGACTGAACTCAACCATTTCGTCAGAAAAATGCAGAACAATTAATTAGGGAAACATGTATGGAAAGAAAAGGTAAAGAACAGAGGAGGAAAATTGGCTGAAATCGAGAGGTTGCTTAACAAATCAAAAAGGAATTGGAAAAAGGAGAGAAAAGAAAGAGGTGAAAAACACTGGAGGAATGGAAAAATGAGGAAACCAGGGTCGTGTGAGTATCTCTGAGGGGAAAAGAAAGTGATAGTGACAGAAATAAAAGACGGTTAGGAAGGGGAACAGATTGCAAAAACATCGATATAAAAAGGCAGTAAATGGGTAGGGAAAGTATGACTACTAAGGGGAAGGGGTTTTTCTTGAAAACTCACTTCAAGTGTTTATGACTCCTTCCCCTCTTTTACAAGGTCCCAATTCTAACCGAAAGAAAACACATTAAGAAAATAAAACAGGTGACGGTAACTAGAAGGCTTTTTTAAACCTATTGTTAAGTCTTATTTCCTTTGACTTCAGCTTTACAACCAAAAACTACAGCAGTAGAGGGCCAAGGTAAAAGCAAATATTTTGCAAGTGAGTATTTCAGTGATTGTCAATTCACATAATTGATCCTATCATGTTAAGGGACCGTTGTGAACCTGTGACCCTATCGACAAGCATCCATGCTAAGATCCGACTCTCTCAAAATTTATCACTATTCAGTTATTTGCTTTACTCCCATCTTGTTGTCTATGGTTATTTCATAAAGTAGAGAGAAAATGTTAATAGGTTAAAAACAAATCAAAAGTTCTCTGCAGAACAAAACAGCTACATCAATTCCATCATTGTACCTATGCCAAAAAGACCTAATTGTGGACCTCACTGGAAGAACTCAGCAGAACAGCCAATTTTTAACTGTCACACAAAGAAAATAGTAGAGGCTGTGAATTCTGACAGGAAGGAAGGGGGGGTGGAGGGGGCAGGGGAGGGAGGGGCTGAAGGGGGAAGGTGGGGAGGAACCTGCTCTTGCCACAGACCCTTTGCACAGTTTTGTTAAACTGTCTGAATTCATACAAAGGAAAGCCCTGGAGGAATGGGAGCTATTTTAAATAGTAGTGTTTCTTCTTAATGACTTCACTGAAATGCACTGGGCATTAAAGTCCTTGTTATTGTCTTCACTCCTCACTTAATTCTGCACTGAAGAACAATGAAACTATTCAGTCAACCTCTGTATCAATGCCTTTTTTCTAATTGTGCAGACTAACAGGCTTTAATCAGAGGAAACTACAGACTGAAGTGTCAAATGTGATAAAGATGCTACTTTGAATTCCAAACACAATATTCTGATGAATCATTTTATGACCCCAATGATCAAGCCACAGTGCTTCTCTGGAACAAAAGTTTATTCATTTAGCTCTGAAGTACTGCCCCAGTGATTTCAACAGTTGATGGAAGGCTGCAGATGCTGTTAATGAGACTCTTTAATTGTTTGTGGCAGGTGACTTCTCAAATCTTTAGTCTCTGCGAGCCCAAACCTATCTTGCTGCACTCTGACTGATATCAGGGTAATCTGGTAAAACTAATCATTAGATACTATAACTGCTAATTGGTTGAAATAATGGCAAGTGCAGGTAAAATTCTAATAGATTAACAAACTGCTCCCACTGAAACATGAGAGGATTGCGTTGGTGATTTTGAAAAGACCATCAGGTACCAGAAAAAGATTTGAGAAGGTGGGTCTGAGTGGGACTGAAACAAAGACTATTCCACATATCCTTTTTCCAGTACATAAACATCTGCATTGGTCCTGATTCCTCCAGTCATACAGAACTTTAAAATTTTATCACTTGCTAACAATTTCACATTGCTCATCTATGACTCTTCCCTTCCCTTTCTGGATCTCTTAATCTCCACCTCAGAGGAGACAGGTCTCCGCATTCAATTATTCTTTGTAATTTCCGCCATTCCAACAACATTCAACCACCAGACGCATATTCCCCTCCCCTTTCAGCATTTGAAAGAGATTGCTCCTTTTGTGACTCCCTGCTCCGCTCTTTCATCCCACCAATCATCCTCATTCTTACGGCACTTTCTCATGCAACACTCATCCTTTCACCTTTTCCCTCCACACCATCTAGCGACTCAAACCGTCATTCCAGGTGAAACAGCAACTTGCTCGCACTTCTTCCAATTTAGTGTATTGCACTTAGTGTTCACAATGTGGTCTCCTCTACATTGGCAAGACCAAACTCAGATTGGCTTTTCAGAGCATCTATATTCAGTCCACAGCAATGACCTTGAACTATCAGTTGTCTGTCACTTTAATTTCCCATCTGACCTTTCTGTCTATGGCCTCCTGCACTCGTACAATGAGGCCCAACACTGGGTTGAGAAACAACACATCTTCTTGTGTGGGCTCATTGCAGCCTGCAGCACTCGATATCAAATTCACCAACTTTCTTTCACCAAATCTCATTCTTTCTCTTGGTCTTTTTCAGACCAGGCCATTTCTGCCTGATATCCATTTGTAATTTTGGTCCAGATTTTCCCTTTCCATTAGTATTGTCTGACATGCCCCACAATCTTACTATTAGCAACACATCATACAGACAGAGAACGATGATCTGTTTCTAACTGCCACATGAACACATTCAATCTCATCCGATCTGGGATATTCCTTTTGTTCTATCCATCCCTCTTCCACTTTCTCAGTTACTGAAAACTAATTTGTTTTCTCTTTTCCCAGCTCTGACAAAGGGTCACAGACCTGAAACTTCAACACTGTTTCTCTTTCCACAGGTGCTACCTGATCTGCTGAGTATTTCTAGCATCTTTTGTTATTGTACAAGTATTGAGTATGTTCAGGTAATGAAAGTAAGAAATTATTGAATGAAAAAGGCGACGAAGTGCGAGATGGAAAGATGGAAATTGTTGCAAGGATAGAATCAGGGAAAGTGGTCAAGAAGGGTTGAGTGAGATCATGTTTTGCATTAGACCAGGAAATCTGAGGAGCTGTTCTCACCTTCGGTACTCCTGAAATGTCAATAAAAAAGTGCCAGGATCAAAGATATTGGAGGATGCTTCTCAAGCTGATGAACTTAGTACTCACCCTCAATTGCTGCTACACATGGAATCAAAACTCGAGAGCCTCAAAAACAAGCACCAGGCACAGAAAGTCAGTGCGCTAGTTGCTTGCAATGCAGGCAACATGCCAACTTTGTGCTGCCTGCTCATTATAATGATTTCAGCTTCCAGCCAGCACTAATCGTGCTGTTGATTAGCTGGACACATCTACAGGGGGCTAATATCATGAGTGGCTCATACTCATTAAGGCTAACCAACAGTGCTTAAATGTAGCCTCTACCTCTTAAAGGGAAGGTGGATAGTATCTGAAGCAGGTGCTGATGAGAGTTTCCACAACTTAATGACATTGTGTGAATGAACAAGCGCAGTGAATGGATTTTCAAATGCACTACTGTCCTTGCACACCAAACAATTAACCACCTCCTCATCAATCATCTATCAACAATCTCAGTCAGGATTCATGTTATTATTAAAATGCTCCACCACATCCTCTCACACTTAGTACTGTTGCAAGCCTCACACCCACGTCTCAATCCCTACACATGCTAATAGCTATTAAACCATGAAAGCTATATCACCCAAATAGATTATAAATCCCTGACTTTCCATTGTCTTGCAAGGTAAGTGGGAGCTACCCAGATGGAGAAAATCTATGCCTTCATTTCCTGAACCCCCATCTTAGGGAAGATGTACGAGTATTCTTTAATTCATTTTTCAGGATACAAGGGTTGCTGGCAAAGCCAGTGGAAGGACTATGAGGAAGGCAGAGGTTAAGTCAAGCAAGTCTGAAAGGAAGGACAGGCAGGGCCGCTCATCAGCTTCACCAATAGTACGTGGAACTATGACAGAAACTTGGTTGACAGAAAGCAGGACTGGCAGCTCAATATTTCAGGATTCAAATGTTTCAGATGTGATAGAGAGGGATATAAAAGAGAAGATACAGAAAGCGTAGGGGATGCTTGTCTTCATTGGTCGGGTGTTGAGCTTAAAAGCTGTTCAGTCATGTTCCAGCTGTAGAAAACTTTGCTTAGGCCACACTTGAAGTATTGTGAGCAGTTCTGGTGACCGCATTACAGGAAGGATGTGGAGGCTTTGGAGAGAGTGCAGGGAAGGTTCACCAAAATGTGGCCCAGAGAATATTAGCGACCAGGAGAGGTTGGAAAAACATGGATTGTTGTCTCTGGAGCGCTGGAGGCTGAGGGGTGACCTGATAGAAGTAGATAAAATTATGAGGTGCATAGGCAGGGTGGATAGTCAGGGTCTTTATCCCCAGGGTGGAAATGTCAAATACTGAGGGCATAGATTTAAGGTGAGAGGGGGAAAGTTTAAGGGAAATGTGCAAGGTAAGTTTTATTACACAGAGAATGGTAGGTGCCTGGAACATGCTGCTAGGGGAAGTGGTGGAAGCAGATGTGATAGCAGCATTTAAGAGACGTTTAAATGGACATACGAACAGGCAGGGAATTTAGGGATATAGACCACGTGCAGGCAGATAGGCAATTTAAATTTGTATCATGATTGGCAGAGACCTCGTGGACCGAAGAGCCTGTCCCTGTGCTGTCCTCTTCCATGTTCTTCGGCCATCATAACATATAGTAGCAGAATTAGGCCATTCGGCCCATTGAATCTGCTCTGCCATTCAATCATGGCTGAATTTTTTCTTCAACTCCATTTTCCCAACTTCTCCATGTTTCACAACTTAACCCCCTTACCAATCAAGAACTTAACAACCTCTGCCTTAAGTACACCCAATGACTTGGCCTCCACAACCCTCTGTGGCAATGAATTCCACAGATCACCACGCTCTGCCTGCAGAAATTCCTCCTCATCTCAGTTTTAAAGGGATGTCCCTTTATTCTGAGGCTGTGCCCTTGGATCCTAGACTCTCCTACTAATGAAAACATCCTCTCCACGTCCACTCTGTCCAGGCTTTGCAGTATTCAGTAGGTTTTAACATGATCTCCCCTCATCGTTCTGAACTCCATCAAGTACAGGCCCAGAGATATCAAACGCTCCTCATAGGTTAAGCCTTTCATCCCTGCGATCATTCTTGTGAACCTCCTCTGGACCCTCTTCAGGGCCAGCAATTCTTTCCTTAGTTACAGAGCCCAAAATAGCTCACAATATTCCAAATGTGGTCTGACCAATGCCTTATAAAGCCTCAGCATTACATCCTTGCTTTCATATTCTAGTCCTTGCAAAATGAATGCAAACATTGCATTTGCCTTCTTTAATACCAACTCAACCTGCAAGTTAATCTTAGGGGAATCCTGAACTAGGGCTCGCAAGTCCCTTTGCACCTCTGATTTCTGAATTCTCTTCATATTTAGAAAATAGTCTACATCTTTATTCTACCTACCGAAGTGCATAAGCCCACACTTCCTGACACTGTATTCCATCTGCAACTTCTTCGCCCACTCTCCCAACTTGTCCACGTCCTTCTGCAGACTCCCTGCTTCCGAGACACTACCTGCCGCTCCATCTATCTTGGCATCATCTGCAAACATTCACTGAAGGACAGCATTCATTGCCCAATCCTTTTGCACTTGAGAACATGCTAATGAACTACCTTCTTCTTGAACCACTGCAGACCTTCTAATGCAGATACTCCCAAAATACTATAGAGTTCAAAATTCCAGGATTTAGACCCAGCAACAATAAAGGAACATAGATACATTTCCAATTTGAATGTGCACTGCTGAGTGCATGGCCATTGCTGGAATTGGAAATATCAAATCTGACTACTGAATATGAATGTTACATTATGTTCAGACTGAAGATCTATCTTAGGCATAAGAATACTATTTTGTGCTTGCACTGCATCATTCACTGGTGCTTTACTTTATGAGACAAATGTATGAAATGCTGGAAACACTTAGCGCATCAGGCAGCACCAGTGGAAAGAGAAACAGTGATCATGTTTCAAGTGGGATACTTCAGCAGAAATGGTAAAGTGAGTATGCATTTGTTTTTAGTTGCAAGGAGAGTGGGGGAGAGTGGAATAGGACAAAGCATACATCTCCAATAGGGTCATCCCTGGGTTACCCAGGTGATGCCATTGTTTCTCATGCAGTCTGGTTAATAGATTAACAAAGGAAGTTAGAAAGAGAGAAAACAAAGAAAGGGACAAATGAACTATAGGTCGGAGCTATTACTGAATCTGGTCAAAAGCAGAATGCTAGAAATGCCCAGCACATCAGTGCTATATTCGAGGTATTACTCAGCAAACACATGGCGTAGAGTCTGGATGAAAAAGAAAACACATGATGGGACACAAATCTGAATCTGAAAATCTAATTAGCAAACAGTGCTCCAGAAAACAACAAGATGTAACATGGCAGCAGTGATTAAATAAGCAAAGGAAAAGAAATCTATACTACATGAATGGTGTGAAAACTGAGAATGAAAAAAAAATCGATACATGCTTGTGGTGATTGTATGTTGAAGATGTTCTACACAGTTCCAACCCACAATGGACTGGGAAGTCAATGAGGTTTCAGAGGTATTCAAAAAAGTTAAACAGATGTATCAACTGATACCTAGAATTTTTCTGAAGGTGCATGTGGGGAACAGAAGGTCATTGTATCATTTTGCGGACAGAAGCAAAAGGATTAGAACTGTTCAATGGCTGGGAAGCAAGTAAAAATTCTGCTGGGACCTTTGAAAACTATTCAGCAAGTACCTCAAGCTGCAATCAAATCAGATCCATGAATGCAAGTGTCAAGGCCTAAGGCAAGGAAAAGGCAAAACTGTCAATGAATCCCATACATGCGAAGAAGTACAGTTACTAAAAGCAAAGTTACAGATTGGATGCAAGGTCAGTGGATTTCTTTCCAAGCAGTCTCTCAGGATCGAGGATGATTTGCTTCCACTCTGGTTATGTGGGTTCTGAATTGGCTAATAAGGCCAATTATGCAACCACAGACTACCACAGATGGGAAGGTGATCACTGATGGAGGCTGCAAGTGGGTAGTTTGTGAAATGGTTACCTCCATCCATAGCATATTCAAGGCCTCCATATGCTCCTGATGCATAGCCTTGAGGTTGTCAATACCATTTCAAATGCTCCTGCTCCAATTTGAGCCATCATGGGCCAGAGGTTCCTAGGATCAATGGGGTTGTTTCATTTCTTAGAGGAGCTCTGAGCACATCCTTGAATCTTTTCCTCTGTATGCCAAGTAATCTCTACTTATGACAGAGCTTGGAATAGTGTGTCCGTTTCCAGAGGCTGGTTTTCGGTGTGGAAACTATGTAGCCTACCCAAAGTAGTTGACTGAGTGTAACTAGAATCTCAACACTAGGAACGTTGGCCTTGGAGTGGTGGTTGATCTTGGTTCATTTGTCCTTTCAGAGAATTTGGCAGCTTTTGCAGAGATGGTGGTGTTTTTTGTGTCTTGCTATGCCTGCTGTAGGCAAGTCAGATCTCAGAAGCTGTTCAGGAGCAGACAGTTGTGAAGAGGACATAAGGAGGCTACAACAAGGTTGTTAAGTGAATGGGAAATGATCTGGAAAAAGGATGTGATGTGGGAACACAAGAAATTGTCTATTTTAGTAGAGAATAACGTTTTATCTAGGTGATGTTTGATCGTAGAACTCTAAATTTCAGAGGGACATGTTCTCAATAAGAAACAACCCCATAAGTAAAAAGTGAGCTCAAAAAGTTCCAACTCCCAACACAACTTGGCAATAGATTGCAGAAATGGTCAAAAACTGGATTGCGAATCTATCTACCGAAAGTTCCAGTATGTTCATGTATGCACAGAGATTTGGTCTGCTCTTTTCCTAACCACTGACAAATAATGGGAAACCTAGATGTGGCGTAACACACATAAAAAGCTGGAGGAACTCAGCAAGTTAGGCAGCATCTATGGAGGGAAATGAACAGACAACATTTCGGGCTGAGACCCTTCATCAGGACTGGAAAGAAAGAAGGTTATAGGTGAATCCAGGTGAGGGGTGAAGGTAGGTAAGTGGGGGAGGGGGGAGTGAGAAGATGTGAGAAGCTGGGAGGTGAGAGAAGCAAAGGGCTGAACAAGATGGATGTGGCTATTCTGATTGTCAGTATTGGGCATCGATGGGGTTTAACAGAAAGTCAGAACTAGAACCCAACAGTTCAAGCAGAAGCAGTATTACCCATATAAGATCCATATTAGGAAGTGAAACTGATACAGATCTAAACTTGAAAGATTTGTCAGCAATGCTTGTGGTAATGATCTAGAGGAACATCAAAAGGCTGCTTAGAGTGGGGAATTTAACATATTTACACCTTGCCATTTTGTTGCTCCATTTCAATACCAAGTCTTCTTTACATGCAAAACAAAATGTCAACACATTCAATCATTTCCTTTTGGAACATAGAACACGACAGCAGAGTACAGGTCCTTCGGCCTAAAATGTTGTGCCAACATTTTATCCTGCTCTAATATCTATCTAACCGTTCCCTCCCATATAGCCCTCCATTTTTCTATCATTCACATGCCTATCTAAGAGTCTCTTAAATGTCCCTAATGTATCTGCCTGCACAACCTCTGCCGGCAGTGCGTTCCACACACCCACCACTCTCTGTGTAAAAAACTTACCCTTGACATACCAATTATACCTTCCTCCAATCACCTTAAAATTTTGTCCCCTCGTGTTAGCCACTGTCGCCCTGGGAAAAAGTCCCTGACTGTCTACTCAATCTATGCCTCTTATCACCTTGTACACCTCTATCAAATCACCTCTCATTCTCCTTCTCTCCAAAGAGAAAGGCCCTAACTCGCTCAACCTATCCTCATAAGACATGCTCTCCAATCCAGCCAGCATCCTGGTAAATCTCCTCTGCACCCTCTCTAAAGCTTCCACATCCTTCCAATCATGAGGTGACCAGAAATGAACACAATATTCCAAGTGTGGTCTAACCAGAGTTCTATAGAGCTGCAACATTACCTCGTGGCTCTTCAACTCAATACCCCAACCAATGAAGGCCAACATACCATACGCCTTATTAACAACCCTATCGACCTGCACGGCAACTTTGAGGGATCTTTGGACATGGACTCCAAGATCCCTCTGTTCCTCCACACTGCTAAGAGTCCTGCCATTAACCTTGTATTCTGCCTTCAAATTCAAACTTCCAAAGTGTATCACTTCACACTTTTCTGGGTTGAACTCCATCTGCCACTTCTCAGCCCAGCTCTGCAACCTATTAATGTCTTGTTGAAATCTACAGCAACCTTCTACACTATCCACAACATCACCAACCTTTGTGTCATCAGCAAACTTACTAACCCACGCTGGTCACCGAACCTCCAGGCAGAATATGCTCCATCTACCACCACCCTCTGCCTTCTATGGGTGAGCCAATTCTGAATCCACACAGCCAAGTTTCCCTGGATCCCATGCCTCCTGACTTTCTGAATAAGCCTTCCATGAGGAACCTTATCAAACGCCTTACTAAAATCCATGTACACCACATCCACTGTTCTACCTTCATCAATGTGCTTTGTCACATCCTCAAAGAATTCAATCAGGCTCGTGAGGCACGACCTGCCCTTCACAAAGCCATGCTGACTGTCCCTAATTAGCCTATGCTTCTCCAATGCCCATAAATCCTGTCTCTAAGAATCTTCTCCAGTAATTTTCCCACCACTGAAGTAAGACTCACTGGTCTGTAATTCCCAGGGTTATCCCTACTCTCTTTCTTGAACAAAGGACCAACATTTGCCAACCTCCAATCACCTGGCACTACTTCTGTGGCCAGTGAGGACGCAAAAAGCATCACCAAAGGCACAGCAATCTCTTCCCTCGCTTCCTGTAATAACTTTGGATATATCTCAACCAGCCACAGTGACTTATCTATCCTAATATTTTTCAAAAGTTCCAGCACATCCTCTTTCCTCACGTCAACATGCCCTAGCATATCAGCCTATCGTATGCC
Organism: Pristis pectinata; assembly: GCF_009764475.1. Lineage (NCBI taxonomy): Eukaryota > Metazoa > Chordata > Chondrichthyes > Rhinopristiformes > Pristidae > Pristis > Pristis pectinata. The sequence goes on from NC_067407.1 coordinate 109,680,265, forward strand.
ATCATTACAAATGTCAAGGTCTCTCTCACTGGTGAATACTGAAACAAAGTATTCACTTAGGACCTCTCCTACCTCTTCTGACTCCAGGCACATTTCCTCTTTTATCCCTGATCGGTCCTACCCTCACTCTAGTCATCCTCCTATTCTTCACATACATGTAGAACGCTTTGGGGTTTTCCTTAATCCTACTCTCCAAGGCCTTCTCATGCCCCCTTTTAGCTCTCTGAAGTCCATTCTTAAGCTCCCTCTTGGCTACCCTGCAACTCTCCAGAGCCCTGTCTGATCCATGCTTTCTAAATCTTAGGTAAGCTTCTTTCTTCCTCTTGATAAGATATTCTACGTCTCTTGTCAACCACAGTTCCTTCAACTCTACCATCCTTACCCTGCCTCAATGGGACAAACCTATCCAGAACCCCATGCAAGTACTCTCTAAGCAACCTCCACATTTCCACTGTGCACTTACCCAAGAACATCTGTTCCCAATTTACGCTCCCAAGTTCCTGCCTAATAGCATCATAATTCCCCCTCCCACAATTAAATACATTCTCATATTGTCTGCTTCTATCCTTCTCCAAGGCTATGGTAAAGTTCAAGGAGTTATGCTATCTCCAAAACGCTCTCCCACCGAGAGATCTGAAACTTGATCAGGCTCATTGCCTAGTACCAGGTCCAGAATGACCTTTCCTCTAGTCGGCCTGTCCACATACTGTGTCAGGAATCCTTCCTGGACACACCTAACAAACTCTGCCCTATCTATCCCCTTTACACTAAGGAGGTGCCAATCAATATCAGGGAAGTTGAAATCACCCATGACAACACCACTATTATTTTTGCACCTCTCCAAAATCTGCCTCCTGATCTGCTCCTCAGTGTCTCTGCTGCTATTTGGGGGTGGGGGGTATGTAGAATACTCCCAACAGAGTGATTGCTCCCTTCCTGTTTCTGACTTCCACCCACAATGACTCAGTGGACGATCCCTCCAGGACATCCTCCCTTTCTACAGCTGTGACACTGTCCCTGATCAGCAAAGCCACTCACCCACGTCTTTTACCTCTGTCCCTGTCCCTTTTGAAACATCTAAACCCCAGAATATCCAGCAGCCATTCCAGCCCTTGTGACAGCCAAGTCTCTGTCATGGCTACCACGTCATAGTTCCATGTACTTACCCACGCTCTAAGTTCATCACCCTTGTTTCTGATACTTCTCGCATTAAAGCAGACACACTTCAGCCCATCCAACTAACTGCAATTTTGCTCTTGCAAATGCCCGTCCTTCCTCATAGTCTTTCTACACTCTGCATCTACTTGTACACTAAATGCACTAACCTCTGACCTATCACTCTGGTTCCCATCCCCCTGACAAACTAGTTTAAACCCTCTCCAACAGTTCTAGCAAACCTGCCTGCAAGAATATTGGCCCCCTTCAGTTCAGATGTAACTCATCCCTTTTGTACAGGTCAAACCTTCCCCAGAAGAGATCCCAAAACGATCGACAAATCTGAAACCCTGCCCCCTGCACCAACTCGTCAGCCATGCATTCATCTGCCAAATCAACCTATTCTTGCCCTCAATGATGCACGGCACAGGCAGCAATCCAGAGATTACTACCCTTGAGGTCCTGCTTTTCAACTTCCTACCTAGCTCCCTATATTCCCTCTTCAGGACCTCATCTCTTTTCCTATCTATGTCATTGGTACCAATATGTGCCACAACCTCTGGCTATTCACCCTCCCACTTCAGAATGCTGTGGACCTGATCCGAGATGTCCCTGACCCTGGCACCCAGGAGGCAACATACCATCTGGGAATCTCTTTCACGTCCACAGAATCTCCTTGTCTGCCCCCCTTACTATGGAATTGCCTATCACTACCACCCTCCTCTTCTCTCCCCTTCCCTTCTCCGCCACACAACTGGGCTCAGTGCCAGAGATCTGGTCACTGCGGCTTTCCCCACGTAGGTCAACCCGTCAAAAGTATCCAAAGCGGTCCACCTGTTAGTGAGGGGAGCAGCCACAGGTGAACTCTGCACTAACTGCCTGTTCTCCATCCTTCTCCTGACGGTCACCCAGCCGCCTGCCTCCTGCAGCTTAGGAGTGACTGCCTCCCTGTAGCTCTTATCTATGAACTCCTTGTTCTCCCGTAGGAGCCGAAGGTCATCGAGCTGCATCTCCAGTTCCCTAACATGGCCTGTAAGGAGCTGCAGCTGGATGCAACTCGTGCAGATATCGTTATCAGGGAGACTGGAGGTCTCCCAGAACTCCCACATCTCACAAGCTGAACACACCACTGACCCTGGAGCCATTTTAACTACTCTGGCCTGGCACAAAAAGAAACACCAAAGATAGAAAGAAATTTACCAGAGACTTAACTTCGCCTCTCGAGCCAAAGCCTTAATCCCCCACTGTAACAATGGCCGCTCTGCTTATACCTGCCTTCCTATCATTTGCTGCTGTTAATCAGGCAATCAGCTGGTAACAATTTGCAAATGTCCTCGTTTAGACTCTTGCAAGGTGAAACTCACAAGAACACGCACAGAGACTCACTTCTTTTCAAATCTCCTGCTCCAAATCTCACTCCATCTCCCGACTCTGCAAGGTGAAACTTTAATATATCCTTTTATGGATATATTAAAAGCAACTGAAATATTGTGGTTCTAAGGCCTTCGGTATATTGCAATCTAATGGAAGAGTTACGTTTTCAAGTCAATGCCATTATAATGCTTTCTCAAACATATAATTTATATCATGCCCTGAGACCTATGGAAGAGAGCCCTTCAATAAGCTTGTTTTGTTCTCAATCACTTCCAGTTCATTCAAGGAAGCGATGTTTATAACAAGAGTTAATGACTTTGGTAGGAGACTAAAATCTGCTTATCTATATTTTTGCCCTTGATAATAATGAACAGTAACAACGTTGTGAAAATGATAATATTCCAGCTTTTGTGAGGGGCACTGAATGCACCTTACTGCATGAGTATTGTGTTGCATTGACATTCATATGAAGTGCATCAGTTACATATATCAGCTATATATGACAGGCACTTCAGGCCCTGTAATTTATTTTTCCTTTCATACTGAATCAAGAATAATAAAATGATGAATACAAGGCCACCAAATGATAGCAATGAGAAAGCTAAGCAAGCACAAAACAGAGCTTATGATAGCCAAAGAATTAATAAAACACATTTCCTGTTATAATTTACTTGTTACAGAACTAATGAATAAATATTTTAAATAGCTCCAAGATGAATTATCTGAAGGTGCATAAAGTGAAAGGATTCTTCCTATGGAAGGTAAATATTACTTTGTCATGATACATTGGAAATTATCCCTCACACCCACCCCTCTCAGTAATACTAAACAGAAAGCAACCACCTGTTTAAATTGGTGTAAGCGTACAAGCTATATTTCTCAAATACTTAAATCAGACCTCACCTTCTACTTATAATAGTTTCACAGTCTATAATTTCTGTGCCTCAAATTCACTGACATTTGTTGGGTGTGATGTTGGCCTCTCAGATGAATTCTCACAGCAGTAGCACTGACAAATTTTCTGAAGAACTTAAGTTCATTAGGATCATTGTACACAGGAGACAAAATACTGTAAGTCACATTTCCATGTACATGCTGAATGTTCCTATTTATAAAAAAAATACATTTGAATGAAAAAAAAATTATAACAAAGTGAGTAAAAGTGGTTTTGTCGCTAGATGAATAAAAATTTGCTTGTGGTCCCTGATCTTTGAGTAATTCAATTTACCAATTGATCATTTATCTTCATTTTTCATTTCCCATGATGTTGAAATCCAAATACAGACTTCTTTCAACTTTTTGAAGGCTATAGCCATTTTTGTTCTTTGACTGGATATCAGAATGCCATTGCAGCAGTTTTCCAATTCACACCAGTTTTTGTTTATTACTCTTATGGTCAATTGATAGAAAACCATGGAATAAATTAGCATCATGGATTAAACACAAGCATGCTACCATCCCTAAACATTGCAACAACAACAAATGACAGAGCTACAGTGTGAATTAAAAACTTACCTGCTGCTTCAGAAATATGGCCATGGATATTAACATTTCCAGATCTCATTTAAATCCTGAAAATTGACCTTTCACAGTAATAGATGGAAAGTTATCAGGAGCTTCCTGAAAATTCTACGAGCCCAGAATCTGCATGTCTAAGGCAGGTAAGTATGGAAATGGATCCAAGAGTCAACCTGCAGGATTACTGCAGATGGCTGGGATTGGGCTGGGTATGGTTGGGGTAGGCAGAGTGAAACAGGCCTTCTTTGTGACGCTCAAGTATGCATTCCTCTTTCGGTCCAGGTATTCTGAAACATTAAATTGGCCTGGCAGGAAGTTCAGTACTGTTTCCAGTTACTCTCGTCACACCATGTACATGTCCAAAAAGGCCCTGGTGCTTGGTAGAGTTGGCTGAAATCCAGAGCAGCGAGTCCAGAGCAACGATGCCAACAACCATGAGCTGGATTAAAATCACCCACTAAATTTCTTTACCCATTTTCAGGATTGGAAAATCTAATTTGTGTTGCTGCAATTAAATTCCTGCAATTTAAAGAAGTAAAATTTGAATTTGAGCAGCAATTGTAACACAAAGGCCAGATAAATGATAAACCAAATGGCTTGGTCAGCATGACACAAAGATCCTTTTAATCCTTGGGCTAAAATCCAGCGATTCCTTTTTGGACCTGCTGAAAATGAGGTGGATGGCATCAGAGATAGGAGCAGGATTTCTGACAGTAGAATGCTGGTGCCATGGACTCTGGAGAATGGCTTTCAACATTAAGCTAGGTTGATGGGGTGGAGGACAGTGGTGTGGGAACAGTGGAAATGTTCAGTGGGATTTGGGAAGCAGTTGGCGAAGGAAAGAAAGCCTGGAACTGGAAAAGGGTTGTGACCAATAAGTATTTTGTATTATGTACACACAGGAGCCCGGAGACTCCATAATGGCCACTTACATTGGATCTTAGACACAAAATAATCAGGAAAGTGTAGAAGTCCTGAGTGAGCACTAAACCTGTCAACTTTCAATAAATACCATTCAAATAACAGATTGTTGCCATAAGCTCCAGCTCTTTGACTGACAGAAATAACATTCTGATGGATTATTATCTCAGACTATAATAACAAATCAGAGGCTGATAGCATAGTCCTAGTACAAATGCACTGGGACAGTTATTCCTTGTATATAACCATAGAATTAAGTGCTAACAATATTTTAAAGATAACAGCCTAGAAATGCAGGTAGTTCAATATTTTATGTGCAACACAGTGGACTTTTTTGATTTACAAACCCCTACTTTGTGATGCAGTATCATGCTTCCAGTTTTTTGACTCAAGTCCTCTACACATCTGGAGCACATACGCTGGAGGCTTCTGAGCAAACCCAGCGAAGTCAAATGGCATGCAACATTTCACCAGGTACAACATGATCACACCACTGGCCACATCTTCCTCTTCCCACCTGGTTCTGGTTTCTGTGACACCCTGGTTCACTCACCCCTCGGCACCCATCTCTCTCCATCCCCAGGCACTTTCCCTTTCAACTATAGGAGGTACTGTATAATACCTGTCCCTGTACCTCCTCCTTCAACACCATCCAGAGACCTAAAAAGCCCTTCTAGGTGAGGCAGAGATTCACATGCACCTCCTCCAACCTTGTCTATTGCTTTTGGTGCTTTCGATGTGGCTTCCTCTACATTGATGAGACCAAGCACAGACTAGGCAGGCGATTGCTTTGTCGAGCACCTGTGCTTTGTCCGCCATGGCCTTCTGAAGCTCCCAGTTGCAAGCCATTTTAATTCCCTTCTCCATTCCCACACTGACCTGTCTGCCTTTAGCCTCCTTCACTGCCAGGGGGAGGCCAAATCCAAACTAAAGGAACAGCACCTCATATTTCGCCTGGGTAGTCTACAACCTGATGGCATGAACACTGAATTCTCCAATTTCAGGTAACCCACACCTCCTCTGTCCCTTTCTCTCTCCTCCTGACATACACAGTGCCTCCTACACACACCAGTGCTAACTGATTTCCTTTTGAAAACCCCAGTTGCTTCTGTTTCCATCACTGTTTAGGAATACTAAATTCCAAATCCTAACAACTCTATAAAAAGTTATTCTTCACATCCTCCTTGCACCTTTTACCCAAAATTTTAAATCGGTGCCCTATGGTCTATAAACCATCTGCTAATGAGAGTAGCTTCCTTTTAAATTTTCTTTTAAAACAAGCCATGATTTTTAGCTCCTTCAACCTTAAATAAAAACAATAAATGATGGCAATACTCAGATGGCCAAGCAGCATCTGTGAGGAGAGGAAGAGTTACATTTTCCGATAAGAGGTCATCAAATTGAAACTGTTTCACTTTTCACTCCACAGATGCCTGACTGGCTGAGGATTTCAAGCATTCTGTGTTTATATTTCAGATTTCCAATGTCCGCAGTTTTTTTGTTTGTTTTTCTCCTTTCATTCCTTTCTGCTGCTAGTTTTTTCAGTCTAATCTTGCAGTTTAAGTCCCACGTCCTTGGAAATTTTCCAGTCAATATTTTAGATCCTTCTTAAGAACTGGATTCAATATAGGCGTGACCTAACTAGCATTCTCTACAGGTTAGATACAACTTCTTCACTACTCTGCCACTGTTTACAAGTCCCAGTAGCCCATAAGCTTTTCCAACCACGCCCTATCTATTTTTTAAAAGAGCATAGTCCCAGCATTGATCCCTGGGAACATAACTATCCACCATCCTTCCGTCTGGAAAATAACTGTTTATAACTACATTTTTCATTCTCCTTTTATGCCAATTTCATATTCATACTACTACTGAACTATTGATTCCATGGGCTTCAGTTTTCCAAACCAGCCTTTTTACCGAGGACTTGATCAAACATTTGCTGAAAATCCATATAAATATGGTATAGGATCTTATAATTTGTAAGTATTGAAATGAGGTTGCAGTGCTATGAACCCAACCTTAGATTTCTGCTCCTAGTCAGTCTTCGAAGAATCAAGCACCCAGTGAATTTGTTACTAACACCAGCTGTCATGAACCAGCAACAAAAGAAACACACTGAGCATGATTCAGTGTTAAAAACTATTTTATTAATCACTACTTATGATAATACATAAAATAAAAGTAAAAATGTTAGTATGTTAGAATTCAAAAATGTTAAACCTTGAACGTTAACCCCAAAAACTAAACTCTTCGTGTGTGTGTGACAAAGTCCCCAACTCCACATTCAGGAATGGTTCTTAAAGTTCAGTTCCGCTAGCCATAAGGTGAAACATGAGTAAGGGCTTCTTCAACAACCACCGTTGTCAGAAGATAAGACGTAGATGTAGAAAAACAGAGAGAGAGTAAATATGAAATCCAAATGTTCCACGATGGAACCCAAACGACACTCCAGTGTTTACTCGGTAGTGACTTCCTCACCCCGAAAAGCATCCGAATCGTGGTCGTCCACACACAAATACCTGTTTCCTTCTACAGGTCAACAACAAAGTGAACTCCACCGGATTACTTCCAACTTCCATACATGGATTTCAGTGGCAGACACAGTTATTGTTTCTCATCCATCGATAGAGAACACTAGCAGGCTGGTGTCTCTCTCCCTTCTCTCTCTCTTCTTCTTCTTCTAACTTCTTCAACAACGTCATTACGTCCTTTATCTTCTATTGACGTAAGCACGCCTCACACACACATACACACACACACTCTCTATCTTAAAGGGACTTTCACTGAGTCCGTAACACCTCCCACCTAAAAAAAAAATTTTCCCAAGAAAATTTTAACTGCGCATAGTTAGTAATTTTAATAATTATCATGCTACACAACTACAGACTATCAGATTAGTACAGATACATGTTTCCCATTTAACATCGGGAAAGACAATCAGCAATCACATTATCTTTGCCTTTAATGTGAGTTATCATGAGATCAAACTCTTGCAAAATTAAACTCCAGTTTAACAGCCTTCTGTTCTTGTTTTTGACTCGGCTCAGAAACACCAATGGGTTATGATCGGTATATACTGTCAATGGTTTCTGAGTGGTGCAAACATATACACTGAAATGTTGCAAGGCTAAAACAAGCGACAGTAATTCTTTCTCTATGGTGGAATAATTCTTTTGATGCTCATTAAATTTCTTTGAAAAGTAAGCTACAGGATGGTCAATATCATCAAGGTCACCCTTCTGCAACAACACAGCTCCTGCAGCCTCATCACTGGCATCTACTGCTAATGAAAATGGCTTTTCAAAGTCAGGTGTTTTGAGCACAGGATGGTAGCATAAAATGGCTTTCAGCTTCTCAAATGCTTCTTGACAAGAATCTGTCCAAACAAACTTTACTCCTTTCTTCAGAAGATTAGTTAGGGGAAGAGCAATATCAGCAAAATTTTTACAAAATTTTCGGTAATATCCAACCATTCCCAAAAATCTTCTAACGGTCCTCGTACCTGTGGGAATAGGGAACTCAGATATTGCTTGAACTTTTGCCTGAACAGGAGCTTGCTTGCCTTGACCTACAACATAACCAAGATATGTCACAGTGGCATGGCCAAATTCACTTTTAGCCAAGTTAACTGTAAGGTTAGCCTTGGAAAGTCTTTCAAACAACCTTTCTAATGCAGACATTTGATCTTCCCAAGTATCATTCCCAGTCACTAAGTCGTCAATGTAGGCATCTGTATGTTTTAACCCATGAATCACTGAATTAATCATTCTTTGAAATGTTGCCGGAGCATTTTTCATTCCAAATGGCAAAACATTGTATTCATACAATCCAGAAGGGGTTACAAAGGCTGAAATCTCCCTTCCTCTATCTGTTAATGGAACACACCAGTACCCTTTTAATAGGTCAATCTTTGTAAGAAATTTTGCCTTTCCCACTCTATCTATGCAATCATCCACCCTAGGAATAGGGTAAGCATCTGACTTTGTTACAGCATTCACTTTCCTGTAATCTGTGCAAAATCTAACAGTTCCATCAGGTTTAGGTACAATAACACAGGGCGAACTCCAGTTTGAAGTAGAATGTCTAATAATATCATTTTCCAACATGTATTTTATCCCTGATCAACAAGTTTACTTTTTTCCACATTCATTCAATATGGGTGTTGTTTGATTGGTTTTGCATCCCCAACATCAACATCATGGGTAATTATCGATGTTCTGTTTGGAACATCTGGGAACAGATTTTTAAATTTTAAAATTAATTCTCTCATCTGTTGTTTTTGTGAAACTTGTAAATGGTCCAACTTCGTTTCAAGGTTCTCCAGGATATTTTGGTTTTTTAGTTTCGATGGAACAATATTTGGTCTAAATTGGCCTTCCTCAACATCAACATCAGGCATTCTAGAAACAACCTTTACATCATCCACCAAGGCCACAACTGAATCCCTCTCATAATAAGGTTTTAGCATGTTTACATGACAGAGTTGTGTTTTCTTGCGTCTATCTGGTGTTTTGATTATATATGTTAGATCAGTCACTCGAGATTCAATAACATAGGGTCCAGAAAAACGAGCTTGCAAGGGATTATTTTGGCTAGGGAAAAATACCAACACCTTTTGCCCCACTGCAAATGTCCTAGGCCGAGCACGTCTATCAAAATATGTCTTCATTCTTATCTGGCTGGTTTTCAAATTCTCTCTCGCTAGCTGGCAGACTCTCTCCAACCGAGTTTTAAATTTTTGGACATAGTCCAACAGACTCAAGTGCACTTCCTCATTAACCCATTGTTCTCTTAACAATTCTGTCAACTCAGGGTCTTTTGTCTGTTCCACCATAAACTCCTTCCTCGACAAAGACAAATCTTTAAATTCAGGCTCACTACAAGGATGTTGATCCTCCAGTGAAAACAGAAAAGTCTCAGATAAGGCATCATAATTTTCTTCCTGTTTAGGACTGTCACAGGGAACTACATCAGACTGCACCGGACTGTCGGTCTTGGCTAATTCTTTAGCTCTAGATCGAGTTACCACACATGATGGGTAAACATCTGGATCATTCTCAGACTCATCAATCCTTGGTTTGGTTGTTAACCTTACCACAGGAACAATTTCTCCATCCGCAAGGTCATTTCCCAATAACAAAGAAACTCCTTCCACTGGTAACCTAGGTCTTATCCCTATCTCGACTGGTCCTTCTACGAACTTTGACTTTAAAATCACCCTGTGTAAAGGGACAGATATGGTGTCATCTGTAATGCCTCGTATTAGATTTACCTCACCAGTGTCACTTTCTTCACCAAAATTTAAAACACTGTCCAGCAAGAGAGATTGACAAGCCCCAGTATCTCTAAGAATTTTCACTGGCACCTGGGGTGACCCATCATTCAGTGAAACAAAACCCTCGGATACATAAGAACGGAATTCCTGTCTCACCTCCTCCAACTCTTCCGCTTTTACCTCTTGCAAGGACTGATCTTTAACAGCATCTCCTAAACCTTTTTGATTTTTAATTGCCTGAAAGCAAGCATTGGGCACAGCTTCCTTTCTTTTCTTCAAAAGGGCACAATTAGATATCACATGGCCAGGTTTCCTACAGTAATAACAAGTACGCTCAACAGGTTTCTCCAGCCCTGGCTTCTTTTCATCCTTTCCTTTTTGATTACCTCCCAATTTAATCTCCGGTTTACCTGGATTGTCTTTGTAACTCTTTTGAAAGGTTTTAGGTTGTCCCCATTTGGATTTATGGGTTAAAGCATAATCATCTGCCAACCTCGCAGTTTCTTGTAAAGTTTCCACTGCCTTTTCATTTAAATATGTTGTTAATTCAGCTGGAACACATCTTTTAAAGTCTTCCACTAGTATCAATTCTTTCAATTTATCAAAATCCCCATCTACATTTTTAGCCATGTACCATCGTTCAAAACATATTCTCTTTCCATTGGCAAATTCCATATAAGTCTGATCTGCAGATTTCCTCAAGTCCTAAATTTTTGTCTATAAGCTTCACGTACCAATTCATAGGCCTTTAACACAGCTTGTTTTACCTTGGTATAATCAGCTGCATCCTCAGCAGACAAAGCAGAATAAGTTTTTTGAGCTTAACCTTTAATTACACTCTGTAACATAAGAGCCCATCCTTCCTTTGGCCAGTTTGAACTCACAGCAACCTTTTCAAAATGTTGGAAATACTGATCAACCTGATCTTCCTCAAAAGGAGGGACTAATCGAACCTCCCTACTGGCTGAAAAACCATCATCAGAATCAGATTCCAAACTCTCTCTTGCTTCATTTGTAACTCATGCTGCCTCTGTTTCTCCTTCTCCTCACTATCCAGCTCCATCCTCTTCAATTCCATCTGCTTCATTGCTAGATCAGCCTCTATCTTCATCCGAGTTATCTCTCGTTCAGCCTCTATCTTGAACTGGGTTTGCTCTCGTTCAGCCTCTAATTTCTTTTGCTCTCGTTCAGCCTCTAACTTCTTTTGCTCTCGTTCAGCCTCTATCTTTAACTGGGTTTGCTCCTGTTCAGCCTCTATCTTTGCCAGCTGCACCTGTGCCTCAGAAATTGCTATTTCACTGCCAGGAAACTGTTTTAACACTTCCTTCTCAAACACCTTCTTTTCCACATAATGGCCAGCTATCAGTCTCTGAATATCTGCCTTTCTCATAGACTGCTTTACTTCTTTAAGGTTTAGCCTTGTAACAATCTTTATTAGATCATCCTTTTTCGCCACCTCCAATCCCTTTTGGGTTGGTGACTCCAAAAATGCCTTAATATCCATTGCTGCTGGTTTCCACACACACAAGCCAATTGAAAAGAATTTATCAGACCTCCCTCAACAATCTTTGGATTGAATCCCCAACGAATCTCGTCAATCTGGGGAACGATCCCAGACAACACTCGTTAGTCTTTGGATTGGATCCCGGACGAGCCCCCAATTTTGTCATGAACCAGCAACAAAAGAAACACACTGAGCATGATTCAGTGTTAAAAACTATTTTATTAATCACTACTTATGATAATACGTAAAATAAAAGTAAAAATGTTAGTATGTTAGAATTCAAAAATGTTAAACCTTGAACGTTAACCCCAAAAACTAAACTCTTCGTGTGTGTGTGACAAAGTCCCCAACTCCACGTTCAGGAATGGTTCTTAAAGTTCAGTTCCGCTAGCCATAAGGTGAAACATGAGTAAGGGCTTCTTCAACAACCACCGTTGTCAGAAGATAAGACGTAGATGTAGAAAAACAGAGAGAGAGTAAATACGAAATCCAAATGTTCCACGATGGAACCCAAACGACACTCCAGTGTTTACTCGGTAGTGACTTCCTCACCCCGAAAAGCATCCGAATCGTGGTCGTCCACACACAAATACCTGTTTCCTTCTACAGGTCAGCAACAAAGTGAACTCCACCGGATTACTTCCAACTTCCATACATGGATTTCAGTGGCAGACACAGTTATTGTTTCTCATCTATCGATAGAGAACACTAGCAGGCTGGTGTCTCTCTCCCTTCTCTCTCTCTTCTTCTTCTTCTAACTTCTTCAACAACGTCATTACGTCCTTTATCTTCTATTGACGTAAGCACGCCCCACACACACATACACACACACTCTCTATCTTAAAGGGACTTTCACTGAGTCCGTAACACAGCATTGACACATTTACAATCACACAGAGGGGTCAATAATTGAGTATAATCACCAGATAGCAGGAATCCCAAACATAAATCTGAGTAACTACTGTGCCTCAGTTTGAAGGTTGTGAGTTCAAGTCCCACTGAAGAAATATCTAGCCCAACACACCATGTAAAAAAGAGGGAAAGTTACAGTATTAGAGGTGCTTCCTTTAGTGTTGGAGAGAAAACAAACACTGCCTGCCCTTTAGCTTAATGTAAAACATAGCAAGCTATTATTGCTTATGGCTTAAGATGGGGGATTGTGACAGAGGATGCAGAATGTATTTGGCAGGGACTTCAAGTTAAGAGCCATTGAAAAATTAAGTGCATAACCCACAGCCTGGGAGGTCTTTTGACACATCCTCTTTAACTCATACCAAAGCAAGTCTGCTACTGCACCATCTGTGGATTATGGAAGTGGTATGCAAGCATACACTGCAAGCTATGAGACCCTTTTGCCTATGTCAATGTAGAACTATACATCAGCATGTCAGGCACAGAAAGAAAATCAAGGACTTAATGATTCACACAGTTTGACCCTGCTAATTAATTGTATTTCATAGAAATTCAATTGCATAGTGTACATAACCATTGCATAATGTGATATAACTCCAAATATACTATATTCTTTCAAGTGCAGTAAAGCGGCATCATTATAACCAATGTACCAGCCAATTAATTTAAGCAGACTTTGACATGAGCAGACTTATATAAAATAGATGGAAAAGGAGACAAACATGTTCAACTGAAATTAAAAGAAAATCACAATAAATGAGAACAGACAGATGCAAGTAAACTGTTGAAAAAAAGACGGATATAGGAATGTTCAAAACAGGAGTGATTTAAAATTATATATATGTATAAAACAGAGTGATCAATACTTTACATATGCTAATGCTTTCATAGAATAACCATTCCATATTTCACACAAAGTTTAGATATGAAATAATTTATCCCTGTGGATGAATTTACTTTTAGGTTAGTTTTGGCCAAGTGTGGAGTCTTATAATGGAATACATAAAATTAATTATATCATATTTAAATGACATAGTATTTTAAAATTATGCAGATTATTACCATAAAATATAACTGTGTTAACAGAATTTATTCTTAGCGATTTCTTTATAAGAATTTTACAATTTCAAAACTGCCATGCAAACACTGCCCTAGATTAAGTTCAACAAACCCTTTTGATAGAATGTTGCTAAATAAGTTAGACAGATACAACAGATTTCCACAAGTAGAAAATAATTATTATTTCCAAGAAGTGCTAACTTACTGAGGGATCTGAAGAGAATTCACAGAATCAAGATGCATCAGAGGCCATTATTGGCCATTCCATATATATTTGTATAATCTCTGGCAAAATACTGACAATCCAGCCACTGAGTCTCTCATCTTTTTAATTTGAATCCTGACAGATTCTGGCTCAGCATTACTAAACTACAAAATAATACAGAAAACCAGCAATATAAAAGAAAAATAAAGTTTTAATTCATTTTGTGAATTGACACAAACATTTTAAAAAATAAAGGACAGTATCAAAGGTGATAACATACATAAATCAGTCTTTTCAATAAAATAATAAACCAATGCATCCAATATGGAATAGCCAAGTATTTCCAGTTGTACCAGGTACCCAATACATCAGATTTTCCTGTGGGTCTTGTAAAGGATCACCAAAAAACGTCAACAACTGGAGTTGATGGTGAAGATCGCCTCTGATTTTTAAATCCAACGTCCAAGGTGGGGTGGGATGGGGAGGAATAGGGGTCTGAGGGGAAGATGCAAAATACTTTTTCCTGTTCTAGTAGCTACTTTCATTTCAGGTGTCGATTCACACAGGAAGTTATTACATACCCTGTTGCTGGAAATATCCTAGAATGTCTGAGTGAAACTATTTTCCATAGTGTAGAATATGTAAATAACTGTCATATCACCACATGACAAATTTCATCACATATGTGAGAAAAACATCAAATAAGTCAGACACTTTCCTAGAGCTCTCCTTATTTCCCACATGGTACTCTGCACACTTTGCATGTTAATTCACCACAGACCAGAAACCCACAGTGGCACCGAGATTACACATAGAAAATCAGGAATGTTTCTCTTAATACAGAAGAAAATCATCTGAGGATGTTAAACATGAAGAGGCTTGCACCAGTTCTGCCACCAATCATTCTCCAGTCTGTCATTTACTAGAGCCTTGTTCTTCCAAAAAGACCAAAGACAATAATGGCAAGGGAGCTGCCATTGACACTGAGAGTTTTAGTCTTCCCAATAATTAAATAGTGGAAATGAGAATTCATTCATGTGAATGGGAAATCTACTTTGAACATCCTTGACAGCAATGATGACTAACCCACATTAACTGCAAGCAAAGAAACAAGAATTAAATGCAGATATTACCTCTCAAAACAAATGCCACTGCTGAACCAAGGCCAAAAGACTTGGGACACTATGAAGTTAGGAGAACTGACCAGTATGGTTTTCTGTATGTAAAGCAGCAACAAGACCAGGTATCAGACAATCCAAATATGCAGGAGTGATCAAGAGATGGAGCGATGAAATAGATTTTGATATTATCTTCTTAAACATGGAACTTCACCCCATTTCTGCAGATGATATAGTTAAAGGCATTAACTTTATCTAGATAGGCAAAAGTGGGAAAAATGCAATGCCATCTCGCTAGACAGCAGACAGATGAGGATGCCATTTAAAATCATTTTAAACATAGCAGGGAGATTATTGGCCTTTATTATGAGAGGATTTGATTACAGGAGTAAGGAAGTCTTAATGCAATTGTATAAGATCTTGGTGAGATCATTCCTGGAGTATTATGTACAGTTTTAGTCTCCTTATCTAGGGAAGGATGTACTTGCCAAAAGGGGTGCATAAAAGATTCAGCAGATTGATTCCAGGGATGGCAGGTGTGCTGTATGAGGATCGATGACGTAGAGTGTACTGTATACTGGACAGGCTAGATGCAGGCAAAATGTTTCCACTGGCTGAGGAGTCTTGGAACAGTGGTCATGGTTTCAGAATAAGGGGAGATACAAGAGACTGCAGATGCTAGAATCCAGAACAAAAAACAAGATGCTGGAGTTGACTGTCCATTTCCGCCACAGATGCTACCTGACCCACTGAGTTCCTCCAGCATTTTGTTTTCAGAATAAGGGGAGGCCATTTAAGACTGAGATGATGATTTCCTTACTCAGGGGGGGTGAACCTTTGAAATTCTTTACCCCAGAGGGCTTGGAGGCACAGTCTTTGTGCTCATTCAAAACATGGATCAACAGCTCACTGGACATTAAGGGAATCAAGGGTTGTTGTGCCAAAGGCCACTGAGGTAAACTAGCCATGATCAAAATGATGGAGAATAGGCTCAAAGCGCCAGGTGGCCTTCACCAGCTCCTACTATGTTTTTACGAGGGCACAGAAGTGAAATGCACCAGGTACTGGAGTATCACTTAATTCTGGAAGATGATGGATTGTAATGATCCAGATCTGTCGATAAAGGAGGGATGGGTGGTATGGTCAGAGTTGACAATACATTTAAAAAGACCTTAAAAAGTGAAAGGTAGGACAAAGCCGAAGCAATAGTTTAGATTGATGGGTTTTTAAAAAGTGTTCTTAAAACATTTTCAGAAGCTGTGCATCACCAGCAAAGCCTGGAAAATTATGAGGGGCATAGGTAGGATAGAGAGTAGGAAACTTTTCCCCTTAGCAAAGCTATCCATAACCAGAGGGCATAGGTTTAAGGCAATGTTGTCAGAAAGTGACAGACAACAGAAAGGAGTGAGAGGCTTAAAGGAGAAATAAGAAAGCAATTATTCACCCAGAGGGTGGGTGTTGTTGGGTATGCACTGCCTGAGAAGCTGGTAGAGACAAAGACTTTCACAACATTTATGAAGTATCTGGAATGAGCTTAGAATCCCAAGGCATAGAAGGCTATAGACCAAGTACTGGCAAATGGGATTAGTACAGATGGATACTTGATGGTCAGCATGGACAGAGTGGGCCGATGGGCCTATTTTTGTGCTGTTTGACTCTCTGACTCTCTGTGATACAATGAATTTAACTGGGTAAAACACCCAAAAACATCAATCCACTGCAGTAATTGAATTACGTTCACAGAGGAGTGCAACTTCCAATTCTCCACCCCCAGTTGGGCCTCTCCAAGTTTATTTTGAAAGTATCCAACATTCTCAGTTCTGTTGATCTTGGCCAGGGGCATGGGCCAAGATCCACAGGTAGGCCACATTTGTGCTGACATCGGGTAGCTGCAACTTTGATTTATAGTCATTCAACCAAGATAAGCAGCAGAATGCCTACACATCTTCCAATTTATCCGATACAATAATAAACAAACAACACCAGCTTCTTTACTTTTGCAACCACAACTCAGAGCAATCAACCACCTTTTATTTCCTAATCTTCTTTCTGACTTTTTTGTCTTCTGAACCTGGTGCCTTACGGTCTACAGGCAAGTCACTATCTTATGCTACGCCTGAGTGGCCATTTATCATGTGCAACACAGACCAGTGTGTGTCACAAAGTATTCTAATGTGTAAATCATGATAGCTAAATTATATTGTGTTCATCTACAAAGCCATACATCATACATATCTATATTCAGAATGTGCTTGACCAGTGATTCTTTACAGTGATGAAATATTTCACTTCGCACACTTTTCATTATATCAATCAACTTTTCCTTTCTCTTCCCTCCAGCAGAATGAAACACAATAGATCAGATCATATTTGGCGTTAACTGTTTCAGCCTATTCAATTATTTCACTTAATACTTTTAAATTAATTAAGCCAATTTTTTCAAGCTAACGTTCAATTTACCTGAAAGTGTTCTTTTTGCATATCAGTGTTTATGTTAATTCCATTTTCACACTGAAAGCAATCATTTAAACACAATGGAGATCCACGCTATTTCAATCTCATCGTTAATGTAATACGTTATGGCGTGGCCATCCAAATTGAGTTAAAGCCTCCAATGGTTAATTGTAACATCTGCACCACTTGGAACACAAAACCTTTGAACAAATGTAGAAACACGTGGATGGATCCCTGGGAAGTGACAATTTGTCTGGAAGTGTATACATGGTAATTTTCCACAAAGCACTTCATGAATTTCCCTGATATATAAAATAATACAATAATAAAAAACAAACCCAAGGGAAACAAAAAAAACATGCAATTCCATTTAAATTTTACAATTATCTTATTCATTCATATCTTTGCTCAAATATTAGTTCCCATAGGAACATCACACCAAAAACAACCGTAATGCATTCACCTGTTTGTGAGGGACTTTTGACTGAACTGTAAATTTTGCAATCTACCAATACATTGCTCAGTCCTTGTAAAATCACACTAGCCAATATAATTGAAAGACATTTGCCAAACAGGCACTGGATCAAACACTGAATTAGACATTGGGGAAAAGTTAATGAATTATGTACATATTAATGCATTTACTATTTTGAAAAGCTATTGCCAATGGTATGAATGTCAGGTGAGCAATCAATTTAGTCAGAAATTGAAAAACATTTTCAAAAACTATAGGGAGCTAATTTCCTTTCTCCTCACTGCACCTGTACTTGTTATCTCATCACTAATTGTTAAGTAGTAATTATCTTACATCTCTAATAGATGTTTGATCAATTGCTTTCTAAATTGTCCTGCTTTTGATTAGTAGGCAACTTACATGTCCTGCTGTGATTTGTCACTGTAGAAGAAATATGAAAATTGGATGAGCTTTACAGTAACAATAGTGAAATACAAATATGTGCATGTGACAGATATGACATCAGAAGCAGGGTGCCTGATGAGTAACAGTTAAAAAGCACTCTCAATGCAAATGACGTTAAATTGTTACAGTGTTACATTTGGTACGGTAAACAACATAGGGATTAATTTAATGCTAGAGAGGTGTTGGAGGCAGAGGGCTCTAACTGTGCCCAAAAACCTAGTAGAGGTCTTGCCCAGGTTACGGCAGAGTTCCACATCTCTGAACTGTTTGTAAGCCAGAGAGTGCGCAAGAGGGAGATGCAGCCATGAACTGAGTTCCCACGTGGCATAAGATGCCCGCAGAAGAATTCCACTTGACTCTCCAGATGTGCCACCCAACAGCAATGGGAAATGTTGGTGACCTTAGCTCTTGGAGATGGGAATAATGTATCTCGCACCCCATGTTGACTGAATTAATCTCATACATCATGTCACATACAACACTCACTACTGTCACTTAAATTATCAAAAGATATAATAACTAAAGCAAACGATTGAGCCCTTAGAAAAATTTGTCGTGTGATGTATTGTTGTCAAACATCCTCAAGTGGATGAGAATACAAATAAAAATGTCTCCTTACACAAAGCTCCACATGTTACACTGCTGAATCATGATTGTTATTTTATTCAATATTTTAATACATTGAATGGTGTCATCTTGACATCTCTCAGGGTCCCAAAAGGAAGTGATGCAAGACATTAACAACTCCTCAGTGAAGGCCAATCAATGTGAGGGTGTACAGGATTCACACAGACCACAGTCCAGCTCATAAATATTTACAACTCAGCAGTAAGAGATTATGTAAATTGGGACAACAGTGCAATCTGAAATTCTGTCCAAGCCCGAATCAGTTAGTTACAAATGTCAGAACCGGTGTGTTGTCAAAGAAAAGGATACATCTGAAGCTGAAAGAATGTGTGATGTATTGGCAGGTATTCTGACTGCACTGTGCAGGCTTTCAGAGAGACTGGAGAGTCAACTTGAGCATTAATGCCATACTTATGTGATGTCTTCATCTGTGGAAAGTGTGGCATGGCCTTCTGGAGGGAACATCAAATTGGCATTCAAATTAGTGGATGTGAGCCTTCGCCGATGGTTTGCATACTATGAAAATCACCTGAAATAGGATACATGATATCCTAAATGTGAATTTAGCATTTCATCAGAAATGTAGCAAAAATATCCGCCATTTCCACCAGTGACAAGCGTGGACCATTACTAGGTTGTTGGCTAAACTCTCATGGGTTTCAAGAGAGCTGGCTAAACTCTCTAGCCATGAGAGATTTTGTTTTCTTCATTAAAGGGATGTGGGCTTCACAGGCTGAGCCAGTATTTAATTGCCCATCCCTAATTGCCCTTGAGAAGGTGGTGGTGAGCAGCCTCCTTGAACCGCTGCTGTCCTTGAGGTGTTGGTATACCCACAATGCTGTTAGGGATTTTGACCCAGTGATAGTGAAGGAACAGAGATACTGTACATTTCCAAGTCAGGATGGTGTGTGACCTGGAGGGAAAATTCCAGGTGGTGGTGTTCTTATGATTTTGCTGCCCTTGTCCCTCTAGCTGGTGGAGGTGGTGGGTTTAGAAGATGCTGTCGACAGACAGTTGATAGTGAGTTGCTGCAGTGCATCCTGTAGATGGTACAAACTGCTCTACTGTGCATTGGTGGTGGGGTGAGAGAACGATTGTGGATGGGGTGCCTATCAAGCAGGCTGTTATGTTCTGTATTGTGTCGAGCTTCTTGATTGTTGTTGAAGCTGCACTCATTAGGCAAGTGGAGAATATTCCATCACAGTCTGGTTTGAGATCTGCAGATGGTGGGCAGGCTTTGGGGAGTTAGGATGTGAATTACTCACTGCAGGATTCCTAGCCTCTGGCCTGCTCTTGTAGCCACATTGTGTATATGGTTACTCCAGTTCAGTTTCTGGTTAAAGGTAACTCCCAAGATATTGACAGTGCGGGAATTCAGCGATGGTAATGCCATTTAATGTCAGAGGGTGATATCTGAATATTCTCTTGTTGGATATCGTCATTGCCTGGCACAGGCTTGAATACTGTCCAGGTCTTGCTGCATTTGGATGCGGACTGCTTCATTAACTGAGTTGCAAATGGTTGTGCAGTCATCAGCGAACATTCCTACTTTTGAGTTATGACTTACGACTGAAGGAAAGTTATTGATGAAGTAGCTGAGGATGGTTGGGCCTGGGACACTACCCTGAGGAACCCCTGCAGTTTTGTCCTGTCACTGAAATGATTGGCCTCCAACCACCACAAACATCTTCCTTTGTGCTAGGTACGATTCCAACCAGCAGAGGGATCCCTCCCAATTCCCATTGTCTCCAGCTTAATCAGGGCTCCTCGATGCCATATTTGATCAAATGCTGCCTTGATATCAAGGGCAGTTACTCTCACCTCTTCTGGAGTTCAGCTCTTTTGTTCCTGTTTGGATCAAGGCTATAATGAGGTCAGAAGCTGAGTGATTTTGGCAGAACCCAAACTGAGCTTCTGTGAGCAGGTTGTTGCAAAATAAGTGCCACTTGACAGCACCGTCGATTATCCCTTCCATCACTTTGCTGATGATTGAGAGTAAACTAATGGGGTAACAAAATACATGTTGATCCTATGAAAGCATATCCAAGTAAAATAGGTCCAATCAATGTCAATATAAAGTGTCAAGTTTCTTATTCCATTTTAATGAATTAAAATACAAGTAATGTAAATATCAATAAGGTATGCAAGTAGCAAGAGAGTAGGAGTACATGAATGATATGAAAATCATAAAACCAGTACATGTAACATACTTTTCATATTTATGCAAGTGTAATGTCAAAGCTGAGTCTTGAAGCTGAGGACATTGATATTTTTATATAACTTACAATAGGAGTTTATGAAAAGCTTTACCATAAATGGATGATTAACTCAGCCCACTAATTCAAAAATGTTCTTAGGAACTTTTAATAAATGGTTATCTACCCCAAATGCTACTCCTCTTTCTCACTCCACAAATGCAGCCTGACCTGCAAAACATCTGAAGCATTTTCTGTTTTTATTTCAGATTTCCAGCACCTACAGTTTTGTCTTCTCTTAAAAACAGCAGAATCAATGCAAAATCTGTTCTCAGGATAAAAAAAAATCAATGTGCTTATGCTCACTTGCTGTGGCTAAAATTATGTGTTGAACATTTCAATGACCCATTTCAACCAGAACATTTTCACAATTTCCATGAGAAACCAAAGTGCATTGATGGTGCAAAACATTCTCACTTAAAAACATTTTAAGTAACAGCAGGCATCGAGAAACAGGCTGAATAGAATTCACAACATTGAAAAAACATGTTATTATAACAACTACTAAGCTCCTTTTTGAATGTCATTAAGAAAATTTAGTTTTGCTACACAGACTATTATACATGTTTACAAAATTCAGTGGCTATATTGTTCAGTAGAAATGTAAGGTTAGCTTTCACTTTTTAATGCTCATTGCAATCTTACCTTTCAGGCTCTATCTAATCCAAAGAGCAGCATTTCAAGTTGCATCTGCAAATTGTTCAGTGAGAAGCTGCAGATCAAAAGCAGTGCTATCTTCCTCTGAACCATTTATGAAGAAACTGATTTGAGTATTCTGCATCTGAAACAAAACAAATCAATACAAAGGGTCGATTAATCTTCCACTCATATTTGAAAGAAACGTTATTTCTAATTGACCTTAACTTATTTGTATCTGTATCTGGTTTTGTTATGTATTAAGTGGCAATATCAATGAAATCCGGAAGAAATGTTTTTACTTGAGTGAAAACATCGATTTGTTCTAACGTCACTACAGTCACTTACGGTTTGCACAGGAAGCATGTTGAATGCCTATTAAATTATATATTGTATACAGTAACAAATTGGAAGAAGCTTAGTCATCCTTTCAATACTACACAAATAGAATTTTAAAAATACAGGGTCTGAAAATCATAACAGTCATTCCATGGATTAACAATAATTATATTGTTTGTGATTGTTGTCAGAAAGCAATTCCCTGGAATGAATTTTAACTCCTAAAACCAAATAGATTGAGGTCACGTCCGAGGTTAATTAAAAAAAAGGGTGAAACAAAAATAGAATCCATCTCAGCACCATCCACATCCAAATTTAGCAATGGCCAGTTGATGGCTAATCTGCTTATGGAAAGCAGGTTTATCATCTTAACAGTGTATTTATTTCACCTGCAGAGAACTGGGTTTCACAGATCTTGAAAACAAGCAAGGTGGTAAGTGGTTCTACAACACTACCTATAGGCCAGCAAAAGGAATGTTCCCAACAAGCTCACCCTGTAAACCACTCATCTCCTTAGGCCCCCATTAACTTGCCTGCTTCCTTCAGACTACAAGCTTCCTTCTCTCCCACCATCACCTGCACCACTCTGCACCACTACCAACCCATATACCACACGATTGGTGCACCATACTCTGATCTTGAGATCTTTCTCATTTCTAAGCAGTGGTTCTACAGTCTAATGAAGTTGACTGTCTTCCTGATAGGCCTCCAGCTTGTCAAATTTGTCTGTGGGACACCTGTGGCAGGAATTCCACTTGAAGTAGCCTTGTAAGTTAAACCCCACCGACAGGACTTTCTGACTTTACGACAGCATATCCAAGCAGAACTAAAGCCCAATAATTGAGACCTTTTTGATTCTTTCGCAACAATATTCTTTCTCCAATTAGATGTCATAAAACATGGTTCAAGAGTAACACAATGCAAGTAATTATTATTTCCTTCTTAAATTCTTAATAGTTATAATAGCATTGTGCAGCAAGGACACATTGCTGTTACTGAATGTTGAGAAAGATATTGAAGTCAAATGATTCCACGAAAGGAAGATTTTGGAGCAACCTGATAAATACAACATCGATTTGATATCAATGGGGAGAAAATAGTAGGCATTATATATATTTAAAACAATACAAAATTCCAAAGGAACTCCATTTGTACTTTATTTGGCCTATGTAATATTATGTGACAAATGGAAACAGTGAAGGAGCAACAACATTTTATTGGCCTAAACAATACCTTTACTGAATTCTCAAACGAATCAACAAAATATGCAGGACATAAAACACCAAAAAAAGACCGGAAAGAATGCTTTATGATCCTAATGCTATTGACTCATTGTGAATAAAATTATTCTGGAAGAAGTGATAAAGCAGATCATACTGAAGGAGGGAACAATGCAAGAGGATGGATTCCCAGCAAACCTCCCAGCAATGTCCTGACTCCCTTTCCATCCACCCAGTTAATTTAGGCAAGTTTTTTCAATTCCTTGTCCCTAAATTCCTTAGTAAAGTTTTGGTCTGTTACTTCATCTCCCTACCCCGTAAAGCCACACTCAGACAAGAAGATTCTCGACCAAAACCATCTCTCTACTACTAATTGAGATAGAAGTACTCACAAAGTCCATGGTTAAAGCCAGCGAAGCTGTGAGCAGAAACCCTGTCAGGGAATAGTAAGCATCTGTATAATGAGCTACAATGAAAAATATAAAGTTTTCCAGCCCAATCCAAAGCCAGCACCACCTTTCTAATCAAAAACTTCTCTCCTACAATTACAAAAGTATCATAGTTTCCAGCACTGTTGAGCACTGCCAAGTTGTACTCATCCTACCCCTGCCCTCACCTTCTGTTGACATAATTAAGTAGTCTGGCATTTTGCATTGGATCCATGATTTTCTGACGATGGCCTCTTTAGAGATTTTTCTTAATAGTTTCAAAATTTGACATCCCAGAGTGCCTTACACCAGCAGTAAGGTGGTGCATGACGCTATGCATCAATACAATCGAGCACTGAGACTAAATCTACATCAAATTTAAACAGCTCTGGTTTCAATAACATTTTCTGACTATCAGCCACTACCCCACCTGTGCATTCCCAAACATTCATGACTTCCCTCTCCTCACCTTACAACTTCCTTTCTCTCATTTTCTACACCCTTCCTTCCTACCTTCCCTTTCTGCAATATATCTATCACTGATAACTTATTGAAAACATAGAGAGCAAAATCAGGATCCATAATGCACTATTATTGTCCCAATCCTGAAACAGCATCTATGACCCAATGGTTATTTGTAGGGCAAGCTGCATCAGATGTCATATTGATGAGGTTAGCGGTGCCCACACAGCTAACATCAGTTAGTATCAAATCACAATGCCAATTTGATACCAGTGCTCAGATCTGGAGCTCTTCAATCCAGTTAATGTCAACTCTTAATCCCATACAGCTAAATACACATGTATAAGCAGGGAAAACCCACATCAGCACTAACTAAAAGTTTGATCAACTACTTTCAGATGAGTTGCTTTCTGATGGCTATTCTTAGAGAGGCACAACTAATAATACTCTCTGGCATTCTTTGAAATTGCTAAAGTCTACAAGGACTGGCCTTGCAACTGCTAAAAGCCTTCATCTTGGACATTAAGGCTTTTGCAAACACTTTGCTCAGAGACTTGGGTGGACTGATAGGCACTGTCTTAAGAAAACATTGTGAATGCAAGAATGAAGCAGGACAAATTGGAAGAATAGGCAGGAGAACAAAGGAGAAGAGCATTCAGCAGGAGGAGATATTTCAGGGTTTCAGGAACAACCCCTGCAACTGAACCTCAGTGAGGAACTAAGTGTGAAACCTCTGCATTTCAGCAAGGACATTTGCCAACTGCTACAACCACAGTGTACCTCTCATTTAAGAGACACAGGCAGTCTTTAGTGGCACAATCTATGCTTTTGGGCCCACTCTGAGGCATTCAATTTTCAACTTCAGCATTAGCACTTTGATTTCCATGCCCATTTTCCCCATGGTCTCCTTCGACTTAGCTTCCAAATTATCACTTTGCTATCCGTCAAATGATGACTTAAATCTCTAAATGTGGAACAGTCTAACCAAATATCAATTATATGCCATATTGATGCTGGTTTAACATGGTAACACATAATTGATGCCAATTGATCCAATTATTGGTAAAAAAGATCCAATTAACTTTTACTCATCCTTCAAATTCTCATTCACTACTTACTGCAATGAGAAGCCTGCAGACTTATATCAATGCAATTGAAATTGTGCTCTAATATCTTTCACAATATTTTCGTTAAAATGAGCACACATGACATACTGATGTGTGTGGAGACAAACTACAGTCACAGAGATGCCCTCACTGGTAGTTACTGCAATCTTCACAACCACATTTCTATTTATCACTTTACATTAATGCACTTTACATAATGAATATATTAGACATAGATGCAAATCCAAAACTTACATGAGGATATAATTTATCCGAAGTAATGAGTACAACTTAAGGCAGCCCTTGTGACTACCACAGAATGGTAGAGTACCAGAAATTATATTTCTGAAAAAAGTTATTCTGTCTGTTGCTGATTGGCTAGGATTGGATTTTTAACTGGCCCCATCGTTTTAAACCCATGACCATCTTCTCCCAGTAATATTATTTCAGAATCCACAAATTAAAAGAGATCTGCATTGTGCTGAACATTCTGATGTATGTTACAATGATATTGTTTCTGGTATACTGAGAACAGTAAAAACTTAGGAAATATGTTATAGGATTGAAAGAAAATAATAATGGAAACTGAAAAAAAAATTGTTCTCTTAAAAGTGAAGAAGAATCTGAGTGGAATAATTTCTACAACTCATTTTCCATGAAGTTAAAAATAGATTATTAAAGATAAGACTACTTGTATTTTTTATATTTAAAACAAGAGTTTTCTTCAGGTGAAGATATTGACATGACCAATGAAGTGAAACATAAGCATTGTGCAATGTCTGCAACTGGGAATCTGGCTTCACACTCCACCCTGACAAGGCAAACTGAAAGACCCTCACTCGAACAAAATAATCACTAACTGGATATTTTGGATATGCTTCTGGATGTAGCACGTGTACAATACATTTAAGAATTTTCTAATTTTCCATGATATTACATCAGTATAAGTAACTCATCTGGAATTTCCTTATATTTTTGAACGCATGAAGGGAAAATAGTGACTGTATTAGGATAAAGTTCTAAGCCCATAAACTACTTTATCGATGCTCTAATTTCTAACATAAAATCACCAATTGAACTGTTGGATATCACTGGAAATGCTGTTGTCTATTGTTCACCTATAATTGCCCTGAACTAGGAGACAGTTAATCAACACTTTACCGTTGGTCTGGATTTAGATAAGATTTCCTTCCTGAAGTATATTAGTGAACCGGATGAATTTTTAACAACAATCCAGTGGTATCATGCTTATCTTTACTAAAACTAGATTTTTGTTTCAGAGTTAATTACTTGAATTTAAACTTTTCCAGCTGCATAGTGAGATCGGAATTCATGTTTCTGCATCACTGTTCAACAACTCTAGTTGCTAGTCAGGCATGGTAGTGTAGCGGTTAGTGTAACGCTATTACAGCGCTAGCGACCCAGGTTCAATTCCGGCTGCTGTCTGTAAGGAGTTTGTACGTTCTCCCTGTGACTGCGTGGGTTTCCTCCGGGTGCTCCAGTTTCCTCCCACATTCCAAAGACATACGGGTTAGGAAGTTGTGGGCATGCTATGTTGGCGCCAGAAGCTGGCGACACTTGCGGGCTGCCCCCAGAACACTCTATACAAAGATGCATTTCACTGTGTGTTTCGATGTACATGTGACTAATAAAGAAATCTTATATCTCATCTTAATCACTAAGTTACCAAACCCCTAGAAAGAAGCTTGCAGTGCCATTCAAAGTTCCACAAATAGAAGTCCTTGTTTACATTTGCAAGAGTGCCCAAAATCAAGATGTGGAGTGATAAATGGCAATAATGTTACATCATATAGGTTTTAGGTAACAGATATTTTTACCAAGAAAGAACTTAACCAGCTTCCTAAAACTTAATGGTGTTATCTTTGAAAAGTATACTATCATTAACATGCTAGTGGTTGGAGTTGGGGTTTTCACAGGGGCAAGGGAGCAGTTGCTGTTGATCAGAAACCTGACTAGACCAGTCATGTAAATGCTGTGACTACAAGACCTGAACAAAAGCCAAATAAACTTTGGCACATGGTTCACCTCCCGACTCCCAAAGCACATTTGATCTCTTACAGACACAAATCAAGAATGTGATGAAATAAAGGTAGAACCACAACAACGTTCAAGCAGCTTGAGACTTTCCAAGACCAGGTCCCCATTTGGTCGGAACCCCAACCACTAGTTTCATTCCCTCCATCATGAGCATTTCATGATGCAATGAAACAACACACCAAAACAACTTCTCAGTATCTTCCAAATCATCCACCTCAACCAGTCAGAAGTTCAAGACTAGCAGGTACATGGAACACCATCTCTGCCTGTTCCCAGTAAATCACAATGGTATGTTGACTTAAAAATGGTCACTCTATTAATGAGGTTTCGACAAACCTATGGGACATTCTACACATCAACTCATTGTGGGAGCAGGTTCGCCAACTGGAGCATCTAAGATGAAATCCCACCACTACCTTCTCAAGGGTGACTAAGGCTGGCCAATAACGTTGCCCTTGCAGCCAAAACTCATATTCAAAAATACATAACTAACTAAAAATAATAGTTTTCTTAGAATCATTTGGAGTCATATAATAGCCCAATGAGAACTGCAGAAATTTTACACAAAATAATACAATGCTTTCAGCTGGTCAGCAGCAGAACTTCTTTTAAAGCAAGCTATTATTTTCCCCTCCTTCAGTTTATAAATGCATTCACAGCAATATATTACAAAAATCAGCCTGGATTTTATTTTTGCTTTCTGTCAAGAGCAGAAATATAGATGAGAAAATGCAAATAAATTCTGAGGCACATCATCCCATTTAGCATCTATTCATTTCTTTGAATAGACATGGTAGACGTGTAGACTTTTACACTATTGGTGGATTTAAGAAGTGTTTTATGCACTGCAGGTTGCATACAAAAACTGCTTCTTTTCTTCAAAATATAATACTGATTAACTTCTCAAGTAACGGTTGTCTGACACACATGCACCAGTGAAAGGATGGCAAGAGGACAAGGGCTTAACGTTTTTTTTTATATCCACTCTAATCAAATCAAGCAGGGCCACAAAATTGCATCTTTATGGATGAAAGCCCAGTGAATGACAAGCAAAACAGGAAAATCTGAAGGGTGCTCTAATTTGGGTTCAAATGAGAGATGTGCTTTTCACAATCAATATAAGAAGTGCATTCCTACCTTGTTAACATAATTGTAAATATACTGTAAATATTTTCCAAACCACTGCTTGTGTACCAGCCCATTGTAAAAGAAACCCTGCTGAATTTTATAGAATTTTACCATTGAAACCTCAAATTCTACTATTAAAAATTGACTCTTACAGATTGGCCTGTTAAAAATCATGCTTTGTTCAAAAGACAAAAAGCATTGAATCACGTTTACACCTACTAAAGTTTTAGTGCACCATTTTAAGATTCTGTTGACAGTTGGTATTGACTATCATTAGCAAGTTGGCAAGTTTTTGGACAGATCGGTTTTCAGAATGTCTTTACAGAGCCCATAACATTTATGACCGCAAAACTTTGCGTGAGACCGATGTTAACAGATTTCAGAGGTACTTTTTTTAACATTGTGTTCTGCTTTCTGATAATCATTTAAGGTCACAAAAAAAAAGAGCAGTTCACAGGGTTGAAATTATGGAATGTTCAAGATTATACAAAATAAATAGAGTTGATTGAAAGAGCAATTATAATAGATCAAACAAAATACAATGTATATTAGCAAAAATTATGAGAAAAAATTAGAACCTATTTATATACTATACCCTCTTTCCCTACTTTTAACTAAATAATACTATTACCTTATTTATTTTTCATTATTAGATTCCCACACACCAACATAATTGAAGAAACAATTGAGATGCCTGCAATATTTCACTTTATGTGAACACAACCTTACTAATGAATTCCAATACATTGTAATTTCACTTAAATCATGACTCCTGGAAGGTCTAGAAGGTTAGGTTCCATGGAATCCCAGGAGAGCTAGTAAAGTGTATTCAAAATTGGCTTGAAGGTAGGAAGCAGATTTTGGTTGTTGAAGGTTGTTTCTCAAATGGAGGCTGGTGACTAGTGGTGTGCCGCATAGGTCGGTGTTGAGACCCTTCTTATTCGTTATTATATAAATGACTTGGATGCGAATGCACAAAGTTTGATCAGTAAGTTTGCAGATGACACGAAATTAGGAGGTGTTGTTGATAGCAAAGAAGGTTATCACAGATTACAGGGGGAGCTTGATCAGTTAGGGAAGTGGGCCAAGGTGTGGCAAATGGATTTCAATACAGATAAGCATGAGATGATGCATTTTGGAAAGTCAAACCAGTGTAGGACTGACACCATGAATGGTAGGGCACTAGGGGGTGTAATGGAACAGAGAGACTTAGGAGTACAAGTACGTAGTTTGTTGAAAGCAGTGTCACAGGTAGACAAGGTGGTGAAGAAAGCATTGATCACGCTGGCCTTGGTCAGTTATCTTGCAGTTGTACAAGTTCTTGGTAAGGCCGCACTTTGAGTACTGTGAACGGTTTTGGTCACCCTGTTATAAGAAAGATGTGGTTAAACTGGAAAGATTGCAGAATGAGAATGTCTCCAGGACTAGAGGATCTGAGTTATAGGGAGAGATTGGCTAGGCTAGATCTTTATTCCTTGGAATGTAGGAGAACGAGGGGTGACCTTATAGAAATGTTTAAAATTATAAGAGGCATAGACAAGACGAATGGTAACAGTCTTTTCTCCGGGGTAGGGGAGCCCAAAATTAAGGAGCCTAGATTTAGGGTGAGAGGGGAAAGATTTAAAAGGGACCTGAGGGGCAACTTTTTCATGCAGAGGGTGGCGAGTATATGGAACAGGCTGCTAGAGGAGGTGGCTAATGCAGGTGCAATAGTATCATTTAAGAAGCACTTGGATAGGGACATGGAGGGGCGGGGCCTGGAGGGATATGGGCCAAATGTAGGAAATTAGGACTAGCTGGGTTGACACCGTGGTCGGCATGGACTCGTTAGGCCGAAGGGCCAGTATCCCTGCTGAATTACTCTATGTTTCTATCCTAAAAAAAAACTTGTAAAATTAGCAGAAAATATGAAGAACTTATTTATGCATTGCTTGTTCTGCTGCCAGGGAAGGATCAGCCCAAACTTCAGCCTGCAGGACTAGTTAGATACTGAAGCTTACTGTGATGACCACCTGGTATCCTATAAAGTATTCTGGTATATTCGCCAATATTAGTAATGTTTTCAATTATTCATTTTAAATTAAAACTGTTCGAAAATTATAAAAACAAGGAGAACATTCTGACAAATGCGAGTGAAATTACAGCTTCTGATTAAATATGATGCCTGACCTGAACAAAATATACATAATATGCATAGGATTCATAACACATTAAACGTATAATAGGTTTTTTTTGTTATCAGTTATATGGGAAACAATGAAAAATGAAAGTCAATTGGTATAAAGTTTGTCTTTGGCATTCTGGAATAACCAAAAGATGTTTTCTATCTCTACTGTCTTAACAGAGCACAACAGCTGATGAACAGCCAATTTCCCTTTATCACATTATTGCAGCCATGAAGGAAACACATTTGTTCTACTCAGCTCACTGAAGATACCATTACCAATCTAACATATACATGTTTTATATCAGTGGAATCCTTGGAGTATGAGGAATTCAACAATATATAACAAGTAGCATGACAGTTTATTTACTGGGAGAAAATTGTCTCTATCGAAGAAGAGAAACTCAAAATGTATTTTCAAAGCCAAATATCACTATTGCATTAAGGCAATATTTCTTGATCAACTATTATCCCCAAAAATGTGACATGGCATTTAAATTTTCATGAACTGAGGACCAGATAAATATTCCGCATACATTTGTAGCTATGTTTAATCAAACAAAATACATCGTATAAATAACTAAGGCTAGTGTGGGGTTCTATTTTCATTGATTGTATTTGGGTGAAAATACATTTTCCACATTACATCCTGGAAATATCATTACCATAATATATTCTAGTTCGTGCATAACACTGTTTCATAAAAAAAAATCCCATAATATATGGTTTATATTTTCCCTATAATGCTACAAAATGGAATTAAAACTGTACAAATCAGATGATATTACATTACATCTTTCATTGATCCAAATATATCACACATTGGCCAACATTACCTCTACCAATACTTTAACAATAGAATGAAAGGGGAAAATAACTGAAGAACTTCCAAATGTATGAGAGCTAAAGGTGTTTTTTTCTTAATTCTCTCCTTGTAAATCAGCAGTGTTTGACCGTGTCCAATTGAGCAAAGCTAAACAGATTAACTTCTGTGTTCAGCTCATTTACAAGGGCCTGTTTTGTCCCCTTGTATATTTACAATGAGCTGAATGCCTGGAAGTGTTCCTAGGTTTGGAAGTATGCCCACTTTGGAAGAGAGAACTTGTTCATTGCCATAGTACTCTTAAGCTAACTTCTGGTTGCATTCGAACTTTCTACTTCTAACCAGCTCCCTGGTTGTTCTTGCTGTCTACTGGTAAAAAAAATGCCGTTTGAAGGCAGTAGGTATTTGCAAGCCAGTCCCTTCACAAATTTTTCAAATCTTTTAAGGTCTAGCTGTTAACTTGAATTCCCTCATTTGTGGGATATCAGTTTTTATTTTGAGGGGAAAGTTCCTGGAAAAACCACAAAGGAACTCCATGTCACACAGGACGAGAAGAGGTATGTGTTTTCAGGACTCTGCAAGAGGCAGAACATTCCAGGATCTTACAACAGGTGTGAAATTGAAGGTTAATTGAAGTTTGTGTGGGCCATTACTAAAAGTGGTGTTTACAAGGGTTGGTGGGCTGTTGATGGTGCATCTCAGAAAAATTAACTTCCAGGTTTCAGAAACATAACGCTTCTAAGACAATGAGACCAAGCTGTGGTACATAAGCAATTCTTTTAGAGACTATAAACAGACAAAGGATGAAGGGATACAAAATACCACTGCTGACTTTTACCATTCCAAACCCAAGTTACTTAGATAAATGATAATTAGAAGACAGAGGGAAAAAACGGATTTTCAGTCAAGCAATTATAACAATAGAGAAGGGGAATAATGACATTTCCTTGGCACAATGGCTTACCATAATTCTTATCATTCCAATGGGTTCAATTTTCAATCTATAATGGGTGCCAATGGAATACTTTAACTTTTGACTGAACAGTGTTTAATATAAATTTCATAATAACCTGTTTATGCTCGTAATGTCAATTTCTTTTTAAAATCTTGTTAGTTTTTTTTGTTTTGCCTAAAATTTCAGCAGTTTATGCATGCACATACATCTTCAGTTTCTTTTAATGATAATCATCCTCTACTCCAAAGAGTCATAGAGTACTATGGCACAAAACAGGCCCTTTGGCCCATCTAGTCCATGCTGAACTGATCTTCTGCCTGGTCCCATCTATCTGCACCCAGACCATATCATCCAAACCCCTCCCATTCATGTACCTATCCAAACTTCTCTTAAACGTTACAATTAAACCCACATCTACCACTTCTGCTGGCAGCTCGTTTCACATTTGCACCACCCTCTGAGTGAAGAAGTTTCCCCTCAGATTCCCCTTGTATATTTCACCTTTTACCCTAAACCTATGTCCTCTAGTTTAAGTCTCACCGAACCTTACGGAATAAAGCCTGCATGCATTCATCCTATCTACACCCCTCATAATTTTATATACCTCTATAAGATCCCCCCTCATTCTCCTGCACTCCAGGGAATAAAGTCCAAACCTATTCAACCTATCCCTGTAATTTAGATTCTCAAGTCCCAGCAACATTCTTGTAAACCTTATCTGCATTCTTTTAAGCTTATTGATATCTTCCCTGTAGGTAGGTGACCAGAACTGCACACAATACTCTAAATTCAGCCTCACCAATGTCTTGTACAACTTCAACAATAACATTCTAATTCCTGTACTCAATGCCCTGATGTATGAAGGCCAAAGTGCCTAAAGCTCTCTTTACGACCCTATCTACCTGTGATGCCACTTCCAAAGACCTATGAATCTGTATTCCCAGGTCCCTTTGTTCTACCGCACACCTCAGAGACCTAACATTCACTGTGTAAGTCCTACCCTGGTTTGTCCTCCCAAAGTGCAACACCTCACACTTGTCTGCATTAAATTCCATCAGCTATTTTCTCAGCCCATTTTCCTAGCTGGTCAAGAGCACGCTGCAAGTTTTGATAGCCTTGCTTGCTGTCCACTATGCTCCATCACCTCCCCCCACTCCCCAGTCTTGGTGTCATCGCAAATTTGCTGATCCAGTTTACCACGTTATCATCTAAATCATTAACATAGATGATAAACAACAATGGACCCAGCATTGATCCCTGTATCATGTCAATAATCACAGGCCTCCAGTCAGAGAGACAATCATCTACTACCACTCTCTGGCTTCTCCTGCTAAGCCAATGTTGAATCCAACTGGCTACTTCATTCTGAAAGCCAAGCGACTTAACCTTCTGGACCAGCCTCCCACGCAGCAGCTCCTTTTAGATCTGCTCCTTTTAGAGAGATTGTTGCTGACCCACCATCTAACCTGTATATCATCATGCGCCTAAATTTCACCAAATAAAATTTCTTGCAAGTCATCATATCAACCACATTCTGAAAATTCATATATATTTCATCTACTGCATTCCCTTATCCATCTAACTGTTCACTCTTCGAAGAGAGGTAGACTAAGTAATGAGCTGTGAAAAGGCAACATAGACTGAGTTAGTAAAGCTAACTAAGTAGAAAACAAAAGTCCAACCCTGAGACTTAAGCAGTGAGCTTCACATTCTCAAAAATTACTTCATAAAGGAGTTTCTCCAGTCTTCCTTGGATTTATTAGTGACAACCTTTATAGCTTTGGGCTTCTCCCAAGAGTGAAAATATCTTTACACATATTCTGTTGAACCCTTCGCATATGTAAAGACTTCTATCTTGTCATGTCACAGTCCTTCCTTTTCTAGAAAAAAAAACTGGCTGCAATCTGTTCAGTCTTCCTTGAAAGTTGGACTCTTTCAGTTCAAAGAAAAGTTGTATTTTCTCCACTCTTTCAATATTCTTTTTTTATAACAAAGGCTACATTCATGCAGAATGTGTGTGCTACCCAAGATTCGATATAAGTTTATCATAATATATCTACTTCTGAATTCCATTCCATTCAGCAGTTAAATTTAGTGCTTTGTTCGCATTTTTACAGCTGTGTTAATCTGTTTTGCTATTTTTAATAATCTATTATTACTTGAAGATCTGGTTCCCTAAAGTAACTCATGCCCTAATTCCCCATAGCCTTTCCACTGCCTATGTGACACAATTTAGGAATACGAAGGAATACCCTCCCACTGGATTAGGTGAGTGCAAGCAACCCAACACCAAACAGCCCACTTAGCATCTCATCCACCACCTTTCGCCCTCCATTCGGCACACCAAGAAAAGGTGATTTTAGGGGATAAAGGTGCATTTTTGTTCTAGATATAGTTGGCGAGCAGCCTTCTCATTTATGGTACTTGTGGTAAAGATGTTGCACAGTGTGATAAGATAGGAAATTGCAGGATTTTGACCAAGGGAGAAGAGAGATATGCATTTATATTTCTCAGTCAAGATGGTGTGTGATTTGGATGCAAAGTTGCAGGAAGATGGTCAGATTCCCATGTTCCATTACTATCTTTTAAAGTGACAGAAGTTTTTAGTTTGTTAGGTGCAGTCTAAGAAACTAGAGATGAAGCACATTTACAGCTATGTAGTGTGTCCACACATACATATAAAATATGTTATGTATATGCCATGTAGCTAATAGTAGAGAGCTTATTCAGAGCGATGGTTGGACTTGCCAATCAAACATTCCATCTAAATTCCTAACTTGTGCCACCTTGCTGGTTGCAAGGCTTTGTAGAGTGAAAACCAAATTCTTAAAATACCAAGCCTCTGATGTGCATTAATTATATAACTTGTCCTGGTCAATTACCTTCCAGTCAATGATCATCTCCAATTGACTGATGTGGGGGATTTGTCAATGGTAAGGCTGCTAAATGGGATGGTGGTTAGACTCTGCTGTATTGGAAATGGTCAACTCTTGGTATTTGTGTGACACAATTGTCATTTTCAATCCATCAGTCCAAGCCTGGACCTTGTTCTGGTCTTCTTACATATGGGCTCAGATATCTTCATTAACCTGACCCATGCTGATTCCACCAAAGGTCGATGACACTGACTCAACACACAGCGAGAGAAAGCCTGTCATCATCAGCTCCTCCCTTGGTCTACCTTCTCTTCTACCTCCTTTTCTACTGCCAATAGTTAAAATGTGGAAGATGCAGCAAGTCACCAC
The DNA here is from genome assembly GCF_009764475.1 of Pristis pectinata. NCBI lineage: Eukaryota > Metazoa > Chordata > Chondrichthyes > Rhinopristiformes > Pristidae > Pristis > Pristis pectinata. The sequence goes on from NC_067407.1 coordinate 109,716,128, forward strand.
AAAATTGAACACTCTCTACCAAAATGCACCTCCAACGTAGTCTATGCATCACAGCCATTGTTACAGAAACCCAGTGGTGGCCTCTACAAGATATCACTGACTGCACAGCTCTTATTGTAAGATTAATGCAATTCTTAAGTGAGGAACCAAGTGTTAAAGGGCTGTTGTCATTCTGTCAATAGCCACTTGTTGATTCCCTTCCTCGTCATTTTCTTTTTTAAATTTATTTGTAGACTGCTCATAGCACTCCATCAGAAAATAAATGTAGAAGCCTCACGTGAATAATGCAGAGAAATTTGGTCCACCACTGCTTCAAAATGGAATCTACTGATCTCAGCTGTATTGAAATCATTCAGATAAATTCTGGCTATTTAAGGATCACCTGAGCAGGCCTCGCTGCTTAGATAGGTACAGAGCTTCCTGCTGTAACATCCTGCTTTCCTGGTCATGGGCCATACTGTTTTTTTTGTCACATATGCAGGAGCCAATGTTTCATCAGCAACATCAAATGTGTTATTTGACAATGGTCTATACTTCCACTTTTCCACCATTATTTGTGCATGGATTCATCATGAATACAGAAAATAGTTCTGTAATATGTGCATTTGGAAGCCCCAACTACATTCAGTGATCATGTAACCCATAAGAAACTTGTCCCAGACATTTGAATTTCTTGCACTATACAATGTTAGTTGGATCATCATGGTCCAATTAGGTGTTAAAGTAGCACCGCAAGAGAGTTAATCTCAACAATTGCCTACCCTCCTTTTTATGGCTATGTACATGTATTACTGTGCCACCCAATTTGGTAAATAGGGCAAGCTGTGCTAAAATGGAAATGTCACCAACACATCACTGTAAAAGACATTATGCAGCTCAATTTAAAACCTAAATTTATTTACCAATAGTTGCAATTTTCTGATTTCCAAAGAATGATTTTATTCAAGAAAATTCAGAGGTGTATGGTATTTATAGTGTAACTTTACAATTTTAAAAATGAACATCTTGGGTTGGATATCTTGCTGATCCATACTTATGCTGCTTTGGGCAGACTGCATCTATCTATCGTGCTAAACACAAGTCACAATCTGTTGTGCAGTCTGTTATTTAATGTATGCATGCTGCATTTTAAGCCCAATTTCAAACATTTATTTGCCTCCATGATATTTCCACTGAATCACAACCAAGAACATAAATTGTTACGAAAATTCATTAAATTATTGAATACTCCAATGGCACCTGATCACCATAATTTATTAATTAAATATTTTGCAATTTTCTAGACTTTCTAACATGATACATATGCATTATGGTGACAAACTATTATACACTAGAAAATAAAAAGCACTTTAGGAAGCTATAAATAGTATGTAGATTCAAACAGTTAAATTTGATACTGGTTAATATATACTCTTCCTGTTATTGCCTGGTTGCCTGTTGAAAAATGATTTTACTCCAGTATGTATTAAATTATTATTTCACATTTAAACTAATGTTATTTCTGTAAAATATTTTTGTCAATATAGTATAAATTCACACCAAACCATAAGAATAGGGGGAAATTCCAAAACCATGCCAAGAAATTGAATCACTTAGCACCCATTTTTATGAGCAAATTTAACCCAAGTTAGATTGCTCCATCAATCATTTCCAAGTGAAATGGCAGCCATTGGGAAATTGGACTGGGCATTTCTGTAAGCTATTCGCATTAGGGCTTCTAATGTTTATCTGGCACCAAATGCATGCCCAATGGCATCACTATTTGTGCAATGTTAATTTCCACACACAAATAAATAGCAACTTTTAAATACAACACACGACCTTCAGTGAACAGTAACTTTACAAAAATGAGTACAACACTCGTTTTTGCTATAATTCTGATGTCATGAAAGCTTCATAAGTCACTGCAAGCTGTTTAAACACTTTCCAAACTCCACTGTGTGTGCTACAATGATCAGTGAGTGCTGTGTCCAGCATTTAGCTACTGACATACTCATTCAATGGTGCCTCAGGAAGACTGGGGATGAACAATCTCCATGGCCAGCATTGTTTGGAAGAGTGTATCCTAGATGTCAAAGGATTCCCTCTAATCCCTTGGCTACTGACACCAATTAAGTCCTACCACTGCTGCTAAGCATTGCCACAGGCAAGCATCAGGATCATCATGGAAAACATCACCCCCTCAGGCAATGGGTGCCCTGCAGTAATCACTCAGCAGGTGCAAGGACCTCAAATCATACTGGATCTTTCCTTCCACAGATGCTGCCTGACCTTTTGACTGTTCCCAGAATTTTCCATTTCATTTCAGATTGTCAAGAGCTTCATCATTGAGTGTTATAGGCCATACAACTTAACCAACCAAAGGCAGGACCAGTACCAGAGGAAGAACAGCAGACAGACTTAAGGGGCAGAAGGTGCAGACTTGAAAAGCAGAAGGAGCAAGAGGAGCAGAAGGATTAGCCAGGACACCATCATACCTCTCTCTCACTTAGTCCCGTCCCTTTCAATTCTCCGTCTTCTTCAAAAGCCACTGCCTCTTATAAGTGACCCCTTCGCCACCCCCCCTCCCCCAACCCCACCCTCCCAGAGATGGTAATGATGATTATAGCAAAAGCAAAATAAAAAGGATTAAGAATTGTGAAAGAGAAATCAACCTCATTTTGGAGGTCAATGCCAGAACAACATGGCAGCTGTGGCATGAGTTTAAGCATTCCACAGCCATGTATGATCTGCTGCAATGCTCTACAGTATTTAAAGGGAAAGCATCACTCAATGTCCAGCCATAATCAAGGTTTACCTTGAACATATTCACGTGACTTGCATGACAAGAGCAATCCTTTTTAGATGAGGCATGGCAGAAAATACAACAGTGATAACATATGCCTCACCAATGACTTATTTCTGGTCTATTAAGCATGTTATTTTCACTAAATGAGAATGCTTTGCAAAGTACTATTGTCTTGAGAATATTTTATAACAATGACAAATCAAAATACATAAAGGGAGAGACACAACAAATTCTGCAGATGCAGGGATCTGGAGCAATACACAAAAAGTGCTGGATGAACTAAACAGTCGACGTTTCGGGCCGAGACTCGTCATCAGGACTCTGATAATATATAAACATGGAAATCATGTAAGCCATACACCTTGTAACTGTGGCTAAAAAAAGATGCAAAAATCTGTATCGGGGCTCCAGCTATCTTTTTTCCTTGCTTCCTATTGCAACCTGGGATCGATCTCAACCGGCCCTGAGGATTTATGCTTCCCACGACATCTGCCACCTCCCCCTTCTTAACACTGACCTGCTCCAGATTATCCAGGTACCCTTTTCTGAACTCACTATCTTCCATGTCCTTCACCTTGGTGAATACAGATGAGACGTATTCATTTAGGACCTTGCCCACATATTACCCCCTCGGTACCTAAGGGGACCCAGTCTTTCTCAGGCTACCTTCTTGCTCCTGATAGAGTTATAGAATGTCTGCGGATTCTCCTTAATCTTACTTGTCAAGAATGTTTCATGGCTCCTTTTTGCCCTTCTGATTTCTTTCTTAAGTTCTCTCCTACTCATTCAATATACTTCAAGAGACTTCCTCGATCCCAGTTCCCTGTACCTGCCATAGCTTTCCTTTTTTTTCCTGATCAATCCTTCAATATCCTTTATCATCCAAAGTTCCCTAATCTTGCCATCTATGCCTTCATCCTTACTAGAAATATGCTGGCACTGAACTCTTACTAACTTTCTTTAAAAAAAAATTACACTTGAGAGTTGTCATTTTACCTGCAAGCATCCACTCCCATTTTACTTTCACGATTATACTTCGACCAGGTCCTCTCTTATGCTGCTCCTTATTCAAAGTCTTAATTTGAGTAACAACCTTACTCCTTTCCATTATTACTTTGAAACTTACAGAATTTTGGTCATTGTTCCCAAAGTGTTCTGCCACCAACACTTATCAGCTGCCCAGTTTCATTTCCTAAGGTCAGGTCAAGCACTGCCCTGTCTCTGGTAGGATTCTCCACATACTGTCTCAACAATTTTATTGGATGCCTTTAACAAATTCTGGCCCATCTAAGCCCCTTGCACCAAAGCAATCTCAGTCAATATTGGGGAAGTTAAAATCCCCTGCTGCAGGAGCCTACTGCTCTTATATCTTTCTGAGATTTGCCTCTTCCTAATTCCCACTGACCATTGAGAAGCCTATTGTATAACCCCAGTAAAATAATCACCCCTCTTATTCCTAACTTCTATCCATATGGTCTCATTGGATAATCCTTCCAGGATAGCCTCTCTAAATACTGCTGTGATGTTCTCCCTAGTCAGCAGTGGGACTCCCCATCCTCTTTTGCACTGCCCTCTGTAATGTCTGAAACTTCTATACCATGGAACTAAGTTGCCAATCCTGCCCTTCCTTTAACCATGTTTCCGTGACTACAATAACATCATAATTCCAAATAGTGATCTGTACTCTAAGCTCAGCTGACTTGCTCTGTGAGGGTCCTTGCATTGGAATACATGCAATTGAACCTGCCATCCCTCTCATGCTCCCCAACCTGCCTCTGTCTGTTCTGCCCACTGGGCTTGCTTGATTTATTCCATACAATTTTTCTCCCCACCTGCTACTATGGTTCCCAACCCTCTGCCAAATTAGTTTAAACGTTCCCAAGTGGTGTCAGCAAACCTCCCTGCAAGTATATTGTTTCCCCTCTAGTTTAGATGCAACCTGTCCATTTGGTACAGGTCTCATCTACCCCAGAAGTGATCCCAATAATCCAAGTACTTAATGCCCTCCCTCCTGCACCAACTGATTAGCGATATGTTCATCTGTCCTATCTTCTTACTTCTACCTTTGCTAGTATGTAGCACAGGGAGGTTGACCGTAGGGGTCCTACTTTTTAACCTTCTACCTAATTCCGTGAACTGCAGGCTGGTCAGGTGACATCTCAGTGCTCACTGAGGGCAGCAATCCACTCATAAATGGTATCTTGCTGATAAATAAGGACAGCAATCTGCTCATATGTGGCATCTCTCTACTTAATGACAACAAGCTAATCCTTGATGGCACATCTCGGTCCTTTTAAAGATTCAAGATGCTCTCAATTTGAGTGCCAACCTTACCAAAAGAGACCTACTCTCTGGAGAGATCAAAGTGAGACTACATAGAGGTAGACAGGCTTGCTCTATGCCTCCACTGCAGCTGACACCTGAAGTATAATGGGGATGTACCAAGACCTTGCAAAGATGTGTACATGATCTCCAGTGAGGAGATGGTCTCGGTGCTCAGTAGAACCTAGTCCATGGACATGGAAGTGGACTCCTCTATATTGCTCATCACCTCCTGCATGCCTGACAAGTGAACTATTTCAGTGCACATCTGCTTTGTCTTTGCCTGAAAGAATTCCTATGTGATTCACATGTGAGCACTCTAGATGAAAACAAGTGCATGAACCTTCCATCCAACAAGCCCTGCATACTAGGTTCTCTAAGCCTCCTGCCAGGCTGCAGCAGCCTAGTGCCTGGTGCATCAGCCTGTGACACACATTACTCTAACCTAATCTGTTCATTCCACACGGTGCCAGTCTCCAAGTTGGTAGCATGAGATTTTACGCTCAGTGATTCACAATAATTATGTCCCTCCTCCCCTCCAGCTTCCTTTCGTGCTCCTCCTGATGGGTCATCCACTTTTGGGAGAGGGAAAACATTTGGTACCTTCAGATATTCTGCAAAAGCAAAAACAAAGTAGTTGCACTCATAAGCTGCAGCCAAAACATCTTTTTGGTGATGCAACAGCAGATGTATTAATAAGGTTATCCACTATTGATAAAATCAATAGAGTTATCATGATCACACTTAAGTATGGTTAGTGTATAGTTGAAACATTGTAGAATACATCCACAGTGGAGGGGGTCTGGAGATCAGTGGCCCCTCTGCCAATGAACCACTGGATGGTCTCTTCTATCACTGCAAGGCATTGCATTGAATTGAGAGGACCTCCCTCCCTCCTTTTCCAGCCTGTCTTCCTCTAAATGGAGGAAATGAAGTGTGTTTGAATGTCTGTAGGAGTGCGTGATGATCAGCACAGACTCACTGGACCACAAGGCCTATTTCCATGCCATATGACTCCATGCACCTATGAAATTCTAGTTCATGAGGTTTTAACAGATGCAGTTGAAAATGGTACTCCATCAAGGAACTTAGAATGAAGCCTGAGATATTTCAGCTCCAAGGCTGAGCTGAAGAAACCCAAGGGTTCCCTGTGAAGGCTCATGAAAGCAACTTCACTCCTCCTAGCCCATTAGGATTTCACAGAAGTTTTGTTTTGACACTTTGTCCTCTGAATTGATAACATGTTCCCCGCCTGCAATGATTTGTCTGCTGAATATAAAAGACTGTCAGTACCTGTTCTAGTGGAAATATAAAAATCTTCTTCAAATAGAATTTGGTGACAGTAGCACATTTCTCTAACTTGAAAACAGGTTCTATTACAGTTAAATCTAGTATTGTTTATGTAAGTCTTGGTATCATTCTCTAAGCTTGTACACCATGAGCAGACTGAATATGACCAGTCAAGAAGGCGTCAAGATATGTTGTTGCTGGATTAAAAATTAGTATTAAGGTACAGAGTTGTGAAAACAGTGTACACCTTCCACAGAAAGTAATACATTATCTCCTTTATAGGTAAATTGCTTCTACACACTAGCAGGTATTTCACATAGTATTTAGTATTATCCTGCCTTAATTTTGTAAAATTCTCAAAATATCTCTGGAGTTAGTCCTGCATTAACAATGCAAATCCAGAGCATTGCTACATAAGAACAGCCTATAAACTGACTGAATATGTTGTTTTCTGGTGCAACGGCTATATGAAGTTGACAAAATGAGACTCAGCCAGTAAGCTAGAGTTTCACCAAAACTTGTTTGGATTTCATTTCAGTCATGTTCTCTGAACTTCACCACCACTACCTTCAACGCACCAGCACAGGCTTCAGTCGATTAAGGAAAAGGATATTTAAAGATCAAGACCTCAGACCTGGTACAAAACTAAGAGTCCACTGGACAGCAGTGATCCCTACCCACCTTATTCTTCAAAGATATGGACCACATCCAGCAAGTATCTCAAGACACTGAAAAAACACCCACTAATGCCGTCTCCACAAAATCCCCCAAATTCAGTGGAAGAATAAGCAAATCACCATCTGAGCCCTTTCTCATGCCAACATCACCAGCACTGAAGCTCCAGTTACACTCCAGCAGCTATGTTGGACAAGTCACATATTTCACATTCCCAGCATCAGACACTGGAAACAAATCTACTATTTCAAGCTCTGTCCGAGGAAGAGATTACAGGGTAGACAGAGAAAAAGACTCAAGGATGTGCTCAAAGCTTCCTTGAAGAAGAGCAACTCCTACAAACTGCTGGCCAATGACTGCTAAAGTGGAGAAAGAATATTTACGATGATGTTGAAAACCTTGAGGCCACGCTCTGAAAGCACACAGTTGCCTAACAGAAGGAGCACCTCACCTTTACAGCCACCTCCCATCTCATTTGTGGAAGAGTCTACAGTCCACACTGGCCTCCTTAGCCACCTGAGAACTCACAAAGGCAGATGGAAGCAAGTGATCCTCAACCCCAAGGGACCACCTAAGAGAAAATATGAAGTGAGTATTTGCGTTAATTATCCTGCAGCTATAACACTCTCTGTAAATAAGGCAATGAAAAATTACGAACAGAGTTAAGCTGCCAATTCATTCCACCTGAAAACAAGCCTGAAGGTAATCATTACAGTTTTGAGCCTTATTGTGAAAATCTATTAATACTGGATTTTGAGGTGCAATTTTGGCCTTCCTAGAACACTGAAACTGGAAGATAATTTCTGCAGAGCTTCTCCCACTTGTCTGCAGTAACCTCAATGGAAGAGTTGTGAAATTCCAGATATATATTACAAGCATCATCATAAACCATATTTCTGGAGTTTCAGTATCACTTTCACTGAAGTTACGGCAGAGGAATGGGAGAACCCCTGCAGAAATTCACCCCCAGGGACATCAATATAAATTATCACGATGATCTCAGTCTAGGACAATTGTAGAAATTACAGCCAGTCAACCTACACTCTTCGCTGTTAATAATTTGAGCTTGGGTGGGACAATGTCGGAATCTATTTTGTCAGACACATTTATGATCTAGCCTCTTAATTGCAGTAATGCTTTGGATTTATCACGCAGAATTATGATGGCAATATTTAGCAGGATGACTAAGATTTATGACAAAAACCCATAGAAGTAGCCACAATTCACTTGTCTATGAAGCAGTTAGGCTTTAAAATGAAAATCATTAGGCAATGGGGATGTAGCACACACTTAGTCATTAATGCAATTGTCATGACCGTTGTACAGAGTGACTGAGCTAAATCATGCTTACTTTAATCATTTATAATTATAGCAAGCCAATATAAAATTGTACAGTTTAGATATTGTGTTTAACTGCTCCCTTTTCATTACATATGCCATAAAATTCTTATTAAATTTTTGGACAAATTAATCCTTTCTTTATTGAACAACCGAAGTGAGGAGCCATTACTCATAAAACAAGACAGCACCAAGTTTTAAAGGATTAAAAGTTTTTAAGGTAAATTTAAGTGATGCCAATTGTACTATGTTGAAAGTTCAAGTTTGCAAAAGGAAACTTCCACAGTTTAGGTTCTATGAAAGAAGCTACAAGACTCAGTGATAATTTTTATTTCAATACCATAAAAGTTAGAGAGAACATACACTTGAAAGAACAATAAAGGAAAGAGAAGATTCACATGAGAATAGATAAAATGGAGAAATCCAAAAAGATCTGCTGCATGCTTGAGTCACAATTGTAGCCCCAGAACAGAACTAGAACAACATCTGTGACTGTGATTTGGATGGTGGCTCCAAATTTCAATCCGGAGACTCCATTTTTCAAAGGACATGCAAAAAATCCACATGCCGCAGCCACATCCACATACCAGAACCAGAACTAATGATAGTGACTGTGAAGGTGCAGATGGTTAGCAATTTCTCCTCCTCCAGGTCTTTCTAAACTGGTGCTTGGAAAGAAATATCATAATCTGCAGCACACTACTGCATTAAGGAAGCCAATGGAGGATCTATGCTTAAAAAGAGCCAAATTCATCCCTTCATCTGGGGAAGAGAGCAGCAGATGGGGAATGTGTCATGATTTTGGGGCTTTCCATTCATTCAAAGTGCCACTGTCTTTATGATACTACACTGGAATCAAAAAATGTTAAGGAACTTCAAGTGATTTTGCTTCCTGAATGTACAACCAGTCCACAATAATTCCCAAATGATGTGATGGTCACTCACCAGATTGCCTGAAAATGAGAGACATTCTCATACCAATTTGAATCCCACATACAAATGAAGAAAATTACTGTAGAGAGAACTACAGTAAAACTCCAATAATCCAACACCCTTGGGACTTTGGCAGTGTTGGACTACCAGAGTTTCCAGACTATTCAATGCTACTCCTATTAATACCCCAACCCATGTTACATGGTAGTATAATAATTTTTTTTTAGTGAACCAGGCTGGACAGGCTGGCTGGCTGGCAACAACTAGAGCAACAGGGAGAGAAGCAAGCCACTTCCCCAGGCCATATCTTTTAATCTATTGGAGGATAGACTAAAGCTGATAATACCAATCCCTCACTCTATCATGAGACAACATGACACTATTCTGAGCTGATTATTAGACTTCATGCATAGTGAGATGGGTCAGCGTGTGCAGAATCCACATCTATGCTACCCATTACATTCAGATGTGCTTCAGTATCTGAATTTACAGCTTAATTGTCAGATCTAGAAAACTAATGTCTTCATCTCTTGCTTCTGGCCAGGTGAGTATCCCCTGCGAGAGAGTTGGGCACAAGGCACTTGATAAGAGTGCCTTGCAATTTGTTTGGGTGATGAATATTAAATACTGTGTTTGCCAAGACTGGTGAAATGTGGCCGGTCACTTGCACCATGCAAGCATACAAGTATACGGTGGTAGAGCTGAACGTCACAACCTATGGAGTCATAGTGAGATACAGCACTGAAACAGGCCCTTTAGCCCACCAGGTATGTGTCGACCATCAACCACTCGATCCACAAAGAAGTACTCTCCATTCCACCCACTCTTGCTTTCCCATAATTTTCTGTCCTATATTCCTCCCCATGCTGTTCTCCTGCCATCCTCATGCCCTTTTCTCTCACCTTCCCCCTCACATTTCTTTTCCTGCCCTTTCCAGAGAATCATAGATGACTTACAGCACAGGAGGCCATCACTTGGACCCTGCGTGCGAGACAGTTTTCCACCAGAGCAACTCTATTTCCACTCACTGACCATTTCTAAATTGCCTTGCAAGTTTTCTCCACCATATTTTTAATCAATTCCCTCCTGAAGGTCACAATGGAACATCTGTGGTTATGCATTCTAGACTGCAACCATATGCTTCCTAAAAAGGATTTCCCTCATATCACTTTTAATTCTCTTCCCCTGTATTTTGTAACTGTGACTTCTAGTCCTCAACCTCTCCATCAAAGGGTACAGCCTCCCAATATCCATTCTGTCCAGACCCTTCACCATTATACACACTTCTATCAAATTCCCATTTAGCCTTCTCCAAAGGAAATAGTCACAGCTTCTATTATTTATCCGTGCAACTGTTGTTCCTCATCTCAGGTATTTTCCATGAACCCATGTGTGCTGCAAGAGTCGCACAGCATGGAAACATGGAAACTTTCAGCCCACCATGGTAGAAGATGAGATTTAGTGATGGTTCACTGATGTTGATCATGCATGCGAGGTTATGAAACTTCTAACAAATACCATGACCATGCCTTTCAGGTTTACACTCTAACTGCAATTGCTGCTTCCTCCCACTGTCACTTAACCACGCATCTGTTGGGCTTCTGAGTCTCCTGTGGCTAAAAATCCTACATTCCCAACTCCATCACATCCACTAGGAACTTCAGAGATGAAATAGAAGATTGCAATTCTGATTCTTGTTCTTGCTTTATTGAACAAATGATTCACTAAATCATTATATCCAGCAAAGTCAAAGTCGAGTTTATTGTCATATGCACGGATATGTGCATGCACAGGTGCAATGAAAAACTTACTTGCAGCGCCATCACATGCACATAGCATCATTTAAGCAGCATTCACAAGAAAAACACAAATTAAACATAAGTTATACACAATTTTACCAGAAAGAACATGATTAGAACAAAAAAAAATGAAGTCCATTTTAGTGCAAAGTGATCATAGACAGCTTTGGCCAATCAGTAACATCAATTAAATATTCAAGTCTTCCTTAAGATCTGGGCCTGAAATTCTAAATTGATTTTATTCACTAACTACAAATTGCAAAGGCAGGTGGATTAATTTAAAACATTTAAGAAATAGGGTTAAGAATCTACAATATTATATATGCATATATAAATAAATACAAAAGGCAACAGCAAAGATATATCTGCAAACATCTTGGAAATAAAGATGTGTCTAAGTTCATCTACAACATGTTTTAATACATTATAAAACCATAGATAGTCTAAAGCTACAATTCAGTTAATAATCTCACATTGGTAAGGTGAATTACTGTCATAACCTGTGGAGTATATAGTTCATGGCAACCAATGAATTTCAACTTTGCTTTTTACTTTTCATTCAAGTTTGCTTCTCATAGACGAGAAGGCCCACTTACTAGGTGCAAATGAATTGTCAAACTTCTTGTTTAAAAAGGAACACACTCATGATTTTGCTAAATCCAAAAGATAGAAGAAATCTTCAACTCCCGCTGTTTATTCTTCAATAGCTTTTCAGTTCAACTCATTCCTCCTCCACAATGCCCTTGTTATGTTATTGCTTGCTATAAATGCAATAATCTCAAGTCTTGACCAACAGGACATCTTCATTACGTGCTTCAAAGTATTTTCTTTCAATCTGGTAATGTTCCATAGTATCAGCTCCCACTTAAAATGTGGAGCTAGAAATGGTTATACTACTTTTTAATGGTGTTAAAATAGCAGTGTGGATCAACCTAACACTATCTGTGAAAGTCACATAAAGATTGAAAATTTTAACTGCAAGGTTTACAGAACAACACTCTTGGATTCCCTTGTGTAATGCCTCGCTGAAATTGATGTCGACAAATTCAACGCGGTGTTCCCCATTGATGTGTCACAAGTTCTCACAACTGTTGTCATCTAGTATAGCTGGTATGATCTTTGAAACTAGCCATTAAAGGGGTATCCCACAATACAAGCAATACATTTGCAGCAGCTGGAGCATGTTACCACTGAATGAATACCGCAATGTTGGGAGAGAGATTGCCAGAGTGCTCTTGGGGGTCAGAGGGACATGGACCAGCTTGTGAAGAGCACAGGCTACAGGGTGTATATCCTTTGTACAAGAGGGTCATGAAGGTCCTCCTGGACCAGGAACTACACCAGACCTTGAGTGCAGTCTCTGAATGTCTGCACCCATGGGGAACCATGCAATGTAGGCAAATAACCATACCTATTTGCATAGATGAAGTCTTCTCTGCTCGATTATGGAATGTGAATAACCACCTCATAACCCCACCACCCCCGCCCCCCGAACTCCCTTACTGCTTCCCACCTATCAATTGCCACCAATGCAGCTGCAGAGCTTTAAACCACAGTATACAGCAGCAGCAACCTGGAAGCACCCCAAACCTAGAAAGTTGAGAGGGACTGTGACACTTACCCTGGCCTTTACAGGCCAAGTAGTCAAGGCACATATATGAGCCTGCAGTTGAGGTTGGACACAGGTCTCAAAGGGCAAAGAACACAGTCTGAGTTTTAAACAGCATAGTTTCAGCAGGCAAAGGAATAGTGCAATCTGATTGTTCTGTGAGTAACCAAGCCCTTTTTCTGACCAGCATGATTTAAAATCTTTTGAGTATTCCATCACTATTCATATTATTCTGGCTTTACACTTTCCTAAATTACTGACAAATAAACATCCTTCAGAAAAGTCAAGAGTCAAAATTTCTTGATTCAGTCCAAGATGCCCAATAACAAAGCTCTTCGCCAGATTAAGTCAATTATCAACTGCACAGCATCATTTTTGTTTGATAGAATTGTTCAAACAAATTTCTGGGCCATGATCTTCATATAAAATCAAGAGGTGGAAGCATTGGTGCAATGGAGATTAGAGGAGACTATTTTGATGTGATTACAATGCATGTGCTTTAAATACCAACTTAAATTGTAATCTTGGAGGGGTTTTCATTAAATCTCTAACTTAAGTAACAGCAGTCTGGCTAATATTTATACAATTTTATTTCTGACTAATTTTGTCACTTTCTAAATTTCCAATAAGCTACTGAAAAAATTAGATTGGTAACACTAATCTGATCCTGATAGCTGCACGTCATTATCCTGATATCTGCACAGACAAGTAAGGCATTGATTAACACAAGGGAATATAATATTGTTACAATGATTGCAAGATTCCAGGGTTCTGGATCTTCATGCATGATGGGGAGATGGGAGAGTTGGGGTAGAAAGAGGTGGCATTGTAATATTAATCCACAACTGCAGCAGGGAGGATATCCTAGAAGATTCTTCAAATGAAGCCATACGGGTGGAATTAGAGGGCAATCATTTTTCTGGTTGTGTATTACAGGTATCACAGGGGCAGATATTGGACCCAAATCACAGGAAAGTGTAAAAATGATAGGATAATAGTAGTAGTCTACTTGTGACCAGTGGAAGTCATTTAAAATTGAAATACTGAGAGTTTGGGGCCAACATGCTCCTGTAATCATGAATGGCAAGGCTGACAAGTCCACAGAACCCTGGATATCAAAGAATAAAGAAAAAGAAAGGTTGCTTATGACAAATTTAAGGAAAAAGAAAGAAGACACTCTACAGAGATTACTTAAAGAAGTAATTAGGAGTGTGAAGAGGCAGGTAAAATTAAGCTAAATACCAAAGCATTTGTAATTATAAGGGCAAGAGGGTAACCAGAAAGAGTAGGGCCCATTAAGAACCAAAGAGGTAATCTGTATGTGGAGCCAGAGGATGAATGGAAACAGCCCCTTCAGCCAACTCATCTGTGCTGACCAACATGCTCATCTACACTAACCCCATTTGCCTACATTTGGCCCTCTATATCTTTCCTTTCCATGTACCTATCCAAAAGTCTTTTAAACGTTGTAATTGTACCTGCCTTTACTAATTCCTCTTGCAACTCATTCCATGCACCCACCACCCTCTGTGTGAAAGACATGCCCCTCAGATCCCCTTTGTCCTCTAGTTTTAGAGTCTCCTATCTAGGGAACAAGGTTGTGAGTATCTGTCTTATCTCTGCCCCTCAAATTTACAAACCTCAATAAGGTCTCTCCTCAGCCTCCTTCGCTCCAGGGAAAAGAGTCCCAGCCTATCCAGTCTTTCCTTATTACTCATGCCCTCCAGTTCGGGCAACATTCCTCTTAATCTTTCCTGCACATCCCCAGTTCAATGACTTCCTTCTCATACCACAGTGACGAGAACTGCATGCGATACTCCAAGTGTGGAATGAAGGTGAGGTACGAAATGAATGCGTCTCACCTGCATTTATCATGGAGAAGACCTTGCAATGAAGAATTAGGGGATGGGAACAACCGAATTCTAGAACAAATTACAATTGAAAGGGAAGAGATACTGAATGCCTTAGCGGACAAAGGTGTTCACAACCCAAGGGTCTAACAAGCTGCACCCCAGGCTATTATGGGAGACAAGGGAGTAGATTGCTGGGGATCTTACAGAAATTTTGAAATCTTATCTACACATAGAAAGGGCCAGATGACTGGAAGACAACAAATGTGGCACCTTTATTCAAGAAGAGCTGCAGAGGTAAGCCAGGAAGCAATTGGCCAAATAATAGGTCTAATGTCAGTGGTAGAGAATTGTAGAAAAAAAGTCTGAGAGACAGGATTAGTCTGTGTTTGGAGAGGAATGAATTGATCAGGGATAGGTGGAATGGCTTTGCTAAAGGGAGAATACAGTCTAACACACAAAATGCTGGAGGAACTCAGCAGGTCAGGCAGCACCTATGGAGGGAAATGAATGGTGGACCTTTCAGGCTGAGACCCTTCATCAGGACTGGAAAGAAAGAGGACAGAAATCAGAATATAAGGGTGGGGGGGGGGGGGGGGGGAGGAGCATGATTTTGTGTGTGTTGGTCCAGATTTCCAGCATCTGCAGTTTCTCTTGTGTCTCCATACAGTCTGACTAATTTGATTGAATTTTGAGGAGGTGACTAAGCGTGTTGAGAGTAATGCAGTTGATGTAGCCTATCTGGACTTGAGCAAGACCACTGATGAGGTCCTTCACAGGGGATTGGTCAAAAAGTTTAGAACCAAAGGGATCCAGGATAATTTGGCAAATTAGATCCAAAATTGGTTTAGTAATTAGGAGGTAGAGGGTTATAGTTGAGGTTTGTTTTTGCAATTTGGAGCCTGTGCAGGGATCGGTGCTAGGACTCTTGTTGTTTGTGATATACATCAATGATCGATATGTAAATATACAAGATACACTAAGTAAATATGCAGATGACAGGAAGATTGGTGATGTTGTTGATAGTGAGGAGGACAGATTTGATAAGTTGGTAAAATATGCCAAACAAATGGCTTGTGGAATTTATAGGTGATCCTGAAAAATATAGGTGATGCATTTTGGGAGAACTAATAAGGTTAGGATGTACACAATGAATGGTGGGACCACAAAAAGTACTGCGGAACAAGGGAACCTTAAAGTACATGCCTAAGATCCCTGAAGGAAGCAACACAGGTAGATAAAATGATTAAGGCAGCATACAACACACATACCTTCATCAGCTGGGACGAAGAATCCAAGAACAAGGAGGTTATGGTAAAACTACTGGCTCGGTGACAGCTGGAGTACTGTGTAGAGCTCTGGTCACCATACTATAGGAAAGATATGATTGCTCTGGAAAGGGTGCAGAGGAGATTAAACAGGATGTTTCTCAGGATATTTTAGCTGTGAAGGGGTACTGAACAGATTGGATGTGTTTCCTTTAGAGTGGATAAAGCTGAGGCGAGACCTTATTGTGGTATACAGCATTCTAAGGGGAATAAACAGGGTAATGAAAAACTTTTCCCTTAGCGGAGGTGTCAATATAGGTTCAAGGCAAGAGTAGGAGATTTAGAGGGGATTTGAGGAAGGATTTTTTTCCCCACCAAGAGTGGCTGAATTCTGGAACGTGCTGCCAGAGGGGTTGTGGAGGAAGGCATTCTCACAACATTTAAGTACTTAGATGAGCACTTGAAACACAAAGGGCATAAAAGACTGCAGACCAAGTGCTAGAAAATCCAATTAATATAGATAGGTACATAATGGCTGGCATGGACATGTTGGGCCGAAGGATCTGTTTCCTTGCTGTACGATTTTATTACTCTATCGCTTGTCAATTCTGTTCAACAGTTTCAAACTGGATTACTTGCTCAGTTCTTCATATATTTTATTATGCTACTCAATAATTAACATTTAACTTTGGCTTGATGATTCTCATATCAAGTGTTTAGCTTATCAACAACAGTTAAAAACATACGAAATACTAGCACAAGGTAATTTCGTTCATCCATTCCCATGGATTACATAGTATATTTCCCAGCGTGAACAATGGAAGTTGTTCAAAGTTCTGCAATTTTTGCAACTATTCTAGATAACTGACCTCTAGATAACAGGCTGAATTCTGACATCAGAAAATCAGCTTTTGTATTCAGTCAGTAAATTATTTCCTTTTATTACACACAATTAATGTTGAATGTTAAGACATGGTTCAGTCAAACATGCACCTCAGCTTACTGTTATTTGCACCAGTTTCAAGCAAACTATCAGCTGATCCTGTAGCTCAAATCTTTACTATTGTGCAAAGACAGCTACTTGAAAATGAAGTTCCTTAGCCACTTACAATGTTGCAGGTTGGTAGAATACTTAAATTCCATTGAAACTTCAGGACAAGTGCTGCCAAATGACTCTATCACATTAATTTAATATTTTGAGTTCTTTATTAATGTTTCCCAACAACAAATGTGATTAAGGAAAATAAACCTCAGTCACCTATGCAGATTACTACTGTATGACTCTTCTGCTTTCTGCAGCAATCAAATTTGATTTTATCCAAATTGCAATCCTATTCTATTGGGTCTGAATTTGATCCTGAGACTTGGAGATTTATGCTTTCCTGAGCTCTCCCTCTTCCTACTAGTTTTATGCCCTATCAACCACCCTGATGAACTTAATTAGCCAGGACATTAGTCTCAATCTGGTTTAAGGTAAATCCTATCTGAATCGAACAGCTTCATCCAATGCCAGACACCTATGAATTAAAACCTCTGTTTCCCACCTTCAGCCAATCGTTTAAACTTCTTTTCCACACACTGTCTCAGCTGATCCTCATTAGCAAATCTGTGTCATTGGTTCCTCCAAGTTTCATGACAATGGAATCCTCCCCCTCCATCAAGTGCATGATGCCAGATGCAAGATCCTTCCAATCTCCATTTTTTTCTCTTTATTATCACCCTTTCAGTATCACAGAAAAGTGTTAGAAATTAAAGTTGATAAGTAGAAGCCATGAGACTAATTTTTCTAATTAAGAAACATGGGTGGAAATGATTAGTGCTCAACCATTTTTAACTCACTCCCCTGACCTCTCACTGTCACTTACTTTCTTATCCTCCCTTGCTCTGTCAGCTTAATACATTTTCACAGGCTACTGAATGCAAAGTTAAGGCTACAAGAGGTGTATAATTAGTAGACTAATTTTTCTCATTCAGCCACACACCACGACACCTCGACATGGTATTGAAATTCATCTGGATGGCAGCACAAAATAGCTACCATGCTAGTGGCTGTTTTATACTCCATTCATTTTCTTTTCAACAATGGAAAAAGAAATCAGATCATTTAAAACAGGTTCCAATTTGCTAGCAATTTTGACACCACTGTGTGAGACCAATTTCTACCTAATCTCTGGGCCTGTACTCAACAGAGTTCAGAGGGTGAGGGGGTATCTCATTGAAACCCATCGGATACTGAAAGGCCGGGATAGAGCAGATGTGGAGAGGATGGTTCCATTTGTAGGAGAGTCTAGGATCCGAGGGCACAGCCTCAGAATAAAGGGACGTGCTTTTAAAACTGAGATGAGGAGGAATTTCTTCAGCCAGAGGGTTGTGAATCTGTGGAATTTTTTGCCACAGAAGGCTGTGGAGGCCAAGTCATTGGGTGTGTTTAAGGCAGAGATTAATAGGTTCTTGATTGGTTACGGGGTTAAGGGTTACAGGGAGAAGGTGGGAGAATGGGGTTGGAAAAAAAGCCATGATTGAATGGTGGAGCAGCCTCAATGGGCTGGATGGCCTAATTCTGCTCCTATATCTTGTGGTCTTATTGTTACTTTTCAAAAATAAATCTCAATAAGCATTGCACTCGACCCAAGCTGTTGAAATGTACCCTCTTGTTATTTGTAAAAGAGAGAAATCAAGTTGAAAGTTAATAAACTAAAGAAAATTATTAATCAACTATCTGAATAGTAAGAAATTAGATACATTGTGTAGATCCAAAGCATTACCAAAATTTTGGTCACAGTCAGATTGGGACACAAGTATTAAGCCCAACATTTTTTGATTAATTAATCAGGTAAAAAAAATATTTCTTTCAAGTCCATTGGCTATGGGGCAGCTAAGCTCTATTGAATACATATGCCTTTTGGGCAGCAACCCTCTGAAGCAATTTTACTTCATTAGTGTCTACTCCAAGCACATTGCTCTGCATTCCCCAATGAACAATGGCTGATCCATTGACTCAATAGCAAGAATGAGGATATGGCTGACTATTAGATTATAAATACTGGTGGATGCTGTTCTGCCTCGTCTTGGCTAGCTTGGCTGCTAACCTTTCTTTCCATTGGCTCAGCAGGTGTGCTAAGGGTACATTCTCCTATATTAATTAAAAATAGGAACTTCATTCTCTTTTCTGCCAGGCACCTAATCTGAGGTGGAAGGATAGAAATACTTGCAATGTGTTATTACATTGTTGCAGGCACAATAATTAAACAAACAAGTCATGCAGCCTCTTAAAAGAGGAATTCTTACGTACTTAGTATTTTTATACAAAATAACTACTGCTGTTTTCAAATGTTGAAAGAGTTGCTAATTCATGCTACATTTTACATTTACACAATTTGCATTTATTCTCTTAAGGAAATGTGAAAATAGTCTGTTATATCACCATTCCCATGGCTTGAACTACTGTTAACCACTGACTGCAACCAGGTAACAATGCACTAGTCGCTTTCTGTAGATCGACTGAAACCACATGCAACAGGCTTTATTTAAGACAAATTGGATGAATTCAGATCAGTGCTGGTATTGGCGACTGTGTCAAAGTTAATAAAATTCAGCAACCTTTCAAGGCAAGACTTCTTCAGCTATGTGTAGGACATTTGTCTTAACTGGTTTTATTAATGCTTTAGAACAGAAAAAATTGCAATCAGTTCATAATAAATCAAGAAACGTTGACAATTTCTTTCCTCCTACAGATGTTGCCTGACCCACTGAGTTCCTCCAGCAGATTGTTTGTTGCTCCAGATTCCAGCATCTCCAGTGGCTCTCTTTTAAGTTTTTTTAGTTTATACAGTTCTTTTGTAATTTTAGGACAATATTAAGTAATATTACTCTAAGTACTCCAAATACTAGTGTAGATATAATTTTCCATTGAGATAGAAACAATCCTGTTTCCATGCTGAATAATAAACATATACATAATATACTGAACACAATAAAATAGAACATAGTTTTGATCTATATTTCATCCAAGTGAGACAATGATAGAGACTGCTGATGCCGAAATCTGGAGCAACACACAAAACACTGGAGGAACTCAGCAGGTCAGGCTGCATCTATGGAGGGAAATGGACAGTCAACATTTCAGGTCGAGACCCTTCATCCGGACTGAAAGATAGAGGGGAGATAGCCAGCATAAAAAGGTGGAGAGAAGGGGTGAAGCAGGCAATAGATGGATCGGCAGGTGAGGAGAGGGTGATAGACAGATGGGGGAGGGGAGAGTGGAAATGGTGCCAGGAACTGGGGGGTGATACGTGGAAGCTGATGGAATCTGATAGGAGAGGAAGGTGGAGCATGGAATCAAAGGATGGAGGTGGGAATAGTGGGGGAGGGGAAGATGGAGAGGGTGGACAAGGGGAAAGAAACAGAATGATGGAGGCTGGGGTGAATGTTGGATGAACTGCGCAGATCAGGAGGAGAGAGGAAAAGGACAGAGGGAGAGCAGTTTACCAGAAGCTGAAGAATTCAATGCAGAACATGCAGTCCAAATGAAGGGTCTCAGCCCGAAATGTCGACTGTCCATTTCTCTCCATAGAGGCAATGACAGATTATTTAAGCATAAATAGTTCAGCAACTTCAGGCAAGGAAAAAGTGTGAATAAGTTCAAATGTACAAAATTGTCACAGATCTGCTCTAATGTTAGCTTTGCAAAAATGGCATTTTGTTGTTTTGCTTAGCACTGGAAAGCACTGAATGCCATGAGGCTAATGTGCAGCAGGTACAACTACAACAGGAAATCACTCAATTGAAATTGCTTAACTTCCCATTACAGTTGTATCTGCTGCCACACAACCTCTCAGGCATTGAAAATCAACAAATATAATTGAGTCATCTCATAGTTTCAGATTTTAATAGTTGGCAATTAAACAGTTAAATTTCCTTGTCTTTCAATCCAATCTCTCTCTTCTCTTTAGGGAACTAATTCGAAATCAGATTCACCCTTTAATTTACATTTCTTTTTCTATCCTTGTAATTTAACAATCCTTCTGTGCAATTAGTTGGAGATACACAACTGCTTGGTCTGTTCACTCATATCTCAGATATTCCACTTCCCTCACTGTGCAACTATTGACTCACATTTCCAACAACTTACATAGTAATTTTTTTTTCTTCATGGCAATCATGCAAGGCAAATATAACTAACTGCTGCTGCTAATATATATTCTGCTACAACAAAACCTAGCTTATTATATTTGTAATCCTTCAAAAGTCAAATAAAAGAGAAAAACACATTATTTGTATTAACAAATTAGGTTATTAAATATACTTCTTGCCACAATGAATACTGAAACCAAAAGATATAATGCAAATTATTTAGAATTCAATCTAAAATAAAAAAAAATTGGTTTAATTCAGAACAGATCAGAATGAGATGCGTCTGACCAATTTTAAAGTTGTTGATGACATTTACATTTGTGCATTGTTTTACACTTCTGCTTATTATTTTTTAATTATTTCTAGCAAGTTAGTAGAAATTTTTTTGTTTGCATTTGCATTATAGTTATTTACCCATTGGTATACAGCCAATATTTATTAAGTTAGCTTGAAAATCCAGTTTCTTGACAATCTGGTGGAGAATTCATTTGAATTCCCAAGGATGCAATGATATATATCAATCTATTAATGGCATGTACCCTACTCCCCAGCATCCATTGATTTTATCTATCCAAATCATTTGTGGTCTTATATATGGAGTTTTCCTTAATGAATAGGGGTAATCTGTATCTGAATCTCCAACAATATAATGAGGAATTATATAATAGTGTTTTATTGATATTAAGTGAACTATAATGTTTAGTGTAGATCCAACTGTACAGGACTTCCACAAAGCTACACTGCATACAATTCTTGTTCCTTATTTAGGAAGGAATATTCTTAAAGTCATGTAAATAAAATCAGATGGGGCATAGATAGGGTGAACACACAGAATCTTTTCCCCAGTGTTGGTGAATCAAGAACTAGAGGGCATAATTTTAGGGTGAGAAGGGAAAGATTTACATAAGAACATAAGAAATAGGAGCAGGAGTAGGCCATCTGGCCATCGAGCCTGCTCTGCCATTCATTAAGATCATGGCTGATCTGGCCGTGGACTCGGCTCCACCTACCTGCCTTTTCCCATAAACCTTAATTCCCCTACTATGTAAAAATCTATCTAACTGTGTCTTAAATATATTTAATGAGGTAGCCTCTTCTGCTTCCTTGGGCAGAGAATACCACAGGTTCACTACTCTCTAGGTAAAGCAGTTCCTCCTCATCTCCGTCCTAAATCTACTCCCCCGAATCTTGAGATGATGTCCCCTAGTTTTAGTCTAACCTATTAGTGGAAACAACTTTCCTGCCTCTATCTTATCTCTCCCTTTCATAATGTTATATGTTTCCACAAAATCCCCTTTCATTCCTCTGAACTTAATAGGAACCTGTTACTTCCCCCCCCCCCCCCGACACACACACACACACACACACACACACACACAGCGTGGTACGTATATGGAACAAGTTGCCGGAGGAAACGTTCAAGGCAAAATTTAAAAGGCAATAACAACATTTAAAAGACATTTGGACAGGTACATGGATTGGAAAGGTTGAGAGGGATATGGGTCAAATGGGGCTAGCTTAGATGGACATCTTGGTTGTCATTAATGAGTTGGGCTGAAATGCCTGCTTCTGTGCTGTATGACTCTATGACCTTGAAGGTATTGCCAGAAGGTGCATTGGATTGATTTCTGGGATGAGGGGGCTATCTCTACATATTGAATCACAGAAATCATAGCGCAGCAAATCCATTCAACATCTTGTATCAACCTATGCAAAGAGGTGGATGAGAGTTTTCTTCTCAATGTTCTCAATATCCTTTGCCTAGATCTTTTTATATTCTTCTGGAAATGTACATCAAATTCTATTTTATACAATCCCATTATATTTTACCAATAACAATCTATTAATAACTCAATGCAAAAACAATTCTTGAAGTTACCCCCTCATTCTTTTGGAGATAATGCTTCCTAAGTTTATTTACAAACCAATGGAAGCAAATTGTCATCATTCATATTTTCAAAATACTTCAAAAATTCCTTAAAACCTCTCAGAGACTTGTCTTTAACATTCTGTGTCAGTCAAAAAGCAACATTTTATCCAAATACAATCTCAAATCATTCTGATGAATTTTCAGATATTAAAGGCAGATTTTTCCACAAAACATGCTAATTTTCTTTGGTTTTGAGAAAATATCTGTAATTATACTGTATCTACATTGAATGTGTGCTGACACATTTCCGCAGAGATTTTCATTTGGTCATATTTTAAGCTGCATAACTGGCACAATTCCTGTGTGACTGAAAAGGGAAGAATGTGCCAGGCATGGGACTGGGTAGGTAGGAACATTATGTGCCTTCAGTGAACTGCGCATGGCTGTAACAAGTGTCCTGCTAATCAACTCAGTTGGTGAGACGTAGTCATTTGAAGCAGATCAGCTTCAAGTGAAACACCAAACATTTCCTTTTGATGCAAACTCCCATGATAAACCAACGCGACATAAAAAAAATCGATATTGTGGATCATGGATTACACGGGACACTGTACAGACACACTTGAATTATTTCTGAATAATCTGATGAAATTTTACCCAGTTACCAATGAATGTGTGATGACCATTTCTGCTTTACATCAAAGGTCACATTGTAGAACTGTAAGGGAAGCTTTGGCTGAAGCATCTTATATTGTGGTCATGGTGATTTGGTTGTTAACTACACTGTGATTATAATACACCACCTACATCACCTAGAGAACAGGTTTCTTTGAAAGGAGAAAGATGGTGTTAATAGACTCACCTATCTTTATTAATCAAAATATACAAGCCATACAGATATTCTTGGAAATTTTGGAAGAATAATGCATTCATCAGCTTTGTTTAAATACAGGCAGAGAATATCTTTATTTTCACTAGGCATGGCATTATCATGTTATTTAGATAGAATGAAAATTAGGACAGTATGGGCTGGGATGGACTTGTGTCCCAGTTCATTAATAAACAATGCTTTCGAACAAAGTGTCATATTGAATCCTAGTTACGTGATCAAATGTATTCACGCTCTCCGTGGACAACACCAAACTTGAACAGGCATTCAACACTGTCCTGGATTCTACAGAGAAATACTGAAAGTTCTATATATAATCCACACATTTTCCCAAGTAACTATCAGCTAAAGTTGCAAAGTAACTGTTCACCCATGTTTTTTCAACTATACCCTAATACCACACTCCACTTGGAAGGTGAAAGGATCCTAAATGGATTTTTGAAAGTGTTTTACGTGCATAATTTTTTAAAATTTTAGTGGCTTTTTTTCTAATTTTACTGGTTATTTATAGCTTTTAAATGTTTTGAAGTCTCAGAAGCATTCAGGATGCTTGACAGTTTTGTCGGCAAGCTAAGTCAGTGCTTTTTTTCCCTAAAGTTTTCTTTCCAGATTTTTTGTGGGCGAGTCTCAATCTGGATACTCCCACAATCCACGTGATAACATTACAGTGGCATTGTTTTGGAGTAGTTAGTTCTGGTGCATCACAACTCCAGGGACCCAGTTTCAATCCTGACCTCTGCTGCTGTCTTTACTGAGTTTGCACCTTTTCTCCATGACAGTACTGAGTTTCTTCCAGCTACTCCACTTTCCTCCCACTTTCTCAAGGACGTACTGAAAGGTTAATTGGCTATTGTGAATTATCCCTTACTGTAGGTTAAGGTCAAAAATAAAATCAAGATGGAGTTAACAAGCCTATATGAAAGAGAGTAAATTGCAGGGGCTCATAGAAATAAGAGGTGAAAAGGAACTAATAGCCAAATAGCTTCTTGTGCTGTTCTATGTACAAGTTAAAATATAAAATACACTGCAGGACCTCGTTACGAGAGATCAAGCCAATTCCTACTAGTGATACCACACAAGAAGTCAGTGTTGAGTGTGAACAGTTCAACATTTATTGCGAAACCTGAACCAATGTTAAACCTTTGTGGGTGGGAGGGGGTATTGAGGTTAATATGAACTCAGTTGCTCAATGCTCTGATAAAGTAACAATGCATAGCTTGAAAATTTGTTCGTCAATTAACTTAACTTTCCTTTAAGATTTTTCAACTGCATTAGTCATGGTGCCACATGCAGAGCAGTGCTGAGGAAATCTCCAACTCTCAAGTAATTCACTTTAAATTCGGAAGTGTTAAATTACCTGTTCTGCTCACAATTGCTCAATAAACAGCTGAGTGCTTCCATTAACGTCCAGCTTTGTATTAGGACACCACTTCCTAATTTTCCTTAAGCCTCATGAGTACAACATGTTAAGACAGCACCATGGTAATCTTCCAACCAGGAAGTATTTCAAGTTAAATGCTCCCTTACCTCTTATTATGTTAATAAGCATGAATCACTATTAGGCTGGAAGTATACATAATTTAAGAGTCCAAGATTTCTTTGTTGCGACTACAAAGATATAAATTATATCTTTTGGTGATACAAAACTTCCCCTCACCCCACCTCCATAATTCACCTGCACAATTGTCAAAAATAATCAAAATAACTAAGTAAACAGCTAAATATGTAGGCATATTGAAAGTTTTACACAAAGAAAGATTTTGCTTTATTCATCTCATAGATGACTTTTTATAATGATCTCTGCATGCTATATCTTCTACTGAGTTTCTATTAAAATTATTTTTTTAATAAGTCATTAAACAGATTTGTGCAACAAATGAACTTCAAACAATTACTAATATGGGTACAAGGAAATGGACGTCAGAACTGTGTATGATTGAGGGGCAATTGCCTTCCAGCATATAAATGACCTTTTTCAACTTATACAATAAAGATCCAAACTGCAATTATCACCATAGCAACGTGGCATGCAGAATCAACAATCTTCCTGTTACAGAAGGTAAATCAGCTCCAGAATACACTCTTTCTCATTAATGGTAAAATTGCTTTAAAACTGCAATTTCACGTATTTTCCAACAAAAAAGTTAGTTCAATGAATAATCACATATGACATCATCAGGCATGTTTTATAAATTGAAAAAGACAGATATTGCTCTTGAGAGACTTAACAGGATTTTTTATTTATAACATGCAGTGTATGAAAAAAGGTATATCAACCCATTCATGAAGGATCTGTGAGAATCAAACATTTTATGAAGACACTTTTACCTGGACTGGTGAATATTTCACATTTTCTAGTTACTGATATGATAATTCAAATTTTAATAAGGATTCTTGCAGCTTTTCAACCCCTGAAGCATAATTCAGTCAATGTTACCCTTGTGCATACAGGATTTCAACTACCTTTCTTTCTTGTGCATCTCATCTACAGCACTGTTATATCGTTCAAGTGTCTGATGAAATGAAAAAAGGCATTATACAGATCTGGGCCCTGAGTAGACAAAGTGCCAGGGTTCAAAACCATTTTGGATTGTTTCAAAGCATTTTGTATTCTTGCTGAAATTTAAGAAAAAAGCATGCTCAGACCATTAGTTCAATCCATTTACAAATGACTGGAAAAGGCAATGCAGACACACTTAACACTGCATAATTATAGTGCTCTCCTTATTTTTGGAGAATTACAAAGTCACTTCCTTCATACTCAGCCTATGATAAAACCGTAGAACAGTTACAATGGTTAAAATAGAGTAATATGCCATTCCCTTAGTTGTAGAAATTGTTTGTCCAGACAGTGGAATAAAATTCTTCCACTCAGGATGCCTTTAAAATATTTACAAGTTTGAGCATTCTCATTCAGGTTCCCATCAATGTAAGCCAATAACACAAAACTGTATGATTTGATACAAATTGGAAAAATAATGTAAAAAAGCCATTCAGTCCTTTGAATCTGTTCTGTGTTTGTCTTTCAAGATTTTCCAAAATTGCTATATTATCTATGGGGAGTATGTGGCAGAAATTCTGTAGCGGTGGATTTAATTTTCATTATTATGCAATATTGGGGTTTATTTCTTAATGATCAGAGCAAAGTTTACACTTCAATAAAGCACATGATACTTCAATCCCCAAACGAGTTTAACCTTGCAGCACAGTTCTTCCACTTCTCTTCTCACTTTCCTTATGTGGTTGGGCAGTGGCAGAGCAGATGGGGTGTTTGTCCAGTATTTCAAAATTTCTGTTGCATGATTAACTGCATTAATGCTGGGCTTCACCAAGCAGCAATGAAACTGCCTCCCAACACCAATGTACAGAAAGTGCACTGAATCACAAACATAAGTGATCAGAGCAACAGCAGGTCATTCAACCCCCTCATCCTGTGCTAATACCATTTTAATTTATTTTATTGTTCTCACTGGATCCTTAGTTCTCCAGTTTAGGTTTACACTTCCCACTGCCTTGGGAAAGTAGCCAACATAATCAAAGACCCATCCCAGTCATTCTCTCTTCTCTCCGCTCTCATCAGGCAAATGACACTAAAGCGATAGAACCAGACTGAAGGACACCTTCTGTCTCGCTGTTATAAGACTCTTGAACGGACCTCTTGTACGATAAAGATGGACTCTCAATCTCTTAATCTGCCCCATCGTGGCCCTTGCATCTTATTTCTCTACCTGCACTGCACTTTCATAGAATCACAGAACAGTACAGCACAATACAGGCCCTTCAGCCCACAATGTTGTGCCGACCTTTAAACCTCGCCTAAGACTATCTAACCCCTTCCTCCCACATATCCCTCTATTTTAAATTCTTCCATATGCTTATCTAGTAAGCTCCTGAATTTGACCAATGTACTTGCCTCCACCACTGCCCCAGGCAGCGCATTCCATGCCCCAACCAATCTCTGGGTAAAAAACCTTCCTCTGATATCTCCCTTGAACATCCCACCCATTACTTTAAAGCCATGCCCTCTTATATTGAGCATTGGTGCCCTGGGAAAGAGGCGCTGGCTGTCCACACTATCTATTCCTCTTAATATTTTGTATACCTCTATCATGTCTCCTCTCATCCTCCTTCTCTCCAAAGAGTACAGCCCCAGTTCCCTTAGTCTCCACTCATAATCCATACTCTCTAAACCAGGCAGCATCCTGGTAAATCTCCTCTGCGCCCTTTCCAATGCTTCCACATCCTTCCTATAATGAGGTGACCAGAACTGGACACAGTATCCTAAGTGTGGTCTAACCAGAGTTTTGTAGAGCTGCATTATTGCCTCGCAGCTCTTAAACTCGATCCCACGACTTGTGAAAGCTAACATCCCATAAGCTTTATTAACTACCTTATCCACCTGTGAGGCAACTTTCAGGGATCTGTGGATATGAACCCCCAGATCCCTCTGCTCCTCCACACTACCCAGAATCCTGCCATTAACTTTGTACTCCGCCTTGGAGTTTGTCCTTCCAAAGTGTACCACCTCACACTTCTCCGGATTGAACTCCATCTGCCACTTCTCAGCCCAGATCTGCATCCTATCAACGTCCCTCTGCAATCTCCGACAGTCCTCCACACTATCCACAACACCACCAACCTTTGTGTTGTCTGCAAACTTGCTAACCCACCCTTCTACCCCCTCATCCAAGTCATTAATAAAAATCATGAAAAGTAGAGGTCCCAGAACTGATCCTTGTGGGACACCACTAGTCACAGCCCTCCAATCTGAATGCTCTCCCTCCACCACAACCATCTGCTTTCTACAGGCAAGCCAATTCTGAATCCACACAGCCAAGCCTCCCTGGATCCCATGCCCTCTGACCTTCTGAAGAAGCCTACCATGTGGAACCTTGTCAAATGTCTTACTAAAATCCATGTAGACCCCATCTACTGCACTACCCATCAATCTGCCTGGTCACCTCCTCAAAGAACCCTATCAGGCCTGTGAGACACAATCTGCCCTTCACAGAGCCATGCTGGCTGTCTCTGATCAGACCATGATTCTCTAAATGCCCATAGATCCTATCCTTTCCAACAGCTTGCCCACCACAGACGTAAGGCTCACTCGTGTATGATTCCCTGGACTATCCCTACTACCTTTTTTGAATAAGGGGACAACATTTGCCACCCTCCAATCCTCCGGCACCAGTCCCATGGACAACGAGGACTCAAAGATCCTAGCCAATGGTTCAGCAATCTCCCCCCTCACCTTGTGGAGCAGCCTGGGGAATATTCCGTCAGGCTCCGGGGACTTATCTGTCCTAATATTTTCTAACAGCTCCAACACATCCTCCCTCTTGATATCTACATGCTCCAGAACATTACCCTCACCAACACTGTCCTCAGCGTCATCAAGGCCCCTCTCCTTGGTGAATACTGAAGAGAAGTATTCATTGAGAACCTCACCTACTTCCACAGCTTCCAGGCACATCTTCCCACCTTTGTCTCTAATCGGTCCTACCTTCACTCTCGTCATCCTTCTGCTCTTCACATAAGTGAAAAATGCCTTAGGGTTTTCCTTAACCCTACTCATCAAGGCCTTTTCATGTCCCCTTCTTGCTCTCCTCAGCCCCTTCTTAAGTTCCTTCCTTGCTAACCTATATTCCTCAAGAGACCTATCTGATTCTTGCTTCCTAAACCTTATGTATGCTGCCTTCTTCCTCCTAACTAGTTGTTCCACCTCTCTTGTCACCTTCACCCTGCCATTCCTTCTCTGCCTCACCGGGACAAGTTTATCCCTAACATCCTGCAAGAGATCCCTGAACAGCGACCACATCTCCATAGTACATTTCCCTTCAAAAACGCATTCCCAATTTAAACTCGCAAGTTCTAGCCTTATAGCCTCATAATTTGCCCTTCCCCAATTAAATATCTTCCTGTCCTCTTTGCTCCTATCCTTGTCTATGACAATGTTAAAAGTTAGGGAGCAGTGGTCACTGTCCCCCAAGTGCTCACCCACGGAGAGATCTGTCACCTGACCTGGTTCATTACCTAATACTAGATCTAATATGGCATTCCCTCTAGTCGGCCTGTCAGCATACTGTGACGGGAATCTGTCCTGGACACACTTAACAAACTCTGCCCCGTCTAAACCTTTGGTACTAAGCAGGTGCTGCTCCCTTCTTGTTCCTAACTTCCACCCATCCTGACTCTAAAGAGGATCCTTCTGCATTATCCACCCTTTCTGCAGCTGTAATAGTATCCCTGACCAGTAACCTCCACTTCTCCCCCTCCTCCCTATCCCTTTTTAAACAATGAAATCCAGGAATATTCCGTATCCATTCCTGCCCTGGTGACAGCCAAGTCTCTGTAAGAGCCACAATATCATAGTTCCACATATTTATCCAAGGTCTCAGCTCATCACCCTTATTCCTGATACTTCTTGCATTTAAGTAAATGCACTTCAGCCCATCCACCTTTCTACTTTTATACCCTATACTCTGCTTCTCCTTCATCAAAGCCTCTCTATATGTTAGATCTGACTTTACTCCATGCACTTCTTCCACTGACCTACCCCTCCGGTTCCCATCCCCCTCGCAAACTAGTTTAAACCCTCCCGAACCACACTAGCAAACCTGCCTGCAAAGATATTGGTCCCCCTCAAGTTCAGATGTAACCTATCCATTCTGTACAGGTCCCACCTCCCCCAGAAGAGATCCCAATGATCCAAAAATCTAAAACCTTGCCCCCTGAACCAACTCCTCAGCCACGCATTCATCTGCCATCTCCTCCTATTCTTACCTTCACTATCACGTGGCACTGACAGCAATCCTGAGATTGCTACCCTTGAGGTCCTGTTCTTCAGCCTTCTGCCTAGCTCCCTAAACTCACTTTTCAGGACCTCATTCCTCTTCCCACCTATGTTGTTGGTACCAACATGTACCACGACTTCTGGCTGCTTTCCCTCCTGCTCAAGAATGCTGTGGTCCTGATCAGAGACATCCCAGACCCTAGCACCTGGGAGGCAACATACCATCCAGGATTCTCGCTCACGTCCACAGAACCTCCTACCTGTTCCCCTGACTATCGAGTCCCCTATCACTATTGCCCTCCTCTTCTCCTCCCCTCCCTTCTGAGCAGCAGAACCAGTCCCAGTGCCAGAGACCTGGCTTCTGCTGTTTGATCCCTGTAGGTCATCCCCCGCAACAGCATCCAAAGTGGAATATCTGTTATTGAGGGAAACAGCCTCCAGGGTCCTCTGCACTGTCTGCCTATTCCCCTTCTCTTTCTCTCCCCTGACAGTCACCCATCTCTCAGTCTCCTGGACCCTAGAAGTACCTGCTCTAAGTGGGGTGACTGCCTCCCGATGCACAGCATCTACATATCTCTCTCCCTCCCTCATGCCTCGCAGTGTTTGAAGCTGCGATTCCAGCTCATCAATTCTGAGCCAAAGATCGTCCAGCCTCAAGCACTTACTGCAGATGTGGTCACCGTGCACCCCAGCAGGGTCCACTAGCTCCCACGTCATGCAGCTGCAGCACGTCACCATGTCCTCCATCTGAACTACTTTTTTTCCCTACCTAGCTGTAGTCTACTTAAGAATTTATAATAATAACAGTAAACCTTACCTTTACTTACCAGCTACTCACCAGTGTTGTTGCAGATGGCCTCGGCCTCTTGATGCCGAAGAGAATGATAGATAACTGGATTTCACCTTGCCCCGCTACCGCCTAAGCCCGTTGAGCCAAAGTCCAATCACTCTGCTACCTGTCACTCCGCTGCCCGCTCCAACGCTGCCCGCTGGTTATGGCAGTCTCCTTTTTAAACTGCTCGCGCGCTACCTGCTTACGTCATGTGCCTGCACAGTCTTGCCCCACTACTCTCGATTAGAGAGAAAAAAAACACTTAGCTGCTGCGAAGTCCAAAGTTCACCGAAACGACCTGAAGCGAAACCACCAAAGTTTTTTTTTCGCTTTTTTAACTGCACGCACGCAACCCACTTACGTCATGCGCTTGCGCAGCCTTGCCCCACTACTCTCAACTAGAGACAGAAAAGAACACTTAACTGCTCCGGAAGTTCGCCGAAATGACCCGAAACGGAACCACTGAAGTTTTTTTTTGTTTTTTCCCTGTAACTGTAACACTATATTCTGCATTCTATTATTGCTTTTCCCTTTGTGCTACCTCGATGTACTTATGTTTGGAATGATCTGTCTGGATGGCATGTAAAACAAAGCTGTTCACTGTATCTCAATACATGTGACAATAATAAACCAATTATATTACCACTTATTCGTGCCTTCTTCTGTGAAGAGAGACACAAACTATTTGCTTAATTCCTCATTTCCATATTTCCCACAAAAATTCTCCATCTGTAAGGTCCCACATTTTCTGTCAATGTTTTTGTTTCTCACTCGTTCACTTGTTTTATTTTCCCTTACTTTATTAAGTACATGATCATTCTTTATTAAATTCTAAGACAAGCCCAATCCTCAACTTATTGTTTTCCCTTAGAGTCATGGCATCATGGAGAAAGATTCAGCACAGAAACAGGACCTTCAGCCCACCGAGTCCACATCAACCATGACCACCATTTACACTAATCCTATGTTAATCCCATTTTTTTATTCTTCCCACAGTCTCATCAACTCCCCACAGATTCTACTATTCACCTACATAATAGGGGCAATTTACAGTGCCCAATTAACCTACCAACTATATGTCTTTGAGATGTGGGAGGACACTGGAGCACCCAGAAGAAACCCACAAGATAGACTCCGGCATGGTTCCAGAGGACTGGAGGGTCACAAATGTAGTTCCGCTGTATAAGAAAGGTGGGAGGCAGCATAAAGGAAAGTACAGACCTAGTAATCTGACATCAGTGGTGGGAAAGTTATTAGAATTGATCCTCAAGGATGAGTTTATGGAATACCTAAAGGTATAAGGCAAGATAGGTCCAAGCCAGCATAGTTTCGTGAAGGGAAGATCCTGCCTGACCAACCTATTGGAGTTTTCTGAGGAAATCTCAGGTAGGGTGGATAAGGGAGAAGCTGTAGATGTTGTGTATTTAGACTTTCAAAAGGCCTTCGACAAGGTGCCGCACAAGAGGCTGATTAATAAGATGAGAGGTCATGGAATTACAGGTACGATAACAGAATGGGTGGAGCATTGGCTGGTAGGCAGAAAGCAAAGGGTGGGAATAAAAGGATCCTGTTCTAGTTGGTTACTGGTTACTAGTGGTGTTCCGCAAGGTTCAGTGTTGGGGCCACTTCTTTTTACTTTGTACATTAACGATTTGGATGATGGAGTAAATGGTCTTGTGGCTAAGTTTGCAGATGACACCAAGACAGGTGGAGGAGTAGGCAGCATTGAGGAGACAGGAAGGTTGCAGAGAGACCTAGATAGTTCAGGAGAATGGGCAAGGAAATGACAGATGAGATTCAATGTTGAGAAATGTGCGGTTGTACACTTTGGAAGAAGAAATAAACGGGCAGATTATTATCTAGATGGGAAGAAAATTCAAAGCACAGAAGTACAAAGGGACTTGGGGGTACTCGTGCAGGATACCCTAAAGGTTAACCACCAGGTCGGATTGGCGGTAAGGAAAGAGAAAGCTCTGTTGGCATTCATTTCGAGAGGTATAGTGTATAAGAGTAGGGAGGTGTTGATGAGGATCTACAGGGCACTAGTGAGGCCTCATTTGGAATACTGTGTGCAGTTTTGGGCCCCATATCTTAGGAAGGATGTGCTAATGTTGGAGGGGGTTCAGAGGAGATTTACGAGGATGATTCCCGGAATGAAAGGGCTTACATATGATGAGCGTTTGTCGGCTCTTGGACTGTACTCACTGGAGTACAGAAGAATGAGAGGGGGCCTCATAGAAACATTTAGAATGTTGAAAGGACTGGACAGAGTAGATGTGGCCAAGCTGTTTTCCTTGGTGGGTGAGTCCAGGACCAGAGGGCAAAATCTTAGAATTGGAGGGTACAGGTTTAAAACAGAGTTGAGGAGAAATTCCTTTAGCCAGAGGGTGGTGAATTTGTGGAATTCTTTGCCACGTACAGCAGTGAAGGCCCGATCATTGGAGGCATTTATGGGAGAGATAGATAGGTATCTAATTAGTCAAGGTATCAAGGGATATGGGGATAAGGCTGGAAATTGGGGCTAGAAAGGAATAGTTTTTTTTCTCTCTCATGGACATTCCCCCATTTCTCATTTCTTTTTCTTTTTCCCTTTCTTTTCTTTGGAGCAGACTCGATGGGCCAAATGGCCTACTTCTGCTCCCTTGTCTTGTGATCTTGTGTGATCTTATGAAGATGACAGGGAGAACATGCAAACTCCACACAGACAGCACCTAAGGTCAGGATTGAACCCTGGTCTTTGTGCTGTGAGGCAATTGTTCTACTAGCTGTTACTGTCAAAATGATAAACTTTTTTTCTTAGATATAACATGATCTTTAATATTTCCTTTAATCCATAGTTGGAACACATTTCCTCTTGTGTCATTGTGCCTTACATGAATGTATATCTGTTTCAAATCATGGAATATTTGTTCAAGTGCTTGTTATTGCCTGTCCAGTGGCACAATTTCCTCTGTTTAAGATGAAAACCCTAGTTTCAGATTGAATTGTATATATTCCAGGACTTCATCTTCTCCATTGTTAATACTAATTTGATTTGCTCTGTCAATGTAGTTTAAAGCCCCTCCTCATTATTATTGTATTAACCTTGTTACATGCATCTCTAAATTCTTCATTTACACCATTCCCTAAATCACAATTACTATTGGAGACACAAGAGGCTGCAGGTGCTGAAATCCAGAGAAAAAAAAAACATTGGCGGGTTGAACAGCATCTGTGCAGGGGAAGGAATTGTTAATGTTTCTGGTCAAGACACTGCACCAGGACCAAGTCTGGAGAGGGAAGATGGCCAGTATAAAGAGAAGGGGAGGGGTGAAACAGGGTTCAGTAGATGACAGTGGACCAAGGAGGGGTACGGGATGATGGGCAGAAAGAGGCAAATGGGAAAGGAAGAGGAGTGGAGTTGGGAGACAGAGACAGCTGGGTGACAGGTGGAGGCAGACAAGGGCAAAGATAAAGTAGAGGCAGATGGAGACAAGAGACTGGAGGGTATTCAGTCTCTGTCACAGACTCGATGGACTGAAGGCCTGTTTCTGTGCTGAAGCTTTCTCCATGACTCTATGAGAAAACACCTTCACCTTCACCCCACTTCCCCCACCTGGCTCTATCTGCCACATTTTCCCCCATGTCTGCTTTCACCCATCTCCTACCTGCCTCCATCTCCCAATTCCACCCCTCCTTCTTCCACACCTGGCTCTTTCTGCCCATCATCCTGTCCCCCCCCCTTGGTCCACTATCACCTACCGGACGCTGTTTCATCCCTCCCTCCCACTTCTTTAAAATGGCTATCTTCCCTCTTCACTCTCAGTCCCGATGCAGGGTCTCAAACTGAACCATTGACACATCCACTCCCTCGACATTCTCCCGCTCCCGCCCCCACAGATGCTGCCCAACTTGTTGATTTCCTCCAGCAGTTCGATTTTTGCTCCTCATTTCTATTGGATGCCTTTAAACAGCATGCAAAGTTCTCTGCTCCTGCTGCCTCGTAGTTCCACCTAAACCGATTCCAATTCCATACCAAGACAAGCCAAGCCAAGATCTTTTTTTGACTATCATCCCTTATTATTGGTGCTCCCTCAACTCCCTTTCCTTTTTGTCTGTCCTTCCAAAATGTCAAATATCCTGGAATATATTATGCTCAGCTTTGGCCACCCTACAGCCATATTCATCCTCAAATAATTTGCTTTTTAAAAGGATGATACCCTTGCTCTGCAGTTTAAAGTTGGACTTGAGTTATAGACAATGCACCAAAAACTTACTAAACATTCCCTTGCATTTATTAAAAGCTCTCCACAATATAAACCCACTAAAGAGGCGAGTGGCATTACCCCTCCAGCTCAATATAGAACATCAGAGTACACTTACAAAAAATACTGCCTTTTCTCTACAAAACAGTTTCATACTTTTTCAGTTTGTCTACAGATAACAGTGCAGGGATTACAGAGCTGCTTCAGTATATGTGTCAACACAGCAATATCTGAAGAAAGTAACTAAAGTTTTAAATGAAAGTATCTATTAATACTAAAAACGTAATGATATCACATCATATGTCTCAGTATTTAGTGTTTTCATATTGTTTCACAGCCCCACTTTCAGATTTCTTCATTAAAATTGAGAAATGGGGTATTTGTGAAATTAGTAATTTGCATGATTTGTATTATGACATTCTTTTTAAACAAGATCCAAATATGATTAGATGTATTTGGCAGTTATTCAGAAAGACTGGGAGTAGTAAGGGAGCAATACAATTAATATAGCTTTATCAGTACCTACTTATTTTAAACCAGCTAAGTTTTGAAAAAAATATGAAGAAACACAGTGTTCTCACAGGTGATACGCAGAAAGAACATTGGGGTGGGGTGGGTAGAATTAATTAAAAATGTCACAATAAATAAAATTTGGCACTTAAGTTTCTAAAACATATGCTGGTAGGGGCACAAGAGTACCAGATAAATCTTGAAGAAAGAAACATTTGGGGACCTCTGAATTAAAACATGGTTGATCTTTATCCGGATTGCCCTCACCTGACTTTGTTTCATATTCATTGATATCCTAACATAGGTATATTAGATTCAAGTTCAATTTACCTGGCATCAGCAGACTTTTGAAGAGTTAATTCCACCAGCCTTTATGAAAAAGTGCTCAAAAGTAACTCAATTAAATTAGTTGAAACAGAATCGGAAAATGCTGGTCAGTCAATATCTATAAAGATGACAAGTACACACAACAGAAATGTTGTACTTTGGCTTTTCCATTTACTAGTGATGACTGAGCTGCTCCATCATTTCTGCATTTATTATTTTTTCAGTTTACCATCAGCAGAATCTAACTACCAAATAGTTATTTGATTGCTAATGAACAGACACTTTATGGCTGTTTTGCCAATAATCTTGGCAAAACTACAAAATATAATCAAAAAGACATGTGGTGAATTGATTGCCATCGTGCCTGCCACACAGAAAGACTTCCACAGAATTAAATGGACAACCACTGATGACCTTTTAATGAAGTTACAGTGAGACTACTTGGAAAAAAACTATGCACTTGTAATTACAACCACAGGACTGCCTCATGAAAATACCAATCCAACACAGCTGTTCAATTAACTTTAACTTGTAGACACATTAACTTACACGGCAATAATTGATCTTTAGATGTATCATTGGTACAGCGATGATCAAAGTGAGTGCTTAGAAAGCATAAGGCAAAAGGAGAGGACATTATCTGTAGTTCAGGAACAGATCCACATACTTGGAAGAGACATTCTGAACAAAAATGAATTTTAATTTTTTTGGTATAACTAACATTTATTTTCAGTTTAGCTCAAAATAAATCTCAACTAACATTCATGTTTTAGTTTCATTTTCATTAATGATGGACTTCCAACTTGGAAATTGTTCAGGAAATTTTTGGAACATGTTAACAAAGAAAATGGAGACTTACATTATATGTATTTACAGGAAGTTACCTCATCAAGGTAGTCTTACACCACCAATGACTGAAAAAAGTGAATATTGTCAGATTTTAAGGTCCTATTGCCTGTTGATCCATTGATTACAATTTTTGAATAATTGATAAGTATTTTGAGTAATTACCAATCAAGGGATATGATTACTCTGTAATCACACTATCAAAGCACAATGCTCCACTTGAGGAAGTGTAGGTCTAGTTTCAACCAAGTAAGAATATTAACAATGAAAGATGAATTAGTATATTAACAATTATATCCTTCAAGTAATGTGTCTCCCAAAGTTTCAGTGATAAACCCATGCCCAATCAATGAAGAATTATTACAACTGCTTTGATTCAACCATTTCCAAGCAATTACTTGTGGGTTCAATTGAGGGTGACGAGTGCAGTAAACCTTTAAATTAATTAATCAATTAGTCAATAACTAAGCTACTCTATTATCTGTGAATGGGTGACAGAAGTAGCCATTTGATTTCTTTTTGATTTGTTTTCTGTTATTGGTTTTCTCATTTTAAATTGTTATGCTCTGTCCCATTTTGACTACCCCATAATGCATATTTTACTGATACTGATCTAATGCCATGTTCAAGCATCTATTTAGCAAAGGCTTTATTACAACTCAATATCCTACATGCCAGGTAATGGTGTGCATAAAACATGTCATTCAAACTTGATAAATGAGGCTAACACACATCTCAGGCTAGTGTTACATCAGCTATCAAAAATGTTAACAAAAATAAGGAGGCCAAAAATTGTATGCAAACCCAGTGTAATTAGAACTCCGTACAATATTCTAATTGATGATCTTAGAGTTGCATTCCTAATCTTTCCTTTCTCCTTTCCCAAATTCTTCATATGACAAGCTGAGTAAAAGGCAGTTAAAAACGTATGAAAGTTCAGAATCATATTTCTGCTACTTGCTTCTATAAGACAATTTAAAACCATTGCCCTTCTTGTTCATAGTTTCATGCATTTGTGAAATACAGATATCCCATTAGGTGGCCTGGAAGCATCCCGTGCTGTGAATCTTAATATTACTCTAACCTTCACTGTTACAGGAAGAACCAAACCAGCCATTTAAATCATCTGTAAAGCAACAAACAGAACTGGAAATTAGATTGCTGCACTGAAGCATGGATAAGTTTAAGATTGGTGCCCAATCAGATCCTCCAATCATGAAGGTGGCTAAAATTCAGTCCAGAGACATGAGAGACTGCAGATGCTGGAATCTGGAGCAACCCAGAATAATATGGCACTGAACATGGTTTATACCCAGAAATAAGTGCAACAGTTCTTGTTGGAATTTCATCCAATTCCATGCTTCCAATTTTGCCACACAGCATTCAGATTCAAAGAAGGCACTCCACAGGGCAGTTACACACATTTTGGCTGCTATGGAGGAGACAAAGGCTATAGGGGAGAGGGAGAGAAGAAAACAAGGACGTGAAAATTAAAACAGAAAATACTGGAAATATTCATCTACGACTTGCAAATAATGGTCAACCAGATACATGCCTTTGCTTTAGGGATGGGATCAGTGATGGGTCAGGGGACAGGAAATTCAACAGGTCCACCATAGGAACAGCCTAGCATGAGGTGGCTATAGTAAACTCTTACAAAGATGAATATACCAATTCAGTGGAGCAATATTGAAATTAATTTCTGATTTCACAAAATGTATCAAGGTGATCTCTATACCACTGTTTACATCAGCCAAGAGGTGATCCTCACAGAAAGTGTTCTTTATCCAAGAGCTTAAGGTCTTCAAGCAAGATGCCACTCATAAGGAAGTACAGAGATATTGTAGCAAGCCATTCAAGTAATTAGAGCAGGAGCTCTTTCATTCATGTGTTATATGACAGCAGGATATGAGGGGATTTCAGGCTTCACTGGCCTCTCTCAGCTAATTATTTGTCTCAAGGAATGTAGTGTGGACAGCTTTACTTTGTTTGCATTGAGGAGTTTTTTTTTGCAGGCCCCTTTTGAAAATCAGCTCTCTTCAGGTCACTTATATAACCTGCATCATACAGCTAACATGGTCGTTTCCCTAGTAGCATTCTTCCTCCCGCACATCTTTTTCCTGACATTCAACAGGCTCTGCACTGTAGATGTTAGGCTCTGGTCTCCTTGTTGCTATCACCTGCAATGTGTAAATTTACAGTTTGTTGGACTGTACAATGTGCAGCATGCAATGTATGTTTGGTGTGTATGGCAAGGCAACCCAGACTGATGCAGGCAATAAAATGTCATCATAATGAGAACAATGGTATTTTCAAGTACTATTCTAATGACTCCCATTGTATCTGCATTGAGCTACTATGGATGGAGAACATAAGGATCAGGGAAATTATAGGGTAAGCCTTTGTTCCCCAGAATGCATCCTTCCATGCTATACCTGCCACTGAAAATGTCTGGCATGCTAGTTGTCTCAGGAGGAAAACTGCTGGAATTCTTTTCTTGATCCATAACCACTTGTACATTAAAGAACTGGAAACCTTTCCTGTCTATAGAAAGTTCTGGTTAGTAAGGGGAGTCACTAGGGGCACACAAATGTAATGAATGGATGCCTCCTCCATTTCCTAAAATGCCACTTTTCACTGCTGAAATCGAAATAGCTGAAACATGCCATTTAGAATAATACAATGATGAGGAAGTTGAGGATCAAAATGAACATAACTTTCATTGACAGAGCAATCCAGGAATCATAGTCATAGAGAGATGTAGCACAAAGCAGACCCTTCAACCCACCAAGTCCACGCTAACCATCAACAGCAAAAAATGAGCTGCTGGAGAAACTCAGCAGGTCAAGCAGCATCTGTAGAGGGAAATGGAGAGTTAACATTTCAGGTCAAGGTCCTTCATCTGGACTGTCCATTTCCCTTTACAGATGCTGCCTGACCCACTGAGTTCCTCCAGCTGTTCGTTTTTTGACTCCAGATTCTAACATCTGCAGTCTCTTGTGTCTCCAATGATTAAGGACCCATTTTTATATGAAGTGAGACAACGATAGCCTTGGAAAACCAAAGCCTGTAAATATATTGCTCATTAGGCTCTACTCTCTGGGTGTAGACTGCTTACCGACATGCATGTCTTTTTTCTGCTAACCAGCAGTGTCCTACCCAAATATCTTTCAAGGTCAAGAGAGTGCGCTACTACTTTCAGTGATTTTTTTACCCATACTCTTTTGGTGGCAGTATTTCATTACCAGAGGGATTGCTAAGGCCACCTCTGGCTACTCAGGTGGCCTTAGCAATCCCTCTGGTAATGAAATACTGCCACCAAAAGAGTATGGATAAAAAAAAATCACTGGAAGTAGTAGCACACTCTCTTGACCTTGAAAGATATCTGCAATCATTGCTGAACATTCCCAGTCATATCATCAGAAGACTGTCTCTTTAGTGCCTTACACCTTATAACAACACACAGCAGGAAGCCATGCTGACGCCGGAATGCTGTTGATGGGATCAACCACATTATCCCATTCCTCACCTTATTATTTTTTTCCATGAGCCCTTGCAACTTACTTTCTTCAATACATGTCTATCCTCTAATTCTTTTTGCTATTTATCTGCACTGAGGAGTAACTTTCAATGACCAGTCTCTGGGATTCAGCAGGAAACTCTGCAGTACACAGAGGAAAGTCACATGGTCACACAGAGAACATGCAAATGCTGCAGAGACAGCATTTGAGTCAGGATCAAACCCAGGTCACTGCAGCTGTAAGACAACAGCACTAACTGCTGGACAACTGCCCCACCCTATAACATAGTGAAAAAAGGAACAAACGAGCACAATGTGCTCCTATGTCGACTAACAATGTTCCTTGTTATGTGGAAATGTCTTGTCCAATTTATGCCAGTACAGACAGAAATGAGCATTGTGTGAATTTTCATATCATTTGACGCAAACCTGATGCCAGGAAAATATCAGTCTGATGATGTGAAAGGTGCAGGGCAGTACACAATACAATTTTACATCTGGTGCAATTTCACCTGGAAACAAGCTCCAGCTTGATCAACTCCAGATCAAATGGAAACAGGGCACCATAGGCTGTGCAAGGTCACAACATGACTTGCAGCTCCCAGGCCACAGACGTATATTCTACCATTCAATTGACCAGCACCAAAAGTGGAGCCATTCACCCATGTAGGCACCAGGAGATACTGCTGGCTTGCTGAGCTCTTTTGAAGAGCTCAAAGTTGCATCAAGATTCCTGGATGAATATTGAAGAGCTGGTCAAGAGATTGACTGATAGGAGCAGGTGAACATTGGTGGCCAGCCAACCAACTTCTAATTTTAAAAAGTCATAAGCATTAACAGTTGCAACAGTAACTACTAACTGACCTTCAGAAGATCTGACCCAACCATGATAGTTGGACAGTCATAAACAGCTGTCAATGAAAGACTTCAAAGAGCTTCAGAGGACATTGTCTGTAATAAAGATTCTTGAGTGCACTTATGATTGAGAGTGGAATGTAAAGTCAGATCCAAGGGATATTCAATAAACAAAAGGTCATATACAACAATATTTGTGAGCTATTCTGAACTACAAAGCTCTCAAAAGGTCTGAGATTGGTTTAGTCTAAAAAAACAGACGTCAAGAATGATAGCCAGTATTCTCACAGAAGTAGCTCAATGGCAGGCAGTGGAAAGAAAAGATTGAATGAAAACCATGCGAATTTCCACTTAACAGTACTCGTGAAAAGACTAAGACAGCCATCTGTCTGATCTCGTGTGGGTAAATGTATGCTTCTTTTAAATTGTGTCATTACTGTACAATCAGTGTCTGGTAACATCATTGATTGAGAGATAAAGTTTTATATGAAAATTTGCTCACTAATATGGTTTGCTGTCAAATCTGTAGGAAGTCCCAGTAAATAAACGGCACCAACAGTTGTTCTTCTGACATGGCACACAAATTCACTAGCACCTCTCCATACACCTCTACCATCGCTAAATTCACACCTATTGCTCAGGCATCAGTTGTGTGAAAACCAAAGCCATTGTTTTCAGCCCCAGT
Source organism: Pristis pectinata (assembly GCF_009764475.1). Lineage (NCBI taxonomy): Eukaryota > Metazoa > Chordata > Chondrichthyes > Rhinopristiformes > Pristidae > Pristis > Pristis pectinata. The sequence goes on from NC_067407.1 coordinate 109,758,504, forward strand.
CACAAAGTTCATTCACAAGGCTTCCAATATGCATCTTATTGTGACAACAGTCTAAAAATGAGACAACCATTCATAACCTTGGTCTTGCATTTGAGCCCAAGATGTACATTGAATCTCATATCCGAGCCAACAGTCAGGTTCTTCACTTATGCCTACGTAATATTTTCTACTACTATTCTAATTCTTCTAGCTGATTTCCCTCATTCTATTGCCATAAACCTGCAGTCATCCAAAACCTAGCTGTCTTCCGTCTCAAAATAAGTTCTCGGCATCCTTCACCTCTACATTTGCTAGCCTATGAAGGCATCCCATTACGCAATTCCTTGATTACAAAATTTTCAAATCCATTTTCAAGTCACTTCATCATCTCCCTTTATCCCATTCACAACCCAATTTCAGCCGCCAAGAGCCCAAGTCTTCCCAAAACCTCATCCTTCCTCCAAGATGCTCCACAAAGCCTATCTCTTTGACCAAGCTTTTAGTCAGCTACAATAATATATCCTTGTGGCTTGTCTTTTTTTTTCCCTGTTAAGCATCTAGGGATACTATGGATACATTAAATTGCAATACATAAATGCAGATCAGTGCTGTTGAGTTTCAAAATCACTTTGCTAATCTTTCTGTTGAAACATAAACACGCCCAGTTCATAACTGCGACATATACAGAAACTGTTTGTATGCAGGATAAGGTTGCTATTTATCTGATGCTACACAGGGATGGAGTCTAAACAACTTTAGAGAATGAAGTTTTTCCATATGGTTAACCCAAATAAGCAAGTTGGTGTTATAAATGCCCTACGTAACTGTTATGTTTACCCCTATCCAACTTATCGAATTAAGATGCAAAATATTATTGGAATTCATTTAGTAATAAGTGATTTAAAATAAATGTCTTTTCCCGGCGTTCTTTATTCTGAAGGAAATGACCATTAGTCTGGATTTTACAATCAGCAGTAAGGCTAGAGCACTCATCACTGGCCTTAAAAGAAACCTGCCCATAAGTGATCTAGCGATCTCTGTCGCTTGGGTTTCAGCTTTCACCATGTTGATTGCTATCAAGCATCATCTCCAAGGGACCTCCAGTATATGGCAACTAATGCATCAAGCTAGCTGAGCAGGCAATCACAGAGAGCAAAGCAAGAAGTAAAAAAACACAAGGTTTAACTAACATATTAAACATTTTACAGAGCTGAAGTAAAAATCAGAACATGAAAATATTTAGGTTGAGGCTGAAAGATCAGAAGTAGACCAAAACAAAAAATTTTAGTATTTTCAATCGCAAAGAACAATCTACACGTGCAAATTTTGTGTCTTTTTTTAGGATAACAGATTGCTAAGCAGTAATTATGGCTTAGTACATTGCTAAAACACTTCATTATGCTTCATTCAATAACACATATTTCCAGGATTTTTCTCTTTTTCTACAGCAAGAATAGTTTGTGAATAGCTTAACATCTTGGTAGTTCCCCAGGGGAATCTTTGCAGATTAAGCTGGGAAAAGGCTGCAAAGTGCACTCCCTGTGGAATAGAGAATCACTGACAACTTTTGTAATACCATGTTTAACTGCAAACTGCACACTGCAAAAGACGTTGTCAAATTTCCTCCATTTTAACGGCAAGGGCTTATAGCCTCACAACTCCCAGGTCATTATTATTAAGGACACCCCCAAAAGTTTGAAGAAGTACAGAATTAGATAGCATTTAATGAATAATTATTGAAATGTGTTTTTTGCAATGATTATAATCACAGAAATTATACTTAATCACTTCTAAAAAGATCTAACAAGTCATTTAAAGGCCTTTAAATGTAAAAAAAGTTATTCTTGTTGTGGAGTGAGTTTCCTTTTCAATAAATAACTGAACAGAAAATAAACATTCTGATTCGAGATTCTGGTAACACAAAGTAGACAGATGGTTGGAGAGGCAAAATCAACATCTCGGCCTTAAATTTGTCTGGTGGGAGTTTGAGCAGGACAGGAGGGTTTGGGGGAAGAGGATTCCAAAATGTGACTGGTGATATCACCAGCACTGGTTAGTCAGCAGTATATCTGGGCATGTTACAAATAAGTAATGTACTGTTCACTAGAACCAACCAGAGCATCAACTTTTTCAAGGAGCTCACGGGTCTATTTTTTTATTTCAAAAATAAACTTTATTCATAAGAAAACATATACACAAAGGAAGAAACAGTGCAAAAAGCTTTTACATTCATGGTCGTTGCATTCAGTACTGTAAACTTGTTTTTTTCATAAGAAAAATAAACAAATATAGCACCATGCCCTCATGTGGACCCCTGGGGTGATATGCTCTTTTCATTGTTCGAGGACCTTCCCCACACAACTCTGACCCTCCATGTACGGTAACGGAAGGAGCCTAGACTGTGGTCCTTCCTCACAGAGACTTGGCACTGGCTGCACCAAGTTCCAGTGCACCCCCCATCACATACTCCTGCAGCCTGGACTGTGCCAGTCAGCAGCATTTCCTTACAGACATCTTGCTGTGCTGGAATATCAACAAGTTTCAGGCATCTTTCACTGAGTTGATGATCTTCCAGCAGCACTTGATGTCTGTCTCAGTGTGTGTCTCTGGGAATGGCCCATAGATCAGAGAGTCCTCTGTTACACAAATGCTGGGGATGAACTGGGACACAGACCCTTGCACCCATCTCCACACCCTCTGAGCAAATCTATAGTCTTGTAAAGAGGTGGGTGACTGTCTCTTCCCCACTACAGCCTGCGTCGGGGATGATATGTTGTCAGTACAGGAAGGATCTGACTGTGAGGGTCCCTTTCACCACCAGCCTGATGGACTTGCGTTTACTTGGAAGAACTCTTCCACAAAGGACAGATAGAGCAGCAACATCCAGCTCACTGGGCTGTTGTGTGGTAATGGGGCCAAGTCTATCTTCCACAACACCAGGAACAGGTATAACCTTAGCACATAATGTGACACTTGGTGCCCATGTACTTTGGGTCCACACACTGACTGATACAGCCACACACGAAGGTGGTCATCAGGATGAGGGCAACGTTGAATACACTTTTGCCCCCATTAGTCTGGTGACTTGTGCATCGTGACCCGTCGGATTCGTTCCATCTTGGACCCCAAGATAAACTGGAAGATGTCCCAGGTGATTACCGAGGCAGAGGACCGGGGAACAGGCCACACCTGTGCCAAGTACAGCAGCACTGAGGGCATATCGCACCTGATGACCAAGTTCTTCCCAGTTAGTGACAGAGAAAGTCGTTTCCACAGACCTGGTTTTTGTTTTACCTTCCTAATCCGCTCCAACCAATTCTTGTTACACCCCTTAGCCCCTCCAGACCAGATCCCCAGCACCCTCAGGTGCAAGTTTTGGACATGATTTCCTGTGTCAGACATGATTCCCGGTGCCATGGGGAATCCAGCCCAGCTGACCCATGAGCTCCAGTCGGACCTAGTGGTGAAGGGGACATTAGATCGGTCAGGAGAGCTACCAAAGAGCATGGCCTCACTCTTCCTGCGGTTGACTCTGGCCCCGGATGCCAACTCAAACTGGTCGCAGATGCTGATCAATCTGTGAACTGACCGTGGATATGAGCAGATGACAGCGGCATCGTTCATGTACAGGGAGGTTTTGAGTTGGGTGCCTCCACTGCCCGGCAGCATCACCCCTCTTATGCTCTCATCCTTCCTGATGGATTCGGCAAAGGATTCTATGAAGCACACAAACAAGACAGGGGAGAGCGGACAACGCTGCCTGACTCCAGACTTGATGGGGAAACTATCTGTCTCCCACCCATTAATTTGGACTGCACTACGGATATCCGTGTAGAGCAGTTGGATCCAATTCCTGATTTTCTCCCCAAATCCATTTTGGGAGAGCACGTCCATCGTGTACGTGTGTGATATCCTGTCCAAGGCCATCTCCTGGTCCAAGCTGACCAGGCAGGTATCCACCCCTCTATCCTACACTGAGGCAATGGTACCCCTGAGTAGCACAAGGATGGAGCTCATGGATCAGCTGGGCTGGATTCCCCATGGCACCAGGAATCATGTCTGACACAGGAAATCGTGTCCAAAACTCACACATGACCTACTTAATTGAACAAAAAAACTGCAGTTTTGTTAGTGAGCTGAAGACATTGGAATCAGCCATGTAGAACTGGAAATTCAAGTTTTGGAGCATTCTGAGCATTTCTGTGCGACACTTTCTACTTGATGATAACAAAATCAGAGCTTTTGCTATGAGCCCTTTGAGACTTCAGTATGACCAGGGGGAATAAAAAGAAGTCAAATACAAAGACTACTACACACTACAATCTTTATGCAAGGTATATAAAAGGGAAATGAGAGTCTTAATGTGGAGGAAATTCAGAAAATATAAGTAATAAGATGGTTCTCAGAGCATCCCAAGTCAATGCCACCCCACTGCAGTAATAAACTAACAGTGATGCTAATATAATATATATAAAATCACACAATTATTTGCATCTGGATAACCTGTCTGAGGTTCCCAGTGCAGCACCAATTTTCACATTTTCATGTCAAATTGAGTTTCTTTGCCGAGCTCCAAATTGCTATATATCTGCAACACAGCTGCAATTATTATTTCCTCCACAAGATGTATCTGCACCTAGTGGTGCTCTACAATACTCAACATCAAATGTAGCCAAGTAGGTATGGTAAAGGCCTGCCCTAGGGTAACTAAGGGGCAATGTTCTTTCACATCTTGATCATCCTGGGGGAGTTTTCATACCACTAATAGGCCCATAACATGGTTTTCTTCCCTCCACAGGAAAAACTACCCAGAATCAGAGGTACAAGAACTTAGACAGATGAAGTGCAACAGCACCAGGCTGCTGTAAATTTCCCCTGGTAAGTGAGTGGTAGAATATAGCAGAGCTGATGAGAATGTGGGAAGAATAAATCACTGGTTTGAATGGGATTCCCTTGAAATGTGGCATCGACTAGATGGGCCAAATTGGCCTCTGCCAATCTTGTAAGGAAATATGGAACATTTAAAGCTCTTATTACACTTGAAGAGAAAGCTGCAAACCACCACATTAAATAAAAGAGTCCATGGGAAGAGCAAAGTTGGAGGCAAGGTCATAACAGAATGCAGGTAAGGCTTTACTGCTTTCAGCTACTAAAATACCTTCATATTCAACCACTATTTCTTCAGAGGAAATTGAAATTGAATCTTATTGGCACCAGTAGAGCATGACCAATTTGATATGAATGGTTCGTGTAATTCCTATATGGAGGTTGAAGCTATGATACAAGATCATCAATCTCACTTAGTTGAAACAATGGACAAACAGGAGTCCACTATGCATATCTGCAACAAAACTGCAGCTCACCTCTTTCTTTGCCAACTTAAAAAGTTTCTGAGTCATCAAGATGGTTGGAATAACTTCCAGGGGTATTTGTAGCTTCTGGAGGTGGAAGTATTTTGTGCAGACCATTGGAAGAAATCACTTGTCACATCTACTGGCGGCAAATATTTGCTCACTTCTCCTAGACCGTGCCAAAATGATGTTGTTCACTTCAGGTTCCATCCAATACCTGTAAGAGTTTCAGAGATGGGCCCAGCACCCCTTGCCACAGCAAGACCAAAGCTGCCAGAAGCTGTTTCCCAGATTCAAGACTTGTCTCTGGCCTTATAACAGTTTCTAAAATAAAAACAGAAAATGCTAGAAATGCTCACCAGATCAGGCCTTATCTTTGGGAAATAAGGAGGGTTGACATTTCAGGTTGAAGACCTTCAACAGCACTGGGAAGGAAACAAAAGAAGCTTGTTAAGCTGCCAAGGGGAGGGGTGAGTACGTCTCTGATAGGGTAAGACTGGGGCAACCACGGTGATAAACTGTTAACAAGGTTATCTGGTCAATGAGAAAATGGGAGCAGTTCGAGAGTGAGAACGGAGACAAAAGAACATCGACCTTTCATTGACCACCCAGTTCTGATGAAGAGTCTTTTCCCTGAAACATTAGATCTGTTTCTCTTCCCACCGATGTGACCTGACCAACTGAACATTTCCACAATTTCTTGTTTTTATTTTAGATTTCCAGCATCTGCAGTTCTTTTGTTTTGGTTTTCATTCAGGAGGAATTCCACACTCTTAAATAGAAAGCTGAAGAAATTTACTAGAATGACTTCTGTGATGAAATATTTCAGTAAAGATGAGAAACGTGAGAAGTTGGGGCTTTTCTCCTTGGAACTGAGCACATTAAATGGAGATTTAATAAAAAGGTATTCAAAAACTCTGAAAGGTTTTGAAAAGTAAACAAGGAGAAACTGTTCGCATTGACAGAAGAGTCAGTAACCCATGCATACAGATTTAAAATACTTTGCAATGGAATCAAAGGGAGAAATGAGATTTTTTTTTGTAAACTATTATAATCTGGAATGTACTCTCTGAAAGGATGATGGAATCAGATTTAATAGCAACTTTCAATGTTGAATTAGATGTACAATTAAAGGAGAAAAATACTGCCAGACTATGCAGAAAGAACAGAGAATAGAACAAATTGAATAACTTAAGATAAGATCTGTATTAGTCACATGTACATCGAAACACACAGTGAAATGCATTTTTTGTGTAGTGTTCTGGGGGGCAGCCTGCAAGTGTCGCCACGCTTCCGGTGCCAACATAGCATGCCCACAACTTCCTAACCCGTATGTCTTTGGAATGTGGGAGGAAACCGGAGCACCCAGAGGAAACCCACGCAGACACGGAGAATGTACAAACTCCTTACAGACAGCGGCGGGAATTGAACCTGGGTCACTGGCGCTGTAAAGCGTTACGCTTTTCAATAAGCTGACAAAGCCACACAGAGCCAAATAGCTTTATTCTGGAAAGTATGACCCTACAATTCCACTCACTCCTTTCACTGTGGTGCAAGCATTTTTAAATCTTTCTATTCTTAAATAAACTGACTCCATGTTTGACCTCCAGTAAAATACTCAGCTACACCTGCAGTTGCAAACTGCTACCTGATTTCATTATTAGTCACTTGAAAAAGTAAAAGGCATATTAATCTCACCCGTAATTTGTTTTTTTTTGGAAGACTGAAATAATCAGTGCTATGCGCAACTTAGATGAATAGGTATTTCGCATTTTCTCACTTTCTTCCTTCATAGTATCATTTTTCTTAATCCAATATATCATTTCTGCAAAATTTAGTGAACAGTATAGTTTTACAATTTAATATTTTGTGACAAAACATTCCTCTTTAAATCACAAAAATATACACTGACTTTTACACTGTGTATTTGCTGATTTTAGTAACACAGCCTAAAACAGCCTATGGCATTTCCAGTAACCCTTGAAAGGAAAAGTAGTAAAAAAACATCAAAGCACGGCCTGAATGAGAAACAGCAGAGCTCAATCCATAATTTGCTGATTTAGCAGTATGCAATGTTTCCAATTGTAAGGTTAAAAAAAGTGAAAATATAATTTATCCGCACGGTAATTTATGCATGGCACCATGAATGTGTGCTCATGATTGAAATTTGCTTTGTCACACAAATCTAGCCAGTAGTGATTAATTTTTTAAAAATGTCATAAGCGTGGTCTCAAATAAATCGCAGTCAAAGCCAGCCCCCTTAAAAATGTAATAAACAGCAAGAAATCCGAGCCTACCAAGACTCCATATTAGCATATTTTCCTACATGCAAAGTTATGTCCAAGAAATTGTCCCCTACCTGTTCTGCTTTGCACGGTGCAATCTGCATTACCTAGAATTGTTTATTGTTATTGCAAGACTGTACAGAATGAAGTGATCAATGGGTGGATAATTATTTTTTCTTCCTATTTGTTGTCTTTTTAAAAAACATCAACTCCTCAACTTTATTTTGAATTGGAATTGACATTATTCCTGTTTCAGTAATTAAGAATGGAAAATCCTCACCTTTAGGAATAGAGATGAAATGGATCTCTTGGAGAAAGTAACTAAATAAATAATCGCAGTAAGAATGATAATTTAAGTTATGAACACTAATGAGCAAACATTGATGAACCGGAATTGTTCCTATACCACTGCAGCCAAAGAAATGCCATCTGAAAATCAACTACCTGTATTGAAGAGAAGGGGCCAACTAAATAAGCAGATATTCTAAAATTTGGTGCATTATCATTTGTTACCAAAGATGCATCTGTGCAAAACATTGCCTCAGGCGATTAAACACACTGGCTAGAGTCTATAATAAGATAGAACATGTGTGAAAGCAAAAAACTCAATAGACTTGTTATGGTAAATGTTACAATTTAGCACATGGCTTCTTGCAACCGCAGTGCATAGCCAGGACAACTTTACATTTGTTGAAATGATCGGCATTTGTTAATTCATAATGTACATTTGAATCTATTGAATCCGCGAGTATTCATCAAATTGTATTTGGCAACCATTATATTTGAAGAAGAAAGCACAAAGCTATATTAATGCCATTCCCAATTGATGCAATAATCCACTTCTCCTTTATTTATATCATTATATGGTCTGTTTGTTTCATACCTGCAAAAGATGTGCAATTATGTGGAGGGAAAGCCCTTTGAATGGCTGAATCTTGCTGAAGATATCGAAAACAACAGGAACCTCAGCAAAATAATCCAGACCACATTAAAAACACTACAAGTAACAATGAAAGGATGAGAAGAGGATTTTTTGTTTTCTTCCCCCCACCGCTCCCCCCCCCCACCATTTATAGACTATCCTTTTCAATTAACTGAAGCATAAAAGTTTTATAAACCTGGTAACTGGAAAGCTCCGAATATAACTGCATTCTAAAGTTGTTTCAAATTCCTCACCATCCACAGAAATAAAATGGGACTAAAAGGTCAAACTCAAACACTTTAATAAGAAGAATTTAATTATTCTTCTAATGCAAGCGATATTGTGTTCTGTGACAAAACTAATTTTCAAAATATTGTTGGTAAACACACCCATTTTGCAAGAAATATTTTTTCATTGTTTTAAGGATCATTGCTGCACTTGAAGTAACAAAACTTCACTGTGAATCCAAGAAAGAGATCAGAATCTCATATTGTTTTACATTTCACATGAGGCACGGTCTTTTAGAAGCATTAACATAATTTAGAAGCACCAAAGTCACAGCAACTGAAATACCAAACTGCCATTATCCACATTATCCAGCAAAACTGGATTTAAGAATATTGGTTCAAAAGGAAGACAATGGATTTCTCCACCCCATCTCTGCTCCCAACCCCCTCCTCCCCCACCACCCCTTTTATTGCTGCAAGCTAATATTAGTGAGGATCTGATCAAGTGTAGAAATCAGCTCATCATGTAGAAATCTGCCTAACCAATTTACAGGCAATGTATATTCCAAAAGAGGGCCCAACACCTGTCCAAAATTAGTCAATCGCAAGGCAAACTGCTGTGTTTTCACAGCAAACTTTCCATTCAAAGAATGTAGAGTAGCTTGCTCTGCTGGCAGTAATCTAACATTTGGCCATATTCATTTTTATGTCAATGAGTTGCAAGAAAGTGTGTGTAATTTAGTGGTAACATTGTGAAAAACAACTAAAAGCAATGAAAGGAAAAGAGACCAAGTTTGAAAATGCTGGGATATTCACATTGAAGGCTAATTATAATAAGCTATTCATAATATCTGCAAGAAAAGGTATGTTTTAACAGAGAGGAAGCCAGCTGTGCAAATGGCATTTTTTGCACAGCATGTGAGTGAAATTGTCGACAAATAATATGAAGGTGAGATCAGATTTATCTGGACAGTCTTAAGGGAAAATCATGTTTTAATTTATTATTTAGTTTCTTTCAATGATAACGATGTTAGCAGTAGAAATACAGCTTTTTAGAGTTGGAAAACAAAAGAAACCCGAGGCCTTCCAGATGGATGCCTGAAGACTGAAGCCAAACCTTCTGATTTCAAATTGGAGGGACTCACTACAGCTGGAATCTAACAGTCTTTTTTTGATCTTGCAGGAAAGAAAGGAGTGCCAGTTGGGGTCAACTGGAATATATACACAGGACTCAACATTGCTACCATGCATGCTCTCAAACCAATAGTTAGATGGGTAATTTAACTTTATAGCTTTTTTAGTGTTGCAAACTATTGCTTTAATACTATTATATATTATCTTTGTATGAAAAAACAGCTCTTAATTACATTGGTAGCAGATCAAATCATTGACTCCCAAAAAGGCATTTTCTTTCATCTGCCATCATACAATGAATTAAGATATCTTTATTAGTCACATGTACATTGAAACACACAATGAAATGCATCTTTTGCGTAGAGTGTTCTGGGGCAGCCCGCAAGTGTCGCCACACTTCTGGCACCAACATAGCATGCCCACAGCTCCTAACCCATACGTCTTTGGAATGTGGGAGGAAACCGGAGCACCTGGAGGAAACCCACGCAGACACAGGGAGCACATACATACTCCTTACAGACAGCGGCCAGAATTGAACCTGGGTCGCTGGCACTGTAAAAGTGTTACGCTAACCACTACACTACCATGCCTGCCCCTAATTAGTGGTTACGCAATAACATTTGATATTGTCCATAGGAAAGCATGACTTGATAATGTAAATTCATGGTACATATTTGCACAACATCCCAAGTTACAATGAGTTTGATAAATTTAGAAAGTAATCATATTACTGACATAAATGATAATTTTTTTAATGTTTAATATTTTTTCACAGTTTAACTTCCTTCTGTAATAGTAATCCTGCTCAGTATGAGAGAAACTGCAGGTTTGGACATTTGGTGTACATGCTTGGCTGAGGAGCCAATGGTGACTGAATGACTCTAGGACAGAATCCCACCTAAATGTAACAAACTTATAAAATCCTTCTAATTTTATGATCATCTTTCCTACTCTATATGCTATACATTTCACATAAACGATATGATCTGCACACAAGTAAAAATCTTTTGTTTTACCTGAATTGCCAGGTGAGTCCACTTATTGGAGTGAATTTTTCCTTGCATATTCAATATTATGGATAGTTGCAAATAAATCAATGCACGGTAATAAACATGGTCACTCTTCCAATATTGCTAATTTGGAATTCATACCTCTCTTAATGAAAGACCTACAAACACAAAACAGAACAACAGTTAGTTCAGCAGGTTTGAATGTAATGTCCAATTTGAATCAATAATCAGTAAGTCCTGATGCAGGGTTTCGACCCTTTCCCACATGATGCTGTTCGACCTGCTGAGTTTCTCCAGCAGATTGTTTGTTGGTAGAGATTCCAGCATCTGAAGTCTCCTGTGTCTTCACTGAATCAATAATACAAGTTCAGAGTTAGCTTAGGTGTTAGAAAGGCCAAACTCGGGAGGTGTGAAACCAAACAAGAACCCAAGCACCAAGAAGAAGCAGACACTTTCTATAAGCAAACTGTCTTCTACAAACTAGGGGATGAGTCCCACATCATTGTAGAAATAATCTACCATAAATTCCATGTATAAAATTCCAAAACAAATCTTGTAATATTGTGGAGACACAAGAGACTGCAGATGCTGGAATCTGCAGCAAAAATAAAACAAATTGCTGGAGGAACTCGGTGGGTCAGGCAAGACCCTGCATCAATATTGTGCTTTTTTTAAATAAAAATAAATTAACAATGGCATTCTTGGTGGTCAGTGGGTTAAACAACGTTACAATTTCCATATTATTATTTGCAATTTTCAAGATTTCCACCGGTGGTTTCGGGAATGAAATCTCATACTCTCAACATTCTTCCTTAGAAACTGTAAGCAGTTTTGATTTCTTTTTGCTCCTTTAATCAATATACTTAGGTTTTTTGTCACCATTTATACCTCAGTTGCAAGAAAGTACTAGGCATCACATAAGAGATAAGAGAAACACATGAGATGTGAGGCAGCCAAATAGTCAAATGGGAGTGCAGTAATACAGGATCATAGAGTACTGCAGCATGGGAACAGGCTCTTTGGCCCATCAAGGCTGTACCAACCATCAGGCACCCATTTAAACTGATCCTATGCTAATTTTACTTTATCCCCACCCACCCCCACCAATATTCCCATCAACTCCCCCCACCCGCCCCCCACCCACCCCCACCCCCACCCCAGATTCAGCTTCTACCACTCATCTACCAACCCTCACATGGGAGGAAATTGGACCACCTGGAGGAAACCACTGCATTCATGGGGAGAACAAGCAAATTTCACACAGGCAGGACCATAAATCAGGATAGAACCCAGATCACTGGAGCAGTGAGGTAGCATATGTACTAGCTGCATCAAGTGAAAGCAATGGGAATAAGTGAGATCAGACTTGGAAAGATGAAGAACAACCCGAGGGGATTTCCAAGATATGGAAATACCAGGATGATTATCAACATCCAGATTAATTAAAGTGAGTGCTTGGAATGAGTGAGATGAAGGTAAGGAAACTGTAGGCAAACCTATCTTGCCTTTCTTTGTCTTCTGTTTTTAAGAATGAAACTGCTAGTATTTCTGCTAACTGGTATCCCAAGATCTCACCTGTTGGGTGGGGTGCAATGAGGAGTCTGATAGATGGAATAAAGCCAGTGAAAGACCAGGTGTCCAAACCAGAGATACAATGACCAGAGCCAATTCTAGAAACATGCCAGAGAAATATGGCCCCAAACTATGTCTAGAGTGCCTTACATCTAGGGGCAATGTGCACTTCAGACATAGCTTCCTGTCTTGTGGTCTCTCTTTTACTGTCTTTATCTTATTCTCTGCATTTGAGTCACCAGAGAGCCTAGAATGATACCTGGACAGGAGTCTGGAAGCAGATTATACTGTTCTCTTCTCTGTTATCTCTATCTAACTCTTGGATCTTTCTTAATACCATTTCTCCATCTGCCCACCCTGCTCATCTCTAACTCCCAGGAAATGGGAGAGATTCCAGCAAATTCTCTCAGATCAATATTGCTGCACAATTCTTAGTGGCTACAGCACTTTTAAATGTGAAAGAAGTACAAAAATGCAAAAAGTATAAAACTATAAAAGGAGTATAATGAGAAAGAAATAACTTAAGAAGCTAAGAACCAAGAATCTGGAAATCCCAGATCTGTGGCACTGCATAATGTAGTTCTACCCATCTCACAGCCACAAACTGAGAGCTGGGAAGCATTCAGAAATAAAGTACTGCACACAACTCAGTCCATATGTTACAATAAGGTATTACAGGTGGACAGATGTAGCAGCAAGAGAGGTGGCAGGTGTTACAGAAAGTACAAAGCTTAAAAAATGTCAAATAATTCATGAGTATCATTTTCAAAAGTCATTGTCAGGGCATTGATATCAGTGGTAATGCAACTCTCCAATTTATTTTCTATTACCATGATCAATTAAAACTAACCAAAGCTAGAACATGAAGTGTACAAAATTCAAACATTATACTAACCAACAAGACACATTTTCTATTAAAAGGCTTGAAAAAGATTTCCATTTTATTCACCACAATACCAGCCTACTCATTTTACACAAATTTTGTGTGAGTTTGATTCAGTTTAAATTATACTGTATGATGACTTCTATAAAAATCATTATGTTGGTAAAGTAACAAGAAAAGCAAAATCAATGAGTAAATGTGTTTTTTTTAGTATATATGTGATCATCTGATTTCTTGAGCTTTTTATAAAATAAAACAAGCACTAAACATAGAAAAATGAAGAAAAGATTAGATTTAAGAATTGCTTCTGCTTCCTTTCCAGCTCCATTTCATCTTTGATTTTCATGCTTACCTATTCTGGATGAGAAAGCAAACCCGACAGAACAATTCTGTCCCAGCAGATCAAAAAAATTATACCAGGGCCATTAAAACATAAAAAGGTTGGTGGAAGACTTTACACAATTCTATTGGAAAGGATCCATTAAAAACATCTCTGCTACATGTTCTGACAAGTACATGCAGTTCCAAGCTAGTGGAATCTGTTCTTTGAGAATGAGATTATTATGTGAATGTTTTACGCAATGACATCAGCTCCACCATTGCTACATTAACCCAAGGAATATTCCATTTTAAAACAAACAGATTAACATTCCTTTTAAAATAGAAAGTCACATAATTTGATGTGAATATGCTGAATGAAATAATTCCGTGATCTGATGATCCCAGTAGAGAGAATGTTGCTCGCTGGGAGCACATCAAGAAATCTCATGATGTCCTATCTATTAACACAAAATGATTGAAAATTACAGGTACAAAACCACGATTTCTTAAGGTGTTCCCATAATGAAAAGATTTTGTATAACCCTCAGAGCCATTTACAAGCTTAACTCTTACCTGATATACACTGAAATGATGCATTTGAATTCTCATTCCTTCAAACCTTAGATTTACTGGTTTTCCAACATTATTTTACATAATATTTCTTATTATAAGTAGAATATATAAACATTGCAAGGTGAATTTTTCACATACAGCTGAGTGCCTTTATTTTTTTTCAACTAACCTCAGGAACTGGGCACTGATCTTCTCGGGCTCCACTAACAACAGAGACTCACCAGTCAAAAGTAGGGATTGCAAAATCAATCATATAGCCTCATGTAGCTGATCACTTTATTGCTGTGAACAAAGAGCGGATCTTTTTAAGGCAATGATGTCAAATTGAAGTTTCATTGTAGGTTTCAAAAGATCCAAATAAATTGTTTGACCTTCTTTCTGCTTTTTGGACAACAGTGTTGTTTGCCCATATTACCCAAGTAGAGTACTGTAGACAGATTGGTCAAGAGATTGGGGGCAATATATCAGTTTGGATTGAGGATTGGTTAACGATCAGATCAGTGGTATAAAAGGGATTATTTCTGGATTTGCAGGTTGTAACTAGTGCTTTGCCACATAGATCAGTCTATGAGCTTCAACTACTTACAATTTATATCATTAAATAAGAACCTAGCACAATGTATCCAAGAAGACGGTTGACAATACCAAACTAAGTGTGAAAGTAATCTATGAAGAGGTTGCAAAGTGATTGATGGAGGTTACGTAAATGAGAAGGAAGTGATGCATTGTATATTACATTGGGAAACTCAATTTTCTAAGAATATAAAAGCAGATTGTTCTTTAAAAAGGGCAACAATAATTAATGTTGTCATTCGGAGAGATTGTGGATGTTCTTGTATACAAATTACATAAGGGTAACATGTAGATCTGGCAAATAGTTTGGAAAGCAAATGGAACTATCTTTCTCTGCAATGGTGTTGGCGTCTAAGCACAAGGAAGTCTTGCTGGAATTATTTAAGTGTGACAGTGTGAACAGCATGCAGTCCTATTCAAAGTAAAAATATATGTGCCTTAGATGGGATACAACAAAAGGAGTTGTGAGCCTTATTCCTGGATTGAAAGGATTGGTCTAAGAGGGAAGATAAAGAGGAATAAGAGGTTATCTTATTCATTGAAAAA
Source organism: Pristis pectinata (assembly GCF_009764475.1). Lineage (NCBI taxonomy): Eukaryota > Metazoa > Chordata > Chondrichthyes > Rhinopristiformes > Pristidae > Pristis > Pristis pectinata. Next base: position 109,773,880 of record NC_067407.1, read on the forward strand.
CATAACATTCTTAGAGGGTTAATAGGACAGATGATGTTACTTAGGCTAGTATAGATTTTAGGATCATAGTTTCTGGATAAGGGGTCAACTGTTAGAATGCAGATATGGAATTTCCCACTCAGAGAATTCTGAAGGTTTAAATATCTCCATGTCCAAGGGTTGTGAATAGTGATTTAATGAATATTTTCAAAATTGAGATCAATTAGACACAAAAGGAAGCAAAAGATCTAGGATTATGGAAAATTGGACAAAGGAAGACTTTTTCTTAAAGTCCTTCTAGAAAATATTCCTCTTTAAAATAAGCATAACCTTTAATTTTTTTATATCATATTACCTTATTGATTCATTCATTTAACACAACACATTTTATTACTTGCAATTCGAAGCATTGCAGCACAAAGGATATTTCTTTCATAAAACTTCCTCACATGCACTCTCTCACATTCAACAATCAAAATGGCTGGAATGGGAATATTTTTGAGGGTTCCAATGATTTGTAAAAAGAATGGCAGCTCCCAAACACTCAAAAGGAATGGTGCAATTGTAGCTCATATATTATGTACATACCCATCTCAGAGCACACATTAACTTACTCAGACATGAGCATGTCTTTAAAAAACCAGAATGCCACATTTCTTGAAGCTTTTCCATTTCCCGGGGACTAACTTGCTGACAAATTATACCATAGGGATTCTTCTTAATACAACTATGGAATACACTGTTGTCCAATTGTATCATTACTGCCAAACATCACGCATGCAGATATCATTCAGTTGACCATCCAAAGGTGCATCAAGTAAGTAAAAGAGCTCTTGCCTATTTTTATTAGTTTTCCCACAGAAACAGAGGTGTTGGCTCAATGAGGCAGAGAATTTTAGGCAGACACTTAAATAGGCAAGGCATAGAAGAATGCAGTCCTAATGGAGGCAAATGGCATTAGTGTATGTGGCAAAAAGGTCAGCATGGATGCGGTGGCCAAATGGGCAGAACTGAGAATGTTCCATAGAAATCAGAGTTCATCCAGTCAAATGGACCTTTTATCACAGGAACAAGCCATTTGTGCCCAAATGTTTTCAGAATTTATTCTTCACGTGAGCCTACTCAAAATGTACCTCCCTCATGTATTAATCCAGCTACCCCATAAATGTCACTTGGATTCAATCCCATCCTCTGCTTCTGTCTGTGTGGAGTTTGTATGTTTTCCCATGATTGTGTGGATTTCCCCCAGGTGCTCCAGTTTTCTCCAAAATCCCAAAAGACATGGTGGCAGATTAATTGGATCCTTTGAATTGCCCCCAATGTATGTGGGTAGCAGGTAATTCAAGGGGTGTTGTTGGGCATGAGAGAGCATAGGTTACAGAGAAATAAATGAGAATAGGGATAAATGAGAATGCTCTGAAAGCAGGCATATACACAATGGGCCAAATGGCCTCAGGTACCAATAGAAAAATAAGCACTGAAAGTATGAAATTTACCCCAATTATTGCATGTGATAGATGTTCTAAATTCTAACTTCTCATTCAATAAACAAGTTTGTCTTGAATTCTTTAATGTATTACTTAATAAATTTATGTCCTCTGCCACCTGTAATTGGTGCAAATTATTTTCCTAAACTTTATTCTTGATGTTATAAAGGTCCCAAGTCATCCACTGAAACAAACTTTACATTTTATTGTTAATCAAGTTTCAGGTTAGCTTTTCACCAATACCTCCCATTTCATTGGCATATATCTATTTAAGTAGTGCTATAAGGATCCAGCAATACAACTCAATGATATCTGATATAAAGTAGAGCATAGAACAGTACAGCACAGAACAGGCCCTTTGGCCCACAATGTTGTGCTGACATAGCTAATCCCTCCTACTGACAGAATGCCCATTTCCCTCCATTTTCCTCTCATTCAAATGCCCATCCAAGCCCCTCTTAAAAGCCCTCAATGAATTTGCCTCCACCACCCTATCAAGCAACATCAGTAGTACATGATGTCAAGCCAGTGCTTGCAGTATAAAAACATCATACAGCTATGAGACTGGGGATAAGTATTTAATTCATGCCTGTAACTTAATAACACGTTTACAAATGGAAGTCCACCTCCTTGCTACAAACAAGGATTCAGAACCAACTAAAAATTATGATGATGTGCCTGCTTCAGGAGACCAAAGAAAAAATTTAAGAGAAAATACATGAAGCCAAACAATACATCCCATGAGAACAAGGTTGCATTCTGGACCAAGCCACAATGGGAACTCTTAGGAGGAGTAAAAAAAAGCCCAAAGAAATCTCTAAATTATGCTGAAAATATACAGAATGCCTGGATTTGTGATCCAAGGCATGAAACTGAAAATGTACTAAAATTCCAAAGGTAACATTTAAAAGGGAATGGAGCAAGTTCCAACATATAATCATGAATTACACATGATTATATGGATGACGTATGGGAACAACCTTGATTGATTATACTAACTAGAGAACAGGACCTGCAGCTATGGATTATTTTAAATATATGAGTTAAAATGCAATAGTTGCTATGAAATGTAATATCATGGATTCCAAGAGTATGTAACAATCTGTTTGATTCCAAAATATGAAGCTAGTGGTATTCTTTGAACACCTTGGTGTCAACTCATTTTTGTCTTCTGTAGCACAAGCCTTGGAGAAAAAACTGGCAAGGGATGGAGTAAAAGATCTATAGGGGCATCCTTAGATGCAAAATTGTTGGGTATGGGACATTCTGCTTCCAACAGCAGTTGTGCTAAAACAGAATGTGTTGCTCATTGATATTCCAAATAATACCCAAAATGGCACAGTAAATACATTTTTGTATATTCCTATGTCTTCAAGCCTTGAAAATTATCCCTGTAAACTGATAAACCTTAACAATATGCAACAGATAAAAGAACTTCAGTAACATAAAACAATACAACAATGGTTTCTTAATAAAAATTGTGTTTGATAGCAGAAAATCCTCTTGGCAAAACAAATTTAAATGTTTGACTGCAAACATACTGAAGCTGACATCTTCACCAGCAGGAGTCCAAAACTGTGAGTAGAAAGTTCAAAGTTCAGAAATGCAGTTGAGCCCCAAAATTGGCAACACTCCCTGTTGGATTCTCAAATCTTTGGGTGTAAATCTGGTGTGTGTGAATTCGGTTCAAGTTGTCGTTAAGAAGCTATGCTCTGTGACAAATTTAAACAACGTTTCTTTTTCCCCAGCAAGGATGTGCAGAAGAAGTTCACCAGGTTATTGCCTGGATTAGAGGGCATTAGCTATAAGAAGATTGGATAAACTTGGTTCATTTTCTCGGGTTCATCAGTGACGTGATAAAAGTATATTTTTGTTTTATATTTTTATGAGATGTATAGTTAGGGTAGGTAGTCAGAGTCTTTTTCCAAGGGTGGAAATGTTAAATACTAGAGTGTATCACTTTCAGGTAAGAGGGGCAAAGTTTAAAGAGGATTTACAAGGCACTTTTTACTTTTTACACAGCGAGTGGTAGTTGCCTGGAATGCACTGCCAGTGGAGGTAGTAGAAGCAGATACAATGGTAACGTTTAAGAGGCATTAATACAGACAAGTGGACAGGCAGGGAATGGAGGGATACAGACCATGTGTAGGCTGATGGGATGTGTTAGATGAGCATCCTGGTCAGCACAGGCATAGTGGGCCAAAGGGCCTGTTCCAGTGCTGTACTGTTCTCCATTCTTGAATGCAATTTGGTTGAAAGACCATGTTCTTTACCAAACATTGGCACAAAAATATAATACTATAAATTCAGTCTGTAAAGTATAGGTTTTGCTAAGCTAAGCAGAAAATTTGGTGTAGTTATTACTTAAATTTTAATTATGTAAATTAAATTGCAGTGTACAAAACCTTGATTATTAATACATTTAATTTCAACGTGATACCAAGCGCAAATTAATGCAAACATAAAGCTATTAAATTAAACACTATTTTGCAGCGATAAATTAATCAATTGTACAATATACAGTGCACAGTTTGTCCCTTACCCTAGTTTGCCATTCATGCGGGACCTTAGACCTCAGTAAGCTGATTACACCGCAATGCTGTATGGCCTACACTCACACAAAACATTCAAATCAGCGTTAAACATAAATTGAAATTCGACTGGGAAAGAAAATTAATCTGATTCTGAAATGCAATGTCGTCTGGTTTCTCATTTTTTTCCCCAAAAAATATTTATACAAATTAAAAGCCATTTTGTCTAACTACACAGCGAGAGGTAAGGCTCCGACTACACCACCTTCACACTGTAAGAAAGCTACCTAAAGAGACACGCGAGGCATCAGTCGCTAGGCAACCAGACCCACGAGCAAGCTGATTTTTGCAGCTGGGCAAGCATTTAGCAGGAACACACCTGTGTCCTTAATGTTGTCCATAAAGGACCTTTCTTAATAATTAGAAAGTTTTTTAAAAAGCAAATTAGACTTTAATGTTTGACAAAAAGATTTCACTCTTGATTGCCCAACTTTATTCCACGGAGTTTGTGTAATCTCTTTTCTTTAAAAAATAAGTTAAGGTATGCTTTAAAAATAACCAAAGCAAATGTGTTTTTTTTTCTGTAGCTCTAAGGGATTTCCAGGTCGCAATCTTAAACTAGTGTTGCCTTCTTATAAAGATGGAATGTGGGACTCATCCAATTTTCAGATTTCACTGGAGTCCAAACATCTGAATGCAATTTGTCAAATTGGTTCTGTGCTTCTACTATCCAGCAGAGTGAATTTTTAAGACATCAGATTGTGGTGTTTGCTACTTCATCGGATGTGAAAAATAAATTGACAGAAGGTAAATCCTGGATCAACGCATAGGTCCAGGATTCGCAATAAAAATAGTAAAGAAATCAGTGTTCACTGTTTATTAAAGAAAATTAGACAGCAGCATCTGGAGTATACACATGGATAGTAGAATGTAAAATCCAGAAGCTGTTGTCAGTGATACCCTACTCCTCCATTGTGTGTGTTGTTGTAACCTTTGCTAAGGTTATGAACAGTGAATTGATGTGAAATTCAATTTATCAACTATTCCTGATGTTCAAAAAGGTTCTGAAAATGTTAGACCTTGTAAAACTGGTGTAATTGAGTTCTTAATGACGTCCTGAAGGATCACAGAAAGATGGAGGCATGGAAGCAAGTCAGCCATCATGTCCTTGTCAGCTCAACACAAGAGCAATACTTTGTTTTACTCCCCACCCATCACTCCACTCCACTTTCCCCATAGCCCTGATTTTTTTCTTTCCTAATAAGTATATATCCAGTTCCCTTTTGAATGCAACCACTGAATATATTTCCACTAGCCATCTTGGCAGTGCATTTGAGATCCTAAAGAAGGCTTTTCCTCACATCATGTCTTGTTCTTTTGAAAACCACCTTTATTCTGTCTCTGATTATTGACCCTTACAACATTGGGAATAGTTTCTCTCTATCAACTAATTCTAGGTTCCATGACTTTTAATAGCTCTATCAGATCTTCCTCAACTCCCACTACCAAAATAACAACAACCCCAGCTTCCCCAGTCTATCGACATGTCCCTCATCTTGGGAATCATTCGACTAAATTTCTTCCTCACCCTCTCCAAGGTCTTCATACCTTTCCTAAAATGTGGTCCCCAAAACAGAGCGCAATACTCCAGTTGTGACTAAACCAGTGTGCAATAAAAGTTTTAGAAGGTTTCCTTGCTCATGTACTCTTTGCCTCTATTTATAAGGTGCAAGATCCCAAATGTATTTTAAAATCCCATTCTCAATCCATCCTTTCAAATATTTATGCAATATCTCCAGAACCCCAATTTGAGCCCTCTGGTTTATATTGCCTCTTTGTTTTCCCTACCAAGACTTTTGTATGAAATTTCCTCTGCCACGTGTCCACCCATTTCACCAGCCTGTTTATATCCTTTTGCAGTCCATTAAAATTGTCTTAGCTGTCCATTATGCTTCCAAGTTTTGTGTCATCTGCAAATTTGAAAATTGTGTCTGTAACTCCAAGTCCAAGTCATTAACACATGCAGTGGTCCTAGTCTCTAGTCTTGGAGACCACTGTAAACCCTTCTGTTAAAAAATGTGTTCACTTTCACTCTGTTTCCTGTGATTTAGCTCTGTCCATGCAGTCACAGCCACTTTTATTCTAAGGGCTTCAATTTTGATGACATCTATTATGTAAGACTTTATCAAACTACCTTTTAAAAATCTATATACACTACATCAATGGCATTTTGTTACCTCATCAAAAGCCTTCATCAAATCAGTTAAACTTGGCTAAGCCTTAATTACTGCTGAACAATAAGGCACTGAAAATCCAATTTTACATGTGTGGACCACCATTCCTGTAGAATAATTATTTCAAAGGACCTTAGACAAAACAAATTTGATATCTGGATGAAGGAAAGGGTTGACTGTGGCAGCAAGGTGAGAAGGAGAGAACAGAGGAGGAGCAAGATCTTGGAAAAAGAGAGGGAGGAGGTTGCAGGATCAGCATCACAGAGGAACTGAAGATTGTAGGAGGAAAGGATGGTGAGCAAATTGCAGGAAATGGGAGATCACAGAAGAAGATTTGCTCAAGGAAACATCCCTCCTCTTCCTGGCCCACAAGCAATACTGGAAAAATACCAAGCTGCTGCATCTGACAGCTCCCACCTCCTTTCCATTTGACAAGCCCTGGAAAACCTGGCCTACAAACAAGAAATGCAAATGGCTACAAAATCTGAGGAAAGATTCCCCTTTTTAATATTTTAATCTCAGGATTACCTCAGCAGAGCAGCTCAAATGTCATACAATATAACTCTGTTTAACAGGAACTAAATGCAATTGTAGCAGTTTAGGGTCAGGTTTCACACATGTTCATGTGTAATAAGCATACCATTTCTTCTGTCTCCTTCCCAGCACAGGAGGATTAAAGTTCCACCTTAAGGGTCAGATAATCAACACAAAGTTTATGCTAAACTTATCCTTGAATTTAAGCCTTCTTAGTAAAATAAAAGCCGTCACAGACTCTTTGTGGCGTAACAGTTAGATAACACTGTTCAAGACTCGAGGTGTATCTCTTGCTGCAAGACACAACAAATATATTGCCATACCATGGTACAACATTACTTTACCGACATTATTCAATCACCATACCAGTAAATTTTGTTTAGGTGATTATTGGATATAATGGAATCTTCATGCCAATTTAGCACTAAATCAGTCATTTGGAAACTTCTATTTGTGAAATGATATCATGTTTGTTTTTAATTATATCTGGATGAAATAGTTGTAACTCACAAAACCTTTGGGTAACTTAGTAGTGCTACAAATAAGTTAATCTTTTGTTTAGTTTGGAATTCAAAAATATATATAATACAGAATATATATGACTCTAATTTGAAACCAAATCCTAATTCTAAAGATTTAAATTTAGGCTAAATTAAACTCGGGCATGTCTCTCCTTTAAAGCAAACAATGCTTTGCTTATTTACTATAGCACAGAAGGAGACCATTCACCCCATCAGGTCCATGTTGATACACAGCAAAGCAATTCATCAGTCCCATTCCCCTTCTCACCGATAACCCAGCAATTTATTCTCTCTCACATGCTCATTGACTCCTCTTACATATTTTGCCATTTCCATACACTAAGGTGTAATTTATAGTAGCCAATTCATCTACCAGCACATCTTTGGATTTTGGAGAAAACCAGGGATCTGGGGGAAACCCAGATCATTGGAATAATAAACAATCTGCTGGAGGAACTCAGCAGGTCAAGCAGCATCTGTGGGGAGGGAAGGAATTGTTGAAATCAACATTCATTCAGGGAGTGACACCTCCTGACATTGCACTTTGTAGATTTTTCCATATTGTGATTGGTATGCATCCATTCCTCAGCTTTGTCATTCCACAGCATGGTCAGCTTTGTAATTCCAAGGATCTGTGTCCTAATGCAGGAATTCATAGAGCATAGTTCTTTATTATTTTTATTTATTTTACACCAAGGAAACTTTTGCTGCTACACTTAATCTGAAAAGATAGAAAGTGAAATGAAACAAGTTTACTATTTTGTTTTCTACTTAAAATAATTATTACTTATGCTTATATAGCACATTGTCACACTTAAAGCATTTTCACAATATTCTAACTTTGGAATTTAGCAACTGTTGTTATGCAAAACAAACATCAAATCACTCTGGATCAATAATACAAATGACCAACCAGTTGATTTTTTTTATTAGTGGCAGTATTTGTTCAGAGAAAAATATTTGCCAAACAACCAAGAAAACTAATTTTCAATCATAGAACCATAGAACAATACAGCACAATACAGGCTCTTCGGCCCATCATGTTGTGCTGACCTTTAAACCACACCTAAGACTATCTAACCCCTTCCTCCCACATATCCCCCTATTTTAAATTCCTCCATACGCTTATCCAACAATATCTTGAACTTGACCAACATATCTGCCTTTACCACTACCCCAGGCAGCACACTCCATGCACCAACCACTCTCTGGGTGAAAAACCTTCCTCTGATATCTCCCTTGAACTTCCCACCCATTACTTTAAAGCCATGCCCTCTTGTATTGAGCATCGGTGCCCTGGGAAAGAGGCGCTGGCTGTCTACCCTATCTATTCCTCTTAATATTTTGTATACCTCTATCAAGTCTCCTCTCATCCTCCTTCTCTCCAAAGAGTAAAGCCCTAGCTCCATTAGTCTCTCCTCATAATCCATACTCTCCAATCCAGGCAACATCCTGGTAAATCTCCTCTGCACCCTTTCCAATGTTTCCACATCCTTCCTATAATGAGGCAACCAGAACTGGACACAGTACTCCAAGTGTGGTCTAACCAGAGTTTTGTATAACTGCATCATTACCTCGCGGCTCTTAAACTCGATTCCACAACTTATGAAAGGTAACATCCCATAAGCTTTCTTAACTACCTTATCCACCTGTGAGGCAACTTTCAGGGATCTGTGAATATGAACCCCCAGATCCCTCTGCTCCTCCACACTACCCAGTATCCTGCCATTAACCTTGTATTCCGCCTTGGAGTTTATCCTTCCAAAGTGTACCATCTCACACTTCTCCGGATTGAACTCCATCTGCCACTTCTCAGCCCAGTTCTGCATCCTATCAATATCCCTCTGCAAGCTTTGACAGTCCTCCACACTATCCACAACACCACCGACCTTTGTGTTGTCTGCAAACTTGCTAACCCACCCTTCTACCCCCTCGTCCAAGTCATTAATAAATATCACAAGAAGTAGAGATCCCAGAACCGATCCCTGTGGGACACCACTAGACACAGCCCTCCAATCTGAATGCACTCCCTCCACCACAACCCTCTGCTTTCTACAGGCAAGCCAATTCTGAATCCACACGGCCAAGCCTCCCTAGATCCCATGCCATCTGACCTTCTGAAGAAGCCTACCATGTGGAACCTTGTCAAATGCCTTACTAAAATCCATATAGACCACATTTACGGCACTACCCTCATCAATCTGCCTGGTCGACTCCTCAAAGAACCCTACCAGGCTTGTGAGACATGATCTGCCCTTCACAAAGCCATGCTGGCTGTCCCTAATCAGTCCATGATTCTCTAAATGCTCATAGGTCCTATCTCTTAGAATCCTTTCCAAAAGCTTGCCCACCACAGACGTAAGACTCACTGGTCTGTAATTCCCTGGACTATCCCTACTACCTTTTTTGAATAAGGGGACAACATTTGCCACCCTCCAATCCTCCGGTACCATTCCCGTGGACAACGAGGACTCAAAGATCCTAGCCAACAGTTCAGCAATCTCCTCCCTCACCTCACGGAGCAGCGTGGGGAATATTCCGTCAGGGCCCGGGGACTTATCTGTCCTAATATTTTCCAACAGCTCCAACACATCCTCTCTCTTGATATCTACATGCTTCAGAACATTAACCTTACCAACACTGTCCTCAGCGTCATCAAGGCCCCTCTCTTTGGTGAATACTGAAGAGAAGTATTCATTGAGAACCTCACTCACTTCCACAGCTTCCAGGTACATCTTCCTACCTTTGTCTCTAATCGGTCCTACCTTTACTCTCGTCATCCTTCTGCTCTTCATGTACGTGAAAAAAGCCTTGGGATTCTCCTTAACCCTACTCGCCAAAGCCTTTTCATGTCTCCTTCTTGCTCTCCTCAGCCCCTTCTTAAGTTCCTTCCTTGCTACCCTTTATTCCTCATGAGCCCTATCTGATCCTTGCTGCCTACACCTTATGTATGCTGCCTTCTTCTTCCTAACTAGTTGTTCCACCTCTCTTGTCACCCATGGTTCCTTCACCCTGCCATTCTTTCTCTGCCTCACCTAACATCCTGTAAGAGATCCCTGAACAATGACCACATCTGCATAGTACATTTCCCTTCAAAAATGTCATCCCAATTTACACTCTCAAGTTCTAGCCTTATAGCCTCATAATTTGCCCTGCCCCAGTTAACTATCTTCCTGTCCTTTCTGATCCTATCCTTGTCCATGACAGTGCTAAAGGTTAAGGAGCGGTGGTCACTGTCCCCCAAATGCTCACCCACCGAGAGATCTGTCACCTGACCCGGTTCATTACCTAATACTTGATCTAATATGGCATTCCCTCTAGTCGGCCTGTCAACATACTATGGCAGGAAGCTGTCCTGGACACACTTAACAAACTCTGCCCCATCTAAACCTTTGGTACTAAGCAGGTGCCAATCAATATTTGGGAAGTTGAAGTCTCCCATGATAACCACCCTGTTATTCTTGCACCTTTCCAATATCTGCCTCCCAATCTGCTCCTCAGTATCCCTACTGCTACCAGGGGGCCTATAGAATACTCCCAGTAGAGTAACTGCTCCTTTCTTGTTCCTAACTTCCACCCATACTGACTCTAGAGAGGATCCTGCTGCAATAGTATCCCTGACCAGTAACACCACCCCTCCCCCTCTTCTCCCCCCCCCTCCCTATCCCTTTTAAAACACTGAAATCCAGGAATATTCAATACCCATTCCTGCCCTGGTGACAGCCAAGTCTCTGCAAGAGCCACAATATCATAATCCCATGTACTTATCCAAGCTCTCAGTTCATCACCCTTATTCCTGATACTTCTTGCATTTAAGTAAACGCACTTTAGCCCATACACCTTTCTACTTTTGTACCCTGTACTCTGCTTCTCCTTCCTCAAAGCCTCTCTACATGTTAGATCGGACTTTTCCCATCCACTTCTTCCTCTGACCTACCCTTCTGGTTCCCATCCCCCTCGCAAACTAGTTTAAACCCTCCCGCACCACCCGAACAGCATCATGGATTTCATAACATCCACTGAAACTGCAAAATAAGTCTTAGTTTAACATGTCAAAGGACAAAACCTGCAACAAATCACTAACTTCTTAATTAAATCATGCATTAGTATTAGCCATGCAGAGAAATTCTGGTCTAAATGCCTAAACTCACAAATCTCCAAAGCAAAAGTTAAGCTCAACTAGGATTCCTTTGCTTTCCTCATTCAAATTAATTTAATCTATGTATCGAAAAGTGTACAAGAAGAAAGCATATTTTAATTGTAAATGTTTACTCAACATTTTATTCTTGTATTGCCACCTGTGCCATAGTTGCATATGTCTTTTTTCCATTAAGTATCTATCATCAAAGCTTGAGGAGAGTTTATGGATTATGTCAAATTATTAGTTCACAGTTTAAGAGGAGAGTTCACAGTTTATATCAAGTATCAAAAATATGATGCTGCTGGTAAATTATAAATATGCGGAAAATAGTGTTGAAAAGCATTATCCTTAGTTGAAAACCAGGATGTAATACAATGCTAGCATCTCTCAATACATGCAAACAAGTCACATAGACCTAGACAATATAATTATTTATAACCTCTTGCTGAAATTTCTCCTTTCGTTTTTCATTAATCACCTATTAGCTTGGAATTATAAAGGAGGTAATTTTTCAAGTTTCTACTTGTTCTGGACCACACCCACTGGTGGCACATAATGGAAAATCATAGGGGGGTCTGCCTGTGATTTTTTAATTAAAGTCAATGCATAAAAAATTACAAATAAAGTGCCTTTCTAATATGCAATGGTGCTAGGTAAGTTCACTGCTCTCAGTAAAAGTCAAATGAATTGAAGGTGTTTCTCTGTTTTGAAAGGAAAATCTGGAGTATTTTTATACTGCAGTGCTGTAAAATATATATCCATAGATGCTATTGTCCTAATAAAAATATCACATGCAATTTTTGTTTTTGCAGTATTTTGCTTCTGTGTTTTGATTTAACAATAGAGAGCATGGGATTGTACTGGAAAAGTATTGGCCCAATCATCAAGTTTTCTCCATTTTCTTTTAAGTATCAGCATTACTCCAATCATATTGGAAGGCCATTCTAAGGGAGCATTCATTGAATAAATGTAGCATGGCATACAATGGACTGAATTAAATAGTCCAACCAGTTTTCAACTTCACCCAGGAACTACAACTTGGATACACACAACCTTGCCTTAAATCTGAAATGTGTGAGGTGACAGATGTTATAGACTCTACATGTCAATCAGACATAATTGTCAGCAAGAGAAAGGAAAGTTCAATTATTACTGTTTTAAATATTTACTCTTTTTACTTTATTGACATTGTAATGCATTTAATAAATGTTATTTTTGATAATTTTGTTTTTCATGATATAAAGCGATTTCACCATTTTTAAACTGTGTATAAGAGATATTTAAAGTCTTAGAAAGTCTCTCAATTTAACAGGAGGCATAGCTGCCAGTGTGTTTGAGGATGGGGTCTCAGAGGTATGCTATCTGGGGCCCAGGACAATTGGACTCACACATATGTACCAGGAGAGTATGGACATGTGGCAAGCTTGGGATGGGGGATTGAACGATAAGTGGTGCAAGCTGAGTTGGGTACGATTCTGCCTGTTATATTGTGAAATACATCTCCTTGAAGGCATTTCAGTCTGAAGTCTTAGAACAGGTTTCCTCAAGTAAAGATGATGTCACTAAGTAACAGTGAAACTTCTTAGAAAATGGCATTGCACACTTCACTGGCAGGGAATTTATTTAAGTCATTTTAAGATGTTTATTGTGTTGTCAGCAGATCCAGTGTAACTTGCTGGCGGAGTTATAGTGGACCTTAAGCAACTTAAAAATGTTTTGTGCAAATATGGCAGATATAAACATTTTTAATGAAAATTTGCTGAACCAGTTATAAAGTTCATTTCACCACGGCAGCGCTCCACAAGTATTGACTTCATATATTCTTCTATCTTAACTACAAAATTGACATGTGTGCATATTTGAAAATAGACCATAGGCAAGGCCCCCCTGCCCAGGGCTCATCACTCATATTGCCCCTCCTCTGCACAAATGTTCTACTGATAAAAGGGCAGGTCTCACTGACTCTCTGCATCGTGGAGTTGAGCCATGTGCTGTCAGTGGTATTAGGGCCATTGGCAGTAGGGTAAGCCTCACCCCAGAAAAGCTGCTGATAGCTTTGACAGCAAAGTTGGGGACAAGCCTGTGGCAGCTGTAAAAGGAGTGATTTTTCATTATCTTTAAATGACATGCAGAAACAATTGAAAACTATTAAAATTGAATCAAATAATTTTATTTTTTCAAAAGGTAGTTAAACTAAATCACAAATAATTAATAACATGATAGCAAATCAAAATAAATAACTTACCCCACCCTTTCCTTAATCCTTTGGATCCTCTGCCCTACAATCCCCAATGAAATCAATTGGATCTCAGATCTAGCAACAATATTCAGATTTCCACATGCAAAACTGGGATTTACTGCAGTTAAAATGGATGAACATCTGCAGTTTGGAATAGCCAGTAAAATATGGCCAAGTATCTACTTGGCCCACATGGCTTCCAGCTCCATTTCCAGGCCTCCCAGTTTGGTCCCAGCCAGGATCCAAGGTATATTCCCAAGTGGCTTCTATCTACTTGGGAACCTTGATGCAACATGTTGAATGACAGATATTTCACTAGTATAAATATAAGCAGATAGGCCATCTTAAAATCAAGCACGAGGTTCCTTGTCAGTATAACACTGCATATCATTGGTTGGCTTCCACTAAATCATGTGCGGGCAGAGTGCAAGCTAACTGGCAGATATACTTTTCTAAAATTACTGAGTTGAGTTATCCAGATAATCTGTGTGCACACTGACTGAGTTGTTGTTTTCTCAACAGAGCTTCTAAGGAGAGCCACAATTGTTTTCTCTGTGGTGAAACGGAGACCTCAGCGTGACTCAACTCAGTAGTTTTAGAAAAGTATATCCACTAATTAGCTTGTACTCTGCCTGCACATGATTCAGTGGAAACTAGCCAATGCAGTGCTCCAAGAACCTCTCGCCATTTGTCAGAGAAGGACACTCAGTTTACACTTCGTTGAATCTCCAGCAATCTGTCTTCTGGTAAAGATTTCTATAGGATTAATCTTGGTAGAACAAAACACATTTTTTCAGTTGAATAACATTGCACAGTTGCAATCTCAGTTCACTTTACTACAGAAAAAATGGGATGTGGATTTTCATCAAATGATTGATTAGCCACGCAGCAATTCCCAAATTTAGTTATCCCACATTAGGAGATGCCAGTCACTTCCCACACTAAAGGGAAAACTGAGATTCCTTGGGTTCTGCAAATCCTATTTACAAAATGATAGACTGGGAATGAGAAACAGGGAAAACACAAATTTTAAGAAGTCCTAAATAAGGGTTAAAATGGAGTAATATTTAAGGCTATAGGATGCAAGAGTTGTTAAGCACTTTATAAATTGAAAGCACATTCTCCAACATCTCCTATCATTTGCATCTGATGGTTATTACAACTTTAAAAATTTCTGTAGCAAGAAATATATTTGATAATTTCCTCTTTGTAAGGTTTAAATAGAAAAAAAATATGAAATTGCTTTATGCTGAACTAGCATGCAAATTGTTTCCCTGCAAATCTCTACCTCATATGTTAGATGTCTGTAATACTGTTTCTCATTATAATCCTCCTGTGCACCTGCAAAATCAACTTACCCTGAGGAAAGACTGCTTTTAACAAAATTGAAGCAAGTCTAAAAATTGGTTTGAAGATATATGAAATGCGTGATACAGAGGAATAACAGAGTTGCATGGAGATTTCACCTTGGTTTTAGGTTTGTATCAGAACCAGGCATCCTGGCCCAAATTCAGCTGCCCACATCTCTTTAATTCACCCAAAGGGAACTCAGTTATCAGTAATGAAGCTCAGGATATTTAAACTCATAAATGTCATTTAAAGTCTGAAATCTGACTCTGCCAAGAAAGGGAAGCAGTTGGAAAAAAAAACAGGAAGTAAGATCACCTTTGAGCACCAGGATATGGTGTTCATGAAAGGGAATAGGAATTGGGTGTGGGGGGGGGGGGGGTGGAATGGGGAATGGGGAATGGAAACTAGGCCATAAAGCTTAAATGTTGCTTGTAGGCCAGCATAACTGCTCCACTGAACAAAAAACTTGGCCATTTTTTGCCTGCAATTCCTTTTCCCACTGTCTTCAACTAGCAGAACGTTATGGCACCTTCATCAATTAAAAATTTCATTTAACCAAAAGAATCTTCTGGAGCAACACACACAAAATGCTGGAGGAACTCAGTTGCTCTGGATTCCAGCATCTGCAGAATCTCTTGTGAATCTTCTGAACATGTTCTTACTACCATTGAACAAACTGAATAACATCTCTCAGTAGTTGTTATGATTGCCTGACCAGGTTCTGGTGAAAGGTCATCAAGATAAAATATTAACTCTGTTTCTTATTCCACAAATACCACCTGGCCTGATGGGTATTTCCAACATTTTACTTCTTTTACTTCAGGGTTCCAACACTTTTCTTATTTTGCAGTTTTCTTTCTGTTTTTGATAACTGCCTGGTCACTCAGTTGTCCACAAGGTGAATACAACTGGTTTCTAGGTTAGAGGAACTGACCTGGAGTTTTCTTTATAGTGCAACATAAGTTGGAATTGAAGATATACCTTTTGCAAGTATTTTCTCAAGCTTTTTGGAATATATCTGAATACCAAATGTGAGTAAAAACATTCAAGTCACAAGGAAAACAACAAATTCACATCACGTACTTCTTCTTCGAAAACGAAAATTCTGACATATTTTATGCTTTGCCAGTAAAACTGACGAAACTGAAAATGCAGAGCAAAATTCCACAATTTTTTAAGTATTTATTTGTACCAGAATACAAAATTCACTGGATGATTGACCGGAAACACTAAAACACTGTGTCTTACCCCATAAGATTTTCTCTTCTAATGTACTGCTGAAAGAAATTTTCACAGCAACCACACAGAATCCTTATACCCAAAGAATGTTAAGTATTCTGATTATATTTGTTCTGAAAGTTGAGAGGAAAGGGACAAATAGCTATGTTTGTAACTTCAATAGAAAGTCCAGGGAAACTTCAGAGAAACAGGGTAGGTATCATTTGTTACTTCTCTAGGATTTCTAGGAATTCTCTACCAATGGTACAGTGAGTGCCTAGGCAAAACCCTGCATTATTTCAGGTTAAGGGATCAGCCATCTAGGATGAGGATGAGAAGAAATATTTTTACTCAGAGGGTTGTGAATTTATAAATTTCTCTACTTCAGAGAGCTCTGGATGCTCAGTTTTTGAATACATTCAAGGCCGAGACATTTGGGTAATTGAAAGAATCAACAGATGGGGGATTAGGGGGGAAGGAGATTTTGAGGTTCAAGGTAAATCGTGATATTGGGTGGTGAAACTAGTTCAACAAGGTTTCTGGCCTATTCCTGCATCTATTTTTGGGTTGTCAGAGATTCAATCCCAAACTGCCTGAATTAGAAGAAAACTAGTGAGAAATATAAAGTTCTGCTTCAAAATATGGTTGCAATTTCTTTTTCCAGACTTCCTTACTAGATGATAAGTTATATATTCCAGATATAATCTACACATTATTTCTTGGAATTACTAAACACCAGCTGGGAATTTGTTTAGTATGTACAACAATCTGTCACCATGTGAAACACACCAATGGTTGAATTAGTGAAGACAGTTATAAACCAATTGAAACTGCCATTTCTGTATTGTTGATCTTTTAAGTAATTAAATTTTAATTGGAATATAACTGTATCAGTACATGGCAAGTTACAAGAAAATAGCGTTGTTTATACTTAACTTCAATAGCAAGAAGCAAGAGGAAAATACTTAATAATATTTCTTAATAAATATATTTATGATTTTTCTTTACATAGTTCGTAAAATAATTGCCATGTCTCCCTGAATAGGTTCAGGTATAGTAAGCATAAACTACAACCAGATCTGTTTTCTTAGAATGTTGAATCTTGCTCTTTTTACCACTGAATTAGGAATCTTAATATTTTAACTAAAGCTGCATTCACTGGATTAGGCAGCAGTAAATCTCACAAACTGGCAACTAAGCATAAAACTGTTCTAAGTCATATTGCCTAAACTGAGCTCACAAATGCTCCAGATGCATCTAGAGCAATGCCTGCCCCAATCAACTGGAAAATGAGCAAGGGAAGGTGTAACCAGGACGTACTGAACTTCGAGGCATATAACAAGACTGAAATTCAGGCACCCTTCAATTTCTCTTGGTTCCACACAAAAATTGATTCTATGATTTGAAAAGTTTGACAGTTTCCTCCAATCTTTTGCTATCCTCAGCCAATTAATTTAGTAATTTTAAATCCCAAGTTAGTACCTTGTTTATTTTGATTGAAATAATTTTGTTTCTAGTTGCACTTTGTTGGCTTGAATTATGGAAGTTTATCAAAGTACTCACTGTGTAATTCATGCAAGGCACAGATAATACCTGCTGGTGTCAGCATAGTTATTCTGCAAGTACAGGTCCTTCCACTTAAATTGTACACATTTAAATCAGGCAGTAGTTTAAATTGGACAAAAAAATAAATTTTTGCTTACATTTTAATCAATACAAAGCTGTTTATTGCATGCAAAATATTCTGCATTTTGGGCAAAAAAATAAATGCCTCTTCAGTTGTTTGCATCTTATTAAAGTGGGATTATCTTGTATACTTAATCACCTTTACCAGATCTCAATTCACAGCTGCACTATTCAGTACTGGATACAATAACAAAATGTTCAATAAGTATACAGCACTTCTTTAAATTCTTATTACCATATGTACATAATCCCTTCTGAATGATATGGGTTACAGCTTCAACTGTAATAGCATCACACCTTTAACAATTCAATGTGTCTAAGAAGCATATCACTGATATGACCACCAGAAGCAGGGCAGTATAATAGAAACATAGAAAACCTACAGCACAGTTCAGGCCCTTCGGCCCACAAAGCTGTGCCAAACATGTCCCTACCTTTGAAATGACTAGGCTTACCCACAGCCCTCTATTTTTCTAAGCTCCATGTACCTATCCAAAAGTCTCTTAAAAGACCCTATCGTATCCACCTCCACCAACGTTGCCGGCAGCCCATTCCATGCACTCACCACTCTCTGAGGAAAAAACTTACCCCTGACATCTCCTCTATACCTACTCCCCAGCACCTTAAGCCTGTGTCCTCTTGTGGCAACCATTTCAGCCCTGGTAAAAAGCCTCTGACTATCCACACGACTATCAATGCCTCTCATCATCTGACTATCAATGCCTCTCATTATCTTATACACCTCTATCAGGTCCCCCCCATCCTCTGTCACTCCAAGGAGAAAAGGCCAAGTTCCCTCAACCTGTTTTCATAAGGCATGCTCCCCAATCCAGGCAACATCCTTGTAAATCTCCTCTGCACCCTTTCTATGGCTTCCATATGCATCCTGTAGCGAGACGACCAGAACTGAGCACAATACCCCAACTGGGGTCTGACCAGGGTCCTGTATAGTTGCCACATTACCTCTCGGCTCCTAAATTTAATTCCACGATTGATGAAGGACAATACACCATATGCCTTCTTTACCACAGAGTCAACCTGTGCAGCTGCTTTGAGCATCCTATGGACTCGGACCCCAAGATCCCTCTGATCCTCCACACTGCCAAGAGCCTTACCATTAATACTATATTCTGCCATCATATTTGACCTACCAAAATGAACCACTTCACACTTATCTGGGTTGAATTCTAATCTAATCTATATTCTATAACCTAATCTAAACAATACAAAAGGAAAATACTGCAGATACTGTAAACCTGAAATGAAAAATGAAAACGTTGGAATTTCTCTTGAAATGCACCATCTGTGGAAAAGTGACTATGTTTTGATGACCTTCTATTGGGATAGCACAATTTGAAAAGCTTCAAGGACTTTGTAATCTTTGCAGTGGATTTTCATAAATCTTTGAAGGCAACAGGGCAAACAAAGGAGACAAGTTGAAAAGGTGGTTAAGAAAGTGTGCGAGATATTTGGATTTACAAATAGCATTATTAAAATTAAAAGATTTATATTTCTAACTGGACCTCAGTTGAGTAAACTGTACAATTCTGGGCACTACACTGTTAAGAAGGATTTCAAAGCCTTGGAGAAGGTTTAACAGGACCAGTAAAATTAGATGAGGGAATTATATGTCTATACTGCAGTGGTGAGGGTTGGTCTCTTTAGATCACAGAAAATTAAGGGGAAACCTAATAGTAATATTCAAAACTTACGACGAAGTTTGGGAGAGCAAGTAGGGAAAAACTATTCACTCTGACAAATGGGTTGGTAATCAAATGTAGGCAGAAGGAATTAGGTTAGCTAGGCATTTAATTACTAGTTTGGTTAGTTTGGCACAACATCGTGGGCCAAAGGGCCTGCTCCTGCACTGTACTGTTCTATGTTCCATGGATAGATTTAAAATAACATGCAAGAGAATGAGAGGAGGAAATTTTGAGTCAAAATTTCTTCACACAAGAGGTTGTTATGACATGACCTGATAGGGTGGTAGGATAAAGCTTCAGGGAGCAATTTAAAAGGCAACTTTTGTATTTTTGTTTTATATTTTCTATACTTGTATTTGTTGTTATACTTAGAGAATTAATTTCCATGGTTATGGGGAGAAAACTCAAGTCCAGGATTAAATTGGACATCTCCTGCAAAAGGACCACCTGGTATAATGGGTTGAATGGCTTCCTTCTGTGCAGAATAAATGTCATTATTCTATTATGTGACTGTATTAATATTGAATGAATGGCTTAGGCCTTGCAATGACATACCTTACAGTATTTGATCAACTGGCAAACTTTATCATTTTTCTTGCAATACCTTATTTCCTAATAAACCTTTTACAGAATCTTTGTGATATTTATTAACAAGAATATTATGAAATATTCTGTGAAAAATCAATAGGGAAGATCATTCTTTCTTTTGGCTGGTGGTTTACAAGAGAACTGTTCGCTATGTCCTGCCCATGGTCAGCATGTACATGACTGTCTGTGAGCTGCATGAATGCATTGGAGGGCAGATGCCAGCTCAGCAGATTTCTCTGTCCAATTCTGAACTCACCATGGTCGACTTAAACTGAAGGGGGAAGTACACACTTTGTACCTGCCCCCTCAGCTTTATGCCAGCCACAGCTGGTGTATTGATTTGAGTGGGGGTCACTGATCTTCATTACAAAGTCAAGTGAAAGTTTGGATTTTTATTTCTTTGTATTTCACTTTATGTTTATGTTTGCAATTAATTGACAATTAATCAATGCATTAACAATGTTTCATTTTTTCTACTTTTTTTAACTAAATGTATTTTAATGTTTCTAAGTATTTCTGATCATCATATACATTTAGACACAGTCGAAAAGGCTTTTGACAGCAAAGGTTGTCATAGGGTCACCAGGGCGCCTGATCTCCACTCGTGGACTGCGCCACAGCAACGAGGCTGAGGATATTGGAAGTCACGTGACCACAAAAGATAAGTGCGGGCTTGGGGTGAGGTTGAGGTGTATTGGAATAGTTCTCAAGATGCAGGGTGCCCCAAGTACAATTCAGGCCAAAGTTAAAGTGCTCTACATCTGCAGAATCCGAGCACAACTTCTCTGAAGCAGGAATTTCATCCAGCACAATAGTACGCACTCAGCCTCTGGCCATTTTGGTTGGGGGGGAGGGTGGTCTAGAATAATTTCCATTTCTAACAGAGTTGCCAGTTATCATTTAGGAAGTCCATATCGAGAGGTGTAATTTGCCTGCAACAAATGTTAAAGACCTGTCATGATCAGCAACCATTCTGTTGAACAAAAAATATATACTTTGTTTCATTTGGCATTTGACACTTGTAATTTTCCATGGACAAAAACAGCAGAAGATGAAATAAATCAAAGGAGTACTAGCTAGGCAAGTACAACAGGTAATCCAACCTTGAAAGAAAACTGAACTTCGTTTCAGTTTTGATGTCCTGGACAAGTGCAAAAATAAATACAAAACACAAAAACATTTCAGTTCAAAAGCAGGCCCCATTTTTAAATTACTATGGCCAATAGTGCAGGAGGAGTGGAAACCCTGGCTTCAATCCATAAGGCCACATTTATATCACTTTAATATTAATCAAGAGTTTCAAAAAGCCATTTAACCAGCCTAACGCTGTCTCCTATTTCTGCTGGGCACTGGGTACTGATGTCCTTTATTACAGGATGTTGAAGTCTGGTGAACCCCAAATACTCAGAACACCCTATAAATTCACAATATAATTCAGTGGTGTCTTTCTGACTTTAACAACATGTGAACATAGTTTAGCAGTAAATTCAATAGGGAGACCAAAAATATGTTAATAAGGCTGCGACTCCATAATTTGATGTAATCCAGTTCAAAACCCAATGCTCAGCCTAATAATCTAGAAACAAGAAAGATATTACTTAAAAATTGACTAGAAAAGTTCAGTTTAATTCTTATTATTTTACCAACATTAGCAAGCAGATAATACATATTTAGAATAAATGAATGTTAGTATTTAAAATGATTATTTAAACAAATCTTGATGCAATTTTCTGCAATTTGCAAAGATCGAAAGAGTTTGCAAAGACAAATAAGATAACCCTCTTCTTTCAAAATTGTATATTGAGCTGATTCTGATCCAAAATGAAAGGTTGTCTTATTTACAAATCATGGTGCTAGTAGTAAACAGAGCTGTCTCCAGCCACTGTCTTTGGAGCGTGTGTCTGGGCAGCCTCCTGACAGCTACACCACTCCACAACCTTTAACTCCTCTCTGCGTCCTGCATCAACACCTCCAGTACAACGTCAAAAAATTAAGAGTATCCCATCTTCCCACTTAATCCCATTCTGGAATATCCTCCAGGTAAGCTTCTTTTCTAGGATGCCTGCCAGCATCTATTGCACAAAGGCCCTTTCCTTTAATTGGTACAGACTACCTTTAATTGGTAGCAGCCACACAGAAAATAGGGCTTCATGCTGAGGTCTTAAATTAATGAATGGTCTGGTTCGTGGTCAATGGACAGTGAAATCAATACAACAAGCTAGTAGCTAAAGTTTGGTACTATGCCAGCACTAGGTCAAACAAGCTCCTTTATTCCTACATTATGATCAGTTTTTGGATCTGTGCAGTTTAGCTCAATTATAACTTTTATCATTGCATTTGCTCCCTCAGTGTTTGAAAATAATAAATAAATTCTGATACTTACTGCTTATGATATCCATTTCACTCTTACCCCATTCTTTTCAAAAAGGTGTCTAATTGCACTATACTACTGCCAGCACCTCCTAGAATTCAAAGTAACACTGAGAAGGGGCAGGCACGGTAGTGTAGCGGTTAGCGTAACACTATTACAGCACCAGTGACCCAGGTTCAATTCCAGCTACTGTATGCAAGGAGTTTGAATGTTCTCCCTGTATCTGCATTGGTTTCCTCTGGGTGCTCCGGTTTCCTCCCACATTCCAAAGATGTATGCATTAGGAAGTTGTGGGCATGCTATGTTGGCGCTGGAAGCGTGGCGACACTTGCGGGCTGTCCCCAGAACACTCTACACAAAAGGTGTATTTAACTGTGTGTTTCGATGTACGTGTGACTAATAAAGATACCTTGAATAGTATTGTGTTATCATCTGGTCTTGCAACAGGCAATTTCTGCCCCCTCCATTGCGCCTCTCCACTCCCAGCTGTACTAGTACAACTTTAAAACATCCAATTTATTTAAGAGCTCCTGGCATTAAATAACCTAAGTCCCGCAGTTTCCTCTGTGCGACCTATATGTGTTATTTACTGTTCACTGGGAGCATCATGGCAATATGTAAATGAGACAATGTTGTATTACGACGCAAGGTCAACTCAGTAAATCTCAGGTGCTTGCAGTACACATCAAACACTGGTCCCAGTGCTAAAGCATCATGAACCCCTGCGAACTAACTGACATTTGATGGTCCAAGTATTTTTGTTATTTTTTTTAAAGTCAAAAAATTCTTGAATTTTTTTAATAAACTTTGATTGACATTTTAACAAAAATATTTTTCCTATTGGTGTCTTGGAATTTAAAAACTTGTTTGTCTCCCTTCATTCTGGTAAATGTTATAAGGCTGGATCATGCTGAACCTAACCCATCACATTTGTAGTGCCCTTCCATTCTTGCCTTTTCCAGTGTGGTAGATTAACTTGTGACACTAACTGCAATAGCATTTGTGACTTTAAGATTACTAGATCACAGTTTCCTTTAGGACAATGTAACATAGTTAGTCACTGCAACATTGGGATAGGGTGCTTGCAGTATTTGTTAAAATTGGACTGCCACAATATACAGTTGTGCCACCATGATGCTTTTACTGATTGTAACTTTGTGAGACTCAACAAAGGAATAAATGAAGAAGGGGCAATACACCATACCAAGAAAGCATTCAGAGTGTGGACCTCATTAGCCAAGAAACAGTTGAGGTAAATGACAAAGGTGCATTTAAGAAATTAAATAAACACAAGGGAGAATAAAATAGAAGGAAATATTGACAGAGTTAAATGAAGAAGGATGGGAGACTACTGTGCAGCTTAACCACTGACATGAACCTAATGGATTAAATGACAGTTTCTTTGCTTTAAATGCTATGTATTAAATAATACTATGTTATAACATGGTTGCTTAATCTCACGACATGGCTTCATTTCTCAGAGCAAGAGGATCAAAGATTGAATCATGGTTCTACGCTTTGTGACCATGCATTAACTAGGGACAAAGCTTTCGCTACACTCATTTTTTGTGTGAATCCCTTTCTGCTAATAATATCAGCTCTCAGTTGCAGTTCACATATTGCATCCTGTTGGAAAATATATGTGCATGAGAAATAAAACAGCTGCATGGTTGTGTGAGAGCTTGCCTGAGAGGGCAATAAGCATGGAACAGACAATATTTAATGGCATTAATAACTAGATAACTATCTGGTAAATAGGACTGTTGGATAGTCAACACATGAAACTTTCCTTAAGGCACACCATCTGTTTCAAGGTCCCGTGATTAGTGCACACAGCCAGGTTGGCGTCCTCTGAAAAAGTTATTTGGAGTTGCCAAATTGAACAAACCTCATCAGATCTTTACTTCACCAAATCATTAAACATGAGGTTCAGGGGCTGCACAACTCCATCACTTTCCTGTACATTTATTTTTCCAGCTATAGCTTTCAGCAATTACATTTCAATATTTGGCCAAGTTTTCAAATATTTTCAGCATTTGGAAAGGCTGCAACAATTTTTATCATCCTGTGCAGCCACATTCATGTAATTGCTGCTGCATGTCTTTAAATTTTGTTGCACCTCTATAAGGATTTTCCTGCCCCAACTTGGTGACCTATTACTACAAAGTCCAATATGTGCCAGGATTCACTCTGAATAATTTATTAGGTCAATGCTGGAAATGATCTTTATGTATTGGGAATGAATTGTGTATTAAAATTGATAGCTAAATGTGATCGGGATATATTGAAATTTGGGATTATCCCTTTCTATTTGTGTAATAAGCATATGCATGAAGGGTGCTTGGTGTGCAGCAGTGACATCAATCATTGTGCAAGCATGTTTGAAGCCAAGGCTGTCACAATGGACCTGCGCCATGCTGCAAAGAAATCATGTGAGCCACACACAAGAAAGGAGATCATTTCAGAAAGCAGGCCAACTCATGCCCTATTTAAAAGGATTTTTGCATTTGGTTTTGAATCCATTACAGAAAATAATAATGGGAGTCAGCTCAGCTGCAAAAGTGGACCACATTTCTGATCATTATTCAGATGAGGCCTCAATATTCTTTTTCTTTGTGGAACTCAGAAAGCAAAGATGCAAGCTATTTGTTGCAATGTACAACACAGCACTTTTCAAACTAATTCACAGGAGTGGATGAAAATTATAGATCCAGGTGTCTCGGTGTGCATTGTTAGATTCCCATGAAATAGTGCCTGAAATGCACTAAGGGCCAACAACACATGGGGATGCAGGATTTTATCAGAAAATATAACCCTGTTTATCTGTAGCAGAATACAAGAAAAACAGGACAGCAAGACAGCACCTTCGAACTTTTGTAAGGAGATGGTTAGGAAAATTTAGAGGGTCATTCCCCATGGCACTCTTGAATAAAAAAACAGTAACAAAATCAAGGAAAGAAATGTGAAAGGGAGTTGTAGATGTGAAACGAAACAGATGGGAAGCATTCTTGAACTCTCCCCAGAAGTTTAAAATTCAAATTTAGAAGCCATTTATTGATAAATTTACTTGATTCTATGAGCTCTGAAATCTCACCTTCTTTCCTCTTGGATACTGACTCTGTTATAGGCAAGTTTCTCACCAGAAAATGTTACGAATATATTATCTAGGTTATAGTGTTGTAAAATGCTGCTGCAATCAGGCAGTTTGAATAATGTGTCTCAGCTGGGACTTGTTTTACTCGGAAACCTGCCCAAAGTAATATGGTGACAAGCAGCAAAAAGATACATGTCACTGTCGATTTGTGGAAGACTACTGAATTCTCTATATTCATCTGGTGCAGTTCAGCAGAGTGCGTTGAAGGTTTTGGTTATTATGGAACTATTGAAATTTTTTTTGAAAAGTATTTTAGTTCACCTCTTGAACATTTTTCTTTCATTTAATCAGGCGCTAATTATTTGCTAATCCATGGTGATGTAACACATTTTGTTACACAGTTTTATAAACTGATATTTTACCCTAAACTTTGGGGAAATTCCTGACAGGGAGATAATTTAGATGATAAAGGAGAAGATAAAAGGAGAAATTTTAATTCCCCAAAACTGACAGCTTTGTGTTCCTTGCATTCTGTTACACCTGGAGGGTATTTTTTTTCTGATACAATCCTGCATTCTTTTGTGTAAAAAAAAAATCAAACCTTTGCCAAACAATCTTGCACCCACCCACTTCTGGTTTTAATGGAGGTAGATGCCCATCTACGCTCAGGAAATAGGTTCTTCATTTAAATATTTCGCAAAAAGACATAGCAATGAATTAGGAAGGCAACATGTCACCTTCTTGGAATTATATGGTTCCTTGGTAAATTGTTTTTACTTTATACCCAAGAATTTACTTCCTGTTGGCATGGATTTACCAGACTGATTCCTGAGATGATGCTGGAGCTAAATCTCAGGCATACAAAATGATGAAAGGTTATCTCAATAAAACATAGAAGTGACTTAGTGAGATACATGGGGCAGAACAGTGCAGGCTTCGGGATAGACAATCTAAAATCGGGTGAAATTATGTCATTTAAAACCAGAGTACATTGAAATTTCTTCTCGCAGGGGGTAGTGAATCTTTGGAATTCTCTACCCCAAAGAGTTGTGGAGGCCGATTTTAGATTGTCTATCCTGAAGCCTGCATTGTTCTGCCCCATGCATCTCACTAAGTTACTTCTATGTTTTATTGAGATAAACTTTCATCATTTTGTATGCCTGAGATTTAGCTCCAGCATCATCTCAGGAATCAGTCTGGTAAATCCATGCCAACAGGAAGTAAATTCTTGGTATAAAGTAAAAACACTCATTAGAAGTGTTTAAAGCAGAGGTAGATACATTTTTGAAAGATCAGAAATTGAGGCCCATGGGGATCTGGCACAGAGGAGGAGTTGAGGCCTGGGACAGATCAGCTATGATCATATCGAATGGCAGGACAGACTTGAGGGGCCTGATCCTGCTCCTATTTTCTTGCATTTGTGTGATAATTTCTCTAAACGCAAAATACTGCAGATGCTGTAAATCTAACACCTTTCATCACATGAAAGGATATTGACGTGAAACTTTAACTTTCTCTACAAATGCTGCCCGAGCTGATGATCATTTTCTATTTTGTTCTTGCCTCAATTTCTTCCGTTTTTATGTTCATAAGCACAGTTAATAAAGAACTATTGGGTGATTTGGGGAATAGTGGCTTCTTTCTCTAAGTTTAATTAGCTAAATCTGCCCAAGGAAACGTGGCTGATTGAATCTCTTGTCTGTGTGCTCTTGATCAACCACATGATGTGGCACCAAAGCTAGTAGCAGAATGACATCAGGTAAGAATGGTAGTTTTCCTCATTCTCTTTGCTTTTATAGTGATCTAGAAAGTATAGTGACAACTGTATTCCTGGAAGCAGCTCCAGATGTCCAAATTTATTGAATATAGTTACATGTCTTGGTCAGATATTTATCTAACACCATATTCATTAGAGTGTGTTGAGCTTATTTTATTTTAATTACTGCAAAAAAATTCACTAAAATCAACATCATACTTTAGCGTCCTCCTACATTTAGAGGCACAGGAGGACACTAGGACTGCATGGTGGGCATGTTTTGTAAAAAGATTAAGTAGTTACTGGATGGGTGGAAATAGTCCCTACTGTGTTCTCTCAGTAGCAAAGAAAATGAAATCCCCAGCATGGAGCATTTAGGACACATTACACTTAAAAGGAAATATAAACTATGCACAAAGGGAAATATTTACACTTGCATTCCATTAATTAATTTAACACTTTCAAAACCAGATTTAAACTCTTTAAATTTTAACTGTCCAAGGGTAATGTTGCAAATTTATATGATACCCAATATTCACCTTAATTCTGAAGAAGCAGTAAAATCTTTGATGTGATTAATCCTGAACTCTCTCTGAAAAATAAACAAAAGATCAATACAAACTTTAGAGAAGGAGAATAAGCAACAGCATCTGCCATATCAGCTATTTTTTAACCGATGTCATAGCGGAAAGTGAAGGAATCCTTGATTCCACTTCACTACCTCACTTACTTATTACAACACCGGAAGCTATTCTGCCCATTGGGTCGATGCTAATTCCCAGCTGAGCAATTCTATCAGCCCCATTCCCCCTTTCTTATTTTCCCTGTAGCCCTACTACTTTGAATTAGCTATTTCTTACGTATTAAGGTAACTATTATTGCTTACATATGATGTATTTACGCTAAAATGCAAAAAATCCAGAATGCAAGTGAAAACAGATTTTATAATTAAGAAATTCAGCATTATACTACAATAACTATATTGAGAAAAATATATGCTTTAGGAATAAAACTATTGACTGATAAGTTGATTTTTTTCTATCTGGTGCTACCCCCATGCATGACCCTAGAAAAGCACAACTGTAAAGCGAGCAGAGAGTCATGCCTCCTCTATACAGGAGTTCACTTGTAAGTTGACAGAAGCCTTCCTGTGGTGGCTGCCTGAAATAAGCACATGCCCTATTTAAATAGGGTTCATAAAGAACCTTAGAAACAGGAGAAGGCCATTTGGTTCCTTTAACTTGCTCTGCCATTCAATATGATCATGGCTGATCTTTTCATTCAGTGCTGATTTCCTGTACTAACCCCATATTCCTTGATTCCCCTAATATCTAAATATCTATTGATCTCTGTCTTGAATATGCACTTCCTGAGCAGTGAATTCCAAAGGTTCATCATCCTCTGGGTAAAGAAATTTCTTCTCATCTCTGAATGGCTGACTTCTTACTTTTTCATATTTTCTTATGTCATAGAAGGAGGCTATTCAGCCTATCGATTCTATTCTTGCTCTCAGACCATTTCCATCAATCCCATCCCCCCACTTATTTCCCTGTAGCCTATTCTTTTTCACATATCCAGCAACCTCCCTCAATTACACTACCCACCTACAATAGGGGTAATTTATAGTGGCCAATTAACCTAGCAGCATATCTTTGGGATGTGCTCTATATAATTGGAGCAAGACATGGCTACTCTTGTATTCAAATTTTCTTCCAATAAAGGACTGAACCTGCACATAAACTTTTAGTTATGTGTGTACATGGAACCCTGGTCCCTCTGAGCGCCAACAGCTATTAATCACTCACCATTTAAAAAAGATACTCGCCCTTTCTGTTCTTCCCACCAAAGTACAAATCCTCACAATTTTCCACATTATACTTCATCTGCCTTGTCCTTGCCCATTCACCTAGCCTGTCTTTATCCTCTCTGCATCTCTTCAAAGCCAGCACTGCCATCTAGCTTTGCACCATCAGCAAACTTGGATATATTACATATGGTCCTCTGATCTAGATCATTACTAAAGATTGTGCACAGCTGGGGTGTAGAAGTAGATCCTTGCAGCATTGTACCAGTCACAGCCTCCCAACCTGAAAGCATTCATACTCTCTGTTTTTCAGCCTATTCACCAAGTCCTTGATCTAATTGATTCTAACCATTATTATTTTCCAACTATCTTAATAATAGATTCCTGGATACTCTCTATTACTGATGGCAGACTAGTTGGTCTATAGTTCCTGTTTTAACTCTCCCTCTTTTCATAAATAATGAGATTCCATTTGCTACCTTCCAACCTGTGAAGACTCTTTCTCTGAAATGTGTTTGCCTTTGTTGCAGCCCACATCTCACCCAAGCTCCAGAATTTTCCTGCTTGAGGGTATGGAAGTACAAATGTGCATACTTGGAATTTAGATCAACTCCCACCCCTATAATATCACTACCATCTGTGCCTGCCTCATCTCTGCTTCTATCATTCTCATCTATATTAATACTATCTCTGGTCTTGAATCAGGCCACCAACCAATCCCACATTGGTCTCCCTCAGGGTAAAACGAGCAAGTCTTGTGGTTCTAGGAGTGGATTACTGAATATTTTTTAAATTCACCAGCAAATCATCTAATATAAAACAAACTCCCGAGACATCTGTACCCCTCCAATTCCAGCATTTTCATCATTCCCAAAATTAACTGCTTTACTATTGGCAGCCATGCCTTCAATTGCCAAAGCCTAAGATTTGGAAGTAAAACAGAGAAACTTGGAAACACTCAGCAGGTCAAGCAGCATCTATGGAGACAGATGCTTTAGAATTCATTCTTACTTTAAATGTCTCTGCTTTTTTATCTCTCCTTCCTTCTTAAAACCTAACTATTCGAGCAGGCTTGTGGTAATCTATCCTGATACCTCCTTGTGGCTCAGAATCAAATATAACCTAATGATGTATCTGTCAACCACTATGGGGCAATTTGATACATTGAGGCACTAGCTAATCATGGTGTTGCATTAAAGACCATATCAATTTATGCTTGTGCTTTGAAATGTGTGGCTGTTAAAGGCATTCAATAAAGATTGCACTTTTTGTGGCAATTCCTTTCTGGCAAATACGAACTTGGTCACACAGGGTAAAGCAAGTCTAATATTATATTCTAGGATCTTTATTGGATAGAAGAAATTCTCCTTTGTGGGAATAAGTGGTGACTTGGTGATGGCAAAAAAGGAGTTCTATACATATGAGAACTCCCTGTTAATCAGTGGGCTTTTGCTGATTTTAGCAACAAGCACTGAGAAATACTTAACTCCAAGTGCAGCCTCATGTTCCCCTCCATGTAGTCCTGTCTCTGAAGTAACAAAGGCCACCTCGTGAGGGATGCCTATTTCCAGGCATTTTTGGATTGGCAAAGTTGTGCAATGCAAACACACTTCGTTAATGCTGAAGCATGAATTTGCACATGTCCCTTATAACCTACAAAGGGAGTGAAAGTACAACCTCATAACAGTAGCTGACCCTATATTTGCTGATGCTATTATGTGATGTCACACTGGATGTATTTGCAAACATTCAGGGAAAGTGTGTCAGGTATAATATCCAGGCCGTTATTGCTGAAATCCCCTAGGGCATTTTGGAATGACCCAACTACATATTTGCTGACATGAGCTCTGTAGACAGTGACAGTGATGATGGATCAATGACCATAGTTGTAAATGTTCACAATTGGTACAACAAAGAACTCCTCATTAAGCCTTTTCATAGAATGTATTTCCTATAAACTCTTTGTGGCAATGATGAGGGAGAGGGGTTAATACCACAAAGAATATATCTTCCTCTTACATTGTCTCACTTCTCCATCTTCCTGTGTTCCTCACCCATAATGAGCGGCAAGGATAATCCATGTACAGTCTCAAGAACATCTCAATGAGTGTGGCAAAACAAAATTTATCAAGGTTTTCCTAGCTGCACAGGCGGTCAGAAACAAGACAGAGAAGATCAGTAAACTCTTTTGGATTTCCTGTAATCTCCATTCAAACATCTTTTTCCTCTTGAAAGATATAGCTTTCTCATTGGCAAGTACAGTCCTGTCCTTACCCAACACCATCTTGATCCACTAAATATCAATTATCATTAGAAAGAAAACACTGTTTTTGTTTTATTTTTAACTTGACCCCTGAGGTCTCCCACGACCAAATTCAACTCCCCACCACCACACTGCTAAGATCAGGCAATACATGAATCAGAGAATGAACCTTGCTTTTCTTGGCCTGCATGGTTCACTACCACTAACAGCAATTGTGTGACAGCATTGCTAACTATACCATGAGAGTGCTAAA
Organism: Pristis pectinata; assembly: GCF_009764475.1. NCBI lineage: Eukaryota > Metazoa > Chordata > Chondrichthyes > Rhinopristiformes > Pristidae > Pristis > Pristis pectinata. Next base: position 109,805,632 of record NC_067407.1, read on the forward strand.
CTTAATTGAATTCATAAAAATTAGCTGAATGATGAGCCATTAGAAGTAACAAAACACATCCGGAGCCACTATGTTCAAGATTCTGGTGCTGGACAGTATCACACACAGATGCTACAATAGGTTTGCCTCATCTTTTAAATCTCATCAGTGGACACATTCCAAAAACAGGAACAGCAACCATATGGAATCCCCATCAATGTTATTTTCATCATAACAGTGAAGCCACGCAAATCAAAATTAATTATATTTGACTCATCATACTTTCATTATTTAGTGGATAACAGGTCAATAATATGTATTTTGTAAAATTTAGGAAGCAATTTTAAGATATCATTTTACTTGCAGGGTCAACTTGGACTGAGAACTCACTGGGATTAATAGGGACAAACCAGACAATGAGGACCCACGTGCAATGAAGTAATTTTTATATTTCCTTAGTACAGAAAAAAGTAATTGAACATGAATGACTAAGTAAAACATCCAGAAAAGGTATGTTTAGCCTGGCGCAGAATGGCTGAACAGATCCATCAAGAAGAAAAGACTTGGACACATAAGAGATTCTGCAGATGCTGGAATCTAGAGCAACACACACAAAATGCTGGAGGAACTCTGCAGGTCAGGCAGCATCTACGTTTCAGGTTGAGACCCTTCATCAGGATTTCATCAAGAAAAGAACTGGAGTAAGATAGTCTCATGAGCAGTGCAGCTTGGGATTATGCTGTGATTTTCAGTTTGCAGCTGGCTGGAAACTACCTGCAGGTTAAATCCAAGATCTATCATCACACAGATTGAGGAAAGATCCACAAAAAGTTCCACAGCCTCAAAAAATTCCATGGTAAAGCAAGAATAATACATTTTCTTAATGATGTGAGGGGCATATTTGACAGTTTTAAATGGCAGTCTTATAAAGTTTTACGAATTAAATATTCATAGACAAATAATAATTGATTGTCTTGCCAGCTGATATGTCAGTTTTATTATATCTCTCTGCTTTTACAGTTTAAGAACAAACTTACACTGAAGATCGGATAAGGTAAATAGAAACATAATACTGTAGCAAAGGAGAAGGGTATTTAGCCTCTTAAGTCTGCTTTCTGATTTAACAAAGAGCACGACTGGTCTGTGGCTCAATTTCATTTTCCAACTTTTACACGATATCTTTCAATTCCTCTGCCAAAAGTATGCACTAATCTCAGGCTCAAGAGATCAAATTAACCTGCCAGTTATGGCCTTTAGAAGGTGTGGGTTCCAGAGGCTTGCAACCCTTTGTGTGGAAAGGTATTCCTGATTTTGCTCCCAAATGGCCTGGGCCTAATTTTAGCATCACGTCCCTTGTTCTTAGTTCTTCCAACAGAGAAAATAGTTCTACTATGCCCTGTCACATATTTATTATACTTTAAATCTTCATTCAGATCAACTTTCAATTGTTTATATTCAAGGGAATTTGAATTATATTTTTGCAATCTTTCCTCACGATTTAATAGACAATGCCATAATGAGAACAAAAAGTAGGTTTAATGTGAAAAAGTATCAAATGCAGGTTAAAGCAGAGTTACTGGAGAGTGCAGATTAAGAATATTGACAGACATGTTAGGTATTACATTAAACAACCTATACAATAATCTATACTATATATCAATATCTGATTGCATATAAATATTGAAAAACAATTAGGCTAAGAGAAGATACAACAGACTGCAGATGCTGGAACCTGGAGCAAAAAACAAACTGCTGGAGGAACTCAGTGCATCAAGCAGCATCTGTAGAGGGAAATGGACAGTCAATGTTTCAGGTCGAGGCTCTTCATCTGGTCTGGTTTAAGAGAATATCGGTAATTAAGAACAAATTGTCTATTCACATTACCAAGTGGTCTGCAATAAGCCTCAGACAGCACTATTTAATAATTATAATTTAACACTGCAAGTGGTATCCTGGATATAAACAATTCATCCCTATTATTTAGTGTTGTGTATATAGCAGTGCAATATATACATTGGAGATAATGAGCGATGAAGCTGAGGCAGAACACATGGTTGTGAAGGGCCCAGCTGGTCTTAGATGAATGTCTGATATTTTACCAACCTTTCTTGAGTTGTTTCATAATACTTACTCTAATATGCCAGCTTTCCAAATGTGGATATTATACATGGAATATGTTAAGCAAACACTTCCATCACAGTAGATCATACACACTTCCATTGCAAGATGCAGCAACATCGGTGAGCTCACAGCTCACAGAAGAGGCTGCAAAGTTCTGAGTGCTCATGACTCTGCCACAATAGTTGTTACATCAGTTTGTCGGGCAAAGTCAAAATTGACCCATTCTGTACACATTTCTGTTAAACTAAGACCAGAGCAGAATATTCAGGCCACAATATCGAAACAACTGCTGTTCTGAACTCATGATATAAAGAACAAAATATTTTAGTTACTACTTTGTTATTATGTTTGTAAGGTTATACTCATTTATCATTGAATAAATATAGCTTGATTTTTGTGAATGAAGTCAGAGAAAGGAAGGATTGTTATATCTAATGCATACATTATTTCCAATCCTCTAGACCCTGCCTTATAAATAGAGCTAACCTGAGAGGGAAAATGAGGTAAAGGTAGACGATTTTACACAGGCAAATGAAACTGACATCCCAGCAGATACAGTGTGGGTCTTGTCTTATTAAAACTTCTTGATGACACATTTCTGTAGACTTTTGGTATTCTCAGAAGTCTATGAAATTAGACAGCCTCTGGTGTATTGAACTTCCACATGGCAAACTACCTTTTGCTATTTATTGAAAAGGCTGCCATACTCATATAAATAGAACAAGGTTATCTGTGTTTGTTTTCCCCATATTATTCACTAAGCATTGGATGTTCAGATACTTTCTCTTCAGCGGCGTCCTTTTCAACATTAAACCAATGGGCTAGATTGTGCTAAATCCAGCTCACTGCCCAGAGTCCCTTACAGTGGTCCGAGCTTTGCAGAAGACCAATCCCATCTGCCATCAGTATATAGGAGTCAGGTAAGGAGGTGAAGCAAGGCCTCATTTAGCATAGGGCTGAGCTCCCATTGCCAGAACACCCTGACAGCCCACGACCTTCCCTCAATGCTGAGAGGATTTTTTAAATGTTTTTATATGATTCTGATATTTAGAGACTAAAGCTACTAAATGCAATCAACATAATTTTAACAAATTATTAAAACAGATATTTAATTAAAATACTTAAAACTCAATAAAAAAATTAAAGTAAAATAATTCATTAAAACATGTTTATCACCTTTCAGCATGTCAAGAATTCCCAATTAAATCAATGGGATCTCCAGTCCTATCCTGGGCATTAGGATCGGAAAGGCAAACTCCCCAGTCTAATGCAGGGTAATCCCAGCAAGACTGGGCTCTGCTGTCAAACTCCACATGGAGTCCAGTGACAGAGCAGCATCTGCCTCTCAGACTTACAGCAGCTCTGTTCAGATGTGGATCTTACTTCTCTTGGAAACTGCCAGCCATGGCCATTGACATTGTTTCCATATTTTCAATTTGGTGGAGTTGTATCCAACAAGAAATTTTATTTCTAACTTTTGAGAAGCATATTACTCACACCTTTACTCTCCAAGTGGATGACAGATTTCTTAGAAAAAGTAGCCAAGCATGAATCACCAATCATCCCTTTGATGATTAATTATAGGCAGATGTCCTCACAAAGTAGCAGTCTCTGAACGCTAACAATTAGCATTTACTTTCAATTTATTCAAATTGTGCCCAAATGTAGTCAGAGCTGATGCTCCATCTTTTTTCCTTGCTGATGAAAATGTCAAGAATTGCTATTAATAATAAAGGAAATCGTTTATTCTGATAAAGGGTATAGATTTGATGGCAGAATACCGTATTTGCTGACAAGGCTGAAACAGCAGTTTCACCAAATGTATGCCAAATGTTATGTAAGCTTAACTGAGTACAAGTTACTGACTGAATGGTGAAAGTGAGATTAAGAAATAATTATATGACCACTTGCTTCTGTAACTATTATGGCTAAACTACTTTGGAAATGAAGCCCCTCAAAAATGTAAAACATTACTACAGTATCATAACTGTGAAGGGCCATCTCCAAACATCTACTTCTCAATATCTGACTAATTATCATTTATTACCTTATAAACAGATAAATATTCTGATTCTCCTAAATATAGCAATGGTCATTCTTTTAAATATGTTGAGTAAATGGGTTGTGGGAAAGAACTATTCACCATTTGTTGGTTTTGTTATCATTTTTTCTGTTTATCATGCTACATCATGCAGCAAAGTTTTACTGTGTCAGACCAATGTTATCTTGCATTTTCCAAATTCACTACCATAAATAGTTTTCATTAACAAAATAACTTTCCCTTGGGTCAACTAGAATTACATTGGCTTCAGAGTTAAAAAGGTTCAAACCCTACTGCAGGATTTAAGGCCATAATTCTGGAAAATGTTCACTGTGGTTTAGCACTGAGGGAGTGGTGTATTATTTTAAAAAGACCATTCTTTTTATGTGTTAAATAAAAAAAACCTGGATAATTGAGCTAGATATAATAATTATAATTGCAGTATTTGAAATTGTCTATTTCATTCATCTTGGGGTCAACTTTTTCACAAACTGGTTGCACATCGACCAATGGTAATTACATTTTAAAATTATATTAAATATGAAGCACTTCCAAAATTTCTCATGTAATTAATGTAAAATAAAAGTCTAAGGCCTAGAAATTTGTTTGCATTGTGCAAAGTTTTAGTGTGTTGAGTAAAGGAATTTGAAAGTCCTAATGATAAACTCATGGAAGTTCAAATTTATTTTGAGTCTTCAGTGCATATAGTACCCATAATATATATGCTCCTAGTCTCCTAGTATGCTGAGTAACGTGTGGTTGATTTTTAATTTTATTCTACTTTTAGTTCATGTTTTCTTTAAATGTTAATTATTTTAACTAAAAACATTAACAGCTTTGCAGCCAACAAAGTGCCAGCTCTGGAAAAATTACCAGGGTTACTGTTCATTCATTGGGGAAGTGGGAGAAGGGGGGGGCAGGTGTTGGGGTGCCCCCACAATGGACTATGAATCTGCTTGGGATGATTCAATAGATCAGAGTGGGAAGTGTTTAACAATGAAGGAATCGTGGGAGCTGTCTAGGTATCTTGCATTCACGGAAAAAATGGCTACCTTCAAGTCTCACTAGAGACCTGCTAGCTGTAGGCAGGTCCAGAAGTAGATATTATATAAAAATTTAGTATTAATCCTCCCAAAACTGTCTAAGGTACACTATGGAAATAAACAACAACAAATAAATATTTCACAGTTATTCAAGAGAGCAGCTGTGAAACTTTCATGTGTATGGTGCTGTTGTCAGCTTATCAGCCCCCATCCAATGCCACTCTGCTCTCTCCAACTAACTGAACTTAAGAGAACCCGTGGGGCTTGGATTAGGTTGAAAAACACAGTTAAATCACACTAAAAGGCTGATTAACATGCTTAAAGTTCTGATGCAGAAGCTCAACCCAAAACGTCAACACAACCCTTTCGCGTCCACAGATGCTGCTTAATTTGCTAGGTTCTTCCAGCAATTCATTTTATGTTCTAGATTCTGCAGTCTCTTGTTTCTCTTTAAATTACCATTCTTCCTTTCATTGGGAATTCTTTTCACTGCATGACTACTCAGGATAAACGTGGATGTTGTTTGGGTTGCACTGGGTTTTTCACATATTGGTTGTTTTCTGTGGAACTAGATCTGATACCGGCTGCAAATCCCAACCATTCCCAGGGCTTAAAATTACCTCCATTGTTTATCCTGGCTGGCATATCCATTCCTGGAAGCAGAAATTTAGTATTTTCACCAGAAAAACAAAGAGAAAACTTTAATAATTATATTTTTTCCACCCAGAATGGTGAGTGCAAATGGATTAGAATAAAATTTAATCAAAAGAAAAAAACGTATAAAGCAACATGAAGTAAATTCTGAAATTAGAATAGACGGCCATAATTGAAGAGCTAAAGACAACACAGGCAGCTGAACGTTTTCTTTCAGTGTCAGGCAGGTAATATTGGGTCAGTGCTTGAACCTTTGTTGCCTTTTACATAACCTAAATGTTGAAACTGACTGCATGATTGTCAAATTTGCAGATGCATCTATGGCTTTGCGGAAGGATTTGAATCAATTATGCAAATAGACAGATGGCAGATGAAAATTATTACATAGAAATGCAAAGTATTGAATATTGAGCAAAACAATATGCAACATGAATTGACTGAGTTGAATTGACTCTGCTACCAATGTCTAGACGGTGGTAACTAATAAGATGCTGAGATATAGAACAAGAAATGTGGAATACAAGTCTACTGTAACAATGTTGAAGCTGTGTTTACAGTGGTTGTAATGCGTAAAGCTCCAACTGCCAGTCAAGAAAAATGGATATGCAAGATCTTAAAAGGGTCCAGGGAAAACCACAAGAATGATCCCAACTGTAATGGATATAACCTATGGAATATGTTTTGAAACTTTTAATTGTTTTAAAGGTTGGAGTAGTTGTGGAGAATTTCCATTACTGGCTTAGAATTAGGAGAGGGCTTTTCTTTTGTCCAGCACCACAAATATGCTTTTCAAAAAGAAACACACATTTAGCTGGTGGCAACAAGGTTACTGAGGAACATTGAGTATGGCAGGTATCAATTTTACATTGTTCTTCAATTGACTTTGTTCTTAATGTACATGTTAAAGACACCTACCTCCTGTTTTAAATACTTGGAAACCCTAAAAAATGCCCTGTACTATATCAGTGGGATTAATATTTCCAGATTTGCTGCAGGATACCTATTGCTTAATTGCCTGATTTAATTTCCACTTCTCATTCCTCCTGTAGGCAAAGGGGGCTCCAAGCAAGATGTCAATAACAAACCACTTACAACCTCTTTGTAATTCCTATCAGATACACAATAAGGTAGAATAGCATAACACCTACTCTTTTATAGTAAACATTTTAGAATTCTGGAATAAATACTGCTTAACCAAGAGAGAGGTCTTGACAACATGCCCCAGAAAGTCTTCCAATGTATTTCAAAAGTCCTTCTCTAATGTCCAGCAGTAAGAGAACAGTAAAGTTGACATACAAAGAAGTCTTCTTAATGACATGTTTACTCCCAATCAGCAGGTTTCCTTCAAGAGAGAGCAGTGGGTTAACCACAATCCAATGAAATACCACGCCACCTCATTAAGGACTCTAACAAGCAATTTACTTGGAGTGTCAGCCCCAAAGCAATCTTCTGGGCAGCTGCTGCGAGCACAAGTTTTAATTCCTTTACCAAGATGGCCTCTTGTAGACCAAACCAGCATTTCAGTTTAAGACTCCAACCTGCCCAGCTGCTAGGTTCTTCAGCAACCAAAATATTCAAGGAAAATTGCCCCAATTCTACCCTTTCATTTGTCACTGACCATCAAGGAAAACATTTGGAATGTGCAGGTTTAACGTACTATGAACAGTAAAAAAGCAATTCACCCTTTCCATCCCAAAACTAATACTTTGTGCTATGCTGATGAAGAAATGCCAGACCAACAGTAAAAAGTCAGCTGCATAAAACAACAAGAAGATTTGAAGACATTCTATTCTTTGCACTAGTTTCATCCTTCCATCTGACTAAAATTGATCTATATGGCTCCAGTCAATGTGGTAGCATATTTAAACAAAAGTAAGTTACTGAGGCTCTGTAGAGGGGTTTTCCAGTTGGTGTGAAATGATTCTTTCCAGATCAGATGATGGCAGTTTACGTTAGCTGTCACACTTAGCATCAACTTAAATCAAATTTCCACTGGGGTGTAAGCCATTATCAAACATGGAAGTGAACAACAGGGAATCAAGTGTCCATACAGAGCATGCTAAGGATACCCTTCATAGCGCTGTGAAACTCATTGCTTATTGGGAAAGACTAATACTAGATTTAGCAACTCAAATTAATTAATCATATGAAAGCTCTGCACTTCTGCCACAACAAATTGTGAATGGTATTACATAATTAAATATCCATGGGAGAGAAGGCTCCATGACCATTCCCATCCTTCCTATAGTGAAACTCTATACATGAGTTCAAAAACAAGGCTGAGAGCACCCAACCATATTTGACCAGGTGTTAAATGTCTGCTGATGGTTACCTACTACCTGAGGCACCACCAGCATTCAAAAAAAAATTAATTCATATTACTTATGAACAAGAAAAAGTGAAGACACAAGAGACTGCGGATGCTGGAATCTGGAGCAACAAGCAAAATGCTGGAGGAACTCAACAGGTCAGGCAGCATCTGTGGAGGGAAGTGGACAATTGATGTTCCGGCTCTTGATCTGAAACGTCGACTGTCCATTTCCCTCCACAGATGCTGCCTGACCTGGTGAGTTCCTCCAGTATTTTGTTTGTTGAACAAGAAAAAGTACTGGAGGTAACAAAGACTGTGGCTGGGCAAATTACTGGCGTCTATGACAAGGAGAAAAACTATCTGTTTCCATAAGATCTATTTCAGCTACTTACCAGGCCAACAGCCTACTTTAAATCATTAGCAAAGCAAGCAAAAGTGTCATCAACAATGCTAACATTCAGCACATATTATCAATAATTTGCTCACCAATGCTCACTTAGGGTCATAGCAGAAACATTCAACTCCAAGCCTTTTCCAAACATGAGGGGAGAACAAAAGAACACAAGAAATTGAAGCAGGTGCCAAGGCTATTTGGCCTCTTTGGTCTGCTCTGCCACTTAATTAGATCATGGCAGAGGGGAGAGTTACTGCCCTGGATGATCCAGCAGCAGTTGACCAGCTGTGGCAAAGAGCTGTCAGAAGACTGAAGTCTATGAGGATAAGGAGATAACACTTCACTGAATGTTATCATGCGTCACACACTGTCAGATGGGTATACATGTATGAGCTAGGGAACCATGATATCAGTCCAAGAACATCATTGTAATAATTCCAAATACCAATATCCTAGCTACAGCCATGTTCATTAATGGCCATCACACCTCTGTAATATGAGATGTTTTCTTTACTTCACTTCTCGGGACCTGGGCTTCACTGACAATATCAGAATTCATTCCCCATCCCTAATTTTGAAAAGGTAGTGGTGAGTCACCTTCTTGAAAATTACAGTACTTCTGGTGTAGGTATTCTTAATATGCTGTTAGGTAGGGATTCAGACAATGACACTAAAGAAACAGTGATACATTCCCAAGTCAGCATGGTGTGTGACCTGGAGGAGAACCATTTGCCTGAAGCTTTCATCTGTCTTGGTGATAGAGAGTGAAAATGTGGGAGGGGCTGTTGGAGTAACCCAGGTGAGTAAATCTGATGCAGTCATTGTTGACTGGTAGTTAAGGGATAGATCACTTATGGTGGTGAATGGAATGCCAATCAAATCACCATGTGCAACAAAAGAGAGTCCAGCCATTTCCCCTTGACATTCAAAAGTATTATCATCATTCAAATCTTTACATTGACCCCCTGGGAGTCAACTGGACCAGAAGTGTAAATACTGTGATTAGAGAAGAAGGACAAAGGCTGGATATTCTGTGTCAAGTATCACCTTCTGACTCCCCAAAGCCTTCTGCCATTTATGAGGTACAAGGCAGAAGTTGATGGAACAGTTTCTAATTTCCTGGATGAATGTAACTCCAACTTCTTTCAAGAAGCTTAACACCATCCATGACTAAGCAACTGGCATGGTCAGCCCAACACAACCTTAAGCATTTCCTCATTCCACCACCGGCATGTCATGGCTGCAATATGTACCATCTAGTAGGTTGTCCACATTAATTCACAAAGACCTTTTCACCATTATCTTTCAAATCTGTGACCTCTTTCACTTAGAAGGACCTATGAAAATAATTACACCCAAGTCCCTCTCCAAATGAAACAACATCCTAACTTGGAAGGTTAGGTGGATCTGTTCTCCCCTCCTCCCCACACCTACCTATCACTATCTCTTACCCACATTCTACCTAACACCACCCTGTGCTCATCCCGCCTCCCCTCCTTTGTCCACCTATCACTGCTCTGCTTTCCTCCTATATATTCCCCTTTCCTATCTTCAGTCTCAAAGAAAGGTCCTGACCCAAAACGATGACTGCCTGCTTTTCTTCACGGATGCTGCCTGGCCTGCTGAGTTCCTCCAGCATCATCGTGTTTTTCATCTAACTTGGAAGATGTTTCACTTCAGTATCATTGTATCAAAATCCTGAAACTCTAAAGTAACAGGGATTGCAGAGATTCAAGAAGATGGTTCACCTTAACCTCTCAAGAGTTACCAGAGATAAACGATACACATGGGTCTTACCAACTATAGCCACTAAAATGAATAATTTTAAGATAGAGGTTAACCTCAATATCAGACACCTGAAAATATATTCTCTTCCATTCCTTTGTCTAGAAATTAGCTGCTGCATGACATATTTCAAATTCTAAACACAATGGGTAGAAATCTGTCCTCTGTTGAATGCACCAAATGCACAATGTACTTTGTTCTCTGTTTGAAATCAATGGAAACAGATTTTAAAACTGGAGTTCCATGTTCATAATCTACCATATTACATGTTTAAAATATGTGACCAAGGACAAATCTCTATCCGAGTAACTGGCAATGCACTTGAATATTATAACTTCCCGCCATCTTTTCAGGTGACATAACCTCACATATTTGGATATCTATTACACCACTGCTATCTTGTCGTCTAAAGATTACCAAAATGTTGCAGGTCTTTTAAATCAACTGTTAATTTTTCCGTGATGTAAATGGCATTTTTCTCACCATCCTTCTTGGGTATGTTATTTAAAATATATTTACCTCTTCCTGGCTGAGTTTATAATGCGTGGTTCCTTTAATTTTGTTATCAATCAGAATGTTAACTTGTTTTAAGAAAGAGAGCAAGCAGTAAAGCCTTGTTCTTGGCGTTGTTTCTTTGATTAATGTGCAGGCGTGATTTTACTCCTTCTCACGCTTGTATTGGAATAAATTGGAGTTGGCGATTCCCTTTCAGGATTTTGTATTAATTCCAAGTAGTTTCGGCAATATCACAGATGTATAGAAGGGGAAACAAGAACATGAAGGATGAAGGAAGAGTATTTGAGTTGGATTTTGTTGAACGGTGCTGAGAGATGCCTGTGATCTATATGAAAAAGCATGGGACGCTGGGCCGAATGGCCTGCTTAAGTGTTGCATACCTGTTTCTATCTTTCTAGGGGATATTTGCAAACACTTCTTGGCCGGATGTCTCGAAGAATATTTTTGAAGCATTTTCCATGCATGCCCGACGGACTCCAGCTCTCCGTCCCAAAGTGTTTCGTACAGTCCAAGGTACCCCTTGAAATCGGCGAGATGCAATCTATCGTTACTGCAGCACTTGCAGGGTACTCGTGATTGGGAGAGTCCAGGGCGCGGCGCTGTTTGTCTCGTCGCAGTCGCTGCTGTCTGCATTAGCATGTGTCTCAATCTACAAAACAACGGTGAACTATCCAAAAGATTCTTCCCTTCTGAATGATCGCTGGTGATGCCATCGATATGGTGGAAGTGAATCTTTTTCAACCCCTATTTGTGGCTTCTCTTTGCTTAAGCCATTTTCACAACAACGTCTAGAAGATTGTTCATGTTACGACCAGCTTGAAGGAGCCAAACTGAAACAACGAGAACACGATTCAGCGATGCGAATTGAAATAGTTGTAGAATTGGAGACATTCTGTTTTTGTTTCTTGTTTCTGCCTATCACAGATTTATTTTGTCAGACCCCATTTTGCAAACCCTGCAACATCTTGAGAAGTGAAACACTCCGCGACAATTATCAATTTGGATTCTGAGTAAAATAACAAGTATGAGCAAGAGGTTTTGGTGCAAGTGGCTTAGCTATTCATTATCAGACCCAGCCTGCCCAGATCGAATTCTATTGGCTGCCTGTTGTGAAACTGCCAACTGGTATTATTCTGCTGAGGGTAGATAAACTCCCCTTTTTTGACCTGGTTAAACCTATCCTTCTTCATTCTCACAACTAAACAGTGTAAGAAAATCACAGATTTCTTTATTAGCCGGTAACCAATGCTACTTAACCTCTCACCTTTCCAGCCGACCAAAGCAAAGTCACCTTTTGCCGTAAAAAGCCAGTTCCCTGAACAATTCCCATCCCTGTGAACTTATCAGGATCATGAAACCCAGTCCCTAGTTCCTCAACCCCAGTTCAATTCAACTGTTAACCAACTATTACACATTCTGCCTCTGTGCTGAAATAGTATTTGGTGCTATCTCTTCTTTCCTGGCAAAACTGCTACCTCCAAAAATATATCCTTGTATTCTATGTCCACGACTGCTCCATCAGCACCCTAACCCTAACTTTCCCATAATTAAGCTGATCTCTGTCATTTTTAAAAACTTAAGATCACGCTGCATTATCTTCCCTTTGCACAGGCTTCACCATGGCCAATTACATCCTCCGCCTCTGATGCAAGCCCTCATCATCTGCCTCAATGAGACTATCACTTTTTGTTTTCATCCTTACTAAACAGGGTATACCTGCAAGAGAAACAAAGGACTACAGATGCTGGAATCTAGATGAAAAACACTATGATGCTGGAGGAAATAGCAGGCCAGGCAACATCTGTGGAGAAAGGCAGGACTTTAGGACTCCTGAAGAAGGGTCCTGACCCGAAGCATTGACTGCCTGCTTTTCTCCACGGATGTTGCCTGGCCTGCTGAGTTCCTTCAGCATCATCATGTTTTTCATTTATACCAGCAAGACTTTCATGTTGAATACGACACCGTCGTTTTGGGAGTTTCCTAAGAAGGATCTGTTCATGGGCTCTTCCTCAGCATTTACTGATATAGGCAGCTTTCACAACTGGACTTCCTAACATCTATCTTGACCATTCCATCAACTGTTAGGCCTAGGGATTAGATTGAAATGATTTAGGTGCACTAAAGCATTTCTTCATGCAATGCTAAAAATCGGTTTGGGTACCGCACGAAACAAGTGACAATGGCACAGCAGGTAGTGCTGCTGCCTTACCGTTCCAGTGACCTGGGTTCAACCTTGACTTCTGGTGCTGTCTGCATGGAGTTCATACGTTCTCTCCGTGGTGGCACAGGTTTCTCCTGGGTACTCTGGTCTCCTCCCACATCCCTGGGAGGAAATTGGTAGGTTAATTGGTTAATGTAAATTACCCCTTGGGTGGCAAGAGAATCAGGAAGGGACTGATAGGCGTGTGAGAGAGAATAGGTCACAGGGAAATAAGTGGGGCAATGGGAATGATGGAATTGCTCCAAGAGCTGACATAGAGTCAATGGACCAAATAGTCTCCTTCAAGGTTAAAAGAAATACAGTATGGGAAAGCATAAAGTTCATTGAAAGCTCACTGTCACATTCCCTACATTGAAACAGTAAGCTGTTGAGCTGTGCAATTCCCATGAAAAGCTCCCATCTGCCAGATTGTTGATGCACTGATCACATGGAAGAGTGTCAGACCTTAAAGGAGTTTTCCTCATGGCAGCCACAGTATTGCTGCATAAAAACATGCCATGGAGGTGAGGGAAAGCATAAGGGAGGAGTGGACAATGCAATCCTCAGTAGGTGTTCTCGCTCCCTCCCCACCCCCCATGATCTGCTGCCATACATATCTCCATAATAATGAATCAAAAAGCTTGAAGTCATATGTTGATGGTCAAGAATCCAAAGTGAAATTGTTGGGAATATGGTCTGATTACTGAGCAAATAGTGTGATCCAATTTCTAGCATTTTGGTGCATACTCACTATTACCATGGAGTTTCTCAGCTTCACATTTCTCCAGCTAAACATATAAAAACTGAATTCCTCATTTTCAGCACCATCTCCATATCCTTACTGCTGAATTCATCCTTCCCACCCTGCCTACTGAATGAAGCTGTTCTACAGCATCAATATCCTATTGAACCCTGACCTGTGTTTCTCAGCTGATATCATCTCCAGCACAAAGTCTCCTTTCACCCTCTCCACTTCCACAACTATCTCAGCACATTTGTAACTGAAACCCTCCGCAGCCTCCCATTTTACACTCTACGTAAACATTCAAATCTCTGCTGTCCGCATCCTATCCTGAACGACTTACTATTCATGACTTGCTTTAAATCATGACAAAATTCAAAATTTTATTTGTGCAGTCTTAAATCAATGCTGGCACTGCTTCATATCTTTGTAATCTTTGCCAATGTCTCAATTCACTCTGAATACTTCATTTACTTAACTCTATCCCCTTGAGCATCTTCCCCTGCCTCACCTCATAACCAGAGGTAATGCTTTGAGCTCCCTAGAATTGTTTCCCTGTTCCCTTTTGTTCCTTCAAATCCTCACCTATTTTAACATGCTTTTTAGAATCTACCTTTCTAACCAAGGTTTTGGTCATCCATCTTAAGATCTATCTCTTTGGGTCAACTTTATTCATCTGTGAAATGTTCTGGAACTTTCTCCGTGATGCAATTTTTTTACCTTATTAAATAAATATACCTGGCAGAAGAGTAAACTAAATCCGTTTAATTAAGAATATTAGATTAATTGGTTACTGGTTAAATCCTGCATTCAAAATATGACCATATCAACAAACTTTGAAGTAATCTTATATTAAAAAATTTCTTAAATAGATTTGATAAGAAAGTAGGTTTGTTTGGTTGAAAACTGACAATAATAAACTGCCTCCCCTGCAGGTGTGTTAGCAGCTCCTGTAATCTTTCCATTGAGGCTGAGATTGTGCAGGTCGTTAACATCATAACGAGCCCTGGACCAACTGGCACCGATATGGAACATTGAACTTCTGATGGGAGAGATTATTTCAAACCTTTAACGGATTGAGAAGGAAAAAAGTACCCCAGGGAATAAAGAAAAGAATCCTTTATTTCTTAAAAAGGCAGCATGTATCAGGATTTTTTTACACATAAAGATTCAAAATTAATATTCTTATTTTGAAATAAGGATTTTATTCTTATCTGTAGAATATGATACAATTTCAATACAACAATTATTGCTAAACACTTGCTTTGACTGATATTTTAAAAAAATATTATCCACATTGATGTGACAAAATCAAAGGAAAGTAATTTTAATGCATTCCAACATTGGTGTTTCAGTAAATCAATCATTTAATTATTTAGCACATAGGCAATTTAATCCAATGAAAACAGCAGGCAGGCATGAACTCTGAAAACGTTATCAAATTGGCCAGGTTTATCCTCTTTAGGGCAGAGTTTTGATGGGGCAATATGTTCTCTGGATCCACAAATTCTAATCCAGCCCCAATTTATTTACTGATTCAGGGATACTTAGAAATGCTAGACAGGATTCCTGCCATCAAGTGGGAACTGTGCAGGAATTCCAACAGCAGCATCTAAAGATCTGATAAGATACATAAAGGAGCGGAATCTCCCTGAAGTTTAAAACAAAACTTTCTGTTGAATGCTGGGGCCAAGACCCAAATTGCTAACAGTAAATTATCTGGTGCTGCCTCCAGGGAAGGGATGTTTGATAAGGTTCTGTCCCTCCATTTGTGTATTTATTGCTGACCCATTTCCACCTTCTACATGGTCACAGGAGGCAATAAGTACACAATCTTTGGTCCTGCCCTCCCATTGTTCTCTACATCTGTCCGGCATACAAGCAATGAATTGTGGGAGCGAGGGAGAGAAACTATTCAGGTGTTGAAGAAGTAAGCTCACTGTCAACATCTTCTCACATTCTACCCTGTGATTCCTCCCAACTTCAAATAGAACCCTGGAAGACAAATCCTCCAATCAGTCACTTTTAATTGCTCTGTTTTTCTCTCAATTCACTTTGGACTTGCTTGTGGCTTTGATTAGATTTAAATAGTCTCTGAAGGATCAATGGTTAAAAGTGACCGTTATGTCTATGCTTGAAGGTGCAGAGCCCATCAGAAACTTTGATGTATTAGCACATTTCTGATGATTGTAATAACATATGTTGCATAGTTGTTGAATTGGAGAAATGGGATGGAGTTAAAGTTCAAATTAATTTTTGCAGGTCCTGTTGTTCCTAGAACTTCAATTTGAAAACCTGTCCAAAAGCCACATACTTCCTCTTGTAACTTCACTGCCTTAATCCTTAGAAAACTTCCTCAGGAAAGCAATTGGATCTGAATGTTATTGCCTTTTATTCATAGAAGTGGGTAAAGACTTAACTTTCCCTCAAAGCCTGATTTCTCGTACTTATGGAAATTCATCCAAGAGCCAAGACTTTAGCAGTGTTTTAGTGATTGAAAGGTTATTGATGGCTTTGGGTGATCATCAAATGTGCATCTAAAAAGCAAATCACCATACATGTTTGTTTTTGAATAGCATTTGACTAAACCACACACCTGCATTTCTAACCACTATTATAATCACACTGATGTTTATGAGATAAATATGAATCAGGCAAAGAGAAATGCTGAAAATTTTCTTTTTAGATTGAAAGCTGATGTGGAGGGAAATGGTCAGTTGGGTCATTGTAGGTGGTATTAAGGATGAGGGTAATTAATACTTGGCTTCAGACTACTGCTTTTTTCTCCATATTAATGATTTGGGCAAATATTTATAATTTCAAAAGTTTATAAATGATGTATAAAAATTTGTAGCAGACTTCAGGAAGGCTGGTCAAATAAAATTTAAGGCAGAGATGAGAAATAATGTATTTTCATGAGAAGAAATAAACTATAAAGTAAATGGTATAATTTAAATGGAGTGCGAGAATGGAGAATCACGTTATTTTTTCCATCAAAGATCTTTGAGGGTACAGTTAAAGTGAAGAAGTGGTTTAAATGATTTGGGATTCTGGTGTTATAAATAGTGGTAGTATTGTGCTCAATTCTGGGCACCACACGTTTGTGGAATGATATCCACAGAGAGAAGATTTAAAGAAACTAAAGTCTTGCATTTCATGACCTCAGTAGCCCCAAATGCTGAACAGCTAATAAAGTTCTCTGAAAGTTTAGCCACTGTGATAATGTAGGAAATGTGGAAGACAAAATTGCTCAGAGCTACATACAAGGAACAGCAAAATGAGTAGGATTTATTTAATTTCCTATTGGTTAAAGGAAATAAGTTGACCATTACATGGGGATATATCCCATGCTATTCTTTGAAAAAGCACTGTGGGATATTCTATATTTACCCAAGAGACCGGATAGGACCTCAGATTAATACCTCATCTAAGTAAGAACGAGCATTTCGGTTGCATGGAGAGATTAGAGTTAACTAGGATTTTTCTCAGGAGATTTAATAAGAGGTATTCAAACTTCTAAAGGGTTTTAATAGAGTAAATAAGGAGAAATTATTTCCAATGACAGAATGGCCAATATCCAAAGGCAATTGCCAAGAGAAATAGAAATTGATGGGAGCTGGGCTATGTGGACAGCCAAATAAGTCAAGATCACCAAATAAAGAGATTAGGATGGTACAGGCTTGCACGTTTTATATTTTTGCACAATGTCAGGATATACCCAATCAATTGAGTCTTTGCTAAAGATATTGTGCAAAGTATTTGAAGGCTGTCGTAGGGCTGGTATCAGTGTCTCCGGAACAGGAAAGTATAACACAATGCAGATTCATAAGAGTTAATTAATTACTTTGTTTCACAATCATTTCACCCACATAGAAGTAAATGACACCAACATGTGGCTTGATATGGGTTGTATGTAACATGATGGTGAATGTGGCTGATCATAATAGTTTATAGATTTCTGCAGCTGTGATGTATAATGATGTTGTCATGAACCTCTCAAGCCAGTGTTGACATATCACCTCTGTGCAGGCTGTTGTGATTTCTCATTAACCACAGGTAGGGCACAGCGTATTTCTCACTCATAACAATGTGAATACCCCTAAGATTTGTAAGATTAGTAATCATGGTACATATGAACAGAGAATTTGCAAACTTTGGATGGCTACTATTCTAAGGCACCCTTGAGCAATGAACATACTTTAAATGGGTTTAAGCAAACCAAAATGTTGCATTATCGCTGAGTGTATTACTTTCCGTGCTTCAGTGTTTATATCATCCTCTCGACTTTTATGGGAATTTAAGTTATTGTCATAGTCTCCAGAACCCAATTGTATGTTTAAACTAGGCATACAAAATTGGCCAAGGATGAAGGACTAATTTCCTGACCCAAAAAATTTGATTTTCATTAGGAAGTAGATCATTTTTGGTTTTCACAGACCAGCTTTAAACTAAAGGGTATGGATTTGACACACTGATTTACACTGGATTGACTGATTGCACTTGCATGACCACAAAAAAAATACATAAAAATTCAAACAAAGGTCATGTGGCCCAGTCAGCCCATGTCAGTATTTTCCTTCCCTCTGAGTAAATAGTTCTAATTACATTATTTGCCCATGTGAGTCAACCCAAACTCAATAATAACATTGAAATGTTATGTGAACATCTGTTGCTTTGCACTCATGGATAAGTAAAATTAACTTGTCACTCTTCTGGAACAATACTTCACTCACCTTCCAACTGCAGACCCTTGTACCTTGACAGACCAGATAATTGCTCCTGCAGTTGGAACTACTTACTGAAGATGGCTCCAAAACATGTTACACATCTCAATAATTAAATCTTCAGTGAAACTTAGAGCTACACTTTTCTGAATCTTACCTACGGAGCACATAGGAGTTTTGCTTACACTCTAATATTATTGGTAATAATTTTACAATGTTGGTAATTCTAGCTGATTTTGGTATCATACTGTCAATCAAGGATGTAGAAGTGGAAAATAAGCTGAGATGACATCTCAGTTATAGGTGACATTGTTGTCAAATTAGTGGACTAATTATCCAGTAGATCCCATGGAAACTGGGGAATGTAAGTTCAGCTGATTAAATAATCATTTCCTCTGTAATAGTCTAATCTAATTCTGAAATGCAGCACCAGATTCTGACAAAGCAAAGTAGTTTACAAAGCTTTTCTCACACCCATGTGGGTACCGGTATCTAAACTGGGAGAGCTGGTTACCAATAACTAGATTTAGTCATACTCACAGGGTCATACTTTTCAGCTGATATCACAGAATCCTGCATCCATTTCCTTCTACCTGGGTACATTCTAAGGAATTAACATTCCTGCAAGTTGAATGACAGTTGGAGGAAGTACTGAGAGTAGCAGAAGTGCACAGAATGTACCTTGGGTGAGGTATTGAATGTCCACTACCAAGAGTGGTTTGGCAGCATTACCATTGACCAAACTGGTCAGGTCTGAAGTACACAGCTGGCAGATTGGATCTGCATCGTATCACAAATGAACCAACATAAGACGTAACCCTACTTGACTTCATCCAGACAGCATCTGTGGAAAAAGAAAAAAAGTGACTGTTTCAGGTCAGAACCTTTTTTGACCTGAGACATAACTCTGTTTCTCTTTCCACAGATGCTATCTGACATGCTGACTGTTTCCACTATTTTCTATTTTTCTTTTAGATTTTCGGCATCTGGAAGTTTTTTTGTATTCCATTAACCCCATCCACACCATTCTGCCTGTTATCAATGCTTTTGAACACAACAAATTGGTAGATATAACCACTACAGGGTCCTTGTGGAGACAAGGCTCCATCTTTACACTGAGGAGACTTTCCATTTTGTGGTACGGCACTCTTATCAAGCTACATGGAATAGATTCAGAGAAACCTGGCAGGTAGAAGCTGGACATCCATGACATACTGTGGGCAATCAGCAGCAGCAGAATTATATTCCATCACAGCCTATAACCACGGTGCCCAGAAGATCTCTCAGTCTAACATTACTATCAAGCCAAAGAACCAAGAATGAATCAGTGAATATTGTAAAAGGGTGCACCAGGAGCAATCCCAGGAGCACCTAATAATAAATGCTAAACTGGTGAAGCTAGAATGCATATTTACCAATTGATAAAACAACACGGCCAAGCAACCGCACCACGAACAGACCAGCTCAAAGCTCTGCAATCTTGACTCATCCAGTGGTGGATGACAGGAAGCAGAAGTTCCAAGAGCACCCCGATTCTCAGCAATGGCAGAACCCATCATGTGAGTGCTAAAGTCAAGTTCAAAGCAAACTACCTTCAGCCTGAAGTGATGAAATAACAATCCACTTTTGCTTCCTCCTAAGGTCCATGCCATGACAGAAGTTTATCTGTCGTAAATTCAATTCAGTCTACATGATAACAAGGAAAGGCTCAGAGTACTGGGTACAGCAAAGGCAACAAAGCCAAAGAGTATCCCAGAGCCAGATATCACCACATTGTGCTGAAGAGTTGGACTCAAGAACTAGCCTGAGTTTCAACACAATTACATCAGTGGTGTTTACCTACTAGTCTGGAAGACTTCCAAGTTACAGTCTGTCCACAAAATGTCATCCAAATCCATTCCAGCCAATTACTGCCTCAACACTCTACTCTCAATCTTCAGCAAACCAAGGAAAGGTGTTATCAACAGTGCTTTAAAGTAATGCTCACTCACCAATAAACTACTCACCAATACACAGTTTGAGTTTTATCAGGGCTACTCGGCACTTTACGGCCTTGGTCCAAAGGGGATGAATTCAAGGCTGATGGCCTTGAAATCAACGTTATACTCCATCAAATCTAGTGTAAAATATTGTAAAATTGAGTACATGCTTCCTGAAAGTGGCAATATAAGTGGCAAAAAAGCTGTACAGCTTGCTTGCCTTCATCAGTCAGGGAAGTCCTGTTGCAGCTGTATAAAATTTTGGTTTGGTCTCACTTGGAACATTATGTGCAGCAGTGTTCACCACATTACAGGAAGGATGTGGAGGCTTTGGAGAGGGTGCAGAAGAGGTTCACCAGGATGCTGCCCAGATTAGAGAGTATTAGTTATAAGAAGAGGTTAGAAAAATTTGGATTCTTTACTCTGGAACGTCGGAAGCTGAGGTATAGCAGTATACAAATTTATGAGAGGCAAAGATAGGGTAGACAGAGTCTTTCTCCCAGGGTGGATATGTCAAATACTAGGAAGGCATAGGCTTAAGGTGAGGGGGGGAAAGTTTAAAGGAGATTTACAAGGCAAGTTTCTTTTAATAGTAAGAGTGGTAGGTGCCTGAAACATGCAGGCAAGGTGGTGGCTGCTGATACAACAACAACATTTAAGAGGCACTCAGGCAGGCACATGAACAGGTTGGGAATGGAGGGATATAGACCATGTGCAAGCAGATGGGATTAGTTTAATTTGGCATCATGGTCAACACAGAGATCGTGGGTTGAAGGACCTGTTCCTGTGCTGTACTATTCTATGTGCTATGATTCCAGGGCTTGCTTCAAGAGTTCCTCAGGTCACTGTCCCAGGCCAAATCATTTTCAGCTACTTCTTCAAAGATTTTAGTTCCATCATGGCAAAAGTGGGGATGTTATGTTCTAGTTTCAACTCATCCTTGCATGTTGCAAGACTAGAAATGGCTGATAAGTGTCAGGAAACATTCATGTAAGATAATAATCATACCTAAGAAGAGAATCTAAACACCTAACCTTGACATACAACTGCAATGCCAGACCTGAGACCCCACCATCAACTAAGCAAGGGTTGTCATTAACCTGAAATGTAATTGAATCAGCCACATGAAATCTGAGGTTTCAAAGGCTGGGTATTCTGCGGTGACTGACTCAACTCCTGACACCCCATGGCCTTTCCAGCATCTCTGTGGTACAAGTCAAGAGCGTGAAAGAATGTTCCTTGATCCCTCATCTCTAACTACACAAGAAAGGTGACACCATCCATCATATAGCAGCCCATTTGACTCATAGCTCACCCACCACCCAAACCATGCAATCCCTTCATTAAGGCATCTTAGCTGCAATATGTACTGCCTACTTAATGCACTGTAATTACACAAAAAGGCTATTCAGACAGTATTTCCCAAACCCATGCCCTCTACGATCAAGAAGGAAAATGGTAACAGGTGCATGGAAATTTCACCATCAGCAGTTTCTCCTCCAATTCACACATGTCATTCTTTCATCAACTTTGGATCTGAATTATGGTGCTCTCAGTGTAGAATATACAGTGACAGCATAGTAGAGTTAGAAGACAGGTGGTTCAGGAGTTCTTAAGTGTCTGAAGATCGCCGTTATGGCTATTTAACAAAAAAAATGTTGTTGCGGCTGCATGATGTGGGAGCTGGTGGACCCCATTGTGGTTTCTGTTGACCACATCAGCAGCAAGTGTTGGTTGCTTGAGGAACTCAGGCTCAAAGTTGATAACCTGGAATCTGAGCTTCAAACACTGCGACGCATCAGGGAGGGGGAGAGTTACCCGGATGCTGTGTTTGAGGAGGCAGTCACACCCATTAGATTAACTACTTCAAATTCGGACTGTGGTCAGGGACAAGAAGGTTTGACTGCAAGTGAGGCAGGTCGGGGGATCCAAGAGGTAGTGCTGGAGGAGCCTTGGCCCTTGAGCTTGTTCAACAGGTCTGAGATTCTTGCTCCCTGTGCGGATGAGAGTGGGGGCCTGTAGGATAGATGAGCAACTGAACCGTGACACTGTGGTTCAGGGAGCCATTTGGGGGGTGGGGGGGGGTGGGGAGGGTAAGGGGAGAGAAGAGAAATGTAGTTGTAATTGGGGCTGGTATAATCAGGAGAATAGACACAATTCTCTATCGCAAGGATCACAAGTTCCGAAGGCTGTGTTGCCTGCCTGGTGCCCGGGTTCAGGACATCTCATCTGACCTGCAGAGGAATTTGGAATGGGAGGGGAAAGATCCAGTTGTTGTGGTCCGTGTTGATACCAACAACATAGGTAGAACAAGGAAAGAGGTTCTGCTGAGGGAATTTGAGCAGCTAGGGACTAAATTAGAAAGCAGAACCAAAAAGGTAATAATTTCTGGATTGTTACCTGAGCCATGTGCAAATTGACACAGGGTCAATAAGATCAAAGGGTTAAATGCATGGCTCAAAGATTGGTGTGGAAGAAGTGGGTTCGAATATGTGGGACATTAGCACCAGTATTGGGGAAGGAGGGGGCTGTTCCGATGGGATGGGCTCCACCTGAACCATGCTGGGACCAGGGTCCCGGCAAATTGCAAAACTAGAGCTGTGGATAGGCCTTTAACCTAAATTGTAGGGGGGTGGGTTCGACAGAATGGAAAAGTATGGATAAAATAAAAGGGAAGAAGGGTGCAGGAGAGGTTACTGAAGTCTTCAGAATAAAGAATAAGACAGAAAGTTTAGAAAGGAATAAGAATTTTACTTCAGGCAACATGGAGACAAATTTGAGAAAAAGGGTGGTGAATACAGGACTGAAGGTGTTATATTTGAATGCAAGCAGCATATGAAATAAGGTATATGAGTTTATAGCGCAGTCAGAAATTGGCAGGTATGACATTGTGGGCATCATAGAGTCGTAGCTGAAAGAAGATCTGGGAGCTAAACGGCTGGGAGCTAAACATCCAAGGATACACATCCGATTGAAAAGACAGGCAGGTGGGCAGAGGGGACAGGGTTGCTCTGTTGGTAAAAAATGAAATCAAATCCTTAGCAAGAAGTGACATAGGATCAGATGAAGTAGAATCTGTGTGGGTAGAGTTAAGAAATTGCAAGGGTAAAAAGACACTGGTGGGAATTATATGCAGGCCTCTGAATGGTAGCCAAGATGTGGGGTACAAATTACAACAGGAGATAAAAAGGCATGTAAGAAGGGCAATGTTACGGTGGCCATGGGGGACTTCAATATGCAGGTAGATTGGGAAAATCAGGTTGGCACTGGATCCCAAGAGAAGGAATTTGTAGAATGCCTATGAGATGGCTTTTTAGAGCAGCTTGTGGTCGAGCCCACTAGGGAAATGCAATTCTGGATTTTGTGTTGTGCAATGAACCAGATGTGATTTGGGGCTTAAGGTAAAGGAACCCTTAGGAAGCAGTGATCATAATGTGACAGAATTCACCCTGCATTTTGAGAGGGAGAAGATAAAATAGGATATATTCGTATTACAGTTGACTAAAAGTAACTACAGAGGTGTGAGAGAAGAGCTGGCCAAAGTTGATTGCAAGGGGAATCTAGCAGGGATGATGGTAGCCAGCAGCAATGGCAGGAGTTTCTGGGAGTAATTCAGAAGACGCAGGATCGGTTCATTCCAAGGAAGAAGAAGCATTCCAAAGGGATCATGAGGCAACTGTGGCTGCATTGTGGAGGCATTAGTAGTGATCTTTCAAGAATCACTAGATTCAGGAATGGTTCTGGAGCACTGGAAAATCGCAAATGTCATTCCACTCTTTAAGAAGGGAGGGAGGCAAAAAAACAGGAAATTATAGACAAAGACAACATAAAAGCAAAAGAGAGGGCGTACAATATTGCAAAAACTAGTGGGAAGCAAGAGGATTGGGAAGCTTTTAAAAACCAACAGAAGGCAACTAAAAAAGCAATAAGGGGACAAAAGATGAAATATGAAGGTAAGCAAGCCAATAATATAAAAGAAGAGACCAGAAGTTTTTTCAGATATACTGTATAAAGAGTAAAAGGGAGGCAAGAGTGGACATTGGACTGCTGGGAAATGATGCTGGAGAGGTAGTAATGGGGAACAAAGAAATGGCGAACAAACTGAATAAGTATTTTCCATCAGTTTTCACTGTGGAAGACATCAGCAACATGCCAGAAATTTGAGAGAGTCAAGGGGCAGAAGTGAGTGTGCTATTACTGAGGAGAAAGTGCTTGGGAGCCTGACTGGATGGGCTACACCCCCGGATTCTGAAAGAGGTAGCTGAAGAGATTGTGGAGGCATTAGTAGTGATCTTTCAAGAATCACTAGATTCAGGAATGGTTCTGGAAGACTGGAAAATTGCAAATGTCATTCCACTCTTTAAGAAGGGAGGGAGGCAAAAAAACAGGAAATTATAAGCCAGTTAGCCTGACTTCAGTGGTTGGTAAGATGTTAGAGTCCATTTTTAAGGATGAGGTTTCAGGGTAGTTGGAAGCACATGAAAAAATAGGCTGAAGTCAGCATGGTTTCCTTAAGGAGAAATCTTGCCTGACAAATATGTTGGAATTCTTTGAGGAAGCAACAGGCAGGATAGACAAAGGAGAGTCAGTGGATGTTGTTTACTTGGATTTTCAGAAAGCCTTTGACAAGGTGCTGCTAAACTAGATAGGAGCCTGTGGTATTACAGGAAAGGTACTAGCATGGATAGAAGATTGGCTGACTGGCAGAAGGCAAAGAGTGGGAATAAAGTGGGCCTTTTCTGGTTGGCTGCCAGTGACTAGTGGTGTTGCCCAGGGGGTTGGTGTTGGGTCCGCTACTTTTCATGTTATATGTTAATGATCTGGATGATGGAATTGATGGCATTTTGGCCAAGTTTGCGGATGATACAAAGATAGGTGGAGGGGCAGGTAGTGTTGAGGAAGCAGGGAGTCTGCAGAAGGACGTGGACAGGTTGGGAGAATGGGCAAAGAAGTGGCAGATGGAATACAGTGTAGGGAAGTGTACAGTCATGCACTTTGGTGGAAGGAATAAAGGCTTAGCCTATATTCTAAATGGGGAGCAAATTCAGAAACAGAGGTGCAAAAGGACTTGGGAGTCCTAGTGCAGGATTTCCTAAAGGTTAACTTGCAGGTTGAGTCAGTAGTAAAGAAGGCAAATGCAATGTCAGCATTCATTTCGAGAGGACTAGAATATAAAAGCAAGGATGTAATGCTGAGGCTTTATAGGGCATTGGTCAGACCACATTTGGAGTATTGTGAGCAGTCTTGGGCCCCATATCTAAGGAAGGATGTGCTGGCATTGGAGAGGGTCCAGAGGAGGTTTACGAGAATGATCCCAGGGATGAAAGGGTTAACATATGAGGAGCGTTTGCTGGCTTTGGGCCTGTACTCACTGGAGTTTAGAAGGATCATGGTAGATCTCATTGAAGCCTACTGAATATTGAAAGGCCTTGATAGAGTGGACGTGGTGAGGATGTTTCCAATTCTGGGGGAGTCTAGGATCAGATGGCACAACCTTAGAATAGAAAGTCGTCTCTTTAGAACTGAGATGAGGAGGAATTTCTTTCACCAGAGGGTAGTGAATCTGTGGAATTCATTGCCACAGATGTCTGTGGAGGCCAAGTCATTGGGTATATTTAAAGCAGAGGTTGATAGGTTCTTGATTAGTAAGGGTATCAAAGGTTACGGGGAGAAGGCAGGAGAATGGGGTTGAGAGGGAAAAATAAATCTGCCTCGATCAAATGGCAGAGGAGACTCGATGGGTCGAATGGCCTAATTCTGCTCCTATGTCTTATGGTCTTATGGTCTAAAATGATTTAAGCAAAGGCATACATTAGAACCATATGATTCGGTGCAAGAACATTGATAGTTTTGCTGTTGACAGTGCAAAGGTCACCATCCAAGTCCAAGTCCAGATCAGCCTACTTGCAGGTGCCTCAAAGGATGACTTTTAGTGATCCAAGGTATTAAACTAGGAATAACTGCAGAAGCAATTTTAAAAGCTCAGGAAGATGTGAGTATACAAATTTCTCACATTCTGTTTAACTTTATAGTATTCTCCCCTCTTAACAACATTTCATTGTAGGCACCGTGAGGCATCACAGAAAGCATTTTACGCAATAACTTTTTATATATTTTCCAAATGCACAGACATGCCCCTCTAATACCACATAAATATCCAGAAGTTACAATGCAGAAGTAGGTAATTTCACCCAACAACTCAACATTCGTATTCATCCTCCACGTGAGTAAGCAGTTCTTATTTTATTTACCCACCCAGTTCCAATATCCCTTTTATTTCCTTTTCCTTCCTTGTCCCCTCCAATCTGATCCTGAAAGATGACATCATTTCTACTCAGCACCAACTCTGAAGTGAATTCTACAGGATTTAAATTCTCCTCAAAGGATTACAAAGAACTACACGGAATTAAAAACATTGACAAAAGCCAAAAACAGTAGCGGGCCATTTGGCTTCCCAGGCCTGTTTATCTTCTGTAAGGTCATGACTGATCTGATCATTAACTGCCTGAAACCCATATTTGTTGACTCCCCTGTAGTCTGAAAGTCAATCTCAGCTTTGAATTTATTTAATAACAAGGTGTACACAGCTTTCTGAGATGAAGAGATTCAAGATTTTCCTAAAGAAAAAAAATTTCTTCACCAAAAAGCAAAAACCTGTAATTGCTGGAAATCTGAAAAACAAAAAAAACAGAGAGTATGTCAAGAGAAGATGTGGAGAAAGAAACAAGAGTTCAACTTTCATCAGAATTGAAAAGTATCAGAAATCAAACATGTTTTATGTTTCAGAGAATGGGAAGATGAAGAGAAGAAAGGGAATGTCTGTGATAGGGTGGGGACTAAATGATACAAGTGTTGGAAATGGTAGCTAAGAGAGGAGTGTGGCTGTTAATCGCAGATGGTCTGTCTGGATGAGATGATCTAAACAGGAGAGGGATGTAAACAGAGAGAAAAAAATAATGCTGGAACTTTATGAAGTACTGCTGAGGCTAGAAATCTAAAATATAACAGAGGATTCTGGAAATACTCAGCAGGTCAGACAGCATCTGTGGAGAAAGAAAAACAATTAACATTGTAAGCTGATGACCTATCATCAGTACAGGCCAGTCGTGAAACAAACCAGAAAGACTGCTTATCTGAAATTGTTGAATTCAGTCTGAAGTTGTGAGGGCTGTAACCTGCCCAGACGGAAGATGAGACGATGTTCCTCAATTTATGTTTGGCTTCACTGGAACAGTATAAGAATTTAGAGGTCAGGGGAATTAAGTGAAATGAAGAACTCTTCCTCATTTCAGTCTTAAGTTGGTGACTCTTAAGTAAGTCTTAAGTAGGTTCTTGATTGGTAAGGGGGTTAAGGGTTACGGGCACAAGGCAGGAGAATGGAGTTGGAAAAAAAAATCAGCCATGATTGAACGGCGAAGCAGACTCGATGGGCTGAGTGGTCTAATTCTGCTCCAATATCTTATGGTCTTATGGACTCTTTATCCTTGTCTATGCAACCTTCAAGATTCCCTTGTCAGAGGAAACATTCTTACAACATCTATGCTGAGTACCATCTAAAGAGTTTTATATTTTTTCAGTAAGATTCAAACAGACTCAATGTCTGTCCATAAATAACTATACAGTAGCTTCATCCCAAGAATCAATCTCATAAACCTTTGCTGAACTCTCTCCAAGGCAAGACATCCTTCCTTTAATAAGAGACTAAAACTACATGCAGTGCTGTAAGTGGGGCCTTACCAAAGCCCTGAAGTAATTGTTCCTGATCTTTGGAATCCACCCCTCATTCAATAAATTTTAACATTTCACTTACCTTCCAAATAAATTGAGGCTTGCTTGTGACCTTTGAAAAGCATTTGTTCACACAAGTGCCCACCCTGCTCTCAAAGTCAATTTTGAGATCACTCTCAGAAACCTTGCAGGCTGTCTCTGTTGTGATGTGCACGTGTAATATTTGCTGCTCGTTATAGCACTGAAGAATTCATAACATAGCTCATCCAGCAAAGTGGGAGCCTCAGATTTTTGGATTATATGACTTTTTCCACTCACACCTGGAAGCACATTTAGCTGCATTACAAGAACCCCAAAAGTGTGGGCTTATGGTGGGCTTATAGAAGATGCTTATGTCCTTACAGGCAACTCCCTGCTATCAGTCCCTTTGCTCAAGGAAGCTGCCTCCTGCATACACTTGCCTTGCCCATATAGGTTCCTCTATCCAGTGGGTGGACCCTGTCACATACCAGCCCCACCCATCCCAAGAAGGTATGGTGTCAGTATTTTTTAATTGTTTGAGTTTACTTGAATATTATAAATGCTTTTACCGTTTGTTTTTTTTATCTTTTAATTTATTTGATCTTTCATTTTTAATGACTTCAGAATTTCCTAAATGTCAGAAACTTAGAAATTTGTAAATTAGTTTATTATTGTTACATGTACTGAGGTACAGTGAAAAGCTTTGTTTTGCATGCCATCCATACAGATCATTCATCACATCAGTGCATTGAGGTAGTACAAGGCAAAATAATAACAGAATGCAGAATAAAGTGTTACAGCTACAGAGAAAGTGCAGTGCAGGCAGACGAACAGGTGCAAGGCCATAAGGAGGTAGATCGTGAGGTCAAGAGTCCATCTCATCAAAATAGGGGACTGTTGAATAGTCTTAAAACAGGGATAGAAGCTGTCCTTGAGCCTGGTGCTTTTGTATTTTCTGCGCAATGGGAGGGGGAGAAGACAGAATGTCCAGGGTGGGTGGAGTCTTTGATTATGTTGTTCTGCAGCCCTACCAATCGAATCCCTGCAGGTGACAGAATTTGCTTGATTTAGATATGTTGCCATGCAAGTCCTTGCCACTGAGAATCTGGTTGGCTTCCTCCATCGAGTTCTCGTGGTGGGATGTGAAAAACTCGTTCTGGAGGTCACTGGCAAGCACAGGCAACTGTACAGATGACTGGACAACGTGGGCCATTGGCTTCCAATTGCCACTTTTGATCAATTCTTTTTGGATCAAAAGTCATTGTGCTCTGCAACAGAACTTCTTTCTAAGCGTCTGAGGGATAAGAGTGTTTAATGCTGGAGAAGATTATGCAATTCGACAGGGCTTAGCCCAAAGGAGGGTTCAGTCATAGGATGAAAATTTTAAATTAGAGATGTTAGGAATTCATCACTGAAGAGAAAGATAATGGGGAAGGACCATTATAAGAACTGGGCCTCCCTTGCAGCATCTGTTCCATGTGGTTTTAGGTGTATGGAGGGTTAATCAGAAGCTCTGAATTCCATTTCCATTTCCCTTTAGTTTTCCACCTTCCTCTCTCCCTCTGCTGCTTTTGGAATGTATTATGAGGCAACATTTCTTTGGTAATACCTCTATCACCTACAAGGACAAGGGTAAAAGATGCCTAGGAGCACCATCATCTCTAAGCTCCTCTTGAAGTTGCACGCTATCATTACTTGGACATACATCGGCATTTCTTCATTGATGTAGATTCAACTTAACAGCATTGTGGGAGCAACACTCCAGTAGTTCAGCCACCTTTTCGAGGAAATAGAGGCTGAATAATTAATGCTGGTTTTGCTGGTGCTACATAGATTCCAAGAATGAATATAAAAATGATATATTATTTTATAGTTTATTGAACTTTAAGGGCACAAACTAACAAATCCACAACACCACCTTGTTGCCTTTGCAAAGTGGAATATGCAATGGATACGGAACAGGCAAAATATTTGGCAACTTGTGGCATTTGGATCTGCCGTTCAACTATGCAGAAAGTAATTTTATCATTTATTTTTTTCTCACCTCCCAATTATGATGATTCAGTCTGAGGTACAGTTACAAATGAACATCTCCCATAAAGGCTCTCACCCAATTGACTATTTTTTTATGTTAGACTATCGTTCGTACTTCAGCTGAACTACTGGTAAGTGACTCCTTCCTGCGTTTTCAATTGCAGCCTTGCAGTGTTCCTTTCTTTGCTCTTGTTATGAGTGTCTCCGGAATGTGGGATGTGCCTCTGGAAAAATAAGTTTCCACTATGGGACTGATCAATTTACCTGAATTACAAGTGTGCTATTTTGTAGTCTTCAATTCTGGACTGTAATATGAGAAAATGCTACAGTTGTTTGTTTCCTCCTCTCTTAGTGTAATTTTTGGCTTGCTTCCCATTTCTACATTGGATTCTAAACCAGAGGCTAGGAAAACGCTCTCAAAGAAGCCTTGGTGGATTACTAGAGTGCAATTTGTACGTGTGACACCCTGCAGCCATGATGAGCCAAGTTTGTGGTGCACCAAATTTAACTCAGTATATGAGTTGCCAATCAAGTGTTTGCTTTCTTCTGGTGTTGTGCCTCGGGTGTTCAAGCTGCAATCATTCAGGCAAGTGCCGAGTATTGCATCATGCTCCTGACTTGTGTCCTGTGCATGGTAGAATGGCTCTGGGGAGTCAGGAATTGAGCCAACTAGTGTCTAGTGTCAATCCTACTTTTGCTTTCACAGTATTTATAAGGCTGATCTAGTTAAATGTTTGTTCAGTGGTAAACCCAGGATCTTGATGGTGCTGAACTTGACAATTTTGATGTCAAGTGCCTGGCAATTGTGGGGCATGAATAATACTCACCACTTATCAGCTTATGCCTGAATGCAGGAAGGCATATGCTTTTTCATTATCTGAGGAGATGGGAATGAAATATAATCTGGTGCAATCTTCACTTCTGATCTTATGATGGAAGAAAGGTCGTTAGTGTAGCAGTTGAAAATGGTTGGGCCAAGGATATTGTCTTGATAAGTCCTGCAGTGATACCCTGTGACTGAGCTAACTGATCTCCAACAACCATAACCACAATCATCTTCCTTTCTATTATGTATGACTCCAGCCAGTGAAAGGTTGACCTTAATTTCACTGTGGATCCTTTACATGACACACAAAGTCAATGACGATCTCTTTCACCTCACCTCTGGAAGTCAGCTCTTTTGGCAAGGTTGACTAAGGCCTCAAGCCCAACAGCTCCCAAATTAAGCATCAGTGAGCATTTTATTAGTAAATGCCACTTCCTTGGGCCATCAACATTTCCTTCCATCACTTGATGCAGAGTGAACTGATAGAGCAACATTTGGCTGGATTGGACTTGACCTGCATTTTGAGGACATAATATACATGGGTGATTTTCCTGTTGCACTGGAACAGTTTGGCCAGAGGCACAGCTGATTTTAGAGCATGTCATCAGCCTACGATTAGGATCTTGTTGGGCCTCTAGCTTTTGTGGCATCTGTGCACTCAGCTGATTCTTGAGATTGCACAGAGTGAATTGATTTTGCTGCAGGCGAGCTTCTCTGATGTTTGGGACCTCAGACGTACACTAGGGTGGTTGCATACACTTACCTTTGCACTCATGCACTCAGCTCTGCCATCACTGAATTTTCATGGAGCCGCCACCTCCTGCTAGTTCTTTCTTTGTCCATCAACATTCCTGACTGGCACCGAGATTCAGATTCTCCAGCACACTTTACACAAATTTCTGTTTCTCCAACTCCCAGTTAATCCCTTTAGAAATTACCAATTTATGTCTTCTAAATATTGATCTATCTACTGAGGAAAATAGATCTTTCATACATCATACATATATACCTGTGGTTGTGGGAGACCTACAGAGCTTTGCTCTGATCCATTGGTTGTATGATCTCTAAACAAGTTGTACAGGTTGGTTAGCTTCAATGTTCCCATGAGAAAATAAAAAAATGAAAGAAGGTATGGATTGAACAAACCTTCCCATATAAACTATTCTAAGGTGTCCTCTTCCATTTACTGTGAAAAATATGTCTGTTATATACTGTATCTTCACTAATTGGATAACAGAAGTATTGTTTATTATTACTAAATAGGTGGTAAAAATGACTCTAAAATGAGTCAAACTGTCCCTGTAGTTATTCTCTGGTGTTTTGAAATGCTGAAATGAGCATTGTCTGTTGTACAGCTTGGTTAAGCCTCATTTTTCTGTTCAGGTAATGGTTTTCTCTAGTCACCTGTGTAAATCTCCAGAGAACAGGCACTTCCAGCAGCAGCAAATGTAATGTACAAATAGAGTGGAGGAATAACTTCAGGGGCTGGCTAAAACTGCACATTAGTACTCCTGTGATACCTCTGTGAGTGTCTTTCTGCAACACCAGCTGACCTTGTACACAAAGGTCCACATCTCTTTTCAGATTTGATTGAGGTGAGGTTTAAAGTGCAATGCTTGTTGCAGCTGAGTGGAAGCTTTAAACAATAGATACAGCAGCTGAAAATGTCACTTATTTGAACACTGAATCCCATTCAGAGATCAATGCAAATAGATGTCAAAATCAGTAAAATGTTTGAAATGTATACATCTTCTATCACAGTCTGAATCACATGGCTGGCTAACCATTCCTTAAAAAAGTACATTTTTGGACAAAATGATATGTAATTATTTGTACAGTTTTAAATGCTAGATAGATTTTGTAGAAACTTTAAGGATGAGTTCACACTCTCCATGTTTTTATGTGACAAGGTCACTCTTGAATGAGTTAAAACAAATTATCAAATCACATGCTGGCCTCCCAAAGCTTTACTACTCCGCACAATATTTTATCACACTGAAGCATTAATTGTGAGCAAAGAATGATACAAATTCAACACACAGAAAGAAGCCATTGAGCCTGTCATGTCCATTACCAACCAGAAAAAAGTTATCAGAACTTATTTTAATTACCGGCTCTCATTCTGTAGCATTGTAGGTAATTTTTAAATAAGATAAGGATTTCTGCTTGCACCATCCTTTCAGGCAGTGATTTTCACGTCCTCCAGCTTGCTTTACATGAATTTCTGTTTCTCCAACTCCCCTCTAATCCCTCTAGAATTTGCCAATTTATGTCCTCTAGGTATTGACCTATCTACTAAGGAAAATGGGTCCTTCACATAACTTGTGGATTGGGAACAGCTTAGATTTCAGCAAAGAAGGATGAAGAAACTGATTAGGAGTGCAAAATTAGAGTAAACTTGCAGGGAGCATAGATGTAGGCTACAAAAGTTTGTAAAAATACATTAAATTTAAAAGATCAATGAAGTGTAGGTCCTCCACAGTCAGAAATAATGGGTAGTAAGGATATAACATCAGGACTGCAGGGTTTCGACCGGATATGTCGACAATTCCTTTCCTCCCACAGATGCTGCTTGACCCCACTGAGTTCCTCCAGCAGGTTGTCTGTTGCTCTGGATCCATTGGTTCTTGTTTTCCAGAATTCTATGGGTTATGGAATAGTTTCTTCAGATTGGAAGATGGCAAGTGTAATCCCACTATTTAAAAAGCAACAGAGAGAATAGGAAACTACAGACCAGACAGTTAGTATAACATCAGAAGTAGGGGGAAAATGTTAACAGCTATCATAAACACTGAGATAACAGGATATTTGGAAAATATCAACATTGATTTCTGGAAGCTAAACCATATTTGACAACCTACTGAAGTTTTTGAGGATTTAGCTGGTTGTGGATAAGGAACATTCAGTGAATGTAGTGTACTTGGATTTTCAGAAAGCCTTTGATAAAGTCCCACATAAAAGGGAAGTATCTAAAATTAAAGAACATAGTATCGGGGATAATGTACTAGCATTAATTGGAAATTCATTGACAGGCAGGAAATATAGAATAGGAATGAATATTTACTTTTAAGAGTAACAGATGCTCACTAGTGGGATACTGCAGAGATCAGTGCTTGGGCCTCAGCTATTCAAAATATACTGTATATATTAATGAGTTGAATGAGGGAATGAAATATAGTATTTTGAAGTTGGTCACCACCTAAACAGGGTGGGATTGTAAACTGTGACGATGCAAAGGGGCTTCGAGGCAACTTAGATTGTGTGAGTGGGTAAAGCATGGCAATATAAAGTGGATAAATGTGGTTATACAATTTGACAGGAAGAATTGCAAGGTGGCATTTATTTAAATGTTGTTAGATTGGCAAGTATTGACGTAAAAGAGACTTGCATGTCCTTGTGCATCAGCCACTAAAAGCAAAACAGGTGCAACAAACAATAAATAAGGCAAATAGCATGTTGGTTTTCATAGCAAGAGTATTGACTACAGGAGCAGAGATATCTTGCTACAATTATACAGGGCCTCAGTGAGACTAAACAAAGAATATTGTCTGCAGTTTTTGACTACATATCTAAGAAAGGGGGTGCAATGGGTTTTACTCAATTGATTCCTGGGAATGGCAAAACAGCCATATGAGGAGAGATTAGATCAATTAAGTTATTGGAGTTCAGAAAAATGAGAGGGGATTTAATTAAAACTTATCGACAGACTCGATGAAGGGAAGATGTTTACAGTGTTTGGCACAAGGGGTTGCAGACTCAAGTTACAGGACAAGACATATAGGACAGAGCTGAGGAGAAATTTCTTCTCTCAGAGTGTGGTGAACCTGTGGACTTTGCTACCACAGAGAGTTGCAGAAGCCAAGTCACTGAGTATATTTAAAAAGGATTTACAGATAAGTTTCTAGATGTAATAGCACCAGTGGCTGTAGGGAGAGAGCAGGAATATAGACTGAGATAGATAATAGCTATGAACGAATTGAATGACAGTATGCTTAAAGGGCTGAATGGCCTGTTACTGCTCCTACTTTCCATGTCTCTATGTTTCCTCTGCTGGACCCATCCTTCCTGTCCTTCACACAACTGATTTAAATCTCCACTCGGCCTTCTCTCCCCCCACAGAAATCAGAATCAGGTTTATTTTCACTGACTTATGTATCATGAAATGTGTTGTTTTGTAGCAGCAGTACAATGCAAAGACATAAAATTACTATAAATTACAAAATAAATAAATAGTGCAAAAAAAGGAATAATGAAGTAGTGTTCATGGGTTCATAGACTGTTCAGAAATCTGATAGTGGAGGGGAAGGAGCTGTTCCTAAATTGTTGAGTGTGTGGGTCATCAGGCTCCTGTACCTCCTCCCTGATGGTAGTAATGAGAAGAGGGCATGTCCCAGATGGTGAGGGTCCTTAGTGATGGATGCCACTTTCTTGAGGTACCACCTCTTGAAGATGTCCTTGATGGCGGGGAGTGTTGTGCTTGTGATGGAGCTGGCTGCGTCTACAACCCTCTCAGCAACTTCTAATGACTAAAATTCTTCGGTCCTGGAAATATCATATAAATCTCTGTACTTTTTCTCGTGCTAACACATCCTTCCTGCAGTGTGGTGATCAGAACCATACTCTAGCTGGAGCCTAACTAGTGTTCTCTACACCTTTTGACACAATCTTCTGTACCTCAGTCAAGAAAAGAACTTATCCACTTGTCTTGCTACCTTCGGGGATATGTGGATATGCACTCCAAGCTCTCTCTGTTCTTCTGAAGCCTCAGTACCCTACCATTTATTGTGTATTTCTTTACCTTGTTTGCCCTCCCCAAAAACATATTCTCCAACTTAAATTCCATTTGCCATTTTTCGGATCCAACCAATCTATTGACATCTTTCTGCAGTCTACAGCTTTCTTCTTGGTATCAACTACACCACCAGTTTCAATATAATCAAACATTAATTAGGCTCTTAACTTTGCCCAAATGATTGAAATATGCTACAAGAATACAGGAGAACAAGCAGAACTCCACAGAATCCACTGCAAACTATCTTCCAGTCACAAAACTGCTCTGAGCCAGTTTGGGATCCATCCCTTTGAATTCCATGGGCTTTCAACTTTTTGATCAGTTTGCCATGTGGAATCATGTCAAACACGTTATAGACCACATCAAATACACTAACCTCCACAACCCTTCTTGCTATTTCCTAAAAAAATTATCAAATTAATTAGAAACAGCATATGAAAATTCTTGATTAAATCAATGAGTTAAATGATGATTTATTTGTCACTTTAAGTTCCTATAATATCTTTATTTTATGTCCTTTTTATATGATGATATCTCATTGATTGTCACCACTCTCCTTAAGACCATCTCCATCACCACAACCACCCTTACAAACTCTGTTGTTCTGCTTCCTCCCCATCTGTAATCCCACTATTATTAGCCATCGTTCCTTCAATCACATTCTCTTCTTACGCACTTTCACCTCACCACCTCCTTTTACCCCTTTGTAATCCTTTTTTATTGTCCACTTTTCCTTACTCTCTTGTACATTTTGTTCCTTACACTTGGTACAATTTTGCCATGCTAAAGGTGCTATATAGACTTTGATATCAGCATTATTGTTTTATAAATGGACTAAGAAAAAGTAGAAACAATCTGATTTGGTAACATACTCAAAATATTGTAGATGGAAAATTAAGACACTGGAATATGTGGTATGTTTGATAAACCATAACTTATAAGAAAACTGTGAACAATGGACTGGGATAATAAACAACAAAATAAAACAAGCAGCAACTAAAAAGAGCAAGATTTCTAAAATTATACAATTCAGGATTGGTGGGTTTGCATGCAAGACCACAAGGCATTCAAAGTAAACTTGAAGTGTAAACAGGAGGAACATTAAAAAAGAAATTCTTTATGCAAAGCTTTGTTTGAACATGACTTGGTTTATCACAGGGGCGCATTTCAGATAAAGGCATTTGGATATTTTAATGAAAGAATGGATAAACATTCAAATCAGAGAAAGTTGCAGAACAACAGAGAGAGGACAAAGCCGCGAGATTAGATTGAATTGCCCGTTAATTCTCT
Source organism: Pristis pectinata (assembly GCF_009764475.1). Taxonomy (NCBI): domain Eukaryota; kingdom Metazoa; phylum Chordata; class Chondrichthyes; order Rhinopristiformes; family Pristidae; genus Pristis; species Pristis pectinata. The sequence goes on from NC_067407.1 coordinate 109,842,812, forward strand.
ACGGTTCTACCTCTGGATAAATCTTACATGGAAAAAAAAACAGACTAAAACAAGGAATTCAGCTGAATGTTCCAAAGATATATGACAGTGAAGGAGGCCACTCATCCCCTTGAATCTATGCTAGCTCTTGAGCAATCCCATCAATCCCATTCCCCCACATTTCCCCTATAACTATTCCATCTTGCATACCAGTCCATTTTCTACTGATTTTCCTACTAGCTGCATACACCAGGAGTAATTTACAACGGCCAATTAAGCTACCAACTTGGGAAGTGGGAGCAAACCAGAGCATCTGGGGGAAACTCGTGCAGTCACAGAGAGAATGTGCAAACTCCAGACAGACAGCAGCTGTGATCAAGGTGGAGCCTGGGTCATTGGATCTATGCAACAGTAGCACTAACTGCTGTGCCACTGCACTGTGGCTGGTTCAGAAATAATTGCTTTTAAATGTAAATGTATTATTTTCCTTCTGTGTTGCTCCTTATCAGACTATGATTGTTTGATGAAAGAAATATCAAAGCAGCTCTGGGCCTCTGCCCTCAAATGTTCAGTTTCCCTACATGGCTTTGCAGCTCTTCACAGCTGCATGAATAAACAAGAAATTTAGAGCATGGGGAACTGTGCATGTGGTTCTGTCACCAGTTCACAAATAACCAGTCAGTGCTTCACGCATTTTCAAACAGCCTTAATTGGTGGGATAGTAAGCAAACAGATGGTGAGTCTATTACAAGTCTCGAATGCAACAGATGAGTTGTAGTAGCATCATAAACTATTAAGATGGAAAACAAATAGCTAGTTATATCTGAACAAAATGGTTCTTATATCCTAATGCAATTTCATCTAGTTGCTGGTTACGTATTTATTAAGCTTGCGCAACTTATAAATTGGCATCATATTACCATAGAAGTAAAGAGTGTGGGGGTTAGTTCATCAGAACTTCCAAACTGTATTATTGTCCACAATTTAATGTTTTTTCTGTAAAGCTAAGACATTTTACAACTTACCTGATTTGAAATTGGCCACGAAGGTTTGAAACTCCTGCAATGAACATTACCAAATTTGGAGCTCCAATGACCCGGGCTGCAAACCTTTACAGCAATTTCTTGTTTTGTTGTTTGTTTTATTCATTTTTTCTGGGTTTTCTGCTGCTCTTAATACCGTCTGCATGACATATCTTTCCCCAAATGAGACAACAGTTTTCTAACGCCAGTCCTGTGCTGGCTGCTGTGAACTGTGGAAAAGGAGACTAGATAACCAGCGTTAATTATTCCCCCTTGTCTGTATCAACTCTTCAAGCTATTGTTTTCTACCTCTTTTCTGAAATCTCATTTTATTTTCTCTCTAACTTTTTTACTAAGGGTCTCCCCTGGCGATGTATCATTCCTGGGTCAAACGAACAGGTCAGGAACCTGCTTTCAAAGCTCTAAATACCATTCCCATTCCAGCCAGGGGAAGGGTTTAAAATGACTTGACAGGGGGATGGGTACCAGAATGAAACATTAGTGTCGAGATGCAAGCCTGCAATGGACTGAGAAAGACAAATAAAATCAGGAGAAAAAATCAGTTTAGAAATAAAATAATTCAGAATGGAAGAAATACGTGTGAATGAAGGAGGGTTTAGATTGCAAGTATTTAAATGGCCAAAGCATGATAAATAAAGTTGCCACATGTAGCTACATCGGACAATAAAAACTCCAGTAACCAGGAATTGTCTCAAACAAGAGGATCACTTAATATTTCCAGCTATAATGCAACCTTGAAAGCTTGGGGAGAAGGAAAAAGTGATGTGTGTGTGTGTGTGTGTGTGTGTGTGTGTGTGTGTGTGTGTGTGTGTGTGTGTGTGTGTGTGTGTGTGTGTGTGTGTGTGTGTGTTGGGGGTGGAGAGGGGAGGAAGGAGAGTTGCTAACAATATGGTTAGAGCACTTGAAGAAGATGCTGTTCTTGAGGATTCAAAGACTGAACCCATCTGAGGAGCTGCTGAGCAGCTGGGTGTACACTATAATCCCAGTAGAGATAAGGAGATGGATAAAAGAGCAAATCTGCAGGAAAGTTGCAGAAAAAAAAGCAAAAACAAAATATTTATGGTTGTTGTTTAGAGGTTTCATTTATCCTAAAATAGAGAAACCAAAAGTGTCAGGACTAAAGAATAAAAATATCTGAAATAGTATGAAAACTTCACTGATCAGTAGCAGTCAAATAAGGAGCAAAGCATTGCTGGATCTAAATTTTGAAAATGAAGTGTAGCGAGTAGAGAATATTTCGGTGAAAGAATATTTAGGAAACACTGGGGAAGAAAATTACTATTAGTTGTGAGCTATTCAAGTTTGGTGGTTGCCTTTGAAATAGATATATATGTGATATGATTCTCCCTCAGGGAATTCATGAGGGAAAGCCAAATCAAACCTTCGTGGCGAAGCAACAAAGATCTCAGTGCTTTAAGAATAGCATTGGAGCTTCTAAAACAAGCACATTCCCCCCAAAAAGGACAAAATATTGACAACTGATAAACCAATTCTGTAAGACTAAATATTTCTGAATATTCCAGACATTCAAAAAAAATTTTAAAAGCCATCAGACTATTAAATATCAAAGATCTATAAAAATAAAAATGTTAAAACTAAATAAAAGTTTAAAATCTAAAGCTCTTAAAAATGTATCAAAACACCTTAAAAGATCAAAAATAACAATTCATACATTGCAGCTCTTAACAGTCCATTGACTGGAGTGGCACAGTTAGCTGCAAACAATAGAAGTGGATGTGTGACCAATCAGCCGAAGGTTGGAAAAGTAAAGTCTGTTCAAGTTTAAAAATTTGCTTAAAGTTGCTGAAGGTCTGGATCAAAATTGGGATGGGGCTGTTAGCTGTTGCTTTGCTTCATGCATTCAGCTGGGCTGATATCAGTCCTTTCTGCTGCCCCTTGTATTTGTATTAAAAGATCGCAGCTTGTGCTGCCCCTTGTTCTGTCCTTTTCTCTCTGTTGACCAACTGGGCAACAGCCGCAACTGAGGCAGGTGGGAGAAGAGGAGTATAGAACGGACAGATATAAAGAGAGACTTTTCCCCAGTACAAAGTCATCAAAAACCAGAGGGCTCAGGCTTAAGGTGAGGAATGAGAGGTTTAGAGGGGATCTGAGGACAATTTTCTTTCATCCAGAGAGTGGTTGGGATCTGGAACACACTGCTAAGTGGGTGATGGAGCATGGTAATCTCACAACATAAAAGGCCATGGACTAAGTGTCAGTAAGTGGGATTAGTATAGATGGTAAATTTAAACTTTATTTATACAGCACGGTAACAGGCCCTTCCAGCCCAACGAGCCCACGCTGCCCAGTCACACCCATGTTAACTTACTAACCCTTTGGAACGTGGGAGGAAACCGGAGCACCCGGAGGAAACCCACGTAGTCATGGGGAGAATGTACAAACTCTTTACAGACAGTGGCGGGAATTGAACCTGGGTCGCTGGCGCTGTAATAGCATTATGCTAATCACTATGCTACTGTGCCAACCGTGGTCAGCGTGGACATGATGGGTCAAAGGACCTGTTTCTGCGCCATATGACTCCATAACTCCATGACTATAGTTATTGGCAGGATGCAAGGAAAGTACAGATACCTGTTTGGAGGAGGGCAATTCTGTTGCAGGAAAAGGCTGGTGGATATGTACAATGATATGCTTGATGCGTTGGGAAGCCTCTCCAAAAGCTTGCACTCACAGAGAAGTCTGACACCAACTTGGCAGAGAACTATGTGCAAAGATGGTAGCCCATCTTCCTAGCATGGATCGATAACCAACTCCTTTTGCATAACAGTGGCCTGAGCCATGATACAACATCTGGTGGTGGAACTGCATTTACCTGCCAGTCACGTGACATCAGGGAGCTGCAGTGAAAGCTCAGACTACTGTCATGCAAAATCAGCTGACTGCCCTGCAAGGTGAGTTTCCTGACATCATGGTATGGAGTACAGAATACCAAGGGTTTCAAAGGGTGTCACTGCAGTCCAGCAATCCGTCTGCCAGCACTTTCCTGAGAATGCTGAGACCAAAGGCTGGAAGACTAGCAGTGATTCCATGGAGCAGGAAGACTGCCTTTGTGCTTCTACTCCTTCTGTGCCCTTGAAGATACTTGCAAGCCAGTAGGCCTGACTGTTAATCGGAGATGACACAGTCTGCTGTTGGGCCTCTCAAGCTCAGAGCTGCTTGAGGTTGTCATCCAAGGCCATCTTTAACCTCTTCACTGAAAGTTAATAGCATTCCACCAGATGGCTGCAACCACTGTGTTATCCTTGCATTGGAAAACAAGATGATGGGAGAGGCGAGAAGCACCAAAGCTATACTCAAGGTTGATCAGATAATTTTTGTCTGCAATATGGTAGAGTATCACTCATAAATTTGGTTCAGAATGCTTATTTTGTGTTTTTTTTAAACTCTGCATTTTAGCCAAGCAGGTGCTGTGATGGTCAGGGGCAGAGAGGAGAATTGTGTGGAATAATTATTGAATAGGAAATTGGGCTTGTAATTGCTGGCATCATATTTTCGTGAACTCTGCTTGGGCAGAAAAGGATAGTCTTTTATTTCCGCCTCTCCCCTCCCTTCAGCTGCTTACTGGATAGCTGACAACCAGGATATTGGCGGGTATGCAGCATTCAAGTTCGTGTGGAGGACCTGAAAGTGAACTGAAACTCCTTCGGCACATGGCATACCACTTTGTTATAGACTCTAGCAATTTTAAAGAGCTCCATGCACTGTAGAATTATAGCAAAGCCAGCAGGAAACAAGCAGCACCAAGTCTGTATATAAATGATGATCTATTTAAATGAACTTGGAAGATTGACTGCCTCCTGCCAATGCATGCCTGTCCCACCTTATGACATTAAGACGGGGCATTACCTGAATTTCTAACCGACAAAATGGCAATAATTATATCATATCAGCTTTGCACATTGATTAATATCATGATCTGTTTTCTTCAGTTCCCATCCACTGTACCACGTGGCATGAAATATATCCATATGTTTTGAATGGCACTTCGGCACTACTTGTCACCAAAAAAAAACACACATGAAAGTGTCATATTTTGCAGCCCTTGTTTTCAGTCTTCCTCTCCTTCTATTGCATTTTTATATTTTTTTTATGCAGGTATATCTAGCTGGATATTTGGACTTTGAAAAGAGTAATGTATTAAGTATTAATAGAAAAGTCTTTAAAATTTATTAGAGATTTGAACAAATCCCAGAGAGTAATGATGACGAGCAAGAGAACTTCTATTCTAAATATTCAAAGAGACAAAAGGTACTGCTTAACCACTTTGAATTTGCAGAGAGGACTATTTTCATTTTGAGAACAGGTGGTCAATTACCTAAGCTTTGGTCCCTGACAGTTGTCTGCAACAGTTATGATTTTTAATAGGCTAGCAGCATCATTTCACCAGTTTCTTGGCTATTTTGTCAGGAATTTGTCCAGGGGCATGCAAATAAGATGGTGCTGAAATGTCTATATTAACTTTACTTTTCCACCAAAAAAATAATGACAAGAAAAACATATAGTCCAAAAGGACCACAGCCAAGAATGCTCAATATTTGACTGAGGTTTAGAGTGGTGGGCCGGGTGAAGTAGAGATCAAAGCATAAAAATCAAAATAAAAGTGTGTAAAAAAACCAAAATGGAATTAATGGCCTTGTACAGAGTCAATAAAGAGTCAGAAGTCTCATAATTCCACATGAATGCTTGCAGAGCTGAATACCAGATTAAATGCAAGGAATGGGATTATACTTGAGGTGAGCTCCCAAGACTTCAAGATACACCTGTGGCACCAATCTTAATTCATCCTTGCCTGATATTCTGCCTGCTAAGAGCTTTTTTTTCCAGTCTGTGGCTCTAGAAACTATTTAGTTTTCAAGGCGATTTAACTCTTCCCAAAACACAAGTAACTCTCAAAAGGTGAGTTGAACACAAAATATTCCTGTATCCAGTGTGATGAAACCCAAAAATTGTGCATGAAATCAGTGGAAGGTTCACACACACCTACCCATCAAAACAAAAAGTCAAGTCCCAGGGGCAGGAACTCATACAACCAATTTCTAATCCAGATTGCAAGCCTTGCCAAAGCCCTAGTAACTCAGGGTCTAATTCTTTTCCTGTTTGTCAGCCCTAAGGAGCAGCAGAACAAACATCACTAATCAGACAGAATCAATCAAAAAGATTTCACCATTTATGTTCTGACTTAATTTTTGAAGCACCTGATTGCAATTAAGTAAAGTGATATTCAATGCATTTGTCTCTCTCTTTTTCCTTTACATGTATAAAATTACAAAATTGTGATGAAGGATGGGACATTATTTCCAAATAATATTATTTCCCAACACACAGAATCGAGAGGTCAAAACTGTCTGCATTTTTAAATTGGTCCTCATGAAAATTCTTTATATCCTGACCCATGCTCATTCAGAAAAAGCCAGGTTCTCACGGCTACTGCAGGCACACCTCTGGTTACAAATCTCTTTGGGAATATTGAAAAGAAGAGCTACATGAACTACATGAATTAATCTCATTGCCACTTGTGCTCCAATTCAGTAAGGCTCATGAGTATTGGTGGAACAATTTAATGTCAAAAGGTTGGGTATGATGAAAGAAGGCTGGTGATTTACACTACAAGCAAACAACAATAAAAGATCTGATATTGATTCTTATCAGTTTCTAGTTAGAATTAGCACCTCTTTTATAGTGGCTTTGCGAGTGCACCAAATCATTTTCAATTTATTTCCTCAATCTTAGTCTTCTTATGGCAAATAACATTGAGTTTGGGGGAACAGATATAATATTCCCTTACTGACAATGATAAAATAGGAAATATTGTGGAAGCTGCAAATCTAAAATTAAAGCAGAAAGTGCTGGATATACTCTATGGGGTAGGCATCAACTATGGAGAGAGAAAAAAATCAGTTTGATGGCTTTATCATCCAATATTGCCTGATTTGTTTAGTATTTCTCACATTTTCTGTCTTCACCTCTTTGCTAAGGCTGTCCTGGAAATGTCTACCACAATGGCCTGTTGATGATGCCTTCTGCCAAATTTTCCCTTACTTTTCAATTGTAGTCTTGTTGAAGATAGCAGCTGAGGTAAAGAAGGGAACTTTGTAATACTTTACAGAAGAGCTCCTAAAGTTAGCACCACTATCTTAAAGTTCCCTGCTTACATGCAAAACTTGAAAATACACCCAACTTTACTTACATTTACTAACCTTCCTTCACTTTCATTTAGTACATCTCCAACATTTCCTTATTTTCCTTGACATTTCCAGGGATATAATATTAATGCACTCACTAGCTCACACCTACCTTGATTACATTTTCTCCTACTTTGTCTCTGACTCTATTTCATTTTTCCAGTTGCTCCATCTCCATTGTATCTCTCTGGTGATTCAATGTTTCATAACAGTTCTTCTAATATATTTTCCATTTACTTTAACTGAGCATTCCCCACTGTTGTGATTGACGGGGTTCTCAACTTTCTCTGTTCCATTTCCCAGGCTTCTGCTCCCACACCTTTTCCTTTCTCTCAGAACCATGTTCGGCTTCCCCATCCCACCCACTAGTCATCCTCCATCAATACCTTCTGTGTGAAGCCACCATCAATCACAGCTTTCCCTCCCCCTCAACATTCTGAATGCACCATTCCTCAATTACCCCATTTCTCCTCCCCACCATCACACTGCACCCACCCAAGTAAGTGCAGAAGTTTCAACGTTTACTTATTTCCTACCCTTTTTTCAAGTGAGTCAGTGATTTACTTGTACTTTTATTAATTTAATGCATTATGTTTACTGTTAACAATGAGGCGAATTCTACAGAGACTGAATCCAAATTGAGTGACTGTTTCATTCAACACCTTCATTTAGTCTGAAAATGTGACCCTGAGCTTTTGGGTCAGCTATCACTTTAATTGTCTGTCACATTTATGCTTTGATGTTGCCCTGCCTATTCCAGTGAATGTCAATGCAAGTTCAAGGAACCTTTCACTTCACCTTTCTGTTCAGCATATTATAGTCTTTGGCTTACAGCACTATGTTCACTAACTTGAGATATCAATTCTGATAGTCCCATGTACATCTCCTCTAGACACAAATTTTTGCTTTGCACTATCATCACTCTCACCAGTTGATCTATCCTGCCTTTCACCCAATTTGCATTTCATCTCCTTACTCCCATTTCTCTGCAGATCAAAACTTAACTTTTCCCAAACTCTCTTGAGTTCTGATGAAAGGCCATTGACCAGAAACATTAATGTAGATCCTCCCTCCACATATGCTGACTAAACGGTTGAGTATTTCCAAGATTATCTGTTTTTAATTTTAAAACGCAACGGTAATTTTGTGCTGATGTGTGGGTTGCAATGAACGCAAAGCTAGATTTTAGAATCAAGGATCTCTGTTTTCACAATAATTGGCCACAATTCATCTGCTTGAACAGCTAGGAGTCTATGAATCCCATCATTGACACTGAAGAGATCCCATTGACCTGAGAGAGGAATGGGATTACTCTGTGACTGGCATAGACTTGATGGATCGAAATGACCTTCTGTGATGGAAGAAAATATGTAAATGTGAAATGAGACCATAAAAGTAGAACAAGCAACTAAATTATCTCAGTTTTGTTCAGACCTGCTCTTTCAAAAAACACACATTCTACAAACTCAAGCATGTAAAAGTGGAAGCTTGTTTAATATTGCTCTACCATCATCCTGAAAGGCATAATTAGAGTACACATTGGAACTGATTAAAGTTACAGAATCATTGTCTCCTTTTGCATTAACAATATATACAATATAAAATAAATACATTTACACAAATGGACATTTGTCAGAGCACACAGTATGATACACGTCACAAAAATATACAGTTGATTGTTTACAGATGTGAAGCACAAAGCTTGTCTAGACTACAGACATGGTTTTTCACTACAGATTAAACTTCAACTCCTGGTATTTGTAGCTTTTTTAAAACTTTTTTTTCTGCTTTTAAACTTTGCATGTAAGACTGCCGTAAATTGTTTGTAGGCAGGTAAACACAGATGCATAAATAATTTAAATACAACCACCAACACCCAACATTCTCTTCTATATAAGAAAAATAGCTGTTTATAATTTTTTCATATTATTTTGAAACTTGTCTTTTTTAAAATGCAAATAGTGGAATAAATATTTGTTCTGATTGAAATGCAAGTGCAACTGTAAGGAGTCGCACAATCATATTGCCATAATTAAGCAGAAAAAAAGATAATTGTAAAGAAAAGAAAGGAGAAAAAATAGATACAGCTTAAAACGTAGAACCATTTTAAATATCTCAGTTTGCTGCTCTGAGTACTGGTAAATGAGACTTTGCTGCTGGTTCTAACCATAAGCATGAACAAAATAAATCTTAAATCCTTCCCTTGCACTCCACAGAGCTAAGCTCCTATTACTCAAAATCAGCACCTTACTCCCAGGAGTTGGATTTTTTTTTAAGGGTCGTGCCAGCTTCTTAGTTCCCTATTACAGCTATAAACTTCAAGTTATTGACCACCTGAACGAGCTGCTAATGATGAATAAAGTCTAGAATCACAGTACAGTCAATTCTCTACTGAGAAACCACAATCTACTAAATAGTCTCGTACGGCTAATGATACACAGTATTTATAGCACAAGGTTGATGCATACCGTCAACCTTTTTGTCTTTTTCTTTTTTTTTGTTCAAAGCACACAATGTAGCAGTAGTTTGGGAAACTTGTATGCACCAAAAACTTGTAACGACACAAAGCTGGTTTTAACAACCATTTGAGATGTTTGAACATAGCTATATTTACAGCGTTTAAAAATTAGACATTTACCTATTGATTGGAAATATTCAAATTCTTTTCTAAGATATACATTATTATTCTACAATAAACTGTTACACAAAATATCCCTTTTTAAATTAATGATTTAAATGTGTATTGTCAGAAGAGATATTTGTTCTGATTCTTAAACTATTTGTTCTTATTATTAATAGGAGCAATCTTATCACCAGTAAGGAATAGAATACACTATCTCCTGAGGAATTTTACATCCATTACTGTCTCTAATTCTACCCTGTGTCTAATGCGTACAATCACAAGAATCTAACACCACAATAAGAACAAGACAACAGTCTTTGAATTCAACTAAAATTAGAAGAACACAGCAAACATGAAACATTGCAAGCTGAACTACAACATTTTTTTTGTTTCCAATACATGACCTCAGGTTAGGCTCACAATCTTTGATTACATATGTGTACACAGAAGAGGATGTCACATGGTACAACAGGGAGCAGCTACTAATACTGACATTTGAGTACTTGGTACAGGTTAGCGCCTTTGTTTGTTTTTAAAATGTAGCAAATGTAGCCTTTAAAGGGGAGGAAAAACATCTGATTAGTTGCTAAATCAAATTTACACCTTAACAGTCATGTTTTGAATGGTTAATAAATATGCCTGCAAAGTACATTATTTTACATTAGTACCATATTTCCAAAATATGCTGGGACAAGCTAGTGTATAATCTTGTTGCACTGGATTCAATTGTCAAATTGACTAATCTATCAATAAAGGTGTAATCTAATTTCAGTAGTGATCTTGAAGCTATGTATTACCTTGTGTTAAAGAAGTTGAGGATTTTGAATGAACTGGCACTCAACATAAATTGCATCCATAAAAAGTATGCACCTTCTCATTCACTATTGCTTAAGATAAATTCACAGATTAATAAAATGGCTGTAGTGGTAAAGCTGGTACAAAAAACCCATAAACAACATCAACAACAAAGGTTTTAAAAAAAGTTTTGTTTGTTCTTCATAACTGTCCATCGTTTTTCCAGCCAGCAAAGAAATGCAGTATTTTCAGTATTGCATGACTGAGTAAAGCTTACTATTCCCTGAAATAGACATAGTTCCTAACCTAAGAAATATCTGGAAGACTTGAAAACAATTAAGGAATTAAATGGCTGTAACTGATCTAAGGTGGAAAAAATGCAATGAGAAGAAGCAGCCAATGCAACGCTGCTCCGATGCCTAATTACAGACTGTTCATATGGAACCTAATACTGCATTCAGTCGATGCGCTGTACTGTTAGGTAAAACAGTTGTCAGTCTGAATCCTTTGTTGATGGGGATATTTTTCTTCTTATTAATTCAGTGGCATCCATATTATGGATTCCCATCCTTTGGCAGGGCTGGCTTCCTTCTCTCTCTTCATTTAGAGACCTCATTAAAAAGTTCAACAGCAAAATCTGCATGAAAAAATCTTAGAAGAATGAGAAGTTGAAAGCTGCTTCACAGTCATACTGCTAAATATCAGTGCAGTTTTTTTTCAATTAAACACTACAGTTAACTTTTGTCTGTTTCAATTCCTACGTTTCTTCCCTTTGCTGTGGCCTAACCCATTCTGTACGTTTTCATGGGAAGGCCTAGGTTCCTCTAGTCAGACCTTGGCCTCCAGCATTTCCAAGAATAGTTTGTGCATGGGAACTTTGCCTTCCAGTTTGATGTTGTAGAAATGCTGCACAGCTTTGGTAGAGGTCTGCCGGAGAAGAGGGAGCGTCATCAGTAGCTTACCAGCACGGCGTGGGTCTTCCCCGTGCTGCCCAGCCTCATAGTCCTGCAGGGCCTCATGCAAGACATCTTGCAGCTTCTGAACAGCCTCAACATCTTCTATGTGCATTGAATCTGCAAGACAATAAAACCAATAAAACAATTAAAGAAAAAAATATGCCTATCTGCATGATGACTTGTTTCAAGTACACAATGCTTCACATCTGCTTGAAACATGGATCACTCAACTAAAAGGCACTCAACTGTAGATTTAAACAAAATGTCCTCAAACTTTAAACAAAGGAACATCATGATTTTTCATTTGATAATTTGTTGAATATCTGTATTGTGTTTTATAGATCTTGACCGACGAACAGCTGCTTAAATTTCATAAAATAAACCAAGTACTTAGGGACATAGTTTTTAACATTTAAGTTCTATTAATAGTCCACGTCCTGAATTGGATGTGGAAAGACTTCCAAGAACACTCTAAACAGACAATAAGTACAAAAAAGGCAAGCACTATCTTTTATATTCAATGAACATCTCATCTGAAGATCTGTTGTTAAAATAAATTTAACCTAGCAGTTATAGAGGTGAAACAAACATTTAAAAAGGAACAGCTTTTGATAAAAGGACAGAAAGCTGGATTTTATCTGACTATCTAGGGAAGTTCTGTTTGCAATACTCTTTGCTTTCTTTTGTCTTTTGAAGTGAGTAATTAAGTTCTCTGTTATTTCTAATCTAGTTATTATTATTTTATTTTGGTGCAACTGTACTGTGTTATCATTTATTTTTATACATTCAATACATGGTGAATCACCAGTAGGGTACTGCAAAAAGACTGGGAGTTGAGAGTTTCACTGCCAGTAAACAAACTGATATTTTCTGCAATCTGTTATTTGTAAAATATGAAGATTGTTATGATTAATCTCCTTGCAGTATTTTCTTTCAAATTGATGCTGCATGTTATGGTGCATTTGCAGCACTCCAGGATAAGTCTTAAAACTTCCGCTTTACTGTTCCTGAAATGCTAAAATCCAGAGGAACAGAAGCCTCATCCATTATCGCACAGCTACAGTATGATCTTGTGAAGCAGCTTACATCCCATTTGATGACACCTAAATAGTATTTTAATCTGGCATACAAGATGGACAATGTGCAAATATACATCATAACCAGACAAAATTAAATCGAAAGCAAGGTGAAAGTCTAGGAAAGTAGAAGTAAAAGTGAATTACTTGTCTGAAAATGCTGAGTTTGGAAATGTCATTTCCCTCATCAGAGTGGTGAAGTGCCAACAACAGTTGCTGAGACAAATAGAAAAAGTGCAACTTTTTGTTGAAACAATTTCCCTCCCATCAATCTGGGAATTTGCGCATCAATATATGAGATGAACTGTTAATTACAAAATCAATTAAAAAATAATTTTCAAAACAGTCACGCTTTGGTTCTCTGGGGTACAATTTGGCAGAAGGTTCATCTCGGACCCACCAAATCAAGAGCTGTCATCCGAAAATAAGCAAAAGCAATCTGGTTTTTCATTTTTCAGCGTGGCTGAGCCCAGCCTGAGATTGATCAGCACATATGGCCTCAGAAAACAAACTGTCAATACCTTGAATGCTGTAGAATTTGAACAAATGGCTGTCCTCCCATTCAGCTACTCATTGCATTCCATTTAACAGATTTTATTGACAGTTTCCTTCTTGTAATTAAAGAGAAAACTACTGGCCGGCAACCAAGATAAAGTTCAAAGATTAGGTCAAAACAAAAGAAGGCAGGGGGAAACGGAGGGACATGGCGTGATTGTCAACAGTACACAACATCAGAGCTGTTATTGACACACAGGTAGCTAACGATCAGCATGTTATTAAAGAGTGATCTATCATGAACTTTATGCAAATGCTAAAGTGCCTAAAGACTGCAATAAAGCATTGGGGAGCAGGGAAAAAACAACAAAGCACAAACGATTTTATTCATGATTCATTTCCAGTTGCTCCTGTGCTTTAAATTCAAATGTGCATAATGTGCATGCTGAAAAAGTTAACCTCTTCTATGCTGGCACAGAGTGAATGCAATTCACTAAAGAGAAAAAAGATGTTTTTTAGATCCAGTTGGCACTGCATCGAAAACAAAACTTCAGCACATTGAAAACAGGCTCCACTTCTGAAAGCATATCCTCAAATCTGAGAGAAGTGGTAAAGTACGTCTCACAGTAAATCAGCAACATAATTACGTTAACAGTCTTAAATGATTCATATTATACAAGACTGTTCTTGAAGCTACCAATTTCTCATGCACATTGTCAATTTGATTTTGTCCAACACTGAATACTCTAGCTTATTTTACAACAGGACTAAAAGGACGTAATCAACTTGAGAGATAAAATATTTTGATTTCCATTGCAATATAGAGTTAAATATTTCAACTAAAATAAAACATTTTTGCTTATTTTGGGGACTCACCAACTCAGAACGTGTTATTAGAGATGGGGTGAGGGGACAGGGAAGGTAATAATATTGAAACAGTGCCAAATCTGCCAACCTGAATTAGCAAGCGCTATAGCTTTGAGGGTGACAAACTCTTCTTTCTCCAGCTTCATGCTCTTGTATTTTTTTACCAGCTGTAGTATGGCGTTATTCAGATCAAGAAGTCCAGCTAGCTTTGACTGGTCTTCATCCATGATGTAGTCTTCAGCATATACTAGCTCATCCTCAAAAGATAGTGATCTGTACACAATCCCCAAGATCAGAATCTCCATCCAGGCACTCTGGAGGAGGCTCATCTGATCAGCCAGAGATAATGTGGAGAAGCCTGGAAAGAAAAGAAGGACATAACAGTGTTATAGTGTCACAAACTATGGATGAATATAGCGAAGGTGGAATCAGATTACTTTCAATTCACTATTAGAACCACTTTTCTCATCCATCAAATAAAACCCTGAATCAGGCCAATGGACACTAGATAACCACTAGAGAAATAACTTACTCTCTCAATTACATGAGAGTTTTTTTTGGTGGAAAGAGACAAGGGGTAAAAGGCAGAGGTAATCAAAGAAAATAATGGGCCTTTGTTTGGAGAGAGGAATTAAATGGACAGGGACTGCCATTTCTTATTTAAATGCTGTAAATCATGGTTTGGCTAGAAGGAACGTGCAACTCTCTTTTATTTTGCAGCATGACATACATCTCAAATTTATTTTTATTTTATTGTAGTGCTATTGTACTTTAATGCCACGTTAATATTATGAAACTTTACATACATATTGCCCATATACATATTTACATATATATTGCCCAATTGTATAGCTCTGATTAATTGTTAACACAAAAACAGTGATAGAGACAGAGACAAGGCCAAGGTCAGTGATGCACAAGCCCCGCCTACAATGATGAAGGTAGAGGCATTTCTTTTGGCAGAACTTCTTCCTATTCACGCTATTGTAGTGTGCAAGAAATAGTTCATGATCATCATTCAGAATAAGAAATTGGCATAAGCGAATGTGGTAACATCACAGTTAATCCTGTACTATCCATTCAAACAAAACTTATCAAAAATTTAGATGAGTAATACATAGGATCTGAAATTAACACAAGGCAATGTTGTTTTGCAGGATACGTATCCTATGTCCAATAATCAGTGGTTACATGTAAATGAAATTGTAATTTATATTTATTCTTTCCTCCAAATTTGTTTATGTTGCACAACATTGAATATGCAAGTGACACTGCTTTTACTATCGGTGAGGCTAAGGTATCCACAGCTGTGGTAACAGAAAAGCAAATCCGTCACCAGTTTATCAAGGGAGGGCAAATTTTGAAAACATCTGTTCAGGCAAGGCTGTCACAGTGAAGGCTTCGCTACATGAATCAGTTTGCTTCATCCCTGTCTAACTAGACCACTAATGGCAAACAGCTCATTATATGTCTTTCAGGCTATTGTTTATACCAACTACAGTACTAATTTATTATCTCCTCACCGTTAAGATCTACAATCTTGTTAACAGGACGAGAATGGTTTACAGCTTTTGAGGTGGTTTTTCTGGCCTGCCAGTGACATGCAATGGAATGCCAGTTGGCAGAGCCGACGAAAGGCACTTAATAAAATCATCAAAGGGAATTAACCAAACAACTGTGTGTGTGTGTGTGTGTGTGTGTGTGTGTGTGCGTGCGCGCGTGCGTGCGTGCGTGTGTACGGTGTACATCTGTGGTCACACAATCGAAGGGAATGGGTAAAGGAAGGGCATTTAATAAATTATAGTCAGCAAGTTAGACAGCATCTGTGCAGAGAGAAACAGAGTTGATATTTCGGGTCAATGGCCTTTCATCTGAACAAGGAGTAGCTACAGACATCCAGGACTTAAGATGCAGAGAAAAGGGGGAAGAGGAAGAGAATACAAATGCAAAGGTCTTTGAAAGGGTGGAGGGCGGGTGATAATACAAAGGATGATCGTGCAAAGTAACAAAAGCGTAGAGAAGGAATATATCCCGAACAGCTGAATGAAATCACCTAAGAAGTTAATTCTAGGAAATCTGAAACAAAATACTGGAAATGATCATTAACTGAAATTGTTAAATTCAGTGTTGTGTCAGGAAGGCTGTCATGTGCTTTGTAAGAAGATGAGATTCTGTTCCTTGATCTGACATTGAGCTTTGTTGGAACTGTGTATGTGGCTGAGGACAGAGAGGTCAGAGTGGAAGTGGGACAGAGAAGTGATGGGCAAATGGAAACTCAGGGTCATGTTTGGGGACTGAATGGAGATGTTCAGCAAGACTGTTACTCAAGTTGGTTTCTCCAAAGTGAGGGACACCACATTGACTGGCAACAGATAAAGTACACTGAACTGAAAAATATTGAAGAAAACTGCTCCTATACATGGAAAATGTTTGAGGCCCTTCATTTGATACAAATATTTGCCTTCTCCCTTCCCGGTATCCAAACCTTCCCTTTGTTCTCTCCCTCCCTTGTCTCTTACTCAGAATCTTTATTTCCAGTTCTGAGGAAAAATCATTTATCTGAAATATTAAATCTGCCTCTCCCTCTACAGATGTGACCTCACAGGCTGAATATTTCCTAGATTTACTATTTTGTTTCAGATTTCTCAGATCTACAGTATGTTATATTCATAACAAATCATGGCAGCAGCATTCACGTTAAATCATCCTCAATAATAATATTGAACAGGCCTGTACGCCTTTTTATTTTATATATTATTTCTGAAAAGTACAGAGCACTTTGTTTTGATATAAACAGCACAAAAATCAGTTTTCACATTCCTCATTTGAGTATTATGACTGCATTTAAACATGCAAAAGAGGTGTGAGAATACATTTGTGGGGTGAATCACACCTGGTATCACATTCGTGAGGGCATTAGTGCATACACCGTGAATGCCCGATGGAGGTATACAGTAAAGGTAGATTCTGATATAAATCAGCATAATATTAATTTAGTGCAGGGGGTAGTACTTCGGAGTTCAACATTCAAGCTGGTATCTTTTCTTAAATTTGCATGGCTAAGCACGTTCATCAGCACGATGTAACCTTTGGCAGTGATTCTTAAGGGGATCATTAAGTAATTACTGGTCAATTTCTTCTGACTGTTGCTATGATTCTTCAAATGTTTGATGCTTTCTATTGCTGTTTCAAGCTTCATATCTCTACTGTGAGTGGTGTATCAGGTGCTGAAGAACTTCCAAGGCTTCTGCAGGAAACAGTTACTCCCAGACATGGATAAATTAGTTGGCCTTCCCCTAGGAATAGAGTGTAACTGGGAGAATGGGTTGAAGACTTGCAGTACAGAAGAGGGAGGAAGAAGAGATGGGATAAAAGGACACCATATCTGCCCATTTCGGGTTTATGGACAAGTTTTTGGCAAGGAGTTATGTCTAGGCACTTGCCTTCCAAAAAGGTTGTCATCATTGAAATCTGCCACCTGCTGTAACTGCTTTTGCAATCTCAGAGCAGGCAAGGACTGCTGTGGCAGTATCTGTCAGGGTAGACATGGGAATGAACTTTTATGATCTAGCTCATCTTTGGCTAAAGCTGAGGATACTCGCAACATCATACTATGTGTAATCAACACTGGTGTAAAAGTGGAGAACGGATTACATCTCATTCTCTCTTGTCATAAAGTATCAAGCTTTGATTGCGTACAAATCAGTTAGCAGACTCTGACCTATATTGGAAACATAAGGGACTCTACTCCTTCAATGTCCAGCCAGTATGCCAGCTTTAGGCACTGCAGGCTTGCCTTAACTAGTGTTAACAACACACAGTATTAAACCTCAGCTAAAGCACCTAGGTCATGAATAGAGTACTTTGCATGGACTGAATGCTACAATCATGGAAATGACCAAAGTGCATGATGTTGGTGCACAGCGGGCATTTCACTCAATGGTTAATCATGAAGTGTGATCCCGACACCCATTTGTAGTTTGTCATCATGGGGGACACTGCCATAAGCTCTCTTTGTTAGATTGTTCAGATGATACCTCCTTCCCCACCCCTTTTTTAGCAAATTTGCAGAAATATGCCTCAGAAATATTTTATAACAACACTACAGCCCACTAACAAGAACGTTAGTTCACATCCGATTAATTGTGAAATGGAAAAAGAGTTTGTCTTTTGTTAGACTCCCACAGTAGCCATCCCCATAGAATTACCAGATTGTCTGTGTGTGTGGCCTGCAGCACCTTCCAGTGATGAGGCTTTTTTTCCCCAACCCCTGCCACTGCTGTTGGTAAATAATTAGATTTACACATTCCCAATCTACACACATCTTCTGTCTAATAATTAAAAGCAGGATGATTAGTTTATTGAGTGGAGGGAGGAACTTTTTTTATTGAGGCCTATCAATGATTTTATCAGGGCAGCACTTTTACGGTTGTCATGTGGGCGCAGGCATCCAATTTTTCTTATCTGACTGATTAATACAAACGCTGTTTCAGGATGCATTAATTAACAGATACAAATCTACGTTCTCATGAAGGGATCAATAAAGAGAAGAAAAGAGGCATCAAAGTGAATTTAGTGCTGATGATGGAGAAGGCACTGTATTGACATTTACGTGTGTGGAAACTCCAAAGTCTCCCCAGTTCTGCTGCAGGCCTCAGCAGTGATGCTAATGCCAGCGGCGCTTGTCTAGCACTTTTGGATAGGTGAAGTGATGCACTTTAGTCAACTGAATGAGTCTAAGCCTCTTGTGTGTGTGTGTGTGTGTGTGTGTGTGAAGGGCAAAGAAATATCATCCAGTGACTCTGAAAGAAACATTTACATGTAGAGAATGAAAACTGTTTTTAGAGTAAGCCATTGCCATAATTTAGCTTTGAGGTAGAGTGGATGCACTTTATCTTCATATATGAAACGCTAATTATTTTTACCAGTTTATTAGCAGGCAAGCTGCTTTTTTTGTTACATGTTTGCTGGGACATATAAGAAACATACTGATGTTCATAGTAGTAGGTATTTAAAGACTTTTGGTGAGTAATTTATAGGAAAGCTGTAAAACACTTGACCTTTGACGAGACAAGAAAGTGCAGATGTTGGAATCTGGAGCAAAAAAACAAACACTTGACCCATGTTCTATCTACAAAGAATGCACTCTTAATTTTTATTTCACTATGATCAGGGAGGAAGGAAGAATTTTGACTGAGATTATGCTGACATTCTTGTACCTTATTTTGAATCCCCAGTTTTATGCCCCACTAAAACATACCTGTTGTGAATTGCCTTCCATTTTTATTTCCTTTCACTGACATGTTTTAACCAAGTTATCATTTTTTTCCCAAAAGTTAATCAAGGAGGGGCTTATTTTCTCTGTAAGAAAGAAATCTAAAGTGTAAAATTAACAGAGTATGGGGGCATGAATTTTCCTGGGATCCAATGCATGACATCAGTACAGCATTACCTGAGCCATCTGAAAGGAACCAAATGAAGCAGCAGTGGATTAATATTGCTCTTGCACACCTTCTGGTGGCCAATTATGCAACTGTATAGGACATCTAACAGCATGCCTTCTTGATCAAAATTAGTAAGTGATTGATTTTAAGAATTTGAAGTTTATAAAAAGTAAGCCAAGAAATGCCATTTCAAATGAGCACGATCTTTTTAAAAATATAATTTGCAAACTGGTTTTATGATGAAAATAAGCTTAAACAGATCAATGTACTTTTTGCATATGACATCTTCACTATGAAAATTAGATACAGTACCTCCTCTTCCCCAGCACACAGCTTCATGCAGCCTGTGTCAGTCTAAAATTCATTAGTGAAGCAGCTAATGTTTTGGAAGTTGCCTTTGTAATATCTTTGTCTCAGAAGAGATCCAGTAGTTTCCCCATAAGAGAGGTGACATTTCTATTGTGAATCTCAGTTCATCAATTTTGATGGACTTCAATATAGCAATGTTGGTTCCCACTCTAAACAAAAACATCTTCAGATATTATCATAATGTGGTCAAGGTATTAACCAGTGATACTGTCTTTTACAATTTTAGGACAAGAGTGTTTTGAGATAAAGTAGCTTTGCGTCTCAAAGAAACTGCGGAGGTCAAACATGCAGGGAATGTAATTTCAGGTATATTTAAGCATTATATAAAAAATACATTTTCTACCATAGCCTTTTTCCCAACCCTTTATCCAATTGGGGCACTAGAAATGTTTAACTTGATGAGCTACCTGGTTACATTACAAAGTTTACTTCACTGTATCAGGTGATTTTAAAAGACTAAACCTCAGAAAGAGAATGAAAATCAATTGTTTCTGATTATTTAGCTAAGAAAGGCAGCCCCAGCTAAGCTATGTGGTATCTTATTGCTACAGTAATATTATTAAATTATTTTATCATGTGTAGCCAAAATACATATGAAAAGTAATCTATTTGTCTAATATATGCCAATATACAAAATATTAGGGTAGATAAGAAAAACAGAAAAGAGGTTGTTAAAAGGCAAAACTGCAACTCAGTCACATAACATGCTATATTGCATAAGACCATGAGCAGACGTTTGTCTATATTAGAAATGCACACTGATTTGAAAACATCTGTTTGAACCCTTAATCAAAGAATTTTGAGCATTTAGCAAAAACGTACATCATGTACATATAACAAAACATGATTTTTTTCTGCCTACATTCAAATAGAGTTTCAATATTCAATAAATATTGAATAATTCTGTTTGGTGAAAGACAGTAAATATAGTGAAAATTAGAGAATTTTAACGCCTAATCCCCTTGAGCTCGTGTAACAGAGACATACTGAAATGTAGACTGGTGCCATTGAACAGACTGAAGTGGTTTCAGCTTTTATCAGAGGCTGCTTTCATCTCACTGAAACAAGGGATGAAACTCTATGCAGCAGCAATGCAGGATGAAAAAATACATTAACACTGCCATGTTTATCACAATCCATTTAGTAGCATTATCATTTACTCTTGAGGCAGACATCCCAAAGTCTATACCAGGATGGTAAGCTGCATGATTCTAATACACCTAATTAGGAATGCGCAGACTCTTAATTGCATACATTAAGACAATTCATAGCCAAGATTAATTCTAAATATACCCAAGCAGCTGTTTAAGATGCCTGGATTACAGTACGGACTGTACTTTTCCACTTAATTAGATATCAAAATTAAGCAGGAACAAGCATTTTGACATGACAGGATTGAACTGCTGCTTCATGTCCCAGAGCTGCACTTAAGTGACCACTAAACAGAGCTGCACAGATGGAGCAACATTAAATGCTGTACTGGAAAGTAATTTCAAATAATAAAATATCAATATTTACATTTTAATTACTCCTACTGAGAATCACTCTGTCATTTGACTATTGCTAGGACAGCATGGGGTAGTGAAATGACATTGGGCTTCTTACTGGGAGGACTATTTTGTTTCCATTAAGGAATGACAAGTGATCAGAGGCAACGACACCCGGACTTTTGTAAGAATGACACCATTATCCACACAGCATCCACACAGCAATATGCAACCTATAGCTGGGGGAAGGGGGAGGGGGAGGCACCTGTGCACTCTGCCAGTAATGACTTTAATGGAATCAGATAACTCTGCACTAGTGAAATGTTCTAGCTCGTTACCTCAAAACTGTGTGATCTTTTCCTTCTGCCCCTGGTGCAAGCTATTTAGGAGATGGTAAATCCTTCCTCATCATTTCCGTGAGCTTACTATGTACAATGCTTTTATAGCAATACACTGCTGAGCATTCACTTAAAATAAGTATTAGTTAAGACCACTTGACCATAAACAGGATCATATCTCATCCATTTTGATGATGTAACCATATAATTATAGGACTTATTATTCGAAACTGAGAAAAATATATCCTTCATTTGCTTCTGCCTTTTTCACAAGTATACTTTAAAATCAGATGTAAATATTAAAAAATATAATAAAAAGAATTACTGATACTGTATAATTTCTGTATTACAGCATTATCAATTGAAGATATTATATTCTCATTTTATTTGCTTTTAAAAGGCGAATAAAAGTGCCTCTCCTTTGACTAAGTGTAATTCTTTATTAATAATCTGATGCTTGGATACTGTCACTTAAATTCCTGGAATGACAAAAAGGCATTTCAGTATAATTTCAGTCAACATTATATTTTGGATATATACTTGGAAAGGAAAGTGCAGGGGCCTGGACCTAACTGTAAAGCTCTTTCAAAGAGGCATGATGGGCTGAATGGCCACTGCATATGGTGAATGGTTCTGTACAGTACCAGCATCTGCTGGATGATTGTGCTATAGTCCATGTTACAGGGCAGACATTTGACCTTCACTATACATGGCATATCACGCTGTACTCATTCCAGAAATTTGGTTCCACTATAGTTAATGGAACTAAATTTTGGGAGTAGAGCAAACACATAGAGTACGATAATGTGTTTTTACTGTGCACAACACTTTTGTGCTGTAATTTTGTAATCCCCTAGTGGTCATTTTGATCAAATTGACATCCAAATCAAATTTTTGTCCAGTCACACAGTGATCAATACAATGTTGATCATTTATTCAAGATCCTAATCTAAATTTATCCAGTTTGATCATTTGTTTTCCATTGTCTAATGCCAGTTTTGGGATTTATTGGACTACTTTAGTAAAAGAACAATGAACAAAAACACACAAAGAAAATTCAATCCTCTACCATAGTAAATCCAGCCTACATGCCAACCAATTGAGTGACAATCTTTATTTGTTCACTTTCAATTACCTCTTATCTTGACAATTATTACTTTAAATACTGTTCTTCAAATACTACTCTTTACAACATGATGATGTTTTATTCATCAAATCTTTAAACATCTATTGAAATGTTTTGCAATGGTGTACTAAAATAATAATAAAAGTCTGGCAACAGTAATGCTGTAGAATATTAAATAACATTAACAAAATAAACTTTTTTTCCCACTGAAGTTCTATATTGTGAATCAGTGGGTTTATATTGTACTCAATTTATTCAGCATGAAAGCAAGGAAAATCAAATATTTTGATGGATTTTTTCAGCATTATGTTTTTGAAACTGATAAAGCCTTTGGAAAGAAATACTAAACAAGAGTAGTATTTTTTTTAAAAAATGTCTGCACTTTACAAGTCACTCAATTTCTTATCAGCTACACCAAAAACACTGAATGAGGCAAATAGCTATGGAAAATGGCAGTTGTGACAAGTCTAATCTAGGATGCTATGACACTACATTTTGTACAAAATACTTCATTTATGATTGCTTGAGAGGAATTTTCCTTAGTTCAGTGCATCTTACAAATCTAGGCTCAATACATCACATTCCCTGAACACTCGTCTCCTTCATGCTTTAAAGGAAAGCCACTTCCCCATTTCACAGACTGAGTACCTTTTAATTTCAAAAAAGCCATGGTTCAAAATCTTAATTAATTGTTTCATACTGCTTCAGGATCATTATGCAATGTAATAAAGGACATGTAATTATGAAATTTTACAGCCATTACTGAGGCTGATGGCTCGTATTTCATCATAAGCTTCACCCAATGGCTTTTAGCTACTCCAGTTTCTTTGATGAAGTACAGACAGATCTATCACCCCCAAACAATAACCAGTCCAGGCATCTATAATAGCTACCTACAGATGAAGCAATAGATAAAGATAAACTATAAATCCCTGCACAAATGCAACCACAATGCCTTGGATTGACAAAGGAAGAGGATGAGCTAAGGGAGGCAGCAGCTGTGCATTAGGGCATCCCTCTCCAGATATCTGTTAGCTGTTCTGTCGTATGTCGTGTTTTACTCTTTCTTCTTCCCTCGGCAGTCCCCAGTAGATTTGTTTTTGAAGTCTATAGCTCCTTTCAGCTAATTCAGCAATTTTTTAAAGAAGTTTACAGACCCCAAGTGCATGTCAGTCACAAAAATTGTTGAGAAATGGGGATCCCTTTCACAAAAGCTAACACTGCTGCAAGGAAATGGGACAACCGAATATATATTGTTCCTATTTTCCCCCTTTTATTAAAAAGGTGCACCAAATATTCCCAGGTGAGCCACTTCTGTGTATTAGTACATTAAAAATTTGGACTCTGAAAGCTGACAAAAAATTCACCAATGATGAGAACTATGTGTACAGTTTAAAGGTGCTTTGCCATACATTTGAATATGTCATGACTAACAGAGAAAGAAGACATATGAAAATAGGTTTGTATAAGAGTACAACTGTGGGGAAAATAATTAGTTATATAGTTCTTTTTGCAGATAAGTTTTCTGATACTTCTCACATAAATGGTTTTGAAATGATGTTTTATAGCAACCAGGAAAACATGATAGCTATATTAACCCATCCCTCTACCGCACAGAAAGAAATCAACAATAAACTAGGAAATACCTAATATTTACACAATGTGCATAGCATAAACACTGGAAACATTGGGTGTACTGGAATAGATAATTTAGTAATAGCCCTTTCTAAAAGGCCATTCATAATGGAATCCTTCTCTCAAATTAATATGAGTTACAAAATAGTTATATCTAGTTCCTGTCTTCAGATGAAAAATTTGTACAGAAATTATTCCATGCCATTTTTTAAGCACGGAAATGGTATTATGGATCACCATAACACTGTTTTGAAAATTACATGAATGGAAACTTAAGAGAACAGCACTGTTGGTTGTTCCTGTGTGTCACTGAGCTGAAATCTACATTGCCAGTTTCAGAGTGGCCTCGCCAATTGATGTATAACAAGTTTTTGCAAATGTTACAATGCAACATGACAGGCACGATGTTTGCAGCCAGTGCTTAAATGAACATTCTACTATGTAAGCATGCAGCTACACTCCTTCAGCTACAGGGAAGTGTTGGCAGTGAATGAAGGGATGCTGCAATGATGGGAAGGAGATTGGGAGAATGCCCTCAGGGGGTCAGAGGGATATAAACAAGTTGTTGAAGCACTGTAGGAGGCATGTTCTTTGAGCATGGAGCCATGGAGACCCTCCCCTGCTACTGGTGAAAGGCATCTAAATATCACTGTTTCAGGCGAAATGGAGTTACTCAAAGCTGGTTGTTCTATGAACAAGTAAAATCTGTTATTTCTCAAATGAAATGAATTTTCACTGCAAATGAATATTGCACGTGGCACAATAGTTGATGCCATTTGTGGGAGATTTATGCTGGAATAAAAGTACTGGAAAGAATGAAAATCTTGCTGAATATGAATTTTCAATGGGCACTATGGTACCCAGAAATATGCATAAAATAGCTCCACTCTAGGCTAATCTGATTTTCAACAGCAAAACATTTTTCCAGTAACGTGAACTCATATTTGGCTCTACTTGTGTTGCCCCATCCAGGGTAATAGGCTGCTGTGGCAGATTTTGGCTTATCAGTGGTGCTCAACTATGTTATATTGAGGCCCTGGTTTTAAAAAAACATTTAAAAGATAATAGTAAGAGAATGAGGTCTATTCCAGAAACTATACTAAATAATAATAATTAACAATTTACTAAAAGGGTAAGGCAGAATGGCATTGCTTAGGAAACCTTTATTTTACAAAGTCTACAGGCTTTTGACAGAAATGCCAGCTCCTCCTTGCCCTCATCCTGGAATCCCTGCTTAGCCTGATGCATTGCTCCCATCTGCTGATGTGCAGAGGTTATAATCCTTTAGTGGACTCAGACAGCTCGTATCCAATTCCATTTCCAAGGCCTGCCAGCCCTGCCTGCTTGCTCTCTGATGGAAAGGATGGCCCATTTGAACAGTTATTGGGGAAAGAAATGGCCATTTCATGCTTGTCTGTGAACTTTGCATGAACTGTGAGGAATAATGTACTGTGATGACAGCCAAGTTATTCCTTACAGTAAATTTGCTGTCTGGAATGAACTGAAATAGTGTTTGGTTTGTGTAATTACGTCCATCTATCTTTATATTCCAGAGGCATATCGCAAATTGAAAATACTAAAAATTGACTGTTCATTCTGATATTTAATGATTGCCAATGACACACCAATGATTTATTGGTTACTTACCGATGTGACACATTTGCATCTTATTAGAAGAAGATTA
Organism: Pristis pectinata; assembly: GCF_009764475.1. Taxonomy (NCBI): domain Eukaryota; kingdom Metazoa; phylum Chordata; class Chondrichthyes; order Rhinopristiformes; family Pristidae; genus Pristis; species Pristis pectinata. Next base: position 109,868,932 of record NC_067407.1, read on the forward strand.
CCATTCCTTGAATTCTGAACACAGCTGATCACGACTGATGGATTGATTTGATTTGCAAATGTAATCAAACTAATAAGAGGGAAAAATGTGCAATAATACCTTGTTTTTCGTCTGGCAATCACTCCCTGCCAACAGGCTGATATCCCTGACTAAGCAGCCTCAGGAAAGCATTTCTTGCCGCTATGCAGACAAAATGCTCCTCTAATGAAAATTATTTTTTTTCACCCGCCAGATTCTAACTAACTTGGCAATATACTGTAAAGCCAGCTGTGTTTGTTACCGTTTATAAAGGCCATCATCAGTAGCTAGGCTGCTCTAATTTCAGAGTTGTGTTTTTATAAATAAGAGACTCTTGTCTGAAAGCAACATTGAATGTGTGAAAAAGGCAGTATATCATTAGCTGCATCTGCTAAAGTCCATATCGTTATTTTCTATTAAAAAATAATAATAATTGCATGTCTTGATATAACTTTTTTTAAAGTACTGTCTAAATAGAAAATAATTCCTTCTGCAGTACTCAAGATGGTTCAATTAAAATAAACTGGTAGATTAAGCAGTTCAGATTTTAATGTTACAATGTTAGTTTCTTTGCAGGGGGTAACTACACTGCCCTTCCACTTATCAACACAGACAAAATCTTTATGCACTATTCCGAGATTCTTATGTCATTAAGTACCATTTCTATTAGGTGGCTATAAAAATAACATTCACATTTTTTGGGAGGGAAAGAAACATGTCTTCAATGAGTGTATTCTATTGAAACTAGTAAACTTTTCTAGATTCCACCTTGTTATATTAGTCATACATCTTGTGTGTACAACCTTTTGAGCATAAAATCTAGGCTGAATTTTCAGAGCAGTGCCATATACGCACTGTCAGAGGTGGGGTCTTCTGGACAACACATTAAAAGGAGCCCCCATGCTTCAACTGCGTGTAAATGACTCCATGGCAATGTTTTCAAAACCATGCAGGAAATTTCTTCCTATTATCCTGGCCAATATTTATCACATCTCCAACTTCACTGTAACAGAATTCCTGGCTGTTATCCCACAGCTCTTTGAGAGAATTTATGCTAATTTAGGTGTCACATTCCTTGTATCACAACAGGACAAGGGGCAGATACAGTTCAAAAGACAAAAGTACTTCATTAGCTGCAAAGCATTTTGGGATACCTAGAACTTGTGTAAGCAATCAAACAGAAGCCCTGGTGTTCTACTATTCATTTAGTCAATTCCCCTTATATAAGGTTATGGTTTCCTTCGACTTGGATCCAACAGCATTGAGTCAGATTAGATTAATACTATTGTTGAGACTAGTTTTGTGATACAACTAGTAGCATGCATCTGGGATCCTGAGTCAGTGTAGTTGTGGAGAGACCACCTGAGTTGAGGGGAAATTGAATAAAAAGGGACTCTTCAACCAACAGAGTATTCTTTCCAAGGATATCAGTAAATTACTGCTAAAAGGGCAGGAGTGCCATGTATAACCATGTGTAATCTGCTTTGGTGATGATGGGAAAAAAATATATATTGGCCTCTGTGAGAAAACTCCTGCTCTTCGTGGAAAAATGCCATGGGCTCATTTACACTCAGCTAAGCAGGCACATTGGTTATCTGAAAGATGGCACATCCAACAATATAGCTCTTTCTCAGTAGTGGACTGAAGTGTCAGCATCGACTTGTGCTCAAGTCAGGCTGAGGAATTTATTCCCACACATTTCTTACCCAGTGAGACAGCTTAGCAATACTGAACATTAACCATGACTGAACCATTAGTGGCAACTATTTTGAACATTATTAGTTCTGGATACATATCTCCATACATGCACATTTATTGGAAGCAAACTACGTCAATTGTGAATACAATTGCAAAAGTCCAACGTTCCAATGATCAGCATGACAAATTATTGAACATAATGAAGATAGTTCCAATCATTTTAAAAATATTCTAACCTCCCTTATATTACTAAATACACAAATGCCGGAAGTAAATCTTTATATTTGTGTAACTAAGAATATTTAAATAGAATAACCAAGATCTGGTAGCTAGAAATGTCAGAGTATATTACAAGTCCAGCTTCAATTAATGTTCATGTTGTCATTGCGAGAGCAGCAAGAAAATGGCATGGACTATTCTAACTTTGCAAATGATCTGGTTCTTACAGAGGAATTATAGCAGGCCGGTTTAAAACTGCTGACTCTCATTAATAGTAAAGCCAAGCCTGCTATTAACACCCTGCTATCCTCATTTACCAGGCTCTCTCTAGCCAGGTCAACCTGAGCCTTGCCAGAAATGTGCTGACTCATTTCAACATTGTTCTGTGCTGGTAATTAATCCTTTTTCATGAAGGTTAAGCAGGTGCAGATCCACCTTAGCTATGAAAAGCAGTGCTTTAAAGATACATGGGTATTAACACTTATGCTGTTTAGGTAACCAGGTCATGCACTTAAACTCACAGGTATGAATTAACCCCAGCCCCTCTGTCCTCCTGAAATGAACATGATGAGAATATGAGCTGTGGTTTCCCACAGTCCCCATGAAAACACATTTGGCATTTGACTTGCAACCTTCCCAATTGCACATCTGAGAAAGGAAACTCCCTACTTGGGAGAATAAACAAACCCACATGCTACCACACTATGACACAGCATGCCGATACCCTATTACATTGTGGTAATGTATTATCTCTTCATTTTAATTACTTATCTTTTATATTTAAAAATGTTTAGATCTAAGAGTCTCAAAGGACTGGGTCTGAGTTGATTATAAGGGTTATAATAGTAAACAGCATGCTGCTACCAGTTTAGTGAGCGTTATTTTTATACTAGTGTTTACTTGCTTCCTTTTTATGAGGTTATTAGTGGCACTATTTGCATGGTTGATTTCACAGTCTCCTGCACAGGTTTCACAGTTTTGAAGAACAAAGAAGTTGCTGGGAAAATATATCTGATGACAGCTGTTGTGAAATGTAACAATTTAAAGTTTTATTTTCAACTGGATAACCAGATCAATTTGCAGAGGAGAATTTTTTTAGAAGTCTGTGGAATAGTGAGGAGGGGGAGGGGAATTAAAAGAAATAAATCAATGAACAAATCTGCAGGCAAAAGCAGCTGTGGAACATGGAATAACAATAGAGTGTTTGGGGAGCAAATGGGCATAAGAAATTATTACTGTACACATAACGGTTCTGATAGTCTGTGGAAAAGTATTCTATGGTTTCTTTCTGTGCCAATGACAAACAAGTTTGCTTTTTTCTCTGTATGGAGGCAAATCCACTCTATTGAATCAGTTTTTGAGGAAATGGCCAGCCTTCTGAAATTGATAGCTTCTCACCAGCCACAGTTACTTCTGCATTATTTGTTTATTTTTAATCAACAATGACAATTCTTTTTTCAAAATTAAGTAGTCCAGAATCAAGTTGCACTCCCTTCTGGCATTAAAAAGTCCAAATTGCTGAGGTAGGGAGAAAGCAGGCAGCGAGAAAAGGTGCACTTTGAATGAAAGGAACAAGTGAGAGTGCAGTATAATAAACAGAGTAGCAATATTTAGAACACTTGCTAAAGAGATTGGGCTGCTTAAATTGATGAGCAGCTGATTTAGAAAGGTTTGTTTCAGCTCAGGTGATGACAAGCTCTCTATGGAATTGAATGTGACTTTACCAGGAACACCCCAGCAGCCACAACCCTCTCTAGCAAGCCTCCATCTGCTTCAACCAATATCCAAATGCATCACTGTCCATCAGGGCTTCAGCACTGACACTCTGGATGTATTGATTAATAGTTGCCCTAAGCTCCTTTTAGCAAATCAAATTTTCACTTTTAGCAAGGATTTCGGTTCTGATTTATTCAGCATAGTGAAATGCATTAAATTGACTTTGACATTCTGGAAAAACGTCTGAAAAACAATGCTTTCAAGTGAAGAGGAAATAGATATAAAAAATGTGGCAGCTTGTTTGTTCGGTTTAAAGAGGCAATATTACATATTTATTCAATGGAATTTAGAACTGTCAAAAATCCAGACTCCTTTACTTTCCCTTCTAATTTCAGATTTCCAACAAAAACATGAGCCAATACCTACAAAGGATCGATATAACTAACTTCTGTCACAACAGACTTCTGCAGCACAATTGTTTCCTTGAATACGTAAACTTCTTTAATTCTTTGACAACACACTGCATATTTGTGCTAACTGACAGTCTGCATATTAATATACACCTGACAGACATCTGTATATTTGAATTTCTAACTTTTGTTTGGTTAAAAATAGTGATTATTTTGAACTCTGGAGTTTAACTGAAAAATAGATAAAAAATAGATGCAAAGCAGAACAAAAATCTGCATTAAGAAGTTAGAGGAACACAATTCATTGGATTTAATACTTAATGCACCAATATATTCGTTTTGATTCAACTAAACAATTTTTCCTGTTTGCTGTGAGGATGCAATTCATATCTGAAAGAAAGGAAGAGCACATTCATCTTCCTGGGGAAAAAAACAAGTAGGGTTATTGACACGTGTGGCAGAGATGAAAACAGGTCTTCAGAAACTGATATCCTTGGAAATGATCATTGTGATATGGGAACTGCTTCTGGAGTTACTGCACCTTAGCAGTGCTTCAAAAACTTCTGCATTTGATCATTGCTGAAATGGTGCATCACTAGATGAAAGAGTAAATACTATAATGTATATTTTATGCCCCAATTATACTGTGAATCTGATGCTGTGCTGCTCTGATTCCTTTAACGTACCAAAGCTCAATACTTATTTGGTTTTGCACTGCAAACATCCAACATCAGCTATAGTAATAACTGTGGTTAGTGCATGGACAAATTTGCAATGACAGGGTCTACTAGTGAACTGCTTTTAAAGTTTCACTCTCTACTGGGGTCATGAGCAAGACTTCATGCATGAATATGAGCAAACATCTCCATGAATCTTCCAGGTTATTCCATAAGATAATTTCCTGTTTCTTTTTAGCATCCTCATTAATTGTTTCACCCTTCTTCCTTGCTGAGAAAATTGAAGGGAAATTGGAGGAAATGCTCTGTGTAAAAATACTTGTACGAGAAATAATTGGAAATGTGGAGTAAGGAATGATCAATGATGTAGTCATAACAGAATGTAGCTTTGATCTGCACAGTATAAAATGTCCACAATCAGTGGAGGAATTATCTACTACAAGAGGCAGTGAAGCCCAAGTCATTATGTATATTCAAGAAAGCTATAAATATATTTCTTAATGGTAAAGGGGTAAAGAGGTTAGGGAGAGTATAGATTATGGAAATGGATGATCATCCACTGAATGATGGAGCAGACCTGAAGGGCCTACTCCTGCTCCTATTTCGATGTTTCTAACCATCAATGAAGCTACAAATATCTTGAGAATTGAAAACTCAAGCACAATGTGTGAAAGGCATCGATGGCAGAGCCTTGACATCTCATTGGTGATCTCAGCATGACGAAATCCGAGTTGTGTTAAGGTGAATTGAAGATGGAATGGCCAGTTTCTGGATGGATATGATTTCACCTGTGAATGATTGCTAGCATGATTTAAGTTGAGCTAAATCACTTCTATGCGTGATTTACGCAAGAAAATAGGCAGTAATGGATCCAATTTCTTCGTCGGTATATTTGATTTTGATTATATTCCATTCGATTATTACGACTTTTTTCTGAAGGTGGAAATTCAGACTTTCAAAGAATTATCCAATAATATCCTTTGCAATTGGTAAGTTTTTGAAAAGGCTTAGTCAAACTTCGTGTGTGGTTATCATTGGGGGAAACTGGCTAGGAAGAATAATTGTGTTTGGCAGTACAAATGAAGCAAATTAAAATGTACAATTAAAATTGTATGATTACTGAAGCACCCTGGGTAAACTACTTTATGCAGTGGTGATAAATGAACTCCTTCATGTGGTTGAGTTCAACAATGTCTCAAAGCCAGCTCATGTGATGATATCATATGTAATCACAATTTAAACAAAAAAATTAAACAGAGACAAAAGGCATACATAATGGAACATTTAAGTTTATCATAATTCTATTCAATTGCTTCTTTTTTAAAGGAGCTACTTATGGGAAAAGCTTCCTTTCCTAAGCCCTGGCCGCTGTGTTTCCTCCAATTAAAACAAAATTACAAGTCATTCATCATATATGTTGGTTGTGGGTAATGCAATTTAATCCATTTGCATACATAACAACAGTTGCTATGAAGCGTTTGGGACATCTTGAGGATGTGACGAAGTACTCAGTACCTGCAAAGGGCAGAAATTCATCTCAGGCAGGCATCTCGCACAATCTGAAGATGCCGGTCTGACATCCATTTGGAATTAGGCCTTGGGTTAATTTGGAATAAATAGAAAGCCAAAGACATTAATCAGGCAACCCAATGAAGCATACTGGTAAGATCCAAGCTGGCTTTGATACACACTTGGCTTGCAGTAAATTTCTAAACAGCTCCTTCAGACCCCACAAAAATTATAGTGTCATAGAGCCTTAGAGTACAAAAATGGGCTCTTTGCCCACCATGTCCATTCTGACCTTTTTGCCCATCTACTCTAATCTCATTTGCCCACAATAGTTCTGTATCCTGCTATGCCTTGCCTATTTAAATGTCTAAATGCCTCTTAAATGTAGTAAATGTATCTGGCTCCACCATCTCCTCTGGCAGCGCATTCCAGATATCAATCTCTCCCTGTGTAAAAAATCTTGCCCCTTAAATCCTCCCTAAAATTCCTTCCTCTCACCTTAAGCCTATGCCCTCTTATCCCCTTACCATGGGAAAAAGATTCTGACTATCTATCCTCTCTATGACTCTTATAACCTTATATACCTCTACCAGGTCACCTCTTAACCTCCTTTGTTCCAGGAAAAACAAGCCCGGCCTATCCAGTCTTTCCCCATAACTAAAATCCTTCAGTCCAGGCCACATCTTGGTGTCTCGAGTGCAATCACATTCTTCCTACAGTGCGGCAACCAGAACTGTACACCAATACTTGAGGGGCAGCCTAACCAGTGTTTTGTAAAGATGCAATGTAATGTTCCAACTCTTATATTTTATGTCCCAATCGATGAAGGCAAGCATCCATATGCATTCTTCACCACCTGCAATGCCACTTTCATCAACTATGGACTTGTTCCCTCTGCTCATCAACATTCCTTAGCACCTTAGGATTTATTGTATATGTCCTACCCCTATTTGACTTCCCAAAATGCATCACTTCACACTTGCCAGTATTAAATTTCATCTGCCAATGCTCTGCCCAACTTTCCATCTGATCTATATCCTTCTGTAGCCTCAGACCACCTTCCTTGCTAACCACAACATTACCAACTTTCGTACCATTCGCACGAGTGAAATATTTTGTGTCCTTTAGTGAAATACTTAGCAACCTTTTTGAGCAGTTTCCAGTGGCCCATTTAAATACTACTGACTAGACCTAGCTGGTCCTGATGGACATGTGTGAAGCATCCTCAGTGCAAACTTTGCCCATTTTCTGTCCAACTTGGACTGGATGCCAAAAGGGACTGAGTCTGTAGATATAAGTCACTGAATGCCTGTTAAAGAGAATGTCCTGCATAAAGAATACACCAGCTTCCAATCTGAAAGCAAGTTTACTGCTGAGGGAGAAGACAGGATTTAATGCAGGAGATCATAATGTGAAATCCAGCATCCAACTCCCAAATGACAGGTGCAATGACAGTGTTCCTTTTCCTGCAGTTAAAATTTTATTTTATTTAGTAGTGATTGCAATGAGCTAGATGGAAAACTCCTGTGAATATTAAAGATATTCTACAGAAGGACTCTGAGAACATAAAAGTGCCATATACTAAAGATGCAGACAATACCTGCAAGAGGATGTTAGGCAGTTTTATTGTGTTCAATGCAGCTAATACAAGGAAAAGAAAGAGATACTAAATCTTATAATATTGGGATGAAGTGCAGTCTGTCCTCCAAGCAATGCCTGAATAAGCACCTCCAGCATTTTCTTAATGTGGTAACACACGAATATTCTAATCCAACACAAAGTCTAACAATACATCTGACTGCTGTATTGATAATCTTTTTATCATATGTGTGAAACCTAGCTGCAATATTTGATTCAGCCTGCATTACTCCCCAGTCCATTCTGTCTCACAATAGACTGGATGAAGCAGAGTGTGGAAGTACCACAGTATCTACATAAAAGAGATTAAAGCCGACAGGATTCCATTTTACAGCTCAATCATATTGTGTTAGCACGCGCTTATCCAAGCACATACAAAATTGAAAGAGAGAGAAAAAAAAAGACAGACAGATATGAGCCAGAATAGAAAGCATGGGCAATTTCAGAGAACATAAAAGGATGGTAATGGTGGGGGCCCTGTCATAGTAAAGGACTATTAGGGCACAGCCTCTGTCTCTTGTACCCACTCATTCCACTTTAACTTAAAATAACTGAAGTCAAGTGCTGTCTAATTTCATTGTGCTCTTTGTCAGATAAGGACTGTTCAAATTTCATAATGCCCCGCTTTCTGTTCAGCTGCTTTATTAGCATGGGTAGCCTAATTCTATTTGCTGATAAAGTCATTTTATATTTTCTTTAAATATTTGCCTCTGTTGTGGACACAGCTGAGTTAAATGCTTTGTGATACAGAATTAATGAAAGCAATGTATTTGGTCTCTTTCTGCACATCAGAGGAGCTGATTTTATCAAAACCCTATTTCTTAATTCACGATCACCATTAAATAATGTTTCATCAGAGGCTATGTGGCTCACAAATTCGCCTCTTCTTTGGGACAGATTAAGAAATTAAACTGTCTCTTTCAGCAGAAAGTTTAACTGTGCTCCTTGTTCTTATATGTACTGAGCTTAACAAAGAAGGCAGCCGTGATAGAGAGAAGCTCTAAATTGCTGGATTTAAATTTTGCCCAACCATCATCTCCATTCCCCTTTTCGGAGGATGTTAGAGGTTGGTTGTTACAAGCCTCAGGCATAAATCAGTCTTAAAGTCAGGGTTTTGTTCATTGTGGTAAAAGCTGACATTATTTGAGTGAAAGAGCTTTCAGACAATCACTCCTAAGGGAAGTCATAATAGGGGCAAATTTAGGATCAAATTTGTAAATTCACTTCACAGCATCAACTAGGGAAACAAAAAAATGCAAGGCACAGCTCATTATACTTATGTAATGAATTAACTTTTACAAATCTATGTACTTATTGGCTAAAACTGACAATTAGTAAAGAACCAATCAACAACCAAGATTAAATCAAATGTAATATAAATACACTCCTGGATCATCAGATAACTTCAAGTAAAATCTTTGGGTGCTAAATTGGATTGTGGTAGAAAACTGACAGTAGGATCATGATATGTATTTAGCCCCTGGCTTATTATCCAAGTACAGGCAGCCCATGACATTTATGCTGCCTGCTCATTTAAAATGATTTCAACATGCAGCCAATGCCAACCTGACTGTGGTTGCCTTAATGCATCACCATTAGCCCCAGCTTTGTAAATGGCCAGAACTGGTTCAAGCGATCCAGAGCTGATTAAATTCTGCCTGGGATGTAGATCTTGGCAGCGGTTGGTGCTGGAAGTCATTATGAACATGTCATATATTGCTACAAGCAAATGGACAACTTGGTCGAGCACATGTTCAAATATTTTGTGGTAAATGGAGACTTTGGTGAAAAATACGAAGAGGAAGAAGGGCGACCGAGATCTGCAGGCCCTCCAGACACATAAAGAAAAGAGTGGGAGAAGATAGTTTTGGAGGTGAATGCAAAACTTCCAACTTCCATTCTAAGGACATGATTGCAGAGAAGCAAGATATTCAATGATCTCACACACATGTAATTGGTCACTGATTATCAAGTGCGCCACTAGCCTCGGACACTATGCCACAACCCCATTGCTCTGTCACTCAGGACTGGGACCTAACATTCATGCACTAACCACACCCACTTAGCATGACTCACGTTCACTTCACAGGCTGCAAATATTGCCAGCTATTCAATCATATCATGCAAGGACAATGTGCTGCTCTTACTGGCACACTTCCCTCTTTCTTGCAGGATAAAGTGACACACAATTAGTTCCAGCAGCAACAAACCGATGGGGGTTGATGTGGCTACATCCATGAAATGCAGAAGACAATGTTTGTCATCAGCACCTCTGACTCCACAAAAGAAAATGGCATGGTTTTCCCTATCCTCTTTCTCACATTCCATTTCCCCATATCCCAAAACCTTATATACAAATTGTAGATGGTGTAAGAATGCACCTCTTACTTTCCCCTCTACCTGTATATATTTTGCTTTTCAGTGCTGGCTATGGATGAAGAATAAAACAGTGAAGATGAAGGCACACTGTCATTCAATTCGACAGTCACAACAAGAGCTCAGATACAGAGCTTTGTGAAAAGTACAAGTTTCCTTGGAGCCCAGATCTAATAGGGAGTAGGGGCAATAAGGCAAAGAATAGAGCAAGAGTGGCTTTCAGTCCAGACAAGGCAAAAGGATAGTCCAGCTGATAGCTCCCCAGAGAGCAAGATCACATACAAGTTCTGCAAGAACATAGCTGGGGATTTTGTCAAAAGACATCTCCGTTTCTGAACAGAAATATTGCTGTGATCCACAAAGTGTTAATCAATCTTCAGGCCTTGCATCTTTATAAATAACCAAAAGAAATCTCAATGAAATCACACGTGCATTAATTTATTATGTGTGTCATAATAACAGTGAAAGCTGATAACTTTTCATTTGAGAAAAAAACCTGCTAATAAAGTCATTTTTGTAATTTCTTGTTGGTTGAATGTTCAGCTTTAAACACTTAAAGATGTTTTTATTCATCTTAATGACATGTTTAGCAATGTGTATACTTGATTTTTGCTTTTTATTACCTGGAATATGCTTTGCCCATCCAATGATAACCACCAGCTCTCGGTCTGCTAGATCACACAGTGTAGTAAGGGCCTTGATATCACTGTCAGGAACGGTGGGATCAGGCATGGCATAGATCTTCTCTGGCTCAGCCACAAGCAAGTGCGAGACAATCTTGTTGACTGGAATAGAAAGCCCAGGCAAGAGAAAGCAAGAAACGTTTGCATCAGTTTAGACAGCCTCATCACTCAGGGAATTGAGTAGCTGCAAGCGGTATCTCTTGGTAAATCTTATTTAATGTTGCCTTAATTAGAATCAATACAACCCAATTTTCATCAGAACGGCTTTGTAATGCACAAATAATCAATCAGGACCCAGAAAATCTCTTAGACTACATCAAGGCACAACACATGCTGTACTTCCTAACACAACTTGAAAATTGACCAAAAATGTTATAAATGTTTATTTTTTTAAAAAGATTGCTTATTAAGTGAACTGCTAAAATTAACAGCTTTTAGTTAACAAATAATGACTGTCAAGTGGTAAGACTATCTAAATAAATGACACACAGAACAAAGGAATCTTATTAAAATTTAAAGATACTGCAGCTTGAAAAAGATTCTAAACAAATTATGATAAATTCAAAACTTAGAGAAATTAGAGTAGCAAAGTAATTTTAAAGGAGGAGAAAAGACTCTATGTGTGTCTCAAGTAACATTAAGTTAAATATGGATATAGACATCTCTGATAGTCAGGTCTGTGTTGGACCCTGCACAATATAACCAGTTGAGCCACTCAGTCAAGTGACATAAAAGACAAACAGACCTTACAATTAATTGGTGGTCTGGATGAGTAAATGATAGGGAAATTACACCAGATTTTTAAAATATCACATTGGCACAGGAAATCAGAATAAGCTGTGAATCAGCCCATATCTGCAAAAGTTATAATTTGTTAGAAAATATTATTATAGAGTGCATTTGTTTAGGGGAAAAAATCTTCAGTTCCTGTTTATAGTCCCTCTGAAAATTTTCTATATATAAAATTGAGGGAATTTAAGATGGCATCACCTCTAGCAAAGTAAATGGTGAATGTTTTATATTTCACTTTTATTAACTTAGTATTGTTTCCTCCAGGGTTCACAAAATTACACTCTTGTATATTTCAGGCAGGAGTCATGAAAGATGGAGCATGCATCTTCAACAAATTATAAGTATTTGCTTTTTTGAATTTTTAAATGAATTAATTTTATTTGCTTTTAAGATGAGATGCAAGCTAAAGGCTTTGTAAATACTTATTTGAGGATAGCAAAAAGTAAATGGTGTGATTTCAGCATAACACCATTTGAAAGAACTAGATATGTTGTGTTATTTGGATATCTATATTAAAGACTGGATTTTGATAGACATGGCTTCATTGAAAAATCCTAACATAATGTGACTTACAGAACTGTAAATCTGAGTGCAATGTTTCATCAATATGGTATATTATGCACCATATTATATTGCTCTCGCTTGTAAAAGTGTGAGCTCTAGTCTGACTAACATCTGAAATTCCACGAAATGCTTTCAGCTATACTTAATTATTTATTATTTAATAGAAAGAATATGTCGGAAAATACAAACAGTTTCAGCCTTGACCATGGCAGTGCATGACTATGCTCAAAAAGGACACAAAACTATGCAGTAAAATTGTGAAACATTTCCTGTGGCTAAAAGGATTATAAGTACCCATAGAATGGGTGCAAATTTAAAGTATTTGCCAATAAAAATATAATTAATTTGAAAGAAATAATTTACTTTTCCAATTAGACACTGATACAACATAAATAATTTTATATAATTAGTTGTTTTTTTACTACCTGTTGCAACAATCAAATTAAAAAGGAAAGGGAGAGAACAACACCTAAAATGTAACATTTACTCTTTTGATGCAAAGCCTCGTCATAAAAGCTTAAAGATTTTAAAAAGGCAATATCCAGCTTATGCAGATCTGTGATCTTCATTCTAGTATTTTGAGTTTAACACGATGGTTAGCTTCGAGACTCAGAATAAATGTACTTCAGATGAGTTTAATACTGTCAATGTTCAACGTTGTTTAATAATCCTCATTTTAAATCACAGCCAAGGCATACAAATAAATACAGAATTAAAATTTCTAAGGGATGAAGAACTTTTCAAAACAACAAAATAAAACATTTTTGCTATTCAAATTGTCATTTAAGATAAAATGCTGTTGTAACATTTACCGCTATGAAATACACTGTTTAATTGGACTGCGCAAAAAAAATTATAGACAATTCAAAATATTTCCACATGACTGTACATCATTTTTCATAAAGTACATCATGCTACCCTTGATGAAAAGCAAACTCTGGTGATTTATAAAATGGAGACTGGATTAGTTCTGCACTATCATCACTCCCATCTGTTTGCAAACTCTTTAACTGGTTGTGTGTGCAGGGTGAATACACTGAAATAGATAAGACATGCTGTTGTTTTACTGAATGGTAAATTAACATGTTGAAGCATTATATGCTAATAGCCTCCTGTACAATATAATATAAAGTAATTCTTTGTCCTTACATGGCTTTTTGGCTGGTTGGACCAGCTGAGGGTTCAAGTAAGGGCTGTTCTCTGCATCTATCCTACGCTTGTACTTCTGCCGTCCGCCACGTACCCTATCTAAGCGCACACCTGAAAAAGAAGGAAAATGGCATTTTAAAATACAAAAATATAAATGGTTGTTGACAAATCTATTGTTCACCTTGAATTAATACTGTATTATTTTATTCAGAGACTGTGGGCCTGGCCTACAATTTATATATGATTTAATAGCACTATTAACTTGACAATATTCAATAACCACTTGTGCATCTGTATCTCTGTAATACAGATTAAAACAGATTTAAAATTGTGATGGTATTAAGAAGCATCATGATCAATGTATTGTCAGCATATATAAAACAAATTCAACAAAATATTTCAATGATAAAATAGTACATATGGTAATGTATTTACGTATTCTTTCCCGATCTACTAGAAAATACATCAATTATAAACCAAAGTTCCAGGAACATTTTCTATTTTATGAAGGGATGTATATAACTACTGATTAACATAACAAGGATCTTTTGATGGATATTCCTTATCAAAACATGAAAGCACATTGATGAGGAAGAGTTACTATAGGTCATACTTCAAACAAAATTATGACGTTTGCATATTACGAAGTTAAGATATTATGAAAGAAATAAAAATGGTTAAAGCATTTCTGCTGTTACTAGAAGGAAGCAACATCATGTAGATAATTTTATCCATTTTAAATTAATTTTTAAACAGATGCTCAAAATATATGGGTATATTCTTGCCAATCTGCAATCATTTTCCAACAAAATACTAACTTTTGTACCAACAGACAGGTCAATATAAATGTGGATTTATGGCAATGTAATTTTAAGTCAATTTTATTTGTAGCACTCCTACAACTATTAAAAGAGAAACATGCACTCGTAGTTATAGTAAATCCAAGAGGGATCACTGCCTTAAGGACAATCTATCCTTTTAATTTATTGACAGCAAAAGAAGCCTAATTTAATTATATCAAATTTCTCCTGGGAATGTGTGTCACCACGGAAACCAGCTAACAGGAAGTGTCAATGATTTTTTTTGTTGTTTTGAATATAACAGTAACATAGAAAAATGCTGCATGGTTCCAAACTGTCTAAATTTTGCCAATCACTCACATCACCAGCATGAAATGGGCTGCCTCCAAGAGCCCACAACAGGTCAGAGGTTTTAATTGAACAACATCTCTTTCTGTCGTTCCGACAAAAGGCAAGCAGGAAAAATGACTCTGGCAAGATAGCTCAGAGTCTAGCAATGTCCAATTTCTCATTAGGTCTAAGCAGCTATCTAGCTACTAATGCTGACAAGCCTTGAACCTTTTATTTTTGCTCAGAAATTACTTTGGCAGGAACAGCAATACAGCTTCATCACAGATGCCTGACTGCTGTTGCATTAACCCGAATGAGACCTCATAGACTGGCGATTCGGTGTGGTGGAAATGTGCCCGAATGCAACACGTACAAATCTTTTGTTATCCTGGCAGACGCTTGGAGCAAAAGGAAGGCATCACAAAGCTGTGCACATTAATAACCTGATTATTTGTGTCTCTGCACACTTGTATCAATTGGGAAAGGCACAGGGGAAAGACAACCATTTACTAAGCTGAAAACAAAAGACAATTACCAAGCAAGTAGGTTAATACACAAGATAGTGCATGTGCCAAGACTGTTACACACAAGCTTCAAGGAAAGTAAAGCACTGAAGTGAAAAAACACCAAAATGCCTCTTTCTGATCTGTTTAGATCTACTTTTTCAGTGCTCTGTAACGCTGATCCTGCATAACATTTCTGATGTGCTGTGATTGTAAGGAAATACACCAAAGGCTTTGAAGGGAATGACGACATATGGTAAAACTAAAGTAAGGTGTTCAAGAGCGGTGCTGAGTGGACTTCCTGCACAGAGTTGACTGCATCAGATGCCACATTCAATGTTGCATTATATTTAGAGCCCTACTGATTTCTCTCCTTCATCTTTTGGGGTCACAAGTTGGGTTACTGATGAAAATTTTCAATGCCATTTTAAAAGGGAGAATATACCAATGCTGTTGAAAATTGCACTGTTTATCTGGCTGGCCCAATAAAAATGACAAAGGGGGCTCAACAAAGTTCAGAATTATAAATTTTGGATTTGTGCTGGAATCCGAAATTCCATCCCAATGAGCTGAATATTGCAACACTAGTCACCCAGGGCTTATTCTATAATTAATTGGCATTCTAACTTTTGATCTCTCTAGTATTGTACAGACCTAGAAATATAAAAGCATCAAAGTAACCAACCCCAACAACATATCACCAGTGGGGAGGCCAAATCTGCCTGCACACTAAGCTACCTATCTGAAGACCATAAGAAATAAAAAAAAATCAGGTTTAGGCTATTTGGCCACTTAGGCCTGCTCCACATCCAATAGCATCATGGCTGATTTTTTCCTCTTTTTCTGTACTAAATCTATTTTCTTTCATTCCCTTAATAGCCAATTTGCTGTCAAGCTATACATTGAACGTACTCAAGAACTGAGCCGCCATAACCGTCTTAGATGAAGAATTCCAAAAATTGGGTGTAGAAATTCCTTATCTTGGTTTTGAATGGATGACCCCTTATATTGAGACCATGACCTCCCGGTTCTATACACTCCATCCTGGGGGAAATATCATCCCTGCATCGACCCTGTCAGGTCCTGTAGAGGAGGGAAGGGGCAGAATGTTGGCCATACTGACTGACACTGCTGGAGGAAATGCTGCTGAGGGATTTTTTTTCTTCTTGCGTTCTTTTCCTTTTACTCCTGTAGTGGCTCTCAGGGTCATAGTGAAAATTCATATGGCACCCATCTTCTCACTGGCACTCCAAATTTAGAACTGTGTCCTCCAACATGACTATGAGCCTTTATTGGATATATTATTCATTGCTTTAAGTAGCCTTGGATACTTACAGAGAAACTCAATCCAATAAATGGATAATGTGCTTCCATCTTCCATCATAATGGAAAATAATGTGCCTGCTTCTTCTTTTTAATAATTTATGGGGGGTGTGGGCATTGCAGGCAAGGGCAACATTTATTATCTTTTCTTAACTACCTTTGAGAAGGCGGTGATGAGTCACTTTTATGAATGGCCACAATGCTGGTATCTTCACGGTGATTTTGCTATTGGTAGGGAGCTCCAGATTTCGTGCCCCTGCAACAATGAAATGACAACAACATACTCCAGAGTCAGGATAGTGTGTGACTTGGAGGGAATTCTGCATGTGGTGGTGGTCCCATGTGTCTGTCAGCCTTGTTATCCTCAGAGGTAGAGGTTGCAGGTTTATAAGGCAGAAGAGAGAAATTGTTATGAAGGTAATATTTTGAAACTGTTTGATGGAGGAATATTGACTGTGAGAGCAACTTTGCCAAGATTGTTTGTTAATTTATTCACATAGAGTTGTTTGGTTTGAAGAAAAACATGCAACTTAAATATTGAGAAGCATCTACAAACAATTTTCAAATCAAATCATGAGGATTTTAATACCTTCATTTCAATATTAAGTGACATGTTATTCTATACAATGTTTCTGCATCAGTGTACAGTTTTTTTTAATATTTGAATGATTAATATGTTTTTATTCAGGGTGAGATTACATGACTAATACTCCAGCTGTATGTAGGCTATCCAAGCCTTGTCCAACTCCTTCCCTAAAGCATCAGCATTGCTGTAGATCTGTCAGTCCATGTAACATCATCAAACTATAGCTCTGGTCAGTCAATAACCCTCTGAGGCCTGTGATGGTTATTACTGGAGCTGCTGGGTGAATTGGCCTACGCACAACTTGAGTAGACTGATGATCATTTGAATAAATCTGTGTTAAATCTACTAGACTAAAGAGATGATTTAATGCTTTGAATGCACTGACCTACTTTTACTACTAACACACACTATATTGTTTTTAAAAGTAATGGTTAACCTTCTGCCCTCAGTGAAAGGGATACCTCTTTTTCCCATCCCTCTTCTAAAAAGTATGTCTTCCACTTAATTGTGAGTATTCTTTCTGATAAGGCCAAATGGCTACTATTTATCAGTGCAGTACAATATAACTTGCTTACAGAGGTCTTAACCGTTATAAGTTAGAATATAGTGTTGGCTATATTAGTGAACAATCATATGCACTCATATGAGAGTCCTCCTTTGTTATTCTGACAGGTATTGGAAGGAAGAGTGTTGCAGGAATACCTTACACATTTGCCCATTATTGTAATTGTTTTTTGTTTTGGCTTGCTTTTCATTTACCTCATTTTTATTTGCATCACCGCTGGTTTACTATTTCACTGTAGATTAGAAAAGAGGCAAATGATTATGAGCTGCTTTCAAATGGTTAAATATTTGTATGACTGTTGGCATAAACAGATCCTAATAATAAATCAGACACCAAAAAAAGCTGCAGAGCGCAGATAATGGCATGTGCTGCAGGATGCCACTCACAAGGGTTAGCTCATTCTCAGTTTCAGTTAGTTGAAGGGCAAGACTTGCAGATCACAACAGTGTGTTCCCACACTGTTTCATTTATTTTCTGCACTCCTGCAACTTCGAACATTAGGAGCCATTTTATAGTTCTCCCTAAGTACCTGAAAACAAACTACCCAACAAAATGTTACTTTTATTGTTCCGCCTGCCTGATTAAGTTCAGACCAGCACCTTTCAATAGGTGAAATTAGCTGCAATAAATCAAAGACTTTTACCTTTAAAGGTTAAAAAAGTCCATCAGCATGAGGATAAAGTGGCATACTATTAAAGTCATTGGAAAGATTAAAACAGCTCAATGTATGTTACTATCACTATGTCACCTATTCAGGATCTTGTTACACTTCTGCAACATTTTATTTAAAACTAAATAAAGGAGGTACTTTACACCATGCTAAAATATTTTCATAAATGCTCTGCCTGAAATGTCAACTGCTGCACAGCAGTATTCAATTAGCATCATTACTGATCAGAACATATTATTAAGAACCTGGTAAAAGCTACTTCCTATTGGGAAAGATTATCAGATCTTTAATATTCTATTATATGCACTGACTTTTATTGGCAAATCTTGTTAAAATGGAGTTGGAATCTACTGATTAATGCAAATAATCACAAAGCACCAGATCTGGCCAGGCATTTCACATGCAAAAATTTCTAATGATCCTCAGAGTCAAAGGCGGTAAAACTAGATTAGGTAATGCCTAGTTTTCAGGACCCATGACAGCCCAAAATGACAGTTGCAACATGTGGGCACACATTTGGCACAAGTTGTGCTGAACAACACATTGTTAAGAGCATTAATATCTATGCACTGAATGTTCATTGGAAGTGTGCAGAATAGGCATCTCATCACATCAATCAATGTGCCACACAGATCTGATGCCAGCACTCATTTTAGAGGTCAATGCTCTAACTAACAGCCTTTCTTAAACAGGCATCCCTGAACATACATTCAGCAGCAGTAATGATCCACCCCATCAGTGCTATTTAAAAGAATCACCAACTACTTAAATGTTGATTTCTTCTTGCCATTGCTGTAATTCGACAAGTGTTTGATGCTTTGGAGATTTGCACTTGTCTACAGGGAATGTTGCTGAAGATTTAGTTTGCTGACCTCAAGCTTTTGCACAAACCAGTTGCTCTGATGTAGGCATTAGTAACCATCCATCTTGCAATGCAGCATGACTGGAAGAATAAGCTGAGACCTGAACAACTGGGAAAATTTCTACAATTAGAAGGAGACTTATAGATTTTTATATGCGATGGAAATCAAGGGATATGTGTTTAGTGCAGGAAAGTTCTACAGATATAAAAGGTCAGTCATGATCTTGAATGGCAGAGCAGGTATGAGGAATTAGAACATAGAACATTACAGCATAGTACTGGCCCTTCGGCCCACGATGTTGTGCCGACATTTTATCCTGCTCTAAGATCTATCTAACCTTTGCTTCCCACATAGTCCTCCATTTTTCTATCATTCATGTGCCTATCTAAGAGTCTCTTAAACGTCCCTAAAGTCTCTGCCTCCACCTCCTCTGCCGGCAGTGCGTTCCATGCTCCCACCATTCTCTGTGTAAAAACTTACCTCTAACATCCCCCCAATACTTTCCTCCAAAATTATGCCCCCTTGTGTTAGCCATTTTTGCTCTGGGAAAAAGTCCCTGACTGTCCTCTTGATCCATGCCTCTTATCATCTTGTACACCTCTATCAAGTCACCTCTCATCCTCCTTCACTCCAGTTGGAAAAGCCCTAGCTCGCTCAACCTACCCTCATAAGACATGCTCTCCAACCCAGGCAGCATCCTGGTAAATCTCCTCTGCACCCTCTCCACATCCTTCCCATAATGAGGAAAACAGAACTGAACAGAATACTCCAAGTGTGGTCTAACCAGAGTTTTATAGAGCTGCAACATTACTTCGTGGCTCTTGAACTCAATACCCCGACTAATGAAGGCCAACACACCGTTCGCCTTCTTAACAACCCTATCAACCTGCGTGGCAACCTTGAGGGATCTATGGGCATGGACCCCAAGATCCCTCTGTTCCTCCACACTGCTAAGAGTCCTGCCATTAACCTTGTATTCTGTCTTCAAATTCAATCTTCCTAAGTGTATCACTTCACACTTTTCCAGGTTGAACTCCATCTGCCACTTCTCAGACCAGCTCTGCATCCTATCAATGTCCTGTTGTAACCTCCAGCAACCTTCTACACTATCCACCACACCACCAACCTTTGTATCATCAGCAAACTTACTAACCCACCCTTCCACATCCTCATCCAAGTCATTTATAAAAATCACAAAGAGCAGGGGTCCCAGAACAGATCCCTGCGGAACACCACTGGTCACTGACCTCTAGGCAGAATACGCTCCATCTACAACCAGCGATCTGAGCCTTCCACGAGGAACCTTATCAAACGCCTTACCAAAATCCATATACACCACATCCACTGCTCTATCTTCTTCAATGTGCTTTGTCATATCCTCAAAGAATTCAAAAAGGCTCGTGAGGCATGACCTGCCCCTCACAAAGCTATGCTGACTGACCCTAATCAGTCTATGCTTCTCCAAATACCCATAAATCCTGCCTCTATGAATTTCCTCCACTGATTTGTCCACCACTGAAGTAAGACTCACTGGCCTGTAATTCCCAGGGTTATTCCTACTCCCTTTATTAAACAAAGGAACAATATTTGCCACCCTCCAATCATCTGGCACTACCCTTGTGGCTAGTGAGGATGCAAAGATCATTGCCAAAGGTGCAGCAATCTCTTCCCTCGCTTCCTGTAATAACCTTGGATATATCCCATCCGGCCCCGGTGATTTATCTATCCTAATGTTTTTCAAAAGTTCCAGCACATCCTCTTTCCTCATGTATCAGCCTGTTGTATGGCATTCTCACAAACATCAAGGTCTCTCTCACTGGTGAATACTGAAACAAAGTATTCATTAAGGACCTCCCCTACCTCTTCCGACTCCAGGCACATGTTTCCTCTTTTATCCCTGATCGGTCCTACCCTCACTCTAGTCATCCTCCTATTCTCCACGCCTTGGGGTTTTCCTTAATCCTACTTGCCAAGGCCTCCTCATGAATAGCCAATTGAATAGCCAATTCCTGCTTCTATTTCTTCCATCCTCAAGCTTAGTAAAACCGTTCTCAGCTTCATTGCCATACTCAGATGCTGCTAGAACTGCAATGGGAATGATAATATTGGCCACTAGCCATTGCATGTTGGTTTGCTAATGATTCATAAATGTACGAATGGGCTTGACCACCACTTTCATGCTGGATAGAATGGGCTCCAAGCTTTGTGCAAAGCTTTCTGTCATTCTGTATACGCAACTGCCTTTTTCTAATTAATATCCTCATCGGAGTCTTGCGTTATCTTAACATTTAAGGAGCTGACATCTTCAACATCTTTTTCCTCAGCAATGCCTGCAAGCTGCTAGTGCCCACAGACATACAGTATCTCAGCTCTTTATTTTCCTTTAAGTTGCATGCAATGTCAGTTTTGAAGCTGGTGGCTGCGAGTGCAAAATCGAGTGACACTTCATCTTCATCATTATTGTCTTTATCTTCCTGCACAACCTAGACAGATTGCAGTTTCTGTGTATCCAAAATAAGTGAGGGCAGAGAGCAGGGAAAAGTAACAACTGCATGCTGGTGTTTCAAAAGAGAGTGTGGGTCATCTGAAGTAGGCTTCGATGCAATTATGCAGTTATCTTTTAAGTTTTCAGCTCTGCTTCTGGTCACAGCCTCAGCAACGTAAGCCCAATAATGGCCAGCATCATCTCCTCCACAGGGGAAGGTTATGCAGATATTCCTGTCCACCTGTTTGGCTGGAAGCTGTGGTCTCTGCTTTCGTCAGTGTCAAGCAATCCGTCAGGATGATGTGGCCAGTGAAATAGCTCCCTGAAAGTACTAGCTGTGAGTGTGAAGCTCCCAGCAGTGCTAAATGTGTGAGGCGATGGGTTCGTGTATGAATGTTAGGTGTGCATCTTGACTTGAGGAGATTGTTGGTAGATGAGTGATGGTAGGTGATGATTTAGTCAAGTGCTTGAGGCTCGTGGTGCTGTATGTTGAGGATGGCAGTTGAAGATACATTCACTGACTTTGTTCACTCCAATAAGGTCATTAAACTTCTAACATGCCATATTCAGGTCTCAGGAGTTTGAATCTAGGGATTAACCTCCAGGAATATCTGGTCCCATTGCCTTTTTATTTTGTATCTGGTGCCCTCTGAAACCTCTGCCAAAACATGATGTATCTCATAATTCCCAACTCCTCCACCTATGCCAACCTTTGGAACACTGTATGCAAACTCTCTCTCCCATGCTGCACTGTTCTTCACTGTTTCCCAGTAAGTATCCATGGTAGAAGACCTGCTACCATTTACTCCAGAAACAAAGCACCTTCAAGCAGTGCAGGCTAACTTTAAATGGTGCTCTCCATTCATGAGATTGGACCCCTGCTGAAGCATCCTCCTAATGAACAGCTCAGTTAACAAATTGCATGAGGCTCACATGCCACCTGCATTATATTGAATAGGCTCTAGCTAAGTATCTCATGATGCTCCACCAACCCTCACTCCCATACCCCCACACTCAACTTTTCTCAGGTGTTTTCAAATTCAACTTTCTAAACCCTCAGTAAGCCTACATAAATGTTAGCATCATTTTGCTTAATTATAAAAGATACCTTGTTTAAAAAAGATCATTTCTATCAGGGTTTCCTGACTTGACTTTATGAATATTTTTATACATGCAAATGTTGTTCTGATTCCCAAGTTTAATGCATTAGATCTTGGCTTTTCATTGGTAAAATATCATAAAAACTGCCTCCCTGTCAAACAGACCAAATCAACAGGATGACTTGTAAACAAATAGGTACTGGAAGACAGCTTTTCTTTACATCTTTGACTAAATGCTTTCAGATAGCTCCTTTGATCTGATACTGCGATTGCGAAAAACACATCTGGTTTATTTTTTAAATTATCCCTTTTACAGGAGGCACACAGATGACAGTAAAATTGATACAAAGCTTCTTTTTAATTTCATAGGTCACGTGGAATCCTGCAAGGCATCTAGAACAATTTATAATCAACAAGCACGGCCAGATTCTGCTTCATGCTCAACTAATGCCCCATTCTGTGTATCTTTTATTTGCACATGGAATATCGTAACAGTAAACAAGTGTGTTTTCATTTTTAATTTTCATATTATTCAAATATAACAATTTAGCAAATCCAACATCTTCCCTCTCTCCGTATTTTCCTCGTTTCCTTTCCCCAGAGGGTCATTGTCTCCCTTTGGGAGAAAATCTATGGATAGCAAAAACAGCTTGCCTCTGTAACCTGGGGCTTAGCTGCAGTGGCATTGGAACTACCAGATGTCAGCCCTATCCCACCTTATAAAATGACTATTCCTTATTCTATCCTGTTCACCTAATATAAATTCTTAGAGGATTGTGGCCAACTTGGGTCTAGTCTACAAATATACCTTATCACCCAAAAAATAGCATATAAATGTTTTACTTTCCTTTCTCTCCTTATTTGTTTACTTTTCTAATTATAAGAATAGTATCAGGCATATTTTAAGAATACTACAGCATAATCAATAATTAGAATATTTTAATGAATGATCCCTCAACAATGAAAAGACCCTCCTCTTCTTACTTTGCCTTTTCTGTTAGAGATAGCAAAACATTCCCCAGCAGCAGTACATACATGATGAAGTTTATGGTCATATACTTCAAGTTAAAATCTGTGCTATGTTGAACTAGAATACCATTCAATAAAACCATCAATTTATTTTGGACAATAAAACATCTGAGACTTATCATTGTCTCTCACACTGTTGCAGGCTTAGGCTATTAAAAATTGTATTGTGCTCGATACTTGATTCAAATTGTAGATTTAAAATATTGCATTCTAATTTCACAGAATATCAGTTTGATAGCACTACAGGCTGAGAAGGCACCTGCAATCTGCAAAGAAAATAGACTACGACTGTAAAAATGTACATTGCACAATACGTAAATGTTTTTTTCTGCTTGGTAGGGATAGGAAGCTGATAATTTTAGACCATCTTTAGCTTAAAATAAAACATTGGCCTAGAAGTTCACCTGCACTGATTCTCTGACCTTCAAATTATGTTAGCAATTTTTCCAACATTGTTTTAAAAAGCTTAAAATCATTGTGAAATTTATTAGAGCCAGTTCCCAAACAGCACCGGCAGATTCCCTTGTGTAACGCTGCTCTGCTCCAGGAATGGTAAATGTTGGTGGTCAAATTTCCCATGTCGGCAACACCCTTTCTCATAGCTCTGACCTCAGGAAGAGGTCCTTAAAGGGTCATTTCACGATACATCTATCATTCTTTCAGCTTCAGGAGAGAGTTGGCAAGGAATGAGTGCATGACAATGATGGGGTGGGTGCAGGTGTGGTGCTAGAGTCCCCCTGGGAGCACAGGAATTTGCACAGGCTTCTGAAGAGTTGTGTACAGCTTCCTTGTATCAAGGATATCTGTGGCAAAGTGTTGCCAGGAAGGTGTCTGTAAGGGCATGAGTGCCCAATGTAAGTGTCTGCCTTCGGGAGGCTGCTATTGAACTGAGTTCTGGGTGTGAATACAAAAGCCAAATTGACCAAAAATCACAACTTTCCCCATGAAAGTTGAGCAATTTTTTTTTACTTCAGTGATGCAGCAGTGAGCATCAAAGTTTAGATGTGGCACATCTCAGCAGAGAAAACTTGGAAGAATTTTGAAGCAAGATTCCTGGGAGTGAGAGCGAACTTGACCTTGATGACAGTGCAGGCACTTATGTTTGTTTGCACCTATGGTTTTCAGAGATTACACGTGCATGAGGACAACCTTTAGGAAGAGTATCCTGCAATGATGTTGCTGCAGTAACTGTTAATTAGGGGTTTGTCCCTGTGAGCCTGGGTGGAGAAGGTTTTCAGTGACATCTCTCTTCTCAGATGTTTTTTTCATATATTTCATCTAATGAACTTTCAATCACATTATTTTTTTGTATGATTTCTTCCAGCATTTCAGACCACTGAATTCTGATGGTCAACCTATTGAAATCAACTGACAGTGCAGTGATTGGGATCCCAGTTTGGGTCAGTGTATTTTAGATTTGATTTGCAGTGAGTTGAACTGCACTCCGCTTACAACTGGAAGAGAAATGTTTCTGACCATTTAAATTATGTTCAGTTTAAATCTTCTGCATTATTAAAAGCTCTTTTTCCTAGGAATGAATAGCAACAATGACTGTTAAGCTCGATGAAGTGCAAAGTCTCGTCAGAAACAAATTTTGGAGGTTACACCACTATTGACGTCACTTAAGTGAGCTGGACACCAGCAAAAGTACTCTAGGGTACATAAAATTCTCATAACAAGAAGTCCATATGCTATTAAGAATTGGTGTTAAACCTCTAACAAACATGTGCAAAATTGGTTAACGTCACATAACGTAATTTTTGTCTACACGGCAGCAGTTATTCTGTTGCTGTGCAATCAAATTTCTAGGCCATTGTATTTATTTCAATCCAACTATTGTCTCAAATTCAAATATTTTTGAGCATACATTTTACAAAGGTCATTATTATGTTGCTTGAAACTCCTTTTGCTTTGAACTTTCTCTTGTTATGATCATTGGAGTCTCAGCAGGGGAGTCAGATTTACATTGCTCAGATTTACATTGCTCACTTGAATTACACTGGAGCTTAAGGTGTCAGAACAGCATGCATCCTGGAAGGGTCACTTAGCATATATTATATTGCTGAGTCTTCCACTCAATGCAAAGAGTTTCTACAAGAGCTTCACTTTTCAGTTAGTAGAAAATGGAAAGCTTGCCGCTTTTACTGTCAAGCTTTAAAAAAAATTGCATTAGAGTTGGATGTGATATTTACAATAATTATATTGCAACTGATATGAGGCATTAAGAACCAGCAATATACTATACCACAGGCACTTGCACTGCTCTAGTTTCAATATGGCACCAGTAAAAAAAGGTGTAGTATGACTTGTTTTATCATTATCTATAAAACATTAATATTTTATATGAATAAATAAAAAGTAATTTTATCAACATTTCCTAATTTAGAAAGCAATTTTAGAGGACAGAAATTCAAGGGGAAAACATTTAAGAAAACATTTAATTTAAAACAGCTATATGAGATGGAAAGAACAACCTTGGTAAAATTTGTAGGGTCCAGTGCACGTTGTAATTCTGTGCTTTTGTAATCCAACATGTTATACAGTGTCCAAAAGGCTTCCCCTGGTTAAAGACCAACAAAAACCCCATTTCCCACTAGATCTGAAAGTGATTACGCATTAGTTTGCTTTGAATCCACTGGGTACATGTCACCTCTCTCTGCTCCAAACCTGTTTACATGATATGTTATTGCACAAGCTATAGTAACTTCCTTCATCTTGATATCGCATTCTGCTTACCAGGTAACACTGCCAACTCCACTAGCAGTAGAGTAGCTCATTCAACCATTTAATTTGTATGTGTGGGTAAAACCAAGGAATTCCCACTCTGAGGGCAAAATCAGCAAGAGATAGATCTCAACCAGTCTGGTCTAATGACATAGTACTTGTTTCAAAGAAACAGTCTATTTGTGAGAAACAGATACTTGGAATACCAAGAAGATATCTAACATTTCCCAAATATTATCCAAATATAGTAAAAGGTAATATGTTAATGAAAATTAATTGCAAAGTTTGGGCTGTTACTCAGACAAGATATTGTTCCATTTAGAAATGATCAGTAGCGGCAAGTAAAACAGAAACTTACTGAAACACTGTAGATGAGCAATTATTTGACTAAGGGACTGAAGGGTAACAAGGGTTATATACTTTATAATGCTGATAAGATCAAGAAAAACCTCTTATTAAAAAACTTTTTTTTGTTGGCATTAATGTATGTATCATTCCTCAGTGAGAAGGTAAGCAACTGACAGCTATAGCTTACCACAGGGATCTGATGATAAAGCCGTTATCTAGCAACATTGGCTCAAGTACTTTTAACCGCTTAGTATATATACATATAAAAAAGGAGGCTCAGATATTGCTTCACCTTCATTGCAACAAGAAGTATTTTTAACTGCTGTCCAGCTTTGTGGTAATATTGTTACTGGTCTGGGGTAATAATCAGAAAATGAAAATTCAAATATAACTATGGAAACTCAATATGTTTTTTTTAATCTGCAAGTAAAAAGTAACCATGAAGGTAAAGGAATATCATTTAAAAATCCAGCTGGTTCCTAACAACCTTAACTGCCCTGTGCTACAATGTGACTCCAACCAGACACCATTGTGGGTGACTCTTAACTGACCTCTGAAGTGACATAACACATATTCAGCTGTTTAACATTTTTTCAGAACAACGAGGGAGGAGTAATGTATGCTGACCCTGCCAGTGACACACACTTCCTAAGAACGAATGGGAAAAAAGGAACCTGACAGAAGGGAAAAGGGATCCATCGCAACATTCCCTTGACTCAATGTTTAGATGATCCTCTAAATGGATGCACATGCTGTCAGCACAAGGAAGATTTGCACTGTTCTTCAGAAGCCTATGCAAATTCATGTGCACCTGCAAGGACTCTACCCCCAATGGATAGTAAAAGGCTGCTAATATAAAGATTGCTGGATTTCATATCCAATCGTTAGTATATTTGTATGGTGTATGGCTCATATAGCAGTCTTTAAAATGGGATCTTTTGTTAGGTTGGAAAAGCAATAACATATTGCAGTTCTTTGTGAACTTCTGGATTGACACTGTGATGAGCGACCACTTCTTTACCATAGACTGCTGGGGCAATTTGCCCATGGCACTGCCTATTCTGCATTCCTACTTGGCAATGAATTCATAGCTCAGAAGACCTGGGAGCTCTCCCAAGTTATGCAGAAGAAGCCCATGCCTTGCAGCTCTGGTTTCCTGTAGGAAATGAAGTCACTCACCAAAGCCAAATCCATTTTGAAAATGAATTGAACTCATCATTTCATCTAATGATGATGCAAACAGTCAACTAAATCACTTTCTCTCTGCATTCAAAATATGATGACCAATTTTGGAGAGATAGAAATCACTTAGTTTAAGTTCTAATTATATTTTGCTGAGCAGTTAGTCTTTTGGTGAATTACTACTACAGCTTTTCTTTAATTCATTGTGCCCTTTACACTTAACCATGAGAACAGGTGTCTCAGATTTGTTTGTGTTCAGCAGGGTAAGGGTAAATAAGTTTCAACATGCACAAAGTAGTTCAATTAATACTAATGAAGAGTGCAATTATTTCAATTTACACCACTGATTAATTGTGAAACACAATGAATACCAATACAATAAACAAACATGACAGTCAAACCTTTAATCAAGTGGATGATCATTAGTCAATTAACTTGTAATCAATTAATAAATAGAGTTAGTTGATCACCTCTTCTCACACCAATAAACATCAAGTCTGTTTCAGAGAATTTGGCTGTAGGGAGGATTTTCACTAATTATAGTTTTACCAGATAAAGGACCAGCAAAAATCTCACTCAAATCAATTTCCAATTGCCAAGAAATTCATCGCTGGTTGGTAGTGTAAAACATGCTGCATAGTGTGTCAGCATATCGTACTCTGTCTTTGATATTTTTTTCCATTGGGGTCAATTGAATGGAGGCAGAATGGAGTGAAGTTCCACTTAATAACATGATTTTAGTTAATACCTTTGTTTGTTATATTTAAATGTAATTTTACAGAAAAAATGATAGTTCATCTATTTGATTTTCATTTCTATGTGTGACTGACTAGCAGATTTTCTGGAATATTGCTTACAGTAGCAAAGGCAAACTCATTCACAGAGGCTGAAGTCTGCCGGTTTCATCAAACCATCCATTGCTACAATGAGTCACAGATGTCTGTAAAACACATTAAAAATTTCATCTCTGCATTCATTTCTACCTGCAAAGCCTTCTTTTTTATGTTGTGCTAAGATGAGACTTTTAATATATTGTGTAAATATCTGAGTTCTTGCTGACTACACTTTCATGTTGACAATTCAATCTATTTTACAATTGAATCTGCCTATGTAACCTCACCACATCTTAATTATACCTTTCGCCTCACTCTTGTTATCCCTTAGTTTATAAATTAACAGAAGAAATGTTTACAAACATTAGATTAGGGTAATGTGCTTATTGTCTCTCCTTTAAGACATTGTGAAGCTTTGTTTCTAGTAGCCCTGACAGAAAATGACAAAATGCATCACACTTGAGGCTGGGAAATTCAAGTGTCAGGTGGCCCTTGGGCTCTAACCTGCAACCTCTAAATTCTTATCACTAGACCACTGGGTTGTTGTGGCCATTATTCTCAATATGTCTTCCCCAATCAATATTTACTAATTTTGTTACAGCAAGGCTATCCTATTAATGTATGGGTGGGAAGCATTAAACAGAAATGTACTCGTGGGCTATTTATCATCCTGTAAAACTTGATCTCTAATGTTCCAACTGTAAAACATTTAATATTTTCAATAACTCTAACCAAAGAAAGATACATAAAAGCTACAATGCTTAATATGTGAAAATCATACTAACTTCTGTTTAACTTTATATTTAGGGGAGGGGTTGGTTGAGAAATAGGCGACTGTATAAATTTTAAGTGGTTGTGGACACAGACACCATTAGAGCTAAAGTGAATTGGATAAAGAGCTGTACAAAATGATTATCCAAAGCTTATTCTGCTGTCACTCTTCTGTTTAAATAGCACTTTCAGAATTAACATAGAAATAGCCTTTGGAATGTTAATCTTCCAATATGATTCTTTATGAACTCAACATAGATTCAAAATGCTTCTTTTCATTACTTGCACAGCATTTCAGGAAAAAAAACACAGTAGCCAATACTTCGTTCCATGTCTATATTAGGTTTTGCAGCGATTATAAAATGGCAGTGTGTGAACAATTACTTTTCAATGCTCGCATACAGCAAATGGAATTACAATAGAAAAACCATCCATTAAAAACAAAACTTAGTGTGCATTGACTCCATAACTTCAACAATGGTGCAAACCATGTGCACAAAGCTCTTTCCTGGGTGCAGGAACTCGGGTTCCAATCAGGCAGATCTCTGTCTATACTAACCAACCAAAATCAAAACAGTTGCAACTGATCCGATACTGGTGGCAGCAGTCTGATTTCAGTATTAAGGAAGCATGACTGTTTTGCTCGTGAGGTGATGGGTTCAGCTAACAGTCTGTGCAGATAGCAATATTGAGAGTATAATCCAACAGAGTGAATTTGTTGTAACCTTTTGAAGAATTTAGTCCATGCCAATCAAGAGAAGGAATGTTTTAAAATTGGCTAAAACTGCTACAGTTGGAAGCTTGAGTACATCAGAAATTCTTCTTTCTGATAATGTATATGTTGGCATTATCATGTACTGATAATACAGATTTAACAAAATCACTTTTTGATATAAAGCTGCACATTAACCTACTCCTCTTGGGTTAAAATATAGCTACCAAATCTTGTACAATCATAGTTCATTAGAGAGCTAACTTTTATTCATAATGAAACAAAAGTATTGAAAGTGGAATCTACCATTGTGATGTCACTCAATATAACCTTATCCACTGTACACCACCACAATGACACCATCTGGCGTCTTTCTAGGATGGGTGACTGCAGAGGCAATGACAGAAAATGCTATATTTAGTAGTCACCAAGTTTAACAACATGTCTGCCTGTGTTTGTGTCAGCTTATTTTCTGCCACTTATACCTCCCTCAAAGTAAACTTAATAAAGCTAACCCTCCCTGCTTAGTTTATTTTCCAGAAAATTAACTCTAAGCGAATTAATGATTTAATCAAATTGAATCAAATTAAAAATTGTAAATTATATTTCAAAAACCTGAAAAAATTGACCATTTACAAAGAACAAATATCCCTTTCAAATACTAAAGAATGACCATGAAGTGCTTCTGATGATAATGAAAGCTGTCTAGCCCTCCTGCTTATCAAGGATTCACCAAAGAAAAAGTACACATTGTTAACATTAAATCCCTATAGGGGACCTGAAATAGCTTTCACTTAGCATTCCATTTTAATTGCTAGGCTGAAATAATTCCAATCTGTTTTTTTGGCGTGCCACTAATTAAAACTGCAAGATTACACAGAGAAAAATAAATACATCATCTCTGCTTGAAAATGAAAGTTTTCTTGAATGACAAATATTTTTAATCAGAGCCATATGCACAGGAGCTTGGAGGGCGAGCTTAATCTCAAAACCACTCCAGCAGCATAAAACAATTCAGTGGGTTATAATTAATGTCACAGTCATAACAGCAAGCTCAAGCCACTGTTTTTCTTTCTACTTAAGGAGAAATAACTAGCTGTTATCTCTGTGCCTGCAGAGCCTCCCTATTGTAGATTCAATAATACAAGAGGTTTCTTATCACCATTCGAGGTGAATGATTGTAACTGTGATATGTTTAGACAATGTGTTGTATTTAACCCAATTTACAGGTGCCCCAGCTTGGCCACAGCAGTAAACACTGGGGACTAATAGGGAATTAAACATGTACAATAGACTAACTCCATTTACTCTCAAAACTGAAATGCATTTAGTAAACTCACTTAAAGAGACAGTAGCCTCCTTCAGGGCATGTGCTGTCATTTGTTATTTTCATCATGGGGGAGGGGGAAATCTGCTTTTGGTTGAATTTATCTTATCTGGTATGGTGACCAAGTTTGCAAGTGCAGTACTCCCAAGTGCCACAGTTTATTTTATTCTTCAAATCTGCCAATTCAAACTGCTGTCTCTTTAATACACAAGAGCTGTTTATTCTAATAGTCCAATAAAATAATCTGTGCAATTCACTTACATCTCACCATTTTCAGGAGATTCCATGCAATTGCCACAACCTATGCCAGACATGACGTCCATCATTTTGTCAAGAAACAACAATAACATTAACATTGTGAGAATCCCAATGGTTTGGCCACTAGATTTGACTTCTTTGGGATTTAAATAAAGATCATACAGGCCTTCAAAAAAAACGCATTTTCTAACACAGCAATATGACTGAAAAAAACTATACTGCCAGAGGAATCAAAGGAGACGATTTATGATTTCATTCCGATTGACGGCCGATTAAATTAAAACAGATCAGTGTTGCAATTCTTGGGCAGGTGGCTCTAGCCCGGTGACAGCCTCAGAACTATTAAATTGGTGCTGAGATGGAAAGCCTTCCGCTTGCATTCACGCACTTACTGATCAAACTGTGACAAATGAGATGTTACTGCTCTTGTAAAGCAAGGCTACAATCTGTCAAACCTGAACATAATTTGTGACCCTCAGTGACATCTTTTTTTTCTTCTTAGTTTGAATATGGGAACAGTTGCAGAATTCCCCAATACCGCATGTTTTGAATGCAGAGTACTAAACTGGCACAAAATGCTAATGTGAGCTCAAAACTATTTAACAATGTTGATAATTTGATCAAGTTCAGTGAAGTGGCATTCAATAAATTATTATGTATCAGTATAGCAGTCATCTTGCTGAAATTTCTAATCACCAGTAATTCTAGTGGGAGGGTCTCAATTTTCATTAACAGCTGTCATCTTGCTACATTCTGAAATGGATTTAAAGCACTTTAACCTTATTAAAAGCAGTTTTTCTTTCCTTAACTTTTCCTTTTCAGTTTTTCCTTGTGGGATTTTGATTTGGGTAATTCTGACAATTTTACCCAGGTAATACACATGCAGATACAAAAGGAATAGAAATGCTGGGATTTAAATCCTAGTAGTTGGATTTATCATGGCAGATAAAATAACCGTACAGGGAAAACTGTTCTTTCCAGGTGCAGCTCACAGTTTATGTAAAATGTATAACGTAACATGCATAGAAAGACTAGTAGGATACTGCATCCATATTTGGCAAATGGTGCTGTAATGTGCACTAATCCAGTCTATCACGATGAACTTTTGAGCCAGCTTTTGAAATGCCCAGACATCAGGAGCTGTCATCAGTCTTTGTTCTCCCCTTAATGCAATAGGGGCTCTGGTCAATGCACTGAGAAAAGACCTGCACCCTGCTAACCTTGCCTATTAAAGGCAGGGTCTTAACAGCTGTCTAGAGTGCTAAGAGGTCACAAACACAGTTTGCTATGCCAACAACTACCACTCATCCCTAGTGAGTATGCCACGAGACTTACGGTCAGGCTGATGTCAAGAGTGCATTGCAGGCATTTGCAGTTGTTAATACTTTAAGAGGAAAGGAAGACTTGTTGTGCTAACAAGCTATTGTATTAAGTAATAAAGTATAGCTTTTTTCTTGCAGCCTATTTAACTAAATTGCAGTCATCAATATCGTATTAACTCATGACCCATTTGTCTGCTTTTCAGCTTTCTCAATGTTACACCTAGTAATCCCAACTACTTAAAAGGTTATTTGAGAAATTTTGTGAAGTATTTTACAGCTGATTCTGAGTAAAACAGGCATGTAATAACAAACAACAAAAGGAAAGTTGGTTTCTATACAATTCTCAGAAAAAAAATCAAGAGTATTATCTTTGCTTTCATGGTAGTAGGTGAAGGGAAATATTGTGGCATTTAGAAGAAAATGTTTCCTGCATTGAAAAGTTGTCATTAGTGCAATGCAAGCCAAAGGAGTTACTGCTGCCTGATTTTTTTTTCCCCCCAGAGGTAATTGGAGTATTGGTTTCAAACCGTCATACATTGGGTTTAACCAGAGCCCTTGTTAAGACTACCATTCAGAGATCACCACATTCCATTTGTGACTTGTGACAACATTTTGACACTAGGAATGCAGAACTGGAGGTCTTAGCCATAGCTGTCACTTGCTTGTATATGATTAATCTTATCTCTGCACTTTAGCAACTCCCAAATATAGCTCAAATTAGACATTTAAACAGCTTGTGGGCTTAGGTGAATGTTTTAGGCAGTGATATGGCTGCTTCACTTTCACAAACCAGTTAAGTCTCTGAGTGCCTTCATAAGACGGTGCAAGTACTCAACTTGTTTGTGTGTACAGAAGGTACTGTTGAAGGCCAAAGAATATAAACATACACCTGGCTTTGAAATTATAAGATTTCTGATACCCTGCAGTTCAGTTAACGATGGGACACTTATAATATTTTTATTTTTGAACATTTCCTAAGTTATAGTTAAAATCATCATTCATTATAAAAATTTTGTCATATTTAAAACAGTAATTAGCATATCATATAATAAAGACCAATTATGGCTATTTGACCCATACTATTAGTTTTAATAATGTTAATAATTTAAGTTCAAATAGATTCATTAATTTAACATTCTCAGTTTCTTTAACTGAATTTGATATGAACTGAATGGTAAAGAATTTAGCTAATATGGATCTAAATCTTAAAATCATTTGAAGATTGGCTCAGATGATTCTGAATTTATTCTGAAATGTCAAAATAATTACAAGAGTTGCTGTTGTTTAAAATAGCAAAAATACCAGAGAAACAATCCATCATTAAAATAAGAGCAGAATGTTCATTTATATATCCAAACTCAGAATCAAATGCATTTATAAAATAGTGTCTAATGTATTGCTTTGTCTACTTAAAAGTAAGATGAAATCATTATTCATAAAGTTTTAGTCTTTCGCTAAACATAATGCTTTGTCCTTTTGGAAATTATCAATTTAAAAACAACAGATTATGTATGAATGAATGAAGTCTACACCAGTTGAAAAAATATCATAGCCATTTGCCTTAAAAATGAAAATATTGATATTAACAGGAGGGAAAATCTCTTAAGATTAACAGGGAATCAATACAAATGCAATTCTGAGCTTTTATTTGCAATGCTGTTCTGCTTCTGTTTGTCATGGGTTCATGAACCAGAAGCGACAATCTACATAAATGTAAGTAAACAGGATGAATCGGAGAACCTTCTGTCCATCTGTCATCAAGATATATTCAGAATCTAATTGACTTTTATAATCTGGTAAATGGATAGTGACTACAACAATTACAAAATTTGGTTCAAAATGTGATAGTTGCAATATTTCCTCCTTCTCTCTCACCCTTTCCTTTCAAATTTTAAAATGAAACGATTAAAGTGGTTGACTTACAAAAAAATAATGCTTGTAGCCATGGGAGAAAGCATTGATGATATCCCAATCCAAATTTTCTCATTGGTCTACACTGTTTGTGAATCAATAACGAGTATTCCAAAACCTTGTTTTTTAAATAACTGTAAATTTGGGCTGAATAAATTGCTTATTTTGCAAAAGATTAGTTGAGGAAATTTAAGAACTTTAAAGTAATGGATCTATTTCAATAAAATGAGGCATTCAAAGAAATGAGAAAATGGATTTCAACCCTGCACAAGTTCAAAAGACAAATGTTCTAAGGATATAATCAACTTACTTCACATTTGACATGAAATATAAAAATATCTTTAGGCAGGGAAATAGCATGAGGGGATTAATTTTCCATTTCTGCATTCAAATGAGGATACTGTTTTGGAAGGCAGCCAGTCAGAAGCAGGTTTGTTTTTTATCTTTTTGAAAAAAAAACTACTTGTGGAGAGCATAGTACAGCTGGAAATGTCTTGTGTCCCTTGCTAGTTCCTCCCTTGAGACTCTCCAAAGGGTATGAAAATATTCACCAACACTTACCCCTTAATTGTATTCAAGCTCCCAGAAGGCAACACTTGACAAAAATCACCATTAGCTCCTGACAGTACAACATGTTCAGGAAATGCTTACCTGATCAATAGAAAATCTATGGGGACTTACTTTACAACTTTGGAATGGTATAAAAAATTCTTCCTTTTGTCCGATATGATAAAGTATGTGGCAGAATTTGTTGTTTTATTTCCCTTTTGTTTTTTTTGTCTGCCAGAAATGCTAAAGGCCAGCAGCGTATTACAGAAAGCTTCTGACAAATTAATAAGTAAATGTCAATGAAAGAGAAGTGAAAAATGCTCTTATTAAAAACATTTATATCTTGATTCTGGAGTTCTATAAAGCCAATCATCTTTCCAGCATCATAATGAGGACAAAACAAATATATTAACTTTAAACAGACAAAGTGATGCATTAGACTGGATTTCAGCCCAGAGGCAAAACCTGTGTCAGGTGGGGCTGTTGTGAGGAGATGAAACCTGTAAAAATCGTTTTTGCAAAATTTCCTGCAAAATTATACTAAAGGCCTCGTCTAAGAGAAATTCCCACCATAAGCAGTTTGAGTGACA
This sequence comes from Pristis pectinata, assembly GCF_009764475.1. Classification (NCBI taxonomy): domain Eukaryota; kingdom Metazoa; phylum Chordata; class Chondrichthyes; order Rhinopristiformes; family Pristidae; genus Pristis; species Pristis pectinata. The sequence goes on from NC_067407.1 coordinate 109,905,162, forward strand.
GGGTGGAGGCCATTCAGGCAGGAAGCCTACTTTCAGAGGTCATAGCCAATGAGAGGAGATCGGTGTATCGGGGACAGAGAGACACTGTGGTGGGGGAATTTGTTCCAATCACTTGAGAAGTCCAGATCATAAGGAGAATTCAGATCATGGTGAAGGGTGTGAATAGAACAATAGCTAGAGGTACCATATGGTGGTTAGCGGGTAGTTAGGAATGATGGTTAGCATTTCTATTGCTGGCATTTGGGAGCTGGCCGGAGCTGGGGCTAAATGGTAGCTATGGGGCGAATGATGCAGGCAGATTGCTGTGTAGGAGAAGTGGTTCATGAGACAACTTGTTCAGCCCATTGGAAATACACCTGCTCCTTCTGGCCATCAAAGAGTGCAGTAAAATCACTTCTCTCATGGATTATGACCATCACCCATTTTCAACCATCAGATTTTCAGATTTTTAGTGCTGATGTGGCTTCAATCCAGCCATTTTGGGGAATTCAATCCCATTATGTGTGAGTGAATGGCATTGTTAAACTTTATAGAAAAAAATAATTTTAAAAGGTGAAGTAAAGTTGACCAGAAATATTAAGCTGTTACTCCTCACTCAGTTTATAATTGCAATACCTTGATTTGCAAATTTTACTTAGCAGATTGGTCTAATCAGAATCTATTCATGGCTGATGCTTTATCAAATTAAAGTAAGGTTTTTGAGGCTGTGCTTCATTGAAATTTCTAAAGTATAGATTGAAATGCCATTTTAGTGAAATAGAGATTGTGGATGTTTGGTAATACAGTCTAAATGAAAAATGTAATCAAATATAAAGGTTTAGCTTATACTAAGTTGAATCAAGAATTGCATTCAATCTTTAAAATATGTTATCTGAATGACACCAGCTGCATTTTCAAATAAATCTCACAACTGCTCTGTTTCAACAACGCATGTGACAGCAGCATAAAAAAAAGTCCAACACCCAGACTGGTCACAACAACCCCGGTTTTACTCAGGATTGATCAAATGCAAGTTGACCACTATACTCTACTGACTCTGGTAGCTTTAACTGGGGAACTTTATTTCCAAGATACCACCAACATCTAAAAGCAATGAAATGTGGGTTTTGCGAAGGTCCTGCAGGAGAGACAAAAGAAAGCCTAGGCACGAGAAGCCTTGACGGCACCCTCTGTTCCTGGATCAACAGAGAAAGTTAACAGAAAATATACCTATTTGGGCTCTGCATCATCTCCCCACTTGGCAGGAAACTCACAGCAGTTCCCCAACTCTGACCAGAGTTAAAATTTAGTCCAGGCCCAATGACATAATCGAAGTTTGATTTGCATTTTAATTGAAAGTCCCACCAGCTAGTCAGGGAGCAGTCTTTGCTGTCTGATCAACAGTGCAGTTGAAACTGAAGAATGGGACGAGGAAAGTAACTAAGTCACCTGACTAGTTCTAACTGTCCACTTCCTAGATGTCCACCGAACAAGCAGAATGAAAATGACCACTAACAAAATGACCACTAAGGTGTGTGTGAATTCTCTTAAAATGTAATGCGCTGGACAACTACAAGGGCAGACAGTAATATTAACATGCATTGATTAATATAGTCTGGAATTGTAACAGTGCATTTACAGGCAATTATTAGTTTGTAAATTAGTATATATTGCCTCAATTAGCTTCAGTAATCATAATACTGTACCTAACTGAAGGTTTTACTGCAAACCAGGAGGCAATACTGTTAAAATTCTTAAGAAGAAACCTTTTATGTTAGTCATTATCTATCTTCATGTTCTGCAGCTTTACATGAATTTAGGCATTGCATATTACAAAAACCAAGAGCTAGTGACAGGACGATGATTTATGTCTCGAGCCAGGAAGATTTGGAGGGCCCACAGAGGGTAAAGTGCAATAGGGGGAGGCTAGACAGCTGCTCTCAGTGGGCTTGCTTTGGCAGCCAGGCTGTAGTTACCTCTTGTGAAACCTGTACCTGCAGACGAGCTGATCCACAACCACTCTCCACTAGCAGATGGGGCGAGGAAGAAACAGTAGATGAATATTAAAGGAACACAACAGTTCTTCGATCAAGCAACAGATTTGAACACTGGCAAATGAACTAACAGACACTGCAAAGACACGTGCTGGCATCAACATGACAAGATAGCGCAGATTCTCTTCCTTGTTGCAGTGAAATAAAACCATAATCTGAAAGCAGTTCATAAAAAAATATAAAGGAGGAGTATCCATGCAGTATGATTGCTCCCAAAGGCATGCTTCTTCCCTGAGGGCAAACCAAACTTCGAATAACTTCATGTTCTACATCCAAATTTGTGCTTCATTAGGCTACAGAGTTTTCAAGGTTTCCATTGTGGACACCCTAATTGCCTATTTGAAGCAGTAATTCCAGTGTGAGGAAGGACCCCAGTATCAAATTCAGCCACATCACAACAAATGGGAGTGCCATATTGATATATGTGTATATGGGTGGCTGGGAGTAGAACAAAAGGCTGCTATTTGTCTGAAGGCTCATGGGGAAAGATGCCATATCAAAACCAGCACAACATCCGTCAGGCCTGTCTCCAACTTCCCTTATCAATTACTGAGCTGTCATCTAAACTCTTGCACATAAGCAAATGTTAAAACATTTAAAACAAGCCTGCATAATGTGTTTCGCCTGTAACGGCAGAGATCTATCTTGGCAGATGTGAAGAAACAGTAGTTACCAAAGGAGTTCCACCCTTCAATACTGCAAGAATAGAAGCAACTGATTCCATTACTGGGTTTTATTTTATGTAAAAGGAAAGGGATATGCAATATTGTGTATTGAACATACTGCATCAGAAATTTTGTGTGTCTAAAGAGAATGCCACAGGGGTTATTCTACACTTGCTGATACAATACTGGGACCATATGTGTATAGTGCATGTGCAAAATACCCAATTATGATGCTTGATTACTTTTTTAAATTCGGGGATGGAAAAAGAGATGGGGGAGGTGGGTGGGCTAGGGCAGTCTTGTAAAGTTTTATGGGTGCAAGTCCTGCTTTTAATAGCATATTTTCTATTAATTGGAAATAAGCTAATGCGAGTCAGAAAATTGTTTTAAATTGTGTTTTAAAATTTGCTTTTAATTTCCATACTTATTTGCTTTAAAGTAAAATCCTCAGTACTTAGTTTTGGAATTAGCTTTACGCATGATCATAATTTTGAGATTGAAGTAGCACCAGCTGTGCTTTAGGTAGCAATACAGAGAGAGCCTTGATGCAGAGATCAGTGTAACAATGACATTACAATGACAGCATCCCTTTAGCTGTGTCAGCATATCACAACATTTTTGTTTTGCAAATTCTTGACATTAAACATTTCAAGATACATTAATAAATTGAATTATGTTGTAAAATGACCCATCTTCTCAGTTCAATGTGGTATCTGAAGTGGATTAGCTCAATTTCTTATTTATTTATTCTGTGAAAGATGGCCACATTTGTAAAGGTAGGTCATGTGCATTTGATTTGTGGTGGTTTTAAAATGCAGTCTAGTAGAAGGTGATAAAGGGGATTCTCTCTCTTTCAAGAGCCATTACTATTAACATTTAATTACAAAGTACCATGAGTGCTCCTCTTGAAGAGGTCAGGCTTCTTACTCCCACACAAAATGTAGAAATCGTTCCAACTTCCATACACTATTTAAATTTCAACATTCTTTGTTTCTAAAATTGGAACTGTGTCCCCCCAATAATCTCTATTTTTGCTTGCTTTTTGACTACACAGGACCATATATTCTGAGACAACTAGAAAACTGGGGTAGTCAATGGTTGTGACAAACACAGTTTTCAGAACAAGTAATAAAAAAGTGTGATTAACCACAGAGAATCAGTTCTCTTCCTATCCCCCACAACATCTTCTCACCCCCACGAGCTCAAGATTGAATCTTTCATTTTCATGTCATCTTCTACTTAGTGACTCTGTGATGAAATTACATGCTTGTTGAAATAGAACTTCAGAATATGAACTCTTGCAATCAGAAGATGAATGTTTTACTTGAAGCTTCTCTATTACCTTAGTTTCAAAACTTAAATATGTGTATGGAAAACACCTCAAATAGTTGGCTTTCATAAATCCAATTGTTGAAATAATAACAAAAGTTTGATGAAATTGCTGACCACTGTGGACAACAACCATAATTATTTATACCTCTAAATTTTACGAACTGCACATCACTTGCAGGAGGAGTAAGTCAGAAAACACCACTGAATGTCATGAAATAAGTTTGTTATCAGCTAGGTACATACCAAAGTGCAATAAATATAAAGCAGCTGCATGTTTATTTAACCTATCTATGCAGATTTGTCAATGCCACGTAAAATATTGACATTAATATTATGTGTGCTTATGTCATTTCAGTCACACAAAAATGATTACATGGATAACACTGTGATGTGAGTGTATTCATTTACATTATATTTTGCAATGTATTTTGAAAGGCAAATCTATTAAGGTTTTTTTCTTACCTTTATAGTGATATGAAATGTGATGCCTACAACAGGAAAATCTTAATGAAATAGTCGGAGATTTAAAAACACACAATAGTGCATCTTACCTTCTTTCAGCATGCCTACTTTTAGGCATTTCATGAAACGGCAAGCCTGGCAGGATTTGCGTCTACGCTTTGTGATTTCACATTCATTCGTCGCGGGACAGCTGTACTCAATGTTACCTGCAGTAACAAAAAGACAGAGGATATGTCACGGAAAAATTCTGATCAAGCATTTCACTTTAAGAAGATATAACTAGATATCTGACGATTTCTTAAATCAGTTCCACCTCTTTCTCCCTCTCTTTGCTCTCCTCCCTACCCTCCTCCCAGGCCGTCTCTAGTCCTCTGTGGTTAAATACATTAGTGTCTTAATGAAAATGCATTTTGTTTATTGTCCTCTGGAGAGGAGGGTCATCGCACAGAGTGCATAAATTGCTAGTGCAGACAAGGCAGGTTGGCAGTGAGTGTAATTGTAACCTTGATACTTCATGTTAGCAGCACTCAGGGTCCATCACATTCCCCTAGAAACATATGCAACTCCCTGTAATTAGCACCGCATCCACCTGGGACAGCAGCTCTGATGAAATATTTCAGAGTTAATCACACTTTGTAAACACTGATTTATATTGACTACCCTTCTCTGAGCCGACGCTTCCTCATTAAATAACAGATTAGTGGAACACTAAGAGACTAAATACTAAAAACTCCTCACTCAATGCAAAACCTTGTATAAAACAACTGGTCTGGGAAAGAAATCTATTTGCACACATACTCCTTTCAGACGATTGCTTGATAGAAATTGTAATTTAACTTGTATGCAAGATGACATACATTACACAATCTCTACTTTAGGAAAGAAAAATTGATTGTTGAAATTCCTAATTATGTTTGCGTATACGAAAAAGAATAACTTTCTAATCGTGTCTTTATATTTATTAGAACGGAGACCAATGACTTTGGAATCAGAAAATTGAACATATGGCCTAGAAGTTTGATTTTTGTTTAGAATAAAATGCTCTCTTGGTCTTGTCTATATTTGCTTAATTGAAGATATTAAAAATTTAAAAAAACCTACTGGAGTGCATTTATGGAAACATTTATTGCCATATGCAATCTGTAACTTGCTGTAAAAGTGTCTTCACAGCCACATAAATGAAAACAGCGATTGGGTGACATAATATAGCATATGGGGCAATGATTGTGCATCTATCAGGCCAGTACCATTAAGCACGGCAGCCATTGATGCTGAATGAAACAGGAACTGCTGAGCAACAAACAGATTCAGTGACCAAAAACTGAATCCATTATAACCTAATTACCTATAGAAGCTCTTAGAAATTAAATGGTTGCAGTAATGTAATAGACTCAGTTATGACAGGAGAGTGGAGCTTTGATGCAATGGCTATATTATATAATATACCACCACATATACTTCAAGTTTTCAGTGGAGCTCTCAATGTTGTGCAAGAATGGAAAACTCCCATTTTCTTAGATGTAACTCATGATTTCAGATAAGAAATCATACCCTAATTTAAAGAAGAATTATGATTTAATTCCGAATGAACTAACCTTTTATAGATGATGCGAGCTGAACATAAGCCATTCAAAGCCAAGCTCATATTGGATCTATCATATTTTGTACCTTTCAATCTTTTTATTGCATCATAATTTATCTGAATGCTCTGTACAGTTGTTACACATACTGATATAAATGAACTAGGTCATTGTTGTTAATGGAGGCATTTACTTCCGGGAAAAATGCTTGAGAAATATTTTGTCAAAAATTATTTTCAAGTTTCAATCTCTCATCCCTTTCATTCATTAGTATATGCATCATTAATGTTATTAATGCCATTCACATAAACTATTCATTTCATTTTAGATATTAAAAAAATCTCCAAGTTCCATGACAAAATGAAGGTATTTAATTTTAATTTAGAACATTATTCACCTTAAATTAGTGAATATATGTGAAAAAGTGAAAATCTGAGCATGTAAATAAAAGTGAATAATGTATGTTCTTTAGAGCTAAAGACACTTGGCCAAATTTAGTTATACCCTGAAGAACTATATCTATTGAGCAAACAATAGTAAAAGAGCTGTGCTAATAGAGGAGGACCAATAAATATCTTTGAAAATATCCCATTTTTTTCAGAAATATACTGTACAAAGCAACTTACAGAACATCCAAGTAATTTGTCATTCTGAATGACTATAATTGCCAACAATCAGATTATTCCTGTCAAAGACAGTGGAAAAGACTAAAAGGAGTTAACAGCACAGTAGGGTAGCACAGTACCACAGCAGTTTGCACTATTGTCTCACGGCTCCATAGACCTGGATTTGATCCTGACCTTGGGTGATACCTGTATGGAGTTTGCATGTTCTCCCTGTGCCTGTGTGGGTTTTCTCCTGATGCTCCAGTTTCCTCCCACATCCCAAAGATGTGCAGGTTGTTAAGTTAATTGGCAACTACAAATTGCCTGTAGTGTGGATGGAAGATTGGAAAATCAGGGAGTTGTCATGGCTAGGATGAGAGAATAGGTACAGGAAGTGGGAGAATAGGATTGATGGGATTTCTCTGAGAGTCAGTATAGATTCAATGGACCAGGAATCCAGTGTTTGAAATTATCTGGCAGAAACAACTGCTGACCTCTTTACATTATCTGGGGAAAGTTCTTAAAGCCAAGTTTGATTTTTACAAAAAGGCTTTTCTTCAGATAACTTACTAGCTCAAATGTTATTTTGTCAGCTGATAACCACATCTAATTTAGCTTTATCAATTAAACAAGTAGAAGCTTACTGAAGCAAAGTTATCCCACTTGCATTAACACTAAGAGTACACAAAGGTGGCTTTGTCTAACATATGTTTTGCTTTTATTAGAAAAACTGTAAGAACATGTGATGAAATATGAAAGAGGTGTTACCTTGTATAGTGCGCTTGAAGAATGCTTTGCATGCCTCACATGAAGCAACACCGTAATGATATCCTGACGCTATGTCACCGCAGACCAAACATAATCTTTTGGGCATGGAGTTCAACATATACTCGCACTTGGTCTGCGAGTCTTCGGCTATAGTGCTCGAACAGTCGTCGTATCGTTTACGGGAGCTGCCGTTGGTACCCAGGGTAGTCGTCGTGTAGAGTGGGGGAGAGTCCAGGCCATTCTGGTGTCCATTCATAGTGGAGCTGTAGCTCCCACTGGCGTCCGACGAGCCACCTGGACTGTGGTGATTGATACTATCTGTCAGCGAGGCAGGGCTGGATGGCTCTGTCTTAATGTATGATGAGCAGCTCGAATCAATGTGTCGATCCTTGGCTGACATTCTGCAGAGAAGCCTGTGAAAAGCATTGAATTAAAAACAACATTCTTTAGGGCCTTTCTGATAGGCAAGGGACCAAGCATCATTCATTCGTTAGTCAATACAAGTTGTTCTACACGAACATAATCAGCATAAGGGCATGACAGAGGTTTATCAAAACTGGAGACAGGTGGTAAACAAAACGTAAAGCAGGGGAGGGGTTGTGCGGAGGAGGGGCAAAAAGGAAAGAGACAATACACAAAACTATTTCCTCCCAACAGCATTTCTACTACTCAAATTCTACCCCGGGAACAAGGTCTAACATTCACTACAGAACAGTTAATAAAAAGATCGGTTATCTGCATATAATCTTTCCTGGATTATTGCAAAAAGATTGACAAGATCTTAAAAATACTCATACACTGGGCAAAATCAACACAAAGATTTGAAGCAATGACTGCATTTAACACATTGGGATTTAAATGTGGGTTGTCTCAATATGCTAATAGAAAACTTGTAACAAAAAAGTACAAAGGCAAAAATCCCAAAAGATTGATTTAATAATTTTTCAATTGACACAAATTAACCCCCATTTGAAAAACACAACCAAATCTTTGCCTTCAGTGCAGAGTGATATCAAATTTTGCATTGACAGCACAAAATGGAAAGAAGTCAATTCTTCACCCACAAAAGGATAAGATCATAACCTCCCAAATAGCTTTTTTCTGACAGAAAAGGTTTTCTTTGTTAAATATAGTTTTTAGAATTCCATTGCTCTTGCTGCTAATGTGAATTTTAGTGCCGCTAATTTTAAATTCAACTGCAGATCAGAATAAAAACTAGCACCTGACAACTGAATTTATAGATAGTTGTGCATGTTCCAGTCCCACATTAATAGTGCCATGGAATTTCAAGGGGAGAGAGGGACAGTGCACTAATAATTTCCAACTGAAGCCTGTGAACATAATGTATTGGAGAGCAGTAATTACAATGTAATAAGTGGAAGAGTAAGTACTCTAAATTAGAGGAATTCACAGAGCTGTTGTAAGTCAATGCACATTCAGCTCTCTCTAATGTTGACTTGGGAAAAATTTAATCCCCACTCTTTGCCCCGAGTGGTAGTCAAGGGATGGGAGAGATATCAATTAATTACTGCTCTCATTAACAGCACTGGCTGCAAGGAAAATTTGTTGCAGGCAAGGTCCTTGACTCATACAGTCTGGTAAAGAATGTCTCTCTGAAACCATACTGAGCTGGACAGAAAGAGCTGTTACCTGCTCGACACTTTAACCCCTTTCTATAATAACAAAGAGAAATGTATAGTGCACTGTTAGATAGTGAAAGACAAAACTGATAACTTGTTGAAGACAAATTTAAAAAAAACTGCAGTTAAATGTATGACCAAATGCAATTAAGCAACTATAAAGTATAAGGCAGGAAACTTACCAGTCAAAAAGGATTAGTATTTTTCCAGTATTATTTATACCAATTAGCTCACTGAATTCATTTTGCTAGTAGCAAGGTATAAGTATTAATTTTACCGTTTATTTCCTTCAATTGCTAGGAGTCTCCTGTGTGCTTATGTGTACATATCTACCTTCAGGTAGCTGGCTTATTCTGCCTCCAAAGTTAAATAAATCTCCAGGTATTGCAAAACAATGTAGTGAAAGAAAACAGCTGGGGCAAGGCAAAACTAAATTTAAATCCCTTGTTGGTTTTAGTCCATTGATGCATTGGCGCAACATAGTGACCTGTGCAATACTTCTACCACCTCCTGAGAATTTCTGGATTTCTCAGTATCAAACCAAAGGTTTCTGCCGACTCTAAAAATTCCTTTAACATATTTACTGTAATGCAGGTTTGATAAGATACTTGGAATGGACCCTTCTATGGCATCAGCACACTTTGGAATCTTTATGCATTCTGGAGTATTATGAACAAATATCTAAGAATATTACAGTCATTACTTTTGGAGGACACTTTGCAAACTGAAGCACTTTGACCTGCAGATCATCGACTGAAGAGGTGGTCAGTGCTTGGACTTGAATACTCCTGCCTCAGCTAAGTGAGTTTTGTTACTTCTTTGTTGGGCTTTGAAGAGGAGAAAATGACATCACTCAGCTCATTGCACTCCAGTGATTTCCAAAGCTCACACAGAACCCTATGATGCCGACTATGACACCTTCTAAGGCAGCAAGTCATCCATTATGAGAAAGACAAATAGGATAAAAGTTCCCCCTTTTTCCTCCTATCAAAAGAATACAGAGGCACCAAATTATGGCACCATATCTGTTAAACTGGATGAACCATTAAGCTTGACAACAAGAAATAATTTTGTTAAAATTATTGAATATTGCAAGCCTATATATTAGTAATTCCTTTGTCCAAACAGTGCCGACTAACATAGTGGAAGCTATATATTTAGCTTCTATGTACAAACCATTCAATGCTGTTGTGGAAATTATAATAGCTGCATCTATTTCTGACCCTCCCACATATAAAGATAGTAGCAAGATAGCAAGATACAGCAAGCATGAATTTCTTGCTTATAAGTCACAAGCTCGGGACGACAATGTGCTTTTTATTAACGTATCAGGTAATTTCTTAACTGATCTCTCCCAGATAAAGGTTAGTAATTAAATTCAACACAATACTATCCATATGAAAAAAGTCCTAAATTCCTAATTTTTGCAAATAATAATTTCAAAATGTTGATACAATCGGTTTTAAAAAGTACTGAATTTCATCTTGAACTTGTGGCAGCTGACAACCAACTTATTTTTATCTGAACTGAATGTTATTTGAAGCCTATGTTATGAATCAGTTTTCTTTACCATCTCATATTTTCTTCTTGCTCTGAAAAAGTTCTACAAACTGAAGGAGCAGCCTTCACTGAATTTTAGATTAGCAGTTTAGAAAGTAATTACCGTAATTCTTCTGTGCTCCAGTGAAAGAATCCAGTTATGTTGTTAACTTTTCTGCTTTGAAGAACACATTGTAATTCTTTTCTCTGCCTGAACTAATTGTACTCTCCACACAAGGTGCCAAAATATGGATCGGTCAATAGGAAAATGGCACCAAATGCATACAACATGGAACAGAGTAAAAAAGCACATCTAGATGATATAGTATGTCAGGAATCAACACTGTAATGTATGATTTGGAAAACATGACCATTTCAGTGTGACAAGGTGTCATTATGGAATCTAAATGATACAATAGCTTGTCAGCTGCTGGAGCAAACATATCATCATTGCATTAAGGCATAGTGGTGAGGAGAGAATGCTTTTTTTTATTTGGCAACAACTGCATTTTACAATGGTGCCTGAGATTTCTACAGGTAAGGATTAAAATCCTGAGTCTAGACAAAATGAAAGTCAGACAGTCAGTTTGGGGAACAAAATGAAACGCGTGTTGTTCCAGCAATTCTTTTTTTTTCCTTTTTAATTAGTGTATTTAAATTCTAAATTACCACAATAGAGCTTGTGAATTTCTACAACAAAGGGCAGAAAGTAGAATATTCTATTAAGAAACATAATAGAAGGGATCTATTGGAGTTCGGGGAGTTAAAAATGGCAGACAGCAGATATTGCAACAAGAAGAGTTAAGAGGAGACCTAGAAGCTTCAGACTGCAACTACTCATCAGAGTTTGACATTATGTCACACAATCCTCTTAATAGCAGTCTTTTACTCTCCTGGCAAGAAAGTGGCCATTGAAATACAACAATAAAGCAAACTACATTTGCTATAATGGAGCTAACACATTGTCTGAAAAGGATACATTTAAAAGGGTCAAGTGCACACTGAAGGTATCTTGCATAAAAGAGGAGAAATCTCCAGTCTTCTTGCACACCAAGATATACATTCTGCTTATCAGGAATGAGCAATTATTGAACAATAATTATCACCCTACTTCAAGTTATTTTCAGATGTTTTAGTTTAATTTTATTTCTGCTCAAATGTTGATTAAGATATTACAGAGCTTTTATGATGTTTTCTGCATATAGTTTGCCCCAATACTCCATAAAACTGCAGCAATCTGTATATTTGCCATCAAATCATGCAGCACACTGTAAAAGTTCTTTAAACACTTTTTAATGTTGGACTGGTATCATGGCTGTGGTGTTAATTTCACTTTTGATTATACACAGTCAAACAACCCAGAGATACAATTTCTTCCATAATAATTTGTTTTTGTATAAAAGGCTTGAAGAACTGCAGCAAAAACTTTAAATGAGCAGACCATAAAGAATAGCAAATTGCAACATAGCTTAAAACATTCTTTTCAATATCTTCACAAAATCTAATATAAATCAGGGCGATTTGATTAAGTAACTGTTGTAAAATTCCATTGCTTCTTGAATTTTATGAATCCTGATATATTTATCTCTTTTCCCTTTTCACTAAGTGTCCCTCCTACTCCATTTTTGCTGTAACTCAATTATGGAACTTCTCTCAGTTGATCGAAAGATATCAAATGGTCAGCCTGTTACCCATCGCTTACAATAAAGTTCACAAGTCTTTATCTATTATACCTGCCAGTTTGCAGAATGCAGTCATGTTCAATTATATAAATCAGAAGGGTTGTATTTTTTAATAATGCAACTTCATTTTTATTTCTTTTTTTAACAAAGGGGGCAAAGGGTAAGCTGAGAATTTATTGCCTAGGAAGAAAATCAAGGTTTCTAGTTTAAAGATAGGTATTTTCACTTTCCCCATGCATTCTTTCATTGCCTTATTCGTCTTTAATGCAGCTTGTTTTTCTTTTACAGAACTTGAAGAAAATGGAATCTAATCTTCTGATTTTAAAAAACATATCAGTCCTGGTTTCAAAATCTCAGCACTGACAAGAGAGTGACCCGTTGAAATAAACCTAACTATCCCCTGACCCTAGTTCAAATAGAGGAAGGAACAATGTTCATGAAGTAACTGCTCAAATACTCCCCCCCTCCTCACCACCCTTTAGCATTGTAATCACATGAAGAAACACAGATAAGCGTTTCAACAATGTTGGTTACTAATGAAGTTACTCCAGATACCTGCAGCATCAATGGACAGTATCATGCTCAGCAGTGCCACCAATGATTCCAAAGCAGACACTGATGATCCCAAATTTACTATTTCACTTTTACAACTAAGCTGGCCCAGTTCTCTTCTAAATCTGATCAAATTTGAATGGAGTGGGTCAGATGAGAAGTAGCAGTGATTAGTTGGCTCCAAGTTTGGCCTGTCAATTTTAAGAGGAAAGAGAAAATAAGGGAGATAAGCAGTTAAATTCTGAGAACAGGGGAAATAACTCAGAAGGCTGGATGTTGGAACAATGCACAACAGCAATATCCCCAAAGAAAATCCTGTCATGGCAGTTAGATTTCTTATAAACACAGCCATTAACATTCAAATTTATGTCAGCAAAAGAGGCCATGCAAGTACCCCTTTATGACAGAGCTGATATTTTAACATTGTTTTCTCTGCCATGATGTTATTGTGCTGATTACTTCAAAAGCATTGGTGTTATAACAAGACAATTTAATGCAAGGGACGTTGCAATAAAAATGAAATTATCCCCAATGTCCTGTTATCCTCATTAAACAGAGATTTTGCACTGAATTGGATATACTAGAAATCAATCATTGCCTGGGAAAACAGATTCTTAAATAAATCCACAAGAAATACATTCCCATTCAATTCAAGTAAATTGTTTTTCAAAATTTAGAAAAAAAATTGGCCTTAAAATTTACTGCAATCATGCAGCAGATTTTAATAAATGTGCATGCGATTTGCTGCACAGCTTGGTGCAGATATTCATTTACACTAGACTTGCACTTACCTTGAAAATAAAATGCACAGGATATGTTTTCACTGTGATGCTCCTGCAGTTTTCAAAAAAGCCCCACACGCTACACCTGTTCGGTTCTTTTGCTAAGCACAGAATGGCATTTCATCACAATCACTGTTTAACTGAATGTTTAGCCTTAGCATCTTGCACCATGCTGTCAGCTACCAGCGGGGAGTCATGGAGTTGTTGGCACATTTGATTTTACTGCCATTAAGAAACTGACTTTACACACTGATTGTCCCAGCTCCCGTTTCAGAAACTCCACGGTAACCACCTTCGCTTTTTTTTATGATGACACAGTGACAAGGTGATTTTATACACTTGGATTTAGTAATAAAGATGTCAGTCAGACCAAGAACCATCACGGCTGCTAATGAAGTCGTGTGGGTTGGATGGGTGGGTTCGGGGGGGTGGGGGGGTGGTGGGTGGGTGGGGGAAGATATAGTGGGAGGGAACCTGAGATCTGTTCACATATGTACATCTAAAAGGGATCACAGAGAGATGAAACTAAAGTGTAATTAAAGCCTATTCATTAAGGGGGCATCTTGATTAAATATAACAAGACTGTAAAATAAGCCCATTTCCTGTGCCTTGAGTATGAAAGTCATGTCTTTAACCAGATCAGATTCTATAAATTGGTTGTCAGGAAAGGATTGTTGAGATTTATACCGATCTATCAGCCTACAGAGGTAGCGGTAGCTGAGCAGGCTGCTGTGACTCCCATCTGTAAAGCATCTGAAATGTGAAGAAGGCCATCTGCTAAAGCCAGCGGCACAAGATCAAATTTGAATGATTATTTATTTACTTTGAAAAAATGTAAATCTTAGATTCTAAATCGGTGACCAATTTTGAGCAGATTCCAAATAAAAACTTTAAATTCTACCATAGAAGACTAAAATGGTAGAGCTACTGCATTACTTACAGCTTGATTTGTTCAGCTCTGAGTAATAACGTATATTATAATTGCATTTCAGTGTAACCTATGATAAAACTGCTTAATGTGCTTGTATAAATACTGTACACCGTGTGCAGCCTTTAACCTTAGTCCTGATGTTATACCATTTTGCACAAGGTTCGGTCCAAAGCTAATTGATCACATCTAGTCTTTCAACTTCTTACCTTACCTATTATGTCCTCTGAGCTACTGAAATGAAGTGACAAAGCATCGAAAAAAAAGGCATCATCCAAACAGTGTAGGCAAGATGGGGATTGATCAGCAAATATCATCACTGCTTACAAACATTAAACTACAAAGAGGTGCTCAGGTTGTGATACAAAAAAATGTCCAATGTGTCTTGAAATGAACATCGCCCAAAATGGATGGATGTCGTGGTGCCAGGAACAGCAACTTTAATGCTCATGGCACAGAATTCTGTGCTAAATTACATGGTGCAAGCAAATACTGTCCCATCACTAAAAATTATAAGTTGGACTTTATTGTCAATTCGTGGTCAACATTTTAAGCCTGAACCAGGATTTGATTACATTTTGGAACTCCATGCAATGGCTTTCTTTTCAAGTGCCATCAAGCTTGTTACAACCATTAAGTACCTTGCTGCCCAATCCAGTTTCTGAAGGCACCTCTGCCCTCGTCTCATGCTGTCATCCCACTCACCTCACCCCACCTTTCCATCATCAACTTCTCACATTGCTGCATCTGCTTGATTACAAAGCCAAAGCAGAAGCCGCCACTTTATTCCAAATCACATTGATCAATGGCATCCTAGTACCTCCAGACAAAAGTCAACCAATCCCAATGCACGTCCCTTAAACACCAACCTCCTGTATGCCTTTGCCTGTCCCGCTCATCCTACACTGTGCCGTCCCAATGCTCCAGCATGGCTGTTAGAAGGCTGCTTACCTTCCATGGAAGATACTGAAGGGCTGCTTTGGAGGCACAGGTGTCAAGGCTGGCTGACATGAGGAACATGGGTTCAGTGGTAATGAAGAAGTCACGTATGTCCCTTGCCTTGACCGCAAAGGTGCGAATGGAGTTGGAGGGTTGGCAATTTGGATTCCGTCCTCCCACAGTTCATGCTCTGCGCAGCCAGTGCCACTCTCCCTGGGCAGCAATCCGAGTATCTGTTGGAGGACAGATTGTTGGATGCCATGGCACTCACAAGCCCTCTTTAAACAATGAAATCCACAGCTGTGGACTTTTTTGTAGCAGCAGTCTATGTTTCGCTGAAGCTTGAGTGGCTTAGCTTGTGCTGCAGTGAAAGCAGTAGCATCTTTCAGCAAAAACTGCCACTTGAATCTGTAGGTGTGTGAAGGGAGTTGGTCACCATTTCCACACATGAGGACGGGTCCAAACACTGTGCATGTTGGTACTGGATTCCTATATGCTCATTGACAGTAAATGCACTGTCTCTGCTAAGCCTTCCAAATGCCCTCTGAGACTCCTCTGTAGTCAGACAAATGTGTAATCTCACTCACAGAAGAATCCTGGGGTAGATCAGATTGAATGGCAGGGCAGGCTTGAGGGTCAAGTGGCCTACTCCTGCTCCTATTTTTTTGTGCACTTGTGTTTCCCTCATGCTACTTATTCCACTGCCCTGACTTTAAGCCACTTGTGCATCACTGGTGCAGATTCCACCTCTAAACCATGCAGTTTGAGAGCTGGTGACTGCGAGTGTGAGATGTTGTGACAGTACGTCTTCATGAGCACTGTCCTCTTCCTTTTTATACTGCACGGCCTCACCTTGAGTATCTGAAATGAAAAAGCACAAGAGTAAGGCTGTGGAGCAGGGAGTGAGGGAAAATAAGAGGTGCACACCTACAGCATTTGCAGCTTATAAATCAGAAAGAATGTAGGTTGAGGGACAGGTTAGATGGTGAAAAGGAGAAACAGTTTGAGAACATCAGCATCTATGACGGCTTCAGTCTTCCCATGGTCTGAGCTATGAACTTCTTTGTGATGATGATCACCATCTAATCATTTGGGGTTGGGACCAGAAAGCAAGGCTGCTGCCTCTGGGTGTGCGACATCTTTATCCACAAGAGAGAGGGGTAGTGAGTCAGCAAGTGTCATGCAATCTGTGTGATGTTTTAAATTGCTGGCAGTGTGTACAAAGTCTGACATGCGAGTATGAGGCTTTCAGTGGTACTAAGTATGTAAGTCTATGTATATCAGGTATGAGTCCTTATTGATGGACATTGTTGGTCAGTGAGTGATGGAGACATGGTGAATTGAGAAGTATCTGAATTTAGGATATACCATCAAAGATGCACTTGCTGGCCTTGACTAATAGGGTTCAGTCATGGAACTTTTTATGGCACTGAAGCTAGGTCCTCCACAGAAGACTCTGGCATTGATCTCAAGGTTATTTGTTCCCATTACCTTTTGAAGTGCATCTGGTAGGTCTTCCGGCTCCCTGCAGATTCAGGACATCTCTCCTGCTTCCCATCTTCCTCCATCAAAGCTTCTATTGCTGCCTCTGAAAATTGAACTCCATTCTCTCCCACAGTGTCCAAAGGCAGATACATTGTGGAATGCCCATGCACACCAGCCCCATCTCTCCTTTCAGGGAGTTGCTGGCTGTAAGCAGTGCAGGCTAGCTTTAATTGGTGCTAGCCACTCACTATATTGGACTCTGCTGAAGGAATAGCAATGAACAGCCACGACTGGCACTAGCTGGAGGCAGGAATCACAAAAATGAGCAGCAATAAAGCTGGCATGCTGGCTGCATTCCACTGAACAGGCAAGGGTTAATCATGCATCACAAACTCAGTAGCCATTTCATGGGCTATTAAATCTGCCCTTCTGCCAATTCTAAAAATTGCCTGTATGTAAGAAAAGATATATAAATGTCCAAATTAATACAAGATTCCAATACAAGTACAATCCATGTAATTTATATACAAAAATTAAATAAATGTTCCAGTGTTTCCTTCCATACATTGAGTGCTCTCGATTGACCATCTAACAAAAAAGGAGAAAGAAACTACATTGGGTTCAGTCGCCATGAGCAGACACTTAGCTTGGAACTACTGCATCAACCAAACTGATTCTTGTCTTGTATCCCATGGAAACTATTACTTCATGTTGCCAGACTGTGCTGAAGTTCCAAAAGCTTTGTGAAAGTGATTGTAATTGTGAGACAGTTGCCTAAAATTGAAGATTAAAACTCAATGATGGTCAGCAGCAACTAATCAGTGGAGGTTGGACGAGTAACCTGGTCAACCTAAATTTCTGATTAAACCTGTGGATTATATAAACAGTGGAAATCAGTACTCAGCAGGTAGCTGTTGCACTTTTACAAAAGGTTTGATGTTTTACTGTAAATCTAGCGCAGCAATGGATATTTCTCACTGAGATGTTTTACTATATCCCACCTTTCTATTTCATCACTATTATGCTACAGAGTTGACTTCTTTTTATTTCTTCCTTAATTCCAGAATTACCTTAAATATAAATTCTACGTTTCAAATAGATCACAATTTAAAATATGCCAATATTATACAACCTTTTAATCTTGTAGTGGGTGAGATATATAAAAATGCAGTCAGCTTATCAGCTATTTTAGATTTTTATTTAATACATATTAATTAACAGTGTGAAATATGACTCCTGTAATTGCATTACATTTTTTAAGATCCAAACTAAATTTTTCATAGTGAGTTTAATAGATTAGTGTTAGATTGCAGCATATTTAAAACATGTCCACAAATTTATTGTTGGATATTCTTTCTATATTCAAGCCTTAAGGTCTTTACAAATTTTGTTAAAAATGCTCTATTAATTTTACTTTGTGCAGCAGCCTCAATTATTTTGATTCAGTTCGTCCTTGTGCTTGATCATGATCAGGCAGGATAACACCTTGGTTGTTGAGACTTATTCTATTTAGCAATGTTGTTAACATGGTAACATGAGAATGACAAAAGAAGGCACAAAGATAGCTGAATGCAGTTGGCCATGAAGGGGTTGGGCCAGATGGGAAACAAAAGCCTCATGGGATAACTAGGAGTGGTTCAGGCTGTCAGTCATTGTTTCATTAATTACCTTTAACAATAGAAGTTTCAGAAAAGTTTATAAACAGAAGTTTACAAATCTTTCTTGCAGTATCAGATGGGACTTGCTGCGTGCAAATTGGTCACTATGTATGCCTAAATTGTGCTTAAGAAAAATATTGGTTGTGAAATTCTTTGGTTTTGAGGATGTGGGAAGAACTTTTTCACTTTTTCCCCATTATCGACAATCCCAATTGTCACTTTATACTCTCTTAAGAACGCACAATTGCTCATCGTTGGTGGAATGTTCCATTCCAGGTTAAGTCCTGGAATAATGTAGCACACAAATGAAATAATTGCCCACTTTCTCCATTGCAGTCACATTAAAAAAAACATTTGTGAAAAATGTTAATATATTTACTGCTTAGTCCATGTGTAACTTCACAGTCTGCTGCCTTCCCCCACTACTGACTGCATATTAGCTATCCATAGCAAAGGGTTAGAATCAATTTTGCAGAGATAATTGTTTATCTCCATATTTCCATATGACGTAAAAGTAGACCATTTTCTCCCATCAAGTCTATGTTGGCCCACAGACCAGTCCAAATCCCTGGTAGCAATTTGCAATGGCCAATTCACCTACCAACCTAGACATCTTTGGGATAAGGGAGGAAACTAGAGTACCCAGGGGAAACACATGCAGTCATAGAAAGATGGGGTTGAGAAGGAAAAATAGATCAGCCATGATCAAATGGCAGAGCAGACTTGAAGGGCTGAATGGCCTAATTCTGCTCCTATGTCATATGGTCTTAACTTGCAAGCTGCCCATGGACAGCCAATGAGGTCCAGATTGAACCAGGGCTACTGGATCCGTGGAGCAGCTGCTCTACCAGCTGCATCACTGTGCTGTCCATTTATAAAGCTAAATGAAACCTTTACAAATGACAGCAGAATTAACTTACTCAACCTAAGAAAACAAGCAATGTCTGCTACATTTTATGTACCTGCTATAAATGCTAATTCACAATTCTATATTTATCTGAATTAAAGTAAAATGTTTTCTAAAAAATGAACTTGTGCAAGAACATTCAGCGAATCTCCATCTCTTCATTAGTCATTGCCTCTTTGTTCCTCCATCTGGGTAGCAGCAACACACTTATTACAGTTTCAGTAAATTTACAGTAACAAGACATTCCCTTGACAAATTAATCACTTTCCAAGCATTTTATCATATAAATAAAATATCACCTCTGGTGGGAAATCAGTTAAATCAGTTGATTTAACCCATCTATCAGTTAGGCCTAACATCTTCCTATTTTTTTCTTAACAGATGGACTTTTCTGCTGACCAGGGGCCATTATAATCCACTTCAGAATTGAAGAATGCCTTCAGAAGCGACTGGGTGTAGATTGCTGAGTACATGGTGAATTACAGTATATCATGGGAGATGTAGTTGGTGATGTAGAGACTACCTAGTGTCACTAAAATATGCAGAACACTGCACTGACCACAGCAGGACTTTTTATCTGAATTGATCTTAATAGGTTTGACGGGAACAAACCTAGGGGAAAAGCCAATCAAGAACCGCTTCTTTAACAGCTGGTCTGCATGGCAATAAGGCACCATAACCCTTCATTGAAGATGAGCTGATTTTATTTCCATATCATGACAACTAATTGATATTCTGAAGTAATGTGCACAGAAAAGGAGTTAATTTGAAGAGACTCCATTTCTCTGAGCCAAGGGCTAAAATACTCTTTTCCCTGGATTGGTGCAACTGCTGGTTATAAATGTAAAAGGTAAATACAGAAAATAAAGTAAAAATTATAAAACACCTGCAAGCAAATAGCAGGTTTGGCAGTATCTCAAAGAGTAAAGTTCATGTGGAGGATGAAGTTCCTCTGCACGAACATGAATCGAAGTTTTCTCTTGCCAATGCTAATGGTCCTTCTGTGTATTAAATTGTTCCATCCATTGGTTAAAGTATGGCCTGCACTCCTAAACTATATTGTGCCGCACACCAGATATTACAACTGTGCAATAACAAAATGGTAAAATGGGTTTGCTGTAGTTTGTTCTCAGGGAACATTTGAACTCAGCGCTTAAACTAACATTGTTCTTTTTTGATCAGCTTACACAGAGAATTGTTGTAGAAGCATTGTTCCTCATTCATTGAATATTCATTACTCCACTTGGATGTTTAGTTGAATCTTGGGTAAAAAAAATCTGCATACATCATTTTATAGCATCTCATGTTTCTTTGGATTAATACCAGAATTATAATTTCCTAAAATACTTGTATTTGTTGTGAAGTGTTTAACGGGTTCTGTTCTCCACCAGAACAGCAGCAGTGGTAACGCAATTGGTCTGAGATATCCAAAGCTAAAATGCAAATGTAATCCAGGAATTCGAGCAAATATTGGAGTCAGTAAGGTCTAGATTTGGCTGAGTTATGATGCCTCTTGTGGTTGAATAGCTCACTAGCACTTACTGTCCAAGGCTTAAAATGAAGAATGGCTACCTGGGCATGGTGCTAAAGGAAGCCAGTTCCTGTGGAAGTGTGACCTACTGGGAATCTCTGCCCAGCAGAGGGGCCTTGTGTGAACATGACCAGCAAGCTGTGGTTAGTGCTCAAATTAAATCATTACTAGTTAGTGACACAAAAATGAGCTAGCAGCCTCTAGTGGTGCGTATGGTTCTAGCACTGCGGCACGACATAATTTCAATTGGTCTGTAATATTTGAGACCAAGAAATCTAAATTATGCTCCCTATTAGTATAAAATAGAAAGAGATCTCTGAATTCACATTATGATCTGTGAAACCCAAATTGTGCCTGAATTGTGGCAGCCGCCATGTTTGCTTAAGCAATTTTCAGTCATCCTAAAACAGGCATGAATTTTCTTAAACAGGCAAACTGAAGTCCCACAAACAAAATTCAAGAACAAATAGCTGGAGCTTGCCCAAGGAATTCTCAGTTTCCCCTTTTGTGGGGTCTGAAGCATCAACTCTCTACCTGTTTTAGTCATATTGGCCATACGTTCTGCAAATTTCAGGTCCAACATAAGCAAATCTCAGACATCGGACAGTTTGCATTTTTCAGTCTTTAAAATCAGACCAATACTGCTGACAACTCCATGTGCATTTAAAATCCATGTAAGTTTAATCAAAGTTAGGTAAAAATGTAACTGTCCATTTACAACGTTAGTTTGAAGTTACATTGTAATTGAGGGAGGACAAGAACTACTACAATCTTGTCTCCTGAAGGGTAAAGTTTCTACCTTTCTCTGTCCTGCAATATAATAAAAAATATCGAATGCAGTTTTTGTTAAAGTATTCAGATGTACTGCATTTTGTAATTGTAATTGGTGAACTAAATAACCCATTATACCTTACATGGTTAGCTTTTAAAAATAAATTTCCACTCAAAGGGACTACAGTTGGTTTTGGATGTTCAAAATGGATCTTTTGTCCAGAAATAAAAAATTCAAGTGTTTCAGATACTCCACTGTGCATTTCTCTGTGAACTAGCTGAAACACAGACAAATGGGCTAGATAGATATTGTCTTTAAACTCCATGTTTGATTTATTCCCCCTCTTTTAGTTCTATGTTTTCCAATTGTGTTTTTTTCATTTGAAATCCCATATCAGATTTACAAAGACCGCTCAGCAAGTAAGTTGATGACAGGGTATAATAAAGTGCAGTCTTGATGTTCTAAAGAGGTTCCAGCAAATTTGCTAATGCTATGTTAAAGGGACACTACCCTGCAAATAAATCACATCTTTTAATTTCCTCTTCCTACAAAACAAAAACAAAAATATCCAGAAATATTCCTATTCTTGCCTGATACAGACAAGAAAAATGTCCTGTAACAGTCCAGATAAAGATAATTTGGTTGCGATCTCCTCTTTGATCTATATACAGTATCTAAATCTATATGCAAATAGAAGCTTTCAAGCATTTAACACAATCCCCAGCATCTAGGGTGAGAGCTTTCAGTTTACATTGGCTGCTTAAATAATTTACTCTGCTTGCTTGCCTATTGGCACTGAAGCTGCTCCGGTAAAACCCACAAAGCATACTCTGAATAACCAGATGGACTAACTATGCAGCAGGTGGGACAGATGGCACACAGCCCTGTCTGACGCTGGATGCTTCAGCTCGAACTAGCTTCCTTCCAGGTATATTAGCATCAATCTAGCAGAAACCAATTTTCATCTGAAATTCTGTTGTTTATTTATGGTCTCATTCATTTCAACTTTAAAACCTTATGTTCACCAAAAACTTATAATACTGCCCTATTTTGTCAAGGGAAGCTAAGAAACTACTTGCAGTGCAAGTAACAATATGATTATCCCAGTAGTAAAATGGTAGCTAATCTTAATATATAAGCTTTAAATTTAAACACCAGCTAAAGCTTTTTAAGATGACCTGAGGAAAGACGGGAGAATGCACATGTGGAAGCAGATTGAACACTTGCAGATAAGTGCAACTTCTGAAAACTGAGGTTTTACATCACCTTAGTAAACTGATATGCACATGCTCAAATTGGTAAGTCTGGTTGTCCATATATCTCCACAGAATGTTAAACCAGAGAGGGCGTAAGTCACCCATCAACTGTAATCGTCTTCCCTTCCTTATTAGAAGTCTTGAAGCATACTTTATAAGAACTTTGTCCTCAGATTTTAAACAGATGTGCTCTACTTCTCTCATTTTTCTTCCCTAAAGTTACAGTTAATTACCAGACTAAGATCAGTAACTGTGAAATATGAAGTACAGCTGGTTAGGCTAAAGTTATACTGCGGGCTGCAAATCACACTTTGCATGCTGGGTATAATAAAGGCTTGTTCTCCTTGTGTTTTACTGGAGAAGGAATTGACCGAAGCAGGCACTTATCCACAATATTAAAAATATCCAATGTGAAGTTTTTAAAGGAGTAAATCTTCTAACAGAGCATCTTTGCACTTTTTAAATTCAGGCTCACGTCAGTCTGGGAATGCAATGCACATGAGATTCAGCCCAGTGTTATGACATTTGACTTTAGTGCATTTAAAGTCCAATTGTCACCTGACTCCTAAGTTTTACTATAGCTTCACATAAAGGCCAAAGGGAACTATGTGTACAGTCCAAGTAAATGAAGATCTTGAGCCAGCGCACTTTAAAAAACATGTCAGTAAACAATTGTCAAACTCAAGTTAATTTTGGTTTGATAATATAATTTTGCTATTGTTGAAAGCTTGAAAGATTTGAACAACAATTCAAAACAAAACAAAAATTTGGACAATGCGTTCTTAAACTGGAAGGTTGGAGAGCTCCCGACGGCACCCTGCTCTTTGTTTAGAAAATAAACCCAACCCAGCAGAAGACCACTTCACGCTTTGGTTTGGTCTGGTCTGTTTGGGTTGCCAACAATCTTCTGGAGCAAGCCTGTTTTATGCATTGCATACACCAGCTGCTGACTAGATTTTAACCAAACTGTTTTGTTTTAAGGAGTGACCTGTGTTATGCACACAAACCACCTCACCTAACCCAACTTATTATACGCAATCTTAAAGGAAGGGGGTAATAAAAGGAAAGAGGGAAGGGTTTGCCCTGGTGCAATGCACAAGGCTGAAAGTTGCGACCAATGGCACAGAATGGCAACATTCCCGCACTCTGTCAGAGCTAACTAGCATCTGCCTTTATCAGTGCTTTGTACGATGGGTTTTGGTGACATGCTACTGAACACCAGCATCATTCTGTCAAGACAAATTTGAGGCACATAGAGGGGACTAAATTGCAATTTATGATGCTGATTACAGAGAATAAAGATCGCTGTAGTGGTCACTGTTCCTTTAAAATGTGCTAACAAAATATAGTTGGAGAAGGTCTAATGTGGCTACAATTGAGGATTACATTGCTCAATATAAAATTAAAATATGCCTTTCTAACCAAGCAGGAGCTGAGGAATTTAGAAAAAGAACTTGACAAAAAGGTCCATATATTAATTACAAAATCCACAGGGACTATCCTGGAGTTCAGCAGCAGCAACCAGCTGAGGCATTATTGAATTACTCTAACTGATAAGGGGTTTACATGCAAAAGCTTTCCAAAAAAATCTTTAAAAAAATAGCCTTTAACTGTTTGAAATAGCGTTTAAACTTTTTTGGTGTATATAAAAATAAAATCAGTGCTTAAAAATGTATTCTTCAATATTCTTACTGTAACAAATTGAAAAACTAACCCTCTAGATTGCTTGCTTGCCTAAAGCAGACTGAATGAAAATGAAATAGCTGCACTAAATCGACTTTGGGAAAAGGTAGTCATTTTACTTAGGTCTCCTCGGTTGAATTATCCAACACTGTCGCAAGGAGAAAAAAATTCAAACATTGAGATGCCACAGCATGGCTTACCGCTGTTTGAATTGAAATCCGAAGTATGAATCATTGAGTTTCACTGATGTAAAACTTGGCATTTTATTCACACTGGGTAACAAGCTGCCTCCAGAAATGATTGCTCGTGCCTATTCAAAATATATCAACATTTCAAAGCTCTCATCATTTTACTGAGTAGCTGAACAGAACAATTACAACAGTTAAAACACTTTCTATGTTATCTGACGCAACATCATGGTAAAAAAAAGTATTACAAATAGAATGCAGCCACAATTAATGCACTCAGGAGCCTTTGCTCAGTTAGCTATTTAATGCATGGTTTACTTACATTTTTGAAATGGGCATTTCAAAAGGTAATAAGTTAATGCTAATTTCAGAATTTCCACTGTTCTAATATCTTGTGCAAGAGTGTTAAAAAAATATATATATATGTAAGAATAATGCATGAACAGGCAGCATAACCTAAGAAATGACCAGGGAGTAAGATGAACCTTTAGCAGCAGGAGGGCATAAAATCACCCCTTAAGTTATCTGCTTGAGAATTTGCAGACTGGACAATTGGTTAGCAGCAGCATTGGGTCTCAAGTGAAACTGGACATATACTTGTTCTGAAATCTCTTATCTGTCTAACCTGCTGGGATTAGTTTAACACAGTAAAGCCAATTATAGCACTTGCCATTACGCCAGCTTTCTACAAAGCACCTACCCCCCACCCACCTCCATACATGCACTTTAAGTCTGTGCGCTGTCCTTAAGTGTGGAATGAATATTTCCTCTTGATTTCCAGAAAGGATAATAATATGAATTAAGCCAAGTATGTGCCATGATTTAGCAGCATTTTTAAGCAGGCAAAACCCATTCCATCTGTGGAACTGTGGCCACATGATTGATTGGACAGGTGTCATTCATACTAATGTTAAAACCTGACAGTGCTGATCTGTAAGGCTCTACTGACTAATACAATCTGAAGCCAATTACATAGCTCCATATGGGTACAGTAAAGGAGCCACTGCAATGAACAACCGCGCCTGGCTCACGCCTAGAGTGGTCATTTAAGAGAAGGCCATTTTGTCCAGCAAGAGCTAAATCTGGCTCGCTGCACCACCCTTTAACGTGGCGCTTATTAATCTATATTTTGTTTAAATCTGAGATGAGTCTCTATGATGAACAAACAGGCACTTCAAAGGAAACAAGCAGGTAAAGTAACATTAAGAATCTGATGCGCCACTTTTTTTGTGGCTTAAAGTCCGGGGAGGTAAAAGCAAAGGAAGAAGCTGTAACTGAGTATCAAACAGGCAAGATTGTTCGTGTCAAAGCCACACCATCAAACACACGTGAAGTATGATTGGGGACACAGAGGGTAAATATTTCACTGTCTGGCAGTATTGAAAGCTGCAATTCATTTCTTTCTCGGTTTAGGACAATGACAATTTAATACAAGGCGAGTGAATGTAAAAGAGATAATACTGCACAAACTGCTTCAGTGTAATCGCCTATTTCCTCTAGAGAGCTTAACCACAGGCACAGATACACATTCCAAGCAGATCAAAAATATATTGCTTTTTTCCACAGTCTCGCCAATTAAAATATTATTTGTAGAATTCTAAGCTTTGTAACATATAGTGAACACAAAGCCAGGGAATATATTTATTTTATAAAAAAGCTTTGTGTGGGAATGAAATCAGGAGTCGCATGGGTTTTATTTTAACTGCAGGTTAATTACTATAGCACAGGAGGCTCTGACAACAAAAGAGTGCAGCAAAATGCATTCAAATGAACACACTAAATAGCCTCTTCCCTCTGAATGCAAGGTTGTCACTGAGTACATCTTGCATCTTTCAAATGGAGCATCTGACCTCCTGCAATATTTAAAGCTCCGTGCAAATATGCAAAACCTGCTGAACAGCAGGAGAAAACTCCATTTGAAGCATTTCAAGATGTGAAGGTATTTTCATACAGGTTTGTGACGTTCTTCCTATACCCCGTGCCTGTTGCTGACTTGAGCAGGGGGCGATCATTTAAAGAGACAAATGGTACAATGAAAAGTGAGTGAACTTGATACAAGTTGTCAGCTAGATTTTATTCTCCCTTTCCTTGTTTTGCTGCAAGCTGCCAGTTAAAAAAAATCTCAGCTTAGATTCAGAAACAAAAGCCATGTGTACAAATTTCATTTGGATGCAACTACATCAAATGGATTATAAAAGACAATCATACAAATTAGCTTTTAGAATTAAACAAAACATAGCATTAAAAAAAAGGATCCTCACATCTCTCTCTCTTTCTCCCACACATACACACACAAGCACAGACACACTCACACACACAGACAAACCTTGTCCATTCCGTTGGCTTTTTCACATCTTTGGCTACATTACAAATAGCAGCACAATATGCAGTAACAGTAGACTGCTTCTGGGAATCTGGAGATAATTCAGAGAACATCCGTTGCACAGAAGAGTAGGACGTAATCCTGGCACAAAACATGCAAGCAGGCAGCACAGACACACAGGGACATACACATATACAACAAATCCTCAATAGCCCTTTAAAACAAAAAGCCCAGAATGGAAAGAAAAGGGTACCTACTCTTCGTTGTAGTGGAGAGAAAAAGATTCAGGGAGACAAAGTTCTACAAAATCCATGTGCGCTCAGCACCATTATTCGAGCCCACACTCCTGGCAATAAATCAAAGTTCCCTGACAGAGTGGCGCAATTAACACAAATGTTCTCTGGTGACAGCCTATAGGCAAAGCCAGCTGGGACCAGGCTCGCACTCTCCTAATCAAGGTCTTAAAGTCCCGATTGTAGCTTATTAATATGAAGCAGGTCTTTACATATGCAATCCCCGACCTCACCAGTCATCGCATTGGTGGGATTGTAGCCACTCAGAGCAAAGCACTGCAGACAGGACAATTCCTACACTGGCTAAGGGAAGCAATGCAGGTACAGTAGGCGGGAAGTCAGTAAACTGGGAGGAGGGAGACAAAATTCCACAACCATATAGAGTACAGCATTGAAAGCACAATTTCTATTAGTCTTAAAGCACTGCAAAAAGATCTTAAAGGGACAATATTCATATACCTCTGCAAAAGTTTCTGTGAAAATGACAAAGCAAGCAAACAAATTATTTTACAAGTTTCTGATCATTATTTTGCCTCTAGTTTTCTCGATAAATTTTACATGCATTATTACTGAAAGCACTACGGTGTATCCTTTTTAGGCATTTCTTATATAAAAACACTAAGGCATTTTATTCCTTTTGGAACTGAGTAGTCTTTTCAAAAAGTCAAGCTTGTATGGCCCAGTCAAGTATTTTAAAATCACACAGCGTTCTATGTTTTAAACATAATAGGGAAAAATCTAAATACAGTCTACACCATAAACTGAAAGTTCCTTTGAAAGGAAGGCTTGAGATTTTCACCTTTTTGAAATGTAAGTTTAGATTGGTTAATAGGCTTTACATATTATTCCATTTCAATGAATTTTGCAAACCACCAGCTTTTATTTAATGCCACTTGCAAATTTAGCACAAAGCTGAGAGTTAAGAAATAATGAGAGAAAATTTCATAGGGGTGTTTCCCATCTTCATATCCAATTTGAAAACTATGGATGCACCAGAAGTATGATGACAAATGCTTCCCTTGTGCAAACACCGATATCTTTCCTGCGTTGACATGAATTGCCTGCTACAGAGCAATACGACAATGTGGCTTGAAGCAATTGTAGAAAGGCTAACCGGCGTCAAAGCCATTGCAGGAACTGTTCTGAAATACAGCTCCTCCAATCATGGTCTCCTTCAAATAATGCGAGCTCCAACAGCTGGCTGTCTCTCTGCATTCCGTTAACCCAATGTAAACCCTTTTTAGTGTCCAAAAGCAAGGCTGTCTCAGAATTGCTTCTGATGTTAAATTAACCATTCAGCAAGCACGGTGTTGCTGGCAGTTGCTTTCCTGAAAGGGTTTCCTAAAGATCTGGTAATCAGTCAGGACAAGTTGAAAATATTTAACAAAGAAGAATTCTGTCTAATTATTGAATGGCTGAAGACCAGTTTCAAGTACATTTGCGGATTCCATCAATATCTAGTTTCATTGTCTCTAGACTTAATAAAATAAAATTCTATGTATATTCATCATGCAATCAAAGACTGTGCTGGGAAATTCTACTAGATTAATACCTACAATTAACACAAAAAAATTCAGAAACTAAACTTCATGTGTTTTGAGTTTTCATACCTCCTCATTTTATAATTTAAATTCAACTAAATTAAATAGTGGTTAATTAATATCATTGCATTTCACTCCCCCACATAACAACACGTAAAAAAGTGGTATACTTGAGATACATATTTTGCTGTCGCATTAGGAGATCCTAGCATTTTATAGGCAGTGTAAGCATAGTCTTTTCCACAGTCCAGGAACACATTTTTCCTCGACCACATTATGCTCCTCTAGATAAAACGCCACATGCCTGCATCGAGCCCCTTTGACTTTCAAATCACCCATGAGAACATTTTAAATAGAAACAAGATGTTTATCTTAGTTCGGACCTTTCCATTTAAAGAGCCATTACACAAAATTAAGGACAAATTTTTTTAATCCTTTCTGGGTACAAACAGGAGGAACGACAGTGAACCTAGCTCCATCAACCGCACATGACCAGCCCTTAATATTGTTATATTTTGTACTGACAGTACATACCTACAATCTATTTCATCTATGATTTGCTGCTTAGAAGAAATGTTATCATGTGCAATGGCCTGGATCATATGGTATTGACCAGCCCGACACATTTCACATTTATTTGTGTCGAATCCTGATTTTTGGTGGGGTTGTGTCAACTAACCACAACAGGTACAAACAGAACCTGCAAAATCTGCCTCAGCTTAGACTCAGCCAGTTTGCACTTGTTAACATCAGAATTCCGCATCCTTTCTGAACACAAACTTTACATTAACCTGATGTTTGGCAATAAGCATAGATGAAAGCATAAGCAGTGTGCTGTGTACTTGTATACAGAATGCTTCACAAAGCCTGTGCAAACATAAAACTGATCAACAGAGTTACACTAAAAGTAGCCCAGTGACCACAGCAATATCTGCCGTGCTATAAAACCACTCCTTCATGGGAGAGTGTGGCAGGGAGGAAGTCACAAAGTATTTTAGCACAATGCCATAGAAACAGTGCAATTTAAAAATAAACCAGTGCAACATGCCACACAACTTTCCGTACCAGTGATCTGAACACCGATACAAATTCTCTTAAAACAAAATAGAATATTCCAGGAATCTGATAGCATTTCCTTGCATTTTTATTTTCCAAATGTTATCAGTGTGGTATCATATCTGTATAATTCTTACACCCAAGCATGCAGAATACCTGTTCACTTTGTGAAGTGGGCTGCAAATTCTACAAATATGGTATTACTCTGGTGTTCATAGGTTATTAATTTCTAAATTTATTCAGATTAATTTTGATTGTTCCATTAATGGCAAAGTCATCATAACAGGTAATGTACTGAATGTTCCTTGAAAATATTAACTTCTCTAACCTGGTGTGCCCTCCTGATGTGTAGATTCAAACACCTAACATTGAGCAAAGCATTATCTAAATATAAAAATCACTCAAATAAAACAAAATTTCAGTCTAATGGATGTAAATACAATGCTTTGTCCTGTAAATCTCCTGCAGTCATTCTTGCTGTGGATTAAAGTGGACACAGAACTGTTCATATGTGGCCACAGTCCTCTCTGAAACATAAATGCAAAGTATTCAATGCAATTCAAGACAATTCTAAAAAGTCCTATACTGAAGAGCAGGTCATTGCAACAAAGAAAGGAAAAGATTAAATGCGATGTAAATTTACATTTAGAAGAGTATTTACTATATTTTTTACAGTTGCAAAACCAAAGGGAAAAAAAATCAACATTTAGGCTTGAGAAATAAACCAAACACACTTCATGTTAAGAGTGTCCGTAATATGCATATACGAAGATTTAGATCACATCCACACATTACACAAATAAACATTACCCAACCGATCAACAAAGACCTATGTATTTAATCTGGCAAATTATGTATTTGTATCATTTTGTCCTTTACATTTCATCCTCATGTGCAACTTCATAATGAATGGAAAATATTACTTTTAGTATTCTCTCGCTGTCATTTCATCAGGAGTTTGAAGTATTTTGTTTGGGAAGTTAACAACACACACAAAAATAAAACAATTCTGACCTGATAACTAAAATTGTGCTTTTGAAAAGTACTTTCAAACTGTTTTGTAACCAGTAGATCGGGGGATATTTCTAATGATTACAGACTGTATCCAAAATAGTCTGCAGATGGACTTCTGTATCATCGACAATTTTGCATTCATATCCATTTTACTCACAATGCCTGAGTTGTCATCAGAATTTTGATCCACATCTTGCAATCTTGGTAGTTATTACACAGGTGACTAAATAAGCCATACATCTTTTTAATAATACCAATAACTATGTCTCATGTAATGCTGATAAATGCTTTGTATCTCATTAATAAAAAATAATAGCAACGATTTAGTCAAAAGGCTTATGAGTACTATTGTATTTCATTTCAGGATAAACAGCAGCAGGCATTCTAGGAAAGCTGTGCTATTAAACGATAATGGGAAATTTCAACACCAGTCGTTAATATGTCCTGCTGTTCCGTTTCTGACAATAGAGGGCAGTAGTGACTCTATGCTTCTTTCCAGGGCACAATGAATTTCCACAATGTTCTAGTCCGCAACCAAGGCTCTGCCAACATGCACTTGTATTTAGAAACTGGAGAAAATTAACGGAAGCCCACATGCATCAAATACAGAGCCTACCCTCAGAAGACACATTGCTGCCCAACTGTTATGAGCAACTGATAAAATAATCTCCATGTGCATCAAGCAATGCAATTGTCACATTGAAAAAAAAGGTGGCAGGTCTCAGGCACCCTACCATTTTGATATGTTAATAGCTCTTCTTGGACTGTGGGTGGTCTGCTTTTGATGCTATTAACAACTTCAGCACTAAATCAAATGACGGGTATATTCAGGGGAATAGATTCAAAACCTTCACCCTATTTATACCCTATGATATTAAAATAATAGGAAAAACAATCTACATATATTTAAGGTAAAACTAATGTGCAACTTTCTTTAATGTGAATCAATATAGAGCTACCCCCACATACCATGACTATTTAATAAACCGGCACTATGGAACTATAGAAGGGAGGAAAGGGATTTCAGCAATATACCTGCTATAATTCTGTCTTGCAGAGCATGGTAATTTGATTTTAGGATTTTCATAAAAAAGTGATTTCTCAAACCGAACATGGAGTATTTGCAGGGTTAATGCAGTGCACTCTTAACACTGCATACATATGCACTATATCAGTACACTATACATCACCTTTATATATGCATCATTTAGCTTCTTTAAACTAGCAAAATGAATTGTGGTTTCCCATTTCATATCAGCTAATCAGGAGGCATAACTCTTTAACCACTACAATACATTTAATTCCGCACGCCATACGCGCTCCAAATAATGCATAGCATGCGGGTAATTAAAAAAGTCAATTAATTAGGAATCAAGCAGAGCCCCAGCACCTTCTCTCCCAGGCCACGTTTCACAGATCATTTTATTTGCGTGTCCCTGATCTAAACGTCTGTTGCGGTTGTAGCTTTTGAAAGAGATGTTACTTCTGACACATTATATAAATATATTTAAGATGAAAAGCGTTAGATGTCATTTATAGAGGGTAATCAAATCTTTCTGCTTCCTGTTATATCCTTTGCTGCTTTTCTGTGAACTACTAAGAATACAAACTAAACTGCTGGCGGACTTGCCCCCAACCCAAACCAATGGCTTCAGCCTTTACAATCATTCAGTCATTCATTTCCAAGTCCTTGATGATTGGGCATCAAAATCACTATGACGATATTCTCCGATTAACTACGATACAGTCATAAACTAATGGTGGTCCCCAATCCCAATGAAATCCACGCTTGCACTGTCCTCTGCCTATGTTTACCAGTACATGACAGACACAAAGAATTTAAAATCAGCACACTGATGTGACTGGATTTAAAATTATAGAGTTCATTCTCAAATAGAGCATTCATCAGATTCAACATAATGGATAAAATCAATTCAGACATCATTATCTCCTGGGACAAGACAAAAAAAAATTAAAACTTGTAAGATTTTATTAGTTGTACATATGTATATTCTTATTCTGCAGGAAGAGAAGGAACGGTGGTCCAATAATAATAGAACAGCAAACTAACACGGTATATTGGACACAATAACATACTGTTTCTGTGGCATTTCACATGTAGAAGAAAGCCTCAGAACCATTTACTCACAAATTGCACTGTATCCGTAATAGGAAACTAGAATACACCTCCTGCCCAGCTCACTTAAACAACTGGTTGGTCAGTAAGAACCTGGCTGAGTTGAAGGAAGCAGATAATAACACTGCCGTTAAGCTAATGGCCATTGTTATCTGCAGAGCAGGAGAAGTTGAGGGAGAAAGTGCGGTGAGGGAAAAGTCATGTAAACCAGGTCAATTTAGCAAACTTGAAGTTACTTTAGAACTGAAAATTCTGCATATTTAAGAAGCCTGAAATACCACTATCCAAAATCTATGTGTAGTGTAGTGGGTCTGGCAAGAGGACTTGCCTGATTCCCATTATCTAAATGTGGCCTGAATGTGGCTACACAAGACACTATGAATAGATACACACACACACACACACACACAACACACGCGCACACACACTCACAAAACCCCAAGAAATCGTGATGCATTACAGTACAGCAATTGCAAATAAATGTGGTCTACTGAGATATGGTCCTTCTAATCCTTATCTAAATTGCAATTAACACTTCACAGCTACAGATATCTCCACAAAACCCAAGCTGTGTTCTGTTATATTTTTGTTATTGGACGAAAATCAAATCAATCTTCAAATAGGATTGGAATGAAAGAGGCTGATCTCTAATTGCAAGAGCAGATAACAATTTCATACTTTCTGCCCAAGTACTGCCATCAGGCTACAGGAGGAGCAAAAAAGAAATTAGCCAGGAAACACTGCCACTGTATAACATTTCATTATATTCCTCATCATATGCCTGATAACACAGGGCAAATATTTGAAAAATAAACAAAGAGCCATAATGCTGAAAGAAACAGAGCATTGTGTTTTGTGTGTAGGTCTGCTTTCTTCAAATAATTTGTCACCCTAGATAGTCGCAAAATGAAGTCATGAGGGCTTCATAAAAGAGCGTTTATGAATTTCTTATCAAAATCTCTTGTGGCGCCATCCCAATTATCAGGTAAGAACAATCATATTAGAAAACACATCGGCTGTTTAATGTAATTTGCAATTGTTAAAAAAACAAACAGACGTACTGTAATTCTATTGCAATTAATCTCCAATCTAAACATGGCAGCACATAGAGGGAGAATAAAATACAGTCTGTGTTAACTGATGCAGGCCTCTTAATCTACCATTACTGAATGCGCTTATCATCTCTGCTACACTTAGCTAAGTTATTTCTTTGTCCAAACATTAAGGGGAAAAAAATCAATTCAGCTCAGGTTTTCCCACATCTTCATATCACTTCTCATCTGAACTCTATGGAGGTAGAATTTCAATTACCTTGGAGAACTCCCAGCGAGCCAGGATGAACACGGTCCTCCTGGTCACAGCCAGTAATTGTAGAGGGGTCTGCATCTTACATTTGATGATATGGCTTACAAAAATAGATATTCTAGTTATTTGATAACAGTATAAAAGTCTTCATAGGAACATTGCCACTATTTCTCTGCTCTGTCAAGCAGCACACAAACATCTAATTCTGTTACTTTGTTAATGTAATAATTAACATATATACAATGTGAAAAAAATGCTGACTTTAATTGTAGCTGCAACAAGATTCCCTGGGGAGGATAAATGAACTTTGAATATTCACTATTTGGTTGAAAAAAATAATTAGCTTGGTATCTCATTCTCTCCTTTCCCAATGTGATCACTCCTTTTAAAAATACATTTTCCTTCATGACAAAATATGAAAACAACCGTGGATTTGCTTAAAGAATTACCTCCAGGTCTTTACTTAGGGTACGGTTCAGCTCCTTCGTTCCATGGAATGCGCAACATCAGCAAATACAAAATACATTTTCAACAAATGTAGGTGCACATTGTTGCTCTGTTGACTGATTATACCCAGCTTGTAAAGATTTCAGTTTAAATGATTACAAGATTGAAAGGGGATTCTGGATATGGATTTACCCCATTCCTCTACCAATTATAACAGATACAATTCCACTGGCCAATGCAAAGCAACACCACTGTGCCATGGAGGTACATCACCCACATTTCCTTGTGAAATTATATTTCATCTACTAAAGGATGTACAATTGATTCAATTTTCAGCAGCACCAATCTTCCAAAAAAGGTCCATGGAACTCCACAAATTAAGGAACAGCAGTGTCCAATATAATCTGTGAATCTGTAGCACCACTGACCCATTTCCTCAACTGCATGTGCATCAGTGAAGCCTACAATGACATCAGTTTAGGATCCATTCTGTTTGTGCTTTCAACATGATATTAAAGTACCAAAAGTTAGCCTTGAAGTGTCACTTTATTTTCCACTTATTTACTACATTGTTCAAAACGTCTGACGGTATTCATCACTTTTACAAGGAACTTAATGAATTTTTACTTTAAAATGCACTCATCAGTAGATAATTAGTATGCACCACTGTTCTTGAGAAATGCAAGGGCCAAGTATGCAAAGACCATATTGCTTTTAATATATTGAATAGGAAATTGCAATATACTCATAACAAATGAGATAAGATGTTCCAAATCAATCTACGGTTTTAGTTACAGTGATTTCATACAAAAGCAGCATACTGCCATCCACTGGGATTAAGTGTCTCCTCTTCACTGTTAAATACTTTAGGCTGAAATCTATGATGGTGCACATTTTTTGCTATTTTAACTTGAAAATCAAAAATTATAGAAATAAACTGAAACTCAATTTTCATCCTACTATTGTGCATCTTAATCCGATTAGTACATAATTTCCGAATGTCAAACCATTTTCAAAAGAAAGTATTTTGAAACTACTTATTCTTTTTTCATTATAGCTGGGTCTCATCAAATGTCAAAATACACTAGTTGTGACTTAAAACCTCAAGGCACATAAATGCACTAAACCCTCTTCTGCTTCTAGTTGACAGTAGGTGTGAACTGTCCTATCATTAGCGCCATGAATATATTAGCAAGTGAATAGCCCTGACCCTGGAGTTAATCCTTTAATCCTTTCGCATCTGTTTGGCAACATTTCTGCAATCTTTTTTGACAACTTATTTTTACATTGTTAAGAATGAACAGTTCTTACTTTGTTATATTTTGTTTGCTTTATGAAATTAATTTAATGTCATATTCCATCAAACACATTATTAGAAAATATGAAATAAACAGTAGTTACGATACCTTCTATGAATCCACTCTAGCATGGTTTAAATACCAACTAGACATGCTAAGAGACGCTAAAGACAAAATGTCCAAATGCAATAGCAGTAATGGGTTAATTACTATAACTCTTCACTAGCTTTCCACAATGAAGGGTCGCTTTATCCTGCCAGTTTGAAACTGCCAGATTTATGGAAGCACTTTAAAATGATTTATTCATCCTATGCTGCACTTTCAGTCTCAAATATATTTATAATTCAAATTGAAAATACATGTACTGTACAATAAACAATATCACAATACATTTACTCTCCAATAAAATTTCTATTTACCAGATCTAAAGAGAAATAGAGGAAGTACTGAAGAATGCAAAATATTTATTTCAAAATATGAAGAATCCTGATGCTTTAATTCTGTACTGCATTCAAGAAGTGGCTTTAAAGGTTCTTTATAAAAATGTTATAATTCAAATGGCCCTCATTCAAAAAATAAATTAGTAAGAAACATTATCTGTTGCGCTGACATATTTTTAATTTGATATCA